>NC_067137.1:117907399-120307399 GCF_903995435.1 Acomys russatus
CTCACCAGGCTTGCTTCCCCACTCCAGCAGTATGTTTCCCGAGATGTAACCCTGCCCGTACGTGTGCGTGCACACGGAAGTTGTTTCCAATTTACTTTCCTATTACAAACAATGCTGCAATTACAAACAATTCTCTCTGGATAATGGATGTGAAAGTGGCATCGCGGAGTCTCTGTGAACATGCATTTTCAATTCCAATTCTGCTTTGGATATGGACAAATTGCTTTCCAAAGTGCCCGAATTAATTCACACCCCAACCAGCAGCGGTGTGAACTGCAGCTCCCTCTTACCGGTCCCCCTCGATAGTGTCAGTCCTTTGAATTTTTACCCATCAGATTGGTGTGAAATGTTCTTCTGGAAGCTGTAAATGGTGTTTATATGATTATTTGGGTGTCTGAGCACTCTTCTTATGTGCACTAATCATTTTAATTTTCCTCAGTGAATTGATTATTCTGCTACTCCACGGAGGGGCTAGCGAGGGGCACCCTGAGGGCCTGCCAACTTTCAGTTGGTTTGGGGATGTGAGGTAGGCATTTACAAAAGATCACGATTAAAAAATAAAATAAATACCAGAGGACGTCTGAGTCCTACCAAGTCAGGGTAGGGAGCAGAGAGAACAGAGAGGTCAGGAGAACAGAGTTCTTTACCCTAAATCTGATGTACATGTCTCATTGGTTGAGCATCAAGAACCTTAATACTACTGAAATAATTGGGGCAGATCATCCGCAGAGACCAGCTCAGACACTAGTGCTAAACCAAAGTCCTCGACCATCTTTGAGTTTAACGTTCCCAGTATGCTTCTCTCATCCCTAAACTTGAAAGGGGCACTTGTAAAACACCTCAGTGTCTCACATTATAAAACGTAATTCTGTAAGATAAGAGAAATTCACCACCAGCCCATGCTCATTTGCTTAAGTTGTAAATTTCTCTTCATCTTTGAACCCGGCTGTACCTGATACCCTCCAAGTGTGACTAAACCACAAGCACAGCTGCCGCCACCGCAGACCTTCCACTTGAGGAGCCTATTGCATGTCCCCTTCCTGAGCAGCCCCCTCTCTGGTGCCTGTGCCTCGCCAACAGCAAGCACTAAGGTATTTTCATATCTTCACTTGTCAAACCCAAGCCCACTCTGCTCTTGAGTGACTTGTGCTGGATTCTTTACCTACAGGGTCAAGATCTCCTAATCCCATCGCAGGTCCACAAGAGAGAGCCCTGGAGCTTCCGCCGGCGACAGCGGTGTGGTGCTGTGGCTTCCATTGCCACAGACACCTCAGAGACTGCCACAGGCACTCTGTGGCTTTCGACAGAAAACGGTCTGTCTGCTGGCTCTTTTCTCTGTGTTCCGACATGAGTTTCTGGACACCGACAGCCTCTCTGAACTGGTTCTCCTCTCAGCAACTACCATACTCCTGTTGTCCAGGCACACCAAGCTTTTACTCTTCCAGTGTTGTGGTCTAATGCTTATTTCCTGTGGGGGGAAAGAAAATCATCCACCTGCGATGTTCCGTTATCTTCAGAGCATGTATGTGTGCACACAAGCAGGCGGATGTGTGCCCGTGTGTGTACATCACACGCATGAGGAGGTTGAGGTGGGATCTTTCACTGGCACCCGAGACTAGGTGAGCAGGCTGGAGGGGCTGGACAGGGAGCCCCATAGAGTTACCTGTCTCTAACTCCCTAGGGTTACAGACGTGAAACACCTTGCCTGGCTTTTTCGTATGGATTTTAGGATTGAACTCAGATGCTCAGTCTGCACTTCAAATGCTTTACCAACCAGACCCATTTCCCATTTATTATTAAATTATTAATTTTATTAAATATTATTTAAATATTTGTTTATTTATTACACAAATTTTCATATAAATTGATTGATTATTACTTATTATTAAATTTCCTAAATAAAACTAATGCTGGGGTTGGAAAGATGGCTCAGCAGAGAAGGGCACCTGCTCCTCTTACATAGGATCCAGGATTTGGTTCCTAGAACCCACATCTTGTGGCTTACAATTACCTGTGACTCTAGTCCAGTCTCAAGCACTCTGACTCCCCCTCTTCTAGTCGCCACATTCAACTGCATGCAGGGGGTACACATGTGTAGAAGCAGGCACACATACATACAGAAAAATCTTTTTAAATTAAAGTAAGAAAGTAAAACTAATGTAGTTGTTTGTCTTGTGCTTTGAACTCTGAAGCATTTGCTTCGGAGCCTGAGGGAGCCACCGGCTCTGAACTGGCTCTTTTGGGGAGGCAACTGGGTAACTGGGCAGAGCACAGGAAACAGCACCTGCCCAGGGGAATGATCCGCAATGGGTGCAGCTGCCTGACAGAGACACTTTGGGGCCTGAGGCAGGGAGAGGACTCGGGCTGCCACTAAGGAAGCAGCTGTGTGTCCAGGAGAAGGGAGAGAGCTGTGAGTAGGCTGTGCGATCTGCACAGGGCTGGTTCCTTTTAGCCACCCACAGCACATTGAACTGCACAGAGGTGGGGGAGACTCGGTAGACCCAAGCAGGAAACCACATGAGTGCTGCAAACTAAAGAATTCCCAGAGTTCATGCAGGGCTACGATAAATCTGAATTCAGTTCCATCAGAGTAGAGGGACCTCAAGGGCCCCTGGGAAAGTAATGGCTACAGGGTCAGGCTAAGCTAACTGTGGGCAACAATGCCTCCCCTCCTCCTCCCTCCCTTCCTCCCTCCCTTCCTCCTCCCTCCTCCCTCCTCCTCCCTCCCTTCCTCCTCCCTCCCCTCCTCCTTCCTCCCTTCCTCCTGCTCCTCTTCCTTCTTTTTTCCCTCCCACTTCTTCTGGAGATGGGATCTCCCTATGTAGCCTGGACTGTCCTCAAACTCACAACCCCCCCCCCCCGTGTCAGCCTCCCAAGTGCTAGAATTACAGATATAGGTCACCATGCCTAGCAGGAAAAAACATTTAAACTTGCTTTCATGAAAAAAACAATCCCACAAGTAACCTTGAAAAGATCTGATCTGCCCCCAACTTTGCTGCCTGATAAACTTCAGTACTTTGAAAAAGAAGAAAAAAAAAAAAAACCTAAGCATGACGATGATGTAATCTGCAGGAGGTCCAGTGTCCAGTGAAAAGGTGCCACACTTGAGTGACCAGGAAAGGATGGCCTGTAACTTCAGGAGAAAAACACATCAGGTGAAACAGAGCAACTGCACAGACGTCACCCAGGACCAAGGGTGAGAGAGAGGCACGTTGATCTTTTCTTCAGGAGCCACACACTGTGCTGGGCTGTAACTCAGCGATAGTGTGCTTGCCTGGCATGTCGGAGGCCCTGGGTTCAATACTGAGAAAATTAAATAAAATTCTACAAAGAGCAGAGAAACCACAAAAGCAACAAGACAACAAAATGAAACCTTCAAACTGTTAAGAGAAAAATAGTAATCCACCAGCATAGAATTCTTTATCCATTGAAGTTATCCTCCAAATGCCAAGAGGAAATCCTTTCCCAAGTAAAAAAAAAAAAATAAAAAAAAAGAAAAAAGAAAAAGAAAAGAAAGAAAACATTTCCCACCAACAGATTTGCCTAAAAAGTTCTTCAGAGAAAGGAAACAATTAGAATTGGAAATTCAAGCCTATACATGGGAGAAGTGTTAGAGAAGAGATATGAAATATTTTTAAATGTGCAGTATTTTCATGTTTTTAAAAATGCTTGAAACTTTGTATTTAATTTTATTCTAATTGTATGTGTTTGCCTCTATGTATGTATGAGAACCATGTGCATGCAGTGCCTGAAGAAGCCAGAAGAGGGCGACAGATCCCTTGGAGCTGGCATTACAGACATCTGGGAGCTGTTGTGTGGTTGCTAGAAATTGAACACAAGTCCCCCGGAAGAGCAGCCATTTCCAAGTATTTTCATTTCTTCAGTGATCTAACAAATAACAGTTGGTTCAAACCAGGTATAACAATATCTTCAGTGAAGGGCAAGTTGGGTGAGAAGTGTCTGTGTGACAGGGACAGCATAGGAGACCTGAGTGTGCTTTCACGAAGGAACTGCACACCCCACACACTGCTGGGTGTCATTGACCACGACATCGTTAGATTAGTAGGTGTAGTACATGTATTGCAAGTCTGAACACAGCTACAGTTAAAGCTACGGTTTTTTCCCTGTCCATCTGCCCTGGTGCAAGAACAGAAAATATTTATTCATTAATATTGTGTGTGTGTGTGTGTGTGAGAGAGAGAGAGAGAGAGAGAGAGAGAGAGAGAGAGAGAAGGGGGAGAGAGACAGAGACAGACAGAGAGAGACAGACAGAGAGATAGAGACACACAGAGAGACAGAGACACACACACAGAGAAAGAGAGAGAGACAGAGACAGAGAAACAGAGACACAGAGAAAGAGAAAGAGACAGAGACAGACAGAGAGACAGAGACACAGAGACAGACAGAGATTCTGAAAGCAATGAGAGGGCACAGGCAGATGGGCAGGCCACCAATTTACCACTGGCTCAACCTTTCAGCTGACAGAGATACTGTTTCCAAAAGTCTCTGAGCCTGGAAAGGATATGCACATGGCTTCATTCATATGCATCCAAACTATCAGCTGATGACGCCTTGCTTCCTTAGATAGTGGCCACACATTCAGAACTCGAATGTTCTTTGTTTCTGCGACAGCCAGTTACCAAGAGGTGGGTGCACATCTGAGAACAGAAGAAGCCATGGGGGTGCCAGAGACCAACAAATGCATCTCTGCATTCTTGACTTGGTAGTTTCCACAATGCCGAGCCAGCAAGGGGTTGTCGGTTTCCTACAGGACACCAAGATGGAAAAAGGCGAGGAGAGCTAGAGGCACAGAGCATGCCATCAGAAACAGAGAGGACAGCCTCACCCCCACCTCATGCTGTCAGAAACAGAGAGGACAGCCTCACCCCACCTCATGCCATCAGGAACAGGGAGGGCAGGCTCACCCTCACCTCATGGAGATTCTGGCTGAAGAACTCACACTTCCTCTGTGACTTCTCAGACCACCTTCATAAGCTCTAGACATGGAAGTCTTCCCAGACTGAGACCCGCTCCTTCCCCAAGCATGGTGTTCCCACAGAATGTGGGGTTTTTCTAACGTGGAGTGGATTTTTTACACCTGCGGCTGAGGAGGAGGCTGCTGAAGTTCATGTGCAAGCTGGTGTCCTAGGCCGAGGCTTGACCATTATCACAAGACTGAGGTGAGAATGGGCGTTGACCCAAGCTCCCCATGACAGTTAATGACCTGTACCAACGTGAGTGGGCCACATTGTGAGCCGGTTTAGACATTGCCCTCTGGCTGTATTTCTAAAAATGAGTCAAGGTGAGGTCAGCACCTGGGTCCACGCCTTCCCAGTGTGAGCATCATCATTTAATTCCTTGAGGGTCCTGACAGAGCAAAAGCTAGAGGGAGAGCAAATGTGCACCCCTGCTGCCTTCTCACTGCCTGCTTGAGCTGGACAGCCTCTCTGCGCTGACCCTCACATGTGCAGATGACTTCAGAGGTTCCCTGGTTCCAAGGACTCTGTTCTAGATACCCAGCGTGCAGATGGCAGAGCATGGGGTTTTCAGCTCCTGCCAGTGCACGAGCCAATTTCTCACCTAATTCTCCAATATTTATATACAGACATCTACATGCCCTGGCATTGGGCTTCTCTGGGAGCCCTGGCTCTTGCCCCCCCCCCCACTTTGCCCACCTGGTCTGCCACACGTCTTCCTTAGGCCCCTAGGTGTCTTCTGTACACGTGCTTCCATGCCTACTGTGGTTAGCATGGTTGTGACGGCTGTTGTTGGTCCTTGACCTGACTACATCTGGAATGAACTACAATCCAGAAATGGAGAATGCATCTATAAGAGAGTTTTTTCCCCTTGGTTTGAAGTGGGTGAGTCCACTTTTAGTCCAGACCTTTGAGGTACGAAGACACATGCCTTTGATCCAGATCTTGAGGCAAGAAGATGACCCTTTAATCTGTGTCACACTGGGCATGGAAGAAGGAAGCTTTTGCTCATAACCTGCCTGCCTTCATCTTGCTAGAACATCCATTCTTTGACTGGCATTGGAACCTACTTCTTTGGGATTTTAGAATATACTGAAGATGAGTTGAGACATATAGCCTTGTTGACAGAGCAACTACTGAATTTCTGGTCTTCCTGTTCACAGCCAGCCATTGTTGGATTAGCTTCACTATATCCTATAAGTGATCCCAATACATACATACATACATACATACATACATACATACATACATACATATGATAAATAGATAACAGATAGAGAGATGAAATATAGAGATCGATAGAGATGATAGATAAATATTGATACATAGATGACAATAGATAGATAGACAATAGATAGATTGCTAGATATAAATTCATAGAGGATGATAGATGATAATAGACAGATATAGATACATAGATGATGAAGATGATAGATAGATCGATAGATAGATAGATAGATAGATAGATAGATAGATGGATAGATGGATAGATAGATTTCTATAAGTTCTGGTACTCCTTATTGATACAGCGGACTTTAGAGCACGAGGTTCTTGCTATATCTCCCATAACTTATGGTATCAAAATCAAATTCCTGTGCTTCGTGTTCAGACTGCTGGGAGTCTGGCCCATGGAGACGTTCCAGACTTATTACCACCCTTTCCTTCCTAGCTCTGTTACTGTGGCCACTCAGAACCATGTAGACCTTGAAGCTGTCTGTCTTCACGTACCTCACAACATACCCCCCAAGCAAGCACCTGTGTGGAGCACTTGGGGCCTCTTGGGCACTGCAATGGGTTTTGGGTCTAGAGCTGGTCAGAGGTGTCAGTTCAATGCGCCGGAAGTAATGCTCTAAGTGTTGAATTCAGATCTTGTCACCTGACCATGGCAAAGTGTCCTGACCACCCCCTGCCTACCCTGCTAGACTGGGAAGCCATACCTTTAGGCTTTACAGAGGAAATTTCACCGTTAAATATAAAAGAAAGTTCAACTATTGAGTATGAGGATGACTGTTATAAAAAAAAACCAATAAATAAACCATGGCCAAGGATAGAGAAGCTAGAATACTTACTCACTGCTGGATGGGAACATAAAAGGGTGTAGCCACCACAGAAAAGAGTGTGGTGATTACTCAAACTATAAACATCCAACTCATGCAGAACAGTGGTGCTTAGCGGAGGCTGGAGGACCGGGAGAGGGAAGGCTTTTGTTAATCCAGATCTGGGAAAATGAAAAGAGTTATCAGGAGGATGGCAGTGATGGTTGCCCAAGAACGTAAATGTGAAAAATGTAACTGAGCTGGACCCTTAAAACTGCTGCGGGGGCTGGAGAAAAGGCTTAGTGAGTTAGAGTTCTTCTTTCACAAGCATGAATACTGAAGTCTAGTTTCCAGCACCTTTGTAAGAGCTGAGCACGGTCCTGCTCACGTCTGTAACCCCAGCACTGAGTAGGGTGGAGGCGGGGAGATGGAGCTCTCTGTTGCCAGTCTAGCCAAGAAAACTCATACCCCACGTCAAAAAGTGGTTCTTCCTCAAAGGAGCAGGTGGAAAGGACTAGATAAAGACACTCAACATCCTCCTCTGGTCTCTGTGCATGACATGGGCACCTGCACACATATAACCTGGCATACATATGTTCACACACCAAAAAAGTTAAATGGATAGGTTGGCAGCATTTAAATCTTGTAATGATTTTTTAAAAATGCATATGTAGAATTTCTTTTGTGTATGTGTGTATGTATGAACCCACATGGTCCAGGTTAAAAACAAGCCTCAGAAAGATCAAATTGTTCATAGCTAACAGGAGACTTCTGGGATCAAAGGCCATAAATATGCACAGGAACATGAAATATCAAAATTAAAATGTACAAGTCTGGCATCTAGTTTTTTTTAAAGCCTTAGGAAAATATTCAAAGCAGAGGAAAAAAAATGGCCCATAACCAGGAAAAAATGTTTTAATAGGCAGAGATATTGAAATGAGTACACTGTGTATGTCAAGGTAGAAAATACAAGGATGTTGAAATGAGACTAGGACATTAATTGGTAGAGACCTTTTTGAAGATATATTTTAATTTTAAAGTGTGTGTGTGTGTGTGTGTGTGTGTGTGTGTGTGTGTGTAGAAGGGTCTGTGCACATGCATTTTAGAGTCCCTGGAGTTACAGCATGTGAGCTGGAGGACATGGTACTGGAAACTGAATTTATATCTACTGCAAGAGCAATATGTGCACTCTTAACCACTAAGGTGTCTCTCCAGACAGCGCAGTAGATTTTTTTTAAGGTACAGGCTTAGCATCATACTACATATTACAGCATTACAAGAAGGCCACCCACAGATAAAGCAACAAATAACAGAGTGAGTGAAATATGGAAGGAGGCTGAGGAAGGCACTAGTGAGCAGAGGAACACACTGAAAGGTGGAGGTGCTAGTTTTTAAACTATTTTATTTTGGGGTTCCCTAATCCCTCTACCTTCCTTCCAACCCCCTGGGCCTAGATAAGAGAGAAAGAAGGTTAGAAAGGAGAGGGGATGTAGACCTCTTTAGACTTAGTTCTAGCTGATTAGGGCTCTCGGGTTCTTTGGGAAAATATCTATCTTAGTCATCAGGATATCCAGCAATCCAGCAGAACCAGTACCCTTCTTCTTTCTACTTCTATCTCATCAAAGCATCCTTCCTCTCTCCAGGGCCTGATATTTATTTATTTTTTTTAATCTTTTTTTATTAATTTATTCATATTACATCTCGATTGTTAGCCCTTCCCCTTTTTCCTCCCATTCTTCCCTCCCTCCCATTTCTCCCCTTCTCCCCTCCCCTATGTCCGTGACCGAGGGAGACCTCCTCCCCCTATATATGCTCTCAGAATATCAAGTCTCTTCTTGGTAACTAGCTATCCTTCCTCTGAGTGCCACCAGGTCTCCCCATCCAGGGGACATGGTCAGAAAAGGGGCACCAGAGTTCGTGTGAGAGTCAGATCTCACTCTCCACTCAACGGTGGAGAGTATCATGTTCATTGGCTAGGTCTTGGTAGGGGTTCGAAGCTTGCTGCCTATATTCTCCTTGGCTGGTGCCTTAGTTTGAGGAGGACCCCAGGATCCAGATCTGCCTGTCATAAAGTTCTTCTTGTAGGTTTCCAGGACCCTATGGGTCCTACTATTTCCTCTTTCTTCCATGTTACTCTTGCCTAAAGTCTCAATCAGATATCCTCTCCTCTGACCCACTTTCTTGGTAAGTAAAGATTTTCATGGTACGTATTCCTTGGACTAGTGTTTTGATATAAGTGAGTATATACCGTTTGTCTCTTTTTGCTTCTGGGTGAACTCACTCATTATGATAATTTCTAGATCAATCCATTTGTCTACAAATTTTGGGAATTCCTCATTTTTAATAGCTGCGTAGTATTCCATTGTGTAAATACATACCCCTAGGAGTCCTCAGAATGAAACTAGCTGAAGCTGCCCAAGACCACATCCCTCACAAGACAATTATCTGCAGTGGATAAAATGAAAACATTTTATCCCACACTTGGGATTAAAACAAAAATCTGCTTACATAACATAACTGGGTCTTTAAAGAACCCAAAACTTCCTCTACAGACATGGTCTCTTGACATGACTTTAAAGTCCCTGAATAAGAAATAAATGAAGATAGGAATATTTGAAGAAATCACAGTTGAAATGTTTCCGAATTTGGTGAAAAATAAAAACCACAGGTACAAGAAGTTCCAAAACAGCAGAAATATGAAGAAGGCAAACCAAGGTATATCATGACAAAATTTCTCCAAGACGATGGTAAAGAAAACATTTAACTAAAGGCAGACACCAAGGAGAAAGGAGAGACACATTAGAGATAGAGGAAGAAATATAAGATGAGCACCGACTTCTCACCAGAAATGACACACACCGAAGACAGTACTGCAGTGTCTGAAAGTGCAACACTACCACTCCAGGATTATTGTTACAGAGAAAATCATATTCCAAAATAAAGGTTAAAAACGAGACTTTCCAGATAAGAAAGAGCCGAAAAGATGCATCAGCAGCAGAACCTTCAGAGGGAAAAAGTAAAAGATAAAGTTAGTTATTTGAGTAGAAGGTAGATAGCAGACAAAAGTTGGTTGTGCATGAAAAAAAAAAAGATGAGTAGAACAAATGGTAAATATAATGGGTACTGTTACCTTATGCAAAAAAATTTTTTAAGGATTGATGAAATGGCTCAGTAATAAAGATGCTCAGTGCCAAGGCTAACAACCTTTGTCCAATTCCTGGGACCCACATGGTACAAATGAGAAGCCTCTCCCATGGGTTGTCCTCTGACATCCACACATCTTTAAGACATGATCATGTCAAGCAAGTATAATAGCAATGCAATGTGTGTTGATGCATGGGCAAATTGTTGACAAAGCCATTCTTGTGTAGACCCAGAACAAGCAAGCACAACTGCTGTGAATTCAGTCCTGCCATGGCCGTGTTGTGCCCAGAAGGACAGAAGTAAGCCTGCTTACACTCAGTGGGTCACGTAACAAAAGAAAAGACATGTGTGAGAGGAGGTTGGAAGGGAGAAGAAGAGGGATTAAACAGAGGTAGAAGAAAGATAATTTTTTAAAGACTGGAGGTAAAAGCAATCAGTATGCATTATATGCATGCAAGAAATTGTCAATGAAAAAAATTAAGTATTTAAAATATCATAGGTAGAACTTCAAAATTCTCAGTCCTCGATGGAATATATACATCACATCCAAAGCTCAGAGATAATGGCTGAAGAGAAGGCAGGAAGAGCTTAAGAGCTAGAGGCAGTGGATGAGTACAAGGAAACTTTAACTTTATCTTCTAGACATAGCAGGAAGTTGCACATACAAACTCACAGCAGTTACAACAGCATGCACCAGACCAAGTCCCAGAACAGAGAAAGGGGGTTGGGAATACAATCCCACTCCTAACTGTGGCGTTATTAGCAGTTGCTAGCTGCTGGGAGAGGAGGAGGCCCTGGTAAGTCAACCACACTCTAGTGGAAGACCACAGCCAAGAATATGTGGATAAGACAAACTGGCCATGAAGAACTAAATCAAAAAGATGAAATGTAGGGTGGGTAGGGAAGGGGGTGGATCTAGGAATAGAAGGGGGAGGAGGGTGAATATGATAAAAACACATCACGTGAGAATCTCAAAGAACTAAAACAACAACAAATGGGATAGAAATAAAAAGCTTGGAAGAGAGAAATGGAAATACAGATTGGTGAGCCTATCACACACTGTAAGAAATGTTGAGTAAAATCATTTGGTAAATTCAAGACATGCATCAAAAACTCTAAAGAATCCTTCAGTTTCGAAAAGACAACCAATACCATAAAGTAAAACAACAGAAACTGTCCAAGTTATCAAAAAGACATCAGGAGAAGAGGAACAAAGGATATAGGAATTTTTAAGGCACATACAAAGTGGTAGGTTTAAATGTACTTATATCAATATTCTTATTAAGTGTAAATGTTTCAAACACCTTAAATGAAGAACAGAGCCCATTGCACGAAGTGATATAACAAGAACAAGCTATGTGCTATCTAAACAAGACATAGACAAGGGCTAGAGAGATGGCTCAACGGTTAAATATGCAACACCCAAATAGTGGCCCACATGTTTCTGTAACTCCAGTTTCATGGGATCTGGCACTCTTCTCTGCTTTCCTTTGGCACTGGGCACTCACATGATATATATAAATACATGTAGGAAAAATACTCATACACATAAAATAAACATAAATAAATCCTTTTTTTTTTTAATGAGGACATGGGTTCCACAGCAGTGACACATATGGGAGCATGGCTATGTTGGACAAGGGAGCATGTTGTTGCTGAGTATGGCCAGTTCTTGAGCCACTGGGAGGGTCAAGCCCCTCCCAGGGGCTATCCTCACCTATTTGCTGCATGGAATTACCACTGCTGATGCTTACCTTACTCAGGGAAGGAGAGTATGGAGCAGTGGGCTGAAAACAGGATGGTTGTGCCAAGGATAGAGCAGCCAGTGCAGAGGTCAGGGTAGTGTACATCAGCCTAGAGCTTACATAGGCCCAGCCCCTAACATGCTGCCCAACTGCATAATCATCCTGTCCCTGAGCAACAACAAGATATATGAGATGAAAAAATGGTTCATTTTCTGGATTAATCCTCCTCAAAAGACCTCTATTGTTCATGCTGCCAGCAGAGGCCATGTTGGTATCCACGATCTGTCCTGCCACCACAGGCAGTATTGATGTCCATGACCCATGCTGCCTCAGGAGACCATGATGATGTGTGTGATCAGGGCTGCATCTGGAAGCCATGCTGATGTCCATGGTCACAAGTCCTTTTGAGGTCTATGTTCCATGCTGCCTCCTGATGCTGCATGGATGTCCTTGGTACAACTGCTGATGGAAACCATGTGGAAGTCCATGAGCTGTGCTTCCACCACCTGCTAGGGGCAAGGAAGCTTCTTTTGCTGTAGTATTGATGACTGCAGATTCATAACTGAGAATGAGAGACACTGAAGACTTCTGGGACAACCTCTCCCTGCCTCCCCTCCACAAAAGGAACAATCCAGACAGGAAGCTACTGGAGAGAATCAATAAAAATTGTGATAAAGATGCTGAAATATAGCTCTTCACACTTCATGGCTTCTGGGGAGTGGGGGTGGGAAAGACTCCGTTTTCTTTAAGGAACTAGTCACTGGGAGTTTGACATGCTCCAATGAGTATATGGGCAATACAAATTGGACTTGGTGTATTTTTCTTGGTGAGGCACAAGCATTAAAGAGAGGACCTGGAAGGAACGGGAAGCTACTGTTATCAGGGTGCCTTTTATTAAATTCCCAAATAATTAATAAAAATATTATGTTGGGGGAAATGAAGACATAGACACAGCCATGGTAGCCTTTATGAAATGAAATTCTAGTACCAGGAGGCTGAAGTAAGAGGACAGATAATTCAAAGGCAGCCTAGGCTACAAAAATAAGACCTCATCTCAAAAACACAATAAAATGATAAAACCTGGAAACAGTAGGAATGAAGGGAATGAAACGGTACGTGGAGCTGGCTGCAACAAGAGGAAAGCTAGAGAAGCTACATCAGCAGACAATGCAGATTCAGAGCAAAGAGTCATTTAGCAACGGTAAACCACTCATCTTGTCAAGAAGAGATAGGTGGACCAGAATTGTTCACACCACTAGTAAAAGAGCTGTGACATATCTGGCATATACTGGAAACAAGTAGATTAACCCATGGTTGGAGATGAGACTTCAGCTCTCTTAAAACAATGGAAGATATGGGAGCAAAATTGGTGAAGATACCATTGGCTTGGCCTGAATTGAGATTCTAAACATGCCAACTACAGCAAAATATCCTTCCAGTTTCATTTTGGTCCTATGATAAAATATCCTGATGAAATCAACACATGGAGGTAGCTTGGAATGTGGCAAGTAAGCCACTAGTCAAAGAAATGTCCTTATTTCTACTATAGACAGAATTCTGCCTAAAAGATGCAAGCTTGGATACAGGCTGAGTCATCTGCTGCGCTCTGCCAAGACAGGGTAATCAGGTCCTTAATAGTTCCTGCTTCACAAACATGTCTGTCAGAAATACTGGGTCAGAAGGCTGAAGACGATGTTCCAGGTATAGAGCTTTTGGCTGCCTATCCAGGCAGTGAACTGTCTCTATCATTTTTTATTTTTTGGAAGCTGCTAACCTACACTTCCTGTTTACTCAAATAAATACTTTTATCTCTTCTCAAGTCTTTGATGGGGTTGAAGACTAGATAGTTATAGTTTTTCAATTAAGTTTGGTTGCTTAAGAAATAAGCATGGTGGTGCGAAGGCAGACATGGTGCTGGAGGAGCCAAGAGTTCTACATCTTGGTCCACAGGCAGCAGAAGGAGACTGTGTGCCACACTGGCTGTAGCATGATCCTAGGAGACCTCAAAGACCACCTGCACAGTGACATATTTCCTCCAACAAGGTCACACCTCCTAATAATGTCACTTCCTATGAGCCAAACATTCAAACACACAACCCTATGGGGGCCATTCCTACTCAAACCAGCACACCCTGTCTAGGGAATGGTGCTGCCCACAATGGGCTGAGTCTTTCTACACCAATCAACAATCAAGATAACTCTCCACAGACATGCCCATAGGCCAACCTGATCTAGATTATTTCTCATTGAAATTCCCTTTCCACGTGATTCCAGGTGGTGTTAAGTTGATAGTTAGAGCTAACCTGCATAGCATTTCTGTTTACAGCTTCATGAAAACATCATGAATAAGAAGCTTATTCTATGAGCAATACATCAGATACAATTTACCTAGACTCAAACAACACAAAGGATTTGTTTCAATCACTGTAATACTAAATTAAAAATGAATGTGATAGCAGGCATGGTGACACATGTTTTTAATCACCAAATCCAGGAGATAGGGCTAAATAGATCTCTTTGAGTTTAAGGTCAACTGGCTTATAAAATGAGCTCTAGAGTTCCAAGCCAGCCAAGGCTATACTGTGAGATCCCATCTAAAAGCAAAATGAAAGTTAAAAAGAAATAAAGAAAAAAATAAAAGAATACTTAAAGATATCTGAAAATTCCTCAAATATCTAGAAACCAAATAGCAAATTTTTAATATAACTTATGGGCCAAAAGGAAAGGTGGAGAAATCCAATATTAGAATGGACTTTGCAATACATGAAAATAAAATGTCAGCAGAAACTGTGCCTGAATGAAATATAGAGCACAACTACTTAATCAAAAACCAGACCCTCACTCACTTCCTCTCTAGAAAGAGAGGAGGGAAAAATGTCAGTACTAACCTCATCAAAAAGGCAGGAACGCAGATAGTTACTAATACATCAGAGAGAGGGAGGGATGGTAGGAATGGTCATTGAAAACAGAGCAGAGATGTTTAAAAAGATGAATCAAAATGTAAACTCCTTGCTAGAGCGATCTGGGAAAGGAGAGAAGGAGTAAGTCACCCGACTCCAAGATAGAGAGGGGCATTGGTGCTGAGAGGGTTAGAGACAATCAGGAGCAACTTTATAACATGGGGACAATGACAGATGCAAAACATCACATGCATGCAAGGATAAACAGATTAAGGACTTGCGGGGTGACTTGAAAGTTAAGAGCACTGGCTGCTCCTGCAGAGAACCCAGGTTTAATTCCCAGCATCCACATGGTGGCTAACACCTGTAACTCTAGTTCCAGGGGAATCTGATGTTCTCTTCTGGCCTCTTCGGGTAATGCACACAGGTGGGGGAACATACACATGTCCAGAGAAACACTTACACACAAAAAATAAAGATAAACCTTTGAACAGAATAATGGACAGGTTATAAGAGCAGCCTAACTTTATGTCTATTGAAATTGAATTTGTACTTAGAAAACATCTCACAGAAACAATCCCAAGCCTATATACTTAACTGGACAATTCCATCAATCCTTTGAGAAAGAAACAAAACCAGTCGTTCCCCTCCCCCCCCCCCCCCCGGCCCAAGTTTTTCTAGACACCTGAAGAGGGAGTATAGTTCCAGTCTGCCCCTTAAAGCCAGCATGGAGGCTGAAGCCAGGCCCTGCTGTCCTGATGAAACAGCCCAATAAAAAGCTCCTTGAGGGAGAAATGATTTGTCTTAGTCTGCAAGTTCAGGTTCCAGTCTGTAAAAGCAAGGAATGAGGCCAGGAACTTGAGGCAGCTAGTCACACCACAAATGTAAAGAGAGACTAAATGAGTCCATACTACTGGTCAGCTCATTCTCTCCAGTCTTACACACAGTCTAGGACCCAAGCCCAGGGAATGGTCTACCCATAGTGGGCTGTGTCTTCCCACACCAGTTAACATAACCAAGACAGTTCTACACCTCCTCAGGCCATCACAGGACATCTACAACTAAGATCAGTCACAGCTGAAAGCTCAGCCCTAAAGAGACATTTATGCTGCCTCTTCTAAGGTGCAAGGAAAGTCTCAAAAGAAGAGTTGGAAAGAAAGCTGCACAATAGGGAGTAGGAAGTTCCATCTCCTGGGCATGGCACAGACATTGCAATCTTGATGTCACTGAAGCTACAGTTGCCTGCCTCTGTGCCTACAGTTACACTGAGCCTGCAGGAGAACAGATTTGAAAGCTGTCAAGCATGGAGCTTAGAAGGGCATAGCCCCTCCCCTGCTTACTCTTGGAGAGCAATAGTCATTGTCTTTACTGCTGTTCCTGCTATTGAGCCAGACTCCAATGTACAGCTACAAACCCACAGGCACACGGGTGGCCCTGAGCTGGACTGGTATAGTTGGAGGTCTTGAAGATCGACTTCCATGGAGTGCATAGATGCCAAAAGGTATTTAATCAATTTTAATGCCTTGTTTGCCTACTGCCACAGTGCACTGAGCTAACTGCTGTTGGTTCAAGAAAACACATCTCAAAATGATCTCCTCCTTAACATCTTCCTTGGACCCTGGGATCATATTTGCCCATTGTCCATCAGACTGGTCTAAAAGAGATGACTCTTTCAGTCACCCTGGAATCCTGTAGCTGCTATCCTGTAGGATAGGCCCAATTCTCAAGACAACACTTGACTGCAAAGATGAGATTGCTATGACCAGTACAGGATGCAATAGGCCTCAGATAAAGGGAAAGGCTGATTTCCTCCCAGAAGATACCAGATCAGTGAACTCCAGAAGCTAGGAAGCACAGTTTATGTCATCCTCCTGCTGCACAGGAAAGGCGGTGGCAGTGAAGCACAAGGAAGCGTTGTCTTAGATTTGCTACCAATGTAATGAAACCCGCGACAAAAAGCGAGTTGTGGAGGAAAAGGTTTACTGACTTACACTTCCACATCACTGTTCATCACCAAAGGAAGTCAGGACAGGAACACAAACAGGGCTGGAGGCAGGAGCTGATGCATAGGCCATGGAGGTGTGCTGTTTACTGGCTAGCTCCCCGTGGCTTTCTCAGCCTCCTTTCTTACACATGCCAGGACCATCAGCTCAGGGATATGACCACCTATAATAGGCCCTCTTCCATTAATCACTAATTAAGAAAATGTCTTACACCCTGATCTTATGAAGACATTTTCTCAACTAAAGTTCCTCCCTTTCAGATAACTCTAGTTTATGTCAATTTGACACAAAACTAACCAGCACTGTGTCTTTGGCCATCTAGCCTTCTGGGGACCCACCTGAGCCCCCAGCCTTCATAGGAAAGCAGAAACATACAGTGACAGGAAAGGTGCCAGACATGATGGAGTAACACTGTTTATTCCCAAGATGCCGAAAAGGAGTCTGAAGTCCAAGCCATTCAGTTCCAGATGAGATGATGCTGACACGCATAGTCTCTTCTCTTTGGACAAGTTCCTTGGTGGCTTCCAGAAAAGCAGAGGGTGGCTCTGTCTGACCTTGCCCCCCAGAAACCACAGTTCATTCCTAAACTAGCATTCTTTTCTCTCCCCCACATTTCCATCCCTTCCTGGAGCAGCATCTCCATGAACCCTCCAAGGAATCCTGCCTCCACCACTGGCCAACACCCTTCCCACATCTCCAGGCCTTCTCCATCCTGGCCTGCTTGCAGTTCCAAGGAACAGCCTCTGTAGTCAGCTGCGACTCCTTCTGAGCATGTTAAAAGGCAACTTAGGTAGGTGGGACTGAAGGGCCTGGAAACTCTCTTAGTCACTCTGAGTTCAGTTGTCCTGAAGACATCCAAACCTTTTAATAGCCTTCGGTGGGATCCTGGACTAAAGACATCTCAAGAGCTATGCCAGGGAAGCAGAGAGCAGCTGCCAGGCTTCCAGAAGCTGACCCACTAAGGAACAAAGGATTGGTCAGGACAGAGACTAGACAGGCATGTTTCAAGGAAAGAAGCTGTGGTGAATGAGGCAGGGACACAGAAAGACGACAGATGCTGGGGGAGAGCCTGAGGAAGATCTTAGACCTCAGTTTGCACAGAGATGAGAGGAGCAGAAATGCATTACTTACTAACTGATGAACAGTGGCCTCTGGACAGTAACTTGCTTTCTTTGTTGACATCAAAAGGTAAGGTACCAGGAGCTTTGGTCAAGGATGCTAAGGTGCCAAAAGCTACACAGAGAAAACTAAGCTGTTTCCCTCCCCATTGTCAGAATCAGAATATGCAAAGCAAAGAGATAAGAACATGGGAGAAGAGTAAAGGGGATGGAAAGATGGTGGGGTGGTTAGGAACTCTTGTCACTCTGTCATGGGGACCAGAGTTTGGATCAGAGCACTAACATAAAGCCAATACTCCAATGCCAAGGGCTCTGACACCATCTTCTTTCCACTTTACACAGACACATGGACACACACAGAAACACAATAGATAGAAGATAGATAGATAGATAGATAGATAGATACATAGATACATAGATAGATAGATAGATACATAGATAGATAGATAGATAGATAGATACATAGATAGATAGATAGATAGATAGATAGATAGATAGATAGACAGACAGACAGACAGATAGAGACTTTGAGCTGGGATCCCAGAATTGATAACACCCAGAAGAGTTTCTTCATACACCACAGAAAAGCAACAATGATGAGCTACAAACAAAATCAGAAAGACAGACAAAAAAACAGAGGGACAGCCCTGAAGCATAGCCCCTGACACTGAGCCACCAGATTCAGGAAAGCTGAACCTAGAGCTGCTGTAGTTAGGACCTTGAAAACAAGAAAACCCTTCCCAGCCTAGGCTGCAGAAACGCTACATTTCTCTGAGAGCTGAAGAGATGGGTTTATACAGGTTGGTCACTATGCAGGGGGTGGGGTGGGTTGGGGCAGGCATCAGTAAAAAAACAAAACAGAGTTTAGACCTAAAATCTCATGGCAGCAGAATTAGCCAAGGCAGAATACAAATATAGCTGTGAATAACATTAAAGAAAACATGAATAGACTTCTAAAAAATAATCAAACAAGAGTGTCTACACGGGATGAGTACACATAACTGAAAATGTGCCAAGGGGAACTTAGAAACCAAAGACCTAATTTTGGAAATAATTAGGTTTGATACTGCTAGCCAAAAGGCCATTTTGCCTCTTCTTCTTCTTCTTCTTCTTCTTCTTCTTCTTCTTCTTCTTCTTCTTCTTCTTCTTCTCTTCCTCCTCCTCCTCCTCCTCCTCCTCCTCTTCTTCTTCTTTCTGACAGTCTAGCACCTCCCTCCCAACCAGGACTTCAACTGAGAAATGACACTGACTAGAAGAGAGGTGACATGAGCTTATATCCTTACAACCACCTGCGTGACACACAACTCTGCACACACACCTTTGTTCCCATGCTGGCAACAGGATTGCATGACCCAAATTAGGAGTTACTCTACTGGTATCACAGAACTAGCTTTCCTCCCTGACGGGTTTTGCTGCAGCCATTCTCTCTTTCTACCCTGCACAGTCCATTTTTCCCCTTCACTGGAAAGTTTCCTTCACAATATGTATTAACCTTGCAGTTCTATGGATTCAATGTTTGAAGTTGATTCTTGTCTTTCATCCTTGAGTTGGCTAAAATTCTTACATTAACCAATTTCCTGAGTTCTTTCATATCTGTATATTCATAGTGTCAGTTTAGCTAGGTATAAAATGATACTCCTGTGGTTTTTCCAAGTATGCACCTGCCTCCTCAGACTGAAAAGACTATGCAAGCTACATCTTAAATATGAAAAGGAAATTTCCCTCCACATGATGGCTAGCCTTAGCTCTCAATTTGACAATTAATCCAGAGTCACCTGGGGAGATGAGCCTCTGAGAGATTATTTTGGTTGAGTTAATTAATGTATGAAGTGTTACGTTTACTGTGAATGAAACCATTCCCTGGGCAAGATATTCTGAACTGTATGAGGTAGAGAAATGGAGCTGAGGATGCATCTTTCTCTGCTTCTAGACTGGGGGTGCAATGTGACTAGCAGCTTAATGCTCCTGTTGCCTCAACTTCCCTTCCACAAACTATGAACTATGTGTTGGCCTTTTTATTTGCTTCTTATCAACCTGACACAAGCTAAAGTCATCTGAGGAGAGGAAGCTTCAACTGAGAAAATGCTTCCATGAGATTGGCCTGTAGGCAAACCTGCGGGACATTTTTCTTGATTAATGACTGGTATGGGAGAGCCTGCTCTGGTTATGTGGTCCTGGGTTGTATAAGAAAGACAGGTGAGCAAGCCAGGTAGAACAAGCCAGTAAGCAGTTTCCTCCATAGGTTCTGACTCTGTGCTTGAGCTCCTGCCCTGACTTCGCCCAAGGATGGACTGTAATCAGGAGGTGTGAACCAAACCAAACTTTCCACTTTGATTTTAGTCATGGTTGTTATTACAGCAACAGAAATGAAACCAGGACAAACTGTGAGTTGCAATAAACCCTTTTAAAGGTTATGTCTGTCAAAGTGGTTTTTTCTTTTTTTAACCACAGAAACAAGAAATAAATCTAAGACCTCTGGGGTGACTATGAGTGGTCTTTGAGCAGCTGTCTTTAAGAGATGGGGATGGATAAGTATACCTGCTCTGTGTAGTGAGGAAGCAGCAAAGCTGTGGTGCAACCCAAGGCTGAAGAGTCAAGATGCTGGGTGTGGGTTGCAGCCTCTCTGTTAGTGGGATGGGCATCTTGCCATGGAATCTCAACTATGCAATGAATCTGGAAACATCTGCCTCCAAGGGTGATGGGAGAATCTCATGGCATGAAACTTAGACATGCATTGAGCAAGGTCCCTGGAATCTAGAAACTGAAAATCCCAGTGGGTGCCACGTTTCTTTCTGAACTCTGCAGTTGGAAGAATCTCTCTCTCATGAGCATCTTCCTCTCCTGAAAATGGGGGTCGTGATAGAACCACCAACACAGAAACTATCACAAGGCTGTGTGGATACCAGGCAAGTTTGAAGCATGTACATTAACATTGCTTTTGGGGGTTACTAAAATCCACTGTTCTTCGGGACTAGCAATATGAGATATCTCAGACATTAAGGGTGTCTGCTGTTGTTCCAGAGGAGCCAAGCTTAGTTCCCAACACCCACATCTAGCAGCCCACAGAGATCTGTAACTCCGGCTCCAGGAGTTTCAGCACCCTTTTCTAGCCTTCTTGGGCTTGGCACACACACGATGTGAACTCACACAGGCATACACATAAGTAATAACAAATCCTTTAAAAGTTACTGTTCTTCCAAGTGATATTCATGTGGTCTTTCTGACATTGCCCACATGTCCCCTCAAATTACATCACAAACACCTTCCTTTTACAGTGTCCACATTTCCCATTTTCTATGTCTCCTCTTTTTTATTTTATAATACATTTTGTTTTTATTTTACATTTGATTTGTCTGGATTCTTATACACATGTGTTATGGCCAAATGTGTCTCCCAAATGTCATGAGCAGGAACCCAATCCTCAAAGGCATCTAATGAAGGGATTGGAAACAGCTTTGGGAGGTCATCAGGGTTAGATCAGGCCATCAGAGTGGAGCTCCTGGGATGAGATTGGTGGCTTTATAAAAAAAGAGAAAGACAGACCAGAGCCAGCACAACTTGCTCCATCTCACCATGTGATGCTTCCTGCTGATCACAATGGAGTGTGGGACCCCTGCCAAATCCCAGTGCCATGTCCTTCTCTAATCCTCAGTCTTCAGATCTATGAGCCAATAAAATTCCATTACTTATAAATTATCCCATCTCAGTCATTTTATGACAACATCAGAAAGCTGACTAACGTAAGAGGTCTAGTTTTTCCAGTTAAAAAATGCCTATTGGTGGTTAATCTTGAATGCTGACTTGATGACACACAGAGTTACCTAGAAGACAAACTTCCAGTGGTATCTGAAGGTTGTACATACAGAGAGGTGTGACTAAAGTGAAAAATCAATCTGAATTTGGGTGTCGTAATTCTGTGAACTGGAATCCAATATTAAATAAAAATGAGAAAGCTAGCAGAACACCAACATGTGTCCCTCTGCTTCCTGACTATGGACGTAGTGTGTCCAGCTGCCTCATGTTCCTGCCATCGCAGCTCCAACTGCTCTTGCCAGCCTTCCCACCACAATGGGCTGCACCTTCAAACTGTGAGCCAGAATAAGTTCTTTCTTCCTCAAGTTCCAGTTGTCAGACTTTTTGTTATAGCAACAAGAGAAATGCCTGATATGGAAAACTGATGCCAAGGAGAGGGACTGCAGCCATGATAAACACAGCCACATGTTTATAAGCTTTCAGAACTGGCTTGTGGAAGGACCATGGGAGAATCTGGGGCCCTAGAATAACATAAACAGACCTCAGTAGGCCATGATGCTAGGAGTGGGCAATGGAGACCTGACTCATGAGGTGTCGGAGGAGAACCAAGACTCTGTCAGAACACGGGCTAGAGGCCATCTGTGTCACTGCATTGCCAGTGCCCTGAGAAGTCTAGTGAGCTTGAATTCGAAGGCCTTGCTTCCCGGTAGGGACAATTTCAAGGAGATGCAACATTTGACCATGGCATGGTTACTGCTGACCACTCATGATTGGATCCACAAACAGAGACAGAAGCAAGTGGAACCAAAGGATATACAAATACGCAGTTTGCCAACAAAAAGAGTGTGAAATAGCTTAAACTTGCAGTCAAGAAAGATGGAGAAAAAGTCTGTAACTATCGCAGAGATACTGTGGATGTTGTTTTGCTGGGATGGTGGAATTGTTTGCAAAACAGAAGCTCTTTAGCTCCTTGAGATCCCATTTATTAGTTGTTATTCTTAGTGGCTAGCCTATTAGTATCGTGGGCAGAAAGTCCTTTTCCTGTGCCAAGGAGCTCAAGCCTATTCTTTCCTTTCTTTTCTGTCAGGATGTCTGGTCTCACACTGATCCATTTGCAGTTGGAGTTTGTGTAGGGTGATAGCTATGGATCTCTTCTCATTCTTCTACACGCAGCCGTCAGTTTGACCAGCACCATTTGTTGAAATGTTCCTTTTTGGCAGTGTGCACTTTTGGCTTTTTGTTAACAGATGTCTATAGATGTATGGAATTATGTCTAGGTCTTCAATTCAATCAACCTGTCTTCAATTGATCGACATGCCAACACCATGTTGTTTTTATTACTATAGCTCTGGTTTGTAATATAACTTCTTTCGTTTCGGCATTTTTTTCTTCATTATCTTCTATTTGTTTTGATTTTTTTATTTTCATCTCGTGGCTCTTGGTTTTTTGGTTTGTTTGGTTGTCTGTTTGTTTGATTGTGTTTAAAAAAGAAAAAGAACATAAAGTTGGGTTGTAAAGAGGTGGAGAGGATCTGGGTGGAACTAGGGGAGAGGAAAACATTACCAAAATAATGTTGTATGAAAAACAAATAAAAATACAAAGATCAAACAACTTTTTTAAGAATTGAGGCAAATTAAAAAGCTATAAAGAACAGAAAAGAAATCTGGCACTCAGCACTGGGGAAAAAAGGACGAGAGCTCTGAGAGGCCCCTGCTCCAGCTACCACCATAGGAACCCTCTTCTCTGAAATGGTCAACTTAGGAGAGAGTCTTCCAAGTCAGCCTCCAAGGCACACAGCTGCTGCTGCAATGGTGACCCAAGGAGGCCACACTACTTCTCAACCTGGCAGCAGAACTTGGCAGTGTTGCACACGTGGACACTGTTTTTCTAGGCATGAAAGATGCAAGAGTGAGGGTTTCATTGGAGGCTTGCATGCAGGTTCTAGAAAGCTACTGAGGCCAAGCAATGCGTAGCATCTGATTCCCTCTACAGTGGTGCCAAGAGGCTTAATGTGAAGCCTAAGGTGCAATGGAGAGCCCAGGACGGAGATGTCAAGGCTGTGAGGTGTCCAACAAGGAAACATAAAGGCAGAGAGTGAGGCTAGCCCAGGTGACAGGCTCTGCGTGCTATGAGCAGTAGAGCCAAGAGAGAGACGTTGGGCCTGGCTTCTGAAACCTCAAAGCCCACCCCCAGTGACACATTTTCTCCAACAAGGCCACACCTCCTAATCCTTTTCAAATAGTCCCACTCCCTGATGACGAAGCAGTAAAATATATGTCTATGGGGGCCACTCTCATTCAAACCACCACACTAACAAATCAGGCAAGGGCAGCGAATAGCTCGTCGGCACTGCAAGGACTACACATGAGGCAAACCAGATTTTAAAACACGCAGAAAGGCACTGAACACATCCCGGCCATCACCAGTAACAGATCCCAGTGGAGTTCTCAGAGCCAAGGAGCAGCCTGTAGAGGCACCATCATTTCCACTGCAGGATGAGCCTTGGGAACACCAGGCTTAGAGAGAGAAGCCAGGAGAAAGAATACAATTGCAACAGAATTCCACAATGGGCAAAGTTACTGAGAAAGAAAGTAGGTCACTAGCGGGTAGGGGCTGAGAGGAAGTGACTACGTGATTCCTAAGTCCTTTGGGGATAACAAAAAGAAAATGTCTGAAACTACATAATGGTGATGGCCCGGCAACATCATGAATGCACTTGAGCTCATCATATGGTACAGTTTTAAGGGCTGAAATGGTAGTTCTGTTAGTTGCACTCTGACGCCATGTCCCCCTCAATGCAATGGTCTCTGGTATTTCCAGCGGATGCTACAATGAGCCTCACGGTGAAGCAGCTAAGTCTAACCCTTCATCATATATAAATGAGCAGTTAGCGCCCTAGGGTGCATGTCCAGGCTGTGGGCAGAGTAGCCCGCTCTTTAACACTGCAGCAGCAAGTCAAAATAAGGCTGAGGACACAGCAGGCCCTCATCTCCTGATTGGCACCATGGCAAGCCGGGGCCTCACAGAGACCCACGGGGAGTGGCCATGGCCCCAATTCATCCTGAGACCTAGCTCACACCCAGCCCTGTGGTCTGATATGCCACAGAGGCAAAACTACAGTGTTCAAGATTGAGCGATAAGCACCGATCTGTGAGCATGGAAACCCATTCAGGACACAGAGCCAGATTCCACCCCTGTCGTTCCAGCACCTGTAGTTCTCTGCAGACAGCTGGCCATGGCTGGATCGCTCCCAACAGTTCACAAGGCTGTCCCTTTGCCAGGGTTCCTGCTTCAGCTAGCTAAAATGAGCCTGTACCCTGTGAGCCTGCAGACTTCTGCCACATGCCACACTTCTACCTGCAGCCACAGCTGCTTTAACCGGTGCCCTTTGTAGGAACAGTTCACTGACAGTAGGGAGTCATTCTGAGGTCTCACTTTTCATGTGTTTAAAAGCAGGCTGGAGATAAAAGGAAACTGGCCACCATAACCGTGGTCACTGTTAGGGCACCACTAATGAAGACTAGACGCCTCCGCTTCTTAGTGGGGCCCTGCTGAGATGTACTCTGCCTGGTGACCACACACTGGCCATGGTTATCTGTGCCAGTATTACGCCCGGGACTCTGCCAGTCTGATTTCAGATCAGCTCCATGGGTATCTCAAGACTAGTTAGCTTGTGGTGCATTTAAGAGGTCACTCAAGGTCGAGACCAGAAGGACAGCAAGCTCTGATTCCTTCCCGGGGTTTTTGGTTGTAAAAGACCAAAGAAGCCATAAAACAAAGATTTATTCAACCCAGTAGGACAGTTCAATGGCGCAGCCCTGAAAGACTAGGACAAAATGAAACATCTGGCCAGAAAAGTGCACTTGTTTACACACACACACACACACACACACACACACACACACACACACACACACACACACACACACACACTTCACTAGCTTCACCAAGTTCTTGGACAAAATTTGGGCTGGAGATTGAAAACAGTGTAGAATCCTGAGGTCAAGGGCAATGCAGGCAGGAGAAGGAACATCTTGTTTTCTCCTTTTCTGGCCGTCTCACGCAGTGGGTCCCCTCCCCAGCACCCCAGAGAGTATCCCTGCCCTGGTAGGTACCCCGCTCAGGGACCACACAGCTGTGTCACGCCCTGAACAGGTGACAGATGCGACCTCTGCTATGAAGCTAAAACCTTCTGCGTGGGGAGGCTGTTTGGGGCAAATGAACCTCAGAGAAGGGAGATGCCCTAAAGATGAAGGGGTTGCTGATGATGTGGCTAAGGCCGCTGGCGCCTGGATTCTGACATCTGCTTGTGTTGAGGATGGGCGCATCTTTGGAGGCGTGGACAATGGCTGTTTTGTGAGGAAGGAAGTCTGCCCTGGCAGCACAGCCCTTGGCCTGAGTTGAGAAACTGAGCTCCTCTTCCAGGCTCAAGTTGACTCACCGAGGACACCCAGGCCAAGCTTTGGACTCCTGAGTACACAGCAGCAGGGTGGTTAGGAATCACAGGACCCACCAGCATCTTCCCGATCACTCTGGGATGCTAATGGGATTAATGGGTTAAGGCTAGAAGATGCTTTGAACTTCTTGGCACGATGCCGTCTCCAGTGCGGTAATTAATAAATCTTACCAAAGAGGTGGATTAAGGTCAGAATACACTCAGAAGCCCGGGGGAGAGTGGGCTGGGCTTTGAACATGACTGGGTTGCACCGCACTGTTGGGAAAAGGCATGACCACTGGTTTGCAGCTGTGAGAAGCAGCTGTGGTTTCTCTAGACATTTCTGAGTCCCCGAACCATGCATGTCAGCAGCTCAGACTCACACTGGCTTAAATGTCTACTGCTGAGATAAAAATGCATAAAATAAGAGACTATGAGGTAACCAGCTCCAACTGATACACCTACAATGCAACCCCTATACCTAGGGCTCAGGAAACATCACAGAAGAAGGACATAAAGACATTAAGAGCCACAGGATCAGGACACCTGTTGCTAGCTAGCTAGTGTCTTCTAGTCATGGCAGGGATGCTCAACAGCATGGCTGCCTAAACAAGACGTGACCAAGGACAGCAGCAGTTGACATGTCAACTGCCAGTGTGGATAGGGGAAATTGCATAAGGCCCCACCTCTAGATAAAAAATCTATAGACAATTGATGGCTACTGGGGGGGGGGGGGACGGGAGGAAGGGAGGGAGAGAGAGAAGGAGAGGAAGAGACAATCAGTTTTCTCAGGGACAAGCTCCTCCAGTGTGTCATCCAAATCAACACTAAATGAACTCAGTCAGTGATATGTATGTGTGTATATACACACATACATATGTGTGTGTATCAGTCGGTGATATCACATATATGAAATAATAATAGTAATAATAATTAAAGAAGAAGTGGTGAATTTGAAGGGGGCACAGGAGGAGTTTGAAGGAGAGAGGGTGGATGTAGCAATAACATTAAGAGAGTATACATGTATGAGGCCCCCAAAAATTAAACGTCTAAATTAATAAAGGTCTCTTGCCTCAGAAAAGCCCACAGTAACAAATACAAACACACGTTGTCCCTGTGAAAATCAAGACTGAAGAAATGCCAGCCCAACTGCCATGGGGCTCACAGGGGATTGTCACGTCACAGAAAATGGAGGTGAAACTTCTGATAGCAGGAAGAATGGGGACACTCACCAGGTGGCCAGGCATACCTAGCAGCCCCACACACCAAGTTCCTCCAGTAAGGTCCAGACAGGCTATGAGCCTCCCCTCTATAACTGGGTCACAGCACTCCAGTACTGTTCCTCCCTTCCCTGTTCTTCCACACTGTCCTGCACCACATAGAAACTGCTACCCCCAGCTTGCTCAGGGACACAGACATATTCCCAGCTGCTAGACTCTGTAACGTAGACCACATGCCATGTCCGCTATCCTCCATCTTTGTACTAACATCTCCTAGTTGGGAGGCACTGGTTTGGGGGGGGGGAGGTTCCTAGAAGCCCTTCTAAATCAACCTCAGCCAAGTGTCTTATCAACAAATCGCTGCTGAACTACTTCAGCATCCAGAACTGTCCTAGACAGTGTTCTGTGGCTGTAAAGAGACAGCATGACCATGGCGACTCTTGTAAAGAGAGCATTTAACTGGGGCTGGCTTACAGTTGCAGAGGAGTAGGCCATTATCACCATGGCGGGGAGCATGGCAGCATGCAGGCAGACACGGTGCTGGAGAAGCTGAGAGCTCTACATCTAGTTCCACAAGCAGGAGAGAGAGAGAGAGAGAGAGAGAGAGAGAGAGAGAGAGAGAGAGAGACAGAGACAGAGACAGAGACAGAGACAGAGAGAGAGGCAGAGAGAGAGGCAGAGAGAGAGAGACAGAGAGAGACAGAGACAGAGACAGACAAAGAGAGAGAGAGAGAGAGAGACAGAGAGAGAGACAGAGACAGACAAAGAGAGAGAGACAGAGAGAGAGGCACCACTGGACCTGGATTAAACATTTGAAACCCCAAAGTCCACCCCCAGTGACACACTTCCTCTGACAAGGCCACATCTACTCCAACAAGGCCACGCCTACTCCACCAAGGCCACACCTCCTAATCCCTCTCAAGTAGCGCCACCCCCTAATGATCAAGAATTTAAATATATCATCCTGTGAGGGCCATGAGGCCATTACTATCCAAACCACCACATTCCACTCTCTGGCCCCATGGACTTGTAGCCATATCATAATTCAAAAAATGCCTTCATTCCAACTTCAAAATCCCCAAAGTTTATAAGCATCTCAACACTGTGGGAAGGTCCAGAGTTCAGAGTCTCTTCTTGAGGTTTATGTGATCTCCTAGCTCTAATACCATATCACGCCAAAATTAAAAAGCAGAACACATACTTCCAATATACAATGGCACAGAATATACATCACCTTTCCAAAAGGGAAGGAGGGAAGGGAACATAGTGAGGAAATACTGGGCCAAAGCAAGACCGAAAACCAGCAGGGCAAACCCTGCATCTCCACATCTGATGTCAAAGGGCTCATCAGATCTCCATCTCCTTTCAGATTTGTTGACTGCAGCACACTGCTTTCTCTTGGTCTGGTTCCACACCCAGTCTGTAGCTTTCCTTGGCAGCTATCCCACGGGCCGGGCATCTCCAACATCTTAGGATCTCCAAGGCAATCCAGGCTATACTTTCACAGCTTCATGCAAAGGCCTCTCTAGCCTCCATGGATGGAAATTCGTGACATACGCCTGGCCTTAGTGGCTTCCCTTGATTGCAGAGCAAGACTTCATAACTCTTCTCATGTATCCTTGACTCTAAATCCAGAACCGTGTGGCTGAGGGTGCCAAGCTCTGCTGCTTGCTTCAGCTGGACCTGGCCCCCTCAGTCAACTATATTTGGATCAGCTTTCTGTTGTTGATGGTTTCCTTCACTTGTTAAGCTTGTCTTTAATTGATTTTTCACAAGTTGGAAGCTCAGCTGCATGCGACCTTGCCCTGAGGTCACCACTCCCTTTATTCATTTAGGATCAGGCTTCTTGTTAAGCTTTTTTTTTTTTTTTTTTAATCATCTCCATGAGCACTGGGTGTAGTGTCATCACGTTTCCTGGTGTTGCTTTTCTCCTCCAACGGTACACCTGTACTTTTCCTTACTCAGCTTGCTCCTTTTCTCTGCTGACAGATCTGTATAAGATCTCTACAGTCTACACTAGGCTGCCTTGAAATCTCCTCTGCCAATGCTATCAATTCAAAACTCCTCAGTTTAAACTCAGGCAGATTTTTGGACAAAGGCTGAAAGCGGCCCCATTCTTTGCCAAAATATCACAAGAACGGTTTCCAGGCCTCCTTCTTCTCTTCTGAAGCCCCTTGAGCCAGGCCATCCCAGTCCACACTGCTCTCACACCACTGCCTACCATCTACGGTCCATCAGGCTCAATGTAAAACATCCAGCAGCTTCCCTAATGCAAAGTCCCAAAGCCCACACTCTGCCAACAAGAATCACAATTAGGCTGTCACAGCAACACCCTGCTCCCTGGTGACAATCCCTATCTTAATCAATAATCTGCTGTTGTGAAGAAACACCACGACTCCCTAATGACCAAACGTTAAGGTAGGCGAGCCTATGGGACCCATTCCTACTCAAATCACCACAAGGAGACAGGCAGATCCAGGACTCACTTGGCCAGTCAGCCTAGTCTGGCCAGAGAACCTGTCTTAAAAACCAAGATGAACATGCCTGAGGAAGAACACCAACATTGACCTCTGGCTTCCACGTGTGTACACACACACACACACACACACACACACACACACACACTGTTCTACCACCTTAAGGGCAAGGCCCAGAACCTTCAGTGAGGCACTCAGAGCTGCTGGTGTCAGGCCCCTAGCTACCTAGGCCTCATTTCAGGACCTCCTCAGACTTTCCCTGAAATACCTCACATACCAAGCTGACAGCGTGCATCAACTTCCACTGTCACTGCCATGGCACCACTACTGCAGTTAGCTGGGTTGACTTCCACGGAAGCCCGATCCACCAATCTGCACCAACCTTAGCCAGGCCCCTTCGAGAACACTCAACTCTGGATATAGGATTCCAGAGACTTGCCCTGCCCCACTCTACCCCACCCACCCCACCACACTGCACCCCACCCCACCCCCACCATCCAGGGGGCTCATGCAGGCACCTGTCCCTGCATAACATTTAACAAGAGTGGCACACGAGGCCCCATACACAGTCACATGACAGTCTCTAAGCTCACCCCTTGGGCAGGGCGGGCCGCATGGGCTGACCCCAGGGCCAAGAGGAGCCTCGCTTTTGAAATCTGTCATTTATGAGTGTAGAAGGCTAACATTCTCAGTTACCTCAAAGCAGTTTCCATGTAGGTGATGAATTACTGTTCTAAGATGGAAAGGCAGTGTGCAGACACAAATTGCTCTGCTGGAGTACGTTTTAAAGTTGGCCTCAGCAGACCCTTTTATGGGCGCGGGTTGTACCAGAGTTCACTTCTAACAACAAGGGGATGCAGAGGGCTCTGCCGGACCCCTGCAATGAGAGCAAGCATGGACAGGACCTGGGGCCCCTTTCCCATCCCGTAGAAGGGCTGGAACAGGGAGACAGACATAAATCATCTTCCCCACAGTCCCTATGAAAACATCAAAATGCTCAAAATAGGTGTGGGCCGAGCCCAGCAGTGGCAGGGCCAGCCTGAGAGTCTGCAGCACAGCCAGCAAGCAGGAGGTTGAAAGTGCTGTATCAATGGGATGCCGAGGCCACCAACGCCCTCCATAAATCACAGAGAGCTTGGCTGCCTCACTAGTCGCTTCCCGGCCGGGTCACTCATGGATGAGGGGGCTGCTGCTGGCTCAGGGTTCTTTTGGGTGCAGCATGGGACTGTAGCGTAACCTGGCCTGACCCTAGCCAGAGCCCACACATTCAGTGTCTACTCACCGCACAGTCACATGGTTATACAAGCTCATTTGATGTTACAGAGAACATCGTGTCCAGGCAAAGCCCAGCCCCTCAGCCCACGGGGACAAACAGCAGGGAGAAAGGCGCCTAGGTGCTATCCGGCCGGATCTGACCTCAATCTGAGCTCTGTGACTCGCTGGCTATGCTGTGTGGAACAAGCAGAGCGCTTGCTCTGTGCATACATAGACTGCACTGCAGGGTGAGGAGGACTGGGCTCTGTGGCGGGGTCAACAGAGTGTACCCGTATGTCTGCTCAAGCTCAGTGTGCACTGTGAGCCTCCTGGGGCCTCACCCGCCTCAGCAGGGTAAGGTGAGACAGGACAAGCAAGAAGAATGAAGGTTTTTTTTTTTTTTCTTCCCTTCTTCTTTTTCCTTCTTGATTGTCACTGAATCAAGGGTAAGCTGCCTAGAGAAAATGGGCTGCTGTATCTTTCATCTCATGTCTACCCAAGAATCTTGCCAGTCAAAGCAGAGTGCTGCCTGCAGACTCCCAGACCATCTTAGGAGAGCTGAGGGTCAGCTGTTCCAAAGTGACCCCAGCCATGGCTAGGAAAGGTCACTTCCAGGGGAAATGTTAAGAGAGGACTAAACAGACACCCTTTCTGCAAGAAGTAGTCCTGGTCCACCAGAGCTTAGGGGAGCTTCTAGGGAGGTAAGCCAGGACACCAGCACCTTCAATCCTCTATACCAAGTGTGTTCATAGGAAGCATAGGGGCATTTAAGTTACAACTGGGCAGAGGGAGAGAGTGCGTGTGGGCTGTGACACATGTCTCTCCTATAACATGAAGATTTCCCTGTCTACTTGTCACATCCCATAAGTCCCATAAGTCCCTACACTGGAGCATATAGAAGTAGCAGAAAGACAGAAACATAGAGGCTTTGTGGAGCCCCAGCAATCCCCAGGGGGACCGTCCAGAACTGCAGCTCAGCCATTGTGTGGTCCTGGGCACACTGTGGGTGGCCTCCTAGGAGGGCTGTGGACTTACAGAAGGCTGACACTGGTCGCTACAGGAAGAGGGAACCAGAGGACAGTCCTGCCATTAGCCGGGGTCACAGGAGCAAGAGGTAGGATGGCCGTTTCCCGGCCCCGGTGGAAGAACACAAGGCAGGGATGGTGTTAAATGGAGACAGTTTCAGCTCAGGAAAATGTAAGTTTCCTGGAGGAGGATGGTGGTGATAGGAACGCCCATCCACCACCACAGGGTAACTTATGCCGGGTACATTTCTACACACACACACACACACACACACACACACACACACACACACACAAGATCTCAGCAAGAAAAGGTAGACTATGCTTATATATAAATATATGGTGTCACTTACATAATCTAATTCATTATGTAAATGGTGTGGAAATTGTATAACACATTTAAAGTTTTTAAAGTAACAAAAACATGTACTGTGTATTTCAAAATAGCTGGAAGAGATTTTTGACTGTTTCCCCAGCAAGAGATGATAAATGTTTGAGGTGATGGAGTACTAATTACCCTACTCAGTTTCTCTGAAGTGGATCCGTGTACTGTCCATAGAAACCTATCCACATGACTGTTAGCTGCCAGTCAAAAGTAAAACAAAGGCATAACAGGGGGCAAACAGTGGGAACCAGCATGGAAGAGGGAGAAGTGGACCTGAGCCAAACCCGGGATTTTACACCAAGGGGCACAAAGGAGTGTAAATGGCTGAATCAACAGCTTGGGTGAGCATTCCCCAGGAGTGACAGGAGCTGAGGTGAGTGGCGGTGGAGATGTGGCTCTTCCCTCCCATGCCCTTTGCGGTTACTCTGTCATGGAATCCTGTCTGTGCATCACTCGGGTCAACACAGCTAAGGGTTTCAGCTCACTAGAAGGAAACGTCTTCCTAGAATTCCTGCCTTGTCCCAGCATCCCCCACCTCGCCCCCGCAAGTTCCAGATGAAACATGGATGTCTCTGACTTCACCTGGTTCCTCTGGCTCTGCAGTGTTAGGTGACAGCAAACAACTATGGCTTCTCTGTCCCTCTGTGAGCCTCTCTCTCTCTGTCCCAGCTCCTCTACTCGGCCAACTTCTCCTGGAGCTCTAAGACCCAGCTATGAGGGGAGAAGGGGTTAAGAGAGCCAGAGAAGAGCAAGAACTGCCCTTCATCTCTCTTGTTTGCGTTGTATGGGGAAGGTGGCTGAGCAAGCAGGGCAGGAGCTCTGGGTGAGCCTGAGGACACGGGAGACAGTGTGGACTTCCTGACTGAGCTAGCATCACACAGGGGAAACGAGAGAGAAGTATACAGCTCAAGGCAGCTGGAAGACAGTCTGTTTCTCACAGGCTCTTGTTAACACGGTCATCCAATAGCCTCATCTGTCAAAACCTGGCCTCCACCTTCTGATGTATCCCCTGGGCACAGAACATATGGTACACAAATGTACTATCCAATGAAGGGCTGTGAAACCCCCAGTTGGCCCTGTGACTAAACACCTCTGTCACCATGGGAGGACTAGCTGGACTATGTGGGAACTCTGGCCTTAAACAGCATGTATATAGAGATTGGTTATTTAATTTAGCACCAGAGTCTGGCGATTTTTATTTTCATTGTGTGAGTGGGTTATTTGTCCAACAGTAGCTCTAGACTCTTCTGTACAAGTGTAGAAGCCCAGACACAGCACTAGGCATAGAAGAAACAGCAAGCTTCCAACCATAGAAGTGACTCAACAGGGGAAGGCCAACAGGATCCCAATGGCATGAGTCAGGGCAGGGGTGTGTGGGGGGCACACGTGACACACGGGAGCAACGACAAGGAAGCTTTCTGAGTGGGACTTGCCAGAGGTGTGGCTACCAAGCACTTCAGTAAGGACAAGATGACCACTCAGTATAGGAAATGCCCCTTCCCAAACCTTAGAAAACTAATCCCACAGACAAGACACAGAATGGTAGCCTTCCCAGCCTCTCGCCTTGCCCGGGTACACAAAGGGTCAGACCAGATCATAGATATATGTTGTCACATAAACTGTGGAGTGTAGAAAGGATCATAGCTTCTACAGGCCTCACAAATAGCGTATGTAAAGTCATGTTAGAGGCTTAGAGCTGAGAGCACATGTCATCAACAGCCGTCATGGAGAGGTACCCCATCCATCTTACTGCTACCAACCTCCTGGACCTCTTGTGCTTATGTGCTTGTCTGATCTGGACCCTGACCCATGCTGCATGAATACAGCATTGTCCCACCCCAGTACTTTTCTGCTACTGTGACAGGACACCTGAGCCTAGGATCTTGTTTTTTTGTTGTTGTTTTGTTTTGTGTTTATTTGTTTTGGTTTTGTTTTTTTGGTTTTGTTTTTAAACACAGTCTCTCTGTAGCCTTGGCTGTCCTGGACTCACTTTGTAGACCAGGCTGGCCTTGAACTCACAGTGATCCACCTGCCTCTGCTTCCTGAGTGCTGGGATTAAAGGCACGTGCCACCACACCTGGCTGAGCCTAGGATCTTATCTCTAGCAGTTCTGGAGGCTAAGGAGTCCAAGGCCAAGTCCAAATATACTCCGTGATGGCTGTTTTGTGTGCCAAGGCAATGCCTTACCCATGGGTCCTCAGGTCACAGGGGAAGAGGTGGATATTGTCTCAAATCCCTTCATAAGGACACTAGCTGTGCCCATGAAGATGGACCCCTGGAAAGCTGTGTCATAACACCATTGCACTCTGTATCAACACAGGCTTCAGAGGAGCATAAGCATTCAAGCTATCTCACCCCTAACACTTGCCAAGTGGCCACACGGCTCAAGAACGCAATGCCAGTGCAGAAGCCCTAGCAGTGGCCTCAGCCTAGTGGCCTTCACCAAGCTCACTTCTAGTTCCATACTGTTCTTTGGCCATGGCTCCCTTGTTGAGTTCTTCTCCCCTGGCACTTTAGTGATGAATTAAATTCTTTTCATTTTTTTAATGTTTAAAAAAAAACACCCAGGAAGAAAAAAGAGAAGGGAAGTCTCAGCTGACAAAAAACTCCTAACCATCAGACCAGTGAGTTTTTTTACAAAGTGTATCTGAAATTAGCCAAATGGGAGGGGCACCTGGAACCGCTGTGCTGGGAGGAGTAGCTGCCCAACAGAAGGAAGGAAGGGATGTGGGACAGATGGTCCCCAGGCCAGATCTGCCACTTAGGCCCATGTGGCCAGGAGCATATCAGCATAATGTGTGCAGTCCCAAGCTCAGCCTTCCTCCCTAAGATGGCAATTCCTGGGTCTGCTCTCAGGTGGTGGCCAACAAAAGTATTGACAGTCCCTGGGCAATAGAAGTCACATCTTCAGAATGGTGATTCCAAGTGAATAGGTAAGTCGACACAAAACACTGTAAAGCATGACACTCTGGAGTTGGGAGGGTGTCAGGGGCCACCCTGCAGCCAATGTCCTTGGGATCTCTGTCTCAGAGGGTCCTGTTCCAAGATGCACAGGAGTTGCCTGTAAATGCATACTGTCAAACTCTACAGAATTTCTGTCTCTATAGCTATAGACCTGTGATAAAACCCAATTTAATTAACTAAAACCAATCAAATTACTTTAAGATATTAGTCATAGCGTAATAAAATAGGACAATTATAAAAGATTTGCGTCTTTCTCATAGATCAATGAGGGGATGGTGGCTGAAGAGCAAGCACATCTTGGAAGTGAGGGATGGAGGGTGAGTCACATCCTGGGCGTGACCCAGCAGGGAGGCACAAGGTTGCTTCGTGCTACTCAGAACCAGTGGGCAACTGAAAACTTCTGACTTGTTCATTTCTTGAACTTCCCAGATCATATTTCCAGGCTGTAGTTGATGGTGGGACGACTGAAATTGTGGAAAGCAAGACCAGAGATCATGAGGGGCTTCTGTATTCTTGACCCTCGTGTGCAAATAAGAAAGCTGAGCCTCAAGGAGGTTCTGTAATGACTGCCAGACCCCAAGAATCAGCGAGGGTCTGTAACTAAGTCCCCTTGGAACCTAAACCCTGTTATTTGTCTCTCACTCCTTGCTCGGTGGTCTGTTTGTGGGCTGTTAAAAGATACGGGAAGGACCAGTGGGCAAATGTCTTTTGTTTCCATTTTCTCATCCACAACTTGGCACCAAGAACCAGAGGTCCTGGGCACTCATAGGAGGAGGGCACCTGGACTGGTATCTGTTTTTAACTTCTAATGCCACACCACCTGGGAGAGGTCACCTTCTCTGTGTCACTGTCTGCAGCAGTGTACCACATGCACACACTCACACTTGTCACGGCACACATGTGGAGGTTAGAGGACAGCTTTTGAGAGGTAGCTCTCTCCTTCTGTCCTGTTTCTGAGGAATAGTCTTGTTTCTTTGCAGTAGCCTCTAGGCTGGCTGGCCTTATGCCAGATCTTGTGACTCTGCCTCCCATCTCACCACGGGAGGGTGGGGATCATAGATGCGCCCATTGCATCCAGCTTTGTACACAGACTCTAGTGACCAAACTCATGTTATCTAGCCTGCAGGCCAAGTGCTCTTAGCCACTGGGCCATTTCCTGAGCCCCTGTTCTAATCTTACCAACGCAAAGGAGCCTGTGCTACCTCAGCAAGGTACTGAGCATCCGTTTGCCTCAGTTTCTTCACCCACAAAAGGTGAGCAAGAAAGGACCAAAGTTCCTTGCATTTCTGTGCAAACGAAATAGAGAACACGTGCTGTGGCCCAACACACGCTCAATGGATGTGATGTGCACCCAGTCATAGAAGATACAAACATGGCCACCACTTTATTGTCACACACAGTATGATCTTGAGCTAGCCCCACCACAGGAACCCCATTCCCTCTTGTATAAGAAGAGGACTTTCATGTGCACATTGCTTGGTCCAAAGTTGTCACAATCTCAACACTGAGTGATGACACTCATTCCCACTCTTATAGATGAGGTAGTTTATTCTGTTCATAGAGAATTCACTGATACATGTGTGTCAGTCACCACACTGGGTGCTGCGGACACCCAAGAAGTGAGGCCAGACCCTGTAACAGAGCACGCCAAGCCTCTTGCATGTTGGCATGCATAGAGAGCAGGTTTTACGTGTGCAGGAGACTCTAGGTACAGAGAGAAGGCACAGGGGCTGAGGGATGGGAAAGCATCTATGTGGCCATGGATGGATGCCTACTGGGAAAGAAAGAGGTGTTTTAGGTGGGTACCCATACGTCATGAGGTCACGGCATCTGAGGCCACATCTCTGTGGCCACTTTTCTAAGTGCTTTTCTAAGGAACCTGAAAGAGGAGTAGAGAGGAAGCCCTATGCAGTTTGTGAAGCCACCCCACACATGCCCGCACGTGAAAGGGAAGTACTCAGCGCTGAGCTCTTTGTCCAAGAAAACCCAGCTAGAGGGCTCCCAACTCCATAACAGGTGCTCAGAGGACTCAAGTGGAGGCAGCTTCGTGGGAAATGTAGAATTAAACCATAAATCACTTCTAGGCATGCCTGAAATAATGTCTTTGGACACTGGCATGTATTCTTACACTTCTCAGTTTCGGCAAGTACCTGGTAGTCACTGTGACTAGTGAGTCTCTTTGTGGGAAAGCACAGGTGGAGAAACAGGCACAAATGGGACCAACTGCTGGAAGATTCAGAAGACGAGTCTGTCAGTCCTGAGAAGCAGCTGGCCAGTGCTCCAGCCACTCACCAGTGGGCTATGCTCCTGATAAGGCAAAGCTCGTGGAGCAGGAGCCCCGATCTGAAGCGGGGTTGCCCCTGCATTGCAAGAGCCTTGCTGCTTGTTCTTTTCGTAACTAGCTCTCTCATATGAAAAGGGTTTTCCTTTGCCTTTCTGAGTGTACGCTCATTGTGCAAAATGGTGGGTTTTGTTAGGATTGTTTCCCACATGTGTGTGAGATACATGCTGTCCCTGCTCCCTGTGATGATGGGTTCCAATGATCAGTTTGAGTCACCCTCCAAGGACAGACACCTAGATCAGGCTGGCCCATGGGGGTGGGGAGAGTTGTCTTGACTGCATTAACCAGTGTGGGAAGACACAGCCTGAAAATGGGGCAGCACTGGCCCTTGGTTTAGGGCCTGAGACTGCTTTGCACTGACTTTTCTCTACTTGTGACTGGGGTGTGACATGACCAGCTGTGTCAAGCTCCTGACTGAGCTTTCTGACTGAAGCCTGGGACTGTGGGCTAAAATAAACCCTTTCTCTTCTAGAAGGTGGGCTGTTAGTTAAGGAGTAGGGTGGTGACCAGAAGAATGTGAAAGAGGAAGAAGGGCTAAGTATAGGTAATGGGGTCTTCCTATTTTCATTTCTGCTGGATAATAAAACACCCTGGCCAAAAGCGATGGGGTCAAGAAGCGGTTGCTTTAACTCACCATTCCCAGGGATACTACTCGGACTGTCACACTGTCTGTGCTAGTTCCCACCTACCGCTGTTCTGTTGGCTTTACAAATGGCCTTTCCAACTCTGGTGAGATAGAATCTCACATTGCTTTTGATTCACATTTCCCTTGAAACTAGAGCTGTTGAATGTTTTCTCGTTAATCTATTGCCATTTTTATTTCTTCATTTGAAAATTTCTGTTCAAGACAGGCATAGTAGCGCATGATGACTTTAAATCCCAGCACTCAGGAAACAGAGGCAGGCAGATCTGTGAGTTCAAGGCCAGCCTGGACTACATTATGAGTTCTAGGACAGCCAGATATAGTGAGGCACTGTCTCAAGAAAAGAAAAAGAAACAAATAGGAAGAAGAAGAAGAAGAAGAAGAAGAAGAAGAAGAAGAAGAAGAGGAAGAAGAGGAGGAGGAGGAGGAGGAGGAGGAGGAGGAGGAGGAGGAAGAGGAGGAGAGTCTGTTCAGATTATTGCTCATTTATTAGTGGGAATATTTGTCCTTTCAGTGTCTAAGTTTTTGAGTTCTTTATATATTCTGGATACTAATCCTCTATTGCACAAATAGCTGAAAAAGAGTTTCTCCTGTTGTGTGGGTTGTCCGTCATCTGCTGACTGTTTCTTTTCTGCAAAGAAGCCTTTTGGTTTAACATTATCTCATTTGTCTTTTTTTCCTAGTTCAGTTCCATGAGGTAAGCAATATTGGTTGAAGAAGAGGCCATCTTGGTCATTGAGCCTCTGTCATCATGTGTACAGAGAAGGAGCCTGCTCACCAGAAGCTCTGGCTGAGCTGTGTACTGGCTATAAAGAATCTCACTTGACGCTTGGCTCAGAGGAGCGGTGTAAGGTGTGGTTATAACCATTCCTGGTAACGCTCACATTAAGAGCATGAACAGGAGCAAGCCTTTAATCCATCACTCGGGAGGCAGAGACAGGCAAATCTCAATGCGTTCAAGCCAGCCTGGTCTCCAGAGTGAGTCCAAGGCCAGCCAGGGCTGCATAACGAGACCTTGCCTAAAAAAAAAATACAGTACAAAGTAAGAATGAAACCAGGGCAGGTGACTCAGGCAGAGCAGAGGATCCAGCCATTCCCATAAGGGCCCAAGTGCAAACTCGCCAGCAGTGTCTGGCCAGCCCCAACCATGGCTTGGCCAGTGTCTTCTGGCTTTTCTCTGCTCCCATCGGACGCAGGAGGAAGTAGAATCAGACATTCCTCTGTAGGAGCACTGTTCAGTTTCTTCCAGAAACCGCTGGCTGTCAAGCCACTACTGGATGGATGCTCATATGAGTGCAGGCAGCAAAGCAAGTCCCAGTTCTGGACCTAGTGCAGACATGTGCAGTCCAACTGTCCCTTGCAGGCTGCCCCTCTGCCAGACAGGCCCACGAACCGCACTGCTTTCCACGCTCAGCAAGCCCTGTTCACTGTTGACTTAGCTGGATGGCCCAAGTCTCAGAAGTGAGGCTACAGCAGAGTGTATCAGGCCAGCTTCTCCACACACCCTTCTGCCACCAGAAGATGAAAAAATACAGCTCCAGGGCCAGATGCAACTGGCTGACTGGCTTTGTCCACGATGTTCTCGGCACTCAGCCATACCCATTTCCTTACCAGCTTCCTGTGGCTGCTTTCACAATGCCACAGATGAACTTAAATCCATGGTAGTGACAAGAGACCCTCGGAGCCTGTGACATTCACCAGCTGGCCCTTACAAAGTGACTGTACGGGCCTCTGCTCTACACAGATGGGAGACGGGTGAACTGCTCTCTTCACACACACTGCTGTGGTGCCAGACCAAAACAAAGGCAAACTACTCAGGCCCTCTAGACTGGTCCACCTGAGCCTCAAGGATGCATGTGGGCCTTCTGGTGTGTTTGCAGGAGGTGAGAGGATGGGTGTAATGTCCTAGTTTGGATATAAAACGTCTTACAAGGGCTCATGTGTTGAAACTTTGATCCCCAAAGTGATACTCACAGGTGGGGCTTTGGGACAATACTTGGACTGTAAATCTATGACATAAGCAGCACATCAATCCAGGCTTCCATTTATAGGTCAATGGAGGTAGTGGAACTGGAAGGTGGGATGTGATTCAAGGAAAATGGGTCACTGGAGATGTGCCTCGTGGAGGATGACTTGTTCCCTAGCCTTCTCCTCCTTCTCTTTCTCCTCCCCTCACCATTCTGCCCGTGCCACCACCTGCCATGAGGTGAGGCATTCCGCCATCATGCTCAGCCTTCCCTCATTCCCACAGCAAAGGAACCCACCAACCAGAAGCTGAAGCCTCAGAAACCATGAGTCCCCAAGGGCCCTTCTTTTTCCCTAAGTGTCTGTTGTTTGTTTGGGTGGCTTTTTGGGGGGGTCTGTTTTGCATAATTATTACAGTAACGGAAAAGCCACTAACTCACTGGGCAGTGGAAACTATCCCTGCTGTCCTTGCTCATGTTTTCTGAGCCATGCTCTCACACCCTTAACCGGCATCAGCTTCCTCGGGTGACAATGATGGTGTCTTCTATCTGCTCTTTTGCCACTGAGAGGTCTCTGTGATTTAGGTCCATCCTCACCGCAACCCGGGGAAAGAGACACAGCTTCATGGTTTGTGATTGAAGAGAGGAGCTCCAAGCTGGGCATTCATGTGCACGGAATCGAATCACCACCACAGGCAGCAGGGACCAGACTTCCTGCCGCCCCCCCCCCCGCAGAAGCTGGCCTTTGAGGCTGTCCTCCTTGCGTCTCTGAGGGGCCCTCTGTGGGTCAGCACCCGAAGCTCTGTGCCAGGAGATGGCAGTGGATGAAGATGTGGTTCCCAGCAACTCTGTCCACTCATGGTTCCTTGAGCAAAGTGACAATCATTGGTCTTTTCTCAGCCTTCCAAATATCACCTGGTCATAAAGACACACAGACTCAAATAGAGTGGTGCATGGGACTGAACAGGCATCAGAAAGCCCAGCAGGAGGCAGGTAAGGATGGTGGGACAGGCTGAACAGAATTTGAGAGGGAGCTTGTGGGGGTACAACTCTGTTCTCTTCTGTGTGTGTGTGTGTTTGCATGCACATCCATCTATGTATGTGCACACGCATGTGGAAGCAAGTAACCAACTTCAGGTATTGCTCCTCAGGCACCGTTCCACCTGGCTTTTTGCGATGGCCTCTCTCTGTCCTGGAACTCACCAAATAGTATAGACCAGCTTTGCTCTGTGAGTTCTGAGAATAAAACCCAAGCCCTCATTCTTGCATAGCAAGCATTTTAATGACCAAGCCTTCTGTCTCCCCAACCCTCTATTCCCCACCAAGTGAAAAAGGCTCCAACTTAAAATCCACACAGGCTTCAATGCCATCTTTAAAGGGGTTATGATGCGAGTTGGTGTCTCTGAAGTGTTGGGACAAATTGTCATGAACATGGTGGCTTTAAACCACTAAACTGTGACCTCTCATGGCACTACAGACTCCTTCACCGCAAAATAAGACGCGGCAGTTCCTCCTCCCTCCAGAGGCTCTCTAGCGCAGCCTTCCTACCGCTGTGACACTTTAACGCACTCCCTCGTGTAGTTCCACATGCTGTGCTGACCCTCCAACCATAACATCATTTTCGTTGCTACTTCATAACTGTAATTTCACTACGGTCATGAATTGCAGTGTAAATGTCTGTGCTTTCCAATGGTCCCAGGAACCGCTGATCTAAACAGCTTAGGTGATGTCCCTTCCTTTTCCTGCCCAGCATCTGGTGGCCCTGTTATTCCAGTCTCAGCCTGCTTCCTCACTGCTTGCTCTGTGTTTCCATTTTCTGCCTTTTAAAAGTACTAATAAACATATACATAAATACCTACACACACACACACACACACACACACACACACACACACATACACACACGGAGTGTAGGGAGGGTGTGATCATGCCACAGCATACAAAAGTAGAGATCAGATAGCAACTTGGGCGTGCTCCGTCCACCACGTAGGTTTTGAGGTTTGAATTCAGGTCACTAGGTTTGGCAGAAGATGTTCTTACTCGCTGAGCTACTTCCCTGGCCTGATTTCTGCCTCCTTTGATGACTGCAGCCCTTGGATTAGAGTCTACCCTAGCAAGTAGGTTGTCATCTCAATCCATTGTCTAGTGATACCCCAAAAGAACTCCTTTCTAAATTAGATCACAAACAGGGGCTCCAAGTGAAGAGGACTGAAGGAGACACTCTTACCTACCACGTATTAATTACTCTGGATCTGCTCTCTGCTTTTTTCAGAGTTCGGTTCACAGAGCAGGAATCTGTACCGGGAGACAAGTAAGCTACTTAGGTCCATAAGGAAGGGGCCAGTCTTCACAGCAGTGCTGGCCTTGCCTTCCTACATGAGAATCCTGGGCTCTGGTGTGCCTCCTGTCATGAAGTGTATGGCAGGATATAATGAGATATACTTGTAATGTCTGGCCCCACTGTGCACACCCAAGTGCTCGCCTCCTGTGAGTTTAACTGGTAGCTTCTTAGAGACCGTGTGCTCCTGGAGGACAGAAACCAAATCTTTAATCAGCTCTGAATCCTGACAGCCCAGCACAGCGTCCAGAACCCAAACTCAGCACCACAGGTCTATCTACCTGGTACAGACATGGCCCCAAATGAGGCAGCTCTGAAGGCAATGGTGGTCACTCGGCTCCAAATGGGAAGAGCTCTGTGGCCCCCCTCAAGTGCCTTCTTAGGGTTTGACTCTCCCTTCACACCCTCTTCTTTGAGCACACTTTGAGGACAGTCATGCCATTGAGATGTACATAAAAGCGTGACTTTCCGGTCACAGAACTCCGCCTTCATCAGAGTAGCTTTGTTACACTAAAGCCCCCCGGGAGACAAAGCCTGTTGAGACTCCTCTGTGGAAGAAGAGGATGACAAGATCATTAGATCGTCACCAGAAGGGAGACCCCTCTGTGCAGCTATAAAGGAAGTTGTTGTCCAAACTGGGCGAAACTTAATGGCATGGCTGTTTTGGTGTCTCCTGTGCTACTGTAAAGGAATCAAATGAAGTCCTTGGTTCCCCAAGGTGGAACTGTCACTTTGCCATTTGGGCCTATCTGGTGTGACATTGCCTATCTGGTGACATTGCCTCAGGAAAAAGTGAATGCAATAGCCCACAAAGTTACACCAAAGGCTAGGCCAGAGATAATTGCCTTCTTGTGTCACATGAACTGAGTTCTTTCAGGCCTCTGGACCTCCAAATCTCTCCATCCCCACAGCTCAGCTGATCTCTCTCCTCTCACTCCAAGTTCCCGGAATCTGGGGTAGACTCTTGCTGCTCTGGGGGCAAGGCGGGGCCGAGAGATGCATGGGGATGTGCATGCATATGTGCATACAGTCATGTGGAAACCAGAAGCCAATATAGCCTGTCTCCCTCCGTCCCTTTCCACTCTATTTTTTGAGGCAGGGCCTCTCACCAAACCAGGAGCTCAACCAGTTCAGCTACATCAGCTGGACCGCAAACCCCAGGGACCTTCCTGACTCCACCTCCCTGTGCCAGGATTTCAGGTGCACTTCACTGCACCTGGCTTTTTAAATTTACATGGTTTCTGGTGTTCAAACTCAGACTCTTGTGCTTGCTGTGCAAGCTGTGCAGACTGAGTCATTCCCCCAACTCCAACCTACTTTTCCTGTCTTAAACTCTCAGGCTGACGTTTCTTTAGAAAGTCATTTAGCTGCTTTGCCACTGGCTCAGGTGACAAGGCTAAAGCAAACCTAGAGCTCTCCAGAAATCATTGTGTCCCTTCCACCTTCATGCAGCCAAGGGCGGAGCCAAGCTCTGTGTTCCTACCACATGCGGCAGGGCCCAAGCTCTAATCTCTTTGCCAGGCTCATGTCCCTCTTCATTCTTTCTTCATCTGACTTACAAATGCCACCCCTCCTCGTGATAGGACACCCTATGAGCAGGTCAGCAGCAGAGGCGTGAAGCTGTGATTCCCAGCCCCACCTCAGCTTCCAGGAGTTTGGAGGAGTAGAATTTTTACTAAGAAATCTCACAGAATTCCTTCCACAGGCAGACTGTGGTGGGGGGGCGGGGTTTTGGGGAAAGTAGAGTTAGCAGCTGGGTCTTCATGTGAGACTTCTAAAGTAGGCGCAGGGCCTGTCTCTGACTACACTGGATGCCGTCCCCATAACTGTTCTGCCTTGTCTAACCTCAATAGGAGAAGATGCGCCTACCATTACTCCAAATTGATATGCCAAGGCTGGTCTATATCATTAGGAAGCCTGCCCTTTTCCTAGGAGAACAGGAGGGGGGGATGAGTGGGAAAGGGGGTGAGAGGGAGGGACTGGGAGGAGAGGAGGGAGGGGGAGCTGCAATCATGTAGTAAAGGAATGACTTTAAAATAAAAACAACAACAAATTCCCAAGAGGAGAAAATCCTGCCTGTCTCAGTGGGAGCTCAGTGGCTGGGGCGGGGACGGGGGTGGGGGGGGGAGGCCAGCATCTTCCAAAACTGGGAGTTGCCACCTTCAGGGCACAAACATGTCCCTCATTTCCCTTGAAATGTCCTACTTTGGACATACTTACAGTAAAGCATCGCCTGTTGCTCATGGGACATGCAAATTTAAAAGGCCATTGCACCTTACCAGGGCGCCATACTGAACAACTAACAACCTAATGTCCACACAGAGAGGGTGGATGCATCAGGATGAAGAGAATCAAGGACCAGGTATTATAGGAAGGGGTTCCAATGGGCGATCTTAACCCTCACTCTACTCAGCCCTAGCCAGACCCCTCTGCTACGTCTCACTTCCACAAACATATACCACAGGGGACTGGGTGGAGAGTGACGGTCTTCAAACTGCAGCCTCAAGGCTTGCAGAGGTGGGTAAACCATCACGTTCTGCTAGTGCCTGCGGGAGATTATCATTTTCAAGTGAGGCCACTCTGACATCTGAGACCGCGACAGCCATTCCTTCCAGCTCAGCCCCGATGCTAGTTCTATAGATTTTAACTCACGCACATCACAGAAACACCATAGCACAGCGCTGCACAAAGAGCCAGCTATCTTAGGACGGCAGAGAGTAACGAAACATCCTCCTTCTCCACGTACGCCTCGCACACTTCAGAGCTCTGGGTTGATCTGTACTTCCATCTTGCAGCCTTTGCTGCTCAGCCTCGAAGACTCCTCTCCACATTTCCTATAATGCCATTTTGCAGGTGACAAACTTCTTTGTGTTTCGAACGTCTGAAATCAACTTTATTTCATCCCTTTGCATTTGAAGAATGACATCACTTGGTTCAAATGGTGGACTGAGAGCATTCCACCCGGGCGTGGGTGCTCCTTCAACGTCTTCCCAGTCGCTGTGGCCCTTGTCTTTGTTCCTCCGTTCATAATGTGCCTTTTCCTCGGGCCCCTATAGTGCTTCCTCTTTATTGGATTTGACCAACTTGCTTTGGTGAGCATTGCTCTTTCATTACATTTCCTGTCCTTGCTTCAGTGAGCTCCTGGGATTTGTAGGTTGATAGTTTTCACGGAAATTGGAAAACTCGGGGCCATTATTTCTCAAAATGACTTTCATGTCTCCACCTCTCCCTCCATTTTCACGGCTTCCAATTACACGTTCTGACACTTGATTTTTTTTTTCCTCCCTCATAGATACGGATGCCCGGAGTTTGCCTCCCCTCTGTATGCTTTGTTCTGGATGGCTTCTGTTGGCGTGCCATTGAGTTCTTTAATGTTTTCTTCTGTGATGTCTAATCTCCTGTGTCTCCAGTTATTCAGCCAGTGCACTTTCATCTTCTGCACTGTACTTTCCATTTCTAAAAAGTTTAACTTGGCTCATTTGTGTATTTTCCACACCTTAAATGTTTGGACATATGGACTATAGTTATTATAATAATAACTATTTCTGACACGTGGTATCACCATTTAACCTCGGCTAGCATGGAAGCTGTTATGTAGACCAGACTGTCCTGGAATGCATATAGATCCACCTGCTTCTGCCTCCTGAGTGCTGGGATTAAATGCATGCACCATCATGCCTGGCAAAAAAAACCAAAACAATTTTAATGCCCTTGTTGAGTTTTATGTCTGGGTCAATTTTAAAAGAGTCACAGATAAGCCAGGCATGGTGGTGGTCCATGTCTTTAATCCCAGCACTCAGAGAGGCAGAGGCAAGTGGATTGTTGTGAGTTCGAGGCCAGCCTGGTCTACAAAGCAAGTTCAGGATACACAGAGAAACCCTATCTGGGGAAAAAACAGTCACGAGTGAATACATAGAGAGATAGATGATAGATTGATTAAAGATAACTAGTAGGACAGGAGATGATAATGATCAATATATAGATTATAGATAATAGATTAATAAATTATAGATAATGGATAAATGATAGGTGACAGATAGAGTGGTTGATCCTAGATAATTAATAGGAAGAGGGATGATAATGATTGATAAATAGATGATAGGTAATAGGTGATAAGTAAGTGATAGATGACAGATGAATAGACAGACAGACAGACAGACAGACAGACAGACATGACTCTGCCTAAGATAGATCATATTTCATGCTTCTCTGCGTGTCTGGCATAGACACCACACAATGAATGGATAGGCTTTTTTTTTTTCTGATCTCTGTGAATATTGCTGAGTTTCCTTGACATAAGCTGGAGATGACATGTTACTTGGGAACAGTTTGTCCTTTCTGATCTTGTTGCATTATTTACCAGGTGTGTCTGGAGCCATGTTCAGCATAGTCGGGTTTTCCTCCCGATTAAAGCAGGACTGTTTAGCGTGTCCATCCAATGCCTCTGAGGAATGGCCTTTTCCAGCCCTGTGGATGGGACACCGCTATTCCTGGCTCTGTCTGTGTGCTGTTGCATGCTTCCCTCAAAACTTTCAGTGACTCCCCGCCCCCCCCCCGCCCCCCGCCGCCGAACATGCCTGAATGGGCCAGTGCTCTGCTGGAACTCAGGAAGTGCCCCCTGGGGCTTTTTGCAGCTCATTTTGTGGCCCTCCCATCTCCAGTGCAGTCCTGCAGCACAGACCACACTCAGCGGCCTCCCCAGACTCTCATCCTCATCCTCCGCTCAGCAAAGCCAATCTGGGTCTGCCCAATTCCCACCCTTTTACCAGAGCAGGAAACTTTGAACATGGAAACATCAAGGCAGTAAGTAACCTGGGCGAGCTGAGGGCTCACTCAACAGTTCCACTTCTCAGGGAGCCAAGACCTTGATAGCCAGTGCTGTAAAACTGGTTGTTGTTTTGTTTTGTTTTGTTTTGTTTTAAGGGCTGGAAACATAGCTCAGTAGTGAAGTCTTGAAATGTGAAGCCCTGGTATTCAGTCCATAACAATAGAGAAAAAAAAAATAAAGCACAGTTGTTGCTTGATAAATTGATTGGGTTTTATTCGGAAGTTTCTGGCAGTTGCAGGCAGGAAAACAACTTCTGTCCATGGGACTCCATCTTACACGGAAGACGAAATATCAAAAGTAATATTCTCTCTACTTTGGGGAGTAAGAATAGAATATACATACATACATACATACATACATACATACATACATACATACAAACATACATACATACATACACACATGTATACACACATATATACATGCATACACACACATACATGCATGTATGCATGCATAAGCCATCTGAGATCTCCAGAATTTTTTCAAGTTTGAATGAGGTGTTAGGCTTTTTAAATATTTGTTTTATTTTTACTTATGTGTAGGTGCATGTGTCTGTGCATGAGTGAGACAGAGTGCCGGTGGAGGCCAGAAGAGGGTGTTGTACCCACTGAAGCTGGATTTGCAAGTGGGTGTGAGCTGAGCTGCCCAATGTGATGCTGAGGACCTGACACTGGTCTTCTGCAAGCTCAACAACCATTCTCACCTGCTGAGCCGCAGAAGAGTGGAGTTTTAAAGGCTCTTTCATTTGTGTCGCATAGTTACGTGTGTGCAGGTGCACACATGTGCATGTCTTCGTGGGGGACAGAGGACAATCTCAGCTGTCATTCTTCCGGTGCTGTCTGTCTTGGCTTTTGATGCACCTTCTCCCTGGCATGAGCTGTGTCAAATAGGCTGCGGCCAGCCAGTGAGACTCAAGGATCTGCCTAGGCCTCTCTCTCCAGCTTAAAGTGTGTTCTGTCAAACTCAGCTTCTTTGATGTGAGTTCTGAGGACCAATCTTGGGTCTTCCTGATCAGAAGGAGAGTGCTTTACTGACCACACTGTCCCCCCAGCTGCCATTCTACATTAGTGATAGAGTATTTTGTGAGCTCTGAGAGTTGAACATTGCCTCCCACCCTTTGCCTTTCTCAGCAGTGAACTCCAAAGAGTAAGTTGGTGATTCTGGTGAATTTTAAATTAATTTTTATGGAATCTTAAAGTAATTTTAATTTGCATTTCCCCGATAGCTGGGACTGTCTAACTTTTCTGTAACGTTCCTCAGCCATATGTATTTGATTCCTTTTTTTTTTTTTTTTTTTTTTTTGGGGACTCTCTGTTTAGTTCCGTGCCCCATTTTTTTTTTTTAACTGAGCTGTTTCTTTGCTTGGTGTTTAGAATTTTTAAGTTTCTTGTGTATTCTTATTATATAGCTTGTAAGTATTTTTCCAATTCTGTAGGCTGCTTCTTCTCTGTAACAATGGTGTTCTTCACTATGGAGAAGTGTCATGAGGTCTCCTTGGTTTACTGTTGGTCCTTAGCAATGCTGTACCGTGCTGACAGGTTCCAGCATCTTTTCTCTTTCTCCTCTATCACATGCAGAGTATCAGGTCTTATGTTGAGGTCCTTGATCCATTTGGAGTTGAAGTTTGTGCAGGACAAGAGCTGCATATCTACTTTCTTTTTTATTTATTTATTTATTTATTTTAACTATTTTTTTTTATTAATTTATTCTTGTTACATCTCAATGTTTATCCCATCGCTTGTATCCTCCCATTCCTCCCCCCTCCCATTTTCCCATTATTCCCCTCCCCTATGACTGTTCCTGAGGGGGATTACCTCCCCCTATATATTCTCATAGGGTATCAAGTCTCTTCTTGGCTACCTGCTGTCCTTCCTCTGAGTGCCACCAGGTCTCCCTGCATATCTACTTTCTACATGCAGTTAAGCAGTTTGACTTATGCAGTTTGTTGAAGATGCTCTCTTTTCCTTTTTTTTTTTTTTTTTTTACATAAAAAAAATTTAATAAGAAACTGTTCTGGTAAAAAAAAAGTGCAATAATCTCAAAAGTAAGAACAATGGGTTGACTTTGTTTCATTTGGAAAGACAGAAAGAGGCAATCACTGTGTGAGAGAGTGGACATGGTCATGAACTTGAAGTGAGCATCACTGCACAGTTGATGAACATACACAGTTCTGATTTGTCACTTATGCCTCAATAGACTAGAAGGAAAAAAAACCAGAAATATAATGATGCACACAGGAAAGCAGAACTTTACTGCGATGAAATCATGCCTGTCTTTAGTAGACTACTTAATCACCAGGCGCGAAGCCCTAGGTTTCCCAGCACCACATAAAACAAGCACAGAGGTGTGAGCCTGTAGCCTCCAACTGAGGGGGTAGGGGGGAAAGCTCAAGGTCATCCTGCCTATATTATGAATCTGAAACCCACCTGGGCTACAGCGGGTCGGGGCAAGGGAAGCAGGAAGGAAGAAGAAAGAGAGCAAGCTTGTGCGCATTAATTTTGATTAATTGTCAGTCAGAGAAGATCTAGAAAGACCCATTAGGCTAGTCTCTGGGCACCTGGTATTAGGTTGCCCTGTGGTTGCACCTGTGTGAGACTGCCTTGACTGGGCTAAGTGCAGTGCAAAGACTCACCCTGATTGTGAGAGAAGCCATTGCTTTGGGGTTGTTTGCCTTCTTGTGATTATTGGGAGAGCTCATCTTCTCTGCTACAGTTGGCTCCACTGTCATCGAAACCCAGATGCTTTGGATTATAGAACTATGAGAAATGAGTTTCTTTTTTTTCAAGTACTTCAACCCAAGGTGTTTTATAATGGCAATCCAATTGGTCCGGCATTTCAGACTGTCCCACACAGGACTCTAATTAGGCCTGGAATTTCTCAACATTTTGAAACTGAACCACAAATGCTATTCCTAGTTTGTTTAACCATTTCCCCAATTTCATTTGTCCCAAATCAGCCAGAAGAAACCTTAAGAGAATGACACCTCATTTCCTTTAAGCGGGGTTGGGTAGATTTTTGGTTGCTTTCTTGGTCTATAGAGGGTTATTTTCAATGGTTATAAGTTATTATTGTTCTTATTTTTTTTTTGAGTTGTTTTAATCTGAAATATGTTTTTTTATTAATTTATTCTTGTTACATCTCAATGTTTATCCCATCCCTTGTGTCCTCCCATTCTTCCCTCCCCCCCCCCATTTTCCCATTATTCCCCTCCCCTATGATTGTTCCTGAGGGGGATTACCTCCCCCTGTATATGCTCATAGGGTATCAAGTCTCTGCTTGGCAACCTGCTGTCCTTCCTCTGAGTGCCACCAGGTCTCCCCCTCCAGGGGACATGGTCAAATGTGAGGCACCAGAGTATGTGAGAAAGTCATAGCACACTCTCCACTCAACTGTGGAGAATGTTCTGACCATTGGCTAGATCTGGGAAGGGGTTTAAAGTTTACCACCTGTATTGTCCTTGGCTGGTGCCTTAGTTTGAGCAGGACCCCTGGGCCCAAATCTGCCTATCATAATGTTCTACTTGTAGGTTTCTAGGGCCCTCTGGATCCTTTTATTTTGCTATTTTCTCATTTAGAGTCCCAATAGGATGTCCTCCCCTCTGTCCCAGTTTCCTGGTAAGTGAAGGCTTTCATGGGACATGACCCTTGGGCTAGTTTGCAGATATAAGTGAGTATATACCATTGATTCTGCTTCTGGGTTAACTCACTCATTATGATCATTTCTAGCTCAATCCATTTATCCACAAATTTTGGGAATTCCTTGTTTTTAATAGCTGAGTAGTATTCCATAGTGTATATGCACCACAGTTTCTTTATCCACTCTTCTACTGAGGGACACTTAGGCTGTTTCCATGTTCTGGCTATTATGAATAAGGCTGCTATGAACATGGTTGAGCAAATTTTCTTATTGTGTGCTGGAGCATCTTCTGGGTATATTCCAAGGAGTGGAATAGCTGGGTCTTGAGGAAGCCCTATTCCCATTCTTCTGAGATAGCACCAGATAGATTTCCAAAGTGGCTGTACTAGTTTGCATTCCCACCAGCAATGAAGGAGTGTTCCTCTCTCCCCACATCCTCGCCAGCATGTGGTGTCATTTGAATTTTTGATCTTAGCCATTCTGATGGGTGTAAGATGGAATCTCAGAGTTGTTTTGATTTGCATTTCCCTGAAGACTAAGGAGGTTGAGCATTTCTTTTAAGTGTTTCTCAGCCATTTGATATTCCTCTGTTGAGAATTCTCTGTCTAGTTCCAAGCCCCATTTCTCAATTGGGTTATTCGGTTTGGTGGTGTTTAATTTCTTGAGTTCTTTATATATTTTGGATATTAGACCTTTGTCAGATGTAGGGTTGGTGAAGATCTTTTCCCAGTCTGTAGGCTGTCACTTTGTTCTCTTGACAGTGTCTCCAGCCTTACAGAAGCTTCTCAGCCTCATGAGGTCCCATTTATTAATGGTTGACATTAAGGCCTGGGCCGTTGGTATTCTGTTCAGGAAGTTGTCTCCTGTGCCAATATGTTCCAGGTTCTTCCCCACTTTTTCCTCTAAGTGACTTAGTGTCTCTGGTTTTATGTTGAGGTCTTTAATCCACTTGGATTTGAGTTTTGTGCAAGGTGACAAATATGGGTCCAGTTTCATTTTTTTACACATAGACCTCCAGTTAGACCAGCACCATTTGTTGAAGATGCTATCCTTTTTCCATTGAGTGGATTTGGCTTCTTTGTCAAAAATCAAGTGACCATATGTGTGTGGATTCATATCTGGGTCTTCGATTCGATTCCACTGATCAACCAGCCTGTTGCTGTGCCAGTACCATGCTGTTTTAATTACTATTGCTTTATAGTACAGTTTGAGATCAGGTATGGAGATTCCTCCGGAGCACCTTTTATTGTACAAGATTATCTTTTAAAAATTGTGTAGGTATTTTGATAGGGATTGCATTGAATCTGTAGATTGCCTTTGGCAGGATGGCCATTTTTGCTATGTTAATTCTCCCGATCCATGAGCAAGGAAGATCATTCAATCTTCTCAGGTCATCTTCAATCTCTTTCTTCAGAGTTTTGAAAATTTTTTCAAACAAGTCCTTCACTTGCTTAGTTAGGGTAACTCCTAGATATTTTATATCACTTGTGGCTAATGTGCAGGGTGTGGTTTTCCTAATTTCTTCCTCTGCAAGCTTGTCATTTGTGTATAGAAAGGCTAAAGACTTTTTTGAGTTAATTTTGTATCCAGCCAATTTGCTGAAGGTGTTTATCAGCTTTAGGAGTTCTCTGGTGGAATTGCTCTCTTTTCCTTAATATGCACTTTTGGCTGGCTTCGTTGTCAAATCAGGTTGTTGAAGGAGGGTCTGCTTATTGTGGGTCCTCGGTTCTATTTCATGGCCAATGTGTCTAACTTTTTTTCAGTGTTGCGATCTGGATGTCTTTCTCTATGGCATGTGCTTCCCTCCAGAACACGCAGCTTCTCCAACTCCTATCCCCACGTGCTTAGTTCTGTCATATATGAAGTACAGACCCACACCCTAACCTGGAGGTAACTTAACATCCACTTCAGTGATTTCAAGAAAGCGTGGACTATACTTATGGAGAGAAAGAAGCATCACTTTTAAAAGGTAAACTTTGTTCTCATATCCAACCTCAGCTCACCAGATGTATAATGTTAACTTTCTAAATGTAGTAGGGGACAGAGCCAAGGTTCAGACTTCTCCATTAGGGTTACTAGGTGTTTCAGCAATAGCTGCTGACCTTTGACCCCACCCCCATAAACCTTGATACCTTTTTGTTGTGTTTCTTGAGGCCTGGTCTTACATGCCCAGGATGACCCCAAACTTACTGTATAGCTAAGAATGATTTCTAAGCCTCCTGCCTCCACCTTTAGAGTTCTGGGATTACAGGTGTGCACCATCACCCCTTGAGTTATGCAGTGCTGGGGGTGTGACCCTAGGCCTTGTGCATGCAAGGCAAGCACTCTACACTCACACATCTCTACCCATGAACCTTGTATTTTTATCGAAACCCAGATGACCATAAAGGCCGTGTCTGTTTCTGGCTCTGCTCTGTCTGGTTCCTCTACCTGTCTGTCCTTTGGAATTGTGCTGTTTTCATTTTTGTAGGTTGACAGTGAATCTTGAAGTTAGAAAGCCACAGTCTTCAAGAATTGCCTTTCATAGTCAAATCCTTGGCTCTCTCTGATCCCTCACATCTTCAAATAAGTTTTAGAATCAACTTGCCAATTCATGCCAGAAAGAATGTTAAAAATACGTGTACAATACTAGCCCTATAGTCAATGCTCAGGAAGCATCATGGAAGAAGAGGATTGATTATAAGATAATAAGACCAGAGCACCAAATGCCTCCTGCAAGAGTCTCTTCTTTAAAAACAAAATATTAAGAGGGGGAGTAGTGGGGGGGGGAGAGGATGTAGGGAGGAGTTGGGGGGAGGAGGAGCAAGGGGTGAATATTACCAAGACATATTTATGAAATTCTCAAATAAGTAACAAAGTATTATATAATTAATTATTAAAGACCTTTCAGGGACTGTATGGTATTTGTAATTCGATGGTAACTGTCATGTTAACATGATTGACTCTCTCAGTCCACAGGGTCTGCCTGTCTATCATCTACTTACTTGTTTACCTCTCATATCTATCACCTACCTATCTACCGTTGTCTATAACATCTACCCTACGGTTATTATATCTATGTATACTAGCTAGCTATTCATGTATTCATAAGTCTATCACCTGCCTATCCTATGTATATACCAATATACATATGTACATACCAATATACACATTACATATATATGTGTGTGTGTGTATCTATCTATCAGCTTTACCTATCATAGCATCTGTCATCCATCTAACTATCCATCTCTGTATTGACCTTCTTAACTGCACATCTGTGTACCTATCAATGTGCCTATCTATCTATCTAAGGTTTCTTTCGTTTCCTTCAAAAGAATAGTATTCTTTGTGTTTGGATATTTGCATATTTTGTGGATTTCCCCCCTAATTCAAGCTTTTCTTTTGCATCTGCAACTGATTACTAATAAGTATATAGAAATATAGACATTCTAAAGCCCTAATAAACTTACAGAGTAATAGTTGTAATTTTAAAAATTAGATTCCCAAGAATTCTCTTCAATCAGTCATCTGTTAATTCTAATTCTCATTCTATTCTTTTCTCTCTAATTCTTCTTTTCATGTGTATTTCATGGTTGTCTTATACTCCTTTTTACTCTCATTGTTTCTCTTATACTCTCTAAGCCATCCAATACAATGTTGAATAAACATAGCTTGGATTAGACTTCTTCAAAAAGAGAGCATTCAGTTGTTTGCCACTAAGTATGTCAGCTTCAGTTGTTGTTTTTTTTTTTAAAGCATAAATAAACATGACACACATTTATTTAGGGTACACAATTTCCTTTCCTGACTGTGTGTTTTCTGTGTGTCTTATGTTCTCTTTTCATTTTTTCTCTTGTGTTTCATGATATCTTTTACTTAATTATATTTCAACATTCCATTTTTATCTCTTCCTGACAAGGACTGTGCCTCTTTCAGAAGAGTGGTCCTTGATTGTCAATATACTACTATTTAACTTGACATAGATACCTGCAAAAGACATCACAGCACCTAACACATAACTTTTAACATTTTTGTTCCCCCACTCGTCTTTGTGTTTTTTCTATCATACATTTTACAGTTCTATACATAATAAACATCACAGCCTACTCTTCCTTTCTTTAGGCATGTAGTTATTTATAAGGAAAATAAAAGAACAGAAAAAATGATGTCCTATGAATGTTCACCACATTTCCTTCTATGCTGATCCAGGTCTCACTGTAACTTTTGTTTTCTGCTTGGAGACTATCTAACATTTCGTATAGAATGATTCTGCCTGCAGCAAAGACATATGGAGTGTGTGGGGGACAATGCACAGTTCAACTCCATTTTTAAAAGTATTTTCTCAGGTATTTAATTCTGGATTCAATGTTTTCTTTCTTCTTTCAGCACTTTACAAGAGCTCCTTCCATTGCTCTTGACTTTCATAATTTTGCATTGAAAATGTGCAGTATTTCTATCTCGTTCCTTTGTATATAATGAATCTTCAGTCTCCAGTTACTTAGAGATGTTTATTTTTATTGATTTGCAATAATTTGATTATAATATGCCATTCTCTCTCTCTCTCTCTCTCTCTCTCTCTGTGTGTGTGTGTGTGTGTGTGTGTGTGTGTGAGAGAGAGAGAGAGAGAGAGAGAGAGAGAGAGAGAGAGAGAGAGAGAGAGAGAGAGAGAGAGAGAGAGAGAGAGAGAGAGAGAGAGAGAGAAGAGAGAGAGAGAGAGAGAGAGAGAGAGAGAGAGAGAGATCCAGCTTGGATGTTGTAAAGATTCTTGTATCAAACTAGACAAACTTTCAAACATTATTAGCTCAAACTTTTTTCTGTTTCCACCCCCTCTCCTTCTGGCATGTTAGTCAAATATGTGTTAAACCAACTGACATCTTCACATGTCTATGTGTACTTCATTTTAGATGTCTATCTCATTACAAATTCAGATAAATATACTGCCATTTGGGAGATTTCCACAGAGTATCAATTGACTGGTAAGGGCCACCAACATGTCTTAATGGGTAAAGGAACTTGTTGCCAACACTGAAATCCTGAGTTTGATTCCTGGGACCCGTGTGGTAGAATGAGAGATGTCCTCTGAGCTCCATACATGCTCCATTGTACACAGGCAAATGCACATGTGCACACACTAAATAAATAAATATATATATATACATGTAATAAAAAAACTTAAAGCAGCTGTTCATTCCATCCAATGTATTCATCTCAGACCTTACATTCTCTGTCCCTAGATTTCCCATTTGGTCCTTACTTTTCACATCCTCCTTATTTTTCCTCTCCATCACAGCCTCAACAATCCCTTACTTCATTTTCCATGAAGCTTCCATCTTTCTTTTTAAATATTTTTCTAAGTCTCTTTTCTCCCGTTATTTTGCATGAGCTTTTTGTTCATTATTATTCTCCTCCTTCTTTTACAGACCTGCTAGTTCTTGCTGTTCTTTTAATATTTGCTTAAAATTAAGTTATCCAATTCCAATATGTTTATCATCACCTGGATATTTCAATAGCCTTAAAATGTTTGGGCTTTTCTACTTTTCTGCTGTATTTTAATTATCTTTCATGTCTATCAATTCACTACATATTTTAAATTCTATGGAACACTTTTATTATTATACCTTCTATTATTTTGATTTAACCGTATATTTTTCTTCTGTGTTGCTTTTTATTCCATTCTTCATCAACACCATTCAGTTAGGATCCCGTTCCTTTGCCTGATGAATATCTTTGCTGCTAGGTGCTCGTTGTAATTCTCCTCAGTTAATGTTTGCTGGGGAATGTGCCCATCCATACCCCTTTTTGACAGGTAGCTTTTATGATACAGAAGTTGGTTGTTTTCTCTTGGCACTTTAGGACAACGTCCCATTCTTTTCTGCCCTGTTTCTTCTCTTGATGCTTCTTTGAGACATTCTTATGTTTCTAGCTTCTTTTGGGCTCTTCTTGGAAGTGTTATTCAGTTTTACTTGCTATACCTCATGTTTCCCCTTTTTTTACTCACACACCCCATGGTGCACTCTTCTTGGGACCGTGTGTTCTCTGGGGTTTGCAATTTGGTGCCTTTCACCCAATTTGGATACATTCCAAGCTTTCAGAACTTTGGACATTTCTTCCTCTCCTCCATTCTCCTCTTTTCCTTCTCGCACTCAAATTACATAAATATTTAAATCTAAGCACATGGTTTTAGTCTTTTCCAAGTACCTACTTAATACTTTTCCAAATGCCTCGCATCTTTTATGTATTTTCACCCTCTATTTTCCCGTTTATTTATTTATTTATTTATTTAACCACTTTACAGCCTGTTCCCAGGCCCCCTCCCTCCTCTTCTCCCAGTCCCACCCTCACTCCCTGCTCTACCCATTCCCCTGTCTCCTTCTTCTTACAGAAGGGGAGGCCTCCAAGGGGTGCCTCCCCACCCTGGAACCTCAAGTTGCAGCAGGACTAAACACATCCTTTCTCACTGAGGCCAGACAAAGCAGCCCAGCTTGGGGGAAAGGGATGCAACAGAGTCAGAAACAGCCTCTACTCCCATTGTTAGGGGACCCACATGATGAGCAAGCTGCACATCTGCTACATGTGTGTGGCTAGTCTAGGTCCAGCCTATGCATGTTCTTTGGTTGATGGTCCAGTCTCTAAACTCCCATAGGCCCAGGTCAGTTTACTTTGTAGGCCTTCTTCTGCTGTCCTTGACCCCTCCAGCTTTTTCAGTCCTTCCTCCCACTTTTCCACAAGACTCCCCAAACTCAGTCTATTATTTGGCTGTGGCTCTCTGTATCTGTTTCCATCAGAAGCTGGATGAAGCCTCTCAGAAGCCAGTTATGCTAGGTTCCTGTCTGAGAGCACAGCAGAGCATCATTAATAGTGTCAGGGGCTGGCTGTCTCTCATGGGGTGGGTCTCAGGTTGGGCCAATTGTTGGTATGTCATTGCCTCAATCTCTCTGCCATTTTTCTCTCTACACATCTTGTAGGCAGGACAAACTTTGGTTGAAGGTTTTATGGGTGGGTTGTTCACCGTTTATTTTTATTCCACACTTTAGTGTAGCTATTTCTTCCAACCTAGCCTCCTGTTGCTTCTGTTTGCTCAGTTGTACAATGGAGATAAAAACAAGACCTAAGTCAGAGTTGCCACGGGAATTATATATGTTAACAACATGCAAATCACTTGGCTCAGTGCCTGTAGCATCACTATTTCTGTCGCCCGTGTCACACAGATAGGAAATCTCAGACTCATATAGGTCAATTATCCTACCAAGTCAAATAGAACTCTTTCTCTCTAGAGGAATCCAGGGCTGGTCCCTGAGTATCATCAACTATGGCTGAATAGAGAAAGAGGTAGAACACACCTAGGAAAGTGTATTATTCAGGGTTCTCCAGAGTAACAGAACTTATAAAGTGAATTTACACATATAGAAATGGAATTTATTAGAGTGACTTATAGGCTGTGGTCTAGACAATGCATCAATGGCTGCCCATGAGCAGATGACCCAAGAACCCAGGAGTTTTTCAGCCCGCCAGGCTGGATTCTCAGCTGGTCTTCAATATAAGCTGGAATCCTAAAGGAGTAGGTTCCAATGCCAATGAAGGGATGGGCTTGCCAGCAAGGATGAGAGCGAGCAGACAAGGAGAGCAAGCTTCCTTCTTCCCTGTCCTTTCTACGGGCTGCCAGGAGAAGGTGTGGCTCAGATTAGAGGTGGGTCTTCCAACATCAAAAGATATGGGTTACAGGCGTGTCTTCCCACCTTAAAGATCTTGATTAGAAGTGGATCTTCCCACCTCACATAATTTAATTGAGCAAAATACCTCACTGGTGTGCCCTGCCATTTGGGGCCTTCTAGTTAATTCCAGATGTAGTCAAGTTGACAACCAAGAATAGTCATCACTGCGGTCTCAAGGAGACAAGCTTGAGAGGGTAAACTGATCCTTCAGAGAGAGAGAGCTGGGAAAAGGCAAACCAACATGGAGCAGTACAACTCTGCTGGCTTAGTTAGCATCCAACAGTCAACTAGACACAGTCCGGCATCAGCCGGGAAAGTATAACCTAAGTAACTGATTTACAGGATTGCTCTGCAAGCACGTCTGTAAGGGGCTATCTTGATTACTAATTGATGTAGGAGGGCTCCAAGGCAGGAGGTACTGAGCTATATAAAAACGCTACCTAAGTGTGAGCGAGAGCCAGCTGTTAAGCAGCATCCTCCATGGTCCCTGCTGTCTTCCTTGGCTGTGAGTGAGTTCCCTGCCAGCAGTAATGTTGCATGAACTAGCTAGCAGTCCTGCCTTTGGGTTTCTACCCTGACTTCCCTCAGTAACGAAAGATGAAATAGACTCTTATTACCCTGCCTTAGTTATTTTCCCATTTCTACGAAAAAGAAAGTGTTTAAAAGGCCATCACGGTGCAGAACATGAACGGTGCTGCAGCCGTAGCCAAGAGCTACCCTCGGTGACATGCCTCCTCTAACAAGGCCACATCTCCCTATCCTTCCTCAACAGTTCCACCCACTAGGAACAAAGCATCGGACACATGAACCTGTGGGAATCATGCTCATTCAAACCAGCACTCTCCTTAGGTTACCTTTGGGAGTGGGCTTTTATCACAGCAACAGGAAGGAAACTAGAACACCTGTCTCAGATGCAGTCAGGGCATGAGGGCAACTGTTCTAACAAGACCCAGGATAACAGTGATGTCAACAAGATCATTGGATTCACCACTCGATAGCATGACGTGTCTGAGCTTGGGCAGCCTTGTGTGTTGGAAATATAGTAAAGATTTTCACGAAGTGGAACAATCTAGAGTGGACTTGAACACTTGTGCAAAGGACCACAGAGTACATTGAATTTTTTAAAACCATCGGAGGTTGGATCCCAATGGGAGCGTAGCACTTTCTGCTCACCTTGATTAATACTCCGTGAGCCTCTTAGCTAAGTGGTAAGCTTTTAATCTCATATCACTGGGATCAGTGAGCCACAGCGAGGGGTTCTCCTAAGATATAATCCAAAACACACTGCCTCCATATGTACAGCACAAAAATAAATAGGAACCCAGAAAGTTGCCCCACTTACCTGCCAGATGGTGTCTAAGCCACCTTACTAGGTACTAAAGGTCCCTTGTGTCAAGTCCCACTTACTTCTTTCTATCCGTTGGCTAACACTTCTCCATAACACAAGCCAATCTTGTCCCCACATGCATAATGTACTCTGTCCCACCTTGCTGGGGGTTTCTTTGCTGAGGCACTTTGTAACCACTTACAAGCTCCTCTCATGGGTCCAAAACGGATCCCCCCCAAAAATGCATCTCCCAAAGCCATCATCGGTCTTCCAGCTAGTAACTGATGCTGGTAGCCTCTGAAGACCGCCATGTCTCCTGTGTCTGCCCCAAATACGTGTTCTAAAAGGGCAAGAACCCCATCTACACTAAGTTCTTAAAGTCCCAACATCCATTCTGACATATGGTAGGTGCTTCATGAATGTGGGCGGAAACGGAGGAATGGGGAAAGGAAAATGCCATTCAGTAGGCAGGGCTACTGTGAATGCCGAGCGGAGATGAGGGAGGGGCACGTGCCAAGGGCATCACATGTGCAGTTCCAAGAGTCTTGGGAACAACACAGAAGCACGTTAGCCTGACCTTCTGTCACGCCCCAAGTTCATCAGGTACTACTCACATCCAGTAAAACATGAAACTAGTCTCAGAGAGAATTGTCTCCACTTCACGCTGGCTCAGTCACCCCACCCCCCCACCCCCACATCCCAACACCCCCCCCCCCACCCCGCCATTACCTGTGTGGGACTCCTCAGCTTGCACAGTCTTGGAAGTTACTGCTTTCTGAAGCTTGAAATGAATCCAAGCACTGAGCAGACACCCGCTGGCAGCTTCAGAGACCAAGTTCTGCATGAAGGCACAGCATTAAATAAGCATACCCAGAGAGAAATTATATAATACATAGAAATTAGTCCAGGAAACAAGCTACGCTCTACACAGTCTAAGATCCCAAACACAGCACAACTTGGAAACAAGACATTCATCCATTGCAAGCATTAAAACTGGGCTGCAGGTTGCTCTGGTTCGGCAGAAACTAAAGCCGTTGCTTCATGCAAAGAGCTCCTAGTAAAAGTGATTTTTATGTCCCATCTCATTCTGTCTTCACTTGTTTAAGGGCCTAGCCTGATCTTTAAATAACAAAAATCTTAAATGCTGAAATGATTTAGACACTAGTGAGACAAGACTGATAACATAATCCGAATCCTAGGGAGCCAAAGGCTCCCCGAGAGCCCCTGGAGCAGGAGGGGAAGGCCAGCCTGCAATTACTGCGAAGTCAGTTACTGACAGGGGTGTCCACTGGGCTGGAGGCCTGCTTTGAGCAGGATTTTCCAAATGTCAAAGCTAACAAATGAAGAGCTAAAGAAGGGGGGTGCTTTGGAAGGAAGGCACCCCCCCTTGTTTTAAATCGAAGAGGCTGGAAGTGGACAGATGCGTAATAAACATGTGCAGATGAAGGGGCCTTCTTGGATGCTGGCTGGCACCAGCAAAAGCCCAGGTTGCCTCCATCTCTGTAGCTGTCTGACCTGGAACTTACAGGGCCTTGGCTGGACCAGACATCACTCAACAATGTCTCTGTAAAGGGGACAAGCAGCAGCCATGGCCAAAATGTGGCATCCTGTGCCTTGCCACTCAGCCATCCCAGAAATGGGAAAGAACTTCCGAAATGGACCCCACCCTCATCCTATGAAGGATGCATTCTCCATGGAAGGCTGAGCCCTCGCTTGCTCTTTCAGCTTGCGTGTGGTTTCCAGTAGACATTTTGTATTGTTTTAACATGTTTTTGAATGTGTCTAAGACAGAAAACTTACATAACCTTTTGGACCACTTCCCTTGGGAAAAGAGAAACTGTAAATGTCAACTCGAAGCTAATGAGGATCAGGCTCTTCTCAAAGAGGCTTACTTCACAGGTCGGATCTCAGCTGGCCACAGTTATGAGGCGAGCCAGCTGGTCAGCCACAGTGGGTGGAGCTTGTCTCCCAGGATATGTGTGAGCTTGCCCAGCATCAGCTTCCAACCACTTTGACTTCAGTAAGGCTTAAGGATCCTTGGGCAACTTTGGTCCTCTTGTGAATCAGTTAAAGAAGTGTTATCCTCGTGCTAGCTGTTCTGCTTGTCATAACCAAATCTCTGAAGAAAGTAGCCAAAGGAAAGGATTGTTTATTCCAACTCACGGACTCAGAGGGCTCAGTTTGCAGTCACTTGGCTCTGTTTCTAGGCCAGTCTTTCAGCAGAACACTTCAGCCTCACCCTTGGCAGACAGAAAGCAGAGGGGAGGACATGGGAGGAGGCCAAGACAAGATAGAACCCCCAAGGGCATGTCACATCACCTGTGACTACTCCTCCAGCCAGGTCCCCAAGGCTACCTTTCATCACTTTCCCTATCCATTAGGTCTGAACCTGCAAGACGTGACCTCTCGAAACATCCTCCCAGAAACATGTAGAACTGAGCCTTGCTAATCTCTGGCCCCCCCTGGATACAACCAACTTGGAGATGAAGATGAACCATCGCCTCCCTCACACCAAGTTAGGGCTCATCAGTGAAGTCCCAGAGTATGACAAAACTCGGCCCTGATTTTGTAACTTCTGGTGAGACTTGACTCCAACGAGAAAATGTCTATGTTAGCCTTATTTTTCCAGATAAAGGCACCAAGTGTCATGGGACATAAGGATCTACCCCATAGTGACCACACAGTGTCTGTGAGTCAAGAAAAGCTTAGTCACCTTGCACAAAACCCATCCCTGGCCTAGGTGGCGTGCGCTAATATGTATCTCCCCTCCCTTGCTCTATACGTGGCCACCATGAATGGGCCGGGAACTCAGATCTGGGTTGCTGTTACTCCTTTTCTCAAGGACCTAAAAAAGCATGACATGAGAGGGCCGTGGGCAGAAGGAGCACATGGCTGTGGTGGCACCTGAACAGAACTGTCATCACCTTCCTTCACATGTCACTGACAAGCCTCCTATGAGCCGAGCAAGCTGGATGTACCTGGTGACCACCAGCAAGGACCACCACATTAGACAGTGTCCTGGAGAGGGAGGGGTAGGATGTTGTCTGTTTGTGCCCACCTCCCACCCTCAGCCCATACACCAGCCCTTTTCTGGGCAAACTCCATAGCTTCGTTCTTGCTTTAAACTTCTCTGTCTCGATGTTACTTGTTTCTGCCTCTCTTAAAAAACTAGAAGATGGAGGAGACTGGGCCTGCCTATCTCTTAATCTATGCCTGGTTTTAACGAACATTGCCAGGTAGCACACAGGGCTCTCAGCCAAATGGCAGTGTTGGCTAAGCAGCACAAAACGCTGCCTATGAGTGTGTCCCAAACAGTGCCTGGGGCCTCTGCACTAGACTCCAGGTCCTGCTCATCCCACATTCTATTTGCATGGGCATCCCTGGGTGGGGAGGCTGTGGCTGTTTGTTTGCTCGGAGTTCATTTCTGCTTTTGCTAAAGGTGGCAAATGTGCTAAATCTTACTCAGAGAAAAGAGGACATTATCCCACCAAAGCAATGCACAGAAGACAAATATTAAGTTTGAATAATTGAAGAGCATATAAGGCCCAATGAATGTAGCACCTGAGGTGCAACAGAGCTCACAGCACTGGCCGTGAACCTCAGAGGGAGACCTGGGGGTGTGCTTCCATATCCAACAACACTTAACTCTGCTGAGCCAAACTCAGGATGAGGCTCCAAAGATTTTTTTCTAAGTGTGTGCGTGTGTGTGTGTGTGTGTGTGTGTGTGTGTGTGTGTGTGTGTGTGTACACACGAGCTCATACATGATGGAGTGGGTACTCTAATACCATGGTGTGTGTATGGAGGTGAGAGGGCAACTTTGTGAGTTGGTTTTCTCCTTGCACCTTTACCTGAGTTCCAAGAATCAAAGTCAGGTCCTGGGCTTATGAAGCTAAGGTGTCCCTCGCTAAGCCAGCCAGCCAGTCCGAAAGCTGCGGTTCTGACAGATGCGTGTGTCATTGGCATTTGGTTTGACTAGTGATCACAGTGACGAATGGCAAGGAGGAACAGGGGAGCAGGTACCAGAGCCCCCCAGAAAGCCCTTACAGGGGCTAAGGGAGCAGAAGCCTGCTGCTTCTCCCATCCACAGCAGCCCTTCCAGACACCCCTTCAAAGCACACACTCTCAGCGTCAACACACCACGAGCAGATAAGGCTGGTGGCCTGCAAGGTCTGAGCAGCTCCCTTTCTCCCTTCCAGAGTGCATGTTGGCTTCAGCCTGGCTAGGACATACCAGGCCTCAGTTCCTGCTCAGCTCTCAGTACTTGGCCCCACTGCATCTCATAGGTGGTATCCCTGGCCTCTGTCCCAAGCAACACAGTCTCAAGATTCCAGGTAAGTGCTGGGGCACAGGAAGTCACCTTCAGGTGAAGCCATTCCCCTGTTGCAGAAATTCCTGTTACCATGTTGTCCACACCTACTAAAGGGATGCAAGATTGGGATAGAGACACAGAGACAGGGACACACACAGGCACACACACACACACACACACACACACACACACAGTGCAGTTGCGGAGTGTCACACCCATGCAACGGATCAGTCCCATTGGAGTTGTGCTGAATGGAGTTCATGAAGCATTTTTCTCACACATTTTCACTTTTTCTCTGTCTTCATGTTTTAGTGCTGTTTTAAACTGATTTAGTCTCTCTCTCTCTCTCTCTCTCTCTCTCTCTCTCTCTCTCTCTCTCTCTCTCTCTCTCTCTCTCTGTGTGTGTGTGTGTGTGTGTGTGTGTGTGTGTGTGTGTGTGTGTGTGTGTGTGTGTGTGTGTGTGTGTGTCATTACAGGGTGAGCCTAATTCCCTGAGGAGAGTGGCAGCCGAGGCTGACACTTATGCGTTAGTTAATTCAATTGTGCCTAATTATCTTGTTGCTTTGCAATCCAGCCTTTCCTCCCAACCAACACCAGCCTCAGGAACATTCCTCATAATTGCAGAACAGCCAGTGAGAGGAGATGAGTAACGCTCTCCACTCTCGCTTTCTGCCATGTCCCTAGATGCCTCTCAAGTGTGGGGGAGATGTCTCTGTAGTCCAGACCACTCCGAGTTCTGTGAAAGTGCTCCAGCAGCTCTTCCCATGGCTTCATCATAAATAGCCAAGTGACACTGGTCCAGCTAAGACCAGGGCTCCTTCTCTGAGATGGGACACTGGGAAGAAAGAAACCATGGTATCTTCAATCTGTTTACAATACAGTTAGGTGACCTACCGGCCTTGGGTGTCTGCTCTCGGGTGTGATATGATGGCTGGATCTCTGAAGGCAATGCCTTTGTTCTGTTCTGTTCTGTTCTGTTTATGTTTATGGGGTTTGGGAGTGGGGGGCGAGGAGTGTTTGTCTGTAGCAAACTTTCCCTTGATGTTTTCTGTAATTTTCCAACACACTAAAGCTTTAAAATTATACTCCAAAGTTTTCAACCAAAGCTGGGGTCCCTTTGGTCTGCCATCATCATTACTTGGTTTGGGAAGAGGCAGTTTGCAAATTGTCTTCAGCATTCAAATTGTCCCTGGTGAAGTGTCGGGAGTTTTTTTTTTTTTTCCTTCAGCAAATATATGTCTCTATGAAATGTTTTCTAGCAGCGATCTGGGTACAAGGCAGCTGAACTCCACATTTCAGTATCTGCCCAGCAGAACCCTTGCCCAAACCCACCTGAACTCTTGGGAGCACCAGAGTGATAAGGAGCAAAGGAGGAGAACTTTCTAGATCAAGTAAAGGAAAGGAGAAGGTCCCTGACTCAGGAGACAACATCAGGTGGGGTCGAACGTGGGCCTGAACTGGAGGGAGTGAACGACCAATAAAGATGTACGCCACTCTGACTTTGCTGACTGCTACCCACCCATCCAGAATGTTCTGCCACTGGATGGAAAGGCAGCTGAGAACAGCAAGAGGTTTGGAAAGTGCTAGAAGCCACCTTTCCAAAGTTTACCCTGATTCCCAGGAGCACAGGCTTTGGATTCTGGCCTTGCCACTTAGCTGCAGTGACTCAGAAATAACACACCTCTGTATCAGTTTCCCTCTTCACACTATGGCTGTTGACAATAATCTTAGTTGTCCTTGTGTTTTCTTATCAAAAACTCGAGTGAGCAGAGGTAAGCAGGGTCCTGAGGACTGCAGGTGATGAGAGAGTGGCCGCCTCACTCAAACCTCCGGGCAGCTCGGGGCCGGGGGGGGGGGGGGGGGGACAGGTTCCCTGTGATCTCAAATCTAGACTTGCACGTGCAGAAAAGATACAAGGTCAGACCCTTCCGGGAGGCCACCGATGCCCAGTATGTATACTAGAGCCGGAGCATTGGCCGACACTTCCATCAGCGTCGCCACAGTGATGGTCATTAGCTCCCCGCCCCCCCACACACCCCCTTCCGGTCACAGGACTGGAAAGTGAGGCATGGAAATGTCTCGGATTTTGGCTGCACAGCTGGAGAATGGCTGGACTGAAGGGAACTACGACACAGCAGGGCCTTCCCTGACCTGGCTGGAATTTGGAGCACAGCTCTGGGGAGCAGCTATCCATGTTCTAGCCTCACAGAATGACAATCCCTGCATCTGAGAGTCCATATACTTATAGTGGTTTTACAGGGCACAGCAGTCCCCACCAGGGCCCATTCTCTCTGCAGGGAAGACAAGCAGAGTCTCCAAGGGAACTGAGATTGGACTGGTAGAGAGCCACCTTCTGCAAGAGCCAGGCAGCACTTGACCTCCTGACAATGAGAAGCTCAGTCCTAGCTCCTGAGCCAGCCCTACTCAGAGGATCCCGGAGGAGGGGGGGGGGGCAGGGGAATTTCCTATAGTAGGTTCAGGGCCACTGCCAGGCAGGGGGTGAGAATACACACAGTTCTGCAAGGCAGCGCGGAGGGAAAGGAGAGGGAAGTGGAGAAGGCTGTCAGCCGAGCTCTTTTTCCAGCATCTTGTATTTAAACTATCAAATGTTTTAGCCAATCTGCAGAAAATAAATTCTTTGCACAGGGGAAGAAATTTGGCTCCATCTCTCAGCAGAAGGCCCTGCTCGCGGATCCCTGTGGCTTCTCAGCTAAGGCAGGGCAGCTCTATGCTGCTTCCCCACACCACCGTGTATCTAAGATTTACATAATCACAGGCAAATAAAACGATAAAGGCATACTCTTTCATAACAGGCATATTGTTACTATTATTATTCTTAAGGCAAATTAGCTTCTGATTATAGGGATTAGTCAGACCCCGATCCTGTTGACAGAGATGGGACTGAATCTTGCTTCCTTTCTTCTTCTTAACAAGGAGGAGAGCTGTTGTTCCAATGTCAGGAAATTACATAAAATGGTACTTGCTCGGGGAGAGAGAGAGAGAGAGCGCCTCTGAAAGTCGTCTAATTATCAAATATTTTACCCAAAGTTTATTAACTTTTTGCTGCATTTTATTTAACCTCTTCCTCTTAGAAGTATCTCCCATGTTTGAGTGCCTATTTTCTAGATACTTCTGTGGGGATGGGAGTAGGGATGGGGTCATCACTGAAGCAGTTCACAGCTCCTTTACTAAAGAGATGCTTTCTCTCTCTCTCTCTCTACCCCCCTGTGTCTCTCTCTCCCTCTCTCCCTCTCCCTATCTCTCCCCCTCCCCGTGTGTGTGTGTGTGTGTGTGTGTGTGTATTTGTGTGTGTTCATTTTTTTTTGTCTGAGTCAAAGCTTCTCCAAGGGTTCCAACACCCTCATGGTGATCCTTCTGCCTCAACCTCCTAGTGCAGGCATTGTGGAGATGAGTTCACACCTGGTTCCTGCCATTTTTCCTAAAGAGACAAAAAAGGAAGGAACTGTCTGCCCTTCTAGTGGGCAATACAAAAGACCTTGCAACTCAAAGCTGTTAGGAGCCTAGAGCAAGTCATCACTCATCTGGTGTGTGGGAGCCTGGGGCGGGGTACTGTGTGGTTATCCACGGACTAATTCTGCTTTCCTCGTGTGTGGACATTTCTTTCTAAGCAGCATTTCATAATGTCTGGAGGTGGTTTGAGCCATCAGATCAGGCCAGGTGGGAACAGCCTTACTTGCTGCTGGAATCTAATGGATCAAGGCCTTGGACACCTGCCAGTATCCCACACTGCCGAGGATAGCCTCCATCTCCTAAGAGTTCCCTGCCTACAATGTCAATTTGGGTAGAATTAATCTAGAATCAGGCAAAGTTTATGTATCTGGCTACACCTATATGTCTGAATTTAGAGGGACTTTCCAAACAGAAACTCAATTCCTTTACTGTGTGTACGTATATAAACACACAAACTTTTAGGAATGCGGACAAAATAGGGGAAATGGGGCTTGGTGGTTCTCTATGTGTGTCTCTGTGTGTGTGTGTGTCTGTCTGTCTGTCTGTCTGACTGTGTGTATGTGTGTGTGTATGTGTGCGTGTGTGTGCGCGCGCGCGCGCGCGCACATGTGAAGTTTCACATGCCATGTATGGAATCCAACGACATCTTTGTGGAATTGGTTCTTTCCTTCCATGTTGGAATCTGAGGCTTGAACTCGGATCTCCTGGCCTGGGCAACAGGCATTTCAACACGCCGTGCCACCTCACCATCCCCAAATAGGGGGATTTTGATGAGTTGTGTCAGTGTCTCATTTTAGATCCTCTCCCAGGTGTCACTGGCCTGATGAGAGGAACTCATAAAACTTCGAGTATGAACTCGTAGGTCTCATGCCTGTCACAGAATGCTTTATGGGTACTTTCTTTCCTTCTTTTAATCAGTTGGAAGAAAAGAGGGGAAGAAACTGAGAATTCTGTACTCCAGACCTCAAAGAATTAAATATGCCAGCACCTCTCACAGCAGGGGTATTGGCAACCTTTCCTGTAAGAAGCAGACAGTAAATATTTTTGCCTTTGCAGGTCACATGGCCTCTGTGGCAACCACTCAACCCTGCTATGCCATCAGAGGCAGCCGTAGATGATATGTAGATGAGTATACTTGGCTGTGTCCCAATAAAACTTTATTTACAAAGCCAGGGCGTGGGAGGGGCTTGGCCCTGTGACTGCAGTAGGCTACATTCAGTTTACAACACAGAGTTCCTGAAAATGATGAGTGTAGGCAGAGGGAAGAGGAGAAAGTTCAGAGCGTGTGTGTGTGTTGTAACACAGCAGCTGCAGTTGTGTGTAGCCTGTGTAGAACTCACTGTCAGTTCTGGGAAGGCCAAGAGGCAGGTGGGAGTGATCGCTGAAGGTCAGACACCAATGGAAGACAGAGGCACTGCAGGCACTGCAGGCACAGCGACCAGGAACCAGGAAGGCAAGACTTGTTATTTTCATTTCCCACAAATTTCCCTTTCACTTTAAAGTATGGCTTCTTTCTTACTAGCATGTATTAATGAATGGGTTTTTGTAATAATGGTGTTTTTCTATATGCATATGTCCAAAATAATCCCCCACCCCCATTGGCCCCTCTTTACTCCTGCTAAAGTTCTTTTCCTTCCCAGCTAGCCCTTTGCACTGTTTCATGTCTGTTTTTTAATGTGTGTGACCCAGTAAGTTTAATTGGGGCTTTTCACAGGAGTATGGGTAAAAGGTTATTTACAGAGGTATGGGCACCTTAATTTACCAAATGGCTATATCACTCAGGAAAGTGTCCCTCTCTCTTCCAGCAACTGTCAGCAGCTTATTAATCCTCAGGAGGCACAGGAAGGATCACATGAGTTTTCATTCAGAAACTCCAGCCTTCCCTCACATGAGCAAATACATACAAAAGGAGCTGGTCAGCTGGTCCTGCAGGGGCTGTGGTGTCCTCCTTGTGTGCTGTCCACCTTATGTGCTCCCCTCACAGAGGCCATGAGCAGTGGCAGATCAGGTTCCTCAGATCAGGACCCTCAAGGAAGCACCTCCAGAATCTGCTAAAAATGGAAAGGAACACACACACACACACACACACACACACACACACACACACACACACACACACTCCCAAGTGCTCTACTTTTAACAACAGCCCAAGTCATAGGTAACAGGAGCCCTGAACCCCAGGAAGCTGGCCTCCAACTACAGGTCAAGTTTGGCTTAGCACGCAATTGCAGACACTATGTGCCTAGCTCCCTCCCAGTAGGCAGTGGCTTCTCCCCTCTCCCTCCAACCGCGCTCAGCTATGAAGGTTTTTCTTCCTCACTTCCTCAATTAACACATTAACACATACAAAACACAGAAACCGGCACTTTAGCCACTTTTAAGTGAGTTTGCAGCTCAGCGGCACTAAGTAGCCCATTGGTATGTACCTGCCACCCTCATGCAAACCCAAAGCTCTAAAACTGTAACTCTGCCCCATTCAACATCCTGTACCCCTCTTCACCCCAAGATCCATCAGCCACTCTGCTTTCTGTCTGGGGGACCTCACAAAAGTTCCCCAGCTGCTATGCTCTAGTGACTGTCACACTCCAAGTGCCTCCTGTTGTCCCGAGGGTCAGGACCTCCTTCCCTGTAAAAGCTAAATACTGGTCCGAGTGCCTAGGCAGGGTGGGGCCCATGTACCCTTCCGTGGGTGCCTCCACTCACTAGCAGGTGGCAATGGGTCCTTGGCATTTTCAGTCTGTGGCTCACCTACCCCTTCTAGGCTCTCAGCCCACCTCCCCGCCACCTCACACCTCTTGCCAAGTGCCAATCTGCCTGCCTGTCTCCTAAACCTGCAGTGGATCCCAATCCCAGAAGAGGGAAGCCCACCACTTGCAATGAGGCCCCAAGCTTCCTCTGCTTCCCAGTCTTCTTCTCCATTGTCAGCCTCTGCCACGCCCACCTTGTGGACTGACCTTACTCCCCCACTTTACTGGCCTCCGCCTTGAGGAGAGCATCACTCTTTGACTGGAGAACCTGTCTTCCTAGAAGCAAGCCAACCCTCTCCGCAGTCTCTAGCCAACCCCTTTTCTCCAGGCAGTGGATCCCCGCCTCCTGGGCTCTGGGGAAGGGTCCTCACAGCCTGAAAATGCAAAAGCAAGCCTGTAAGCTGTCGCAGGGGTGCCCCAGAAGCTATGGGGAAGGGAGAACGCAGAATGGAGGAGACTCATTCTTGAGAGGGAACTTGGAAGTTAGCAGCCAGGAGGCTGTGATAGTGGCACCTAGGATCAGCAAGGCTCCTCAGGTGGAAAGAGCTAAAGGCTCAGAGCTGATTTCTGAGACTGTAAACAGCCTCTGGACAAGATACTCACAGCATCCACGGTGTTTGTGAAGGCTGCAGCCCTATCAGCACACAGGGGTGGGTTTGTGGTCTGTCAATAGCGCTTTGCCCACCCGTCTCTAAGTTCCTCGGTCCCAGTCCCTGGGATGTGGAAATATCCAAAATAAGCTGCCAGTGGGCCCACAAATGGTCCTGGGAGAGACAATGTTTAGTTTTTTGGAGAAACAGAAGCTGAAGGGAAGGTTACTTAGAACTGATCTTAGCAGGGACAGGTAGAACTGGCCACTGTCCAGCCTCACGCCTTACCACAGGCCTCTATCCATCCCATCTGGCCAGCCCTTGCTCCATCTCACCTTCCCACCCTCTCAGCTGGCTCTGGAAGCAGTCACACCTTACCTAGCAACTGTTGCTAAAAAAAAAAAACCTTCTTGAAATTTCTACAACAAAGCAGACACCAAGAGAAAGGAAAGTCAGGCAGATTTCAAGGCCAGGCTGGAGGATACTTGAGTTTCTTAATGGGTGGTAGTGCATTAAATGACCAACCAGACAGTGCCAGCAGCAGCTCATCAAGAGAGAGAGAGAGAGAGAGAGAGAGAGAGAGAGAGAGAGAGAGAGAGAGAGAGAGAGAACCCATGCTCGCCAGCCCATGATGGTCCCTGTTTGTAAAATCCCCCACTGTTCCCTGTTCCTATTCAGCGGGGTCAACGTGTGCCTGTAAATTCCTCCCAGAAGGGAAATCCTAACAGCAACGGCAGCCCCAGAAATGACAAACAACTCAAGTATGGAAAGCAGCCGCCAAGTACTCAACAATGTTCTCACACTGCACCAGAAAAAAAATCAGATAAGGAAAGTAAACCTGGCTGTGTGCATGGTTCCCTAAGTGTGGATTGCATGTATGTTTCCAGTCTTTGGTGTAATGAATACGCCCATTTGTCAGGGGTCAGGGAGCAGGCAGGCCTGCAGTGCTGGCCCGCTGGTGAACCTCACAGCTCTCCGCCCTCACCCTTCCCCAGAGCACAGGGTTGGGAACAGAGAACCCCTGAAATCAGTGTTCACCCCATGTCCTGGGTCAACTCCTTAGCCTGTGTCTTGCTTCTGCTGGACATACACTCACTGCAAAGTGCTTTGTCTGCCTCGGGGTGAGGCATCCTTGGGGTGGCTTGTGTGTAGACATGTGTATGAGGAAGGAGTTGGGTGTACATACGTGTGCCTGTTCAGGGGGACCAAAGATCAGTCTTGGGTGTCCTTCCTCAGGGTACTGTCTGCCTTGGTTTATGAGACCTGGTTCCCCATTGACTTGTGCTGGGCTGTCTGTCCAGTGAGTCCCAGAGATCCTCCAGCCTCTGCCTCCCCACACTGGGATTAAAAGCCTGCACTGCTGTGCCCAGCTTTATTATTTTTTTTTAACATGGGTTCTGGTGATGGGACTCAGATGACATACTTGCATAGCAAGTGCTTGCCAGCTGAGCTACCTCCTCAACCCGCTGTATGACGTTTGTTCATACCACAAAGTGGCTATAGAGCTGAGGGGCTGCATCTAGAAGCTCCCTGCTGGGGCAGGTTGCTCCCAAGTTTTAACAACACTGGGATGGGGAGATGGAGATGGCTAGAAATGGCCCGAGAAAGACCTAGGTGAACGTGTATGGGACTCTGCTCACACTGCTCAGGAATGGGGGCTAGTCAGGGCATCCAAGCCTCTGCCAACCTCTCAAGGCCATGGTTGGTGTGGTCACAAAACCCAGAACCACAAACAATAATGAAGCAAGAAAAGAAAATGGCGACGAATCAGCCTGCCTTTGTCCAGACATTTCCCCATCACCAGAGGCAAGAAGCTAAACCCTTCCGTCCCTCAGTAGCAGAATCAAGCACCTTCTCAGAGCCAGAACCCACCTTCAGGATGCTCTTTCTGTCTGATCACTCTGAAGTCGTGGAGGTGAGAGTCAGCTGGTGGAAGTCTTGAGGAAGGAGGCAAAAATTCAATAAGAGGTCACCATCATGAGCAAAAGAAGACGGCGCCTCCTTCGGGACTCTCTGGTTTTCTGTAATCTGTGGCTTCTGGGGGACAGGAGCATAATACACAGACAGACGCTGATCTGCTGTAGCTGGTACCTAAGGTTTGACCTCTCCCCAAAGCTGACACTACCTTCCTGCTACTGAGGACCAACGTCAGACACACCTTTTTAAGAAAGGACAACTCTCCCACTTTTCAGTCCTGCTGCTGGAGACACAGGACTTCTAGTTTCCAAGAGCAGAGAAATTTCTAGAGACAGCTGGGCTCAACCTCCCCAGGTGTTAAGGACAGATGCCCTCGAGGGCCCAATGAGCCCCTGATGTGTGCACGTTTCCTTCCTGTCTTGTGATGACCCCTGATTCTGGTTCATGGATTGACAGTTGTTTCCCCTAAGGCTTGGGAAAGAATTTCTGTTTTCTTTGTAATGCTGCTTACATTTGAATGTGTTTCACTTGTATCTGTGCCCTGGTCCTTCTCAAAGGGACCGCAGCTCCCTGTAGACATAATATTCTTGTTATAGATTTGAAGGGACCTGGGAGGTCTAGAGACTCTGCTGCTGATGGCTACAGAGAGCTGTGAGATTTTTCTTTCTTTTCTTTTCTTTTTTTTTTTTTTGTGTGTGTGTGTGTGTGTGTGTGTGTGTGTGTGTAAGAGGGGGGAGGGCATGAGAGAAGGGACATACACAATGTGCCTTTAGAGATGAAGAGGCAGGGTTGGTTCCTCCTGGCCTTCTGCAGCTATGCTGTCTCCTCCAGGCTAGCTGACTTCTGAGCTCCCAGGCAATTCTGTCTTCCCCTCCTGTCTCGCTGCAGGAGCACAGAGATTACAAATGCAGGCCACTATATCCAGATTATTTGGGGCTTTGTGTGGTTTCCAGGGATTGAACTAAGGCCACCAGGTTCGTGTAGCCAGGCACTTTTCCCCACTGAGCCATCTCGCCAGCCTGGTGGGATTTAGCTTGCAGAATCTGTCTCTTCTCTGCTCCACTGTTGCACCCTCATCCAGCCCTTCGCCACAAAGTATTTTCAGAATCTACATGAGATGTTTGGAGTAACTGAGGCCAGGCACGGAGGCACCTGATATCCCATAGTGATGACAGAGAATGTCATGGTTTCTGAAGTTCCAACAGTGTGCCAGAAGCTTCTGGGTAGTTTATATGTCAACAGCCTTGTTTCTTCATATGTTTGCTACCAAACCTCAATTTGGGAAATTGAGGCACAGCAATGTCAAATGATTTGCTGGAGTTAGAAACAGTGAAGAGAACGTGGTATGAAACCTAGGTCTCAGCTGAAGCTCCTACTGATCCCAGTGGCAAAGGACCGCCAGTGGCTGAGGCAGGGTTTCTACAGTGAATGCCTGCCTAAGTCCCACAGCTGCACACCATGGCTCCTTTTGCCTTGAGGTACAGACCGGTGTTCAGAATCACAGTGCTTCCCAGGCAGGTACGCATTGATTTCGCAAACCCTTGACTTGACTGAAGACATCTCAGGGTATCATCAATGCCAGAGTTAGCACCTCCAATCCTATCAAAAGGATGGAGACCAGTCTCGAGTACCATTTTACCTGGGATGGAAGTCGGCTTCTTATTGCTCAGAGCTATACCCTATAAGTGGACCAGAAAGAAGATCTGGGCCTTGAGATCAGCCACAGGGCTCTTTGCCAAGATGAACCAGAGAAAACCAGCACAGGCTCCACCCTGTTCCTCCTACCCACATCCAACAAACAAAAGAGCAAATTGGGCAATGCTTGCCTAAAATCACCAACAGGCAAGGTGAAACAAGAGGTGGAAAGGAGACGTAAACGCCAAGCCCCCTCACCCCAGCTCTTAATTCGGCCTCACCAGCTTTCCGTACATTTAGCCACCATTTACTTCCTGGAAGGAGGACCTAACACAGTCACAGTGCTCATTTGCTGCAAGTTGACTGTAACTCATGTCATCTTGGTCAGTGACAAAGCAGATGTCCATGGACACTGGCATCTTCTCTTCGGTCCTTCTGCTCTCAAAGCAAGTACTGTTGTCCTGAGTCTGTCAGGAGCAGAGGAAGATGGCCTGGCCAGCTATGAGCCGGGATCACTTGGGATATGCTAATATTCAAGAGACTTCCTCAGGACATATCCTAGGACTCAAAGAAGCTTTGTTGGTTGTTTTTTTTTTTTTTCAGAATCCAGGATTTTAGTATTCATCAATTCAACTGATCAGAGAGTGGCCCTGTTAATCAGAGTGAGCCAAACTCAAACAAGTTTCAAGTCCATATCTATTTTTTCTGAGCACTTTGCTTGATGGATTCAACGTTGTGCTGAGGTCCTTTGTCAAGCAGAGAGATGCTCACCATCTCACCATCCCCAGTCTTAATGGCCTCACTAAATGAACAGCCATGCAAACACCTCTTTTCTGGGTTTTATTCTATTACATTTTACACTGGTTAATCCCTTCTCTGTAGAGCGAACAGGTGTTTGTTTCATGACTTAGGGGGCCACAGAAAAAAGACCTAACCAGCACCACGTCATTCTTAAATGGGTAAGCAATTTAAAACTCCCCAATAAATTGTAGCTTATTAGGGATTTGTGACACTCTTAATAATGCACATTAACTGGAAAGCAGGCTTGCGAGCCATGGCAACGCATCTCCCTCCTCCCCGGCTGTCACTGCCAAAGTCCTCATCAGGACCTAGTTCATAAACACAAGCCAGCCCTCATCTTTCTGCAGAAGACTTTGCAATACATCATCTGATGAACCTCAGGAAATCTGATTCTGGGGCACTCACAGAGAAATAGGCTGTCAGCGTGCCTTTCACTCCTGCCCAAGGACTGCTGTAGCATACTTACATCCAGCCGTAACCTTTTTAAGGAAGGTAAAATTGAGAAGGAAAGGCCAGGGGTTCCCCCCAAGTGGAAACGAAGATTGATTATTTAAGAAACTGCCTAACTGCTGCTACTGAGACTTGTAGACTCACGGAGCTCTGTAAAAGCAAGAGTCCCTGCTTCCTTACCAATCACCACATTGACCCACAAGTGACTCAAACCATGAGACACAGATGTCTACATCACACTGTCCAGGGCAGAAGCCAGCTTCAAAGCCAGCTTCAGATGGTCTGACGCTGGGGAGGTGGGGAGGGGTTTGATGAGAACTTTGAGGAATGGGGAGGTAAAATCATGAGCAGTGTGTATGTATGCATGTGTGCACGTGCACATGCACACACGAATGAGTGTCACATATACATGTGCTCACGTTCCTGTGTACACACCCAAGTACACACATATGGTGGCAGGAATAAGGTTGTAGCATGTCCTCCTCTATCACTCTTGACCTTATTTTTGAGGCAGGGTCTCTCACTGAGCCTAGACTTCACTGGTTTAGTCGGGCTCTTTAAACAGTGAGCTCGTAGGATCTGCCAGCCTCTACCTCCCAACACTGGGCTTGCAGGCCAGTGTGGTCCTGCCTTGCTTCTACAGGGCCCTGAGAATCCAAACTCATGGCTTCTTGTTTGCCTAGCATGTGCTTTTGCCAATGACCCATCTCCCTACTCCTCAAAACTGGCCTTTTTCACACACACACACACCCCCCATTGAAATCCTGCATAGCCAGTTTCAAACCGAAAACTACTAACTTATCAAAAGTCAAGACCCTGAACACAGAGATTGATGGGAGGTAAGGAGACCTTGGTGGCTGGTTCTTTCGACACTGGGGGGGCGGGGGGGTGTGGTGTCCTCTGTGGTAAGTGGGTAATTCCATACTGTGGGGGAGTAAGTGTGTGTTGACAGCTGGCCATACAGGTCAACACAGATATCCCTTAAGGAATCAGATGGATTGTGGCCTTGTACTTTCAAACTTCTGTCAAGCTTCCATTACACAAGAAGCAAATATTTGAATAAAACAATTGTTTGAGGGCAAAGCTCCCAATTTCCATTGTTTTAATACACAAAAATCTCACCAGCCATAGTTAAAATGATGGTCGATGGGCCGGTGATGCCTTCCATATCTCTTTTTTTAAAATGCCTTGCAAGCTTCTAGAAGAAATAGGAGTTCTAAACCCATTTTTCCTTCAAAAAGTCTCCATTGGGAACCCCATCCTTTTCTGCAGCATTTTGTGCAGTTGGTATGTGATTTAGACCAGGAGATCTCTTGTCCCCTGTGTGCCATTCCTGAATCCCTGAACACACCAAAGGAACCTAGGAAAAAAGGAGAGTTGTTACACACAGATCTTCCTAAAATGCAGTGAGTGGCACAGGTATGCTTTTGCTGGGGGCCCATGGGTATTTAAGGCATTCAAAGTAGATTTCTGAAACCAAGTCCGATTACGACAGAGACACCTGCGCATCCATCTTTGTTGCGGCTCTATTAACAACAGCCAGGTGATGGAAGCAATCTAGTTTCCAGTTGATGAATGAATGGGTAAAGAAAATGTGGTAAATACACAGTGGAGTTTTGTTCGGCCATAAAAATGAATGAAATTATGTTACCTGAAAGAAAACGGGTAAAACTAGAGATCATCAAGTTAAGAGAAATCAGTCAGCCTCACAAAATCAAATATCCTGCTTTCTCTCATATGTGAATCTGGGGTCTGGGAGGATGTATAAGCAAAAAGGGACCATTATTGATGTGGAAAGAGGGAAGGGAGGGGTAAGGAAGAGGCCCGGAGCATGGACGTGATCAGGGGACATCATAGCTACATATGGAAATGCCGGGACAAAACCCCTTCTTTTATACAATTAAATTGTTGTGGTTTGAGTCCGTGTCTCATTACTTATCTCTGGCTAGCCTGGAACTCACTATGTAGATCAGTCTGCACTTAAGCTCACAGAGATCCATCTCTCTCCTCCTCCCAGGTGTTAGGATCAAAGGCATGTGCCACCACACCAGGCCAATTGAATTTGTTAGTGCCAAACGAAAAATTCATCTTCACTTTCAAGAGGCTCATGTAGTCTTCAATTTTTCAAAATTATTTAATTTTCTGGTTTTGTTACATAAAACAACGTCCCCTAAAGTGCTTTCCCATGAACGAGGCTTTATTTGACAATAGTGTTGGTACAGAAGAAATCAGACAAAACGAAGTCATGGTAGGTTAGGCTGGGTCTTAATTCCAATGACTGGAGTCCTCACAGGCAGAACAGAAAGACACCCAGACTCAGACAGAGAAAGATGTCCCTGTGTTGATGGGGACAGAGACTGCAGTGGTGCTATGACTCCAGAGATGCCAAGGATCACTAAAGACCACCAGGGCCTAGGCAGAGGCAAAGAAATTCTCTCTGTTAATGCAGAGGGAACTCGGCCTTGTGTGCACCTCAGTTTCAGACTTCAAACCTGTAACGATGACAAAATGCATTTCTCTTCTTAAGCCACCCAGTCTCTGGTACTTTGTCACATGGCTCTATCAAACTAAGCTGGTGCCAAACGTACAGCTTTCATCCATGTGACTTGCCCCCTGTCCTCACATGTGCACAAAGAAATTAAAAGGTGCAGAATGGCAAAGTTGCGATGTCTTCAAAGTGAGCCACGCCCTGCATTGCATCTGTGAACCACAGGAGGGCTGGTGAGAGGGCTCAGAGGCAAAGGTGACTGCCACCAAGCTTGATTCCCAGAACCCACATGGGGAAAGTAGAAAACTGATTCCTAAAAGTGGTCCTCTGACCTCCAAATGAGTGTTGTAGCATGTGCGCACACACCACACACACACACGTGCGAGTGCACGCACACACACACAAACATACACACATATGTGCACGTGCACACACACACACACACACACACACACACACACACACACACACACAGACCACTCCTACAGATAAGCTAGCTTAAATCATAAACTCTGGAACTAGATCTTAAATGTTTTAGTTTTCCAATATAGGTTCCCTTGTAGCTGAGGCTAGCCTCCACCTCCCCATGTAACTGAGCATAACTTGCCTTTACCTCCTAAGCACAGGCATACAGGTATGCACCATCACACTTGGGTTCTGAGGTGCTGGAGTTTGAACCCAGGGCCTCATGCATGCCAGACAAACATTCTACCAACCGAACTGTAACCTCTGTCCATGCATGCTTTAATCCTCTGTGGGTGATGTCATGTGCAGCCAGGCGCCAGGCATCCCTGTTCTGTAGGCGAAGAAGCAGCCAGGGCCAGGTTCAGAATCAGTCCAGTCTTTGCTTGACGTCTGTCTTTGCCACCTCCCAGGGATGCCCTTAGGCAGGTCATTTAACTTACCTGATACTTACTTTCTCAAATCTAAAATGAGATGGTGAAGATACAGCTATTTAACTATGTAAAGCATCTAAACATGCCAGCCTCCAGTGCAGATCTTGAGTACAAATCACTCTCCTTTCTCTCAACACAGGGAGAGGAAGATAGCAGGGATTATAGGAATCCAGGCTGGGCACTGAGACCGTGACACGCAAATCCTCACTCCGCTACAGGTGTAAACTGCAGCTCCACTTTCAGGGTTCTTATCTGTTCAGCAGCCGCAGAAAGCCATTATGCCATTTGCTTGAGATAATTGCCAAGTTTACTTGCGATAATAAGGTAATGAGATACCCATAAGCACCCTTCCAACGGTACCTGGCACTTGTAAGCAAGTGTTAGCTCATCCGATAGAGCTGATCTTACAGCCCTGCAGACAGCCCCCTTGATATGACTGAACTCGCCTAGCGTCGCGTGCGTGCACAATCAGACTCAGTGTGGTACATCCAAGAACCAATCTGATTAGGTGAATCTGAGATTTGAGTCCTGAGCTCAGCTGAGAAGCCATTAAGTCCTCATCCCCATCAAACAGCTAATATATAATTACCTGAGAACTCCACAGTGATAGAAGGAGCCCCGGTACTGTTGTGGTTAGGGTTTGAGGGTCACAAAAAATCCATGGGCAGAAAAGGGACTGAGAGCAGAGGAGAATCCTGGGGCCTTTTCCAAGAGATTGTGGGCTGATGGCCTTGGACCCCACTCTGTGATTGCCAACTGAAGCTGGAGAAAAGACAACAGCTTGGACGTTCATTCTAAATGTTCGTTCTAAACAGCACAAATGCTCCAGTGGGAAATGAGGTAATATGGATGGATAGCGTTAAGACTGCACAGTGATTACGTTTCTCAGCATCTATCCTGAGGAAACACAATTAAAATGTGAAATTAGGTAATGCAGATTAATGGTCTCAAAAGTACTCAGTAATTGCACTTCTGGGAATCTATACAGAGGCGAACCGGAGGCCTCTTTATTCACAATTTTGGGATCTACAACTGGGACAACCTGGTCAACTCAGTGCTAGGCCAGTTAAATCGGAAAGCCACAGTGTCACAAATGACCCAGAAACAGTTGTCTAACAGCTACACTATAAAGATCTCTCTCTCTCATCCATCTTACAAGGAAAAGTTAACTTCCCTGGGCCTTCCTATCAGGACTCAGTGACATCCTTAGGCCAGGCAGCCCAGCCACCCACGCTTCGTTCTAGATTGATTTCCACGGAACGCAGCACCAGCGTAAAGATGTCCATCTCAAAGTGAGCATCTTGGGCCACTGAGATAGCTAACGTGTGACGGACGACGCTTGCAGCAAAATCTGATGAGCTGAGTCCAATCCTGAGAACACACACCGTGGAAGGCGAAAACTGACTCTCATGAGTTGTCCTTTGGCCTCCACATGTGTGCTGGGGCCTGTGCTCCTGCTTGCATCCACATGCCTACACGTGTGCACGTGCAAATAAATAATAATAATACTTTCTACAGTTTCCATTTTATTTTGTCAGTTGTCTGGCTGGTCAACTAATCTCAGGGCTATTTTATTTTTACTCACTCAGTTGAGTCTCTCCTAGGCATTCAACTTAACGTTTATACAAACAGCCTTCCCCTTTCTCTTCTGACTCTTGTTCTGTAAGTTAGTATTCTAAACATATCACACTGCCACGCAGCATAAACAGGTTTGGGATCAACATTGTTACTTTGGGGTAGATGTAGAAAAATGCTTTGAGCTATGAGGGAGGGCACCTATCATGGGCCACAGCAAGCAGAACAGTATAGGAGGGGCCCTGAGCAAGAAACAGCTCCCAAGTCTATACCCCCAATGAGTTACTTCCTCCAAGTAAACCCCATGTCCTCCCCACCTCCCAATAGCGCCATAATTTTATGACTCCATCAAGGGACTAATCCAGTCATTAATCCAGAGCCCTGGTGACGTATTTGTCTCTGACACTCCTTGGCAAATAGACCCGGAGGTGTGCCTGGCTAGTCTCCTAGGCGTTTCTCAACCTAATCAATGTGACAATTGAGATTTAAGTACCATAGAAAGATGCACGAACGGCTCTTGGCTAGTGCGTTTCACCAACAGTCTAAGCAGAGAGAGCTCTCCAGCAAAACCAAGTCATGGGAAGCAGCAGTCGGTCCAGCAAACTGGAGCCAGCTGGGGTAGTCCAAGGGACTTCTCCGACAGCCAAAGATTTATGTGTAAAGGTATCTGATGGGAAAGTACTTAATACTGACCAAAACAAACAAACCAACAAACAAAAACAAAACACCCCATGATTTTACAATAGCTAAGAAACAGCTAAGTTAATTAGTTTGTACTCGTATAAAAGAAATGTTGTGTAGACATTTAAAACTGTCTTTCAAATGCACTTTATGATACAGGTCATGCCCATAAGCAGTAGAACACGAAGCAACAGAACACGTTGTAAATGAAGAAAAGATTGTATCCTTCTTACGCAAATAAAAGTGAGCCAGGACTTAACTGGATAGGGCTGATAGCATCTTGGGTCTTCATTTACTTTGACATTGATTCAGGAGAAGTTCAGTCGCTACTTTTAAGAAGACATCATGTCCCAAAATCAAAAGGTTTCCCAAAATCAAAACACATCTAACCTTAGGGAAAGTGGGAGGCACTGTCCTTCTGCAATGAGCAAGTCAGCTTCTGAAGCCAGCTCTGCTGCAGAAAACAACAACGAAACTGGGCGTGGTGGCCCGCACCTTTAATTCCAGCACTTGAGAGATAGAGGCAGGAGATCTGTGAGTTCAAGACCAGCCTGGTCTACACAGTGACAAGTCTCAGTACAGTCAAGGCTATGTAGAAAGATCCCCTCTCACTGCTCCCCTCCCCTAGCTTGCCCACAAAGCCCAACAACTATGAGCCCAGGAGAAAAATGAAAACCAGAACTTCTCCTGCAAACAGACAGACTCTTGAGGGAAAACAAAATGACATGAGGCAAAACTGTGAAGCTCTTGTCCTAAGGCATCTTAGCTGAGGCCAAACAAGTAGCTAAATAGCTAAAGGAAAACAGGTGAGGTTTCTGGCCGGAAGAACCAAGGAACAGAGCTCAAAGACACTAGGGATACTGGAGAGTGAGGATATAATCCTGAAAATAAATTAGGGAGGGGCCCAAATTCTCTACCTGCCATCTAAGCTTCATGTGGGAGACGGTGTCAAAGAGATTAAAGCTAGAAAAAAAATGAACTGACCTAAGACTTTCAGCTGCTTCATGGCTCAATCTGAGTCCAAGAAAATAATATCCTGGTTTTTTGTTTGTTTGGCTGGTTTTTTTTACAAAATCAACATTCTACAGAGAAATATAACAAAATCCAAATGGCACTCCCAATATTCAAGATACTATTTAAGGTTACATAACTTAAAAACCTAGGAAACATGATTTTATTCACAATATAAGATATACAAAATGAAGAATAATTCCAAAACAATGCAAAAATTTAAATTAGAAAGATCCAAAAGCATTGACAGAGACGAAAGTGTGCTCTGTATGCTTATAAAGTCAGGCGCTGTCGGCAGATAAGTAGACATAAAATTCCATAAAAAAAAATTTTACAGGAAATTCTGGAACATCAAATAAAATGTACAACACGCTAACATTTGACCATAAACATTGTCAACCCACAGAAGGAGCCCCACCAGGAGGGAACTTTCATGCAAACAACAGGGTTTAACTGAGGTAACAGGTCAGTGAGACTCAGCAGCCACCACAAAGGAACCGCCTCCATGAAGGATGCTGATAACGGGGAAGCTATGCATTCAGGCATGCCACGAGATTAGCAGGAAATATCTGAGCCTTCCTCTGGCCTTTACCCTGGGCCTGACGCTCCTCTGAAATGAGAGAGATGGCTCAGTGAATAAAGCGTTCTCTGTGTAAGTGTGAGAGCCCGAGTACCACCACCCAGAAGCCACATAAAGCTGGAAGTGGTAGCACACACCTTTGACCCCACTTCTCTCTCTCTTTTTCTAATACATTTTATTAATTTATTCATATCACATCTCAATTGTTATCCCTTGTATCCTCCCATTCTTCCCTCCCGTTTTCCCCTTACTCCCCTCCCCTATGACTGTGACTGGGGGGGACCTCCTCCCCCTGTATATGCTCATAGAGTATCAAGTCTCTTCTTGGTAGCCTGCTATCCTTCCTCTCAAAGCCACCAGGCCTCCCCATCCAGGGGACATGGTCAAATGTGGGGCACCAGAGTTCGTGTGAAAGTGAGATCCCACTCTCCACTCAACTATGGAGAATGTCCTGCCCATTGGGTAGTTCTCTTATAGCAGGGACAAGAAAACCCCAGAAGCTCACAAACTCACCTGACAAATGCAATGGCTAACAACAGGTAGACCATGTCTCAAACAAAGTGGAAGGCAGGACAGCCACCTAAGGTTGCCCTCTGCGCACACCCATATTCAAACGCACATGCATGTCATACACAATATCAAATTTTAATTGATTCTTTTAAAAACTATGTAGGAAATAAATTAGTCATGGTAACATATTGGATATGATGTAGGAAAGACTTCTTGAACTTGAAAATACTTCCAAAAGAAATTATTCAACCTGAAAATTATAAAGAAAAAGACTTTATAGTTAATAGGGCTTACAGGACTCATCAGATGACGCCAGCAACTAACCAGCATTGAAAGACAAAGAGGAAATCATGAAAGCCATCAAGGGAGTAGGGGTGAAACAAAGCAAACAAACAGCCAGTCACATGACCTCCAGCCTGGCCTGTTGGAAGGCCAAAACAGCTTCAAATTCTGAATTTAAAATCCTAACATTTTAATTTTTAGGCCTGCTAACCCAGTGTGCCTGCTAGATTTTATTGTCAAGGTGACAGAACCCAGACTCACCTGGGAAGAGGGAACCTCAAATGAAGAGTACCAGATCGTATTTCCTGTGGCCGTGTCGGTAAGAAATTGTCTTAGTTGATGGTTGGTAGAAGGGCCCACTGTGGGCATCACCATCCCTAGGCAGGTGTGTCTGAGCTATATAAGAAAGCTAACTGAGCATGGGCCAGTGACTGAGTTAATAACCAGCTTTTCTCTGTGTGATCTGCTCCAGCTTCCTACCTTTGGTTCCTACCTTGGGTTCCTGTCTTGACTTCCCTCCCCAATGAACTATGACCCGGAAGTATAAGCCAAAGGAGCTTCCTCCTCTTATGTTGCTTTAGGTCATGGTGTTTATCACAGCAACAGAAAACAAATTAGAATATTCAGATACTTACACTCATGAGTAGATTTGTGAAGGATTAAGATAAACAGAGCTTGAGATAAAGAGAATTAAGAATTCATTCACAGCAGATCTGTACTAAAATATATATATAGGGATTTTTTTATGTTAAAGAGAAATAAGCTCACCTAGAATAAAACAGAACTATTGAAAATATGGAGACAAGGCTTGTGAGATGGCTCAGTGGTTATGAGCACTGGCTGTTCTTCCAAAGGACCCTTGTTCATATTCCCAGCACCCATATGGCAGATGTAGTTCCAGGGGACCCAACATCTCTTCTTGCTTCTGTAGGCACCAGGTATGCATGTGGTACACAGACATACATGTGAGCAATAATTATGCACATAAAATAAAAATAAATAATTGTTATAAAGAAAACAGTGGGTATGCAAAATATCTGAATAACTGCAAAACTATTTCCTTTGGCTCATATATATAAGCAAATATATAACAGTTGAAGTGAAAGTTGTAACCTCATATGGATATAATCAGAATGTAGGTGTAATCTATACAGTTATAGTGGCAGCTGTCAGTTCACACACGTCACATGCTGAGCACAAGATGAGCACTAAGCAGGGCTTGATAAGCTGAGGACATCACACAATGATTACAATCCATACAAATGCAAAGATAAACACCTAAGATCAGTAGATTGACTGAAATTATACGTTAAAAAAAAAACATTCTACACCTAAAAAGAAGGGAAGATGAAAGTAAGGGGGACACTTGGTCCAATCATATAAAAATGTTTTAAATGTTAACTGGGGAGGGAGATCCTGAAGAGGCGGAGATTGAAGGGAAAGCGAAGGGCTGAACAGATGGCTCAGTGGTTAAGGACTTGCCATGAGAGCATAAAGCCAGGTGTTCAGATACCCAGAAGCTGTGTAAATGCTGGGTGGGGGTGATGGCCTGCCTGTAATTCCAGCTTCAGGGAGTGAAGACTGGGGCCCCCAAAACAAGCTGACTAGCGAGAACAGCCATACTGGTGAGCTCTGGGTTTGGCTGAGAGAGCCTGCTTCCTCAAATAAAGTAGAAGAGTGATGATGATGGTAATGATTCCCAAAGTGAACCTAGGACCGCTGCAGGCACAGGCACACACACAAACATGCATGTATACACTCATGCACACCACACCCACATGAAATTTGGGGAGGAAAGAGAAGAAAAAATTCAAAACATGGATTTGACCATATGCTTCCTACAGGCAAACAAAATTGAAAATATAACCCTATTGAAAATATTGATTTTTTTGATATTGAAATTGAAGATATTGATATTGAAAATAATGGAAAATTGAAAATATAAATACACATAGTTTTTAACCATTATTATTTAGAGTGTATGGTATTTTGTCTGGTGCATGCCTAGTGCCCACAGAGGGTATCAAGTCCTCTGCAATGAAGTTACAGTTGTGAGCTGCTCTATGGATACTGAGAAACTCAGGTCCTCTAGAAGAGCAGTAAGTGTTCTTAACCACTGAGCCATCTCTCCAGTTCTACGCATAGATTTTTTTTCAACACAAATAGGTAGGTTTAAAGTAAATGATTGATGTGTAATATATGTTATTGTTTTAGTTACTTTGCTATTGCTGTTAGGAGACACCATAACCAAGACAACTTATTTAAAAAAAAAAAAAACATTTAATTGGGGGCTTCCTTACAGTTTCAGAGCCTTAGAGTCCAGGGCCATCATGGCGGAGTGCGTGGAGGCAGCAGGTAGGCAGGCACGGTGCTAAGAGCAGGAACTAAGAGCTTACAAGTGGATCAGCAAGTTGGAATTGCAGGGAGGGAGTAGATTGGGCTGAACTGGGTTTTTTTTAAGCCACAAAGCTCAACTCCAGTGACACCCCTCCTCCAAAAAGGCCACGCCCACTAATCCTTCCCAAAATTGTTCCACTAACCGGGGATCAAGCATACAGATATGTGAATCTATGGGAGCCATCGTCATCCAGACCACCGCAGCAAGCAGGAGGACACTGAGGGAGCAACAGTACTTCTGGAGCAATCTATACATTACTAGGCCTCAGGCTTGGAGAGTACACACTCTCTCAAATGCATGCGCTGCACCAATGAAGACATAACATGAAGCCCACAAGAATCACACCACGTGTGGGTTCCAGATGCAATGCAATTATAGATAAAACAACAAGCAAAAAAAAGCCAAATATGTGAAAATTAAATAACAAATTTCTAAGTAGTGTATGGTTAAAGACTAAGTCTCAAGAGAAATTAGAAAACATTTGGGCTGAATGATTGTGTGAGTTCACATCCATATTTGCAGAACTGAGACAACCCCCTTAAAGGGAAAAGTAGCTTTTAAATGTTCATATAATAAAAGGAGAAAACTTTTTGTGGTTGGGGGTCTCCACAACATGAGGAACTATAGTAAAGGGTCGCAGCATCGAGAAGGTGGAGAACCACTGTACTTGAGAAAGAAGAGCAAAGGAAAGCCAAACCTGAAAAGGCGGACAGGAGGAAAAGCTAAACACCAGAGCAGAAACCAATGCGGTGTTAAAACAGACGTAGACACATCAGAAACCAACGCTAAATATGATTAATATACCTGTTCTGATCTGGAAAATGGAGAAGGCTTCTAATGAACAACATCAAGACTGAGACAGGAGATGTCAGCGCCAAGCCTACGGGGATTAAAGATATAATTATAGACTGTGTCAACTTTACACTAATGAGTCTGACAACTTAGATGACACTGACTAATTCCTTATGACATAAAATCTCAATAACCATTATCTATAAAAAAAAGTTAATTTCTAAGCCAGGTGTGGTAGCTTATGCCTGTACTCCTGGCATTTGGAAGACTGGGGCAGGATGGCTACAGAAAGTTCAAAGCCAGCCTGGGGTACACGGTGCATGAGTTCCAGGCCAGCCAGTGCTAAAGTCAAGACTTTGTCTGACAAAACAAACAGAACAGTCTCTTTGTCAAGCCCTTGTCCATAAAGTAAACTTCAGAGTCATCAGTAGCTTTGCTGGCTGATTCTGTCAACGTATAAGGAAGTGGTTACACCAACAATGTGAAAATTCTTCCTAGAGGCGGAGGAGGAAAACCTTTGCAACTTGTTTTATGAGCCACTAAAATCTTAAAATCTAAGCCTTGCAAAGGTGTCAACAAAAAAATTATAGACTAAAGCCACTCATAAACATAGTTACAACCTTTCATAAAATGTTGGTAGCATGTAAAGAGCTAATGCTTCATAAGCAAGTGGGGCACACCCCAGGCATAAAGGTTGAATTAACATCGTAGCGTCAATCAGTGTCATTCACTGTATTGACGGAGTAAAGGCAATTTCCAGCAGGGTTCTGAAAAATGCTTAATAAGCATTTAACAAAACTCAACACCCATCCTCAACAGAAACTCAAAATGACATCCCGCATACCTCCTGTCACATTTAATATTGATAGACTGTTGTTTCCCCCACAGAGACTGGAAGGGGTGAGGATGCCCACACCTGATATTTTCCTTTATAATCTTTCACTAATGCTTTGAGAATTGCCTGCGTTGCATTTCGATCATGCTCATCCCTCCCTCTGTCTCCTCACAGACCCGTACAACTTTGTGTCTTCACTTTTCGCAAAACCTGTTAAATCCAGTCATGTTGCTGCCTCTGTAGGGTCATCCCCTGCGACTGATAGGCCTTTCCTGGGCCACACCCATGGTTGCACATACCAGTATGTCCTTAGGAGGGTCCCTCTTCCATGGCCGGAAGGAAAATGTCTCCTTACAACTGTTCACCATCTTCTCCAGCTCTTCCAGTCTTTGCTCCCATCTTCCACAATCACCCCTGAGCCTTGGGGGAGGGTGATGTGCTAAGGGCCCCCGTTCCTACCATTCTTACTCAGTTTTGTCCTGGAGGCCCAAGTCAGTAGGTAAAACAGTAAAGATAACCACAAAGCCATCCAGGTTAAAAAGGAAGAAATAAACTTTACGCATTGTCAGTCAGCACAGTTGCACACCTAGAGGGTTTGAAAGGACCAGCAAGATTGCCACCAGAATGAAGAAAGGCATTTTAGTAACAGATCAACAGATAGAAGACAACCACACAAACATCCCTGGGGCACAGAATAGAAAAATAAAATGCAAAAATCAATTCACAACACCACCAAAAAAAATTACAACATGCTTAAGGATAGATTTAACCAAATCAGTTCAAACCTGATACACTGAAAACTACAAAATATCCCGATGGAATTATGGAGATTAAATAAATAAACTGAGCAATGTGACTTCATGGAAGCCAGAAAGCAGGTTAAGGCTAAGTGAAACCTGTGACCACCTATAGGTTCAGAGTAAGTTCCCGCCTGCCATTCACGGCCTAAGAGGGACTGACAGCTCCCTCTGAAATGTCCATAGACATGCGAATACCTACAAACTAAACTGTGCATGATATGGTCCCTAACCATACATACGCGATGAATAATTCAGTTCCTTAGGCTGGAGCGATGGCTCACTGGAAAAGAGAATTTGCTGTGCAAGTACAGCAAAGTTTGTTTTGAGTTTGAATTCCCAACATCCATACAAAAGTCAGGCAGGACCACACATACCTGTAACCGAGTGCAGAGGCAATAGATACAGGAAGATTCTTAAGAGTCACTGGCAAGCCAGCTCCAGATTCAGTAAGAATAAGGTGGAAACCAGGAATGGTGCACTCAGAAGGCAGAGACAAGAGGATCTGTGTGTTCAAGGCCAGCCTGGTCTACACAGCAAGTTACAGGCCAGTCAGGTTTACAATGAGACCCTGTCTGGCTCATCATCACCACCATCATCATCTTATCCCCACCATCATCATCTTATCATCACCATCATCATCTTATCACCACCATCATCATCTTATCACCACCATCATCATCTTATCACCACCATCATCATCTTATCACCACCATCATCATCTTATCCCCACCATCATCATCTTATCACCACCATCATCATCTTATCCCCACCATCATCATCTTATCACCACCATCATCATCTTATCATCACCATCATCATCTTATCATCACCATCATCATCTTATCCCCACCATCATCATCTTATCCCCACCATCATCATCTTATCATCACCATCATCATCATCACCACCATCATCATCTTATCCCCACCATCATCATCATCTTATCACCACCACCACCACTCCATCATGATCTTGTCGTTATCATCATCATCATCATCATCATCATCATCATCACCATGTGACTGCAATCGAGGAAGACATCTGCCTACATCTGGTCTACACATGTATACACACAAGGCTACACACCCGCACATACATTTCCTCCTACAACACTTGATTGCACCCGCCCAGATCCAGATCCTTACTATATCAACCATGTTTTAAGATGAGATTCTCACACAGAAACCCCAAAACACCTCAGAGAGAGAATACTTTTCCCACTGCAGAAAGTTGTTAGGACAATGCTGACTTCAACTATCAAAGCAAACTGGGAGGAAAAAAGCTGAGGGCTTCCATTACCTCATTCAAAGCTTCTGGTTCGACTGCCACAATCAGATGTGCAGTGGTTCTTGCGTAGGGGAGAATGTGCTTAGACTTGGGGACTGGAAAATGTTTCTTTGACAAGTCCTATGAAACAATAACCCAAACAGAAAACATTGAAACATTGGACTGTGCCAAAATTAAAATCGCCTGTCTATCAAACAACAGCAGGAGAAAATTTCATAGGCAAGCTGCAGACTGAGAGGAAATATTTGCGTGGCAAATTTGTGACCTAAGAGTGTCCAGGAAACATGAAGAGCCCTTAAACTCAACAAGAAGACATAAACAATTGCTTTCCTTAAAAAAAAAAAAATAATAGAAGCAAAATTTCTTTAAAGGAAGCTTTTCCAGAACAATCTATACAAAGGTCTCATAAGAAAAATAAGTAGTAGTCAACATCCTTAGAAGCCAGGAAATGAAGCTAAATCGCATTCCTGTTAGAATCACCAGAATCAAGAAGGCTGGAATGAGTTGGCAAGGAAAAGTCTCCCGTGGTGTTAGTGAGAATGAAAAGTGAAGACGACGCTTTGAAAACTCCTGGAAGTCTAATCAAGAGCTGCCCTGGTAAATCCACTACTAAGTATTTATCTGAGGGAAATAAGAATAGACACCTACCCCACACACACACACACAAAAGACATGAAAAAAGCATGGCAAAGTATTCATAACATCCTAAAACTAGAAACTGTCACCACGTTCATCTGTGGGTGTAGGACCCTTGATAAAGCCACACGGTGGAGAAAGAGTCAGTAAAGGACCAGTTCCAACACACCAAAAAGTGAGCCAGTCTCTCAAATATGCTGAGGGGAAGAGGCTGGACCCCCACAAGCACAGGTGATGTGATTCTATTTACATCAAACCCTGACACAGGCAAAGTCAACCTAGAGTATAAAGAGCATCGAAGGAGTCTTTTGCCTCTGATGATTTCAGGATGACATTGATGAGAAGAAGCCAACAGACCCTTCTAAGGTAACACTTCTCTGCTTCTCTCTCTCCTCCCTCCTCCCTCCTCCCTCCCTCTCTTTCTCTCTTGTCCCTCCCTCCCTCTGTCCCCTCTCTCTCCTCCTTCCCTCTCTTTCTCTCTTATCCCTCCCTCCCTCTGTCCCCTCTCTCTCCCTCCCTCCCTCTCTTTCTCTCTTGTCCCTCCCTCCCTCTTTCCCCTCTCTCTCCCTCCCTCCCTCCCTCCCTTTCTCTCTTGTCCCTCCCTCTGTCCCCTCTCCCTCCCTCCCTCTCTCCTTCCCTCCCTCCCTCTCTCTGTCTCTTTCATCTCTGGCTGCATGATATGAATCTTACAAATTTCAGCATCTTTGCTTTCTCCTCTGTGTAACAAGCTAAGAGAATTAGGGGCTATAACCCACCCGCATGTCACCTGATAGCATTTATTAATCAGATGTGCAAGCACAGCCTACTTGGGTCGGCCTCAGGATCCACAAGGTTGTCTGTGAGAGCATGGAAGGGGTAGCCTCACTTGGGGATGAATCTACTCCCAAGAACTTTCCATTAGACCCAAGGCTACCATCTGGAAACAACCTCACAATTCCCATGGGTGTCTTTGTCCTGTGGGCGTCTCCAACCTGAGAGCCTCTGATCTTGTCTGTTAACACAACAGCAATGCTGAGAAACATTACTTTAAAACCTTCTGCTGACTCTCTCATGTGGGGATAGGACCAATGAGACACATCCTTTCCATAGGTGCCTCTACATGACAGATTCGCTCACCTTTTCACCTTTGGGGATCTAACTTAAGGTTGTACCATCCCGCCCTCAGACCATGCTGTTGTAACATCTGTTGCTAGGCAGGTGTACATGTAGAGATCAGAGGACAACCTTGGGTGCCATTCCTCAGGCACCACACAGGATCTCTCATTAGAACTTGCCAAGTAGGACAGGCCAGCTGGCCAGCAAGCCCTAACCATGCCCCTAGTTCTGCCCCCTATGCCTGCTTGCCATGTGGGTTCTGCTTGCTCTTCAGCAAGCTCTTTACTGACTGATCCATCTCTCTGTCAATTTCTCCTTTCATATTTTACCAGACTCAATCAGGAGACAGCAGAGGAGGATGTGGCCATGGCTGCTTCCCAAATAGGTAATGATGTTGGTAAGATTTCAGTCAGCTGCAACACCCAAAGGACCCTCCCCATCCCCCAGTTTCCAGCTTCATGCCCTTGCCCCTCCTGTGCCCTGGCTTGTAGTGCCTCAGAGCCCTGGTTTCTATTTTCATCTTTTTAGAGAGAGAGAAGCTTTCTCTCTCCTGCTTGATGAGTTCCAAGACCGGCCCAAATTCTCGGGTGTTTGTTACAGTGACACCCCCACTTCTCCAAGTGCTAATATTTGCATTCTTCTGTTGTTGTATAACAAATTCCCACACATTTGGCATCTTGAAAACAACACAGGCACCCACTGTCTCAGGGTCGCTGTAGAGGGAAGTTCAGGCATGGCTTGTGAATCCTTTGTGCGGTGTTCTGCAAGTCTGTGGCATCATCTGGATGCTAAACCAGGAAAAGTCTCCATCTAGCCTTCATCTTGTTGGGATTTTCCTCCCTCCAACTATACAACCTAGGGTCCAGCTCCTTGCTGGAGGCCAGCTTCAAGTGCTAGGGGTCACACTCAGTTCCCCAACATGTGGACTTTATTGATAGGGCCCCTTACTGCATGAAGCCCACACAGATCTCTGGTTCCAGCTCACTACCAAAATGGAATCTCAGGTATGCTGCAACATCCTTGTGGGGGTGACTGACAACCTCTCTTTGAGCCACCAGCTATGAGTAAGAACAAGGGATTGTGCAGGGAGCAAACACCTGGCAGAGAGGACAGTGGGGGCTGCTGCAGTAAGTACCAGCCCTATACAGGAAATAGATCACTAGCATTAGGCACCTTACACTAAATAAAAATACAGTAGACTCGAGATGTACGCGCTGGGCTGTCTGCAGAGGAGTATGCAGAAATGCATTCTGAGGAGAACATGTGTTTGTGGAAGGATGCGGAGCGGTTGGATAAGTATCCCGTTAAGCAAACATGCGCCAGCAGTAAGAACAGAACTTAGATGTGAGGTTCACGCATCCCTCAGAATTATTCCAGTGTTCCTGAAACTTTGAAATACATACCCGGTAGAGTGTCGGCTGGCTTGATCTTGCGCAGGTCTTATACGGGCAAACGCAGCTGCTATGAACCCATGAGTTCAGCCATCCTGGTTCATTCAGGTCCTCCCTGACCTCTTTGTCCTTCTGCCCTCTTCTATGATGGTCCCCGAGCCTGTGGGAGGGGTGTTATATAGATGTCCCGTTTGTGACTGGACCCTTTACAGACCCTTATTGCCTGCACTTTGAGCAGAGCTGAGTTTCTATGGCAACCGCTATACAAGGTACCAGCCATCTCTCTGACCCCCACCGATCTATTTACATACTTCTTTGTTCTCATCAGCTTCATTTTATGGCAGAGCATGATTTTCAGGGGGCGGGGTGGTAATCACAAGTTGGGAAAGTGTATTTAACTGACAAGGTAGCTGGTGTGTGACGCCAAGCCTCCCCCACCCCCGGTGGAGCATCAGTGTCTTCCCAGAAACCAGGCTCCAAGAGAGCGGAAACTGACACCCCCAAAAACATTCTTGAGTTTTCCTAATAACTAGTTGTGGCCGGACCACGCATGATCTCATGAATGTTCGGGGAATGTATCATCTCTCGTGTACAACGGCTGCCTGACAGCACCCCAAGGTATTATGCTCAGTGGCTCTTTTCGTGTGTCCTAAACCTACCCCGTCCTCTCAGATTCTAACATTTCTGAACTTAATTAAAAAAACAAACCTGAATCCATGGCAGTCTTTGTGATTCAGACTCCTCCACAAAAATAAATACCGTGCAAATGTGGCATGTGCACTGCTGCACAAACAGCACGCCTAGCACACCCACCTGTGTAGGTGAACTAATTAGTTGGTGTTGTGTAGACCATGTCAGAGCACAGCCAATAAAAACAACAGTTCTTCTGGGAATGAAGTAACTGGTGTAAGCAGGCCTAGACATCGCTTTTCTGTTTTCACTTTTTACAGGAGAGATGGCTCTGCCTGGTCAAGCACATCGTGAAAGCATTCAGATTTAACAAGCGGGTCCCGACAGAGAAGAAGCAGCCAACACGACTTGCTAGCTGTTAATAGGTTGCTTATGCTCCCCTCAAAAGCAGCCAGTTAGTAAGTACCTCCTTGGTGTGGGATCCCAGCTAGGGGCAAGGACACAGAAATGGAGTAACGCGTAAAGCCGTAACACCATCGGCAAAGGATGCAGGCAAGCATCTGAATGTGTGTTAAGGGAATTTGGCCCTTTTAAAGCTGGGCACTAACAATTAGCACAAAGATCAATGCTTCTCCCACCTCCAGCAGCTGGGGGAGCTGAGCTGAGCATGAATAAAGATGTAGCCTGTCAACAAGTTTCCGCTAAACAGTCCTAGAACACAAAGACAATAGAAATTAGTAGGCAGGAAAGCCAAGATTCCTAAATGATGGGTTGAAACCCAGGACCAGACTCAAGATCTTCTTAAACTGTGGGCAGAAGCGATGGCAACAACACCCCCCTGCTGCGCTAAGGGTGACCTGGTTGCCCCTGAGGAGTGGAGCAGAATCAAGCCACAGCTTGGCGTTTGGGCCATACATAGAACGCCTCTTGGGACAACGAGAATACAATGAGGGCAAAGAGGAGACAAGTCAACCATCAAGGATGGTTTCAACTCTTCAGTGGGCACTTCAGTGAAGTTTTCATGAGCATCTAAGAAAGTCCAGGGAAGTAATTCAGCTGGCCATGTTGTTTGGGTAGAGCTATTCTTCAACATAAAAAGGCTGTGTGCTGCCTTGTATATTTTCAAGTGTGTTTTATAACACACACACACACACAAAACCTGTGAGATCTTCACTGCACTCAATGCAAAAAGTATACCTCTCCTCCCCACCAAATGCGACCTCTTGCCCCCTGCTTTGCCCTCATCCCAGACCTGCCCCCTGTGCCTGAAGACATAATAAACTCATAAAGAACAAGGGACTAGATTTCTTTTTCACTCAACACAGTCATTTTGAAATCTGCCCATGCCATAGCACGTGGCATCACTTAGGAAAGACTGATTCCTTCTTATGACTGAGTCACTGTCTACAGTGTGTGTCCCACAGGTGTCTCACTCACTGGCTACCCTGACATTCACAGTTTGTCCAGATACCGGCAGTCACAACCAGAACTGGTGTATCTGGGTCCGAGTCCAGCCAGATAGATGTCACACAGAGCACTTCTCTTGGGTGGAGTGGAATGGTTGTCAATCCTCCCCCTACATGGCTTGTTCCTCTCAAAATCCATGTGAAGCTTAGGGGGCGTGTTCTAGTGGCCCCAGGTTGGGTGTGCGCTGGCGTCATAGTTTGAATTCAAAGTTCCCTGATACGGATAGCTGCCAAACGTCTTTTCATAGCCTGTATCAGTTAGGGTGACTATTGCTATGATGAAACAGCACGACCAAAGCAACTTGGGGAGGAAAGGGCTTATTTAACTTTCACTTCCACATCGCTGTTCATCACTGGTGGAACTCGGGACAGGAACTCAAACAAGGCAGGAACCTGGATGCAGGAGCCGATGCAGAGGCCATGGAAGGGTGCTGCTTACTGGCTTGCTCCTCATGGTTTGCTCAGCCTGACTTTACAAAACCCAAGACCACCAGCCCGGGGATGGCACCACCCACAATGGGCTGGGCCCTCCTGTATCAATCATGAATTAAAAAAATGCTTTACGGAGCTGCCTACAATCCAATCATAAGGAGGCATTTTTTTCAACTGAGGCTCCCTCCTCTCAGATGACTTTATCTTGTGTCATGTTGACATAAAACTATTCAGCACATATCCTTTTTTTTTTTTTTTTTTTTTCATTTTTTGAGACAAGGTTTCTCTGTGTAGCCTTGGCTGTCCTAGACTCGCTTTGTAGACCAGGCTGGCCTTGAACTCACAGTGATCTGCCTGCCTCTGCCTCCCGAGTGCTCAGCACAAACCCTTATCTGCAACCTACATGTTGTCTCCAGTGAAAAGTTCATTCAAAGTTGTCTTTGATTATTTAATTGGAACATTTCTTTTCTTACATCTGGGTTCTGACTCTTTATTCAATACACGGTAAGAATTTCCTCCCAATCTTCTCATCCACGCGGAAGTGTCTTGGGAAGAGCACAGTTTTGTTCAAGTCCAATTAGTCCATCTTGCCACTATTGGATCATGGTTTGTAGAGTCTGAAATCTTCACCTAACCCAGAGTTGTAAAGGATCCCTCCGTTCTCCTTATGCAAGCTCTAGAGCGCCAGGCTCTATGTGTAAATCCCAAGAGCTCGCTTCCAGCTAAGTTTTGGGTATGTGGTTAGATCTCCTTTCTCCACTGGTGTGCCGAGGTGACCATGGGCTTGTCCCTCAGACTGATTCTGTTGCGCCAATTCGTCTTTTTCCAGCCAAGGCTGCGCAGCTTGACTACACCATTATGTAAAGACAGGCCTTGGAGGTGAATATGTTAATCTTCTTCTTCAAGCTTGCTTCAGCTATTCTGGTGTCAGTTTGTCAATTACAACAATAAAACCAAAACGATCTATGAGCTATCATGGCACCAGCCCAGAATCCCCACACTCCAGGAGCAGAGGCGAGAGGACCCTTGTATGTTTGAACTGCAGAGTGAGTGCCAGGCTAGCCAGAACTACAGAGCAGGGCACATGCGCCCGCGAGAGAGAGAGAATGGAAACAGGGCTTGATTGGGACTGCATTCAATCTCTGCAGCAACTTGGAGGAAACTGATGCATAAATAAGGCCTGTCCTGGCCCCTAGGGTGGCCCATTTTTACACTTCATGGCATCTTCAATTCCTCTCCGCAGTGTTTTCATGTCTTATTGTACAACTTATACAACTTTGTCAAAATTATTGTATGCTATTGTAAGAGGTATCTTGGGCCAGAGAGGTGGCTTAGTGGGTAAAGGCTTTTGCCACTAAATCTAGTGACTTGAGTGCAATCCCCTAGATTTCCATGGTGGAAGGACAGAAGTCGCATAAGATGTCCTGTGGCCTCTACTTGTAGGCCACGGCATAAGTGCGCACACACACACACAGCGCATACATACACAAAACAAGAACAATTTTTAAAAACTCGATGTTTTAATGTTTTTCTTAAAATATAGAAATACACTTGGTACATGTGTATTTCTGTGTATTGACTTTATATCCCACAACTTACTGAGCTCGCTCACCTGGGGAGCTTGCACCAGTTTCTTTTTTGATGCTGGGTGTCAAACCCAGGACTCTTCCCCTGAACTCTGTGTCCCAGCCTCAGATTTTCAACATAAACAACACAGCATCTGCCAGCAAGGACAACTTCCTTTTTTGTTGCTGTTGTTTTCTGTTTTATTTTTTTCTTTTGTTGTTGTTGCTGTTTTCTTTTTTAAGACAGGATCTCATTACATAGCCCCAGCAGACCTGGAACTTGTTATGTCAATCAGGCCGACCTTGAACTCATAGCAACCTGCCTGCTTCTGCCTCTCTGCCTCTGCCTCAAGTGCTGGGGTTAAAGGAGTGTTCCACCATGCCCAGCCTACCTTCTTCTTGTACAAGTTGCAGTTTATTCCCCACTCGAGTGTCTGTGTGCCTAATCTTGCCTTCGGTGAATAACAAATGGACACAGGAAGTGAACAATTGCTTGGCTAATTTCTGATGTACTGCACTCAGTCTTGACTGTTTTCTATGTTACACGGAACACATCTTTCAATTTACACATTTGGTAGACGTCTCCAGTAAGATTACTTCAGTTTGATGTTTTTCACTGTGGGAAAGTACCTAATTATAAATTCATTTACATAGTAGACACAGGCCATTTACTAAACAGGTCTATTTAAGTTTTTGTTCATACATGCATATTCTGTGTGGGTGGGTGTGTGTGCGTGCGCGCCTGCGCAAGCCAGGGGTCAGCTTTCAATGTCTTTCTCACTTGCTTTATTTACTGAGACAGGATCTCTAATGGAAGCTGGGGTTCAGTTACTGGGCTAATCTAGCCAGCCAGCTTACCCTGGGGATCCCCTATCTCTGCCTGCTATTACTGGTTGGCTACCACATCCACCCAGCTTTGTTAGGTGGGTACTGAGGATCTGAACCCCAGTCATACGGTGACATTGCAAGCCCTTTATCCTCTAGCGCATGCCCGGACACCCAAAGTCATTTAGTGCATAATGAGTGAGCATTGACAACTAATGTCTTTCAAGGCATTTGCCGATCCAGTCACCGGGAAACGCATTCACATAGTTTTCCACCTTATTCTCTCTCATTTTAAATAGCATAAAATTTCTAGTGAAGTTAGTCACCTTCTCATCTCTAACCCTGGACACATTTCTTCTCTTTTCCAGATCAGTCTGCATAGGGCTTGTTGAAGTTTGTAAAATCTATGTCAAGAACCTTCTTCTGGTTTTGTAGATTTTCCTTATCACCTTCTCTGGCTTTGTTGATTGATGGTGGGTGGTGGTTAGTTGGTTTGTTTTCTTACTGTTTCCACTCTGTCGTTTTAGTTTTCTTTCTCCTACTTACTGGGAGAAAGTCTACTTCATCTTCCTTACCACTACATTTTCTGTTTGTTTGTTGGTTTGTTTGTTGGTTAGTTTGTTTGTTTGTTTTCCTTGGGGACAGGATCAGCTTGCATGGCACAGGTTAGCCTCAGCTTCCTAATCCTCGGTCCTCCACTTCCTGGGGGCTGGCATCAGAGGTGCGCAGCATCACGCCTGCTTCTTTTTTCTCTCTTAATGTGGAAACTAAAATCACTAAGGCTTTTCTTCTTTTGGAGCACAGGGTGTTGGGTTCTTTTGTCTTGTCTTGTTTTGTTTTAAGTCAATTTCCCCTTGAGTTTTCTGCCAGCAGCATCTCGCAGTTTCTCATATGCACTGCTCCCATTTTCACTCTGCTCCAAACATCCTCTTAGTTCCTTTGACCATGGTGTATTTACAAGTGACTTACTTAGTTCAGAATGGCTAAGGTTGCCCAGGGGTCTCTCAGGGCCTGCTTCCTAGTTTAGTTCCTATGTGGTTACAAAGCACTAGCTGAGTGCCTTGAAATTCTTGCCGAGACTTACACTACGACCCAGACAAAGACGTGCCTCAATAAATGTGACTTGACCAGTCTGAGGATTGGGGCATATTCTTCTGTCATTGGAGGAAGTGCTCCATACATGGCCCTCAGACCACTGAACTGATGGTACCTTTAACTCTGCCCAACTGATCTTCTGGGTCACATCAAGAGAAGTGCCTTGGAATGTCTGGCTATACTTGAGGATTTTTCTTTCTTTTTTTATGGGTCTATCAGATTGTGTTTCGCTCTTTTGAAGTTCTGCCACTGGGTGTATAAATGGTGAGGCAGTCTCTGGCAAGTGGTGTCAGCATCAATATGAAATTTCTTCATTCTTGACAATGTCCTCTGTCCTGGAATCTACTTTACCTGATCCAGTACAGCCCCTCCAGCTTTTGGTTTACAAGTAATTAGTCATGTTTTTAAAGTTGTGATGAGAGCATATCATGAGATCTTTTATGCAAATAATGACATGCAGTATGGTCTGTTTTATAAGTTTATTTACCATAGTGTATCTATAATCCACCTCTGCATATCTTTATAATACTTTGTTTGGTTTCATTGGTAAAAAAGTTGGGTTCTTTTTTTTTTTTTTTTTTTTTTTATTCAGTCTTAAAGTCCCTGCCTATTTTATCATTTATATTTAATATGGGTTTTGGTGAGGCTGCATTTTCCTTAGGTTATCTAAACGTTTTCTATTCACCCTATCTGTCTGTGGTTCTTTTTTTTTTTTTTTTTTTTTTTTTTTTTTTTTTTTTTTTCTCCTTTTTTTTTTAATATTTTCCCTAACTTTATCACTTTTGTTAACCTATGTGATAAGACAACTGTTAGCGTATTTTAATAGAGGCTTTGAGATTGTTAGCATATGTTCTTATTTTTTAAAGATTTTATTTCTTATGTGTATTTATCTGTGTACCCATGTGCTAGGTATGTGTGGGTGCCCTCAAGGGTCAGCCAAAGTTACAGGCAGCTGTAAGCTGCCCAGATGGGAGCTGAGACCTAAACTCAGGCTGTCTGGAAGAGCAGTAAGTGCTTTTAATCATGAAACCATCTCTCCAGTCCCAGTATAGATTCTTAATCTATCGCTGTCTGCCTTCAATAGATATTATCACTTGATGTCCATCATGAATTATATATTATATATGTCATGTCCTTTCGTATAGAGGCCACATAGTAATATGCTTCTGTTTTCTCACGGCTGATCGTTGTGCAATTATTTTCATTTTTGGTTGTGTAAAGAGGCACCTATCCATCATTCAACGAGTTGTAAAAAGTAAGAAAAGCATCTTAGCTATCAGCCAGTCACCATTTCTGCTGTTACCTGTTATCTCGTCTAGAGCCACATTTCCAAACATCATCAATTTGTTTCTAGCTGTTGTTGATGAGTTTTTCATCTTTTGAGCGTATTCATAATTTTGGGATCTAAAATGTAACTCCATTTTATGTACATATACAGGCTCTGGAGCTACAGTTTCCATATTAAATTTATTTTCTTAGGCTACGACTGCTGTATCGGTAGAGTTACAATGTGATTTGTTGTATCTCTGAATTTGGCTACTGAATATTTGGGGAGAATCACATCACTGATTGCATCCCTTAGGTGGCATCCATAGCATCCTAACGGGCGGCTTCAGGCACCTGCAGCTGTTCCGTTATGACTTTGCACACAGTTGAGCCTCAGGAGCTCACATGTTATTTGACTATAAATTCTTTTCCTGTCACGTGCATTTGCATTTAAATGAGGGCACTGTTATTTCTTTTAAACTATCTATATAGCAGCCTATGCTTTTCACATGCATTGGGCATTTCATATAGACCTAACATAGATGCTATAGTTTTCATAAAGAGTTGTGCATGTAGTGACTTAAATGTAATGCTTAACTCTGAGACTGGCTGAGACATGAATGTCTATGCATAGACAAGGCTTCTTGTTGGTTACAAAATACCTGCGACTTATTTTAAGACGCCATTCCTCACACGGCATAAATGAAGATTTACAGATCTCTTTCTTCTGCTCATATAAAGAGCAAAGAACCAGCCTTGACTGTTCTGTGCATCCTGCCCACCTCATACTTTTATAATGTTAGGACTGCATAATTCTTGTGAGAAATTATCTGTTTTCAGAACAAAAGAACAAGACACTGACACTGTATCAGATCTGACAGGATTCATTCCTCTCAGCATGCTGGACCCTGGCATCCTTCGTCCTTCATGTTCCATCCCCAAGGGCTTCAGTTGCTGTTCCTCACCAGAACAGGACAGCTCCCAGGACAGCTTCGAAGAAAGCTTCTGATCCCAATTGGTCCAGCATTTCAGACTGTGCCACACAGGACTTCTATTAAGCCTGGAATTTCTCAACATTTAGAAACTGGACCACAAATGCTATTCCTAGCTTGCTTAACCATTTTCCCCAATTGTATTTGGGCCCTACAAAGGTATTATTTGTCCCGAATCAGCCGGAAGAAGTCTTAAAAAGAGAACAACACTCCACTTCCCTTCAGGGGGTTGGTTAGGTTTTTGGTTGTTTTCTTGGAATATGGATGTTTATTTTCATTGGGAGTTGGTTATAAGTTATTATTGATCTTATTCAGAAATAAAACAAGGTTGGACTCAGGGATTTCTCTCTTTTCCTTTATCTTCTTTCTTGGGTATGTATGGAGATAGGGGTGGAGAGGAAAGAAGGGGAAATACAGAAATATATAGGGATGACAGGACAAAAAGTAGATTATTGAACCTACACCTCAACTTAATACCTTAACTGTTACTGCCAAACAAAGTTATTTTTCATTCATTGGTGTGGAATTTTGTATATTGATGCAAAATAAGTTCATTTTTGATACACTGGCATAGAATTCAAATTCACAAATAATCTTCATACACATTAGATATATTGCTACTTTAATAGGAGGCAGTATGCCCATACAACTCAATTATAATACAAAGTTTACTTCTAATACGTTGAAGGTGCTATTGCAGGCTGTTTCGGATAATTAAGTAACACAAGTTAATTGTTAGTTGATCAACTCATGGCCATGTCAATTACTAGTCTATTTTCACATAAATATACATCCTAGGTTTAACAAATAGATATGATTCTATAAATAGATAAGGTAAAATAGTTAGATAAGGTCTTCAGAAACCTCAGACACCTACAGAATACAACATTTAAAGATATTTTTATGATTTTAAGGATCTTTTGACAATGAGACAGACTAACTCCTGGCAACACTCAGCCTACCTCAGAGAAGAGGATGAGCATCAAAGAACCTCCTTATGGAGATGGCTTCAAATGTGGCAAATAAGCCATCGGACAAAATGCCCTCGTTTCTGCTACAGACAGAATTCTGCTTAAAAGTGGGCAACCTTGGACACAGACGTTGATAGCCAAACTCTGCCAAGACAGGGTAAGCAAGTCCTCAATAGTTCCTGCTTCACAAATATGTCTGCCAGATATAATGGGCCAGAAGGCTGAAGACAACGCTCCAACATTACAGAATTTTGGATAACTGTCAAGGCAGCGAACTGTCTCTGTCATTTTCTAATTTTGGAAGCTACTAACCTGCACTTCCTGTTTACTCAGATAATTAATTTTATTCCTTCTCAAGTCTCTAATGGGGTTGATGACTAGATAGTTTAGTTTTACAATTAAGCTTAGTTGTTTACGGGTTAAAATGTTTTTCAGTCTAGATAGAAGTTTTTAGGCTGATAGAGATGAGATATGATAGATATTGATGTACATTCAGAGTTATAGACTCGCCAAGATAGGAAAGATGTTTTCCCCAAGGCTGCCAAATACAAATAAGCAAAACACTATGAAGGTAATAGTTATATAATTTCTAAATGTTTCATGGTTCTTCTTGCTGTATATGTAGTTTATTGTATATGTGTAATAATATAAAGGTAGATATAAAAGTGAAAAAATAAAATTTAAATTTAAAAAAATGTAGTGACTTTTAAAAAATCACATCTTTTCCCATAATGGCTGGCTGAGCGCACAGTGCCTTGGTGCTGAGTTAGCAGATCCATGAGGCCAGGCCTGGATGACTGCACATAGGGCAGTAGCCTATGGCATGGGACCGCGCCCCTTCCCATGGCCTCTCCCCATGGTTATGTCGGGCTTTTTCCCACAGTGCCCTGGCTATAACCGAGGAGTTGCAAAGCCTTAGAGGCCTTAGCTCTAGAGTCACGCAACACTTCCACTGCGCCCCTTCATCCATGGTTAATCAGGAAACCAGCCTGGATTCAAGAAGGTCTAGGAGCAGACCCCTAGGCTTAATGGGAACAGTGGGGACAGCCCACTGCAAAGGCAGTAGGCACATGCAAGACATTGATAACCCTGCCCCACCATTTTCTACAAAACACTATGAGATATTTGACATAAAAAGCTATGTTGGATCTGAGAGGATTGAGAACCTTTAACAGACAATATATTTTTCTCCAGTTTAATCCTCGTCTATTTCAAAGGGCAAACATCCTGTCTCAATTCCTCGCACACTCAAGTAACAACGCAGCCTCCGTGCTCCGTGTCACTTGCATGGGTTAAGGCAATAGTCTGTGCTCCGGCCTGCCGGTGACTAGACAGCCCTTACCTGCAACGATGGAACATTTCCTACACTGTGAAAATAAGGTGAAATGAGGATTTAGCAATTACTTTTTTCCTTGCTATTGCTTTGTTTTGGGTCTCCGGAAATAGACGGGCCATAACACTCACAGCCCATAGTGAATTTTCAGAGAAGAGGTCTTGCTATGGTCTTAATGCCTGGGTCTCCTATCAAAGTTCAGTGTGATCATATTAAAAGATGGGACTTTGGGGGAAGTGATTAAGTCATGCGGGTGCAGCCCTTGTGAACAGAATTAGTGCCCTCACAGAGATGGTCCTAGAGAGACTGTTTGAGACATCTGTGAGTTTTCAGAAAGATGTCACTGCCCTCACCAGCCACTGAATCCCGTGGCACCTGGACTTCCCAATTTCTAGAATGGTGAGCATTAAGTTTCTGCTATTTCTACATTTCTGAGCCTGTGGGCTGTTTCCTTGTTTGATGATAGCACCCCAGAAGGACTGAGACAGCGTCTTCGCTGTCATAAGGATGAAAAATTACTTGGAATGATGGCATGCCTCGTACACAAGTGACACTTTCCCAAGACACAGGGTACTCTTCAGGTGCAGCCTTGATAGTCAACTGGTGATGCCCCAACACTGCAGCCCTCTTCCTACCTGAGGTTTAGAAAGAGCCCAGCAGCCAGGAATCCAAAGCATCCGGTCCGTGAGCACACACAGGCCCTATGACCAGGTTCCCTCAGGTTCCAAACAGTGTGTACTCTACACAGCTGAAGAACTTTGAACTTCTCTAGGAGCACATGCTGTCCGCACCCAGTGCTTCCTGGCTGGCCTGTCATTTCTCCTCATGACCACAGGTTAGCATCTACACAGCAAGGCTAAGGACAAGTCACAAAGCAAGCAGGCATTTGTTTGCCAAGGATTTGTTTTTAGTCATGCCAGTGTGTGAGAGGCTAGGACAGACCTTTATTTTACAAGCAGGAGAGGTCTTCAACTGTTTCTAGAAACTTCTGGAATGAAATAAGCCCCAGAGCCCAAAGCTTACTTCAAACACAACAAGCCTGAAAAATATTTAACAAAGACTAGTTCATGGTCTACAGTAACCTCTGTGCTCCTGACAACACCTGCCAGACAAGGATGTGTGCCAAGCAGGCAGGCTCTGTACCTGGAGGAACCAAGAAACAGCGACCCCTGTCTACTGAGCTGGGTACAACCTCTACCAAGGAAACCAAGGAGGAAGACTCATAACGGTGGTTTTCTATGATATGACCTACAGAAGCTGAGCCAAGGCTGTGGACACAAATCTTGGAAGAAGTAGGAAGCCCTCCCTGTAGGGACCATCCTACAGAGGTGTTGGAGTTACGCTAGCAAGCAGGCAACCTGCATGCCGGCCCTCAGAGTACAGAGCTTTGTTGCAAAACTTAAACTTCCTGTCTTGCACGTGGCTAGTGATCCTCCAGACCCCTTCAGCAGACCAATACACATTGGGTGCCCCCAAGGCCTTCCTCGGGGAAGAGCAGCTTTGCATACCAAACCCACAGGTTAGACTCAGACAGACAGCAGCCGAGACCACATCCTCCTGAGGGCCCTGCTCAATGGAGCAGGCAGATCACCACCTAAGACTGCTTGCAAGGTTTGAGGAGACATGAGCTTTCCATAGCCTTAAAACACATTACAGAGTGTGCTTTACCTAACACAACCGAGGGAGGTAGGGAAAGAGGGGGTGGGGCAGAGGAGTAGGGGGAGGGGCCAGAGTGAGTCACGTGAGGATAGACCGGAAGGAAACCGTAGACCAGCACACAATGTAAGCTTCATGCAAGCACAGATGGCCACATGTTGAGCTATTCTTGATAGTGTGTACATAGCCCACCCCAAGCTCCCCACACAGAAATTCTTTTGCTCCAAGAGCAGAAAGGTCCACAAACAACGGCACCTGGCTATCAATGGATCCACTTCTTTGACCTAACTCTTGGTTTCTGACAGGTTTCCATTTAAAAAAAAAAAAAAATGGGGAGATGGCTCAGTGGACAAACTGCTTGCTTTGTAAATGTGAGAACCTGAGTTCAGATCCCCAGTGCTCACATAAAAACCCCAGCGTGATGGTTCACGCCTGTAATCCCAGCGCTTGGGAGGTAGGGACAGGAGGATCCCTGGAGCTTGATGGCCAGCCTGAGTCTGTCTGCTCCGGGCCAAGAAGGAGACCTTATGTCAAAAATAAGGTGGACAGTGATTGACAAAAATACATAGGGTTGACTTGTGGCCTACACACACACACACACACACAGAGAGAGAGAGAGAGAGAGAGAGAGAGAGAGAGAGAGAGAGAGAGCCAATGTGGGACAGCAGAAAGCAGCAGGAAACACAAGAAGCCTGGAGCCCCTTAATGAAATGGTGGGAAAGAATAAAGTTACCAGCAGTGGCCATGAAGTACCAGCATGTCACCAGGGCAACACAGGTGCCCATGGGATAAACCCCGAGCGGCCAGAGTTGGATCTGTTTGAGCAACAGAATAAATAGCATAGTATTGGCTCAGAGCCCAAAGGATACAATAAACATACCCAAGCCCAGTGTCACATAACAGATGGAATAAATAACCAAGTGGAGGCTAAGAAGAAGGGCGATTTGAGTCACTTATGTAGATGCGGCATCCTCTGACAGGTGCCATATACCTGCTACCCTCTTGTGTGGCCCGTGCGTGGTCACTTCCTCCTCCCAAAGAGGACACTAGGTAAGAAAAGCGATTGGCAGCTTCTCAGCGGGGTAGCCCGGACAAACATCAGCAGGGCAACGCAGGGCAGCGCAGCAGGGTCAGTGAGGCAGGGACTGGTCCTACTGACAGCACCAGCCCTGGAGAGTGGTGGAGAAAACACTCCTTCACCTGGAGCTTCCTCTCAACCCCTGGCAGATCCCCCGAAAGGCACCAGATGGATCCCAATGAGGCCAACCCTCAAAGTGCTGGACTGGTGTCCCAGACCATCAAGACCGCTCAACATAGGGAAAAGCGTACACATTGCTGCAGTCCAATGTAGGCAGGCACAGAGGAGTGTGAGAGGAAGTCAGGGAGGATAAAGAAGTGAGGACAGGATGTGAGAGGGTTGGGTAGGATAACGCACTGGTGCTAGGGCATTCCCTGGGGTTAATGTTCCCTGTTGTTGTAGTGTGTCATCACGGGAGAAACTATAGGACATGGGAACACTGCCAATTTTGAAAGTCTTCAGTTAATCTAAAACTATCCGAAAACCAAAGATTTGTTGTGCAGGTTTGTTTGATGCAGGTCTCGGCCTGGGATGCTGGCCCCAGCATGGACTCAATCTCATGTTGACCCTCTCGCCTCAGGCTCTTGCTGGGATTATAAGTATGAGCTAACCGTGCCTGGCGAAAGTTTTATTTTTAAAATATATATGATGAAGGCTATAAAGAAATATCAATGTTGGGCCAGTCATCGAGGCACATGCCTTTAATCCCAGCACTAGGGAGGCAGAGGTAGGAGTATCTCTGTGACTTTGAGGCCAGCTTGGTCTACATAATGAGGTACAGGCCAGTGGAGTTACATGCTAAGGCCTTGTCACATATATGTGTATCTATACATAAATACATATAAATGTACATACAAACATATATGTGTGTATATGTGAAAGTACACAATTTTAAAAACTAAAATAACATAGACCTTTCTAAAAGTTGATTATTTAACTCATTAAGACACTGAACTGTATTTTATAATATAAAAAGTATTTTTAAAGGCAGATATTATATTATGTCAAAAGTTGCACACTTAATAGTATTGTAAATTCTTCAAATAGCTTGAGAATATTTTAAGAGAAACAAAGTGTTTCTTCCCAAAAATATTTTAGGCTATGACAGAAGAATTCAGGGGCAAGTCACCCCAGTCCTGCTCTCCAAAGCCATGAAGAGATGGACAGCCAGGCCAGTGAGCTGGACCAGTCTGTAAGAGCAGAGATGCAAAAGGAACCAAGACTCTGGTGTGGCTGTCAGGACACCCACCTGGACTGAGCTGGCTTCATGAGCACCCGGTATGGCCAATGATGCATTCCAGAAGGTTCTCCAGACATGAATAAGAAATAGGAACTTAAAATTCACCCAAGAGAACTCGTCAGCTCAGCTTACTACCTTCCCACTCCCAATTCACCCCCACAGAGTTCTCTATGCTAAGAGAGGACAGAAAACATGGAGCACACATGTAGTCAATATTTGGAGGCAGTGGAGTCTCATCAGTGAGATGGTCCTGTGTGGCTGAACCCTGGGGTCACTGGAGAAGGAACTACAGAGCTTCTTAGAACATCATGGTTGCATTTCATGTTTCCTGAACACATGAACCGCTGCACTCTTAATTGCTGCAACGTGTCCATCTGGAGAGACCTAAATGGCTACCCATAAACACGCAGTAAAAAGAAATGTGTTTAAAGTTACGAGAGCCCTCCAGCTAGGCCATTCGCGGTTTTAGTTACTAAACTAAGTTTAATAGGGAGTTTATTATTTTCACACCACATGTGTGCTGTATAGAAAGAAAAGGTGATCCTATGATGGCAAACCCATACTGTCATGTCCTGAGTCACTCTGTCTCTAATGCTCACATGAACACAGGTTATTTTGTGCTCCAACCCTAATTCTTAGCCAGGGCACTGTTAACATGGGCGGGGGACTGCTATCCTGAGGGTCATCCTGCGTATCACAGGACGTGAGTCAGCATTTCTAACCTTTCTTTCCTAAGTCATGGCAATCAGAAACATCTGCAGACTCCCCCGGGGGTGTGGCCAACACCATCCTGTTTGTGTTTGTGAGTGTGTGTATGTGGTGTATGCGGTGTGTGTGTGTTTGTGTGTGTCTGTGTGTGGTAGTGTGTGTCCTTGTGTGTTTATGTCTCTGCGTGTGTGATATATGTGTATTTGCTTGTGTGTGTGCATATCTGTGTGTGATGTGTGTCTGTGTGTGGTGTGTGGTTGTGTGTTTGTGTATGTCTGTGCATGTGTGTTTCAGGGGGGTCAGGTGTGTGTGCGCGTGCGCGCACGCGTGTGTGTGTGTGTGTGTGTGTGTGTGTGTGTGTGCGCGCGCGCATGCGCACGCACTTTAGAAGGGTTCTTTCTCTATCACTCTCCACCTGTTTCTTTCAGGCAGATGAGCAGGCATTACAGGCATGTGTGGGTTGTCTGGTTTGTCAGGTACATGATGGGACCCTTAAACCACATAGCAAATGTTCTTAGGTGTTGAGTCTTCTCTCCAGCCTCCGTCAGTTGGCTTTCAGCATGGATACTGAGTGTTCAAACTTCTGAATCATGAAGACATTTGACCATAGCCTTCTGCTTCAGCTGACAAGTACCAAATGCATTCTAGCTGGACAGCATGACTGTTCAGGGCACATACGCTTACACACTCATTGTTTGTATTTATTTCCCATCCCAATAACCTCTGTTTATTCTCTGAAGCTGACAAGTACATTTAACTTGCTTTTGTAATTCAGTCTTATATAATTTACCTATAATAGCTCTAAATTTTAAAATGATCATTTCAAGTGTTTTTTTTTCCCCACTGTGATCCCATACCCGGGTTAGAAAGAAAGAATGCGAGACAAATTCTCAGAAACAAAACCCACTGGGAGTCCATCTGCCCTCGGGACAAGGTGAAGCCCGCCTCACGGCCTATGGGTCCCCACCCTCGTCAGAGCCACCCGCCATATATTCTGGACCCAGCTAACATCAATCTTTGTACTTGGCATCACTTGGCCTGTGCCTCACCTACCATAAATGCGCTGCCAAGTGTCCAGCAGGGTCACACTACTACCTTTCTGTCCTTAACTTTTCAAATATGCTTGCCCTTGGGTGTCCCAGGACATTGGCTCCAGGTCCCCAGCACATACCAAACCCAAGGATGTGCTTGTTTCATGTGACATATGTCTGGCCTCCTGGGCATATTAAAATACCTATAGATTACTCAGGCTTCTTGGGTTAAAAGTGGGAGCTGCGCATGAGGCTGCCGCACTGTGTTCTTGAGAAATGATGACCAGGAGACATCAAACATGCTGAGTACCATGTCTGCTTTGTTTCAGATATGTCCAGCCTGCATTTGGTTGAGTTTAGAGGTGGGACCTACCCATAACAGCCAATCAACTGCACACTCAGGTAATGTGACAACACTTTGCCATGGCTTTACCAATAGGAAAGGCCCTCCCGTGTGCTGAAAGTCTCTCACAACAGGGAAGTGCCAGCATTTGACTGCAACCCAAAAGAAAAAAATCAATACACAATGTACCAAAATCTAGCTCACGGATATGTGCAGATCTGAGACACCCATTCTGAGATAGAACATTTGGCCTCTATTGTTGACTTTTTTTTTCTTTTGTTTTCTATTTCAGTTTTTAGATGTTGGCCACAACTCACCGTGTGAATTCTACTCACCCACTAAGAGGATGCACATAATAAGCCCTGTCCCACAACTCCTAGCAAAGAGCCTCATGCAAAAGAATTACTCGGTAAATATTTGAGAAGTGACTGCATGATCGGCTTGTTGCAGGAACGCTCAGGAAATGCTGGAAGGGTCTTGATTATTGGCTCTGGGTCTTAACATTTTTCCAACTTGTTAGATTTAGTGGTAAATTACATGGTTTCCCTTCCTAATTGTCGAGGTCCCTTGGAGGGGTCCTGGAAGAAGAAGGGAGAGATCCAAGGAGAATATTGTTCATGCATTTGCCCAAGTCCCTGTGCTCCCAAGCAAATCCTGTAATTTTGGAAATATTTAAATGATTGACAGCTTCTAGAGAGCCAGAACTGACCGGAGATCGGCTCAAAGTAATGGTTCCAGGAAGTGATGCCAAGAATGGCTACGAATGAGCAAGATGAGAATGCATGAACGAAAGCAAAAAAATAAAAATAAAATAAAAATTGAAAACAGCCCAGAAGGGCAGTGTGAGGAGCTATGCTGGAGTGGGTACAGCTGACCTCCCTACCCACTCCCCAGACTGCATCATCGCCCTGCCCTTCAACCAAACTCTTTCCTAAACATCTCCTAGTGTGCCCTCCCCTGGCCCTGGTCCCCACGAAGGCTTAATTCCATGTTAGCAAGCCTGACTTAGTCTTATTCAGCCTTTTCTGCAATGGGGCCCATGAACTTGAATGGGAAAAATAAATTCTATCTTTGTTTTCAGTGCCTCTATAAGACATTTAGAGATGCCACCCTCCATCATAAAGACATTAGTATCCTTAACAGTCTGCCTTGGTCATCAGTAAAAATCAGAAAAGCTTTCATGTCACACTGAAGTTGCAGAAAGCATCTGAGCTGCCATGCCCTCTTATCCCTACTTAGAATGATGACAGTAGTGTGGTCCCCATTAGATCTTCTGACAGATGCATCAATTACTGTACCCTAAATTTGCCTTTTAGCTGTCTTGTGACTTAACCAAACAGGCTTTTATTTAGCACTTTAGGCTTTTCATTTAAAAGCCTTATTCTCAGTCTTCAAGGCTTCACCCAACTATCAACCTACCACCAAATGAAGACATCAAGGAGGTCCACCAAACAGAAGACACGACCCACCCCCAAGGACCACCAAAGGCCTCTCTGATGAATGCCTCCACATTTCAAGCATTCTATTCTTTAATTTCTTCAAGTTTGCTTACTTTCAGTCTCAAATTATGAAACTATAATCAACTTCGCTCTTGTCCAGATACCACTACTTCCACCAACACAAAGAAACAGAGAGGGTTGGTCTGTTTCTGTGCCCTACACACAGGGTCACAACTGATACATTCCTGAAAGTGGGCAAGCTGAGATCAAACTGTATTCTCTCTTTCTCTGTCTCTCTGTCTCTGTCTCTGTCTCTCTCTCTCTGTCTATGTCTTTCTGTCTGTCTCTCTCTCTGTCTCTCTCTGTCTCTCCCTCCCTCCTGACCACCTTCTCCAAGTAGGTCCAAGTGTGTATATATGAGAGAGAGTGAGAGAGACAGAGACAGAGACAGAGACACACACACACACACACACAGAGAGAGAGAGAGAGAGAGAGAGAGAGAGAGAGAGAGAGAGAGAGAGAGAGAGAGAGAAGAGAGAAGAGAGAAGAGAGAAAGAATATGATATGGTACAGGGGATTGAACCCAGGACGTAGTGCGCACAAGGCAAACACTTTATAATTGAACTATACTTCATCCCCTTCCACTCTATAGTTAAATACATTTTTAATGGATCTGGGGAGACAGCTCAGTAAAGTGTTTGCTCTGTAACCCTAGGAACCCAAGTTTGATCTCCAGAACCTATACTTACAAACAAACTCCCAAACAAACAAAGCTGGGCATGTTAGCATGTGCTTGCAACTCCAACACTGAGAAGGCCGAGACAGACAGATCTTTGAGGTTCACTCATCAGCCAGCACACACACCTGCACGCACGTGTGCATCCACATACATAAGCAAGACCACTCTATGAATAAAGCGATGCCATGCACCTCAGCTTTTTGTACAGACTTTCCTTTCCACCTGCTTGTCTCCTCCCTAACTTATATTATTAATAGGTAACTCATCTTCATGTCACAACATAATTCAAAACTTTGTAGCTTAAAATACAAATAAACAGGCATTTTTCTCAGTGCTCCTGGAGGTTGGGAATCTCAGGGCTTAGCTGGATGGTTCTGGTTCCAGATTCTGTCCTTAAATGCCAGTCAAGAGACTAGAAGAGGTCCCTGCTCCCTGTTGGCTGGACAAGCGAGAAGACCTGGTTTCACATGGCTGTGTTCATGGAAAGAGCCTGCCCTTGGCAGGAATCCTGTACCTCGTCACAGGGCTGGCTACTCCAGAGCAAAGGGTAAGAGAGACTGTGGAAAAGGCCTTTTCCTGAAGGCCAATCACCTCAGCCTTCAACAGTTTCACCCTACTAGGACCCCCAGGCAGCCCATAATAATCCGCATTTCATCCTTACATGTTTTGCTTCATGTTTTTAATAAATGTGTCAAGACATGCAAAGCATGCATAGGAGAGCCTCAAAGATTACAATACCTCAGGAATACAAGTTACTAAATTTCAAATATTTACAAAAATATAATATATAATTTTCATTAATTAATTTATTTATTCATTCATTTTATATCCCAATCCCCCTCCTTTCCTCCCAGTCTCACCCTCACACCCCCTCTTCCCACTCCTCCTTCCGCTGACTTGTGGCCTACACACACACAGGTACCAACTGGCCCTGGCACATTAAGTTGAAACAGGACTAGGATCATCCTCTCCCACTGAAGCCAGACAAGACAGTGCAGCTAGGGGAAGGGGATCCAAAGGCAAACAAGAGAGTCAGAGCCCCTGCTCCAATTGTTAGGAGACCCACATGGAAAGCAAGATTCACATCTGCCACATATGTGAAGGGGGCCTAGGTCCAGCCCACGCATGTTCTTTGGTTGTTGGTTCAGTCTCTGTGAGCCCCATGGCCCCATGTTAGTTGAGTCTGTAGGTCTTCTTGTGATGTCCTTGACCCCTCTGGCTCCCTCTATCTTTCCTCTCCCTCGTCCACAGAACTCCCCAAGCTCCACTTTATGTTTGGCTGTGGGTCTCTGCATCTGTCTCCATCAGATGCTGGAAATCAATCTAGCACTTTCTTAGAAAATTAGGAATAGGCCTACCTCAAGACCCAGCTATACCATCCCTGGACATATACCCAAAAGATGCTCCACCATACAACAAGGACACTTGCTCAACTATGTTCATAGCAGCTTTACTCATAAGAGCCAGAAACTGGAAACAACCCAGATGTCCCTCAAGCCAAGAATGGATCAAGAAACTGTGGTACATCTACACAACAGAATATTACTCAGCTATTTTTACCTTTAAAGATAAAGAAACTAAAATCTGATCCAAGGCTAGGCTGCAAGATCCCAAAGCTAACCTTCACACGAGGCTCAGCCACAGCACTGTCTTGCCAGCCTCCCTCTTGGTGACAGAGCTGAGTCTCCTCGCAAAGGACAGCCAGGTTCCCCAGGTGAAGGTGAAATTGTGTTCTTATGCCAGCCCCTCCAATCTCTCCTGCTGCCTGTGATGGCTAACACCAATGGCCATCTTGACAGGATCTAGGAGACAAGCTTGTGAGGAGTCTGTAAAGGATTATCTAGGTTGAAGTAGTAAAGTGGGAAAGCTCACATTAACCGTGGGAGGCAGCATTGCACAGGACGGGATCCTGGCCCCGCCCCCTCTGCTTCCTGGTCGCAGATGCAATGGGACCAGCTGTTTCAAGTTACCACTGCCACCATTTTCCCTCTGTGGGGGACTGTACCTGGAACTTGATGTAGACTAGGCTCTTCTTAACAACAGAGGACACTGCCCAAAGCCCTCCTCCTCAAAGGAGCCATTAGCTTCACTTGTGTCTGCTTGTCCTAGTCCATCGGATTATTTCTTTTGCTAATCTTAAAAAGAAACCTTTTTCATGCACTGTAATTCCTGAAAATGTACACAGGATCAAGAGCCCCCCCCCCCCCAAGGCACCCGCTTCTAACTGAGGAGACAGAACGCAGGAAGCAAGCGAGAGCGACTGAACCAACCAGCTCCGCCAGTGTTTATTTCCATTGTCTACCCTGCCGCTCAAAATTCTGTTTCCAACCTTCACCAGCAATAACCGTTCCAAAACTGTGCCTAGGCCCCCTCCAAGGAGCCAAGGGAAGACAAGATTTCAACAAACAGTAACTGCATGCTCCCAGGGTCACACCAGGCGCTGTGAGTACACAAGACCAGAAGGCGAGCATTTCTTCAGCAAGTGTAGACAGTCCTGAAGGCTGGAGGCATGGATCTCCACAGCCCCCACCAACAGCACATGCATTTATACAGTACAGGGATGGGGGGTGGGCAGAGGGGGTTAGCACGGGGCTATCTAGCTGCTGGTGGCCACACTGAGCTGTGGGTGAAGTGACTGTTCCCATAAGATGTGAGCAGGTGCCCAGTTATGCAGGTCTGTGCTAGCACAGGGTGACCAAGTACTGGGCTCACTTAGGCAGACAGCATTCTCTTAATGCACTCAAGTCTCCAGCAAGTGTCCCGAGGAGAAATGACTCACGAGCTGGCTGGAACTGAGTCAGCCGTGAGCGCTCTCTCTCTCTCTCTCTCTCTCTCTCTCTCTCTCTCTCTCTCTCTCTCTCTCTCTCTCTCTCTCTCTCTCTCTCTCTCTCTCCTCTCCCCACAAGAAGTGTCTTAGGTTCTCTAGAACATGGTTTGGGAATTGCTGAAACAGAGTAATCTAAGTTTTGGGGGTTTTTTGATGTTTTTTTTCCCCTGACCTCAGTGATTTAAAACACGCAGCCAACATTAGCTCCATCTTTTGTTGTTTGTTGTTATTGTTGTTTGTTTCTCTTTAGGTTAACGACAAGATAGGAGATGTTTTCTCCTCCTGCCAAAACCCTTCACTTATGTTATAAAAGACAAAGTAAATAAATAAATAAAGTACAACCACCACCGAGCTCCACTCTTGCTTGCACCAAGCACTCGGGTTCCACTTTTACCTTGCTGGAAGGAGGACTTAATTGCTTGCAGGTTTCTCTAGACAGTCCTCAGTTCAACTCTGCCATAGTTTACACTGTGGCCCACATTACAGAATTCCACTGGCATTTGGCTCCTCCACGTCCCTCTTTAGAGTGGTAGTGCTGTGCTTTCAACCATACACAGAGGGAGATTTAGGAAATACCAGCCTCTTGGGGCTGCGCGGTTCAGTGATCGGCCCCTGCTCCCCGCCCCCCAAAACTGCAGATGCACTTCACTCACCAGAAGCCTAGGCCGGGGCAAGGGGAAAGGCGTCCCATGAGCCACTCACACAAGTTACACATGTGTGCCTATGTAAATCAGTAAGCTGATGCCCAGAAGTGACCAGAGGAGACAGGAGAAGACAGAGAGGCCCATGGGCCCTCACCCCCACAAGCAAGCCACAGGAAACAGAGTATTTATTTCCAAAGTTGTTTTTAAGATGATGAGTTTCTAGGCTGAGGCTCAGAGGTGGGCTTGCATAGCCTAAGGAGGCCCTGACCTCCATCTCTAGCACCACAGGAGGAGGAGAAGGAGGAGGAGGAGGAGGAGGAGGAGGAGGAGGAGGAGGAGGAGGAGGAGGAGGAGGACTACAACAAGACAATAGATCAGTCAAAAAAAAAAAGCACTTGCTTTGCAAACATGAAGAACTGAGTTTGATGCCCAGAACTCACATTAAAAAGCTTGGCATGGTGGTGCATTCTTGTAATCCCAGCCCCAGGGAGGCAGAAACAGGTGGACCACTGGAGCCCACTGGCCAGCTAGCCTAGCCTAAGTGGTGAATTTCAGGTGGGTGAGAGATGTTCTCTAGGAAGAGGAGGAGGAAAAACTGGGAGAAATGTTTAAAAGGAAAGAGAGGTGGACAGCACTTGAGGAATGCTATGATATCAGCATTTATCCTCGGGTCTACACACACACACACACACACACACACACACACACACACACACACACACACACACACACATCAACAATAAGAATAATAAAATAAAAGGAAAAGGACTCCAAGAGGCAAAAGAACAGGTGCTGTCCTATACCTTTCCAGTATGCACAAATACTCAGGACCAGAGCATGCCACTCCATTCTCTGCACCAGTTCATGAACCTTCAGAACCTCAGCAGGACCCAGGGCCAAGCTGAATAAGGTGACATCAACAGGCATGGATCTCGGGGGTAGGGTGGGGGTAACAGCATAGGCTCTCCCCCTGTACTCGCTTCCTCCCTCCTAGTAAGACACTGGTAGCCAACCACCATCCACCAACATGGACCATTGCCTCAAAACAGATGGTGGTCATCCCACTCAGGACCTGTCAAAGGCAGCATCTATATGAAATCTCAGGAAGGGCACAGGATTCCTGTCCCTGGTGGGACCGTTACCAGTGACTAACCACAGTGACAACACCCAGATGACCTGGCTGTAGTCTTCAGCATTTCTAAGTCGCCCTATACCTCCCCCTAAGTTGAGCAGAATATTATAATTTCAAGTAACACAAGAGCAGTTCCCCCCCATCATTGGATACCAAGCTCAAGATGTTATGGGAAAAAGAAATAGCGTTTACTGCTGATACGAGAATTTTCAAAGAGAGACAAGTGTGAGCAAACAAAAGCTGTCACATCAAAATCCATGAGAAAAAAAATGCCAAAAATGCTCCCATCTAAATAAAGTCGGTTCCTTGTCATTTTAACCTCTTCCCTGCCAGAGTGACTGTGGCACATGGCAAGTTACCCCTCCATAGGTGGGCTGTACTGAGGATGGGAGCCTATTCCGGTGTGAGCAGTCATTACGTGCTTGAGTTCCTCTGTCCTCTGGTGTCAGTCCCTGGATGTTCCTCCAGTCCTCAGCCCCCTTCAAGTAGCCTTTGCTTAGAGAATTCAGCCTGAAGTAGCTTTTGCCTCATCCGGCAGCATAAAGTACCACAGGCCATGGCTATCCATTGTCCATTCATTTTGACATACACTAGGTGTTCCATAAGATACATTAAAAATTGTTCCTTGGAAGCAAGAATCCAACATCAACCTTTGATTTCGCACACACACACACACACACACACACACACACACACACCACACACGTGCAGAAACACACATAGTCTGTACATCCACATGAACACATGCATAAACATATACTCAATTTACTCCTTGAAACGTGTCTCAGGCAGAAGATTCTTTCTACAGGGGACTCTTTAAGGAAGCAAAAAAAGTAGGAAAAACATAAATCAGACAGACCTGAATTGATCTCTTTTACTTCTTTGGCTAAATTCATAATAATCCCACTTAGAATATCAAGGCCAACCACTTTTAAACAAATCAGCTACTACTGGTGAAAAGTCTTTCTAAAGATGGTCCATAGAAATAGGAGGGATAGAGCCAATTAACATATATAAACTGGGAAGGGTTGGAGAGATAGCTCAGTGGACAAAGTACCTGCCTACAAAGACCTGAGTTCCCTCCCCCCGCCCACTCATGTAAGAAGCTAGGTGCGGTGTTCACCTGTAATGTGTTGCTGGAGAGGTAGGAGAGTCTCTGGCCAGGATGAAATAAGAGTTCCAGAAAGAGATGGACTCAAAGGATTAGTTTAGGAAGCTAACAGATGTTGCCCTCTGACCTTCACATACACACATGCCCATGCACCCCCCAAGGACACACACACACACACACACACACACACACACGCCAATTGGGCTCTCACTGCATATACCATGCCACACTGGCCCTGGCACCAGTCAGCCACAGTCTCTGTCTTCAAGAGGCTCTTGCTATCCCCAGTTCCCTGCTCGCTCTCCATCATGGCACAGTGACACAACTGTCTCCATTAGAACCTCGTCTCCCAGACCACTCCACTTATCCACACCACTGCTCACTGGTGTCCTGGCCTGGCCTTGGGTGGATTTGCTCCCTACAGCGACATTAGTTCCTCCCGGGCCCAGCCCTAGAGCAGGACTTACCAGGCGTCCTCTTTTACCCCTCAGAAACCTGCCCAGATGGACTCAGGCGGCCTTACCTCCCACTTATACACTCATGGGCTCCTCCCCCAGGCCTGGATGTAAAGGTGCTGGCTTGGGCTAATCACCACTTCTCCTGAGATGGTCCCACTACCAAGCATGGTGCTGCCAGGCAGCTGTGGCCACAAGATGAGGGGCCCAGTGGCATCCTGGTCCTTAAACCTCCCCCGTGGCTCTCTGTCTAGGACAATTACTTAGAATTCCTCTACATATCAGCCTCGAAGGTCTTCCTGGTGCCTGAGTCCTACCACCCCCATCTCAACCAGCTCACTCCTGACCGCAGTCCCCAGCCAGGGCCAACACTTCATGCTGCACCCTGAGGCCCACACAGTCTCAGCCTCCCCATACACTGCACTTCCGCTTCCTCAGACGCCCCTTCATTCTTTCTGCACAAGCAGGTCTTGTTGCACCTTTGACTCATCTCCTCCACACTCCAGGGACGAGGCCCCTCGGGCAGCCACATTGCAGACTCTTCCCCTGGGTTTCCTCCCATTGGCAGCTATAACGGTCAGATGCCCAGTCATCACAGTCACCCAGGTAGTAGCCCTGCAAAGACAAATCCCTCTTCCCTGAGGTTGTCCCCACGTCCTTATTCAGGGCTAAGGCAGCGTGATGGTTAATACTGCCTGTCAACTCGACGAGACCTAGAGTCATCCAAGGGACAAGGCTCTGGCCATGTCTGTGAGGGACCTTCTCCATCGGGGAGCCCCACCCTAAATGCAGACAGCTGTTACTTCTCTGCTTCCCGGATGCAGGTGTAATGATGTGACCCCAGCTGCCTCACTCTCCAGCTGCTGTGACTTACCTGCCATGGTCAACTGTGTACCACGGAACTGTAAGCCAACACAAACTCTCTCTTCCTAAGCTGTTTTTCTCAGGTATTTTTGTCCCAGCAATGAGAAATGTAACTAGTACAAACAAGGTGGCTCCTCCCAAAGTGACCAAGTGAGTGACACACGGTATTTCAGCGAGCAGTGGGAACCACGGGCTGCTCCTGGGGAGCACGGTCATTTCGTTGTCCTCTTCTGTGGTACCAGGGATACAACGGGAGGCTCTGCGTGTGTTCAGCAAGAACTCTACCACTGATCCACATCCTCAGAGCTGGCTCAAAATTGGAAATGACTCAAGTTCTAGGGTCTTCAAAGCCATATCCAATCAGGATGGCTATGCTAGCATTCCTGGATCCCCCCTCCATGCTCCACATCACCTGTATCCAGGCCTGCTCTGCTGCCCTTCATGAGCAGATGCTGAACAGGCAAGAAGGAATATCGTAGTGGGAGTGGGGGGTTGCACGATTGGTAAGATGCTCACCATACAAGACTGAGGACTGGGTTTGACTCCTCAGAACCCATATGAAACAGTCGACATGGTAGAGTAATCCTAACTCAAATGCTAGGGAGAAAGACAAAGACAGATCTCTGAGACTTGGTGGCCAGTCAGACTAGCTTAATCAATGGGAGCCAAATCAATGAAAGACCCTGTCTCAAAAAAGGAAGGTAGACAGCACCTGACAAATGACACAGGAGGTTAACCTCTGACCTACACACACACGGGGAGGAGAAAACACCTCTTCACAGACAGCACCACTTGATTTCCCAATGAGCTGTACCCTCAGCATCCTACCTGGCAGCCAAGCTCCCTCAGACAGGTGCTGTGAAGGAGCAGCATGGATGCCAAGCGCAGGACTAGAGACAGGAGACCACGTGCTCCAGATGGTGGCAACAGGATGCCACTCTGCGTCTCCATGTGGGGAGACGCCAGGCTGCCCTCCATGACTCCAGAACCAATGGTTTGTGTTATCTCACAGTTTCATATTTGGAAGAGGTACTTTTTTTTTTTTTTTTCATTTTGGGAGTTGTGAATAATTATGTAATTCTGCCACCTTCTCAAAGCTGAGATTTTTCCAAACTGACTCCCGCAGTCTGGGGTTGATATCCTTTTGGGAAATTTGGCTTCTATCTATCTATCTATCTATCTATCTCTTTCTCTCTCTCTGTCTTTTGGATGTGTATCAAGTGTGTGCCAATCAAATTCTTTTATCTGGTCAAACTGCTTCATTAGGAGGAGCTGAGAGAGAGAGAGAGAGAGAGAGAGAGAGAGAGAGAGAGAGAGAGAGAAACTTCAGAAACACCAATCCTTGAATTCACCAGTGAGCCCAGGTACCTGTGTACTCTTGGGCGCATGCGCACACTGACGTATGTGTGTAGGCGTGCGCACCTATGTATATAGGCTACTGAGGCTAGAGGGTATCCCTAGGGTCCTGCTCTATCACTCTCCACCTGATTCCCTTGAGACAGGGTTTCTCACAGAACCTGGAAGGAGGCGGACCCCCGATAAGGCCCCAAAATCCACCTGTTCCCACCTCCTGCCACAGGAAGGGGTTACAGATGCATAGCCACACTGGGCTTCTTGCATGGGTGCTAGGGATTTGAACTCACATCAGAGCAGCAAACACTCTTCCCCACCTAACCACCTTTCCCAGCCCCTTACTCTACTTACTCTTAAGCTCCTGAAGTGCCCACACACGTAACTAAGCTCTTACCAGTGAATTAGCTAAGTCTCTTGAGGATCTTTCTGGTGGGGGGGGCGTCTTTCCTCTTCCTCCTCAGTGTTTAAGAAACCTAGGGGAAAGATCAAGAGAACTGTCCTCCAACACAGCTATAAACTCTCACAGCCCCACCTCCCCTGACACCTTCAAGATGGTTGCCAAGGAGCGTCTCTTTCAACCATGTTTTCATTCTAGATGTATCTGTCAGTCATGAGGTTCTTTGACTCCACATGTTTCTGAGCACACGTGGCATCCCAGATCTTCTCTGTAGCACAGGGAATGCCAAGTGCAGGAGATGCGTGAGATCACGGACCCAAGACTGAAGATGTGTTTGCCTAGCAAACACGAAAGCCCTGGGTTCGAGCCCCAGCACTGCACAAACCAGCAGTGGTGGCAGACACCTGTCATTCCAGCACTCGGGAGGGGAGACCACAGATCCACGGGTGACGTGGGATGTTTGCACCCTAATGCCACCCACAGCTGACCTCATGATGTGTGCAATAGGGGTAGAGAGAAAGGTGATCCTGTCCTTGCATTCAGTGGAGAGATTGTCCGTGTTCAGATGTGCTTATCCCCCCACCCCCGGGGCATTAAGTTTTTTTTTTCTTTTCCTCTCAAATGCATTTCATATCCCTAGCTGGAGCAATACCAGGAGAACGTGAATATCACCATCTGTAAGTTGTGCCATGGACTCCAGTGGGCAGGATTAGAGCTGTGTTTCTCTCTCCCTCCTTCTCTCTTTTTTATTTTTTTCTAGAAATGTGTTTCTTCTTCAAAAGGAGCACAGATTCCTCTGGCTTCCAGTGAGACTGACTCAGAGTCTGAATGCCCATTATTCTTTGTCCGCCCCTCCCCCTCCCCTAGGGTTCTTAGGAGACCCTACCAGGGAGTCACGTGCCTGTGGCTCCACTTAAGCCCCAAATCACACGTGTTGAGATGCACATGTGTCTGAAACAGAACACCCTGTGTTCACCACAGTCAGTAAGGAAGCCCCAGAGAGGACCACTTTCAGCAGCTTGAACGTCAGCTCAGTACCTCATTAGGGACCCACACTTTGCTGCAGTTCCTGAGTGTTCAACTCACTCCTTTTGTAAGTACTGAAGTATTTACAAAGCAGAGGTACCTACTTCGACACGTTTAGACTCTGTGGGGCCATAGACTCCCTCCCACATGGACAAGGCTCTTCATATCACCTCAGAGTGGCTTGCCATCTCAGAGTGGAGCTCTCACCCTCAGGACTGGAATGCATGGAACCAGACGGTTCCTTCGTAGATTGGCCTCTTGAACCTGAGATGCCTGAGATGGCCAGCAAAAACCAAGCTCTGCTGAAAACTACAATTAAAACTGGTTTTCAATTCTCCTCCATTAGCTGGAACCCAAATTAAACAGCTAAAGAAGAACACAGAGACCAGTTTAAATATGTGGACCCAATCTTAAACATTTTTGCCAAGTTAGCTTAAAGTATGTCATTGCAAAAGTTTTTGGAAACAGAATTGAGCCAACATTATAGGGCTTGAAACATTAATGACATGTTTATTCACTTCCTAAGAGGGCATCTAGGTCGTGTGTGTGTGTGTGTGTGTGTGTGTGTGTGTGTGTGTGTGTGTGTGTGTGTCCCATTCAGGTATTGAAAGCCAATATTTACAACATGGTCTAACTCCATTGCCATGAGTAACTGGGGAAAAAATATTCTTACTTCTGTATCTCTGCCCATATGTGTGTATATATGTATTGCTGTCTGTGTGTATGCATGTATGTACATGTGTGTGCAGATATGTGTGTGTGTGTGTGTGTACACGTGGAGACCTCAGTTGTTCTCTACTTGTATTTTGAGGCAGGGTCTCTCTCCCGGAACAAATTGTCTAGACTAGGTGGCCAGAGACGCCCCTGATGCTAAGTCTCCAGTATCAAGTCTCCCAGCAGGCAAGAGCATGCCTGGCTTTTTTCACATGGGTCCTGAGCAACAGTACTTATGTTCTCACGTGTGCATGGCGAGCACACCATGGAGCAGGCCATCTCTCCAATCCAAGTCTTCTGGATTCTTAAGAATGTTGCCAACCCTGATGTAACGCGGGTGGCTGCATCTCCTATATGTGAGGAGACAGCTCATGGCACCCTTTGCCTTATTTTTTTTTTTTTTTTTTTTTTTTAACTACAAAATGTAGTGCAAGGCTCCTCATGAAAAGTGGCTCACTCAGTCACACAGACCGGTACTGCTGCTCCTGACAAAATAGGTCAGCTCACAAACCTCTGACTTCCATCAGACATTCTGTCAGTTTCTCTGCCTCAATTGCATATAAAAGTAACCACTTGACAAAGCAAATGCTTCCTCTTTCTCAGGGTACTGTGTTATTAAGCCAACAGGCACACAAGCCCCTCAGGCTGCTAAGTGGGAGGAATGCAATCTTCCCACAACAGAGGACATGAGGCTCTAGAAGGTTCTCAGGCTCACTCATGGCCACAGACTGAACCAGTTCTGCCTAAGACTTGATGGCCTGTGGTCCCTTCCTTCCCTCCCTCTTGCTCCTGTCTCCTTCCACAGCTCTGCCTTCTGCCGAGGTTGCCTGGGGCCATGGTGGTCCATTCCTTCTCGCACATTCTCAATGGCCTCCTCCAGCGGCAGAGGAGAGCCTCACCCCTGAGGCCACTATGTCAAGAGGCCCTATTTCCCAGCACCAACCTTGAAGCGCAGACTGCTCCGTGGGGCTTTTTATGTCAGCAGAGGTGTTTGTGTCCACTCATTCCAGCAAGGAGTCAAGGCACAAGGTGGCTGTGAGACCGTTCTCAGCCCGCGGCAGGCATGGAGCTGAGACAGGCCTGAGACTGTCATCAGCCAGTTTGAAAATATATCGATGGCCAGATGCAGACGCGAATGAGTACACACGCATATATGAATGTGTGTACATACATGTCACATTAATAAATTGATAATACACACATACAACAAATGTTTATACCTCCTTGGGATCAGATATAACAAATGAACATAAGGGCTAGAGGATGACTCAGCAATTCGGAGCCTGTAGTGGCCTTGTAGAGGACCTATGCTGGGTTCCCAGCACCCACACCAGGCAGGTCACATCCACCTGTCACTCCAGGGCAATCCGAAGCCGTTTCTGACTTCTGTGTACACACACACACACACACACACACACACACACACACACACACACACACACTCCTAGCTTGATTTCTGTTGCTGTGATAAAACACTAACCAAAAGTAACTTGGAGGAAGAAAGGGTTTATTTGATTGACAGGTCACAGTCCATCACCCAGGAAAGCCACAGCAGAAACTGGAGGCAGCAGCTGAAGCAGAGCAACTGAACAGAAGTTCTCAAAGAGAACACAAAGCTCCTCCTCCTCCATGGCCCAGACAAATCTGCTTGCTTCTATAGCCCAGGACCACCTGCCTAGGTGTGGCCCCGCCCACAGTGGGCTGGATCCTCCCACGTCAATCATTAATCAAGAAAATTCCCCACAAATTTGCCCACAGGCCAGTCCGATAGAGGCATTTCCTCAGTTGAGGGTCCCTCTTCTCAGGTGACTCTAGTTTATGTCAAGTGGACAAAGACTAACCAGGATTCACATAATTAAAAATAAATCTTGAAAATTAACATAATCAAAATACTTGATAATGGGCTAAGATGGTTTTTTTAAAAAACATGCATCATCGATATAAGACATCGATTCAGCCATCTTATCTCTTTTTAATTTGTTTTTGTAAAGTGTGGTCTTGCCCTTAATGACCTAACCAAGCTCTGGGCAGCATGCTGTGTTTTCTCTGCTTCCCCCATGGGGTACTGACATGACAAAGACACAGGCACCCACCCACCTAGTACCCACCCACCCACCTAGTACCCACCCACCCGGTACCCACCTGCTGCAGATGAGCAAACCAAATCAAGGTGAAGAGAGACAGGGTAATTTTCACGACAGGACACGAAGCAAAAGACCTAAGGCCATATCGTTCTCGAAGCCACACTCCAGATACAAAGCTAGACTCAGATTTTCCCAGAGTGTCCAACCACTTACCAAGCTATTCATGATGCAACTCACCCATGCAGAAGTGGCTCAAAGGAGAAACGGGTAGATGGTTTCCTTAAGGATGACTGACATGTTCCCAGTCCATTCTAAGCCAAAGGGTGCGCGTGCATGCGTGCGAGCGTGTTAGAAATAGACGTACATGTATAGATGAGTAAACAGTACCTTCAAACGGTAGAATGGCCGCTTTTCTTCCATGAAGCCTCTCATCACTTCAATGTGGTTTACCTTGCATCAGAGCTGGGTTCCAAACAAAGGGCACCAGACCCCCACCTCCTACCTCTGCCCCTCCCCACACCCCCCACCCCCACCCCCACCCCCAGACTCATTTGGTTCAGCAGATACGATGCCAAGGCGGCAACACTCAGCTCTCTGCGGAGATAATCGGCTCCTGCAGGCTCACTTATCAAAAATGGATGAGCGAAGGGTGAAAGCGTTCCCTTGAGTGACTAAATCAAAGCTCTTATTTCCATCCCCTTGAGGCTGTCCCTTCCTCTGGCAGCTAAAGAAAAGGTGAGAGCCACACGTGGCCTATGATGCCCTGCACTGACACCCAGCAATGAGCAAGGACTCCTCTGAGATGACTAGCAGATGCATTTCTGTACTTAGCGAGCAGTATTACTTGCGCTTTACTTTTTAAAATAATGTTACAATTATTTGGGGGTGCATTTCACAGTTTATTTGTATGGCTTTAAGTTTAAAAAAAAACAGCTGGGCACACATGTTGCCTCTGCTTCTTGGGGTAAATTTTGGAATCTTTTAAAAAATCAAACTCAAATTGCTCCAGCATCCCACCCGCTAGCTTGGATGTTTGTCTCTCCGTGATGAGCTTCATGCTGAATACTGATGTAAGTGTGGCTCACTGTGTAGACTTAAATTGTCCTTCCCACAACTTTATCTCAGAAGCCTGACAATGGTGACAATCACAGGACTAGTTTTCCTGGGTAAGACTATTCTATCTGCAATTTACTCTGACAGGCTCCACAATTTTTAAGTGCAATTAAATGCTAAAATTTTGCCCAGGAAAAGAAAATCTACCACATTAAAAAAAAAAATTAAGAAGGAAAAAAAAATACAATTGAACTGAACAACTAATTTATTAAATGGTTGTTCTTTTTTTTTTTTTTTTTTTTTTTTTCAAGCCATGTGAGCTTGGAAATCAATTTCTTTGTATGACAGGCAACTTCCTGGGTCAGAATAAGGGCGTGGCAGGAAGTCACAGTCACTGTTGGTCTCTACATTAAGCCTTAGTTACTATCGGTGACATGAAGAACCTTGTAGAAGCATGCTTCAGAAACTGCTGGACCTGATGCCCCTCCTCAGGGAGGATCAGAGGTCCCTAGCTCAGATGGGCTGTCTCGCTTCCTGAAAGCAGTCACACACCACACACATATGCCTCCCTCCCTACCCCAGATGAAAACTAGAATTCTTGCTGGACCACCTGTAAGACCAATGAAATCTCAAACCAGTGGGAAGCCAAGTCCTCCCCTGACTGCAGGGAGTGGTTGCCTTTGTGAAAACCGGGTTGCTTTTCCCATCCCTCCACCAGTCTCCTTAGGGATGTCATGCAACAGAAAGCTAGCCTGACATTGAAATCGCAACTTATGTTTGGGAAGTCAGATGTTTGTAAGTGATGCCTGCTTTGCTTGTGTGCCAGTGAGGCTGCTGGAAGGTGAGATGAGGTCTCCAGGTCGCATGCTGGCCTTAACAAGCACAGGGGCAGGGAGAGTTCTCTCAAGGTGAAGGAAAGATAAGAAACAAGACACAGGGCAGGCGTAGGATAGAGGCCTGATGAAGAAGAGGCCTGTTGGGGCTGTAACTACCACTCCAAGGAGAAGCACTTCCTGGGTTTCAGCACCAAAATGTAAGGACGTGTAAGAATTAAGTTTGTAGAAAGAAATAAAAGATGAGCGTTTACAATTACCTCAAACAGCTAGAGCAGGCTTTGTTTAACACCAGAGAGGGGTGACTCCATTTCTGGCGATGTTGTGATCAGGGCACAGGACACAATCACTCAACAGCTGGAGTGTAAGGAAACACAGATTATGTTCTTCAAGCTGAGGTTTTTGTAGCTAAAGATACAAAAGGGGGAAGGAGGCCTTGTTGGGGCCAGAATGAGAAGTTAGTTGTTTTCCTTGCTGGTTTTGAAACCATAGGGTCTGCTGTCTCTTTTTGTCACCACCAAGTGTCTGGGATCAAGGTCAGATTTTTTTTTTCTACTGTCCCCAACCAACATAGCTGGTTTCCAGGAGCTTTGAGCCCAGTTCTGGGGTCTTAGTTGGGTGGGGGGTGGCTCCTTTAATGCTAAGTTATAATTATTGTCATGACAACTTTATGTAAGATGCGAGTGTGACATAGTAACATATGTAATGGTACACATCCTTCAGAGTCATCCCTCGTGACCTTGGAAGATGCAGCAGCCACCAACAAGCCTGGGAGAATGGGGACCCTGGCTGTGTGTCTGCTGTTCTTTAGGCTCACACCCTTTCCATTGCCCTGTGGTTCTCCCTGCCCCAGAGGTGTCACCCTGTTGTGTTACAGTTTTCCCTGAATTGAAATGGTTCTTCCTAGACTCCAGTACCTAGAAGGAAACAGGGAGGGCTTACGGCCCAGAATAAACAAAAGTTACAAGTTCAGGAAAGCAGAATCTTACAAGATATACAAACCCCCACAATTATAAAAAGCATCAAAACAGTTTCTGGGAGGAGGAGAAGACTCCTCTCCTAGCGGAGCCACCTGGAGGAGACTGTGACTTGTCCTATTTGTCCAGCTCAGCATCCAGAATGCAGCTTTGATGAGTCCTCACTTATACCTGGGTGGACTTGGGTGATGAAGTGTCTCTGATTCGTCTATGCTCCTATAAACAGCTCTTCACCCATGGTCCTGCAAGCAACCCCAGTAAACTCATAGGTTTGGTAAGTTGGTCATCTTGTCAGTGATCCTATATCTGGAGAGAGTAGAGATTTGTCCAAGTCTCCTCGGGAACAGCCACACAGCACACATACATGGAACAGTGATACCCTCTTCTCCCATGTGCCCCAAGACGTCTGTCATCACTCTGAAACAGCAGTTTGAAACAACCTGAGCTCCCTTGTTCAATCAGGTTCCAAACTGGCTGAAAGCATGACTAGAAAGTTTCATACTTTCTACTACCTTCCAGGCCCAGTGGCTCACACATGTCAGAGCTCCCAAAGATGCTTGCTGAAGGCTCCTTTCCATTTGAGCTGCTAAAGTAATGACCATTAAAAATTCACTTGGGTCATACTGTATATTTCCGTCAAGTTTCTTCCTCTGCAGACTAGAGCCCAGATGGTGGAAACCATAGATCTCTCATTGTCCTCCCAGAAACGCACGTGTGTGTGTGTGTGCGCGCGTGTGTGTGTGTGCATGTGCGCGCGCGCGCGCGCGCGTGTGTGTGTGTGTGTGTGTGTGTGTGTGTGTGTGTGTGTGTACAATGTGTATATTGATGCTAATAATGAAGAGAGACTCTGAGTAAGAGTCTGAGTAAGAGCTTCCAACTGTTCATGGAAAGTATTGGGAACTCTGTCCATCAACACTTTTCTTTCCTGTAAACCTTGAATTTGCCTACTGCAGTACAAAGCAGTATTAAGCACAAGCAAAGAGCTAATCTTATCTACTGGCCTCAATCTGAAGAGCTGAGGCTTCACAGTAGGAAGAGGGACCCCTGTAGCATAGCAGTTTCCTCCTGGAGGGAAGTTCATTAAGACTTAAAAAGCTCCGAAGGAAGACCATTAAGTCTCAGGAAGTCCACAACTCAGAAGTCTCAGGAAGTCCCTGAAATTTATCAAATGTACAAGAGTCCTCCCACCTCAAGGGTATATAAGCAATAAGGCTCTCTGAGAGGCCTCAGGGAAGCCAAGGTGTGTGCAAAAGTTTCTCTATCCTGCGGAGCTGCCTACAAATCATGCAGGGAATTCAGAGTTCTAGTGTTTATGAATCATCATCAACCATGCTGGTGTGTGTTTCCATGATACAGCTGACTTTGAGTTATGGTCCTGTAAGTAACCCTTCACCTGTTTTAGTGAAACTCAAGTAACCCCATTAGTTCACCAAGTCCAATTATGGTGATCTCATTGCTTTGATCTGTCATTGGTTCTTTACCTAGGGTGAGCAGATTTTTTTTTCAGGCATCCCTAGGGAAAGTGTCACACAATAACCCCACTGCCTTCCCTTTTCATATTTTCCCTTTTCCTGGATGGCTGTCTTCATGCCCTCCCCTCCTACTGACTGATGTGTGGTGGCTTATGTGTGAAGCTCACCTCAGGTGCCACCTCCCAATGTATGTTTCTGAACTCTCACTGCCTGGCCTGGCACAGGAGCCTCTGGTGGTTTGGTCATACAGTCACAGATGGGCTGTTTCCTTGTCCTTTGACCACTAATCCTAAGTGAGAGGCTTACCCACATTGGCCAGTGCCCATCTTGGCTGTCAATCAGGCCTCCACCAGCTTGTAAGTCCTAGATATTCCACCTTACTGTTCTAATTTAAACCAGGCACCATGAAATCACTGTCTTGTATATAAAAGACTCCACACAGTACCATGAGTTATCAGGAGGGAAGATGCAAGCCTGGAAACCATTAAGAGGAACTGTGGACAGAACTTGTTCTTGCTTCAGAGCAGACTCATCTCTGTCTCCCATAGAGGCTGAGGTCTCCCTGCCAGGGTGTCATCCCTTCAGTGCTGATGCATGTACACAGGAGTACACGTGTCCAGTCAGGAACGAAGCCTCTGCAGAGACAAAGTGGGACATGGTAACTTCACTCCTTCAACAAGGCCATTGCTATTGATTTCGGAAGTTCTAGAAAAGGTGTCCCCAAAGTAACCCTTTGCAGGGTCTTCTAGCTCGTCGGGGTGTGCCTGGATTTTCCAGCCTTTTCCTCTTGGGCAAGAGAGGCTGCCTTGAGCCTTCTGCCCCTTTTGGCCCAACAAGGCCAAAAAATTGTTCACAGATGCCCCTATTCCTTTGCTAGAAAGATCCCTGAACTAAGTGTGAAGCTGAACATTATAGAGATACCGAACCATCTTTCTTGATAAGTTATCTTTTCATTCATCTTTATCTATTGATAGGATGTGATGTGACGTCCCAGTGCTTTTCATAATGCACCATGATCAAATAAAGACAGAGTTCCATCGCCTTAAATATGAACCATTTCTTTGAATTACAAAACTGAATTCTCCTGGGGGAGGGGGGTTGGGAGGGCTTATTTTTCCTTTTTGGCTGTGTGTTTGTAGTAGATGTACATGTATGTTTGCAGATCTGTGTGTGTGTGTGTGTGTGCAGGTGTGAGAGAGACAGACAGACAGACAGACAGACAGACAGACAGACAAGGACACAGGCAGAGACAGAGACAGAAACAGAATATGTGTGTTTATGCCTGAAATTAAGTCACTCTGCTCTTCCATTTAATGAGGCAAAGGTTCTTAACTGAACCCAGAGTTCATAAGTCAGTCAGTCCAGCTAGTTGACTTGCTTTAGGGAGCCCCTGACTCCACCCTTTGAAGACTGGGATTACAAGTAGCCACCACACATGCCTGCTCTGCCAGGCTTTCTTTATGTTAGTTCTTCTTGTTTGTGTTCAACTTTGGCATAATATTTTATTGGTTATTTGGGAGTTTCCCATAATGCATTCAAATCTCCCTTACTTCTCACTCCTTCCATGTCCTCTCCCCTTCCAAAAAAAGATAAAAATAAAACAAGTCCGATTTTTGTTGACCATATAGTCACTGGAGGATGGTCAGTCAAACTGTCAGTGCCCAGCCCCTTAAAGAAAAGCAAGTTCTTTCTCATCCCTCCCCTACAAGTAGTCATCTATTGCGGAGAGCTACACGTCAGCATCCTTATCACAATTTTTAAGAGTTTTCTTTGATGGCCTCCTTTCTAGGTTGTTACTTGTTTCAGAGGGAGGGAGAGGGGTTGTCACAGAAGCCTTCAATGTGTCTTTCTCAACTGAGTCTTCAGTCATCAACACCACAGCGCAAGAATCTTCCTTGTCTTTTACAGACAGACAGCAAGAGCAAGGTTCATGGACTTCCACGTGGTATCTGGCAACAGCACGTGCCACAGATATCCATCTAGGCTTCTGGTCTCCAGTGGCAGCCCGGCCCACAGACATCAACATGGCTTCAGGAGGCAACACAGACCTCAGACATCTATATGGTTCTCAGTGGTAACATGGGCCAAGGACAACACCTTAGCCCCAGCTGCATCATGGACCATGGATATCACCACGGACTCAGGTGGCAGCGTGGACCACAGACATCCACACTGGTTTGTTATTTGAGACAGAGTCTCTCTATTATGTAGCCCTGGTTGTCCTGGAACTCGCTCTGTAGACCAGACTGGCCTCAAACTCACAGAGATCCACCTGCCTCTGCCTCCCAAGTGTTGGGATCAAAGGCGCGGGCCACCTTCCTTGGGGCTTTGTGCAGCATCTGAACTCTGGTACTGAGACGTGCACAAATGCCCTTTGTGAAGGGCATTGTGAAGATCTTCTAGATCTTCACAAGATACAGAACAAGCTATTATAAACCATAGCCATTTCAGTGTGCTGTGTAGAGCCTATTTTTCTTTTCTTTTTTTTTTTTTCTTTTTTTTTTTTTGAGCCTATTTTTCATAGTTCATTGGATTTTGTTAGCCCTCACCCAACCCCTCTCTGCCTCCCCCTGTCTCATGTATCGTATGCTCTTGTGACCACATTGTCCCCTCTACTTCTATGGGACCTTTTTTTTTTTTTTTTTTTTTTTTTTTTTTTTTTGCTTCTACATGTAAATAGGATTGTGGAGTGTATGATTTTCTGTGACCAGTTTATTTCACTCAGTACAATCTCCCCAAGCTCCCTCCATGCTACAGATGGCAGCGTTCTGTTTCCCTTGGTGGCCGAGTAATATTCCATTGTATAAATATGTACTCATGAATCCCATTTTAATTTCAGAAATGTGTCTTCAGAGGTCAAGTGCTAGCATCCAGCACAATACAGAGCCCAGTGAAGAATTCTGACACCTACAGAGAATGCATGGAGGCCACGTCCACTTCATCTGCTCCTCTGGGCCCTGAAAACAACTCAATCAAAACTGAACAATGCATGATCATGCGTGAGAAAATTAAAAAGCCCTGTAATAATTAAAACGTATCTCGCAGCCCCACCTCAGCTAGATTGCTCACTACTTCTGTCCAAAGTGGTCTCCTCTCCTGAAAGAACTGATGGCTATTAGACTTTAAATATAGGTCAAGCCGACTTACTGAGTTGAAACTGGATGGGGCTCTGTAAGTTACATAAGCTAGTTTCTGTTGCCCTGCTGTTGGCCAGCCATCCTGTGGGTAGGAGAGGGGTCGGGTACTGCCATCCGGGTACAGTGGTATGTGGTGACAGACACACCCTGTTAATACACCCAAGTGTAGGGGGTGGTGGCTGAAGAAATGGGTAAGTTTGTACAGTGTGCACCTGTCGAGTATGATGGCCTCAATGACCTACATAAAAGGGGGGATGGGCGCTGATTATCATTTGTAATCCCAGCGCTGGAGAAGTGGATGCAGAGACAGGCAGATCCCTGAGGCTCCTTGGCCAGCCAGCTGAGTCTAACTGGCAACATATACACACATGTGAAAAATGCGCCCATGTGTAGCCCTCAGTCCACATGGTTTATATGAACCATCCATAAACAGACAGGCTTTCTTTTACAGAGAACACTTCAGCTCCAGGCTTACAATTCAAACTGACCCATCCAAGAATTCAGAAACCTCCTAGAGTGAATATCTTTTTTTTTTTTTTTTTTTTTTTTTTTTTTTAAGTAGGAGAAAAGGCCCTGCCACCCAGGCTTATTCCTCTCCCACCCACAGCCAAAGCTCCCCTGCCTGGCCGAGCATTTGCCACATCCCTGCAAGAGATTATTGAGAACTGCACGTAACTGGACTGTGAGGGTCTGGTCCTGTCGCCATCCAAATGTCTGTGCTCCTGAGACGCAGTGACCCTGATGTTGGCATCTGCCTGCGTTCCCATATACACTCCAAAAATCAAAAGGAATCTTAGTTCTGCCGTTCATCCTGCCCCGCGGGCTTGTGGACAGGTATTGTTAAAGTCAGATCCAAGCAGGGGCCTGGCATCTAATTAAGATAAAGAAACACAGAATAAAAGATGGGATGCTTCGATTAAAGCTGAAAACCTGGCCTGGGTCCAGAGCCGCCTTTAACACGCACTGAAACAGCGCACCAGTTCCTTGACAGCTGGCACAGACTCCAATATCAGTCCGGCTTCCAACCATAAATCAAAAGTGGGCATTTCTGTCTTGTTTGCTTCTCTCTCCCCATCCCCCTAGAAGAACACCCAGGGAGCCAATTTAAAAGGAACCTGGTCCTACATATTTTCTTTAACTATTGAGTTGGAATGAAACCAGCACATCCAAGACGGTCTCCAAAACCATAACGTGAACGGAATGAGTGTTTTGTCCAGTCCCTGGTTGAAAAGACACAATAAGGTCAAAGGATCCCATGGCTCAGAAAGGCTTAAATGGCCCGCCCATTAAAAAAATAAAATAATTAAATACTTTGGGAGGGGGCAACAGTGCAAGCTTGTAAGACAGTTTGGAAATCACAACTGCTCCACCCCGCTCCTTTCCCCAAACTCAACTCTGTTTTCCCTCTCCCTGTTTTGCTTTTGATTATCCTGTTGTCACCGATGACTATGAAATGAGAGTGCCAAACTCTGAGGAAGGGGTTCAGTTTCCCAGCTAACGCTGAGAACTCTCCAAGATGGTCCCCTTTGGAGAGCGTAAAGTTTATGGCAAAGCCGCAATCCACCTTTAAATGCAATACTTCTAATTCAGTTCATTTGAATAAGTGGTCTGAAATGATACCTGGCTCACAGACAAATTGTTAGCACATTTTCCGGAGAGCCTAAATGCCAAATCTTCTTCCTCTAGACTCCAGAGACAGTTACCCTCCCGTTTTTCCTTTCTTCCTGAACCACAGCGATTTGCTGCCTCTTTGTTCCCTGAAGAGTTTGAAGAAGCTGTGTTCAAGTCATTTTTACCTCATTGCTCACATCATGTGGGTGCTGATGGCACCCCCCATCACCGGGCTTCAGAGTGAGCCATGCTTTCCTAAGGAAGGTGCCTGAACTCAACCCACCCAGGTACATAGACTGTCACTGTGGTAGCAGTTTTTCAAAAGCATGCCTGTTTTCACATAGGGCAACTTCCTAGAAGAGGGTCCCCAGGGAGGAGTGAGCAGATCACCTCTCAGATGTGTTCTCCCAAGTAGCCATGGCCAGGACATTTCTGCCTCTGGGCACTTCCCCTCCTCTTAGGCAAATGCAGGCTATCCAGAAGAGATGGAAGTGCTGTCTGGGGGTCTCTGTTTTTGTTTGTTTTTTTCCTTCCATTTGCTATGGCAGTCCAACTGAGTCAGAGTCATCTGGTAAACAGCTTAAGATCCTACCTAATTTAAATCGTTCTCTTAGTTTAAAACAGAGGCTGAGAGTTTATGAGGAAGTGTGCCCTCTTCACTCACAGATGCCAGGTGAGCAGGTACCACCCTAATGGGTCTCCACTTCCCCTCTTACTGAGACAAGCTATGTATGTAGACCAGCGTACTGACAGATGCTCTGTGCTGTCCTGGACACTGCTGGAGAACATAATGCTCACTAATGACTTCTGTTATTGAGAAAGGTCTATGGTTTTCTCTGATCCTAGGAACATGGCTAGACACCAAGGGCAGTGCCACTAGGCTTCTGTGACCACTCAGTGATAGAAACAGTTCCATAGGGGGATCATTGCAGGCCTTGTGAATCTGAGAAGGCCAAACTGGGCATGTGGAGAGAAGGTGGACATGGGAGAGCTATGAGGGAAGTCCTGGGACAGGGCAGCGGGCACTTCCTAAACAGTGTGGCTGAGCCTGGCTGTCTGAAGGTGGGGTGCCTGCCCTCTGTCTGAAGGTGGGGTGCCTGCCCTCTGTCTGAAGGTGTGGTGCTTGTCCTCTGTCTGAAGGTGGGGTGCCTGCCCTCTGTCTGAAGGTGGGGTGCCTGCCCTCTGTCTGAAGGTGGGGTGTTGAATGTATGAAGGTGGGGTGCTTGTCCTCTGTCTGAAGGTGGGGTGCCTGCCCTCTGTCTGAAGGTGGGGTGCTTGTCCTCTGTCTGAAGGTGGGGTGCCTGCCCTCTGTCTGAAGGTGGGGTGCTTGTCCTCTGTCTGAAGGTGGGGTGCTTGCCTGTGCTTGGATCACCCAGGCACCTTGCAGAAGACACACTGTATCCCAGCAAAGGGCACGTAGAGTGACAATGACAGAAGATAACACAGATGAACAGGGGACCAGAGCCTCCAGAGCTGACCCTAGAGGCAGCAGGCCAGAGGAGGTGATGAAAAAAAAAAAAAAAAAAAAAAAGCCAAATTTGGAGACTTTTCAGAATTGTGTCTAACCAAATTAGATATTCCACTTCTGCACACTATTTATAAATCCCCCAGCCCACAGGTCTAGAAAACAACCCACCTCGCCTACAACCAGTGCAGGCAGGCAGTATCCAAATCATAAACTCTTTAACCAAGACAGTCTCCCCTCTGCTCTTCTCCCTTCCCTTCCCTTCCCCGCCCCTCCCCCACCTCTCCTCCCCCTCCTCTCCTCTCCTCCCCTCTCCTCTCCTCTCCTCTCCTCTCCAAAATCGAATCCAGAAACTGTCAAATACAAACTTCTATTTAACAAAATGAACATCTGTGCTCACCCACCAGGAGCAAAACTCCTAACTGTGCTAAGCCTGGCACTTTGCTTTGACAACCAAGTACCAACTTTTTCCCCCTATTACTTTATTTCCTTGACACACCTGCTTTCTTTCCATACTGCCTTCTTAAGGAAGAGATTAGTTTGTTTTTTTGTTTTTTGGGTTTTTTTATTTATTTCAAGAGAAATTCTTTCTCAGAACAGAGAAGCAAAGACTGTGCTGTATAGAACAAACGTGCTTGTCATCAAATAAATTACCGGGAATGTGGACCCAACTGTGCATGTCCCACAGGACACACTCCCTCCAGCTTCTCACATAAGGAAGTGGTAACCTCAGCTCTTGGTATTAAGACTGGTAGAGATGGCTCCTGCCGTGCAGAGTGGCCTGGCCACACACCACCCCAATACAGCAAGAACTGTTTTAGCATTAGAACCCACAGTTCTTCCTCCTTAACCCCGCCCCATCCAGTTATTCAGTGAGTTATAATTTGCCACTAAAAGTCAGTTAAGCTGAAACTTTGGTCATAAATGCCCCCCTACCCCCAAGCAAAGCATAATTTCTTTGAGCCGTTTTCCAAACATTAGCTGATCTCTTTTTATAAGCTGAGAAAGGTAGAGGTTTATTTTTAAAGATCAGGCTCACATTTCTAAAACCTGGCTGATTTTTTTTTTTTTTTTTTTTTTTTTTTTTTTTTTTTTTTTTTTTTTTTTTTTAGTTCAAATAAACAGTCAAGGATGCTGGTGGCTGTATTAAAGGGCTTGGGGTTTTCATAAGCACTTGTCAGAGACCTTAGGACGGCTCTACAGACATTAATTAGTGTTCAGTCCAATGGAGATTCCGATGAGAAAAGAAGGCGTGAGAGGTTCAAGGCCCCACTGTTGTGAGTCGGCTACAGAACTGGAGATTGAAACCTCTCCTTCCCAATGACCCAGCTAAAGTCTGTCGAAGTATTGAGGAGCCCTATTGAAGGCTGTGGGAGTTTTGGCCGCTTAATGGGATTGTGTTCAGTCCTCAAGCTCCCCTTTAAAAGCCTCCAATAAAAGGGCCTCTCTAATTGCTTTCTGACTTTCTATGAAACTTTCTAAGCTACACTGACATCCTCGAAGACAACTATGGAATTAAATAGTAGAGAAAGGCGAGACAAAGTGGGTGCGGAGAGAAAAAGAGGTTCTCAGCCGAGTGTGTGTGAGGTGGGGGGTAACTTGGGGGGTAGAGAGGGGAGGTGGAGTGACTGTGAAGTCTGTGGTGCGAAAGGAAAAATATGGGTGTTCTCTTTTGTGTGCGGACAAACAGCCTAGTGCAGGGAGGTCGCAGCTAGGGTCACCGCAGCTCCGGGCTGCAGCTGCTTCGGTGGGGCGGGGGTCCTGGGCGGCCACCGCGAGTCCCTGGCGGCCAGCAGCATCAGCATTCCGGCGGCGCGGGAGGCCGCTGTCCTCGCCCGACCCCGGCCCGGCCCAGTCCAGAGCGCGCCCAGCACCGAGCCTGGCCAAGCAAGGTAAGCCGCATCGGAGCGTGCCAAGGGCCTGAGCCTGTGCGCAAGGAGACCCCTCAACAGGACAGAGCGCACAGCCCTCTCTGTATCTTGGTCCCCGAGTCATCCTTGTGCCCCGGAGGACTTGAAGCAGGGGAAGCCGGCCACAGTGACACCCGGCCTGGACCCGATCATGACTTGAGCAGGGACTGGGCTTCACCGTCTGTTTATCCAGGGCTGTGTCTCCTCCTACCTCAGTAGGGAGTTAAGGAGGCCACAGGTAACCCTGCCAAGGATGCCTGTAATGGTGGGTCGCCCTCCCTTGGAACCACTCCTTAAGCAGGCCCTTACCAGGGTCTGGCCAGCCTGGGTCTGCGAGGCAGGTGCAGTGTCCGCGGGGAGCTCTGTAAGCCTGGCTGCCCACTGGAGCACCTGTCTGTACTCTGCCAGGCCTCCCACCCGGAGTGCCAGGCTTCGGGAAGGCCTCAGCGGGCGCGCTCACTTCGGACCCGGATAGCGATGGCACATTGTAGGGCACAGAGGGCAAAGAAGGCTGCAGCGGCCAGGCGCCGGCCATCAAAGGCCGGGGGTGGTGGCCCGCCGCATTGCCCGAGGCCAGACCAAGGACATGAAAGGATCTTTATCCTCGGGTGACACAGCCGGCAGTTTCCTCCTGCCTCCCCCTCCCTAGTCCCTAATTGGGGCCGGCTGCTAATGTGATTAAAGGCCAGTTAAACGTTTCTAGGAGCAAAGAGGATGGGAAGAGGCCGAGACCCCTGCCCCCTCCCTGGGTCACTCCAGGCCCTTGGTCAGGGGGTCGGTGGCAGTGCCAACCCCAGGACAGCCTGCCCAGGCGCTCATGATTGTTCCCCTCGGGCCTGGAGGCCGCAGGCGGGCGGGTTCCTGGGGCTTTATGTAAGCCGGTGGGCTTGCGGCCCGGCCGGATTTGGGGATTGTTTTCTCAGTTTCCATTTTCTGGCCTTTGGAACTGCGCCCTGGGCCCTCAGAGCCCAACACCCCTCTTGTGCCTGGCTCCGCGGGGTCCATCCACGAGGGCAGGCCTGGGGGTCCTGGAGTTGGGTATCTCTCCACCTAAGACAGCGACTCCGGGCAGTATTGTCCTGGCAATGTGCTGTGGGCAGTCAAAGCCCATGACCCCAAGGAGGCTTGTGTGACAACGGAGTTCCCACGTTCGCTGCGCCATGGGTGGTCCCGCGCGCCCCGGGAGGGCTCATCAGTGTAGCCGCTGAGAGCTTCAGGCCTGAGAGCCAGTTGTGCCCTCTCTGCCCTCTGCATCCTTTTCCAAACGTCGCTCGGCCGCGGACTCAACGCCCAGAGCCCACAGGCCCTGGGGACCCCCTTCCCAGGTTTGGGGGGTGTGCGCTCTAAGCATGCAAGGCTAGCCTCATGCCTGGGGCACTAGGGTACAGAAGCAAAGAGTCCTAACCCCATCGACCAACTCCTGCTTGTGGTCTTGAGCCTTGAGGACAGAGAGAGCAAAAAAGGAGCCCCGTGAGCCATTGTCTGCAAACCCCAAAACCTTTCGCTAAGCTGACTACTTTAGCCACAGTTGCCTGGGAGTCCCTGGGAGATCTGAGAGAGTGGCCCAGCGGTATCCCGCGCTCTGAGACTGCAAGTCTGGATCGGCCAGAACTGGGTCAAGGGAAAAAAAGGGTACTCAAACTAAAGAGTGAATTTTGGCCATCAGGTGGCAAGGATGCGCGCTCACTAGGCGGCGGCTGCGCCGGGATCTGCGGGTCGGGACATACTAACAAGTGGATTCCACACAAGTCCGCGTTGCAGGCCGCGCATGGTCCACTGCCTTGGTGGGGAGGGGACTGTCTGTAAAGAGCCTTGGTGAGCTTCAGAGAACGAAAATTAGACAGCCGAGGGCGAGCTGGGGCACCAGGCCGAGCAGGTTTCCAGGGAATAGAGACAGGTCATCTGTTTCCCCTTTTGCTGCGCCCTTGGGGATCATCACGCCATGGTGCCCACCAGGCAAGATCGCTGTTTCAAGATCCCCCCATTGCCTTAAAAATGGATGTGAACCGAGCCAGGAACGCTTCCGTGAAAATTTTACATATAAGCTGTTTACATTTTTCCAATATTGTCCGAAATTCTCTGTAGGGATATTTTCATATCTACACGTCAGCCTGAACACATCAGAATATGTTAAATGAAAATGACGTTTTATTTAAGTAGAACAAAAGCAGACAGCGTTTTAAAAATATTTCTTGGAAAATGGGTTGTGGATGTAAGGGGGATTTTTTTGTTGTTGTTGGGTTTTTTCTTTTCTTTTTTCTTTTTCTTTCTTTCTTTCTTTTTTTTTTTTTTTTCTTTTTTTGCCCATGCTCGAGATCTATTTTTTTTATTTTAAAATATACATTTTGTACATTTTTTGACCAAAAACCAAGGGGAAATAAATTTTAAAGCAAAATCCAGAAGCCAAGAAAAATCTAAAAGAAAGTGGAGGGTTAGGAACAATTGTCTGCTTTCCCTCACATGCTTTTTATTTACTTATTTATTTGTTTATTTTTCTCTAATTACTAACAGCATGGAAAAATACAGCAAAGTTACAATAATTTCATATTATTTAACACATAAAAGTAACTGATTTCTGTGCAGATGGGTGAAGAAGACCTGGCTCCCTCACATGCGCAGAAATTCCTGTTTTTTGTGATTTTGTTTCTTTCTGCTACTCAAAGCTTTGCAGAGTGAAAAAGTAAACAGTTTCATTTTGTGTGTGTGGTGTTGTTGTTTTTAAAAACCTGTTTATTGAACACAGATAAAATTAGAATCCTCATCTATTTGAGATAAAAGTTGGGCAGCAAAAATTGGCTGGTTTTTTGTTTTTTGCTTTTTGTTTTTAAGCCAAAGGGGTGTCTCTGTTTTTGTTCTGTGTGAAGCAGTCCCAGTTAACTAATGTGTAACAAATGGAATGACCCTAGCTTTGTTTGCACTGAGGCTCTGCAAGTTACCCAGGTGGAGGGACAGGTAATCTTAACATTCATCTCATCCTGCTTCCCCTGCCTCCCATAGTCTCCCCCCCCCCCCAGATAGCTTTTCTAGCAATCTTATGTCAATACATGAGCAATATAAAAAAGTAATAATTTGTGTGTTCTTAGCAAGTAATTTTCTCACTCTCAGAACAGAAGAAAAAAAAATGTTCAGTGCTGCATTTTAAGAATAATCTCTCATCCGAATCCAAAAGAGGAAGGCACATTTTTGTTGCCTCCTGAACCTCAGGAAGAGGAGAGCTGAGGTGTAGGCAGATTCACCCTTGGGAAGCAATATGGTCCCAGTCTCAGAGGGTTAATTGTACTAGCCTCCCAGGTATCTATTGATAGCTATGCAGATAATTGTGCTGACCCTTACAAGGACAGTGTGTAGAATGTGAGATAAAAAGAAGCCAGGTGGGTGGGCTGCCCAATGGCAGTGTGAGAGAGGCCCCCAGCATGCAAGCCGTCCTGTTTGGCTCACCTCTTCAGGATCTCCTGTGCTCTACAGAAGACTACTTTCAGCCCTGCTCGCACTGTGATGTCACTGGGAGCCCATCTACTTTTGATGACCAGGTGTTGACAGTAGGATTCAAGGTGTCCCGGAACTGACTTGTCACAGCCAGAGGTTTGGAGAGAAAGCCACTAAGATGTATTTGTTCTCTCTCTCTCTCTCTCTCTCTCTCTCTCTCTCTCTCTCTCTCTCTCTCTCTCTCTCACACACACACACACACACACACACACACACACTCCAGTCACACACACAACACATACACCACACACACACACACACACACACACCACGTACACATACACATATACATACAAAAAGAAAAAAAAAAGAAAAGAAAAACAAGCAAGACATCTTGAAGATAGATATGGAAATGGGTTTGATCTATTTTCAATATTTGGGGATCACTTCTGGGGAAGCAAGAATGCCTTTGGGGCATCAGGACTGGACAGCACGGCAGACAGTAAAGCAATCCAGGTCAGCAAGACATGGCTTCCACGGGCAGCATGGTTTGTTGTGAGCTTTGTTGTTATTGTTGTGTTTGTTTGTTTGTTTTGTTTTGTTTCTCAAGACAGGGTTTCTCTGTGTCTCCTTGGCCGACGTTGACTCCCTTTGTAGACCAGGCTGGCCTCGAACACACAGCCTCTGCCTTGCTATGTGTTTTTTATTGTGACTGAAGACCTGGCCGGTCAGGGTTTGTCTCAATGAAACGCTGTCCCGGAAAGGGTGAATGGGCAAAGAAAATATCGATGTAAATGACAGTGCCCAGGGGAGAGAGCGAATGCAGATGGACTCGTATCCTAAAAAGACTGACAAGTGGGAACCTAGGGCCCTTTCCTCCAACACTCTCAGTCTGCCCAGAATTACGTCATGAAAAAAATAACTCCTGTGTGTACCTATAATTCCAGCACTTGGGAAGCTGAGATGAGGGTGTGGAGTGTCACAACTTTGAGATCAACCTGGGCTACCTAGCAATACTCTATCACACACACACACACATACACACACACACACACACACACACACACACACACACACACACATCAAATCTCCCAAACTGGGTCAGCTCAGAGCCTTCCTCCGCCAGCTTCATCCAGAAGGCCTTCAGACCACTCCCAGCCTCTAGAATTTGGTGTCCCCCAATGTTGTAGGTGGTGGTGGGGTCTACCTTCCTTTCCTCCCCAAAATCACTAGTACTACCTGAGACAGAAAGGTTTTCTTCATTTATTCCACACATAGGATTCAGGGTTTCTCCAACCAGCTGGTTCCACCAGTCTTAGGGTCTTTCTTTGCTGGTTTGCGAGTACTTCTTACCACAGGTGGGGAGTGCAGAGACTCTTAAAAGCAGAAAAGCAGGCTGCCCTCCATAGCATGGAAGTTTACACCACACAGGCATGCCACCCAGAATCAACACCCACGTCCTCAGACCCCACATAATGGTGCCACCACCGCCTTGCTGAGCCAGCAGCATTGTCTTGTGGGAAGAGGCACGCTGCGGAAGTCCTCCAGCCTGCCCTGGCCTGTGCCCAGCACCAGTGTCCTTGTTCAGGGAACAAAGGCCCGGAGGCCCCTGCAGAAATGAGAAAAGCTGAAAGCCTGGCTTTCAGAGTTCACTCAGTATAGCCAGAAAGACAAATACATTGTGTCTCCCACCCCAGTGCTTGCATGGCAGCTGTGTATACCGTAAGCATCAATTACTCATACAAAGGAGTGCCTATCCCACATTGCACTGTGATGTGTGGCCTCCTATTTCCTTTTCATCCAAATGCTGGCTGCTGTGCCCAGAAACACCCCCATCACCTTGACATGCAGTGTGGGGAATACAGGGACTCTGATGAGGCAATGGTGTGGGGCCAAGGCAACTTAAGACTCAGCCCACTCTTGGGCTCCCCCTCCCTTGCATGAAAATGGTCAGCTCCTCCAGGCACAGCGAGATTCTGCATCAGAAAAGGCCTGCCCAGGTTGCCTGTCACTTTGTTCCTGTCCTTTCTGATCCCTGGCATTTCTCCACCCCATTAGCCTCTTCTTCCTCAGCCCTCTAATTCCAGCTGCACCCTAGGTTCCCTTTGTGGAGCCTTTCCCTTTCTCTCAGAGTCCGCTGCAGCATCTAGAGTCATCACAGTTCCTTTGAAGCCTTTCTTGCTAGTGGACCTCTAAAATCCTGGAGATTGGGCTGGACAGATGGCTCAGCAGGTAAGAGCACTGGCTGCTCTTCCAGAGGACCTGGGTTCAACTCCTAGCACCCACGTGGCAGCTCACAACTGTCTGTAACTCCAGCTCCAGGGGATCCAACACCTTCAGACATATATGCAGGCAAAACACCAATGCATTCAAAGTTAATTAATTAATTTATTATTTATGTTATTTTTTATATATTATATTTGTATATATTATATATTATTAATTAATTAATTAACAATACTGTGGATCTCCCTGGCTGGCCCACAGGATTCATGGACAATCCATCGGCCAGGTCCAGGCCATAGCAGCGCTCACCTAACAGCGCTGTGGACACTGCATGAGACCATTCTCCCCATGTTACAGGTTGTCAGTTGGGTTCCCAGTGAGATACAGTGATGTGGCTTTGGGTATGGCTAGTGTCAGAGTCAGGTGATGCTGCCTCTCTTGGCCCTTGAGGGATGCTTGTGCTCTGTCTGTTGGCATGTACAGGGGAATGGTCAGGTCTCCTTCTGCCTGCCTGGGCACATGCCCTCACTACTGCTCCTCCTGGGCCCTGGACTTGGCTCTATTCTTCTCCATTCTTGTCCCCACTTATGCCTGAGCACCAGACATAGAAAGCCCTGGTCCTCCAGCCACGTGTGTTGAAAGCCAGTATCTTCCTCTGCCCTGTGCCTTTCAGCTTTCCCACAGTCTGCAAGCATAGGTGGGGAGATCCTCAGCTAACCCCCTGGGACGGCCCACCCGGTCGTGAAGTTTATTGAAATACACTATGTGGTTCAGGCTGTCTGTGGAGAGTCCCCTTCCCTACAGTTCACCTGGGGCCTTGAAGAGAAGTAGATACACAGCATCATGATGGGTCTCAAATGTGGACAGAGGCAGCTGGGGGCTGGCCTTGCCTTATGTCGCCCCTGTGTTCAGACAGTGACGTGGGCCCTGGTAGCACAGGAACACAGAAGAATGAGTGTTGTCTGGCATTGGCTGACAACAGGTGACGTGCACAGGGAAGGAGACAGTGTCTACGGTGACAATAGGACTCGTTAGGAATGTTTTAGTGCCTGAGCCCACCCCAACCTGTGTGGCTTTTGTCAACTGTCTCTCTACAAACCTGTTTCCCTTTTCAGTTCACTGCTTGGTTTCATTTACTGGACAACTTTTGACCATGTCCGGACTGCTCTCTCAGGCAACTGGAAATGGAGGGCCAGGGTAGTGGAAGGCCCTTCACACACATTCAGTCTCTCATGTCCCTTGGTGTTCACCTTGCCTCTATGTGGCAACCCAGAGCTCTGGAAAGGAAAAAGAAGGCACTGGCTGCAGTGGGGGGGTGGAGGGTGGGGTCAAGAGTGTTCTCCAAGCTATCTCTCTGATCAGAGGCTTAGAACTCTGAAGGCTCCTGGAGCAGGGCAGCCTCACGCAGACATGCCCCCACACACCTGCTGTCCCACAGAAACAACTGTGCTGGAATCAGCGCCCTGGGCTGACATGTGCAGGATGTCCTTCGAGGCCCTCCGTGGCCCCCCAAGATGCACGGCTTACTCACTACCAGGCTATCTAGGCGTCAGACAGGAGGAAACTTACTGTCTACTCACTGCTCAGGGCAGCGAGGGACCCTGCTGGGGGCAGTTTTCAGGCCAGGGATGTCCTCCCCACCATACTCTGGAAAGACAGGCTCTCGGGTGCATTGAAGGAACATCATGACAGGGAGTCACTTTGCTTCTGGACTGAGGTGTGTTCCAAAACACCAGCTGAAAATTCCCCCAAGGAATCAGGCCAAGGCCAGGCATGAGACCTGTGCTTGGTGGCATCAGAACAGTGTTGATGTAGGGCAAGCCACCATCCCAGGAGACATTGGAGGCTGGCAGGAGAAAGCCGCAGGGAAGCTGGGACAGACAAGATGAGCTAAAAAGCAGCAGCAGCCCACCTCATCTCTGTAACATCCTCAGCTCTTCTGTACTCTTCCTCCTTAGCCCTCCCCTCATAAGGATGCCTCTTCATGGCAGGGTAGACATCCATGGTTATGTGAGCTTGCTCTGGTGTCCTGACTGGCCAAGTGGCCAGGTAGTACTTTCTCCCTGCTTTGGAGGCTGTGTTTGGCTCAGGAGTGGACAAGAAGGCAAAGCTGGGCCAAATGGGAGTAAAATAAAGAATGAGTGGCTCTGAAATTGTCAAACTGACAGGAGGAATCTACAGGCGGCACCAGCTCTGCCAGTAAAAGGAGGAAATCTACAGAGGAGTGAAAACCTAGCGGAGAACTGGGCTCGGGCTGGTGGCAGGCCTAAGGCACCACTGGGTGCAGCAGTGAGAGAGGGTTTTTCTGCTTCTTCTTATGGGACAATGATCCCATCCAAGACCACGCACACGTGCGCACGCACACACACACACACACACACACACACCTTCAGAGACCTGTGTGATGGAGGTTGGGGTTTTAGCATAGGTGTTTGGAGCTTACTCCAACATTCAATGGATGCTCTTCCTAGTCCCCAGCATAGGGACCTCTCGTCTAGGGTCACCAATGACTCTAGCTCTGCAGGAGCCAACTGTTACCATACACAAATGCATTTGCAGTTTTCTCTGGAGAAGCTGGCCTAGCCCTGCCTCCCACATGACAAGGGGACCCAGGGAGAGATTGGCAGTACACTGGACAGTGCTGCTGCTGCTGCTGCTGCTGGAGCTCAGTCCAGCTGACCTTGGGCTCTCCTGCCCAAGAGCCACCTTTAGGCAACCCGAACTAAGTTTCTGTCATTGACCCCAAAAAGTAAAGAGGAAAGCATTGGAGTATCAGCTCCAATGTGTGTCCAAATACTCTCATACACCGCTAACCTCAGGGCTGGGCCACAGCCCAGACACCTGAAGGACATGGAAGCCTCCACATGAAGTATACCAGCTCTAAACCTGCATCCACACCCCTGTCCATGCCGTGGTGGGTCAACCTCAGGAGGTTGTCACCACCATGCTGTAAGCTGAGGACAAAAAACAAGATGGCCAGCCTATGTCTACACCTGGCCCATCACCTGTGTCCAAGCCAACCATGTGAATACTCTTGAGGGTACTTTGACCAATTAGCCACTGCATGTTGGACCCTCTACGCCAGTGCCTCTTTAGAATGGTAGAAGGCAGTAGGCTAGGTTCCAAGACATCAAGACTGGCATTTGAGGACCCAGAAGACTCTTTTACAAGTGAAGGCCTTGAGAAGGCAGTGACAGAAGTGTGTAAGGCCAAGCTAATATGTGGGGGGTGTGCTGCCTCTCACCAGATCTGTGAATCAGGGCTTAGGGTTGTATGGGTCCCAGCAAAATGGACATTCTAAGGGACTAACTAGGATCAAGGTTATAAGAGGCAGAACCCATCATATCCCAGAATCATCATGAGGAAACTGGCCAAAGAAAGGGTGGGCAAACTGGTTTCCATGGAGACAGGGCAGAAGTCCCTGTCCCTCCCCACACACTGAAACTGGGACAAGAGAGGGTATTTAGAGACGGGATGTACTGGCACCATCCTAACACTTTGACTACCCATCTGCAGCCACAGGCCACTCCCTTTATTCTACAAAGAAGCTGAGACCCAGTTAGAGGAAAGCTTGGGATAAGTAAGTCATGGAGCTAATCAGCTCCAGTCCACTAGCCACCACCATGCTCACCCCTAGGTCTCCTGTGAAAGCCCTGGCACACATCGAAGCCTCAAGTGGTGTTTCTGTACTGGGCTGCCAGGGTACCTGCAGTCACTAATGGCAACGTCATTCTCAACAATCCGGCATGAGCTGGAGAACAGACTTGGAGATGGAAAGAGGCAAATAAAGATGTGATTTGTGTGCCAGGCTTTGGCCCGGGCACTTCTGTTGCCAGGTAGCCCTTGAGTTCTGTCCTGAACTAAAAATAGTTCCTTGGTCAGCTTTGACCTTGGTAGCCCTGCAGCAATGATCCAAGAATCATTGGCCACTCTCATCTTTCTCAGCTTCGAGTTGGGGCAGCCATGTGGGCTGTGGAGCAAATGCAAGCTTCTTCTCCCTGTGCTGGGGCAGCCACCTGATATGAGGACCTGATCTAGACCCCGATTGAGGTTCCCCGATCTCTAACATCCTGTTGTCCCAATCACAGCACTCAGAGCTGGTGTCTGTGACTAAGCTCCAAAGTATCCCGCCAAGACTTTGGGACACTTTTATAGCGTCCTGATTACATCTTCCACCAACTTCCTACAGGCCTGACACTCTCCCCTCTGTTTAAGAAGTTTTTAAAACTACACGACAGCACTTTACTTTGAAATGTAGTAAGGCAGTAAAGGAATCCAAGGCTTATTGTCCCTATCTGAGATCTTCTGTTGGCAGCTCGTAAAATAAAAAATAAGTACTCAGGAGAAAATGAAAAGGACATGAAAAGGTAGAAGAAGAAAATGAGACTGGAAGATAGATAGTTCAGCTGGGAAGGGCTCACTGGCTAGCTATCATGGAGAAAGAGGGTAGGGAGGCAGGGAGGGAGCGAGAGAGGTATGGGGGGATGGAGGGAAGGAAGGACAGGGGAGAAGGAAGGAGGGAGGAAGGAGGGAGGGACAGAAGGAGGAGGGTAAGTAGGTAGGTGACGGCATCCAAGCCTGTTCCTCTATCCTCCACATGCATTCAGAGAGAGTTGGGGGGAAGAAGAAGGAGGAGGAGGAGGAAAGAAGGAGGAGGAGGAGGACAAGAAGGAGGAGGAGGAGAAGAAGGGTCAACAGGTCCTGCATCTGTTCCAAGAACCCAGTGTCAGGGAATTATCTGCAATCCCAGTATCATTTAATAAGTAAGGGGCAGATATAGACCCAAGCCAGCTAGCCTGGAATAGAGATCACACCGGATAAAGCAATAGAGACCTTGCCTCAAAAACATGCTGGAGGGTGAGGACCAACACCTGTGGTTGGCTTGGATCACCTCATGCACACTGTGACATACACATACCCTACTTACAAACATGAGCGCACACACATACCTCACACCCACAAATACAAACTTTTAAAAGAAACTGAGTAGTTTTTGCCTCAACCTTACTTAGCCCTCTCTTTGAGAGCCCACAACTTCATCACCATCAGTAAGGAGACAAGACTTCAAGCCCACATTCTCCCTCCTCATAGACTACCTTTCTTGCCTAGACACGCCCCTCACCTCCCTGGTCCTCAGTGTCTTTACCCACAAAGTGGGTAAAATATAGCATCCACCACCGGTGCCTGCTGAAAACTCTGAAATAACTGAATAGGGGACTCAGAAAGAGGTTTGTCATGTTTCACGTGTTTGGTAAGGACATAAACAGCCATTGCCTGGTCTCCTAGAGGCATATAATAATACCTATTTTTCCTTCTTTTTGCTTAATCCCCCAAACGTACTGACTCTACATTGTATCACCTATTGCTTCCTTCCTTGTGTTAAGGGTCCATCCATCCTGGGACACGCAAATACTCCTTACACGTGGACACAAACCTCAGGTTTGTGTGCCTCCACCATTTGCTGATGCCAGCATGCACACTGTGCTAGCCACACTGTGTGTGTGTGTGTGTGTTTAACTTGCCTGGATTTGAACTTTCATTGGCATGACATGGATACGGGTTCCATTTCCCTCATACCTGTGCCATACCTGAGCATCACATCAGTTGGACATTTTTCTATCTAGATATGTTGGTGCCGAGGGGCCTCTGTGGATATATAGGCTAAAGGTCTGTAGCTACACCATGGTCCCAGCATCTAATGTGACGGAATCCTTGAGGAATCACGTGGGCTAACTAAGACTATGGCAGTACAGTGAGGAGCATCGGGCTCTTGATCAACTCAGGGGTGTCCTGGGGAAACAGTACTTCAGCAAGCTCTGACCTGCACCCACCACCCAGAATATTCCTCAGACTGAAGTGCCTGTCCTGAGCCTAGATCAGGTAACTAAGACATTACCAGTTGACATTCTCTGGGGCTTTCATGAGTCTGCCCCCCAACACCAGCCTTGGGGACCCTTGCAGGAAAGCCTGTAGAACTGTGGTCCTCACTGTGTCCTCTCAGCAGTTCAGGTCCAATCTGCCTTGTGGAAACAGCATAACACCTTTCTGAGCCAAGCCCAGCAAGGATGCTAATGGGGCTGATCTGGATTGTCCATCCATTCAGCCTCATGAGACCGTGATGTCCCTTGCAGCCCCATTGTGACTCTCACTTAGACAAAGTTTAGGAATAAGGCTTCTAGCCTGTAGGGGTCTGTCCTTAGTCTTTGCATATATGATATGGCTGAGTAGCTTGGTGTTCTTGTGGGAACCCCAATAGTGAGAGTGGAGGTGGTCCCTGACTCATTTGCCTACTTGTGGGACCCCTTTCCTCCTACTGGCTTGTCCCGTCCAGCCTTGATGTGATGGCATGTGCCTGGTCTTATTGTAGCTTGTTATGCAGTGTCTGGCTGATATCCCTGGGAGCCCTGGTCCTTTCTGAAAGGAGGTGGAGGGAGGTGAATCTGGGGGAGAGAGGAAGGGGCCTGGGGAAGGGGAGGGAGGGAGGGGAAACTGCAGTTGAGATGTAATATAAAGAAAGAAGAAGAAAAGGAAGAAAAGAGGCTCCTTGAATGTCTTGTGAGGAGGAGGTGTGGCTTCCGGTGATCAAGTCTGGTTTTCTACTTGCAGAGTCTCGAAGCACGTGCTACTCTGGGCGTTTCTGCACAGGTCTTTGAGCGTGAGATTAGCATGGAGATAGATAGTCCACAAGAGTACATTTATCCTCCCAGATGCATAGATGGGCGTCATCTAATGCACGACACCCTGGAGAGAGCAAAAGGGCAGACCCTCTTCCCAGGGCCAGCAGTTTTAACCCTAGGACATGTAGAGGTTTTCTGACTCTGAGCTGCAACTGAAGCCTCAGCGTCTCGGGTGGAGAGTCTAAGCTCCAGGTTGCTGCCAGTGCTGTTCTGGTAGAAGACTACTCCTTGGTTTGCCAAGCATTGGCTGCCCTGTCTGTCCTGACAAGGCAATGAGAGAGAGGGAGGGGCCAGGGAACGAGAGAGAGGGATGCACAAGCAAGAGAGAGAACACACTAAGGAAGTCACTCTGTTGGTAGAATGCTTGCCTAGCATGCTCAAAGCCCTGGGTCCATGCCCAATGCCATGGAGTGTGCTGACTCCTGTCTGTAATCCCAGCACTCAGGACGTAGAGTCGGGAGGATCAGAAGTTTGAGATTATCCTTAGCTCCATATTGAGTTCGAGACCAGCCTGGGCCATATGAGATCCTGTCAGACTGAGGAAGAGAGACATTTTGTCTCTATAAAGGCACAAATTCACCCAGGGGCTCCACTTTCATGACCTTATTCCCCCCCCCCCAGAGGCCCCTCCCACTTCCTAACAGTTTGCACCAGGGAGTTGGGATTTCATCATGAGGGTGACTCATTTGGGCAGCAGCTGACCCCTCTGAGATGCAGGCAGTAGACAACCTCTCTGTTCTCACTGGGCCCCAGCTTGTCCACTGCATGAATCAGCCATCGCCTTGCACAAATGCATCATTTTATTGTCTGTTTCTCCAGAGAACCGCTGCTGACACAGGTGGCAAGGGGGCTGGAGGGAGAGCCTGACATTCAGCTTGTTGGTTAAAATATTTGTAGTAGTTAAATATTCTTATCTGCCTCAGGTGGGGTCTGACAGGTTCTGTCAAGCTTGGTCCTGTCCATGGCAAACATTCTTTCTCAGCCCACTGTCTCTACTCAGCCTTTCCCAGCCTGGCCCCTCAACCTGCTGCATGGACGGCGTGTGTAGCCTGTATTCTGTAATTCTGTAGCTTCTTTTTCATGCTGCCACTTCCTATACCCATACATGTAACCTAGGCCTCTGGGTGTCACACCTTTCTCATCTAGGTCATCATCAGAGACGACAGAAGAAAGAGGCAGCACTGGAGAGGTCAAGTGAGCACCTGAGACAGAGCTTAAGGACATGTACCTTGGCTTCCTAGTCCAAAGGCTGGGCCATTGGGATGATAGGTACCAATTCCTTCCATCATCATTTCCAATTCCATTATTTGTGAGGTTTCTCATGATTTTAGCTAGAAGGTAGAAAGAGCCAATAAAGCCAAGACTGCCCTGGGCACTGGATCCCTAGCTGGTGAAGTCGCCTCTTTACAGGACACCTAAGGACATCCGCCCTCCTCACTGGCCTCCCACCTCCAGGACAGTCCCTGGACTCCAAGATGTTCCAGGGAAGGTAACAGAGATGAGCTGGAGGGCATTGGAGGACAGCCTTCCACTGACCATCCGGCCTAGCAGAGCTAGAAACTGTCAAAAAATAAAAATTCCATTTGTAAACAAGATCAAATTATTTGATTGTGAAACCAGGGTCCATGGAATTTGCAATAATTTAATATGAAACAATATCGTTTGAAATGCTGACCAGCCAAAGACCTGGAGGTAGGGAGGAGGGCGCTGCATCCTCCTGTGCCCAAACACATGGATCCCAGCCTCCGGGAATATCAACAAAGCCTTCTTTCAAGGAGCTGGGTTCAGAGTCTGCTATGTGGCTGCTCTGGGCCAGGCTCTGCCAGCAAGCCTGTAGCTCGCCATCTTCCTGGAGGGTATAGCCTAGATAGAAAGCAATATGGATACAGTCGAACACCAATACCAGAAAGCAGGGAAAGAATAAAGAGATGACATCTAAGACCAGGAAGGAGATCCAGAGAGAACAAAGGGACACAAGCTGTGAATCTCGGGGACACTTAGAGGGGCTGTGGGGACTACAGTAGAGCAATGATCAGTAAAGTCAAGAAAGCAAAGAGCTGTGCACTCAGGGGAGGACCAGCAGAGGAGTCCTGGGCATGTACCACCCCCCCCCCCAGGTCTGTCTTGCACTGCCATGACCATTAGCAAGCAAGGTACTACCAAGTCCTAGCTTCCTCCTATGCAGAATGAAGAGCATCACAGATCCCTCTGCCTGACCCTCAGCGGTCACTCCTGTACAGCCCAGAGCTGTGGACCCTAGTGGGCAAAGCATGGGATGCAGGCAGTAGCATCTACAGAACTCTGCAGCTGGAGGTGGTAGCCAAAGTCCCGCTAGGCTAGCTAGTGTCTTTACAGTATGTAGGGTTGGGCTAGCTCAGGATCCTGGGCATAGTCTAGCCTCAGTAACGGAAGTAGGCTCCTTGGGTCTCCGAGGTCAGGAAGGCACAGGTATGGTTCTTGAAGCTGGTGAGTCTTAAAGGAACAGTGAAGGCAGGACCCAGAGGAGTCTTTCAGGACTGTAGTAGCAAGAAAAATAAACCCAAGGAATCCAGACAACACACATACAAATGGGAACTTTCATGTCAGGTTCAGACACTACTCATCAACAAGCCACCTGTGGGCTTGTAGCTCAGTGGGAATGATGCAGGCTCGCCGTGTTTAAAAAACTCAAGTTGGCTTTGCAGTTGTGAGGGAATATACAGTCCACTATCCTGAACAAGACTCCCACAGCAGAACGGGCTACCACTCCCAGCATTCCCTGCAAAGTCTGTGCCCAAGACCTTCTGACTCCTGAGCAGGAGACCTCATGGCCCCATCCGAATGCTTGTATAGCTGCGTTCTCCCTCCCTTCTCTCTCTCTCTCTCTCTCTCTCTCTCTCTCTCTCTCTCTCTCTCTCTCTCTCTCTCTCTCTCCCCTCCCACTTTTGGCTGAGCTCAACCATCCTGCCTGGGCCAGGACTTGAGGTGGTCCTGGAGGAATGAGAGGACAAGTCTGGTGCAGCCACCAGCCCCGCGTACATATCCGCACACCAGCCACCTGTGGGCTCAGGAAGGGCTCTGCTCTCCCCCACCCTTAGAGATGGCGATGCTACCGAGCCATGAACGTTATTTTTATTCCTCCCTAAGCCTTGCCAGATTACATTGTCAAGGCCAGCGCTTTGGAGATATTTCCTTGGTTTCGCAACTCACGCAGGGACTAACACATGTTACATTTTGAAAACTTCTCTGGGTAAAAATTTAAGCTGAATTGTAAATACATAAAAGTCTCGGCGTTAATGGGGCGCATGAGTTCTCGGTGACTGTTTTGTAACCCAAGACCCTGAAAAGATGTGGAATTCTATAAAATCAGTAAGAAGGCGCCTGCCCTGGAGCCGCTTTTGAAGCCACTCTATGGGCAGTGACCCCCACTTCTCCCTGACGTTATGTAAGTCATGGCACCTCCACACTCCCTGACCCCATCAGAGAGTGCTCTGAGACCCTCAAGGCAAGTACACACGTGCTACCTCTGGGGCACCACTGAGCACTAAGTTGCAGGCTCCTTAATAAGGAGGCTGGATGATCTAGTTGGTCTTTGACACACTCCGGCTACAGGGGCACTGTGGGAGTCCAGGAGGAAGAAGCACAGAGGGGAAAATGGAAGAAGCAAAGCAGAGGCAGAGGGAGAGGCCGTGGAGTTCGGGAGGAAGCTTAGATGGAAGGGAGTGACGGGAACCAGCCCTAAGGTGCAGGAAGGAGCCTTGTCTGTCCTTAGCAGCCCTGCACCACACCCTGGTTTACAGCTTTGGTGGATAGCACTTATCAGCCTGCAGTCACTGGGTTTTGTTTATTCACGAAGCAGGGATGCCCACAATGCACTGAGTGCCTCCTGTGTGCAGCATCTGAGCTGGGGATCCTGGTCACATCTACAGTGCCTCAGTAGTGTAGATACTTGTTGGCTATTTGTGGCACCTATGAACCTCTAAAGGTGATTCTTGCTTCTCCCCCTCCCTGAGCCATGTCCTCAAACTGGGTGTTCAGCAAGGAGTGACCTGTCAGAGCCTCTGCAATCAGCAGGGTTCACTTTGGGCCACCTGGGAGCCAGGAAGTGGCACTACTGTAGAAACTTTATGAGACCATAAACTCTTCGTGAATATTGATTTTTTTTCTTCGAAGTTCAGGGACTATCTGTCTGGGTTCCTCAGGTCACCCCAGCTGACCCTCAGCTGGCTGATCAGTTCATTGCCTGGGCCACTAAATCTGAGTGATGCTTCTGTGCTGTTCCACCCTGTAGGAGGAAAAAGGAAAAAAAACAGCTACCACCTGTATGGAAGAAAAATGGACCATCTCATCCAATGCAGTTGCAGATGCTAAAAGATGTATGGATCCAGAGATACCACTAAGAAAGTGTTTAGTAATGGGCTAGGCAAGGAGAGGTGCTGACTGGGTTGGAAAGTGGTGTGTGTGTGTGTGTGTGTGTGTGTGTGTGTGTGTGTCTGTGTGTGTCTGTGTGTCTGTGTGTGTGTGTCTATGTGTCTCTGTGTGTGTCTGCGTGTCTATGTGTCTCTGTGTGTGTGTGTCTGTGTGTCTATGTGTCTGTGTGTGTGTGTCTGTGTGTATGTCTGTGTCTATGTGTCTGTGTCTGTGTGTGTGTGTCTGTGTGTATGTCTGTGTCTATGTGTCTGTGTCTGTGTGTCTGTGTGTGTGTGTCTGTGTGTGTGTGTATGTGTGTATGTGTTGCAGGACTTCATTCTGTGGAGGACAGCAAGTAAGCTATCCTCAAATTTTTTAAGACATTGCAGAATGTGGGGATCAAGCAAGCAAGAGACAGACCCAGAAACACCTCCATTGTAATAAGCATAGAAGCAAGGGCCTGGTCATGGCCTGAAGAAAAGGTCAACTCCAGTGGAGGTCAGCAAAGGGTCCCAAAGAAGGGCATCTCCACCATCATCTGGCACTGTTAATTCTGTCTTCCGGAATACTGTTCCCTTAGCGCCTGCTGGGAGCCCAATGGCATTACTCAGCTTTGGGTAATAATGAGTTTGTCTGGGTCATATACGGAAGTGCTTTAAAGTTATTCTTTCTTTTTTTTTTTTTATTATAGCAACGACTCATGATACTTAAAAAGACATTTTCTTTAATTCAATTATCAAGTGAGCTAAATACATTTGCCGGAGATAATTAAAAAATCTTTATAAATATAAAACAATTATCCCATCAAAATACAGCACTAAAGGTTATTGCTCTAGCTGGTGTTTCATGCAGAGCTTACCCTCCCCCACTTTCTCAGAGTGCTTCTAAAGTCTCCCAGCCTTGCTTTGCACAGTGTGCCAGGGGCTCTCTAGCTATAAGCTCTGTCTACCCCCGTGTGACCAGAGCAGGTATCAGACAGAGACCTGGCACAGATCCAAGGAAGACAGGACCACTAAATGCAGCCAAGTACCTAGCTTGGATCTTTAAACCGAGAGGACAGGGATGGGACCCTGAAGTGTCACTGAGCATCGTGGCCAGTGTCACTTTCTCAGCACTAGGTAAGTAAGGCTCTGTAGTGGGGAGTGGAGACAGTTGGCCCCAGCAAAGCTGAGTGGGGAATGTGTGGGGACTTTCTTAGCAGTTTTTCTATAAATCTAAAGTTGCTCCCAAATGAACTACTTTTCAAAACAAAAACAGCAGGTACAATGAGCAGGGAGGTCAGACTTGATCATTCCTACTTCCAGCTTCAGGTGGTCTCTGAGCTCACAGTTGTCTCTTCTGTATCTGTCCTGCCCAGACCCCATTTCGCTTGGCCTAAGGGTGAAGATCCAGTGCCTACTGCCCCACCCCACCCCCTGCCCCAAGCCCCACCCCACACCCCCCCCCCCCCCACACCCCCCACACCCCCCACCCCTCCACCCCACTCCACCCCCTGCCCCATCCCACCCCCACCCCGCACCCCCTCCACCCCACACACACACCCCACCGGCAATGTTCCTGCTAGGTAAGCAGAATTGTCCCTCCTGCTGCAAAAATGGACTCAGGCTGAGTTACAGCCCTCTGCTGAGAGGATCCAGCCCCAGGGTGCAGACCCTGCCTGGAGCTCCTCACCCCACCTGCTTGTCACACTCCCAGCATGCTCTCTCTCTGCCCTGTGGAGCAAACCACAGGGTCCCAGAATCCTGGCTAGAAGGGACTGAGCCTGCAGATCCACCAAACTGGACAAGGACAGTGGGGTTAGGACAGTGACGGAGGATAGGAACGGCATTGACAAAGTAGGCTGCAGAGGAGCTACCAGGAGCACACGCATGAAAATCGGATGAAAGAGGTGCTGTCCAGGCCAGCTCATCTGGTTAAGAGTGTAACACACTTGTGTTTGATGTCAGATGCTCCGAAGTACCCCAAAGCACCCCAAAGCCTGCCTTTGTCCTCTTCCTTCACCACCCAGCTGACACCTTCCCAGAGCCTAGGCAGGGGGGCAAGCTAAGTTAAATCCCTCAGAGCTGTGCTGACTTTTGATAGCCCCTCCCTCCCACCCTACTGTTATCTGTATTAAAAATCATTTTTAACAAAATGTCAAATACTTTCACATATTTTATTTTTCTGCTTTAGGCAAGGCTGGATAGATTGGGGGAGGAGCGTATTCTGTTGAGACAGAAATTCTACTAGTGGGTTTGTCACAAGGGTGAGTAGGGTCCCCAGGTCACACTTCCGGGCCTAAGTGACCTGAGGCCCCATTACTTAACATCTTCGATCTATCTGAAAAACAAGGCTAATGATACCTGCCTTGCCGGCTTTTTACGGCTTTTACGAGCATTGCTCAAGTTAATGTGTGTCAAGGCCCTCATTCCAGCCCTGCCCCCACCCCTGGAGGGGATCAATAAATTCCTCCTCTTGAGCAACCTCCAAGGCATCAGGCAGCCAACAGTGTTTCCTCTGCAAACACTCTGGGGAGACCCTTGGCTTCTTCCTGCAAATAAGCCTTCTTGATTTTTATCTTGCTGGCTTAACTCTGCTGAACTCCCTAGTGACCTGAGGCCCTGGGCACTTCAGTAGGATCCTACTCCTGCACTTCGTCCTCTGTGCTCTCTGGACTCTTCTCTCAGTGCCCACTGCCTGCTTGTGCCTCAGTGGGTCTTTCTGGAACTCCTGGAGCATGCTGCAGGCCCCTGGCCCAAGTTCCCTTGTTGGGATAAGCACAGGGCAGGGTGTTTATAAAGGAATGAGGGTTTGACTGAAGTCCAGGCTCTCCTCCGAGGAGTTCCCTCTGGCTTCCTCTTCCTCCCTGAGTGTGCTAGTGGGCAAGACCCCAGGGAGCTAGCTCAACAGACCCTTAACTACCAGGAACTCTCTGCAGGGGGCTGGAGAAGGGACAAAGCCCTCCGCTTTGTCAAGATCTCCCTTCCACCTTGGGTCCTTGCTGACTCTTATTTTGCTAATGAGATCAGACAGGCTTGTAATTTTAGGTAACTGCAGCCGCTGCTGAGACTGGAAGGGAGACTCATTCTCGGGCATTCCCACAAATTCCTCCCGGTTTGTTTGGCTTGGAGAATTAGGCAAGAGCAGGTAGGGAAGCCATGGGTCAAATACGAGCCATTGCAGAAATTGGCTCACAGCTAACCACAGCGATGTTCAGCCTCTCGTTCCTTTCCTTGGCTATTTATTTATTCAGCAAATATTTATTGAGCAGCTAACATATGTCTCCTCCTCTTCACACACACACCCCCACACTGCCCCCAGGCCTTTGCACAAGCTGGGCCTTCCACCACACCCACCCATTAGCCAACCTATAGTTCCTCATGTCAGGTCAAAGGTTACCTCCTCTGGGAAGTCCGTCTCACTGTGGCTTGTCATATGGGATCTTCCCCTATAAGAAAACCCAAGACTGTCCCCCAAATCAAGGTTCCAGGATATCCCCAAGACAAGGCTTGAGCAAGCTTCTGAAGAACTCCTTTTGACTTGAAGATGGTGGCTGTAGTTCTTTCTTATAGAGCTTAACTGTAGGACCTGCCTGCCTAAAATGCGACAAATAGGCATCATTTCCCAGTGCGTAAGGAACCAAGAAGCAGCTCACCAGGGCCGCAAAGGGGTGAGAGTTGGAAGCACGGCGGGAGGTGCTCCTGAAGGTCAGCAGCATCAGGCACTAGGGGCTCCCGCGGATCTCAAGGGTCATCCAGAAGTAGAGACACCGCCATGCACACATACAAGTTGGAATGTACGGCCCAGCCCCCTCACCCAGAACCGGATCTCAGAGGCTCCAGAGAGCAAACCTACCTGCACAGACATCACAGAGTATCTGAAGCCACCTGCTTGACACTCCTCAAGGAGTGAGCATGGTCTTGGGTCAGGCTCTAGTCAAAGGGTGGGGGTGGGGGCCTGTTAATCACCATACACCAAAGCGGCTCACAGGCAGGGCCAGAGCACAAGCTGACTCCTTTCCTGAGGTCCCAGTGGAGGCCAAGCCATGTTGGACCTGGAGTGGCCTGGCTCATGCTCCATGGGACTCTGTGGCTGGAGGGGCTCTTGGAGGGTGGCTTTCAGGGGTCACTCTTCTGTCCACCATGGATTCAAAGACCAAACTCAGGTCCCCAGGTTTGTACGACAAATGCTTCTACCCACTGGGCCACCTCTCAGGCCCTAAAGAAATTCTCTTAGTGTGTAAAGAAATGAAACTGAGAGCCAAAACTATGGACATTTAGCAAAGTACTCTCCAGAAAAGACTAAATTTGAAAGAGAACCAAGCAGAACAGAGTATGGGAATCTTACTAGGTATTACTAGGTATTTAAACAGCAGATTCAACCTAACTGAAACCAGAAACAGGAAAAATGAAAAGGCAGGAGGAGTTGCCTGTGACCTCCAAAGAGGCTCCTCAGGCAGAACAGAGAGCTTGCCTTGTCGTTTCTTCTCAACTAGACAGGATGGTGTCATTTGGGAAGAAGGGACTGTTTTTAATGGTTAAAGAATAAGATGCCTGGCAACAGACATGGTATGGGGAGGTTTTACTCCAGGAGCGTGGGAGAGCAGGGAAGTGAGAGGGGCACCCCAGAGAGAAAGAGAGAGATGGGGAGACAAGGAGATAGGGACCACAAGAGAGGAAGAGAGAGGGGTAGGTGGGTTTGCCCTTTTATAACCCTGGGTAGGGCCACGCCTAGGGGCAGGCAGGCAGTGATGTCACAGGTTGCTAGGCAGGCTAGAGCAGAATCCTAACACCTGTCAGGTTCAAAAGAAACGGAGGACAAATGGCTAAGGGTGGTGCCTAGTAGGCTCCGGCAGTCCAGCTGCCTGTGCTCCCTGCCCTAAGCTTCTCCAGCTCAGAGGCTTCCCTTCCCCAGCTTCTCACTCCTGTATATAACCCTGCCACTTCGTCCATGTGGTCTCCTGGGCGCTTCTTTTTTGTTTCTTCTCTTCTCCTTCTCACTCCCCTTGCATGGCCCTGTTCGGTCTACTACTTTCTCTCCCTGCTCTGGATTTTTTCCAGATGCCCCTGGCTGCACTCTCCCTCCTATCTAGAATTTAAAAACAAAAACAAACAAACAAAAAAAGAAAAAAACCTTCCCCTCAACCATACTTAGGAGCAGCAGTCAGTGTCCTCACTTTATACAGGACCCTCCGCTGAGAAGGTGCCTCCCTCAGACTGGCCTGCAGATAAGTCTGTGGGTGCCTTTTCTTGATTCATGACTGAGGTAGAGGGCCCAGCCCACTGAGCTATGGGGAGCAAACCAGTGAGCAGCCGATCTTTATGGCTTTTTCTTCTGTTCCTGCCTCCAGGTTCCTGCTCTGACTTCCTTCCTTTCATGGTGAACTGAGACATAACTGGAAGCTAGAATTAACCCTTTCCTCCCCAGGTTGCTTTGGGTTGTGGAGCTTACCACAGCAATAGAACGCAAGCAAGAGAAGAGAGTCTAACATGCATGTAGCTAGTGTTCTAGGAAACAACAGAAGCTAACAGGGTTAGAGGTGCATGTGTGAAGCTGTCGTAGCTGGACAGCTTCCAAAATCAAGAGCACGTTTGAATCCTTAGATTCAACCACTCCCATGCTTTGTCATGTAGTACAACTACGGGGTACCAAAGGCAAAAGGAACAAATACAGCCTACTGAGAACTTATAAATTAAACTCACCCATAAAAGAACATTTATCAAATACCTGCTAGGTGCTTCTAGATCCGTCCATCAAAAGATGGACGTGTTATGTCTCAGATTTCTCCTGGGCCAAGAGGCTGCAACTGTGTGCAGAACAGATGGGCAAAGCTTGCAAGGCATGAGAAAGAAGCTGAGTGCTGTAGAGAGTCATATGATGGAGACAGGGGCCTGGGGGTGGTGCGCACCTGGGAGAGGCCGATGCGGGACCAGAGGAGAGGGAGGGGTCGGTGAGGCGGTGGCGAGGGAAAGCACTTCTGACTATCATTTCGTTCATCTTCATCAGCAAAGTGTTCTGGCCTTTCGCCATCTGTATCGTGTGCATCGTGTTGCTTTGGAGTTTAAGAGTCTTCGAGATGTCCTGGGTGCGAGTCCGTACCAGATGTGTTTCCCCACTGCCCGCCCTGTGTATGATTGATCTTGTTGGTCTTTAAAGGAGGAAGAAAGCTGAGGGACAGCTGAAAGAACAAGAGTTGCTGCGGCACAAGCGTTATTTGACCTGAGTTCGATCCGTGGCATCCACAGAACTGGATGCAGTGGTGCACATCTGTAATTCGAAGACTCCTACAGTGGAGTGGGAGGCAGAGACAGGACAGCCTCCCAGAAGCCCCTGGGCCAGGGACCCACAAGCCTGGAATGCACGGTGTGGAAACGAGAGAACCTGTCTTGGAAACAAGATGCAAGGGGAGAAAGAGCCAGGCGCTGAAGAGTTGTCCTCTGACCTTCATGAGCTTGCTCACCACACCACACCACACCATACACATAAATAAATTAATTTTTCAAGCAGCTTTAAAAGAGGCAGGCATTTTTTTATGTCAGTTTTTATCAGCTTGCATCGTTATGTCTTGTGGTGTTTTGAGTTTGACCCCAAGGTCAAGAATTTATTCTCTAAACAGGTCTATACCCTAGACTTTCATGTTTAGGTCTGTGTCTACTATAGCTTTTCATATTGTATGAGAGCGACCTTGAAGTTTCAGTTTGTATATAAATTTTAATATAAATGTTGTATTTTATGTTTATTTACAATATGCAAATATTGTATTTAAGACATTTTATATTTTAAAGTAGATTTTACTGTTATATATTTATATAATAAACATAATATAACTTCAATTAATTATATTTGAATAACAATATTCTCCTACAAAGTTTATATAAATTCTTTTATGTGTTTTTTATATTCTCCTGTGTGGATACTCAATCATTTCAGCATTGTCTTAAAGATAGCGATTTAGCCTGGTTCCTTTTTCAAAAGTCTGTAGACTATGTCTTCAGAGACAGACATGTCTCTCCTCCTTTTTAGTGATTGCCCCACAATCTAGCCCATGTTACTTCAATGCACATTCCCTTCGTGGATGACCTAAGAATATTACAGTAAAATGCCTCACCCAGCCCCAACCTTGGCACCAGATGCTGTGTGGTGGGTACCACTTTTCAGTATGTAACAAACCACAAAAGTGAATTCTTGCTGTTTTTTTTTTTTTTCAGTTACCTTTTAAGGAGATCAAACGATGGGGAAAGTTTTTAAATAAGTGTTTTTAAATCATGCAGCACAGTACCATGAACTATTTCGTGTAAACACCAATTTGTATTCCACATATGTTTGTGTCTTTTTATACTTATGATAAATATAAAATAGAATATGTGGAAGGCTGTTCATCAAGAGCTGTCTAATCCAGGGGCTTGTTGTTATTAATTTATAGCTGGCTGGTGTGAGCTTATGTTCTGTATCATAACCATAATTTAAGCATACCTAATCATGTTTTTCCTTTCCAATAACATTTATGAACCATGAGAAACTTAACAATAGATTACAAAGTAACCATTCTTAAAGTGGAATTTTATTTGGTTTTAGAAATGGGCTTTGGGGCTTAGGGATTCTTTCTCTTTTTTTTTTTTTTTTTACATTTATTTGCATAATGATACATTTTTACTCTATTTTCTATTGAGGGTCATTTCCTTTCTGCTTACCTGACTTCTCTTAGCATCCCTCCAAGTATGATCTGATGGTGTGTCTTTAAAACTTCTTGCTTCCATTTTTAAGTGTTATTTGGGCCTAATTCTGAATTTAAGGCGTTACTTATCTCTCTCAACATCTCTCCCTTTAGCAGCAGTGTTGCTCCCCTGTACAGAACATGCCTTGTTTTTCTGTGGATAGTTTGGGGATTTCTGTCTTTAATTTGGGTGGGGTGGTGGCAGCATGTGAGCATCATGTGATGGAGGTGTGATTATACACAGCCCTAGTGGGGCTCTATCCTGGGGCTCCGTGACATTTTGAATGCAGAGACAGTGTTTGCATCACCTTTGGGAATCGTTCAGCCATTATTTCTGAAAACACTTTCTGACACACCAAGCCTGGGATCTCCCATCCCACAATGCACATGACCCCCGGAGGCCATGGGGAACCCACTTAGCGCTTCCAACTGTTTTGCTCTGTCCTCAGGTTCATTGGTCTTTTAGTCAACCGTCACCCTTCTCCAGTGCAACTCCCATCTCAGACGTAGCTCCAGCTGTTTTTCTGCCTCTCACTCTTCCTCACCCAACCCGTATTTCCTCCTGAAGACTAGGATGTAGTTATGACAGCCCATCGCACACTGTTGTCCACCATTTTCCTGTTCCCGTTGACTTTGGCTCAGGACCTACAGACTTGTGCTTCTCCAGTCAAGAATCTCGTTACCTAGCTTCCTGGTGTGCCCTTGGTCAGGAGCTGAGCAAGGTGAATTTTCCCTTACTGAGCATCTGGATCTTGCTGGGCTCTTGCATGAGCATTGGACAAGTAACTTAGCCTGGCCGGGGGATGCTACAACTGGCTTGGCGAGGGCAGGTCTGGAGTAGATGCCACCTACCTGCATCTTAAAACACTACTAGAGTGACTTTCCTAGTGCCTGCCCATTCTTTCTGTCTGTCTGTCTCTGTCTCTGACTCTCTCTGTGTGTCTTTCTCTGTCTCAGTCGCTCTGTCTCTATCTCTCTGTCTCTGTCTCTCTGTCTCTCAGTCTGTCTCTCTGTCTGTCTCTCTGTCTGTCTCTCTCTCTCTAACTCTCTCTGTGTGTCTTTCTCTGTGTCTCTGTGTGTGTCTCTCTCTGTCTGTCTGTCTCTTTCTCTCTTCTCTCTTCTTCTCTCTTCTCTCTTCTCCTCTCTTCTCTCTCTCTCTCTCTCTCTCTCTCTCTCTCTCTCTCTCTCTCTCTCTTCTCTTTCTCCTCTCTTCTCGCTCTCTTCTCTCTCTCCTCTCTTTCTCTGTCTCTCTCTCCTCATTCTCTCTCTCTCTCTCTCTCTCTCTCTCTCCTCTCTCTCTCTCTCTCTCTCTCTCTCTCTCTCTCTCTCTCTCTCTCTCTCTCTCTCTCTCTCTTTCTCTCTCTCTCCCCATCCCTGGACAGTTCGTGCTGCCTCCACTAGCAGGAGGGTTTGACTTCCACACTAAAGGGCCTCTGCCTCCTGTTTGCTGTCTGGCTCCTCTCATTTTATAACCCTGACCCTGGGCATCCCAGCACCCAGAGACCTTAATGCTCAGCTTAGCTCCCTGCCTCCCCTCTCTCAGCAGCCAGGAGACAAGCTCCACACAGAAAACAATGCTGTTTAGGCCACGTTCTGCTGCTCCTGCAGGGTCTGGTCTTGCTGGTATTAGCGTCGATCTGGCAAGTGTGTGTGTATGGGGGGGGTGACAATCTAGTTCCTGTCCTGCAGCACTGAGGTCTGGCCCCACGCATGGCTCTAAGCAGGAGGGTAACATCGCTGTGGCGTCATCAGGGAGAACAGACGGTGAACACTCAAAGACAGAAGGAAGGAGGCCTGAGGCAGGTGAGTGCTGAGGTCCAGGAAAACACTGGTCAGCTTCGGGTGGACCATCAGTCAGGCCTCTGCAATGTGGGATTTACATGCACTTGAGACATAATTAATGTGTACAGACTTTTACCTATGTCATGTTCTTCGATATGACATAACATCTCTACCAAATTTACATGGACTGAGTGCTATTAGAAACCTAGAAATGAGCTAAAGTGTATAGGAGTTGGACACAGGTGACATCATATCTTGTGCAGCTTGCATAAGGAACCTGGATGCCCAGGGGCATCCTGGAAATATTTGGTCCCCCCCTCCCCACTCCTCCAGTACTGAGGGACAACTGCATTTCAGTTGCAAAGTTTGGTGGGATTCTCGGCAGACTGGACATAAGGGCAAAAATCACGACATGAGATTTGGTGGGTGAGCAGCTCAGGAGACCTACTTGCCATCCTCAGAGATGGGCAGTCTGTGGAGCAATTGGAAGTCAAAGGCGGGGCCAAAATTCTGGGTAAACAGGACCCAAGATATTGCTGGGAGTGTTTGAGCCAGCACCAGGCTCTTCTGAGCAGTTGCTGCCGCCCCACCTTCACCTGAGCTCCCTGACAAAGCCACATGAGAGCTCCCATTGCTGGGGGCCTAGGGAAAAGGCCGGAGCCCACAGTTTGCCCAAGTCAGCGGGATTGCAGGCTCTTCCAGAGTGAAGATAGCTGAGCTGTTCATTGGAGCCTGCCCCTTTCCAGGAAGAAAAGGGCCCGTTGTCAACACAGCTTGCTCCAGAGGTGACCCTGCACACACAGCACACACATCTTGCCACGCTCTTCCCAAAGCCAGCAGCTTTGCCTGCATGGAATAGCCTGGGTAGTCCTCGCAGAGACCACCACTGTGCTTCCTCAGCAGCCCCGACAAGCATCCCTGGCAGTCACCACGCTGGTCTTTCCTGCATAGGAAATGGTGTGGTATTTCAGCTGGGCTGCAGAAAGAGCACTGCTGCCTTTGGAGCAAGGGCCAGCTGGTACATTATTCATGGCTTCAGACCACACCTCTTAACATGCTGCCCAGGAGCCAAGCAGGCTGGTCCCATGGGGCTGGTTAAAGCACCGTGTTAATAGCCCTGGCATGTGGGCTGGGTTCCTGCAATTCTGAGGGTCTGTGGGCTCCTCGGAGAGGGCAGAGAGAGCTACCTGGCACAAGAAACTAACCTTGAGGGAGGGTCCTCCCAATAGTTCCACTGCCATAGATGGAGCGGGTGTGTCAGGGCCCCAGGCTGTGGATACATCACCTTGTTACTGATCCACACTCCCATTAGGATTTGGAGTGTGCAGGGATTCCGAGCACCGGCAACATATACTGGGGGATGTAGGCTAAGCAGCCCCAGACACGCTGGCAGCTGCTCCTTTGACACCCCCACCCATCCAGATGTTGGCCCACATGTGGAATTGATCCTTCCTCTTCCCATAAGAACCCTCTGAGCAAAAGTCCCCATCCTAGCACAGGACTACTTGAAAGCTAAAGGCCAGCCCTCCCCAGGGCAGCCCGCCCCCCCCATCCCATCCCATCCCCCTCTCCTCCCTGCAGGAATTCTTCCAAGTGGAAGCAGAGCTGGAATTAGGAAGAAGTAAGTGAGGTGCTTGCCTCCCAGGCAAAATTGAAGCCAGCACTAAAGGAGCTCCACGGTGAGGCTATGTCATATTCTAATGTGCTATTTGTTTATTTCTTTGGTTATTTTTATTTATTCTTGGACAATTAATACATTTAAGCAATGTACCTCCATCATATCTATCCCTAACTCTGGGCTTCCCACTTCCCTTAAACACACCTTCCCACCTTCACATGCTCCATTGGTTTTTGTTTTGTTTTATTTTGTTTGTAACCCACTAAGTCCAACAAGCGCTGACTGCTGGAACAACAGTGACTGATCTTTCTGGCTTGGTTGCATAAAGGTCTCGGTGCTGGTAACCACAGTCACAATACATTGATGAGTACAGCAGCCAGGTCAGATCCAGGAGACAGCAGGAACCTCGCAGCCCAGAAGAGGGAGGGCCCCATCTTCCCGCGCTCTTACATTACTTCTGTTTCCTCATCCACAGTGTTCGCTGAACCTTGTGGGGCGGGGTGGGGGAGGGTGTTGGTCGCGCTGTCCCATTTTAGGCTGAGCACTCAACACTTAATCTCAACATTTTGCCCAGTTATGAGTCTCTGCATCGATTGCAGTCCACTGCAGAGAGAAGCTTTTCTGGCCAAAGTTGAGGGCAGAAGTAATCTGTGCCTATAAACAGAAATACTTTGGAGATAGTTTAACAATATGTCCACCTAGCAAAACAGCAGGAGTAGGTTCTCCTTGGGACCTGTAACTTCTGAGCCATGGTCGTTTGAGCAAGTTTGTCTCCTGTGGAGCAGGCCTCAACTCCAATCGGAAAATAACTGGTTACCTCCAAAACAGTCGTGCCACTGTTAAACCTGTGGCACATCTTACCTGGCAAGCCATTCTGGTAGCATTCAGGGTTCACCACCAGATAAGACAGGTGCAATGTGGTCTTATCATCTTGTTCTGATAGGTGACCTCAAGTGAAATGGCAGTAGCCTGTGTCGTTTGTGGGGAGCCCTAGTAGCCTGTGTCATTTGTGGGGAGCCCTCTGGGGTCCTCCCAACTCACCGGAGAGGAATCTCACGCCTAGCACTGAGATTTTTCTTGACTAACTCACACCGCATGGAGAAAACATTGTCTACTGACTCAGGGAACCTGTGTTCACATTCCTTTCCTTCTTAAATTATATCTTGTAATTAGCTCACAAAGTAGCGAGTTTTTATAAGGCTTATTTTCATCCATCCTTAGTCTCAGTTCGGCCTCCTCCAGCCTCTTCTCTCCCTTCTCCCCACTTTCTTCCATGTTTAAGCCTTTATGGCAAGTATCGCTCGCCCCACTTTCTTATCACGTGTCCCACTATCCTCCCACGGCTTATGCCCCTTTATTTTCCCCTCCGCAGGGCCCTTTCTAGCTTCTACAGACTTTCCAAATTAACTGCACTCATGGGACAATTCAAAAGGAGGGTCTAGTGCAGTGGGTTGTGACCCCTCTGGGAATCAAATGACCCTTTCACAGGGGGGTCGTGTATCATGTTGCACATCAGACATCTGCATTACAACTCATAACAGTAGGAAATTACAGCTATGGAGTAGAAGGAAAATTAATGTCATGGTTGGGGGTCACCACAACATGAGAAACTGTACTAAAGGCTCACAGCATTAGGAAGGTTGAGAGCACTGCTCGAGTGTGGTATTGCTTAAAGCCTAGCACGGGCATAGAGCTCATCAGTAGATGATTCGCCTTGCAGGAGTGTTGCCCCACGTTTGACTCCCAGCAAAAATAGTGCAACATCATTATGCATTTACCCAAGCACGCCATGCTTAGATCAAAGGCTGAGGTAGGAAACTGTGGACTTGGGATGTTCATTCAGGCCAGCTGCAATGAAAGTCTCTCTGGAAGGGCACAGGAAGAGTGAAAATTCTAGGGGGATCTACAGGAACTCATGGGACTGCTTTTTCTACTCAATTTCACTATGAACCTACAACTGCCAGATAATTTAAATTGGAAAACAAAATGTTCTTGCCTGAGCAACCCAACAAGAGGGCTCACCAACGTTTCTCCAAGAAGCTACAACATGCAGAGGTTCCTATCACTAGCCCCTGGGTAACACAAATCAAAGCCATGGGCATGGCACCTCGCACCCTTTGGGAGGACTGAGATCAGTAAATCCTTAGAGAAAGTGAGGGTTCTGGGAATTTGGGGTATTGTTTTTTACAATTACATGTACTATCTATAGGCCTGGTTAGCAATTAATCAAGACACAGACACTTGTTATATTTTGAAATAGCCTTAGTTAACTTGGGGCAGGACAGATATCAATCGTCTAAACTACCTCTCATAGTGGGGCAGGCATGGGATCCCTGTCTCAATCTCATTCCATCTGCTTCTAACAACTTCTATCAAGTTGCCTCCCATCCATAATCCCAAATACTTGCTAATGTTCTTCATCTGGGCTGGATTCTCCATCCATGCCAACCATGTGCTTCTCCTCCATCTAACCAAGGCAGCCTTCCTCTCTTCCCTTCAGGTCTCTCTCCTTTCTCCTTGTGGCAATCTCTCTTCTTCCCAGAATTCCTCTCTCTCTCCTAGCTCCACCTATCTCCTGCCCTGCCCAGGTGGGATGACTTTTTATTAAGCAAAAATTGGGTCACAGAGACAGCAAGCTGTAATTAGCATCAAAATACATCAGACCATCCCCCAACATCTCCCCTTTTCTGTCTAAATAAAAAAGGCCATTTTTATATACAGTAAGTACAATTATGAAAAATTATAAAAACCAATAAGTAAGACTTACACACATAATTTTTAATCAAAATGTATTTGACAACCTTGTAGAAATATTTTCTATATTATCTTGGTAAATCTAAAGTTTTGAACCTAAATCAATATCTATTAAAGCTCAAATCTTATCAACCTAAAAGTATCTATCTAGATTTAAAAGTATCTTTTTAATTCCTAAACAACTAAGCTTAATTTTAAAATTAAGTATCTGATCTTCAACCCCATCAGAGACTGGAGAAGGAATAAATTAAACTACCTGAGTAAAAGAGAAGTGCAGGTTAGCAGCTTCCAAAATGAAAAAAAGGACAGAGATAGTTTACTGCCTGAACAGACACACCCAAAACTCTCTATAACATTGGAGCATCATCTTCAGCCTTCTGGCCCAGTATATCTGACAGACATATTTGTGAGGCAGGAACTATTGAGGATTTTCTTACCCTGTCTTGGCAAAGTCTGGCCGTCAACTCTGCCTGCATCCAAGTTTGCCCATTTTAGGCAGAATTCTGTCTTTGGGAGAAATGAGGACATTTTTGTCCAGTGGCTGTTTTGTCACACTCAAAGCCATCTCCACAAGGAGGTTCTTCAGTGCTCATCATCTTCTTTATGGGGGATGAGTGCTGCCAGGAGTTAACCTGTCTTATTGTCAAAGAACCCTTAAAATAATAATAAAAAAAATATCTTAAATGCCATATTCTGTAGGTCTCTAAAGTTTTTGAAGACCCTATCTATTTTACTATATCTATGGAATCATATCTGTTAAACCTAGCATATGTATTCTTATACTTGACATGACCATGAATAGATCAACAGTTGACTTGTAATTCTTAATTATCCTAAACAGCCTGCAATAACACTATCGGACTATTGGAGGTAAACTATGTATTAATTGAGCTGTGTATGTACAATACCTCATACTAGAGTAGAAATATAACGTGTGAAGATAAAATTAAATTTAAATTCTATTTCAGTGTATCAAAATTAAACTTATTTTGTATCAATATACAAAATTCTATATCAATGAATTAAAATTAACCTTATTTGTGAGTAACAATTAAGGCCTCAAGTTGAGGAGTAGATTCAATCATCTGCTTTTCATCCTATCATCCCTACATTGGGGAAATGAGACCACTGAGGCACCATTGGTGGGACTTGAGTGATGCAGCCTTCATGGGAACCAGTTAATGGCTCCTAAAAAGGTAACAACCCAGTGACCGTGAGAGTCAGCAACTCTGTGTCCTGTGTATACGCCAGCGAACTGAAATGAGGGCTCAGGCTGTGCCTCAGTTAGTAAAGTGCTTGCTCCGAGAGCACAAACCCCCAGTTCCACATGGACTGGCCGTGGGACACGCCTATCTTCCCAGCATTTGGGAAGTTGAGAAAGGAGAGTCAGGAGTTCAGAGCCATCCTGAGCTATGTCATGAGTTCAAGACTAGCCTCGGACGTGATAGCTTATCAACTTGACTACATCTGGAATTAACCAAAACACAAAAAATAGAGAGCGCTCCTGAGGGATTTCTGCTTAATGTGAAGTAGAAAGATCTACTTCTAATCTGGATCTTGTAAGACACACCTTTAACCCAGATCCAATCTGGGCCGTGGCTTCTGTTGGATGTCTGTAGAAGGACATGGGAGAAAGGACATGCTCTTTGTGTGTTTGCTCTCACCTTGCTAGCAAGTCCATTCCTCCACTGGCAATAGTGCCTACTCCTTCAGGATCCTAGCATATATTCAAGACCAGATGAGACATCCAGCCTTGTGGACTGAGAGCAACTACTGGATTCTTGAACTTTCCATTCATAGCCAGCCATTGTTGGATTAGTTGGACCATGATCTGTGAACATTCTAATAAACACACACACACACACACACACACACACACACACACACACACGATTATTCATTCTATAAGTTATGTTAGAGAGCCATAATACATTGGGTGAGAATCTATCTTTTTAAAAAAATCATTCTTGAAATGATGGGTTCAAGCAAATCATTGCACTTCTGTGTTCATGGCACTGTTATTTGCAAGGTCCCAAAGTGGAACCAACTCAAGTGTCTGTCAGCAGATCATCTGTAGGATCATACATACAAGGGAGCTTTTTTTTTTTTCAGTTATAAATAAGAAAATCCTGCCACAGTCTGTGTGCCTGTGGGAGAACCTCCAGACTCAATGCTCAGGATACCAGACAGACATGAATGGAAACTATAGTTTGATGTAACCCAAGTTGTTAGTTCACAGAGACAAGAGGACCAGGGGTGGCTAGGGTCTGAGTAAAGGCTAACGGGAAGTAGTTTAATGGGTACAGAATCTCCATGTGGAAAGGTGGTGGCAGCTGTGCTACACACTATTCTTAATGTACAGCTGAAAAAATGACAAACATGGAAATTCCATGCCATGTATGGCTTACTGGAATTCAGTACAAAAGCTATACAAATAATTTGTGATAAAAATCAAATACGATGAACATTTTCACCAAAGACGAAGATAGTGCCATCACCATATACCTAAGAATACATTAGCTAAATGAGGAGGGCAGACGCCATAGGACAGAGGCCAGCAAGCATAAGAACAGCTTGGAAACATGGGTTTCCATGTGGCTTTAGCTGTACATCCTAGGAGCCTCTCTGTGAAGAGTGGAACTCACACCCCACTTCAAACAATGGGATATGGTTTCCTTCCTGTGGTCACTTTCAACTCAAACATATCCTGAACCATACCTGGGAATGAGAGGTAGGGGGCCATTCCATCCCGAAGCCGACTTGGGTACATGCCCAGTAAGGCAAAGTGTGTCCTCTGAGTAAACTTTGAGGGAAAATCCTCTGCGTAACTTCTTATGCAGAATTGGGCATGCCCATGACTGAAATCGTGTTGGAAGGACCCTGCTGTTTGAGGTTGCAGTCCTCCAAGTCCAGATAGCCACTCTGAGCTGGGTTTTAGGTGCAGGACTCCCTTTCCCCAGCAGGGCCTCTGGCTCTCCGCCTGACTCCATCTAGAGAGTGTCTTTAGAAATAGATGCCCCTAACCACATTTGATATATGGCCCTTGACACAACTCCCTGCTAGCTCTCCCCTCCCTGAGCCTATAGGGTAATTAGGTACTGTGTTCCTGATCATATGATAGGAGCCTGCTGCCAAATATAAAATAAGCATCCAACCGATTATGAACACCTATCCTGGAAGCCCCCCACCCACGCCCCAAGGGCTATATAGCCTTTGTTCTCCCTGATTAAAGCTCCTGAAGTGGTCCCGGAGCATTTGATCTCTGTCTTGCTTACAGCCTTTCAGGCTTGCATCTCATCTCTGCTCTTCCTGCCTTGGTGGGCTGGTGGCCAACAGCCCCATCCCCCCACCCCCGAGGAAGAGGAGAACCACAAAATCAGATGCATCATGGGAAGAATCAAAGGCTTGCATAACACAAGCCCATCGGTCAAGCCAGAGCCACCCATATCATGGTTGCTAGTAACCAGCTCTTCCTGATCCTTGACCCCATAAAAAGATGCCCCAAACAATAACCCTGCGTACCCTAGCTCAAGGAGCCTGTGACACCGTTGAGCTAAATCGCTGCTTTGCTTCTGAACAAGTCACCAGCACTGTGCAATCTGTGCTTACATCAGAAGGCACCAAGAACCCAGAAACGCCTGTCTAGAATACACGCAGCCATGGCAGGATGGCAATGTGTTCTACTGTGAAAGGGGACCTAGCATGGTCAAATGGATAGATACAGAAAACAGAGGCCAGGGAGCCAGGGAACAAGAAAAGGCTTAATGGCTTCCACTTTGGAAAGATGGAAAGAGCCCTGGAGCTGGGTGGCAGAAGTGGGCGCATAGCTGCCGCCGCCGCCGCCTCCACCGCCGCCGCTGCCACACCACCACCACCACCACCACCCCCACCACCACGGTGCTCAGTGCAACTGATGGGCCAGAGGCAGAACTCAGTGTGAGGCACTTACCTAGCATGCGTTAAGACCCTGGCTTCCACCCAGTCCTGAAAAAAGACCACTGGGCTGGCAACTTTTACCTTATTTAGGTTTTTCCAACTTTGGGGTGGGGTGGGAGGGGGGTGATAAAAAAAAAAAAAAAAAAAAAAGCAAACCACCACCAACAGTAAACAGAGAGTGCCAACCCTCAGCTCGGAGCAGTCCAAGGCAGTCTGGCACATGAGTGGTCAACGGGGAGCTTCCTGCCACCTTTGCCCTCGGAGCTCCCTGGAGCGAAGTCTCTCTGTACCTGGCCCTGCTTCATCTGGCCAGTATTCGTAAAACAGCAAAGATAAATATTTTCCACCTGGACTTGGGTAGCAGACGGCAAACAGAAAGCATTCCCTTTGGTTCCGTTAGAGCAACTGCCTTGTTTTGATCCTCACACACTGACACCCCCCATTGTGGACACTTCCGGTTCTCTAAAACGTGCAGCCGGCCGGTCCTGCCCACTCCTTGGCTCTCTCTTGAGACGCACTCAGGGCGCCTTACACATGGCCCGGTGGACCGCCGTAGTGAAGCAGCCTCACAGTGTGGTCACAGGATGGGAATGGTGGAGGCGCACTGGAGATATGGATGCTCTCAGAGGCAGTCCCAGTGACTACTCCACAGTCACAAAGCTGGCCAAACCTTCCCACTCTGTACTCTCACTTCTCCTCCATCCCTCCACCCATTGAGGGTATCATAATGCATCTTAAAGGCATCAGGTCCCTTGAAACCACAAAATTAACATATGCAACTAGGAGGCGGGGAAGCCCCAGCCAGGTCTAGCCAGGGGCTTCCTGCAGATGGATGTTCAGAGCAGGATCAGAAGGCCCCAAACACAAAGACTGAGCAGCCTGAGACCTTCATCAAAGCATCATCAGTGGTGCACAGTACCACACTGGGGCTTTTTCATGTCATCAGCCTTTCCAAGAACTCCACAGCTCAGCCCCATAGGCGGCAGGTCTGTGACGGGGTCCAGCCGTTTCCTGGGCCATGTCAGTCAGACCCAGCGGAAGCTCTCAACGGGTAACCAGGCAGTTTTTGTCTTCCCACACAGAAAAGTATCTTCTGCTTCTTTCTTTTGATACTGACTATCTAGCCTAAGGCAGGGACCAATTAAACTAATCAATCCCTAGGCATTTGCCTCGGGATGGAAAAACTAGGCCCTCACACTTTTAATAACTCTAGAGGAAATACTTTGCTTCACAAAGCATCTGGGGACCTTCTGTATGGCTCTAACTTCCAAGAAGAGCCAGGACCCAGGGACCTCAGTGTCCCCAGTGTCTCTTCTCCAGGCCTCTGGAGGGGTTTTCTTACTGGCTGACCCCCAGGACCACATTCAGTGCTTTCAAGGACATCGGTTCCTCCTACCTCCTGCATCCTCTCCTAGGATACGAGCCAGGAAGCTACCCCTAGGGGAACCTCTTGGCACTCCCATGAAGGATTTGAGCTTTTTATTATAAAGAAGATTTTGAGGGGCTTAAATACTTGGAGGTTCAAGAGTACAATTTAGTGAAAGTGAAGATCAAAGGCTCAGAAGAGGTGGCCTGTCCTTGGGGCACCTTATCTTTGCGTTATCAGGCCTCTCATCCATGCTATCCCTTCATGGACAACAACAGACTCTCCTTGGCTGAGCAGGAGGAGCAGCTGTCCACGCTGTTTACTCAGATACCATTCTGGCAAAATTCACGGTTTTTCTCTCTCTTCCTGCAGGAGCTGAAACTCTGGGCCCCTTGCGTGCACGTTTCTGCACGTGATTTTCCACAGTGGGATCTCTGCAGAGGATGGAAGTCCTCTTGCCGAGAGCCTTTGCCACTTCCTTCCTGGGTTCCTAGCCCTATTATCCCATCCCTGCAGCAGGTGTCTGAAGGCAGAAGCCATACAGCCTCGAACGTGCCCCTGTGCCCCTCACACATTTCTCTTAATTGTACATCTGGGCTGAGCCATGTTTTAATTCCTAGCAACCATTTCCAAGTGAAGTTTTCAAAGAGACTTGCACTTATAATAATAATAATCAGCAGCAGCAGCAGCAGCAGCAGCAGCAGCAGCAGCAGCAGCAGAAAAGATTGGACAAGGACTCCCCCATCTACTTCTAAGACCATTGTTTCTTTGTTTGTTCGTTTGTTTCAATAAAGTTGTGCTCTTTCCTTTGGTTTTTCCCTTTCTGCTTAAAGCTCTGGGCTTGTAGACAGACATTCAGAACATGGCTGCTCTGGCAAAAGATCACATCCACAGACCTCCTAGGTGTCTGTGATCTGGCTGGAATACAGACACACCTTTAATCCGGGAGACAGAGGCCCGCAGATCTCTGAGTTCTAGTCAGTGCTGTTTAGGCAGGTAGCTTGAGTCAGGGAGCTGAGAGGCAATGCAGTGGTGTTGACTCTGTGGCAGTTCAGTTCATGGAATTTACAGTTTTACCAGGAGAGTTTTACAAAAACAGGTTGAAGAGAGACAGGTGAAAACAGAACAAGCCAGAAAATGAGGAAACAGATTAGAACAGATGGCAAGGGTTAGTTTGAGGCCAAGCAGAGCAATTCAGTGAGACATTGAGAGAACCCAGATTGAATCAGTCAGCTAGGAGAGGAGTTTGAACCAGAAAGGCTGAGTTGAACCAGCCATCCAAAGCACAGAAAAAGCTGAAAAAGGTGAGCTTATTCAATAGTAAGTCTCAGAGGCTGAAAACATTCTAGGCCTACATTAGATTGTATGGAGGCTAAAAGCTAGGACTAGGCCTGGGTTAGCAGATGGAGGCAGTAAGCCTCCGAGATAACAATTACAACAGGTGGACCAAAATTGCTTTAACACCCCTTTTCCTTCACACTCTGATGCTCTGGGTTCCAGGAGGAATTGGCACAGTGTACAATCTCAAGTTCTCAAGCATCTGTAAGGCCAGATATTCCCACTGCCTTTAGGCACCGGTCATTTCCTGGCCCAGAAGCAGCCTGTGGGTCTCACACACTGCCCTCCCACCAGGTTTTACTCAGAAGCTCTCAGGGGTTCCCTTGTCCTTCCAAACTGGACACAGACCCTCAATTGGAGGCCAGAGTCCCAACACAGCTCAGCCTTCTCAGTCAGGCTCACCAGGCGAACCCTTGTTCTACTCTGGTCTAAGAAGTCATTGTCACCCACCAAGGTGTCCATATTGCTTGCAGGCTCTGCTGCCTCACGTGTCTTCTTCCCGTCAGCCAGCAGACCCTTGCACCGCACCATCCACCTGCTGTTTCTGCAGCTGCCTCAGCGGATCCCTGTAGACTTGCTGGCCTGTGTGACCTCACTGTAAAATTAGAATGCCAGCAGAGCTCTAGGGTGATCTGTCTCCTCACCTTCCACAGCTTCTAGAGGGCACCTCATTGTCTTATCACCTTCTCTCTGGCTATGATCTTTCCATCTCCTTCTTGCCCTTGTCATAACGCTGGACCCATGAGACAATCTGAGATCCCTCCCATATTGGCCTTGACATACCTGCAAAATCCTTTTAGGGCCCTCGTCCAGCCAAGCAGAGTACTCCAGCTCACGACATCCATTCATTTCCATTGTCCCCACAGATGCCTGAAGCAGGCAAAGGAATCCTGAGTCTCCCACAGCAGGGAATGTTAGACGAGGGCTAGGTCCTGGCGAGCCTCTTGTGGGTCCTCATCCATGCTCACACACTGTCTGCCTGGCTTGCCTTCAGCCACCACCACACTGGCAGTGGCCATCCTGGGCCTCAAGGCAATTGATAAAAATGTACAAGCCTGGGTTGGCAGCTCATTCCTGGTTCTGGAGTGACAATGACTATCAGAGAGCAAAGTCCTCACTTCTTTCCATGGACCTAGCAATTTCCCACAAGGATGTCTGAGCCAAAAGCACTGGGCAAAGGAGTACACAGAGCTGAGCTGGACGTGGAGGCCTTGAGTCAAAGCCAGCCCCTGAGTGTCAACACAGCAGCACATACTTAGACAATACACCCATACACAACCTGCAACACACACACACACACACACACACACACACACACACACACACATACACACAGGCTCTCAAGTGTCTGACTTCATGGGTTAGAAGTAAACTGATACATACACATTCCAGGCTCTTAGCCTAAAAAGAGAGCTCAGGATTGTATCCTTCATGTCCTCCCTTCTGATTGGTTCTAGCCAGAATGCAGATGGCCTAGGAGGAGCAGCAGCCCCCCATCTTAGACCCTGAGCTCAAGGCTCCTTGTTGAGGGCCACAGAGCAACAAGCCAGCTGGGATCTGTTCTCTTGGTGTCTTACTGCCAACCTATGCTGGTTAGCTCTTTGTCAACTTGACAGAAGCTAAAGTCATCTGGGAGGACCACCTGGGGTGTGTAAGAAAGCAAGCTGAAGGCGCCGTAGAAAGCAAGGCAGTGAGCAGCTTTCCTCCAGGACCTCTGCTTCCGTTCCTGCCTCTGGGTTCCTGCTTCTGTTCCTCCCCTGATTCCCATCACGCTGGACTGGAAGCTGGAAGCTGAAGTAAACCCTTTCTTCCCCAAGCTGATTCCAGTCGGCATTTTATCCCAGCCTCAGAAAGCAACCTAGGATAATCCCCTTAAGCCATCTGTGTTTGGAGCAGGCCACGAGAAAGATGTGCACTCTTACTGTGTTCCAGCCACTGCTGAGGGGCAGCCTTTGCTCTAGATGAAAAGCCCCTGCCCTGTGACAGACTGATCTGCAGCCCCCTCAACCTCCATGACCTGTGTTGTCACACAGGAGCCTGGGGCCACAGGAAGAGGAAAAGCCATTGGTCCTCAAGTGCCCAATGGACCCTCACTGATGCACCTCTGCAGGCTGAGAAGGCCGTGGTGCTTAGCTCTTCAGCAGAACCGACTGCACACACAGAGCAGGTGGGTGGCAGAGCCCCTGGCTCCTTCTAAGATATGGGGTAGGTGGCTCTGAAGACCTGGCCAGGATCTGCAGAAAGTGTTGCCACCCAACCCCTCTGCCAGCATCCAGGGAGTAGCCATGAGAAGGGTCTGGTGAGGAACTGAGGCCTGGAAAGAAAAGAGGAGATTCATGAAGTGTAAAGAGCTAGGCCTAGGTAAGACCTTTTGACTGAGGCCTTGTGCGTGGTGCAGTGAACCAGATGAGACCACCAACTAACTTTCCCTAACGTGTATAATGGAAAGCACCGTACGGCCGGGGGAACCCCATGTGTGCCTTTCAAAAGCATGCCACTGGTTAACAGTCTCCACACTAAGAGATCCAGAGACACCCCCAGGCTGCCATCTGCCAGAACTGTGCTACTCTGTATGGCCCATTTTAGGGAGCAAGAACAGTGGGGTGGCCGGGAAGGTGGATTTAAAAGAGGCCAATGTCAGCACTGGAGACTGTAGACAAGGATGGAGCTCTGGCAGCTACAGCAAGCCATCTCTGGGGTTCCTGAGGTAAGGAGTCCACAGTCCTGCTGAACTCGACTCCTGTGCATGAGAGAATCAGACCTTGCCAAGTGCCCGGCCCTCAGAGCTTGCCTCTGGCTGTGATAAGGGGGTTCCGAGGCACCCACAGATCCTGGAGTTAGCTATCCACTGCTCCATATAGAGGTGTCAAGTACATTCCAAGCATGGCAGAGTCTGCATGGATGTTGGCTGTCCAGTAGGACAGGCTATGGCATGGAGCATCATGTGTCCCCGACATCCACTTACCCCTTTTTTTACCAATAAGGCCCTTTCAGTGTTCAGTAGGTTAGAGCCTCTCTCTAGGACGATGACCCAGCCTTCCTGGAACTCTTTACTTCAGTGGGGTGGGATAGGACATCCTGTGTTCTGTCTCCTTCACCAGGCTGTACGCTGGGGTCTGAGGACAGGTGACATCCCCTGGAGAAGATGGTAGGAAGAGGGAGAGCAACAGGGTGGGGGCAGGAACCTGTACCCAGACCTGGCAGCAGTCTAGAGAGCCTTGCGTGGCTTACACAGAAAGAGGGGCATGGACCTACCTCATGCTGCTCCCAGATCCACTGGGACCCTAGTTAGTGCCACCGGTCCTGGAATCTAATGCAGCAAGCGTCTGTCACACACTGGTCCTGACAGTCAGCTGGAGAGGGAGAGAAGGAAAGCCGCCACGGTCTGGGAGTTTTGTTTTCTGTGTTGTGGTATTTAACCAGGAGTAAGCTGTAGTGAGGTTGCTAGTGACTCCTTATGTCTAGCTCTTGGAGGAAAGCTGTGTCACCGGTCTCCATAGTGATGCAGAAATGCAGGCTGTAAACAGAGGTGCACGCCTGTACATGCATGCAACATGTTGCTAGCGCCTGGCCCCTGCCATCTCCTGGGGAGCAGGCAGGTGACTAGTCCTTTCCAGAAAGGCTAGGTGAGCTTGCATCTTTGGAGAGCTAGATCAGTGTCTCTCCTTCATAGGAATGGCTCTGTCAGTCAGTAATGCACAACACACACACACATACACACATGTATGCACTTGCCCCCCCCCACACACACACACAGGCCCTCACCCAAGAGTGGCTATGGTAATCCCATGGGGCCATGCAGGGGAAGCACTCAGAGCCATACCTGGTACTCAGTGCTCTCTCAGGAGGACACATGTCCAACACTGCCCAGGTCATAAAGTATCAGCAATACTGCTGCCCAGAGACACCAGGACAAGCGAACCCAGGGACACCAGGACAGGTGAATCCATTAGCCAGGGAGGGAACTGGGAAGGCTAGATGGAAATTTGTGGAGCCTGAGATGATATCCTGGATTGCAAGAGGGACCTGAAAGTCAGAGAGGGCAGCTGTGACAACACAGCATCTGCAGAGACAGGGCCTGGGAGACCGCGACCATGAGGTGGGTTCTTGGCTGGTTAGGGGGAAGCAACAGAGGCCTCTAGCTGAGCCCTGGAGAGCAGTGACATGGGACGAGAGAGGACTCATCTCACAGGAGGACCACTCAGGTATCCCCACCACACTACAGCATCCTTCCTGCATCACAGGCTTCTGAAGAGCAATAGCTGGGTCGGAGCCTTCATCCTGTCCTCCAAGGGTCTTGTTCCCTCAGCAGCCTCCTCACTTAGAACCATGGCACAGTGGCCTTGCCATCTTTGTGCTGAGGGCCCTTCAGTGACTCTGCACACAGTAGGCACACAGGGATGTCTAGTGAAGGAAACCTGGCACACAGTAGGTATCAGGGGACAGCTAATGGAGAAGGCCTGAGGAATACAGTGGATGTTGGGTGACATCAGGTAGAGGAGGTGCCAGCACTCAGTAGGTACTTTTATACTGGCCAAGCCTGTCCCTGGTCATTCTTTAAGGGTACACAGAGGCTGCAGAGCCTGACCTCATTGTCTACTCCCCTTGCCCCTGAACCTCAGCGCCTGGGCCTCTCCTTGGTCACCTCTGCCAGGATCCGGGTGTCCTCAGGAGACCCCGGGGAAGCGGGTGCCGCAGAACTGGGAGGCAGTGTTCCTTTCCGTCTTCACATCGGGCTGAGACTCAAAACAAAACTGTCAGATTTCAGAACATTTCACAGCAGCAAAAATAACTGCACTTGGGGAAAAAACATGCAGACACTTCTCAAAGTCATCTAGTCGCTTCAACAATGTGCCAAAGGCTTCTGGAATTGACAGGTTCGGTTTGCCACGCACCAAATGCGCCTACCCCTGCCAGCCCCGTCTCCCGAGGCTCCCGGAGTCTTTGTGTGCCAAAGCCGTGGTACAGAAACGACAGCAAGCAGGACGCCGCGGGGCCGCCTTGGCTCGGCCTTGTTACGTTACTGCTTCAAGAACTCTGCCCAGAATTCACAGGTGCCACAACGCCAAGTCCAAGGTGACTGAAGCAGGAGCCGGCAGAAGAACCACGTTCAGTCATACCTGATTGCACTCAGGACACTCTCTACTTGCCATGGAATTCGGTCCTCCTAGCTACCCCTAGAGAGGTCTCTCTGCTCTGCAGATGGAGGTTCCCCCTGGTCAGAGGCAGCCTTCCTTTCCTGGGACGGAATCCTTTGGTTTCCATCATGACTCTGCATCCTCGGCAGCAAAACTAGGGTTGAGCTGGTGGGCTTGGAGGATGTCACAGTGAGAAGAATGTTTGCTCTAAAAGTAGGAGGATGTGAGTTCGAGTCTCCACTGCCTGCATTAAAAAAAGCTGAGCACAGTTGCATGTGCCTGTAATCCCAGCTTTGAGAATGGGGTAAGAGGCAGGAAGAGCCAGGAACTACCAGGCCAGTCGGCCCAGCCAGAAAGGAGAGCTTTGGCTTCAGCAGAAGACATTGTCTCAAGGCAATAAGTCAGACATGGAGAGACAACTGACATTTTCTCTAGCCTCTTAAAGTACAGATATGGATGCACACGCCCACACAGGTACATAGACATAGACCACACGTACGCACAATAAAATTAAAATACAAGTTTAAAGGAGAAAGGTTTGTCTAGGCATGTAATTTCCCAACCAAAGCCAGTATCTTCTGGCTTCTTAAGCAGCCAGGGTGGTCATGTGACACATTTGATCACTGGATGCAAGCAATGTCCTCTGCTCTGTTCTCAACTTCCCAGGGCAAAAAATAAAAAAGAAAAAAAGAAAGAAAGAAAGAAAGAAAGAAAGAAAGAAAGAAAGAAAGAAAGGCTCATCTCGGATGGCATGTAGAAGTCACTTCAGGACCAGCCAGGGCCAAGAGAGGCACAGGGGTGAGCTGGCACTGTGAAGCTGCCCCCAGGAGAACCTGGACCCTGTCCACACCATTGTGGCATCTGAGGGAAATTAGCACTTAACCTACAGTGAGTGCTGGGCAGCAAGACTTGCCAGAGCCCCTCCCAGGGCTCAGCACAAGGAGCCCAAGCCGGGAGCCTCGCTGGATCCCATCCAGGGAGAAGCAGACACTGGTGACGAAGGGCCTTATGATGGCAGGACTCTATCCTGGCTATGACTCAGGTCACTGATGGATTCTGCATTCAAGCAAGTAGAAGAGCTGATGGCCTTTAGCAAGAGCACTGGTGGAGAGATGGTGAGAGGTAGACAGAGTGGCTGTATGTTTCAGAGAGAGCTTGGGGAAGACATTGAAGCTGAGTAAACCAAGCCGGTGACATTGTGGTGGCAGAGGATGCTTGTGGGAGAGCCAGCTTGGAGTCGGGATAAACTGGATCAGACTACGACACTGTGTGGTTGACTAAAAGGAGGTGTCCAGTAGTCAATCCGATATACAGGTGTGGATGTCAGAGAATGGCCTGAAAGTGTAAGTGAAGGCATTGGCCAAAGGCAGCTGAGGGATTGGCTGGGAGAGTGACTGGTGTGACCAAGTGAGTCTAAGGAACAGCAGAATTGGAAGGTTGATAGAAAAGAAGAGGCCTTTTGGGGAGCCCTGGGAGAAGGAGGATCCCTAAAGGAAAGGAGGGGCTTGGGGAATTACAAATCTAGAAGTCCTTAGAGAGAGAGAGTGGACTAGCTCAGTCAGTGCAACCATCAGATCAATCGAGGTGACAACCTCATGGATAGAGGAAGCTAAATTCAAATCACAACAGATGCAAGACCAACTCAGGGTCACTCAGGGGATGTGAGAGCCTTTGGGAGGCTGGTGTCAGCTTTGAGATGTGAGGAACAGGGATACAGGAACACAGGGACAGGCACAGGATGAAAGTGTCCAAGGGTGCTTGGCAGAGATGGCTCTGTGCAAAACTACATCTCGTTTCAAGACTAATCCCTGCCATCCTCCAATTTCCACCACTTTCTACTTAATATTTTCCTTAGATTCAATCCAAAATAGTCTCAAGTTTTAAACCTGCCTTCTGCTAGACAATATTCTCAGTAAAATTCAAATTTGTTGGGCTATTTTTTTTTTCTAATACACATGAAAGTAAATGTGCCATTATGTAAAAAGCCTGTCCAGGCACATCTGAAATTGCCTTGGGACCTGCAGAGTCCCTGCCCCACCCCCTGGCCATAGGAACTTGGGAAAGAGGAGTGCACACTCGTGTCTGGAGTCAGGTGATAGAGCGCGGCCTCTGGCCTCTGCTGGCCCCAGCTGGATGAGTTCAGGCACGTGACGTAATCTCCATCTCTACAAAGCGAGATAAGCTTGTCTGTGTGTCTGTTTATCTACTAGAAGGGAGACGCCAGGGCGATGTGACGTCAAGAGAGAGTCCTTAGCAGGCTGGCACTCCGTCAGCCTCTTGAAGTTTTATAGTATTTGTCATCACATTGATGAAGATGACCCCTATGGAATGGATGAATGGACACACATGCACACATGCCTGGGTGCCTGTGCCTGGCCCACCTCTCTCTAGCCAGGGCTGTGAAATGTTCCAGCTAGACTCTGGAATAGATTATAAACCACTAACTTCAGAGCCTCCATGCCAAACATGAGCACGGGCAGACCAAAAAGTGTGTCCCCCAGCTCCACACCCCAGTGTGATTGGCTCCTGGGAGGATCTGCCAGGGGAAGAGGCTCCGAAGTGCAGACAGGCTCTGCCTCCCAGGGCTGTGCTCACAGCGGGTAAACATGCAGAGGCTGCCGGGTACCACACCACATGGCAGCCAGTAGATTCCAGTTTGCCCACAGGCTGAGGGCAGGAGTTTCTCCCTGTTCTCTCTCCAAGTGAGAAGCTGTGTGGCCCGAGGCCATCACTACCGCCCCTGTTCATTGTAAAATGTACAATAAAGATGTACCACTGTAGATGCTAATTGCCCTGCCCACTTCCCCCCCACCCCCCACCCCTTCCTTTCTAAGTTTGGTCCTCTTTAAACTATTTTAAATAGGGCTTGTCCAAACTCTGAGGATCTGCAAAGAAAGCCCCTCTTCTTCTGAAGCTGCTGTCTACAGGTTCTATGTTGGGATAAAACTCGAAGAAGCTCTTCCAGCCCCTGACCAAGGCCTGTGGTTCAACCCCAGCCCCTTCCTCCTCACCACCGTTGCCAAAATCAGTTGCCCCGCTATGACCCGCATCCTGATAGCTGGGGAAAGGCAGTTTCTAAAGATAAAACAGCCTTATCTGGGCAAACAACTCCAGGAGGGAGAAACTGCAGACTTGCACATAACCCAGAAGTTACATTTTACTTGCCACCCCCCAACCCTCCTACGTAAACCCTTGAATATCCCCTTTCCCGGGGGCTGGAGAGATGGCTCAGTGGTTAAGAGCACTGCCTGCTCTTCCAAAGGACCTGTGTTCAATTCCCAGCACCCACATGGCAGCTCACAACTGTCTGTAACTCCAAGATCTGACACCCTCACACTTATGCACATAAAAAAAAAAAAAAACTAAATAAAATATTAAAAAAAAAAAAAAAAAAAAAAAAAAAAAAAAAAAAAAAAGAATATCCCCTTTCCCTTCGGCAGATACCCCTCTCCTTCTGTGTCTGCCCCTCACTGTTAGAAATAAACAGTCCAGTCTGTTAGGGCCAGTCTCTCTTCTCTGTCTCCTGTCTCTTTAAGCTGCCTCAGAAATCTAACATTAGGTTTCCTCAGAAATCTAACAGTCTCCCTGTAATTGGAGGGGGGGGGGGACTGATGCACATGAGAAAACTTTGAAGCAAGACGTAGCTTTAAAAAGTGGTCTGGCCTTCTCCCCGTTTAACAGGTACAGAAACTGAGGCCCAGGAATGCGGGGGGGGCTCAAAGCCACCGTCTGGCAAGCAGCATTCTGCAGGCTGTCTTGCCCCAAGCTCATGAAAACATTTTCCCAGGGACTTTGCTACACACAAAGTGACACCCTAAGGACCTTGTTTCTTTCTGCTCTCTGCAACTGCCAGCTTGTTCCCTGGAAAACGAGCATTCTGGCTGGGTTGTGGTTGACTGGGTCCAGAAAGAAATAACTCAGTCCAGGGTCAGAGGGCAGAGCCCAGAAAGCATGCTCTGTGGAACCCTGGCTGTGTGCTTGGCAGAAGTCGCTGTGGCCTAACGGGCCGAGGAGCCAGGCAAGCCCCTCTGCTCTACTTTCAGCACTGGCTGGGCCAAGACCAACCCGAGGACCACAAAAGGGCTGTGGCTGTGGCTGTGCCCAGGTAAGGAGTGCCTGTGATTAGCCCGAAGGTACTCTGTCCCAAGATGCCCCACCTACCCCTCTCCAGGGTAGGGGATGACCCTGTTCCTTCCAGGACCTTGCTAGGCCCCCAGGGCAAAGGTGAGCCCCTGCCCAAGCCCTGCTCAATTGCATCAAATTCCAAACTGGCTGGGTCCAAAGAGCAATCCCAAACATGCTTCTATAAAAATGTGTTGTAAAAGGAACATTCTCCACTCACACTGGCCCTCTGCCCGCTTCCACTTTGGGGTTCTGGGCAGAATTTGAGAAGCAAACTTCTCACCAATTACCATGAACAAAACAACTCCAGAAGATGCAAGCTGCTGCCAGGCCGAGCCAGGGACAAACCTCATGTACAAACAGTTTCCATTCTGTTTCAGGAAATCCCCAGAGATGTCCCTCACGAGGCCTAGGCCACGGCCCACCCTGTCCCATATGCCCCTGGCATCTCTCACCTGTGGCTCCGAACCTCAGCTCAGGCAGCCAGAAGCAAGCTCCCACAGATGCAGGCGTCTAGGAACACTACACGGAAAGGCCAGCCAGCCACCCTGAGACACAGGCCTTCCCATCTATAACGCACGCCCCAGCCAGGGCCAGACAGGACACTACTCACCCTGGGCATACTCCCAGACATATCAAAAGGTTTCTAAGGGCTGGGGGGGGCTTCGGAGACCCCTCCCCTCTCACGTCATACTTTATATGATCAAGGAAAGAGACAGGCAAGGGAAGCACTTCTGCTCGTGGCTCAGACCATGTCCCCAAATGATCCCATGCGCTAAGAACTGGGCCTTTCCAGAGCAGATTGGAAAATCCGCCGGAGTGAGTGGGGGCCTTGCCAGCTGCTTGGAAAAAATGTCTTTTTAGAGTCTATTGGAGTCATCCCCGCAGCCCTTCTATTCCAGTTTGCATGGCCTGTGGTATGGGTTGGAGACTGGGGTCTCAGACAGGCACACACGCATTCTGGCCTTTCTTAAGGAGCCTCCACCCAAAGTCAAAGGTAGTTCTGCCAGGTTTTCCTCCATGCTTTGGGAGGCTGAGGAGCAGGAGCAATCAGGGAGGGCTTCCCGGACAGTTGGCTCCTGAGCGTAAGTAGCAGTTTTTACAAAGCCAAGATGAACCTAACACAACATTCAGGTGAAGGAGTTACAGAGTGCATAATCGGCACATTAGCATGTCACAGACAGCACGGGCACCTGCAGGAGTTACAGAGTGCATAATCGGCATGTTAGCATGTCACAGACAGCACGGGCACCTGCAGGAGTTGCAGAGTGCATAATCGGCATGTTAGCATGTCACAGACAGCACAGGCACCTGCAGGAGTTACAGAGTGCATAATCGGCATGTTAGCATGTCACAGACAGCACAGGCACCTGCAGGAGTTACAGGGTGCATAATCGGCATGTTAGCATGCCACAGACAGCATGGGCACCTGCAGGAGTTGCAGAGTGCACAATCGGCATGTTAGCATGCCCAGACAGCACGGGCACCTGCAGGAGTTGCAGAGTGCACAATCGGCATGTTAGCATGCCACAGACAGCACGGGCACCTGCAGGAGTTGCAGAGTGCACAATCGGCATGTTAGCATGCCACAGACAGCATGGGCACCTGCAGGAGTTGCAGAGTGCACAATCGGCATGTTAGCATGTCACAGACAGCACGGCACCTGCAGGAGTTGCAGAGTGCATACAGGCATGTTAGCATGTCACAGACAGCACAGGCACCTGCAGGAGTTGCAGAGTGCACAATCGGCATGTTAGCATGTCACAGACAGCACAGGCACCTGCAGGAGTTGCAGAGTGCATAATCGGCATGTTAGCATGTCACAGACAGCACAGGCACCTGCAGGAGTTGCAGAGTGCATAATCGGCACGTTAGCATGCCCAGACAGCATGTGCACTTGCAGGGCTAGCCAGGTGGGACCTTGAGGAGGGATAAATCTAGCAACTAAGGAGGAGAGGTGCCAGGCAACCTGGCCACAAGCAGTGTGGGCTTTGAAAAACTGTGTGGATCCATAGAAGGCTCTAAATAGATAGTGACACACGACCATGTCTTAGAAAATTCACTCTGGTGGCCACAGAGTAGCACCAACAGAGGCCAGGTATGAGCGACTGGAAATGTCCTTTCTGAATCCCTAACTCCCCAATGGCCCTGGGGTGGGGCCTCTTGGCTTCTCTATCTAGAAGAGGCCCTCACTCACTGACCTCTCAGCTGCTACAAAGGACAGCTGGGTGCCATCTGACTTGTCATTATCTGAGGGTCCTATGGAGACAGTGTCCCAGCCTGCCTCTCTCCCACCAGTTCCCCCTCCCTCTTCCACTGCTATTGATCTGGGACACTTTTACGCTGTTCCACTTTGGAGCTGTTCCTCACATTGAACAAAGGGCTCCAGGTAGCATCTGATTAAATAGCCACAGCTGGCTCAGAGGAGCCCATGCAGGCGCTGGCACAGTGGAGGGAACCCAGTCTACAGCATTTACTGAGATGCACAACCTATATTCCACCCAAAGGGGATGTGGGGGTGCAGGTGCAGCACTGGAGAACACGGGAGCAGTAACTGTAAGGAGGAGCAATGGTACAGAGCTCAACTCAGCAAGGTAAGCCAGTGAGCAGAGGCCTGGGGTTATGAGATTGCAGACTAACCACAGCACCCAAGGGCACAGGACGTTCACGGCTCTGGTGATGAAGATCCGAGTCAGCTAGGTCAGCCGTGAGGTTAAGATTACGGTTGGGAATACTGAGAGTGTGGCTGTGACGCTTTATTGTCAATTTGAAACCAAGTGTGGTGGCTCAGTTTAATCCCTAGCACTTGGGACCAGAAGCAGGCAGATATCTGTGAGTTCAAGGCCTAGTATAGCAAGTTTCAGGCCGGCCTGGTCCATATAGAGAGAGCTTTGAGATGCCTGGGGGTGGAGGTGGGGGTGGGGTGTTGGTAAAGGACAGCAGCTGAGGGGAAAGGCTCACGGAATGTGGGCAGCACTATCAACAGGCTGAAGACTCGGACAAAGCGTCAAAGGTAAACTGTACTGTTAAATGTAAGGTCTGAAAAAGGTGAATGGGGCCAGATGCAGAGCAGGAAATGCAGGGAGAGTTGTACATAAAGTGGAAAGGCCCCATCTTCAAATGTACACCCAGGGAAAACATACACTTCAGGGATGCACATACGCCTGAGAGTGACGTGGCCACTGGACAGCAACCAGTTTCATACCAGCCGTGTTGGTTTCCACTGTAAAGACACTATGACCACAGCGACTCTTATTAAAAAAAAAGCATTTAATTGGGACTGGCTTACAAATTCAGAGGTTTAGTCCATTATCATCATGGCGGGAAGTACAGCAGCATGCAGGCAAACATGGTGCTGGAGAGGGAGCGGAGAGTGCTTCATCTGGATGCTCAGGCAGCAGGAAGAGAGAAAGACTGGGCTTTTTGAAACCTCGAAGCCCACCCTCCAGGGACATACTTCCTCCAACAAGGCCACACCTCCTAATACATTCAAATACTTCCACTTCCTGGTGACCAAGAATCAAACCTATGAGCCTATGAGGCCCATCTTCATTCAAACCACCACACTGGCCATCCCAGTGCTGGCCTAATGGACATCAGGAACAATCATGTGGACAGGGTTTACACGGGCCAGATGTATAGGATTGCCTTGCATGGCAGATCCAGGTCCTGGCTGCAGCATCAGAGAGCTTTCTTTCCCTCCACCCACACTGCTCCTATAGTGGGCACAGCTATCCCTCAGAACAAAGTACCCATTAGAAGAACCGGCAAGCAAGAGCTCCAGAGCCCCCTGAACATCTGTCTGGGGGAGGCAGAAGTCTCTAGCCTGCATGAGCAGCTGAGGATCCACAATCTGTAACTCTAGGCCCCACCTACAGATCCCATGGCAGGCACTGCAGTTAAGCAGATGCTGGGGTGGGGGGGCGGGGTCTGTGATGGGATTGAACAAGGCAGGGTCTCCCACCTTCAGTCAACACTTGCACTTTGGCACGTGCAAACATATGTTCTCTTGGGCATGCTACAGAGATCTCCTTACCCCTTTATCCAGCTCCACTGCAGGCATTGACAGAGAACCAAGCTTGACCATAAGGGATCATGTAGTGAGCAAGAGGGGAGGTGTGGCAGACCCTCTTCTGAATCATCAGCATCTAGAACAATACCTATAGAAGATTCTAGAAAGCCTTGGTTTTGTCATCTATGGACAGGAGTCCTTGGTAGCAGGATGTCCAGGGTCTTTATAAGATGCACCCTAACCCACCAGAAGCTACAGAAAGATGTCAGGTCCCCTCTGGGCCTTGTAAAAGGCACATTGTTGGGGGGCATGTATTAATCAGCGGGAATCTTGGCCAGGACCTTAGGAATCAAGGTACTGGGTCCTGTCAACCATTCTACAGAAGACCCACTGCTTTCCAGGACCCAGAAATACCACCCCACCCTCACAGCAGCTGGTGCCAGCCTCAGTGGTGGCCCCTATGATACAGGGCCTCGGTCCTTCCCCCACTGACCCCACCACCACAGGGGTGTAGCTTTCTCCTGACTCACAGGGGTGTAGCTACCCTGCAAAGCCGTGGTCAGCTGAGCAGTCCCCTGGCCAACTCTAAGGAGCAACCTCCACAAACAATCCCACCACTAATGATGGCTTCCAAAGATGCTTGCTCCCCAGGCCTGCTCCCTAGAAACCCCGACTTCCAATTCTCAACAGTCATATGGGAAGGCAGATGTTTCAGAGGTACCCTGGTCGGGGTGTTTGGAGCCTAAGGTGACAAGGGATCCTAAGAGGGGTTGTGAAAAGGAAAGCTGACCTTCCTCGGGACTCCACATGACTCCCACCCTGGTTGCCAGGTCTGCACAACGCTTGCCCATCACAGAGGCAGAGTGGAGGGGTTACCCAGAGTCATGGAGCTGGGAAAGAGGAACTGGGCCTATCACATGGTGACAAGGCTGTCTCTGGAGCTTCTGGATATGACCAAGCTGGGCCTTCCCCCACATACAGTCCTGACATCCAGAGATGCTGCCCTAGGAGGCCTGCCTGGTTCCAGGCTTGGGGCATTCTGAGGGCTACAAGCCGTCAGCAGAGTGGGGCTGCCGTGATGTGGAGAGCTCTGGACCTCTGCCTATCCTTGCCAGCTGAGCCGCACAGCCGAATCCTTCCTTCAGCACAGAAAGTCCAGAGCGCATGGCCTTCGTGGGAATTGCATCTGCCTCCACAGCTCTGCTTCTGCCATAGGTTGGGCACCCTGTGTTCCGTCATCCAGCTGGGGTCAGCCTCAGGGCAGAGATATTGAGGTCCCACTCCAGTAGGCGCAGCCAGAGCAGAACCTTATCTTCCTCCCGCCTAGAAAGTTGTGGAGGCCCTGGCCCAGCAGAGCTCTGCTTCCTCTGTTAGAACGGACCCCCATGGCTGCTGCTGTAAGGTCTCTCGCTCTTTTCTCCCTCCATCTCAGCAGCAAGATCAGTTCCTACATTCCTGAAAGAGACCTCAGCCAGGGCATAGAGGAGATCAAGCCATGTGCAGCAGGCACCAGGCTTCTATTTCTCCTCTGTCTTATCCCTTCCTTTGTGCCTCTCCTGGGGTGGACGCTTTCAGGAAAGAGATGTATTCTTCCCATAAGCCCCCTTTTACCCAGCATCCAGTCTGTTAAAAGTAGCTGTGTAAGACTGCTATGTGTCGGGGCTTAAGGAACCCTGAAGTTAAAGGGTTAAAGGAAAAAGCATAATGTCACTGTGCCTGCTCCCTTTTCAGTAGATCCCTGAAGATGGCAAAACTACTACACCCTTACGTCCTGTCCCTTGCATCATGTTCTGGGGCCCTGAGCTGGTTCATCTGTAGGGGCCCAGGCCCAGTACTACCACCACTTTACGTCCCAGGTGGTGTGGCCTGTTGGTCAGTCCCTCCTGAAGATGACCTCACTCCTGACATGTCCAGAACCTTCTCAACAGCTTTGTTTTGCTGAGAGAAGTGGGCGGGCCTGTCAAAGTAAGTACCAGATGAAGTGGAGTGCTCCATTGGACAGCCATAGGCAAGGAGAGTCCCTTCTGACCTGGAGATGTGGGAATTTGGATTCAGCCCTAGATCACAAAGTAGGGAAAGCTTTTGATATCCATCGCTCAGGATAATGTGGACTAAAGGACCACAGGGAGGAAGCATCTGACTTGTGCAAGCCTCAAGCACCTGGGTCCCACACTCCCTCCCAGGAGTTCCCCCAGGATGGCCTCTTTCCCCTCCACTCTACCAGGGATCAGCCTGCAGGGAGGCAGCTACAATCTATGATGGGGAAAAGGGCACTATCATTTCAGTACCAACTTAAGGGTCTGCCTGCCTGGGGCACAAGGGAGAATAGGCTAGCCTCGGAATCCATCTGCATCTGCAAGCCCAGGCCACGTCTCACACTGTAAGGACCTAACTTCTGCCCCATGCAAGTAGCACTCTATGGAATGAGGCTATGAGTAGATGGTAGCTAGCATTTTGTTTTCTGTTTTCAATGTTCTTTCTTGGCAAAATAGAAAGTTGGCACTCTAAGACAGGAACTAAACTTGATTTTTGAAATTTTAATTGTTTGTGAAATCCACAGGCTTGGAACTCCATATCAATCTCTCTCTCTCTCTCTCTCTCTCTCTCTCTCTCTCTCTCTCTCTCTGCCTCTGTCTCTTTCTGGGTCCAGGGACATAGCTTAGTGAGTACTCCACCAGTGAGTTATACCCCATCCCTGAGTCATCTCCTTTTATTCTCCCAGCCCTCACCAGCAGCAGCTGAGGTCCATCTAGCCCATTTTACAGGTGACATACAGGTGATGAGAAGGGACCAGCCTGAGACCTCATATCCTGGAGTGAGGATGGGGCTGGAACAGGATCTGTCTGACCTGCCGGAGCTCCTGCTCCCCTCCTGAGCCAGCCCCACCCTCCTGTGGCCCTTGTCTTCGGACCAGTCTCCACCATCCTCCGTTCAAGCACATGGAGGCTGATGGAGTCCTTTCCGGTCCCTCCCATCTTCTTGCCAGGAGCGGAAGACATGGTCATCCCGACATTGGCCAGGGATCTGGGTCAGTCCGCCCCAGTGAGGGTTCTGCCCACTCGTTCCTGCCCCACCCACACTGCCCCACGGCAAGTAGCCCGGTCTCCAGAGTGAGCCTTGCTGCCCCTGAACCTGACAACACACACACACACACACCAGGTTCCTGAGCCTGAGCTGAGGCTGGGGGTCCTGGCTCTCCTTGTCTGGATTGCCACTGTCCCACTGTCCTGAAATGGCCCAGACCAAAGGGCCTAACTGCAGTTACTCAATGAGAATAAGGACAAGTTGTTCACAGTGGCCACAAGCCAAGGGCTCCAACTGTGGTCTTGCCTTGCCTCCAGAGACTTCCGCACAGTCCTCCGGCCCTGTTCTGTGGGGAAAGCTGGCCCTGGTCACGCTGCCTCCCCAGCTTTACCAAGCATTAATGCTTCCTCATAGACAAACATCCAAGCCTAGGATTCATCCCTCTGACTTTCCACCACCCTCTCCAAAGACCCTGAGGATACCAACCCTGCCCTTACCTTCTGTTGTGTCTATGCTGGAAGGCCTCACTTCCAGCCCCTGACTGGCCTACCTCCCCTCCTGGCTGTTCAGACAGCACCTCTACCAACATGTCTTTGTTGAGGAGGAGAGGCCTCTAGACCCTCTCTTCATGAGATGGTCTAGCCTCAGAGCCTCGGAGCTTTCATCTGTAGAGAGGGCATACCAGCAGTACCCAGCTTGTGATGTCATAAAGACTGAACAAATAAGACAGCGGGTACACGTACAGACATGGTCACTTAGTGATGGCTCCGCTCATGGAAAGCTAATGTTTGTGATTTCCACTGCTTCCTCCCATCACCATGGCCATATTCTGCCACCCACACACCTCCTGGTGCTCTGCCTACATCACTCGGCCATCTTGTTTGCCTTACCTTCTCCAAGCAATCTTGCCTCTTGTTGTGGCCTTATGTCTCCAGCAGCCACTCAGCTCTACTGGGGCAAGCTAAGCTGCCACATGGACATTTCTTCCTGGATGGCTCCCCGGCCCCAGGTCTGAAAGTTAGCATCTCTAAGGTTTTCTTCTTGCCTACCTCCTTCTGCCCCAGCAGACTCTGCTAGTGGGTACTGACACAGTATTTCCAACCGCACTCCTGTTACCAAAGCTCTTGTCACTCAGTAATGTCTTTGGTTGCAAATGCTAGAAGGCCCAGTAATGGTGAGTTCCTTTAAACACACAGTAGTCTATTTTCATAGGCCAACAATAAGTCTTTGGGCCATTGTGATGACTGTTCTTGGTTGTCAACTTGACTACGTATGGAATTAACTAAAATCCAAATGGCTAGACACACCTGTGAAGATTTTTTTTTAATTAAATCATTTGAAATGAGGAGAGGAACATTTAATATGGATCTCTGAGGTGGTAAAAATGCTCCTTTAATACAGATATTTTGAGAGGGTAAGATCCACGTTTAATCTGGGCCACACCTTCTGCTGCCAATCTATATAAAGGGCATAGAAGGAAGCTTGCTCTCTCTTTGCCTGCTTGCTCTTGCTTTTGCTGGCGAGTCCATTTCTTCATTGTCATTAGAGCCTACTTCTTAAGGATTCCAGTGTATACTAGAGACCAGATGGGACTGAACAACTATTGGATTCTTGAACTTTCCATTGGTAGATATAAATACACATACGTATATAGTGTGTATATAAATACATTTATGGATTTATTAGAATGATTTACAGGTTGTAGTCCGTATCTATATGAAGAGAGAGGAGAGGATTTGTTCTATTAGTTTGGTTCCTCTAAAGAACATTGGCTAATATACTCATCATCTACTGACATTGGTTCTACACCTCTGGGACAGCTGTCTCTGTCCCCTTCCATGACTTCGACTGACTTTGTCCTCATGGGTACAAGATGGCTACATTAGCTCCAAAAAAATCAAATCTAAATAATACTCAAAGGCAAGTAGCATGAAGAAAGACAAGGTTAGAGACATTCCTCACATAATCCCTCTTATCAGAGGGACCGAAGTCTCTCCCAGAAGCTCTTGAGTTCATGCAAGAATTGGTTCATGTTGCCACACCTAGCTGCAAGGGAGTCTTCTGGAGAGCAACTTCATATGAATGTGGATAGCATTGTTTGCACTGCTGCCCTTGACAAAGCTATGGCTCCTCCATCCTCCACATCTTGTCAGCCACTGTGCCAGGCTTCCTCTGATGCCCTGATATAGTTCTATGTGGTCCTGACCATACCCCTTACTGTGTATAGATAAGCCTCGTCTCTTATCCCTTGTACCAACATACCTGTACCAGGCACTGAGGAAGCAAGAGATTTCCAAAGCCAGCCCTTTCAGTAGCTCCTTACTTCTCTGAGAAGAATCGACTAAACTCTGTTCCCAAGTCCTCCCCCGGGGACCTGTATATCTTTCCAGCTTCACCTTCTCCTAATTGTCAATATCCCTCAATCTAAGAATGAGTTTCCCCTAAAGTCAACCCTAGACAAGGAGGAGATGGTGGGTGGTGTTAGTGCAATAGATACCTCAAGGGCAGCAGAGAAACATAGCAGAAAGGACTCAAGAAGAGTGGGCTGTGAAATGCTGCCCAGAGGCTGGAGGAAGAATGCCCCCCATGTTAGTATCCACCTAAGGGTTAGGGAAACTGAGGACTAGACCACCTATTCCCAATGTCCATTGGTTCAGAGCTACTCCTAAGAGGAAGGAATTTCAGCAGGAATGGTAGCCAGCAAGGCACTTGGGTTCATAGACCATGAGTCTGGGGCTGTGTAGCATGTACCTTGCACAGCCTCCTGCCCCTTAGATCCTGAAACAAGAAGATCCTTTAGAAAGAGGCCCAGGGGTGTGTGTGTGTGTGTGTGTGTGTGTGTGTGTGTGTGTGTGTGTGTGTGTGTGTGTGTGTGTGTGTGTGTGTGTGTGTAATAATAATAATAATAATAATAATAATAATAATAATAATAATAATAATAATAATAAAAAAATGGGCTATAAACTTGAGAATGGGGGATCTGGCAGGGTTTGGAGGGAGAGTACATGGGAGATACTGAATGGAGGCAAGGGAAGGGTAGAGTGTGTGATTCTATTTTAATTAAAATGTATAGGAAGGAAGAAAAGAAGGAAAAAAGAAAGAAAGAAAGAAAGAAGGAAAGAAAGAAAGAAAGAAAGAAAGAGGGACCCAGAGAAAGGTCTGCTATGACCCAGGTATCCTCTCAAACCCTTCCCCCTTACAACTCTGTTGGAGCAGAGCTAGCCTTTAAGACCAACCTGGACTCTAGGAAGAACCTAAGAGCAAGCACTCTCCCTCACAAAGCCTCAGCTTCCCCTTTGGGGAGTCAGAGACTACTGAGAGCCTTGCAAATCTTTACAGATATAACAGAAAGGAGGTTGGTCAGAGGGCATTTGTGACCCAATGTGTCCCATGGTTGGATACCCAGCCACATCCAAGTCAGGAGATACCCCTCCCCCACCTCTCTGGGTCCAACCCACCTCCTTGCCCCAGGTCTGTGATAGACAAGAGGAATAAGCCCTAGCACAGAGCCAGCCCCAGGAGCAGAGAGAAGGCAAATTAGGGAATTCCTGGGCACCTTCAGGGTCCTCCCATCCCCAGGTGCCTTGAGGTGACTTAGAGGTCAAGCAGTGCAAAGCCAGACTCCAGTGCCATCAACTGCTAAGTGGTACCCAAGCTCAGGTAGGGGTGGCCTCTGTCTCACTAACTGCAGCCCACATGGTGGCCACTGTGGACTCTCAGGCACAGCAGGGTCAGCACCCGGACAGAGGCGGAGCTGGGAAAGCCCCAGGCGGCAGAGCTGGGTCGGTGACAGGCGGCCCAGTGCCCAGGCAGAGGACAGGACACTATGTTTTGATTATTTCCAGTTTCCTGACCCCCAAGTAGTGATTTAATGTTCCTGTTTACTCTAAGGGTTAGAACAGAAGGCGGGCCAGCTAAACAGCCCTCCCCTGGAGTCACCCCTAAAACTCCCAGAAGGGAGACACCAGGGCTCTGGGTGTATCCAGGACCCTTGGGACAAATCCAGGACTGGGCCAAGCATCCAGTAGGCCCGGGCAAAATACAGTATGCCTCTGGGGAGTGTGGCCAGGTGATCCATATGGGCAGCCTAAGCTTGACATGAGGACCAGGGAGCCTCAGAGCTCACTTTACCTCCCGCCCCCATGCAGAGATGCCAGGATGATGGCCTGGACCATGTCTCCCCTAGGAGTTTGGTATGGTGGGACTACTGAGCAGGTAGGGCCAAGGGCCTGTGGCTGGTTGTGGGGGGGCAGGCTTGAAAGTCACAAACCTAGCTCCCGGCTCCTGCAGCTGTGGCACACAGACTAGTCATAAGACCACTAGACACGGGGCCTTCCATGGCATCCTCCGAAGCTCCGTCTTTACAGAGCATGCAAAATGGTGTTGATTTTTTTTTTTAATTATGACTGGCGATATGAAATGGTGTCGCTGTTGAAAACAATTGAAGCGGCAGCCTAGCTCTGGTGTATGTATTCCCCCTTATTCCAAACACATGCCCGGCCCATTAGTCACACATCTCACAGTGAGACAGAAGGTGAGGATGGGGCCAGGACACACGGGAAGGGAGCCCCTGCAGCCTCTGCGGCAGCCTAGAGCTGCCCACTACGGTGACCACAGATCACTCATCGTGGCCACCACGCCTCCTCTGTAAGTCATATGCTGCTTAGAGAGCTGTGGGGACTTGGGATACCTATCTTTGCTGTGTCCAGCCCTGATCCTTCCCTTAGCCGTCCAAGCCCAGGAACTTCTGAGCCTCCCACATTGCACAAGAGGTTACCAAGGCCTGGCTGATTAAGCCAGAGAGGCTCAGGAGGACAGATTATCCCTGTAATCTCTTCTGATACCCTATTTGATCTGGGCCTCAGTTTCTCCATGACTGAAACTGGAGTTGGGTCCAAGAACCACCCCCTTCAGTTATCCATCACTTTCTATGATAGTATAGGATGAATGGAGGAGAGCTGTGTCAGGCCTCCAACATGGGGCGGAGGCTGGAGTCTGCACCCACTGCAGCCTCCTTCACAAAGGGCCCATGGACCTGGCAGTGCCTGGTAACTCCAGCTATATGATTTCTGGCACATCTATCCACTTCTCTGAATCGGAGGGCACTCGTGCCTAGAACGGGAGGTGGTGGAAGTCTGTAGTCATCAGTTCCAAGTAAAGAGTGGGTCTGAGAAGACAGTGGAGACCATCAAGAGCTGTGGGCTGGCCGCCCCTTCCTCGCTGGGAGCCAGCAGCAGGAGGAAGGTGTGGAACACATGGACTTGGTGCCTTTTCCCCAGTTTCTCCTCTGAGCTCTGGGGTAGGACTGACTAGGAGAGAACCCTAGGCTGTCTTAGAAAAAGGGAGTCCCTCTCCCCATGCAGAGCTGGCACCAGGGCCCTAGGATGGAGGAGGGAGTCTCGGGGGCAAGGGTGGGAGTGAGACCAGGAGGCTGAACAGAGGAGGATACAACACTAGGCCAGGAGAGGGAGGGGCAGGGCCAGGAGGGGTGTCACTGGGGTGGGAGGTCTGTCGCCGGGCACGTAGTGCAGCAACTGAAGCCAGCTTCTTTTAGTGTCCCAATCCCTCTTTCCAGATTGGCTACTTAGGAGGGGAAAACAGCTTAGAAAACCTACAATTGCCAGAAAAATGGGTCAGTGGCCAAGAGGGATTGCAACACAGTGGCCCTGAGCAATGTCCGCTGGTGCCAGGCTGAACAGGACTCAGCTTTGGGTACCTTCCCTGGTGCCGCCTAGCCACGGGACCCAGAGCCCAGACCCTGCCTGCTGGACGCTAAAACCTGGCTCCCAAGACAAAGGGACAGCCAGATGGCCACAGACGTCAAAGTGTGCTAAGGCGTGCCTTCTGCGGTCTCCTACACAGGGTGGGGAAGGGATCCAGAGGCAGCAGGTTGGGGAGAGCCTGGGATAAGTTTGGGTTACACAGATTGATGAGACACCCAACATTGTTGGGGGCTGCAGGCAGAAGCCTGGAGAAATGAGAAGGTGTGGGGACCCCCAGATGGGCACTACAAAGGAGTGAGATGGCGGTCATGTGCTCCTGGGGTAAAGCCCCCTGGGAGGGGGGTGCTGTCCACTCACATGACACTGTCCAAGCTCTTCCTTCCTACTTCAAGGCTTCCTGGCCACCAGAAGCCAGATATGCTTATACTAGTTTCAGGCTGGGCTGAGCAAAGGAGCATTTTCTACATCTTCTTAAAACGTGGATGGTACCCCATGGGGTGGTCACGTACCTGAATGTGGGAGTTGAAAAAAAGCTGGCCAACAGTAAAAGGTTTCTGAAGGCACAAGGAGGGCTGGATTAATTCAAAATCAAACGGATGACGAAGTGGCGGTGTCGCTGGCGGTGTGGCTGGCGGTGCTCAGCTGTGCTGTACTGCACAACTTCACTGCAGCCTGGTTTTGTTAATTTAGTCATCAATTGATTCTTGAGACAGTTTTCTTGTCTATCCCAAACAGGTCTTGAATGGCTGAGGATGGCATTGAACTTCTGATTCTCCTGACTCTATCCCCCTGAGCGCTGGGATTACAGGCATGAGCCACCACACCTGCTTACTCTGTGCTGAAGATGGGGCCCAGGGGTGTGCACATGGGAGGCAAGCATTTGATAGCTGTGGGTTTTGTCACATATGGTTGTGGACATCTCTCCTTGGTTTATCCAGTAATCTGCCAGTCACTGGTGAGAGATTTGTAAAAAAAAAAAAATTATGCTTTTTAAAGTAAAATACATCACTTTTATCCTCCCCTTTATTTGTTCCTGCCCCTCCCAAGACCCTTCCTTCCATGTCCCCCCTCACTGTCCCCCCTCACTCTTTCAAACTGATGGCCTCTTCTTCCATGATTAATATTGCTATACATGTCATACATGTGTACAGGTATGCATGTATGTATATGCACAAATATATATTAAGATCCTGAGTGAGGTGTCCCAGACCCAGAAAGACAACCATGGTATGTATTCTTACTCATAAGCCTATTTTAGCCATATAGTACAGGGTAACCATACTACAGTTCACAGACCCAAAGAAGATAAGTAACAAGGAGGACCCAAGGGAGGATGCTTAAATCTCACCCAGAAGGGGACATAGAACAGACATCAAAAGTGGCTGAAGAGAGAGAGAGCAAGGTAGGAGAGGGAGCACAGAGAGAAATGGGGGTGGGGATCAGACCTGGGAAGAATGGGTGGGGGGGGGCAGGACAGAGGACAGGCCTGTGGAGAAGAGAAACCAGCAGAGGCATCTCTGTGACAAGCTAGAGACTTAAGACATGGTAGGCTTCTAGGAGGATATCGGGGACTTTAGCTAAGACTCTTTGTAGCAAGGGCCATTGAGACAGAAGAGGATACCCTCTAACTAGACAGGACTCCTAGTGGAGGGAGGGGAACACCAACACACCCACAAGAACTTTGACTCAAAATTTACGCTGCCTACAAGATATGCAGGGATAAAGATGGAACAGAGATTGAGGGAATATCCAGCCAATGCCTGGCCCAACCTGAGACCCACCCCTGACACGACTCGAGAAAGCCAATCCCCCTGACACTACTGATGATACTCTGCTATGCTTGCAGACAGATGGGAGCCTAGCACAGCTGTCCTTGGAGAGGCTCCACCCAGCAGTGGATCAAAACAGATGCTGAGACACACAGCCAAACATTGAGAGTCTTGTGGAAAAGTGGGGGTGGGGTGGGGCAGGGGAAGGATAGAAAGACTTGGAGGTGACAGGAGTTCCACAAGAAGACCATCAGAGCCAACTAACCAGGGCCCAGAAGGGCTTTCAGAGACTGAAGCACCAACCAAAGACCCTGCATAGACTGGCCATGACCCCCTACAGAGATGTAGCTGATGGGCAGCTCAGGCTTCATGTGGCTCCCCTAGTAAGGGGAGCAGGGCTGTCTCTGGCATGGACTCTATTGCCTGATTTTTTGATCACTTCCTCCCAGCAGGACACAGGGGAAGAGGATGCACTCAGTCCTGATGTGACTTGATGAGTTGGGTGGGGTGGGTTGGTGGCTCCCCTTCTCTGAGGACTTTTTTTTTTTTTTTAATATATGTCTGGATGTTTTGCCTGCCCGTATGTCTATGTGCCATATGCATGCAATGCCGGAAGAGGCCATGAGAGGGCATTGGACCTCCTGAAACTGGAGTTACAGATGGTTGTGGGATGCTATGTGGGTGCTGGGATTCAAATCCCTGGTCCTCTGTAAAAGCAGCCAGTACTCTTAACTGTTGCTAAGCCATCGCTCCGTGCCTGAAAACAAAGACTTTTAATGTTTCCTTATTGTATTCTTCAGCACATGAGCATCCAATTACTATAGCTTAGCTTTGTTGTAACTTTTTAACATATCGTTTGAAGACGTTTTTGTTGTTGTTGCTGTTTTCGTTTGGTTTGGTTTTTCATGACAGGGTTTCTCTATGTACCCTTGACTGTCGTAGACTCACTTTGTAGACCAGGCTGGCCTCGAACTCATTTCGATCCACCTGCCTCTGCCTCCCAAGTGCTGGGATTAAAGGCGTGCGCTACCACGTTCGGCTTGAAGAATTATTTTTAATGGCGTGCGTGCGTGCGTGCGTGCGTGCGTGCATGTGAATGTAAGTGTATGTGCCTCCAGAGGCCAGAGGAAGGCCTTGGATCCTTTGAGCTGCCACATGGTGTGGAGAACCCTACTTTGGGCCTCTGCAAGTGCAGTATGTACCGCTAAGCGCTGAGCCACCACCTCTCCAGCCCCAAATGTTTGATTTTTAAAATTGGGTGCTAACTTGAATTGTATTTTTAAAAATTGTTATAATTTAATTTGAGATTAGAACAGAGTTTCTAATGTTTAAATTTTTCCCTAAACATGCCTCTGCTGTTTCACACTATGGATTATGTGAGACACTGTTCACTCCCAGGATCGATGATTACAAAATCAAAACATCAGTCAGTTCTAAAATGCACTGAAGGTGCCCTGTGTCTTGCAGTGTCAAACATTTAACCAAAGTTTAGATCTTTATGTAAAAATAAGCAAATCCATGCCATTTGGATGTGAACATGCTGTCATCTTTAATAACTGGTAAAATTACATGTATATCAAAGAATTGTTTGCTTTTGTCTTATTAGTATCTACTAATTGTATATAATAGTAGGGTTTCACTGTGATAATTTCTTACATGAACATAATATATTTTATTATACTCATCCCTGTGCCCTTTTCCTACCTCCTTCCCACTCCTCTTGATCTGTTTTCTCTTCCCAATTCTTCCTTTCTACTTTCATGTCTCTTTTTCCCTGTGTGTGTGTAAGTGTATGAACGTATGTGTGTCTCAGTGTTTATGTGTGCATGTATGTGTCTGTGTGAATGTGTGTAGGTGGGTGTGTGTATGTGTGTGTGTCTTAGTGTGTATGCATTTGTATGTATGTAGGTGTAAATGTACGTATGTGTGCGTCAATGTGTGTGTGTGTGTGTGTGTGTGTGTGTGTGTGTGTGTGTGTGTACCAGTGAGTTTCACTGAGATGGGTATATAGATGGTGGTAGGAGCAGAAGCAGCTGCCAGTGGCAACACCACTGAAGTTAATGTCTTGTCCTCCCTCAGTAACCATAAACTGCCTACAGGTCCTCAGAGCCTCTCTATAGGTGGGGGCCCCATGAGCCTCTCCTCTGTCCATGCCATGATATTAATAGACTCAGTATTGTATAGGTCCTGTGCAGGTAGCCATTGTGTGAGTTCAAGAATGTCACAGCCATGCCTTGCCTGATAGCCACATACTCTCAGCACTTTGACCATCTATGAGACTCCGCAGGTACCCACTACAAAAAGACACTTCTCTGGCCAAAGCTGACAGTAGCGCTACTCTGTGGAGATGACTGGCACATTGTGCCCACAAAGCAAAACAGCAGCTATGGCTCCCCTCCATGGCCACAGTACCTGACACCAATTCCTTCCTTACCTCCAATCAGAACGTGGTTACTCTCCCCGTGTCAGACATGCCACTGTTGCACCAGCGAGCACATCTTGCCTGGCAGTTTGATCATTGAGAAAGACTGGTGATTGATTGCAATCATCTCCCAGCAGCCTGCTCAACACCTTCCAGCACTCTGAGGACTAGCCATCAGGAAAGACACTTTCAGCTCAGTTCCAACCTGATTGCCTTGCATCCTGTAACTGGAGCACATCGTATCTTCAGCAATAAGGTCTTATATCAATATTGGGTGGACAACCAGCTGCAGTGGTGACCACCTGAATTGTCTTGATGTCTCCTTGGCCAACAGTTTGCATCAGGCACTGGGATTTTCACTTTAGTAACCTGTGGCTTCTGGGAGCTGCTCTATCCGCTCGTGAAGGGTACCACTGCTAAAAGTCTTTTTTATTTTGATTTATTTTATTACACACAAAGTAAAGGTAGAGTGTACATGTGTCACAATGCATGCATGGAGGTCAGAGAACAATTTACAAGTCAGTTCTTTCCTTCCAGTATGGACTCTGGGGATCTAACTCAGATTGATTGGTTTGGCAGCAAGCATATTTAGCCACCTAAGCTATCTTGCCAGGCCCCATTTTATTTTATTTTTTTAATTAGCTTACCAAGTATCAGGATTACATGTGGCTTTTTATATCCTTGTTTTGGCTTCATCTCGCCTATCTTCCTGCCACTCCTCCTTAAATCTTTCCACCCCCAGTACCCCCCCTTCTACCTTCAAATCACACGTTCCACCACCCTCCCCAACCCTAGAAGCCTTCTTTATCATCCCTTGAGGGTCTCTTTCTAGTTCCCTGGCCACACAAACTCACTCCCATATAAATGCACATATGTGAAAATCAGAAGCTAGGATCCTCATATGGGAGAAAGTGTGTGCTCATCTTTCTGAACCTGGGTTAACTCACTTAATACAATATTTTCCAATCCCATCCATTTTCCTGCACATTTCATCATTTCAATTTTCCTTACAGCTGAATAAAATTATATTGTGCATTTTCATTATCCACGGACGTCTAGGCTGACTTGAGTTTCATTTCTTTAAAATGCTAAATTAATTTGGCTTGAGATTAGAACAGAATTTCTATTTAAAAAAAAAAAATCTGAAATGGCCCCAGACAGGCTTCTGCCATTTTGTACTATCACTGAAGCTGTTCTAAGTCCTTCAGTGTCAAATACTCAGCCAAGATCTCATTCTTTATGTAAAAACAAGCACGTCCGTGTCATCAGTATACTAGTTTGCTGTCATCTTTAATAATTGCTGTCATCTTTAATAAATGGTAAGATTACATGTATACCAAAAATTGTTTTAAAATAATTTTATCATCAGTAAGTGATTAATCAATATATCTGTTTTGTGTATCTTTACATCCAGGGTCACACAAAAATTTGTGGGTGAAAAGGGGTCACAGTGAGAAAATTTAAGAAGCCTGTTGTCAACTGCCAGCTAGATTCCCATGTCAGCAGCTGCAGCTTCAGCCCTGCCCCTCCCTACCCCACTGCACCCCTGCACCCCTGCACCCCTGTACCCCTGTGCCCCTGCGCCCTTGCGCCCCTGCACCCCTGCACCCCTGCCTTCCTCATCTCCATCCTTCATAGACTGTAAATGGCTATCACAGCCATGTGCCGCCTACCTACTGTGTGCAGAGCCTGAGTCAGGGCTCTGGAGCACAGGCAGCAAGGACCCCAGACCCTTGTGGACAGGAAGCAGCAGGAACCCCAGCATAGAGCTGAACACTCCCCACTGATGCCTGTGAGCCCCATCCTAACACATTTCCCCCAAGCCCTCTGTGTGTTATGCCCACCACCCTCCACCCATAAAGCCCCTGAAGAGAATGAAAGATGATGCTGGTCTGTTGCAGATGACAGTTAGTAACAGAGACCTTGAAGATCAGCTGTTGCCCTCCATACGACAGCTGAGCCAACCATCACCACCACCACCACCATCACTGGCTGCCTTCCCAAGTACCAGGCCTGAATCTGTGCAGAGTCTAGGAATCGCCCACATGTGGCAGTGGCCCTGGTGGGGAAGCACTGAGTTTCAATACCCCCTTCTATAACACAAGAAGCTCCAAACTGAAAATGTCTCAGATCTTCTCTTGTCCAATTATCTGTACTCTACAATCTAGAACAGAAATGTTCAGACCCATGCAGCACACATATCCATATCTCACCTATGGATGCTACACTTGTGGCAGACATCACTAGTCAATCACCCATCTACCAATGATCAGAATCCTTTTCAACATGGTACAGAAGGTATTGTTATAGTTACTTTTTTCATTGTTGTGACAGAATGCCTGGCAGTTATAATCATCACAGTGACCATTTGATCAAAATGGATACGATAAAAATCGTCTTACCATCTCTGTGGAAACAGGGCTGCGAGCAAGCCTGAGGACCGAGGGTCATACACTAACCAGGTCTGGCCTATCCATGCTGGCAAGAAAGCAGAGGGCTCCACAGTACCCATGGCTGCCTTCCCTGTGGGAGGGGGAAGAATCTCTGCTCCTACAACTAAGACTCGGACCTTTAATTTTCCCTTTCATGCAAGTTAGGGATCCTCATGTCCTCAATATCCTCAGTCTTTAGTCTTCAATAAACACATTAGCATTTGTTTCCAAGTCTATAAAGCAGCTCTGACTACTAGGCAGACCCCTGGTCAGAAAGACCCCTGGTCAGAGAGCCAGCAATCAATCAGGGCTACTCAGAACCTGCGTATAAGCTGATTGACATGGCAAGTGTGCCACATCCCACATTTGCATCCATTTGCACCAGTGCTAAGGCCCAGAGAAGCCAGAGTGTGCTGCTGTTCTTAGCTTCTTCGACTTTCCTTTTGGTGAGGAAGAGAGACATTTCAGAGATGCTTTCAGATGTAATTAAGTGGCAGTAAGTGGGAGACTGCTTCAGAAGGTGGCCTTACCAGGGTGAGGGGGCCATCTTCCTGGGGCAGATGGATAAAGTGAAAGATGGGGAGGGGGTGAACCCGAAGATAGTGCAGGGCCAGAAAACTGACATGACAGCCAAGAGCCCCTGCCTGGGAAAGATGCTGGTCACTGGAGGCGTGCACAACTCTTTATGGCCAGGCCCCCATATCCCCTCTCTGGGACCGCACTGCTTTTCACTCGACCCCCTCTAGGTCCACCTGCAGCTGTATGGGGCCAGAATTCCACCCCCAAGGGAATCTGTAGCCCCCCACCCCCCCATGTGGGTGGATATTGGCTCTAGGCTGGTCTCCTGGTGTCCTGCTGGGAAGGCAATCTCTGCTCTGTGAGAGGGGATGGCAGAAGAGGGCGGAGCCTGAGACCACACAAGGCCCCTCTACCTGTGCTGCTAGGCAGGCTCGGGGGTGGGTCTGACAGCTCCCCCCACCCACCCTCTGCCAAATTGTACTTAATTATAATGATAAGCGGTGGCAGGCATCCACAGCCACATCGCAGAACACGACAAACACTCCACGGCTCCAAGCCAACAAGCTAGCTTCCCCACCACGCATCCCCACACAGGAGGCTCAGAAGGGTTATCTGAGGCCCACCGAGGCCCACAAGGGGGACTAGGCTGGACCCTGTTAGCCTGCTCAGGGTGGGTTCTACTAACTGGAGCCTGGGGCACCGGCCGCATGGGCTCGAATGCTCACCCATCCCCCTGAGTCCCCAGCATCACCTGCTCATCCCAGCAAAGCGTGTCTGTGAGCCTGAAGAACAGCACACCAATGCACGCCGCAGCCACCTGCTCTCCAGAGCTCTGTCCAAACTCAGGACTCAGCTTCACCCACACCATGAGGGTGTAAAATGAGTGGTCTGGTGGGCGTTAGCACAGGCAGGGCTCAGCTTAGGCTGGGTGGGCAAAGCACCCCTCCCCAACTCTATCTAGGCAAGTGTTCCTCGCCAGTGGGTAAGGTCCAGGTGTCTGGGCTGGGAGAAGGCGTTTGCTTTCCTCGCTAAGAGAGAAGCACTCAAATTCATTCTAGTCAGCAAGTAAAGGGGAGAATAAGACCTTTCTTCTTTCTTCTCTTCTCCTCTCCTCTCTTCTCCCCTACTTCGTCTCCCCTCCCCTCCCCCTCTCTCTTTGCCTCTCTGTCTCTGTTTCTCTGTCTGTCTCTCTGTGCCTCTGTTTCTCTCTGTCTCTGTCTCTGTGTCTTTCTGTCTGTCTGTCTGTCTGTCTGTCTGTCTGTCTGTCTCTCTCTCTCTCTCTCCTCTCTCCTCTCTCTCTCTCTCTCTCTCAGAACCCAGGGCTTTACACATCCTAAGCAGCCATTCTACCATCAAGCTATATCTCCACCCCTCTGTTTACTTTTCTGTGAAGCACGGCTTCACTAAGTAGCACAGGCAGGCCTTGAACTCACTCTGAAGGGAGAATGCCATCCTCTTGCCTCAGCCTCCAGGGAAGCTGGGATTACAGACATGCACCACCAGGCCTGGCTTGTTAGATGTGCAATGTCTTATGGAGTAGGCAGGGTATGTGGGTTATGCAGGCCTGGAGGGGGAACCCTACTCGGTGCCTGGTGCAGAAGGTAGCTCTTGAGAGGCACAGGTGAGCTTGAGCTGGAAAGACCAGGAAGAAATGCATCTAGGTTCCTGTTACACAGTTCAGAAACTGAGGCAAGAAATTATCATCCCCAAAACCTGGATCTGTGGGGGAGGGATGTCCTCTGAGACCTACATCACCCCCTCTTCATAAACTACTTCTCCTTTGGGGGTTAAGTGAAGGATACAGGGGTAGGTACCCATGGAACCTTCTCCCAGGCTCTGCCTGGTCTATAGGGACCCAGAGAAGGCGTGGCCAGCTACAACAGGACTGAAGAGTGGGTATGTCTGTGTGGAAGTGGTCATATACTTCAGCGTTTTAAGGTGGTGGCTGCTTGGATTCCTCATGAGAGTAGGGTGGGAGAAAGCCTTAGGAACATGAGGAGGGTACTGCCGGGGATCTTCAGAGGGCATGAGCTGTTGGGATGGATCTGGGGGTGCAGGTGTTTCAGGGTGCATCAGCAGCATGCACGTGAGTTCATGTGTGGGAGGAGAGGAGGATGTGGGTGGGTGGGAACTAACTAGCTGGAGCCTGGATGTCAGCCCAGGTCTGGCAGCCTCGTCTCTGCCTGAACTGCCACACCCCCCATCTCTCTGTGGATCCCTCATCTGCCCCAGAACCCTCAGTAGCTCACCAGAGATGGCAGGCAGCCCTGCCTAGGATCCTCCCAGCTTGATCCACTGGGTTGGTGCAGGTATTGGCTCCTGCCCTGACAGGCTGGCTTTATAGGGCCCAAGAGAATGTCACATCTCAATCACAGAGAGGCACACAAGAAGCCTGAGACCCACAAGAGGCATGCATGCCCAAGGCTAGAAGGGGGGACACAGATGCCTCTACAGGCTGCCCACACACACCCCCATTAGAGCTCTGTGCAGGGTCTTCTGTGGTGGCCAAGCTCCCAGGATAGCCTGAGGTAGCAGCTGAGCTATCTCCTCAAGTTGACTGTAGCCCTGGTTCCAAATCCTTTGCCTCACAGCTTACATCTGAGCTCCCAAGCCTGACCCAAGAACAAGAGCAAACCCAGCCCTGTCGGGAGTGCCTACTAGCTTGTGAAGCAGAACATGGCAGGGGCAACTCTAGGCGCCACAAAATGAGAGATGCCATGTCCTCCCCTGACCCTGGGTCTCGGTTGCCCTGCATGCAGCTGATACCAGGGTGGTAACCGCTCCATGTAATACTAAGGCAAAGCTGTAAGGCAAAGCTGTAAGGCAAAGCTGTAAGGCAAAGCTGTAAGCAGCATTACTCCTATGGTCATACCCTTACATGCCTCACCTCAGAACTCCACCAATGTACCTATGTGTCCATCCACTTATCCAACCATCCATCTGCCCATCCACCCAACCATCCATCCTCCAGCCCTCTCATTCATCTACCCAGCTGTCATTCTGTCTGCTCACTGAGCCAGCTAACCAAAATACCACTCCGTCCAGCCATCTGTCAGTTCATGTCATAATCCCTAGATCCACCCACTCACCGATCTATCAAACACCACCTTGCCACAGTCCGTTCATCCACAATCCCATCTCTAACACAGCAACCTGTCAAGGTCCCCACGGTCACCATTGCCCGTTTAACCCACTGGCCTATCCAACCATTTATTGACTTGGTTCTCCACTCATGGAAACGTGTTCATCCATCAGCAAAAGTGAGTGAGTACCTTTCAGAAAAGTCTGAGAAGGACCACATTCTTCCTTCCATGCCACCCCAAATGTAGCAAGCACAGATTTTGAGCCTCTCCTCTGACTCCGTGTGTGCTGTCTGTTCCGAGGCCATTCGCCCAGGGTCGCCCCTCTTCTCTTCTTGGCCTGACTCCAGAATTAGGAGATACAGAGAAGAGCCAGAAGCCAGTGTGTGGTCCTAGGGCCGTTTCCTGTGGCAATGTTACAGCCCTTACATTTGGCATTCCTGCACAGGTATCAGGCACCTCCCACCTGCACAGCCCCTTCCACCTAAGCCCTGGTTCCTGTTATAATAACATCATGACAAGGCCACGGATACCTTATGTGGTGTCATACCGTGTCCTATGGACGCCACATACATCTACTCATTCGGTCCTACCATCGTCCAGTCATCCTCCCAGGCCAGCAAGCCCTGCACTTAGGTTCCAAGAGCTTGGGAAGGGGCACGAGTGGTAGACACTGCCTCTGCCTGCCTGCACTTGCTGGGCCACATGCTTGTCAGGCGTGATCCGGTTCATGGAAGCAGGGACCCTGATGTTGTCCCTGCCACACAACCAGGTTGACGGAAATCTGGTGTCACAGTCCTAGGAAGCAAGGGTGCTGAGACATGAACCTACCTGTGACTCCAAGGTATGTGCTGTCGCAGAGGGTTGGCAGTAACTGATGTCTGTGTCATAGGAATAGTGAAAGACAGAGAAGAACCAAGTGAGCCAGCATGCTCTAAGAGCCCTGTTACTCCCCTGCATGGCGAAGACCTGGAGAGCTGGGGACGTGAAGAAATGGAACACAGGGAAGACAATTCTAGCAGGGTGGAGGTGAGACGTGGCCATGGTCCAGGAAAATAGGTCACCATCAGAAACATCAGCAGGTGTCAAGCCAGAGAAACACTGGAGTCCAGAGAGCATCCTGGCCAAGTCACAATGTCAGAACCAAGCTGGCTGGTAGATTTGGAAATGGGATAAAGCAGAGCAGCCAGGTACTTGTTGCAGAGGTGGTCTGCAGGCCTGAGCCCAGCCTTTAGTCTCTCAACAAGCCTAGCTGAGCAGAAAACTCAAAAAGTACTTCCAATGACACTCTCGAAGCAGCCCGCACATGCTCCCACTGGCCTCTCTCACTCTAGACTGCTGGAAACCCATCATGATGTCTTCAGCTATAGCATCAGGGATCAGGGATTTAACATTGGTTCTTCTTATAGCCACTGTTCCCCAGTTCACCGTCACAGCCACTGTGGACACTCAGGACACAGGAGCTCTTCTTGTACATCAGAGTCGGGCACACAGTAGGTGCTTCATGAATGCTTGTAGAGAAATTGGCAAAGGTATGGACATAAGAGGCCCATTTGGCAATGGTCCCTTTTTTTTTTTTTTTTTTTTTTTTTTTTTTTTTTTTTTTTTGATTTTTTATTATTAATTTATTCTTGTTACATCTCAATGGTTATCCCATCCCTTGTGTCCTCCCATTCTTCCCTCCCTCCCATTTCCCTTTATTCCCCTCCCCTATGACTGTTCCTGAGGGGGATTACCTCCCCCTGTATATGCTCATAGGTATCAGTCTCTTCCTCTGAGTGCCACCAGGTCTCCCCTCCAGGGACATGGTCAAATGTGAGGCACCAGAGTACGTGAGAAAGTCATATCCCACTCTCCACTCAATGTGGGACTGTTCTCTAACCATTGGCTAGATCTGGGTAGGGGTTTAAAGTTTACCGCCTGTATTGTCCTTGGCTGGTGCCTTAGTTTGAGCGGGACCCCTGGGCCCAAATCTGCCTATCATAATGTTCTCTACTTGTAGGTTTCTAGGACCCTCTGGATCCTTCTACTTTGCCATTCTCCATGCTTCTCTCATCTAGAGTCCAATAGGATGTCCTCCCCTCTGTCCCAGTTTCCTGGTAAGTGAAGGCTTTGGTGGGACATGCCACTTGGGCTAGTATGCAGATATAAGTGAGTATATACCATTTCTGGAGACACTGTCAAGAGAACAAAGCGACAGCCTACAGACTGGGAAAAGATCTTCACCAATCCTACATCTGACAAAGGTCTAATATCAAAATATTATAAAGAACTCAAGAAGCTAAACACCACCAAACCAATAACCCTAATTGCGAAATGGGGCTTGGAACTAAAACAGAGAATTCTCAACAGAGGAGTATCAAATGCTTGAGAAACACTTAAAGAAATGCTCAACCTCCTTAGTCATCAGGGAAATGCAAATCAAAACAACTCTGAGATTCCATCTTACACCCATCAGAATGGCTAAGATCAAAAACTCAAGTGACACCACATGCTGGCGAGGATGTGGGGAGAGAGGAACACTCCTTCATTGCTGGTGGGAATGCAAACTATTACAGCCACTTTGGAAAATCTATCTGGTGCTATCTCAGAAAAATGGGAATAGGGCTTCCTCAAGACCCAGCTATTCCACTCCTTGGAATATACCCAGAAGATGCACCAGCACACAACAAGGACATATGCTCAACCATGTTCATAGCAGCCTTATTCATAATAGCCAGATCATGGAAACAGCCTAAGTGTCCATCAGTAGAAGAATGGATAAAGAAACTGTGGTACATATACACTATGGAATACTACTCAGCTATTAAAAACAAGGAATCCCGAAATTTGTGGATAAATGGATTGAGCTAGAAATTATCATAATGAGTGAGTTAACGGTCCCTTCTTGACCCTCTGTTATGACTGGGCAGGTTTCCCAACGGACCATGTGTCCTCAGGTCTAGTTGTGAAATTTATCTCCATCCCTCAGTGTTTTCTTGGGCTGGCACTGTGGACTTACAGCAGCCTACAGACCTGGGGAGAAATCCTAGGAAGAGGAGCTCTCCGCCTCTTCTGAGCACCCTGCCCTTTTACAAGGTGTGCACTTTACTTCAAAGCCAGAAGGAAGATTGTTGTTAAGCCTTCACATGCCTGTGGCCTGTATGGTGAGGGAGAGGGAGAGGGCCTGGTTATACGCTGGGCAGGCATGGGCCTCACTTTACAGAGGTGCCTGGAGTATGACAGTGTGGCTATCTCTGTCCTTCACCTGTCATACAACAGAGCAGGTCACCATGGCTGTGGAGAGTCTGTCCCCAAGACCACAGGCCAGCGCTATGGTTAGTAGCCCTGGAGTGTCAGTCTAGGGGTGTGACTTCAGCTGCAAACCCTCTGGAGTTGAACTCGTGACTGGAGGGGGACCAGACTGGTGGGAGGGGTTCAAAGATGCCTTTTTTTTTTTTTTTTAAACTGAGGCAAACAGAAAACCTTGCCTCACCTCAGCCGTAATAAGCTAATTTTCTCTTCTAAATGGGCGTAATCAAATTCAGCCCCACAGCCTCATTTCCAGGCAACTTTATTCATTGTTATTTTTATTCCAAGAATTCCTTGGCATTTTCTGAGAGCCACTGAAGGGTTTAATAGCTGCCTAAGTAACGATGTACCCTCTTTGGAGAAAACAGAGAAGAAAAGAGTCACGGCTGGGGGTAAGGTTGGGAGGACACGCAAGGTCACAGCCCAGGCGTGGGAATGAGGCCAAAGTAGCAAAACCGAGGGGCACTCGAAGCCTGGCTGGGTGGGTAAGACAGGGTTGTGGCGGGGCCACCAGCTCTGGGGACGGGTGATAGTTCTGAGAGGGTTGGGAGTCTGGGCAGAGGAGGCAGTGGGGCCTCTGGGTGGGGACAAATTGGGAGGGCATGGCTCAGGGCTTCCCATCTGCTATGACGGTAAGCCTCCAGGGAATGGAGGTGGGAGGGGGGCTGGAGTCTGCAGCTGTGTCCTGTACAGCTCAGCTTCAGGGTATACTAACTCCCAGGAAGGAGCTACTGGCCCTTACCACATCTTATCTGTGGAAAGCTGGCACTTGTGGGTGTTCGATGGACCCAGGGATGGTCAGCATCTCTCCTTTGTCCCCTGCAGCCAGGATGGAATCCTGAGGTGGCAGTAGAGGGCCAAACACGAGTTAACACAGGGCAGCGCAGGTTCAAGGGCCAGTGAAAAGACCTGACCTATGTCTAGAAAACTGAGGAGCATCCTGGACAAAAGAAGCAAAGGCCAGACATGCCGGGCTAGGATGGGGACAGGTGGGACATGCAGATGGCATATGGGGAGCTGAAATGGGACTACACATTGGGAGATTTTTCAGGTGGAACTTTGGAGGGGCTGAGTAGCCTGCAGCAGTTCAAGATGCTAAAGGCGAGAGAAATTGGAGCAAGAGGTTAGGACTCCCTTGATGGGGCTTCTCACCAAGGCTGAGCTATGTCCCGTGACATCCTCTTAACACCTGAGTCAGGGTGAGGGCTATTTTTAGTCCCTCTGAATCTCTCACTCACTCCCCTCACACAACATATGCCCCACCACCCTCTTTGGCTGGGTAGGACCCCAGAACCCAAAGGGAGGGCTGGCCGGTGTGTTTCTCATTGTGCAGTTTAAATCATTAAACAGTTCTTTTGTAAGAGTCATTTGACGTTCAGGAAGTCCTTTGATGCCTTTCAAAGGCGTTTTAATAAGTGTTTCTAATCCTCTTCTCTTCAAAAACAGGAAGTCACTGTGTGCCAACCGTAAACACCAGAAGGTCCAAGTTAGGAGGAGACCCGGTGGTTGCTGAGCCCACCCCACATGGCCAGGGCCACTGTACCAAGGAGACCTAGGTCTGGAGAAAAAGCCTGTGAGCTAAGACCATGAGAGACACCTGGCCTGCACTCATCAAGGACGGATGTCTCTACCCAAGGCCTCACAGTGCTGGTCAGAGCGTACTCCTCAGCCAGCAGCCCCTGCCTACAGTACTGCCCAAACCTTCTGAGCAGGGAACCCTAGCTGGGGCTTCTTTGTGCTCTCTGGTCTTCTGTCTACACCTACATGCTGCCTCTGTATCCCAGAATCCCCTCCTTCGACCTTGCTGCACTGCAGGTGCCTGCTCATCCCGCAAAGCTCATCTTTCATGATGCTGTTCCTGGTCCTTAGGTTCTGTTTCCCTTCCAGCCCCAGAGCTCCCCTTCCCATCTTCTCAAGGAAAATAACTCCTCCCAACCTGGCCAGCTGCATAATCAAACCCTGGCCTTACCTGCACTTCTTGCCAGTGTGCTGTGGGTAGGCAATTGGCTGTCTAGGAATACTAGCAGGAAGTATTTTCATCTAGAGAATTCAGCCTCCACCCCATCAACACACACACACACACACACACACACACACACACACACACACACACACACACACACGTGGTCCAGTAAGCCTCCTGGAAGAGCTGGAAACACAGCCTTTGTCCGCACGTGGTATCCTGATGCAAGCTGAGCCCAGGGACCACCAGGGCAGCAGGGGGAGAAGCAGAGGCTGCACTGGGACTAAAGAAGCTGCTTGCCCCTGCAACGATGCAAGTGTCTCTCCCTCGCTGGGAACTTGGCGGGCACGCAAACCAGTAACCGAGCTGCATCAGAGCGCCTGTCTACTTCTTTCCAACCCCTGTGCCCTGTCCTGTGCTTGCATTCATTCTGCAAGCAGGTGCTCAGCCTGCACAGAAACTAATAATGGACACATGGGGTTGGGGCTGCGGGGTAGGGTGTTGGGGTGGGGAGCTGTGTGTGCTGCCCTCAGGGGCCCTTAGCGCCTGGGCCAACCCACCCAAATGAGAGCAGGTTCTGCCTAGAATGCTGTGTGTGTCCCACCAGCAACCAGTGATGGTTTTAACAGTCAACTTGAAATCTAGGATCACTGAGGTGGGGGATTCTTTGGATCCATTAGGCATGTCTGTGGGGGCTTGCCTTGATGGTGTGAATTGATCCAGGAAGAGCGAGGCACCACTCCCCAGGTTTACATCCTATCCTGGGCAAGGGGAGAAAGCATCTATGTACACATTCTCTCCCTGCCTCAAGGTCCTACTGCTTTGATTTTCCTGCAACGATGGGCCATAACCTGGAATCGTGAGGTGAAAATAAACACTTTGTTCCCTGAGATACTTTCATCGGGGTATTTTATCATAGCATCAAGAAATGAAACTAATACAAAAATTGGTACCAAGAAAGGCAGCTACTGCTGTGATAATCCTGACCATGCGGCTCTTATACCTTTGAACTGTTTAGCAGGAGGAATACAGACGCATTGGGCACATTGAGATAGAAAAGGCATTGGATGCTGTAAGCAAACACTAACGGTTTGTCCTAATGGGAAACTGGAAGACAGTACTGCTGAGACAAACAGGCAGCTTGTAAAGCTTCAGGGGGAGGCAAGGGCTCTGTGAGGAGCTGGGCTAGGGGACATCTGTGTGATAGCCTAGCCAGGAATCCGCCTTCATCCTGTCCATGTCCTGAGAAGCGAGTGAGGTTGACTTTAAAGATGATGGGGGCCCATTTGTTTTGCAGGAGAAACTTCAAGGCAGGATTGGAGTCAGGCTGGGGTTGAAGAAGAGATTAGCACTGCTGCAGCTTCCTCTATAGCGGTTGGACAATAGCAAAATCCTAACAGCAAAGTCAGGGTCAGCACACAGCTGGGACAGATGTGGTGGGCTACATCTCCAATTGGGCAGCAACAGAGCTTGGCAATGTTCTAAAAGGCCATACGGTACTTGTCTTAAAGGCAAAGATGCGGGGGCTGGAGAGATGGCTCAGAGGTTAAGAGCACTGTTGGTTCTTCCAAAGGTCCCGAGTTCAATTCCCAGCAACCATATGGTGGCTCACAGCCATCTATAATGAGATCTGGTGCCCTCTTCTGGACTGCAGGCACACATGGGGGCAGAGTGCTGTATAAATAATAAATAAAATAAAAGATCTTTAAAAAAAAAAAAGAAAAAGAAAGAATGGTTAAAGGCAAAGATGCAAGACTGACGGAGGTCACGGGGACTAGTTAAGGCCAGGCACCGTCGAGCAGGCCCACAGTTCCTGTGGAGAGGTCCTGAGAGGCCACTGCTGAAGCTGTGAAGGTGAAGCCTCGATTGCAATGAGACACCGGGATCCTGAAGATGCCCAGAACATGGGGTGTTTGCCCAGGAGAGCTACAGGTTTGATGTGTAGCCAGCCTAAGGGGGAAAACTGTGTGTGCTGAAGTGGCAGGGCTGAAGTAGGTGAGGTTACTCCAGCTTTCTGGAACCCAGCAGATTATGTTACAAGCCCTCAGTGCTGGACATGGAGCCGCAGAACTTGATGCTCTTTCCTGCTGGATTTGGGTTGGCTTTGCTGTGATTGCTCTTCGTGATGCCCTGCTCTTTGCATTTTGGGAACAGGTACTCTGTGCCAGTGTGTGTGTGTGTGTGTGTGTGTGTGTGTGTGTGTGTGTGTGTGTGTGTGTCCCCTATGGAGGCCAAAACAAAAAGGCTTCAGATCCCCTGGAGGTAGAGTTCCAGTCAGTTGTGCGCTCTGGTGGGAGCTGGGAATCAAATTCAGGTCTTTTGAAAGAGGAGAAATTCTTCACCTATGATCCCTCTCTCCAGCACCAAGTGTTGGACTTTTGAAGACCACGGGAACGTTAAGAATTGGACTCTGTTTTACATTATGAGATACACATGAGACTCAGGGAATAATGGGTGGAAGGTTATAATGTAAAGCTATGTGTTTGGGTGTCAAGTTGGCAAGGGACGGAATTGTGACTGTTGGTTTTAACTGTCAACTTGACACAACCTAGAATCACTTACGAGGAGAAATCTCAGCAAGGGATCATCTAGATCTTGTTAACGTGTAGGCGTGTCTATGGGGTCGTCTTAGCTTTTGTTAGCCTGTAGGCATGTCTGTGGGGGTGGTCTTTAGCCTGTAGGCGTGTCTGTGGGGGTGGTCTTTAGCCTGTAGGCATGTCTGTGGGGGTGGTCTTTAGCCTGTAGGCGTGTCTGTGGGGGTGGTCTTTAGCCTGTAAGCATGTCTGTGGGGGTGGTCTTTAGCCTGTAGGTGTGTCTGTGGGGTCGTCTTAGCTTTTGTTAGCCTGTAGGCATGTCTGTGGGGGTGGTCTTTAGCCTGTAGGTGTGTCTGTGGGAGTGGTCTTGCTACATTAATTGATATAGGAAGACCCAGTCTAAAAGCAGGAAGCACAGTTCCCTAGATTTGGATTCTGGATTGTGTAAAAATAAATGAATCAAGCCGAATGCAAGCATGCACACACCCATTCCTTCTCTGATCTTGACTCCAGGAGTGACTAGCTGCTTCAAATTTCTGCTGCCATGACTTCCCCATGTGGTGATGATGGACCATAACCTGTAACTGTGATAAAATAAACCCAAGATTCCCTAAGTTGTCTTTGACAGGATGTCTTATAGCAATAAGAACAGATATTTAAAAAAAAGAAAAGAAAACGTGTCCTGCTAGTGCCTGTCACAGGGAGAGGGACACGGAGCTTTAAAAAATTATGTTGTGCTTAGTTGTGGCAGCACAGGGGTCCAGAGATGGACAAAGGAGTAAGGCTGTGAGATGCTCCTGCACACAAGGTGACCTGGGCTGAGTGCTGGGTTGCCTGAGGGGAGAAGGGTCCCGCCCTGAGGACCCAAGTGGCTCCACAGCATAACTAAGACCCCCTCAAGGTCTCTCAGGAAGCCAGTTAAAGAGTCATTAGATTGGTGTTTGTTTCCACATGGCCGGGGTGGTCCTGTGGAGAAATACTTCACCCACAGCAGGCTGGGAGGGGTTCTGTTGCTGTAGACAGAGACACTGCCCTTGTGTCTACTGGGTTTGAATGTGTGTGTGTCACAGGCCCCAAGTGACAGCGTGTGACTCATATCACACTCTGCCTCTCCCTTAGAAGTCTAGGCTAAAGGAGGCGCTAGACTGGCCAACAAGCCTGGGGTGCATGGCCCTTTCCAGTTTGGGGAGTGACTGGACTAGGCCCAGGTGAGTCTGCTGACTTCAAGGGAGGCTGAGAAAGGACAAATTCTGGGGGTAATCCTGAGAGGAACAGAAAGAATTCTAAATGTGGAAAAGGCGGCGGGGGGGGGGGGGGTGGCAGTTGAGGCATTCCTGCCCAGCTCTGTTCCTGACAGAGATGGAGGCAGTTTGTGCCTTGGCTCTGGAGGGAAGGTAGGAGACCTGCCAAGGTAGCAGTGGGCAGCGGGGTCCCTGAACAACTGGCAGAAGAGGGACAACTCTACTTCTAGTGGAGGGGAGGCACCAGAGGAAGGCCCAGAAAGAATGACTGAGCTCTTGATCATCCTTGTGAAGATACCAAGTGAGGCTAAAGATGGGGTACACCCAGGGTAGCAGAATATGGAGTGGGGGTGGGGTGGGCCATGTCTTTGTGGACTGCAGGAGGTAGGAGAGACTACATGCCTCTGGCAGCACCCTGCAGCCAGAGTAAAGGTGCTAGACTGTGAGGTCACTCACAATGGGGAAGGCCACTGGGACCTGGCTAACATGCACCCTCCAGAAAACTATCTCTGCTTTCCAAGGAAAGGGACAGAAGCCAGAGTGGTGGGGCAGCAGGGCCTGGTGGGAAAATGACACCTCCGCCTTGGGATCACCTCCTTAAAACTCACCTGATAAATTCCTGGAAAGACAGAGGGAGAAACCTTAGTAAGGCCCAGAAAAGGCCCTGAACCCAGCAATTAGACAGCACCTTGAGGAGATGGGGTAGGGGTGAGGCAGAGGTAAGGTCTGCCCTTTACTGACCTGTGTATGGAGGGAGAGCTGCAGCTGATGCTGGCTCCCAGTGGCATCTCACACAGCAGACTGCATGACAGACAGACTCTTACTTGATCCCAAAAGTCCTGTGGAAGAAGAAACAGGTACAGAAATCAAAAGATGCATGCAGGAGTCCAGTTAGGCCATAGGGCACCCTCATCCAAGTGAGCAGAAGAGGGTACAGGGAGACATGAAATCCTGAGTGACTGTGTGCAGAACACAACCAAGGACTGATGACCTAAGGCCACTCTGGGCCCCAGAGAAGCCAGTTAGCTCTCTTGAGTCAGAGGCTACAACGATGGCCTAGCTGGCAAGGCATGGGCCTGTGTGTGCATGAGGACATGAGTTTGGGTACTCAGAGTCCTTGGAAAATGCAGTGCACACCTGTAATCACAGCCCAGCCAGCTTATCAGCAAGCTCCAGGTTCAGTGAGAGACCCTGTCTCAAACAAACAACAACAACAAAAAAAAAACCAAGGCTGGCCTCTGCCCCACCCATCTCCTCACTCTTATGCATGTGGGCACACACACACACACACACACACACACACACACACACACACACACACACACACGAGTGGATGTGCAGTGGCTCATAGAAACAGCCCTCCTCTGGGTCGCACAGCAGGGCTGATCTGTGAGGATATTGGGACTGCTAACCTGAGACCACCACAGTCATCAAAGGACCTAATCCCCACACCATAAGGCTACTCCCATAGTCCAGGAGAACAAAGCTATGAGAAGGAAGAGGAGCCTGGGGCCACCAGGAACAAGCCCCTCAGCCCATAAGTCTCAGCTCCCTTGGAAAGAACCAGGGAGCCAGAGAGTCTTGCCCAACTCTTGTCACTCCCCAACGCTGTTCCTTAATCTTGGATGTCCTCCTCCATGCTGTGCCCACTGGGGAAGCCTTGGTCTGGCCGCAGACCACCAGTTCCTGAAAAGGCCACCCTGGGAATTGCTGCCCCGCCAACTGAAGTCTATGGTACAGCCTTCAGAGTGAGACCAGAGGTTCAGGCCCCTTCTGGGATCTCTCACATTTCCAGGAAAATTGCAACACATTAGGAGAGAGACTGGTCATACCCTTTCCCACTGGCCTAGAAAGAGGTATGGGGTTGGGGGCACAGGCCTCCCCCTGCTGTGCCTGCAGCCAGGACAGCTCTGGTGGGAGGGGAGGCAGCCACTGCCAGGGCCCCTCCCAAGGGGACAATTACAGGGTCACTAGGTACTTGTGTCCCTTAGCCATAAGCAGGGCCAGAGCTCTGCTTCTCTGAGGCCACTCGGCAAGGCCCCAGCCACCAGAAGCTGTAGAAGAGCAGGAGGGGAATGGCACACCTCCAATTTACCCCACAGGCTGGGCACAGAGGCATCCAGGCTGCTCCTTGCTACCCCAGGGGTATGTTCTTCTCCTGAGGGTGGGCCCAGTCGTGTGACTCACTTCCCCCAAACCAAGCCTGAAATACCACGCTTTCCGTCCCTCAGGACTCTGCTGCTTCCTAGCTATTGGGCCTCTGTCAAGTGAGCTGTGGCACTAAGAAACCACATGGTCGAGAACTAAGGATCCATCCCCCACCCGGTCCCCTCCATCCTTCCATCCTCCCAGCCCACCCACCGTCAATCACAACCCCCCCCCCCCCATTCACACACACACATTCCTCACCATCGCCATCAGGGTAGCAAGGCCTGGGTCCAGCAGCCTCCAGGAAAGTGGCCTGCAGCCTCACTAAGCAAACTCGGGGAGCTGACCCTGTCTCAGGGCTGACCAGGGATAGACAAAGTCCTACATACAAGGCAGCTTGGGCTACACTTGAGCTCAGAGCCCTAGGACACCCACCCACCGGCCCCCACACTCACAAACACTTAGGAGATGGCAGGCACCGGTATTCCCCAGTGGGGACGTTGGTGAACCTGGTTACACAGTGAAGAGAAGGAAAAGCGAGATTCAGCTACATCCCACTAAGGTGGCTGCTGTGTGACCCACCCACAGGAGCAGTGCGACACCCCCCCCCCCACGAAAGGATAAGGACAAGCTGAAAGGAGGGATATGAGGAGGGATGGGAGGAAGGAAGAGCCGCAGGACAAACAGAAGCAGTCCATCACCATGTACTGTCCATCTCCCCATCTCCCCATCCAGCAAGACTCCCCCCCCCCCCGCCACCCCAGTCCCTCCTCAGACCCCATGAAGTGGACTGGGTCTCTGTCATTCATGTTGTGCACTCCCATCTGCCTCCAGTCTCCCAAAGGAACATCCAAGGCTCACATTTTCCACCAACCCTAACCCAGGACCCACAGCAGGTGCCTGACCAAGGACTGCTTAGGGGCAAAAGACAAGACCTCCAGGACCTCTCTGAGTGTGAGCCAGCCCCTAGGCAGTGACCAAGACAGGGTGTGAAGTGGACACTGGTCACTTCAGACACCCTGGGGCCCCTCCCGCAGCCTAGCTTTGTTGGACACAGCCTAGAGGCATTCCTGAGAAAGACTGCTGGTGGTGGAGCAGCTCCGGATGAGGCGTGGAGGCCACAAGCTTCTGCTCATCCTTATGAGAGAGCAGAGGAAATCTTTCCAGAAGAGGAGGGTGATGGGGCCCAGAGCTGGGGCTTCCCTGAAGGAGGGGGTGGGGTAAGGAGGACAAACCAACAAGGACAAAGAGCAGTCAGAACCAGTGAGCAGTATGAGAGACTGGAAGTGAGCCCAGAGTGCCCATGTAAGCCACTGAGGCCAGAGGAGTCAGGGGTCAGCCCAGGTTGACTACAACCACCAGACCCAAGAGGCCCCCCAAGGCCATGCATGCAAGACACACGAGCCACGGCAGTGTGGAGCCCAAGGCCATTGCCTTAGACACCACTTCTCCAGGAGAGAGTGAGGTGGCTGTGTGGAGGGCAGCAGGTAGCCTGGGCCGTAGGTGGCATCACTGGATCAAGGACCCTCGGAGGCCTAGGCACATGACACCTTGAAACTGCAGGTCCTCAGCCAGACAGCACAGAATTTCCCAAAGGGAACCAACAGATGATTTTAAAGGGTGTCCAGTGAGAAAGAGAAATCCTGTTTTAACGTTTATTTATGGTCACATGTATTGAAAAAATATATATATAGCATTTCCAACCCACAGTTCCAGATTCTGCCATCTAGGTCATAAGCGTTTAAGCTTAAAAAGCAAGTCGGGTTTTAAAACATTAAGTAAATGATAAGTCAGCTAATAGAAGTATACAAATATAAAACCAGGTCACTAGGGCCTGTCGACCTTGTATTTCTTGGCCAAAGAATAAAACCTCCCCTCATTTAAGTCACACTTATTCTGGACCTTGTCATGGCAGCCAATCCTGTACTCTTGGTAGGAGGAACAGCCCTGAGCTAGGGAACATATTCAAGACAGGGCAGACAAAGTGCACAGGCCCTGACACAGGAACAGGATGGTGCACTGAGTGTGAGGGGGCACCTCAGAGCAAAGCAGTGAGCCTGAGCCAGGCTGCATGTGCAGTCCCTCTCAGTGTCCCCTGAGTCCAGAAGCTTCCCAAGGACAAGTCCTGTGTAGGGCATGTCCTCAGCCTCCACACTCACCTGACAGGACAGACTCCAAGGATTCCGCTGAATAAGCAGAAGAGGAACTCTGAAATCCTGACACTACCATCCCCCCCCCATGTACACACACACACACACACACACACACACACACACACACACACACACACACACACACTAATCAGAGGATCCTGCACCCTCTCAGCTGGGGTCCTGGGCTCATCTCCCTAGGAGGCGATGAACAAGGAACTGTCACCTAAGTCAGGGTAGAGGATACGGGCAAAGAGGGCCACACCCAACCCCACCAGTGCCTGGATGTAGGAAGTAACAGATGGGGCAGTGCTCAGTGGGTAGAGAGGCAAATATTCTGCCATTATCCTACTCCTGGGCCCCCAGAGCTCACTGGATGTTGGTCTTATCCGGCTGCCAGGGCCTCATGGCCACAGACCAGTCACCTGAGCGTGAACCTCTCATCAAGGAAGGCATGGTAAGGCTTTCCTTTGCACTGCTAACCCACCGCCAATCCCAGCCAGCACAGGCTTGACCTCACTATCTGTCTTGCTACGTCTAAAAAAAGTGACATCTCCCAGCTACTCATGATACCAACCCTGTGCTGAATGAACTCAAATCCAGGCATCCTGGTAGAGCACACCCAACTGCCACCCTACACTCTGCTGTCAAAGCTGGAGGCACAGCATGAGGGTCAGGCTGTCCCCGGAGCTCCCAGACTTGGCGACAGAGATTCCTACTTTAACCCCCATCTCAAGCTGGTGCCAGGCCATGATATCCTAGAAGAGTGAGTGAAGGAGTCACCTTGAAGGCTTTCTGCGGGGGGGGGGGGGGGGGGGTCTAGGGAACAAGGTGCAGAGAACACACAGAAGGAAAAGCCAGGCCTGCTAGGCTGCTGTAGCCTGCCCCTTGACACAGAGGCATAGCACCTAGGGCTGTACATCACTCAGAGAAAGCTGCTTTCAAATGGGCTTGGTACCTTCTGGACTCTTTGCCCCCACAGCCCCTGTCCATGTGCTCCTTTCTCTTTCACCTGTCTGTCCCTCTACCAGCCACAGAGCCCTCTGATTGGCTCAGCCTGTACAGCCCTTTACAGAGATCATCATGTGCTTGGCCATCTCAGAGTCAGGCACCTGTCGCTTATCAAAGGCCTCTTTTAGCTCCAGGGTAACCCAAGGTTCCTCCTACAAGGTTGAGGCAGACACTGGGCAGGTGGGGGCTGGAAGGGCTGGTGGACCAGTTTCAACTGACCCACAGTGGTTGGTATAGAGCTTTGGAAGGGCTTACAATTCTGTACAGTGACCAGCTTCTCCCCAAGCTGGACCGCACCACCTCCACTATGGTCCCTCCGCTCAGTTCCTTATAGGTGCCAATGCCATGAGAACCTGAGTCCAGCAGGAAGGAAAGTCCAGTACCCTACAGAATGGCATCTGCTGTAGCAGCCATGTCCTGGGCCCCTCAGGCCTCATGGTCTCCAAGCCTGCCTGAAGATGTTTCTCTCATCTTGTAGTTGCCTTCTTAACTGCTGTAGCTTCTTTCGGTTACTGTGATAAAACACCCTAGCCGCAAGCAATTAAGGGGAGAAAGGGTTTATATTAGCTCACAGTGCCAGGTTATAGTCCACTACTTTGGGACAGTCACAGTGGCAGGAGCTGGAGACAGATGGTCACATCCCATCCACGGCCAAGTGGAGAGAGGAGTAAATGCAAGTGTGCTCATCAGTAAGCTGACTTTCTCCGCTCTTACACAGTCCAGAGTTCAAAACCAGAGAACAGTGTCGCTCGCTCTCAGGCTGGCTCCTCCGAGATCAACTAAGGCGATTGAGACACTCCCCAAAGACATGTCCACAAACCAGCCTGATCTAGATGGTTCTTGACTGAGACTTCCTTCCTAGATGATTATAGATGGTCAACCTGAAAGCTCACCGTCACAGCTGGCTGTGATGAGGCACACCTTTAATCCCAGCACTCAGCAAGCAGACGCAGGGGAGTCCCTGAGAGTTCCGGGCCGGCTTGGTCTACATAGCCAAGTTCAAAGAGAAAACAACAAGAAGCACCACAACAACAGCCAGCCGTCATATTTACCTCCCCAGAACTGGCTGGCCTCCCCACCCCTGGACTTCCTGACTTTATACATGCCCTTCTGGCCCTTGCCAGGGATGTTCCCTACCTGCCGTAACCCTTTGAGGCCTCGAGTGAGAATGGCTCCCGCCCACGTATGTCATCCTCTCTCCAGGCAAGGATCATCCCCCAGCCAGAGGCCCCACCCCCCCCACCCCTTCAGCCAGGGAGAACATGTACCTTAAATGCTACTCCCACTAGCTCTGGGAACTCAGAAGGCCCTGGGACAATGGGGAGCATGGAGTCAACAGACATGCCCTGTTAGATACAGACAACATGGGGTGCTTCTGTCCAGAGGCCACCCCATGGGACATGGCTCACACTGGTACCCCTTGTGCCCCTCACCAAACTGTGGGCCCCTCAAGGACAGGTCCTTGGTCTAAGCAGGGTCCATTGTAGCTTGGATTCCTGAAAAAAAGAGCATGGTCTGGGAGTGGGGTGAACCCAGGCAGTGAGAAAGTGGAACAGCAGCAATGGGGCATGGGTGGACATCGTGGAGGGGGCATTGAGCAAGGGGTTCCCACACTGACGACTACAGCCAGAAGATGCAGCAGCCCAAGAGTGTGATGGAGCAGTGTCACCTGTCACATGCAAGAATGTGATGGGGCAGTGTTACCTGTCACATGATAAGCCTGGAGGGCACTCAGTGGTATCACTATTAAGTAACACAAGTCAGCCACAACAGGACAAACACTGTAGGACTCCATCTCTACGATACTCCCAGAGACAATTGTTTGAGTGTCCCGGGTGGGGGGAGGGGGGTTCATGTGTGGAAATGACAGTGAGAGTTGAGAACTTCATCCAGCAGAGTGTGCAGGAAGGGATTGAGCCCAGAGCTAGTTAAGGGCGTCAGGGCCCTCGAAGTTGAAGCCCCAAGGGACACACACTCATTCTCTCTGCTTCTTGCCCTACTCTGACCCCCAGGGGAATCTGGTGGCCAGCAGCCACTGTGAGATATGGCTCCACAACCTCACACCTCCGGGTCCAGAATAAAGTGTCTTGCATGGGACTCACAGGCCTGTGGGGCCATGCTAGCAATAAACGAGAGACAGTGAAGCCTGGACAGTGAAATTCATAAACTGAAAGTGGGGGTGGGGCAGCTGCAAGCTGCTGAGGAGAGGACCACAGCATAAGGGCTGCCTTTTAGCCCTTCATGCCCAGGAACATTCTAGAGTGTCTGGGCTGGACTCAGGCCTGGGTGGACAAGCGTTGCATGCTGCCTGTGAATCTCTTGGTGAGAACCGATTTAATTTTCCACAATATCCGTTTCCCATTGCCCTGGGCTGCCCTGAGTCACATGGGAGGGAAGTCACATGGGATCCCAAAACAGAGGACAGAAGGGCTCATGTGCCTAGGAGGAACCCTGCCTCCTTGGTAATTCCTGGCCACACCTGGCCAATGGCTCAGAGGCCAGGGCCCCGAGGAGCAGGTGCAGCCACCATGAGCTCCATGTGCCTTCTTCATCCTCACATGGAGCTTCCCTGAGGAAGAGTAGCCCTCCGAGCAGAGAGCTGAGCATGCAAGCGCAGCCAGAGGGCCTTATCTGTCCAAAGGGTTGAGTCAGGCAGCCAGCTAAGCGTCGGCCCCATGACCACAGCATGACAACCCTGGCGAGGGTCTCCTCCGTGTCCACAGCCAGAGCCAACTGCTAATCAAAGCTTTGAGTCCGGGAGGAAGGATGCTCATCTTCCAAGATGGATATTTTCATTTGTTGCTTATTAAATCCAACAGCTTCTCAGAGAAAGCTAAGAGTGCAAGGAAGGAAAGGTTGTGGTGGGAGGAGGGAGAACAGAGCCCTCCCAGCAACTAAAGCTACCACCACAACAGGAATTCACATCGTAAGGACTCCATCTTGGAGAGGTCCTTCTATTGTGTGTCCTGTCATCTGGGTCCAGCTCTTCAAGGACAGCGTCACGCACCTATCATACTCTAACCTTCAAAGCCCCGACTCAGCACTGACCTGCCTGGCATACCCCAAGTATCAAGATCCCATTACTCTGCCCTGCTCTGAGACACATGGAAGGGAAGTCACTCGTGGTCCCAACCCAGAGGGGACTGAAGGGGGTGTGCCTAGGAGGAACTCTGCTTCCCTGGTCATCCCAGCAATGGCCAGAGCAGTGCTCCAAGCCATAGAAATATCCTGCTGCAAGCCGAGATGAAAACCAGCTTCTAAACAGTTGTGATCCTTTAGTGGGTCTGCAAAAGGTTGACCAAGTTCCCTATCCAAATCTATTTTAATTAGGATACATTTTGTTACTGTGACCAATGCCAAACTAACACAGGATTAAACAGGCTACAAAGTACCTGACTCATTCCCCTGCCTCATGTAGCCTCTGAGTTGTAGCAACCTGGGCTGAAATAGTGTAACTCGTGTTCTGTATGTAGCTAATGTTCAACTGCTGGCTTCCCTCCTATAGTCACCACAGCGTAACAGCTCCTGCCATGACATCTGCCATCCAACAGTAAACACAGGGAGTAGTAAGGCAAGCCCATTTCCCCTTTTCCCTCAGAGGGACTCAGATGGCTCACGATGACTTTTGACACATCCTTGGCAAGGATTTGGGCAGGTGGGCACATAGCCTACTGCAAAGGAGGCTCATGTCTGAATCTTAGGAGGCACTCTGCCTGATTTGGAGTTAATGTTGCGATAGCGGGGAGTGGGAAGCAGACATCGAACTGCCATCTATCATAAACACACTGTCTCCAGCCCTCTGGAAACTGGTGAGCCAAAGCCCTGAGGAGAAGACCCCTGCAGGGGTTGGGGGAGGGGAGGGAGGAGAGGATACCAAGTGAGAAGTGGGGGTGGGGTGGGCGTTCTGGGATGAACTGTCTGTGTGGCACTCTGAAGGGTGGGCAGGTTTTGGTGGGGACAACTGGACAGTTTCAGGAGAAGGTTCAAGCAGCTAATGATCGTGTGTGTGTGTGTGTGTGTGTGTGTGGTTCGTGTGTGTGTGTGTGTGTGTGTGTGTGTGTGTGTGTGTGTGGTTCATGGCTCAGGACAAAAGCCAGAACTTAAGGCAGAGACCGTGTTCAAATCCTGTATGTCTGTCTACACGGCCATGGGTCCTCTGTCCTGAGTCTTGGTCAGTATCCTCAAAGAATAACCAAGGTCCCCACTGAAGCTTTTGGGGAGCCAGGCACACAGGAGGGCAGCAGGGAAGCAGAGTAGAGTGGAAGTGTCCCAGAAGATGGAGATAATGAAGGAGGCATAGCCCCCTCCAAGGCCTGAAGGAAAATTCCACACCAAGGGAAGTGTGCTGGGAAGACAGCAGCTTTTGTTACAACACAGGGATCTTAGAAAATGGAAAACCAGTACACATATCGGAGCCCAGAGCAAGAATCTGGAAGGGCCAGGCCATAGCCAGGGAGAGCTTCCTGCAAGAGACTGCAGAGAACTTCTAGGTAGAGCCAGGGAGAGACTGGAGAGTCCCAGACAAAACCAGGCTACACACAGGACAGACGGTCCCTGACAGTCAGAGTACACACAGGAGGACACTGTGTCACCTCATGTTCCACCAGAGTCTCCCCACAATCTCAAGAGGTGGAGATTCTTACCCCAAAGCTAGACAGAAGAACCAAGCCCCAAGAAGAGAGAGCCACTTCCCTGGGGCCAAACTGCAAGGATTTGGGGTCCAGAATAGCAGTCGCTGTTTTGGAGTTTTCCCCAAGGTATGGAAAGTCCTCCAGAAACTGGCTGACACTGACATCCTGAAGGCAGGTGAAGACAACTAAGGATGCATTTTCCAAGCATCCCCTAAGAGGCAGGGGTAGCACTGGTCTACTGGACAGAAGAAAGCCAGGTCCAGAGGTGAAGCCAGGCCACACTGCCTACCAGTGGGCGGCAGGACTTGAATCCAAGCCTCCAGACTCTGCGGGTTCTCCCCAGTTCTCTTTGAGCCCCGCCCCTGCTGTTTCCCTGGCTCCTTCTCAGGGGAGAGAACGCACTTGAATCTCTGGTTCCCTGGGAGAAATCCATTTTCAGAATCTGGAGGTGTAGACATGTGTTCTTTTCGCATCTCCAAAGAGCCCTTCCTGAGGACAGAGGTGCCCCCGGGATCCCTCCATGACATGACAGGATTCCAGCAGTTGCAGCTCTGCACAGGGTCTTGGAGGAGGTGGCAGCACTCAGAGACGATGGGCGACCATTGTCTCCAAGACCCTAGATTCTGTCCAGGCCCTCAACCTTAAACAACCTTGCTCACCCACCAGGAGCAGCACACCACAGCAGCAGCATCTAGAGCTTCCAGGAGTGGGCACCCACTGCACCTGCCTTGTTGAGGAGAGGTGCCAGGCTCCAGTGGTCACCACTGAAGACTGCAGATGGACAGGGCACTACTGTCTTGGTTGCTGAAGACCTTTCCTGCAAAGGGTAAGGGCAGCACTGTAAAGATCTTCCAATTGTAGTGGCCTCTCCTCCAGTGAGGAAGGAAGGAGAGAGGAGAGGAGAGGAGCAGGATGGGAAAAGGGAGGAGGAAAGAGGCAGAACAGCATGAGGAGATGAGCCTCTCCTCCCCCAATACACCTCTTTCCACAGCCCTCTTGTCAAGCCCACATTTCCCATATTTCCCTTTACCCCCATCTCTGCCCCACCCCTTTCTACTTGACACTAGAAGGATGCTCTGTCCTCTGTCCTCTCCTCCCCACCCCACCCCCTTAGGCATCCCCTGACCACAGCTACCGGGGTAGATCCAGTCCCTGGCCCTTCCGTGAGACGTACTCAGGCCTCCCATGCCCCACCCATGATCCAGTCACTCTGGCCAGGCACCATGGCAGGCCTGGAGCCCCCCAAGAAGCAGTTCCACTGGCTCCAGAGTCCAAACCCCAGAACTGTGATCTCATTATCATCCATATGCCTGAAAGAGCCAGCAAAGCCAGCCTGTCCCGATCTTCTCACTGGGCCACTGCAATACCCCTAAAAAGAGCTTCAAGCCTTCAAGGCTAAGCGGCAAGCAGCTCTCTAGCACAATGGACCAGTCACTGATGAAGAGAGATGTCCCCCAAAGGACAGGGCATGCTGGCCTTAAGTATCCCAGACTCCACCTGCCTGGCCATGGTGCATGAGATTAAAGACCAGCTCCCTCAACCCTGAGGCTGGTGTAGAACTGCTCTCTGTGACCTCTCACAGGACCACCCTGGGGTTCTTCTAGAACCAAACCTTGCCACCCTCCTAGGAATCATCCATGCCTCCTACCTCCTTCCAGATCTCTCGGGGAACATTTCCAAGCATTCTGGGATGCTGGATTGTATCTCCAGGGCAACAGGCTCTCTGGAGGACCTGAGGTGACATACAGCAAGAAGGTCTGGTTTGAGAGAGAGAGGGAGCTGGTCTCCAGAGAACAAACAGATCTGTGCAGGAGCAAGCAGTGCTAAGCACCTCCTCATCAGGGATCAGGGCCCAAAGGGAGACATCATGGCTCGTACGTCTGTGCCTCATCCCCAGGAGCCTAGACCTTCTACTACCTCTATCCAAGTGGGCACCTACTCTTGCCCCTTCACCATCAACCAAGCCACTTGCAACTGCAGCAGCTATTCCACCTTAGATCTCACTAGGCTTTTCTTCCATCCGGGTCTTTGAAAGCTGTGACTTTTTACTCATCCTGCAGAAGCAGCATCCACAGGGGACAAACCAGAGTTGGGCTTTCCAGACCCATTCTCACAAATGAGGACGGCCATGCAACCATGTCTGTTTAAAAGCCTCATCCCCTCCTCTTAGTCCATGCTCTGGGGGCCTCACTGAGCCAACAACAGCCTAGCACTGAGCCTACCATGGAAAAGGCTGGTCTAGGCCTTCAGATCAACTGAAGCACTGTGGGTACCAAATGGATGGAGAGAAAAAGAGATGGACAAAGAGACATAGTAATGGATGAATAGACAAATGGGCGGGTGAGTAGATGGATGACAGATGGACTGTCAGATGAATAGACGGATAGGTTGATGGGTGAATACATGAATGGATGAGTGGAAAGACAATGGATGGGCAAATAAGTGAGTGGGTGGACCAATCATATATGGACAGATGGATGGATGGGTGGGTGGGTGGATAAATGGATGATGAAGGGTAGATGAATAGATAAATGAGTGGGTGGGTAGATAGATGATGGACAGATGGACGAGAAGACCAGCAGACAGATGGGTAGCTTGTGGATGGGCAGTACCACTTTTTAGTAGGATTGGGGGCACACGCTCCCCTGGAAGAACCAGAATTCTGTGAGTGTGATAAAGGCACAGAGATGCCTTAATGCTGCATCAACACCTGAAAATACTCCAAGCTGAGCACTTGGCACACAGTAGGCACTTTAAGCTCTAGAGCATCTTTGATCCTCATTGTCCATGCCACATAGTAGGCAGTGCTGCCTACACTCAGCTCCTGAAACATAACTTGGAATGAGTTTCTACAGTCCTGAACCACTTAACTGAAAGAGACTCACATCCCACAAGAAGCCACTGCCCCCAGGAACAGCCCCCACTCAAATCTACAGTCTGAGGTCACTAGAATCACACCACAACCCAACCACACAGCTCCTGTACCGCAAAAACCCTGCTCAAGCAGGAGAGCCTGAGTAAGCTCCCAGGGAAAAAAAAAAAAAGACAAAGGCAGGCCTGCTCATCCCCATACCTCATCTCTCTCTTAGCCTCGCCAGCAGCATCTTTTGAGGATCCTGGGTCAAGATTCCACTGTGCCTGAGAGGTCATGGAGCCCAGGGGTAGGGACCATGGCCACAGAATAGAGAGGCATCAAGAAGGAAGCCACTATTCCTCCCAAGGGGCATGTGCATTGTCCCTGTGCCAGGGGACTCTGGGAAGAAAGAAATGCACTCTCCCTGTCCACAAAGCTCTGCCTTCTCTCCCCCCACACACACACACCTTGCAGATTCCCTCTAGCCTGGGGACGCCGGGAAGTAGGATATGCAGAGGACCTGGGGACCTGAGGCTCCCTGAAGCATTCTCCCTAAAAGAATCCTGAGCCTGCTCCTGTTTTGTAGGTGATGAAGGTGGGACTGGCCACCATCAGAAACTACAAGATCAAGTTTAGACTTGGCCCTAATTCTACATGCCTCCCAGGACCTACACTCCTTGCCCCCCACCCCCGCTTCTATAGAACTCCACATTCCTATGCGGGTACCCACATTGACTTCTTTGAGCTGAGCGTATGTGCAGACACATCTATTGCAGGCCATGTGCCAGCCACCATATCTCAAACTCTCATAGGCAAACAGAAAAAGGACTATTAGTTCCCTCCAAAAATAAGCAGATTGCATCCCACAGAAGTTTCAGGACATGGCTCTAGACAACACACAACAGGATCTGAGCCCAAGTCTAGGAGATTCACAAAGCCAGGGTCCCTTCAGGTAGAAAGGTTTGGGCCCTTATGGGATGGCCCCTGACAATTAGCATTTGTACTCTGGCCCAGGCCAAGAGTCCTGGAAATGCTATTTGCCCTGAACTTCAAGCTCTACACCTGCCCTCTATAGTGGCTTTGAATATGGTACCCCTGGATGGAGCTGTCACAGGCCCTGTGCCATACAGCATTTGCCTGGCTTCTCCACAAAGCACAGTTATGATGGGCTCCGCATCTCCCACCATTCCTATTTCAGTTTTTCCACAGTCAGCATCCCCAGTACACATCCAGAAGCCTTTTGTAAACCTGAGACAAAGGGCCAAAGTATGTGACCACTTTCCGTGGTCCTTCAGGCTTCAAAGGAGAGCCACAAAGTAGCTGAGGCTACCCCTTGCCTGTGGCAACTTTCCATGATACCACTCAACACAAGAAACTCACTAGGTTTCCTAGCACTCTCCATGAGTACATAATGCTCCCACCCAGGCCCCACCATGACGGAGGCACCTGAAGATCATCACATGTCCACCACTCCATGTAGAAACTGCGCACAAGCGCGCGCGCGTGCGCACACACACACACACACACACACACACACACACACGGATGCGGGGAGAACAAAACAAGAACAAGGGAGCCTGGGGTAGCCTCCCCCAAGAGGATAACATCTCAAAAGGATGCTTCTCCCTCCGGCTGCCTTTTGCACCATGGACAATGGGAAATGAAAACCCTTCTCCTCCCATAACTCATTAACTCATACAGGATGGCTGCACTTCAAGGAGTCAGACTTCACCCTGAGCCTCAGTGCCTGGGCCAGCCTTCTGAAGAAGCACAGCCTGCAGGCATGCGTGGGCACAGCTGGACAACCTGGTTCCTCCACTGGTCCTCTGGTGTCATAACTAGACAGATTTTGCCACCAGGGCATTAAAGGAATAATCTGTAACTCTTCTCTTTTCAGAGCAGTATATGCTGTGGCTGTACTTTGTCCCTAAATGGGAGATGTCTTTACATTCTCATAGTGCCTGATGCCTTCTGGGAAAGCAACTGAGCCCCATCTGAACAAGAGTGGATGTGGACACACATGCGAACATGTACACTCACACTCTACATTTGTTCCACACCATGGTGATTCAATGCATTAAAATGTTAGACCCGCCTGAAGTAAAGGGACCTGGGACTCATGTCTGATGCCTGGGGAACCCACCTCTTTCTCAGAAGTAGAGACACAAGTGACTCCCTAGGCAAGCTGGGGTCTGTCTTGTATGAGTAGCCCTGCATCTCAAGGTCAGTCAGTACCCTGCCAGCAAGGGGTGTTACCCTTTGTCCTGTCCCTCAGGGCTAGCAGAGTACCAGAAAGCACAATGGATGCTTGCTTGTGCCAGGACCAAGTGAAAGCCTAAGTTCGGCTGGAGGATGGGGACAGGGGACAGGGGACAGGGCCTTAAGCGAAGACGGAAAAGGCCAGGTGAGACAATGCTGGAGGCAAACGGCCAGTTGAGACCAGGTAGGATTTTACAGGAGTCCCAGAGTAGCAGACAAAAGCTGGCCGTGGTCTTTCAAGGTGTCTAGAACCTTCTACACTTATGGAACAGCAGCATGAAGAAGGCATTGGCAAGACGCTAAGAGCCTGAATCTCCAAGATCAGCTCTAAGCCTCCAGCCACCCTGTCCCCTTGGGGTATTTCAGTGCCCACCTTAGCTGGCCTGAGTCAGAGGTGGGGAAACGTGTTGACATTACTCTCGAATAGTAGGAAGCCCAAGCATGTTCATTAGATGCCACGCCCAGAGAGGAATGTCCCAGGGAGCAGGTCCCAGATGACCTTATGCAGCCCTGCTGCCACCGTGCCATGTGCAGAAGGGCAGAACGACACGTCTTGAAATTCTCCCAAAACCCAGAGTTTTCAGTAAGTCCACACCGCACACGTTACTCATTGCACAAAGCTTTATTGAGCACCTCCCAGAAGCCACTCCAGGGGACCCCAGCTCAGCCAGCCTGGGAGGGGCAGTTCTGCCAGGCAGACACAGAAATGCATCTGCTGAATGGGCTACTAGCCACTGAGGAAGAACAGCCAGGAGGAGGGCCCTGTGCTCCTCCAAGCAGAGGCCAGGCAGGAAGAAGGCTGGGTCCCCTATATGGGGAAGGGAGGGACAAGTCAGATTGGGGCTTTGGAAGAAAGGGGAGATCATAGGGGCCCCAAAGTAAAGAGAAGGGCAGCAGGAACACCATGGGTAGTTCAGAGGGAAGAAATCCCCTAGAGTGTCCCGAGGCCAGAGCAAGGAGAAACAGACCAAGAATGGCGAGAGTGATGCCTGAGAAGGGCTGAGTCCATGCAGCCAGGTCCTGATGGTGCTAGAGAAAAGGGGGCAGACTATGTCTGTCACACCCACCCACCAGCCCCACCCAGAGGCTGGGAGATGAAGGGGTTAATGCCAAGCCCTCCAAGCACCCCCTTCACTGGCAGACCACTATGACCCAGATCTTGGGAGTGGAAGGCTGGCCAAAGTCCAGGCCTCCCCAGTCATGCCAGGGCCTTGCCCCGCCCCCAAGTTGTTCCAAGATACCAAATGGACCCAGTCCAACACATCCTTCCTTTTCTCTCCCCTGTCCGCCCTCTGCTGGAGCTGAGAGAGGGCAGGCAGAAGGACCCAAAACATATCCCGTCTGGGTTCTTGAGATATGAAATGCACCCCAACTTGGGTCCCTTCCCAAGTCGGCCACGTCCACTGAGGCCTAAGCCTCCCGTGGATTTCAGATGGGTCTTGGCCTTGGGCCAGCACTCACACTCTAGACAACTGGTACAAGACATTAGGGTCTAAGCAACTGGTAGGAAGGGTGAGAGCTACAGCTAGTTGGGGGTGCTGTCCTGAAGGACAGTGAGAAAGGGGGACTGAGGAGGAGAGAGAGGGAGATGAAAAGGAACAGAAACAAGGGGTTACAGAGCACTGCAGTAAGAGTGGTCAAGCCAGGTATGTGTCCCAAAGGCCAGAGTCACGTGAACTTTGGGTCTGTCCTCACCTGTACAGGAGGCCAGAGGGTCAGAAGGCCCTCCCAGCTACCTCACGCAGTGCTACGGCTTCCTGAGGTGTGGGGTGTAGTCTGTTTCCCACACAACACCAGCAGCTGCCAAGGAAGGCTGACAGCTGCTTTCCCAGGTGTCCCGCAACAGGAAGGAGTGATGATCAGGTGTGACTGAGCCATAGAGCAAGACCAGGAGGGCTTGCCACACGGCATGTGCAGCCAGGTGCATCTGCACATATCGCAGGTGACCTTTTAGGAGACAGGATGTGGGAAGGGGAGGGCCTGCCTTAGATCCCTGTCCCAGGTCCTTACAGGAAGGAGCAGGACACAAGCCCTAGACTGTCATCTCCCAGAGATGCAGGAATCTTGGTGCTGAAGAGAACTGTCTCTTGCCTTACCCAAGACCGGGCCTCAGAGGCCCCCAACCTGACTCTCAGTTTCCCCAGCAAGAGTCTCTATTCACTCTACCAACCCAGTCCAGAAGAGAAGTGGGGTCTACCAGCTCAGAGGAGCCCTGTTTGGGAATAGACCCATGAGTAAAACCCTCAGTCAAGTGTGTTCAGGGAGATTTCCCTAATCCACCCGAAGACCCTACTAGGAACAGTATAGGGGTCTGCTGGCTTCCCGTAGGTGGGTAGTTCTGGGGCGTACACCTTGTCCCACTGAGCAGAGAGATCCCCTGACCCAGAGGGAGAAGAGCCACGTTCACTGGCTATCCTGTTCTCCACACACGACGCAATCCAGCTGCTTCAGCCACAGGTTCCGCGAGGGGCTCCCGGGGCACTGTCCTGCCAGAACAGTGGAAACTGGGTGGAGAGGGCGGGCGCCTACCTGCTCGCCCTCTGGACCACTTGTCCCAGCGGTCAACTTCTCTGGACAAGTTCCACGACTAATGGAAAGCGATCTAAGTGCGCCCACCCTCCCCAGACGCCAGCGCGGTATCCACGGAGAAAGTTAGGCAGCTGGTCTCTCCCGGGAGGGCGGCTCTTGGGACTCCAGAGCTGCGGTTTCCGATTGGGGTCCTGTCACCTCTGAAAAGCCCCTGTGACTGCTGGGGCATTCTAGGCAGTGCACCTCCTGGGCGCTGCCTTTGGGGTTGAGGCCTTGCCCTGGGGAGTTAACTGTGGTAAGTAGTGAAGCGAGACTTGCTCAGGGTCTCAGGGACCCCAGGTCAAGGTACCACCCCGCCCCGCCGCTACTGAAACCAAGTCGCAGGAGGTGCGCCACGCGCAGAGATAGAGTAGGAGGTCTCCGCCGCCGCCACGGCGGTGGGGCCCGACAAGAACCCCACGTTGTCGGGGAGTTGCCCCGCACCCCTAAAAAACCTCAGCACTCGCTCCCTGTTGAAAGTACGCACTTTACGCGTCCCGGCGCCTCCGCGGTGAGTCGGGCAGCCGCGCTCCGGGTTCGCGAAGGTGGCTCAGTTCGGGCGCTCCAGTCTCGACGTTCCCGGGGCAGAGAGCAACGTCCGGGGACGAACGGGACGGGTGCGCCCGGCGGCCGGGGCTGCGCCGGGCAGGCAAGCGGAGAGAGGGGAGCGCTCCCGCGTTCAGGCAACAGCTACCCCTAGTGGGAGAGCCGCCCGGGGCCGGCGCCGCCCCGCGCCCGCTGCCCCGCGCCCTGCGCCCGCAGCGCTCAGCGCCCAGGACGTCCCGGAGCCGGACGGGGGCGAGTCCTGGCGTCGCTTGAGGCGGCTCTCCGGGTCACCAGAGCCAGGCGCCAGCCCACCCGCGGGCCCTGCCCTCTGCACCTCCGGGCTGGAGCAGAGGGACCGCTGACCCGGGAACCGCGGCGCCCAGCGGGAGCGAGATGGGACGGGGCGGGCGCGGACCGGACTGGGGCGGTGCGCAGCAGGCTAGGGCAGCGGCGGGGGGCGCGGAGCGCGGTGTGCGTGGCGGGGCGGTGCGGGGGGCGGCCGTGTGCGAGGCGCGAGTGTGAGCGCGCGCGGGAGGCGGGCGGACGGGCTGCGGCAGTCGAGCGGCGCCCGCGGGCGAGCGGGGAAGGCGGTGGGAACCCAAAGTTGCCTCCTTGCGGGCCCGCGTCCCTGGCGGGGCTGCACCTGGGGGCAGGCGGAGCCGCAACCGCCGACCTGGTCTCCCGCGGTACCTGGGCAGCGACCCCGCAAGAACGGCAGCAGCGTGGGCGGCGTTGGCGGCGGCGGCGCGCGGGAAGCGAACCGGAGCTCCGGCGCGGCGCTGCGGCCGCCAGGGAACTCAGCTCAGGTGCGCGGCGAGAGGGGCGCGGGCTGAGACCCGCCCGCTGAGACCTGGGAGGCGCGAGGCGCTTGCGCGGGCTAGACCACTGCTACCACGGACTGCCCTGCCCTGAGATCAAGCTCCCAGTGCCCTGGCGCAGCGGCTCCGGGATCCCCCGCCTCTGGGAGCTGGCTGCGGGGCTCAGGCCCGCCCCTGCCAGCCCTGGGACACACCGCTCCACCCTCAGCCAGCCCGCGCCCGCCCCCGACCCAAGATTTCTAGGGCAGTAGCCTCGGCTCAGGGTGATCCCTCCGGGCTCAAGTTGCAAGGGGGCGGGCCCCGGCCGGAGGTGGAGTCTCCCGCCAATTCAAGCTTTAGCTATAAATTGAGCTCCCTAAGCCACCGAAGACCAGATGCCTCGTCAGGCCGCCTCGAGGTTGGTGGTCGGAGAAGGTGAAGGGCCCCCGGGGGCTTCGGGGCCCGCGGCCACCATGCTCCGCTCCCTGCTGCTTCACTCTCTGAGGCTCTGCGCCCAGACCGCCTCGTGCCTCGTGCTGTTCCCGCGCTTCCTAGGCACGGCCTTCATGCTCTGGCTTTTAGATTTCTTGTGCATCCGCAAGCATTTCCTGCGACGTCGCCATCCTGACCACCCTGAGCCCGAAGTAGAGCTTAACAGTGAAGGCGAGGAGATGACTCCCGACGACCCGCCCATCTGCGTATCGGACGACAACCGTCTGTGCACCCTGGCCTCTCTCAAGGCTGTGTGGCATGGCCAGAAGTTGGATTTCTTCAAGCAGGCCCACGAGGGTGGTCCAGCGCCTAATTCAGAAGTTGTCCGGCCTGATGGCTTCCAGAGCCAGCGCATCCTCGATTACGCACAAGGGAGCCGCCCACTGGTGCTCAATTTCGGCAGCTGTACCTGACCACCATTCATGGCGCGAATGAGCGCCTTCCAGCGCCTGGTCACCAAGTACCAGCGCGACGTTGACTTCCTTATCATCTACATAGAGGAAGCCCACCCATCCGACGGCTGGGTCACCACAGACTCGCCCTATATCATCCCACAGCACCGCAGCCTGGAAGACCGTGTCAGCGCAGCAAGAGTACTGCAGCAAGGTGCACCTGGCTGTGCTCTGGTCCTGGACACCATGGCCAACTCCAGCAGTTCGGCATATGGTGCTTATTTTGAGCGCCTCTACGTCATCCAGAGCGGCACCATCATGTACCAGGGAGGCCGGGGCCCCGACGGGTACCAGGTGTCTGAGCTGCGCACCTGGTTGGAGCGCTATGATGAGCAGTTGCATGGTACTAGGCCACGTCGATTCTAAATAGCCAAGGGACAAGTGACTGAAATTGATGGGCTGGGTCTTCTTCGGGCCTTCGAAGCCCGTATGCAAGTGCTTCAAACGAAGTCAAGATTGTCGGGGTCCCCATGACACAGATGTGTGCAGCCTCAGAACTCAGGCTGAGTCGGGCTCTCAGCTACCTAAAGACTTAATGGTCCCCGAGACATTGCTATAGTGACTCCCTTTTCTACCTTTTTGGCTTGCTCTCAGGAGTGTTACTGTGGCTCAAACTGGCAGCTTTGTCCCTGCTGGAGTTTACCTGCTGGACTTTCTGACACCTGCTCTCCAGCGCTCCTTCAGCAAAGCGCGATAGTCCCCAGAATCCCACAGCTCAGACTTGTTGGCCACACCCGCGCGCCCTGAGCGCAGCTGGGTTCCAGCAGCGCCACAGGCTCTAGCTAGTTGCCTGGCACCCACCTGTCGCGCGCGCAGGGAGCCCTGCTGCTTTCGTGTTTATTTCTTATCCCAGGGTTGGGGGAGGGGCTCGGGATAGGGAATGGGTGGGTAGGGTACTTTTCTCGCCTAGCTTTGGGAGCGCTGGAGCCTAGCTGCTGATGACGAACCGTCTCTAACTGGGCTTGACCACGGGTCGGCTCTGAATTGCAGGGGGGCTCGAAACAGCGCCTAAAGTAAATAGAGGGAGAGTGCTCTGGGTTCCATTGGGGGAACCATCGAAAACAGGGTAGATGAGGGGCACGGTAAGGGGTGGCCTTCGGGACCAAAGGAAGTGGCTTGAGCTATTGGCGAGGTTCGCGAGGCCCCAGAGGGAGACTGGAACTCCTTGGAGAAGGGGGATTAGTTCGAAGACAGGGAGAGGGGGATGAATCTGCGAGTCTTGGGCAGAGAGCGCGAGGGGATTGTGGGGGGCGGGGTGAAGACCAGTCAGTGAATGTTATGTTGGAAACATTCCTTGTGTATAAACTTTCAAGCTACAATAATAAAGACTTGAAGGAAGTTGCTATGACTGCCTTTGTCCCGTATATTTTCTCGTGTCTCTGAAAAGCAAAAGAATTAAACACAACTTTCTCCCTTGCGTCCCCATAATGACTCTGGGGCAAGTGGGGCGGGAAAGAGCCCAGGCCCTGCAGGGGCGGGGCGAGTTGGGGGGAGGGAGGGCTGGAATAAGGAGATGGATGAAGTAGGAAGGAAGTTTCCCTGGGACAGCAGACACAAGTGCCACACCTGGGCAGAGTACTTCGGGCCAGAAGACCCCAGGCCGGAGAATCCCATGAGAAGGAGACTGGTGAAGCAAAGAGGACTTCATTTGCCACCAAGACAGGGAGAGGCGAAGAGTAAGAAAGTAAGAGGGAGGGGGAGAGAGGGAGAGAGGAAGGAAGGGTGAGTGAGAGAAGGGAGAGAGAGAGACTAGGACAATTACAACATCACCGGCTAACTTCTCCCACCTTTGGATGCTGCAGGGAGAAAGATGCGGAAAAGACTCTGAACCTCCAAGAGCTAGGTTTCTGTCCCCTGGGTTGCCTTTACGCCCCTGGCCCAGCCAGTGGTGCGGCACCTGCAGAATTATCTCCCGGGACACAACCCTACCCCCCACCCCCCGCCACTTAGCAAGCCTCAGTCAAACCTCACTGCTGCCCACCCCTCACCCTGCTTGGGGGGGGGTGGGTAGCAGAGAAGGAGGAGAAGGGGGTGTAAAAGGCCTGGAGCAGAGGAGGGTGGGGAGGGAGGTCGCGGCGGCTGACACCCATCCCGGTGCAGTCGCGGCCACAACTCTCTCTCTCAAGCCTCGCCCTCAGTCTTCCCCCTACAGCTCCCAGAACGTGTCTAAGAAAGCTCCTGAAGCACAGAGATCAAGCGCCCGGCACCTCACTCTGCTGGTGGCATTTTAGTGGGAAAAAAGTGAGATAAACAGAGAAGGGGGCGGGGGTGGGGGGAGACTGGGGCCAGAGTTGAGGTCACGGGTGTGAGAACAATGAACCCTGAGGCGGTCTGAGCCAGGGGGTGCTGTGGGGCGTGTGGCACACGTCTTGATGCAAAGCGCTCGCGTGGGTGAGTAGGAACGCTACTGGCAAGATGAAAGACAGGCCCCTGCCCAGGCAGCTCGTCCCCACCACCACCCGCCCCAGATTCCTTAGGCAGCCCCTCTTCTCCCGCGCCACTCCTCCCTGAAAACCCTTGAAACTGACACCCTAACGTTGGTGACTTATTTTTTATTTTATTTTTTGCTTTGAAAAGACTTCAATTGAGAAGTAACTTTTAAGGGGGAAAAAAATCAGCACAGATGGTATTTTTGCGTCCCCCACCCCACCCCCCCCCCCCGCGCGCACTTCCCATCCCGAAACCTCAGGAAGAATAAACACGGAGAACGTGGCGGGGCGCCGCCGGGAGCTGAGAAGGACCCGCCCTAAGAACACAGTTGCCCCCGCAGAAGCTCGGCCTGGCTAATCCGCATGCCCACTGGCTACTGGAGGGTCTCCTAGGGCGCAGAAAGTAACCCCTCTGGATGTGTGACCCGAGACACAGGGCTTTCCCAGCGTCCAGGCCACAGCTGGGAAAGCTCTGCTGCCTGAGTCCCAAGAGCTCCCGCCCTCCCCTCCATCCCTACCCCAGCTCCATGGAGTCTCAATACTCCACTTCCTTCCTCCTTTCTTCCCTTTCCTCTCTTCTCTTCCTTCCTTCCTTCTTCCTTTTTTTTCCGAGAGAGAGAGAGAGAGAGAGAGAGAGAGAGAGAGAGAGAGAGAGAGAATATATTCCTTTTCTTATTAAAATAATGTGCGCTCATTACCGAAAACAAAGAAAAGTCTGAATAAAATCGATTCGCTGTAATCTCCTTGCCTGTGTACTGTCGCCCCTTGTAAATACAGATCTTAAAAGCAAGAGCAGATTCTGTTCTTGAAGCTCAACTTTTAACTTTTGCCCACCCTGTCTCTCATGCCTCCTTCTTTCTCTAGCAATAACAGATTTGAACAGTGCCACTGCACCGTGGTCAAAAGGAGATCCAGGAACATCAGTCTGGGTGGGCACTTCAAACACTAGGTATGGTTCCTTACTCTAGGGGAGCAGCCCGCAGTGGCTCTGTCCCTGTCCCCCCCCCCCCCAATGGCACACTTCCTGGTATGAAATAACTAAGTCCGCACTGGGGACTCTCTTCACATGTGTTCATGCTTTGTAGCATGCTGCTAAACTGCCTTCCAGAAAATCTGATTGGAATTGTTTTATATTTTCCTGATATGCCACCTTTTTTTTATGTAAAAACCACAGAGATGGGACGCAGGCTTATTATTCTCTGAATTAAAACTTAAAGACAGAATATACTGGGGGAACTCAAGAGTCCTGGCTGAGAGCAGTTTTCTGACTGAACATCAGAACCTGGCAATGGGCAGTGAAATCAATGGATCCCTTCAAGCCAAGCAATATGAAGAACCGAAATCGAGTAAGTGCAATAAAAAATAGTGTATGCTTCATCCAGGGAGTGAGGGAAGTGCAGTGTCCTGCAACTTTCAGTTGCTTATGGGGGGGGGGAGGCAAAGGCTGAGAAGGAAGGAGGTAGGGAGGGGGGAGGAAGGGAGAGAGAGAGAGAGAGAGAGAGAGAGAGAGAGAGAGAGAGAGAGAGAGAGAGAGAGAGAGACCCTGGTGTGACTTGCAAGCAGGTCAACTCCTGGGAAGACAAGACAGAAATGGAAGTGTTTTCGAGCCCTGACCTGCCTTTCACCCTTCTTCCCTGAGGTCCAGGACAGAATCCGTGACCTGCCAGGGTGTCTCCCTGTTCAGAGTCCATTTGGTGTCATCGCTGTTGTGCGTGCCACTCAGGGATGTATCTTCCTTACTGGGTTTGATAACCGCCCACCCACCCCACATGCTTCTCTCAGGCCCTTCCCTCCAACAGCCCCCTCCACTGACAATCCATCTGGTCTGAGCAGGTCTGTGCCTGCAGACTCTGCCTGGATCCATCCTGGCATCTAACTGCCCCTCCCCCCAGGAGGCAGAACTCCACTGTGTCCTCAAGAAATACTGAGATTCATGTGCTGCATTGGGGGGGCAGGGTGCTTAATGCACAGGTCTGGCTGTTCCTTCACCCACCATCCTTTCTGCTGCTCCAGATTCTCAGGGGCCAGGGCAGGCTTAAGGTATAGTCCTGCCTCCTGTAAGCGAGGAAAAGAGGAAGGCTGGTAAAGAGGTCATAAAGGGGGGTCTCACTTGCCCCCATACGGGCAGGGGTCCTCCCAAAAATATGTGGAAGGAAGAGCTGGCATTCTTGCGGGGGGGGAAAAGCCAAGCCAAGGAGCATGAGAAGTCCATCCATGCACACAGCAAGGCGTCTTCTACATGATTGCAGAGGGGGAGGGTGCTTTAGCCACAAGCCAAAGGAAGACTCTGGCCTCTGGCTGCACCTGAGCCTCTGGGGACAGGAACTTCAGATAAGGAAAAGGGCATTTGTCAGAAGGGAGAAGCTGGGGAGGGCATTGCTATCCACCACCCACAGAGTGACCCTGGGCTCTGAGAGCTGCTCACTTGCCACTTCTACCCAGCAGCCCTGCTCTATGGTTGACCTGGAAGGAAACAAAGTACATAGGTGGGTAAAGGAGTAGGTGGGTACCAAAAAGTTAGGGTCCCCCTGCCTGCCCCCCCCCACAGTGCCTACCCGCACTTCATCTACCTGCAAGAGGTGCTCACGTGGGAATTTACTCAGGGCTGGACACAAAGCCAGCACTTCTGAAGACCTGCTGGTTGGTCACCCTGATGAATGTCAGTCATCACAGGCCCATTTCCTGGAGGAAGAAAGTGAGGTCCAGTGTGTGTGCATGGCCAGGACGTTTGGGCCTGAGCTGTTACCTTTTACATTCCTATACTAAAGGCCTCACCTCCTACTTCTTAGAACATGACCTTATTTGGAGATCAGGCCTAGAAAGGGGTGATTAAGTTAAAATGAGGTCATTAGGGTGGGCCCTAATCCAACCTGACTGGAGTCCTCCTAAGATTAGGATACAGAGGCACACAAAGGAAAGGCCATATAAGGACAGGATGAGAAGGGGACACTAAACAGCCAAAGCCACAGGAAAAGACTGATACCATTTTCTCTGACTCCCATCCCCGCTGCAGGGTTAAAAGCAGCTTTGACCAAGGCCTCTCATCCTCTACACCTAGGGTTTGACTCCTGGGGGGAGGGGGGGGACTGAGCCCAGTGGGGGGTGGGCTGAAGATCTGTTCCTCCTTTAGCAGGCCTCCAGGGTGATAAGCCTGGCTTGGGGTGCTGAGTTTAATGTTCTTTTTAAAATATCTGCAAAGATGAGTGCACACACACACAGCTCTAGAAAAATCTACCCGAGGTAGGCACAGTACTCCGTTGTGTGGGCGGGATTCTGACTGTTTTCTTGCTTTCCTCTTATTGCTTATCTGTAGCCTGTGATTTCTCTGTAATGAACACGTATTGCTCTTATGACAGAAAAATACAACTAAAAACAGCAGAAATGGTGGCTGTCACTTAGGGCAAGGAGGGAAGGGCATGGAGTAGGCACAGGCGTAGCTGGAGATGGTGGGCTCTGGGCCAGGCAATGCTTAGAGGTAAGCAGGCCAGTAGGCAAGAAGGAAAGGGGGAAATCAAAAAAGAGGGGGGAGGGCTTGAGGGAGGAAGAGAAAAAAGAAGGAATGAAGGAAGGCTGATGAACGAAAGGACACACAATTAAATTTTAATTTTAGCTAAACAAAAACACAATATTTTAGCCTCGGCTAACCAATACATTGCACGGAATATACTAAAAATTATCCCTCGCTTCATTGCTTACCTGAGACTGAAATGAAATGGGATGTCTCAAGTTGTCTGTTTCCCCTTGCAGATCTTTAGCTCCAGCCGCCCAGAAGGGACGAGATCCTATCAATTGGCAGAGGATGCGAGACTCTCCGGAGAGTGCACGTGGCAATGTGAAGCTAAGAAAAAATGACCACAGCTGGTACAAGCTTTGCAGCATCTCCTGCAAAATGAAACAGCCAGACCCCTGCTCTTCAAGCAGAATGCCACCAACAATACAGAGAGAAACTTTTTTCCTCCCTTCTGAGGCGTCTCAACTCGTCACAGTGTTTATTTGCTATTTAATGTCATTACAGAGAAAGGAAAGGTAACGTTTTTACTCTTCATGAAATGTATTGCCATTAACCAAACAGTGTTACTATTACATTAATGTCATGGGATGTAAATGTGTCTATATTCGTGTATTAGTGTACTCTGGGATCTTGGGTGGGGGAGGTGTCAGGGGGAAGTCAACAGGAGCTAGACAGACAACTAGAGGTTTAGCATAAGGAGTCAGATCCTGGAGAAGACCCTGAAACCAGAGGCAGCAGAAGGAAAGCTAAGGAGACAGTTAAAATGAAAAGCTGGTGCACAGCAAAGGAAGCTGTGAACAGAGGGAAGAGGCGGGATGCAGAGAGGGGGAAGCAAAGGCTTACAAAGCAAAAACTGAGGCTGGAGAGATGGCTCAGTAGCTAAGAACATTGGCTGCTCTGCCAGAGGACCCAAGTTAAATTCCCAGTACCTATGTCAGGTGGTCCACAACCATCTGTAATACTAGGTCCACAAGATCTGATGCCTCTGCCCTCCACTGGCATCTGCACATGCACACATGTGCACATGCACACGGGCATGCACACGCATAATTAAAAGTATGTTTAAAATTAAGCAAAAAGTACAGTGGTGAGTATATACTCATAAGTTATGAATTTTTAATATTTGAAACATATAAGACAGCCCAACAATTTAACAGCAAGAAGAACGATCGGATTTTGAAATGGGATCAGGACCCTTGTGATGGGTCATCTTGGTTGTCAACTTGGCTGGATTTGGAATCACCCAGGAGACAGGCTGTCTGTCTGTGAGGGTGTTCCCAGCTTCATTTACCTGAACAGGCAACAGTAACTCGGCATGTGGGAGGTAGTGTTCCAAGGGCTGGGGTCCCAGACTGCATAAAGAGGGCAGGAAGGGAACTGCCGCTCTGCTTCCTGGCTGTAGGTGCAATGTGACAGGCCACCTCACACTCCCACCATACCTTCTTCAAGATGATGTGCCCTCAAACCAGGAACCAAGATAAGCCCTTCCTTCCCTGAGCTGCTCCTGTGGCAGCAAGCAAAGTAACTTAATATAGACTGGAGTAGACATCTCCTAGAGGAAGCCGTTCAAATGACTCTAAGCATTTCTAAAGATGTGCAGTATCACTGGTCATTAGGGAACTGCAGATCCACAACCACAGGGAGATGGTAGCCCATGCCTGCTAGAAAGGCTGTTGTTATTAGGAGCCGCAACACAGACCAGTCAGTAAAGTGATGAGGAACTGTGAACTGTGTTCACTCCCCAGGTCTTGGTGTGAATCCATGGGAAACGAAGTCTGTGCAGAGACATTGGTGTTCTGTGTGCGTTGGCATGGTGCTTTCACAATAGCCAATCTAAGCATCCATCCCTGGGTAAATGTTGGAAGAACACACCATCTTGATCTGATGAGATAGCTCACTGGGTAGGGGTGCTTGCCACCAAGCCCAGTTTGAATAAGACAGACCCCTATAGCATTATATAGCTATGACCTTGTTGGAGGAAGTGTGTCACTTGGGGTGGGCTTTGGGGTATCAAAAGTCCATGCTATTCTCTCTCTCTCTCTCTCTCTCTCTCTCTCTCTCTCTCTCTCTCTCTCTCTCTCTCTCTCTCCCTCTCCCTCCCTGTGGATTAAGATGTAGCTCTCAGCTCCTCTCCCGCACCACGCCTGCCTTTCATGCTCCATACTCCCTGCCATGATGATAATGGACTAAATCTCTGAAACTGTGAGCCAGCGCTTCATTAAATGCTTTCATGGTGTCTCTTCACCTGGCCACTTGTGTTCCACCCCTAGGGATAAAAAAAATGACTACAAATTGTCAACCTCTACATCCATTGGTACATGTGTGCAAACGCACACACACACACACACACACACACACACACACACACACACACACACAGTAACTTTTTGGGGTTTTTTAGTCAAATAGATTTTCTTTTATACAGCATATTGAGATTATGGTTCCCCTCTCTAACTCCTCTGAGATCTTCCCCACCCACCCAAATCCACACCCTTTTCTCTCTCTCTCTCTCTCTCTCTCTCTCTCTCTCTCTCTCTCTCTCTCTCTCTCTCTGTCTCTCTCTCTCATCAGAAAACAAAAAATCATCGATTTTGAAAAAAAATAAGATAAAATAAAAAACAAACCAGAATAGGGCAAAAGAAATGAATGAATGAACAGAAAAAGAGAAACCCATACAAACACTGAGACACACACAGAAAATGCATAAAAACAAACTGAAAACTGTAATACATCACAAATGATCTCTTTAAAAATTAAAGAAAGCGCTGTTGAAGTAAGACTTCTTTAACTTAAAAAGCACCCAGTGGCTTTGAGAAGACAGATCTGTTTTCCACACCCTGGAGACAGAGAGTGCCTGTGAGTTCTCGTGCAAGTCCATCCCCTGCCTAGGATGGGGAGAGAACTGTCTACTAGTCACACCTCTGGATGGAGCTATGAGGATATTTCCAGAGAATGTGAGCAGTTCCATCCCACGGGCTGGGGCCTGGACTGAATAAAAAGGAAAGAGAGAGTGGCCTGAGCACTAACTTCGTCTCTCTCTGCTTCCTGAAGACAGATGCAATGTCTCACACTCCTGCCACATGGCTTCACTCTCACCTCACCTGCACTCTCAGCTCACCTGCACTGCACTCTCAGCTCACCTACACTCTCAGCTTGCCTGCACTCTCAGCTCATCTGCACTCTCAGCTCACCTACACTCTCAGCTCGCCTGCACTCTCAGCTCACCTACACTCTCAGCTCGCCTGCACTCTCAGCTCATCTGCACTCTCAGCTCATCTGCACTCTCAGCTCACCTAAACTCTCAGCTCACCTACACTCTCAGCTCGCCTGCACTCTCAGCTCACCTGCACTGCACTCTCACCTCACCTACACTCTCAGCTCGCCTGCACTCTCAGCTCATCTGCACTCTCAGCTCACCTGCACTCTCAGCTCACCTGCACTCTCAGCTCATCTGCACTCTCAGCTCACCTGCACTGCACTCTCAGCTCACCTGCACTGCACTCTCAGCTCACCTCTACTCTCAGCTCACCTCCACTGCACTCTCAGCTCACCTCCACTCTCAGCTCACCTCCACTCTCAGCTCACCTGCACTGCACTCTCAGCTCACTTGCACTCTCAGCTCACTTGCATTCAGCTCAGTCTCAGCTCACCTGGACTGTCCCTGGGCCAAACTCCATGGCAAATAAAAATGAGACACAGGCACCAGCCACCACATGCACCTGGATTCTCATGGCCCAGGGGACCAAAACCAGAGTCAGAGCTTGGATGAGCAGAGGAAGGCACCAGGAAGAAGGACCTGTGAAACCTGTCACCAACTAGGATGCAGGAGTGTGTGTGTGTGTGTGTGTGTGTGTGTGTGTGTGTGTGTGTGTGTGTGTGTGTGAAAGAGGGGGCATATGTGTACATTCATGGGCATGTGTGAGCCTAGCTGATGTAGAACTATTGGTGCTTGTACGTGCATGCATGAGTGTGCCTGAGACCATGACTTTCTCTTCCAGACTCTCAGGAAGCCCCTGCCACCCGGCAAGCAAAACTGAAACCAAAGAAGTACAATACCTGGGAGGAGGCGGCTTCCTGGGGGGGTCCACCATGAGAATGAGAGAGGTTGTAGGTGGAGCCTTGGAATAGAGGACCATCATTCTGGCAAGTCTGGCCACTGCAGGAAAGTCCTCAAGGATGAAGGTGGGATAAGAGGCAAGGCCGGGTAGCCCATGCTGGAGCAGATCTATGGAGATCCTGGTTGGTACCGGAAGGTACTATGAGATGAACAGAGGTGCAGAGGACAAGCCCGGATCCCGGGCAGGTGTTCCTAATGGCTGCACTGCACGCTGGTGGCTATTAGACTGGGAAGAAGCACTGGCTTCCAGTTCGACCCACACCACAGCCCTGCCTCCTCTGACCTGGACTTCCTCTTCCTTCTCTGGGGCAGCTAGACCCAGTCACACTGACCTGCACAGAGCTCAGAGTTGGGCACAGCAGGGAGATCCACCCCAGGAAATTGTAACAGGAAGCCGCCCTGAGAAGCTGCCCCAAGCCAAGCTGCTCTGCATGGGCCACTCTGGCTCTCTTAACCTCCCCCATGCCCGGTAGAAAGCCTGCAGCCCCCTCCTGGCCAGGATGCAGCCCCATGTCCACAGCTGTCCCACTCAGGGCCCCATCCTCTTCTGAGATGATGCAGACCCGCAATCCACACAGTAAGAAATGCAAGGGCGGTCCCATCCAGGTATGTTCTCCTGGTTAAAGGTCTGAAGGTTTTTCATCTCCTGGGACCCACCTGCACACTCAGTGCGATCCCCAGGGCGTTGTCCACAGTCTCACTCCACGGGAGAGAAAAGGCCTAGGGGAGGCCAGGCCTGCAGCCATCCATTCTTAGACAGTGTCCACTCCTGGCTGGAGCTGTGCTGGCCCTGAATCCTGCTCCACAGGGATGTTGTGAGCACACTACATTAGAAGCATAGGCAAACGCATTTACATATTTGTAAAATGTCAGAATTCATTCAATAACAATAAATCCATGTGCCACAGCAATCTCAAAGGCGGCAATTTGCTAGATACTCTCTCCCTCTTTCCTTGGCCAAGGCAGCAACACGGGTTCTTTTATTCCAAGCCTTAATTACTAATATCAAGTCTCAGATCACATAGTATACATAATAAAATGTGTGTGTGTGTGTGTGTGTAGGTTACTGAATGACGACAAAAGTTTCAAGAAGCAGAGAAATCAAAAAAATGACTGAAAAACCAAAGCTGCAAAATCAATGGGCTACAAGAATGTGTCTGTCCATGTGACCTGGGATTCCTTGGAGGGTGTAGACCAGGTTCTTAGAGTGGGCACCCCAAGAGAGCCAGTGTGTGGTGGTTTTGCGATAGAACCCCAGAAGTTATGCTGTGTCTCTCCTGCACAATGGGTATGTCTAGGCCATGCCAGAGGTCAGCTTGGCTCCTAGGAGAGGACACAGAGCCTAACATTTGACAGGAGGACTGGCAAGCTCACACCATGGGAGGAGCACGGGCTCAGGCTTTGGAGACAGCATCCTGCCACAGTAAGGCCAAGGCAGCAGGAGTGAAGCCACTTACATAGTCAGTAGAACAGACACAGGACCGGCTGGCAAGCCATAGAGGGAAGCAGAGAGCCCAATGCACACAGCAGGAATGTGCACCAACAGGATATCTGAGAAGGGTGTCAGCAATCAGTGGGAAGGGCAGGCTGCAAAGCCAGCCTGGCTGGGTGAATGATGACGTCACGCTTACATCACACTGCACACACCAGCAGCTACTGGGATATGGGCTGAAACCGCTGGTGGTGTGTCCAAGCATATGTATGCGTCACTCTAGGAAGGCTCTTCACACCCACTAGCTCCACCCAGCGATGCCATCCAAAACAAACAAAGCGCTCAAGTGCTGGCAAGGACATGAGAAACTGGAACCCCTGTGTGCCACTGCTGGGAAACTGTACAGTAGTTCTTCAGGTAACTAGAGTCCTGCAACTCCATCCCAGACACATGCCCAAAATGCCGTATTTTTCAGACCATAAGACACACCCAGTTTTTAGAGCAGTAAAGCAAGGGAAAAATTATTCTGAACCAAATTAGTGCTAGTATAATAAAATATTTTTTAAAATATAACAGAACGTGGTAATATTAAACAGTGTTAACTCAACAGGAGGAAAGACTTAGAGACTCAAGCGCTTTTCTAGTTTTCTGGAAACCCCAAACACTCATCATCGCTAGTGTTAGAATTCAGGAAGCTCAGTTGCTGACAGTCCCTTGTGCCACTTTCCTCTCTATCTTCATACGTGACATTGTCTTCAGTTCCATCGAAGGCATTGCTAATGCCACATTGTTTGAGTGACGGTACAACATTATCCTCCTTCACTGGCTGCCATGTGCGATCACTCACACACTTGAGTGATAGTTGGCCTCTTCATTCGTCCCGTTGGAGTGAGGTCATGATTCCCAGCAGCCAGCCATTCGGTCCACTCTTCTCTCATAAAGACTTTAAATGGTTTTGTTGATTGAAACATCAAGAGGTTGCAGCTGGCTGGTAAGACCCCCAGGAATCACAGCCCGATGAGTCTTCTCCTCTTTAAATCTGGTTTTTGTTGTTTCGCTAATATGTACTCTGAAATGGTCAAGCACTAATAAAGCAGATTTTTTTTTCCAGAAGCCCTCTGGGACATTTGGACAACACTTTTTCAATCTATCTGTCTTCTCACATATGCAGAATGAATAATTCTATTTTCTCTCATATGCCCAGTAACGATTTCTGCATAGCAATGTGGCCCCACTGGAGTCAAGGAGGGACACATGGTAGCTAAAGCCTCCTCACTGCCACACATTTCACTGCACTCCCCCTGCCCCGCTCCCTGCAGCAAGCTGACACACACCTGCTTATCCAGGAGGCTAAGATCTGCATTCAATTCAGATCAGATCAGCGCGAGACCCACACCTCTTCCTGCTCCCATGGACACACTGAACTCTGCACTCGTTCCTCAGATGGCACACTGAAGACATAGGTAAGTGACCTCTTTGTTGATGCCTGACAGACAGCAATCGGACCATAAGGAACACCCTAATTTTCCCTCCACTTTTGGGACGGGGATATGGTAGGTCAAAGTACAGTCTCAAAAAATATTTGCATGCCTGTGTTCATAGCAGCATTATTCATGATAGTAAAACATAGAAGCAGCCCAGTGCCCATCAACAAGCTGCTGGGTACCCAGAAAGCGGCAGTCAGTGGAATGTGATTCAGCCTTGAAGGGAAGAAAGACCCACCATTTGCCACAACATGGATGGGCTTTGAAGTCACAATGTTGAGTGTTATAAGCCAAGCACAAAGGGCAGGTGCAACATGATCCCACTGACTCAAGGTCTTTAGAATCATCAGACTGGCAGACAGTAGAATGGTGTTTTCCTGGGCAAGGCAGAAATTGCTGCCGAATACTCTGGAGGTCACCTTTTGGAAGAACCTGTGCTCCTCCCACGGTGTGAGCTTGCCAGTCCTCCTGTCAAATGTTAGGCTCTGTGTCCTCTCCTAGGAGCCAAGCTGACCTCTGGCATGGCCTAGTCACACCCATTGTGCAGGAGAGACACAGCATAACTTCTGGGGTTTTATCGCAAAACCACCATGCACTGGCTCACTTGGGGTGCCCACTCTAAGAACCTGGTCTACACCCTCCAAGGAATCCCAGGTCACATGGGAAGGCACATTCAGGCATATCTGCCACAGTCTGAGGGGCTCCCCAGCCTACAACTGGAGACAGCCCTGGAAGGTGTGAATAAACAGGACGTGGAAGATGAAGCCTTCATGACGCCTCCTAGAGTGGAAATATGCCTGGCCTGCAGGTGCATGTGCTCAGACACAGTAAATCTGGGGCTGGGGAATGCGGTTCAATGTGCGGAAACTTAGCAGTGCAAACCTGAGCACCTCAATCCGCAGCCTGCAGCCCTAGAACTTGCATGAAGAGTGCCTACCAACGCATCCCAACTCTTCTACAGGAGATGGGAGTCTAAGGCAGGAGAGTCCCTAGACTCTCATGGGCCAGTTAGCCTGGCACTCACGGCAGAGAACAAGGTGAGTGGTGAGGACCAGCACCTAAGCTTCCATAGCCAGGTATAGTGGTAGGCCCTACAACCTCAGCACTGGGGGAGGGGTAGAGGCAGGAGAAATAAGATTTCAGGGCTAGCCTGGCCTACATAAGATCTGTGTCCAAAAAAGTAAATCTTACGGTGTATGTGTTGTATCATACACATTATGTACACACACACACACACACACACACACACACACACACACACACACACACACGAGTTCATTGCAGGCTTTTGTACCTGTGTAGATTAGTTCATATGTTTGACAGCTCTCTTCTCATAGTCATAGAATTGTCCCCGCCCTCCTTCTCTCATGACACAGGATTGTAAAGTGCATTTCCACCGTTTTGGGATGATGGAAAACACCACATCTAAAACGCAAAGAGCAAAGACCAAGAAACGATACGGGCAGTCTCTAGAGCCGAATCTACGGCGCCTGCTGGCATCTGTGCCTGTCTCTCCAGGGTGTGGTCAGCTGAGGCATCCTGTTCCCTCTCCTGGGAGTGGAGCACAGAGGCTGCCCTAGGTGGCCTCTGAGGATGGAGTTAACCAACCGACCGGAGGCCAGGTAGAGGGTAGGAGGCAGGAGGAAGGAGAGGTGATTGCAGCCTTGGCTGTGTGCCTAAGGCCACAGTGTCTGCTATGGAGCTCTCCACACTTTCTTGCTCCTGGATATTCCCCGGTGGCATCTGCCTAGACACCAGGCCTGCCCAGTGCAAACAGCCGTTCTGCTAACCTCCATCTCACACCCAGCGGAGATGCCACATTCTGTCATCTGGTGGATAAAGCAAGACAAAGAAGTTGGGCACAATGGTGCATATCTATAATCCTAGCACTCAAGAGGTCAAGGCAGGAGGATCATAGTTGCATGGTCAGCCTGAGCTGTGGAATAATATCCTGTCTCCAAAAATAAACAAAACAAAACAATGAAGAGAAAGACAAGGCTGAGGGTGGGAGCACTATAGTCTACAAGGCCAACTAGACTATGCATGCAGCATACATGAGAAAGACAGTTAAACTAGAAGCTCCCCAATATAGGAAAGGGGGTGATGAACAACCATGATAAGCCACATGCCTTCCATGGCCAGGAAAGCTATTGTGGTCCCCAGGGTATAGATGACTGTGACATTTCAGCGCAAAGGGTCCTTGCAGATGTGACTGTGACATTTCACGGCAAAGGGTCCATGCAGGTGTGCAGAGAAATTGACTTTGTATTATCCTGAAAGGGTATCTCATTATCCTCAGGAAACAGAAGCAGGGGTCAGAGGAAAGAGAGGTTGGCAGCTCTGGGTCCCCAGGTAGGGAAACGAACTGTCAGCCTAGATAAACAACAGTCTCTAGAGGCTGGAGGAGACAGGAGGAAAGAAAGGTTTCCCTTCCAGAGTATTCAAGGACATCTCAGCACCAGGGGCCCAGCCTGACTAAGGACCGTGAGAACTAAAGCCCTAGGCCGTGGTTCAGGCCACCAAGCTGAGGCCATTTGTTGCCACAGTAATATCAGGACTCACCACCTTCAAGAAGGAATGCCAGCTGTGGCCACATACTGTGGGATTCTGCAGTGATGGGAACTCAGGGTTCACACTTGGAAGCTGGACGTGACAGCCTCCGATTTGCTGGGAATACCCAAGAGATGTTCAGGTATAGCACTGACAGCATCCCAGGAAGCTGACACACACCCATGGCCCAGCAAAGCCACTAAGGCCCGTAGCCCACTTGTGGGGGTCTGTGCTCTACCGCACTCTCGTATGGGTCTCACCTGGACTCACTCTGAGGAGGCCTGTAACTCAGCCAGCACGGAGAGACACAGGATGACAGGACTTAGGGGGTCCCATCTGCTTCGCCTTCTTGCTTTGGGGATCGGTTGGGGCCACAGTATTTGGGGCTAGCTTCCATGCGAGTGGCCAAATGGAGAAGAAGAGACCTGGCCACCTTTGTAGCAGCCCTTGCATCTTACTACATAAGATGGTCTAAGCCAACAGTTCTCAACCTGTGGGTCCCGACCCCCACCCAGGGGAGGTGTCGCATATCAGAAATACCCAGCTATTTATATTATGATTCTTAACAGTAGCAAAATTACAGTTATGAAGTAGCAATGGGGCGGGGGGGGGGGGTTCACACTACAACATAAGGAACTGCATTAAAAGGCCCCAGCGATAGGAAGGTTGAAAACTGCTCCAAGCAGAGCTGCCCAGCTGAGCCCAGTCAGCCACAGAGCAAATGAATTAATGAGGCAGCTGTCTTGACACTCACCTCTGGATGGTCTGTTCTGCTTACTCCACCCATTCCAGGGGAGGTGGGAGGAGGACAAAAGAGACCCCCCTCCCCAAAAGCAAAGTCTGGCATTGTACTCTGGGGCCTCACAGAGTCTACCAGTGAGCTGTGTGGCCTGGGATGCCTTCCAGCAGCCCCATGGGTAGGTAGCCTGGGTCAGCTCATCACACTCATGAGCCTCGCAGATGCTGGGTAGATGTCTGTGACTCCATCTGTAGTACATGCCTGGAAGAGGAGAGAGGCCAGTGAGTCTTAAAGGCAGCTTGGTGGTTGCCAGAGGAGGGCCAAACGCCTCTTAGCTCGCGGCTTCAAACAGCTGGTGTTACTCCACGTGACTGTCTCCTCAATCGTGGAAGCCACGTGAAGCCAAAAGGCAAGGCACAAAAAGGGGGTGTACAAAGCGCTCCTGTGCTTGTGGGCACATGCATCGCCCTGCATACATGGACGGCATACAGGACAGACAGAAATCCACTCCACGGCTGCCCCTCCTGGAATGGAAGAAAAGGAAGTTTGAATGAGGACCAGGGAACCCTGCCAGATCCAGTGTTTATTTCATGTTTTAAGACCCAAGACTGGTATCACCCTGCGGATTCTGCACAGTGGGTGTGGATGGGGGCTCTGTGTGTTGGGAATGGTTCCTAATTCACCATCAAAAGCAAAAACCACTCATCCTCCCACTCCCCCTCCCCCAAGCCCAGGCCTCAGCTACTCTCCCAGGGTCTCCTCCCCTTCCGCTGTGGTCAAATTGTAGGGTTGCTCAAGGAGATACATGCAGCAACTCCCAAGAGCTTAGTCTGCTCTGACCCAGGGTAGCACCCAGGAGCAGGGGCCAAAGCAGGCAGACTGGGAGAAGGTGACCCAGGAGGACTCTAGCTGCCTTCCATGGCCAGCACCACTATGTAGCAGTTCACACAGGTTCCCCAAAATTATCCTCACAGAGATACTCAGGAAAAGGCCTGATTGTAGGTGGGGAAACTGAGGCACAGAAGAGCCCACCATTTAGGTAGCAAAAAGCAGAGAGCCATAATTCAAGGTAAAAGGACTCAGTACAACTGATTGTATCAACTCCTCAATCCTGGTCCCGCACACTGTCCCACATCAGTCCAGGGTATGCCATGTGTGGCCCTGGGTACACTGGAAACCCCTGAGCTTGATGCTTTCCTTGTTGGAATACGCACCACCCTTGGCAAACGCATTCTCCCTAAGCTAGGTGCTAAGTTTTCACAATGATGCCCTGGCAAGTTAAAAAATAAAAAGTAGTAAGGAGTGAAGTGTCCGAAACACAGGCACAGGGACTTTGCAAATGGACTTGAGGCCACCCTGGGCACTCTATGCAGGCTGCTTCCATGGACACCCAAGCACCCTACCCTTGGGTTAGCTGGTACCAGGAATCCACAAGGAGGCCTTTGAAACCCCTTCTCTGAAGCCACATGGAGGATTTGTCAAGCCTCAAGCATTTGACGGGCCCCATGGCTCCAGCTTCCGCCCTGGGTAGATAAGGTCAGTTCCATGGACACAGAGGGTCATGACTCCTGCAAGAGCCATGGTGGCCTGCAGAGATGAAAAGAGTTGGGGTGGGGTGGGAGGCAAAGTGCAGCAGGAACCTCAGCTTTGGGAAGACACACCCACACAGGCTCTGAATGAAAAGAGCCCGGCACAGACAGATGCCATGAGCACAGTACTGCCTGCGGATGAACAACAGCAGAGTGAGCTGCTGCCTGTAAGATGTCCCAGTGTGCAGTAAACGGCTTAACCACACAGATCACCACTACAGGGTGAGGAAAGGCCTGGCTGGCGAGAGTGAAGCATAGCCCAGTGCGCATCTTCCTTCTCCCGACTTGGAGTTCACAATGGTACAACGTGTAGGTAGGCAGCGGGCAGCCAGAGAGCTGGCCAGACCCTGCCCAAGCTTGAAGGCCCTTCCCTTCTTCAACTGGCATCCTCAGAGCCACTGCAGAGTGGCCCTGATCACTTGACAGGTTCCCACCGAGCCCTGCCAGGCAGCTTCAGAGGCAGACTAGGACACCAAATCCTAGCTCCTTCCCCTCTGCAGGAAGGAGAGATAGTCAGCCAGTCATCTTGCCCACAGGTACCAGGGCCTGGCTACCCAGTCTATATTATTGCTCTACCATCTATGAGCCATGAGACCAAGAGAAAGGATTTCTACCTAGCTTTTCTGTTTGTCGAGAGAGTGCTTCATCTTAGCATTCTTGGAAACACTGGGGGATGGGTACCTGTGAAGCTGGTGTGTCTTCACTAAACTGACACACCACTGGGAATTTAAGGGAAACTGAATACAAGAATGCTGAGACTCCAAGGGAACCATGGGAAATAGGGGAGATTTACAGAGCCAAGGGAGACAGGAGAAATCCCTAGATGCCTAAAACAGAAGAATCAGGCTAGTGTTCTCTCTGAACTAACTTCTACCCACCACCACACAGAAAGGTGAAGCTCCACCCCCAGATAGTGCTTGGAGCTGGGGACTGAGGTCCAGATCTGGCCATGTCTACTTCCAAACCTGGCTGGTCTGCAGCCCAGCCATGCCCCACCCCTCAATAGCCTTCCACTGTAGCTGGAGTCCCTCTAGGCTCCATGCTTCTGGCCTGCAAGGTGTCCGGACCAGCTCCTAGCTTCATACTGCCTGCAGACCATTCTGGTCCTCGGTGTAAGCAAACCTGAGAAGTCAGACCCTTGACAAGAGTTTATATTTAATACAGAGCAGACCCCATGAAGAAGTGCTGTGAGGGCGGCATCTCCCCGGGCCCTAGGCACACACAACCTTCCCATATACCGTTGCAATATGAGCTCCTCAGAGCAAAGCAGCTACTATCCTTGTGAGCTCAGCTTGTAAGAGCCTGTGACAATCAGGACTGTGGACAGTTGGCATTTCCTCACAGGAGAATGGTGAGGATGGTCAGCGGACCCTTGCTTAAGAGTCCAGCCGCTTTTCCCAGACACTTGTATGGAATTCTGTTTTAAGTGTATGCGGTTTCAGGAAGTTCTGGCTGATGATGGTTAATGGGGGCAGACGCTCTATGGCTACAGCCACAGGAAATCCATCACTGGCACATCAGAAGACTTTCCAGTGTCCATAGCCCCTCGCCTGTACTTTGTAAGCTAGCCTAGTGAAATCATTGGTTCCCCAGGTGGACTCCCCAGGGTTTGTTGTTGGGACCTTAGATGTTGCTTCTTATGTCTCCCCAGGGAAAGTATTCTCACAACAACAACAACACACACACACACGTTCATACAAAACACTCAATGGCTCTTGCTCAAAGCCACAGCCTCCCACACTAATACTCCTCCTGTTTTCCTTCAAGGTCCCCCACCCTCCCCCTCGCCCCTGCCTTCTGGAACAGCCTAGGAGTACCTGGCAGAGGTGGTTGACCCTTCAGTGAGCAAAAGAAATTCTCACCTGCCCTCCTTTGGGGAGCTTAAGGTGAGGAAGAGGACATGCCTTTCTGAACTAGAGCTGAGGGTCTTACGAAACCCTTGAGACGGGCAGAGACAGGCTCAACCGTCTATTTCCAGACCAGTTAGCGTGGCTCAGGACACGCCATCCATCATCACACTGGTTCCCAATCTGCCACAGGCCCGCTCACCCATCCATCTAGATCCCTGTCCACGTGACCATGCACCCATCTACCTACTCAATTCAAAATCCAACCAGTTGCAGTGGGTAGGCAACCAGTATAACAGGAACCCTTGCTCTGGACCCATCCCTGAGACACAAATAATTACCTAAAATATGTGCAATGTCCCTTTACACAACCCCCTCATGGAGACTGTCACATAGCCTCCTTATTTCCCCCAGCAACTTCAGCCTAAAAGCTAGGGGACCTGGAGCCATTCTCAGATGAGATTCCATTTGTGTGCCTACTTGAGCATATGTGCGAGTGCATGAGAAGCTGACACAGAAATGGGATTCCTTTCACATGATTTGCACATTCTAGGGACCCCTCCATCTTTGGAGCCAAACCCTTTCCCCCCAGCGTTATCGGGTGAGGCAAGGCTGAGGCGTGTGGGAGCAGGTCCAGAAGCAGCCTCATCCTCAGAGGAGACTCATTTTTTACAACTTCTGTAAATCCCACCGAGCTGTCAAAAGCTCGTGAACTCAGCTAGTAAATTGTGAAACAGAAGTCTCACTCTCTGTGGTGTCACAGAAAACATGACAGCTGTTATCAATTAGGGTGTTTCTGCCTCAAGGCACAGCTGACTCTGCCCCCGGTGGGGTTTCCTGGTGGATGCCAGGGCTGTGGTAGGGCAGACAGCATTCCTGGAGAAACCCACCTAGCCTGGCTCTTCCCCCGGCTATCCCAGAGCTGGTGTCGCCTCTGCACATGGGACAGGAGGCTAAAGCACTGCTAGAGTCAATGAGGAAGACAGGACAACACAGGGCTCGGGATATGGCTCCGTTGGTAATGTGCTCATGGCAAGGACCTGAGTTCCACACCCAGAACATATGTAAAAAGGCTGGGTGTGGAGACGTTTATATTCCCCACTCTGTCAGACCTCTAGTGCTTGCTGGCCAGGCAGTCTAGCTGAATTGAGGAGCCCAGGTCCATCTGAGAGACCCTTTTTCAAACATCGATGTGGAAAGTTCCTGGGGTATGACCCTCTATCCCACACACAAATACATACACATGTGCACAAATACATACATGGAGGGAGAAAGAGAGAGAAAAGTGGTTTCACATTCTGGGGTACTGTCCTCATTTTTGTAGCTCTGACCAAAAGCAACTTAGGGGGAGAAAGATTTTACTTTGCTTACACTTTCACATCTTACTCCATCACTGGAGGAAGCCATGTCAGGAAGGAACCTGGAGACAGGAACTGGAGCAGAGGCAGTGGAAGAACGCTGCTTACCAACTTGCTCCCCATAGCTTGTTCTGCCTTCTCTCCTATATGATTCAGGACCATCTGCCCAAGAGTGAAACTTGCCCACAAAGCTGGCCTCCCATATAAATCATTAATACTTTTTAAAAAGCCAGATAGACTTGCCCACAGGCCAGTCTGATAGATTTTCTCAATTAAGGTTCCCTCTTCCCAGATGACTTGAGCTTGTGTCAAGTTGACAAAAAACTAACCAGCACAGGCACCTTGGGGTGTGGGACCCCAAGATGCCCTCCATCTCATGGGGTTAAGAGGCTTCGCCTATTGCCCACCTTCTAAGGAGGCCTTCAGAGACCCAGGAACATCCAGGTTAGAATCCCCTATGCTACCCCTGCCAGTCTCCTGCCTCCAAGGCCTACCTGGGGCACAGCCAGCAGGGGTGTGCTGCCCACTGTTCCTGAGCCTCATCACCTGCCTCCTCAAGGAAGCCTGCAGAGCCCAGGAATCTCCATCTTAGACCTCTCCCCACAAATACCCTGCCTGCCTGCCTGGTCCTCCAGGGGCACAGCCAGCAGAGGTATGTTGTCCCCTGAACTCATTATTAGATGCACAACTCAGCCTCCCTTCCAAAGAAGGCCTTCAAGACCCCAAGAACATTCAGATCCACCTGAGGCACAGCCGGCAGAGGTGAGCAGTGGGCTGTTCAAGGAGCCTCATTGTCAGGCCCAAGGTTCTACCTGCCTCTCCAGGAGCCCTGCTGGCATCACGGATATCCATCCAACCAGAGACAACCAGATGGCTAAAGGCTATTCTAAGAACACACTCAACAAAATCCAGGGCAATACGGCACCAACAGAGGCCAGCTATCCTACGACTACAGAAAGCCTTGGATAGCCTAAGATAGCCGAAACACGAGAAGATGTGTTACATCTAACCTTATAACGATGATGAAGGCTTTAAAAAAGGAAATAAATAGGGAATGCAAACTAGTACAGCCACTTTGGGAATCTATCTGGTGCTATCTCAGAAAACTGGGAATAGGGCTTCCTCAAGACCCAGCTATCCCTCTCCTTGGAATTTACCCAGAAGATGCTCTAGCACATAACAGGAAAACATGCTCAACCATGTTCATAGCAGCCTTATTCATAATAGCCAGATCATGGAAACAGCCTAAGTGTCCCTCAGTAGAAGAGCGGATAAAGAAACTGTGGTACATATACACTATGGAATATTACTCAGTTATTTTAAAAAATGAATTTATGAAAGTTGTGGACAAATGGATTTAACTAGAAATTATCATAATGAATGAATTAACCCAGAAGCAGAAAGACTCAACTGGTATATACTCACTTATATCTGGACACTAGCCCAAGGGGCATGTCCCATGAAAGTCTTCACTGTTTTTTTCATTGTAATGCTATCATGGGCTTTATTAGTTCATTCATCTATCCACAAACATGGTGGTTGTGTCTCTTGCCTACCTAAGGGAATAGAGCTTCAATAAACACAAGATTACACATATGTCTTACAGATGTGTCTTCCATGTGTTGGTTTCATTTCCTTTGCACATAGACTTAGAAATGGATTGCTTGAGTCATGTGATAGCACTACATTTTTGTATTATTCTCAATTTGACTGTGCTAATCCACATTCCTACCAACACTGTCTGAGAGTTTCTTTTTTCCTCATCCTCAGCAGCCCTTTAATATTCTTTTAACTTTTTTTTAAAGCCAATAACTACACTATATTTAGTGAGAAATTATAAACAGACACAATTTCAATGAAGTGGACACTTTTTCAAATCAGTAGCAATAGTTTTCAAGAGACCTCTCCTGCTCAACTCTAATCTTTATGAGTTTTGATGGTATCCAGAGCTTTCCTTTTCTTTCTTTCTTTTTTTTTTTTTTTTGTTGTTGTTGTTGTTAATTAATTAATTTATTTACATCTGGATCACAGTGTCTCCTCCCTTTTCTTTTTTTCCTTTTTTTATTATTAATTTATTCATATTACATCTCAGTTGTTAGCCCATCCCTTGTATCCTCCCCATTCCTCCCTCCCTCCCGCTTCCCCCCTATTCCCCTCCCCTATGTCTGTGACTGAGGGGGACCTCCTCCCCCTGTGTATGCTCATAGGGTATCGAGTCTCTTCTTGGTGACCTATTATCCTTCCTCTGAGTGCCACCAGTCATCCCCATCCAAGGGACATGGTCAAATATGGGGCACCAGAGTTTGTGTGAAAGTCAGATCTCCTTCTCCACTTAACGGTGGTCCAACGGGTACGTCTCTATGAAAAACTTTACCTACCAGGAAAGTGGGTCAGAGGGAAGGACATCCTATTGAGACTTTAGGTGTGAGAAGCCTGGGAGAATGAGGAAATAGAAGGACCCAGAGGGTCCTGGAAAACTACAGACTGATCTGGGCCCTGGGGTCCTCCTCAAACTATGGCACCAGCCAAGGAAAATATAGGCAGTAAACTTTGAACCCCTACCCAGACTAGCCGATGGAAAGTCTTCACTTATCAGGAAAGTGGAACAGAGGGGAGGACATCCTAATGGGACTTTAGGTGAGAGAAGCATGGGAGAATGGGTAAATAGAAGGATCCAGAGGGTCCTAGAAACCTACAAGAAGAACATTATGATAGGCAGATTTGGGCCCAGGGGTCCCGCTCAAACTGTGGCACCAGCCAAGGACAATACAGGCCATAAACTTCAAACCCCTACCCAGATCTAGCCAATGGACAGGACATTCTTCACAGTTGAGTGGAGAGTGGGGGTATGACTTTCACACATACTCTGGTGCCTCATATTTGACCATGACCCCTGGATGGGGAGACCTGGTGGCATTCAGAGGAAGGATAGCAGGCTACCAAGAAGAGATCTGATACCATATAAGGGTATGGGGACTGAAGTCCCCCTCAGTCACAGTCATAGGGGAGGGGAGTAAGGGGAAAATGGGAGGGAGGGAAGAATGGGAGGATACAAGGGATGGGATAACCATTGAGATGTAATATGAATAAATTAATTTTTTTAAAAATTTTAAAATGAAATAAATAAATCTCTTAAAGAAGTACAGGGAAATACATTCAAACAGATAAAGGAAATGAATAAAACTACTCGAGACCGGAAAAATAGAAATAGAAACAATAATGAAAGCACAAACTGGAAAGGAGGGCTCCTAGGCTATAGGAACACATGGTTCCAGCATCCAGCCACCTAATTCTTCCTGCCTTCCTGAGTATGGATCCCAGGTTTCAGGGACATGGCCCCAGCCTCCAATCCACAGTTCTGTGAAGAGACCTGCAGTACAACAGAACCATACAGGGTCTCACTTCAAGATGATGGTACCAAGTACACACAGTGTCTGGGTAATAGGAGCTCAGTGACTGTGGAGCAAGCAAGTGACTATGCTGCTGACTCCAAAATACCAGCATCTGTGTTTCCCTGGCAAGAAAAGGGATCCCAGCTTCCAGGTATACACAGTTCCAGCCTCTGGCCTCCCATCTATTCCCATCTTTCTGATGATGGCTCCAGGTTCCAGGGACACACAGTTCCAGCCTTTGGTCCACAGCTTAACTATCCTTTCTAAGACCTGCCAGACCCCAGGATTATATAGGTTATACTCTGCCACCCTAATCCCATGCCTGTAGGTCCAAATGGGACACATCCAGCAAAGAAGAGCTGTGGGCTGTTCACTGAGATCCAGCCTCCATTCAGATGGCTAAAAGCCAGAGTAAGAACAAAATCAGCAAAATCCAGAGCAATATGGTACTACCACAACCCAACTATCCTACTACAGCAAGCCCTGGATATTCTAACACAGCTTAAACACAAGAAAATGACCTTAAATCTATGCTTATGAAGATGATAGATGCCTTTAAAGAAGAAATGAATACATCCCTTAAACACAAGAAAATAAAATAAAACATATAGAGGCACTTAAAGGGGAAATTAATAAATCATTTAAAGACATACAGGAAAATAAATCAACCAGGTGAAGAAAATGAATAAAATGGTTCAAGACCTGAGAATGGAAATAGAAACAATAAGGGAACACAAATTAAGAAACCTCTGAAGACGGAAAGCTTAGGGAAAAAAAAATGGGAACTACAGAGGTAAGCATCAACAACAGAATATAAGAGATGGAGGAAAGAATCTCAAGCACAGAAGATACAACTAAAGAAACCAATACATTTGTCAAAGAAAACATTAAATTTTAAAAATTCCTGACAAAACATCTGAGAAATCAAGGATACCATAAAAAGATGAAACCTAAGAATAATAGGAGTAGAAAAACGAGAAGATTCCTGACTCCAAGGGCCAGACGATATTTTCAACAAAATCATAGAAGAAAATGTCCCCAACCTAAAGGAAGAGATGTCTTTAAAAATACAATGGGCTTATGGAAAAGGAACAACAAATAGATTAAACCAGAAAAGAAAATTCTCCAGCCACATAATAATCAAAATATTAAATGTACAGAACGAAGAAAAATATTAAAAGCTGCAAGGGGAAAAGGCCAAGTAATATATAAAGAATCGTGCATGACTTTCAACAGACTCTGAAAAGCAGAAGAGTCTGGGCAGATGTCTTGCAGACTTTAAGAGACCACAGCTGTCAGCCCAGAGTACTATACCCAGAAAAACTTTGACTCACCATAAATGGGGAAAACAAGATATTCCATGATAAAAACAATAGCTATGCCAAACACATCCCTACAGAAGAAATTAGAAAGAAAACTCCACCAAAGTAAGGTAACTACTCCTAAGAGAGCACAAGATATGAACTACTTCTCTGCATCAAAACCAAAAACCACAAGCACACAAATGAGCTACCAACAACAACATCAAAATAGCAGGAATTAACAATAATTGGTCATTAATATCTCTTAATATCAATGGACTCAGTTTCCCAATGAAAAGACACAGGCTAACAAAATGCATGTGAAAACAGGATCCATCATTCTGCTGCATACAAGAAACACACCTCAGCAACAAAGATAGACATTACCTCAGTGTAACAGGCTAAAAAAGGGGTTTTCCAAGCAAATAGACCCAAAAAGCAAGCTGGAGATAGTCATTCAAATATCTAATAAAATAGACTTTCAAACAAAATTAATTAAAATAAATAGAAAAGGACACTTGATACTCATCAAAGGAAAATCCACCAAGATGACATCTCAATTCTGAATATCCATGCTCCAAATGCAAGAGGAACCATGCTCAGAAAAGAAACATTACTAAAGCTTAAATAGCACCAAACCCCACACACTGATAGTGAGAGACTTCAACACTACTCTTTCACCAATAGACAGATCACTGGGACAGAAACTAAACAGAAATGATGAAAGTAACCAACATTATGAATCACATGGACCTAACAGATATCTATAGAACATTCCATCTAAACACAAAAGACTATACCTTCTTCTCAGTACTTCGTGACACCATCTCCAAAATTGACCATATAGTAGGTCACAAAGCAAGCTTCGAGAGATACAAGAAAATTGAAATCCCTTGCATCTTATCAGACCACCATGGATTAAAGCTGGACTTCAACAACAACAGAAACAATAGGAAGCCTACAAATTGTTGGAAACCGAACAACTCTCTACTCAATGACCACTGGGTCAGGAAGAAAAAAAAATAAAAACTTTCTAGAATCCAATGAAAATGAAGGAATAACATACTCAAATTTATGGGACACATTGAAAGTAGTGCTAAGAGGAAAATTCATATCACTAAGTGCCTTCATAAAGAAATTGGAAACATCTCATAGAGGTAATGACACATCTGGAAGCCTTAGGAAAAAAAGAAGCAGAAACACCAAAGAGGAGTAAATGGCTGGAAATAATCAAACTCAGGGCTGAAATAAATAAATTAGAAACAAAGGGAACAATTCAAAGAATCAACAAAACCAGAAACTGGGTAGACAAACCATTAGCCAAACTAACTAAAAGGCAGAGAGACACTATCCAAGTCAACAAAATCAGAAATTAAAAGGGAGACATTACAACAGATACTGAAGAAATACAAAGAACCATAAAGTCCTACTTCAAAGGCTTATATGCCACAAAATTTGAAAATCTAAGGGAAGTGGACAATTTTCTTGATTGTTTCCACTTGCCAAAGTTGAATCAAGATCAGATAAAGAAATTAAATAGTCCTATTTCTCCTACAGAAATAGAAGCTGTCATTAAAAGTCTCCCAACCCAACCAACCAACCAAACAAACAAACAAAAACCCAGAGCCAAATGGTTTCAGCACAGAATTCTATCTGATCTTCAAAGAAGAACTAATACCGATATTCTTCAAGCTACTCCACAAAATAGAAATGGGTGGAACATTATGAAACCCATTCTATGAGGCCACAGCCACTTTAACACCTAAACCTCACAAAGACCCAACAAAGAAAGAGAATTTCAGGCCAATGTCTCTTATGAACATTGATGCAAAAATATTCAATAAAATAGTCGCAAACTGAATCCAAGGCACATCAAAGATATCATTCACCATGACCAAGTAGGCTTCGTTCCAGGCATGCAGGGATGGTTCAATATACAGAAATCCATCAGTGTAACCCACCGTATAAACAAACTGAAAGAAAAAAAGACACATGATCATCTCCTTAGATGCCGAAAAAGCATTTGACAAAATCCAACGCCCATTCATGTTTAAAGTACTCAGGGATACAAGGCACATACCTAAACATAATAAAGACTATATACAGCAAGCCAATAGCCAACATCAAATTAAATAGAGAGAAACTCAAGGAAATTCCTCTAAAATCAGGGACCAGACAAGGCTGCCCACTTTCTCCATATCTCTTCAATATAGTTCTTTAAGTTCTAGCTAGAGCAATAAGACAACAAGAGGAAATCAAGGGGATACAAAGGGGAAAGGAGGAAGTCAAATTATGCCTATTCGCAGATGATATGATAGTGTACAGAAATGATGCCAAAAATTCCACCAGAGAACTCCAACAGCTGGTAAACACCTTCAGCAAAATGGCTGGATACAAAATTAACTCAAAAAAGTCAGTAGTCTTCCTGTATACAAATGACAATCATGCTGAGAAAGAAATTAGGGAAACTACACACTTCATGGTAGCCATAAGCAATATAATGTATCTAGGAATAACTCTAACCAAACAAGTGAAAGGCTTGTTTGAAAAAAACTTCAAATCTCTGAAGAAGGAGATTGAAGATGACATCAGAAGATGGAAAGATCTCCCTTGTTCATGGAACAGGAGAATTAACATAGTAAAGATGGCCATCTTACCAAAACCAACTTATAGATTCAATGCAATCCCTATCAAACTACCTACACAATTTTTAAAAACATTGAAAGATCCATTTTTAATTTCATGTGGAAAAACAAAAAAACCTAGAATAGCTAAAATACTCGTGTACAATAAAAGATCCTCCGGAGGAATCTCCTTACCTGATCTCAAGCTGTACTATAGAGCAACAGTAATTAAAACAGCATAGTATTCGCATAGAAATAAGCTGGTTAACCAATGGAATAGAATCAAAGACCCAGAAATAAATCCACACACACATATGGACACTTGATTTTAGACAAAGAAGACAAATCTATTCAATCAGAAAAGGATAGCATCTTCAACAAATGGTGCTGGTCTAACTGGATGTCTACTTATAGAAAGATGCAAGTAGAACCATATTTATCACCATGCACAAACTCAAGTCCAAATGGATTAAAGACCTCAACATAAAACCATAGACACTAAATCAGAAGAAAAGGTGGGGAAGATCCTGGAACTCACTGGCACAGGAGACAACTTCCTGAACAGAACTCCAACAGCCCAGGCTCTAAGGTCAACAATTAATAAATGGGACCTCATGAAGCTGAGAAGCTTCTGTAAGGCAGAAGACATTGCCAACAGAACAAAGATCCACTTACAGACTGGGAAAAGATCTTCACCAACCCTACATCTGACAAAGGCCTAATATCCAAAATACATAAATAACTCAAAAAATTAAACACCACAAAACAAAATACTCCAATTAAGAAATGGAGCTCAGAACTAAACAGAGAATTCTCAACAGAGGAAAATCAAATGGCTGAGAAACACTTAAAGAAATGCTCAACACCCTTAGTCATCAGAGAAATGCAAATCAAAGCAACTCTGAGATTCCATCTTATATCCATCGGAATGGCTAAGATCAAAAACTCAAGTGACAGCATATGCTGGTGAGGATGTGGAGAAAGGGGAACACTCCTTCATTTCTGGGGGGGGAGGGAGTGCAAACTTGTACAACCACTTTGGAAATCAATCTGACACTTTCTCAGAATACTGGAAATAGGGCTTCCTCAAGACCCAGCTATTCCACTCCTTGGAATATACCCAGAAGATGCTCCACCACACAACAAGGACATATGCTCAACCATGTTCATAGCAGCCTTATTTGTAACAGCCAGAAACAACCTAGATGTCCCTCAGTCGAAGAATGGATAAAGAAACTGTGGTACCATGCTGACAAGGATGTGGAGAAAGAGGAACACTCCTTCATTGCTGGTGGGAATGCAAACTAGTACAGCCACTTTGGAAATCTATCTGGTGCTATCTCAGAAAACTGGGAATAGGGCTTCCTCAAGACCCAGCTACTCCACTCCTTGGAATATACCCAGAAGATGCTCCAGCACACAACAAGGACATATGCTCAACCATGTTCATAGCAGCCTTATTTGTAACAGCCAGAAACAACCTAGATGTCCCTCAGTCAAAGAATGGATAAAGAAACTGTGGTACCATGCTGACAAGGATGTGGAGAAAGAGGAACACTCCTTCATTGCTGGTGGGAATGCAAACTAGTACAGCCACTTTGGAAATCTATCTGGTGCTATCTCAGAAAACTGGGAATAGGGCTTCCTCAAGACCCAGCTACTCCACTCCTTGGAATATACCCAGAAGAAGCTCCAGCACATAATGGGAACATATGCTCAACCATGTTCATAGCGGCATTATTCATAATAGCCAGAACGTGGAAACAGTCTAAGTGTCCCTCAGTAGAAAAATGGATAAAGAAATTGTGGTACATTTGCACTATGGAATACTACTCAGCTATTTAAAAAAAGGAATTTATCAAAGTTGTGGACAAATGAATTGAACTAGAAATGATCATAATGAGTGAATTAACGCAGAAGCAGAAAGACTCAAATGGTATATACTCACTTATATCTGGACACTAGCCCAAGGGACATGTCCCGTGAAAGTCTTCATTTATCAGGAAAGTGGGAGAGAGAGGAGGACATCCTATTGGGACTGTAGGTGAGAGAAGCATGGGAGAATGGGTAAATGGAAGGATCCAGAGGGTCCTAGAAACCTGCAAAAAGAACATTATGACAGGCAGATTTGGGCTCAGGGGTCCTGCTCAAACTATGACACCAGCCAAGGACTATACATGCAGTAAACATCAAACCCTGACCCAGATCTAGCCAACGGACAGGACATTCTTCACAGTTGAGTGGAGAGTGGGGACTGACTTTCACATGAACTCTGGTGCCCCATATTTGACCACGACCCCTTGATGAGGCGACCTGGTGGCACTCAGAGGAAGGAAAGCAGGCTACCAAGAAGAGACTTGATGCCCTATGAGCATATACAGGGGGAGGAGGTCCCCCTCAGTCACAGTCATAGGGGAGGGGAGTAGAGGGAAAGTGGGAGGGAGGGAAGAATGGGAAGATACAAGGGATGAGATAACAGTTGAGATATAATATGAATGAATTAATAAAAGGGAAAAAGAAGAAACTGTGGTACATTTACACAATGGAATACTACTTAGCTATTAAAAACAAGGAAATCCTGAAATTTGCAGGCAAATGGATGGAACTAGAAATGATCATCCTGAGTGAGTTAACCCAGACCCAGAAAGATACACATGTTATATACTCACATATAATTGGACTCTAGCCCAACAAAGCTGTTCCCTGAAAGTCTTCACTTGCCAGGAGATTGGGATAGATACAGGGACTTCTATTGTGACTCTAGATGAGAAGGGTAAGGAAGAATGGGGAAACAGAAGGATCCAGAGGGTCCTAGAAACCTGCAAGAAGACCATTAAGGCTGGTAGATCTGGACCCAGGGGGTTCTGCTCAAACTACTCTACCAACCAAGGGCAATGCATGCAATAAACCTAGAACCCCTATCAAAATCTAACCAATGGACAGCACATTCTCCACAGTTGTGTGGAGAGCAGGGACTGCCTCTGACATGAACTCTGGTGCCCCTATTTGACCACTTCCCCATGGTGGAGAGACCTGCTGACATTTAGAGGAAGAGTAACCAGGCTACCAAGAAGAAACCTGATAGGCTGTGATCTTATAGTGCAGGACAAGGTCCCCTCTGTCACAGACTTAGGGGAGGGGAATAAGATGAAAGAGGGAGGGAGGGGGAATACACATGAGGGGATAAAAATTAGATATAATCTGAATAAATTACTTAAATAACAAAATTTTTAAAAGAAATTGGAGAGATCTCATACTAGAAATTTAAAAACACACATAAAAGCTCTATAAAAAAAGAAATAAATAAACCCAGGAAGAGTAGATAGCAAAAAGTATTCAAACTCAGAGCTGAAATCAATAAACTAGAAACAAAGAAAACAACACAAAGAGTCAACAAAACCAAGAGATAATTCTGTTAGAAAATCAACAAGATAGACAAACTCTTAGCCAAACTAACTAAAAGGCAGAGAGACAGTATCCAAATTAACAAAATCAGAAATGAAAAGGGAGACATAACAGCAGACACTGAGGAAATACAAAGAATCATTAGGTCTTACTTCAAAAGCCTGTACTCCATAAAATTGGAAAATCTAAATGAAATGGGTGATTTTCTTGATAAATTCCAGTAACCAACGTTAAATCAAGATCAGAAAAACAACGTAAATAGACCTAAAGCCCATAAGAAATAGAAGCAGTCATTAAAAGTCTCCCAACCAAATAATTCCCTGGGCCAGATGGTTTTGGTGCAGAATTCTACCAGACCATCAAAGAAGAGATAGTACTTATATTCCTGAAACTACTTCACAAAATAGAAACAGAAGAAACATTGCCAAACTCATTCTATGCGGCCACAGTCACCCTGATAACTAAACCACACAAAGACACAACAAAGAAACAGAATTTCAGACCAATTTCCCTTATGAACATCGATGCAAAAATACTCACAAACCGAATCCAAGACCACACCAAAACCATTATTCACTATGATCATGTAGGTGTTATCCCAGGGATGTAGGGGTAGCTCAGCATATAAAACTCCATCAATATAATTCACCATATAAACAAACTAAAAGAAAAAAAAACATGATTATCTCATTAGATACTGAAAAAGAAAATTTTAAAAATCATTTGAAAAAAATCCAACACCCCTTCATGTTAAAAGACTTGACAAGATCATGGATGAAAGGTACATACCTAAACTCAATAAAGGCAGTATACAGCAATCCAATAGCCAACATCAAATTAAATGGAGAGAAAAAGTAATTCCACTAAAAGGAACAAGACCAAGCTGCCCACTCTTTCCTTGTCTATTCAATTTAGCATTTAAAGCTCTTGCTAGACCAATAAGACAACTAAAGGGGTTCAAGGAGATATGTAGGCTTAGATTTTTCAAAAACTTACTTTATTTAGGGTTCTTAAACACTCCAACATCACTTCTAACCCACCAGCCAGAAGAAGGAGAGAAAGAATGTTAATAGGAGAAAGGTTTGTAGACCTGTTTAGACGTAGTTCCTTGAGCCAGTTGCACTCTGCATTGTCAGGATACCAGCAGTCCAGTCCAATAGTCAACACCAAACAGCAACACAAATCCATAGAGGTGGCATGATCCAGCAGAAATGGTAAGGTTCCGATGAGTCAGCACGAGTGAGCGCAAGTGGACGGACTCAGCCAGACTACCATGAGAAGTTCTCTGGAACATTTATCTCTATGAAGCAAAGACCAACAAAGACCAGTGAAGACCAGCAAAGCATTGCATGGCAGCGTAGCAATGCAAAAGTATTGTCCCACTCTTCGTGGAGTTCTAGTTTCTCCTTCCAAACATCATGCGCCTTATCATGTGTCTGCTTCCAGCAAAACATCATACACCAGCTCACAAGGTACATTCCAGAAAAACATCCTGTGCCCTTTCACAAGAGAGCTCCCAGCAAAACTGACACAAGTGAGTCTTCCAAGAAACCAGAAACTCCCACTTCAGAGACACAAATTGGAAAGGAAGAAGCCAAGGTACCACTATTCACAGATGATATGATAGTATACATGAGTGGCCCCCAAAATTCTACTAGGGAATGCCTACAAAGGATAAACACCTTCAGCAAAGTGACTGGATACAAGGTTAACTCAAACAAATGAGCAGCCTTACTTACTTTATTAAGTAATAAAGGGACTGAGGAAAAACTAAGGAAACAACACCCTTCACAATAGCCACAAATATGATATCTTGGTGTAATGCTAACCAAATAAGTTAAAGACCTGTATGACAAGAACTTCCAGTCTCTGAAGAAAGAAATTGAAGAAGGTATCAGAAGATGGAAAGATCTCCCACGCTCACGGATCGGTAGAATTAACATAGGAAAAATGGCCATCTTGCCAAAAGAAATCCTCAGATTCAATGCAATTTCCACCAAAATTCTAACACAATTACTTACAGGCCTTGAAAGAGCCATCCTCAACTTACTATGGAAAAGTAAAAAGCCCAGGGTAGCTAAAAACAATCCTGTACAATAAGAGAATTTCTAGAAGCATCACTATCCCTGATTTCAAGCTGTACTACAGAGCTATAGTAAGAAAAACTGCATAGTATTGGGATAGTAACAGGCAGGCTGATCAATGGAATAGAATCAAAGACAGCAAAATAAACTCACACAGCAATGGACACTTGATTTTTGACAAAGAAGCCAAAGGCATGCAACGGAAAAAAAAGAGAGAAAAAGCATCTTCAATAAATGGCTCTAGTCTAACTAGATATCTGCGTGTAGAAGGATGCAAATAGATCCATATTTATCAACCTGCACAAAACTCAAGCCCAAGCAGATAAAGACCTGAACAGGAAACTGGACACACTAAATGTAGTAGAAGAGAAAATGGGGAATTGCCTTGAACTCATTGGCACAGAAGACCACTTCTCAAACAGAATAACAGTTCAGGCACTAAGATCAACAATTAATAAATTGGCCCTCATGAAACTGAAAAGCTTCTGTAAGGCAAAGGACACAGTCAATAAGACAAAACAGCAACCTACAGAATCAGAAAATATCTTCCCCAACTTTACATTCAATAGAGGGCTGATATCCAAAATATATAAAGAATATATATATAACCTACAGAATCAGAAAATATCTTCCCCAACTTTACATTCAATAGAGGGCTGATATCCAAAATATATAAAGAATATATATATAACCTAACACCAACAAACCAAGTGACCCAATTAAAATATGAGATACAGACCTAAACAAAGAATTCTTAGCAGAGGAAACATGGAAATGAAAATCAAACCAACCCTGAGATTCCGTCTTATACCTGTCAGAATGGCTAAGGTCAAAAACGCAAGTGACAGCACATGCTGGTGAGCTTGTGAAGAAAGAGGAAACACTCCTCCATTACAGAATGTTTTCCAACTGGCAAAGAACATGTCTTTGCACTAGGCAGTTCCCAGCTGACAAAGATCACACGCCCTCACAAGGTAGTTTTACATCCCACACTTGAGATCAAAACAAAAACATGTTTACATCCAGTACATGTCCCCTTCTCTGTTAAAAATGTTTTTTCTCTGAGTGCCACCAGGTCTCCCCCTCCAGGGGACATGGTCAAATGTGAGGCACCAGAGTACATGAGAAAGTCATATCCCACTCTCCACTCAATTGTGGAGAATGTTCTGGACCGTGGCACTCAGAGAAAGGACAGCAGATTGCCAAGAAGAGACTTGATACCCTGTGAGCATATACAGAGGGAGGTAATCCCCCTCACGAACAATCATAGGGGAGGGGAATAATGGGAAAATGGGGGGGAGGGAAGAATGGGAGGATACAAGGGATAGGATAAACATTGAGATGTAACAAGAATAAATTAATTTTTAAAAAGATTAAAGAAATGTTTTTCTCTAACATTAATGAACTATATACAATAAGAATAATTATGAGAATTATCAGGCAAAAATCACATGTACAAGGTCCAGTCCATTTTTATCTGACAATCTTGGATAAAGTATTCCACTATCTGTCCTATCCTAGTGAGTCTTATCCTCGTGTCCAAAGTTCTGTACCTAAATCATTTTCTTATCATAACTTGCCTTTATCAACCTAAAAACATGTTTTAGATCCTAAAATAAAACTTAAGTTTGATTGTAGTAAGACTATGGTTATCTAGTCTTCAACCTTATTGGAGACGTGAGAAGGAAATATTACCTAATATGTAGAAAATGCAGACAAGCAGCTTCCAAAAGAATAGAAACAATAGAGATAGTTGACTGTCTGGACAGTCATCAAAGGTTCTCTGTGTCCTTGGATGGGGCATCCAATCTTCAACTTAGCAGGCCAGAATATCTGGTGGACTTTTCTGTGAAGGAGAAATTTTGAAGGACTGGCCTACCTAGACTTTGCGAAGTTGGACAGTCAATTTCACAGTGTCATGGTTGTTCACAGTTTGGACGGTCCAGCTGCTATCAGTAGCCAAGATAAGGACAGGATGTTTTCGTCCAGTGGCTATCTTGCCACATTTGTTTCTTTGATGCCCATCATCTTTTTTGAAGTAGATCGGAGGTGCTGCCAGGAGCAGATGTGTCTCTGTCAGAAAAGCCCTTTATTATTAAAATATCTTTCAGTGTAATATTGTGTAGATCTCTGAAGAATTTGAAGGCCATATATCTATTTACCACTATATAGTGCTTGTTTCTAGCTATGTACTATCTGCTTAACCTTGAAAACATACACAAGAGACTAGATTAAGCTCCTTTCTGTAGTTAACTAAACTAGTATCTAACAAGACTACAAGTAAGATTACTTATAGGTGACTAACTACTAACTTGCATCATCCTGAACAGTTTGCAAGACTAGAACTTTACATCACATTTTCAAATGAGTTGCATACATACAAAGCATTAAGCAAAAGTTGAACAGATCCCGAAATTTGTGGATAAATGGATTGAGCTAGAAATGATCATAATGAGTGAGTTAACCCAGAAGCAGAAAGAATCAAATGGTATATACTCACTTATATCTGCATACTAGCCCAAGGGGCATGTCCCACGAAAGCCTTCACTTACCAGGAAACTGGGACAGAGGGGAAGGCATCCTATTGGGACTCTAAATGAGAGACGCATGGGAGAACAGCAAAATAAAAGGATCCAGAGGGTCCTAGAAATCTACAAGTAGAACAATATGATAGGCAGATTTGGGCCCAGGGGTCCCGCTCAAACTAAGGCACCAGCCAAGGACAATACAGGAGGTAAACTTTAAACCCCTTCCCAGATCTAGCCAATGGTCAGAATATTCTCCACAGTTGAGTGGAGAGTGTGATATGACTTTCTCACATACTCTGGTGCCTCACATTTGACCATGTCCCCTGGAGGGGGAGACCTGGTGGCACTCAGAGGAAGGACAGCAAGTAGCCAAGAAGAGACTTGATACCCTATGAGAATATATAGGGGGACGTAATCCCCCTCAGGAACAGTCATAGGGGAGGGGAATAATGGGAAAATGGGGGGGGGGGGAGGAATGGGAGGATACAAGGGATGGGATAAACATTGAGATGTAACAAGAATAAATTAATAAAAAAAAATAATAAAAAAAAAAGAAAATAAATTTCTAGTGATAATGTAAAAAAAAAAAAGTTGAACAGAATAATCTTAAACTTCTATCAATATACAATAAACGAGTTACGTATGTACAATACATTAAGCAAAAGTTGAACAAAATCTTAAATTTCTATCACTATACAATACCAATGTAAAATATTTGAGGCTAGTAGAGCCAATAAGCTACCTTTTATCCTATGGCCCTATTTATTCCCTTCTTCTTTTATCATTCCCTTTTTCCCTCCTTTCCTCTAACACTAGATAGGAGAGAAAATAAGACAAAAAGATGGATGGAAGGAAGGAAGAAAGAAGAGATCCCTGATTCTAGCCTTTACTTTGTTTCCTCTCTTACTGTTTCTTGTAACCAACCCTCCTCGATAACAACAAACATTTGTAACCCACCACTTGGGTTACACCCCATCTATTGGGGTGGGAATTGGGGCATCATGTTCTTAAAATTACTTTTTGCTGTCTATGTGTAAAAACACCTTTCAGGTACCCTTAGAAAATTAGGATATTGGCCAAGTACTGGAAGAGCTAGATGTGTCTTTTTCTGTCCAGTCTCTGTGGGATCAATCCTTTGAGCCTTTTTGAAGTTGATCTGCAAATTCTTGAGGAGACAGTAGCTGAGGCCGTCTGTGAAGCTAAGTAACCACCTGGGCTACTTGCTTTGTCTTCATTATTATCTGGTCTTTTGTTCTGAAAATAGACAAACTTTTAAAGGTATAGGTACATTTTAAAGGTATAGGTACATTTCCATATGAAAGGTGCATAAATAACCTAAAGATAATTTTATGCTCTATTTTGTGAGCAGATGAAAGATATCTACCAACTTTATGAATCTGTTTGGACTGTAGTGTAAATCTCTATCTATACTATGTTAAAGGATGGCATGGATCTTGGTGGCTGATCTTGGTTAGGGATTGTCCACACCTAAGGCAGGAAGATGGTGGCCACAAAGAAGACAAAAAAGTCTTTGGAGTCCATCAACTCTAGGCTCCAACTTTAGTGAAAAGTGAAAAGTATGTGCTGGGATACAAACAGACTCTGATGATGACCAGACAAGGAAAAGTGAAGTTGGTTACCCTCGCCAACAACTGACCAGCTTTGAGGAAATATTAAATGGAATACTATGCCGTGTTGGCTAAAACTGTTGTCCGTCACTACAGTGGCAATAACATCGAATTGGGCACAGCATGTAGAAAATACTACAGAGTATGCACACTGGCTGTCATTGACCCAGCAGATTCTGATATTATTAGAAGCATGCCAGAACAGACTAGGGAAAAGTAAACCAGGAAAGTTTTCCTTTAATAAAGCTTTGCCAGAGCTTCTTTTAAAGAGAAAAATAAAAGAAAGAAAGAAAGAAAGAGAGAGAGAGAGAAAGAGAAGAGAAAGGACGGCATTTCATGAGGACTAGTTGTTAGTTACACAAAGACACTCATGTCTCAGACTGTAAGAAGTTTTCCTCAGTCAAGTCTAGTCTTTATAAGTTTTGTTGGTAACCATATTTTTTCACTCGCTGTAGATACATAGGCATAGCCATGTCCTCATCTCAAAATTATTGCATGTTTCCATTCTAATATCAACACATCCTTATAGTACAATGGTTGACCTAGTATCTCAGTTTTTTTTTCTATAACCCAGGGTCTCTCAGCTACTGTTGTTTCATTTTCACTAACATTAAGAAAATTTAAAGTTAACAAAAAATTATTTAGTCTGTCCCTGGGAGGCCTTTATTCTTCCTTTTTGTTTAATAAACATCTCTTTTAAGGTACAATTAGCTCTTTCTACAGCTGCTTGTCTTGTAGGATTGTGTGGTATACCAGTAATATGCTTTAGATTATAATATGCAAAGAACTGCTCCTTATTATTGGATACATATGTGGGAGTATTGTTAGTCTTAATTTGTGCAGATAGTCCCATAATTGCCATTATTTCCAATAAATGTGTAATTATACAATCAGTCTTTTCAGAACTTAAACCAGCTGCCCATTGAAACCTGAATATGTATCAATGGTATGGTGTACATACCTTTGTTTTCTGAATTCTGCAAAATGAAACACATCCATCTGACAAATTTAGTTTATTTTGGTACCCTAGTTTACTTCCATCCGGTAATGGAGTTTGGTTATAGAAAGAACATGTAGGACATTTTTTAATTATTTCTTTGGCTTGTTGCCAAGTGATAGAGAATTTTTTCTTTAAACCTTAACTGTTAACATCATGTTTTTCATGAAATTTGAAGGTTATAACATATTTTCTATTGGTAATTGGTCAAATTCATCACTTCCTTGTGTCAATGGTCATGGTAAACCTGTATGAGACTGACTATGAGTAATATATAATAGATAGTTTCTACTTCTGATGGCCTGTTGCAATCGCATAAATAACGAAGTTAATTCTGAGCTACCAGGAGCAAATTCAGCAGCTTCTATCTGCAAAACAACTTTTTCTGCATATTGGGAGTCAGTAATTATATTAAGAGATTCAGGAAAATCTAATCCCATAAGGATTGCACACAATTCTGGTTTTTCTGAGCTGAGGTACATGGGCTTTTGATCACCTTGCTTACTTTGTCTGACTTATAACTGGCCATTCCCGTCTTGTTTGCATCAGTATAGAATGTTGGTGCCTCTGAAATTGCTGTTCTCTTGACAATATGTAGAAAAATCCAATTAGTTCTTTTAAAATAAAATGTATACATTTGCATTTCAGATATTTATCCTTAGTTTCTCCCAAGTAGTTAAGTACAAGCTCGTTGCCAATCTCCATTGATTACCCACAATGACACAATCTCAGCATTAGTTAAGGAGCACTACAATTTCAGCCAGGTCTGTTCCTGACAATTGGCATAATCTTATTCTACCTTTTATAATTAATTCAGAAATTTTTCTATATATGCCTCCAATTTTTTCCTTTGTTTATGTGCTAAGAAAATCCATTCCATAGTATCATTTTCCTTTTGTATAATGGGCCCAGTAGGAGAACGAGTTGAAGACAAAATAACCAAAGTACAATCAAGTTTAGGATCAATTCGATCCTCATATGCATCTTGCAATCTTTGTTCTACCAGAGTTAACTCTTTCCCTACTTCAGCTGTTAGACATCTTGGACTGTTTAAATCTGAATCTCCTTGTAATGTTGGAAACAAATTACATAATTCATAATTACTTAATCTAATTGTAGGCCACAGGCAGTTGATATCTCTCACTAATTTTTGAAAATCATTAGGAATTGCAACTGGTATCTCCAGATCTGTGCCTTTTGTGGTCAAAATTTTTGTTGACTTATTTTATAGCCCAAATAAATAATTTAATCTCATCTTTGAATTTTTTCTGGAGCAATATTACCCCCAGCCTGGCAGAATCCTTTGTGTTTCCTTAAACATTTTCTCTAAAGTATCTGCATCAGAATCAGCCAATAAAATATCATCCATGTAATGGAAAATGATAGGTTGAGGAAATTGTCTACAAATTATTTCTTTTTAATAAGTCATTTAAAAATATTTATTATGTATTTTATGTATATGAGTTCTCTATCTAAATGTACACCTATATGTCAGAAGAGGGCATCAGATCACATTATAGATGTTTGTAAGCCACCGTGTGGTTGCTGGGAATTGAACTTAGGACTTCTGGAAGAGTAGACAGTGCTCTTAAATGCTGAGCCATCTCTCCAGCCCTCTACAAATTATTTCTAACCATTGTTGAGCAAAATATTGAAATAAAGTTGAACAATTTAACATTTCCTGTGTAAGTACCTTCCAATGGTATCTTTTCTTTGGGCCAGTGTTGTTCAGAGTAGATACCGAGAAAGCAAACCTTTCCCTATCCTGCTAGTGCGAGGGTATTGTGGAAAAGCAATCTTTTAAATAAATTACTATTCTAGGCCATGACCTAGGTAGCAAGGGAAGTAAACGAATTCCAGGCTGTAAAGAACCTATTGATAGAATTACTCACTGCTCTTAAATCCGTTACCACCCTCCACTTTGCTGATTTCTTTTTTCTGACAAACACAGGGGAGATCCTTCGGCTGATAGAATCATCTTTTTGTTCAGCCTCCAGCTGCTCCTGTACCAATTGTTCAAGGGTCTACAATTTTTTCTTTGTTATGGGCCAGTGCTCTTGCCACACAGGTCTTTTTTATATCCATTTTAGGGGTAGGGTGGTTGGTATTTCAGCAGTGGCCCCTCTTACAAATTTGGGAACTCAATCCCTATGATGTCCTGTGTTTGGACAATGGACACAGCCATGGTTGTTCTCAATCACACATATTAATACCTTCCCCAGGAACATCTATCGTTTCACCCCTAATTTCATCATTGGCTGTCTCTGGGGTTGCAGGAATATTAATTTGAGTACCTCGATGTTGTAAATGATCCCTTCCCTGTAAACTTATGCATGTATCAGGAACATAGGGTCTCAACTTCCCCGTTTGCCCTTTTGGTCGCACACATTTAATTCATCATACACTTTGTCTTATTTGAGATAATTTACCAATTATTATGAGCTGTGTACAAACCTTCTGAAGTGACCAATCTGAATTCCAAGACTTTTGGGAAAAGGTACTGACACGGCTTCTGTATCTGCCAAACCTTCTATTTCAACACCATTCATTTGTAGCTTTAATTTTGGTCTCTGATTTTTAACCGTTGTTTACCAGAACACACGGTTTCCAGTACTCCCAAATGTCCCTGTTCTTCCCACTAGAGTGGCTTTACCCTTAATGTAAGGAAACACTAACAGCTGAGCCGTTCTACCCCCTGCATTAATTTGGATTTTCTTTTTTAAAAATATTTTTATTTTTATTTTTTGTTTAAATAATTTATGCAGATTGCATCTCAATTGTCCTCTCCTCACTTGTATCTTCCTATCCCCTCCTGCCCTCCCCTCTCTCTTTCACCCTTTCCCCCTCCCCTAGGCCTGTGACAGAAGGGGGCCTCCTCTCCCACCATATGACTACAGCCTATCGTAATTTACGTTTTCTTTTTCACATATGCCATGATTTTAATTTCTTCCTTACAACCCCATCTATAGTACCTGGATGCACAAAAAAAAAAAAAAAAAAAAAAAACTCCTTGAGAAGTTATCTCACTTCTTCCCAAGATTATTCCTGCTGTCCTTGAAGGTAAAGGACCATAAACACCAGTGGTTATTTTGTAACAGTCAACTCTTGGGGATAGTGTAAGAAGGTCACCTGTGGCCAGATTCAAAGCCGCACTGCCTTCAGTAGTGTGCGTAAGATCAACAATACTTAGTTTTGGTTTTCCTGCATGCCGGTTACCTTCTGGCTGACCAAAGAATGACAGCTCATATTGTTTGCTGAGGGCCCTCAAGCTAATAGATCCCTCCATCCGCTTCCCAATTGTAAGAGATTACCTCATATGTCCCTCTTGGACCTGCAGTTCCCAGACCAATGTTTTCCCTTTCCACAGAGGCTACCCTGGAAGCCTTGGTATACCATTGCAACCATAAACTGCTTGTTCTCCGCTACAGGTACCATATTCTCCAGAGTTAATGCACCTGCTATTTTGAGCTCTGGAGCTTTTAACTTTACAGTTTCTTTGGAAATGGCTACATTCACCACAATTAAAGCATTGGGAATTTTGATATCTGAAACATCCAGCTACGGCTTGTGCTATGATATTGGCATGAGAGCCAATATCAGTTGTGTCTCTTACCCATTTATCTACTGGGGATGCTCTTGCTTTTAATGGTCTAATTACTCTCTGACATTCAGTATTTGCATTTTCAAATGCCAAGGTCTATATCAATTCCTGTCTATTTACAGCTGTAGTCAATCTCTGTAGGAAGTCTCTGAGCTTCTTTGGGGCCTTGTATTACCTTAGCAAATGAAGTAGATTTTCCCCTCTGGCTCCTCAACCGTATCCCAAGCTCTTAAAGCTGCAACCTAACATTGTTCTATTACAACATTGTCAGATTGGATTTGTTCTTTTAGGTCAGCATAACACCCTTCAGAAAGCAGTTGATCTTTAACATTTATCCCCCTTGCTATAGAATGCTGTTCTATTTTACTAGCTCCATCCCTCCACCATGACAACCATCATAATTGCTGACCAGCTTCTAGCACAGCTGACACAAATCCCTTCCAATCTTAGGGAATAATTCTATTTTGGGTAGCCCAGTTACTTAATAGTCATTTAACGAGAGGAGAGCGCATTCTATATGACAGAATAGACTCCTTAAAATGCTTTAAGTCTAACATTTCTATTGGATGCCATGTCATCATAAGCATAACCACCATCATTAGTAGGCTTGTGTTGTGCAAATACTGGAAAAGCTCAAAGTGCCTGTGTAGCTCCAGGCAACTCCTCTGGAAGTGCACGTGGCTCACTATGAACCATTCTGCCTCCTGCTCTACGTGGCCCCTTTCACGCTCCCTCAGGGGCTCCAGGCACCTGGCAGTGAACGTCCATGGAGCAAGGCAAGGTGGCAATCTTCCAGCTTAGGCGGCTTCCCTCTTTGATCATGTGGGAAATTCCCTCCCTCAGACACCAGGCCTGGACTGTCTCCTCTCTCTGGCATTCTTTGTTCTTCAAGCACTTTAACCTTTACCCACAAACTCTCTTGTTGCATGGCTAATGCCGCAATCCTTTCCAAAACAAGAGAGTTGAGTGACACTTCTGGCTTTCCTATTTCATCCACTTTTTGTTTTTCACGCCCTTCCATATGCACTCATACCTTTTCTACTTGTTCAGTGGTTTTTCCAACCTTTTTAAAGACAATGAGACAAAAACAGAAAATCCCCTCTGGGTACAAGGCAGGAGAGAACACAGTGGGTAGCAGTGCCACTTTGCTGACAGCCTGAAACAGTAGTATCATACCTTCAAAGCCTGCCATTCCCTCTACAGCATTAGAAACTAAGTTTCCCATTATGCCTAAACTCCACCTGTGGGATTTGATCTTTTTTAACCTACTTCATGTGGGTTCCTTAATGTCTGTACCTCCCTAACAACTCACCAATTCTAGATAAGAAAGAAAGAAAGTACGGACAGGATATGTAGACCTTTTTAGACTCAGTTCCTTGGGATGATTTCACATTTCGTTGTAAGAATTCCAGCAGTCAAACTAAACATCAAACCAGCAATCCAGCAAACACAACAGCAACCACAGCAGCAACCTCAGAGTTATTCTCTGGAGCATTTCTCTCTAGGAGCATCTTAAAGCAAAGCAATGTGAAGCAAAGAAGCCAAGAGATGTGAAAAGTGATCTCTCTTTGTCTTTGGGTGATTTAATACCCTCCCAGAGTCCATACAGGATGGTTTCCAACTGGCAAAGACCACGCCCCTGCACGAGGCAGTTCCCAGCTGACAAAGGTCACACGCCCTCTCAGGAGTCTATTTCCAGCAGACAAATACCATGCACCCTCTCACAAGGCAGTTTCACATCCCACACTTGGGATCAAAAAACAAAAACATTTTTGCATCTCCTACAATTCTCCTGGAAAGATAAAAGCAAAATTCTGACCCAACCCTAACTCTTTTTCGATAGGTTGTATCTTTTCTATGGCAAAATGGTTTTTTGGCAACATTAAAAAGTATTATCGTTCAATTGAAATTTTAAAAAGTCTTTTGAAATTTTGAAACTAATTATGCCTTAATATGTGTGGATAAATATACCTACACTCCCTCTTTTCTTTATATATAAATTCAAGGTTTACATGTATTTATTTTTAGACCACAAAGGACATTTACTTTGAATTTCAGCCTGTCTTTTGAAAGCAGCTTTTAAATTTAAATCACTATAATTCTTATGTATGTGCTTCTGCCTCCCAAGTGTTGGGATTAAAGGTGTGAACCACCACCTGCCTATGGATTCCATATAATAGTTATTCTCATAGGGTTGTCCTGGTTTAATTTAGTTCTCCATTTCCTCTTATTTTTTAGTGTTAGGAGGAAACTTACAAGTTTTTCAAATGGACAGTCTATCATTCTTGTTGATTTATTCTGAATTTGTTCCATGACAAATTTTAGTATTCTAGTCTTAATTAAATATGATACCAACTTGTCCACTATTTCATTATTTTTGGACATTTCATCTGTCTTGCCTGTCTGAGCTACATAAAATGTGATGTCTTTGTTAAGTTTTGCCTTTTCCGTTTAAGCTCCCATGACCAGAAGATATCTTTGCCATTCATCTGCCGTTTAGTGGTTTCCGATTTTGACGGCCACATAACTATGCCATTTGTGCGAACACCATGAATTGGAAAAGGTAGAGATTTTCCTTTTGCTTTCTTACTTGTTTGTCTTACAGCCAATAGCGCTGCACTGATTACATTCCACATTGGCCATTCCATTAAATTTGGTTTCATGTGTGGTTGGTGAACCATCAGTAAACTATATATTAGCCAAGTGCTGTGGCTCAGTCAACAGTTGAACTGTCCCAACAGTTCAATAGGTGCCTCTTTTGGGGGAGGGATGATCAGTTTAGGGATGGGGATTATAGGCAACTGAGCTATTTCATCAGTAAGGGAAGGCATAGATGCCTTTGCTACTACATCCTGGTCACAAAAGAATTTATATAGGTAGCCACTCCATTGTATTACCTTCCTTCCATGGCTAAGTCTGTGAAGGACTCTGCCTTTGAAGGAATCCAATCTATCATTGTAAGGGGCACCCTTATTAGCATAGAGTGGCTGGCAACGACTGAGTATAAGGTTCTCCATGCCTTATAACATAATCCAGATTTATTTCTCAAAGAGGGGATATGTGTTCTCCATATTGGAAAGCATTTGCAACAGAATACAACAGGTAAATGTTTGTGAACTCCTTTTCAGTTAATGAAGAGTTCCAGCTGTCAATTCACCAATAAATATAATATCCATAACCAGGGTATCATCTGGTTCAATATTGTATGGTTTATGCGGAAGAAGATGAGCTTACCAGCAGTCAGAAAGGATGCTCTTTGTTTCTGTTCCCATTGGAAATCAGCTGCCTTTCTAGTAACCTTGTTGACGGTTTTTACAACAATCTGTAAACATGGCATATGATTTTTCTAGTGTACAAACATACCAATTAGGAGCTGTATGTGAGTTTTGTCCCTATTTGGTGGTATTAAAAGCATGTATCACCATCACTTTGTTCACTGTAACTCTAGAATTCAGAAAACAACTAACTTATAGATATGTGCCTGTCTCTTCTGGGATTAAAGGCATGGAATACCACAACCCTGTTCAAATATTTTATCTTAGCTCCAAATCACTACAGCTCTTGAAGATTTAGAAAACAAGTCTGAACTGTAGTAACCCTTTGAATTTACTTAAAATATTTAAAATATCTTAACTGTGCTTTTTAATATCAAACAACAAAAATATTCCTTTAATTTAAGAAAAAATTGAACAGCTGATGTCCAAGATGTCATGGGCCATTTGACAATCTACAGTCTAGCATTCTAACATGGAATTAAGACACATAGCTTAAGAAAACCCATCTTCATTTCATGTCTGTAAGGCAAATGTGTCTTTGGTAAATTATCATTCAAAAATGTTAATTTTTATTTTTATTTTTTCATACTTGATCAAATGAAAGGCATTTGTTAATCATTATAAGTTATTTTTAACTGAATGACCAAACTGTCTGATAAACTATCATCTCTTCTTATTCAAGAAATCTCTCCTGTTTGAATCTATTCTTTACCAATTGTGATGGTATCCACAGCTTTTCTTCCCTTGTGGAAACAAAGGCAAAACCTCTTCCCCAAGGTAAGCACATATCCCAGTTTTCATTCTGAGGTCAACACATCTTTAAAATATACACACTAGTTTTTTGTTGTTGTTGTTGTTCTGTTCTGTTTTGTTGTTTTTGTTTTTGAGACAGGGTTTCTCTGTGTAGCCATGGCTGTCCTGGACTCACTTTGTAGACCATGCTGGCCTTGAATTCACAGCAATCCACCTACCTCTACCTCACTGAATGCTGGGATTACAGGTGTGTGCCACTGTGCATGGATTATGCAGGCTTATGTGATTCAGCAATATTTTTGCTATTATCCAATGTCTCGCTGCAGCTGTTGTTCCTTTCCAGTTAACATTTAAAAATTTTTAAGATAATAAAGCACTGTGTAATCTATCTCTGGGGTCTTTATACCCCTTTTTGTTTATTAATCATATCTTTTAAAGTACAATTGGGTCTTTCTATAACTACTTGATGTGTAGGTTTGTGTGCTATACCTGTAATACGCTTTATGTTATAATATGCAAAACCCCATTTTATTTTATTAGAGACATATGCTGAAGCATTGTCAGTCTTAATTTGTGCAGGTATCCCATAATAGGTATAATTTCTAATAAATGTGTAATTTCAGACTCAGCTTTTTCAGAACTTAAAGCAGTTGCCTATTGAAGACCTAAATATATATCTGTGGTATGGTGCAATACGTTAATTTTCTAAACTCTAAAAAATGAAACACGTTCATTTGCCAAATTTCATTTATTTGGGTACCTTTTTGGTTACTTCCTGCAGGTAATGGAGTTTGGTTATACAAAAAACAAGTGGGACATTTCCATATAATTCCCTTGGCTTGTTGCCAAGTGATTTTTAAAAAATCTTTCTTCAAATTTTTGCTGTTAACACAGTGTTTCTTTTTTTTTTTTAACATGGTGTTTCTTATGAAATTCTGAAGCTTCTAGCACATTTCCTGTTACCAGCTGATCACTTTCATCATTACCTTGTGCCAGAGGGCTGATAGACCCATATGGAACCTGATATGTGTTATATACAATGGGCGATTTCTATTTCTGATTACTTGTTGTAGTTGAATAAATAACAAAGTTAATTCTAAATCATCTGGAATAAGTTCAGCAGTTTCAATATGTAAAACAACTCTTTCTGCATATTGAGAGTCAGTAATTATACTAAAAGAGTCTAGAAAATCTAATAGAACCATAAAAATGGCATATAGTTTGGATTTTTGAGCTGAATCATAAGGACTTTGAGCCAGTTTATTTATTTTTCGTGAGTTATAACCTGTCTTTCCTGATTTAGTTGCATCCATATAGAAAGTAGGGGCTCCAAAATTGGTGTCCTTTTTACTATATGAGGGAGAATCCAATTAGTTCTTTTTATAAAATGAAGTCTCTTGTTTTGGGGATATTTGTTGTTAATCTCTGCCCCCAAAAAATATTACTGCAAGCTCTTTGCCGATGTTCATTTGCTGCCCATAATAAGGCAATTTCAGCAGTAGTAAAGGGTACCACAATTTCTGCTGGGTCTATTCCTGCTAATTGATGAAGTCTCATTTTGTCCTTTCAGAAGCAATTGAAATCTTTTCTACATAGGTCTTTAATTTTTTACTCTGTTTGCATGCTATAAATATCCATTCTAAGATATTTTCTTCTCTCTGGAAGAATTCCTGTGGAAGAAGGAGTAGAAGGCAAAACAACTAAAATACAGTCAAACTCCGATGCAAACAATCCACATGTGAATCCTGTAGTTCCTTTTCTACCAAAGCCAATTCTTTCTCAACCTCATCTGATAATATTTTTGGACTACTTAAATCCTTATCACCTTGAAGGTTTGAAATAAATAACTTAGTTCTTGGGTAGTTAATCCAATTGTGGGCTTCAGCCAATTAGTATCTCCCAGTAATTTTTGAAAATTACTAAGTGTGGTTCTGCATTGCCAAGCTGGGTCCTGCAGGTCTGGGTCTCTGCAGGTAGGCAGGTCTATGTCCCAAGCCCAGCATGGCAAGAGGAGGGGGCAGACACCCGAAATCCTGTGGCAGAGTGAGATGCACACTCCGTGAGTGGTTCCCCAATGGCTTGTCACTTAGCTTAGGGACAGACCAGAGGTTCTCAGCCTCTGGGGGAGTGGGGGTAGGGTGGGGGATGAGTGTTACAGCAGGCTTGGCGAGTGCTTCCCCGGGGGTGAGCACTGAGATACCAGGCAGTGGTTGGGCAGGCCATAGGGACTGCAAAGGCAGTTCTGTCATTGCTAATTTGTAAACCCTGGGAAGTGAGAGTGAATGTGTCTGATTCACTAGGGCTCGGTGTGCCAAGATACCTCATCAATATAAGTGGTACAGTGCCTCAGTAACATGGAAACCTTATCAGAAGAAGGAAGACAGTGTTCAGTTATCGTGTGTGAGAAAGGATGGTGCCAGAGGTATAATTAAAGGCCATTTGTTGGAGGCTAAGATCTCAGCAGGAGGTTAGTATTTCCTGGAATTCCCTGTGCTTGTTATCAGGAATGGTCAGGCCTGTATTTTCTTTTAGGACTATGTGACCCCTTTACAAAAATCTGGAGTCACTAGATGAGGTGGGGTGAGGGCCCCGTTGAGAAAGGAAGTCCATTCTTCATAGTTGGATTACAGAACTGGAGAAGATGAACTTCTACCTTGACCAGCAGAGCCCTACAATTAAGAGTTTGCAATTGAGGATTGGAGATTTAGCTAAGTGGTAAAGCTCTTGCCTACAAGCCCAAGGCCCTGGGTTCAGTCCTCAGCTCTGGAAAAGAAATTGCAATTGATCTCTCCTGATTTGTACTTTCTGTTGTCAATTTTTCTGTAAACCTATTTTATATCCTAGATAATTGATAGAATCTCCTTTTTGTATTTTTTCCAGAATAATTTTTAATCTCTAGCAAGGCAAAATTCTCTTTACTTCATCAAATATTTTTTTCTAAGGCGTCTGCATCTGAGTCAATCAGCAAGATATCATCCATATAATGATAAATTTTAGGTTGAGGAAACTGTTTATGAATTATTTCCAATGACTGTTTAATATTCCTTGTAGTAAGAGTGTCCAGTGATAGCTCTTTAATGAGCAACTGTTATTATAATTAGGTACTGAGAAAGTAAATTTTTCCCTATCGTGCTCATGCAAATGGATTGTGAAAAAGCGATCTTTTAAATCAATTACTATCACAGGCCATGACTTAGGCAATGGAATCCAGGTGGTAAAGAGCCTGAATCATCTTATTTATGGATCTTAAATCTCCTAGCATGCTCCATTTTCCTTATTTTTTTTTTTATAACAAACACAGGGAATTTCCATCAGCTGGTAGATTATTCAATGTGTATTGATCATTTAGCTGCTCCTGTACCAGTTGTTCTAGTGCCCGTAATTTTTCTTTGTGATAGGCCATTGTTCCACCTCTACGGGCTTGTCACTTAACCACTTTAAAGGTAGAGTGGTTGTTACCTTTGGAAGACCGACAGCCGTTGTGCCCTGTTTAGGGACAACTTGGACAGTCTGTGACTGTTCTTGATAATACCTTTTAATTTTTCTCAGAAGCATCCTTTATTTTATGGTTTGTTTCTGAGGTTGGGGGAATGTTATTCTGTGTTTTCCATCGCTGCAGCAAACCACATCCCCATAAATTTATGGCTATATTAGCTACATATGACTTTAATTTTCCTATTTGTCCTTCTGCCTTCTATATACACCAGGAAGCTGGGACCTTCTTTTTTAAATTATCTATAGAAAATACATTATTTCTACATATTGTCTATAGTCCTTTTTCAAATGACCTGGCTTATCAAAATTAAAACATCTGACATTTTGATTTTTCGTAAAACATTTAAAAATTGCTTCTCCTACAGAATAGCATCATAAATGTGATATCCAATATCAGCCATATTTCTAATCCATTTATCTATTGGTGCTGTTCTTGACTTTAAAGGTCTAATCGCCCGTTTGCATTTTGAATTCGCATTTTCAAAAGCCAAGATTCTATTAAAATTTGTCTGATCTCTGAATCAGATGTTATTCTATTTACATTTGAAGTCAAACTTTGCAAAAAAAAAAATAATAAGTGAAGGCTCCTTTTGGTCTTTGCATAATTTTAGTAAATGACTCAGACCTCTTTCCTGATATTTCAACGTTGCCCCAAGCATTCTGCCCCAAGCATTCAAAGCTGCTAAATGACATAGAGCCAAGGTGTGATCATCAAATTCAAGCTGCCTTTGTAACTCAGCATATTGACCTACACCTAGCAAGGGATCCTGGGAAATATTAATGCCTCTAGCCTTCACCGAGCAAGGGATCCTGGGAAATATTAATGCCTCTAGTCCTGTTTTGCTGTTCTTTGGCTCTACCATCCTCTTCCCTCCATGTTTGCCATTGTAACTAAGGATCAGCTTCCAATATTGTTGTTTCAAAATCTTTCCAGTCTTAGGAGATAATTCTGTTCTGAGTTGCCCATGAAATTTAATATCTGCTTCACATAGGGTGAATGCACATCATATGAAATGACCTCTTCCTTAAATTTTGGCAAATCTAATATGTCTATGGGATTTAATTTAATTTCTTTATAACCTTGGGGGTGTCTATAATCTCCTGGTATGTCTTGTATAGTGACAGAATAAATTAAGGTTGGTTTTCTAAAAACCTCAGGCCACCCCTCTTCTGTTTCATCATGCAGTGTGCCATGGTAGGTTTTTGTCTAAATTACTCTGTGTATATCTGAGTATTTTTCTCATTTTGACTTGTAAGTCTCTCTAATTTTTGTCTAAGGCTTGTATCTTATCAACCCACTTTTCATATTTCTTTTCTTTTTTTTTTTTTTCTTTGAGAGGGCGTGGAAAACAGCTATCATTATTGAAGATAAAATATGAAACATCATAATACTCATAATGGGTATTGAGCCAATTTCAGTTATTTAGCTTGTCATTTTCTGCTTCTGTTTTTAAGACAGCTAACATAGCACTATACCGTGTCCTAGCACCTTGTATTATGGAGTTTCCCATCCTTACCTCTTTCTTTGAGGACCTCCCAGATGATTTACCAAATCTGGTGGATCTCAGTTTGTCTGCAGCTGGCATATTTCTCTGTCCATGTGGTTACACAACTCATTAGAGCACCAAATATTGTTTTGTAAAAAAAATTTCAAGCATTCGGTTTTACCAATAAAAACTTAGGAACCAGATGCTGGTGTGAAGGCCTGATAGCTCAGAGAGGCAGAGAAAGCTCACAGCTGACCTTCCACCTCAGCCCAAGTCTCTAAAGCAACCCTCCTTCCCTCATGCTGTCTCCAAAAAAAACCAAGCTGAATGTCCCTCCCTTCTATTCCTTGTCTGTCCTCCTGACTTCCCCTTACTCTCTGGCTCTTTCCTATATTCACTCTCTGTTGACTGGTTGCTTCCTGTACCTCTTGACTTATGGATGATTTTATTTAAATCAAGCAGAAAGCTGTTGGATTAAAGGTATGTTTCTACAACCAGAAACAGATTTTTCCAGTAAGCAACACAGTCTTGGGGTTCACAGTAAAGCAAATGCCCTGCAACATTGTAGTGTTTTCAGTTTGGTCTAACACCCCTCCCACATCTCCCAGTAAAAGTTCCTGCATTGTACAACACAAGCACATGAAGTCAGTTTAAGGTGATTTATGTGATCATAAACTATCTTTTAAAGGTCCCCTTTCCCCCTTCATGTAGAAAAGCCAAAACAAAGCTTAGAAGAGCAAGGAACTAGAAAGAAATGAAAAGTCCTATTGGAGCTGTCTTAGTTACATTGCCTGTTGCTGTGATAAATCGCCCTGGCAAACACAACTTAAGGGAGGGAGGCTTGTTTTGAGTCACAGTTTGGGGGTTCAGTCTGTCATAGTAAAGAAGTCACAGAAGCAGGAAAACTTGAAGCAGCTTGAAGTCACAGCACATCCACAGTCAGGAAGCAGAGAGTGCCAAACTCGCTTTTTCCTTTTTGTACAGTCCAGCATCCAAGCCCAGGGGATGGTACCATCCATTTTTAGGGCAGGCCTTCCCATCTCACTATCATCCCTATAAACCCTCACAGTCATGGCCAAAGGCCAACGTAATCTAAGTAGTCCCTCACAGATATACACACAAGCTTGTCTCTAGGGAGACATGGAAGCCAGAGATGCCCTTGGACCTCCCAGTGTGTAAAATGATTTTTCCTTTTTAACTAGTCTGAGTTGTGTTTCTGCCATTTGCAATGAAGTCTGTCTGTTGAGTCGATAGGCAATCATCAATTGTCTGATGTAGGCCTAGGTGCATGCTGGGCACTGAGACACTTTGCACACCCAATGTGCCAGAGAGCTCCTGTGTCTTGGGTCCGTACAGTGACTTGCAATCATGGGTCTGCACACTCAGTGAGCCAGAGAACTCCCATGTCTCAGATTCTTACATTGCTGGCCTTTTGCAAAAGCAGCAAGAACAATTTAACAAAAGTGACCGCTATGATAGCTATATTCACAGGGTGCTGGCTGTGTGATAGACAATGTGTCAAATAAAACTGGAGATGGTGCTTAAAGGAATCTCATCTTAAGTCAATAAAATTAAAGGTCACAAAGGTAAAGGATTTGTCCAGGACCACCCACCTGACTCTTCTCGACTTCCCAGGCTTCCAAGTCAAAGAACACAAGACCCCCAGGGCAAGGAGAGATTTAGCCAAGGCCACGTATGTGGGATGCTCCCCATAGCCAGGCCCCCAGCATCAGTGGTTTCCTGCCTCAGCCTCAGATATACTTCTGACATCACTTCCTCAGGCCTGTGACAGGTGCATTTTGCAACCAAGAAAGTTATCCTCTTAGCTTGCAGAAGTGAGGCCCCCAAAGTGGGACCTCAGTCTTTGTAGCGGGCTCCTTTCTGTCCTTGATACTCTCAGGACAAGGCATCCATTAACCTCCAGTGCAAACCACCCTGCCAGGTACGAACCAATCATCTTTCTTCCCTCTGAGGCTTATACTTATAAACACACACACACACACACACACACACACACACACACACACACACACACTGTTACCCCGGCTCATGTTCTAAACACATGCTTATTCTGAAGGTGCAGACACTGTTTGGGGGAAGCTATAGAGTTTTTAGAAGGTGAGCTTGACTTGTGGCCAAGGAGATGGGGGTCTGCAGATTATCCCTGGTCCTTAGACCCTGACATGCTCTCTGCTTCTCAGTCCACTGCTTCTGCCACACTCACATGGCTGCAGACTGAGCAACTCCCTGAGTACTTCCCAGATGTGTCCACATGGAGACAGAATAAGTCTTCCCATAAACTGGGGCGTGGTGGCATGTGCCTGTGATCCCAGGACTTAGGAGGGTCAAAGTTCAAGGTCATATTTGTCCTCATCGTGGGTTTGAAGCTGGACTGTGATACATGAGGTAATAATGAACAATATTTTTTTTAATTCCAAACCTTTCTCCTTTAAGTTGGTTGTGTCAGGCATTTTGTCACAGTGCCCACAAGTAGCTAACACAGAGAACTGGCACCAGAGACGTGGTGTTGTTACTACAGCTAAATGTGGCCATGCACTGCTTAAGCCTTTGGAACTGTCTTGTGAAGGAGGAACCTGGAAAAGTTTGGGGATGCAAACTTGAGAAGGTCCTGCAATGCTGTGAGCAGAGATTGATGGGTGGATGATTCTGGAACTCTGGAAGAGAGGTAAAACTGTGCAAGAACTTTACTCCAAACTAGGATGCAGGCAATTTATGTCACATCTCCTGGTGTGGGGGTAGGGTGCACATTATGTCTATGTCCTGACATTTTGATGAGGCTAAGTTTAAAAATAATGGGCTGATTAATTTGCCAGATGACTCTCTAGGCACTATGCCATTCAAGCCATGGCACGGGCATTGCTCACTGCTCTTAGCCACATTTACAATGAGAATTGGCAGCGGAAGATGTATCAAAATGTTTTGGGAATGTGCAGCTTGGCTAGGAAAGGGCATAAATGTAGCTACAGTTGCAGACAAGGAAAATGTGGACAAAGTATCTCAGTGGCTAAACTAGTGCCACCGAAGTGCAGCCATGCTTTGTGCTGATACAATAGGAAAGGTGTCTTGAGGATGAGGGTCCAGATATTAAAAACTGGGGCTGCATAGATGGCACAGTGGTTAAGGGCACTTGGTGCTTACAGAGGACCTGTGTTCAGATGTCAGAACCCATATCCAGCAGCTCATAACTGCCTGTAACTTGAGTTCCAAGGAGCCCAATGCCCCTGATCTGGCCTCTACAAGCCGCAGCACACGGTGTGTGTGTGTGTGTGTGTGTGTGTGTGTGTGTGTGTGTGTGTGTGTGTGTGTGTGTGTGTGAATGCAGATACTTACACACAAACATAAATTAAAAATAAGTCCTTTTAAATAAAGATTTATTTAATTATTTATTATGTATATGATGTTCTGCCTGCGTTGCTCCTTCCCACCAGAAGAGGGCACCATATCTTATTATAGATGATTATGGGAATTGAACTCAGGACCTCTAGAAGAGCAGCCAGTGCTCTCAAGCACTAAGACATCTCTCCAGCCCATGATAAATCCTTTTCTTAAAAAAAAAAAAAAAACTCATTTGTTTTCATTTAAAAAGAGAGAATCTTCTGGAAAGGATCACTGTGACACTTAGCTTTGACTGTCAACTTGACACAATGTAGAATTACCCAACAGAATCTGAATGAAGGACTGAATGAAGGATCGGGTTGATTGACACCTATGAGCCACCTATGAGCTGGGTCTAGACTGTGTAAGACTGGAGAAAGGGCACCTGGAGAGATGGCTTAGCAAGTAAAAACACATCCTACTCTTCCAGGGGACCCAAGGTTGGTTTCCAGTATCTACAGGGGTGGCTCCCAGTTGCCTTTAACTCCAGCTCCAAGGGATGTGATACCCTCCCTCTTCTGGATCCCAAGGGCACCTGCACTCACACACGCACATACCCACTGTGGTGTTTTGAGTAGGTGTGGCCCTTACAGATTCACGTGTTTGAATACTTGGCCATAGGGAGTGGCACTATTAGGAGGTGTGGCCTTGTGGGAGGAAGTGTGTCACTGTGGAGGCAGGCTTACATTCTCAAGCTATGCCCAATGTGGCACACGCACAGTTTCCTGCTGCCTGCGGATCAAAATGTAGAATCTTGGTTCCTCCAGCACCACGTCTGCCTGCACACTGTCATGTCCCCTGCCATCTCATGATAATCCACTAAACCTATGAAACTGTAAGCCAGCCCTAATTAAATGTTTTCCTTTATAAGAGTGGCCTTGGTCATGGTGTCTCTTCACAGCAATGAAACCCTAGCTAAGGCACCCACACATAAGCACACGCTAAACTTGCTGGTTAGTTTTTGTCAGCTTGACACAAACTAGAGATATCTGGGTAAAGGGAGACTCCGCAGAGGGATCTCCTCTGTCAGACTGTGCTATGGGCGTGTCTACAGGGCACTGTCATGATTGGTGATTGATGGTTGATGTCCAGCCCACTGTGGGTGGTGCTACCTCCGGCCAGGTGGCCCTGGGTTGTACAGGAAGGCTGTAGCTAAGTGCGGTGGTTTGAAGAAGAATGGCCCCTATAGGCTCCTGTATTTGAATGCTTGGTCACAGGAGAGTGGGACTCTTTGAAAGAATCAGGGGGATTAGGAGATTGTTGGAAGAAGTCGGGGGGTGGGGTGGGGGCGGAGCTTTGAGATTTCAAAAGCCCACACCACCCAGCCGCCCCGCCTCTCTCATGATAATGGACTAAAGCTTTGAAACTGTAAGCCAGCCCCAGTCAAATGCGATCTTTCATAAGAGTTGCCATGGTCGTGGTTTCTCTTCACAGCAGTGGAACACTGACTAAGACACTGAACGAGCCGTAAGGACCAAGCCTGTAATGAATGTCCCTCCGTGGCTTCTGTTTCAGTTTCTTGCCTCCAGGTTCCAGCTCTAGTTCCTGCCCTGGCTTCCCCTGACGGCGGACTGCTAAGCAAATCCTTTCCTTCCGAAGTTGCTTTTGGTCACGGTGTTTATCACAGCAAAAGGAAGCAAATTAGGACAATACACTCACAATCAAAATAAAAGTAAATATTTTTGAAGAGTAAGAAAAGTGAGCTAAGTGGTAGCATGCATGCGCTATGTCATTCTCTGGCCCTTGACTGTGTGTGGGTGTGACACAACTAGCTGCTTCAAGGTCCCGCCTTCACTTTCCTACTGTGCTCGATTGTAACACAAAATTGTAAGATTTAAAAAAAAAAAAAAAACTCTTCCCTGCATCCCCCAAGTTGCTTTCTGTCACAGTATGTTATTACACCAATAGAAATGAAACTAAAACAGCCACCTTAGGAAGTGTCTTGGGAGGGGGCTAGCCACCTAAGCACTTAGGGGTATTGCACCCATGGTCCAAGGGGATTGCCATCATCTCTGTCTTGTGAAGTTCATCCCAACCGAACAGGCTGATGAAAGCCAGCTTCCTCACTAGGACCATGGTCCTCATCCAGAGCAAGTGTGTGAAGGGCACACGAGGTTCTTCCTGGACTCTGTAGCAAGTCACCTTCTTCCACTGCCTGGCCCACTCTCCCTTTGTCTTTCCACAGAGATGATGCTAATCAGAACCTGGTGCTCCAAACCCATCCCCAAAGCTGCTTCCAAACAACCCACACCGGGTCTGGGTCAAAGAGCAGGTCGAAGGGTGGGAGGTGGTCATGGCGCAGGGCAGGCACAGTATGACAGTCTGGATGTTACATGATGCTCCCCCCACCCCATGAGGAACTAAGGAAAAGTCATGGGTGTCATGGATAGCGCATCTGAGATTCATAGGGAGCAGAGGAGAAATAAGGATGCTGGGATTGGGATTGTCTATTGCCTGGCACCCCAGTGCTCTCCAGAAGAGTTATGGTGGAGGAAGGTTATAATTAAGGAGTAGTTAAAGCCAATGTAAAACCCAGGCGCTTCACTGGAGCTCTCTTCACCAATGGCAGAAACTCAAAGGAGGTAAAATACAACCAAGGAGGGCCCATTATCCCAAGGCTGACGAGCCAGGACCCTCACATGGGGCACAGAGGCAGAAGCTTGGGGAAATTTTCACTTCTGGCACATGGGTCTAAGACAGCAAAGGGCTTCCCAAGAGAGGAAGTCAGTGCCCACCGTCTCCTGGTCACTAGCCCTGGGTTAAGGGTTAGGCCGTAACATCACCCATCTGAGAACATGCCAACACTGTCAAGGCAGGTGCCCCCAAAGGGACCTTGGTGGCCCCACTTAATGACTGGGTAAGGGAGAGGCGGCACGATAGGTCTACAGCTTAGAAAACCCACCGAGTGAGGGGAAACGTATTAACACTCACACCCAGATCATTTATAGAAAGGTGGGTCGCTCTCCCTCCCAGGACCCTCTGAGCCCAAGCAGACGCTAGTCTTGGCCACCAGCCCAGCATAGCTGTTGAGGGCAGGCTAGGCTTCTCAGGGTAGACATCCACCTCGGCACCCCTGAAGGGAGGTCAGGGAAGGAAGTCATGAGGGGCCTTAGTGGGGGCTCAGACACGCTGCCAGTGAGGAGTACCCTGTGGTATTAGTCAGGGTTCCTTGAAGGAACTAAAGCGATTTTATAGATAGATATAGAGATATACTAATACATGTGTACAAATACACATATGTGTGTATATATGGAATCTTCATATATATGAAAGTTTCAGGTTCATCACATATATGGATATGTACATACACATTATGCACCCTATGCATATACATACACAACTCCTGTAGAAGCCCATCGTTCGCTTCCCTACATCCCACCTGGCAGTTCACAACCCCCTGAAGCTCCAGTTTAAAGAGGTATGACACCCCTTCTAGATTCTGTAGCCACCTGCACTCACACGTGTGCAGACACACATATATGCACATGATTTAAAAGGCAGCATTCCCAAGTGGAGGATGTGTTAGCTTGGCATACGTAATTCAGTCTGGGTAGTCAGCAAGGGCCATCTTCACAGTGGGGAGGCTGAGAGCAGCTAGACGCCCTAGCAGTCCAGTCTAGTGCTGAAAGCCTGGGGGATCCTTGGGAGACTCTGGTCTTCAGCCCATCTTGGAAGAAGCTGAGTTTCCACAGCAGCAGCAGGAATGAAATCCACACTGTCCTGGCTCCATTTCCATTAGAACATTATGAGGAGAAACGACAGAGGTGAAGGGAGTGATTTCAGCTACAATCCCAGGTCACAGTCCATCACTGTGGGGCACTCAAGGCAGGAGGTTCAAACAGCTGGCTACGTCATGCCCATCATCAAGAGGGAAGTGAATGCATGTGAGGCTGCAGAGATGGCTCAATGCTTAAGAACACCCAGCTGCTCTTCCAGGGGACCTGGGTTCAATTCCCAGCAAGCACATGGTGGCTCACAACCATCTGTAACTCCAGTTCCAGGGGATCAGACACCCTCTTCTGACTTCCATAAGCACTGAATGCACATGGTACACAGACATATATGTGGGCAAAACACTCATACATATAAAATAAAAATGAAAGAGAGATGACTCAGTGGTGTGGAGCATTTGTTGCTCTTGCAGATGACCAAGGTTCAATTCCCAGCCCCCAAATGGTAGTTTGCAACTACCTATAACTGTAGTTACAGGGGATCTGACGCCCTCTTCTGGCCTCTGTGTGTACTAAGCACACACATGGTACACATACATACATGCAGGCAGAATATTCATATGCATAAAATAAACTTGAAAAAAATCAATTTTAGAGGAATGCATGCACGTTCTCTTGCTTGCACTCAGCTGTATGTTTCCACTCTTCCGCAGACAACAGCATAGCTCAAGGTGGGCTGGGCTTCCTGTGTCACTTGCCCAACCCAATGTATACAATTCCTCATTGAGCTTCTCAGCCCAGGTGATTTTGAGTTATATCAAGTTGACAATTAGAGCGAGTCAGCACAAATACTCACCAGCCAGGTGAAGGTGCTGTCACTCCCCACCCTAAGCCCCCCTGGAAACACCCTCGCAGATTCCCCAGCCGTGTGTCTTGTCTGTTAGTTGATTCAATCAAGTTGACTATAAAGATGAACCACTGGGGCCAAGAAGCTTAGCCAGGGCAGGTGGGTGCAGGCAGGATCTCAGTCGAGGAGTGAGTGCAGAGGAAACAGCCTTCTCCAGAAACAGTTCTCAGTGAAAATCTCTCTTTATTGTGGAAGGGGGAACAGGGCTATATAAACCTAGGGGGCGTGGGTACAGGTTTTCATGTGAGTGCACATCATTGGCTGGGGCCAAGGTGCTGGGAATGCTTCACCTGCATGGAGAGGAATTTCAGGTGCTTGCTGGACCTCCTATAGGAAAGAGGAAGTTAACCTGAAACCTGGCCATCAGGCTACAAGACCACCTCAATGGTGGCAGAAGTGGGGGGGGGGGCGGGGTCCTAAGCCTATGTGACCTGGGACATGCAGGCCCAGAGCAGGAAGGGAGCAGTCCTACCCCTGCTGATCTCAAGACAAGATTTTTCAGGTTTTGGACACGTCTCAACCTTACTCTTGCTCCTGACTGGCTCCCCGGGTGGCATAGCTCTCGAGCCCCACAGAGGAAGTCTGACTCTCACGCCTTCTGCTATGTGCTGTAGCCTAGGCTAGCTCTCACATCGAAAGGAGACCAGACACATGTATCTGCAGTCCCAGTACTTCCCGGTAGAATTCCTGGTTCCATTACTAACCATTGGCAAGGAGTACAACAGAGACTCGAAAGGGAGGCCTGGCCTGGCGGTTGATTTGCCACCATCAACACAGCACCCACCCATCAGCCCCCACCCCACCCCCCACTGAGGCCTCTCCTTCTTTGAATCATCAGAAGAACCTACAAGGGGCTGAAATCTTTGAAAATAAGAGAACAGTAGAATCAGAAGAAAGACTCAAAATAATAACAGGGAAAAGTGATGAGTACGATTCCTAAAATCAGCCTTTGGTTTAAGCGCAGAATTCCCTGGCAGCTAAAGCAAACGCAGACCTGTCATAAGATCTGTCCTGTCCAAAAGATGGAGCCACGTCAGCATTTCAGTAGGCAAAGAGGCGTGTGACCCCCACCCCCAAGCCAGGGAGTGGAGAAGGAAAGACATACAGCTAGGTCTCCAGAGCTACAGGCATTTGTTAAGCCCCTGCACTGCCAGGCTTGACGCCAGCAAGACGCATCAAGTATAAACCTTTCTCCTGTACATCCCCGGGCAAGCTTCTGTCAGTCAGCTGCATTTCTGGGTTAGGGAAATAGAGAAAACCTGTGCTAGGATTCCAGTGTCCCTGGAGGCAGGAAGAATCTAAACCAGAGACTCTAGCTCCTCGGCATTGGGTTAACTCTGGGTGTTGTGGCGAGTGGAAAAAAGAGAACGGGGAGCATAGCCTGCCACTGATTTTCCTATTCTGAAGCCTTGGCCCCAGGAAACAGCCTGCAGACAGCCACAGATGGGGACAGCAGCATTGCTTGCCACAGTTGACGAGGTACTTGTTCAGCCTCTGGTTTCTGACTATGCAATGGTGTGAAATGGACTGTGAAGACTGAATTTGAGAGTTTTCCTGAGCCAGGATTGTGAGGGTGATGGTCTTTCCTGATATTGGGGGACAGCCACAAACCACAAGCTGCAGCCCATCTGTCCCAAGGACCCAAGAGGGAAGACTGCACAGTACACGTGACTAAGCTAGGACACTCGGGAGGCCAAGTGTCCTAGATGTATTTCCCACTTGCTGTATCTTCCCGCCTATTACTAGGTGTAAGAGGATGTAAACCCTCCACAAGTCAGGGTTTTTCTGCATTGGGACGTTATCACACGGACAGCAGTGTGGACACTGATGCAAGAGAGAAGCTCCAGCCTTCAAACCATCTCTGCTCCTGGACTTTCTTCCTCATGGGCCGCATGAACCCCTCCTAACTCTCAGTCACCTATCCATTGCCAAGGGCTCCTTAGCCAAGAATGAGACTTCACACCCCCTCACCCCTGGGTGCTGGGATTTTGTCTGGCATGAGCTTGCACGGGTCTTGCACATGCTGTCAAAGCTGCTGTGGGTTCACATGTGCCACTTCCTTGCTGTGTCTGAAAACAAACTAGTGTGTCCTTGTAGCCACCCGCCACCTCTGGCCCTTCCGATCTTTCTGCCCCCCTCAACACAAAGATTCCCTCCCCATACCCAGTGGAGAAGGGTGTGATATGTCTGTCCCATTTAGGACTGAACACTCTGCTGTCTCTTATTCTTGTGGGTCTTGGAGCTCGTCACCATCACTTGCTAGTGTGTGGTGTCTTGGTGGGGTGCTGTCCCACTCACTGGCAACTCCATTTAAATGATGTTTCCTTATGTATATATTTGAGGAAACTGCAGTAGTTGGTGACTGCGAAGGGTTACGAGGTATGGCCCTGTCAGAGGGGTATGTCGCCTGAGCTGAACTAAAGGTTACAAACGCCTCCTGCCATTCTCACTGTACCTCTCTGCCTCCTGCTTGGCTGTTGACATGTGAGCTCTCGCGTTCCTGACACCATGCCTTCCCTCCTAAATCACGGACTCTAACCCTCTGCAGCTGTAAAGCCAAATTAAACACTCTCATTTATAATTTGCCTTGGTCGTAGTGTTTTATCACAGCAGTAGAAAAGTAACTAAGTCACGGGCTAGAACCACTGCCTCGGCTTACTCTTCAGAACTTGATAGTAAGACCCTGGGTCATATGACATGGGGAAAGCAGATGGGAACTGATCTGGAGGCTTCACACCATTTGACCAACTTCCATAGTGCTGGAAGGTACTGTTTATGCTACCAGTAGAGAAAAGGACCAACACTCTTACCCAGTGTGAACCCTGGGCATTACAATAATGACCTGGCAAAGGACACCCACTGGCACAACAGTGGCACAAGTATATAGGAGTAACCAACCACTTTATGATTCGATTTAAAGCCTGTTCTACATGGCATAACCATGTAACATGCCCAGTACTGTTAAGTGGGCCAAGGACCCATGGCTGGCCAGGACACAGGCCCAAGGAGAAAACCTACTACAATTATTCTGCCAAATGAACATAATACTGAACTGTCCCCTAAATTCTTATCCTTATACCAATAGATCAGTACATTTTTTACCTCTCCTCAACCCATAATTGGTCAAGTTGAGTAAGAGACTGCGGCGGGATGAGTCCTAAATATGACATCTGCATCACACCCTCTCCCCACAAGAATCACCATAATATGCTTTATATTTGATTAACTTACTTATATTTGGCTAAAGACTGTGCAGGAAGGACACAGGTGTGCAATTTTGCCTTCTTATAATGTTTGCATCTGAGAATGGATGGGGTAGGGCAGGCATGAAGTCCCCCTCTTAGCTGAGGAGCTAATGGCAACTGATGGCTTCTCAGGAGGGAGAGTCGGTTTTCTTCAGGAATGTGGCTCCTTAGCAGCTACCATGCCTCCGTACTGCACATCTGGGTGGCACTAAGTGGATGCAGCTGACTTTTTTTTTTTTTTTTTTTAAGATGTAACATGAAATTGGGTGGGAAAGCAGTGGGAAAGAATTAGATGGGGTATAAATGGATTAAACCATACTATAGGCATGTATGAAAGTTTAAAACTATAAAAAAAAAAAGACACATAGACAAATGGCATGCAATGGAGGACCCAGAAATAAGTGTGCTGTTACAACATCTGATTCTCAACAAAGAAATCAAAATGTATGTTGGAGAAAATGCAGTTTCCCCGGGTTCTGAAAAAGCTAGATACCCACACATAGAAGAATAAAAACCAGATTCCTAGCTCTCACCCTGTATAAAAATCAATTCAAAATAGATCAATGACTTTAATGTAAGACTTCAAACTTCAGGAGAAAAAAGCTTTAAGACTAAGACTTTCTGAAAAGAACTCCAATAGCTCAGGAAATAACAGCAAGAATTGACAAATGGAATTGAATCAAATTTAAAAACACAGGAAGCAATTATCAGAGTGAAGAGACAGCTTAAGGAGTGGGAGAAAACCCTTTGCCAGTTATTCACGTGGTGGGGTTAATATCCGGAACGCTCAAAGAACTAAAAGTAACTAAACCAGAAGAACAAATAATACAGTAACTAAATGGCCAAGTAAACACATTTCTCAAGAACATGTGTCAGTGGCCAATAAATACATGGAGAGAGACGTTCAGCGTCCCCAGCCACGGGTCATCACAAGTCAAAACTGTAGTGGGCACTCGCTTCAGCAGCTCACGAACCAGCCTGGTCCCCAAGCAAGAATGACCCAAAAATTCATGACGTATTTCCTATCTTTACAATTGCAGAAATTCTTAGCTGGTCAAAGGGCTGAGAATAAGTGGCGAGTGCTCAGCCATGAATGGGACATCTGCGCACACGCGCACACAGACACACAGACACACACACACACACACACACACACACACACACACAGACCTGCTCAGAAAACATGGCAGGAGAAAGAAAAAGGAACACATAAGAACAGGAAGAAATGAGGCTTTGTTTTAGATTGTTGATTTCCAGGCATGGTGTGGCTGTTGCACTCTTGAACTCACAGTAGCTGTGATTACCTGCCAACATAATAACTTTAGCTGATAGCATTATTTTGTATTCTTGAAAACTGATAATCATAGGTTTTACTTGTTTTCTCCACAAATAAATGATATGTGTGTGAAATAAGCTATTCCACAATGTACACATACTTCCGATCTGTATTTCACATTACAAGTGCAATTTTAATCAATTAAAAGAAGTTAAATTCTTTCAAAATAAAAGAGAAAGCTAAACTCCATAATCTCCACATGTGTCTTAGGTAAGTTTGAAAGCAAGGAGCAAAGAAGAGTAAGCTCAGAGAAACAATCATAAATTGGGCAAAAAAATTAATGGAGTCAAAATAGCATTACAGTAGAAAAAAATCAGCAAAAGCTGGTCCTTCAGAAAGATAGATACAATGGATAAAAATTCTCACATATCCAGCCAAGGAAAAGATGAGAGAAGATATAAATTTTTGACATCAAAAATGAGAGTTAAGTACCACTGAGGCCATAGCTGGTGAGAGACCAATAAAGGAATCTACCCACAATTCCATGCCTATCACTTTAAAGGCTTATATGAAATGTACCAATTCTGTGAGACACACAGTCTATCATAGCTCACATGAGAAACACTAAACAATCTCAGCAGACATGCACCATAAACCCAGGCCTTAGAGAAATGGTAGTAGAGGGTTAGAGAGATGCCTTAGCTGAGAGGTACTTGTATACAAGCCTGGTGTCCTGAATTCAATTCCTGGATCCCACAAAGTGACATAAGAAAACCAACTCCTGGGAGTTTTTTTTTTTAATTGTGAGCACATGCGTGCACACACACAGTGGCACATGCATGGCTGCATGTGTTCCTGAACACACACACGATTGCACATGAGACACGCACAGAGAGAGACAGACACAAAGAAGAAGGAGAGGCAGGCAGAGGGAGGGAAGGAAGGAGGGAGAGAGGAAGGGAGGGATGGAGGGAAGAAGAAAACTGAATTGACAATTAATAGCCTTTCAAAAAAAAGAAAGCCCCAATCCCAGATAATTGCACCGGTTAAGAGTTAAGAAAGAAATGGTAGCAGTCAACTCTCTACCACTCTCATACACAATGTGTAATAATTTTTAAAGAACACAAGACTGAGGCAACATTTGAAAATCGATCAATGTAATTTACCACAATAGCATCATAAAAAGCAAAACCCGTACAATCATATCAACTACAGAAAAGACATTTTAGAAAAGTCTACATTTATTCCTTTTTTTTTTTTTTTTTTTTTTTTTTTTTTTTTTTTTTTCTCAGCAAGCTAAAAAGAGAGGGAGCTTCCTCTGCAAAACCCTACAGTTGACATCATACTCAGCACGGGATGGGTCCTGAGGAGACCAAGACGATAGCAAGACACTCCCTGCATTGCTCCTGATCCACAGCGCACAGCGCACTGGCAGCCTCAGGTAGAACACTAAGAAAAGGAAACACGAAACACACAGATTCTAAGGGAGGAAATAAAATTGTCTTCACTCACAGCTGACGTGATTATCTATAAAGAAAACTGCAACGAATCCACATAGGTGAACAGACAAAACCTTGCAGAGCTACAGGCAATCACAGTGGGTTCAAGAGTGCAGTGTTCATACATAAAAGCCAGCGGCTGTCCTGTGGGCCAACAGTGAACTACCTGAATTTAAAATTTTAAGTACAGTGTCACGTATAATATCGCCAAGAATGAACTACTTAGATATAAATCTGACAACATATACTCAGGATCTAAATACAGAAAACTACTAGTCTCTAATAAGAAATCAAACTAAATAACATCCGAGTAAATGGCGATCTCCCCTGTGCTTACAGATACTCAATATTCTTTTTCCTTTTACCCACAGATCCCATACAACTGCAAATAAAAACCATCTCGGCAAGCCGTCCTGTGGATATCGATGAACTGATTCTAAAGTTGATTGAGAAGACAAAAGGCCGCAAGAGCCAAAGCAGTCCTGGAAAAACAGCAGTCAGAGGAATGACACGGTATGACAGCAAGACTTACTATGAAGCTACAGTAATCAAGGCTGTCTGGCAGCGGGCGATGGGGGCAGCAAACAGATCAATAGAGCAGAGGGTGAGAGCACACAAATGCAGTCAGCGGCCTCTCCCATGGAGGAGCAAATGCCGTTTATTAGAATTTCAGTGCTGACTCCTCAGAAGGTGCTGGAGAAATAATGGGGGGGGGCGGCATATGCAAAGAAGAGAGGAGGAGGAGTGGGAGCACAGGGAGGAGCAGGAAGAGGAGGGGGTGTGGGGAGCTGAGGAAGGCCTGAGGGAACCAGGTGGATGAAACCTGAGTGAAATGTGTGTTCCTTGACATGAGCCAGGCCATGTCAAAGACCAAGGCCTCAGACTCATGGGAAATTAGCAAAGAGTCCTTGGGAAATTGACCAAGACTTCCACATATGCATCAAGCTTGGAGGAGCAAAGCCTTCCTCTGGTCCAAGTATGAGTTCCTAGAAGGATTGACCAGTGTGTGCAAAGACTACCCGGTGCAGCTTCCTCTTCCCGGATGTGTACAGGTGGAGACCGCTCACCTACAGAGACCTCGTACGGAGATGAGCCAGCTCCTCCCCCTGCCTGCACCTAATACGTACACTGAGGTTCTGAGTGGCTGTAGTCATTGCTGCCCCTCACAGCTCACCTGAACCCAGTTTTTCTGGGTCGCTCATTTCTGTAGTGTCTGTTTTTTCCTCCTCCCCTTGCCACCCCTACATCCAAGACTAAGCCTTGGGGGATGTGTAAAGACAGCAAAAGAGAAGTTGGAAGAGGAGGGGAAGTGAAGCGGAGGATGCTTGAGCTAGGAACAGACCGCACGGCGTTTGCAAAAAATCTAATTCAAAATGGATGATAAGCCAAAACGTAAAACTACCAGACTTCTAGAAGAAAAGAGCAGAAATTCCAGGGAGCCCCGGATGTGATGACGACGTTTTGAATGCAACATCATAAGCTGGATTCATGAAAAACTGGATTCGCTGAAGGAATTTTAAACTGCCGAGCTGGAGAGGTAACTCCATGGCCAGGAATGCATTCTGCTCTTACAAAGGCCCCAAGTTCTGTTCCCAGCACCCGCATGAGGCAGCTCACAAACACCTGTAACTCTAGCTCCAAAGGATCCCATGCTGTCTCCGGCCTCTGCAAGCACTGCACGTATGCACACATGTACACTCACAGAGACAGACACACATACCTGAATAAAGATAAAAACGTCTTTTTAAAAAAGCTTAACATATTCAAACTTTAAAAGCCATTTAGGAGGTCAGAGAGTTCTAAGCAGGGACAGATACGACAGTAAGAGACTTTATTTTAACACCATGTACAGTACAGAGTGGGTGTGGGAAGCGCACTGCCCACAGGGACGGCACACCAGCATTCCCCAGTCAGGGGCCATTTTTCACCAAGACATAGTGTTATGGGTTAATAACTTGGTTATTCCTATCCATGTGCGGTGATATTAGAAATAGATTGTAGATGGTAGAATCCAGGCTTTCACAATGGGTTGAGAATTTATGGCTAAGCAATGAAGTTGATGACACCTGTATCTATTCATGCTTGGTGTTGGTGCAGATGGCCTCAGACAGGAACATTTGTAGTCATGCGCACATCTTCAGGTTTCTACGCACTTATGTTCATCATCTCCGTGTCCTACCGGCTTGGGAGCAACAGATCCTGCATCCCGCATCCAGATCCTGGCTCCCAAGGTCATCCTCCACAGAAAGCAACCAAGGAACCATGGGGAAATGATTTTAGAATTAGGGCAGAAAATACTCGAGATGAGCCTGACCGAAATTGAGGAAGCACTCAGGAGAAAAAGAAATAATGAAGACGCACCAAAAGACCCCAGAGCAACTTCAGGGGCCATCAGTGATCCAAAGTGAAAGTACAAAATACACAGAGATGGTTTTAAAATAATGAATTGTTGAGGAAATTTTTGGTTTATGATATATAGACATGTTTTTGTTTTCATCCCAGGTGTGGGATATGGGGGCTTCTCCAGTTTGTCCACGGCTGCTAACTGCCTCATGAGAGGGCACATGATCTTTGTCAATTGGGAACTACCTCATGCAGGGGTGTGGTCTTTGACAGGGGGAATAAATGCCAGACCCAGAGAGAGGCTGGGGGCTCCAATAAAGAAGGAAGCTGCTAGTGCTCCCCCCTCCTGCAGCTTCTGGCTGCTGTTGATGCAGTGTGATGAGAAGTTGGAGATCTCCTACGAAAATTGGATTTGCCCCAAAGAAGCCAACGACCCCAAACAGCAGGAAGTAGCTAAGGAAAACTACACCCCTTTCCCCACTAACCTTCTTTCTCTCCTACCTGGTGTTGGGGTGTTGGAAGGCACTGGAGTGGAGAATGGAGAAAGTTATATAAGAAACCAATATAAAAATAGATTTTAAAAGTACACCTACAGTAAGTAAGAGATCTTTTAGCAATAAACTGACTACTACTATTGAATTGTAATCCAGACTATAAAGTAAATACCTATGAATCCATGGTGATATAAATAGAAGATAGATAGATAGATAGATAGATAATAGACACAGAGATAGATAATAGAGACACAAATGATAGATACATACATACATACACACACAAACATACATACATACATACACACATACATACATACACACATACATACATACACACATACATACATACACACATACACACACATACATACATACATACATACACACATACATACATACATACACACATACACACATACATACATACATACATACATACATACATACATACATGATAGCCCTCCCTTGAGAGAGAATGTCAAACAATGTATGTGAGTATTACACACTCATGAAGAAGGAGCAGACCTTCACTTCGTCAGTTTGGGATGTTCATAGTGATGACCTTCCAGATGGTTCAGTGGGGAGGTGGATAACAAAGCAACTGTATAAAGGTGGCATACCTTAGCCACCATCAGCAGTTGTCCATGTGGAGAGGTCAGAATGAGCAGGGGGCACTGCAACTCTGTGGGCTTCCTTCCTAACTTAGCAACATTCCCCCAGAATACTTGGCCACACCCCCAGAAGTGTCATAGTCATCACAAACAAGGGAAGGCTGAAAGAGATGAAGACATTGAAAAATAAAAATGCTGGACAGAAAGATAACGCAGGAGGAGGAAAACTAATGAAGTCTGGACGGACTGTAGGCCTTGGCTAATGACGCTGCATCAAAATTGGCTCATTAACTGTAACAGACCTAGAGGAGAGTCAGTGAGCTTTGGAATCAATCAATAAAAACAATCAAACCTGAAGTACAGAGAACTGGAGGGAGAAGAAGCAAACAGCACTTGGGCCTCCACAGAGGTAGGAAGAGGCCAGACGGAAAAAGCAGGGAAAGAAAAATGGGGGAGACGGTGTGAGGTGATAAGTAATGCCAAGCTCATTTCATAGACACAGTAAAAGACAAAAAAAACGTTAAGGACTCAAGGAGCAGACCTCCACAAAACAGAGAGTAAAAGTAAGAGCGCACTGTGATGGCCTGTGTCTATGTCACTAGACACAAGCTGGGCTTATCTGGAAAGAAGGAATCTTAATGGAGAAAACGCCTCCCCAGGATAGGGCTGTGAGGGTCTTAGAGCATGTTCTTGACTGATGATTGATGCTGGAAGGCCCAGAGCACTGTGAGGGGCGCCACCCATGGGCAGATGTGTAAAACACAGAGCAAGGCAGGAGGAGCCAGGCAGTAAACAGAGCTCCTCCTTGGCCTCTACTTCAGTTCCTGCCTTCAGCTTCCTGCCTTGCTTGAGTTCCTGCCCTGGCTCCCCTCAGTGACAGTGTAACGTGGAGCCCTAAGATGAAATAAATCCTCTCCTCCCCAAGCTGCTTATGGTCATGGTGTTTTTATCACAGGAATAGAAACCATAACAAAGACACACTCCTACACACACAGCAGCCAGGTCTCCATACTCCAGTGGATTGAGTTGTGAGAGGGCTGCTGAACCTGGAGGTAGGCATGGGCCATGTACAGGACACTCTCAACTTGAACAAATGGCCACAAGGCTGCCCCATGCCCTAGGTAGACATCCTATCAACTCGGGGCATCAAAGGCACAGGAGATGTTGATACTGAGGTCAGATTGAGGAATAAGGACATAGTTCCAAAGAAGCTAAACCCGAGGATGACAGGCGACAAGCCCGAGGCAGAGCTGAGAGCACCTGGTGGATGTGAGCCACTACCAGGAGTTCAGGGGCAAAGGCACAGCTTCTGGGGGAGCTAAGAGCCAGGATAGAGTTGGCCACAGGGACAACATGGCCTAGGACACACTACTAAGGCCTCAAACCACTTTGGCCCGCCTCCCAAGTATGTTCTTCCCACAGAACGTCTCTTTCAGACCTTACGGAACCTAGATCTTGGCGTTCTGGTGTAAACAAAGTCAAGGCAGGTGTCAGTTTGAACTCACACTGGGAATACTGCCAGGGAGCTCGGAGACAGAGCCCCAGATGGAGCTGCCTTGCGCTGAGCAGAGGGCTTTGGTCCGTGTGTTTGCTCTTCTATGGAGGTCCCAGGACTATGGATCCCCTCAAAGGACCAGGCACAAACAAGGACTCTGGGCCCTTTGCACAATGGGGGTGGGGACTTGAATAGCAGAGGCCAGGGCGGGGGGGGGGGGCGGCCTCTGACCACAGATGAGACCTGGACTTGACACAGGCCTTCTCACACTCCATCTAGTGAGCTGTCATCACCTCGTCAACCCAGGATAGAGCCCCTCATGGACTTGCAGGGCAATAGTCTGGCGAGTTGTCCCAGAGGCTTCCAGGACAGAGGGTGATGGTAGAGGCTGTCAGTTTCTCCCCATATATGTATTGCCATTTGTATGTGCCCTTTAGGGACTTGTCTGCTTAATGCATTTGCCCACTTATTGGTTGGATTGTTTCTGGGGTTTGCTTTGGGGCTTTTGGGGTCTTTATTATTATAACCTACCACACACAGCTGGCCAGGATTCCCTCCCATTCCACAGGCATCTCTTCGCTCCGGCAATTGTTTCCTTCCCTGTGCAGGACCTTTGTCATGGGGCACAATAGCTTTTGTCAACCCTCACTATTGTGCCCCGAGCTATTAGATTTCTAACCAGGGACTCTTCAACTGTACCAGTCTTGAAGTGGTTCCTCTCTGCTTTCCTCTTTGATCCGTCTCAATTGATTTCTGTACGAGGCATGAGAGGAGATCTCATTTCTCTTTTCTTCAATGTATGTGTCAGGCACCGTTGTCAAAGGGCAGGTTGCGGTACCTGTGTGGGGCTGTTCCTGAGTCTGTTGTGTCCCCTCATCTTGTGTCTGTTTCTAGGCCAATACAGGGCATCTTTGTTACAGACACTGTGATACCCCTGACACGTCTCCTTCTACTTACGATTGCTTTCACTACCTGGAGTCTTTTGTGCTTCTATGTGGATCTTAGTATTCTTTTTCCAGATATGTGAATAATACCATCAATATCATCATTAGACATTGCACAGAAACTGTAGATCACACTCAATAGTGTAGCCATCTTAAGGTGTGGCGATTTAGCCTAGTGGTAGAGCACCCACCTGGCAAAAGGAAGGCCCTGGGTTTCATCTTGAACAAGCATTCATACACACACACACACACACACACACACAAGTGTGTGTGTTTCGTCCTGAGCAAGTTTCGTCCTGAGCAGGTTTCATCCAGAGCAAGTATTCATACACACACATATATGCGTGTGTGTGTGTGTGTGTGTGTGTGTGTGTGTGTGTGTGTTTGCAGGAACATTCCTAAAAAGAATCACAGCTTCCATTGAACCTTGTGCAAGGCTGATTCACTGATTATAACCTCAACGATATGGAGAGTTCAGAATGTTGCAAGTCCAGAGCCAAATTACCTCAGGGCATTTTTAGTTCCATTAATAGCAATTAATTGGTCTCTTTTTGTACATGACCTGACATCTTTGTGACCATTAGGTAAATCCATTTGAATATAGAAACAGACCCTTGGTCTCCAAACAACAAAAGGGGTAAGAAAATGGTTAGAAAGCACCCAAGGCCCAGCAGAACTGCTCCTGTGCTGCTGTAACCTACCTGTCTGATGTCTCCTCTGGTTTATTTTTAAATCTCCTTTCCATGTTCTCTCACTATGAAAGCTTTTATAAAACTGCTTCCATGTGGGAACTTGGAATCTGGGGGAAACTAAGCCTGTGTGCCCTGGGCCATAGTCAAGCATATTTAGCTCCAGAGGGGAAAAGTAAATTTGTATATAGATGGTTCTGGCATCCAAATATATAGTCCCAAGAATCATCCACTTTTCATAGAGTAAGTCACCCAATGGGCAGGACACACTACAACACAGACTTCCTGTGTCCAAACCCTGTGCAAGAGTCACCTACCTGAGTGGATTTTGGTGAGTCCTCTCTGGGGCCATGTGTCACCTATTCTGAGCTGCTTGTTAGAACCCTGTTTGGTAGATGCCTCCCGGAGGTTTGGGTTCCAAGCATTTTGTCTGAGGTGTCTTTCCTGTTTGCTTTGAAATCGTTTTGGTCTCTGACTCTTGGTTTGCTTTGCCGTCTGTTTGCATTCAGACCTGCTGGCATTTGGTCGGCTATAGTGGTCTCCCTTATTCCTCAAGACACGCCTCCTGTGTCTAACTTAATGTAGGAGACAATGTCTGGAGAAAAACAAATCAATGTTTAGTACTGCCGCTGGTCTTATGTTTAGTGTGTTAATTCAATTTGCAAGTATTTAAAAAATGGGAATCTCCAGCTAACGTTAGGTTGGCTTTAGTTTCCCTCAATGGGCAACATTTATTGTCTCCAAACTGGTTTATTTTGCATGCTTAATTGAAAGTCTTAGGCAATAAAAATGCTTAAATCACAAACAAGCAGCCTGCTTTAATTGGGATTTAAAATCATCTAAAAAAAAAAAAAAAGAAATGATAAAATAGGTCCTTTACAAAAAACAGTAAGAGCTCTAAAGAGTACATGTGAGTTAAAAGGAATATCGCAAATAAATAAGAAAGTAATTAGAGGCTCTATAAAAACTAAAGATGAATCCTGGGAGTAAGCCCCTGCAGACAGGTACAGATAGAGAGGCCTGACCCAAACATCTGGACCCTCCTTTGTTTCTTTCCCTTTCTTTTTCTTTTAGATACACAGGCAAGCATGTGAAGCATTAAATTAGCACCAAAGACTAAAAGAATAAAAGTTTGGGTCTAAAGTAGTATTGAAGAAATTTTCATTTAGGGACTCCTTCCTCTTTCTCCTCATCCACTTCCTCCTCCTCCTCTTCCTCCTCCTCCTCCTCCTCCTCCTCCTCCTCCTCCTCCTCTTCTTCTTCTTCTTCTTCTTCTTCTTTTCTCTCTCTCTCTCTCTCTCTCTCTCTCTCTCTCTCTCTCTCTCTCTCTCTCTCTCTCTCTCTCTCTCCAGGGTTTCTCAGTGTAGCAGCCTTGGCTGTCCTGGAACTCACTCTGATGATGAGGCTGGCCTCCACCTCTGCCTCCTATGTGCACCACCCACATCCAGCTGTTTATTCTTTATCTCTTAACAGTAGGAAAATATGGTGCCTTGAGTCCAACATGACAAACTCCACCATTATCTCTTATGCTACTCAGCCTTGTTACATCTCAAGGAGATGAAAATATAAGTTTCAGAGCTAAAGAGACTGCTCAGAGGTTTAGGACTCTGGCTGCTCTTCCAGAGGACCCAGGTTCAATCCCAGCACCCACACGGTGGTTTATAACCATGTGTAACTCCAGTTCTAAGGCCTCCAATATCCTCCTAGTTCCTTCAGGCATTGCACCCACATGGTAAACTTAAATGCATGCAGGCCAAAGACTAGTGCAAATAAAATAGAATAAATAAACTATGTAACAAATTTGTGGCCATCTCACCAGTTGTTTTATTTTTTCATTCATTTTTATTATTTTTATTTTGTTTTTTACATGTCTAATTAAAATGCACATGAGCGCATTTATAAATATGAATGTTGGTGATATATTAAAAGGCCTGATAAAAACACACTGCCTTGTAAACTTGGAAACTCTAAACATCTTAAAAGCTATCCAAATGATAAGTTGGGGTCTATTAAGTGTTTAATAAAACCTTAAAATGCCATTTGTTTATGTAAAAAAGAACTCTAAACTTCTTAAATCTATTCAAATGATAACTTTGGGTGTATTAAGTGTTTCATAGAAGCCTTAAAATGCCGTTTGTTTATGTAAAACAATATTTATTGAAGTCACAAAGTAAAATTTCATTAAGCTATGAAATTCAATGTTGCGTTCAGGCTCTAAATTACAAATAAAATATATAAAAATAAATACATAAAAATATAAATAAAATTTTATTTTATTTGTGTAACAGTCCTGGGTAACATAAAAATCATATAATTTTTTTCTGGAAATGCCCTTAATGCAAAATTGTTAAATATGAGATATTTGTATGTTTGCCAAAGATCTTTGTGTTTTTTCTTTCCACACAGGGATTATGAGAGATTTAATCCCAACTAAAGTAACTTTCAAATTCTATTTTTGTGTTGTTTTTGGTTTTTTTGTTTGTTTGTTTGTTTTGGTTTTTGTTCTTTTGGTTTTGGGGGGCTTGTTGTTGTTGTTGTTGTTGTTTAGGGAGTTGGTTGGTTGGTTGGTTGGTTGTTTTTGAGACAGAGTCTCACTGTGTATCTCTGGCTAGCCTGGAACTCACAGACATCCTCTTGTCTCTGCCTCCACCTCCCAAGTGCAGCGATTAAAGGTGTGTGCCACCACACTTGACCCCAGAGTCTAAGTTTTCAAAGTTCTTATCCTAACTTAAACTCAAAAAAAGCTCCAAGATTCTATTTTCATATATTTAATCTTGTCCCATGTTCAAAGCCTTTGCCTTTGAGGACACCACTGCCTCAACAGTAGAAAAGTATCTCTTTAAACATTTATTTCTAGGGCTGGAGAGATAGCTCAGCAGCTATGGTTATACATTTCCCTTACAGATAACAAGAGTTTGGTTCCCAGCACCCCTGTCAGATGATTCACAGCTCCAGCTCCAGGGGATCAGACACCTCTCTGTCTGACCTCCTCACACAACTGTGTACACACATACACACACACACACACACACACACACACACACACACACACACACTCCTTTTAAAAATAAATCTTTTTTAAAGGAAGTATTCCTACTTGGAGCCTTTCTGCTAAATTATATAGTGATCATGGAAGTGATTTTTATGGGAAAATATTTAAATCTATCTTTAAAATCTGGCCTGTTTGATAAACAGGTAACTAATAGGTTGTCAAAATTAACTAAGGTTTTGGCTTTCTTTGAAGATTTACCCCTTTTTATAAACATCCACTATCTCCTTTAAAAGAACTAAGTGAAAATGCCATGAACTTCCCTGCCTACCTGATCCACCAAAGACACAGCCAGCAGAGGTGAGCTGCACACTGTACCCCAAACCCCATCACCTGCCTTCCTGAGGAGGCCTGTGGGGGTCCCAGGACCACCCAGCTTAGACCCCTCTCTGCTGCTTCCTGCCTGCCTGCCTGCAGAGGTGAGCTGCACTGCATGCCCTGAGCCCACTGTCAGGTCAACAGCTCTACCTGCCTTCCCAAGGGAGGCTGAGAGACCCAGGAGTGTTCAGCTTTCACCTGGGGCACAGCCAGCAGAGGTGAACTTCAGGCTGTAGTCTGAGCTTAATTGTCAGGCCTAAGGCTCTACTTGCCCTTCTGAGGAGTCCTGGCATCAAGAACATCCGGCCAACACTAGGTACAACTAGATGGCTAAAAAACACAGCTTACAAACACACTCAACAAAAGTCATGGCAAAATGGCACCACCAGAGCCCGGCTATCCCTACTACAGCAGGGCTCTAGATGTCCTAAGACAGCCAGAATATAAGAAGATGATCTTAAATCCAACCGTACAAAGTTAATAGAGTCATTTTTAAAAGTTCATAAATCTCTTAAAGAAATAGAAGAAAATACAATCAATCAAGTGAAGAAAATGAATAAAGTGGTTTAAGAGCTGAAAATGGAAATAAAAACAATAACGATAAACTAGTCAGGCATGGTGGTGCTCGCTTTTAATCCCAGCCCCGGGGGGGGTGGGCAGGGCCAGAGGCAGGGGTACCTATGTGAGTTTGAGGCCAGCCTGGTCTATATCCAGGGCTATTACACAGAGAAATTCTGTCTCAAAAAAAAACCTTTAAGAAAGAAAGAAAGAAAAAAAAAATACAAACTGAGGGAATCCTGCAGATGGAAAACTTAGGGAAGTAAACAAGAATTACAGACACAAGCATCACCAACAGAATACAAGAGATTGAAGAGAGATTCTTGGGCTTAAAAGATATGACTAAAGAAATCGATACATCAAAAAGAATGTTAAGTATAAAAAGTTACTGACACAAAACATCCAAGAAATCTGGGATACTATGAAAAGACAAAACCTAAGAATAATAGGAATAGAAGAAGAAGGAGGAGGAGGAGGATGAGGAAGAGGAGGAGGAGGAGGAGGCTCCAAGCTCCAAAATATTTTCAACAAAATCATAGAGGAAAACTCCCCCAACTAGAAGAAAGAGATACCTATAAACATGCAAGAAGCTTTCAGAGCACCAGAAAAAGAAATCCTCCCACCACATAATAGTCAAAATACTAAATGTACAGAACAAAGAAAAAAATCAAAAACAGCAAACCTATTAGAATCACACCTGACTTCTCAACAGAGACTCTGAAAGGCAGAAGGGTCTGGGCAGATGTCTTGCAGACTCTAAGAGACCACAGCTTTCAGCCCAGAGTATTATACCCAGTAAAACTTCCAATCACCATAGATGCAGAAAACAAGATATTCTGTGACAAAACCAAAGTTAAACAATCTCTATCCACAAATCCAGTCCTATAAAAGATAGTAGAAGGAAAAGTCCAACACAGGGAGGTTAATTACACTCAAGAAAACACAGGAAAAAATAACCCCCACCAGCAAAACCAAAAGAAAGGAAACACAAAATAAAAATAAAAAATAACAGAAATTAACAATCTTTGGTCATTAATATCTCTCATCAACATCAATGGACAATCCCCCAATAAAAAGACACAGACTGACATAATGGGTGCAGAAACAGGATCCATCATTCTGCAGCATACAAGAAACACACCTCAGCAACAAAGGTAGACATTACGTCAGAGGAAAGGGCTGGAAAAAGGTTTTCTAAGCAAACAGACCCAAGAAGCAAGCTGGAATAACCATTCTAATATCTAATAAAATATCCTTTCAAATAAAATTAATCAAAAGAGATGGGGAGGGACACTTCATCAAAGGGAAAATCCATCAAGATGATGCCTCAATTCTGAACACCTATGCCACAAATGAAAGGGGCACCCATATTTGTAAAAGAAACATTACTTTAACCTTAAATCACACATCAAACACCACACATTAATAGTGAGAGCCTTCAACACCCCTCCCTCACCAATGGACAGAAACTAAACAGATAAATAATGAAACTAACCAACATTATTAATCAAATGGACCTAACAGATATCTACAGAACATTCCATCCAAGCACACAAAAAATATATACCCTTTTCTCAGCACCTCAGGGAACCTTCTCCAAAATGGCCTAGAAGCACTTTAAAAAAATGTTCAACATCCTTATTCATTAGGGAAATGCAAATCAAAATGACTCTGAGATTCCATTTTACACCTATCAGAATGGCTAAGATCAAAAACTCAAGTGACAACCCATGCTGGCGAGGATGTGGAGAAAGGGGAACACTCCTCCATTGCTGGCGGGAGTGCAAACTTGTACAACCACTTTAGGAATCAATCTGGCGCTTTCTCAGAAAACTGGGATCAGCTCTGCCCCAGGACGCAGCTCTGCCACTCGTGTATGTATACCCAAATGATGCTCCACCACACAACAAGAACACTTGCTCAACTATGTTCATAAAAGCCAGAAACCGGAAACAACCTAGATGCCCATCAACCGAAAGATGGATAAAGAAACTGTGGTACATTTACAAAATGAAATACTACTCAGCTACTAAGGACAAGGAATTCATGAAATTTGCAGGCAAATGGGTAGAACTAGAAAACAGCATCCTGAGTGAGGTAGCCCAGACCCAGAAAGACACATGTGGTGCGTACTCACTTATAAGTCGGTATTAGGCATAAAGTACAGGATAGCCATGCTACAATCCTCAGACTCAGAGAAGGTAAGCAACAAGGAGGGCCAAAGGAAGGATGTTTGAATCTCACTCAGAAGGGGAAATAAAAGAGACAGCTAAAGTAGATGAAGAAAGGGAGCTGGGTGGGAGGGGGGTTAGGGAGGGGAGCAGGGTTGGGGTGGAGATCAGGTGAGTAGGGGAGGACTGGGAAAGAGAAAAGGACTTGGTGAAGGGGTCCATCTCTGGGACTGGAAAGGCTCCTGGGAGTCTACATGGGTGACCCTAGCTGTACTTCCTAGCAGCAGAGGATATGGAGCCTGAAGTCAGTACTTCCTGAGGCCAGGTGGGATTTCCAGTGGAAGAAGGGAAACACTAACTCACCCATACAAAGCTTTGATCCAAAATCTGCCCTGCGTACAAGAAGTGTAGGGAAAAAGATGAAGCAGAGATTGAGGGAACAGCAAGCCAACGGCTGGCCCAACGTGAGACCCACCTCATGGCAGAGAACTAACCCCTGCCACTATTAATGATACTCAGCTATGACTGCAGACGGAAGCCTAGCATAACTGTCTTCTGAGAGGCTTCGTCCAGCACCTGATGGAAACAGACACAGAGATGCAGAGCCCAACAATAGGCAGAGTCTGGGGAGTCTTGTGGAAGAGCTGATTTGTGACAGCTTTTTGCTCACCCAGAACCCCTACTTTGCTCAGACGTCATTTTCATATTTAAAACACTCAACTGTTTTCACTATCGTTGTAAAAAATAAAATTTTCATTTTTCAGTAGAATTTGAATTTTTAATCTAATTTTTTAAATTGACAAAAACTGCTTTTAATCTTCCAGAAGAAACTACATTTTGGGGTCCCTATATTTTAAATCCAAAGCATTACAGCCAAAGAACCTTTTTTTTTTTCTAGCTAGATTTGGGTTGTTTCTACCCAAATTATACAAAAGAGATCAATCTCTAAAAATAACAAAAATCATATTTTATACCTTAAGAAATTATGTTTCTTAATTAAATGAATATTTAAGATATCCTATAGTATAACTAGCTGGGATTTTAAAATTAACGAAACAATATTTGCATGATGCTACTAAAAAGGAAATGGGCAACACTACAGTAACTCCTATTAGAGTCCTATTTCCATTTCTAGCCACTAAAGATAAGAAATAAAATTCGGGGGCTAAAGAATATGATTCAGTGTTGAACATCAGCTGCTCCCCCAGAGGACCTGGGTTCAAACCCCAGGACCCTCATGGTGACTCACAGTTACCATCTGATGCCTTCTTCTGCCTTCCTTGGGAGTATATAACGGTACATGTGACATATGTCTACACAGGCACACACATACACAAAAACAATAAAAACAAATATCATTTTTACATTATATTTTTAATTTTTTTAAATTTAAGTAATATTTGACTTATCTGTTTCTTTCATCTGAACCCCTTTCCCTTGCTAGGCCAGACAGCGTGCTTGAATGTTTTAATTTTAGATATATAACTCCTATTACATGTCACATTACATGTCAAATATAACTAAGACAGTGGCTGGTGGATTTTAATGATATGGTCCATAACTCCCTCTTCATGGCTTTCCCAGCTACCCCTCTCCTATGCTGACTGCTCTCCTGCCTGCTACTCAGCCTCCTCCTTATCGGATCCTAGGACTAGATACTCCTAGCAGAGAGGAGATGTTAACTCTGGGCTCTGTGCACAAATGCGATGCTTGGTCACTGGGAGAAGATCCTGCGAGGAACCTTGTCATCTCCTGAACCTTCTGCAGGGCTAACTAACAATTCAATCCATTAGAGCAGTTGGAATGTTGCAAACCCCATGGCCAAGTTATCTCAATGCATCTTTAGCCCTTTTTTAATAGACATTTATTGTTCCCCTCTATTTGTGACCTAATGTGTTTGTGACCATTCAGTAAACTCTTTTTTTTTTTTTTTTTGACTGTAGAAACAGACCCCTAGCTCCCAGCCAATGAAATACTCCAGAGAGCATCTCTGGACAATGGCACCTGTAACCTGTCTGCCGTATGCCTCCACCAATGTATTTGAAACGCACCTTGATTTATTATTTTCTTGTTCTCTCCCCATACAAACTGCATTAAGCTATTACCACATTGGAGCATGGAATTTGGGGTGACTTAAGTCTGTGTCCCTGGGCCATGGGTCATTCAGATTTAGCTCCAAAATAAACTCTTTCTTATCCTCTTTGATGTAAGAGTTGTGTTTTGCATGAAGGAGGAAGGGTGGGCCCTGGCACTCATTTCTGCCTGCAGTCTGCTTCCTCCCTGACTGCCCTGCAGTGTGACCAGCTGCCTTATGTTCCTACACCATGCCTCCTCCCACACACCAAGAACTCAAACCACAAACCAGACTAAACCTTCCTCTCTGAAGTTGCTTCTTCTAGGGCAGCAGTTCTCAACCCGATGGGCTATGACCCCTTTGGCAAACCTCTATCTCCAAAAAATATTTACATTATAATTCATAACAGTAGCAAAATTACAGTTACAAAGTATCAACAAAAAAAAAGTTTATGGTTGGTGGTCACCAAACACAAGGAACCTTATAAAAGGCTTGAAGCATTAGGAAGGGTGAGAACCACTGGCCTAGGATTACTTGGTCAAAGGAGTGAAAAAGAGAAACTAATAAAGCCATCTTGACAACAGTAACCCTGCCAACACATGAACATGGAAAGTCTTTTCATCTCCTAGCATCTCCTTCAATTTCTCCATTCAGTGTTTCAAAGATTTTGTTAATATGTTTCCACCTTCTGGGCTAGGCTACACTTCCAAGGATAGTGTATTGGTTGGTTGGTTGAAGCCTTTGTGAATGAGACTGCCTCCTTGATTGTTTGATAATGGTATATAGAAAATGTACAGGCATTCCCACATTGATGTTTTTTTCTATCTTGAAGTGTTAGCAGATCCACTTGCTTTCTTGTGGAGCCCTTTGGGTGTTTTTTGTTTGTTTGTTTTGTTTTTGTTTTTTGTTTTTGTTTTTGTTTTTTCTTTTTTTTCCTTTGGGTGTTTTAAATGCGAGCTTATGTTACCTACAAATAAGAGCACCTCAGCTTCTTCCTTTCCTATTTTTACCCTGTGCTGGTTTGAATGAAAAATGGCCCCCATAGGGGTAAATCATACTGGAAAACTGGGGAGGTGCAGTGTTGCTGGGGAAAGTGTGCTGCTGAGAAACAGGCTCTGAGAGAGCATAGCCTCATCCTGCTTCCTCGCTCTCTGCCTCATGCCAATTGTTGAGGTTGTGAGCTTTGGGGTTCCTGCTCCAGCCACTCAGCCTGCTGCTGCCATGCCTCCGCCACCCACCATGACAGACTGTTATCCCTCTGGAGCAATGAGTAAAGCTTTTCTTCTAGAAGTTGTCTCAGTCATATTGCATTTTATCACAGCAACAAAAAAAAGTGACTAATACAATCCCTAACTGTAGCTAAGACTTCAGTCTTCATTGAGAGTGGGGAGAGTAGAGATATTGGTTTTAGAGGGGTTCTTTTCCATCTTTGCATATTCAGTTGGGTAGTGCTCTGTCTTAGACAGTGCTATTGTATTGATGCATGGCTCTTCTGTTCATCATGAAGGGATGTCGAGATTTCTGCATGCATTGAAATGACTAGTACATTTCTGTCATTATATCTATCTTGTGTTGTATTATATTTGTCGATTTTCATGTGTTGAGACATCCTTGCATGCCTTAAATAAAAACCAACTTGATCATGATGTACTGCCTTTGTAGTGAGCTGTTAAATTCCATTTTCAAGTATTTAGTGAGGATGCTTTCATCTGCATTCATTACATAAATTGGTCTGTTATCTATTTTGGCAAGTTGGGGTTTTTTTTTTTTTTCTTTTTGCAGACTTTTTTTTTTAAGATTTATTTATTATTATGTATACAATGCTATATTTGCATGTATACCTACAGACCAGAAGAGGGCACCAAATCACATTATAGATGGTTGTGAGCCACCATGTGGTTGCTGGGAATTGAACCCAGGACTTCTGGAAGAGTGCTCTTAACCACTGATCCATCCCTCCAGCCCTAATTTTTTTTTTTAATTTGTTCACTTTACATCCTGACTGTGGCCCCCCACCCCTCATTTCCTCCCTGTTCTAGCCTTCCTCCCTCATCTCCCGTCCTCCATACCCAAATCCTCAGAAAAGAGAAGCCTCCTCACCTAACATCTGACCTCAGCCTATCAAGTCTCATCTGGACTGCCTGTATCCTCTTCCTCTGTGGCCTGGCAAGGCTGCCCCGCCTGGGAGAAGTGATCGAGAGTGGGGACCAGAGTCCATGTCAGAAGTAGCCCCTACTCCCCATATTATGGGACCCACTGTGCTGCCTATCGACTACGTCTAAGCAGGGGTTCTAGGTCCTTTCCACGCATGGTCCTTGGTAGGTGTATTAGTCTCTGCAGACCCCACTGGACCCAGATTTGTTGGCTTTGTTGGTCTCCTTGTGGAGCTCCTGGCCCCATCCAGGTACTTCTATCCCCTATTCTTCCATAAGACTCCCTGAACTCTACCCTAAAGATGCTGTGAGTCTCAGCATCTGCTTTGATACCCCTTCTGGGTGGAGTCTTTCAGAGGACACCTATGGTGTGTGCCCATCTGCTCCCTCCTCTCTTCAGCACCTTCTGATGTCTGTTCTGTTTGCCATTCTGAATGAGAATTAAGCATCCTCCCTAGGGTCCTCCTTGTTATTTAGCCTCTTTAGGTCTGTGGATTGTAGTGTGGTTATTGTGTATTATATGGTTAATATCCACTTATAAGTGAGTTTATACCATGTGCGTCTTTCTGGGTCTGGGTTACCTCACTCAGGATGATCATTTCTAGTGCTATCCATTTGCCGGCAAATTTCATGATTTCTTTGTTTTTAATAGCTGAGTAGTATTCCATTGTGTAAATGTACCACATTTTCTTCATTCATTCTTCAGTTGAGAGACATCTGGGTTATTTTCAGTTTCTGGCTATTACAAATAAAGCTGCTACGAACATAGTTGAGCAAATGTCCTTGTTGTATGGGGTAGCATCATTTGGGTATGTGCCCAGGAGTGGTATAGCTGGGTCTTGAGGTAGAACTGGTCCCAATTTTCTGAGAATGTAACAGATTGATTTCAACAGTGGTTGTACAAGTGTTTCGTTTTTTCTACATGCTTGACAGCATGTGTTGTCACTTGAGTTTTTATCTTAGCCATTCTGAGGGGTGTAAGATGGAATGTCAGCGTTGTTTTGATTTGCATTTCCCTGATGACTAGAAACATTGAGCATTTCCTTAAGTATTTCTTGGTCATTTTGATGCTCCTCTGTTAAGAATTCTCTGTTTAGCTCTGTACTCCATTTTTAATTGGATTATTTGGTTTGGTGGTGTTTAATTTCTTGAGTTCTTTATATACTTTAGATATTAGGCCTCTAGCTGATATAGAATTGGTGAAGATCTTTTCCCTGTCTGAAGGCTTCTGTTTTTCTCTGCTGTCGGTGTCCTTTGCCTTACAGAAGCTTTTCAGTTTAATGAGGTCCCATTTATTAATTGTTGATCTTAGATCCTGAGCTGTTGGTGTTCTGTTCAAGAAGTTGTCTCCTATGCCAATGAGTTCAAGGCTCTTCCCCACTTTTTCTTCTAACAGATTTAGTGTGTCTGGTTTTATGTTGAGGTCCTTAATCCACTTGAACTTTAGTTTTGTGCAGGGTGATGAATATGGATCTGTTTGCATTTTTCTACATTTAGACATTCAGTTAGTCCAACACTATTTGTTGAAGATGCTATCTTTTTTCCATTGTGTGGCTTGGGCTTCTTTGACAAAAATAAGTGTCCATAGATATGTGGTTTTATTTCTGGGTCTTCAATTCAATTCCATTGACCTACTAATCTGTTTCTGTGCCAGTACCATGCAGTTTTTCCTACAATTGCTCTGTAGTACATCTTGAGATCAAGGATGGAGATACGTCCAGAAGATTTTTTTATTGTACAGGATTCTTTTAGCTATTCTGGGTTTTTTGTTTTTCCATATGAAGTTAAGAATTGTTCTTTCAAGGTCTGTAAAGAGAGTGTCGGCATTTTGATGAGAATTGCTTTTGGTAAGATGGACATTTTTACTATGTTAATTCTACCAATCCATGAGCATGGGAGATCTTTCCATCTTCTGATATCTTCTTCAATTTCTTTCTTCAGAGGCTTGAAGTTCTTTTCATACAAGTCTTTCGCTTGGTTGTTTAGCGTTACACCAAGATACTTTATGGGTTTCGTGGCTATAGTGAAGGGTGTTGTTTTCCTAATTTCTTTCTCAGCCCACTCATCTTTTGTATATAGAAGGACTACTGATTCCTATTTTAGTTAATTTTGTATTCAGCCACTTTGATAAAGGTATTCATCAGCTGTAGGAGTTCTTGCTAGAATTTTTAGAGTCACTTATGTATAGTATCATATCAACTGCAAATAGTGATAGTTTTATTTCTCCCTTTCCTGTTTGTATCCCTTTGATATCTTTAGTTGTCTTGTTGCTCTAACTAGGCCTTCACGTACTATATTGAAGAGATACAGAGAGAGTGGACAGCCTTGTCTTGCCCCTGATTCCAGTGCAATTGATTTAAGTTTCTCTCCATTTCGTTTGATGTTGGCTATAGGCTTGCTGTATATTGCCTTTACTATGGTTGGGTATGAGCCTTGTATCCCTGATCTCTCCAAGACTTTTAACATAAATGGATGTTGGGTTTTGTCAAATGCTTTTTAGGCATCTAAGGAGATGATCATATGGGTTTTTTCTTTCAGGCTGTTTATATGGTGGATTACACTGATGGATTTCTGTATATTGAACCATCCCTGCTTCCCTGGGATGAAGCCTACTTGATATATTTTTTATGTGTTCTTGAATTCAATTTGTGAGTATTTTATTGAGTATTTTTGCATCAATGTTCATAAGAGAAATTGGTCTGAAATTCTTTTTTTTTTTTTTCGTTGAATCTTTGTGTGGTTTAGGTATCAAAGTGACTGTGGCCTCGTAGAATGAGTTTGGTAATGTTCCTTATGTTTCTATTTTGAGGTACTAGTTTGAAGAGTATTGGTATTAGCTCTTCTTTGAAGGTCTAGTAGAATTCTGCACTGAATTTATCTGGCCCTGGCCCTTCCCCCCACCCCCACCCCCGCCTTGGGAGACATTTGATGACTGTTTCTATAGGACTATTTAATTTGTTTACCTCATCTTGACTCAATTTTGGTAAGTGGTATCTATCAAGAAAATTGTTCATTTCATTTAGATTTTCAAATTTTGTAGCATACAGGCTTTTGAAATAAGACCTAATGATTCTTTGGATTTCCTCAGTGTCTGTTGTTATGTCCTCTTTTTCATTTCTGATTTTGTTAATTTGGATAGTGCCTCTCGGTTTCTTAGCTAGTGTGGCTAAAGGTTTGTCTATCTTATTAATTTTCTCAAAGAACCAGCTCTTGGTTTAGATGATTCTTTGAATTGTTTTCTTTGCTTCTAATTTTATTGATTTCAGCCCTGAGTTTAATTATTTCCAGCCCTCTATTCCTCTTTTGTGTTTCTGGTTTTTTCCAGGGCTCTTAGGTGTGCTGTTAAGTTGCTTTTATGACATGTCTCTAATTTCCTTATGAAGGCACTTAGTGCTATGAACTTTCTTAGCACTGCTTTCATTGTGTCCCATAAGTTTGAGTTGTGCCTTCATTTTCACTGAATTCTAGGATGTCTTTATTTTCTTGCTTTTTCTCTTCCCTGACCCAGTTGTCATAGAGTAGAGAGTTGTTCAGATTTCATGTATGTGTAGGCTTTTTGTTATTTCTGTTATTGTTGAAGTCCAGCTTTAGTCCATGGAAGCCTGGTAAGATACAAGAGCTTATTTAAATTTTCTTGTATCTGTTGAGGCTTGCTTTATGACTGAGTATGTGGTCAATTTTAGAGAAGGTTCTCTGAAGTGCTGAGAAGAAGGTATAGTCTTTTGTGTGTGGGTGAGAAGTTCTGTAGATGTCTGTTATGTCCATTTGACTCAGTACATGTTAGTGTCATTATTTCTCTGTTTAATTTCTGTTTCATTGACCTGTCCTTTAGCAAGCGTGGGGTATTGAAGTCTCCCACTATTAATGTGTGGGGATTGACATATGATTTATGCTTAAAATAATGTTTCTTTTACAAATGTGGGTGCCCTCGTATTTGGGACATATTTGTTCAGAATTGAGATGTCATCTTGGTGCAATTTTCCTTTGATGAATATGAAGTGCCCTTCCTCATCTCTAATTTTAGTTGAAAGTCTATTTTATTAGCTATTAGAATGGGTACTCCAGCTTGCTTCCCGGGTCCTTTTACTTGGAAATCTTTTTCTAGCCCTTTACTCTCAGGTAATGTTTATCTGTGTTTCTTGTATCCAGCAGAACGGTGGGTGCTGTTTATGCATCCATCCATTAGTCTGTCTCTTTATTGAAGAGTTGATGTTGGGTCCATTAATGGCCAGTGACTGTTAGAACATTTTATTTTGATGTTGGTTGTGGAAATGTGTTTGTGTGCTTGTCTACTTTTGGTTTTGTTGTAGTGAGGTTATTTATATCCTGTGCTTTTTTGGGGGGGTGTAATTAACCTCCTCCGGTGGGAGTTTTCATTCTAGTATCTTCTGTAATACTGGGTTTGTACATAGATATTGTTTAAATTTGGTTCTGTTGTGGAATATCTTGTTTTCTCCAGCTATGGTGATTGAAAGTTTTGCTGGGTATAGTAGTTTGTACTGGCATCTATGGCCTCTTAGGGTTTGCAAGACATCTGCCTAGACCCTCCTGGCTTTTATGGTATCTAATAACAATTGAGGTGTTATTTTGATAGGCTTGTCATTATATGTTACTTGGCCTTTTTCCCTTGCAGCTTTTAATATTTTTTTCTTTGTTCTGTACATTTAGTGTTTTGATTATTATGTAGCGGAAGGATTTTCTTTTCTGGTTGAATCTATTTTGTGTTCTGTAGGCCTTTTATATGCTTATAGGTATCTCTTTCTTAAGATTGGGAAATTTTTCTATTATAATTTTGTTGAAAATATTTTCTAGACCATGGAGCTGGAAATCTCTTTCTTCTATTCCTGTTATTCTTAGGTTTCATCTTTTCATTGAATCCTTGATTTCTTGGATGGTTTGTGTCAGGAATTTTTTAGATTTAACAGTTTCTTTGATGGATGCATTGATTTCTTCCACTGTGTCTTCTACACCTAAGATTCTTTTCTCTATCTCTTGTATTCTGTTGGTGATGCTTACTTCTGGAGTTCCTATTTTCTTTCCTAAGTTCTCCCTCTCCAGAATTTCCTCTGTTTGTGCTTTTTTTTTTTTTTTTTTTTTTTTTTTTTTTTTTTTTGTTCTATTTCTATCTTAAGATCTTGAACCATTTTATTGATTTCCTTCACCTGTTTGTTTCTATTTTCCTCCATTTATTTAAATGATTGTTTTTTTCAGTTCCTTCACCTGTTTGTATTTTCCTGTAATTCTTTGAGTGATTTGTTCATTTCCTCTCTAAAGGCCTCAAACTGTTTGCCTGTACCCTCTTGTATTTCTTTAAGGATTTTCTTCATTTCCTCCATTACCACTTTCATAAGTATAGATTTAATGTCATTTTCTTGATTTTCAGTTGTGTTAGGGCATCCAGGGCTACTTGCCATAGGATAAGCGGGTTCTGAAGATGCCACGTTGCTCTGGGGTTTTTTGTTGATTGTGTTTTTACTCTTTCCTTTAGCGATCTGGTTGTCTATGGTGTTGGCTGGTAGATCCTGTTACCCACTGGAATTCTGGCGGTGGGTGGTGGTATGGGAAGAAGGCCTGAGCAGAAAGCTGGATGTTGCTATAGACGTCCTCCTCAAATTGGTGGGAATGGTCTCAGACTGGTGGGTGGTTCTCTTGCCCATGGCTCTCCTCAGATGTCTGATCCTGGGCACCGAGTGGACTCCTCAGGAACACAGGGACCCTCCTCTCACCAAGGGAATTCCTGAAGCCACCTGCCCCGCTACTGGTTTTTTGCTCCAAGGTTAATGAGGTCCCACTGCCCAGACCCTGTGCTCAGACCCTGAGCTAGCTGAGTTGGGAAGCCTGAGGTTGGAGCTGAAGGTATCCTCTACACAAGATGGTCCGGGGTTGGAGCCGCTAGCCACTGGTACCCAGAAAGTATCCCCATGGTGGTGAGAATGGGCACCTGAGGTCAGAGCCATGCAACCCAGGTACCTGGAAGGTACCCACAGACAGTGAAAACAGGCATGTGGCAGGGGAGCCCAGGAGTCTTTCCCAGGTTTAGCCTGGTGACCTGAAGTTCCCTCACAGTGGGCTCTCATCTCACCTAGGAAACACAGACATTAGGATTTTGGAGTCCACAGCATGTCCTGTAGGTTTCTCTGATGTTCTGCTTTTCAGATGCTATGTGCACATGGTGTCGCCATCTTGGATCCCCTATGGCTTTTTCATATTGTTATTTTTCTTTTTTTTTTTTACCTCCCTCCCTCCTTCTCCTATATTTATCACCTCCCTTCTTCCCAAATGAGTCTCCAGTCTCCCTTTTTCCCCTATCAGATCAATCGTATCCTATTATTCCCCTCTATCTTTCTCCCACCTTCTTCTGTATTAAGCTCCTCCCCTTTCTGAGGAGCCCTCCTTTTCCCATTTGCATATCATATATTTACATTTTGTTTCAGCTCCTTTTCTACCCCATGAATACTTCAGTCTGGACTCTGATCATGTCCCATAGGTATTATGAGTTGTTGTTGTGCTTAGTTTTTAATTTATTCTCGATAGATAGATGATAGATAGATAGATAGATAGATAGATAGATAGTTTCTATATCCTTAACTCCTCCCCTTGTTCTCAAGGGATCTGAAATGGAGGTTCCAATTTTTTTTTTTTTTAGATTTATTTATTTATTATGTATACAGTGTTCTGCCACATGTAACACCTGCAGGCCAGAAGAGGGCACCAGATTTCATTGTAGATGGTTGTGAGCCATCATGTGGTTGCTGGGAATTGAACTCAGGACCTTTGGAAGAGAAGGCAGTGCTCATAACCTCTGAGCCATCTCTCCAGCCTGAGGTTCCAATTTTTAATGCAGGAAAAGCCTGTCTGTATAATTAAATTTGTCTCTTGGATGGCTTGCTGTGATTCACTGTCTGAGAGTTTCCTGTGTCATTCCTTGCTCTGGGCTTGAGGCTCCCACTGCTCTGAGATCTCCTAAGTCTCTCTGGGTATCCCACCAAACTCGAAAAACTGAATCTTCCTCTGGAGATGATCCCAGGCAAATTTCTCTTCTTCAGGTTTCCGTCAGATGTTCTCTGCTCCTGCAATGTTTGTGGACTTTCTTCATCAAACACATTGGGTTTTATTTCCAACCACATTGAGTAAAATTATCTTTTGTTCTACTATTTCTTTTCAATTGTTGTCTTGGAGGATTGCTGTCTCTGCCTGGTGTCCTAGGCCTAATACTAGAAGCTTCTAGCCTCCTTACAATATAGCCTAGGCCTAGAATGTTTTCAGCCTCTGGGACTTACTGCTTAATAAGCTCACCCTTACTGGTTCTTTCTGAGCTCTGGGCTGATGAGTTCAACTCAGCTGTTCTGGCTCAAACTCCTCTCCCAGCTGACTTATTTAATCTGGCTTCTCTCTTGGCCCAGAATTGTTCTGCTTGGCCTCAGACTAACTCAACAATCTGCTCTAATCTTCTGGCTTCTTCTCATTTTCTGGCCTGTTCCATCTTCACCTGAGTTCTCTCTCTCTGCAACCCATCTCTCTATTACTGTCCTCGTAAAGACTTCCTCCTCTCTCTGTAAAACTGCCTCTTAAGTAGCTTCCCTTTCCTCTCTCTTTTCAAGAGACTAGGGTGAATCTTATTCTGTCAAATCTTCTCTGATTTGTCACTTTCTCTGCCACTCGACATCACTTTCAAACATGGTGCTTCCTTCTAGAAACTAACTTTACCTTCATTTGTGATTAAAGGTTTATACCACAATGCTTGGACCTATGCTTTTCTTTACTTGACACTTGCTCTATACCTGGCTGTTTCAGATCTGTTTGCCTGTTTCCTGGATTAAAGGTGTTTGTATTCCAGCAGGATCACATAGTCCTAGAAGGTCTTTGGATGTGATCTCTTGGCAGAGCAGCCGTGTTGTGGATTGACGTCCTCTACACTGAACTTCTCCTGTGTCATCCATCAGCTCATTTGCTTCCTTGCTAAAGTCACTGATCATATTTACAAGTAGACTTGAATTCTTTGTCAAGCATTTCAACCATTACCATAAGGACTCTAGTCCCCACCAAAAAGGTTTAGGAACTCCATTTTGTGATGCTGGAGCCCACATCCAGCAGCTCACAATGACCTGTAACTCAGGGTCCTGGGAATCTGATGGCATCTCCTTGGACAGCAGCACACATGTGTTCAGACACATGGCATGCACATACACAAAAAGAAAATAAATCTTGTTAAAGATGAGTTCCCTTTTCTTCACACTCTCGCCAGCAGGTCTGTTTTGTTTTGCTTTGTCGTTAACTATGTTTTTTGTTTCCTGATGTGTGTGTTGTGGTGTTTAAGTGGTTAAGTGGGTGCACACTTCAAGGCATGAGTGTGGAGGTCAGGTCTCACCTTCCACCCTGGAGGAGCCAGGGATCAAATTCAAGTTGGCTGTGACTTGAGGACAAGCACGTTTATCCACTGAGCCCTCTCGCTTGCCCCTTTAAGATTTTTAGCTGTGGTGTGTGTGTGTGTGTGTGTGTGTGTGTGTGTGTAGAAGCCAGAGGCAGTCCCTGTGTGTGTGTGTGTGCCAGAAGCGATCCCCGTGTGTGTGTGTGTGTGTGTGTGTCTGCAGAAGCCAGAGGCGATCCCCGTGTGTGTGTGTGTGTGTGTGTGTGTGTGTGTGTGTGTGTGTGTGTGTGTATGTAGAAGCCAGAGGAAGTCCCTGTGTGTGTGTGTGTGCCAGAAGCGATGTGTGTGTGTGTGTGTGTGTGTGTGTGTGTGTGTGTGTGTGTGTGCAGAAGCCAGAGGCGAACCCCTGGAACTGCAGTTACAGGTGGTTGTGATCAGCCTGGCATATACCCTTAACCTCTGAGCCATCTCTCTGCCCCTTGTTTTGACTATGTCACCCAAGCAGGTCTCAAACCAGAAACCCTCCCGCCTCAGCCTCCTGAGCGCTAGGATTACAGGCATGGGCAACTACACCATGACTGTATTTTTTTGTCTTCTTTATTTCAGCCGCACAAACTCCTGTGAGATGGGTTTTCGTGTGGCTTCTGTTTGCATGCCCTTCAGCCGCTAATGATGTTTGCCATGCTTTTGTAAGTGTGTTGCTCTGCTGGCTGTCAGAATTGAAAAATATCTGCTCAAACCATTTGCTGGTGTTAACTGAATTATTTACATTTTGTTATTCAATTTCTCTTGAGCTGTTCATATATTCCAGATATTAATCTTTTTTTTCCCAGGTCAATAGCTGACAAGAACCAATTCCTTCCCTTCTGGAGGCTAGCTTTTCACTCCTTGATCGTCTTCCTTGCTTGACAAAAGCTTCTCAATCTGATCTAATCCTATTTGTCTGTCTTTACGTTTTTTTTAAAGTTACATGTATGTGTGCGTATCTGTGTGCGATTATGTACACATGTGGCTGCAATTACATAAGGAAACAGAAGAGGGCATCAGATTCTCTGGAGCGGGAATAGAGGCAGTTGTGAGTTGAATGACATGGGCGCTGGGAATCAAACTCAGGTCTTCTGCAAGGGCAGTACATACTCTTAATTGTTGAGTCATCTCTCTAGCCTCCACTGGGTCCACCTTGTCTGTCCTTTCAGGGACTCAGCCTAAAGCATCATTGCCTATACCAACGTCTTCAGGCATTTCTCTCTACGTTTTCTTCTAAAATATCCATAGGTTCAGTATGAGGCTTAAGTCTTTGATGCATATTGAGTTCTTTTTTTTTTTTTTTACAGAGTGATCGACAGATGTCAAGTTCCAACGTTTTGCATAAGGATATGCATATGGTCCCCAGGACCATTTGTCAAAGAGGGCATCTTTTCTCCAGTGCGTGTCATAGCATCTACGTGGAGTCTGGGATAACAGTTCCTATCCGGGCTCCTCTCTAGACTCTGTTCTGTTCTACTGATCTATATGCTCACTGGGGGTAGCAGTTACTGCTATTTTTTGAGACAGGATCTCACCCGTCCGCTTCCCTTTCTCTGTCACCTGCATGCAGCCACACATCACTGTGCCCAGCCATGTGTCCAGCAACGTGCTGTTCTGGCTCCTCCAGGATTCCAGGTTTCCTCATCTTGCTTGAGTTTGCTTTGGCTGTTCAGGGTTTCGGGTGGCTCTGTAGTCACAGTGGGAACTGGGTACGAAGCTGGTTGCCTGAGTTGGCACATGGGTCCTGAGTGAACGGGTATAAGGGGATGTTCGTGGCCGGGTGGTCTCACAAGGCAGAACTCACCTTGAGTCACGTGGTGTCTAGAAGTCTTTTTACCATCTCAAACACAAGGACACACCCATAGTCCCCATGTTACTTACTTTTTGGTCCTGAGATAAAACACCATGACCAAGCCAACTTACAAAAGAAAGAGTTTATTTAGATTTACAGACTGAGAGACAAAGTTTATAATGGCAGCAGAGGCATGGCAGCAGGTGGCAAGAGCGGGAGGCTGAGGGATCACACCCCAATGGCATGTAAGAAACGGAGAGGGAACTGGAGGTAGGGCAAGGCTGCAAACTCTCCAGGCCCAAATGCAGTGACACACTTCCTCCAGGAAGGTCCTAACAGCGCCACCACCTGGGGACCAGATGCTCCAACATCTGAGACCACGGTGGGTGGGAGTGGGGGGGAGATGACATTTTTTTCCTTAGGACCAGCACAATTCCTGAGACCCATGACTGGTAACTGTAGCTCTGCCTAGAGAATTCGTCTGGCACGCACAAGAGCCGGCAGGAGAGAGACCGGCTCTCTAACATCTAAAATCCCCATGAGTCTCAATGTCCCCTACATAAAAACAATGGAAGCAGGGACCACCTGCCTGTGTCTCAGGACCCTGGGGTGAGCATAGGCAAAACTGAGCACAATGGCTCCTTGTAAAGGGCACGTTCTGTATGTCCTAAGATCATGCCAGCTCTGCCAAGGCTGCCAAGGGCACGGAGGGAGGCAGGCCCCACCAGGCATGCTCTGAGAGTGTGTGTATGGGTACACCCAGGCTGGCAGGAGGACAGGAGCAGGGAGCCAGAGCCTCGTGGGCACTCCTGCCCTCTGACCCAGTTGTTCACTTCTAGGAACTGACCCTAAGGCGATAAGCAAGGATTCCTGCAGAGCCAAGCCATGGCCAGGCTGGCCTGGCAATGCCCAAAGTCAGTGTCAACACCCTAGGGAGGCCTCCTCTGTGGAATACTATGCAGCTGTGGGAAGCCAGGGTTTTCAGAACAGCTGGGTGGTATGGCAGTTAAAAACAAAACAAAACCACTGGTGAAAGGGTCAAGGTGGGAACGACTGTATGTGATCCTTGATGAGGAAACTTTTGGGCATTCGTCTGGAAATGTCCCAGGTGGACACACCCTGACCTTCCTGCCAATCTCTAGGAATCCTGTTTTTTTATTCTTCCCAGTATTCGGTATTTTCCACCTTGCATTCCGGGTTGCACACCTGAGCAAACCTATCTTTGACCCTGCTTACCTGCAGCCTAAGCAGAAAGCTCCACCACCAGCCCTCCCCTCCCGAAAGTTGGTACCTAAAGCCAGAGCCCTGACCTCTCCCCGCCCTTCCAAACCCCTAGCCTAGCCTACCCCCCCTGGGAAGCCGATGACAGATTCTCACTGGAGAACTCACTTTGCTGACTACCCCATTTCTTTTTAACCTTCCACGTCATCTGAAAGAAGCAGAGAAGCAAGCAAGCTAGGGCGTTGGCTGGCTAGGGATTTGTCCTGACCCTACCCCCCTACACCACCACCTAGACCAAGCGCTCCACGCCCCCTCACCACGCCCTCCTCCCACCCCTCTCTCTCTTCCTTCCCACCCCCCACCCTGTTCAGGGCTTGTAGCAGCCTGCTCCAGAGCCCAGCACAAAATCAAATGCTTGGAGTTAATCAGCTGAGCTTAGCTGCGGGTCTCATGGCTCTGCCTCAGTTCCTCCCCTCCAGACTCAGTTTCCCCACCTGAGAAGGGAGCATAATCACACCCTGCCCTTGGGACCAGCACGCATGTGTGGACGAAAGGAACAATGTATGGTGTGAAAGGTACCCGCTGGAGGGCAGGAGCCAGTTCTCCTGGGGCCCCCAGGTTTTGGGAAGCCAGAGCACAGCCAAGCCAATAGCTGCTTTAAAGGCAAACAAGCCCTCCGACAGCCCCAGGGCAAGGCCAGGCACGAAGGCAGGATCAAGACCCCAACAGAATTCTGTAATGAACGCTCTGCTGTCTCAGTTTATGAGAGAATACATAAGACGTGTAATTGGTTTTGTATTTTGGACACTCATTAGGAGAATAATAAATGTTATTATTTATTAATATGGCAATGAATCATTCAGTTTTTTAAATTAAACATTAAACCGCTAACAAATTAAATGTAAATTATTAGGCCCGCGGATGATGAAGAGGCTCCCAGGGGAGGGGGCAGATCGCTGGCTGCGCAGAGGCGCGCCGCATGGCCCGGGACACAGCCGCAGGGACGGGGTGAGCCGAGGACAAAGCAGCTCGTGGGCCCAGCCTGCCCCCTGCCGGCTAGCAGCGGGAGAGCAGCGTGTCCCGAGCGCCCCATCCGCCCAGCGGATTCTTCTAGAAGCAGCTACGCCACTGGCTGTCAGGCGCCTACACTTATGTCCCGCATTAATTCTGTTGTGCAGACCTTCTAGGGGAGGGCTGTCTGGCTTGGAAATGCGTGTTCCCTTGGGAGAAAATCGCCTCCCCTGCCCGCTGCAGCCTAGACCATAGCTCTTGGTACACTGTCGCCGCTAAGATTCACGCAGGTATAAGAAAGGAAAAAACAAAACAAAACAACCCACAGAGATACTCAGTGACAAGCCGAGGTTGTACATCCAGCAGCTAGAGGGCTGGGAATTGCAGTCTAGCTGTACCCAAACCCAAAGCCTGAGTTTAACTTGTGTTGGCTCTGAGGAGTTGGGGTCCCAGGCTGGTCTCCCTAAGTCCATAAGAGGCAGCTGTGGAAGGAGCCAAGGGAGAATTAAATACCAAATACCAAGTTACCTTGTACACATAGCTATGCAATAAGGTAGGCATACACCCACGCCCATTCCCAAGATGAGCAAGCTGAGGCACAAAGAGGCTGCAACAGCCAAGAAATTAGAACCAGTGCCTGCCAAGCCAGACTCGCCTCCTGGTCACTCCGGAGACAGACCCCCCCTTCCTCAGGAAGCAGTGGACAATTCCCCTGCCGGCTCCTCCTCCTCGTGTGCCCACTGCCCTGTGTATAACACACGCATACTCCAATGCCTGTGCCTTAGGGCAGTGTGGGGATCCGGGTGAGTTTCTGTCACAGATAGTGAGTTACAGTCCCAGACAGTAAAATCTTCTCGGAAAAACACCTGACACCCACTGAGAAAGGGACTGGAAGGGGCCCCCTTGCCCACCCCAAACTGAGGAGGGTAGCACTCCGCAGCAGTGAGCCCAGCCCAGGCTAGTGGAACAAGGAAGTCCGGCAAATCCTGGCTCAGCCATGGGGTCAGAGGTCAGCAGCACAGCTAGGGGTCCGGGGTCTGCTTTACTCTATCTCTGTGTGGTCTCTGCGGGGGTCGGGGGAGAGGGAGGGGCTGCCCCTTAGCTCCTCACATCAGCCTTCCTGCCTTGCTCTAAGTGGGTGCCTGCTTCTCAGAAAGCCTCTCTCCTTAAGACTATCACTTTACCTTCCTCGGTGCAATTATAAGGACCCAGCAAGCCTGGCTTAAAGACCCTACCTAGTTTTCATAGCTTCCTTGTGTCTCCCTTGCCCCTCGACCCTGAGGGAGGATGATGGGGTGAAGGAAAGAAAGATAAAGGAGTCACTGCCCTTCTTTTGGCCCAAGCTAGGGACCACTGGAGGTCGAGCTGTGAATTTGCTCCAGCTTTCCTCTGGACCCGGATGTCCCACCTTTGCAATGGGGTGCTACAAGGCGCCCCAGTAGGAGCGTGCACAAGGCGGGAGGGGCTGTGCGCAGGTCCCAGCTCCAGGTCAGGTTGGGTCAGCAGCGTCGCCATGCAACGGGCGCCAGAACGAGGCTTATGCGTCTGCCTCCTGTCTGGGTCCTGCCCCAGGGGGGGACTGACAGGCTATTACTGCTGTTCTCGCTCAGGGCCACTCAGACACCAGCTAATTTGTTTCAATCGCGCCCCCTCCCTTATTGATCAGTGCTTTCGTAGGGTGTTGCGTTAAATGACTTGTTGCCATAGCAACCATCAGATACTCCTGGGGACCGATGAGTCTGTTTCCTGAGCCAGATCGCCCCCTAAGAGCGCGAGGGAACAAATCTCTTTTCATATCGTGGCTGTCTGCTGAAAGGCACAGGATATTGCTCAGAACGAGTCATTTTGAAAAACAATATTAAAAAAGAACATAACCAGGTTTTTCAACAGATTATAAAGTTGTTTCATAAGGTGCCTTCCTCTTAAGAAATATGAAATCAGATTTTAAAACCTTTGACCAAGTTATTCTTTCTCCTGACTACTTTGTCTCTCCTTAGGAAATAAGCTGAAATATGGAAACACTTTTCCTACATAAAGACATCAGCCATCTCATTTATAAGGAGAAAAATTGAAAACAGACTACAAGTACAGTAATGGAAGATTCAAATAAACTACAGTTCACATACCTGTGAGCATATTATAGAGACGTTTTAAATGTTACTCATGAGAGAGACATTTATGTCGCTGGTGAAAGGGAAACAAGATTTTTTAAACCTGTCTGTGAGGCAAGCTTAGTGAACACAAACCAAACCCCAGCTATGGGAAGGGATGACCCACTTGAGCACCCACTGTGTGCCTAGCTCTGTCCTGGGCCTTGGGGTCCAAGTCATTTCTACCTCTTGTGTTAAAAAAAATATTAATATGTATTGTTACTTCACAAAAAAAATTGTATGTGTGTATGAGGGGGGAGTGTGTGTGTGTGTGTCAACTTCCAAGTTGGCAACAAAAGCAAGATTCCAAATTCTGAGAGTGAGGGGAGAATTAGGGACCCCCCTGCTCCCCCACCAGGATGCTCACTTGTTAGTGAGGAATGCTATGTCTGCAGGGCCTCGAAGTTGCTGGAAACCAGGTGCTGGTTGGTGGAGCCCGGGGGGGGGGGAGGCGTGTCCTGTGTCGTGCATGGTGGGCCACTACAGAACCCCAACCCCCTGAGGTGGTGTGATGGTGTGTGTCACACTCAACCGAGGGCTCTGAGGGACGGAGCCTGAAGAGTATGCCCCAGGGGCCGGGGAGTTAGGCTGCACACACTGGCACCACTTAAGTTTCTACACCGCAAACAACATCCTGCGATTGCCCTGATGCAAACCATAGCTAGTGCGGCATAGCGCCTTGCTGCGGCCTGCCTTGCCTGAACGTGACTTTGTATTATGAAACAAGCCCTCGTTCTGACTGTTGTCCAGGAGGTCAGACAGTGGCCGGAAAGAGGCTCTTTGCAGGTGTAAAGCCTACCACACCCAAGTGTTGGAGAAGCTGGGCTAGGCTCAGATCTTCCTAGGCCCAGCTGCAAAACCCAGTATTCCCTACCCAACCCCCAGCGCTGCCAGGCCAAAGGAGGTCGGGCTCCAGGAGTCTGCAGTACCGTGAGCGCCACCTTCAGTTCCCCCAGAGCAACTACAACACAACACCTCATCGCCTCCCCCCCACCTCCCGCCCCCCGTGAGACAAGCCAGTCTTGTCACCACCGGTGTGCTCCCTCTGCTGGGTAGAGGGACAAGAGACAGCTGCATTCATGTGCCAGGCTACTTTGATTCAACTGTTTCCCACCTCCACACACTTCTTTGTTGCCAGCTGTCGGAGAAACCCCAAACTGAGAAGCACTGGGATCTTGAGCCACGTTTACAACGGAGGTTGAACTGACCCTAAGCACGAACTGGCTGTGGCGGAGACATCAGGCACATTATCTTACTCCTCTGAGTCTCCACACCCAAAGCCATAATTCAGAGACGCAGAGGCAAACATCGGGATGCAAAAGAGGCGACGTTTGAGAAATGCATGGCACACAGTAGGTGTTCAATAAATGGCAGATGCTCACACAGACGCCCCCCCCAGCCCCCCCCCACTCCCCACTCCACCCCTAAGTCCCACCAGAGAACATCTCCCACAGGGTGAGGCCCACAGGTGTGCGCCTGGCTGGTAACGATCTCTCCTCAAAGCTTGGGCCCCAGGGAGACCCTCTCTATAGAGCTGCTGGCCTTCCCGAGTCTGTCTGATCTCAGGGTGTGGTGACTGCATGAGGAGATGGGTCTGGGCAGGCTCCCTTTCTGGCCCCATCCTACTTTGGTTATCCTGAACACATCGCTTCACCTCTCTGACATCCCGCGTCCCTCTTTGGCACAAATGCAGATGCTGAAGCGTGCTTGGCAGGCCTCCTGCTGGGATTAGCTGGGCTTTAGATGCAGCCACGTAAGCCCTCCACCTAGGCAGGCTTTGTACCCAGGCACTCAAGGCTTTGTTCTTCCTGACAGAAGAACTGTCACCAGCCAGCTCCTGAGGCAACCCCTGTGGCCTGCAGATCTACAGGGGCAATAGAAGGGCAGAGAGGGGCCGCCTTGCCTGAGGCTGAGGCAGGATGGGTAATGCATACAGGATCTAAAGGCCAGGCCAGCCACCCTCTAGTTTTGTGGTCCAGGGTCTTGGGCAAGCTCTTCAGCTCAGCTTAGCCCTGTGGTCCGAGGTTTAGACATCTTCTTCCTCCTCCATTCAGCCCTCTGACACACGGCTCACAGAGCCTTGTCTGCTCCATCCCTGGCAGCAGGGGCCATGCTGGGGCCCTACTTTCATGACACACTGTTCAGTTGTTCCTGGCAACTGGAGCCCTATGAACTTTATATCTTTGTGCTTGCCATCCTCTCCTCAAGACTGACTGCCGCGGGATTTTTCCAGGCTTGAAGAAATAACCGCATCTGTCGTGGGACGTGTACATCCTCCTTGCAGGCCACCTCAGAGCAGACCAGGCAGAGCCCCCACCCCTGACCCACCAGGCCCCGGGCAGCCTTCTTTGCTCAGCTGGCATGCACCTCAGAGAGCCCAGGCCTGCCTGCCTGCCTGCCTGCCTGCCTGTGGTCCAGGAGTAAGGGTGCCCCAATAACAGCATTCCCAGGGATCCCCACCTAGGTAAATGAGGTACATCCTGTGTTTAAGTCCGCTGAACCCCAGCACTGGAGCATACATCTCCTTCTCCCCTTTCTTGGGGCCACCTCACCTACCCATTGGATGTCTTAAAACTCTGCATGACCTTTGACCCAGGGACTACTTCTGGGAATCAATGTTGGGAATAAAGATTGTTTTGCTTTGCATGGGCAAAGCAAAAAGGGCTTCACGGTGGCAAGAGGAGTTAAACTGAGCAATCTCTGCTTCATCCATGCCCTAGAATAGGAATAAATATGGGGGGATGGCTCAGTGGTTAAGAGCACTGACTGCTCATCCAGTGGACCCAGGTTCAATTCTCAGCACCCACATGGCAGCTCACATCCATCTGTGATTCCAGGTCCAGGGGATCCAGCCATCTTCCAGCCTCCTCAGGTTTACACACGGTGCACAGACACACATGAGCACAGCGCACTCACACGCATTAAATAGAGATGCATTAATCTGACACTGGGAGAAAGAGTCTCACAAAGCTGTCGATTAAAAAAAGCAGACGGTGAAGTACTGTGGCCTGAACATTGTGGGGTCCTAGAAACAGGGGGATGTCTGACCCTGTGTCTGATACACGGCCGAGGACAAGCATGAGGGAAACTACATAAAATGCTAGCGGTGTTCACTTCTGGGCAACTGCTCTCACTTTTGAAAAAAGTCTCTGGTTGTTGTTGTTGTCGTTGTTGCTGCTGCTGCTGCTGCTGCTGCTGCTGCTGCCATCGCCTCCCATAAGGAATCAATAATGAACCTCACTTTCTGAGCACGTCTCGGGGGCCTGGCTGCCTGATCCAATCCTTCCTGTGTGCCTTTGGCTAAGTCACCTGACCTCTGTGCTCCTGGCTTCTCACCTGTACAATGGCGGCAGCAGCTGCCTCAGAGTGCTTGGGGGTTAAAGTTAATGCATGTGGGACCGTTCAGCTTATGGACTCAGAGATAATAACGCCCCAGTGGCAGCTGTTTTAGCATTTGCTTAATTTCCTACATATAAGCATGTCACCCCTCTGCTCTGGGGATCTCACAGTGCCAGCTAGACTCCAGTGGAGAGATTAAACCAACACTCGCACCCGATTAATCCGCTGCGGTTGGGAGCAGTGATTAATTCATTAGAGTGGGGTGGTGCTGTGCATTCACTTTAAGGGGAGCCTTGTTGAAGATTTTGATCATTTTCTTCAGAGCAGCATGGTTGTGGCCGGCTTCAAGCAGGCTAGTGATCAGAGTCACTGAGTTGAAACTTCTGTATCTACACTGTGCACCTCAAAGGGCTGGGGTCTTCCGTAAGGTAAAATGGCAGGAGATGGAAGGCATTGCCCCTCCCCGCTCAGACCCTAGCAAAGCAGGACCTCCAGGAAGTGGAGCCTCCATGCTTGGGAAGAAGAACTGGTCCAGGGTATAAACAAGCTAAATCTGAAGTGACTCCTGGGGGACACCCTAGAAAGTTCCATGCCATCTGGCAGACCCACAGCTCACCACAGAGACATCCCATGGACAGACTGACAGATACCAGGAGTTCTCGAGTAACCTCCCTGTAGGCAGAGACACCCCCCAACTCATGGGTGCCTTTGGGCATCTCTAAAATTCCAACAGGCCTCAACAAAGATGGCAGGCTCTGTCAGGAGGCTTCACTCACTTCTGCCATTCAAATCTCTGTCCTTTATGACTATTCCCAGTCCCCCAGCCAGGCATCTCTGTGTTCCTGCGTGATGGCCCACCTATCTTCCTCGGAAAAGTGTCCTCTGGAAGGCACAGATTGACTGGCGCTGGGAGGGATGGTACCTGGACCTCAGATCTTCAATAAATATTTAGGGAAGTGAATTGTGCAGGAAACAGACCAGAGAAGAGAAAGTGGAGGCATGTGGGTCTCAGCTCTTCTCTCTAAGACCCTGACTCACTGCCTCATGCTGTCCACCATGATCTGGCATCTCGGTGGGGGTCAGAAACCATGAATACCAGTTGTCCCTTCTCAGTATGTGTTTGATACCAGCTAAACAGCAGGGTCTCAGAGGTGGGCCCTGTGCTCATGGGCTCTGAGAGAGGGAGGAGCTCCCCCTCTCTGGAGCAGTCTTGAGGTGTCCCTACCTTATGAGGGAAGAGGCTTAACTCTGCCCACCCCAGGTTCTGCTCATTAAGAAAGTCCTAGCTGTTGCTTAAAACCTCCAAAAGTTGAGCCAAACATGAGAGCTGACTCACACTGGCAAAATGGGAGCCACTGCTCCACTACCTGTGCCAGTGTACTGTTTAGTGGACCATTAAGAGCATAGCATCTGGGTGGTCTCCAATTTTCCAAGATTCCCTTTCTTTGAAGAGGACTAAGTGTTAAGTACTTTCAGGCAGGGTGCAGCATACAGAAGTGCTAAGTACATGCATTCTCTTGCTATTTGCCCAGAGTTATGGGGACAATAGCATCAGGTGGGGGGCCTAGCCATGTCCTCTCTCAGCTGCCTGCTCCCTGTGCTGTGTGGCCAGCTTCCGGCCTGCCAGCATGGGGGTGGTTGGGGCTAAAGCACCTCCTAAGGAAGGCCATCTGACAGACCCAGACAGGACTGCAGTGACAAGTTAATGAATTCCACCGCGGTTACCCAAGGCACATGTCTGGGCCGTGAGGCCCCACTGTCTGCCGTGCTGACCTTTAAAGGTGAGCATTTAACGCCCACGATCACTCACGGCTGATCGAATGTTCTGAAGATGAAGCCTGTCTGCGGGGAAAGTGATCGCTCATTCTGCCTCCGCGCCCCACCCCCACTTCCCTCCACGACACTGTCCTCCCTTCTGAGTCATCAGGCAGCTTTGCAAGACCGGTTCCCTCTGGCTCTGGCTAGGAAAACAGCACTTCCTGTCCTGCCCGCTGCTGAATGTCAGCCCAAGACCCTACACCCCCACCAGGCTCCATCCCCTCTCTCCACGTACCACTCTTGATCCCAATCCCTTCTTCAGCACCTCCCCCAACTTCCCACACATCTCTGCAGCAGGGAGGATCACCTCCAGGGAGCCTTGCTATTCAGAACAGAAGCCAAGTTAATCCAAGCTAACGAGGTGCCTGTGGGTATTATTTCATACAGTAGGAAGCCCAGAGGGCAGAGTAGGTTTCAAGGCAGGCTGACTCAACAGCTCAGTGTTAACCCAAAAGGTCGGCCTCTCTGCTCTGCATTCCTGGCTGCAGTGGTATCAGTGTGCCTCCCCCCTCCATCACAGCTTGGTCCCACAAGTTCATGTGCTTGTCTGTTTGTGGAAACATAAATTAACAGCTATTATGAAAGAACTTGATGTAGATATTCAAAATGTGATGTAGGGCTGCCATAGAAGCCAGAAATCCACAGGAAGCAATTTGTGCCACCAAAAAGACACCTGCACTCCTCTACAACAGCGACCTTCACAGAAAACCACATCTGGTCAAAATGCAGAGAACAATCAGTCAGGGAGCCCATCCCCCACTGACACATCTGCAGTACAGGAGACATTACAAAAGAGGGAACAGAAGGATTGCAATTGCCAGGAAACAGGAAATGTGCTGTGAGGATGAGTCTGCTAGAAATGACAAAAAACTTTAGCCATGATACCTCAACAATATGGCTGCCAAAACAAGACCTGAACAAGTACAGCACCCACTTACGCGCTAATGTGGAAGAAAGGAAATCTCACAGGGCCCCACCCTACACAAAGAACCACAGACAGCTAAGGATTCTGACAGGAGGGAGGGAGAAATGGTCTCTCCCGAGGATGAGCCTCCTCATTGGTTATAGTGACACCAAAGGGCCTGAGTGGGCTCTGTGTGTGTGTGTGTGTGTGTGTGTGTAGGGGGGGGTGACAACTAAAGGAAAAGAGGCCATGAATTTGAGAGGGAGCAAGGAAGAGAAGATGGGAGGGTTTGACGGAAGCAAAAGGAAAGGAAAAAAATGATATAATTATATTCTGATTATTTCTTAAAAATTAAATAACAGTAAAATTAATACCTACACTACACTCCCATGCTTATTGCATTGGACTCACAAAAGCCAAAGTATAGCCTGGTCCCAGGTGACTTTCTGTGCACGGATAAAGAAAATGTGGTGTACTTACACAGGAGACTACTACTCAGCCATAAAAAGAATGAAATCCTAGCTGGGTGTGGTGGTGCATGCTTTTAATCCCAGCACTCGGGAGGCAGAGGCAGGAGGATCTCTGTGAGTTTGAGGTCAGCCTGGTCTACAAAAATGAGTCCAGGACAATCTGGGCTACACAGAGAAACGCTGTCTTGAAAAACAAAAAAACAAAAAAATGAAATCCTGTTATTTGTAGCCACATGAAAAAAAAAAAACAAAAACAAAAACAAAACAGGGGTCACTGTGTTGAGCAGAATAAGCCTGAGGACCCTCGTGTTCTCCTTTATTATTGGTGGCACATAAGAAGCAGGTGACTACTGAGAAAGGGAGAGGACAGGGGTACAAAGTTCAAAACCACAGAGCTCAGGACCCTCCCTGGCTCTTCCTCAGCACAGTGAGATAGCTACTGATGAAAACCAGCAAGAATATATCTCAAAATAGGTAGGCGGTGGTGGCGCACGCCTTTAATCTCAGCACTAAGGAGACAGAGGCAGGCGGATCTCTGTGAGTTTGAGGCCAGCCTGGTCTAAAAAGGGAGTTCCAGGACAGCCAGGGCTACACAGAGAAACCCTGTCTCCAAAAACCATATCTTAAAATTACTGTGTGGCTCTTACCCCTCTTGCTCTTCCTCTCTCTTCTTCTTACTCTTCCTTTCTCTGTCTCTGTCTCTGTCTCTCTGGGGTACCCCTCACCATTTCTTTCTCTCCTCAATGCTCATTTAATAAACTCCTCTACAACATATTTTTTTAAAATGACTGTGTGATTCCCAGTACATAAAATAAGTACAGGTTGAAGAAATGCCAGTAGTCATAGCTTGATTGTGCACATACATTGAATTACCATCATGCACCCATAAACACACACACACACACACACACACACACACACACACATGTCTCAATGAAATAAATATTTCTAACAGCTCAAGTATTAGAAACTTCATCCCAAAGTCATATGTTTATGATGTCCTTTGGGAGGTGGTTAGGGTTAGATGACATCATGAAGTTAGTGCCTACAAGACAGCGTTGATAGCTCATGAAAAATAAAAATAAAAATAAATAGCTTTCCATGCTGCCCAGGGACAGGTGCATACGGCGTTGTTCTTGATTCCGCCGTAACGTAAAGGGAGGTTCACACAATGTCTGGAGCCCTTGATGTCCTGTGGGTGAAGGAGGAGGATGTCCTCAAATTCCTTGCTGCGGGAACCCACTTAAGTGGCACCAACCTTGACATCTACAAAAGGAAGAGTGATGGTGTCTACATCATAAATCTGAGGAGGACCTGGGAGAAGCTGTTGCTTGTAGCTCGGGCTATTGTTGCCGTTGAGAACCCAACTGACATCAGCATCATCTCCTCCAGGAACATTTGCCAGCGAGCTGTGCTGAAGTTCGCTGCCACCACTCCCATTGCTGGCTGCTTCACACCTAGGACCTTCACCAACCAGATCCAAGCAGCCTTCAGGGAGCCACGGCTTCCAGCGGTGACTGGCGCCAGGGCCGACCACTGGCTCCTCACAGAGGCCTCTTATGTCAACCTGCCCATCATCACTCTGTGCAACACGGATTCTCCTCTGCCTCTCATGCAACAGCAAGGGAGCTCACTCAATAGGTTTGACGTGGTGGATGCTGGCCCGGAAAGTACTCCGCATGCGTGGCACTATCTCCCATGAGCACCCATGGGAAGTTATGCCTGATTTTTACTTCTACAGAGACCCAGAGGAGACTGAGGACTGGAGTGCCCAGCCAGCCACTGAGGACTGGTCAGCAGCTCCCACAGCGCAGGCCACTGAGTGGGTTGGAACCACCACTGAGTGGTCCTGAGCTGCTCTGCAGACACCTGAGCAAAGGGGGAAATGGAAGGAAAATAAAGTTCCTAACAACTGGAATAAAAATAAAAATAATAAATAATAAATAATAAATACATAAAACAGCCAGTCAAGCATGGCGGCACACACCTTTAATCTCAGATTTCTAGTCTGAAGCCAGCCAGATCTACATAACAAGTCCCAGGCTAGCTAGGGCTACACAGTGCGGTCCTGTCTTCAAAACAAAACAAAACAAAAGGTAAGACTTTCTTAGAACTTGCATGCTGTCTCTGCTTGCTATGTAATGCCCTCCGTTATGTTTTGATTCAGCCACGGCCATCACCAAATCCCAGCACCATGCTCTTGGGCTTGTAGCCTCCAGAGCCTTGGCCTAAATAAAGCTCTGTGCTTTATAACTCAGTCTCAGGGGTTTTGCTATAGGAATTGGAAACAGTCATTACCTCTCTACTTCAACACTGGTTCTGCCTGAAACTGAAACCAAGATGGCGGCCTCCTGTAGATATGACAGCTCTCTCAAGAACTTCCTCCTTCCCCCCCACCCCCACCCCCCGAGACAGGGTTTCTCTGTATGTATCCTTGGCTGTCCTGTACTCACTTTGTAGACCAGGCTAGCCTCGAACCTCTGCCTCCCCCAAGTGCTGGGATTAAAGGCGCCACCACACTGGGCTGACTTCCTCCTTTTGACAGGAACCTGTCCTCAGCACAGTCCTTACTATTCTGGTCTCTGAAACTATTGGGGGAGCTTGTCCACAGGGCACTTCTGAAAGCTGTACCCAGTGACCAGTGCTGGCCTCCCAGCCACTCAGTCAGATGAGTCTGGGCCAAGCTTAGTTCTTTGTTTTGCAAGGAGTGAAAGCATTGCCTTCTCTTTCTGGTCAGTTCATGGCTTCCACAACTTTCCACTCAGTCTTCAGAGAGCTGTGTTTTGTTTTGTCCCATGCAGAACAACTCTGGATTGGTTTCCAAGTAAAGAATCATTGGTCTTGTTTAGCTGTCCACACTGTTACCTCTTGCCGTGTGTGTGTGTGTGTGTGTGTGTGTGTGTGTGTGTGTGTGTGTGTAGGAGGAGGAGGGGTCCTGTGCAGCCCAGGCTATCTCTGAAATCACTATGTAGGCAAGAAAGATTCTGAATTCTTGATTCTCCTGCCAGCTCCCCAGTGCTGGGATTACCCAGCCTCCACATCAGATCCATACAGTCAGGCATGGAACCTGGGGCTCCGTGCATTCCATGCATGCTGACTGAACTACATTCCAAGCTTATTCCTTTTCTTTTCTTTTCTTTTCTTTTCTTTTCTTTTTGTTTGTTTGTTTGTTTGTTTGTTTTGGTTTTTTTTTTGTTGTTGTTGTTTGGGGGTTTTTTTGGTTTGGTTTGGTTTGGTTTGGTTTCGTTTCGTTTCGTTTTTTGTTTTTTGTTTTCTTTTGTTTTTGTTTGTTTGGTTTGGTTGTTTTTTTTTTTTGTTTTTGGGGTTTTTTTTGTTGTTGTTTTTTTGGTTTTTTTTTTGGTTTTTGAGACAAGGTTAGTTACTCTGTGTATAGCCCCCAACTGTCCTGAAACTCACTTTGCAAACCAGGCTGACCTAGAACTCACAGCGATCCACCTGCCTCTGCCTCCTAAGTGCTGGGATTAAAGGTGTGTGCCGCCACACCCAGCTACATCCCAAACTTTATGAAGATTTTTATATTTATATTACAATTAGTCAAAGTCTGATTCTTAACGAAATTTTATTTAAAAATCATAGAAATTAAAAATGACTTATTGTATAAACTTAAAAAAACGAGCTTATTTTACTAAAAAAAAATCTAGTATTCTTTAAAACAAATCAACCCATTAAAGGTATGTTAAGAAATGACAACCGAAGAAATCCATTTTCCCCTCAGAATACATGTTTACTTAACATGTATATTATACAAAATTTAATATTGCTTATTAGCCACATGTAGAAGTAATGGTCACATCTTGAGAAGTTTTCAAATATTTAATTGCTGAGCAAGCTGCCAATCAACAGCTTCATGTTTCCTATCTTGCTTAAAACTTTTTTTTTAAACTTTTAAAATAATTTACATTTTAGACATTTAATAATGCAGACTTTTTTTAAACTTTTATTTTTTAAATTGTTATTTTTCAGAGGCTATGAAAGCCTCGGGTCTCCTTAAGTATTCCTTGTCTAAATGGATGTAATTTTACAGATATTTTTATTCCCTCTATAATTGACAACGTTTTAATTAAAGCTGGAAAGTTATCAGAGTCGCAAGACAAGCAGTAAATCCCCCCACCCAAAGTCTTAAGTCGTTAATTAGGCGACATAATGAGAATTGTCAAACGTTGGGATTCGCGTGGCCCGACAGTCCTCCCGCAGGCAGCCTGAAAGCCTTATTCGAAGTTACCCAAGCAGGCAAGGGCGCCAGCCACTCGGGTGCCAGCACAGCGCCGGCCATGTGTGCTCTGTGACCTTTTCTAAGCACCCCCCAAGCAAGAATTAAGAGGCGAAGTTCTTTGCTGAGATCGATCGGCCCGGTACCCGATGGAGCCCAAGGAGCTGCTTACAAGGTCCAGCAATTACGAGCTAAAGCAGAAATGACTCGCGTAATTGCAGAATCGCTCATTTTAACAGCCTGATTGGAAACTGTCAACACTGTGTGTCTAAGACTAACGAAGCAAAGGAAATGGAAAAGGTGACATTTTCCGATAATATTATTAGTAAGCGAATTGACTACACATCAGATGACAAAGAAGATGCCGCTCCAAAGGTTTATTAACAACACCCCCCCCCAACGTTTTCATTTGTAGATCGATGCATCTGTGCATTAATACATTTCTAATTGGGCTCCATTAATAGCAGAGATCAGAACCCCTAAAGGAAAGGGCAAAAGGGTGCTGCTTGCTCTTTAAGGCAATTCCAAAGCAAATCACAGCTGTGAAGCATTCAGACGGCTAACTTAACACTTCGTGATGCATAGCTCGTGACAGAGGCTCCACGGTGTCCCGTGCAGACGAGACTTAATAATGGAAGGTGTAACAGCTCTCCTCCATTAAGACTGTTCTAGAAAACCCTGAGGTGCATGTAATATGCGGCATTATTCACAGCTACTGGTGTAAAACCTTTGCATGCCAATTTGACATCCCCATCAAATAATAGGATCGCATGGGTGCATCTCATAATATCCAGACTGTGACAGTACAGTCTGCTTCAGCGTGATGTAGAAAAATGACACCCCACGTACCTGGCTGCACCCTGCCAAAGTGGCCATCCAAAGGAGATTTGTTGAGTTTAAGAGCTAAGCAATGAAATCGGGGGGGGGGGGCGGTGCAGAAATGTGAAAATGATTCTCACTTAGTGCGTTGCACTTGGTTTCAAAAAATGGTGTACTTAGCTTGACACCTTTGACACCCGGATGAACATAATTGAAAATTGCAAGGACCGTCAGGCCAGGCTGTCCTTCAACCACCCAGGCTGTAAACAGCACTTTCAAATGTGCAGGAATCCAAGAAACATATTCACAAGCCCTTCCCCAGGAATCTACTAGAAGGAAGGCTGGTGGGGAGCATTAAATACGCGTAATTATGGACCCATGGCTAACTGAACGGAAGAATAAGCGATGCTATGTGCTCAGACAAAACAGAACTAATGCACCGCAGAGTGGGAGGAGAGGTGAGGAAGAGACTGGAAACACCAAACCTACTGATTGTCGCATAAATAAGAGGTGAGAGACAAAAGATACCACTTAGAGCTGGCTAACCAAGCGTCGCCAGCCGGCGTCATGTGAAATTGCCCATATCTGACCATCTTTTACCTACAAAAATGCTAGTTCTGTGTTACTCAAGCTAATTAAGCATTAGAATAAAGACAGTCGCTCGGATGAAAACACAAACTTCGTGAAATTGCAAATGAAATGGAAAAACAAAAGGGTGCCATTGTAGGGAATAAATCTTGAAAACATGGTGCTCAGGGAAATAAGATACAGACATAGACACAGAGACAGACACAGACACGAACACGGACATGGACACAGAGACGGACACGGTCACAGAAGGGCAAGACCTACTTCCATGAAGAGGCTCACAGGATTGGGAAGCAAAAGCGAATGCTAACATGGGGAAAAGGGTGGGGCAAGGGGTGCTAAGGGCAGGGAACATTTTTTTTTTGAAACAGCAGTGATGGTTACACAGTTTTGTGGGTGCCCCTGAGGGGAACTCCAAAAAATGGGCTAAAATGATCAATTTTTATATCATGTAAGTTTTACCGGGTTTTAAAAATCAATAACGCAGCAACCACAAGCCACTGAAGCTGTACTGTCTAAAGTGTGAGGGTTGGAGGCTCAGCACAATGAAGCTGGGCTTGCTTGCTTGTTTGTTTTAAGTGACGAAACAAATATAAAGAAAGCTTTTTTAAAGAAAAAGAAAAGAAAAAGAAAAAGAAAAGAAAACAGACCAGACGGAGCGGAGAAAGGAACAGACAAAACCGCTCTCCAGCATGTGTGCCCAGCGAGTGCTCTGTGTAACAGCATAGCAGCAGTGGGGAGAAGAGTGTGCTCAGCCGGAGCAATACTTGTGAACGGGGTTACCATGCAGTGCACACTGGAAGGAAAAAGAAAATCTGCAAATTGGCTCAGAGAGCAAGCCATCTCTCTAAGCAGGGCAATTTAGACGGATGAAAAAGGCAGGCAAATGGATTTGATTCCATTGTCAGACAAGGTGCAACTCGGGCCAAAAGCATCAGAATGGCAAAGGTGTCGTGTTATTAGGGCGATGGGGATTTAACAGGCCTGAGTGCCAGCATAGGAAACATCTCATAAAGCCACCGCTACGGGATACAAACACCCCGCCAGATACATTTACCCACTTACCCACTGTGCATGGTCAAGTGAACAAGACAGGCAGGCCAGAGGATAAGCGCTCTGATCAATTAAGGAGATCTTACAGTTGGAAATTTTACACCGTGCCTGGGTAGTAGCTCAGCATAGAGATCAGGCTTGGCTCACCTGAAGGCCCCGAGTTGCATCCCTTAAGTCATTGTTTCGTGCTGAGGGTGGACCCCAGGGCCTTGCATACGCCAAGCAAGCACCCTACCACAGAGTGACAACCCTAACTTTGCAAAAAACAGAGATTATAGAAATAGTCTTTCATTGATCATAATGCATCCAAATATGACATTAAAACCTCAATAAAATAGACTTATCTTATCCCAAATTTTAAATTATCTCAAAGGGAGAGCAAAACACAATTTGAACAATGGCAGAATTCTCTTAAAAATACTAAGACTGTGTGTAAGTGTCTTTGGGACAGGAACAGCTAGCTATCAGAGACAATCATCAAATTTGTCTCAGTGACAGCAAATTAATGAAAACGCATGGAGTCGGCTAGTTAAGTTAACAGTACCTGTCACCACATCTCTGGCAGATACAACTCAAGGTCAGAAACAGTGTATTTTGCTCCCAGTGTCAGAGAGCTCAGTCCCTGGTAACTTGGCCCCGTGCAAGTGACAAGAACATCACGGTGGCAGGAAACAAAGAAAAAGCTAGAGCCAGGACGACTCCAGGACACACCCCCAGGGACCTTCTTCCTGGAGTTATGTCCCACCACCTGCTTTTCACCATCTCCCAATATAACCATCACGTTATTACTGCATTGATCGTGCCATGGGCCTTAAGAGCTGTCATCACAGACACATGGACATGAGCTCTGCTGATCCCCTACCTGTTTCTTTTCTGTTTTGTTTTGTTTTGTTGGTTTTTTGAGACAGAGTTTTTCTGTGTAGCCCTGGCTGTCCTGGATTCATTTTGTAGACCAGGCTGGCCTCAAACTCATAGAGATCCACCTGCCTCTGCCTCCCCAAGGGCTGAGATTACAGGTGTGCATCCCCACACCCAGCTGCAGTGGATGTTAACATATTTTTGTTTTGGTCTCAAGTGTGGGATGTGAAACAGACTTGTGTGAGGGTGTGCAGTGTTTTCCCTCTCACAGACTTGTGAGAGAACAGGTGATATTTGCCCATTGGAAAAGGAATCGTCTCTTGTGGGGGCATGGTCTTTGGCAACTGATAAGCATCCTAGTATGGACTCTGAGAGGAGATATACATATGAGCCCAAAACAAGAGGCATGGTGTTTTTTGTTTCTGGGTTTTTGGTTTTTGGTTTTTGGTTTTTTTTTGCCAGAGCCCAAAGCAGCATCTGGAACATGGAGCAGCCGGAGCCCAGAGCCTCAAAGCGTTCCCTGGAGCGGTTTTCTCTAGGAGCATCTTGAAGTGGAGTTATGAACAGCCAAGACCAAAACACCGCACACCCTTACACAAGTCTGTTTCACATCCCACACTAGGGATCAAATGAAGACATGCTTACATCCACTACACTCAATTGCCAGCACCCACAGTGGAGGCCCCCCCACCAGTCTTGTACGCCTGTATCAGAAGGATCCGACGCCCTCTTCTGGCCTCTCCAGGTACTGCATGCACATGACAGGCAGACATACCTGCAGACAAGACACCAAAACACAAAAAGCAAAAATAAATAAATCTTTTTTTTTTTTTTAAATCAATCACAACTCTAGACTCAAAAAGAAAAAAGAAAAGAGATGGGCATAGGATTTAGCTCAGCTGTACAATGTTTGCCTGCCATGTGAGAGTCCCTGGGTTCAACCCCAAGACTGCAAACAAAACCTTAGAAAACAAGAAGCTACACAAAAACTAACAAAGGAAAAAAAAACACAATAAGTAGCTAATAAGCATTTAAGTAGACAGTAATAGAAAATGCAAACAAAATAATGCAAGCATTGTTCTATAATGGCAGGTGGGAAGTTTCTCCAAAGTTAAATATAGTAAATGGCAGAGTCCCGGCTCTTTCACATCAAAGGAAGTCAATGGAAATCACACAAGCAGGCAATGTGGATGACTCCTAGTGGCCAAAAGGCAGAAGCAAACTGCTGCCTGTCAGCAGAGAAGGGAAAAGGAAGGTACTGACTGCAGGCTACAGCCGGGGTGTCCCTCAAAATCATTCCGCTCGACACCAAAGGTCATGTAGTCCACAGTCCTCTTCTGTGATTACACAGAAGCGAACCCTTACAGCCAGAAAACAGCCTGGTGGATAATGAGAAAGGGACTACAGAGAGATGAAAAATAATTTTCTAATGCATTCCGAGGTATTTTTATGGGGTGATAAAAATTTAAACTGGAGAAAATGATGTTTCACAACACTGTGAGCGCACTAAATACCTCTGACTTTTACTGTGGAAAGGTTAATTGTACGTTGTGTGAACTGCGTCTTGTACTAGTCACTTTCTTGTCACCATGACAAAAACACCCGACAGGGACAACCTGAAGAAGGAAAAGGAAGACACGCTCTGACTCAGTTTCCGGCGTCGTGACCTCGGTGGAGCACACTGGCAGCCCGAGCCTGTGGTGAAGAAGTTTCTCCACCTCCTGGGAGATGGCAGCTAGAGGCGTCACCTCCAAGTCTCGCCTCTACTGCCTTACTTCCTGCAGCTGGGCCACCTCTAATGTCCCCCGAGCCACCAGCCCAGGGGCCAGGCAGTCAACAGATGCTGGGGGGGAGGCGGGGCAGGAGCAGGGGCGGGGGATGTTTTATATTTGAACCACCACACCTCAACTTGGAAAAATAATTAACAAGGTGGAAAAATGAAAAGCCGATAACTAGTGCCGCGTGAGACTACTGCTCTGAGAAAATAAGGGAAGCCTTCGGTTAGGACAAAATGGTGACTAGCGCAGACGCTCAGCGTAAGAGGTGACAAGGTGGCACATTGGAAGAATCCTAAGAGATGCATGACTCTACACAAGCAAGTGTGGCAATCAAGATGAAACAGACTATTTCTTGGGAAAGTACAGTTACCAAAGCTACTGATACCAGCAAAGATAAGTTTAAACAGGCCAATTACATACACACACACACACACACACACACACACACACACACGTGCGCACACACAAAGGAAAATAGGAGAAATAGCTCAAGATATCAGATAAAACAGAAACCAGTTAAAGTAATTATGAAAGTCAAACCATTGAATGGGTAGGGTCGAGTTTCAAGACAGGGTTTCTCTGTGTAGCCCTGGCTGTCCTGGAAGTCACTATGTAGACAAGGCTGGCCTCGAACTCACAGAGATTCGCCTGCCTCTGCCTCCCTCGTGCCATGTGCCACTACACCAGGACCACCCTTAAATATTCTTAATTGGCCTGGTTCAGCCACAAAAAAGAAAAGATGAGCAATGGTGCTGCACTGAATTCACCTCTATGACATTTTCTCCTCTGAACTGTGTTACTGTGCTGCATGTTGATAAAATAAAATTAAATCAAGCCCAACAGTGGTGGTACACACTTTAATGCCAGCACTCTGGAGGCAGAAGCAGGAGGATCTCTGAGTTCCAGACCAGCCTGGTCTAAAGAGTGTGTCCCAGAATAGGCAAGGCTACAGAAAGAAAGCCTGTCTCAAAAAATAAAAATAAATAACTTTTTAATTTTAAAAATTAAATCAGCAAGATTTGGGAAGAACCCTTAAAATTTAATAGAAACGTTTAAAAAGCCATAACTATAGGACAGTTTGAGAGCATAACTACATAAAAAAATTAATTAACCCATGGACATTTTCAATGTAGTAGTTTTGCATGTATAGGCAAAAACAGATTCCGAATTTTATTCAAAAGTTTGCTGATTATCTTAAGAGGAATTGGAAAGTACTTAGAAAGAAATGAAGAAAAATTCACAGCCTACCAAGACATCTGGGACACAGCAAAGCTGTACAAGAAGAAAGGATGTTTTGTTTTGAGACCTGGCCTCATGTAGCTTAGGCTGGCCTTGAACCCCTGATCTTCCTGGCCTGACCTCCCAACTATTGGGGTTATGGATGTGTGTCACCATGCCTGGGTTAAAGACATTTATACCTAGTGATATCCAAATTAGAAAACAAGTAATAATTCAAAACTCTAAATCTAGAATTTAAGGAACAAGAAAAGAATAAGCCCAAAACCATCTGAAGGAAGAAAACAATAAAGACTAAAGCAGAGATAAACAAAATAGAGAAAGCACTATGAGAGCAAATCAATAAGGCCAAGGGATGTTAGCTCGGTGGCAGAGCACTTGCCCAGCATGTGCGGGGTTCAGGGTTCAAGCCCCAGGACTACAGAAAGAAAAACAAAATCGATGAAACCAAAGGCTCACTTGTCAAAAACACCAGCAAAATTGATAGGCCTTAGCTATATGGGCTGACAAAAGGAAATAAATTACCAAACCCAGAAAGGAAGGAAAGGGGCTTTAGTACAAATCCCACCAAAACAAGAAGGAACATTTGCAGCAGCTGTACAGCAGCAACGTTGACAACTGGAGGTGACAGACTGATCTCCAGAAACTGCAAACCTGCTGTGATGACATCACCTGGGACAGAGGACTCCTGGGCGGGCCTGTGTGCCAGGGTAGCTGAATGTAGGTGATCTCATCACATGAGCTGGGGTCTGCACTAACTACAGAGGGGAAATTGCGCCAAGCACCGGTGTTCATCTGCCTGCTGCCTGGCTGCAGATCTAATGTGGCCAGCTGAAGCCCCAACAGGAGGGACCATATTCCTTCTTAAACTGCCAGCCGAAACAAGCACCTCCTTCCTCCCTTAGGATGCCCTTATCGGAGCCATGAGGAAAGCAATTAGGACATTGGCTGAGACTAAACTGTGAGGCGAGAGAGTGTCCGAATAGCCCTTGTGTATGGGGGTTAAAACGGCAGCTAAAAATCTTCTGACATTCTGGCTAGATGGCTCAGTTCTGGCTAGATGGCTCAGTTCTGGCTAGATGATGGCTCAGTTCTGGCTAGATGATGGCTCAGTTCTGGCTAGATGATGGCTCAGTTCTGGCTAGATGGCTCAGTTCTGGCTAGATGATGATGGCTCAGTTCTGGATAGATGGCTCAGTTCTGGATAGATGATGGCTCAGTTCTGGATAGATGATGGCTCAGTTCTGGACAGATGGCTCAGTTCTGGAAAGAGCGTGTCCTGTTCTTGCAAAGAACTCCAGTTCAGTTCCAAAACCTCTGTCAGGCAACTCACAACTGCCTGTAACTCCAGCCACAGGAGATCTGATGCCCTCTTCTGGCCTCTGGGGGCACCTCCACTCTTGTGCACATAACTCACACAGATACACACATATATGCACGCACGCACACACACACACATATATATATAGAGAGAGAGAGAGTTTTTAAATTTAAAAATCTTCTAACCTGATAAGGAATGAAGATCTGTGGTAGAGTGCTTGCCTAGCATGTGTGAAACCCTAGGTTCAATCCTCAGCAGCATATACACAGGTCGTCATACACACACATTCACACACACATACACACACACATACACATTCACATACACACACACATACACACACACATTCACACACACACATACACACACATGGCACACACAGACACACCACTAAAGTGCACACACACACAGGCACATCACCACACAGACACAAGGCACAGACACACACACATACACACAACAGACACACACAGGCACACACACACATACACAACCAGACAACACAGGCACACACCACACATACACATTGCACAGTACACACACCAGGACACACACATACACACACATACACACACACATTCACACACACACATACACACACATTCACACACATACACACACACATTCACACACACACATTCACACACACACATACACATTCACATACACACACACATACACACACATACACACACACATTCACACACACACATACACACACATACACACACATACACACACACTCACACACATACACACACACATTCACACACACACATACACACACACTCACACACATACACACACATTCACACACACATACACACACATTCATTCACACACATACACACACATACATTCACACGAGCACATTCATGCACACACTCACACACATACACACATGCACACACACGCGCACACACACATACTCACACACACACTTTCTTCTGATAAAGAAAAGCTCATGACGCAGCTCACCTGGGGATTTGTGAAGGCCAGCAAACACTTTAAAAAGCATTGACAGCAGTCCTTCTCATATTTTTCCTAAACCAATTAAAGGAGAAAGAACAACCCCCAATTCATTCTGTGTAGTCACCATACTACATACCAAAACCAGCCAAAGACACTAAGAGAAAAAGTACACACCAATGTCCTCATGCACATTGATGCAAAATTCAACAAAATAATGCCAGCAAACAAAGCTGGGGGGGTGGTACACACCTTTAATTCCAGCACTGGAAGACAGAGGTATGGTGGTGCACACCTGTGATCTCAGCACTTAGGAGGCAGAGGTAGGTGGATCACTTTGAGTTCAAGGTCATCATGGTCTACAAAGCTAGTCCAAGACAGCCAGGGTTACACAGAGAAACCTTGTCACAAAAGAACAAGGAGGAGGAGGAAGAGGAGGAGGAAGAGAAGGAGGAGGAGGAGAAGAAGAAGGAGGAGGAGAAGGAGAAAAGGAAGGCATTTAATTGGTGGGTTCATGGTTTCTTGAGAAGCTCAGTGGCAGGCAGACACATGACTGGAGCAGCAGCTGAGGACCTACATCTTGATATGAAAGGTGGAGTCAGGGAGAGCTAACTTGGAATGGCAAGAGCTTTTGAAACCTCCAAGGCCATGGCACACCTCCTCTAACAAGGCCACACCTCCTCCAGCAAGGCCACACCTCCTCTAACAAGGCCACACCTCCTCCAGCAAGGCCACACCTCCTCTAACAAGGCCACACCTCTTCCAGCAAGGCCACACCTTCTCTAACAAGGCCACACCTCCTCCAGCAAGGCCACACCTCCTCTAACAAGGCCCCACCTCCTCCAGCAAGGCCACACCTCCTACAACAAGGCCACACCTCCTCTAACAAGGCCACACCTCCTCTAACAAGGCCACACCTCCTACAAGGCCACACCTCCTCCATCAAGGCCACACCTCCCAAACAGTTCCACCAACCAGGGACCAAGCATTCAAACATGAGCCTATGGAAGCCATTCTCACTAAAACCACCACACAGGTTACGATCACTCATATTTGGCTCAAGAACAAATTTCCTCTTATCCCCTTTGATGTCAGAGCTGTAGTTTTTATGTCAACAAAATAGTTTTTTTTTTTTGGTCAAGGAAGGATATTAAACTTTTCCAGATGCTTTTTCTTTATGTACTGAGATAATTCATGTCGTTTTAATCTTTCATTAACTAATGCTTCTGCCTCACACTTATTATTTTGCATGCATGAAAGCCATCTTGAATATCAGAAGCAAACTCCACTTGGGCACAGTATTATCTTATCTTTGATGCACTATTTGATTCAGTTTGCTTGTATTTCATTGAGGATTTGGCATCTAGGCTCTTGCTCTTACATCTCGGGTGTTGGAATGAAAAGGCGAACACTGAAACCTCTCTCTCTCTCTCATGTTGGAATTCTATGCAAAGCATCTGAAACATTTCCACCCTGAGAACAGTTACAGACACATGTGAAATCAATGAAAACACAGAAAATAATTATAAAAAAAAGAAACAAATGGATAAATTAGGGCTGAAAGGAGTAATCATCAAAATTTAAGAACTCATTAAAAATGGGACCAACTACAGAATAAAGGGACAAAGGAAAGAATCTGTGAACTCGAAGATTAAAAACCATGGGAATCAATTAATCGGAACAGATGAAAACAGGAAAAATTTGATGGAACTTTGGAAGCCTGCTGTTAGATGACATCAGAGGGCCTAACATTCTGAGCTTCAATGTTCCAGAAGAAAGAGTTGAAAAAGCATCTGAAGAAATTCTATGTGCTTTCTCAAGTTTGGCAAAAAATATAAGTCTGCAAAGGCAAGAAGCCGAGTAAACTCAAAAAAAAAAATACATTTTTCAAATGCTGAAAGGAAAAAAATTGTCAACCTTGGATTCCATATGAATTGTAGTTATTTAGTTTTGGGTTTTACTTATTAAGGCCAATCTCTGTCTTTTCGCTTGGGGATTTTAGTTCATTTACATTTAAAGTAACTAGGGAGAGAAGAGAGCTTTCCTCCTGTTGCTTTGTTGCTCCTTTTCTGTTTGTGCCTTGCACCTTCTCTGTCCCTTACTGTACCACTGACTTCTGTTGTGTTTAATTGTTCATAGTGAAACATTTGCATGGTGGCGCACGCCTTTAATCCCAGCACTTGGGAGGCGAAACATTTAAACACTCGTTTCACTTTGTGTGTATTTTGGCTGCTTTCTTATTGGTTGCCATGGGGACTATCATTAACACCCTACAGTTATATCATCTGGCTTGAATTTATACCAGGTTAACTTTAAGAACTTATAAAAACATCTAGTCCTTTTTAAAAAATGTATATATTTTATTTTACGTTTAGTAATGTATGCCTGCATATATGTATGTGCACCACCTGACTGCAGTGTCTTTAGGGGCCAGAGAGGGAAACACACACACACACACACACACACACACACACACACACACACATACACATGAGGAACTAGAGTTATGCACAAGTTGTCACCCATCTGAGGGCTGGGCCTCTGCAACAGCAGCCAGTGCTCTTAACTCTTGAGCCGTCACTCCAGCCTCCAAAGCTCTACTCCTTTATAGTTCCATCCCATCTCTGACCATTATAAATGTCATAAAATTACACTTTGCAAATTATTTTTATTTAAGGATTGGGTTTTTTCAGGTCAATAATATCTGTTTAATTCCTTTTTAGTTTTTAATACATCCTTTTCAATTTTGTTCATTCACCATTTTCTTGGCTTTTCCATGTCTCCCTTTAGTGCTCAGAGTATTTTTGACTGTTTTAAGGTCCTTGTGCAGTAGGTCGGCCACCAAGTCCTTTCCAGAGCGCATCTACTGCTTCCGCAGCGTCTCTAAACGGGTCATATTTTCTTCCTTACTTGAGCCGAATACTGTCGTCGTTGTAGAAATCCACGTTTCCTCTTCCTTGGCACAGCTGGACTTTATTATCGTCGCTGCTTTTTGCTTCATCCTTTGTTTATGTTTTTATGGAGGGTTTTTTGTTTTCAATTGTTTATTTTTTTAGTCACTGTGGGCTGTACCTGGGCCAAAGATCAGCCTGGGATGTAAGCCCAGACCTTCTCAGGTCTTTATGAGCCTGTGCCTTCCGCTCCCCACATGTACTTACTTTCTCACTCCATCCATGCAGTACTTTTGAACCCCTTAATCTTTCATGTCTGTCTCCCAGAGGGGGAAAATGAACATGCCAGTCACCTGTAGGTAAGAGACTTCCTCATGACAGGCACATGGAGAACAGTGGCTGCCACCTCTCAGCATGCTTGGAAGTAGGGACAGCATTCTGATTCCGAGATCATCTCTTGATATTTGCAGGGAAGGTGGTCTGGGTCTACCCTCACTATTGCAAGCTACATTCAAGCCCCTCCTGACATACGTGAACAGCTGCCTGCCAGTAGACACGTAAGAGTGCGTGAGGCACTGTGCACTGTGCTGAATAAGACGAACTGAAATTTCCTGTTGCCATCTAAGCTTCTCTCAGGAAGCTACAAGCCTCCAATGGACTCCAGAGCTCCAAAGCAGGTTCACCCAACGGATTCTGCCAGCATGGCTGCTCTGCAGAGACGGAGACAGATTCCCAGCACTTCCCGCCAGGTCACAGCCTTCTCTTCGTGGTCCTCTTTCCTTTGTGTTCCATTTTAGACGGCTTCAGCTGGTGTGTCTTCAAGTCCCCTTAATCTGTTCTTCTGTGTAAACTCCTGCTAATGCCCATGCGCTGTGGCTTCATCTCACAAGGTATTGCGTTGTCAGTAGAGGTCTAAGGTCACTCCAATTCCCCATGTTTCTCCCTGGCCTTCTGAACACATCAAGCACAGTTCTGATGGCGGCTCCAGGCTTCCACCGATGAATTCTAACATCTAGTCAGTTCTGGGTTGGTTGGTTTCAGTGGATTAATTTTCCTCTTGCCAACAGGTTGTGTTTTTCTCTCTCTGCTTGCATGTATGGTAACTTTCGCATTAGACAAACTACCTAGCATCTATGATGCTGGGCACTGGATACCCTGGAAATCCTATCATCTGAAACCATTTTCCTAAGGTCCTGTGGTCTTTATAGATGGTATAACTGGGGCCAGAAAGAGGGTTCAGGGGCTAAGAGCACTTGTTCCTTTTCTGTAGGACCCGAGTTTAGCTCCCAGTACCTGTGTCAAGCTGCTCACAACTGCCTGTAGGTTCAACCCCAGAGGATCCAACGCCCTCTTCTGGCCTCTGTGGGAACTACCTTCACTTGCAGATACACATCTTTTAATGTGAACATAAATCCTATGGTCTTCCTTTGAGACTTCCTCAAGTCTGTAGCTGTGCTCAATCTAGATTGATCACACACACACACACACACACACACACACCTATAGCGATCAAGTCTGCTCTCACCAAGGCCTGGATGAAGCTCTGAGAGGTTGCAGGATGGTTAGGGAACAGGTTGTGTTTCCAGCCCCAGCTGAGCACAGAGCGCTCTTGCCTGAGGGAGGTTCTTCCTCACCCTCAGGCAGACACTTGGGGTTTTAAATAGGTGCTTGGATTCCGAACTCGGACGCCCACGTTTTCCCAGCCAGCAGTTTATCAGCTAAGGCTCCCCCACGCCCCAGCTCCCTCTCCATACTCTTAACCCAAGACACTGTTGCTGATGTGAACACTCGCTCGGAGCACACAGCTAGTGTGCTGTCGTCATCGTCATCATCGTCGTCATAGCAGTCATTGCTCTTTATCCTTCCTGCATCTCTTACCTTTATCCAAACTCACCTTATTGCCTGAAGAATGGCATTTTTTTTCTTTAAGTGTGGTTTTCCTCATTCCAAATTCTATTTTTTTGTGTGTCTGAAAGTATCCTTGCATAATTTTGAATGATGTTTTATATGCCTCTGACTTAGCTTAAAACCAGCTCTATGCATAAGGGCAGGAGGGTACAGCTCGGTGGGGACCCAGGATGTTACTGTCGGTGTGCTGCAGAAGCTTGTCCACAGGTTTAATTTAGAACGGGGAAGAAAATTCACCTTTGAATCCTCCTGCTTACTGCACTAGAACTCCGGCAATGGTGGAGCTCTAGCGACCCCTGGTGGCAAGCAGGGTAAGTGTGGCTCACAGACTCCCTCCTACATCTTGAAGTTGTTTGTACACTAAACACAAGGTATGACAAACACTAACCATCCAGAGAGGCAAGACAAGGCATGTCGGAAGTAGACAAAACAGTAGCAATCCTACAGGCACTCGGATATTGAAATTGTTGTCTATAAATCTCAAATAAGCACGCATTCTTCGTTTATAGAGATAATAAACAAGACTGGATTGGGGCAGAGATCAGAAAACAAGGGGAAGAAAGAGACGGAACTGACTCTCACTGCTGTGAAACAGCACCAAGGACTTGGCCTCTCTGCCTTCTGGCCTTTATCAGTGTCTTCCACAGCTCGGCTGCCTGGCGATGAGACTGAAAGATTAGTTTCTCATCACTCTGAAAAGTCCAAGCCCAAGGTTCCAGGCTGCTCATCGTCTGGAAGTGGTGAGCCCATTGTTGCACCTTCCATGACACACAGAGAGGGGTCCTGAGTGTAGACGTTAGTTTATTAAAGCTCTATTTAATTTAGGGTTCCTTAAGCCTCTACCTCCCTTCCAATCCCCCAACCCTAAGTAGGAGAGAAAGAAGGTTAGAAGGGACAGGGGACATCGGCCTCTTTAGACTTGGTTTCAGCTGGTTAAGGTCATCGGAGTGAGGCAATATCAATCTCAGTCGTCAGGACTCCCAGCAGCCGTCCAGGTAAGCAACAACTTCCTTCTCTATCAGTGTCCTCAAAGCCTTCTCTCGGTCACCTCCTCCAAGCTGCTGTTCTCGTGTGTGTGTGTGTGTGTGTGTGTGTGTGTGTGTGTGTGTGACTCTGTGTCTATCTCTGTCTGTGTGTGTGTCTCCCTGTGTGTCTTTCTGTGTCTCTGTCTGTCTGTCAGTCTGTCTGTCTGTCTGTGTTTGTGTGTGTATCTGTCTCTCTCTCTGTCTCTCTGTGTGTGTGTCTCCCTGTGTCTGCCCCTCTCTCTCTCTCTCTCTCTGTCTCTCTCTCTCTCTCTCTGCACTCCTATTTATACCTTCAGAGTTCTCAGAATTAAACTAACTGTAGCTGGCAAAGACCACACCCTGCTTGAAGCAATTATCAGATGTGGATAAACTAAAGCCCAAACTAAAATCCCACATTGGGATTAAAACAAAACCATGTTTACGTAACATAACTGAGTTTTTTTAAAGAAACCAAAACTTCCACTACACTTGAAACTGTTCCTCTTCCTAGAGGGACACTAATCATAGGATAGGGCTCTATCCACTCAACTCCATCCAAACCTAATCACCTCCCATCATAGGTTATCATGTGTAAGCTTTGGAGAAACATAAGCATTTGGTCCTTAGCATCCACCTGTTTTGTTTCAGCTGTTACAACTGTCCTAGTTCCAAGTGTGTGTCCCCTGACCACTCCAGGGTGACTCACCTCACCTCAGGCCTGTGCTGGACCCACTTCCCTCCGTACCTCAGGCTTCCCTTACAGAGGAGTAACAAAATGCCCGGGACTCACACCATCCTCCTGATGCCCAGGGAAGTGATACTCAGAAGTGACTCTTTCACAGCCTGACCTGGGCATTGACTGTTGACGAAATGATTCCCTGTTCCTGTCCTGAGTGGACAATCAGAGTTCACCGCCCTGAGAAGATGCATTTGCAAGTGTGGCCATTAGTCATGCTCCTCAGCAGCCTTGTCTGTTGTGCCCTGTGTCCCTGCATTCTGTCCTCACTCCTGAGTCCCTGGAGTTCACTTCACACTGAAACCGGAGCTCTAGCTGGCTCGGTGGCACACACTTTTAATCCCAGCACTTGGGAGGCAGAGGCAGACGGATCTCTGTGAGTTCAAGGCCAGCCTATCTAAATAGAGAGATCCAGGACCACTAGGGCTATGCCGAGAGGCTCAGCCTCAAACCAACAAACCAAGGTGGAATTGTGGCATCCAGAGATGCAAAGAGAAGAACCAGGAGTCAGAGACTTACAACAACTGGACGTTACTACCTCACAGCTCTAGAGCCAGAAGTCTGAAATCAAGGCGGCAGCCAGGCTGGGCCTCAACACAGCTGTACAGTGGCCTCTTGACATTGTCAGCTTAGAGCAACACCGCAGAGAAGGAAGGCCCCTTTCCACCAGGCTTTCTTACCTCAGTGACTCCCTGTCAGTTTTCCTCTGTCTGCCTAGGTGTCCACATTTTCCCTCTTAATAAAGGACAATTCTGGCACACCTTCGTGGCCTGCTGTTAATGGGTTGACATCCATAAAGACCTCATGGCCAAATAGTCCTATTCTGCCATGGGAGGGCTCCAACTTACCTTCGGGAAAACACAGTCTAACATGTATGAGGGCCTGCCTCTAGAACCCCAATGCTCCAGTGAAAGCTGGGCATGGCAGACCATACCTATAGCCCCAGCACTGGAAATATGGAGGTGGGAGGATCCGTGGCACTTGCTGGAGGTGGGAGGGTCAATGGCACTTGCTGGAGGTGGGAGGGTCAATGGCACTTGCTGGAGGTGGGAGGGTCAGTGGCACTTGCTGGAGGTGGGAGGTCAGTGGCACTTGCTGGAGGTGGGAGGACCCATGGCACTTGCTGGCCAGCCAAGCTGCTGAAACAGCAAGCTCCAGGGGCACTGAGAGGCCCTGTCTCAAAAAACTAAGATGGAGAACAACTGGGGGAAATGTCAAAATTTACCTTTGACCTACACACACACACACACACACACACACACACACACACACACACACGGGAAAAGTAAAAGAAATCATGTCTAACTTCCCCCAAAAAATCTAGAAAAAGATTAAAGTATTATTTTGGGTTTTTTCTTTTTATTCATGATTAAACTATTTTTTTTAAACAAACTATAAAAGATATGATACCTCATAAGCAGTGTCACTGAGCCTCAGAGTACCCACCATGAGGAACTAGGGTCTCTGGGGAAAGGCACCCAACATACCACTCAGCCCTCCAAAACCATATATCCCTCTTTACTCATGGTCCTTAGGTCTTCCAATACCTTGAAGTAGATTTCTTTTCTCCTGCATTTCTTATCTCTAAAGAGAAAACTGTCCTTAATTACTTAGGTTTGGGGACTACAGAAGCAAAACTCCAAATTACTTTTCATATTTAAAGTGCCTAAAGGATGGCAAAGCCCTATAAAAGTGCCCTGAGCCCAGGTGGTTTTACAAACTCAAATTAGAATATTTCTTTTTGTTTTGTTTTGTTTATGTGAATGGGTGTTTTGCCTACATCAATGTATATTCACCATATGCATGCAGTGCCCACAGAGGCCAGAAGAGGGCATCAGATCTCCTGAAACTGGAGTTACAGATCTCTGTGAGCCACCATGTAAGTGTTGGGAATCGAACCAGGGTCCTCTCCTAGAGCAGCAAGTGCCCTTAACTCACAAGCCATCAATCTAACCCTACAGATAATATTCCTTACTCAAAGTATTCAGACCAAGTAAACCCCAGAAGTTCCCTCCACTGAGCTGTGATGTCAACATATCCCTAACCGCAAACTTCCTTAGGTCATTGCAGAGCAGGATGAACTGTTTGCATTTCTATAGATGGCAAAAAAAGGTGAAATATCTACTCAAACATGCACTTTAAAAATCACACAGAGCCCACTAACCTGAGCCTGTGGGGACTCACAGAGACTGGACCACCAACCAAAGAGCATGCATGGGCTGGACCTAGACTCTCCGCACATGTGTAGCAGATGTGCAGCTTGCTCTTCAAGTGGATCCCTCAACAACTGGAATGGGGGCTCTGAGGCCTAGGATCCCATTCCCCTACCTGGGCTGCCTTGTCTGGCTTCGGTGTGAGTGGATGCACCTAGTTCTGCAGTGACTTAATGTGCCAGGAAGAATTGGGGGACTTGCCCCCTCTCTGAGGAGAAGGAGAGAAGAGAATGGGGGGAGAGAGGGACTAAGGGGAGAGAGGGTTTCAATCAGAATGTAAAATGAATAAATAACTACATTTTTTAAAGTCCATATTAATGGGGCTGGAGAGATGGCTCAGTTGTTCAGATCACCGACTCCCATAGGACCGAGGTTTGATTCCCAGCCTCCACATGATGCCACTTGCAGCTCCAGTTCCAGGGGACCTCATGCCCTCTCCTGGGCTCTGTGGGTATTACATGCATATGGTGCACAGCCATACATGCAGGCAAACACTGATACATACATACATATCTGTGTGTATATGTACATATATATTGAAACAGGGTTTCTCTGTGTTATCTTGGCAGTTCTAGGCTCCCTCGCTTTGTAGACCAGGCTGTCCTCGAACTCACATCTATCCGCTGCCTCTGCCTCCCTAGTGCTGGGATTTAAATCCAAGAAGACAGGGATGTGTCAGCATTAAGGTGATGGTGGGAACAATCTGCTGGAGATTGGTCTGGTGTGCTCTGATGCTAGTTGCTGCCTTGCAAGGTCTTGTTACTGCCCTGAACCTTATCTCCTGATTGGCTGATCTTGTTACTACCCTGAACCTTGCCTCCAGATTGGCTGCAAGGCAGAAGGAAGAGGCAGAGTGAAGGTTCAGAGGGCTTTTGGGAGAGAGAATCTTGGGAGAAAGGAGACAGGGTGGAGAGAGGAGGAGAATCGCCATGGGATAGAATAGAGCCAATGGGGCCAAAGGACGAATCCTGAAGTTCCTCATGGAAAGAGGTGGAAAACATTAATAAGTGTTCTGGAATTACCGATGGGATGTAGCCCAAATAGAAACTATTAGAAGCAGATGGAATGGGATGGAGACTGGGAGTTATTGGAGGATGGCTTAGGAGGAAATATCTGCCCTGCCCCAGGTAAAGGCTTATTCTAAAATACATCAGCTGTCTGGGTTTTCGATGATTGCTAGCGGGCTAGAAAATACTGCCATAATAATAATTAGCCTAATAATAAACATTTATTAGACCCTACCTTTAAATTCTCAGCAATAACGATCAGTTAAAATGTTGGAGAAGTTTAAAATAAAATGAGAATAGAAGGGAACTATGGACACCCTGCAGAACCATACCCACACAGAACTCCCACGGACACCCTACAGAACCATACCCACACTGAGCTCCCACGGACACCCTGCAGAACCATACCCATGCAGAGCTCCCACGGACACCCTACAGAACCATACCCACACTGAGCTCCCACGGATACTCTGCAGAACCATACCCACACAGGGCTCCCACGGACACCCTGCAGAACCATACCCACACAGAACTCCCACGGATACTCTGCAGAACCATACCCACACAGGGCTCCCACGGACACCCTGCAGAACCATACCCACGCAGAGCTCCCACGGACACCCTACAGAACCATACCCACACTGAGCTCCCACGGACACCCTGCAGAACCATACCCACACAGAACTCCCACGGACACCCTGAAGAACCATACCCACACAGGGCTCCCACGGACACCCTGCAGAACCATACCCACACAGAGCTCCCACGGACACCCTGCAGAACCATACCCACACAGAGCTCCCACGGATACTCTGCAGAACCATACCCACGCAGAACTCCCACGGACACCCTGCAGAACCATACCCACACAGGGCTCCCACGGACACCCTGCAGAACCATACCCACACAGGGCTCCCACGGACACCCTGCAGAACCATACCCACACAGAGCTCCCACGGACACCCTGCAGAACCATACCCACACAGAGCTCCCACGGACACCCTGCAGAACCATACCCACACAGAGCTCCCACGGACACCCTGCAGAACCATACCCACACAGAGCTCCCACGGATACTCTGCAGAACCATACCCACACAGGGCTCCCACGGACACCCTGCAGAACCATACCCACACTGAGCTCCCACGGACACCCTGAAGAACCATACCCACACAGGGCTCCCACGGACACCCTGCAGAACCATACCCATGCAGAGCTCCCACGGACACCCTGCAGAACCATACCCACACAGAGCTCCCACGGACACCCTGCAGGACCATACCCACACAGAACTCCCAAGGACACCCTGCAGAACCATACCCACACAGAGCTCCCACGGACACCCTGCAGGACCATACCCACACAGAACTCCCAAGGACACCCTGAAGAACCATGCCCACGCAGAGCTCCCACAGACACCCTGCAGAACCATACCCACACAGAGCTCCCACGGTCCAAATGGGCATGAAAGGAAGTGAAGGCTGAGCGACAGGCAGCCATAGGACACAGGCTAACCCGAGGACAGATGGTGGCTGTGCTCCAGAGCCATGGGCCTACCCTGATGGTGAGGAAAGGGCACTGAGGCTACACCCAATCCTGCAGTGATGGTAAGCCAGCCCGTGGGTCTGAAAGACCCCAACATGCTTCTATCAGCCGCTGACAAAGGGTAAACCGCATCATCTCTGGAGAATTGTCCTCAGTTCAGGTAGAGGATGGCCCTGAGATCAGCAAACTAATCATTGAAGTTCACCAAGCATGTGAGGGCGCAAAGCACCATGGGTGAGAAATGCAGAAAACAAGTAACACACACCACCCTTTGCATGCTGGTGCCACTCTATCAGCCTACAGAAAACCATTTGTCACCAAGACAGCAGAGTAGGAGGTGCCAGCCCTAACCCACACACAGAAGGAACATAAGTACATATACACACTCATATACACATACACACATGCCTACATTGCTAGCCACCAACCAAATTAGCCCAGAGAAAGAGCTGAAGAACCCGACAAAGCCCCCTCAGGAACATGGTGAGGAGGGCCACACAAGGAATGCCAGGCCCAGCTGCAGAAAGAACAGAGGAGGCTGTCCGGAGCAACGCAGAGGGACCAGCATCTCCCCCACAGCCTGCTCAGCAGAAGACGTTGCAGCTCTTGCCATGAGGTGACCATCAAGGCTTTACTGTTCCCAGTGCCCAGAAAGAGAGAGAACAGCACAGCCCTCCTCACGCCTAAGATAACACTCCAGAGAGGCTTCTAACCATCATCGCTGGGGAGAGCTTCCAGCAGCCTGACAAATGAGACCATGGAGGCCAGGGTGATGGAGACAAATACAGCAAATGGGGGAGTGGGGGAGGGGGGAGAAGAGAGAATGCAAAGGAGGAAAAGGGAGGGAGAGGAGGAGGGAGGAGAAAGAGGGGTGGGAAGAGTGAAGGAAGAGGGAATGTTGGAGAGGAGGGAGGAGAAAAAGAAGTGGGCGGGGGGGGGGTGTCTCTCAAGCTAGGGACCAGATCTACACATGGCAGCCACCTTTCATACCACATGGGATGGAGGTCACACATGAGACTAAAGACCCTAACCTGCCCCAGAGCTGAGTTCTCTGTGGCAATGCTGCTTCTTGTCTTCTGTCTAAGCAGGTGCTGAGGCTGGCAAGTCTGTGCCGCTTGTGTCCGGCTACTTTTGGCAGAGCTGAGAGCCATTCCCATGCCCTGTCTGTGTGGGTCTGTGCTTTCTTCACAGTAAAATGTCTCCAGAAAAGTGTGTTTTGGACAGCCTCAATTTTGACTGCTGGGAAGTTTCCATTGTCAAAAAAGCTTCATTCCAGCTGGGAGTGATAGCACACACCTTTAATCCCAGCACTCGGGAGGCAGAGGCAGGTGGATCTCTGTGAGTTCGAGCTCAGCCTGGTCTACAAGGTGAGTCCAGGACAGCCAAGGCCACACAGAGAAACCCTGACTTGGGGAAAGGAAAAAAAATTCATTCCAAAGGATTTTCTATCTGATCCAGGTATTCTGAAGGTTCTGTAAAATGCTACCAAGTGGGAGGCAGCAATAATAAATTGAGTTTTACCTTTCCTTAACAGAACTATTCAGATTAAGTTGTCAGTGGTAAATTTAAAGACAAAAATACCCACTTCCTTCCAGATCATGAAACCTACTAGATCCAATCTACCTGCAACTAGGAGTCCAAAATGTGCTGTCACTCTTCAGTGCACTGTACTAAAAACCTGTCAAAACAACAGATGCTTATGGAAGAGTGTGTGTGTGTGTGTACGTGTGTGTGTGTGTGTGCGTGTGTGTGTAGACAGGAAGTGAGACAACAACAAACTCAAGAGCAGCAGGAGTGAAGCAATTAATATGCCACTCTATAAAAAGGACACTAGCAGAGAGGAAAGGCAGACGTGACCTCATCCTGAGTTGGTGCAAGATCATGGTTTTTAAAGTCCCCCAGATCATGGAAATGTCCTGTCCTCTTTTCCCATAGGCCAGGACTTGCCCCCTTTCTCATATTCTGTGTCCTGTCGGCTTGGATGCAAAGCCTCATGTGATGGCTCACTTGGGCCTGAGACCGGCCCTTCTCAGAGTTCTGAGATCAGCACAGGAGAGCCGCCAGCTAGGGGAGAGAGGGGCTCAGCACCCCCCCATCTGATGAACTCTACATATACCTCATTCTGAAAATGGACCATAACTGTTTGCTCCACATACACACTCACCCACGTACAATGATAAGAAGAAGAGGGCTAGAACGATCGCCTGGCTGGTACAACGTGAGAGGCAAGCATGGGGACTTGAGTTCAGATTGCCAGCACCACAGAAAGCTGAGATCGGTGGCTTCCCATCCCAAGTGCTGTAAATCGGCCACCACAAGGGGAAGAGCAGAAACCCGAGCTCGCCTGCTAGCCCATCGGTCTAATCACTAAGCTTTGACTCACTTAACAAACCCTGTCTCAAAAACTAAAGGAAGGCGATACCCAACATTGACCTCCACGCACGTGCATGCACACACACACACGCACATACACACACACACACGTTGCATCCATGGTAAGGGATAGTGCGGCTGCAACTGGCCATCAGGGCAGCACGTTCCGGCATCAGTGTGCTCTTGTTCTTCTGGCTTCTGGACTAAATGAGGAAACTGCGTGCCTGGAAGTGTGGAAGGGAACACACATCTGTCCCATGAAGGAACTGAAGGCTGCGTGCTCAGTTTAAACATTATTTTCAGGTTCTTTTGCTCAACAGAGGAGACCCAATTTCACTCAAATGTCTTGAGAATAGTGTTTAAATAGAGCAAATGAAGGAGAAGGAAGAAGGTCTAGAGGGAGGGACAGAGGGAGGGAGGGAGAGAGGGAAGGAGGGAGAGAAGGAAGAAGGGACGGAGGGAGGGATGGAGGGAGGGAGGGAAGGAAGGAGGGAACGAGGGAGGGAGGGAAGGAGAGAGGGAGGGAGGGATGGAGGGAGGGAGGGAAGCAGAGAGGCCAGCCAACATTTCCAACCCCAGGGGAACTGTAGACACCCAGGAACAGGGAAGTCAGAGGTCTCCAGGAAGATCCACCTGGAGAAGTCAGCATAAGCAGCGTCAGTGAAGCCTCCTGCCTGTGAGCAGCGGTGATGGCGGCTGGCCTGGTCCACCCACGGCATGCACGAGGACTACGGGATTATCCAGCAGCTTCCCTGACCCCGGAAGCACAGAACACTGGGAATGCCAACAATTCACCAATGTGTGGAAATTAAATAGCCAATGGGAGTTACACAGTGGCAGGTCAAATAAGAGAGTAAAAGGGGATTTTTTTTTTTTTTTAAATATTTCAAGACAAAACAAAAACACAACGTAACAAAACTCAATAGCATAAAACCCACCAAATATTACTCTTCATGGAATAGAAAAAGAACTGACTATACCCTTAACAGAAGGAAATAATAAAAAGAACAGAAATTAATGGAGGTCTGAAAACAATAGAAAAAATAATGAAACTAAGAGTTAGGGTTTGTGGGGCAGGGGTGAGGCGGAGTAGACCACAGCAGCCTCAGACTCAGGGCTCCGGCCTTCCTCTGCCTCCAAAGTAGTCGGCAAACCTTTAGCTAGACAGAAAATAGAGAAGCCACAAGTAAAAATGAGACATGAAGGAGGAGACAATACAGAAGCCAAAGAGATGACAACAACCAATCACACAGCAGCAATGGATCGATTCCTGGACACATACAGACGACAGAGACTAAACCAGGGAGGGATTGAAAACTAAGCAAAGCAGGAAGTAGAAAGACTCAAAAAAAAAAAAAAAAGACCAACCCTTCCATGGGCCGGCATGTGGGGTCTAGAGCAGGGGCGGCTGTTTACACAAACCTTGCTGAGAACTCCTTTTGGCAGGAAGGCACTGTTTAAGCCAAATGAAAAGCCCAGGAAACAACAAATTACCCACAGGGAGAACACATCGTTAAATCCTAATACACATTGACTGTGCCAAACCAAACTAGATGTATGCTAAGTTGAAAATGCATGGGGCAGGCAAGATGGCGCAGCAGGTAATTGCTCTTGTCACCAAGCCTGACAACTGAGTTCCATTCCTACGACACATGTGGTAGAGAGATGAGCCTCACACAAGTTGACCTCTGACCTCTACATGTGTGCTAGAGAGAGAGATGCAATAATAAAAAGTGAAATTTCTGTAGGAAGAAGAGATTTTAACAATAAAGGAATTTTTTTTTTAAATGGTCCCACAGTTCAGAGTAATTGGCGACATGAAAGAGGAAGAAGTTTGTACCTTAATGAGTAAGAAATGCAAGCTGGGAGCTCTTGTGCAACCTTTAAAGCCAGTAAGGGAACAGGTAGCTTACAAGGAAGTAGAGAACCACACAGGACTTACAAGAAATAATGATTCAGCCGGTGATAGTACACACATACAAACCGAAACGCATCAGTAACTACAAGAACGGTGTAAAGGCCATGAGGTTGAAACCCCCAGAGGAGGCACATGCAGAGAAGAGACAGGTGCAAGTTGAATATGCGACCACCAAAAAAACCAAGGGCCTGAGGAAACAGCTCAGCTCTCAGTGTGAGCACCTGAGTTGAACTCCCGGGAACCCATATAGTCCTCTTTCCTTTCTGTGGCTCAGATAAAATATCCTGTCAAAAAGCAACTGTGGGGGAAAGCACTATTTTAGTTCCTAACTCCAGGTTTCAGCCCATCACTGCAGAGACGTCACCATGGCAGATGCTTGAAGCCGCTCCTGGTCATGCCACATTGACAGGGAAGCACAGGGAGAAATGAACGCATGCGTGCTTAGGGCTCAGCTTGCCTGTTCCACTGACATACGGTCCAGGACCCCGAACCAGTGACTGGTGCCACCCGCAAGAGGCTGGATATTTCCCACATCATTAAGGTGATTACAATCTCCACAGGCTAGCCTGATCTAGGCAATCCCAGGTGACCTCGGCTGTGTCAGGTTAACAGTTAAAACCAACCAGGTCACTTTGCAGTCCTGGTTACAGTAACCCATATCTGTAGCCGCAGCACTCCTAAGGCAAGATAGGAGGTAGAGACAGGAGAGTCCCTGGAAGCTCTCAGGTCAGCTAGCCTCGTGTACACATCAGGAAGCAGCAAGAGAAAGCCTGCCTCAAACAAACTGGAAGGTGAGGTTTGACCTCTGACCTCCACATGTACAGCATGCACACACAGGCACAGACACATGCACACAAAAAAATAAAAAGGAAAAAGGAAAAGGGCCGAAAGAGAGGAATTCTGGGTACAAATAAGATGAAGAAAGTGGAACTCTGCTAACACCAAATGAGGCCCAAAGAATATGTACAGAGTATGCCCACTCTGCTAACCGGACAGAGCAATTGCCCACTGGTGAACAGGAAGGCAGCAGAGGTCTGCTCCTTTGATACAATATATTACAGAGCAATGAACATACATCCACATACAGCCGTAAGGATGAGCCTCAACTCAAACGATCAAGTGGGAAAGCCAGAGTCCCTAAACATGCCATCCAGCTTTAATCCCAGCACTCGGGAGGCAGAGGCAGGTGGATCTCTGTGAGTTTGGGGCCAGCCTGGTCTACAGAGTGAGTTCCAAGACAACTGGGGCTACACAGTAAAACCCTGTCTCAAAAAACCCAACAAAACAAAACAAAGAAAGCAAACAAACAATTAAGAATGTTCCAATACATGATTAAAGAGCTCTTAAATGCATGTCAGGTCTGAGGCTGCCGATGTAATCCTAATCTCTGACCCAGGGTTGAATTGATAGTTTAAAAACAACACAGAAGGGCTGGAGAGATGGCTCAGTGGTGAAGAGCACCGCCTGCTCTTCCGAGGGTCCCGAGTTCAATCCCCAGCAACCGCATGGTGGCTCACAACCATCTATAATGAAATCTGATGCCCTCTTCTGGCCTGCAGGTATACATGCAGGCAGAACTTTGTATATATAATAAATAAATAAATGTTTAAAAAAAAAACACACACAGAAAGAGGGGCAGTTAGGGTTGGGGGGGGGGGGCGGGGGAAGGAATGCAGGGCGGGATGGCTTAATCAGTAACAACCAGAGTTCAACTCCCCAAACCATTCTTGTAGAAATCTGGGTGTGGTTGTGCACGTCTGTAACCCCACTATGAGGGATGCAGAGACAAACCAATCCGTGGAGCTCACGGCCGGCCAGCCTCATAAAATCAGTGAGCCCCAGGTTCCCGGGAGACTCTCTCACACTACAAAGCAGAGAGGGATGGAGCAGGACACCTGATGTTGACCTCTGACCTCATATACATGCATATGTGTACACACACACACACACACACACACACACACACACACACACACACACGGAGGCTGGTAGGGTGGTGGTTTCCAACCAGTCCTGCCAGGTCTAAAGACTCAACACTTTCATTAGGTCACCTTCTCTTGAAATCATTACGATACAAACAGAAGTACCTTGTCACCTTAAGCCAGAATGCAAATAAAAAAGATAAATTATGCCATCCCCCAGGCTTTTCTTGTGCTGCCTTCTGCTAAGCAAGCCCCCTGTGGGGGTTTGAATGGGAGTAGCCCCCAGAGCCTCAGATCCTTGAATGTGTAGTCACCAGGGAGTGACACTGTTTGAGAAGGGCTCAGGGGTATGGCCTTGGGGGTGGGGGTGATGTGTGTTACTGAGGCTGGGCTTTGAGGCTTCTAGAGCTCATGCCAGGCTCAGTGTCTGTCTCTCTCTGCCTGCCGCATCCAGATCAGGATGTAGAGCTCCCAGCTGCTTCTCCAGGTCTCTGCATGTCTGTTTCCCGCCATGGTTATCATGGGCTAACGTAATGCTCTGAAACGGCAAGCAAGCCCTCAAACAGTTTAAAAAAAAAAAAAAACCACAAGATCTGCCTTGGCCATGATGTCTCTTCACAGCAATAAAATACTGACTAAGGCACCTCCCAAAGAAAGAGACCACTATTGATGTCCAACACTACGGATTAATTTTTTCTGAACTTTGTCTAAAGAGTCCCAACAGAGAGCAAAGGGCTCTCTCTCCTACCTCAGCAGTTGTCCCACTGCAACAAATCACAGGTGTCCACATGCCATGGACTGTGTTCCTTCAGTCACCTTTCCATCCTGGCGTTGTTGTTGTTGTTATTGTTGATTTCTAGGCCCTGGAGACCCACAACAACATGCCAAGCACAGTAAAACACAAACATTTACATTCTTGCATTTTCAGAAGCATTTAATGTACTTCTATAGAGCTCATGGTTCCAGCATATGATTAAAGAGGACTTAAAATTAGCATAAAAGGCCTGGCGAGATGGCTCAGTGGCTAAGAGAACTGGCTGCTCGTCAAGAGGATCCAGGTTCAGTTCCCGCATACATGTGTTGGCTCACAACCATCTGTAACTCAAATGCCAGGGGAATCCAACACCCAATTCTGTCCTCGAGGTCACTGAATACATATGGTACACATGCAGACGTACAGACAAAACACTCCTACAGATAAAAATCTTTTTAAAATAATAATAAATTTAAATTTAACCAAACTTGTGCTTAAAATGCTATTTATCAAAACATGTGAAAATAGCAAAAGAGCAGTATTTAGAGTTTATACACAGAACAGCAGGTGGAGGTTAACACAGGAGCAACCTTGGAAACTTGAGGACCAGCTAGCCTGTGCATGAAGCACAGTGCCAAACAATGAAGAGACGCTGCCACAAACAAGCTGAAAGATCAATGTCTGAGGCTGTCCGCTAAACTCCATGCACACATACAGGCACACAGGTACGCATGCGCACACACAAGCACACAGGAATGCTTGCACACACACAAGCACACAGGCACACAGGCACACATGCACACACACAAACACACATGCACACATGAAGAAATGAATGCACATACATGAACCACGTGCCCACATGTACACACATACTGCATTCACACACATAAACATGCACACATGCAGATGCATCAAACATAGTATACATACACAAAAGAAACCTAACAGCCTCATAGTCTCATATTAGAGAAAATGATAGTCTCAAACCAGCCACCTGTGCCTACATCTTGAAAAACTGGGGAAAGCAGAGTCAAGGCAATCAGGAAGAAATGACAGCTACAGTTAAATAAAAGCAAAGAAATGTCAATGAACCTTAAAGCAAGTTCTGTGAAATGACCAATAAAACTGACTATTGTTAGCCAAACTAACAATAATATAAAGAAACAACTATAAAAATAAAAGAAGTGGGGCTGGAGAAATGGCTCAGTGGTTAAGGGCACCGCCTGCTCTTCCAGAGGTCCTGAGTTCAATTCCCAGCAACCACATGGTGGCTCACAACCATCTATAATGTTATCTGATGCCCTCTTCTGCAGATAAAGCACTCATATACAATAAATAAATCTTTTTTAAAAATAAATAAAAATAAAAATAAAAGAAGTAAGAGTCATGAGTTACCAATTACAGCGATTAAAGAACAGGCATCAGTAAAGACCTCACAGACAATGGCCACATTAATAATGGTTTAAACACACAATTCCAGACAGACAAATTCCACAATGGAGACAAAATGTCCCGTTCTGTGTTCCATTCTGTCGGGTCTTCAATGGGTACCTGTGGAGGGGGCAGACAAGTGGGGGGACAGGAGACACAAAGAAATGAGGGCAAGTCTGGATTCTGATCAAACCCCGTTTATTGAAAAATTTCACAGAGTTTATACAGGCACAGAGGCATGGGTATTTGTGTAAGCGAGGGTTGCTATGGATACCTAACTCTGGAATGCTCCAGCAGGTATTGACCTTTACAGCTGCTATAATTGCAGAAGAGAGAAATTCCAGAGAGAAAGAGAAATTGTGAAAGATCTGGTTAGTCAGGAAAAAGTTCCCAGAACTGCTGCTCACAGGCAGCTGGCCTTTAATCTGATTTTACCAGGAGTCTTACTGGAAAAGCTAGTTTATAGCCACAAAGGAGTAGCTCGGGGGTCTGGAATGACCAGCCCCCACAATAAACCACAACAGGTGTGTAACTGCCGAACCACGACAGGATCAGCTGGTTTCTGGTAAATGGCAGACTGCTGAAGAAATAGGAACCTAGGCTCTGACAAGATGGCTGAACATTGGCCATGTAGCCCGTCCCCTCCATCTCCTCCCTCTCTTTATTAAAAGAGGAGGTAGATGGATCCATCATATATGGGTGAGCTTTGGTCCCCGGAAGGAGCTGGCATTAACCAGAGGGGGGAAGCATTGACCTGATCCTCCTAGGCCCAGATTGGCCTACTAAGATGTCTTTTTGAGGAGGAGAGGGAGGTCCTGGCCTGCTGTCTGTGGGCGTCCTCAACATACAGCGAACAAGACAGTTTCCGACATCAACCTCTATGCAATCAGGTTTACTTCTCAGGGGACTCAGAGTCAGTCGATCGGGTCCTCCCCCTGCGGTACCTTGTCCTACACCCCTTGCAGGTGCCCATGCCTTATGGCAGGCAATATCTGAATATATACCATTCTCACCATGCCAAGGAAGGGGGAATGGAGGCACATTAGTGTTCAAGCTCCTCATGGCCTTGGTCCGCCAAGTCAAGTCTATGATAATGCACCTGTATCGCTCGGGCATCTCGAGAATTTAGCTGCTGTTTTACAAAAGTAGTAAGGCGTCTAAAAGCCCAAGGTGTGGCCTGCTATTTATCTGAATAGCCTTAGTCCACAAGCTCCAGCCTGTGCACATGGACCTGTATAGGTTTTGCCCATATGGCATCCATTTGCTGTTTGACAAAGGCTATGAGTTTATTAAAGAGAACGGGTCCTAGCGACAGTACTATTAATACGCCAAGCAAGGGACCTAAAAGCGGGAGAAGATATGGGAGGAACCCGCAGAGCCCATTCCAAAGGGGATTATGGAGGAGCTCTTTTCGCTGCTTTTCCAGGTCTTCTTGTAGCTTTTTAATCTTATCTCGAACGATCCCAGACTTGTTAGCATAGAAATAGCACTTCTCCTCTGACCTTGAGATCACCGGCAACCTCATCCATACCAGCATCCACTTGACACACAAGCCTCTCAGGCAGCCAGCATGCAGCATCATGTTCCTGTGAGAAAACACAAACAGAGCCTCCACCCCATATTAATAGAGGGTTGGGTCCATTCCACTGTCCAGTTAAAGGATCTTTCCATTTCACTCTAGCGAAGGATGACTATTAGTGTGCCAGAATCGATCGGCTGTGGAATTTCCTTTGGCATCAAGCAGTGAAAAATTTAAAATAAAGAGAACATGACTCAAAGCATTTTAGGCGATTGGGGGTAAAGTTTCCCCCTTCTTTACTTTTTGTAAATAGGTTTTTACGGTGGAATGAGCTCGTTCCACCATACCTTGTTCTTGAGGATTATAAGGAATACCTGTAACATGCTTTATGAAAAAAGTGTATTTTAACTCTCTAAATTCAGGTATATGAGTAATATCCATTTGTTAAAAGTTGGTTAGAGACCAGTCCTCTGGGATTAACTCCCAGATGTGCTACAGGAAGAAATTGAGGACATGTGGAGCATGCCTTCACAATGGCTCGAGCTTGTTTTTTAGTAACCCTATATTGAAGTCTTAGACTTTGGCTATTAATATGATGTAAATTATGAACTTTTTCAGCCTTTTCTACATTTGTAAGGCGTACCAAATTTTTGGTAGCTGCATCTGCTAATTACCTGTAGCCAAAGGTCCAGGTAAATTAGTGTGAGCTCTTAAATGTCCTATAAAAAAAGATGTTTTCTCTTTTGAATAGCTGTCGGGATTTGAGAAAATAATCCACTAGCCCATGATTGGGGTTGGATTTGTCCTATAGTTTTTAGGCGAGAACTGCCTCTGTTACATGGCCACTATTAGAATATAAATTAAATGAACAAAAGACATAATGTTGGAAAACAACAGCTACCGCTTGCAGCTCAGCAATTTGAACAGTCTTAGCAGTAGTAGGAATAGCACATGTCTGTCCTTCTACTACGTAACCAGCTTTTCCATTAGAAGACCCATCAGTAAAAACCAGCAAACCATCAATCACGGGTTGAAATTGAGTTATCTTAGGAAAAATAACTGGATGTTTATTTAAAAAGTGGAGAAGCCTGTTAGAGGGAAAATGGCTATCCACATCTCCATAAAATTGTGCACAAGCCAACGGCCAATCGTCAGTGTTAGCAGACAGCCGATTCTGTTGTTCCTTAGAATATGGCTGAATAATAAAATCACGTTCTTTACCAAAATGCCTCTTTCCTTGCATTTGACCTATATGAATCAACTTTGTTATGAATTGACGGGAGATAGTCTCTTCCACTAACGCCACGGCTTTCCTAGCTTCAGCTGTAAGCTCCCAGGGTGAGTTTGGAGAGGAATCTCCCTGTAAGATTTTGAATAAGGGCTGCAAATCTCCAGTTGTTAATTTCAAATAAGGTCTAAGCCAATTTATATCAGCAAGCAACTTTTGAAAATCATTTAAAGTCTTTAAATGATCTACTCTCAATGTGATCTTTTTGGTGTTGTATCTGAGAAGGAAAAAGCTGGAATCCCAAATACGAATATGAATCAACCTTTTGGACTTTTTAAGGAGCTATTTGTAGACCAGACTGAGATAATTGGGTTTTCATAAAAGCATAACACAAAAGCACTTGTTGTCAATCCTTTTCAGCAATAAGTATATCATCCATGTAATGAATGATCTATAAATTGGTAATTTTTTTTCTAATCTTTTGTAAAGCTGTAGCTACAAATTTCTGACATAGGGTGGGACTGTTAGCCATTCCCTGAGGCAAAACCTGTGATGATAATCTTTTCATTGGCTTTTTAAAATTCACAGAAGGCACGCTGAAAGCAAAGTGATGGCCATCTTTTGAATGTAAGGGAATAGTGAAAAAGCAATCCTTAAGCTCTATGACAATTTTGAAAGTATCCTTGGAAACAGCCACAGGAGAGGGCAATCCTGGCTGTAATGTTCCCATAAGCTTTAGTTTCATGTAAGTTAAAAAAAAAATTTACATCTCTGTAAGTAATTTAGTTTATCAGTAGATCACGCCCTGTGGAGATCAGGCTGGAACTCAAGAGTTCCTCCTGTGTTAATTCCCCAAGTGTTAGGATTAAAGGTGTGCACCACCACATCCTGTCACAGTCATCCGCCTGCCTCTGCCTCCCAAGTGCTGGGATTAAAGGCATGTGCCACGGTGACTTGTTTAATTGTTTCATTCCAATTCTAGTTAAAAAAAAAAAAAATCTTTAAACATCTCAAACAAAAATTAATCAGGGAAACAAGAAAATTCTAAGTTCTAAGGTAGTTAACTACATTCCTTAGCCTAGTTTAGAAATCTATCAGCCTCCTAGTTCCATCTCTCCAACTAGCCACATGTCTGTAGCCAGGATCATTATCAGTTTTGATCACCCTAGGTTTTCCCAGTGGTCTCACATCCGCAAGCCTTGCAGTAATAGAGGCACCACCCACCGCAGCCAACACCTCTGTTCCTGCCTCGATGGGAGCCAGGGCAAACATAGAAGGACAGTTGCTGCAGCAGGCTCCTCCGTCTAACCGTGCCACATCCTCCCCAAGGGTCAAACCCACAGATAACTAGGAGCAGTGACTGTAAAATTATCTGGCCCAAGGAAATTCTAGCCCTGGGCTTGTTTAGCTAGTTGGATCTAAGCTGGAAACTCTCCGTTGTAAATGTTTGTTTCCAAGGACAAAACTAGTTTATATCTCTTATTTGAGAATCTAAAAAATTTTAGAAATATTTCAAGTAAACATTAAGCAAATAAACAAGAAAATTATAAACACCTTGTTGCTAAGGAGTTTGGAATTAACTCCATTTCCTAGACCAGTTTGGAAAACTGTTAGTCACTTACAAGCAAAAAAATTAAGCAAGAAATTTCTAAATTTTAGGCAATAAACTATTCCTCAGACCGCACTTTTCCAACTGGCCATGTGTTCGCAGCCATGCCTGTTCTTCAAGAGTCAAGCCCCGCAGGCAGCCAACTGTGCCTGGGTCCAGGCCCTGGGGAAGGGCGGGTCTGCTCCTGCCACGGAAGCAATGCTCTTACTGCCTCATGGGCTGTGCGCACCATGTTGGGCTGTACTGTTTTAGAAAATTGGCCAGCGAGTAAAGCTCGGCCCTCTCTCAAGACATAGAGAAAATGAAACAATATTTTAAAAATTAAACAAATTTACAGACATAGACATAGACATAAAATTTGACATGACGATTATAAAGCAATACCCGAGTTCCCTGTGTCTTGAGGGACTGTTTGAATCCCTGTAAGAAAAGCTAATGTTTAGTTAATGCCTGTCCCATCTGTGTGTGTGTGTGTCGCCGTGTCTTACCTTAGTCGATCTATCTCACGATTGGGAGAATCATGGCGATCCAAGTCAATCTGACTCACGGACAAGAAGTCCATGGCAATCTGTGGCAATCTGACTCATGGGCATGAAGTCCGTGGCGATCTGTGGCGATCTGACTCACAGACATGAAGTCCATGGCGATCCGTGTCAATCTGTCTCATGGGCATGAAGCCCCTGGCGATCTGTGGATCACTGTGCGGATCTTCACTCACAGAGTGGGCATTTCTCCATGGCGACCTCTGTGGAGGGGCAGCTGCAGCTGAAGAGCAGCGCTCACCAAGACTCCCACCATTCCACAAGACCACACTGGGTGCCAACTGTTTCATCCTGTTGTGTCTTCAATGGGTACCTGTGGAGGGGGCAGACAAGTGGGGGGACAGGAGACACAAAGAAATGAGGGCAAGTCTGGATTCTGATCAAACCCCGTTTATTGAAAATTTTCACAGAGTTTATACAGGCACAGAGGCATGGGTATTTGTGTAAGCGAGGGTTGCTATGGATACCTAACTCTGGAATGCTCCATGAGGTGTCTGTCTACCTTTACAGCTGCTATAATTGCAGAAGAGAGAAATTCCAGAGAGAAAGAGAAGTTGTGAAAGATCTGGTTAGTCAGGAAAAAGTTCCCAGAACTGCTGCTCACAGGCAGCTGGCCTTTAATCTGATCTTACCAGTAGTCTTACTGGAAAAGCTAGTTTATAGCCACAAAGGAGTAGCTCGGGGGTCTTAGAATGACCAGCCCCCACAATAAACCACAACAGGTGTGTAACTGTCGAACCATGACAGGGTCAGCTGGTTTCTGGTAAATGGCAGACTGCTGGAGAAATAGGAACCTAGGCTCTGACAAGATGGCTGAACATTGGCCATGTAGCCCATCCCCCACAGTTCTGGAAATCACAAGGTCTACAAACTCATGCAAGGGGAAAAAAAAAAGGAGAACTTGGCAGTCTCTTATCTACGTGGGAAAATGAATTGGTACTCCAAATAGTTCTAACAACAAAATCAGGGCCAAACATCTTCACTGGCAATTTCTATCGCTCATCTATAGAAGAAGTAACTGCATTTATCCAGTCTCCCCACAAATTAGAAAGGAGGGGAACATTTACAAACTTATTTCATGAAGCAAGTAATTATCCTGATGCAAAGGAAGGAAGAAATGGAAAGAGGAGGTAGGAGGGGAGGAAAGAGGGCAGGAAATGAAGGAAATGAGAAAGTTAGTACAAGAGGGGAAAACCAAACCAGTAGTCCTTGTAAATATAAGTACAAAAATCCACAGCTTAGGCGCTGGAGACCTGGCTCAGAGGTCGGGAGCACTGGCTGCTCCTCCAAGGGTCCTGAGTTCAATTTCCAGCAACCACATGGTGGCCCACAACCATCTATACTGGTGTCTAATGCCCTCTTCTGGCATACAGGCATACATGCAGGCAGAACATTGTATACATAATAAATAAATGATTTTTTTTTTAATCCACAGCTTAAAACTGTCAGGCAGTTTCCACAGATACAGTACAAGCAACAAGATCCCTCAACCAAGTAGATTTTAGCCAAGAAATGGAAATAGTTTGAGATCAAAGCAATCCCACATTAACAAATGAAAGAAGAAAATCAAACCATTTTTCCCATTTTTCTTTCTTTTCTTTTCTTTTTTTTTTTTTTTTTTTTTTTTTTTTGGTTTCTCGAGACAGGGTTTCTCTGTGTAGCCTTGGCCATCCTGGACTCACTTTGTAGACCAGGCTGGCCTCGAACTCACAGCGATCCGCCTGCCTCTGCCTCCCAAGTGCTGGGATTAAAGGCGTGCGCCACCACGCCCGGCTAATCAAACCATTTTTATCAATGCAAAAACATCATGAATCTGCGCATTTGGAATTAGGGAAACTCAGAAGTTAGTTAGGCTGGGCATGGTGGTACACATCTCAAATCTCAATACTCAGAAAGCAGAGACAGGATGAGCTCTGTGAGTTTGAGGCCAGCCTGGTCCACATGGCAAGTTCTAGGCATAGTAAGACTGTCTAGAAAGGGGCTAGAAAGGGAAAAAAAAACTGAAAGAAATTATGAAATGTGAGCATAAATAAGTAGAAAACATAGCTGAGAGCAATAAATTTTAAGTTCATTTTGAATCTTTGCACACAAGTACACAGACATACATATACACACAGACATACATATACACGTTAAAAATAAAGTAAAAAAAATTAAAGGGGGGTACTGGAGAATTAGCTCAGAATTAAGAGTGCTTCCTGAACTTTTAGAGGACCCTAGTTCCCATGGACCCATGGGGCTGGCCCCAACTGTCTGTAACTCCAGTTCCAGGGTATCAGATGACCCTTTCTGGTCTCTGTGGATACCTGCACTCATACAGACACAAACACATAATTAAAAATAAAATGAATGTTTTTTTTAAGTAAATAAAATGCTAAACCCTAGCAGGAGTGATTAAAAAAAAAAATAAAACAGAGACAAAAGCCAAATTGTTAATGTCAATAATTTTAAAGAGAACGTTCTACAAACTCATAGTGTCAGGGGAAAAAAGGATCCCGTAAGCACAGTATACCAAAAAATGACTATCTGGTTAAAGGTACAAATTCGCTACATAGTGCAACTTATTAAATTGGCATAAACTGAATTATGGTGGATCCAATAATGACATTGAATTTGCCTAAATTTCTATCTTTCTTCCTTCCTTTTTTTTTTTTTTTTTTTGTGTGTGTGGGGGGGGGGGGCGGGGCATTCAAGACAGGGTTTCTCTGTACCCCTTGGCTGTCCTGGAACTTGATCTGGACCAGGCTGGCCTCGAACTCACAGAGATCCACCTGCCTCTGCCTCCCCAGTGCTGGGATTAAAGGCACACGCCACCTCCATCACTACACCACCACCCACGCTTTTTTTCTTTCCTTTTTAAAATACTTACATTTACTTTTATTATCTCTATATGTCTGCCGATGTGTGCGATGCCCACAGAGGCTAGAAGAGGGTGTCAGACTCCTAGAGCTGGAATTACGGGTGGCAGTGAGCCCAGTGTGGGAGCTAGGACAACCTGGGTCCCTTGCAGGAGTGGCCAGTGCTCTTGGTCACCGAGCTGTCTCTCCAGCCCTCCTAACTTTCTAATGAAGACAAGTTCAGAACCGGGTGCTTCATCTGGCCATTCTTCCACATTTGGGTGAAATACTGACACCAATATCTCCCAACTTAGTCCAGAAAGTAGAAAGAGAAGGAATATTGTCCAACTCTTTATAGGATGCCAGGAAACTCTGGACAAAGATAATTCATTAATGTTTTGCTAGGTGGAGCAATCATATATTAGATCGGACACAATCAAGTCCACCACTAGAAACAAAATATTAGGATTTTGTTTTTGTTTTTATTTTTGTAAAGCAAAGTTTCAACAAAACATCTAACAATAAATGCCAAGGTCCAACAGAGTAACCAGCCTTCCAGGGAGAATCCATGCCAGGCTGTCAGATTTCCTTCAATGCAGAGCCGGGCATGGTGGCACACGCCTTTAATCCCAGCACTCAGGAGGCAGAGGCAGGCGGATCACTGTGAGTTTGAGGCCAGCCTAGTCTACAAAGCCAGTCCAGGACAGCCAAGGCTACACAGAGATACCCTGTCTCGAAAAAAGGGGGGCCCTAGACGATCCTAATTTCTATCAGTGCTGACTAGGCCTTCCACACCCCCAGGCCACCACAAAGCCAAGCCGAAAAGATTATCCTGGTCCAGTGTGTGTGTGTGTGTGTGTGTGTGTGTGTGTGTGTGTGTGTGTCTGTGTCTCTCTGTGTCTGTCTGTCTCTCTGTCTCTCTTCCCCTCCCCCTCCCTCTACCTTTTTGTCGCTAATAAATTCCTTCCCAGAGGAGTCTACCCTCCTCCTAAGGTCCCAGAGACACAGTACCACCAAAGTCCAAGCTGAGAAACCAATGCATGTACTCGACTTCTCTACAGAGGGTAAAGGGATTACAAACGGGTGTGGGCGAGCCTCTCCCCACAGGCTACACCTAAAAAGCCTTACCCAGCAAGGATGAGGACCTTCCTGAAGCCACAGAAACCAAGTCCCTGCTCTACTCTTTCCCTCCGCAAGGCCTCCTGCAGAGTTGCCATGAGGTCAGGATCAGCCCCACTCTGCGGAGGAGCTAAACTGTCAAAAACTCCAGCTGGGGTGACTCAACATGTAAATCCAACCTGAGGGTCTGGGGAGACAGCTCAATGGGTAAAGTGTTTGCTGTGCAAGCAGGAATTGAGAGGCCCAGCACCCCAGCAGGGCAGGCAGCAGTGTTTGAACAGAGACAGGGGAATCCCAGGACCTTGCTGGACAATCATTCTAGACAAAAGGGACAGTTGAAAGTTAAGTAAGAAGCCAGACGTGGTGGCGCACGCCTTAATCTCAGAACTTGGGAGGCAGAGGCAGGCAGATCGCTGCGAGTTCCAGGCCAGCCTGATCTACCATGCAAATCTAACATTGGGCCACAAACATCCGCCCCCCCCCCCCCCAGTCATCCTCAAAGCCTTTTCCACCCAGGACACCAGGGATAGGAGACTATTTCTAAGTGTCCCTGGGAGGGTGGGAGTACAGTGGTCTGGGCTGACACATCCTGCCCATCTTGCGTGTAGAAAAGCCAGAGAGCTGACATGGGGCAATGGGGGAGGCATGTAGGCATGTAAACTGAGGAGAAAAATCACCCGTGAAAAGTCATCTAGCTGGGCACTCAGATGCGATGATAGATTTTGTACACCAGATGGCGCTCAAAGATCAGAATTGCTTCTAGCATCTTAGGCTGTAGAAAACACCTGTCCTCACAGGCACTCACTCACGATGTTTCTATTAATAGACAAAGACTGATTTTTGAAATCACGCACTGACACCAAGCAGAGGGCTCCGATCCAGGCCCCCTCTCATCAGCTCTGCTGCTTGGTGTTTGACCTGTGAGCATTCTCTGTTTGCCTTCACATCTAGTAAATTCTATCCTGTCTAAGATGCCAGGTTTTAACTTGAAATGCTGGAGAAGAGTTGCCGCGACACAGAATAAAATCTGCATGTCACAGGGAACAGCCCAGAAGCCCCAGATTTTCCTTCTAGCACCCGCACCCCCAGTGACTACATGTTCATCCCTGGGATGGTCTTCCCGGGCCACCTCAAGCCGTTGTGTAGGACATTTCAGAAGACAGCGTCCTAAGATGCTCAATCCACCTGTGAGCTACTGAAAGTGCAGGTCCTGGGGTGACCCCCCAAAGAGGGCTCCAGCAGGGTGGGCAGTGGTGGCATATGCCTGTAATCCCATCACTCAGGAAGCAGGAAGATCTCTGAGTTTGAGGCCAGCCTATTCTACAAAATGAGTTCCAGGATAGCCAAGGCTACAAAGAGAAATCTTGTCTCTCAAAAAACAAACAAACAAACAAACAAAAAAGGGGTCCAACAAATGCACAGGCTTTTTTGTCCAGGTGACTGAAGTTCTAAGCCGGAACTGGAGTTTCTACAAGACCACCCGCTGGGATGGGGCACGTGACACCCAAAAAGAGATCTCTGCCTGGCCACCTAAATCCCAGCTTCACATGGTCCTGCACATAGCCCTGGGGGACCCTGCCCAGAATTCAGGGCCACAGGCATATCTCAGTTTTGCAAAGCCAAGCATTCATGGTGCTCCTGGTAGATACTTGAGGGACAGAGGGGCAAATGAAGAAAGGGAAGGAAGAGGGGCTGTCTCACACCGATGAGCCTGGAAACAGCCAGGGCTGTTTAGGCACCTGTGAGCAGGTTCCAAGAAGCTGGCATGACAAGAGGAGAACTTGTTAAGTGGGACAAGTACGTGGCAAGAGGCTATTGTGTGAGCCTCGTGACAGGACTGAGGTTGGTCCCTGTAGTTTTTTTTTGTGTTTTTTTTTCACTCTGAAGTACTTTGTTTTTTAAAGATTTATTTATTATTATGTTTACAGTGCTCTGCCTGCATATACACCTGCCAGCCAGAGGAGTGCATCATATCACATTATAAATGGCTTTGAGCCACCATGTGATTGTTGGGAATTGAACTCAGGACCGCTGGAAGAGCAGACAGTGCTCTTAACCGCCCTGTAGCTATGGAGGCCATGTGGCCAGAAGCTCAGAGCTCCCGACTCAGCAATGTTGCAGAGAGACTAGAGGTTCGGAAGGTACAGGAACCAGAAATCCCTCCCCCAGCCAAAACCTCAGGTAGACCCCAAACACTGAAGAGGCAAGTAGAGGTGCCTAAGCTGAAGAGGTGTGGGGTGGAGCCCACTTCTTTACTACAGCTGCACTAAGAGTCCTGGAGTGCTGCTCCAGAGAGTACCAGGAGCCGAGTCCTTACAGCTGTGCTGGAGGCCAGTTCTACGAGGTCAGCCCACAGCCACACTTCAGTGTCCTTCCCAAGGCCAGCCCTTTGCTCTGTTGTCCTGAGGCCTCCTCCTCCTCTGGCATCCCTTCTCTAGAGGAATCATGGCTGGTGTCACCTGCTTGCTTATGTTCTTGCTCAATGTGCATTTTCTTCTTCTTAAAAGGACACTAAAGAGAGACGAGCATGATGGCACAAGCCTGTAATCCCAGCACTCGGGAGGCAGAGGCAGGCAGACCTCTGTGAGTTCAAGGACAGCCTGGTCTACAAAGAGAGTCTAGGATAGCTAAGGCTACACAGAGAAACCCTGTCTTGGAAAAAAAGAAAGAAAATTAAAAGAAAACAGGAGGGGGAATGACTAAGAGAACAACAGTAGTGCAATATTTACAAAATCTTAAGCAAAACAGACCTCACTCCAGGAGCGAAACTGCAGAAGACCACTCTGGCCACACAGGACGCAGTCTGTGTGGTTAACAAGGAAACTAGCACAGCTGCTGACAAAAGTCAGCCTTGCCCCCGCTCCCTGGGTTCCAGGCCCTACGAGGCACATTTGATTAATTCATTTTCTCTCTGCAAGGAGCCTACAAGTACCAGTGCTGTCCCCAATTAGAGATGACGAATGAAGGTCTGGCAGGAGAAAGACAGCTGCGTAGCATGGAGGGACAGTGAGCATCTGTATTCCCAGTCACAGAGGTGGCAGACACACCACAGACCAGGAGAGCAAAGATGGGGGGACATCTTTTATGACAGTGGGGTGTATGATCTCTGATAAGAAAGCAATGGACACCTCTGCAAACAGGCGAAGGAAGTCATCCTCATGAGACCCCTATGACTCCGTCACAACTCCAAAGCGCGGCCGAGTTCTCCAGTTACCAGAGAGACACCAGCGCCTTGCTTTCCCGGCGTGCAAGAGATCTGGTCTCCAGTGCGCGCACTTGCAAGTTGGCTTCCTCCAGAAGCAGGTCCGGGTTGAGGTCCAAAAACCAGGGGTGCTTTGGGGTACTTTCCTCATCATCAATAGATGCGGAAGGACAGAGGAAGAAGCAAAATGTCACTCCAGGCCCCAGGAAAGCCATGCTCCTTCCACAAGGAGTGACTGAGCTCCACTGTCCGGGGAGCCTTGCCTAGTTGTTTCGTTTTGTTTCGTTGAGACAGAATCTCTCTATGTGGCCTGGCTGTCCTTGAACTCAAATATGTAGGCCAGGTTGGCTTTGAACTCACAGAAATTCACCTGCCTCTGCCTCCTGAATGCTGGGGTTAAAAGCATGCACCACCACACCTAGTTCTTGTCCAGTTTTTACCCATTACACACACATTGGGCCCGGGGAGGGGGGGGCTGTTAAAAATGTGCCAAGTCACGTGATGAGCCCACTGAACTTTTAAAAGTTCTTTTGTAAACTCTTTTTTTTAAACTTAGTTTTTTGAAGAGATTCTAAATGTTTTGAGAGGGGGACAGGGGGTGGGGTGGAGTTGGGACTTGTGTGAGCATGAGAGGAGCCACAAGAGGGCCAGTCCTCAGGGGGTGCTTTAAGGGAGGCATATGGGCAGGGGTCATGGGGAGCAGGTGGTGGGGTGGGGGTGCAGAGGAACAGCACCTCAACACCCTTTGTGTGGGTGTGGGGAGGGTGAGGCAGGGCGGGCCTGCCACCTGCAAAAGCAGAATGGCCCATGTCCACCATGTCCCCGCTTAGCTCTCAAGGGTGAGAGGGGGGCAGCCAGAGAATGGAATGAAGGCTGCCCCCTCCAAAAGCAGAGGCTAACTGGCTGCCTTGAAGGAAGCCGGTGACCTTTGGAGCAGAGCCCCCCCAAGGAGGAGCTGTGAACAAGCCTGCTGCGAGAAAGAACCTCCCAGGGCAGCCCTCCTTACCTGCTCCGTAGGAGGCCTACGTAGGGCTTCTACTGCTGCGACCAAACACCATGACCAAAAAGCTGGCTGGGGAAGGAAAGGGTTTATTCAGCTTACACTTCTACATTGCTGTCCATCATCAAAGGAAGTCAGGACGGGAACTCAAGCAGGGCAGGAAGCTGGAGCCAGGAGCTGATGCAGAGGCCATGGAGGGACGCTGCTTGCTGGCTTGCTTCCCCTGGTTTGCTCAGCCTGCTCTCTTATAGAAGCCCAGACCACCAGCCCAGGATGGCGCCACCCACATTCGCTAATTAAGAAAATGCTCTACAGCTGGATCTTAGGAAGGCATTTTCCTCAAAGAGCTTCCTCCTTTCAGATACCCCGGCTTGTGTCAAGTTGACATAAACCCTCTCAGCACAGAGGTGGATGCTGGGAGTGTCCACAGGCCTCAGCAGCCAGGAGACAAGGGGCCAAATTCCAGCTTTACCGACAACCCCTCAAGAGGCTCCAATCTCAGTCTACAGCATCATGGTGTGTTTAGTCTCCTTCCAGGAGCACCGCAAACGTACCAGGATTAAGCCCTGCAGACAGTAGCTCCACTCCTAAGGTGGGTAGGACCCCCTACAAGGGGCGGACACTAGTTACCCCCTGGCTGGGATGTCTCTTGGAATGTCAGGTCACCCACACAGGCACCCAGGTCTCTGCTGTTGGCATGGAAGTTGCCGGCCCCAGCCAGGTTGCTTAGCGACCTCTGGCATTATCACCTGCAGCCACCATCGAGTCCCAGGGTAAAAAGGACAAACCCGACACCCTCCCCCCTCTCTCCGTGTCCCCCTGGGGTGCTCCCCTTCCTTCTCTCCCCAGGCTTCTACAGTAAATCTTATACCATGGATGTCGTGTGTGCTTATTTACCATCTGCACCCTGCCTGGTTTCCGGAGCGCTGCTGTAACACTGGGGACTCTATCGAGTTTCTCACCAAAGCTCTGACTTGAGATAAAAACCACTGTGATGCTACCACCTTTGCCTACACACTACCTGCTTCTGGCTGGTTCCGGGATCAAACAAACAAACAAACAAACAAACAAAAACGGTCAGTCTGCAACGGGTGGGAGGAAAGAAACTGGCAACTTTGTTATCCCAGGGTTCCTCCTTGGCAAACAAAACAAACAATAATCTGTTTGATTAAGGAGCAGCAACTTGCGGGTGAGGCCTCACTCCTATGGACCTCCAAGCACAGGTAACCTCAGAGAGCCCTGCCAATAACCAAGAGAGGCATATGGGCCTGGGCATCCAGCGTGCAGTTGCTGCAGGTGCACATGGAAGCATGCCGTGTGCAGATGTCTCCTCAGCCAGCTCACGACTCACCAGCACCAATTATACTCTCTGAGGGCTACTTTCTGGCTGCTTTGTGAGTCACCTCCCCCAAAACAAAGTAGCTTAAAATGGCGAGGAACACTCACAGCAGCCGTCGCCATCTCCTGCGCAGTTGCAGTCAGCGCCTTAGGCTCGTCACCCACACGGCTGTCCTGGTGCTGCTGGTATTTGGGGACTGTGGCTGCGGTGTTGGCCTAGCACCCACACATTGCCTGCACTTCCTCCAAGCAGGATGGGGGGGAGGGGCTAGGCTGTGAACCCAGGTTGAGGATGGTGGAAGCTCTGCTCCATTTTGTGCCTCAGCTCAGCTGAGGTAGATAGCCAAGATAATGGTTGATGAGGTTGCTGGTCCACAGGCCTGCCCAGGTCAGGATGGAGGAGCAGACACCTTACCTCCTGAGATGGTGAACACAGCTAGAGGTCTGTCCCAAGCCCTCTGTGGCTCTTATGGCTCCTAAGACTGAGCAGGCATGAGCTCACACCTCTGCCCAGGGAGGCATTCCCAGACACTCGGCTTATGGGGCGGCAGCGGGTAGCGGGGGTGGGAGAACAACACAGACGGAGCCTGAGCTCCACTGGCAGCAGCCTTGGTCGCAGAGGAGGTGGACCAGAGGAAATGTGGTCTTTGAGGAAGGAGGAGCATGCCGCTTGGCTTCTGGGCCACTCCACGTGAGCCGCAACAGATATCAAGGAAAGCAGGGGCTTTGTCTGGTGACAGGTCATGTCCAGACGCTGCTGAGGGTCCCACAGACAGTGCTGGGCTATAAGGCAAAGCTCACTTGTTAAAGGTTTGCCTTTAGTGGCTGGGCCTGGTTTGGAGTCACTGGCTTCATTCATACCTTCGGCACGGCAGGGATGACCGAAGAGCAGCTTTGGGTAGGTTCTAGCTGAGGGACAGGGAAATGAGCCGGATACCGGCCATACAGCTCAGTGGAGGGTACAGTCTCACTGCAGGTGAGACAGGCTGTCTTGCCCCGGAGCACAGCAGCAGCTATGAAAGGGACTTCCCAAGGGAAAGCAGCACAGCTGGTTTGAAGTCCGTGGGTGGTCCTGGCTACTGAGGCCATGTCACTGGATTGGCTAGTCCCCCCACCATGCTGGAGAGAGAACCTGGTGCCTGCTGGACAAGCACTGTAGCACTCACTGTGCCCTGGCTCCAGGGGCTGAGCACTTGGGAAGCTGCAGATCCTAGAAGTCCCCCTGGGGCACAAGATCCAACCTACTAAAGGCTCTCACCACCCACACTTGACATGTAATTCTTCTGTGCTAGAGGGTTAAGATGTATTTGGAAGGGTTTCGTTTTGTTTCTGCAATTCTTTGACCGTTGAGTCTCTGCTGCAGTTTGTTGACAACTGTTGCGCATGCTAGAGGGCTCTCTTCAGCAGCCATTACGCTGCTGAGCAGCGAGGGTGTGGCTGGGCCCCTAGGCACACAGGTAAGGATCCCAGGCCGTGAACATCACAGGCCTGCATCCAACCTCCACCCAAGATGGTGCTTTCACAGCCCAGTGGGGCGGCCCTGTGCTTTGTTCCTGGCTACCCAGCGAAGAAGTCAGACCAGCACTGTTGGCTTTGTTTCTTAACAATTAGACTTTATTATACAATCCAACAATCCTATACAAGAAGGAAAAAGAGTTAAAGGGAAACAAGAGTAAACCTTCCGGTATCTGTTCCACAGGACGGATCCCCAGGTGTCTCTGGTCTGTACGCTGGTCTGGCTTGTAAGCTGGTCTCTCCCCAAATCCACGTGGGATCCTACTCCAAAGGATGTAGTCTTTTCCTCACTTTTCCGCCTGCGTCTCTCTCCGCATGCAATGGCAGGTCAGGTCGCGGCCAGTTATCTTCACCCCTGTCGCGACCCTTCCGACCAGCGGAAAATAAGGACACAACCCGAGCGTTCTTCTCCAGGCGGTTTATTCAGGAATTTTCAGCAAGCTTCTCCTGCACCCCAGCGCCCCTCTTATATCCTCTGCCTCACCCAATCAGCAGCTCTTACGTCGGTAGCTCCAATTGGTTCCCGACAAGGCGGGATGCATAGTCAGAGCAAAGCGCTGCCCACAACCCGAATAAGGACTTGTTTACCAGGAGCAGAATTGCAAGTCATTTTGCCTGGCAGGTTGCCAGGCGCCATCTTAGGGAGGGTGATAGCTTCAGCTTCCCACACACCCCCTTCAATGTTCGATTAGAAACACAATAGCCCAGCCAGAGACCCCCCATCTGCTTCCTGAATTCCAGACCCAGGATGGCTCCATCCAGTCTATCACAATGTATTCGTTTTGTTTCCAAGGGACAAAGCCCGCCATGACTTCTTTCGCCTGGGACAAAGCTTACTTACAATCCTTCCCACACAGCACCTGAAGAGAGACTTGGGTTTGAGATGGAGTAATTCCAGGGTCTTAGATCTGAGGAGAGCAGTAGGTTGAGGTCTGGGTACCTGTGCTCCCCAATAAGCTGCTTTGGCAAAAGGATGGAATAGAATGCAACCCTGGCATAGCCCCTGGCAGCCTCAGGTTTAAGGGGGCAAAGTAGGGAGACTGACTGTTCTTTTGGTTTGGTTTGGTTTTTGGTTTTTGGTTTTTTGAGACAGGGTTTCTCTGTGTAACAGCTCTAGCTGTCCTGGAACTCTCTCTGTAGATCAGGCTGGCCTCAAACTCATAGAGATCCTCCTGCCTCTGCCTCCCAAGTGCTGGGATTAAAGGCGTGTGCCACCACTGCCCAGCAAGACTGACTGTTTTAAAGGTAAAGATTGCTAGCTGGGTGGTGGTGGTGGTGGCTGCGCACACCTTTAATCCCAGCACTCAGGATCTCTGTGAGTTCGAGGCCAGCCTGGTCTACAAAGTGAGTCCAAGACAAGCAGGTCAATCACACAGAGAAACCCTGTCTCGAAAAACCAAAAAACCAACCTACAACAACAAAAGGTAAAGATTGCTTTACACTGTTGCCTTAAAGAGTTAATGTGACAGACCTAACCCCAGATCACCCAGCAGTCTTCTTCTGGCCCCTGCCTACTATAAAAGCCCCTGAGACACTCATCCTTGCCTGATGGATCTGGTGATGCCTTGGCTGGGGCACCAGCAGGGACACTGCTTTCCTGGTGAGGGGTGGGAGCTAAAGGTTGGACCAGAACCATGAGGGCTTTGCCAAATGCTGTCCAGAACACTTCTGCATCCAAACTGTCTGCCTTTCTGAGCAGGCACAAGGCGTACGGGAGAATATCTGCTCCTGGTCCCCTGCTGTCAGGCAAAGCGAGAGGCAGGCTCTGAGCTACCCTCGCAGGAGGATTCTGGGCTGGCTGCCAAGCTGGACCATAGGGACACACACCCTGGCTGCCCTTTGGCTAGCCTTACCTTCCTAGATGGGCAGCCTGTGACTCACTGCCTCCCTGGCTGTCATCACACTTAAAAAGACCTCTCTGCCTCCAGTTTTCTCACTTCTGGGAAACCTCTCAGCAGCCCAGATTCTCGACTTTGAACTTTTCTGAGACTCCAGCTCCAGTGTTTGGGGGAGCGACCTATTTTCTTACCGCGTTGCCCCCTGCTGTACTTTGGACTCAACTCCATCCCTCCGGCTCCCACCACCACCAACCCTCTCCACCCCTCAACCCCCAACCCCCAACCCCGCTTTCCATGAACAGCTTTTTGCTCTCAGTCCCCGAAGCGCACAATACAGAATCTGACCTGAGGGGGTCTCAGTAAGCAAAGTACCTACTGTGAAGGGCTAGGACCTAAAGTTGTATCCCCAGCGCCCAGGTGAAAACTGGATGAAGAGGTGCATGCCTGCAAGCCCAGCACAGACTTGAGAAGCAGCTGGTGAGCTGGCGAGCCCTGCCCTCAGTGAGAGACCTTATCAGAAGAAACAAGATGGAAAGCAAACAAGAAAGGTACCCGATCTCCATCCCTGGCCTCCACACCCACGCAGATCTGTGCAACACTCCAAGGTACAAGTGTGCACACAGGAAACACATATGCACATACACATGAGAAATGAACAGATATATGCATGGAACCCAACTGCAAAGAGTTTCATCCGGGAAAGAAGCCGTCAGAAATCTCATGCTGCCTTTCATGGACAAGAGGAATCGCAGGCTCCCCAAACAAAAGACTCAACGTGGGCATTGTGAGTTTGAGCCTGAGCTTATCTCACAGCCTCCAGAAGCAAAGACCCTGCCAACTCCTAGCCCTCAGACCCTCACTTCAGAGCCCCTGGCACAATGAGGTGTCCCCTGCCGTGGTACCTACTGTTTGGGGAGACAAAGAGACATTTTCCCCTCAGATGGAGAGGATGGAGAAGGTAACAACAGACCAGCCAGTCTCCGAGAACCGTTGAGTTTATTGGGGTTACAGCCAGGGACATGGTGACCCTCAGGCAGTTGTATCACAGTAGCAGGGATGACGGCTCAGGAAGATGTGTCCTGGAGTTCAGGGCGTAACTTGCAGGCCACACCACCACTGCTCTCCCCTGCCCTCACTATTTTATGGAACCTTGGGGAGGTTTTGTGTGTCTCTGCATTTCTTGGTCTTGAGCCTCTTCTGCCTTCCCTCTCCTTCCCTGAGGGCTTGGTTCAAGCAGAGGAAAATGTAACAGAGCTGAGCCATTTCTGTCCCGGTGCCCCCAAAAGTGACTTTATTTTGGATAACGAGTCTTTGCAGTAATTAAGGCAAAATGTGTTTGGGGGAGCTGTGTGGTTGACGGTCTTTTATGAAGAAAAGATGGGGGGCCACGGGGAAGCTGGCGAGAGCCACCTGGGGAGATGAGCACTGGGAGCCCAGGAGAGGGCCTTGGCACTCTTGCCTCACAGCCTCGGAAGGAGTGAGTCTGGCCACAGCTGGCTCCCAGACCTTCACCTCTGGACCCTGAGGCATCCACAGGCTGTTTCTGAGATTCCGCTATGGCAGGCCAGGGCCCAAATCCACCCAGCCTGCTAAGTTCCCTAGTGAGACAGTCACTTGGAGCACTGGGTAAAGGGACAGTGCTCTTGAGTCACTTCTTTCATGAGCACACACTGGGTCTGTCCCGTGTCTGCGTGCTAGGCTAGGGGTTAGAGCACTGACTCCCATGAACCTTCCCCTCTACATGAGGTAAACTTCACACCCCTGTCAGTGGGATCCACTTCAGAGAGTGGGAAATCAGTAAGCACATAGGAGGTGTCTAACAAGTGCCTAATGAACCAACTTCTTATAGGTCTGTGGTAGCTGCAAGGTTTCAGACACACACACACACACACACACACACACACACACACACACACACACGAAAGAAGGGATGGATAGGTGGAAGAAAGTAGCTCTAATTATAACAGCACTGAGGGATGCTCCAAGGCATCTCATGGTCACTAGACCAGAGCTAGTGGAATGTCTGACATCTAGTTTTCCTTACTTGGAACTCAGATTAGGACAGCTCTGGGAAGCCACAAAAACTCAGCCTGGAAAATGTCTATCCACGGTGAAAACAAACAAAGGTCACAATGCTACACTGTCCATCCTGTGCATTTCCTACATGGTGACAATGGAAAGGCCCACTCGGAACCTCTTCCTCACAACTGGGTTGTCTCTCCATGGCTCCCCAGACCAGGAGTAACCTGGAAGGGGACCCAGGAGAGGTCAGGTTTCCTCCCGACATGGGCAGGCATGAGGACAGAAGGTGTGAAGCGTGTCTAGCCAGTTTCACATCCATCCACGTGGAGAATTTCCTCCTAAATAAAGTCTATGGACAAGCTTCTGGCTTCCACACCACAGTGGTCTGTGACACACGGTGACCACAGGACAAGTTCCGTCACTTCCCTTTGCCTGAGTTTAGAGCAGAGTTTCTATAGCAAAGTACTGCTGACTTTGGAGCTGCAGGACACTATCTGGGAGGGTCATCCTGCACACTGTGGGGAGCTGTGAGGTGACCCTGGCCTCTATCCATAGCAGGGTAACTCTCCCAGTTGTGATAACCCAAAATGCCTCCAGACATTGCCCGTGGAACCTAGTGGGGGAATGTTACCCATCGTAAGAACCATTCCTTTATAGAGCTTGAGACTCAGACCACACACAAACCAGAGTCTGGCAATTCCAAATGTGCCACCACCACCCATGGCCCCAGATTACTCTCTACCTACCAAAGGCCCCTCGAAACCCAGCTCCAGGCTTTCAGCCATGGTTTTGGCCCTGAACAAGGACCTACCAGAAGGGCCCTCCTAGGCTCTCTGCGGTTCCAGCTAGCTTAGGAGAAAGGGAAGCCCTATGAAGGGAGAAAACTGGGGAAGGGAAGGCTGCTGTGGGCCCTGACTGCCCACTACACTTGATTCTGACTGTCTTACTGCAGCCCCCCACCCCCCTGCCCCCCGCCCCCCTCCCCCCACCGTGCTCAGCAGTAGCACTTGTGGCCACCAGCATTGCACACTCTCCCGGCTCACCCACATGTTTCACCCTTGCCGGCCTGTATCCACAGACTCCCTCATTAACTAATTGCCAATTAAACCCTGTGATAGTGCCATTTGTTTCCTGCCTGTTAAAACCAGTAACGCTGAACTTGGGATGAGCAGTGCAATCAGCCCCTGACCACAGCATGGCTCTGTCCTGGCTCTCTGTTCCAACAAGCTCGCTTTCTGCTGCCCCCATTTGAATGGCACGCCACATCTCTGCAGCCTTCTAATCTGGGACACTAATGCTCTTAGTGTATTCTTTCTCCCCCTCCAGTTATTTCTGTCCACTTCATCTTCTCCGCTGGACTCAGGGATTTGGACGGAGACAAGGAAGGGATTGTATCTCACCCTATATACCTAGAAGTATTTTGTTTGTTTCCCATTTTTCTTCACTGCCTGAACACACTCCTTTTTAAAGGTAGTTTTTGGAGAGATCTATACAACTCCCAGCTTTTAGGAGTCTCTAGATTCATCCTTTGGTTTTCAGATTCTATTCCCCAAGCCTGTATGTGACTCCCCAGGGCATAGCATTTTCAAAAACCCATCTCCTCATTGCAGGAGCCCGACCGAGTTCTTTGTGTACCCTTGGCCCTTAAATGTTTAACTCTGGGGTTTTCCTTGGACTGCTCGAGGCTGAACAAGACCTCCCGACAATCACTGTCCACTCGCGAAGACCAAACTAACTAAGCGCCTGGGTTGTTGGGGCCAGGGTTTTGGTCAGTGCTCTTCCCATGTGGACAACTGATTTACAGTACTCTCATTTATGGCTCTCAAACCCATAGGCAACTTTACAGCAGGGGGAGCTGGAAACCCACCTGTCCCGCCTGCCCACTATACTCGGGTTCTGGCTACCCTACCTGTAAAGCCAGGCATCCCCCACTGCCCAGAAGGCAGCACATTTCCCCCCTCACTCATGTTTGACCCTTGCAGGCCTGTATGCACAGCCCTTTCATTTATGTAGTACCAATTAAGTCCTTGTTTAAATAGATCCAAACTCAATAAAAATTTATTGTGAGTGGTTTCAGTGGAAACAAAGTGAGCTGATCCCCTGGTTTGTCCTTAAAGAAAGTTGCTACTGTCCAATCTAGGCAACTCCTAGCCAGGGAGGCTAGGTGCCTGGGAGGAGCTGATGATACAGACAGAGGGAGGCCTAAAATTCCATCACAGGCTGGAAAAGACAATTCCCAATAAGAATGACTGGCATTCAGTTAGAGAAGATGCCCGGAAAACAGAGAAAACTCACAATGAAGGTTGGAGCTGGACTTTTGGCTACTTTATTGTTTTCTTCTTCCCACCCCCTACACCACGCCATCCCTTCCAACACTAGGCAGGAGAGGCAGAAGGTTAGAGGGGAAGAGGGAGTCAGTATCATTTGACTACTTCCTGTTGACTAGAGCCACTGAGTACCTTGGGGCAAGTTTGATCCTTGTAGTTAGGATATCTCCAATCAGCAACACAGCAGGGGCAGCAGGAGCAGCAACAGGGGCAGCAGGAACAGCGGGGGCAGTGAGGGCAGTGGGGGCAGCGGTGGCAGCAGGGGCAGCAAGGGCAGTGGAGGGCAGTAGGAGTAGCAGCCATCACCTTGCTTGGACTCTGGCATCTATAAACCTTTAAAGAGTCTCCAGAATTCCAAACAAAAGCTATCCTTAGCTGGCAAAATCACGCCCCTGCCAGAGCAGAAGACAAATCATAGTCAGCTGCTGTGGACAATCTGAAGTAGTCCCATATCCCATACCAGGGATTAAAACAAAAGCATATCCCCATAACATTTGTGTCCTTTTAAAGAAACCAAAATTCTCACTACAGAAGGTGGCATCCATATCTTCCAAAGCTAAGCACTAGGACACTGAATGCGTAAGTCCTTACCACTGTCTGCCAGCTCAGGCCAAACCTCAAACACAAAAGGTTACCACAGCATCCAGAGGAGCTGGCTGTGCAGGATGACAGAAGCTGAGCCCACCAGTTGGTGGCCCCAGAGCCTGAAGACTTCCCAGAGCAGTGAAACCCACACTGCAGTATAGAGGAATGTTAATTCAAAGCATGGCTGTTCTGGCATGAGATCACATCCATAGATCTTCTAGGTCTGTGTGATCCAGCTGGAACATAAACACATCTTACATCCAGGAGACAGAGGCAAACAGATTTGAGTTCAAAACCAGCCTGCTATAGAGCACGTATCAGGTAAAGAAAAGTGTAGGTCCGAGTGTGGTGGAACATGCCTTTAATCCGAAACAAAGGTAAAGTTAGTGTGGAGAAGGAAGCACCCATGTTTGAAAGTTATGTCTAATTGAGTGGTAGAAAAGGTGACGAATCAGAGAAGATTTGACAGAATAGGATTCGCCCAACTCTGATGAGAGAGTAAGAGGAAGCTACTTCAGAGGCAGTTTTACAGAGAGAGAAGGCAGTTTTATCAGGACAGTAATAGAGAGATGAGCTGCAAAGAGAGAACTCAGGTGAAGACGGAATAAGCCAAAGAATGGGAAGGAGCCAGGAGATTAGAGCAGATTGCTGGAGTTGGTTTGAGGCCAAGCAGAGCAGTTCTGGGCCTAGAGAAAAGCCAGATTGTTTAAATCACCTGGGAGAGGAGTTTGAGCCAGAACAGCTTAGTTTAACCTGCCAGCCCAGAGCTCATTAACAACAAAAAAAAGGGTGAGCTTATTAAGCAGTAAGTCTCAGAGGCAAAAAACATTCTAGGCCTAGGTTAGATTGTATGGAGGCTAGAAGCTTCCAGGACTAGGCCTAGGCCAGCAAGAGGAGGCAGTAAGCCTCTGAGATAACAATCGAACCAGGAGAATAAAAGTTACATTTACACTGTAGTGTGTCACACTATGCATCTTCACAGCTGCCCCAAAGCTAGGAAGTAGGTCAAATGGTACTGTGGACATCTGCGAGGGGTCAATGGGGCTGAGAGGTCTGAATCCAGGGCCTGAATCTAGGCGAGGGTATCTTCTTTCATGGCCTGCATGAAGCAGGGTCTATGCCAGTATGTAGCTGGCAGGTCCTCTTCGGGCCTCTCTGAACCCCTAGTGAGAGCTCGGGGGCATAAATGAAGAAATCCACTGCTTTGCCACTTCAGAGGTGGGCAGAGAAGTATATAGCCTTCTTGAAGAAGTGTTCTCCGAAGGGCGAGGGCCTAAGGAAAAGGTGTCCGTATGATGTGGGTGGAGGCCTAGGTCATACCAGAAGTGGTATCCCTCAGACAGAGGTGCGCACACTCACGCATACACACACAAGCACATAAGTACATAGCATGTGTGTTCTCACGTGCACACACCCACACTCTGTATCCTCTCTTGATAGCCCATTCCAAACACTCGGTGTAGTGCATGTAATACGTGCCTGTGTGCATGCAGATGTGAATACACATGTATGTGCATGCATGTGGGGCCAGACACTGGTGTTGGGCGTCTTCCTGTATCATGCTTTTTTCCTTTTTCTTATTGTGTGTGTGTAGAGGGTTGAACAAGTGCTGTGGTGTGCATATGGAGGTCAGAGAAAAACTGTAGACTCAACTCTCTCCTTCCAGACTTATATGAGTCCCAGGAATCAAACTCAGGTTGTCAGGCTCGTGAGGTGAGTGCTTTCCTGGCTGAGCCATCTTGCTGGTCCTCCACCTGACTTTTAAGACAAAATCTCTCATGAACGTGGAGGTCATTGATTCAGCAAAGCTGGCTAGCCAGTGAGTTTCAAAGATCTACCTGTATCTCCCCAGTGCCAGGATTTCAGATGTGTGCTACCATGCCTGCCTTTTATGTGGGTAGTGGGGATCTGAACCCAGGTCCTCAAGCGTGGTAAGCACCTTACTGAGATCTTTCCAGTCCCCCACCCTCACCCCTTAAACTTGTATTTGATCCGATAAAGTACCCCCAGCATGACATGTAACTAGGCGTCTATGCAATATTTCCAACTGCCAACTTAGATGTGGCTTAGACTCAGTGCATCCCCATCTGAAATCCTTTGCCCTGAAAGCTTGTTTTCTACTTCCATCCGTCCTCCATTCACCGTCCATCTGTCCACAGTGGTACACAAAAGTACAAACATGAACACTGGCCTTTTCCTCCTGGATTCTGGTTCTCTGCTGCCTAAGCAGGACCACAGGAAGGCATCTGTGACCTTCATTACTGCCTGTTACCAGAGGTGCCTCACACTAATTAGGTGCCAGCCTTCCTCTCTGACCCTGCCTTGACCTTTTCCTATACCCCTTTCCACACCTTGCCCTTGCCACAGGCAGGTCTTCCAAGATGCAAATGAGTGTTGCATGACAAAACTTTTCCTGGGGAAATGTAGCACACACATCTACTGTCCCCAGCTAGGGATCCCACGGCAGACCAAAGAATAGATACGCCAAAGTTAAACAATGAGTTTTCTTGGGGTTACTTACAGGAATATGAGTGAGGGTGTAAAATAACTTTTGTCTGTTTCAATTGCTGTCTCAGAAGTTTATTGCCTGTCTACTAACTCAGGTCAGGCCTGGAAGCTACTAGCCTCCATACAATCTAACCTAGGCCTAGAATGTTTTCAGCCTCTGAGACTTTTGCTTAATAAGCTCACCTTTTCCTGTTCTGAGCTCTGGGCTGCTGGTTCAACTCAGCTGATCTCTGCTTAGCCTTAAACTAACTCCAGCAATCTGCTCTAATCTTCTGCCTCCTTCTCATTTTCTGGCTCATTCTGTCTTCACCTGCTTGCAGCTTGTTTCTCATTCAGCCTCTCTGTAAAACACTCCTGGTAAAACTGCCTCCTCTTCTCTCCACAGTGCCCCTTAGTAGCTTCGCTTTCCCTTGAGAGTTCCGCATATCCTAGTCTGTCTAATCTGTCTCTGCTTTGTCACTTTTTCTGCCAAATTAAACATCACTTCCAAACATGGGTGCTTCCTTCATTGTTTGGGATTAAAGATATGTACTACCATGCCTGGACCTAAGCTTTTTTTTTTACTTGAAACTTGCTCTATACCAGGCTGGCCTTGAACTCAGATCTGTTTGCCTCTGTCTCCAGGATTAAAGGCATGACTGTATTCCAGCCAGATCACACAGACCTAGAAAGTCTTTTGATGTGATCTCTTGCCAGAGCAGCCATGTTCTGAATTAAAATTCCTCTACATGAGGGGTCACTTATAGGAGCAGGAATGACTCAAAGACAGCTGACTACCAAAGCTACCCAGCATGGGTGACAGCTCACTGTTGAGAGTCGAGGGTCGAAGCACCGCAAAGAAATGAGTACCGAGATTTCCAGATGCTTTATTAGTCACTCCCTCATCACACCTCACTCAGACATCCTGACACCTCTCCTAGTCTGCCGAGTGCAGCTGCAGCCTGGCCGACGGCTTCACAGGCAAGGCTCTCCATCTGTCCCCATGTGCTGAGTGGTCCACACTGGTTTCCTTCTCTAGGTCTGGGCCCCGGTCTGGTCTGGTCTCTGGTCTTTGGACTGGGGGACATGTGTTCAACCTGATTGGCACAGTGGTGTAGTCTTAGTTGGTAAACATCATGGCCATCCTGGAGTGGTCTTGCACTCAGCTTATATACCCTACCTATGTTGGGAGGATTGTACCCCCTCTTAGCCAATGAGGTATCGGGATATGTCACTCACTTTACATTATGCTCATCACTATGTTCAGGTGGACAACTTATGTTGTTTCATATCATGGCAAACATACAGGTTTACTTATCATACCAACTTAAGTCTTGCTGTAAGTCCTCCTCTGCTCTACGTGTTCTCTGCACTCACAGGCTGGGAACCTGGAGCACACTGCACAGCCTGCAGGCAGCTCATCAGGTTGGAGAGGGTCCTTTCCGGTGCCCAGTTAGTATAAACCTCTTTCAGGCAGCTTGGCTGGTTTCTGCTTCTTCCAGGTCTGGATTCAGAGCTGTCTTTGCAGCTCAGCTCCCTTCCCTGTGGGGTGGGGGTTTTCAGCTTTTACTGCTTACACTGGCAGGGAGGGGCCTAGTGAATCTAGTCAATTTCAGAAGTTTCTAAAGGTATTTTGAATCCTTTACTATTAAAGAACTTCCTTGATGTGAAGAGAGAGACACCACGACCAAGGTAACTCTTTTTTTTTTTTTTTGAGACAGGGTTTCTCTGTGTAGCCTTGGCCATCCTGAACTCACTTTGTAGACCAGGCTGGCCTCGAACTCACAGCGATCCGCCTGCCTCTGCCTCCAAGGTAACTCTTATAAAGGACATTTAGTTGGGGCTGGCTTACAGTTTCAGTGCTTTAGTCCATTGTCATCATGGTGGGATCATGGCAATGTGCAGACAGACATGGTGCTGGAAAAGCTGAGAATTCTACATTTGACCCAAAGGCAGCCAGGAAGAGACTCCAACTTCACACTGGGTGGACCTTGGACACAGGAAACCTCATAGCCCACCTCCACAGCGACACACTTCCTCCAGCAAGGCCATATGACCTAATAGTGCCACTCCCTGTGGACCAACCATTTAAACACATGAGTCTATGGGGGCCAAACCTAAGAGATAGAATGCTTCAATCTGGGAAGAAGCTGTTCCCTACCACTCCCTTCCTTCCTCCAGCTCTTACACGCTTCGATCCCCACCTCTTTCAGCAAGGATCGATGAGCCTTGAAGGGGTGACTATAAATGTCCACCTATGACTAATAAATAGGTCACCGTGCCACAGCCACAGTCACCAGTGGTTATGAATTGAGGCTGATAACAGTGATCTGTGAGCAAGAACAGATGTTTAGAAGGGTTACACAGGCGCATCACAGCCATCTAGAAAAACCATTCCAGTAGTTCCCCAGTGGGACCTATGACCTCCCCAGCCACAGGTTTTTGTCCTGGCTTACAGACATTTACTCTCTTTTGCGTAGTGGGCCTTAAATCCAAATGGAAGGCCATTGGTTTTACCCACGGTAGCTGAGCCACTATTGCATAAATAGGTAAATCTTACCTAGCCTGTCAGTATTTCATCACTCAGGATCCATAGCCAACCAGAAAATGTTGGTGACAGCTGCCTTCACAGGCTCGCTTTGGCTATGAAAGCCACCAGGGAGGGTGGACATTTATAGTTTGTCCCAGCTTAATTTCTCGATGTCCCGGAGTCAAAGTATGCATATGCGGTGTCTTCAGCAATAGTATTTCACTGTCTAGTTCTGGGATATGACCAACAGCTGTAGCAATAGCCCCTCATGGTTTGTGGGGACTTAGAGGCTTCCCTGGCTGACAACTCACAAGGAGGTAGGCCACCCCCGGCACTGGGGTTTTCATTGAGTAATCTGATGGCCTCTGAGACCTTCCTTTTGGGTTTAAATCCATTTTTCCTTTCAGTTACCCCAGCCTGAGTAGGAGTATACGGTAGGTGGAAGTGCCACTGTATCTGGTTGTCTCTCCAAAGCTGCAGAGCACTCAGAGGTTAGCCTCATGTCTATGTACCAAAGCCTCTGAGGATGGGCAGCGAAGTGCCATCCCACCACAAATGAAACCTTGGTGAAGCACACTCATTGTTGTCATCTGTTTTCAGTTGGTGTCAGGTCATTCCAGAAGTTCCCAACTACTTAGATACTAAAGTCAAATGTCAGTAGGTGTGGTTCCTCCTTCTGCTTTTTCTCTCAGGGTGTCCAGGCACCGCTATACACTGCAAAGGATGAAGTAGACCCCAGAACAGCTGGGGCCACAGGATCCCTGCCTGGAGGATCGTACCCCTTCTCCAAGGTCCTCAGGGTTACAGCTCTCCAGCCCAGAGGGGAGGGAGAAGTCCTTCCCTGAAGTTCTCAGTGTTACAGCCCAGGATCTGCTTCCTCCCTTTGGAGCGTCCAGGCACCAGAGGAAGAAAGGAAGCCTAGGCGGGCAGGTGGGCAGGTCCAAGGATCCAGGTCCAGTGGTGACCGCCCAAAGAGAAAAATCTCTCTCCAAAGCAGCTCTCCAAGTGTTGCAGCCTTTTAGCTCAGACTCAGCAACTCTCAGATCAGTTGGTGAAGCAGCTTGTGCCTGTTTATTCAGAGTGGATAAGGGGTATATATGGTCTTTGGGGGAATGGGAGGGGATTCCAGGGTAGGCATGTATCACTGGTTGGGATGGGATGCTGGTGGTGCTCTTATTGGCATGGAGAGGAATTCCAGGTGCCAGGCTACATGATCAATCACCTTGAGAAGTGTGGAGGTCGGGGGTCAGGGGTCTGGGCAATGTGCACCAGGTCATGCAAGCTCAGAACAAGTACAGACTGGTCCTTACTCCTGCCGACCTCAAGACTGAGATTTCCATGGTCTGGACATGTTCCACCTTGCTCTAGTTCCACGCCAGATTCCCTGGTGGCTCAGTCCATGGGCCCCACAAGCAAGGTCTAAAACAGCATGTACAGGTGCCAGCCGTTTGTACAACTGCTTCCTCGCAGATGGAGGATGGCACAAAGCACGGAGAGCAGGCACTAACTTAACTAGCTCCCTGTAATCCTTGGCCATTCTGTTTCCAGATCCTGGAGTTCTCCCAGAGCCTCCCTGCACTCTCCACATCAGAGGAACTCAACAGGCCTGATTTAATCTGCTCAGACCTATCACCCAGGGCCCAAAGGGGGCGGTCTTGTTCTCTCTTGCTGCACCTGCTTGCTTCCTGAGTAGATAGGCCTTGGGTTGGCACAGTAGCTGTTGCCTCCTGTTCACCATACCCTGACGGAACAAATCATCTCCCGTAGAATAACCTTTTGTCTGAGGGGTAAATACCCTTTTTAATTTGGGGGATAATTACCCAAGCCCATGACTGGCTTGGCTGGCCATCTTTACTCGTTTGTTCTATTGTGTGTATCTTCTGTGGACTGCTCCTCAGGTTTTAAAGCCATCTAGGTCTTCAGCACACAGTTTGGCTTTCCATCACTTTTTCCTTAGGATCTATACCTTGTCACAAATTCTACCACATTCTTTGACAACTCAGACTCTGTTTCTGCTTTGTCTTATCTCCTACAGGCTGTGCTCTCACTTTATGGACACTGCATGCTGGCCTAAACCACTGAGCTCTACCAATGCCTTTCCTACTTTATAAAGAGCTTACTCCACCAATGGACTCAACCAGCCTCGAGGTCCCTGCTGGATCAGCCTGCCCTTTAACTCTTCTGTGAACACATTCTATCTGGCCTAGTGAATTGGGGTTCAAACACAGCTCTTATTCCCAGTCCATTAGGGACTGGCTGCTCTCAGACCCAGGTTATGCAGCCTTTGCGATAGGAGGGATGGGATCTTACAATGCTCTGCTTTCCTGCCTCCACAGCAGTCAAGACTGGTCCCATCCACTCCCATGTCTCACAGTCTCACAACCCACACTGCGATGGGCTTTCATTGCTCGTTTAAGTCTCCCTAACTTGAGAAGTTCATGTGCTGAGTATTTCCTGATGGCCTCCGTTTCTTGTACTGGACCACTTAAAGAGCCTCCATCTACGTTGGGTCAAAGATCTCCTCTACTTTCCTACTTACGATTAGGCTTGATGGGTGTCTTCTACTGCTTTTGCCACCTCTCTCTCATCCTCTCGTTTATCTACTTTACTTGTGAGATCAGATGCTAAAACAAAGGATGCTGCCACATCTCCCTTCCTGGTTGCAATTGTTCCTTTAGGCAAACAGGTTCTGGCTGCCATCTTGGCTTCAGCTGCATTTTCAACTATATCCAAAGAGGCCAGGCAACCTCCGTCCCTGCTTGCTGACAGTCTCAACTCATCTGTGCTGCAAAATTTCCTCTAAGTCTTTATAACTCTTTCAGGGCATCTGTCTTCACATGGTACCCCTGCACCTCATCAAGCCCCATCTCCCACAGACGACACTCCTATTCCAGATGGCTCAGTCTCAGTGGCACATCTCACTACCTGTAACAAGAACCATGCAACAACCACTGTCACAGCACAAAGGCACATTAGCACACACCAGCAGAGGCTCTCCCCACCAGGCCTCTCAGCCTCAGCGGGAAGCTTCACTACCCACAGGCAGGAGGATGCACTCACTCCTCCCAACTCATCTTTGGTTCTTCATACCCCTGTTCAGACACCAATTATGGTGTGTGACAAAACTTTTCCTGAGGAGATCCTCACCCAAGACACAAACTTATGACAGAACAAAATATAGATACCACCAAAGTTCAACTGTGAACCAAAGAGTTTTATTGGGGTTAATCACAGACGCAAAATGACTCAAAGGCAACTCCACCACCGAACTCCATACCAGCACAGGTGACAGCTCACAAAGCGGGGAATCTGGAGCACACTGCACAGCCTGCAGGCAGCTCAACACTGGAGAGTGTCCTTTCTTGATGCTTCAGTTGGTCTTCTAGGCAGCTGGTCTGGTCTGAATCTTCTTTCTAGCCTTCCTCCCTTGGAAGTGTTCTTCACAGCTCAGCTTCCTTCCCTCTGAGGGGAACTCGAAGCTTTTATTGGCTACTCTGGCAGGGAGGGGCCTAGTGAATCTGGTCAATTTCAGGAGCTTTCTGAAGCAATTGAGTTGCTTACCTTCCTGTTCAAAGAGCCCCTGCTGCCAGGTGTGGTGACACTTGCCTTTAATCCTAGCACTCAGGAGGCAGAGGCAGGCGATTTCTATGAGTTTGAGGCTAGTCTAGTCTGCAAAGTGAATCTAGGACAGCCAAGGCTACACAGAGAAACCTTGTCTCAAAAAACCAAAGAAACCAAACCAAACCAAACCAAAAACCCAAAAACCAAAACCAAAACGAAAGGAAGCAAGCAAGCAAGCAAGCTTCCCTGCAGGATGGATGTTCCCATTTCCATCTCAAGGAACCTGTTATACAACAGTGAGAACAAGTCAATATCCAATGACGCATCTTCCTCATCCCTGAGCTGGAAGACAAGTCCAGCTGCCATCAAGCCATCCGTCTTGTTTGTTTTTTGCTTTTTGTTTTTTTGAGGCAGGGTCTCTCCGTGTAGCATTGACTGTCCTGGACTTGATTTGTAAACCAGGCTGGCCTTGAACTCACAGCAGTTACAGAGATTGCTGGGATTACAGGCGTGCACCACCACGCCCAGCTGTCACCCCTGTCTTGTCCTTCCCCTTTCCTCTCCAGCCTCAGGAAAGCATCCTGCACCTTACCTCATCATGTCCCCAAGCTAGACTGTCCCCACCCTTCCCTTGCAGACTTGTCACACACCCTGCAGGATGATATAGGGTTTCTGGTTTCCATCCAGGCATGTGAACTGCCAGAGGACAAGGGAGACACCTTGCTCACCAAGGAACTTTTTGCACTGCGCTTTGCATCATGGTGTCCAGCAAATGTCAAATGGATCGAGGGTGTGCAAACGTGGCCCGTGCTCCGTGACACCAGGACACTGGCAGCATTGCCTTATTTCTGTAAAGCCCAGATACCTTTTTGTTCTGTGGCACAAACGCAATAGCTTTCAGATCTACTCTTTCCTGATTTGCACTTGTACCATGCTTACTATGTTGATAGTATTTATTTTTAAATTAACTAGCAGCCTTGTTTCTCTTTAATTATTTATTTAAAGGAAAATATCAACTCACTTAAGAGATTAATCGTGTTTTGTTTTTTTCTGCAAAAATGCCCATTCCAGCCTGCCAGACTTACTTGCACATTGGTTTTAGGTGCACATTCAGTCACCTGCAGACCAAATTTACTCTCAGAACCGCCTCTCACTTTCGATCTCTTTTGTTTTTTTGCAGAGCTCTGGTGAGAGCAACTGAAAACGCTTTGCTTGGCAAAAGCAAAGCGAGGGCTAAGTAAGATACATCGATTTTTCAGTGCCTTGGGCTGGGGAAGTAGCTGAAGGCTCCAGTGTTTGTGCAGCGTGCTCTAGTCTTATCGACGAAGGCAGCTCCTAAACCATCAGCCTGAGTGCCTAAAGTCTCTTGCACTTTAAACCTACAGTCCAACTCCCTAGTGCTCTCCCTCAATATAGGATGTCAGACACTGGCAACTCCAAAAAGGACTGTTGTCCAAGTAGAGAATTAGAATGCTAAGCATCTTCTCTCATAAAGAGCTACTAGAGAGCCGGCGTGGTGGCGCATGCCTTTAATTCCAGCACTTGGGAGGCAGAGGCAGGTGGATCGCTATGAGTTCGAGGCCACCCTGGTCTACAAAGTGAGTCTAGGACAGCCAAGGCTACACAGAGAAACCTTGTCTCGAAAAACCAAAAAAGAAAAAAATAAATAAAAAATAAAGAGCTACTACGAGAGAAGTCAAAGACTCTAAATGATTCCTGGTCTCCATAAAGTTTTCTCACAGGCCTACGACTACTGCAAATTAAAGAATCAGCATCTCAAAAGCGCTGGGACGCCCAGATTTAGTGAGAGAAAGAAAGCGTCTGCACTGGTCAGACTATGTCCCTCCTGGGCCTGGTCGATAGGTGGGGCTTGCAGGTAGAAGTCTTACATGGCAGATGGGTGAGGCCTCAGTGGGTCCAATCTCCAAGACGTAAAGTGGGTGGTGCCTACGGAGAGGTCAAGAGTTTGTCTTGTGGGCGAGTCCTGCATAGAGGAACCTTAGCATGGGGGGCTATGAGGAACTCGGTGGAGTCTACACTTGGACAGAGGTGGGTGGAGCCTGTTCTAGTTCCTTTTGCTCGGGTGGGCAGGGACGAAGGGAAAGGCGTGCGCTCTGTGGGCGGGGCCTCAATAAGTCCCGCCCGTGAAGCGTGCGGTGGGCGGAGTCTGCCCCGGAGCTGGCGGCATCTGACCTCGCGGGCGGGGCCTAATAGCCCAAGGAAACCGCCGCTCGCGCGGTCCCGGGTCTCCTAAGCTCCGCACGAGCATCGCCGCGACTAGGCTGACGGGACAGCGCTTATCGCGCCTGGACGGCTGCAGAATACTTGCCATACGTTTCACATGTGCATTTCTGCTCCTCACTGTCCTCTGCTCTCCTCCCCGCCCCGGCTTAGCGGCCGTGACATTGTCGCCTCCGTCGTGCCCACACGCCCCCCTCTCTCTCGTAACTGCCTTCCCGGTGGCTCTACCAAAACCTTCAGACCCGGGCAACGCGGCCGTACACGAGCGGATTGGCACCGAGGGGGTGGGGACAGGCCGCGCAGTGGGCGGGGCGACGCTGCGGAGCGTTAGGGCACGTGGGGCCGTATCGGCCAATGGCGTGGCTCCGTTGAGGACGGCGGGGCGGGGAGAGGGCGGCGTGGGGCCGGCGAGGGGCGGGGCCTGTCGCGGGGGCGGGGCCTGCCGGGAGAGGGGCGGAGAGACGCCGCCGCCGCCGCCGCCGCCGCCGCCGCCGCCGCCGCGGCTGCCGCAGCCTCTGGGAGCCTGGAAAAGGGGAAGCGAGAGCGGACGAGCGACTCAGTCCCCGGGCGGCGGCTGCAGCGGCGGCGGCGGCGGCCGGGGCGGCGTGACGGCCGGGCCGGGGGCGCTTCTGCTGCTGCAGCGGCGGTGGCGGCAGGCGGCGGCAGGGGCGGCGGCGGCGGCGGCCCGCACCAGCCATGCCGAATAAAAACAAGAAGGAGAAAGTGAGTCGGGGCTGGGGGGCTCCGGTACCGGGTCGTGGGGGGGGGCGTCCCCGCGTTGGCGGGTAGGGGCGGGGCGGCAGGTCGTCCAGCCTCGCGGGCGGGCCCAGGGCGCTGGCAGATTGCATGGAGCTGAGGAGGCCGCCTAGGTTCTGAGGTGGCGCTGAGGTGCCACGGTCGCTCCGGGTGGCAGCGGATGCTCCGTGCAGTGCTCTGCGTGGCGGGGGCTGGCGTGCTGGAGCGTTCCAGACTCGCCTCAGAAACATTGGTGAGGTTTAAGGGTGGGTCGAGAGCACTGCCTAAGATTGGGTTTATCTGTGCCTGCTTGGAGTTTTTAACGTGCCCCCCCCCCCCCATCCCCCTAACACAGACACGAAGAGAAACGGAACGAAATCTCCTGGTACTGTGAATATTCTCAGTATGATGTAGTTGGCTGCTGACGTATTAAAGCCACCAGAGGCTGAATGATATGAATCAATTTGGAAACTGCATTTGAGCCGGTGCTTAGCGGTCCAAATATTGAGAACACTAATTGGGTTTGTGTGTTTGTCTTTGTGATCATTCCCAGGAACCACCGAAACCGGTGAAAAGTGGAAAAGGTTCAAAAGACGGACAAGACGCAGCAGAACCAGAGGTAACTGCTGCCACGTACTCGTTGTTTTTCTTGAGCAGCTTTTAGTCTAAAGCAGAGGGCAATAAAAAAAGTCTCCTAAAGTGGGTCTCCATATGAGACTTTAGGAAGTGTTTTCATATGAGTTACTTATTTTTTTCCCACTTTTTATTAAAGTGTGCACCATGAAGCTGACATTTTAAAATAATTTCGTGGCCTCTAACATAGCTCACGCCCTCCCAGTGAACTGGCCTTAAATGGAGCCTCTAGCTCAATTTCATGTTCCTTTTAGCATTAGGGTTTGCTCCTCCTACGCTTTCTGTTTGTCAGGTGGCTCTCTCAGTGACTCTTCCATGGTCCTTGCTTTCCCTTGATGTCCTGGGCAAGCGTCTCTTTTTGGCTGATGTCTGGTCCTTTTCAACTATAGTGTGGGCATGTTTTGGTATCTCTAATTTGGGTACTTTAAAAAAAAAATTTTTTTTTTTTACAGTCTTTTATTTCTTTTCCCTCCAGCTCCTCTATCCTCATTGGTGAGTTTGACTTTGCTTGCTTCTGGGCTTTGGCTTAATGGAATGACCCCTGGGGTCATTTGGTGGACTCTGTGAGCTTTAGAGTCGTTCCCTGGGGGGAGTCTGCAGGCCAGCCACTTCCTTTCGCCTGTTCTTGTACTTCATTGTCTTAGAACTAGAGCGCCCAAGCCAAGGATTCCAGAGCTGTGGGTTCATTCTTTAATTTAAGGACACCTAGAAGCTACTCTTCAGTCGGCCCCCTTCTCCAGAGCTGGCTCGATGAGATCTTACCCACACACATTTCTAATTTGTGGCTGTTAGGCCTCCCTTCCTGCAAGCCACATTAGAATGAGTTAAATTCTGCATGAAAGAAAAAAAAAAAAAAAAAAAAAAACCAACCCTGCAGTTAACTGTCGATACTCTACAGGGTTATTTCAGCTCCAGGTTGTCCCCCCCCCCCCCATGTGGTGTGTTCTAAGCCTCCCTCCTCTGCAGCAGGTGGTTCATCCCAGCAAATCTGTTGCCCTTCCTAGAGCCGAAAGCAGAAATCCAAAAGGTTCCCAAAATACCAGTGGTTAGGATTGTCGGTGCCAGTCTTTGTCTGCCCTTTTCTGTACAGCAAATCATGACGTTTTCCTATGGCACACTTGTGTTTGACTGTAGTTGAGAGCCAGCCTTTCAGCAATTTTGACACCAAATGTAGTTGCTTTGCAGGGTTATGTGCTGTGTGCTTTGTTGCCTTGTCGTGGGAACTGCTAAAACTTCTTTCTTACTGATCCCCAAAGCGTCCTTGCTCAAACATACTTATCTCCCATTACTGTTGGGGGTCACAGGGAAATATCAATACTCGTGTTTCATCTCTCCCTCATTTAGCAGAAAGAACTATGCTATAAGGATTGGACTTGAAAAAGCCATCGCAGTTCAAAGATGCCCAGACCACTGCTGTGTAAAAAAGTGTCTGTGAAGTACATTGGGGATTGTGCTGTCAGCTGTGCAAGGCTCTTGAGTGTGGCCTACAGTGTCCAATGTGTGGCCCCAGTTGTCTTTTTGTATCTTTTCTAGTGCTACTGTCTAAGAACTGGAGTCAGAGCTTGAAATGACCACTGACATTGGGCACTTCCTTCCTCCTCGGAAGGATGCTCCAGGCAGCATGGCATACTAGGCATGACCCTTGGCAGATCACTCTGTAAATTATTTTGCAGGAGTACAAATCAAGGCACCTTAGTTCCTGTGAACTCTGGCTTGACGCTTCCTTTCTCATCCCTGTTTCCCTTTTCTCAGCCCTCAACTCTATACTTTCCTTCTAGTCCCACCCACTTACTGAGTATGACTGACTCAGCAATTGAGTTTAGTTGTTACTGCACACGCTTTTCTTCTCCTGTTACTCTGAATTTGAGTATTTTAACCTAAAGGGTTTGGTATTCCCATGGTGCTCATCGAGCCCTTCTGACGTCATGGCAGTTAGTTGTTCATGTGGCCCCATGAAGGTGGCTCCAAGCCAGACAGTTTCCACACTCCAGCTTCACAGCCTGGGGAGGTGAACAGGGCAGGTGCTCAGCCATGGCTGAGCTGCCAGAAGGCTTGAGGAGTCATCCCAGCAGACATTCCAGAAGGTAGCCTACGGCTGACGTAACATACCATGTCAAGCATGTGGAGAGTCTTTACAGTAGATGTTTGGCTGGCGGTCCCCCAGCCTCACGAGGACAAGGTATCAAGTGGTTTACATCACAGAACACTTCTTGGCTAGAACATAGGCATAAGGAAGGGAAAGTTCTGGAGTGAAAGACAGCATGAGACACAGGAAGGTATTCCAGGCTGGGAGTTAGAGAGCAAACACGTCACGAGTGACGCACTCACCTGCCTTATCAAACATGTTTCCCTCACCTCTCAGACAGCTTAGTGAGCTAAAGATTTGGAGGGTCGTTTTTAACTGTGTGGGACAGAATAAGCCCTGTAAGATGTATAGTGGCATAGATCTGTTAGTGTAGCAACAAATTCTGTTAAAGGTGGTTACTGCTGTTGGGCAGGTCCTGCCTTGTTCTAGGAATTTCTTCAATGACATGTAGTACACTTCTCTTTCCTTGTCTTCCTTGTCAAAAAGTATGTTAAAGTTTGACTTGGTTGTAGAAATAAACATTTCTGTCCAGTGATAGATTACAGGTTTAATTTGTAGTATATTTTTAGCTGACAGGTCACAGCTTGCCCATGGGCCACTTGAAGCTGGAAAATGTGGACATGGATAGAAAGAACAAATTAGCATTTGGATACAGAGGAACATGACTAGGCACATTTTTAAAATCTTAAAGAAATTACACTGAGATCCAGACATTTGTTTTGCTGGGTCAGGCCACTGGATGGCGTTGTTGTATTGCCTTCTTGTCTTTTTAAAATCTCTGTACTTTGTCCAAAGTGGGCACTTTAAAACGTGTTTGTGATACTCTGTCTGGATTTTGCATGCCGGGCTCAGGTGTGTTTGAAAGTCTTCTCCAGCGTTTCTTATGTAACATCCAACGCTTGGGAAGAAACCTGAGCACTCCTCCCTCAGACTCGATGCCTCACTTGGACACCACTTACCTTTATGACTCCTCCCTCAGACTCGATGCCTCACTTGGACACCACTTACCTTTATGACTCATCTGTCCTTTTTGCATTTTGCTGCCTTTACCCACCAGCATCCTGGAGCAAGGGAGAGTAAGACTGAGGCTTGGGTGATAAAACAATGTTTTTCTATAAATTAAACTGAAATGTATAGAAATTACTAATCTAATAACAGAGCCATTACATCTAAACATAAGTAAAGTTTTTATGAAAGTATCTTTCAAAATTGATTCGGGGCTCTCTGTTCGTCTGTGGAACAGGCATCTTTTTGAGTAAATTAAAAAGGACGATGGGTGTGGTTTGGAAAGAGTCACCTGGTGACTTATCTGATGCCCTCTGGAAGGGCCAAAGCCTTCCACAGGTTGGCTGGCTCTTGGACCTAAGGCCCTTGCCTAGTGCTTAGGTGCATAGAGAGATGGTGCAGCTTGTACGGGAGAGTTTGGGAGTTGTTAGGAAATGGCTGCTCTGGGCTGGCTGCCTTTGGGGCCTCCGAAGCCCCTGGGTCTTCCTCCAGCTCCCACTCCGGCCAAATGTAAGCTGATAGGTGGGAGCCCTGGGGCCTGCACACCGCTTGTGCCTAGTCTCCGTGCTGGCCATCCAGCCAGGTGCTTCAAGGCTGCTCTGGGGCTCTGCATGTTTGTCCTTGGCCTCACCCACTAACTGCCAGTGGCCAGCATGGCTGCCTGTCTCCAGAGGACAGACTCGCCATCTCCCAGAAAAGACGCTCTACAGAGTGTGCACATTTGCCTCCAGAGTGCATTTGGCATGCTGTGCCTGGATGCTTCCATGTTGAACAGCAGGTGCTCAGACGAAAGGGAAGGGCCCTTTACACCCCTCAAAGGCTCTGCAAACCCAAACAGCTTTTATGTAGGTGGGTTACAGCTATCTACCCATATTTTTCATATTAGAAATTAAAACTGAAAATTTTCAGTGTTCATCAGTTCAGCTAATAATAGCAGTAATACTCATTACATGTTAACAAAAATAGCATTTGTGTGAAAATAACTTTTTTAAAAATTCACTGAAAAGAGGGGCATTGCTCTACGTTTTTCAGGATTCAAGTTGCTTGCCACCATGTTCAGCCTATTTTGATAGCACATGTACAGTTCACAAAACCCTTGATAACATGAGACTTAACAGAGCTCGGAAAGTCATGTCTGTTACTGTGAAGACAGCTGGGCTTCCTGGATCCCTTGGAGCATCTAAAGGGCCTCTCTTGGTAGCAGCCCCAGAGATACTTTAAGGACAGCTGTTTCAGAATACCCTTCTGAGGACTGGCAAGATGGCTCCATGAGATAAGTCACCGACTGCCATTCCCAACAACTTGAGCTCAGCCCTTGGGACCCAGGTGATAGAAGAGAATTGACTCCTGTAAGTTGGCTTCCGGCCCCTGGCACACATGCACACCAGATAAGAATGTAAAACGGGCTGGAGAGATGGCTCAGTGGTTAAGAGCACTGACTGCTCTTCCTGAGGACCCGGGCTCAATTCCCAGCACCTACATGGCAGCTCACACCTGTCTGTAACTCCAAGATCTGACACCCTGACACAGACATACATGAAGGCATAACACCGTTGCACATTTAAAAAACAATTTAAAAAATGAATACCCTTCCAGTCTTTCAAGAAAAAAAAAAAAAAACTGATGGAAGCTTTCAATTTTTCAACCTTTTAAATTTATGTCTGCATGTATGTATATGTGCTGTGTGTGCCTAGTGCCCATAGAGGCCAGATGCCTTGGACCTGGAATTACGGGTGGTGGTGGTGAGCTGCCCTGTCGGTGCTGGGCTGAAGCCCAGGTCCTCTGCAAAGATGTGCTGCTAACTCTGAGCTGCCTGCCCAGTTCAGGGGAAAGTTTTCTTTCCTTAGACCATATTTCTTTTGTTTTTAAAACTTAGGTAGTATTTTGTTGGGCCACCTTGCTTTCCTGGGACTCGCCCTGGAGGACACATGTTTAACCTGGCCTGTGATTCATCTTTGTACTCTCTGTGTTAATTAGGACTTACGGTCGAGAAATATTTGGTTGTTGGACTTAAAAGGTGCTTAGAAGGTTGGGAATTTAGCCCAGGCATGGAGCACGTCCCTAGCGAGTACACAGCGCGTAATGAATAGTACAGAGAGAAGGGGAGCTCAAGTCGGGTTGCTCACTCGCCCATTAATATAAGTTATAAGTAACCTTTAACCAGTATTTGTCTTATTATTTTTGATCCTCATAGGAATTTCAGTGGAGAATGTTCATTCAATGTTATTTAAAGTAAGTGACATTGTACTAGCTCAGATGATTATGACAGGACTGAGACAGGGTCTTCACTGTGTAGTCCAGGCTAGCCTCTTACCTAGGCCACTCAAATGTTGAGATTATAGCTATGTGCCATCACACCTGGGACACAGAACTTTTTCTTCTGTTTTGTAAAGTTTTAAGCAGTAGAAAATTTTTAGTTGACAAAGAGAATAATTGTTTTATAGCTCTTACTTAAAAAGGTCAGAGATAAATCAATCAATCAATCTATCTATCTATCCATCCAGTTTGTTTTAATTTAAAGCATTTCAGAATGGAATTTTCACTGAAATGTGTTTCTAATTCCCAATTTGGGAACTGCTTCGTGGTAGAATATATTTTTACTGTATTTTGCAAAATAGTACCACTTTATAGTTGGTTGATAAACAGATGATGGATGGATGGGTTGGGTAAGTGGATGGATGGATAGATTTCTGGCCTGCGCATCTTTAAGTCCTTTGTTGGGGAGCGTAGTGCTGAGGATTAGGGAAGATAAAAAGATGAATGCTGTCCTGACCTGTTAAGAATCCAGTGTTGGTTCTGGGTTGGGATGTGTGCCTCTGTTGCCTCTGGACACTGTGCCCTTGGGGGCTTCTGGCCACTTCCACTTGGTTGGTGTTGAATGAAGGGGGCAAGGTGGGGCCCATCTCCTAGGAAGAGCCAGATGCAGCTTTGGGTGAAGAGGGCAGGTTCTTTCCAAACCTAAGAAGGCAGGCCCAGGTCCATGGGACAGGTAGGGGTAGAGGTGGGGAAAGAACTTAGCCATGGAGGCACAGGCAGCTGCAGATTGAGCACAGGCGTGGGGTGATGTTTTCCTGCCCTGGCGAGGAGCTAGCTGGCCACCAACTAACGGCCCAGCCACTGGCCTGGGTCACAGGATGTCTTCTTGAGGCACAAGACAACTGCTCTGAAAGTTTCAGTGATGGGAAGAACCTACAGAACCTACACGCTTCTCCCCCTCCTCCTGGGACCAGGCTGGCCACTACTGTCTTGCCCCCTGCCCTCCCCCGGGCTTTGGGAGCAGTCCTCAGCAGGTGCTTAGCCTCTCCTGAGCAGCGGTGTTTTCCATCCCACAGATCCCCCAGGCTTCTCCACGTGGGGGAGTCAGAGAGCAACCCTAGAGTATAAGCTCCAGGGAGAGACTATGCGCCTTATTTAACTCAGGATGCACTGAGCTGTCCTTTATCTTTTTGTGGTTTTTGTTAAGAACTGTCATAGTGATAAATTAGTTCCCCACACTGTGTAGCCTTCAGGGGTTACTGCTGACAAACACTAGTTTTGTCCAGGGAGGAGCTTAGAAGTTGGCCACATCAAGTGATTTCAAAAATAAACTTAAAATCAAGTTCCTTGGTGCTTTAACCACATTTCAAGTGGGCAGTAGCCACATGGGGCAAGTAGCTGCCAGATGTAGAGTATTCATGGTGTCTGACAAGAGTGAATGTAATTTAACTCAGCTTCACTGGCTCTCTTTAATAATACAACCCACCAGGTCTCAGATTTAACTTTTACATGAAGAAAAGATATAAATGGGCAAGAGAAGAAAATAGGTAAACTTAGAGAAACGAGGAACTGCAGAGGAGTGCACCCTGGGGGGGGGGTGGGAGTGCTCTGGGCCTCATCTTCGGCCACTTGCTTTTGCGGCCTCGGTGGAGATGAGCCCTCTGTCTCTCTCCTGGCTCTGGTATTTATTCCCTCTCAGAGGCCTCAGAATTAAACTATCTGCAGCTGGCAAAGAGCCCCTCTCAGAGCCTGCATGAGGGAAATAGTTTGCTGCTCTGGACAGTCTGAATCAGCCCCATATTCCACACCTGAGAGTAAAACAAAAACATGTTTACATATCATAACTGAGGTTTTAAAGGCACCAAAACTTCCACAACAATTCTTGCTACTAGCGGTCACAGCTCTGATTCCCTCCTTGCCACTAGGAACCAGGCTGGCAGATTTGCTCAAGTCTGTGGTCAATGCTGATCAGAAAACTCTCTTTCCTTTCTGTTTCCACCTCTCAGCAGGAAATGTTGGCCTAGGAGGGAAAAAAAACCAACCTTGTGTGAAGGGCCAGATATAACTGTTTTAGGCTTTACAGGCCTAAAATATTTGTGTGGTTTCTCTCAGCACTTGCTGTGCTATTGTAGGAGAGAGCCGCCTTAGACAACGGTGAGCAAACAGGCCCTACCTTCCAACAAGACTGTGTTGTCGCAGAGCAGGTGGAGAAGGGCCCTGTCACCATCCTTGGACTCTTACCTGAAACCAGCCCTGGCTAGCCAGGGCGCAAGGCATCCTTGTGTCTTGACTCCATTCACCACTCGAGCCTTTCATGATACCAATGGCTTGGCCCTGCTCTATGACAGTAAGCGTCTTATGTGGAGTTGTGAATTTTTAGAACTGCAGTTTGAATGAAGGAAAAGCGCTGTTTGTTCAGTGTAGTAACACCTTATATGGTAAGCTGTTTAGGAGTGAGGCTTTGTCACCCAGCCAGTTGCTTATTTCACTAGTTGTAAAGCACAGAGACTTAACAAGCACCTGTTATCTGTTCCCCAGATTCATTTTACTCCACAGTTAGGAGGGTGCTGCTGCCTGCCTCCCTCCTAAATTGAGTTGTGGGGAGTAGAAGTGACAATTAGACTCTGTGTGTCTCCTGTTAGAAGCTGTCACCCTTTCTTGATACCTGTCTTGTTCTCTGTGGTAGCCTGGACCACCATGCCTAGTGTCTGCTGGGAAGACTTGGAGAGTGAACATTGTCACAACACAAGTCACCGGGGCCTTCCTGGGTGGCTCATTGTCCCAGCTCTCCACGGAGACCAATAGCTCTACTTCCCCTTCACTCAAGAACTTCCCCTTGATGGTTCCAGAATCCAAGCTCTTAGGTTCTGAGGAGGTCATGAAGACAACTGCTCTGTGCCTCAGGATATTTTAGACCATCCTGAAGCCACCAGGGTCCTCAGGGATGCAGGCAGTGGGGGCCATAGTTGGCACTCAGAACCCTCCAGGGGAAAAGTCAGCTATATGACTTGGGTTTGATGAGCAGCACTGTGTTTGGCACTAATGTGTCAAGCACCAGGTGGCTAAGGGAAATCTTGGAATCTCTGACGCAGCTGACCAGGTAGATCCAAGCAAACCTGCCGTGGTCTCTACAGGATGGTGGCCAGCAGGAAGAGGGGAATCTGTGAGAACTTCCCCAAGCCAGACAGCAAACAGCACACACTCCTAGCAAGGGTCACTCTTAGGACTTGTCTCATTCTTAGTTCATGAGCGAGCTTATGACCTGCAGAAGCCCCTGCTGTTTCTCACTCACTGCTCAGCCCGTATCAGTAGGCCGTGCTGGCACACCCCCCCCCCCCTGCCCCGACCATGGCTGTTTGCAGCAGCAGACTGGGGAGGGGCAAGGATGCCACAGGGCAGAGCAGCCTTACCACCACCTCCTTCCAGAACATTCCCTCAGCTTGAGCTCCAGGAAGTCTGGCAGTCACTTGTCTGCTCTCAGTGGATCTATCTCATCTTCCTATGCCCAGCTTGCCTCCGCCTTCTGGGCTGTTGGGAGGACTTCAGCACCCTTGTGTGAGCATGCTTTTCTCTGTGCGCCTGTTTGAGTCCTCCTGGATAGCTCCCTGGGGTGGGATTGCTGGATGGTTTGGTAATTGTGGTTTCATTTACTGAGGAGCCTCAGTTTCCCTTCCCCATCCTGGCCAGCTATTGCTATTTTCCATGTGTTTGAGCCCCCACCTGTGCTGACCCTGGGGCTGAGCACCTTCTGTGTGCCTGCTGCCATGGGAGAGATGTTCATTTACGTCCTTTGCTTATTTTTTGGCAGTATTTCCTTCCACTTGTTAAGTTATTGGAAGGAGTTTTTGTATTCTGGCTACTAGACTGTTATCAGATACATAATTCACAAATACTTTGTCTTTATCCATTTCTTTTACTTTTTTGATACTGTTTTTTATGTACAGAAATAATATTTAACAAAATATGATTTATCTGTTTTGTTGTTTTCATATTATTTTTGTCCATAAAAAAACAGGATCAAAAAGCATAGAAGGAAGTCTTGTGGCTATCAAATCCAAGGCTTTTAAGAGTTATGGTTTTAGGCCGGTCGTGGTGGCACATGCCTTTAATCCCAGCACTCCAGAGGCAGAGGCAGATGGATCGCTGTGAGTTTGAGGCCAGTCTGGTCTACAAAGTGAGTCCAGGACTGCCAAGGCTACACAGAGAAACCCTGTCTCGAAAAACAACAATAACAACAGCAAAAAAGAGTGATGGTTTTACATATTATACTTTGAGTCTTTGATATATTTTGAATCAGTTTTTACATATGCTGTGGGCTGAGGACCCACCTTCGTTCTTTCCTGTGGGCCTGTTCCAGTTCTGGCTGTTGTCTGCCTATGCTTGTCTACAGGGCAGTCTTGCCATTAGTTCTGTCTGATCTGCCAGTATGTCAGTCAGATCACACTATTTTGATTAAAACTGTTTTTTAAAAGATGTTAATAGACATGCAAAAGTGACTTGGGTCTGGGAAGGCAAACCACTTGGCATTGCCAGGGCACTGAGTGTGTGTGCAGTGTGTGCATTACAAGCAGTTAGTTATGTGGAAGGAATGTGGTATGGGGGTTCAGCAAGTAGAGTGATGACAGGTGAAAGAAAAGTGAGACACCATCCTACAGCTCAGAAGCTCAGCATCTCTGTAGACAGGTGACTTGAGATATGGTCCATGAAGGGAAACACCCAAGAAGGCCAAGGCTGTGCCGACCTGGATGCATGAGGGAAGGGGTAGAGACCCCTGCCACAGCGCCTGTTCAGGAGCGTTTGAGAGTCTTAGAGTGGCCCAGCGTGCCTGAAGTAAGAGTGTGTGTTAGAACTAAGGTTCAGAAAGGGTAGACGGGTGACAGAGCAGAAAGAGGGAAACGGGGCCCCGAGAGACGGCTCAGAGGTTAAGAGCACTACCTGCTCTTCCGGAGGTCCTGAGTCCAGTTCCCAGCAACCATATGGTGACTCACAACCATCTATAATGAGATCTGATGCCCTCTTCTGGCCTGCAGGCGTACATGCAGGCAGAACATTGTATATATAATAAATAAATAAATCTTTAAAAAAAAAAAAGCCGGGCCAGGCGTCATGGCGCATGCCTTTAATCCCAGCACTCAGTAGGCAGAGGCCGGTGGATCACTGTGAGTTCGAGGCCAGCCTGGTCTACAAAGCAAGTCCAAGACAGCCAAGGCTAATACAGAGAAACCTTGTCTTGGAAAACCAAAAAAAAAAAGAGAGGGAGACAAGGGTTGTTATGTTCCAGTCTCGTGTACAAGTACTGGCGTCAAACCAGAGAGATTTTTAAAAAATTTCTGTTATGAATTATTCCATATACATAGCAGTGAAGGGGAACTTTGGTGGCTACCTGAGTCCTGTCACTGGTTTTAGCATCACCAGAGTGCTCCCAACCTGCTCATCTAGTACCCTCCTTCCTCTTCTCAGACCTTTCCGAAGCAAGTCAGAGCCAATGCATTTTTTTGTACTAAGGACTCTTTGTACTAACATGCATAAACAACATGTTAATGGCGTTCACTCCTTTTCCCAATATGTGCAGTGACTACGTGGTCACATCCCCCACTTCTGGGAATCACTCTTCTTTATTTAGGTCAAATTCATTTCTAACTTCCACACATGACAGAGAGCATGCGGTGCTTATGTGTGTCTGGCTTCTTTCACTTAGTGCAGTATCCTCCAGGTCCCTCTTTGTTGCCATAAATGGCAGGCCTTTATTCTTATTTATGGCTGAATAATATTCCATTGTGCATCCATTCAACTGTTCCTGGGCACCTAGGCAGATTCTGTGTTGAGCTGTTGACAGTGCTGCAGGAAGCCTGTTCTAGCTGGTTTGATTTCCTTTGAATATAGATAGAGCCAGAAGTGAGATAGCTGAGTCTCACGGTAGAGTACAGTGTGCAGATTCCTTTTCCTCCACGCCCTCACTAGTTTGAGGTGTGTATGTGCACATGTGTCTATATATGTGTATATGCATGTATGTGTGTGCATGTGCACATGCGTGTATGCATGCGTGTGTTTGTGTGTATACATGTGTGTACTCCTGTGTGTATACATGTATATGTGCATGTATGCCTGTTCACAATCCTGAGGTAAGGCACCAGCTTGTAGTTTTGATTGACAGTTCTTTAGTTATTAATGATGCCAAGTATTTGCACATACTTGTTGGCCATTTGTGTTTCTTTTGAGATGAATCTATTCAGATCACTTGCCCATTCTTAATTGGAATATCTGCTTTTGGTTTTTTTTTTATCCCGTATGTATTCTAAATATTAACCTTACGTCAGATGACAAGCTGGCAGAATACCCCCCACCCCCCGCCCCAACACCTTTTTTTTCCCCAAGCCAGGCTTTCTCTGTGTAGCCTTGGCTGTCTTGGACTCGCTTGGTAGACCAGGCTGGCCTCGAACTCACAGGGATCCACCTGCCTCTGTCTCCCAAGTGCTGGGATTAAAGACGTGCGCCACCACCTCCTGGCCCCGTTTCCTCTCTTTTTATGGGCTGTTTCTTCAACTCTGTTGGTTTCTTTCACTGTGTAGAAACTTTTATTTGATGTAATCCTACTTGCTAGTTTTTGCGTGTTTCCTGTGCTTGGAGACTCTTAAGCAGAACGGGATTGCTGTCCGTGCCCCCGGAAATGAGCAGGGGCTCTCACCCAAGTTGATAGTGCAGTTAGCGTCGCTCCAGTTATGGACAGGCTCCTGGCTGTTCTTGGTGTTTACTGCACCCTACCGCCGTCTCCTACACTTGTGGGTTCCTTTTCTTTTTCCCCTTACAATTTAGCTGTTAGTGAAATCAAATTAGTCCCATATTTTTTAAAGATGTGATTCTCACCCAAAGGTGATTTTACCCTGTTCCCCACACAGGGGACATTCAGTAATACTGATGACATTTTTGTCACTACCTAAGACTGGGCTGCGTGCTTCAAGCGGGCAGAACCAGGATGCTTTAAGTTTCCTACAGTGCACAGCACAGCCCCAACAACAATACATACCGTCCTGCATCCTGCGCTACAGTGGCAACCTTCCGTGGCCCCACCCCACTCCTGCAGTCCGGTTTGCAGATTGCAGCCTTATGCTTGCTAACGTTACAGACTCTTTCCATTTTTCTCTAGTGCGCAGGCGGTTAGACTGAAAACTTGGCTGGCTACAGGCTGGGCCTTTTGGGGAGGTAAGAAGTACTTTTTAAACTATGTGTCATGTGATAATGGATTGTCTCTGGCACTCAGATGACAGTTTGTACAGTCCTTCATAAAACTGCAGAAAGGGAGCCGGGCACACCTTTAATCCCAGCACTCAGGAGCCAAAGGCAGGTGGATCTCTGTAAAGTCAAGGCCAGCCTGGTCTACAAAGAGAGTCCAGGACAGCCAGGGCTACACAGAGATATAGAGAAACCCTGTCTGGAAAAACCTAAAACACAACAACAACAACCCTGCAGAAAAGGGGGAGCTTTGGAAGATGCTGGAAGGCAGAATTGCTCAGAGTAGAGTCAAGATGGAGGATCATGACAGTCTTGGCATCATCACCCAGAAGTGAGGAATCTGTGGCAGAGTGCGCCTAAAGCCTGGCTGTTCTGGTGTTGTAGGATGTTAAGTTCACCCACACTCGGAATCTGAACATGTCATGTACGGGCCCCTCCAGGAAAGCCCATTAGATAATGGTAACTTTTATTTGCCTGACTTGAATGTTGTCTTGGAGGCTTACTGCCACTGTCTGCTAACTTAGTTCCTTGAATGTCCTGGAAGTTCTAGCCTCTGTACAATCTAATCTAGGCCTAGAATGTTTTCAGCTTCTTAGATTTACTGCTGAATAATAAGCCCACCCTTTCTTGTTCTTTCTGAACTCTGGCTGGTTCAACTCAGCTGTTCTGGCTCAGGCTCCTCTCTAAGCTCATTCAAACTGGCTTCTCTCAGTTTCTCACTGAACTGCTCTACTTGGCCTCAAACTAACTCTAGCAATCTGCTCTAATCTTCTGGCTCCTTCTCACTCTCTAGCTCTTTCTCTCCACCTGTGACTAGCTTGTTCTCTCCTCAACCTGTCTCTGTACAACTCTCCGGTAAAACTGCCTCTGAATTTCACGAACTGAACTGCCACAAACTCACTGCACTGTCTCCCAGCTCACTGACTCCACCTAAACTGCCTGAACATAACTGACTAGAACGCAGAGATCTTCTTGCTTCTGTCTCCTGGGATTAAAAGTATGTCTGTATTCCAGCCAGAGCAGCCATGTGCTGGATTAAAATTCCTCTACACATATCTGTGTTATTCTCAGTGCACACGTAGGAAAAAAGTGGATTATCTAGGTGGGGACTATAGGACAAATTCTGTTTGGACAGCACTTGTTCCTGGACTGACTGAGCAAAGTGGTGGAGCCATTACAGAGGAATACTATTATAGAGCCAGTTCATTTCTCAAGGCTCTTGGCTTTTGCCTTTCCTGTGGTGACCGTTTTGACTCCCCATCTCTTAGACCTTGATTTCTGCTTCCTCTGCCTTTACAAGTGCCTCTTACACTGTTTACCCACATGTACTCACATAGCTGGTTGGCATCCAGGCCTCAGTCCAGCAGCTCCCTCTCCAGATCCCTTCTACAAATGCAGGTCTAGGCCCAGCCCAGCTATTCTTTCAGCTGTGGCTTCCTTCCTGCGTGCCCTGTCCTACCAGCATGAGGCACAGTCAGCCTCTCCACACCGGAAACAGCTGCTCCTGTCTCCTGTGCTGCTTCTCCGTACTCTCCAGCCAGATATCTCTGTGCTGCTGCTGCTGCTGCTGGTGGTGGTGCTGCTGCAGCTGTTGGCATTGCAGCTGTCCATCTGTCCTGGAAGACGCCTCCTGTGAGGTTACGTTCCCCTCCATCTCTGTTGCTTAGCCCCCTTGTTGTATCTTCCTCTTGTCTTTCCTTGTCTGTCTGTCTTCCTCGGCCAGGTGATCATTCCCATGGCTTGAGCAACTCACTTAGATATTATTGACTTCAATGTAGCATGACCAGTCCCAGTGGACTTCCCAAGTGTCTAGGGTGTCTGAGAGGATTTTCCTAAGCATCTGGACACAATGAGTGAGCTTTTGTTTCATGGGCAGTGTGGTATGAATAATCAGTGGCCAGGATTATAAGAAAAGAAATTAGCTGCTGTGTTCTATTTTTGTTGTTGTTTGTTTGTTTCGAGACAGGGCTTCTCTGTGTTGCCTTGGCTGTCCTGGACTCACCTTGTAGACCAAGCTGGCCTCAAACTCACAGAGATCTATCTGCCTGCCTCTGTCTCCTGGGTGCTGGGATTAAAGGTGTGTGCCACCAATGCCTGGCTGTGAGTTCTATTCCTTTTTTCTTAAAGATTTATTTGTTATTTATACAGTATTCTGCCCAAATGTGCACCTGCCGACCACAGGAAGGCACCATATCTCATTACAGATGGTTGTGAGCCACCATGTAGTTGCTGGGAATTGAACTCAGGACCTTTGGAAGAGCTGATGGTGATCTTAACCTCTGATCCATCTTTCTAGCCTGCAAGTTCTATTCTTAAGAAAAGAAAATAGTTCTACCTTAGACCATGGCGAAGTTCGTCTGCAACTTCGTAGAGAAGGCTCTGGCACTGGCAACCGCTGCCGTGACTTACTCGAAGCCTCGATTGGCCACATTTTGGCAGTACGCCAAGGTTGAGCTGGTTCCCCCAACCCCTGCTGAAATCCCTACAGCTATTCAGAGCATAAAAAAAACAATTGAAAGTGCTAAAACTGGTAGCTTCAAACAGCTTACAGTTAAGGAAGCTGTTTTGAATGGCTTGGTGGCCACTGAGGTGTGGATGTGGTTTTATGTCGGCGAGATCGTAGGCAAACGTGGCATTGTCGGCTATGATGTTTGAAGACCAATTTTTAATACTGATTTTGAGCTCTTACTTGGGTGTTCTTGGACCATGTGTAATGAGACTGCTATCCGAATAAAGTACTAGCTGTGAAAAAAAAAAAAAAAGAAAATAGAGTATGTTCTGAAAGAAGCAGGCAGAGGTGGCTCTGGCCTGTTCCTCCCGAGTGTAATGGCATCGCTGCACAGGACCTCAGGCAGTGCAGTCCAGTGAGCTTGCTGCTTTGCCTTCAGGCCACTTGCCGCTCAGTTCACTGGTCTCCTTCAGTCAGAAGGGAGGCGTTCTCTCTCCTTCTCCAGCTCGTTGGGATTTTGCCAAGAGTCTGACACTGACTGTTTCCCACACTTAGCTGCTGCTTTCTGCCCAAGCTAGTCACCAAATCTCTTGTTTAAACTTAACTCAAGGCGAATCCTTCTCAGAGCTAGAGCGGAGTGTCTCTTAGAAATAGAGATCTGCTCCACCACTGCCGCAGCACAGCGCTTCACCTCATTTGCAGTTCTCTGTCAGATAAGGCGGGTTTCTCCCCTAGGCTATTGGTCTGCTCACTGCTCTGGAAGGCTCCCGAGCCTTTCCAGTCTTCTGCCTGTCCCTCCGCAGGTGAATGGCCCGCAGCCAGCCAAAGCCATGGCAGAGGGTGGGGAATGGAAGTGAGCTTCTTTCTTCAGAAAAACCTTTCCTGGCTGGGAGCTCCTGAGATCCCCACAAAACTGACAAAATCCAGGGAGAACGATGTGCCCCTTGCCATTGGCAGAGTGTAAAATTGGTGTTCTAGGCCAAGATTGCCCAGGGTATAGTATGCCGTGCCACAGGAAGGCTGTGCAGGTTCCATGGGACGTAAACAGCATGGCAGGGAAGCACCTAGAGGAACTGCAGGGCTTGGGTGGGGACGTGTGACCATGACAGGTAAAACATGGAGCAGTGGCCGGGCCCAGAGAGGGTTTGTTTCTTCAGGTTGGAACTTGTTGGCCTTTCAATGTGTCTGTGTGTGGGGAGGGAGGAAATGCACATGTGTGTACAGATATACTTGTCTGTGCATGCGGATGTATGGAGGCCAGAGCTTGATGATGTGTGTCTTCCTCTATCGCTGTCCACCTTATTTTTTGAGACCAGGTCTCTTGCTGAGCCTGTAGCTCACTATTTCAGATAGCGCAGCTGGCCATGGAGCCCCAAGATTCAGTGTGCCCATCTGCACCTTGCTTCCCCGACTAGCACTGGGGTACAGATAGCACACGCAGTTTTACATGGGTTCCATGGAGCCTGAACTGACAGCCTCATACCTGGGCAGGAGACACTTTACCCACTGAGCAGCAGTTTTAACCTGTGGGTCACAGCCCCTGTGGTGGTTGAGTGACCCTATCACAGGGGCTGCCTAAGGCCATTGGAAGACAGATATTTACATTATGATTTATAACAGTAGCAAACTGTTACGTTATGGAGTAGCAACAAAAATTTTATGGTTGGGGGGGGTCATCACAACATGAGGAACTGTATTAAAGGGTCACGGCATTGGGAAGGTTGACAACCATGCACTGAGCCATTTCTTCAGACCCAGTGATGGTCATATGAAAGTACATCTATTTAGGCACAAGCTCCACTGTTTGGGGCAGACAGGGTACAGCGAGCATGCTGTGGCCATCTTGCCTCCACTGCCGTAGATGGTGGCTGTCATTTCTGGACAATGGTAGCAGGAAACCGCAGTGTGTCATGTCAGCTGGTTACACACAGCTCTCCAGCAGGGGACCTAGAGCCCACATGAGTTCCACAGGATCCCTATGATGAGACATCCACTGAGCCTGTGTGGATGACAAGGGATAAGTGGCTCTGCTAGGTGTTCCTTCAGTCTTCTGTACTCTGTACGAATATCTCACTGGCCACGTCGTAGCTGGCCACAAGGTGGTTGGCTAGCCGTGATGACTGTTGTATCATCAGAAATGTGCCTGTTAGTTGGGAGCCCAAGGTGGATGTGAAGGAAAGCGGGCATGAACAGTCCCTAGGCTCAGAGAAGGCACTTGTATGCAGCAGAGTTGTATGCCTGTGAGAGCCTTCCATCACGGGCGGTGGACAGCTCTGTGCTCCCTGTTGTCTCTGTTCAGTGGTTGTAGGAGCATATGCTCTCATATCTTACAGTGCTGGAGGGCAGAGATCGCAGTGAGGGCCCAAGGGCATGTACGGCAGGATGGTGTGTCTCTCTCACAGCCCCTCCTCTGTGGTCACGCAACAGCGAGCTTTGTATCTCTCTGACTTTGGACTTCAGCTTCCATTATCCCATTGCCTTCCCAGTTCCCCCACCCCACCTCCCTCATGAGCTCTCTGTTGACAGTGGCCATCTTGACACTCAAGCATCCTTCTCTCCAGTGACCTTGACTTAGTCATATCTGCAGAATTCATTTGCCAAGCAAGGACATAGTCACATGCCCCAGGGATTAGGCTGTGACTATTTTTGTGGCAGTCACTACCTAGCCTACCACATTTTGTGGTATGGTAACAAATACTTTAGAAGGCTTACATTTGTAATCTCAGCACTCAAGAGGCTGAGGCAGAAGGCTCACCACTAGTTGGAGATCAGCCTGTGTTAGGAAGTGTGTTCAAGGCCAGCTGAACATGTAGTCCAGACAGTAAAATTGTCCCCAAAGAAACCACAACAAAAAAAAATGAAAGGTCTGCAGGGGACATCAGTTGTCAGGTGCCTGGGACTCTTAAAGCCCAGGATTGCTGAGGAAGGGACCAAAGCCTTAATCCGCAGCAGCTGCAGTCAAGTGGGGTGGGAAGAGCGGTGCCCCACAGCAAGACAAGCGTGTTTTCCACATTTCAGTTGTGCTGTGTTAGCAGTCACAGTAAACAATCCATTTTACATATTCATTCGTTTTTTTTTTTTTTTTAAGCAGATAGCCAACAGGAAAAACAGCCTCGTGGCTATCCAGTCTTCGACATCTGCTAAAATCAAAGTGCCAGTCCCTCAGCCCGCGGTCCCTGTGAAGAAGGATAAGCGGCAGAATTCTTCACGGTTTAACGGCAGCAATAACAGAGAACTGCAGAAACTCCCATCTCTAAAAGGTAATTCTCAGTTTTCAGAGTAGAGCACTCGTTAGTGGGCAAGCTGCTGCTGCAGCACCTTGCTGCTCCTTACTGGTGAGGCTTTTGTTTCTTTCCTTTTCTTTTTCCTGGTTCAGTTTTTGCTTGGATTGAATGCCACTTACTTTACTGCACTAATATTTTTAATTCCAGAGCTATCAGGATAAAAGTACAATAGCTCGCCGGGCAAGGTGGCGCACACCTTTACTCCCAGCACTGGGGAGGCAGAGGCAGGCGGATCTTTATGAGTTCGAGGCCAGCCTGGTCTATACAGCAAGTCTAGGACAGTCAAAGCTACAAAGAGAAACTCTGTCTCGAAAAACAAAACAACAACAAAAAGTACAATAGTTACACACATTTACAAATACACTACACTGAGACAATAAGGAAATCCTAAAATCCTACCCACCTCTAAGTAAGCAGCTGTTTTTCTCTCACATGGTTCTCCGGCTTGCCTCAGAGCGCCAGCCTTTAGAAGGTGTTACCACAGGTAATCACGAGAGGCCTCTTAATCGTGGAGAACCAGTGCCCTGCGCACGCTTCCCTGCCACCTGGGCCCCCTTACCTGTGACCAGCCAGCACACAGGGTTCCTCACTTGGAACTGCTCCCAGTGTCACAGCCACCCCTTTTCATCAGAGTACCATTAAACTCACTAAGTTTTCCTCCTGGAGAGCAAACTGTTGAGGTTCTTAAGACTTTTACAAGGAAATTGGGTCAAGGACCATAGTCAGATGTGAACCTCTGATGCTCTTCACAGATTCTGAGATCTAAAATCGCTGCATGAAGTAGATAAAAAAGTCTGCCATGCCTGAAGTTTATAGTGCTGACACTTTTTATAGTTAATCTTGACTGAGTATGTAGAGAGCGGGAAGTAGGCCTTCTTTAGAGCTGTATTGCCAGGCCCAGGGAGTAGCCTGGGGGAGGGGAGTGTGTCTGGGAGAGGGGAGGGCCCGCCCACCTCTGAAAGTAGGGCCTGTTCTAGCTAAGGGGCATGGCACCAAGCAAAGGCGAATCCCCACTGTTAAGGACTGAACATCTGGGTGCTGAGTCAGTGAAGGAATGTATGTGACCCCTTCTTACATGGCCCCAGGAGGCCAAATCAGAGAGATGTGGTATCTCGGTGGAGAAAGGCTCAGAAAACTATGGAGCCTTCCTTTCCATGTCCCAGCTGGTCCCTGGTGCATGTCATAGGGTATGTGCCCTGCCCCCTTTGCACAGGTCAGGGTCCACCCAGGAAAGGCTCAGTGTAGGCTGGAGTGTGAGTTCCATCTTGGAAACCTCCCCTTTTCCAAGGAATCTGTACATGAGGTTCCTCTTGGCCACTGCTCTGCCTGCTGTTCTCCGCCTGTCTCCACCGGTTCTCCTGACCCAGGCCTCTTCCTGCAGCATCCTCTTACCAGATTCATTGAAACTAGCGCTTTCCAAAAGACAGTCCTCAGGTTTCTGTACAGCCCTCTCCTGCCGCCATCTAGGATTGATATGCCTGGATTTCAGGAATAATCAGATGTGGGTGACCTGTGAGCCATGGAGCCGGCTCAGCTGGAGCAAGCACTGTGGTAACCTGTGTCCTTCTCTCATAGGGGCTCCAGGAAGTGTCGCTCTGGAACAGCCTTGTGGGGCTTCTGAGTGGCTGCCTTCCTCTTTTCCATATCTGCAGCAGCTATGTCCCCTTTCTGTTCAATACTCCTTCATCCCTACTCTATGTTAATGATCCTATTTTTAATCTTTTTTCTTAAGTCGAGTACAGAATTCTTTTTTTTTTTTTTTAGCTTAACAGCAATATAAAGCCATGTGCTCTTCTGAGAATGACTTCAGCTTTACTCTTAAGTTTCTAGCTTCATTAGATAGTTTTGCTTTTTTACAGTTTTGTTGAGACACAGTTCACATACCCTGAGATCATCTATCATTAGTGGAAGTGTTAATTCTTTAATCAATGTGTGGGGCTGGAGAGGTGGCTCAGCGGTTAAGAGCACCGCCTGCTCTTCCAGAGGTCCTGAGTTCAGTTCCCAGCAAGCACATGGTGGCTCACAGCCATCTATAATGTGACAATAAATAAATTTAAAAAAACAACAACAATAAAATAAATAAATGTGTACAGGTGTACAACCATCTCACACACATGTTTTAAAATGGTTTCATCATCTTCCAGTTACTTTGTGCCAAATTGCTATCAAGTCTTATTCCTACTTTTATCTACTGGTAATCGCTGATCTACATTTTATCTGTGTTTGAAACTATATATCATCTTTTTTTGGTCACCCTCTCCCATCCTATTGCCTGAGTGTTGTCTGTATACCACTGTGTATAGTACCTGAGGAGGCCAGAAGAGGGCATCAGATTCCCTGGGGCCTGACTTAGAGGTGGCTGTGATTAACAGTGGTTGCTGGGAGTCTGACCTCTGGAAGAGCAGCCATGTGCTCTTAACCACTGAGCCTTCTCTCTAGCCCCAGGTGGGTTGTTTTTTGTTTTTTAAGTGATTGATCCTTTTATTTGTCAGTTTCTAAAGCAGTAAATCAGCCTCAGCCCCTCTCAAGGATCCAGAGTATTTTGATTTGTTTACTTGCTTTGTTTTGTTTTTAATTGGCACATAATAATTAGAACATTTATTGAGCATGATCTGTGGATTGATTGGCCTCAAACTCTTGTGCTTGTTTTTTCTACTTCTAGTTCTGTGAAGAATGTCATTTAGTGTCTTGGTAGGAATTACATTGAATTGGTCAGGTTACCTTAGGTGGTATAGGTGTTTGGGTTTTTGTTTTTGTTTTGTTTTTCAAGGCAGGGTTTCTCTGTGGAGCCCTGGCTCTCCTGGGCTCACTTTGTAGACCAGGCCAGCCTAAAACTCAGAAATCTGCCTTCCTCTGCCTCTCGAGTGCTGGGATTATCGGTGTGCACCACCACTGCCTGACTTTAGTATGTGTGTGTGTATCATGTTCATTTAGGACTTGGGGTCATGTTCCTCCATCTTGGGATGTCCCCTTCAGTTTGTGTCCCCAGTGCTTTGTAATCTTCCTTGCAGAATCCTGTCACTTCCTTACTTGAAAGTATTCCTCAGTATGTTATTGTTTATATCTGTTAAGGCCGGGGTTCTTTTCTCTGTTTCTCTGCAGATTTGTTGTCAATACCTAGAAGTGACCCTAGAATTTTTGTTTGATTACTTACTTTTGTTTTTGAGGTAGTCTGGGTGTTTCCCAGCTTTGAACTTGTGATGTCTCCCAGGTAGCTGGGTCTACAGGCACTTGCCGTCATGCCCAGTTTACGCTGACTTTCTGTTTTCTTTTTACTGTACCATGATTAAACCAAGGAAAGTGCAGTACCACTGAGCCATATCTCCAGCCTTCTTTTTGCTGTATTATTTTGTAACATAAACTCACCAATTTGGCCAGGCTATCCTTAAACTTACCCTGTAGTCCAGACAGGCCCTAAAGCTGTCAGCATCCGACCTTAGCCTTCTATATCGCCGGGATGATGGTCTGCATCGCCACGCCTAACTTACACATACCTTTAAAATGTTGATCCTGTGCTTGGCATCATTTCTAAATTCTTACGTTAATTGTTTTCTTTTACCAGTTTTGACAAGAATTTATTAGTAGAACTTTGTTTGTTTGTTTGTCTGTCTGTTTGTTTGTTTACTTATATAGCTTTCCTGTATAGGGACTGGAGAGATGATGGCTCAGTGATTAAGAGTACTGACTGTTCTTCCAGAGGACCCAGATTCAAGCCCCAGCTCTCACACGGCAGCTCACACCAGTGTCAGGGGATCTATCTTGGTCATTGATCTATTGCTGTGAAGAGAAACCGTGACCATGCCAACTCTCAGAAAGAAAAGTATTTAATCAGGGCTAGCTTACAGTTCAGAGGTTTGGTCCGTTATATTATCAGCATAGTGGGAAGCAGACATTGAACTGGAGAAGTAGCCGAGAGTTCTACATCAGATCCGCGGGCAGGAAGAGAGAAGAAACTCTGGTCCTGGCTTGGGCCCACACCCAGTGACACACAGACTCTAAATCCTCTCAAACAGCACCGCTTCCTATGAGCCCACGGGAGCCATTTTCATTCAGACCACCATGGGATCCATTTCCCTCTTCTGGCTTCTATAGGCACCAGGCATGAATCTGGTGCAAAAGACGTACAAGCAGACAAAATACCTGTACACATGCAAGTAGAAATAATCTTGTTTAAGAAGTTAAGACTTGCGCTGGAGAGATGGCTCAGTGGTTAAGAATGCCAGCTGCTTTTCCAGAGGTCCTGAGTTCAATTCTCAGCAACCACATGGTGGCTCACAACCATCTATAATGTGATCTGGTGCCCTCTTCTGCAGATAAAATACTCATATACAATGAATAAATAATTAAAAAAAGGAAGAAGTTAAGACTTTCAGCCAGGTGATGGTAGCACTTAGGGAGGCAGAGGCAGATGGACCTCTCTGAGTTTAAAGCCAGTCTGGTTTACGAAGTGAGTCCAGGACAGCCAAGGCTACACAGAGAAATCTTGTTTTGGAAGGAAGGAAGGAAAAGTTAACGCTTTCTATATGAGATCATGTTATCTGCTACATCTTCCAGTTTGGTTGCCCTTCATTTCTTTGTCTTATTTAATCCTTCTGTCTACTTCTGTCTAGGGCTTCTATTACTATATTAAATCAGAATGCAAAAGTGTAGCCGGGTGTGGTGGTGCATGCCTTTGATCCTAGCACTTGAGAGATAGAAGCAGGCGAATCACTGTCAGTTTGAGGCCAGCCAGGGCTCGGTTACACAGAAGGAAAAAAGACTGCAAAACTGGGCATCCTTGCCTTGCTCCAAATCTCAGAGGAAATGCCTTCAGCTTTTCCTCACTCAGTATGTGCAGTCTTTATAGTGAACATGTTTCTTCTGTGCTTAACATGTTGACTTTCTCACTCTCTAATGCACTCTCACTGTCCTTTTCTTCCTTCCATTCTGTTGCTGTTTTCTTCCTTTCTTTCCCTTTTTTCTCTTTCTTTTTTTCTTTTTTCTTTTCCTTTCTTTTTCTTTTTTTTCTTTTTGAGGCAAGACCTCATTGTGTAGCCTAGGCTGGCCTGGAATGTGCTGTGTAGTGCAGACTGACATCAAAGTCATGGTCCTTCTTAATGAAATAAATTATGTATTTATTTATTTTCATTGTTGTTTTTGTTTTCTTGGAACCCACTAACTAACTTACTAATTAAAAGTGTGAAGACCAGGCTGGCCTCAAACTCAGAGAGACCTACCTGCCTCTGCCTCTGCCTCTGCCTCTGCCTCTGCCTCTGCCTCTGCCTCTGCCTCCTGAGAGCTAGGATCACAGAAAGCTGTGTATTCTCCTGTATCTGATGTTGAGCGCATACATCCTTCCTAGTCATCATTCTGCTAATGTCTGTGTTTTTTATTTGTTTATGTCAAGTCATTCTTGCCTTTCTGTTGTTATATCTCATAGATTTTAGCATGTTGTGTTTCCATTTTCTTTTTTCTTTTTATGAATGTTCTATCTGCATGTATACCTGAATGCCAGTAGAGGGCATCAGATCCCATCATAGGAGGTTATGAACCACCATATGAGTGCTGGGAATTGAACTCAGGACATCTGGAAAAGAAGCTACTGAGCCATCTCTCCAGCTTCCTCTATTTTCATTTTTAAAAAAAGACTTATTTATTATGTATCCATTACTCTGCCTGCATGTACACCTGCAGGCCAGAATAGGGCATCAGATCACATTATAGATTGTTGTGAGCCACCATGTGGTTGCTGGGAGTTGAACTCAGGACCTCTGGAAGAACAGACAGTGCTCTTAATTGCTGTGCCATTTCTGCGGTCCCCTCTATTTTCATTCTTAAACTTTATTTATTGTTATTTTATGTGTATGAATGTTTACCTGCATGCATCTAAGTGTATCACATATGTACATTGCCTGGGGAAGCCAGAGGAGGCTGTTGGATCCTCTGGAGCTGGTGTTACAGGTAGATGTGAGCTACATGTGGGTACTGGGAACTAAACCTGGGTCTTCTGCAAGAGCATCAAGTGTTCTTAACCACTGAGCCCTCTCACCAGCCACTCCCTTTTTGTTGTTGTTTTTGTTGTGGTTTTGTTTTAAGAAAATTGCTCATGGCTTATTTTTGTTCATTTGTTGATGGATAGAATTGGGTTGTTAAAAGTCCTCCAGTGTAGTTGTATCAGGAGCGTGTCCTGCTCCTACACATGTGACAAGCTGCTGAGTGCTTTATGTCTTGTGCTGTGGAGCACACATACATGTCTACTTGTTATGTACTCTTACGGAGCTGTTCCCCCACAGTTACGTCATCATGTCTTAACTACCCTTTTAGAACTTTCCTTACCTGATTTCTATCGTGTCTGGTGTAAGGATGACAGCTCCTGCTGCTTAGGGGTTCTTTTTGTGTGGGCATCTCTTTTGATGCTCGACCTTTGAGTTCAACTGTGCAAGTGAGTTTCTTGCAGGTAGGTATGGATGGGTCTTGTTTTTCCAAACTACTCTTCATATCGTGGAGTGTAGTCTGGTCTCATTCAAGGTAATCGTTAGGTAGGAGCACAGTCTTGTCATTCTGTTAACCAGCATTGGGTTTTATCTCTTATTGCTTATGTTTTGGTGTTTTTCTTTTTAGTACTGATACTTTAATAACTGCTCTGCAAATGAATTCTACACTTAGGCATCATCATCATCATTGTCAATAGTGGCTATCCCTATGTTTCCAAATGTAGGCGTTTCTTAAACATGTCTTAAGAGGGTAATCCAATGTCGAGGGCTAGAGAGATGGCGCAGAGGTTAAGAACACTGGCTGCTCTTCCAAAGGTCCAGAGTTCAATTCCCAGCAACCGCATGGTGGCTCACAACCATCTGTGAGATCTGGTGCCCTCTTTTTGGCATGCAGCTGTAAGTGCAGGCAAAACACTATATGTAATAAATAAATCATTTAAAAAATTACCTCATGTTTTTTCTTCTCTTGGAGACTTCAGTTCTTTCGTTCTGAAGAATTGCTCTGCTGGGCGTGGTCGTGTACACCTTTAATCCCAACACTAGTGAAAACATGGACGTCCCAGTACACTGTGGGCGTGTAAAGTGATCTCTTTCTGGAAAGCACTCTAGCAGTTTCTTCTAAAGCTAAACAGAAACTTAACATGTAAATCAGCAAGTCTATCTGCACAAAATAAATTAAAATATATGTTCGTGCAAAGACATACATGAGTATCACAGAAACTGTGGCAGATAAAAAGCAACATAAAATGTCTTTTAGCTGCTGGATGGAAAAAGAAAGCATGATATTATCCAGATAAAAGAATACTACCTAACATTAACAAGAAACAGACCACTCAGCACAGACAAACGTCACAGGCATTGCATCTGAGACCCAGCAAAGCTGTCATTTTCTTGAGAGAGGTCTCACTGCATAGCCCTGGCTGGCCTGAGCTTGCTTGTGTGGACCAGGCTGACCTCAAATTCACAGAGTGACACCTGCTTCTGCCTCCCACATACTGGGATCAAAGGTGTGCACCACCAAGCCCAGCCACTCTAGATGTCTTTAACTTGATTTTATTATTGAAATGTAGATTTTTGTGTGATGGGTTTGGATATGAGTCTTTTATTTTACCATAAAATACAGTTGCCACTATTATAAAACCCAAATACAAAACACACCCCAGTTCTCATTGTTCTCAGTAGCAGGCATAGACTCGCCATCCTGTCTGTCTGTGATAAAGTTTCTGAACATTTGTTCTCTGTTGTGTCTTTGAGACCCTCCAGGCTTGTTTTGTTTTGTTTTTTTTTTGTTTTTTTTTGTTTTTGTTTTTGTTTTTTTTTTGGTTTTTTGAGACAGAGTTTCTCTGTGTAGCCTTGGCCATCCTGGACTCACTTTGTAGACCAGGCTGGCCTTGAAAACTCACAGCGATCCGCCTGCCTCTGCCTCCCGAGTGCTGGGATTAAAGGCGTGTGCCACCACACCCGGCTCCAGGCTTGTCTCTTAACTGCAGCCCATCTGTTGACCTTTTAATTTCTTTTTTCCCCCCACTTCTGGAAGTTGTAGTTGATTTTTTTATTTTTAATTTGTCTAGTGGGCTGGGGAGATGGCTCCGTAGGTAAGAGTGAGTGACGGACGCACAGCATGAAGACTCAAGTTCAGATCACCAGCACCCTTAAGCAGTGCTGGGTATGGCCGTGCCTGTCAGTGAGACCAGCCTCCAGGGTTAGGGTTGGGAGTAGTTAAGGGCATGACAGAATCTCAGGGCAGCTGGCCACCTACCTAGGTGAAAAACACCAAGTTCTAGGGTTAAAGAGAGGCCCTGTGTCGAGGGAAAAAAGCAGAGAGTAATATAGGCATGTATCTGACATCTTATATGGCCACAGCACAGGTACATGCATGGATACACATGTGTCTCCCACACATGTTCACACGTATACACACATGTATACACCACACACATAACCCCACACATGTACACATGCGTGCACACATGCTTACACCACAACTGTATACACATACATACTGTGCACCCATGTACATACATTCATACACTGTGCAGTGTGTGTATACATGTGCATTTTAATAGGTTTTCTCCGGTGGCAGAGTGAGCCAATTTAAGTCAGAGTAAAGCATAAAGGCAGGTTTACTGGGTGCAGCTCTCAGGCAGGTTCACTGGTCCCAAGGAACACGGCCAGGGAAGTCGGCATGGGGAGGGAGACAGGATGGGGAAGAGAAAGAGTGTGAGCACAAGGAGAAAATGCAGAGAGAAGGAACCTAAATGTCTGGGTTATATAGGGAAGCCCTGCTCCTATATAGGGAAGTTCGGGGTAGAGGGCAGGGTGTGCCAGCCATGCCCTGTAACAGATAGGGGCTAAGGGATGCTGGGAGAACTCGGAGGCCAGGTTAAATGAGCACTTCAGCTGCTTGTTCCGGGTCTGAAACCCAATACATATATTGCATGGATACACACGTACACATGTGCTTACACCACACACACACACACACACACACACACACACACACACACGTCCAAAAGAAATGTCTTATAATTTTAAAATGTTTTGCTATTCTTTTGCATGTACTGTCAAACATGTCATTTCTTTAAATAGAGCAAACACTGGTGTTTTCCAGCCTTTGTCAAGAAAGACTCACACCGGCAGTTGTGACATCTTGCTCAGAATGTCTTATTCTGTGTGCCTCATCATTTTTTATGATGTGCTAATCACCATACTCAAACATTTTAAACAGATTGAAGCCTAGAATGAAAGCCCTTCATCATGGGTTTGTTTGTTTTTCTCTAACCAGAAACCTTTTGCCAAATACTTGCAGTTTGGGAGTTCCTTAAACCACGACGTTTGACTAATAAATAGTCAGCTAAACCAACTGCTCCTCTCACCCCTGTGGTTGCTCTAAGTGGAGCCTCTTTTGGCTGGAGTACCTCAAAGGTACGCTGTGTAACCTGGTGATGGTACGAAGATGCACCATCTATGGTGGCTAACAGAAGTGAGGGTGTGGGCAAATTGCTCTCTGTCATGCTGCCATACCCCCTTTGCAATGCAGCAAGTGCTAGGAATAATTTGTGAGGTGCACTCTGGCACTCCGCCCGTGAGCCCCACATCAGCCAGCTGTACAGGACTGCTTCGTGGCCTTGCTGATCCCTTGGAGTCAGTAGTGGGGTGAGCTAACAGACACTCTTTTTCTTACCAACTGGATATATAAAAACTGACTGGGGAAAGCATTATCTATCTTTGAGTTACCAATTTCCCTTGGACCTTTCTATGAGTAGCTATTTTACTATCTTTTATTTCAGTGGACTCTTTAATTTCAGCGTTCTTTCTAATGTTAAAATGCATGATTTTAACCCTTCATATGCCTTTTAAAACATTTTTTGTCTGGATGATTTGTCTGAATGTGTATATGTGCACCATGTTTGCGACAGGTGGCTGTGGAAGTCAGAAGCAGGCGTCAGATCCCCTGAAACCGGGCATACAGATGGTGTGAGCCATGTGTGGCTGCTAGGAATTAAACCGGGCATACAGATGGTGTGAGCCATGTGTGGCTGCTAGGAATTAAACCGGGCATACAGATGGTGTGAGCCATGTGTGGGTGCTAGGAATTAAACCCGTGTCCTCTGCAAGAGCAACAAGCATTCCTAACTGCTGGGCTATCTCTCCAGCCCTCCTGTGTAGTTTTGGGCTTCTCTTTACTTTTACCGTGTGTGTGTGTGTGTGTGTGTGTGTGTGTGTGTGTGTGTGTGTGTGTGTCTGTCTGTCTGTCTGTCTGTCTGTCTGTCTGTCTGTATCTGTCTGTTGTGTCTGTGTATCTGTATGCATATTTATACTTACGTGTAGCACATTGGTGTGTGCACCATGGAACATGTTTGGAGGTCATAGGCTAACTTAGCTCAGGTATTAGCCTTCAGCTTCCACCTTATTTAAAGCAGGTTCTTTTGTTTGATGACACATACAGTAAGTGACCCAAGGGCTTCCTGCCTCTGCCTCTCATCTCTCCATGGGACCAGTGGGATTACATTTTGACATGAGCCTAGTGATTTGAACTCAGTCTCTCAGACTTGCATGGCAGGCACTTTACCCACTGAGCCAGTCCCCAGCCCCCTACTTACTTGTGATGCCCTGGGTTCTGGAATGGCGGGATGCTTCCCAGGCTCATTCTATACGTTCCTCTCCAGGCCTGGCCATAGCCATTTTTCAGAGTCTCAGTTCTTTTCAGTGGAAGATTCTTTGACGACCAGTCTGTGGGTGTCCTCGGAAGGGGAAGGCTCGTTGTTACTGGGACCCAGTACTTTTAAGTACTTTGTAGGAAGGGAGGGCAAGTATATACTGTTTTAAATCATGGATCCATTTGATATTTTCTATTTAAATTTTATACTATGTTTTATTTTCTTGGATTTTGGGTTTTATTTCTTATTAAATGGGAAAATCTTGATTCTTCCCATTCTCAATATAATTGTGGCTGTGTGCTCTACTAAAACAACTGCAACACCAATAATACTGACATTATTATAGACTAGAACTTTGAATTAGTTCTTATTGTAGAAAGAACTGTTAACATTTGAACTGGGGTCCCACTAAAAATGTAAATACCTAGTGAATAGGGCTAGAGATACAACTCAGAGATAGATGTGCACGACTCTGGGTTCCATCCTCAGCACCACGTGGCGGGAGGAAGTACCAGGGTGAGGGCTGCTTTACCCTCCTGTGCAGGAGTAGACTGTGCCTTTCAGCTTTTGGGACCTTTTGCCTCCTTCAGGGATGGTTCGGATTGCTCTCAATGTTAGGTGCATTTCTCAGTGATTGATGGCTCGGTCGGCTGCTGAGACCTCCTCTTTTCTGCCTTAGAGACAGTCGACGCTTCTGCAAAGCTGTTGCTCTTTGCTTTTTGCTTTTGTGTCACCTTGTGTGAGATGCCTGTCCCATTGTACTTGCTCACTACTGGGTTCTACAGAAACTTCAGTCATTTGGTACTTGAGACAGTATTTTGTTTTTTGTTTGTTTTTTTTGGCTTTTTGAGACAGGGTCTCTCTGGCTGTCCTGGACTTGCTTTGTAGACCAGGCTGGCCTCAAACTCACAGGGATCCACCTGCCTCTGCCTCCTGAGTGCTGGGATTAAAGGTGTGCGCCACCACCGCCCGGCTTGAAACAGTATTTTGTATTTTAATTTAGGAGGTTGATTATAGTCTTCAGACCTACTCATTGAAATGAGTTTGAGTCAGTCCCTTCATTTGACATTTTGGGGTCTGAAGATAAAAATGCTAGATGTTAAATGAAACATGGGGTTGTTTGGTGTGGTTTTGTTTTTGGTTTTGTTTGTGTTTTTTTCAGACAGAGTTTCTTTGTGTAGCCTTGGCTGTCATGGACTCGTTTTGTAGACCAGGCTGGCCTTGAACTTAACAGAGATCCGCCTGCCTCTGCCTCCTGAGTGTTGTTAGATTACATGTGTGAGTCACTGCGCCCAGCTGGTTTGTTTTTTTTAATGACTTAAGAAAGTAGTAAGTTAACCATGACTTGTTTCTTGAGTCTGTTTTCTGTGTTTTAAAAACAAAAAGGCAGCCAGGTGTGGTGGGTGCACACTTTTAGTCCCAGAAGTCTGGAGACAGATCTCTATGAGTTTGAGGCCAGCCTGAGCTACATAGTGAGACTCTATCTCAAAACAGTAACTACAAAAATAAAAACAAAAAGCTAGGAAGAAGCCAATGTGGGTCCAATCTGTGAGCAAGAAGCCCTGCAGGAAGGGCCCTAAGTATGGGATCTTTGTGAAAAAAGTCCTTCCATGACTGGTAGAATTCCTTAGACTGGCTTTTCCAGTGTTAGTTAAATCTCGCCCTTCTGTGTGAAAGCGCAGTATTCCACCTTCATTCACAGCGTTTACATTCTATAATACAGTTGAAAGTTTTTCCATAAAAGTGCATATTCTTACTGCTTAAAGTTGTATTCTCCTTATGCTTACAGGAGGTCTGGCTCCTTGCCTGCTTGCTGAAGAATAGTAACAGTGGAGTGAGAGCAGGCCTCCAGGGTGCTTGCCCCTGCTGCAGCAGCTTACACATTGCCAGCCAGGGAACCGTTTGCTCGCGAATCTTCTGCTCTGATCCAGCCCTTTGTTTTCTGACTGCTTTGATGCTGTCTTCTCTTGATTACCTATATGCCCTGGTGAGCAGGTGCCAGGCCACAGCAAGTTCTTAACTACCTGTGTGTGACCACAAATGACCCCTGGCCAGCACCATGCCATAAGTAATAGCCAGCAGCCTGTTGGACAGCTGAACCTGCAGCCAGCCCCTCCCCATCCTGCAGGCTGCCCTCCTCCCTACACCTCTCTTTTGAGCTGCTCAACCTTTCCAGGTGGCACTTCGGGTTCCTAACTACCCACACCATCTCGCACTTCATGTTTTAGCCTTCTTCACCACTCACCTAGATTTCTTCAAGCCCTTGAATTCTGATCTTTATCACACGTGTGCATGCATGCATATCTGTGCACATGCATGCATGCATATCTGTGCGCATGCATGCGTGACTGTGTTGTGTGCACTGCTCCTTGTGTAGCCTCTCCCCTCTCCCTCCAGCTAAAGACCTGGTTCCCAGACAACATGCTTTCCCTAGAGGCATTCCATGGCCCACTGCTCCTGCCGCCCAGTGCCTCCTGAACTTTTCTAGCTCAGACTTTGCTTTCCTCTTAAAAGTGTGCTAAGGTGTATTAGAGTGCTTGTTGTGTGACACACACACTACAGGTGCGGTGCATTTGTAACCCCCCAGGCTCGTCCACACTCTCCCCAGACTCCTCTTTGCAGAAGCTTCTCTGTGCAGCAACGTCGTCCCCTTCCCTCCTGTGTCTCTGGGCAGTCGCCACTCTGCTGTCTCTGGAGTTGTTGACTGCAGGGATCTCATACATGTGGAATCCTCTTGTATTTGTTCTCCATCTGGCTCCATTCACTTTGCAGGCTGCCCTCAAGGCTCACCAGAACTTGACTCCTTCCTGAGGCTAAATGATGTAACAGTTTATATGCTGCCATTCCCCTTACTAGACAGCTTAGGTAGAAAGTGCTCAAACATGCTACCCCTCACCACATCCTGGCCATTGTCCCTGGTGTCCATGAGGGTGTGACCTCCTGTGTGTCTTACAGATCCAGGAAAGTCACGTTGCATTTGCTGGAGGAGGGACGAGCTGTGCAGCTCTGGCCGGTCCTTTCCCATCCCTGCAGCATTCATGGGGACTGCTGTGAGTGGTGCTCAGGGGCCTAGGCACTGGCAGTGTTGTGGCTTCCTCCTCGTGGCTCAGTTGCTCAGCTGACCTGCTGTAGATCTGCTAAGGGTGGAGGTAGACTACAGAATACAACTGGTGTGGAAACTGTGGTTTTCGTTCATGGTTTCCTGTATTCTTGTGTGAGCACCTGCTCTGGTCAGAAAGCTGTCCCAGCCCAGCTGCAGGATTTAAAGTGAGCCCAGGTTTGTGGGCCGGAGCTGGATAGGCAAGCTTTACTCTACCAACCTCCCCTGAGACGAGGTCTGGTGGCCCTGCTCAGTCACTGGAGACTTGTTCAAATCAACAGGGCCACTAGAGCCTGTCCCTTTGTCCTTGATGCTGGCAACAGACTTTCCTGGCAGCCTTTGAGCAGAGCTGGGTACTAGTGAGCTTTGATCTGTCTAAGGAAAGTCTATTTTAGACTACAAGTGAAGCCAGAGTTTCCAGGTTAGACTTCTTACCCAACAAGACCCACAGCAGCCATACACACACAGATTCCCAGGAGCTTTAAAAAGTGGCACTGGCCAGCCCGATGCCAGCATACTGCCACTACAGTGCAACAGACTTGTAGGTTAAAATGCCAGTTGGGGTGGTTGAGAAAGAAAAAGAAAACTTTTGGCTGAATTTAGAAATCAAAATTTGAATATTTTGTTGAGAAATTCTACCTGAAAGTAAACCCAGTAGGATGTATTTACAGGTAGTTTTGGGTTTGTTTTTGTTTTTGTTTGAAATAGAGAACAAAACAGTGACATAGAACCATAGAATACAGGCCAAGGCCTTTTCAGGTCGTTTATGCAGTGCAAAAATTTTATACCCAGAATCTGCACAGGTAGGGACGGTGCCACTGGCCACTTTCCCTGCAGGAGGCCTGCTGTGCTGAGCTGATGGCCACTTTCCCTGCAGGAGGCCTACTGCGCTGAGCTGATGGCCACTATCTTGACATTAGTTCCACTTCTTCACATTACAGCCCCAGCCTAGAGTCCTGGAAACAGTATTGAGAATCAGTGGAGAAGATTCTAGTACTGGACACAGGTGATGACTGGAAGCCACACACCCCTAAATCTACCAGTGGTATGGGGGGCAGGGCATCTTCATGGCTGTGGGTGGTGCTTACTTATAAGATTGAGAAGCATATCCCTCTTAGTTTTGCACTGCCAGGGAGAGATGTAAAACAAAGCACAGTCAGGGTCCTCTAACAGGTGGACTCCTGCCTGTCCAGCATCTTCTCTGAATGCACAGACAGAACCCACCAGGGGCCACACACTGCAGGCTAGCCTGGGGGTTAGTCGCTGCGGAGCTCCTGTAGGTGGCTCTGCTGTGTCCCCACAAGATGCACAGAGTCTTTCCAGTATGCTGCTGGTGGACAGTGATATGCTGTGAGTGGAGTGATGGTGCAGCTGTCTGCCACCGGTTTGTTGGGACTGGGCTTCCTGGCATCCTGTCTGGGTCCTGCACTTCATGCTTGAACTCAGCAGGGGTAGCAGAGTCATTTATGACGTGGTGGAGCATAAGTTGCTCCATTTCTAGCCAAAGAAAGAAGCTTTATGGGCCTCTTCCTGCATATTCTCCCTTCATCAATATGTTCTCCCTTCGGCCCCATTGGAGCAAATGATACAACTACTTTAGCAGTGCTGAAAACAGTGAACTCTCTCAAGAGCAGCTGTGTCACCCCTCAGTGGCCTTTTGGACACTGAGAAATTACATGGCCTTTTCTACTCGTATTCCTAATTTTTATACATACATATATATATTGAACAGCTGTGCAAACTTTTACAACCCATGTCAGTCTCTTTGACATTAATGTAGTTTACAGTATCTTAGAATCATAAATAAAATGTCATGTTCTCAAAGAATAAACTTTTTTTTCCCAAGACAGGGTTTCTCTATGTGATAGCCCTGGCTGTCCTATCCTAGACTCATTTTGTAGACCAGGCTGGCCTCAAACCCATAGAGATCCAGCTGCCTCTGCCTCCTAAGTGTTGGATTAAGAATAAACTTCTTAGGAATAAACTTAAGGAGTTGAGAAACTCCTCGAGGAAAATGCCAAGACACTCAAAGTAAGCTAGAAGGTAGCTTGAAGGGAAGGAAGGGCAGCCAGTGCCCTTGGATTGGAAGACTAGGATGGTGAAGAGGTCAGTGCTGTACTCATGACCTACAGACATAAGCAGTGCCTGCCAAAATATGGATGATGTTTTATCTAGAAATAGAAAATTTCATCTTAAAATCCACTGGAAAGATCAAGATTCCAAGTCTTGAAAAAGAAGGGCTGGAGGACTTATGTATCTTGGTGTTAAGACAGCAAAGTTACAGTAAACAAAGACGGTCTGCTTTTCCATGACAACACCCAAGGCCAGTAGACTAGAATAGAAACCCAGGAGTAAATCCAGTTCCAAGGGGAAAGTGCTGGGAACTGGAAGTCCACAGGCAAGAGTGAAGCTGGAGTCTTACCTCACACACAGGCAGAAATGAACTCAAAGTAGGTCAAAATCCTTAAGTGCTGGGAAGTAAAAGTGTAAAAGCTCTTTGAAGGGTGGGGAGTTTATGATATTAGATGAGGCAATGGGTTTTTGGACACAATGTTAAAAAGTGTGGATAAATAAAAGAAAAACTAGGTAAACTGGATGATATCCAAATTGAAAAGCTCAGTATGTGCAGGGGTACACAGCAGAATAGACCAGCTACAGAGTAGAGGGAGATATTTGCAAACCACTTGCCTGATAACAGGTAACATCTAGACCATATGAAGAACTACACATGAGCAAGAACAAAACAACTTCATATAAATAATATGTAGAAGAGTTAAGTTGACGTTTCTCAAAGTATATACAAATGACCCATAGGCCTGTGTATACAACCTCAGACATCACCAATCATTGATGATGCAAGTGAAAATTACACCGAGATCACACAGGCACGTGTGCGCGCATACACACACACACACACACACACACACACACACACACACGTTGCTGACGTTGTTGGTAGGAACAGCAAATTGTACAAGCACTGTAAAAACAGTACAGAGGCACTTTGTAAAACTTAGAGTGGAATGACTGCAGCTCCACGTGAGGGTGCACATCCAAAAGACTCGAGACCACTGAGCTGTACACTTGGGGATGGTTAAGGCAGGGCTGGCGGGGTGGCTGGGGGTCTGAGTTCTGTCCTGGGCAGACCCTCTTGGTGGAAGGAAAGGTCTGCTTCCTGCAGGTGGTCCTCTGATCCATGCCATGGCGTGTGTGGGCACACACACCCAGGTAAGTGTAATAATATATGTCATGGTAGCGTCAGATTTCAGCAAAATTTAGAAATACGTTCTGAATGAGTTGTTTCATTCGTGATTATTATATTTCTAGAATGGATTGTTAAAATACAATTACTAAGGAAGCCTCTTGATGCCTGTTGCTAGATCATTTCCTAAGCTGGTGAGCACAGTCTGTAGCTCTGCTGTCAAAGCTCCCTCACTGTCCTTTGTATCATTAGAGCTGGCCAGGTGAGATGATGGCTCAGTGTAAAGGTGCTGTTGCCAACCTGGGTCCTGTCCCCTGGGACCCAAGTGGTGGCAAGAGAGAACTGGCTCTAAGCTGTCTTTCATATTTGTACCTTGACATGTGTGCACCAAATAAGTGTAGACAAATGTATATAAAAGAAAACATTATTGTTAACAATAGATACAAATACTTTGTTGTGCAGTTACTGACCATTCGTAGTTCTTTTTATGTGGACTAGATAATTTAAATCCTAAGGAATTACTGTTTTTTTTTAATACATTTTATTAATCTGTATTTCCATTTGTTAAAAATTTACTATGTATACAGTATTCTGACTGCATGTACACCTGCACTCCAGAAGAGGGCACCAGTTCTCATTATAGATGGTTTTGAGCTACCATGTGGTTGTTGGGAATTAAACTCAGGACCTTTGGGAGAACGGCCAGTGCTCTTTTCTTTTCTTTTCTTTTCTTTTCTTTCTTTCTTTTTTTCTCTTGGTTTTTCGAGACAGAATTTCTCTGTGTAGCCTTGCCTCTCCTAGACTTACTTTGTACACCAGGCTGGCCTCAAACTCACAGTGATCTGCCTGCCTCTGCCTCCAGAGTGCTGGGATTAAAGGCGTGCACCACCACGCCCAACTTCAGCCAGTGCTCTTAACCTCTGAGCCTTCTCTCCACCCCCGTGCTCTTTTTTCAAGACAGGGTTTCTCTGTGTGGCCTTAGCTGTCTTAGACTCACTTTGTAGACCAGGCTGGCCTCAAACTCACCGAGATCCGCCTGCCTCTATCTCCCAAGTACTGGGATTAAAAGGCGTGCGCCACCACACCCGGCCCCATCCCCCATTTTTATTTTGTTTTGTTTTTTAATAAATTCTTTTGAGCAGGGTGGGGACAAGCAGAAGCAGGTGAATCTCTTTGAGTTCAAGGCCAACCTGGTCTACAAAGTGTGTCCAAGACAGCCAGGGCTACACAGAGAAACCTTGTCTCAAAAAAAAAAAAAAAAAAGAAAGAAAGAAAAGAAACACAAAAACTGTCGTGAAACATACAAAGCAACTGGCTTGAGACTTGAGCCATGTCCGCCCATTGGTGCTTCTCTTCTTTTCTGGCTGTAGGGGTGATACTTCTTTCTCCTCTCTGAACGTGTGGGGTTGGAGTCATTGTGACTTGTTTTGTGTTTGCTTGTCTAGCTCGTCCCAGATTTATTTTGGTGTGAGGAAAATACTTGAGTTGACTTTGCTGTGTTTCAGTTGGTTGCTGTCTCCAAGCTTCTAAAGAGCCAGCTGTTTGTATGATTCTCTCCGTTCCACTAGCGTGGTTTATTCTTCGTTGGCAGAGTGCGATTGTTGGTTTTGGGTCGCTGCTCCTGTCCCTTGATCTGCCTCTGATATATGCCCGGTCATACTCTCATTAATCTGTTGGCTTTATGGTTGGTGGCATGAGCTCTCTCTTCAGAATAGTCCTCATTCTGTCATTTACCTTGAAAAATAAAGAGGCCCACCTGGGTTTTGAGTGGAAAAGAACGGAAGTCATTGAATCGAACACTGACTCAAGTACCTTTAGTTACCAGCGCCTCCAGCTCATGAGCGCATCTTCTGTCTGTTAGGTTGGTTGCTCTTCTTCCTCCTCTTCCTCTTCCTCCTCTTCTCTTGTTTGTTTACGTTTTTAGAGGTTCAGGAGTTTGGGGAGGTTCTTTTTCTCTTTTTATAGAGTCTTGCTGTGTAGTCTAGTGTGTCCTGAACTCCTCCTGCCCCAGCTGATGACTGACAGTACAGTGCCCCTTATGTCTAGCTGCAGAATGTTTTATCATTAGTGACTTCCAGATTATAGTCTTAGAATTCTTTAAAGAGCTTCTTTATATGCATAAGGTTTCCAAGAGTATGGGAGAAATCACTAATAAAGCTTGAAACCCTTTGATCTAAGATCATTAGGAAAAATACATCAAAAAGTATCTTTCCTTCCTTTGCCTTTAAGCCTGCCTATGTTATATAAAGCTCCCTGTGTTTCTGTATTCCAGCTCATCAGCACAGCCATGGGGTACATGCATCCCCCATCTCACCTCATAGGAAGTAGTAAGTTATTGGCAGGCAGAGGACAAGAACTGTTTGCCTGGACTCTTACTTAGCTCCTGTGGGCCCTTTAGCTGTTTATGTCTGAGTCCATCTGACATCACTCCTTGAGTGAGGAAATGATGTTGAGGCAAGTGAGCCTTGCCCTCAGACTGCCTGGTCCAGCACTGCCTGCTTGGGGCAGGAGGATATCCACTCCTGTCAGACAAAGTGGGGGTGGGGAGGTGGTAGGGATGAGGCCAGTTGAGAAACTCCTGGACAACGTGGGCAGACAGCATCTCATTCACATCGCCTTTCTGTCAGAGCACAGGCAGCTCCTGTGTATGCAAGTATGGAGAATACCATCCGGGGGACTGCTAAGAGATAGTATGTTAGGGCTGAGGTGTAACTGACTCCGTGGCGGATCGCTTGCCTGGCTACCTGAGGCCCCAGGTCCATCCCCAGCCCTGCGAGATCATCACTGCCATTGTTTTCTGCTGAGCATCTTTGGCACAGAAGGATTGAGGATGAGATAGGAATAGACATTTTCCCTACTCAGCTCCTGAGGCGGTAATGTCTGCATCCTTACTGGTGAGGGAGGCTCAGATAATCACCCTGAATGGTTGTAGGGGTTTGTTCATTCACTGCAGCATATCTCATTAGACCCATAGAAATAACTGACTAGCGTGTCACGTGTATTTAGGAGTTCAAGGGCTTTATTTGTCTTGTAACAAAATAAACAAAATGGCACAGCATAATTTTAGATTTTTTTTCTATGAAGTGAAGACATTTTCAGTTCTGCCAGAGATATTCCTCATAGTTGCTTTCCTTTGGACCTAGCAACAACATTTCTTTTCATAGGAAAATCCTTTCGCCAACATCTAACGGTGCTCCAATTCCAAATGGTTTTTCTTCGGAGAGTAGTTTTTGTACATTTTTTAAAAAGACATGAATAGTCAAAACAAAACAAAAGATAAGAATAGTAGTATAACAAATGAATGGTAAAACAACTTAATATTTAATTTTTAAAAAGCAAGACTTAACGAGTCTAACATAACATTTTTAAAATATAAAAAAAGAGCGGACCAGACAGTTGAGTGGGTAAAGGCACTTGCCACCCAATCTGAAGACGCAGGTTTGATCCCTGGGACCCGCATGGTGGAGGGAAGAACTGTTTTCCTGGCAGGTTGTCCTTCCTCTGACCTTCATATGAGTGGTAGACATGTACACACACACACACTAACTAGATAGATAGGTAGGTAGATAGATGGATAGATAGGTAGATAATTAAATGTAAAATAATGCCTACCCTATTCTGTGCCTTTAAAATTTTTCATAGCCATAGAGTATACATACATTCATTTGTAGTACCTCCTGGCTATGGACTTCAATAGAGGTTTGTTTGTTTGGTTTTGGTTTTTCTTTTTTTCAGACAGGGTTTCCTGTCCTAGACTCGCTCTATAGACCAGGCTGGCTTCTCGAACTCACAGAGATCTGCCTGCCTCTGCCTCCCTTAGTGCTGGAATGAAAGGCCTGTGCCGCCACACACAGTTTTTCCATAGCTTTTAACCCTCATTTTTCTGGGGTTGAGGGTGAAAACTAGGTCTCAGAAAGAAACCTGTGTCCTGATTATAAATCACTTGGTTGTCCTGTTGGTAGTGAGGAGTCTGAGCACTGATGTATTGGAGTCTTGTAGTAATTAAATAGCCATTTTCTTTTTTAAAGCTGGGTTGCCAAAATGCTACCAGAATGCTCCTCAAATAAGTACTCGGACTGGAGGTAGAACTAGTGGCAGAGGGTTTGCCTAGCACCAGGCCCTAGGTTCAACCCTAACCTAGTGTTAAAAAAAAAAAAAACAAAAAACAAAAAACTATTAAATGAATAAACTAAGAGCTGGGAGGTAGAAGGTACAGTACAGGTGGGTATGAGGTGCCCCTGAACTGGGGGAACCAGTGTGGGAACCCGTAGAATCATAGAGAATGAGCGTGTGTGAGCTTCTGTCTTCTGGTTGCTCTCAGAGCCGTTTGTCCACTGTCTGGGGCGTTGTGGCCCCTGGTGCTATCCCCTGAGAGCTGGGATTCTTACCTAAAAGTTAGTGAGAGGCGAATGCTGCAGAAAGCCGGAAATGCCCAGGCTTGTAGTGCACACACTGACAGCCAGACAGAAGGCTCTTTCCCTTTGCAGGCTTTTTTTTTCCAGTGTCATTTTAAGTTGCAGCTTCTGGCCAATCAGCGAGCTCCATGCCCACTGACATCACGAAGCAGCCAGTTCCCTCCAGCTGCAGAGAGCTTCAGTTTGTCTTTTTTTTTTTTTAAACTAAAATGGAGGCTGGTTTCTTGCCTTAAGGAGTACAGCGCCCTTCCCGCTGGAGCCTAGATGTTGACATGTAATAAGGTGGGCAGCGGGATGGTGGTGGATGCGGCCAGCTCCAACGGGCCTTTCCAGCCCGTGGCCCTTCTCCACATTCGAGGTGAGTTATTGTGTATTCTGCTGACCGGAACCTTCCGTGGGTAGTTAATAAATGGCTATTGTGCTTTGGATAGGAAAAGCAGGAAGCCTAACCAGCGAATCCCCTCCACGTTGGCGGGACTGCACACAGTCAGGCTGGGGTGTCAGTGCCGATCGGTGGGCATTTTACACATTACTTACAAGGCCCGAGGCTCAGGAGGCCTTGCACGCAGAGTTCAAAGCTGGTTTTTCTGCTTTCTGCCTGCTCTCCCATCCCCCTCTCGAGGCTGTGCTGATGTCAGAGGATGTGAAGTCACTGCCCGGGGAAGGTCTTGGGTGGGGGAAGGAAGGAGAGGCGGGCCGGCGGCCCTGGCCAAGTTGTCCTCTCCCAGAGTTTGTGTTACCTTGGTGTCGGGGTTGTTTAATACTACAAGGGTTTGGCTGCGGACACAGCTCTGAATTAAGGATGAGTTGCAGGCGGAGAGTGTGTAGAAGGGATCGAAGAGAACTTCCTTTTGGAAGATGTGTACTCTAGCTGTGCAGTCTGAAGGGAAATCGCCTCCTCTTTGAAATACTGAGATCTGCTGGGGTTCCGATTGTTAAAGGTTAGCTCTCAGCTTCAGTGCAGTTTTAGGAGATACTTTGCATTTACAAAGGCTTTGTTAAGATTTAAAAGGGCAACAAGTTTTCCCTTCATATATAGGTCACAGGAGTGCCCAGCCTGCTGGAAGCAAATGTGCAGCTTTTTCTCCCCTCTACCCCCCACCTTGAGATGCTGTGGAAACTGGTTTCCTTGGTGGCTAAAGTAAGACAGCCAGGAAGAAGCAAAGGGTGGTTACAGGGAACTGCAGGTGCTTAGCAACGGGACCCAGGCAGCTATTTGTATGTGAATTCTGACCATTGGCTCATTAGCAGTAACTGGCCTGCATTAGTACATTTAAGGTCCCTTATAGGTAGCATTTAAAAAAATTTTTTTAAAAAGTTTTCTTTTATGTGTATGTATTTTTGCCTGCATGTGTCTGTGTACCGCTTGTGTGCCTGGTGCCCACAGAAGTCAGAAGAAGGCATCAGATTCTCCAGGACTGGCATTGTGGATGGCTCTGAGCCACCATGCAGGTGCTAGGAACTGAGGCCAGGTCCTCTCCAACAGCAACAAGTGCTCTAACGCTGAGCCACCTCTCCAGCCCCAACTAATCTTGCTTTGTGAGCCTCTGGATCTTATTAGACACCTGGTATTCTAGTTCTTCTTTAAATTATGATTTTGTTCTGAAATAGAATCATTTGGTTTCATATTTTATAATTAGAGTCATTAATTTAGGGACCCTGTTTTCTGTTCCAAAGTTTACTGTGCCTGTTATGGAGTATCCCTCTTAGTTCCTCAGTGTCTAATTGTTGAGGAAAGTAGTGAAGTGCTTGGTCCTGAAAGGGACTTGAGGTTTTCAGAAAGGGTAACCTGAGCCGGGTGCAGTGGTGCACCCAAGTGAATCTCTGGGAGTTCGAGGCCAGCCTGGTCTACAAAGCAAGTCCAGTACAGCCAAAGCTACACAGAGAAAACCTGTCTCCAAAAAATAAACAGAAAAGAGAAAGGGTAACCTGTAGCAACCCAAAATCAGCTTGGAATGCAAACAGCTGAAATAGCTCCTAATTTTACATCTCAAAGAACACTTGGTTTCCTCATAAAGACTCCTTAAAGCAGACATGTATCATTCATTGTCTTAAGCATCCCACTAGCAGTGGTGTGACCCAAGTGCTGAAGGTCATTTAAAATGACTAACAGCCCCTTCTCCAAGGGAGCCCTGCTGGAAGAGGGAAGAGGGCCCGAGGAAACACCTGTGGGCAGGGAGCCTTGGGAGCATAGGGACTTGAGGTGCAGAACGAAGGGCAGGAGAGGGCTGGGCCTGTGCCTCCTCCCTCTTCCCCTTAAAGCACTGGTATCTTTTTACTCAAAAGGGAATATACTTGCCCAAGATCACACAGCCCTTAAGTGGCAGCACTAGTGTCCAAATCTAGAAAGCTGTTTTGTTTTGTTTGCAGTCTTTAAAAATCACTTTAAAAGAAGTTGTGGCGGTTGGCAGACTATCTTGTAAGAGGACCACTGTTTCCCCCCAGTGGCTTGTCATCCATTTAGTTCAGTAGGCCCCTTTCTGCATGATAGTTGTATGCCCAGAGTTCATGGCTCACTCATTTTATACCTTGTGTTTGTCAATACCACGCAGCAGGCTGATCCTAGCCCAGAACATAGGATGCAGTGGCCTGCCTTGTCTGGGGGAGCTGCACTGGAGTGGGCAATCAGTCAAGAAAACTAGCGAACACGACTGCCTACCTGATTTCCAGTTGTGGTTAGTTTGGTAGCTAGCAATGATACTGATAGTGATTAATGTGCCAAATTCTCCATCCTAAAAGTTCAAATGTGAAAGGGAGATAGTCTGGCCTGGTGCCGCCCTGACTGCTTTCAAGGGAGGGTGGATGGCTGTAAATTTAGCTCTGTGACTTAGATCCTGCCCTTGCCTCACTACCCAAGAGAACAGTACACCGGGATGGGATTACACTCTGTGATGTCCACTATGCTAACCTGTGGCCACAAAGACCATCAAGCACTGAAAATGTACAGCTGATAAACCAAATTCTTTATTTTAGATAAGTGTCAGCTAGAGTTGTCAAGTTGGGCAGCAAAGGTCTAGTCTGGAATTGGCACTTTTTCAAGTGGAGTCCACACTGTAAATATTTTTGGTCCTGGGCAAAAGCATCCACATAGGTAAATGAAGAGGCCAGTAAACCTCCTGGACATGGGGATCGGATGGGTCTTTTTATGGTAGCCTCTTTCTCCTGTGAAGTGGGGACCTAATGAAGGGAACCATGCTCTCTCCCAAGTACTTGCTAGGGCATGGGTTGGTTACTGTTCACTCTGCAATAAGAACTTAGAAAAAAACATGCAGGAAGCAAGTGGAAAAGTTGACTGGTCACCTCCGTCTCCCAGCACAACAATCAGATGATGTGCTCACAGTGACTGCGCAGTGTGGGTGGGCGACTGCATCAGGACACAGCTGAGACATGTGTTGTGAGCACCAGTGAGAACAGGAGCCACTGTTGCCCACATTCTCCCAACAAGGAAGGCAAGCTGCCCGGGTGAGACTCTGCAAAGAGTAAAGTAAGGATTCCTTCTCTGGTTGCCTGGAGTTGACTTCTTGAGTGGTCTGTCACCTACCCTTTGTGTGGCCACAGCTCTGGGCAGAGTGTAGGAATGACCTGTGCAGCCTCCCTGTGCTGGTGCCACATGGGAAGTTGTTTGTGGAGGGTAACCAGAATAACAGACGGCCTCCTGGGAGGGGGTGTTTGTGAAGACTGCACACCTCTGCACTAATTAGCTCTGCCCTTAGACCTAGAGAGAAGGCTACCCATGTGGGGTTTGCCTTACAATAAAACCATTTCCTGATTTTTTTCCCCATTGAGATATGTTAATCTTGTAGAAGGATGAAAGGGGAAAAAATGGGAATTTGCTCAGTTGGAGGAGCGGTTGCCTGGCATCCACAAGGCCTAGGGTTCAGTCCCTGGCACCCGTGTTGTGGTTGTCAGCACTGTAGAGTGGAGACAGGAGTAGCAGAAGTCCAGGGCTACACAGTGAACTCGAGAACAGCCGGGGCTATGTGAGAACCTGGTACGGTGGCCTGGGAGGGGTGGTGCGGTGTTTGGACCTAGGAAGAGAATCGGTGGCAAGTTGGAGCCACGGCTGGAGTGCGCCAGCTTTGCTTCCTCAACCTACATGGTTATTTTGTGTTTGCCCTACAGTACAGTACTCTGCAGGCCCAAGGAGCACTCACTCACTTGCTCTCAGTGCTCCTGCCTGCTGGTGAGTGTGGATTCTGGTGTGTCTCAACCTCAGGGTCACCCAGCCTGAGGGCCTAGTATGTGGCCACTGCCTCAGGTGTGTGTCCCAGAGGCAAAAGTAGCATTGGCTGCACATGTTAGTTTCAGGACCAAGGCCACATCCACCTGTCCCACCTTTCCTTTTGAGTCCTTCAGTGCTGAAAGACAGTATTCTTCTTATTCTTGTTCTTTTTTTTTTTTTTTTTTTTTTTTTTTCCTGGAGAGAAAGGGAGCACCCTCTGCAGGACCACTGGAATGCAGTGAGTCTAAGACGGTCAGAGCTCAGCACAGCTCCTGTCACAGAATTGCAAGGTGAGGAGAGCACTCGTGCAGCCCTCGAGTCTCACTGTTAGCTGACACAGCACTGTCTTATGAAGTCTGGGAGCAGCAGTCTTACCTGAGGAAGTAAGGCTTTCTGCGGGCCTACCACTCACTCTTGGTGTGTGAAAAATATCACCAGGCCGCCAGGTGTTGTTTATTATTTCCACAAAATCACTAGTGTCCTGTGGTCACTAGAGCCCGCTGTCTCTCCTGGCATCTAGCACTAACTAGGAAATTATAATAGAAGCTAGTCAGTGGTAACCCATGCATTTAATTCCAGCATTTGGAAAGCAGAGGCAGGCAGATCTCTGAGTCCAGGTTAGCCAGGACTACACAGAGAGACCTTCTCTTGAAAAAATAAAAAGAGGAAGAGGAGTTAATGGGGTAGTTTATTTCACTAGCATACTTTTCTCAAAGGTATTTAAAAGGAAGATTTTTTTAAAAATTATGTATATGTGTGCATGTTTCTGTGTGGGTATGTGTATATGCGAGTGCAGGAGCCCAAGGAGGCCACAAGAGGGCGTCAGATCTCCTGGAGCTGGATTTATAGGTATGTGAGCCACTAGACACCAATGCTTGGATCCAAGTTCTAGTCCTCTGCAAGGGCAGAGTGTTCTTAACAGCAGATCTGTCTCTCCAGCCCCCCCAAAAGCTTTTTCTTAGGCCATAGGTGATGCGACATACCTGCACTCCTAGCACTTGGGATGTTAAGGTAGGGAGAGTAGTTGTAATATCAAGGCCAGTCTGAACTACATAGTCAATTTAATATGGTTAGGCTGGGCTATTTAGGGCTAGATTGTACGTCTAAAAACCAGACAGGCTCCAAGTACTCAGGGAGGCAGAGGCAGCTGGATCACTGTGAGTTTGAGGCCAGCCTGGTCTACAAAGTGAGTCCATGACACCAGCGCTACACAGAGAGAACGTGCCTCAAAACAAAACAAAGCAAAACGAAAAGCAGACAGGCTCAAAAGATGGCTGAGCAGGTAAGGAGCTTGCCACCATGCCTGATAATTCAAGTTCATTTTCTGGGATTCACAGGTAAAAAGGGAGAACCAGCTGACTTTATTTTATTCATAAGCCAAAAAATCCTTCTGGTTTAAGAATACAGGCTAAAGTGTAATGGTTAAATGCAGTGAGTAAATGTAGATCAGCTTCTTGTTTGGAAAATTACAAAACCAAGGGGCTCAGAGGGGAGGACGCCAAGCCTGACGATCTGCGTTCGTGTCAGGGGCCTGCACGCTGGCAGCGGAGAGTGAGTCCTGAGAGGGCTTCTGCCCGCTGACGAATGTACACATACGCACAGAAATGTCTTGGAAATGTTATTAGAAACAACTACAAAAGTCAAGCTGTGTTGGGTGGTGCACACCTGTAATTCTGGCACTGCTAGACTGAAGCACAAGGGTCAAAGTTCAAGACTAGCCTGAGATGCTTCTAAGTTCAAGACCAGCATGGGGCTGCATTGTGACATAAGCCTGTAGGTGAACTCTGACTGGATTGGGGCAGTGGGGGAACACTGTGTGTGCTGCAGGACCCTGGTGCTGTGCAGTCCTGCTCGGTTCTCTAGGGGCAGTACAGATGGGATTTTGTAACTTCCCTCCAGGGAATGCAGACTGAAGTATTTATCAGTGAAGTGTCAGGATCTCAGCAACTTACTCAAATAGTGAAGGTGCCAGCGAGTCCAAAGTAGCCCACTAACACAGAGAGAGTCCAAAGTAGCCCACTAACACAGGGAGAGTCCAAAGTAGCCCACTAACACAGGGAGAGTGGGGTCTAGGGACAGACACGCCTACATCGGCTTTCAGTTTCCATGTTTGGATGATGTTAGAAAAGCCGTGCTTTCGACGGTGTGTGGGACCTGTCACAGCACAGAACTGCTCCCTGAGTGCTCAGCAGCTGTCGGTCGGCCCCTTTACTGCCTGGTGCTGACTCGCGGTGCCTGAAGTGCTCCCCATGTGCTAGTTTGAGGCCTGTGCTTGATTTGATATTGGCAGCATTCTTATTGGCCTTATATAGTAACCAGCTGCCTTTAAAGGCCATGAGGAGGTACAGCCAGGGCTTCCCCTGAGCTTCAGGGTAAGGGTGGGGTCTGGTGCCACACACAAGTAAATCCAAAACCTTGGTTATATCATGCACGTGAGACCTTCTCTGTGCCTTGAAATAGGGATAATAATCTGATTTGCCTCTTCAGTGTTTTCAAGGAGTAAGCAAGTAAATGCGTGTCAATAGCTTAAAATGGTGCCTGCAACCGTTTAAGACCCAAGTGCCAGCGGTGACCATGGTGACCCCTTTTGTAGGGCACCTGTGGTACTTTCCGGAGCCCCGAAGCTACCTGCACTTAGAGCTGGGGCACCTGTCTGTTTGCTCTCCTTGAAGTTGAGTGAGGTCTGTATGTTCCCCACTTCCCACGCCTTTTATCTCTTGCCATGGTGTCCCCATGAAGCCGCACCTTGAGTGCCCCGTGAGGCAGATACAGTTGTCTGCTGGGGGATCCCAGGTGCCACCTCCATGGCCTTTGTGAAACATGTGCTAACCCCTGATCCAACTTTTTTAGTTCTGTCAAGTACAAACTAAGAACTCAAACTTATATTTTTAACCGTTTAATGGTCGTAAGACACTGAGTTTGGAAGTTAGTGGTGCTGACCGTGACATACATAGTGTCATTTCCCACTTGGATTCTGGATGTAAGCGTCGCTGTCTGATGTTTAGCTATGACTTCAGGAGTCTTGTCAGTGCTCATAGGGATGGATCTCTCTGTGGTTGTTATTGATTTTTTTCCCTTTTATTTGAGATGGGATTACCATGTTGCCCAGACTAGTCTGAAACTCCTGGGCTCAAGAAGCCCTCCTAGTTCAGTCTCCCCAGTACCTGGGACTACTAGCACATGCTACTAGCTAATGCTGTTTTGTGTAATTAGAAAGTACTTATCTGTTTTCCCTTCAATATTCTCATCTTTTGCCTATGAAATTAGGTAGTATTTGAACTAAGTGAGATCTCAGTTGTAACCTTAATTAAGTATTACTGTTTTAATTTTTAATATCATGGTATTTTAGTGGAGCTTGATATGTTAACACCTGCTAGGGTTCCACCATCTTTTTATCATTCCCATATGACAGCTTTTTTGTTGTTGTTTTTTTGGTTTTTTTGGTTTTTCGAGACAGGGTTCCTCTGTGTAGCCTTGGCTGTGCTGGACTCACTTTGTAGACCAGGCTGGCCTCGAACTCACAGCGATCCGCCTGCCTCTGCCTCCCAAGTGCTGAGATTAAAGGCGTGCGCCACCACACCCAGCTCCCATATGACAGCTTTTATCCTATGCTGAATTTTTTGTCTGCTGGTTGTGTTATTCATAAGCACTGTTTCTAAGTTGTGGTGTTTTAACCTGTAAAACCCTGTGAACTATAATGTTCCATTCTAGGGAACAGTCCTAACCCTTGCAACGTTGCTGGCCCTTTACTGTAGGTAGACTTCAGAGAAGAGGTGGGAGAAGCTGTCGGTCGTAGCTGATTTCTGTTCCCACACAGCTACAAATACGAGGTTTCCAGCTCTGTATAGGCCAAACACACTTGAGAGTCCTACTCAGAACCCAGTGACTGTGACGGCTGTTGTCTACAGAGAAACCCATGCACGCACCATGGACCCCAGAGTTGCAGAGCTACCTTCAAGGTGTGGGTGCCCCTTTCAGAGAGTCTAAATGCTGTCATCATAAGACCAATGGGGGGACATTGGCCTTGATGTTGAGACAGTGTTGGATAAACAGCTACATTCACAGAACAAGGTAGCAGTGTCCAGCTAGTGGCCACCATGCACACGCCTGGTGAGCTTGATGAAGCATGGAACTATTAGCTGTAGACAATCCCACCTCTGACACATACCTGCTCAAGTCTGTGAGGAAATGCCAAGCTCACGTAAAGGCGTTCAGCATGCTGGGTGCTTTGGCTCTGCGGAGGTTTCGCCTGCTCTGGGTGAATTGCGTCGCAGGCTTAGTGCTCCAGCCACTTTCCCAGAACTATCATTTTTGCTTGAAATAACAAAAGCCACGCTGTTTATGACATGAACATTTGGCACGTTTCCTCAGATAGCCGAGAAGTGAGCCCAGCAGCTCAAAGGAAACAGGCATGACACTATTTTTTGCCTCTGGTAAAATTTCAGCTTTCAAACCAAGTATAGATTTTGGAAAATTTGTGTTTGCCATCATAAATATGTCAGCTCCCAGGGAGGTCTCTCCTGCTGGGATTGGTGATATCGTTCATGTACGGTGGGAAGTCTGTGTACCAGTGCACCAATGTGCTTTTAGGAACCAGCCAGCAAGTAACAACAGCACAAAGCATGTTGGCGGTGGGGCCATTGACTGCACTGTACACCAGTGGGGTTTTGTGTAGCTGAAAACTCACTGTGGCCTCCGATTCCACACTGCAGCCATTATTTAAGAAGGTTGCACTTATTGGCCAGGTATAGAGACTGAGGCAATCAAACAGCAGCAGCAGTAAAATAACCTCTTGAATTTTAGGATAGGATCAGAGACCATTAGAATTGCTAGGCTCCCAAAGTAGCCACCTTTCCAACTAAGTGTGTTTCAGTTGGCCTCTGGTGTGTGAGAGTTTCCCCTACCCCCTCAACCAAAACAACTTACCACAGGAAGTTGAATACAGAAGCAGCCATGCAGACCTGCCTGCCTTCTGTTAAGTCTGCTGTCAAACACACACACAGAAGTGTGGCGTGATGCCGTTTCCCCTCATTTTAAAAAATAAGTTTATTTTAGTAAAGGTGTGGTCTGACATGATATAGGCCTATTAATAACTATATGAGGGAGAGGGTGACACTTTACAAATTCTCCTCTGTAGCCTGTATCTGGACATGACCTACCTAGTCAATGCTCTTTTTGGTCCCATATAGAAGCTGACACCATAACTGAGTAAGCGGATCCCAACACCACAAACATCAGAAAACCTTCCCCCAGGAAACCTCTAGCCTGGACTGGCAGTGAGCCTAACCCTGTGCTTCCCGGAGCCTGTGTGCCATGTTTTCGAACTCAGATCCATACAACAATCCAAACAGAAAATGCCAGTAAATTGGGCAGTTAATCCCATAATCGTGGAAGAGGGCTCACAGGCCATCCAGGGCTCACTAACTCCCACACACTTTGGTTAGTTTCCTTTTATCTTTTTTTAAAAGCTGAAATCCTTTTCATTTGATCCATATATGAATACAGCCATTTTCTTACTCCCCCCCCCCCCCCCCCCCCCCCCCCGGCAGACATGGTTTCTCTGTGTATCCCTGGCCAGTCCTGGAACTCACTCTATAGACCAAGCTGTCCTCGGCCTCCCACACCCTGGGATTACAGGCATGTGCCACCACTGCCGGCTTCTCGCATTTTTCTTAATCAGAACTAAAACCACCTGACCTTACCCATATCTTCTGCGTTGTCTCCATTTACATGACAAATGCTCGCCACTTGTTGGGAGTTTGCTGTGTGCACTGGCATTACTATCCACACAAATAATGTAAATGTGTGCTTATTCACAGAAAGTTTCTAGTCATTTTTATTTCTTCAGTTATTAAAGGGAAAAAATAAGATGAAAGGAATTTGAAAAACAGATTTTTTTTGCAAGTTTTTAATAGATGATGCTCAGAGATATTGTCACATTTCATAATCCCACCTTCCACTATTTATGCATACAGAGCATAAACACTGGGTTCAGTATCCCATGCCTTTCTATAAATTTGGTTTAAAAATTTTTGACTAAATAAACATTTGGGGGAGGAGGCAAGTGTGTGGCATCTGCCACCTGGCCAGGGTTGTCCCAGGAGACAGCCTGCTTCATGCCCTGCAGAGGTTTTGCAGGTGTCAGACATGACAAGGCAGAGCGGCCCCTCCTGGTCTGGCTTCTGGATGGAGCCCTGTCTCCCTCACTACAGCCTGGAGATCCAGCCTTCCAGTTCTTAGTTCTTCAGACCTGAGCTTCAGTAGACATTTTACTCTTGAGACCATCCCTGATCATTTGAAGGGCATCTTACTTTAACTTTAAAATGTTAGGTCTGGCGGGGCGTGGTGACCCATGCCTTTAATCCCCACACTTGGGAGGCAGAGGCAGCTGTGAGTTCGAGGCCAGCCTGGTGTACAAGGCGAGTACAGGACAGCCAGGGCTAACACAGAGAAACCCTGTCTCAAAAAAAAAAAAAAGTTAGGTCACACTCACTGAGTGACCCTGCTCACCAAACACAGCCTTTCCTGGCTTCTCAGATGACACTGACCAGGATTCAGAGCTGTCAGATGGAGACACAGGGGCTGCCTGTCATTTACAGGGTCTGGCTTAAGTCTCTCCCTTCCTGAGTCTGCAACCATGTTCTGTTTAGAAATGCATTTGATCAGATTCCTTATTCTCATGGGAGATGAAAGAAAGGGACTTCGAACTTCCCGAATTACACCCTTGACGATGAGAAGCCAGTGAGACTCAGCAGAGTCCTTCTGTCGTGCTGGAGATGCCAGCCAGGAGGGAGCGCTTTCTTCAGGGTCTCGTACGTTCAGATAAATGTTTTGTTTGTGCTGGGCATTCTTGGGTCAGAGCCTCACTGTGTAGTCCCCTCTGCCCTCCAATACAGCGCGCTTCAGCAGCAGCCTCCAGATGCAGGGTTAGAAGCAAGGGCCACTACATCTGCCTCAAATGTGTTTCCTTCACAATAAAATCACAAATGGCACTGTGCAAAAAGGGGTGTTTGGGACTCTGGACAGAGAGCTCAGTAGGTAAGAATATTTGTACCTGTCCGTCCTACAGACTTGAGTTCAGATCCAGCGCTCGTGTAAGAGCTGGGGTACCCATGTGCACATGGCTGTCACCCTCATGCTGTGGGGCGGGCGGAGGCCAGGAGAGAAGAAGATTGCTGGGGCTGTCCTGTTACAAGCTGGATTTCAGGGTCGGTGAGACGCTGTCTAAAAGGAGGAAGATACAGAGTGTGGAGCAGGACACCAGTATCCTCTGTCTTCTTTCCACTACACACATGTGTACACCCCTCCACACACACTCACACGTGCACATGTATGCACTCACACAGCGTTTTTATTAATGGATACAGAACTCAGTGTTGGGGTGCTGGCCTAGCATGTGTGAGTCTTTAGGTTCGGTCCCCAGTGCTGCAGAAGAGACAACAAGCTAACGCAAAAACTATATTCTGATACGGTTTTTAGCTGCCTTTCCTCCTTTTTCATGCATAAGTGAAACCTCTATTCCTTGAGATTAGCCTCTAAGTTGAAGCTATGTAGCTCAGCCTGCTGAGGGCTCAACTCCAACTCTACTTATTCTGACATATTTCCTAGATGTAGCTGAGGCTGTAACATACTGGAATTGAAGTTTTCTGGGGCAGGTAAACTTTAGGGTGGGGTGTGACCTACTTATATAAGCATGGTATTAATAGGAAATTAATATAAATGATAAATTAATATGAGAGGAAATTTGACATTTCTTCACTTTTAAGTTTATACATATTTAAATGTGAACTTTAAATTATTTAATTATGGCTGGACACGGTGGCGCACGCCTGTAATCCCAGCACTCAGGGGCAGCCTGGTCTACAAAGTGAGTCCAGGACAACAGCCAAGGCTACACAGAGAAGAAACCCTGTCTTGAAAAATGAGAGAGAGAGAGAAACATTAATCATGAAGTTTTGCATTTCATTTTTTAAAAAGATTTATTTATTGCATATGAGTACTTTATCTGCAGAAGAGGGCATCAGATAACATTATAGATGGTTGTGAGCCACCATGTGGTTGCTGGGAGTTGAACTCAGGACCTCTAGAAGAGCAGGCGGTGCCTTAACCACTGAGCCATTTCTGCAGCCCTGCATTTTATTTTTGTCATACTCACCTAAATGAACACAGACTGCCCTGTCTTCCTAAGTGAAAAATAAGTGGTGCAACATGTGTGCTTGTGTACATGTGAACATTAGCTGACAAGAGCCCTCCTGCCTGGCTTAGTGCAGCCTGTGGGCACCGGCCTGTGGCTTCCTTGAGACTTTTCACAAAGAGAAGAGCCTACACATGAATCTTGGGCTAAACTTGGACCCACGAAGTAATTTCTGACACTGAGCTTCTCATTTAAATGTTAAAAAAAAAAAAATTAAATGGTAACTTCAAGGAGATCATTTTCAATAAAGAATTCTTTGGCAAGAAGCAGGGACTTATCAGCCAAGTTAATAGCCTTAACTGTGGCATCCATAGTAACTAGACAGGCTGCCTGGGTAAATATTTGCCCATCAGCCCCGCAAGCAGAGCCATCAGTGCTGGCTTCCTCCTATTACCCAGTGTGCCAGGCATCACCAGCCTTCACCTTCTCCAGGGTTCATCATCTTGCTTAAGCAAAAAGTTTTGAAGAGCAGTTTTCCTGGGAGCAGTGGGTGTGCTGTCTGTGGATCTTAGTGAGAGTCGAGTGACCCTAACTGCTGTCATTAGCACCTAGGAACCTTTTTCATCTTCAAAGCGCCTTGTAAGTATTCATTAGCAGTCGCCCTCTTTCCTGCGATGTAGTAAACAGGTGTTATTAGCCCCATTTTTACAGTTGTGGAATTGAGAGCAGAGAGCCGGCCAGCTTGCCTGAGGTCCTGGAGCAGTTGGCGACAGAGGCCATGGGCTTCTGACTCACAGTTGTGGGCTCACACACTCCAGACAAGCATGGGAAGCTGCTCTCGCAGGTTTCTTTATCACAGAGATCTCTGCAGAGGTGCCTGCTGTGTTTACAGTGGTGTAGCGTGCAGGGTACCGAAACAGGCTAGTCAATCTGATGGTGTCATCGAGAAAAACACAAGATGCAGATCCTGGGGCACGAAGGTAAGGCTCTTCCCAAGGGACTGTGGTTATGGGTGAGATTAGCTCAACAGGGCCCCCAGCGGTGTAGCTGTATCCAGTGTCTGGCTGTAGCCTCTCTCCATGGCCCTGGTGCTCATGGTGACCTGCCTCCAACTTGGGTTACCCTGAGAGAGCCGCTGTCTAGCTGGATGGTAGAGCATAGCTGCCGGAGTATTTCAGTGCTGAACCTGACATTAGTCCTGCAGAGAAGTTTCAGTGTGATTCTGGGAGGCTGGCACTGTGGTCGCTCTCTTCTCTGTGCTGGTGCTAAGCGTGGAGCTCTTGTAGATCAGAGGCGCCTTCATCTGGAAGCAGTTTCTGGCTTAGCTTACCCATGTGTTGAAGAAGAGTTAGTCATGTTTCATATGTACTGCAAAGAGAAATTAGCATGCAGTAAATGCCCCGCGGACCTGTGCTCCTGCCCATCTCCTTCCCTGCTGCCCTGCTCTCTCACTCTGTGTGCACTGTGGGCAGCATGGCAGCCATGCAGCCTTCACTCTGCCAAGTGAGTTTGAACTTCACACAGAAACTAGCTCACTTAAAACGGAAGGAAGCTTTATTCACAGAAGCACAGCAGAACTGATCTTGACTTCCTGCCATGGCCAGGTGAAGTTTGGTGTCCTTCACTAAGCTAGGCAAGTTTAGAAATCACTGACATGGCACTTGGTCACCTGCTTGGTGCTGGACTTGGTCATGTTACAGGTGCTGCCAGTGTGTGTGCTTCCAGAGGCTGGGGGGCGGGGGGAGGGTTCCTGCTCAGCTGACACCTAGCAAAGCTAATTGGTGGCACCAGAGCAAAGGGAGATATGAGAGGGTGTTCACACCAGGAAGTGGTTTGTGTTGAATAGCAAAGAAGCATTCCTCCCAGGGCTCTTGGAGGAGCAGCAGGGGCCCGTCCAAGGGAGGCAGGATGAAGAGCAGTGATGCCCTGATGCCACTGTGTCCTCACACAAGGGACGCCAGGCTACCGGTGCGTTCACTATGGCTGTGATGAAATACACACTCAGAAGAAACTGAAAGTGATACCTGCAGTAGGAAAGTAGAGCTGGAAGGCGTGCATGTGCATCTGAAGCACCAAGTATTCAGAAAACAGGAGAGTAAGGGCACTGAGTGAGGGTGTGGGCTGACTGTTGATTCACCAGGGCATTGCTGTCCTGGTCTTTGAGGCAGATGCAGTGGCTTTTTACCCAGTCAACTAGCCAGAACGCAGAATTGATAGAGACTTGCCCAGAAGCTGGCTTTCCTAGTCCTTCTGGGCGGGCAGGCCCTCTCAGCTTTTTGCCCCGCCTGGCCAGCTTGTGCTCCTTTGCCGAGGCAACAGTGCGCAGGTGGCATGTTCAGGTCAGCCCCTGGTGAGGCGTGCCTCACGCTCTGCCCCTCTAGCTTAGCTGACCTTTTGTTTCTGTGTTCATTTAATTGAATGAGCCATCTTGCTGCATGTGCTTGGTAGGCCTGTTGGCTTTTTTCATGGTAAGTGGTAAGGTGGCTAAAAGCAGCTCTGCAGAAAAAGCTCGACCCTCAGCCTCTTCAGGAAACTGGCACCTGCAATTTCTGGGGCAGGAGGGGGATTAAGGGAGGAAGTTGGTTGGCGCTTGTGGCTTTGGGCTTCCTGGTGCTGAAGAGAGGAGGCCTCAGAAGGGCGGTCAGTAAATGGGAAGCTAGAAGAACAAAGGGGAGGAGCCCAGCACTGGTGACAGTGGAGAATGGCCCGAAGGGTGTGGCCACGGTCAGTGTGACTCTGCACATGCTGCCTTGACATAGGCTTTGCAGGGTATTTCCCAGTTCTGTGGGTCTCTTCGCTGTTTGGCAGTAGAGTGGTTCTAATCTGTACAACGGCTGCTTCCTTATGTTGCTTGTACCTCAGAGGTTTCCTCCTGCATTTAGACATTTTGATCAGTGTTGAGCTGGTTCTTATTTACAGGAAGACGAAGGGTGGCCTTCACGCTTGCTTGTGACTACCGGGTCCCATTGTCCTTGCAGTCTTCTCTCCAAGGGATTTGATACTTTGGGTCCCTTGCATCTCCAGGTAGATCTTAGGGTCTGCTTGTCAGCACACCCTACCTGTTTCTCATATGTATGCTATGACCTCACCAGATCAAATCAGTATGAAGATACCGCTGTTCATACTCCCCAGGAACACCTCTGAGTCTGAGGGGAAGCCCACCTCCCATGTGTTTATGTGTCTGAAACCTAAAGGATTTATTGTGAAAACCTCACTGGACTGAGTAGTTACAATTCAGGGTAAAAGCTTTGACTGTTCAGCTACGTGGGAAACTAACCATTTAGGAAGCAAATTGTGTCACCCTGTGGCTTCACACACCCTCCTGATGAGCACTGGTGTAAAAGGCTAGTGGGGGAGGGACTGCTGCCTGAATTCTCAACTGCGAAGACTATCCTGCCCCTGTAGGCCAGAGGCCAGCCACAAACCTCAAGTGTCACATCTACTTGGGGCCAAGTGACATAACCTGACCCACAGGTCCTCTGTCCTCTTCAACGCTGTCATCCTTTCCTGTTATCCTGACGTACATTTGCTTCTTGTCAGTCTTGCCCATCAGGATGATGTGATTCTTTCAAGATGAAATCCATTCATTTCCTGGAGATGAGCACAGTGACTTGTGCTCACAGACTCTCTCACGTCCCAACCCCTATGCAGCTTGGTGACAGAGCATGTGACTATCCAAAGGAAGAACAAGGGTGCTGTATTTGGGTTTTCAGTATAAAGGACTGTCCTTTCTTCCCAGTGTGTCCTTCTGCTGTTAAAGTCTGCTTTTTCCCCTTATCAGTCGTAAGCCAGCGAAATCTCAACTCCCGCCCACAGCCCCAAACCCGTTTCCATTCATAGTTAGTTACCACATAGTAAGAGCCCATATTTTATATGAACTTCCCCTAATAATGGACTCAGTGGAAACTGAGATGATTGGGGGTTGCCGGTGGCTGAAGGAAGGAGGAATGGAAGGCACTGACTTACATGGTACAGGGTGTCCTCTGTGGTGAAGAAGCTTTGAAACTAGGCAGGGGGACTGTACTAAATGCCACTGCTCTCTGAGAGCCTTGAAGTGCTGTTTTCTATGCTGTGTGACCTTTGCATCCTTTTCAAAAGTATTCATTGGTAGCCAGGCATGGTGGTACATACCTTTAATCCCAGTGGGAGGCAGAGGCAGGTGGATCTCTGAGTTCAAGGCCAGCCTGGTCTATAGAGCAAGTTCCAGGATACCCAAGGCTACACAGTGAAACCTGTTTCAAAAATAATAATAAAATAAAATAAATAATATTTATTAATATAGCCAGAATGATATTGCCTGCTCCCTAGATGATCAGACTTGCATGCAAGTTCTACTCTGCATGGCAGCCATTATGAAATGGAATGCTAATCCACATAGTTTACATAGAGGCTTGAAGATGCCGTGGATCTGAGGAACATTCTGCACATGCAAGTAGTCATTGTGTTGTGAATAATCTAGGAAGTACTCTGCGCACACATATACATATTGTGTTTGTAGGTAAGAGCCTGGGAGCACTATGTTCACATACTTAGACATTGTGTGTATTGATGAGGAGCACTCCGCTAACCTGTGTAGATGGTGCATGTATTGATAAGGATTCAAGAGCACTCTGCTCACCTGTATAGATAGCATGTATATTAATGAGGATCTGGGAGCACTCTACTTACTTGTGTAGATAGCGTGTATATTGATGAGGATCCGGGAGCACTGCTTACCTGTGTAGACGGAGTGTGTATTGATGAAGATCCGGGAGCACTGCTCACCTGTGTAGACGGAGTGTGTATTGATGAGGATCCGGGAGCACTGCTCACCTGTGTAGACGGAGTGTGTATTGATGAAGATCCGGGAGCACTGCTCACCTGTGTAGACGGAGTGTGTATTGATGAAGATCCGGGAGCACTCCTCACCTGTGTAGACGGAGTGTGTATTGATGAAGATCCGGGAGCACTCCACTCACCTGTGTAGATGGAGTGTGTATTGATGAGGATCCGGGAGCACTGCTCACCTGTGTAGACGGAGTGTGTATTGATGAGGATCCGGGAGCACTCCACTCACCTGTGTAGACGGAGTGTGTATTGATGAGGATCCGGGAGCACTCCACTCACCTGCGTAGACGGAGTGTGTATTGATGAGGATCTGGGAGCACTCCACTCACCTGTGTAGACGGAGTGTGTATTAATGAAGATCCGGGAGCACTCCACTCACCTGTGTAGACGGAGTGTGTATTGATGAGGATCCGGGAGCACTCCACTCACCTGTGTAGATGGAGTGTGTATTGATGAAGATCATCGTCACTAGAAGCTGCTGAGTTGTAAAGCCACAAAGTTGGTTTTAACTATCAGCTAAAACCCAAACCAGTTCTTTACCTCATCTCACAACTGCATGTTTTGAGGCCCATTCAGCTAAATCTGAACTTTTCTCTCATGGCTCAGTTGAGGTGAACTGTTTGTGGTGCCCATCAATGCTAGAGGCAGCCATTAGCTCCAGCTACCAGCATTGAAAATGAAATGTGGGATGTAAACTTTGAAAACATCTTGTATTGAGACCGCCGACAGTTGAGTGGTGCTTTCGTATTTGCGCTTTGTCTCTCCTTCCTGCTGCCATAGTGCCTGCCCAGTGACAGGGTGAAAAGTGTTACCATTGTGGTGGCCTCTGGATGGTGGCTAGCCTTTCAGCAGCTGGACATGGTGGAGGCCTGCTGTGGGTGGGTAATGTTGGGGTTGAGTGTATGGCCACGATGCGGCTTTACTGTAAAAGTGTTCATTCGCCAGACGTTTCTCAGCACATTTGTATGTGTTGAAAAGTTTTAAGTAAGCAGCAAATAGCAGCAGAGCCATGTGGCATGAAAGGAAGGTCTGCTCAGGGAAGCGCACAGCCAGGGGAGCAGCTCTTTGAGCTTTGCGGAAGGCATGTATTGCTTTTTGTTTTCATTCTGTTAGTTTTATTTGTTTTACTGTAAGTAAAATGCTGTTGTGGACAAGCTGGCTAGTGTCTGTGTTGCATTGATATTAATGTCTTGGTATATGTAAAAAGCTCACATTTAATAGGACATGGGACATTTTATAACTTTCTTGCTACTTCTATTTTTTAAAATTGGTAAAAGTGATCAGAACATCAACACAAATTTGTTGATGACTGACAGTCTCCAGTGGTCTGGGCTGGTCTCAAAAATGTCCAAAATGACCTTGACTCTCACTCTCAAGTACTGGGATTGCAGGCAAGCACCACCAGCTGGGCTCTGCAGCAGTATATTAAAGGGGAAACTAGAAACCACTGAACAGAACTGACTCAACTTTTGAATGGAGGTTCTTTGATGGTATTGGGGGTGGGGTACAAGTATAGGCCAGTAAGTACATTGTCAGGTGGAATATACCTTCCTCTAGGTACACTATTCTTTTTTAATTAATTAATTTTTAATTAATTTATTCATATTATATCTCAATTGTTAGCCCATCCCTTGAACCCTCCCACTCCTCCCTCCTGCTTTCCCCCTACTCCCCTCACCTATGTCTGTGACTGAGGGGGACCTTCTCCCCCTTTATATGTTCATAGGATATCAAGTCTCTTCTTGGTAGCCTGCTATCCTTCCTCTGAGTGCCGCCAGGCCTCCCCATCAAGGGGATGTGGTCAAAAATGGGGCACCAGAGTTTGCATGAAAGTCAGACCCCACTCTCCACTCAACGGTGGAGAATGTCCTGTCTATCGGCTAGATCTGAGTAGGGGTTCGAAGTTTGCTGCCTATATTGTCCTTGGCTGGTGCCATAGTTTGAGCAGGACCCTGGACCCAGATCTGCGCATCATAATGTTCTTCTTGTAGGTTTCTAGGACCCTCTGGATCCTTCTATTTCCCCATTCTCCCATGCTTCTCACCTAAAGCCCCAATAGGATGTCCTCCCCTCTGACCCACTTTCCTGGTAAGTAAAGACTTTCATAGGACATGCCCCTTGGGCTAGTGTCTCGGTATAAGTGAGTATATACCATTTGACACTCTTTGCTTCTGGGTGAACTCACTCAGGATGATAATTTCTAGTTCAATCCATTTGTCCACAAATTCCGGGAATTCCTTGTTTTTAATAGGTGAGTAGTATTCCATAGTATAAATGTACCACAGTTTCCTTATCCATTCTTCTACTGAGGGACACTTAGGCTGTTTCCATGTTCTGGCTATTATGAATAAGGCAGCTGTGAACATGGTTGAGCATATGTCCCTGTTGTGTGGTGGAGCATTTTCTGGGTATATTCCAAGGAGTGGAATAGCTGGGTCTTGAGGAAGCCCTATTCCCATTTTTCTGAGAAAGCGCCAGATAGATTTCTAAAGTGGTTGTACTAGTTTGCATTCCCACCAGCAATGAAGGAGTGTTCCTCTCTCTCCACATCCTCGCCAGCATGTGGTGTCACTTGAATTTTTGATCTTTTAAAGACTTCAACATAAAACCAGAGACATTAAATCAGAGGAAAATGTGGGAAAGAGCCTGGAACACATTGACACTGGAGACAACTTCCTGAACAGAACACCAACAGCCCAGGCCTTAAGGTCAACCATTAATAAATGGGACCTCATGAGGCTGAGGAGCTTCTGTAAGGCAGGAGACACTGTCAATAGAACAAAGTGACAGCCTACAGACTGAGAAAAGATCTTCACCAACCCTACATCTGACAAAGGTCTAATATCCAAAATATATAAAGAACTCAAGAAATTAAACACCACCAAACCAAATAATCCAATTGAGAAATGGGGCTTGGAACTAAACAGAAATTTCTCAACAGAGGAATATCAAATGGCTGAGAAACACCTAAAGAAATGCTCAGCCTCCTTAGTCATCAGGGAAATGCCAATCAAAACAACGCTGAGATTCCATCTTACACCCATCAGATACACTATTAAGTCAGTGAAAGGATTTGCCTGTTGTTGACATCTACCCAGAAACATTCTTATCTGGGCAGCAGTTGTATGATGTAAGTTGTTGTTGTTATTGTTGGTTGAGACAGGGTTTCTCTGTGTAGCCTTAGCTGTCACTGAACTTGCTCTGTAGACCAAGCTGCCCTTGACCTCACAAAGATCTGTCTGACTCCAAAGTACTAGGATTAAAGGAGTGCCCAGTATGATGTAAATTTAAAGGCGAAACTTTATAGAACCCATAGGCCCTGGTGTAAAAGGAACTTTTATTTGTCTGTTTGAATTTTTGTCTTAGAGGATTATTGCCTCCTTCTGCTAACCTAGGCCTAGGATGTTTCAACCTGTGAGACTTACTGCTTAATAAGCTCACCCTTTCTCGTTCTTACAGAGCTGTGGGCTGCCTGGTTCAACTCAGCTGTTCTGGCTCAAGCTCCTCTCCCAGCCGCCTTATTCAATCTGGCTTCTCTCTTGGCCCCTGAATTGCTCTGCTTGGCCTCAAACCAACTCCAGCAGTCTGCTCTAATCTTTTAGCTCCTTCTCATTCTGGCTTGTTTATTATCTGCAACCTCTTTCTGTCCCAGTAAAACTGCTCGTGCCTCTCCCCCCACCCCCATTTCTCTTCTGTGAGAGTTGGGCGTGTCCTAGTCTGTCACATCTTTCTCTAATTTATCACTTTTTTCTGCCATTCAATTAGACATCACTTTCAAACACTTCCTTCTACAAAACTAGCTTTACCTTCATTGTTTGGGATTAAAGGCGTGTTCTACCACATCTGTTCCTAAGTTTTTCTTTACCTGAAACTTTCTCTATACCAGGCTGGCTTTGAACTCAGATCTGCTTACCTCTGTCTGCTGGATTAAAGGAGTGTTTGTATTCCAGCCAGCTCACACAGACCTAGAAGGTCTTTGGATATGATCTACTGCCAGAACAGCCGTGTTCTGAATTAAGATTTTTCTACACTCTGGGACAGAGAGAGAGAGAGAAATTCTAACACTAGGATCTCCAATTCTCTTTTTATTTTTTTTTGGTTTTGTTTTGTTTTTTCAAGACAGCGTTCCTCTGTATAACAGCTCTGGCTGTCCTGGAACTCCCTCTGTAGTCCAGGCTGGCCTCAAACTCACAAATCCACCTGCCTCTGCCTCCCAGATGCTGGGATTAAAGGCGTGCACCACCACCATCCAGCCCTCAATCTTCATCTTAAAACCAAAGCTGGTGTCTTAGTATTCTGTTGCTGTGAATAGACACCATGACCACCACAACTTTTACACAAGAAAGCATTTACTTGGGGGCTTGCTTACACTTTCAGAGGGTTGGTCCATCGTCATCATGTGGAGAATGTGGTGGCTGACAGGAAGGCATGGTGTGGGAGCCATAGCTGAGAGCTTTACTTCCTGGTCCACAGGCAGAGTGAGACTGGGCCTAGTATGGGCTTTAAAACCTCAAAGCCTACTCCCAAGGGACAGTCCTTCCAGTAAGGACACACCTCCTATTCATGCAGGTATATGAGTCTGTTTGTTTATCACTTATATAGTACCCTGCCTGCTTTGAGCCAGTGGGCCAGAAGAGGGTACTTCTGTCATTACAGATGGCTGTGAGCCACCATGTGGCTGCTGGGAACTGAACTCAGGACCTCTGGAAGAGCAGCCAGTGCTCTGAATCTCTGAGCCAGCTCTCCAGCCCATTTAGACCATTTTTATTCAAACCACCACAGCTGGCAAGAGTCAGCAAAGGCTAGTAGGAAAGGTCAGGAAACAACAAAGGTCAGTTGTTGCTTACTCAGTCTGTCTTTCCTCTCAGTGGAAAAAAAGAACATAGCCATGGAAGTTAAAAATCATGTTCTTCCTCATTCAGTGGACAGCTGGAAACCTAACAGCACACTTTGCTGAGTAGTTATGGCAAAGAGAGGTTGGCTTGTTTTGACCCTTCCTCTGCACTGTGGGATGGCCCAATGTCTCCAGATATAGTCAGCGCACACCACCGTTGGCAGCACTAGAGATTTTAAAGTGATTCAGAGTTGAACATTATTTCATTTTGGTAATTATATACTAACAAATGTGCAAATATATAATTAATGTATCAAATGCATGATTTCTTCGGTTACTGTAGCTTAGTCAAAAGTGTGCCCATTCAAAGCAGAGCTCAAGCAATGGCATGGCTCTGAAGCTGTGGTAGAACACTTAGAGCAGTTGGCAAGCGGCTAGAGCAGGGGCCTCCAGGGACAAGATGCCAGTTACAGGCTGAGAAGAGTACTCCAAGGACATCTCCCCAGCTTCTCTTTGATGACAGCAGCAGGCTCACAGGGTGTCTGTCCCAGCCCCTGCCTTCTCCCCACTGCCTCCAGCCTCTGTCTGTTGGTGCATTCTCTGCCAGTCTTTAGCCTTTGCTCAGAGGCACAGACCCTTCAGTGTCTCTGTCAGCTACAGATGAAGTGAAGTGAGGAACAGCCAAGGTCTTCCCAGAAGCTGAAATGCTGAGTGCTAAGTCTAGACATCCTGTAGCCACTAAAGGACAAGGGCGAGCCATCCCCTTGCACATCCCACCCCCTAGCACATCCCACATCTGGACGATGCCAGCCTTCTTTCTCCACCCTTCCTCTCTGTACTCTCCACCCTGCAACCTATAAGCCAAAAATCAGAGCGATTGGAATGAAGTGCACTAGCAGATAGCTCTCTGACACTGTCAGGTGGATGTTATGAGTGAGTCTGTCTCTTGTTTTAGAAATTTATATCTTTGTGCCAGCAGATTTGAGGACAGTTCTTTAAATGCTGTTTAAACAAAATAAAAATTTTAGGTGTAATACCTCCACTTTAAACATTAGATATAATGCATGCAATTTTCTAGCCTACTAACACTTAAAGATTATTCCCATAATTTAAAATTTTAGCATTTACTTTTCTGTAGTTAAACAAATATCTTTCTTTAACTATTGTTTTAAATCCTAAAATGAGATGAATAAAATAATGAAATTAAAAATAAATAGAGTAAAAACATTTTAGGCAGACACAGAAGAAATATTGACACAGGTTGTTAATATTGGGCAAAGTTGATTCAAGGCAGAAAAATATTTGAGGCAGGGTTAGTTCATCATGCACACAGTCTGTAGACAGTAGAACTGCAGTGAGCCTATGTGGCCTGGCAAGTGCAGGCATACAGAGGGAGAACTGCAAGGCATGAAAGACCAAGTTGACCCCCGCTATAGGGGTGGGAGGCAGCAGGCCTGACTTAGGTCATGTGGTGGATACAGACTTACTGTAGGGTAGGCTTTCTGTGGTAGGAGGTGTTAACTCTTTACAGTAGAGTTTGCTGACTGTCAACGAGGCCCAGGCAGGGTCGGAGAACCTGAGCTATCTGTGACAGGATGCTCCAGTTGCCTTGCTAACCTATACTGTAGTGTACAGCTTCATTCAGGCAGCTGAGAGTGATGCTGGCCCGATAGGACAGCTGGACACTAGATGATGGAGGTCAGAGCAGCATAGGACAGCTGGACACTAGATGATGGAGATCAGAGCAGCATAGGACAGCTGGACACTAGATGATGGAGATCAGAGCAGCATAGGACAGCTGGACACTAGATGATGGAGGTCAGAGCAGCATAGGACAGCTGGACGCCAGATGATGGAGGTCAGAGCAGCGTAGGACAGCTGGACACTAGATGATGGAGGTCAGAGCAGCATAGGACAGCTGGACACCAGATGATGGAGGTCAGAGCAGCGTAGGACAGCTGGACACTAGATGAAGGAGGTCAGAGCAGCATAGGACGGCTGGACGCCAGATGATGGAGGTCAGAGCAGCATAGGACAGCTGGGCATTAGATGATGGAGGTCAGAGCAGCATAGGACAGCTGGACACTAGATGATGGAGGTCAGAGCAGCATAGGACAGCTGGACACCAGATGATGGAGGTCAGAGCAGCAAGGTATGTGACATCTGGCCCCAAGGGTGAGTATTTGCACTTCTGCTTGCGAGGACCTCTGTGGAGTAGCATCCAAATGCCAACAGTACCAATGTCAGAGGAATTGCTCTCTTCCTGTACTGTTTAGGTTTCTTACTTGTTGTTTTACTGTGAGCCTGACATTCATTGTATGCTATGTGGTGTAGGCAGTCAGCTACTGAGATACAGTTTCATCTAGAGGCCCCACAGCTCAGAGTTCACTGTGTAGCTCAGGCTGGCTCTGAGCTCAGGATCCACCTGCTACAGCATCACACTTTGCTGGAACCAGAGGCGTGAGTCAGTCACCCACATCCAGTTCACCTGCAGGCTTTCATGTGCAGTAGCCACCTGTAAGTTACTTGTCTGCAATTACGCACAGGCACACACAAATACAGTGAAGGAAAAAAACCACTCTACCATAGCCCTTCATAAATATAAACTCTCAGGATAGTTTTCCGCCCAAATCTAATTATGCCAAATGTTGATAATATTAAGATGTTCACAGACTTAGCGGAGAAAATGGCTCCCAGTGACCTAGTAGTGCATTATGATAATTGCTTTCAGGTTCAGCCAACCGCCTTTAGCTGACATTTAAGTAACCCCTGTTCGCTGCCCTGGTCTGACAGCAAGAATGCGCAGGCACTGTCTTTGGTTCTGCAGGGCAGGAGCATAATTGAGTTATGCAGAAGCAGACACTGCTCAGAAGAAACTCTGCCTCCACGTAGATACAGCTGCACTTGCCGAGTCCGGTGCATCCTGGCCTGCTTGGAAAGGCCTAGAGTGGAAATGTCTTCCCCTGCAGATGCTCTTTGAGAGTTAGAGCGACAGGATCCAGCAGTCAGCACCAGTAAGGTGCTTGGCACGATTATCAAAACCAAAGCTGAGGTTTGCTGAAACCGCTGTACTGGGGACATTGCATCTTGTGATGTGCATCCCAGTGTCACAAGTATTCCTATTTTCTACATGAAGAAACCGAAGCCCAAAGAACGAAGGGTTCCTGCCCAGGGTCACTGGTATCCTCAGAAGGGAACTGGGGTCCCAGCTGAAGTAGATCTACTGTTAACCCAGGTTGCTGTGTTGTCTTGGTTTTGTGACAGGGTTGCTGTGTAGCTCAGGCTGATCTCAGACTCTGTTGACCTGTGACTCCTGCGTGCTGGGTTATAGGTGTGCACCACTGCAGTCAGTTCCCTGCAGGGTCTTAGGCCTTTAGTGTCAGAGTCTTAGCAAATACTAGCTGACTTAAGGATTCAGACTCGGGAATGAAAGAGTGTCCGGGCCTTGCCGTGGCTTGGAAGCTCAGGAACTAAGATGCTTCTGCTGTAAGATCTAGACCACGTGAGAAGTGCAGAGCTGCGCGTGCTGGTCAGGAGGCTCCCCGAGGATTCTGCTCACAGGGCTAGAGGCTTCTGCACAGGGATCCTCTGTTAAAGAGTCGCGAGGGGAATGGGCTGCCACAGGAGTGAGTACACATTCTGTATAAAGCCACTCAGCTTCAGCTGTACAGAGCGTAGAGCCACGAGGCTGCCATGGTCCTAGAAACTGGAAAAAAACAAGTGTCTGCTACTGGGTCCTGTAAAGCTAGAAGGGCCATGGAGCCAGTCATTATAGCAGACCCCAAGTCAGGGCCACAGGAAGCTGACATCACACAGAGCTGCATCTGGGAAGGAGAGACACTGAGGGCACCACAGCCTGCAGGCGTCTCACCTCTCCGTGCTTAGATACCAGCCCCACCTAGGCCTGTCGAGCTGCACAGAGAGACAGTAAGTGGAAGGCACGGGAGTGTGTTCAGGACCAAGAACACAGGCTTATCACTTGTGCGAATGTGTAGGAAGGTCAGATGTGGGCTGGAAGTGGAGCTCTTGCCTACAGTGTACAAGGCCCTGGGTTCCATCCCCACCACTGCACAAAAACGGAGGGAAGTGGGAGCTGTGAACACCTTTTCTCATTTAGCTTAGTCACTAGACTAAAGATAATAGTATGCATCTGGGCCTTTCTAAAAGGAAAAGCGCCGACACAAACCTGTAACCTCAGCACTCTGGAGGCTGAAGCAGGATTGTTGTGAATTCAGAGCCAGCCTGGGCTACAAAGCCAGACACTGTCTCAGAAAACTAAAATATGTACTTGAACCTCTGAATGTATGTTATACATGCATATATTTCTTAACAAGTGAATTATAGTTGTGTAACTCGGAGCAGTTATGTCAGAGGCCAGAGTTACTAGGTGCCTACTTGCCTCCCCTCAAGTCACTATTAAAAAGGAAAGGACACAGGTGCTAAGGGGCTCCAGGTTGCCACTTGCTGCTGGCTGGTTGACTTTCTCAGTTTCTCAGAGGTACTGCTGTCAGAAGCTGCCCCTGGCTTGCTGGTGACAGGCAGAAGGCAGGGTTACTAAGAACCCGTTTCACCACCGGTTGGTTACCCTGCTGCCTTGCCATCTCAGGGCTCTCTTCAAGAGCACACAGCTTGGGCAAAGTGTAGCATGTGCTGGTTTTTCACCCATCAGGAAAGTAGTTACAGAGCCCAGGATGGTGTGACAGCAGTAGAAGTGGACCTACCATGGGAGTCATGGGCAGCTACTGAAGGAAAGGGTTTTATTTTTTTCCTCAGTGTCTTATTGTGTTGAAGCAATTAGTTAAATTGTTAATATGTTCTTTGCTAGAGACAATAACTGACAAGCCTCAGAGATGTAGATCCAGCAGTCCTGCAAGCCACCATGAGGCCACTGTCCCTTTCCAGAGACTTGAGTCAGAGAGGTGTAACTCTTCTTCCCTTTCCCTTCTTCCTTTCTTCCCTTCCCACAGTTGGACACTAGAACCAACCATAGTTTAATTATTGACCCAATTGTTCTTAGTGGGGTTTCTTTTATTATATCGAGATACATGAGGAAAGGTAATATAAAGAACAGGAGTTTTATTTAGTTTCCACCTCAAGTCTATGGCACCCCACTTGATGACCGTCTTAATCACCTCCGAGAGGCCCTATCTGAGTTCTAGCCACTGCATACCTTGCTGCGGGGACTGAGCTTTGGCACATAAACCCCTCGAGGGGTGTTGAAGCCGTAGCAGGACTTCACTTGTGTCTTAAAAGGCAGAACAGTGGACATCGGTGAGAAGATCCAGAATACCCTAGTGCCTTTTTGTGTGCACCCTAGCTCCCCAAAAGGGATCGCAAGCACCTGGTGCTTGTGTTACCAGGCTGTTCCTTTGAATCTGTGCCTCCACAGGTAGCAGCATGGAGGCCCTCCTAACTGCATCTTTCACTGATCCTGCAGTGGCCATCATGTATGGAAAGAGCCCAGGATCCACAGCCACAGTTTGTGTCCAGAGAGAAATGCCCCTGTCTTTGAGATGCTGAGAAAAGAAGCAGAAAACAGAAGAAACTGAGCAGAGCTTCCTGTTTTCCCTTTAACAGTGTCGTTATGACAGTCTACATTGTTTTGGCTCTTGGAAGTTCTAAAATCTTCTTGTGAGAGTTGTAGTCATCGTCTGCCCTTGTTCTTTAGATAAGTGAGCTGTCTGTTGCTAAGCTTGGCCACCAGGTGCAGCAGTGTTATTTAATATTTAATGAGTGGAAGATGAAGTGACAGGGCTCTAGCACAGGTGATGAGCATTTGCTAATTGGCAGTAATTACAGTGTCCATCTCTGTTCCCTACGGGTGGGTATTCTAGAACTAAGTTCTGAGATAGGGAATATGGCCTGCTGCATCTGTTGGATTTATGCATTTACCTTAGGAGTTTGTTTACCTTGTCTTAATACCTTTCTGTTTTAAAAGCCAAGTCTTCCATTGGGCCAGCTGTTTGATTATCTCTTCTCCTTCTGTGTACTGGTGAGCATTCTGGATTCTGGATTCCTCCCGTGTGTCACGTGGACCTAGAGGTGGGGATCCCGCCCGCAGTTTCACGTCCATGGGAGGTTTCAAGCTTCAGCCTGCTGAGGCTTACAGGAACTTCATCTCTTCTTCCTTCTTACTTGGCAGTCTGGACTAGAAATCAGCTGTGCCTTCTGTGTGTCTTCCTGTCTTCACTAGAGAACAGTTTCCAAGGAGACCAGTCTCTCCCTTATCTCCACCTGACCTCCTCCACCCTGCGCCACCTTCCTCACCCCTCCCTGTAGTGTAGTGTAGTGAAGGAACTAGAACTTGCCTGAAATGACTGCCTTATTAAATAGCACTGTAATTTCAGGAGAACCAGTAGTGGCAGGGTCTAAGAAAGGAGGGTGTCCTCATTTTCATCTGCAAATCAAAGCAGGCATCCCAGGGAGCATCCTGAGGCTTTAGTCGGGTGTGGCTTGGGGGAGGGGGAAGCCTCAGACTCAGGTGACCAGGCTCTCTTCTTTGACGACGAGGGTAGGGACAAGGAGTGAGTCCGCATGGACGGCATAGGCTGGAAGTTGGGAAGGAGTGGGGTAGTGGCACTTGCAGACTGTCCAGACACCTATGACTACAGTGGCAGGGTAGAAACCCGCGCCAGCCTTCACTACCAAGCGTCTGCCCACCCACACTAGTGAGGCAGGCAGCATCTTCACTTTGCCCTAATTGAACCTCCACAGCCCCGAGGATGGACTGTGTTGGGGAGCAAAGGCTGCTTGCTGCCTTGGTGTGATTTCCCCTGGAGCAGCCTAGCCGCGGGAGGACAAACCACACACTTAGGATAGTGCGCATTCTTCAGCTCCTGCCTTCTTCCTAGAACTAGGTGCTTACCTCAGTCTCTACAGAAAAGACTTCATTGTGATGTCAAGTAAGATGGAGACTGAGGGGAAGTGACGTGAAATCTGCCCGTTTACACACTACCGTGAAGGTGGTGTGCAGTGAGACCCAGATGCTTCGTCAGGCCAGCAGAATCCAAGTATTTATTCAAGATAAAGAAGAAATGCAGCTTGATTTTAGGGATGTTAACATGGGAAATACACACATTTGAATGGGCAAAAAAAGAAACTTGCACTTTGAAGTTAAGAAATTAAAAGTCATCAAATTTACAGCAGTTTGAGGGAATTCGGTCACAGATCTGGGAGGCTGAGGGTATAGCTCAGTGGTCAGGCATGTATCTAGCATTTGTAAGGCCCTGGGTGTTAGCATGTACATAGCTTCATAAGCCTGCCTCCAGGCTTCCTAGCAACCTATGATGTCATCGCCTGCCACTGCTGGTGTGTGCCAAATTATAAAAGGGCCAACCTGCCACCTTGTCACTCCTCTCTCACTCCTGCATTTCTCTCTCGCACTTTCTCTAAGAGCACCCTTTTCTCTTTCTCTCTCTCACTGTCTCCCTGTCTCTCTACCCTCATGGCCCACTCAGGTTCCAGCTCCTCTCTCCTTCCTCTCTCCCCAAATAAATCTCCCCATATTCATATTGGTTGCATGCTGTCATCTCATTTTTAATGATAACACTGGGGTCTGTCCCCAGCAACCACCCAACATGATGCTGTGATGGCTGTGTCAGCTTGGCACAATCTGGAATCTCCTGAGACGAGAGTCTCGGTGAGGGGCTGCAGGTGAGTCTGTGGTTCAGGGTGAATTGTTCACTGTGTTAATTGATGTCAGAGAACCCACTCACCGTGGGCAGCACCGTTCTTTATGCAGGGTGTCCTGGATGGTGTAAGAGTAGAGAGGGGACTTAGGCTTGGTGGAGCACACCTGTAATCTCAGCACTCAGGAGGCAGAGGCAGGTGGATCTCTTGGGTGCGATGCCAGCCTGGTCTATAGAGTGAGTCCAGGATAGCCAAGTCTATACAGAGAAACCCTGTCTCAAAAAGCCAAAATAAAAAACAAACAACAAAACAAAGACATGTACATTCTTTCTCTCTGCTCTTGACGTGGATGTGGCTCGCCCCTTAGCTTCTTTCTCTGACTTCTACACTATGATTACAACCTGGAATTGTAAATGTGATAAACCTTTTCTCTTCTAAATTGCTTTTTGTCATGGCAAGAGAAACAAAACTAGAATATATTATCATCATCATCAGGCAGTTTTGAGTATTGTATGTGCTAAAGTTGTGAACAGTGTTTTTAAAGCAAAAGCCTAGGCCCTGGTACCCCCAACAAGCTTGCTCTTGCCACCTGTCCTACCATGAGTAATGGTGAAAAGCAGAGATTTATTCAGTTGGTCACATTGGAAAGAGAAACAAATAAAGGGGTCCAGTGACTCCATGCCTATCTTTAGGGGTACTGATGTGAAATTTAGGCTTAAACAGAGGAAGAATTGGGGCAGGTGGCAAGAGGTCTGTATAGTCAGGTAGTCCTGGCTGAGTTCTGGTACTGCAAGAAGTCTGGAGAAGTTCTGTCCTTGTCATCACTTGAAGGGGTCAACCTGGTTTCTTCAAGGGATCACTTCTGTTCCAGAATGTACCTTCTTTATTTGTGGGTTTGCCCTCAGCTGTGTGGAGGTGGGGGCAGCCCTGTCCTGTGAGGTTTTATTCTTTCAGGAATCCAGATCCCACTCTAGAGAGAAGGTTGAGGACAGTGACTTACCTCTGTGCCTTCAGCCACAGCAAAAGAGACAGACAGACACCAAGTGATGTCAGAAATGCCAGGCTTTGGTTTTCTGTGAGGGCCCAAGTGAGAAGTCAGTGCTTTCTAACAAAAATTGTTTCTTGGTGCCTGTTTCAAGAGGTCATGTCAGACGTTACCTAGTCATCCCACTCCATGTACATGAATTATGTTAGCTTATGATGCTGTCATAGGGTGAAGCTCACATGCCTGGAGCTGGGGTGACTCTGGTCCACCTAGCATTCATGAGGCCAGGTCTGTCCCTAGACCTCAAAAAATAAGAGCAAAAGAGATCATTGTCAGCACAGATGACAGTCTGCCAGTCCAGCACCCTAAGAGCCAAGCTAAGGTATAGTGACTGTGGGGGAGGCCAGGGACACAGGCTGTGTGTGGCTTGGCCTTCTCTTTGCTAAAGTAGGTCCTCCTGCTCTGGCCTCCTAATTCAGTGTCTCTTCCAAGGAGCTCTTGTCCCCAGATCAGGTTGCAGCACTCGCCTCTTACAAAGCCTCTGTAGTTCAAGTCCGTCTTCCCACGCTTCTGAGATCTTTCTGCACCGAGCCCTAGCTGCAGTGACCCCAGGGGAGGGGCACATGTGTCGAGAACAGGTGGTCCCCTGAGGCCCTCAGCTTAAGGCTCACATGGACACTGTGCTCTACTCTGGTACTACTGTGATGTAAATCTGTTTGAAAGTGTAGTGTCTTAGTTCAGTTGCCTTAGTCTGTTCCACTCAGAATGATCTGTTCCAGCAGATATGTGCGAGACTAGTGTAGATCCCAGGGATAAGATGGTGGCCTAGGCAAAGTCCCTGCTCTGTGACGTCATTCCACTGAGCACCAGTGTGGAAAACACAAGAAACATACCTGTACCTGGTGTCATCTTCAGTCATGACAGTGTCTTGTTGAGAAACATTGGTTTCCAGAGCGAACTCACCAGTTTGTCCCTTAGCTTTAAGTCCTGCGCTTTGAACAGTGGTTACCATAGGTAGTCTTCTCTGTCTGGTATAGTTGAAGCACCCCACAGTTACTGACAGCTCCATAGCTGTGGCTCCTGCTCCTCCTGAACAGCAGAGTGGGTCATGTATTAAAGCTCCTGCCACAACTCTCAGGAGGGAGGGCACTTCTCTGGCTTGAACAGACTCAGTGCTGTGCATGGTTACGTAGCTCTAGAAATTTGGGCAGAATATCCTGGTGGTGGGGATGTGTGGAGGATGACTGGCCTCACAGCACACAGGAAGCAGGAAGGGGGCATACAGGACTGAGCCAGGGCAAGATAACACAACAAGGAGGTGGGACAGCTGGGGCCCACCTCCTAAAATTGCCAGAACACCCCAAAATTGTCAAACGACCAAGCCCCCAACTTAGGAAGTTTTGGGAGAGCTATTTGTTGGGAGATCTGATCTATTTTGATGCTAATTAGTAAAAAGCCATCCCACCTGGATGATATTGAATCTACTCCTCAACTTAAGGCCCTAATTGTCACTTGCAAATAAGGTTAATTTTAATTCATTGATAATAGAATTTTGTATATTGATACAAAATAAGTTTAATTGTGATACACTGAAATAGAACTCACACACTGCATTTCTGCTCTGATAGGAGGTGCTGTGCACGCGGCTCAGTACCTGGTCTACTTCCGACACTCTGACAGTGCTGTTGCAGGCTGCTTAGGGTAATTAGGTAATGCAAGTCAATTGTTGATCAATTCACGGTCATGTCAAGTATAGAAATACATCCTAGGTTTAACAGATAGATACAATTCTATAAATAAACAAGGATACCTGCCCCACTATGCGAAGTAGTTAGAGGATTAATGTCTGCCCTGCCCCAGGTTAACTAAGGCTATTTTAAAATATAACAGGTGTCCGTGTCTTGATTGATTGCTAGCCGGGCATACTAATAATACTAATAATACAGATAATTTAAAAACAACAGCTATTTCCTATCCAAACCATAAAAGATCACCCTCCACCTTCCAGTCATAGTGGATCACCGCCTTCTGGAACAGATGGGCATGCACCCGCAGTCCACAGTGGGTCTCCACAGCAGTGCCCTCACCCCCCACGGTCTCAGGGCTTTTCTTTTAAGTTGAGGGTTGTACTCTGTCATCGGTGCCAGCACAGTGCCTGAATGTGTGTGTTGGATCGTTTCCAGTGCTGAGAGGGGACCCCAACCCTCAGCGTGTTAGAAACACACTTTGCACTGGGCTCGCCCAGCGCCTCCTGGAGCTGTTCTACCTCTGCTCCTTAAGACACAGCCAGGCCTGGAGCTCAGGGCCTCTTTCTCACACTGTTGCTTCACGCACATGTGGTAGGTCAGTACACATACCAAGTCACAATTTTAAAATGTTTGATTTCCTTTAGTATTTTATTTACTGTTTGCATATATACGTGTGTATGTGTGACTCTGAGCGTGCCACAGCACATGCGTGAAAGTCAGAGCGCTGCTTCAGGGCTTGCTTCTCTCCTTTCATCTTGGCTCAAAAGACCAGATCACAATTTTCTTTCTTTCTTTCTTTTTTATTTTCTTTCTTTCTTTTTTTAAGATTTATTTTTTATATAGTATTATGCCTTCAGGTGTGCCAGCAAGCCAGAAAAGGGCACCAGACCTCATTGTAGAATTATGAGCCACTGTGTGGTTGCTGGGAATTGAACTCAGGACCTCTGGAAGAACAGACAGTGCTCTTAACCTCTGAGCCATCTCTCCAGCACCCCTCCTACCCCCTCCAGATCCCTTAGTAGAAATAAGAGAATGAGAGACAACATCATTATGTAAGTACAGAAAAAATAATCAGAAGTCACTCAGGTCTTTATCTTGATTGTATAATTTTTAGATAAAGATAGCCTATGAAACCACATAGAGCACCCCATGGGGGCCAGAATAGGGCCCTGGACCCCTGGAGCTGACGTGACAGACAGCTAGACACTGAACTCAAGTCCTCTGCAAAAGCACTATGTGTTCCGAGTTACCGAGCCAATTCTTCAGCCCCCACTATTTGTTCTTACTGGATTTTTTCCCAAATACATTGTACTTAATTTTTTTCACTTACAATATAATTCACATACAGAAGCAGCTAAAGTGCAGTAAATAGTTATAAACCAGAAACCCATGGAACTACCACCCTGGCCAGATATCCAAAGGCCTCTCTGAGTCCTTCACAGCTTCAGGTGTGCCAGGTGAGGCTAAGTAACTCTTCCTCATGGCTGCTTTTGTGTCAGTGTTATGTTAGGATGCATCCACATCTGTCTGGCTATGTCTTATGCGTTCTCATCACTCTAGAATGATCCAGATGCTGCAGGGTACCTGTCTGATCCCCCGGCAGTGTCTCTAACATGGACTGTTAGAGCAGCACTGCTGGACATTGTCTTGTGTGTGCTGTGCTGCGTAGATGCTGACATCAGGAGGTGATGTGCTGGGTACAGGTCCAGAGCCCTGCAGTGGGCTGCGTGTGAACTGCTGGCTGCAGTTCTGCTCCTCCCTGCTGTGAGTGTGTGCCAACCCTTGTATTTTTGTTTGGTTTGGTACACTGACCCACAGACTTGCTGCGTAGCCCAAGCTGGCCTGTAGTTTGTCATTCTCCTGTCTCAGTCTACAGAGTTCTGGGACTGCAAACATGTAACCACAGACCTGGCTTCTTGGTGATGATAAAGACAGTTTTTGGCTTTACTATGGTTTTTCTTCTTGGTTTTTCGAGACAGGGTTTCTCTGTGTAGCCTTGGCTGTCCTAGACTCACTGTGTTGACCAGGCTGGCCTCGAACTTACAGAGATCCCCCTGCTTCTGCCTCCCAAGTGCTGGGATTACAGGCCTGTGCTACCCCGCCTATGGCTGTGGTTTCCTTGGTGAGTTTTTTAGTAATTGCTGGGTTTTGTGTCTAGAGTCCTCTAGTTCTTTCTCTTCCATTTTGTTTTATTTATGTATATAGTTTGAGACAGAGCCTCATTGTGTAGCCCTGGCTCCCCTGGAACTTGCTGTGTAGACTAGGCTGGCCTTGAACTCCCAGAGACCCACTGCCTCTGTCTCCCATGTTCTGGGATTAGGGCATGCCTGGCAGTTCTTTTAAGATATTCTTCTATAGTCGCTTAGTTTCCTTTCTATTGCTGTGATAAGTCAGCACGACCAAGTTGAGGAGAAAAGGGTTAATTTGGTTTACATGTCCCCGTCACAGTCTATGCTGAGAGGCATTCTGAGCAAGAGCTGAAGCAGAAGCCATGGGGAATGCTGCTCATTGGCTTGCTCTATCACCCAGGACCACCTGCCCCAGGGATGCTGCTGCCCATGACTGGCTGAGCCAGTCAAGAGCATGCTCCATAGGCTTGCCTACAGGCCAGCCTAATGGATGCATTTTTCTCAGTTGAAGTTCACTTTTAGATGACCCAAGTTAATGTCAAGTTGACAAAAAAACAAAAACCCAGTGTATTATTCTTTTAAAGGCATTAGCTCTTGCCTTTTAGATCTGAGTCTATGACGTTCCAGTTTATCTGAGTTTTGTGTAATGTGAATCAACTTCTTTCTGTCTGTGTATTTCCTGATCTGTATGTCCTGTGTTGAAAGGCTGACATGCTGTTTGTCCTGCAGTCCAGGGCTATTGTGACTCCTGGGTCCAGCCCTCTGCTGCCAGTGGCCACCCACAGGTCAGCTGTCCAATGAAGCTTCACAAACAGCCCTGCTTCTGGAACAGTGGCTCCTCCCACACAGCTCTGAAGGGTGCTCGGTCCCCTCCTGCCCTTGGCACTCCATTCATATACATGCAGGTTCTGCTGGCCAAGGCTCACGGAAGCAACCGTCAGGAAGTAGAATGCAGTATCTTTGAATACACGGGTAGGTTTCTCACGCAGCCTCCTACAACAACTGGATTATGGTGACCTCCAAGCTGGGGGGGGGGGGGCTCTCCCACTTCCTTCCAGTGCTTCTTGGAGGTCCTGGCTGGCACAAACACACAGGAAAGGGGGACACTCTGCCAGGGCTCGCACACTGAAGGAGTGTTTACAGAAACAGGGTCAGGTTCCATTAGTAAGCAGGGTAGCCAGTTACAGGTCGCCTTTTCTGCATTGCAACAGCCGTCTGCAATTAAACTTCTGGGGAGTATCATCTGCAGTAGCTTCAGAGCATAGCAAATCCCAAGAACACCCCCACCCCCAAAAAATAACCGTTAACACATTTTTATTCAAGATTGTCAGACTTTGTCGAAAGGAGAGCTTGAGTTGAGGAGTAGTTTACTTCTCAGTGTTAGGGTACTCCATATTGAAAACTTCCATGGTCCCCAACCCTGGATGGTGCAGGAAAGCCAGGTGAATGATCTTTTTCTTTTTTTCTCTCTTCTTTCTTTCTTTTGGTTTTTTGAGACAGGGTTTCTCTGTGTAGCCTTGGCTGTCCTGGACTCACTTTGTAGCCCAGGCTGGCCTCAAAGTGCAGGCTCCGCAGCACTCGGCGTGCACCATCACACCTGACTCAGGTGTGGCTTAACTGCAGGGGGTTACCTTGAGGGGCAGTGCTAGTAGAGGACAGCCTTATCTGGACAGGCACTAGGGCTTGGAACTCCCCATGTAGCCCAGGGTAGCCTCAGACTGCCCATACTCGTGTTTCTGCTTCCTGAGTGCTGAGGCTGCAGTGTGTACTTGCTAGGTAGACGTGGACATTCAAATGATTCATGGATTGTTCTTTAAAAAGAAAGTAGAGGGCTAGAAAGACAGCTCAGTTGTTAAGATCTGGATTCAGGTAGTTCCCAGGCAGTGGGTCAGTTCCAGAAAATCCAGCACCCCCTTGTGGCCTCTGAGGGTACTACACACACGTAGTGAACAGACATACAAGCAAGGAAAACACCTGTGCAACATAAAATAAAAATAACTAAATCTTAAAAAAAATAAAAAAAAAAACACAAAGTAACAGGTGTGGTGGTGTACAACTTTTATCCCAGCACTTTGGAGTCAGAGTCAGGAGCATCTCTTGAGTTCAAGGCTAACCTGGTCTACAGAGCAAGTTCAGAGTTATGTGGTGAGACCACACCTGACCAGAGAGTCTTTTTAACTCTAACTTGCCATGTAGAGGAAGGCTTGGCTTTTGAGTTTAGTGTTTGTTTTGGGTGTGGTATATGTGTATAGTATGTATGTGTGTGTGCATGAGGTCCTCATAACTAACTATGCTGTCTCCCTTGGCTTTTTTTTTTTTTTTTTTTTTTTCTTTCAAAATCAGAGTTCACATAATGCCTCTTGGCACAATGTGGCAGATGATTCATTAGGCATTTTCCATCACATATTCCATGATTTGGGTTAAAATCTGTACTTGGAGCCAGGCGGTGGTGGCGCACGCCTTTAATCCCAGCACTTGGGAGGCAGAGGCAGGCAAATCGCTGTAAGTTCGAGGCCAGCCAGGTCTACAAAGTGAGTCCAGGACAGCCAAGGCTACACAGAGAAACCTTGTCTTGAAAAACCAAAACAAAACAAAACAAAAACAACAAAAAAAATCTATACTTGGAATTGTCAGGGGTTTTTTTCTGCAATTGAGGCACATATTGCAAGTTTATCTGTGCCGATGATTATTGTATTAGTGACTATTCAGGACTCAGGAACCCTGCAGTGTTCTTCACTGGAGCATAGACATTCTCTGCGTTGGAGTGAGCTGGGCGATTTCGAGAAGATGTTCTTCTGTTTGTTTCTTATATCCCATAGTGCATCTTGAGAGCAGCCCCTGGTGATCAGCCCCATCCCTGGAATGCCATGCTGTGTCAAAATACTGCTTCTCCTTGCTGCCCTTCACCAGGGCACTTATAAAGGTGCAAGTGAGTGTGCCCATTGTGCCTCCCAGTCTGGTTGACTGCTGACTCTAAGAGGCAGTAGATTGGCTTTGCTATTTTGAGTTTGTTTGTTTGTTTGTTTGTTTTCTTTTGGTTTGTTCTTATTTTGGGGTTGTTTTTTGTTTGTTTGTTTGTTTGTTTTTTAGACAAAGTCTCATTTTGTGGCCCAGGCTGGCCAGGAACTCATTACGTAGCCTCAGGCTGGCTTGAATGTGAAGCAGTCCTCCTGCCACAGTCTTCTGAGATGCATTCATTCCGACACAGAGCGCACAGTGGAGGTGTGGGCTCCGGCTGTCTATTGATGATAGGCGGGTGTGAGCTGGGCAGTGACGAGCTCTGCAGGCTTTGTGAGTCCTGACTAGCCACTGACAGGATTCTAAGTGTAAGCCTCCACACTTCGATGTGCTTTTGAAAGGATGGTCATTTCTCACCCACCATCTCCCTCGTCTCTGAGGCCCAGAGCTAGTTGTCTGTCTTCCTTCTCTTCCCTACAGACATTGTGGGGAAAGTGTCTCTGTACAGTTCACACCTTAGCGTTGGAAGGACTTAACTGCCAGTAACTGGGAACTGCAGCACATTCGTAACAGACTGATGAAAACAAGGCCTGCTGAAATTAATGCACATGTGAGGTGCTCATTTCTCTCTCTAAGGTGAAGCACAGTCCTCTAGCACCTCAAAAATACACTGACCAAGAAGAGCTAAGTTAACTTGGATTTAAAATATGGAAATATTTGAAAGGAAGTAAGTGTGTTATTTTAACTACGGCCCTATTTCTTTTTTTTTTTTTTTAATTAAGGTTTGTTTATTTATTATTATGTATGCAGTGCTCTGCCTGCAGATACACCTGTAGGCTGGAAGAGGACATCATATCATATTGCAGATGGTTGTGAGCCACCATGTGGTTTCTGGGAATTGAACTTAGGACCATTGGAAGACTAGGCTGTGCTCTTAACCGCTGAGCCATCTCTCTAGCCCTGCAGCCCTATTTCACTGATTTTTTTTTTAATGGCCAAGTGGAATATTTCAATTTTTAAAAAGTCTTTTAGATTTATTTATTATTTTATGTATTTGCATGTTTGCCTGCATATATGTATATATAGCACACACATGCCTTGTGCCCTCTAAAGGTCAGAAGAGAGCCTTAGATCCTCCGGAACTGGACACAGATGGTTCCCAGCTGCCATGTGTGTTCGGAGAATCACACACATGTTGGTCTTATGTAAGAGCAGCAAATGCTCTTGACCACTGAGACAAATCTCCAACCCCTACTTTAATTTGTATTGTAAGACATGGCTCGCTATGTAACTCTCACTGCCCAGAACTCATTATGTAGACCAAGCTAACCTAGAACTCGGATCCTGCTGCCTCTGCCTCCCAGCTTAACTATGGGCTTCTTAGCTCTCTATAGTGCTGAGAAAGTGAACACACCGCAGGCAGAATCTACATAGACAGGCTGTGACGGCTACAGGCTTATTTAAGGCATTCTGGCAAGCTGGGATGTGAACAAAGGTGTAGGGCTGATGAGGATCAAAGGCTAGTAAGAAAGCAAGCCCTTTCCACGGAGAGCGCCGCTGTTGAGATGGCCAGCTGGCTCTGCATGCTGTGGTGGCTGATGTGGCTCTCAGGGCCTCTCAGGTATCATTCATCAGTACACCCCAGCCTCCTTGCCCTGCCTCAGTGCGTTTGATCTCTGTGTGGTTTGAAATGGGTCATGGGATTCATGCAGCAGCCTACATGCCTGTTCTCTCTAAAGTTCGCCATTGAGGGTTCAGATAAATAAAGCTGTCGCCATCAGAAGGCGCCTGCCCTCACATGGCAGCCAGGTGGGGATGGAGAAAGGGCCCTATAGAGCACCTCCCTGAGGAAAGTTGACAGTAGGGGTGGTGCCCAAGGAGTGTTGAGAAGGACTGTGACCTGAAGGGCACACTTGCTGGGGGAGGCTGGTATGGAAAGGTACCTGCAGGATGCCTCACACTCACCAAAAGAATTTATGCAAGTCCATCTATTATTAAACCAGAGGGGTGACTCAAAAAGAAAAAGAAAATTAATGTTTTTATAAGTCACTTAAAATGTAATGAATTACAGCTCACAACTGTGTACCCTGCACTTGAGAAACAGAGGCAGAAGGGTCACTGCAATTCTGAAGCTAGCCGGGTCTACATCAGGTTCTAAGCTAACCATGCTATATACCAAGAACTTGACTTTAAAAAATAAAATAGTAATAAAGCTATTATATATATTGAGAGACGTTAACAGTTTAATGAAAATTGATGTATTTTCCAAAACAAAACTTAAGAAAGAAGAATGCCGTAGTTTGTATTTTGGGGAATCTCTATGATGTCTGGTTTACTGGTGGGTGATCAAGACAGGGTTTCTCTGTATAGCCCTGGCTGTCCTGGCCTTGCTTTGTAGACCAGGCTGGCCTTGAACTCACAGAGATCCCCCTGCCTCTACTTCCGGAGTGCTGGGACTACAGGCGTGTCCCACCACGCCCAGCTTGTGCATCTATTCTACACCAGCTTGTGGTCGTGTGATTCTTTGGTTGGATGTAGGAAGGTGTGGTCTTGAGAGAGGCCCTTACAGAGAATTGCAGACATCTTATCAGAACTTAGTGAGCGGTTTGTTGAGGGGTGACTCTGCATGTGACTGACAAAGATGAGTTGCAGGCTCATTTTATCCTAAACACTTGAAGTGACAGTTTGGCTCTTGAGTGGTGTCATAGTGTCATTTGCTAATCACCAGGGAAATAGTGGCTGGTTGAGAGGTACACTGGGCCAGCCTCTGACGTGCTCTGTGCAAGTACATGAGTCCTGCACATCAGACCACCAGTCTCTTCTTCAGCCCAGAGACACCATCAGCCTCTGGTTGATACATTTGTCTGAACTTCTGTCCTGTGTTTGAATCCAGTTCATCTTCATCACCTGACAGTGACTCTCTAAACCTGCTTCTGTATCTTTGCTGTCTCATTAAAAATGAAACGAAAGGCGTCAGTATCTTTAAGTAAGTGCTCACTGAAGAAGTTCTGGTTACCCACGTGAAGATCAAGCTGCCCATCAGTTACAGGTGTGTAAGGAGTCTAGGTCCAGTCCACGCATGCTCTTTGGTTGCTGCTTCATCTCTGTCAGCCCCCATGGCCTAGGTTAGTTAACTCTCTTGGTCTTCTTGTGGAGTTCTTGTCCCCACCAAGTCCTTCTAGTCTTCCCCTATCCCCACCCCCACTCTTCCACAGGACTCCCTGAGCTCCACCTAATGCTTGGCTGTAAGTCTCAGCATCTGATTCAACCAGCTGCTAGGTGGGGCCTCTCAGAGGACAGTTATGCTAGGCTCCTGTGTATAAACATAGCAGAATATTGTCAATGGTGTCATGGGCTGGCTCTCTCCAATGGGGTGGGTCTCAGGTTGGGCATTCCCTCAGTGCTCTGTCTTTATCTCTGTACATCTTGTAGGCAGGGTACATTTTGGGTCAACGGTTTTGTAGGTGGGTTGGTGTGTGGACTCTGTGGTCTGCTTTTCAGTTACTTCCCCCTAACAGGACTGCCTTTCCTGGCCTTCGTGGATGAGCTCAGTCCTGATGTGCTTGCTGTCCCTTTTCTAAGGAGAAGGCAGGGTTAGGGGGGAGGTTGGAGGGTGGGGCTGGGAGGGGGAAGGTTGGAGGGTGGGGCTAGGAGGGGGAAGGTTGGAGGGTGGGGCTGGGAGGGGGGAGGTTGGAGGGTGGGGCTGGGAGGGGCGCTACAATTGGCTGTAAAGTGAATAATGATAAAAGACGATTAAAAAAAAAAAAAAGAAGTCACAATTGCAGTGACTATAGTACTGCCACCCTGAGCATGTCACCCAGAGTGAGGAATGGAAGGGATCTTGAGGAACACCAAGGGGCCACCTTTACTGCAGATCTTTGTGCAGATGCAGTTGCTGTGTGTTGGGCAGCCAGAAGCCTGTCCCCTGTCCCGCTGTACCTGTCACACCTGCCTTTGAAGCTGTCACCCAGACCCTGTCTCTCCTGCTGCTTGACCTCACCCTTCTTTTTGCTCAGCCAAGGGCCTGATGGGTGCTGTTCAGGAAAGGCTTGTCCATTGAGTGCCTTCAGAAGGGTTGGTTGTGGCAGCCTGGGGTCTCAGCAGTGACCAGCTGCGAGGTACCGCCCCTCCACTGTTTAAGGAATATTTAAGCACTCTTCACCTCACCCAGTGTGCCCAGGCCTGTGAGATAAGCATCTTTGTGACTGAGAGCCCTCCCTCTTGCCTTTCAGATGTTCCTCCTGCGGATCAAGAGAAGCTTTTCATCCAAAAGCTGCGTCAATGTTGTGTCCTCTTTGACTTTGTTTCTGACCCACTGAGTGACCTGAAGTGGAAGGAAGTAAAGCGGGCTGCCTTAAGTGAGATGGTGGAGTATATCACCCACAACCGGAATGTGATCACAGAGCCCATCTACCCAGAGGTCGTCCACATGGTAAGTGGCACAGCACACTGCGTACCTGAGACCCTAGCCCATCACAGCCACACCCAGGAGAGTCCTCCCCCTCCCCCAAGATTTGGACATGCCCCAGGAAAAAAGAGTGCCATGTGTCCTAGTGAGGAGAGGGACTGTTGGCCTTCATTTAACCCTGGCCATTCCCCCATGGGGTGGGATGTTAGAACTTGGTTTATGTTTACTGTGGCCGCCTGAGTTCTTTGGCTTGACTTGTAAGCATATGTAACATTAGTGCTGCTGCCCTGGTGTCGTTTAGAAGAAACATCTTGCCCATCCATGGGCAGAGAAATCCCAGCACTCAACAGAAAACAGATGCCCAGGGTAGGGGCAGGACTCATTCTTTCTAATTCCAGTTCTGACACACTGGATGTCAGCCTCAAGTCCTCAGTCGGGAAGAGTCAGGAGCATCACTGAGCATCTGTCTTCACAGCAGCATCCATGGTTTTATATTCTCCATGTTACGTTTATAGTCAGTCTTCTTAGAACTTCCTTAATGGCACAAATCAGGAGTATAGCTTTTCTTCCATGATTATTAAATTTGTAATTACATCAAATAATTAAAATCCATTTTCTTCACTCATTTAAGATGAATGTATTGAACTTAACTTTCTTTTTTGGTTTTTTGAGACAGGGTTTCTCTGTGTGTAGCACTGGCTGTCCTGGAGCTTACTTTGTAGACCAGGCTGGCCTCAAACTGGCTGTCTCTGCCTCTCAACTGGAATTAAAGGCGTGTGCCACCACATCTGGCGAACTTAAAGCTTTCTTTTAAAATTAAATGTACTTCTCGTACCTACTAAGTTTGTCAATAAGTCAGTTACAGTACGGAATATTTCTATTTTCAAACAATCTTGGCAGCCAGTATTGCTTAATTTACATTCTTTAACCCAAAAAAGAAGAGTCTGCCCTGTTTTGGTCAGATGCCTACCCTTGAGCCAAAAGTGCTCCAGACTGCTTGGCTCAGTTCACAATTGTCTTCCCTGGAGCAATGGGCAGTACTGAAGCACTGGGGCCACTCCGGAGGCTTGCTTGCTCGGACTGCTGGTCATTGCTCCCACCTCTGTGGCAGAGATTTCCTAGCTAGCATCTCTGCTTCTGTCTCAGCTCTCTTCTCTCTCCTGGGTACCATGCCCTCCCTCAGGGTGAGCAGGCAGCTCCCAGATGAATTTGATGCCCCTTTCTGGAATCACCACTGTGCTCTAGGTAGTCTGGGGGAGAAAGAACATGGTTCTGTCTGCCCCTACCAGCTTTCATCCCATGTAGGAGACAAGAGTGTAATAAGCCAACCAGTACTTTGTTGGCTTGAGAAATGCATTGTTGCTGGGTGTGGCTGCACATGCCTTTAATCTCAGCACTCGGGAGGCAGAGCCAGGCACCAGCCTGGTCTACAAAGAGACAGCCGAGGTTGCACAGAGAAACCCTCCCCATCTCGAATTTAAAAAAAAAGAAAGAAAGAAAGAAAGAAAAAGGAAAATGTATTGTTTCAGACAATGGTAGTACTGGAAAAAAACAACCCGGAGTTGCAAGGCTGATAGTGTGATTTCTGCTCTTTTCACACGTGGACGAGAAGGTCCAGAGAGGAGAGTCATGAACTGCTCAGACTGTCAGATATCTGTGTGTGTGTGTGTGTGTGTGTGTGTGTGTGTGTGTGTGCGCGCGCGCGCGCGCGCGCGCGTTTCTGTGTATATGTCTATGTGTATGTCTGTGGGGTTTGTGTGTGTGTGTGTGCATGTTTGTCTGTGTTTCTCTGTCTGTTTTGTGTGTGTGTCTGTGGTGTGTGTGTGTGTGGCTTCCCAACCCTCCTGTTTGTGTAGTGCTTTGGGAGCAGACTAGGAGCAGGGAAAGATTGGATTCTTGTCTTCCTAGTTGTTGTGTCTGTATGGACTGACGCTATGACAAACTACCTGACCGTGAGGAAGGCATGGTGGTTGGCAGTTTTGTCCGTTGTGTGACTTGTGCTCATCTTGGTAAGTCAGGAAACCAAGAGAGCTCCGCCAGCCTGTGCCCCTCAAAGACCCACTTCCAGTGACTCATTTTTGCCAGCCACACCGTCTCCCTCTTCAGAGGTTCCACCAAAACAGTGCCGTGTGCTGGGGAACAGGTGTTCAAACACATGCCCACGGGGGACATCTCAAACCCAAACTAAGAGAGCAATGATGAAGGTACAGTGAAGGAAGGGTGGCCTGGGACGTGGCTGTAGTGTGTGAACGCTGCAACACAGAAAGCACATGTGGAATTCAAACAGCCTCCCAAGCTTCTATCCCAGTGAGTCCTGCTTAGGTCCTTTCTAATGAGAATGGCCAGCAGCCGTGCTTGATGGCCAGGCCTTTGCCGGTGCTTGATGGCTACCTGCTGCTGTTTCTTCGGTTTGGAATATGTACAGATTTTGTTCCTAGTGTTTTTAGAGACATTAATTTCCATTAACCCTAAAGAATTCGTAGCATAACTGTACAGACATTACATATTTGACTGGAGTGCTGTGTGACTTCCTAGTGGCTGTAAGATGTTATTTATCTTCTAGCTCACTCCCTCCCTAAGGAATTTGTGGGTTTGGCATAGAGGGTGTGTGTGTGTGTGTGTGTGTGTGTGTATGTGTGCGCGCGCGCGCGTGCGTAGGTATATTCATTCTGATCATATAATATTTCTCCCCAGAGGAAATCCTGTCCTGATTCCTTGCCACTGCCTGCACGGAGTAACCTTTGACCTGCTTTCTGTCTCTGTGACTTGTCCAAGACATTTCAAGAAATGCTCTCACACAGCATGTCTTTCATGACAAGCATTTCCAGAGAGTGTGTTTGAGTCTATCCCATATCATAGCCTATGCTTTTATTTAATTTCTCTGTTTTTGGACAAATAATTTTATCATGATGTTCTATTATATAGATACACATTTTTTAGATTTTTAATTTTATTTTTATTTTATGTATATGGGTGCTTTGGCTGCATGTGTGTCTGTGGATCATGTACCTCAAAGGCCAGAAGAGGGTGTCACATTCTCTGGTCCTAGAATGACAGATTTTTGTTAGCTGCCATGTGGGTTCTGGGAATCAAATCTGAGTCCTCCGTAAGAGCAGCCAGTGCTCTTAACCACTGAGCCTGGTCCCCACTCATTCATAAGCTGGTGGCCATTAGCGTCATTTCTGGCCTTTTATTTTGTTTTGGTGTGACAATGTCTCATTAGCTAGTCCTGGCTGACCTGGAACTCTGTGTAGACCAACCTGGCCTGGAATTTACAGAGATCCATCCCCCTGCCTCTGGGATTGCAGGCGTTGGACTTGGGTCCTTGCACATACAGCTGCCATAAGCAGCACTGGTGCAAACTGTCTTTCTTGGGTGTGCACCTCACAGTGTGAAAAGCTGCCCAGCTGTTTTCAGAATGGCCACAGGAGTTCACACTCCTGTCTGTAGTCTTGGGTGTGAATTTCTTTACACCTCCAGAACCTTGTTGCTTATTTTTTGATTCCAATGTCCTCATCAGTGGGACTCGGCAACTTACTGTGGTTCTGACTCACGTTTTGTCTGGCATCTTTTCATGTATTCTGTGTGTTTTCATATACCAAGGTGTTAGCCCACTATAAGCCAGGACTGTACAGGCCAGCTAGTGTGACCTTTCCCTTTGCAAACTAATGGGGCGTGGCTGTAGTGGGCAGCAGGATGCAGAGAGGACACTTGACCTCCTGGTTCCCAGCTTGGGGCGTGGCTGTAGTAGGCAGCAGAATGCAGAGAGGACACTTGGCCTCCTGGTTCCCAGCTTGGGGCGTGGCTGTAGTGGGCAGCAAGATGCAGAGAGGACACTGGCCTCCTGGTTCCCAGGCTTGCATTGCAAAGCTCCACTATGTCCTCAGTTCAGACCATAAATATAACCAGCCATATGCATTTCCAGTTAAATTATCTAGTTAATCTGTTTTTCAGGCATGGACATTTTCTTTTTTAAAGGTTTATTTATTTACTTTTATGTCTGTGAATGCTCTGTTTTTATGTACATCAAAAGAGAAAATCAGATTCCATTACAGATGGTTGTGAGCCACCATGTGATTGCTGGGGATTGAACTCAGGATGTTTAGAAGAACAACCAGTGCTCTTAACCGCTGAGCCATCTCTCCAGCCCAATTTTTTTTTCCTGAGACAAGGTTTCTCTGTGTATCCCTGGCTGTCCTGGAACTCTCTTTATAGACCAAACTGGCCTCAAACTCACTCTGCCTTGAGTGCTGGGATTAAAGGCGTGTGCCACCACGCCTAGCATGGCATGGACATTTTCTAACAGTCAAAATGTAGGTAGCAAAACTAAGTTGCAGTCTAGTTAAGATGCTCAAAAGTAATAAAGGTGAGACTGCTTTGTCTGCAGTATTTAAAGGGTTGGAGTTGGAGTGGAACCTCAAAATCTGAAGAAGATAGATTCATGTCCTGGTTTTTACATGTGATTTTCAAAGCTTCAAGCCTTTGTCCAGATCATCACAGGTTTCTGGTGAAAGTCAGACGTATTGCCATAGTAACACCAAGACTTTGACTCTTCCACTATGTTGGCATTGTGCTGATGAGACAGGGGCAATAATGGGTACAATATATGATGGTAAGAAGCCAGCTGCTGGCCCTAAACTGACCACTATGTTCATTTCCACACCCACAATGAGAAACATAAAACTTCAGGTCTGGCTAAAACAGAGGGGTACATTAATGCCATTACATCACGACCTTTTACTGCTCTCTGATGAGCTCTGGAAGATGGCTATAGTGTTTGCATGACACCCAGGGACCTTGAACCGATGCCTTCAAAGAAGGCGTGTAGTGGTGTGGTACAGAATTTGCCACAGTTTGCATGGAAATTGTTTCTACCTGAAAAATTACTGATCAGACTTCAATATTTAGCAGGCATTTTTCTAAAAGAGGAAGGAAAGGAGAGACAGAGACAGAGAGAGGCAGAAAGAGAGAAGCAAATCAGTATTTTCAAGATAACATAAGCAAAGTCACTCACAAGCAAAAGATGGGTTCACACGAGCATATGGCCCACCTGGGTTAGACTGTAAGCAGGAGCCATGACCCCTGTTGAGGTCTCTTCCCCGAGCATGTCACCTGTAGTCACTCACTACAGGCCCAGTTTACCTGGCTGCTGACTGTTCCTCCCTTTCAGTGCATACCTGCGTGAGGCAGAATGGCCCAGCTATGTTCTGTACAGCCACACCCAGTGTTTGAGTCACGGTTCTCTAGAGGGACAGGACTGAGAATGAATGAATCATAGAAAGGAGATTTATTAGAGTGGCTTACAAGCTGTGCTCTAGTCAGCCCAACCGCAGCCTTCTACCATGGAAGGTCTAGCTCGTTGTTCAGTTCGTGAAGAAGGATGTCTCGGCTGGTCTTTGGTGTATGCTGAAATCCCAAAGAAATAGACTGCAATACCAGTGAAGGAATGGCCTTGCCAGGCAGAGTGAGAGAGAGAGAGAGAGAGAGAGAGAGAGAGAGCGTTTTTCCCTGTCCTTTGTATCAGCTGCCCAGAGTAAAGGTGGATCGTCCTTCCTCAAAAGATCTATAGTAAAGGTGGATCTCCACCTCAAAAGATCCAGATTTAGGGCCTGGAGAGATGGTGCAGCAGTTAAGAGAAGAGCACTGACTGCTCTTCCAAAGGTCCTGAGTTCAATTCCAGCAACCACATGGTGGCTCACAACCATCTATAATGGGATCTAATGCCCTCTTCTGGTGTGCAGGTGTGCATGCATTTAGAGCACTCACATGCATAAAATAAATCCTTAAAAAGAAGGGCAAATATATCCAGATGTAAAGTGGGTCCTCCCACTTCAAATGGTTTAGTTAAGGAAAGATTGCCCCACAGGTGTGTCCAGCCACTTGAGTCGTAGTTGCAGATGTGGTCAGGTTGACAGCCAAGTGTAGCCAACCCAGTTACTCCAGGCACCTCGCAGTACCACTCTTCCCGCCCAGCCCCTCAGCTTTAGTGAAGCCCTAGCTGTTCTCAGAAGCACTTACAGTGTTCCAGCTTCTGGCTAACTTCTCCCACAGCAGACCCTAGTAGGTAGAATGGTAAAATGTTCTTTTGGGGTCCCTGGTCATTTTTAGAAACTTAGAAAGATCCTGATTCCAGAAAGGTTAAGGACAGCTGTCACCAGAGGTCCAGGTACCCAGATGCCCCTGGGCCCTGCCAAGCAGAACCCTGGTGATGCCCTGCAGCACTGGTGTTCATCTGCTGTCCAGGTTGCTGGTAGGTATATCTGTCATAGGTTTAACAGAAACTCCTGGCTTCCTTTCTGGGCTCACGCCAGGGTCACAGTGTCATGGCTGAGTCATTGAGGTCAGGATTGCTAATAGACATGGGCCTGCCATGGTTCCTTTCTATAGAAAAAAGCAGAAAAAAAATTTTTTTGAATCAGCCAGCATGCCAAGTGCTGTGGGAAGACCAAGGTGAAGAGACAGGCCCTGGCATCTGGCACCGTGGCTCCCTGGGCCTAGGAAGGAATGGAAAGACCAGTTAGTTTTGGTTTCGTTTGGTTTTGGTTTTTCGAGACAGGGTTTCTCTGTGTAGCCTTGGCCATCCTGGACTCACTTTGTAGACCAGGCTGGCCTCAAACTCACAGTGATCCGCCTGCCTCTGCCTCCCGAGTGCTGGGATTAAAGGCGTGCGCCACCACACCCAGCAGAAAGACCAGTTAGAAGTGCTCCATTTTAAGCCTTCCTACCCTGAATGAGTTAGTTTATGTAAAAATAAAGCAAAACCCCTCTGACTGCAAATTCTCTGAGAGGAAAGTTGAGGTCCTGTATCACTGAGTTCATGCGATGCTACTTTCTACAAAGCCTTGAGGACAGATAAGGATCTGGATAGAGCATTGTTTGAGTAGATTTGGCTGGTTCAGGGCCCTTCACAGCACAGGAGCTCTGGGATTACCCAGCCATCCGTGCTGGTCACCAAGCAAACACAGCTGGCGCACTCACTTGAGTCAGGACACAGGTCACATTTCTTACGGACTCCAGCACCCTGTTGCCTTGTGGTGCTCCCATTGAGAAGCCCACTCAGAGCCTGCCTGGACATGTCTGAGAGACCAGACAGCAATAGGCACAGATCAGAGCTGAGGGCTGTCCAGGTAGCCTGACCACTGTCACTGTCAGGAGGATGAGCTGATCCACCCTGAGCCAGAGAGTAGGGCAGGGTGGTGCCTGGCAGGGGCCATGCTCGAAAGGTTTGTGGCTAGAGTCTGGCCCTGAGGAACCTGAGAAAGCCCATTGATAGAGGCGGTGCCTTGCGGGGCTGCCTGCCCCTTCACTCCAGCTGCCTTTGCAGAACATGTAGGAAGGGCTTTGACATGGGACAGAATGACTGACAGACGAGCACTGAGGCATTTCAGAGACAGTAGAGTAAGCTACTTAGCTAGGATGGCTGAGAGAAAGGAGCAGTTGTGGGTGGGGTACTAGGGTATGAACAAGAGGTGGTGTGGATTTGATTTGAGATGTTTAGGGAAGGAAGCTACTGCCCAGGACTCTGACTTCTCACACAGGATGACAGCTGCAGTTCCAGGTGCCGATGCCCAGGTCACTCCTGTGTGTGCTCAAAGGAGAACTTGCTGGACACTCTAGGGTAGCTCAGCCATGGTGCATGGACTCCCAGGGACAAGTTTCTCTCTGCCCCCTGTCCCACACTCAGTGTGCTGCTTTAGTCTCTTAGACATCCTTTATGGGGTGATGGCTTTTGTCAGTCTCCAGGGAAAGACTAGCCCTCCGACACCAGCCTGTTTGTCCCCAGGCCTGTTTGTCCCCGTGTCTCCTGCCTGCCCTTGGGCTGTAGCCATAACCAAGGGCACACAGCACAGTAGTGTTGGGGAGGAGTGAGGATAGAACACTCTGTGTTTGCTGATTTCCACCCACTAGTTGCATTGCTTTAGGGCAGTAGCTCAGTTGTCTTAAGTGAAAATTAGTACAGAGGGGGAAAAAAAAACAATTAGCACTGCGGGGAGATGGCTCAGTAAAGAGCTTGCCTTGCAAGCAGAACCTGAGCTCAGCTCCCACAACCCATGTTTTTTAAAAAGCTGGACACTTGCAGTACCAGTGCTACGGTGGCAAAGACAAGCAAGGACTCCCCAGAGCTCGGTGGCCAGCAGGCCTAGCCCACTCAGTGAGCTCCAGGCCAGTGACAGATTGTCTTTAAACAACAAAAGCTACAGCAGCTGAGGAGTAATACCCAGGGCTGACCTCTGGCTTCCACATACAAGAAGCTCTCACAGTCTTCATGATGTCATGAAGTGTTAGGAAGATAGATGGCCACTGCGGTCAAATTGTCATCCCTGCTCCGTGGCCTCAGAAGTGGGTCAGAAACAAACCATCCTTCCAAGGCTTTGCAGAACATCTGCCAGGTGACACTGAAATATACCTTCCCTTCTCAGCCTAGTCTAGGTGTTATTTCTAATTTTTTTTTAATGTCCTTTCAGATTTACTTTATTCAATGAGTGCTTTGCTTGCACATATATCTGTGTACCACATGTGTGCTTGGTGCCTTAGGAAGTGATAAGCTTCCATGTGGGTACTGGGAATCGAACCTGGGTCCTTGCTGAGAACAAGTGCTCTTAACCACTGAACCAACTCTTCAGCTCTTTGTTTCTAATTTTCATTCCCAGACTTTGATACTTTGAAGTTAGGTGATTGTTTGTGGCTTTGGGGTTTTGGTTTAGTGTGAGTATTTTTTGTTTGTTTCTTTGTTTGTTTGTTTTTTTTTTTTTTTTTCCCCAGTACTGGGATTGGACCTAGAGCCTCAGGCATGCCGGGCAAGCATTCCTAAACTGTGATACACCCACACCCCAACTTTTCTGTTCCCTACTTGTTTTTAGGACATTAAACTGCAAAACTTTTTCATAGAGAGTTGGTTAGATTAGGTTAAGTGGTGACTGGGATATTAAAAACGCATGGTGTAAAGTGTCATTTTATGTCTGTAACATAGAAATAAATTCATAAGGATGAAATCAAAATAGCAAAGAGAAAGTGAGTCACAAAATACACAGCAAAGTGTCAGTTGTATAACAGAGACAGTAAGTCTAGAGGGGTACAGCCGCAACCTACCTGCCTTTGGTTAGTGTAACATGGAAGTTCCCTTTTGCTGTATGTTTTGATTTTAAATCATTTTAACAATGATTATGTGCCATATTATCTTTAAAAATCCACAAATTTAAAAAAAAAAAGCAAACTAAAACTAAAGTCAAGCATCTGTGTAGCATGATGGTAGTACTGCCCACGTAGGGCTCCTATTGGTTTCCAGGAAAATGAATTCACCCCGTTATTTTAGAGCTTGCCCCATCAACTTAGTCACTGATGCGTACTTGATTACACATTGGCTTCTAGGTTTTTCTCAGGACATGCTGGAACAAACCTGCCATGTCTTCACACCCACATCCCAGGACAGTCATCTCGTGTGCCACGTGATGGTGGATTTTGGACACCTACCTCTGCTTTGTGCCTGCTGCTCCAGTGTGGAAAGGGGTACTTGTAAGGGTGATGCCAGTTTGCAATGAGAAAGGAAAGAACACTTAAAATTAGGAGAGATTGTCCCTAGTGAAGTTTCCCTATAGTTAAGAAGCCTGCTTCAAGTGCAGGTTAAGTCACATGGCCCCTTTGTACTTCATTGCTTTTGTTTTACCAGCGTTTCAATAATACGGGTTAAAGAAGAGTGACAAGCCAACTTTAAAGCTATCCCCTACCCCCCTTTTTTAAAAGAGAGATTTACTCTTACAAATTTTGAATTTTTTCCTTGTTTAATGGTTTTAAATAGTAAAAGAAATACATAGGGTGTTTTGGTTTTGGTTTTGTTGTTGTTTGTTTGTTTGTTTCCAAGACAGGGTCTCTCTATGTTAGCCTTGCCTGTCCTGCACTCCATTTGTAGACCAGGCTGGCCTTGAACTCACAGTGATCCGCCTGCCTCTGCCTCCTGAGTGCTGGGATTAAAGGCGTGCGCCACAACACCCAGCGGTTATTTTTATAACCAAAAAAACCCTCAACTTTCCCCTCGCTTTACCCTTGTCCTTACTCTACCTATATCCATTTCCAACCAAGTAATTCATTCAAGGTGTTTGTTTTTGTTTTGAGAAGACTGTTGAGAAACTTGGGGGTAATACATGAGTTTATTATCTGGCCATACGTATCTTCATGGGCATGCTGTGAGGATGTGTTCACTGTGTCCAATGTGCAGCATTAACTGCTTGTTCATTGTCTCAGGAAAGGTAGAGTTTTTCCAGAGTTGTTAGGTAAGAGCTGGGCATGGTGGCTCACATCTGCAATCCCAGTACATGGGAGGCACAAGCAGGAAGATGGCAGCAATTTGAGGTTAGTCTGCTCTAGGTAGCAAGTCTTAAGCCATCACAGTTGCTAGGTGGTGTTGTTTCCCTGTACCTCTGCTCAGGAAAGAAATTAAAAGGGCCAGAGTGAGGGTGAGCCAGGAGCTTTGGAGGAGCTTCTGGCCTAGCTCCTCCTGTCTGGCAGTCACTAATCTTTCTGTATACCTGTGCCATGGTCTTTGCCAGAACGGCTGGCAAGTGGGCTCGTCCACATGTGACCAGTGGGATCTGGTTTGTGTTGCTAAGCAAGTGTATTTGAGATTCATCTTGTTGGGCAAGTCAGGGGTTCCCTATAACTGCTTGCTATGCTTCTCACCGTACAGGTGCCCAGCTTGCTTAGCCCTTCCCCAGGGTTGCTTTTAGCTTTGGCCATGAGCGGTTGTGTTTATAGATGAGCTTTGGACACAGTGCTCAGGAAGTTGGTGCATGGTGCAGTGGGTTCTGGGGCAGGCTCACGTTAGCACCAAGAACTCTGTTCTTCATTTAGATGAACTCGGTTCTGACTCCTTCCTCTAATTGCTAATACTGTGGTGCCATGCTGAAAACTCAGGAAGGGTTTTCTCACGTTTTGTTACAGGTTTACATTCTGCGTTTCGGTCTGTGGTCCATCTACAGGCTCCTTTAGCAGGTGGACACTGAGCTGTTCTGTCTTTTAAGAAACTATCAGTCTCCATAGAACAGCTGTGTACATCTGTCGTGAGTCTTTCTGCACTCCACCCTGCTCTGCCGTTTCCTCTGTGACTCTGCCCTCTAACACTGCCATTTATTGGCTCTCGCTGTCACCTTAGGCTTCTCGGGGTTGCTCCAAGGTCATTGGTACTGTTGGGTCTCCTGTTCCTGGATTTCCTGCCTGTTTGATCCCTTTCTGTTTTCAGGCTCTCTGATCTCTTCCAATATTGCCGCATATGTTAATTCCACTCTGTAGCTCTCATCTCACCACTGTGGCTACCATCTCTGTTAGTTGGATTTGCTCTAGTTTGTAGTTCTATGTCTATACCTCACTTTTTGGACTCAGTACCACTGTCTGCTGATACCCACATCAGTCCAGTCAGGTCAAAAGACTGTCCCGTCCTGTCCCTGTAAATCACACCCCCTGCTTTCCCCAATCTGTGGTCATCTTTAGCTATGTGCAGCTGTGGATTTTGTCCTGTATATTTAGGTTTTTCCTTTTAATGTTTTGAGACATCTTGGGGATGCAATTAAGAAATATGGAAATGCTTTTTGGTTTCTGTTTTTAAGATGCATTGGGCAAGGCCTGAGCCATATTAGCCCAGGGCTAACAACTGTCCACTTCCAAGACAAGGCCCTGCTGACCCTGAATCCAAGGCTCCATGGGTTGGGGGGTTCTCCTGGTCTGCTACAGTCAGCTCTCAGCGTCCGGGGAGAGTCACAGGTGGGGGTGCTCAGGACCTTCATATGAGAGCCTCGTGCCTCCATGTCCACTCTACGTTACCTCCTGCTGTAGTCATCTCTAGATACTGAGGCCCCGTGCAGCATAGATGCTCTGTAGTGAGCTGTTGCACTGTACTGTTCAGAGATCATGAGACCATGGCTTTAAAAAGAAGCCTGCCTGCTCAGCAGCTTGCCTGGCTGAGTTGAAGGACATGGAACCCACAGGTAAAGGGCCAACTTACTGGTCCTCACTGATCCTCTTGTGTCTTTTTATGGCCTCTGGTAGTTTTCTCACATCACATAGCTGCGTGGCACTGTGCTAGTTGATGGCAGGCCCTTTCCAGTTGCAGAGTTACGCAGCTGCTGCCTCTGTGGGGCTGACTCCACCTTATGAGCTCACACTGCCCTTACTGCTGGGCTCTTCTTTGGCTCTTCCTCCATACTCTGCAGCCTGGCAGTAAGCTGATGGCAATTACAGGGCTCCCCACATCTGTTCGTGTCTCCTAGGATCAGAAGAACATAGCTATATATAGTTTTCCCTAGCATCTTTGGTCCTTGGGACATGAGAATAAACCCCATCTCTATGACCCTTGTTCCCAGCTGATGCAGCAGTGAGCACAGAGGTATAGGATCTCTCAGGTAGTTGCATGTGTAATGATTCTGTGCCTTTGTGCATCAGTTGGTGTATAGCGATGGCAGCAACTGGGCAGTGGACGTATCTTAGCTCTGAACTGCCCCTTCTTGCTTCCTTACATGGTGTGGGAGGTGAAGTGTACTGATTGGATATTCTGAAACCTTCCTAAACCCTCTCACATTTTATCCCAATTATAAACACTAATCTGCTGGACAAAACAAGCATGTTGGGATGCTGATGGGAGAACCCTGGAGTTCATTCACTAGACTGTACTTTCAGCTTTTTTATGTCGAAATTCGTCAGCATAAAGCATTTGGGAATACAACACACATTATCCACTTAAAACCAACCGTTGGCCCATGGTCATAACTTAAGGTCCATTTCTTGATCCACTCTTTACTCTTACGCTGCTGGGAATTAGTAGAGGGCCTGTGCGTGAAAAGGGGGTCCTCTGCCAAGCACTGCATACTCAGCAAACGTCATTTTGGATGTTTTATGTGTAACAAAGTCTCTTGTAGCCCAGGCTGGCTGCATAGCCAAGAGTAGCCCTGACTCTATGACACTGCCTCCATTGTTCACATGCTAGGACTACAGGCATGTGCTTGCTTTGTGATTGCTGGGGACAGAGCCCATGCCTTCATGCGCGCTAGGCAAGCCCTCGCCGACTGAGCTCCAGCCCCTGCCCTCCCACTGTTCATTTTTAACATACTAATTAAACTGGCTTACAAATTACCAGTTGTCATGTATGAATTTTCTACTCTTAAACAAAAAGTGTTAAGCTCACACATTTTAAAATGAGTCCCCTGGTCCATCATTGTCAGAAGGAAGATAGTGTTGCACACATGTAGTTGTGCAACAGCCACAAGACACTCAGAAGTCTTCGAACAATTGTTAGAAGAATTGTAGCTACATTTCCTTTATTTAGTATCCTATAAAGATTGTAAAGTTTTATTTTCCTGATATTTTCAATCATTACTTTACAACACACAAATTGTGTGTCATACTGATGGTTAAGAGTCCTCACTGCTCTTGCAGAGGACCCAGGTTCAGTTCCCAGCACCAGGAGGCTCACAACTGTCTGTAACTACAGATCTAGGAGAGCCAGTGCCCTCTTCTGGCCTGCACAGGCACAAGACACACTACTGTACAATACATATATCCAGGCACTTCCATATATACATAAAATAAAAATAAATTTTATTTAAAAAAAAATAGATCATGCAGAATAAACAGTCCTAAGCTGAGTTTTTGTTTTGTTTTGGAGTTTTTTGTTTGGTTGGTTGCGTGCTTGCTTGTTTGTGACAGGGTTTCTCTGTGTAGCCTTGGCTGTTCTGGACTCATTTTATAGACCAGGCTGGCATCGAACTCATAGAGATCCACCTGCCTCTGCCTTCCAAGTGCTGGGATTAAAGGCATGCGCCACCACCACTCAGCCATAACATTCTTAAGCTGAAAATCCAACTCTGAATTTTTGAACAACATAATAGCACAATGGAGATTTTTACACTTGACCTAGATACCTAAAGTGTTGTATACATTTAATAGGGAAAATATTTTTAACTTGCCTCCAGGTTACATATTTAAGGTACATATTAAACATATGTATATATAATATACATACATACATACATACATACATACATACATACATACATGTTAATACAAACAATTCTGCCAGCAAGCATTTCAGATAAGAGATATTCAACCATATTTAAATAGATTGAAAAATTGAAAAACAATCAAATGTAAGAATTTTAAGTGTAGGTTTAGAGTACCACATGCAGGCAGCAGGAGGTGAGACTGAGTCACGGGAAACCTGGCTCTGCCTTGCTCCCCTGGGCCATTATACATGAGTGTTGCAGGGCTCCGGGGTAGGATAGGGAATGACATCAGCCTCGCACTTCCCCACCATACAGGCGCACTGAGATAAACGCTCCAGAGACAGCATCCTGCAGGGCTTAGGTTAGGGGCACAGTGAGGACGGTGATTGCACTATAGCTGAGAGCTTATGGTTTGACTCTCTTGGCAGGTTTTATGTAATTAATTCGTAAGGAAGTGGTGTGTGCTTTCCTAGAGGGCCTGCCCTGTGCAAGTTTCTGAGGGTCTGCTAAAGAGCCAGCTAAGCTCACCAAGCTCATCAAAGACTTGTTTCTCTGTATGCTCAAGACTGCACTCAGGACTGGGGAAAGATCTCAATAGGTAAAGTGCCTGCCATGCAATCATGAGGACCCGAGTTCTGATCCTCGGCATCCATTTGTAATCCCTGTGCTGGGAAGGTAGGTGGGTCCGAACTCCATGAGCTCCAGGCGATGGAGAAGTGTGTCTGATGTCACACAGCAAACAGAGAGATTGCATCTGATTTGTCCCTGTAGGAAGTGATTGTCTCAGGTGAGGAAGACCCACCCAGCTGCAGGTTTTGGGTGTCGTGCTTTCTCTGAAGGCCGTCTGGCGAGATCAGCAGCTCTCAGTTGTGTTTTGTTTTGGCTTTTGTGACCCGTGGCCCAGCTGTGGTGGTCAAGCTGGTCTACATTTTACAGGAATATCTCATACAAACTAATGACGGCTTATGTCTCTTAGCAGTTTGACTTGTAGAGCCTGGTATCCGGTGTTCTCTGGGAGGAAGAGCGTTTGGAGGGTTTGACCCTGCACCCCAACAGAAATCATTTTCACTGAGACTCAGAACGGGAGAGGAGGGAGCAGGAGCTCTCAGGGTTAAAAATGGAAACCAGAGTTGAGAAATGAAACCTGTCTTTCCTAGAAATGTGTCTGGAATGAGAATCGTAGTTCTGTTTGGATCTGTCCCTTCACATTCCAGCTGCGTGTTCACCAGTCCACCCACTGGTGATGGCTACTATAGGTACAGAAAGGTAAACATACAACGTGAGTCTTCTTTTAAAATTGTTTCTCAGGCTGTTTGGGCTTATATTTAAGTCAGGGAATAAGAGACATTGAGAAAAATCTGCAGGGCTGGGTAGGTGACAATGGGAGTGTCGGTGCATTCTAGTCGTGGTCCTGGTCGTGGCACAGCTGGGGCTTTGTCGATCACATGCAAACACACATACACACTTACAACCATGCTCTTAATGTCTGCGGGACATGCAGAACAATGACAACTGCCAAGATGCTTCTGCAGACATCCTGTGTGGCTGTCAGAGCAGTCCGGTGTGAACAAAGGTTTGCCCTTTTTAAAGATGGCACATTGAGGCTCAGACAGAATACCCATTACTGTCTTGACTCTAGATAAGAAACAGTCACAAAAAAGTGCTGTTCCACAGTGCTGTGCTGTCCTCACATATGTGACCTGGTCCTGTCATGTGTCCATGTCTCCGTCTCTGCTCTGAATACATGCATTCCGTGTACAAGATCATGACAAGCCGGCAGGCTCTACACAGTACCTCAGGCTCACGGCCCTCCATCCCTGGCCTATATCATGTTTCTGGAGCTCTCTGCCTTGGTCCCATCACTCCAACACTACAGGTCCCAGTAGCCTGGAAGTGACATCAGCACCCTCACTTCTCAGCCTGTGTCATCCACAAATTTGGCTCCTGAAGTTTTTGTATTAAAAAATGCTGCCACCAGGCGTCGTGGCGCATGCCTTTAATTCCAGCACTCCGGAGGCAGAGACAGACCAGGCTGGTCTACAAAGTTAGTCCGGGACAGCCAAGGCTAAAGAGAAACCCTGTCTCGAAAATCCAATAAATAAATAAATAGATAGATAAATAAATAAATAAAGCTACCAGATTAGAAACCCAGGTATAATTTGTGGTGTCTCGTATGTTTACCTCTGTCCCTTGCCTCCGCTAAGCATTAGAGTTTCACTGACCTTTTCTTGGCGGGGAGCACTCTCCGTGTATCTTGGTGCAGTAAGAAAGTGGCTGAGACTCAGGGGTCATGTTTTCTTACACAAGAACTTCTTGGGTGGCAGTGCCCAGTGATGGAAGCTGCTTTGTCCCTCTTCTGCTGTGCCTTTCTCTGTGGTCCGTGACTTCACAGCTCTGCTCCTAATACTCCTGAGCTGTCTGCATAACTTGTGTCATCTTTGATTGTAGAGCCTAACTAGCTTGAGGCTCCCATCTGAGTTGCACCTGTACCTACTCCTGGGGCGAACCTGTGAAGGGCTTAACATGGGCCCCCTCTCACTCTCTCTGAGCAGGGGACCAGTTGCTTTTCTGCTTTATCACTGCCTCAGCTGCCGCTAGTGTGTAGGTCTTTCCTGTGTGGCATGGCCATGCCTATGGGGCAGTGTTCAGAATCACTAAGATTTTCCTCTGGATCCCCAACCTCCTCTGCATATGCTGACCCTCCTGAGTATCCACATATGCTACTCTGCTCCTAAGGTGGCACCTGCCTGAGCCTGTAGCTTATACCTACCAGAGAGCAGAGCCAGCCTCCTTTTTTTTTTTTTTTTTTTTAAGGCCCCGTAGCTCTTCTCCATATGAGAAGAAAACAGACAGTCCAGACAAGACTCAATCCTAACTTTCTTCTCCCAGTACATCCACAGCCTGGGGAAGTACAAGAAGCCCGAGGCACCGGCTGGTGTGACAGGGCCAATTCTGCTGCTGCTGGGCAGGCCCTTGGAGGAGCTGATGGCCCACCCAGGCTGTGTGTATGACTGGGCTCATCTCATCTCTTTGTCTCATCCTTGCACTTCGAAAGTGTGTTACCTCAGGATTCCTTCCTGGTCCTGATTGCCCATCTGCTGAGAAATGTCCTGTGCACAGCTGCTTAGTGTCCATTGTTTGGGAGGCCTCACAGGGTCCTATGCACATTTTCTGGATCACAGGGGGCTCCAGTTCCCAGAAGCCAGAAGGTCACACGCATATTGTAGCTTATCATCTGGACTTTCCGCCCTCTCGTGAGTTAGGCTGCTTCTTGCTTTCCAGCTTTTCTTCTTCTTCTTCTTCTTCTTCTTCTTCTTCTTCTTCTTCTTCTTCTTCTTCTTCTTCTTCTTCTTTTTCTTTCTTCTTCTTCTTCTTCTTCTTCTTCTTCTTCTTCTTTTTTCTTCTTCTTCTTTCTTCTTCCTTGCATTCTTCTACTATCTCTGTATCTTCATGTCACTCTTCATAGAAGCTACACAGCTGCACCTGGCTTTTATTGCTGGTGACATCATAAGAAATGCCTAGGTTGCGAGCCAGCTATTAGTGACAGGAAAGAAAGAAGACATAGCTGCTGGTGGTGACTTGTTACTACAGTCCTAACTCTAAGAAGGCCAAGTAGAAGGCTTTCAAGCTTGAAGCTATCCTGGGCTACGTATTGAGTTCCAGTCCAGCCTGGAATACATAATGAGACCCTATCTCAAACAAAATAAAAAGGAGAGCTAGAGAGACTGCTCAGTTAGAAGCAGTGGCTATTCTTGTGGAGGATGTGGGTTCAGTTTCCAGCACCTCCATAATGATTTGCAGCCATCCATAATTCAGCTCTAGGGCATCCATCCCTCTCTTCTGGCCTCCCCAGGGACCAGGCACGCATGCAGGACACACATCAGACATGCAGGTGAAATACTCAAACACAAAAGATGAAAATAAATCCTTACGAAGAAGAAGGAAAAGCAGGGCATATCAGGTACTCACTTGGCTGCTGGACAGGCCTCTCAGCTGCGAGGCTCACCGGCCTCCTAGAAGGATGTCCTGGAGCTGGCGTGCCAGGTGTTTGGCTTGTGCTTTTGACAGTGTGGGACAAGGACTTTCTGATCACCTATAAGCCAGTTACCAGATCACAGGGCTATAATTGGTATTTGGTGGATTTATGGTGGTCATAACATAATAAGTCGGGGCTGGAGAGATGGCTCGTTGGTTAAGAGCACTGACTGCTCTTCCAGAGGTCATGAGTTCAATTCCCAGCAACCACATGGTGGCTCACAACCATCTATAGTGTGATCTGATATCCTACTCTGGCCTGCAGGTGTACATGCAGGAAGAGCTCTGTATACATAATAGATAAATAAATCTTTTTTAAAAACATAATAGGTCATATTTAAACTTACTGCAAACAAATAAAATGTAAGTTAATGACTTAGAACCTAGACTTTGATGTTTCCATCACTGTCCAGTCAAGGTGCTCTGTGCAGGTCCAGACAGACAAGGGCTCTGCTCAGCCAGTCAGCTCTTTCCTGTGCTAGCAAGCAGTCTTGTCTCCCAGGTGATCTCTAGCTGCCTGGGAAGTTGCTCCCCTGGCTTGTGTTTCCGTGGCTGTTAGGGGTGGCCCTGTGCTAGCCTTTGCTGCCCTTGCATCTTTAGTCTTTTCTTTGGCCTTTGTCATCTTGTCCTTTTCTGGCTTTTTGCTTCCCCACTCACTGGATGTTGCAGTCACATAAGTTGGCACTAACCTCTAAGCATCTACTGGGATCAGCTGTCTTTGGCCATTTAACAGTTGAGAGTCAGGGTGACCATATCAGTCATCTTGGTTTCCCCTCCCCCAACAAATCCCATTTCAAGCTACAGGCTTGATATGTCTCCTTTGTAGACCCATACTGCTTTTGAATCTTAAGAAAAAGAACAATTTGGGATAGGAAGCATCTATCACTAAGGTTATTTAGTGTTTCTTGGAGTGTTCTTGGTAATACTTGAAGTGTCCTGGTTATGACCATGGAATATGTGGGTTTAGTTTGCAGTTAACATGTTTCGAACCTTGCCACCCTCCTCCAATCCAACGGGAGCAGAATTTGATCCAGAAGAAGATGAACCAACATTAGAAGCAGCCTGGCCTCATCTGCAGGTACTGGACTCGACACCAACTCAGATAGGATGGTGTGTGCTGTGTGTGTGGTGGCCCGGGGCCTCTCTAGCTGCTGACCAATGGCTTCTCATCTGAAGCGCTCTCTGGTCTGAGAATGTTTCCGTGGAGCTGAGAGAGCGGGGAGGCAAGGAAAGGGAGGAGAAGAGAATGAAATTGAGTGATTGGTTAATTGGCTGATCTTATGGAACCATTACTCAAGCTACAGAGATGGAGACTTATTTGTGTGTAGCCTTAGTGATGATTCTAACTTTACTGATCGCATTGAATTCAGGTTTTTGGCCTAGTTAGGGTTTCTGTTGTTGTGATTAGAGACCATGACCAAAGCAAGTTGGGGAGGAAAGGGTTTATTTGGCCTATGCTTCCACATCCCTGTTCATCATCAGAGGAAGTCAGGACAGGAACTCAACACAGGGCAGGAACCTGGAGGCGGGAGGGGTACTGCTCACTGACTTGCTCCCCATGGCTTGCTCAGCTTGCTTTCTTATAGAACCCAGGACCACCAGCCCAGGGACGGCCCAACCCACAATGGCCCTTCATAAGAAAATGCACTTGCTCACAGCCCAGTCTTAATGGAAGCAGTTTCTCAATCAATGACCACAGCTTGTGTCAAGTTCACACAAAAGTAGCCAACCCAGGTTTAGAGCATTTCCCAGGTGTGTCCCCAGTTTTCAGTACCTGGGTTTGACCTATTCCTCTGTGTATCCCAGGCTCCTTGCTAACAAATGATTTTTCCCAACATACCTGTAAGTTGTGAGGTCCACTGGTTATGAGGCCAGCACAAGCAGAACACTTGCATATGTCCTTGGTGAAGAGGGAAAAAAAGAAGTGAGAAATCTGGGAAGGAGCCAGATGGTCCACCCTCAAGGCATCTGGCTTCCACATAGCTCGTAACAGACCATCCATGCTGTCCAACCAACTATGCCATGTTTATTTACAAAGGAAACCACAGTGGTTGCAGTTCAGTGTCTGTTTTTGTGTTCCTCTCCCAGGCAGTTCTAAAAGTCTTGTCCACTTAGAGCTCCTTGATACACATGACAAACTGCAGCCTCAGCCTGCAAGCCTGGTCACGGTTCCAGGTTAGCAGCCAAGTGCCATGGGGAACATTATGTGCCACTTCAGAAGTAGTCTGTGGTCCTCACTAAATAAAAGAATTCCATCTGCAGTTGTAATTACGCTAAACCACAGAATTCAGCATTAATTTTTGAATGCATATGGGTTTTTTTAAGTCTAGTGTTTTCAAGCAAATAAAGACTGAATTAGAGGTATTCTTAATCCACCTAATTAATCCATGTAATTTGACTCCGTTATTTTTTTTTTCCTTCCTAGCTTGTTTATGAATTTTTCTTAAGATTTTTAGAGTCTCCAGATTTCCAGCCCAATATAGCAAAGAAATATATTGATCAGAAGTTTGTATTGCAGGTAAGTTTCCAGCGGGGTGCTCCTTAGCAGCCTCAGGACAGAGTGGCCACCGTCACTAAGTGCTGTTTTTCTCTTAAGCTTCTAGAGCTCTTTGACAGCGAGGATCCTCGGGAGAGAGATTTTCTAAAAACTACCCTTCACAGAATCTATGGGAAGTTCTTAGGCCTGCGTGCTTACATCAGGAAACAGATAAATAATATATTTTATAGGTAAGTCCCCATGTGGTTGCCACCTACCCTCAGTGCTGTCACATCAAAGACAAGGTAGGAGCCTGAGCAGTGTGCAGTCATGTGCTAGTGACCCCACCACGCCACCACCCTAGTGCCAGCTTGCCTCCTGGCCCACTCCGTGCTTCCCTCCCCAGTGCTGTACCGCACACATACCCTTGCTCGGCCTATAGAATCATCCAGTGGCTCTGAATGTGGATGAGCTGGTTCTGCCCATTCACTGGCTTGTTACCCTATTATTCCTGGTCAGTCACAGGAAGACAGGAAGGAGGAGGATGGAAGGAAGTGGTCAGCCTTTGCCTGGGAAGATCTGTGAATTAGACGAGCAGTTTAATGGTACAGGCTAGCCAAGCACAGAGAGGGGAGCCGGAGCAGCAGGCAGAGCAGGACAGCTTTCCTGTGTGTGCCCAGTCCTGTCCCATCAGCCCCCAGCTCAGAAAGAACACATCAGAAGCCTCCAGGCTGTGGCTCCTGATGTCTTACTCTGACCCAGCCCTCTCTCCCACCTTCTCATCTCTGTCCAGGCCTGTGATTCTTAAGATCTAATATCCCAGGTGAGCATGCAGGTACATGGCTATGATCCCAGGGCTGGGGAGGCCACAGCTCAGGCCAGCTTCATCTCTGTAGAAGTCCAAGCCAGCCAGGGCTGTGTTCACATGGTTCATGCCACTGTGCCTGTGTGTGCTTCCAGGCTCCCAGGCCGTGCAGCCGTGTGTCATCCCAGGCTGTCCTGCTGCCCTCAAACCTTCTTCCCTAAGAAAGCCACATGAGTTGGCATGGCTCCTACTCCTTGGTGGTACCAGCTTTGTGTGCAGCCCACAGTGATACAGAGTGGGAGCTGATAGAAGTCGTGTAGCTCTTTTATGGGATGGTGTCATGTAGCCCTGGCTAGCCTGTAACTCACCAGCCGAGGATGGCTTCAATCTCACAGAGTTCCTTCTGCTCCTGCTTCTGCTAGGACTCAGGGTGTGTGTCCCCCTGCCCAGCCTGGGTTGTGTAGCTCCTTATTGCCAGTACCTGGAAAGCTTACTCAGTGAGCAGGCTATTCTAGGATTGCTGGCTCCCAGGTTAGCTTTCTGCTTCCAGACATCGGATTCCAGAAGCGCCTAAAGCTAACAAATCTTAGCAGTGGTGGAGATGTAATATCCACCTGATACAAAGTAAATCAATTTCACACATTCTAGCTGTGGAGCCAGGGCCTCCTTACGTCTGTACACAGGACATGAGCTGTCAGCCATTCGTGGCAATATACTGGCCTACCTGACTCTTGCTTCCCCACAGTGACTGGAAGCGGCCAAGAAGGGGAGTTGAGACAATGGGACTGAGCAGCTGTGGAGCCACTGGCCATCTGGGCTTGATGTGGCCCTGCAGTTGAGTCCTTTGCCTGATGGCACACTTGATGTTGAGGCCCTCGCCATGTGGCTTCCCTTTGAGCCCTCCCTTTCCAGGTCACCCGTAATACAAACTGTTTCTGTAATGGAGCCCAGCCCAGCCTTTGCCATAGTCAGAGTGATGTCAGCACCTACATATTCAACTCCTGGTTCTCACTTCCTCACAGTCACTCAGCTGATGTCATTTTCTACACAGAATGGGTACAACATATTCCAGTCTCTTAGTTCTGAGATCCAGACTTTGCCTGTAGTGTTTTGTTTCCCTGAGACTAGTGGTTTTGATCAGACAGCAGAACCACAGATCTGATGAGACCTGCACTGTGGAAGTGCCTCCTGCCTCACAGCGCGTGCCTTGACTGTGGAGCCGCTCAGCTGCTCGCTCAGGATACATACACGTGACTCAGTTCTGTTCTCACAGAAGGCCGAGTGCTGCGGTATGGTATTTTTGTGTCTCCTCCCTTAGGTCATCTTTTCTATAATTATCTTGATATACACAGTCAAAAGCAGGCATATTGCTTAGAATCCCTAGTTGGTCTGGATTTTTTATTGTTGTTTCATGTGAAGAGCAGCTTTCCCAGATCATGGAAATGCAGTGCTGTGCATACACTAAAAAATTGGAATATTTAGAGCATCAACCTGATACTATAGTAGAATATTACACACTTGGTTTGTGTGGCAAGTCATAGTTGAGATGCAGGACTAGCCAGGGACTTGTGCCTCCAGTCCCAGCTGCTCAGGACATTATGGCAGAGGACCCTATGAGCCTAATACTTATATGCCAGCTTGGACAGCATAAAGGGAACCTGTCTCCAATTTTTTTTTCTTAAAATTGTTTTAGTCATCGTTAACCTAAAAATATTACATGGTATCCAGGTGTGGTGGCTCACACCTTTAATACCAGCACTTGGGAAGCAGGGGGATCGCTGTGAGTTCAAGGCCAGCCTGGTCTCCAAGACAACCAGGGCTACACAGAGAAAGCCTGTCTCCAAAAAAAAAAAAAAAAGCATATCATTACCTTCCATGTCTGTGTGTGTAGAGAGTAACTGAATAGAATAATTGAATACCTTGTTTGAGCTTGCGTCATATACCAAGCTGTATCTCACACATATGCAGATGTGAATCTGAGTGACCCCTGACATTGTAAGCTGCTGGGGCAGAGAACTCTGTATCAGAGGTTCTCAACCTGCACCTGTATCTTGTAAGGAAATGCAGTTTTGAACAACTTGGTTCAACTTACTGAAACGTTAGGCTACAATTCCTACTTGTAACTTCTCATTGAGTCAATTTGCTAGTGTGAGCAGTGATTCCAGCACAGGCCTTGGCCAGCCGGGAAGTGAGGGCTAGCCAGGCCAGAGAGCAGCCAGGCCTTCTCTTGCTGCTCTTGCTGCCCCACCCAGTGTTGTGGCTTAAGTCAGCACCTGTTATTCCTCTCAGTTACGACCTTGACCTGGGCTCAGCAGAACTGCCCAGGAATGTCCTGGGTTCCTTCTCACTGCTATGCGTCTCTAGCCACCTGGCCTCTCTGGTCATACGTGGGGCCTTGTAGTTTTGTTGTTTGTTTTGTTTTAGGTTTTTGTAGCCTGAGCTAACCTTGAACTGCCACTAATTCTCCTGCCTCCACCTCCAGTGTTGGAATCATAGGCATGAGCTACCTCTTCTGGCTTCAGTGCAACTTCAGTGAGCACTAACTACCTCCAGTACCGGACCAGGAGAAGCTGTCAGTCTCCTAAGGGTTGCCCTGACTTAGTGCCACTCACCTTCCACCCTCGGTGTTGTCCAGGCAAGCCGCAGCACAGGCAGCCCCACAGGCAGGGAAGAGGATCCCCTCTTTGTTCAGGGTGCAGCACACAGCATTTGGGAGACTGCTCTTAGTAGCCGTTCCAGCCCAGGTTCAGATCAGTCTGCCTTTTGCTGAAGGGTGAGAAGTCTGAATGGTCTGCTTGGCTTCCCAGACTGTCTCCTCTGGGGAGACAGATCTAGTCCCCTTTCTTTTTCTTGCACATTTAAAAGTGCTTAGAACTAAGAAGCACTCATAAAATAACAGTAATGTGGAAAAGCCACATGGCTTACAGTGACCACCATTCCTACAATAACAGTAACAGGTTGAGAAGCAAGGCCTGGGGTCCCCTGTGAAGGTGCTGCCCAGCTGCAAAGTTACCGCCATTCTTTAACTACTTCAGATAAAATGTGTGAAGAAGAGGCGACCGTCAGGCTGAGGTTCATGGTAGATCACTTTCTGCACTGCTGTGCCAGCTCTGTTCTCTATGTAGGAAGAGGTCGGCAGGAAGCAGGCGGACACACATCCTGATAACCATAGCCATTGCTCTGACAATACCCTGGCAGCCATGGCGTGGAAACTGCCCATGTGCTGCCTGGCCCACCACCCTGTCTCACCTGTATTCACAGACTGTTCTCCCCCCTCTGTGTGCTCCACCCTGATGAGTCTGTGAGAGGCCTCCCTGGAGAGCAGTCAAGGAGGCCTGGCTATCTGAGAATACAGAGAGGTCTCGACTGTCCCTGACTCCATCCGGTCTGGATACTTAACTCTTCAGCACCTTAAGGCCACGAGCCATTGTGACACAGGACACTGGGGTTTGGGCAGGAACTTCAGGAAGCAACTTGTAGGGAAGGCTCAGTTTCTGGTGGGCAGGAACCTCTCCCACCGTCAGGTGTCCTGAATGTGCTGTCCTGCTGTAGACCACCAGCTGCCAAGTAGCTGGGCTTGGTTTCCATGGACTCCTGGATTGGACATTCTCATGGTCCCTGTTCTTGTCCCCAGTTCACTAATCAGATGCGTTAAGCAGCACACAGACGCCAGGCTTGGTCTTAGCACCAGGAACATATTCACAGGAAGTTCTTGTCCCCATCTGGAGGGAGACAAGCTGACACAGAGAGTGGGTGCATGAGTGTCGGTTATGATGGGCAGAGACCGCACAGAGAAGCGGCCTGCACTTGGGATGCTGGCTCAGTGTTTGTAGGGAGGAACAACACGGTGTTGGGAGAGGGGCTTCCTGCCGTGGCAGGGAAGGCATTAGAGGCTGAAGACTGAGTAAGGCATCGCCTTATGTTGAAGTGCTGCCAAGGAACTGGATAGGACAGAAGGCTGCATAGAGGAAAACAGCAGTGCAGACTGGATGTGATGAATCTGCTGGTTGAAACACAGCACATTCCATATTGGCTTCTTGGAGGAATTTTTCAGAATAAAATATTGGGAGAAGTTTGAGCTACAAAGGCTACCTGCTCTTCAGGCATCCTGTTGCCAGGCTCCAGGTAGACCGTGGAGCACACCTGAGCAGCTGTCCCTGCATGATGTGGGTGCTACAGGCTCCCTCTCAGCTCCGCCCGCACCCTTTGTTTCCTTGTGCACAATGCTATAGTCTTTCCAGCATTTACTCAGGGTCCAATCCTGATGACACGTTATATGTTTCAGGTTTATTTATGAGACAGAGCATCACAATGGCATAGCAGAACTACTGGAAATCCTGGGAAGGTAAGTTCCTGTCACAAGCAGTGAGTGGCTGCAGCTAGAGCTGACAGCAGAAAGATGTAGCTCACTGCTCTGACCCCACCAGAGCGCAGCGTGACCTAAGCCAGGCGCACGCCTTCAATCCCAGCATGCGTGAGGCAGAGGCAGGTGAGTCTCTGTTGGTTTGAGGGTAAACTTGTCTACAAAGTGAGCTCCAGGACAGCCAAGGCTGTTTCACATAGAAACCCTGTCTCAAAAACTAAAAACCAAAATAGAAACAAACAAACCAAAAGGTTGATATTACAAGATTATTTAAAGAATAGAAAACATATTTGAGGTATTGAGCAAATGCAAATATTTTACATATTTATTAATTTTAACTATCTATAAATGTGTGGCTGGTGCCTGTGGAGGCCAGACGTGTCAGATCTCCTGAAACTGGAGTTTCAGATGGTTGTGAGCTGCCATGTGGGTGCTGGGAATTGAACCCGGTTCCTCTGGAAGAACAGCCAGTGCTCATAACCACTGAGCCATCTCTCCAGGCCTAAATGCTAATATTTTTAATTGCTTCAATTTGTTGACTTTTCATATGTATAGTATAATTCAAACTTTATTATTTTAAGCTGAGTAAAGTTTTTACTTGCTGTCATTAAAAGCAACAGCAACAAAAGTAGCACTATAGAAGTAATGTAAGATCCCCTGAGCACAGTTTCCCAAAGCTAAGCCTGGACAGCGCTTCTCTCCATCACCTCTAGGGAAATCCCTGTGCGTTGGCAGCTGAAAATTTTGAGTTGCCCTGAAGTGAGTGAAGAAGCCCAATCTGTGTGTGTGTGTGTGTGTGTGTGTGTGTGTGTGTGTGTGTGTGTGTGTGTGTGTACACACACACACACACACACACACACACACACGGAAACTGTTGAGAAAGTGCAGGACCTAGGACAGGTCTGTCCCTCAGAGCGTGGCTTACCTTAGTACATCTTGGGCAAGTCCCTTCTATCAATGGGAAGAAAGCTCAGTTTCCCTCCTGGTGTTGCCCTGTGTCATGTGTCGGGAGCGGTGTGAGCTGTGTTAAGTGTAACTCTCACCACAGTGTCCTTCCAACCTTTCCTCCAGCACAGGGTTCCCTCTGCAGATGTGCACCCCACCCACAGTGGGAGCAGGACTCCATTTCTCTAGTTGTCTATAGCTCTGAGAAATGTTTGTAAACTTTACCTAACCAGAAAGCCACGTAAAGAAGCCAGTTAATGTTCAGTTTGGAGATCCTTCCGTGACACACCTTTCCTACAGAATAAACAACACCCGCTCTGCACTGGCGGGGGTTGGGGTGGGGGGGATCGAGACACTAGAATAACAATCTGGAATTACCAGAGTGTGAGGCCCTGGAGCTGGGTCCCCCAAACTATGTAACCCCCTCCTGTTTCAGGAAGGACTCTATTTCCTGTAGCTCCTGCAGCCCAGATGCTTCCTTCTGTACTGTGACTTGTGGCCCGTAGGGGGGGAAATGGCTGTGCTCCCCGGAAGGCCTTTTTGTTGTTGTTTCATGCTGAAAACAAAAGCTGAAAGAAGAACAAGATAGCTGATCACAGTCTGGAGTGTATAAATACGCAACTGCGCTCTCTCTTGCAGTATAATCAATGGGTTTGCCTTACCGCTAAAGGAGGAGCACAAGATTTTCCTGCTGAAGGTGTTGCTGCCCTTGCACAAAGTGAAGTCCCTGAGTGTCTATCACCCCCAGGTAAGGCTGTGAGCGAGGGCGGAGTCTAGGCACAGAGGGTCCTTTTAAGAGAGTTGGAAGAGGTGGGGAGATGGCTCTGTTGTTTAAACATTTGCCATCAGGTGTGAGGACCAAAGTTGAGATCCCCAGAACTCATGTAAATGGCAGATAGAAGTGGCAGCCCACCTGTGCTCCCACCGCAGAAGGTAGAGGCAGGCTCCCAGGAGCAAGCTGGCCAACTAGACTAGCCAGTGTTGCTAGTGCCTGGCTTAGTGGGAGAAAAATCACCTCAGTGATACACAGTGGAGAGCTAACCACCCAGTGAACAACCAGTGTCAGCTTATGGCTTCTGCATGCGTTCATACATGTGTAAATTTGTATCCCCACATTTACAACACCACACATATTTATGCATACAAAAAACAGAAATTCAGAGAAATCTCTGGAATATGTATAAAAATGAGAGGGCCCAGCTTTGAAAGAAAGCCAGTGGCATGCTACGACAACTTGTAGATGCTAACTGTAGGACTCACTGGAACCTCAGTCAGTTGCTGGCTCCTAACTTCGTCACATTTGTTTGTATTTGGATCTGCTCTCCCATATAGAACTTGAGCTATGTTGAGTCTCAAAGGCGTGACCACCCTTACTTGCAGCCTATAGTCCCTTACTCTTGGCTGCCACAAGGCTGTACAGACTAGAGTGCCAGTATGCATTAAGAACCGGGCATGGTGGCACACACCAGTAATCCCAGCACCAGGCAGGCCGATCTCTGAGTTCAAGGCCAGCCTGGTCTGCAAGGTGAGTCCAAGACAATGAAGGCTACACACAGAAACCCTGTCTCGGTGGGTAAAAAGAGCACATGGACAGGAGGCTGAAGACTTGTCTCTGTAGTTAAGAGCACTGGTTGTGCTTCCAGAGGACCCAGGTTCATTTCCCACAAAGGTAGCTCACAGCCATCTGTAACTCCTGTTCCAGTGGGTTCTTTACTACTATAGACACTGCATGCCCGTGGCACAGACTCACCCATACATATAAACAAAACAACAAAGTATGGCCAGGCGGTGGTGGCGCACGCCTTAAATCCCAGCACTTGGGAGGCAGAGGCAGGAGGATTGCTGTGAGTTTGAAGCCAGCCTGGTCTACAAAGTGAGTCCAGGACAGCCAAGGCTACACAGAGAAACCCTGTCTCAAAAAAACAAAACAAAAACAAAATATGTTAAAGTTTTTAATTGCAGGCTGGAGAGATGGCTCAGTGGTTAAGACCACTAGCTGCTCTTCCAGAGGACCCAGGTTCAATTCCCAGCACCACATGGCAGCTCACAACTGTCTATAACTCAAGTTCCAGGGGATCAAACTCTCAAAAATGGAGACAAAATGCCAATGTATATAAAACAAAAATAAATAAACAACTTATTTAAAATTTTAATTTCCCCCAACACACACACACACACACACACTGCGTGGAAGGGCTGTGGTTGTAGAAAGAGAGTACTTGCTTGTCCTGGGCAAGGCTTTAGGTTCTGCCCCCACACTACAAGAGAACACTTGGTTGATTTGATGCTGCTGTTAATCTGAACGATGTCTCCTGGTTCTTATGGTCCTCGGAATGAGATATAGCTATGAAATCTGTTGCAAATCTATAGGGAAAGAATTATCCAATGAGCATCATTCATACGTGCTTCCCTGAGTACTACTCAGAGCCGGTACAGGTGGTATGTGGAACAGCCACATTAGGCGTTTCCCAGAGGACAGTGTTTAGTGGTTGTCTTAGAAGGGCACTGCCATGCCAAAGTACTTGCTGACGCTCTCCCCCCTCCTTTCAGCTGGCGTACTGTGTTGTGCAGTTTCTCGAGAAGGACAGCACCCTCACTGAACCAGTAAGTGGTCTCTCTGGGCCTGGCATGGGCTGCGCCCCTCCCTGAGCAGCCGTTAAGCCGCGCATTTTACCATGTTCCTTACGAGCAGCTTTGTCGTCTCCATCGGCCACACTGATGGTGATGGAGGGTCAGCGCGCTCCTGGGCTGGAGGCATAAACATGGTAGTTTGGCTACAAGTCCCATTACTACAGTGATGGTTTTATGTAAAAAGCTTGCCACCTAGTCTCACACAGCTCGCCAATCCTTGGAACATGGCACCAGAGCAGCTGTGGCTACCAGCCAGGGCACAGTTCAGCCCTCCACATTTGACAGCATGTGTCCTGGCCCAGCCACAGGTATTGCAGCCAGAGTATTATAAGTCACTTGTACTCAAGAGGTTGGTTGGTTGATTGGTTTGTTTGTTACAGTATTTTGTATCCGTTCGGCCTACAAAGCAAATAACTGACACAGGGAGACTGAAACATATTTTAAAGGTGCCAGCACTTCGCCGGGCAGAGTCTGAACTGATTCTAATCTACTCGTAAACTAAACAAACTACTCTAAACCTTATAACATACATATATTCCAAACACTTGCCACTATGACCCCTGGGCCGGTCCATGTCAAGTTCCTACTGTCCTCCTCCCTCTCCAACCATCAAAGTTTTCTCCTTTGCTCTAGGAAGTCCCGCCTTCCACTTCCTGCTCTTCTGCCCAGCTGATTGGCTAAACAGTGCTTTATTAACAGTTGATACATTCACTTAGCATTCCTCCACCTTTTTTTTTTTTTTTGCCGGGTATGGTGGCACAATCTGTAATCCCAGCACTCAGGGAGGCAGAAGGCAGGCTGATCTCTGTGAGTTCGACGCCAACCTGGTTGACAAAGCAAGTCCAGGAGAGGCATGGCTGCACAGAGAAACCCTGTCTTGAAACAAAACAAAACAAAAGATTAATTTTTTTATTTATTACATATACAATGTTCTGCCTGCACACCAGAAGAAGGCACTAGATCTCATTACAGATGGTTGTGAACCACCATGTGGTTGCTGGGAATTGAACTCAGGACCTCTGAAAGAGCAGGCAGTGCTCTTAACCTCTGAGCCTTTTTTGTCCTAGAAGTTTGTTCTAAGCTAGTGTCATTGTTTTACAATCATGAACAGCAAAAGAGTACTGTCTTTTCATTTGGATTTTTGATTGGGGGTATTTTATCTTTATTAATTTTTAAGAAATTAATTCCTGGCACCTCCACTAAAAATCAGTCAGTAAATATAGCCATGGTCAGCAATACAGTTCTGCTGGATACCAACTATGTGTGAGCATTTGAATTCAGTTTCTAAAGATAACCTAAGATACAGTTCATAGCCCAAACAGTCCATCCATTTATGGTGTACAGTTCAAGCCAGACACAGTGGCTCAGGAGGCTGCGGCAGTAGATTACCAGGAGTTTGGGTCATCCTGGGCTATGTAGCAAGACCCAACCAATTTCAGAGAAAGGAAAGCTGGGCTGGAAAGGCAGCTCAATGGGTTAAGAGTACTTGTTACTCTTTCAGAGGCTCCCAGCACTCAGCTGACTGTAACTCCAGCTCCAGGGGCTCAGAACCCTCTTCTGGCCTCTGCAGGCATCCACATGGCCTGGTCTCTCAGGGCCCTCCCCCACCCTCCACACCACCACAAAAAATTGACTTTTTTAAAGAAAAGGACCCAGCCTTTTCAGTCATTCCTTTCTGGGAAAGCCCAGAGGGATGAACCTTGGGTGTGTCTCACTAATGCCTTAGGCGCTTCTTAGTCCAGCCAAGCTGACAGTGGGAGTTGCCCATCACAAGGTTCCACTTACAGGTCTGCAGTCTATAAAGGGCATTTGCTGACCCTATAATTGATAGTTTTCATGCACTCCAAAGTGTCCTGGGCACATTAGACATATTTACTATTTACTTTGTTGCCAGTATAGAGGCCAACGGGAGATATTACACAAGTGTGTCTGCTTTCACCTGCCTGTCTCCTTCATCTGATGGAGTGTCCCATGTGTCTTGGCAACCAGTGCTTTGCTCCTAGATCGACCAGGACAAGCTCCTCAGGACTCAAGGCAGGGCCGCTGACGAGCTTCCCCCATCCCCATGCAGGGAAGAGGCAGTGAGCCTGGAGCCTAGAGCTGCTGTTGTCTAGCATTAGCATGCCCCAGCATGCACCCCTTCTGCAGAGCCCTGCCCCCTCATACAAAGCCCAGAAAGCTGGGCAATGCTCACCATACTTGCAAAGATGTGGGAAAGTCCAGTGTGAACCTGGTTCAGAAATTGTGGCTTTTCCAGCGAATCAGTCCAGATTGGTGGTGCTGGGCACCTCCTACATAAATAAAACCCGCTGACGGCTGGAAGGCCACAGGGGCTCACAGTGACGCCTCCTTCCATGTCAACAGTGCTTCTGATTCTCAGTAAACACTAAAGAAGTGCCTGGTGGGTAATGCTGAGCTAATAGGCAAGTCGTTAACTAATGCACTTTAGAAATGTGTTGTTTTAGGCTGCGTGTGGTGGCACACACCTTTAATCCCAGTACTCAGGAGGCAGAGACAGGTGGATCTCTAATTTTGAGGCTAGCCTGGTCTACAGAGTGAGTTCCAGGACAGCCAGGGCTACACAGAGAAACCCTGTCTCAAAAAAACTAAATATATGTGATACATAAAGTTTTTAAATTAAAGTTTAAACAGTATGAACTATTTGTTTATTTCTTTGTCTTAAAGAATTTCTTTCGGTGCATCATCAAGGTAGCTCAGTGGATAAAAGTTTTTGATGCTAAGACTGACAATATGGGTTCAATTCGTGGGGCCCATATGGTGAAAGGAAAGAACAAACCCCTGTAGGCTGTCTTCTGACAGCCACACGCACAAGCACACAGAAAATAAACAACTGTGAAAAAAAGAATTTCCTTTTATAAATGAAGTCATAGGGTAGGTTTTGCGACGTGTATTGTTTAACCTAGGGTGTTAAAGAGGAGCTCTGGTGCCTTCAAAATCCAGGCCATAAGCCTGACTCCCAGTAGGCATAGTCTGTGGCTAGCATTCCTGTGTGAAATCTTTAGGCCAAGGAGCGTTCTCTTGGTTTTACACATTGTGTTGGGGGTTCTCAAATCCTCAGCCAACAGGAAACTCAGGCTAGATCCCAGAATAAGGATTTCCTTTCCCATTTCTCTTTAATTCTTCATCTTTCTATCTTGCCTCACAGACAAAGCCTCACAGCTGCTTCAGAGGGACAAGTTGTACCTGCTTGGATGTGTATGCAGGTGTGCATGTGCGAGCGCAGGTGTGTGCACAGGTGTGTGCCCACATGTGCCTGTTGGTGTTCATTGTATGTTTTAGAACTTGATAGTTAAACTCTTGAACTGTAATCTTCACTTAATCAAATCTAGCGTTTTCTGCTGGTGTAATTTGGTTAAGACATTTTGAAAGTATAGAAGGAGCAAATGTTGTTGTTGTTTTGGGTTTTTTTTTTTTTTTTTTTTTTTTTTTTTTTTTTTTTTCAAGACAAGGTTTCTCTGTGTAACAGCCCTGGCAGTCCTGGGCACACTTTGTAGACCACGCTGGCCTTGAACTCAGAGATCTGCCTGCCTCTGCCTCCTGAGTGCTGGGATTAAAGGCATGCCCCACCACACCCTGTGCAGGAGCAATTTTTTAAGTTGCCCAACAAGCACTCTTCATAGCAGTCTGACTTAGGCAAAGACAGTAGCGTACAGTAGCCACAGACTAGGTGATCTCATAAACCGACTCCCTGAGCCTCAGACTAAGCAGCACTGCTCCAGTCATGGCCGCGGCTCCACGTGCTGCCTCGTGCCCTGCTCTGCCAGCACTCATTGTCTAGCTCCGAGGAATCACAGAGCGTTACAAACCCAGCTCGGGTCCAGCGCCTACACTGGATACGAGCTTAAATCTACTGCCCTTGATATTTTAACAAAGTTGGAAACGTGTGTGTGTGTGTGTGTGTGTGTGTGTGTGAGAGAGAGAGAGAGAGAGAGAGAGAGAGAGAGAGAGAGAGATCAGTTAACTTGAGGAATGGATTGTGCATACACAGGAATGTTGCTAACAGTATCCGAACTGGCTACTTGCACACTATGACGTGGTCTGCATTATTGGTCTTCTGATGATCCGAGGGGGTGGGCCACATTAAAGTCTATAAAACTAGACTTTCAATGAGGGAAAGGCGTGGTGATGTTCATTCCCAGCATCACCTCATGTGTCATTTCACTGTGGGGTGTCTATTGGAAACACAGACAGCTTACTCTAGGGCAGCTGTTCTCAACCTTCCTAAGGCTGTGGCCCTTTAACACAGTTCCTCATGTTGTGGTAACCCCAACCATAAAATTATTCTGTTGCTACCTCATAACTGTAATTTTCTACTGTTATAAATTGTTATATTTGACCCCCAAAGGTTTTGAGACGCACAGGTTGAGAACCACTGTTGTCAAGTGTTTTGGCATCTCGCGGGCATCACTTTGTGTGCTGTTATGTTTTGTAGGTGGTAATGGCACTTCTCAAATACTGGCCAAAGACTCACAGTCCAAAAGAAGTAATGTTCTTAAATGAATTAGAAGAAATTTTAGATGTAATTGAACCATCAGAATTTGTGAAGATCATGGAGCCTCTTTTTCGACAGCTAGCCAAATGTGTTTCCAGCCCTCACTTCCAGGTATGTGGGTTTGGGTGGCCGGTCAGGCGCTCCTCAAAATGAAGTTCTCAGGGTGAAGCTGCTGTGCTCTGGTTCTGTTGTGATCTAAGGCTGTTGTTTGTTTGTTTGTTTTTTAACTTAACATATACTTCAAAATTAGATGCCAAAGTTTTAGTCGGGCAGGGTGGCTCCTTCCTGTAATCCCAGTTCTTAGGAAGTTAAGACAGGAGGATTGCTACAAACTGAGACCAGCCTGGGCTATAGAGAGACCCTGTACCCAAAAATAAAATAAAATTTTAGTTCTGGATAGTTTTATTTTGGCCCCTATCCTCATCACTGAAAACCTCTTTCTCAGAAAATACATTGAGCTATCCAAATCAATGACTAACTCCACAGTAAAAACTTTTAACTCTGAAAGTCTCTTCCCAAATAGTTTTTCATTTCTGACATGTAAATTTGTACCTCTTTACGTATTTTAAAAATTAGTGTTTCTGCTAGGCAATGGTGGCACACACCTTTAATCCCAGCACTGGGGAGGCAGAGGCAGTGGTATCTCTATGGAGGACACCCAGGGCTACACAGAGAAACCCATCTTAAAAAGAAACAATTTTCTGGTTTTCCTTACCAGCACACTCTCATCTGGGAGGCTGGTTTCTGCCGCTGGCTTTCTCCTCTCACGTTCTCCAGTCGCCTTGGTGGCATCCCCTCTAGGGAGTCCTCCTGCTGTGCAGCTGACGCGCAATAAGCATGGGAAAGATGCAGAGGTCAGCAGACTCTGGGGCTCCAGGGAGCTGGTGTTCCTGTAAGTTGTGACTGCTTAGCCACCGTGAAATTGAGCGCCCTGGGCTGCAGGAAGGGACCAAGAGTCCCAAGAGCCTTGGGCCTCAGCATTGAGCCCTTCCACAAAGAGCCTGTCCAGAGCTGTGGAGGAAGTCGTTGGGACCAGCAAAACTTAGACAAGAAGGCCCCAGCTGTGCTGGGGACAAGGTCGTGTTTGACTGCTGAGAAGGAAGCTCTAGACCAGGCCTTCCCAGTTCCCCAGATGGGAGAGAACTCTTCCCCAGAAACCATTGACTATGGAACAAATACTCTAGTCCTGAGCATGAGACCCCTCCCCTTGTGTTACTGGTAGGGGGGTGGTCCAGAAGGCCTCCTGTGTTGGTTTGAATGAGAAAGGCTTCCATAGGCTCAGAGGGTGGAACTATTTTGGGAAGGTTCCGGAAGTGTGTCTGTGCTGGAGGATGTGTCAAGGCTTGAAGGTTTCTGAAGCCCAGGCCTGGCCCAGTCTTCCTCTCTGCCTTCTGGTTGTCTCACCATGTGAGCTCTCAGCTAGTTCTCCAACACCATGCCTGCCTGCCTGCTGCCATGCTCCCTGCCACAGGGATCATGGACTCTAACTTTCTAGAGCTGGGAGTCTGTAATCAGGTGCTTTTGTTTATACGTTACCTTGGTTGTGATGTCTCTTTACAGCAGTAGTTACAGAAAAGTAACTAAGACACCCCCTCCCCTCAGAACAGTACAGGCTAGAGCCCTCATACTTAGTTGCTGGACCCGAATGTGAAGATAAGACCCTTTGGTCACAGGAGTTAGAGAAGTCAAGCTGGAAGTGAACTGGAAGCTTCTTTGATTGTTAGTTCCCATAGTGTTGCAGGTGCTAGGCAGCCTACAATACCTACTCAGCCAGCAAGATATGCCCAATGGGACAACAGTGGCATGAATGTCTCAGGGGATAACCAACAGCTGTCAGGTGGAATTGAAAGCCTGCCTCATTAGAGGGGTCTCACGCTAACCCAACCCAGACCCAGAGGCTAGAATCATAGACCCTAGGGGAGAACCTACTGCTGTCAGTTTGTAAATGGCTCGTAAATACTGACCCTTATATCCTTAAATTAACGCAGTGCACTCCCCTCCTCAAAGAAGCTGCTCTTTGCAGTGAACAGAGGCTAACACAAAACCACAATTGACCAAAGTGCAGAGAAAAGTGACTAGAGTGCTCTCTGTCATATCTTTGCCATACTATCTTCCCCAAGGTTCAGGGAAAGTCACAGAAGAGATGCAAAGACTGTAGGAGCCAGGGTCAGGGAAGGCTGCTACGAAACAGCATATGCTGGACGTAACGCTTACGGGTGGCTGCACAAGGCCAGCGTGGCCAGTATTGCAGTATAGGTGGGGGTGTGGCTCACAAGGCCCTACTTCTGGTTGAAAAGTTGCATGTTGTCAACGCTGGTGGAGTCAGCTTGATTTTGTTTGTCTGCTTGTTTTCTCTGTGTAGCCCTGCCTTGTCCAGTACCTGCCTGGCCTCAAACTCACAGAGAGCCACCTGCCTCTGCCTCCCTAGTGCTGGGATTAAAGGAGTGCACACCACCACCTGGCTGAGACGGCTTTATTTATTTATGTATTTATTTATTTATACGGTAATTGGCCTGCATGTGAGCAGAGGGCACCAGATCTCACTGTAGATGGCTGTGAGCCACCATGCGGTTGCTGGGAATTGAACTCAAGACCTTTGGAAGAGCAGCCAGTGTTCTTAACCTCTGCGCCGTCTCTCCAGCCCTGAATCAGCTTTCTTAAGGAGTATAGCCCATAGTAGAGTGTTGCTGCTACAGTGCACAGCCCCATACTCATGTGCATGCGGACAACACCAGTTGAATTCCATAGGCTCTGTGTGTGTGTGTGTGTGTGTGTGCGCGCGCGCGCGCGCGCGTGCACGCATGCACGTGCATGTTCTATTGATAGCTTTATATATGTGTGTGTGTATATATGCTAGTGATAGCTTCCTTTTTCATTCTTTTTTTTGAGACAGGCTCTTGCTTTGTAGCCCAAACTGACCTCAAACTCATGACCCTCCTCTCTAAGATTTCCAAGTTCTAAGATCACTGGTGCACACTGCCGTGTGTGATAGTTAACAGAACTTCAAGCCACCAGTGGGGAGAGAGTCTGCAAGGCTTTGGCCTTGTTTAATGGAGCAGAAGTGAGTGATCAGGACCTGCTCTCCCCAGGTGGGCCTTTCCTTCCATGACTCAGGAGCATAGTGTACAGGGACACCAAGAGAGACTGTTCCTGAGACACCGACACCTCTGATGGGTGTCTGTGACTAAAGGATTGCAAGGTTTGACCACCCTGACTTTCCCCTCGTAACCAGCCCAGCATCATTCACTGCCAAGACACCTTACTCTTTCTTACAGGGGCCTAACCCATAAGTCCAGTCTCCATTTCTACTTTCTTGATAGACCCAGACCAATACCAAGTATTTCCAGATATCTGTGACTAGCTCTTTATTAATATTTTTTTCTATGCTTTTTTTTTTTTTTTTTAAACTTTCTCACTGCCTGGCCGTCTTGGTAGCCTCTCTTCATGGAGGTTGTCCTGCACCTAAGGCCGGAGATGACTACAGAGGAGGCAACATCTTTGGAGTCATCAACTCTCTACTCCAAAGTTGTTACAGAAAGTGGAAAGAAAGGCCCAGCGAACCAGCTCAGTAGATACAGGGGCTTTCTGCCAAGTTGGACGATCTGAGTTGGATCTTGGGATCTGCGTGGTGGAGAGAACCAACTCCCCAGAGTTGTCCTCTGACTTACACACACACACACACACACACACACACACTGTTGTGTGCACGTGCACCCCTGCCACAGGCACACACAAAATAAATAAACTATCTCTTTTTAAAAGATAAGTTGAAGCTGGGTGTGGTGGTGCACACCTTTAAGCCCAGCACTCAGGAGGCAGAGGCAGGTGGATCGCTGTGAGTTCCAGTGAGTTCCAGGCTAGCCTAGTGTACAAAGTGAGTCCAGGACAGCCTGGACAGAGAAACTCTGTCTTGAAAAACAAAAACACAACAAACTAAAAAGACAAGTTGAAAGTATATATGGGTGCAGTGGAGGTGCGAGCAGGCAGGCCAAAGGGAAGTCGCACATCCTTGTCAAGGGCACGCGCTGAGGAAATCTGAAATGGAATGCTGGCTACGCGGCATTGGTCAGAGCTAGCACCTGGCAGGACTGCTGAGCTGGGGACAGAGTACTCAAATGCTGAGTTCACGGGCTGTGACTGAGCCAGGGCGTGACGTTGGAAGCCTGCCAGAGAGAAGTAAACTGCCAGAGCTTGTTTAGAACAACTGAGAGCACTAGTTAACCCCAGATCTGAGGCAGGAGGATCACAAGCTCCAGGCCAGTATGGCTACTGTTTCTCAAGAGAAAAACAAATAAAGCATTTGTGTTAAAAACTAAAACAACAAAACAAACAAACAAACAAAAAACTAAAACAAGCGGGTGGTGGTGCACGCCTGTAATCCCAGTACTTGGGAGGCAGAAACAGGTGGATCTCTGTGAGTTTGAGGCCAGCCTGGTCTACAAAGCGGGTCCAGGTCAGCCAAGGCTACATAGAAAAACCCTATCTCGAAGAAACAAAAACCCTAAATTTAGCCAGATGTGGTGGTACACGCCTTTAATCTCAGTACTTGGGAGGCAGAAACAGATGGATCTCTGTGAGTTTAAGGCCAGCCTGGTCTACAAAGCAAGTCCAGGATAGCCAGGGTTACACCAAGAAGCCCTGTCTCAGGGGAATAAAAATAAACAAAAGCCAATCTCCCACTCTTAATGCATTCAGTGTGCAGAGCTCACAAGAGAGTAGAAGGGCACTGAATCTGAGCGGGCCTCTCACCTCCACACACATGTGTGCACACACAGTAAACTAAGCTACAGGGCCAGCAAGATGGCTCAGCAGGTAAAGGTGCTTGCCACCAAACCCGACAGTGAGCTTGATCCCTAGGACCCACGTGGTGAAAGAAGAAAACCAACTCCCTCACATTGTCCTCTGGGCTGCAAAGGTCTGCAGTACCACAGGCATGTATGTATGTATGACACAAAATAAATAAATGTAATTCTGTAAAAATAAATAAATAAAATACAGGTAAACCCAGGCGTGGTGGCGTACACCTTTAATCCCAGCACTCGGGAGGCAGAGACTGGTGGATCTCTGTGAGTTTGAGGCCAGTCTGGTCTACAAAGTGAGTCCAGGACAGCCAAGGCAACATAGACCCTGTCTCGAAAAACCAAAAATAAATAAATAAATAAATAAAATACAGGTAAGACATTGGCCAGGCATAATGGCACACCCCTGTAATTCCCATACTTGGGGGCTGAGATATAGGGGGTTATAAAGTCTAGACTGATAAATCCATTTGTCCACAAATTTCAGGAATTCCTTGTTTTTAATAGCTGAGTAGTATTCCATAGGGTAAATGTACCACAGTTTCTTAGTCCATTCTTCTACTGAGGGACACTTAGGCTGTTTCCATGTTCTGGCTATTATGTATAAAGCAGCTATGAACATGATTGAGCATATGTCCCTGTTGTGTGGTAGGGCATTTTCTGGGTATATTCCAAGGAGTGGGATAGCTGGGTCTTGAGGAAGCCCTATTCCCATTTTTCTGAGAAAGCGCCAGATAGCTTTCCAAAGTGGTTGTACAGGTTTGCATTCCCACCAGCAGTGAAGGACTGTTCCTCTCTCTCCACATCCTCGCCAACATGTGGTGTCATTTGAGTTTTTGATCTTAGCCATTCTGATGGGTGTAAGATGGAATCTCAGTGTCGTTTTGATTTGCATTTCTCTGATGACTAATGAGGACGAGCATTTCTTTAAGTGTTTCTTAGCCATTTGATATTCCTCTGATTGATCTAGAAATTATCATAATGAGTGAGTTCACCCAGAAGCAAAAAGAGACAAACGGTATATACTCACTTATATCAAAACACTAGTCCAAGGGATACGTACCATGAAATACTTTACTTACCAAGAAAGTGGGTCAGAGGAGAGGACATCCTATTGAGACTTTAGGCGAGAGTAGCATGGAAGAATAAGGAAATAGTAGGACCCACAGGGTCCTGGAAACCTACAAGAAGAACTTTATGAGAGGCAGATCTGGGTCCTGGGGTCCTCCTCAAACTAAGGCACCAGCCAAGGAGAATATAGGCATTAAACTTCGAACCCCTACCAAGACCTAGCCGACGATCATGATATTCTCCACCGTTGAGTGGAGAGTGAGATCTGACTCTCACACGAACTCTGGTGCCCCTTTTCTGACCACGTCCCCTGGATGGGGAGGCCTGGCGGCACTCAGAGGAAGGATAGCAAGTTACCAAGAAGAGAGTCGATATTCTAAGAGCATATATAGCTCCTCCCTCAATCACAGACATAGGGTAGGGGAGAAGGGGGGAAGTGGGAGGGAGGGAAGAATGGGAGGAAACGGGAAGGGCTAACAATCGAGATGTAATATGAATAAAATGAAAAAAAAAAGGTAACTGTTCCAACAAAAAAAAAAAAAGTCTAGACTGAACTGCATAGTCCCCCCGAAAACAGAGGGTCTTTGAACTCTTAAACAAGAATTACCTGTCATTAGTGGTGATAGGGCACACCTTTATTTCTAGCACGGGAAAGGCTCAGGCAAGAGATGGAGCATGAGCAATAGTGAGACATCCTGAAATTGTGTGTGAGCACTTGATTTACATATATTTATTTTAATGAGCATGGATGGAGACAAGTGTGTAACACAGTGTGTATGTGTAGGAGTTGGCTGTCTTACACCATGTGGGCTCCAGACATCAAACTAAGGTCATTAGGCTTGGTCACAAGTACCTTTACCCTCAGCTGTTTCACTGCCCCCTCCTTTTTTAAAGCACATGCTCTGTATTTTTTTTTTTTTTTTTTTTTTTTTTTTTTTTTTTTTTTTTTGGTTTTTCGAGACAGGGTTTCTCTGTGTAGCCTTGGCCATCCTGGACTCACTTTGTAGACCAGGCTGGCCTCGAACTCACAGCGATCCACCTACCTCTGCCTCCCGAGTGCTGGGATTAAAGGCGTGTGCCACCACGCCCGGCTGCTCTGTATTTTTTATATGCCCTTTTCTTACCCGTTTACAAAGCTTACCCCTCCTCACTTTCTCTGAAGAATTATCCTGGCTCCTGAACCCTCCACAGCTGCCTCCTGCCCCACTCATTCACTCTAGGCTTCTGGGGGCAGAGCTATGGTCCCACCCTGCTCTGCGTCTCTGAGGGTGGCCCCCATTCCGCCACGCTCTGGCTGTGCCCATGGAGGAGCGTGTCTGAAACAGGGCAAACTGTGTTCCCTAGGGCTTTGTGAACGCTGGTGGTTCTTCAGCTCGTCTGTGAAGGACAGCAGTCAGGGCAGAGGCATGGACAGCTGCACACTGGATGCAGGGATGTGTTGTTTTAATTGAAAATCCTTGATGGTTCTATTTTACCAGTAAAGACTCAGGAGCCAGATGCTAGGGTGAAAACCTGCTAGCTCAGGCGGAGAAAGCACCCAGCTGAGCTTCCTACTCAGCTCACATCCCAATGGAGGAGGCCCAAAATGGTCACTAGCTCAGCTGGCAGCCCAGGAGGGAAAGGTCAAAAACTCCAAGGCCAAAGGCTTGCTAGCTCAAAGCCCGAAAAGCCAAAGGCCAACGAGTTGAGGAGCTCAAGAGCTAGAGAGCTAAGTGTTAAGCTAAAGAAGCCTAAAGCTAAAATCTCCAAGGAGCCATTCTACTTCTATACGCCGTCTTAAATACCCCTCAACTCAAAATCCCTCCTACTCTTTAATCCCTGTCAGCTGGTTTCTTGCTCCACTTCCTGACCTAGGGATAGTTTTATTAAATCCTGTGTGCAGATAGCTCTTGGGTTAAAGGTGTGTGTAAGGCTGGCTGTAATTGCCTGTTTACAATAAACAAAGTTCTTGGATTAAAGGTGTGTTAGGGATCAACCACTAGAAACAGGGATTTACAGTTCAGTCTCAGGGGTCACAATGAGATCAATGACAGACTCTTACAGTTTACAATCTCAGGGATCACAGTGAGAGCAAATACCCTGCAGTGGGGATGTGCATAGCCTAGCTTTTCAGCTCCCTAGTTCACCCAAAGCAAGGGCCAGCTCACAGGCCCTGAGATGTGGCTCTGCAGCCTTCGGAAGTCCTGTCCCTCCAGCTGTTCTTGCTCTCAGGATCTCCCACACAGGGTCTGCCTTTGATACAGCCTCCATGCTTACGGACACAACCCTCTTGCCAGAGCAGCCTTTGTCATTTCTAGAAGATCAGTTACCATCTTTGTTCCCTGCTAAGTGGAGCACAAGCCAGGAGCCTAGCTAGTGTGGGCTGAGTGGGGAAGGATGGGCCTGAAGAGGTGGCACTGCGGGAGGGGAGCAGGGCTAGAGACAGGAGGGCCCCTGCCAGCCAGCCTGCTTAAATTGGGGAGCTCCAAGTTCAGTGAAAGACCTTGTCTCAAAAAATAGAACAGAGAGTGATTTAGGAAGACACCTAGTAGCCAGGAGAGGTGGCACACACTTGTAATCCCAGCACTGGGGAGGCAGAGGCCAGCCTGGGCTACAAACCTAGTCTAGGACAGCCAAGGCTACACAGAGAAACTCTGTCTCAGAAAACCAAAGAAAAGAAAGAAAGAAAAGATTAAAGGAAGACACCCAGTGTCAATCTCTAGCCTCTACATTCACGTGTGTACACGTACACGTGTGTACACTACGGATTCGTGCATCCGCGCGCACACATTCTTTCTTTGACTTTGCATCGGCATCCAGCCTGGGTTCTCATACGAGTGGCCAGTGAGTAAATGGAGACACGAATGACAGTGTTGACTTGTTGATATGTCCGCTGTCTTTTGTTCTTCATCGGCTGTTGTTCAGTGTCACAGTCTAGACCGTTTAGAATTGATGGAAATGATTGTAATGGTCTGATCCACTGATGCACTCTGTTCACGAGTTTATGTTTGCCTCGTACCTTTGTTCAGATCACCAACATTTCTGCACTTCTGTCTTTCAGGTGGCCGAGCGGGCGCTATATTACTGGAACAATGAATACATTATGAGTTTAATCAGTGACAATGCGGCGAAGATTCTGCCCATCATGTTTCCATCCTTGTACCGCAACTCAAAGACCCACTGGAACAAGTAGGCACCACAGGCCCTCCACTTCCTGGTCACTTTCACATACCACACGCCTCGCTGCCATTGCAGTTAGAGTTGAAATCTAAACTTACCACCAGCTTTTAACATGAACATGAGTTGCTTTGACGGTTTGGTTTGGTTTGGTTTTAGAGTTTTTCTCTGTGTAGCCCTCCCCGGCTGTCCTGAGACTCACTCTGTAAACCAGGCTGGCCTCAAACTCTGAGATCCTCCTGCCTCTGCCTCCTGGGTGCTGGGATTAAAGGTGTGCGCCCAGCTCTTGGTGACTTTTTAAATTAAGCAGCAATGTTGATGGATCGTCTCTGTGGCCTGCCGTCCAGCCCTCTCCTGAAGCCTCCAACGGAGCAAAGGAGTTTGAAGGAACACAGTGGACACAGCAGTTCTTAAGTGGCCCTTCAAGTCCCACAATGCACCAAGGGAGGCTGTCCATTAAACTCCACGGCTACGATGCTGTGGACACTACTTAAAGGGAGAGAGAGAGAACAGGTGCCGAAATGGCCTGAGGAATGAGAAGTGTTCAGTCCCCTCCCCTAGGAAAGTGAACGCCCCAGCCTGGCAGGTGCCTGTAAGCCCTGACTAAAAAACAGACTGAGTCAGAACTAGTGGATTGATTATATTAGAATCTAGCGAGGTTGTTGGAGGGAAATAAGGAAGAGCGGGGGGCTTAGGTGGAGGAGGACGTGACTGGAGGCAGGGGCAGGATGAGAACGGTCAGTGCTGATGTTTAACTACGACGTTCGCTCTGCAGGACAATACACGGCTTGATATACAATGCCCTGAAGCTCTTCATGGAGATGAACCAAAAACTCTTCGATGACTGTACCCAGCAGTTCAAAGCAGAGAAACTGAAGTAAGTGGCCCTGTGCAGATGACAGGGTGGGTCATTGTCTTCCACGTTCCTGACTACTCTACCTCCACTGTCTGCTCTACAGAGTTATTCTTCATTGTGAACTTTTACAGAAACCCTGTTCTGCTCTGGTCTGTGAGGCAGGTTAAAGGTTGGTGGTGGCCTATCACCAAAAAGCATGTGTCCAAAACTAGGTTCATCACCCTTGGCTGGCTGGGCTGGCTTTGCCTTTTTCAGAGCACTGTTTCTGTGCATGTGAGGACTTTAGAGGCTGTGTCTCTCCAGGGACTGCCTGGATGTCAAGGTGCTCTGTCTCTAAGCTGAGCACATAGTCATATGATTGATTACTTATCTGGGGGCTGGCAGCATGGTGCAGTGGGTAAAGGCACTTGCTTCACAAGTCTGATGGCCTAAGCTCAGAACCTGTGAAAATAGAAGGGAAGGATGGACTCCACAGAGTTGTCCTCGGACCTCCTCCCTCACGCCATATCATGTACCTACACCCACATAATAATAGATTTTATTTATTTTACTTTTTAGACCAGGCATGGCAACACAAGTCCATAACCCAAACTCCAGAGGCTGAGGCAGGAGGAGTACTACAGGTTCAAGGCCAGCCTTGGCTATATAGTGAGACCTTGTCTTTTTGAAAAAACAGGGGAAAAAATCACTTCCTAACCCAGTGTGAGCCATTGGCAGATTTTATTCTTTGCTTGCTGCTTAAAGGTGGCTAAGGTAGACAAGGCTACAGCATGTTTGTTTAGCCAACCACCGTTTCCTTTATTTTTTTAGACAATATGCAAATTTTGGCTGCATATCAGGCTCTGTTTTGGTTCCTGGTAATACAGCAGTGAATGTAACAAATGCCCTTGCCATAATAGGGCAGGTAGAGTAAAATATAGAGGCATGTTAGCAATGCACAGTGTAGCAGGGCCACAGAGAGCTGTGCCAGGCCTCAGCCCTCAAGGGCAGAGTGCATTGTTGAATGATTACTAATATTTAATATTGAACTATTATTCAAAATCAGCAGATACTCCTTAACCAGCTTTATACCAAATAACCACACAGAGAGACCAGGATCTATTTAATGAGCCTATAGCACAATGCTGCACAATAATTACTCTATCCTAAACCTCCATGCTAGTATAGTTTCCTCCCATTCTGTTTTCCCACTTATACTTGCTTTTATTTATTTATTTTTTACATGTAACATTCATATCCTTTATTTATATCTTTTTTTTTTTCATCTTCTACCACCAATTTTCTAGGCTTTATTTTGAAATTTTATATATAATACTTTTATGATGTAACATGTAAACTTTTTTTTCCATTTTATTATTTTATTCATATTACATCTCGATTGTTAGCCCTTCCCGTTTCTTCCCATTCTTCCCTTCCTCCCACTTCCCCCCTTCTCCCCTACCCTATGTCTGTGATTGAGGGAGACCTCTTCCCCCTATATATGCTCTTAGAATACCGAGTCTCTTCTTGGTAACTTGCTATCCTTCCTTTGAGTGCCGCCAGGCCTCCCCATCCAGGGGACGTGGTCAGAAAAGGGGCACCAGAGTTCGTGTGAGAGTCAGATCTCACTCTCCACTCAACGGTGGAGAGTATCATAGTCGTCGGCTAGGTCTTGGATGGATTGATCTAAAAATTATTATAATGAGTGAGTTCACCCAGAAGCAAAAAGAGACAAATGGTATATACTCACTTATATCAAAACACTAGTCCAAGGGATACGTACCATGAAATACTTTACTTAAACCAAGAAAGTGGGTCAGAGGAGAGGACATCCTATTGAGACTTTAGGCGAGAGTAATATGGAAGAATAAGGAAATAGTAGGACCCACAGGGTCCTGGAAACCTACAAGAAGAACTTTATGACAGGCAGATCTGGGTCCTGGGGTCCTCCTCAAACTAAGGAACCCGCCAAGGAGAATATAGGCATTAAACTTCGAACCCCTACCAAGACCTATACTTGCTTTTAAATCAACTACTAGGCCCAGTTCGTTTTCCCTGATGTTTCCCGGTCTTCTCATGGCCCCATCCTCTCCTTCCTCCTTTTTCTCCTCCCCTCACTCAATCAGGATGTCCCACCCGGTCTCTGTTATTGTTCAGTATTGGCTAGTTTGTTTTTATTGACAACACAGAGAACAAGGTGCATTCTGGACACAGAGCTAAAGTTAGTGTGATGTAAGCATCTAAGAATCTGCCACTCGGGTGTTGCCTCCTCCATTCCTGCAGAGTCATGGTGTTCCAAAAGTTGCCTGTGATGGTGCGTTTTAAGGGTTAAACAAAAAATAAAGGCCCAAACTCAGTGTCTGTTATGATGGAATCAGAAGCAACCCTGGTCTCCCTTGGAATATTGTCATGCCTGGGCTGCTGGCTGTGGCCTCTGCAGACCTGTCTGCCAGTGGGTATGAAAGCAGGCAGTCAGCTAGGCCAGGGCATTGCCGGAGATGCTGGGGCAGGGGAGGGGGGTTATGTTTTAAAGTCTTGTTACTGTTTTACTTTTTAAAAATCTTTAGTCTAAGTCTTGGCCAGTTTTTAGGTTTTTTTTCACATTACACGTGTGGAAAACATGACTGTGTGCTGATGTCAACATGCTTTCACCCCTAACCTGCCTGGATGTGGTGTTTTACTATTTTTCAGAGAGAAGCTAAAAATGAAAGAGCGAGAAGAAGCGTGGGTTAAAATAGAAAATCTAGCCAAAGCGAACCCCCAGGTACTGAAAAAGCGAGTGGCACGGGAGTGTTGAGGCGTTGCTTGAATGTTTGATGAAATAGGCTCTGGCTTCACCCCAGGAAGGGAAGTCACCGTCACTAACACTGTATGTGCAAATGTCCGCAATAAAAACACTTTCCAACTTTGTAACCTTCCTCTTGTATAAGTACTTATTTGCCACAACATAATTTTTACCACATAATTGACTTTTTTCTCTTCTTTTTAAAAGTAAGACATGATGTGGTAAACAAGAAAACCAGGATGTAGCCTCTGAGGTTGTCCTGTCCTCTAAGGTTGTCCTGTCCTCTAAGGTTGTCCTGTCCTCTAAGGTTGTCCTGTCCTCTAAGGTTGTCCTGTCCTCTAAGGTTGTCACGTCCTCTAAGGTTGTCCTGTCCTCTAAGGTTGTCCTGTCCTCTAAGGTTGTCCTGTCCTCTAAGGTTGTCATGTCCTTTCTTGCTCAGATGTCAGGGATACTGTCTCTTGAACCATATTTCTCCTTTTTATTTTCATATATGAAACAGAGGAAGTATGAAGTAGATGAAGTATGCTGGAAAACTAACTGGATTCTGCCCTGCTCACACTAACCATTCCTCTCCCCTAGCTGGTGCCAGTGTGCTCGCACACGGTGAAGTGAGACACAGTGGTCCTTCTGCCAGAGCTGCCGGCAGGTCAGCAGCCTCCATCCAGGGCCAGCTTTCAGGCTGGCAGACCCTGGGGCACTCTGCGCATGCTTCTTTGCTGTTGTGTCCACTGGTCTGAATGAAGTGTTACTGGGCTGTTCCCTTTCTTCTCGCTCTGTGTGCGTCTGGTTATAACAGCCACTCGATGAGATGTCTGACCTTTTCCACACTAAGATCTCTCAGGCTTCTCCTGGCTCTCCAGGGAAGAAAATGTTTTACTAAACAGTGTATTTCTTTTTGGTGAGAAGTGTGTATAAATTATTATATGAGTTGGATGTGGGTTTTTTAATCTTTGTCATTTAATAAAAACGATACATGAAGATAACAGTGTGTATTTTCCTATGAAACAGCATTCTGGCCCGCATCCTCTTGATGAGACGAGACGTAGTGACAATCTGTTGCAGGTCGGCGGTTCCACCTAAAACAAGTAGCCCACGTCTCCCTGGCAGCACTTTCCATGCTACAGGGAACTTCTTTGAGGCCCGTAGCTTAAGTACAGAGATCTGCGCGTCCTCCAGGGCTAGTGTGGAAAGTGAGGCTGGAGTGCTGATAGTTGTTCTAAACCGTGGCACAAGCGCACATGGGCACGGGCAGCCTTGCTGACATTGCACTTGGGTCTTGCTTTGTTCGGAAGGCTTTGGGTTTTTTTTGTTTTTGATCTAAGGGGTGGAGAGCCTTAGAAATCGTGCTTTGCATAGAATATGGAAATAAGTTGAAAAAAACTGCATAAAACTTCTACTTACAAATGAAGAACTGGTTGTTGTGTCAGTACATGTGGCCTGCGTTCACCACTGCCTTGCAGCAAAGGTTCCTGGTTTGTTCCTTTAAACTGTCTGGTGATATCATACCTGTGCTGGGTTTGGTGTTGGAGCTTTGGTGACCTCCCTTCCCACTGTGCTCACCCCCATCTCTGTGTGGAACCATCTGTGACAGTCATCAACAGTCTTGTCCACGCGCCCCAGCCCCATGACACAGTGTCTCTAAAGTGGAAAATACTTCATGTGTTAAGACACCGGAGCTGGAAGTATACCCTAGAACTCGTTCTCTTGAGAGGTCAGTTTGGTGGTTATGTGGCTTCTCCGCAGTCTCCATAGCCTTGAGAGTGAACAAGCAGCTTCACTGTCCAAAGGAAGCTCACCAGTAACTCACTGTGTTCACTGCCGTCTGGGAGACATCTTCCCAATGCAAACCCTCATGTTTACAAATGTGGAGCACCCCAGCCAGGCTGGTGGAGAAGTGAGCAGGAAGTTGGTAGGAGACGTGTTCTGGCAGCTGTGGCCTCTTCCCTAGGTTTTCATGCCAAGTGATTTGTGTGGCACTCTAAAACAGTGGTCACTTCTAACACAGATGTGTTTCTCCTGACCCACTGAATCGACTCTAGGGCATCCTACTACTCACCCCCCCTTCCCCTCCCCCCACCCTATCCCCACCGGGGATGTCGTGTGAGCGAAAAGTGACTCTGTGAGGTACAGCGCAGCTAGGCTGTGGGAGGAGGTGGTGCCCAGGTCCTCTACCTTGTGTAGAGAAGGCCTGTGCATTCTCATCATTCTGTGAGCTGCGTGGGCTTCTCGTGGGAAGCCTGCCTGTGCCAAGTGGGAGTGGGCTTCGTCTGCTATGAGCCAGCACACCCCACGCCACAAGGTCCTTTCGACTCATATAGCTTCTGTTGAAAACACTGAGTTTCTCCTGGCGTGTCAAGGTGATGCAGCCTCTGTTTTAGAGCAGTCCCTGGTGCTGTGTCACAGTAAACCTCCGTTCCTCTCTCTTCCTCCCCACCTGACTCTGAGCACCTGAAGGACAAGGTACTGTGTGTCCTGAAGCAAACTGGAGCTTGTCAGGGATTAAAAACATGAGAGCCAAACACAGCCTGGCATCTAGAAGCGTTAAGGTGCAAAAGAGGGTCAGTGCAGCCAGAGCACAGGGCACAAGAGAGGCCTGCTCTAGGTTTCTGAAGGTGTGGCTCATGTCTTTATGCAGGTTCAGAAAGAAATGGCACTGGTAAGGATGAGGTTATAGTTGTCACACGGTTGCCATTTGAGGCAAGGGCTCAAGACCCAGGCAGGTCAGACAATGGTAGAGTAACTCCGGGCAGGTCTGGGAGCTGCGGCAATACAGTAAGTAGGTACTATAGTACCAGGGCAGGAGCATCTGCCTTTGTTCCTCCAAACATATGTAAGAAGCAAAGTGGCCTGGGCGGACTTGCAGTTTAGAAAGCTCTTCTGTTATGTCAACAGCAGTATGTATGCTGGAAGGCCAGGCCCATAGGGGACTGACTCTAGGAGGAATATGTGGAACAGAGGCTACTGAGCAGAGCAGGTAGCACAAGGGCAGGAGGGCCCCACTAGTTGTTAGGAGGAAGCCCAGTGCCAGGTGTGGTTACAGCAGGTGCATAGCCTAGAAGGTGAGTGTCTAGAAGGCAGCTTGTTAGAGAACTGTAAACAGGAACTGACTGGGCTGAGCAGAGCTGCTAGCCAGAAGAGGTGGAGGCTGAAGCCAGGCGTGTGGGTGGCCATAAGCCTCAACACAAGGCCCAGCTTCAGGCTTGGGAAATATATGCAGCACATATATTGCAAGGGAAGAGCTGAACATGACCTCCAACCTGCAGTAGGCACTGACTGCCCCTCCCTGGCCTTACCACACAGAAAGAGCCAGTGCCATCAACTAACAAGCTGTGGCTTTATCCCTCGGCCCGTAAAGCCTGAAGTCAGTGGTACAAGCAGGTGGGAGGCTGCCTGCCATTGCAACTTGCCCGATGCGCCCAGAGCATACGGCAGTAGAGTTCACACTAGAGAGGTGGGGAAGCAGAGCACAGGGTCCCAAGACATAGCGGGCCTGACTTCAAGGCCAGTTTAGAGGGATCCCAGCAGCACTCCAGGCTGTGTGTGTGTTGGTGGCAAGCAGGATGTAGGGAGGAGTTGAAAGGGTTAAGACCCTAGGAAAATACTGATGACAGGGAATAAAGGCACTGATTGGGGCAGCTGCCCTCAGTAGGTGTGATGACGTGAGGGACGAGAGCTGGGGAGAAGAAGGGCTCAACAAGCTGTGTGCAAAGAACAGGGTGAGAAGTGACAGCATCTGCTGTGGACAGTCCCCCTTCAATGCTCTAGAGATACAGAAGAGCTGTAGACTGGCTGGCTTGAGACGAACTTAGGAAGATGTAGACGTGATCTTGGGGCCAGCAGAGGGTTGCTCCCATAGCCTAGAGTGCAGGAGTGTGAGCCCCTTTCCAGCAGCCACCACACGGCTTCTTGTGGAAGGGGGCCTCAGGGAAGGACAGTGGGCAGGTGGCCCCACTGCAAGATGAGGGCCCTAAGTGCAGACCCAGCACCTAACAGACAGTGACTCCATACTTTGCATTGCAGTATGCAGTGTATAGTCAAGCCAGCGCCATGAGCATTCCGGTTGCAATGGAGACAGATGGTCCTCAGTTTGAAGATGTGCAGATGCTGAAAAAGACAGTGAGCGACGAGACTCGTCAGGTAAAAGTGCATTGAGCACAGCAGGGCTGTGCCCACTAAGATGTGCTTGACGGGTCCGTCATGTTCTGCTAAACTAATGCTATAAAGTGAAATGTAGCCACTTGTTAGGAAACGCCTATAGATCAGAGTGATCAGATTGCTGGAAACGTTCTTAACAATTAAGTGTTTGCCTGCAGTTTGTTGCTTTATTTATCTGAGCAACAGAAAGTCAAGTCCTAACTTCATGTTCTATGTTAGCTTAAGCAAAACCAGAGCTTTGCAATAGCATCTTGCCGTTCACTTTCCCCTTTGCAGCCCTCTCCCTTCTGCCCTGGTCCACAGACATTTTCCCTTCATTCTTCATAGCAGGTGCCACACCCTCCACCTCCCAGGACACCAAGGTGAAGAGCCCAGGGCCCCTGTGGCAGGCCAGTGCTGTGCCAGCGACATTTACAGTAACCCTGCACTCGATGCACCGCCGTAGAGCAGTTCTGATCCAGCAATCTCTTTCTGCCAAATTGCAAGCCATGTAGAAAGGTTTCAAGGAGCGTGATCCCCTGAGCCCCTCTGTGAGTCCTCTGGACATGCTCCCTGTCGCAGGCATGCATAAACAAAACTCTGAATGGACCTAGAGGCAGTGCCTTGTAAGTTTTAGTCTCCACTGACCAATGGCAGGATCCCTAGACATTAGCACTGGAATTCTAGAGTGTGGACGGGAACCCCTCATTGCTGCTTATTGCTTGTGATGTCCCTTGGAGCTCAGGTAAATAAACAGGGTTCTCCAGTCAATTTTGTTTGATTCAAGTAACCCCTCACCTGATAAAAATAGGACAAGGAATTACCAAGAGTGAGCAGTCTCGCCAGCCAAGCCTCCCCTAATCCTGGCCACACACATGTCTACAGAATCAAAACAGGAGCCTTCTGAACCGGGCTGTGGTCCCAGCAGAGCACACAGAAGCACTCCAAGGCCTGACAGGAAGAGGGTGCAGCAGCATCCCTGCATAACTGCGCGTGTAAATGACATAAGCAGAGATGTATGGGGCTGTTTCTTGTCCCCATGGTAACATGGTTGTCTGATTTGGTCACAGGCTCCCTGTCAGAGTGCTGAGCAAGGAGGGCCCAGCTCCTGAACTTGTCATGTTCGTGATCAACCCCTTGACTTAAATTTTGTTTAAATGGATGAATGACTGCTTGTTTCCTTCTGCTGGGCAAGGTGTGGTGATGCTAGCAGTGCATTGGAGAAACTCTGTGACCCCCACTGACTGTCAGGAGTTAGCTGAATCCCACACTTAGTTCATAATGGTTATTCTTAGCAAAAAATAGATCTCAACAGGGCACAGTCACTCAGGCCTACACTGCCAGAGCTCAAGACACCAAGGCAGGAGGATTGTGAGTTCAAGGCCAATCTGGGCCAAATAGTGAGACCCTCCAGGAAAAGAAGGAAGAAAGGGGGGGCCAGGGAAAAAAAGAAAGCCCATGTATTTTCTGTGTTCTAACTGTAGGCAGTTTTCCTCCATGGTTTTTTTAATGACTCCAAAAGGAACTAAGGTCCCCTTTTTTATTTCCACTTTGATTTTACAGCCCTGAGTTTGCCAATGGCAGCCCAGCTGAGTGGCTTACCTAAGAACCTCCACTATTCCTGGGCTGTGGGGAAGCCCGCCTGGGAATCTGTGACATTTTTTTCAATTCTACGACATGTGGGCCATATAAATTTTAGAGGAAGTTGAACATTTGAGAGCCATTTCCTGCATGTTGAATACTTGAAGATTCAACGGAATTTTTCCTTTGTACATCTTTCAGCCTTGGTCATGATTCATTTTAACTTATGCCCTTTGTTTTACAAGGCCAGCAATTGAAACAAGAACACAAACCAATTCTCACCTTAAACCTTAAGCAAAGATGCTTTGAAAAGCGGGCTCTGGTGTTGTAAGGCACTGGGGCCACTAGGCCTCCCGGCTGGAGTCCCTCTTTTACCCATCATGGGTGACAGGTCCCCTTTTGGTAAAGCCAGCTGGGGATTCTAGGCAGCCTTGGCAGGGTTGCCCAGAGAGGCTCCTTGGCACATTTGTTCTCTCATTGTATGCCTCTGGAGATTACATCAGCTAGTTGAATTTTTCTGTAATCGACATTCTTCATAAATCAGTCTTCCAGCTCACGAGTTCTATGGCTCCTGCTCCTGAGTCAGAAGATATCATGCACGGGGAAGTCAGTTCTTCCAAAGCCATTCTCCATTAGGATCCCAGCAGGCTTTTCCCCAACTAAGAAATCAGCAGACCTGGCTGTACCTGGTGTGCACGAAGAAGCCGGCCGTATTCCCAGCACAGCATAGACTTTGCATGGCAGTGCCTCCTATAACCTCAGCTCTTGGGAAATGGAAGCAGGAGATCCAAAAGTTCAAAGTCATCCCTGGCTGTTTGGCAAGTTCAGAGGTCAGCCCAGGCTCAAAGACCAACCGATTCTGAAATTACTATGGAGTAGAAACAGAGCAGGAGGCTCTCAAGTTGGAAGCCAGCTGGGCTACTAGCAAAGAGCCTGCCTTTGAAAAAGAATTAAGAATAAATAAATAAATTGCTCTGGAAATGCAGAGGACCTAGAATAGCCTAAACAACTGAAAAAGTCAACACTGCCCACTGTCAAGATGTTCTGAGTCAGTACATGGGGCTGAGTCTCACATAGGTAATATTTGGAATGATAAACTCCACTTTGAGAATATCTGGAATCATGCTCCTCAAATTCTCAGTTATGACAGAAGAGTAACGTACCAACTGTCAGATGCGGTTGGCCCAGGCCTGTGGTCCCAGCACTCCAGAGGCCAAGACAGGGTTGTACACACTTAAGACTAGCCCAGGCAGCTAAGCATAGTGGCACACACTTTTAATCCCAGCACTTGGGAAGCAGAGGCAGGCAGATCACTGACTTCCAGGCCAGCAGGCTTCTCCCCCATTAAGAAAGTCAGGCCTACAAAGCGAGTAAATCCAGGACAGCCAAGATAACATAGAGATACCCTGTCTCAAAAAACTTAAAAAAAAAAAAAAAAACAACTAGCCCAGGCTACATATCAAGACTCAAAAAACAAACAAAGCTATAGCTGAAAACTAAGATCCAGCATTTGATAGTGTCAACACTTTCCATGACCCTCAGTTTTATTTTCCCCCGTCTCCCCAAAAAGATTCCATGTTTCTTTAAATGGATTTGACTGTTGCATCAGGACAGGTGGGATGTAAGTAAGATGGTCCTGTGGAAGACTTGAGGACAAAAGACTAATGCTAAGAAAGTCATTTGGTTGATGGAGGATGGAAAAACTCAGTAATATGTTTTCCTGTTAGAACCACTGTTTGATACTTTGGGAGACGGGCAGGCGGATCTCTATGAGTTCGAGGCCCCCCTGGTCTACAAAGAGAGTCCAGGACAGCCAAGGTTACCTTCATAGAGAAACCCTGTCTCAAAACAAAACAAAAAAATAAAAGAGCCACTGTTTAGATTTCCTTTGTCAAACCCTATACAGAACACCCACATACCCCCTCCCTTACCCCCCCCCCAAAAAGCATATACGTTTCATGTGAGTAACGTTGATATCAGAGACGTTTAAAATGTTTACAATTTTCATTTTTAACAGTTGGTCGGGAGAAAAGCATTGTCAACCCCGCAAGTCAGGAAGGTGTAGAGACGGAAGGTGGGCAGTGCAGGTACTCCTTGTAAAATGCATAGAGTATACTTAAGGCTTTGTATGTACCAAAGCGGGATGAGTCACCATGGTATACATGAAGTATTTTCCCTTCTTTCCGTGACATCACAGCTAAAGGATCATTGATCGGTTCTACCCCATATTAAGTTCTAAAGTTTGAACCCAACGCCTTTCCCAGGTAAGGAAGGCGTGCACTGTTGTGTGCCAGCCCTGTTCTCTACAGGAGCTCTCGCTCTGGCCGTTTGCACCTGCCAGAGTGCCCAGGCCCCTGTGTCTCACACAGAGCTGTCTGATGCCAACACTTCCTTGCTTCCTAGTCCACCCAGCCCTGCCTGCATGCTGCCAACACATCCTCTCCCCAGATCTTGCTCCTTCTAGACCACCAGCTACACAATGTCTCATGTTTCCCTGCCTCCTGTTCCCCTCATGGTCCCTCTTGTGGTTTGTCCGTCTTCTCTGCTTTCTGCATCTGTTTGCAGTGCTAAGCAGAGAGGCCCCGCGTGTATGTCCTAAAGCTCCAGTTGGTTCAGCTTCCTCTGTTTGCCTTCACTGGTCCCAGCTCCAAGGGTTGACTATAGTCTGTCTATTAAGGTGTTTCTTCTTTCTGACATGCCTGTTTCATTTTAAAATGTTGGTTTGTATCAGGATGGACATGAATTCAGGGTAGAATTTTACCTCTGAGTTTCTGAGGGGTTAAAGATAAAGCACTCAAAGTTTTTCAAGACAGGGTTTCTCTGTTTAACAGTCCTGGCTGTCCTGGACTCAGTTTTGTAGATCAGGCTGGCCTCGAACTCACAGCAATCCACCTGCCTCTGCCTCCCAAGTGCTGGGATTAAAAGTGCATGCGCCACCATGCCCAGTGAAAAAGCACTCTTAACGCACCGACTGTGGTAGTACACATCCAAAATCTCAGCCCTTGGGAGGCTGAGGCAGGAGGACCATGAACTGGAAACCAGCTTGGGCTTTTCACATCATAAATGCATCTTCCACGCATGGGGACTGGTGACATTTGCCATCTCCCACTGGTTTCTAGGCCGGAAAATGGAAAAGCTTTCCTTCCCCCATGTTGAATCTGAAGGTTCAAGAGACAGCTCAGATAAGACACTGAGCCCTCACTGCTGCTGTTCTCATTGGCAAATTCACAGACAACCCTGCTGAGAAACACCGAACACAGTGAAACACGGGCTTCCGTTTGTGGCTTGGCAGATGCTTGAGTTTTCCACCAAAGCAGAAGAGTGGATTCTATTATCATGTGGAAGTCAGGCATTTGCACACAGAGCAGTCGTTCATACATGCGCTTTCTATGACCACATCCTTGGTTTTCAACAGTTGTGTTTTTTTTTTTTTTTTTTGTTTTTTTTTTTCTAAATTATACAACAGAGGTTTACTTTCTTTTGGTCGGAGACACTGGGGGAAAGAAAAACAGTTTGGGCCGGGCTTGGTGCCACACGCCTTTAATCCCAACACTCGGGAGGCAGAGATAGGTGGATCACTGTGAGTTCAAGGCCAGCCTGATCTACAAAGCGAGTCCAGGACAGCAGGGCTACACAAAGAAACCCTGTCTTGAAAAACCAAAAGAAAAAAGAAAAAAAAAAGAAAGAAAAAGAAAAACAGTTTGGAATTTAGCAACTTAGGTCCAAAAATACTGCTGGACACCTGTGTCACCTCACGGGCAGATTGCCTGTGGACAGCTGAGTTGGTGCTTTATTAGGTTTCAGAGTGCTGGTGCTAACACAGCTGAGTGGATGCTCTCCACAGACGCTCCTTTCTGGCCCATTTTTTGCAGATGCAGTTAGTTAAATCCACAGGCATGCTGACTCATGTCCATAACCCAGGCACTTGAGGGATGGTAAGATAAGGGATTGCCATGAGGTCAAGGCCAGCCTGGACTTCATAATACATTTTTTTTTTTCTAAAACAGGGTTTCTCTGTGTAGCCCTGGCTATCTTGAACTCACTTTGTAGACCAGGCTGGCCTCAAACTCAAATTGATGCACTTGGCTCTGCCTCCTGAGTTCTGGGATTAAAGGCATGCGGCACCACACCGGGCTGACTTGATAATAAATTTAAGGCCAACCTAAGCTACATGAGATCCTGTCTCCAAGCATGTACTTATATGCACATGCACACACACAGTCTAAATCCTCCTGCTAAAGTGGGCTTCCTAAACTTCAGAAAGAGTGGAAAAGAAAGTAAATTTTTTATTTCTTAAACTCGATATTGGAAACTTCCATGTAAATTACTTTTCTGGGTATAATTTTTTTCCTCTTACTGTAAAAAGAAACTGTCAGAATTTTTGTTAGACATTTTAGCTTTCTTAGTGTTTTAAATCTAGTTTGTTTCTCATTCATTTGTTTTCCCATTTAAAATAAATATATAACAGACATGGTTATCAAGTGACATTGGTGGTGTTTTGTGAGAGAGGAGGATACTTAAGGGAGTCATAAAAACTGGAGAATTGTGCAAACACTAACATCGTAGAAGTCCAAAGCCAGCATTGCACACCAGTCATTTCGTGTGTTTAGGATGAGTCAGAAGTGTGCCCTTCCCCTGTGGCCAGCAAGGCCGTGGCAGGGCTGTGGTCCTTGCTTGCCTCGTCCTTTCCTCTGACCCCTGACTTGGAAGCCAGCTTCCTTCTCGGTGAGCCTGGTGCATAGCCAACTGCGTTGCCTTTGTGATTCCAGGCACCGAAGGATCTGAAGAAGGACCGCCCCCTTGTGCGCCGCAAGTCCGAGCTGCCTCAGGACCCCCACACCGAGAAAGCCTTGGAAGCTCACTGCAGGGCCAGTGAGCTGGTCTCCCAGGACGGGCGCTAGCCTCTGGAGCGGCACGCCGAGCTGGGCCATCCTGTTTGTGCCATACCAATCAGTTACACTCAAAAAAGTCGCAGCTTCCTCCGACCCCATTCTGTAGGCAGTAACACGGCTCGAGATTAGGAGTTCAAACAGTGGTGGCTTTTCTGGCCCTACTGGCCAAGCCAGGGGTCAGCAACAGTGTCATCACCATGTTGTCACCACCCCAGCATTGCCATGAATAAATGATGCAGTCAGAGCTGTAGGAAAGCACCCTGGTTGCCATCTTGTTCTACCCAGTGGGCCCTGTGCTCCTCTAACATAAGTACTCTGTGCTAATACCAATGAGGAACACTTTAGAAGGATTCTTCTCCTCTCTAAGCCTTCACAGCCCTTGACGTTGTTTCCACAACTGCTGTGCCAGCAGCTTGTATGTGTTGGTTAAATCTCACAGAAATAGTTCCTTGCTTTCACATTCTAGCTGCCTCCTGGGAACGTGGCCAGCCGTCGGCAGCACGGGGACCTTCCAAGGTGTTTCTTTTCTTTGATTAATAGCATGCACATCATGCCCTGCTCCCTATGTCTACCGAAAGCCATATTTCACCGTCTTTGGTAGAGCTGGGGTTCCACCTAAGCTCAAAGGAGAAACTCTGGGAAGTGCTTTCTCAGCCCACCTCGACCAGAACTGCAGTGTTGAAATTATGTGTTCATACTTTTATTTGTAGAATCAATTTTCATCTACTTACACATTATCCTTCAACAAGGCTCTTGAATTAATAAAATTATAGGACCTAAGAATTCCACATTTGTAGAAAGGGAGGAGAAATTAAGCCACTCGGCCTAGTGAGACAGCAGCTGCCTGTGGCTATGCGGCAGGTCGCTGTGAGGTGTCCTCAGTGAGCCTTTCTGTAGGGAAAAGCACACACCACCAAACTCATAAGGAAAAGTGCAGTGTCTGCGAGTCTGCCCGTGTTCACATGCTACTGCAGGCTTCACAGTCTCCTGGCATGGGTTAAGCTTCTGTTGTAGATGGAATAACACGAGGAGAAAAATCCCTAAGCTTACTGTTTTGTCTATTTTTATTTCTCTCAGGGTGGCCAGTATTTTGACTTATTTATCCTGCTTGAAAGCTACTTGGGACGTGTCCCGCTACTCTGAACAGTGACTAGTTTCTCATCTCCAGCATATATATACAACTTGGTGTTAAATGTCTTGATGCAGAAGATACGGTAAAATGTGGCTTCTTCTCAAATCTGTTTTTTAATTGTGGTCTCGGGTATACATGAAAAAATTGTGAAATCAGACATTGCTCTCACGCGCACGGCCACAGAGCCTGCTTCTGGGTCCCCTTAGGTGTCTCCTGATGCTCACTCCACATAGCAGGGAAGGTGGGCACCTATGGGGAGAGCAAGCCAGCACGGCTGAACAGAATGGTGGCCCCAGCTGAGGGTGGGCAGGATGGTCGCCTAGGTGAGAAGAACACTTCCTGAGAAACTTGATAAGTATCTATCCACTTTACCATTATGAAATCTATAATTAAAAAAAAAAGCTGAGATGCCTTCTCCTTTTGAGGGAAAAAGGGTGCTTTTATTGTATAAAGCAGCGTCTCTGTGTTTTGATACCCCATTGTTTGAACTCTCGTTTTTAGCTGGTAGAGTCTCAGCCCTTCTGTGGGGCAGCCCATGTGTGGTGAGAGGTCCCAAGAGACTCCTTTGCCCTGTGTGAAAAGCAAGCTATCAGTGTCTGGTGATTGTGCGAAGCTCAGCACGGCAAAACGTCCTCTAGTCGGGGTTTTATTTCTGCTCTTTATTGAAGACAAACATTCACCAATAAGGAAACAGAACAAAAAAATGTTTTGAGAGAAACTAATTTTCTTTGACAAGAGTATTATTTACTATTTTGGCCTATTAAAATTTGCTCAGTTAGTACTCGGGCTCCCCGGGCTAATTGTTCAACTTGTATATTGTTAAGACACACTGTTGATTCTGTACCAAACTGGCTTTAAAAAAAAAAAAAAAGTACCACGTTGAAAATAAACGGGTGACTGTTTTTCTTCATATGGCTCTAGTTTGGCACCTTCACTCTTTCCAAAATGTATCTGTGCGCCAGAGATGTCACAGTTCAAGTGTCTTTCTAATGTGGCTTTGTATGGCTTCCTTTGAACATTGTACATACATTGTATCTTTGTTTTATGGTAATAAGTAATAAAAATGTAGACTTCGTATTTTGTACAAAATGTCCTATGTACAGAATTAAAAAAAAAGTTCATAGAAACAGCAAAATTAGGTAAGTGGCACAGTTATTTTTCTTTAGAAAATATCTGTAACTTTACGCTTTAGTGAAATGTTAAGTACCAACATATTTTTTAACATTTTGTAATTCAAAACTTTTTTGTTTTGACATTGTTTATGAAGAAAGACTTCATGCACTTGCCATTTAATATACTCTTTTATCTAATTTTAAAGAACTCTTTAAAATGGTGTATTATATGGACTAAATAAAGAACATGTGAATTTTATCGCTCATTATGAAACTAAATTTAGCTATGGCATTGGGCAGTCTGGTTCTAACACACCGTTACTGTCAGGTCAGGGATCAGCCATTCCAGAGACACGGGCTTGAGGTGGGAATCCGCAGGTGTCCAGTGTCTCCATACTGAGGGTCGACTGTGTTTAGCGCCTAATCTCAGCTCTTAGAAGCTAAACCCATAAGCCACCATACTACCTCTGATTAATAAGGCAGGTGCCAAGCGTGGTGGCACACACCTTGGATCCTAGCACTCTGGAGGCTGAGGCAGGTGGATCTCTGTGAGTTTGAGGCCCTCCAGTGTACAGAGTAAGTTCTAGGACAGCCAGAGCTAGAACCACCCACCCACCCAGCCAACCAACCAACCAAAGAAACCTCCAAAACAACGCTTTTGTTTGTAAAAAGGCAGGAAGGAGCTAAGTATGGTGGCGCACGCCTTTACTCCCAACAATTGGGAGGCAGAGGCAGGTGGATCACTGTGAGTTCAAGGCCAGCCTGGTCTACAAAGCGAGTCCAGCACAGCCAAGGCTGTTACACAAAGAAACCCTGTCTCAAAATGGAGCATCCTAAGGGCTTTGGCCTGAGACCCGCTGGCTGCAAGTGTTAGAGGGAAGCACCTGCCAGAAGCAGCTTGCCGGCTGGAAGGCAGTCAGTCTGGAGTAGTGACTAGAATTACTGCTCCTGGGGCTGGGCGGCGACCCTCTGAGATCCCTCACCCTCCCCTCTTGAAACTGGAGAAGGACATCATATTTGGTAACACCCCACAGCACAGGATTTCTTGGCCAGTGGTGTACTGAGGTTGACAGCCACCAGAGGCACTGGTGCCACGGCAGTGTTTCCAGAGGTTCTGCATCTCCTTCCCTGAGAACTGGCGTCACCAAGTCAGCAGTGCTGGCCAAGAGTGCTTCTCAACAGCACCTTCATGCCCAGGCATTGACCTTGTAGATGCCACCCATCCTTTGGCTAATCTGCATTCGCAGAGCTCAGCAGAGTGTTGGCCACTCTTGCAGTCACAGTGAGAAATCCGGGTTGCGCCGCTTGCTCTGGGGCCACAGCACTGAGTGGAGCCAGCATTCAGCCTTTACAGGTGCCCTTGGGGCACCATGAGGACGGTAAGCTGTGGAAGCACCCGGGTAAACTGTGACTTGATGGTCTGTATGTTCCAGGCAGAGGGCAGGGTGACCATGAACTCTCAGTGGCGCCCCAGGATCCAGGGGAGGCACCAGCACAGGAGGGCATGGACCAAGAGACACTCAGATGTCAGCCCGTGCGTCACAGTACTTCGGAGACAGTGTTCTATGTAAACCTAAGCAAAGTCTCAAACACGCTATACCAAATTTCAGCCCCTGAAAACCAGCACTTTAGCCTCTGTCCTCATTAACTCTTAATTTCCACACAGAAATGTACGTTGTTGTACATGATATGGTGGAGGAGAAATGGGTCCCACCACCAGAATTTTGAAATCTACCAGCCTTAAGTTAATGTCAGCTTTTTTTCCTGGGGTGGGGGGGTGGTGTTTGTTACTAGGTTTGGGTTTGACTTAAGAAGGAATTAGTTGGAGTCCAGAGGTTGTCCCCACGTCCATGGAAGCTAGATACCCTTCCCCAGCTCTCTCCTTCATGCCTTTTCTTTTTTTGGGGGGAGGATTTGTTTTTTGGGGTGCTTTGAGGTTTGGTGGGGTTGGTTTGGGTTGGGTTGGGTTTTGGTTTTTTTGTTTTGTTTTGTTTTTGAGACAGGGTTTCTCTGTGTAGCCTTGGCTGTCCTGGACTCACTTTGTAGACCAGGCTGGCCTTGAACTCACAGTGATCCGCCTGCCTCTGCCTCCTGAGTGCTGGGAGCAAAGGCATGCGCCACCATACTTAGCTCCTTCCTGTCTTTTTACAAACGAAAGTGTTATGTTTTGGAGGTTTCTTTGGTTAGTTGGGGGGGTAGGGGGTGGGGGGATGTGTGGTTGAGTGGTTGGTTGGGGGCGGTTGGTTGGTACGTTGGGTTTTGAGACAGAGTCTTGATCCGGCTCAGGCTGCTCTAACCCACTGCATAGCCCAGACCAGCTTCAGACATACCTTGTCCTCCTGCATCATCATGCCCAGTTTTACAAAACACATGAATTCTGAAGAACCCTTGTGAACAGTGGTAGGTTGAAAACTAGAATTTGCTGCATGGTGGCCCACACCTGAAATCCCAGCATTTGGGAGTCTGAGCCAGAGGGGTCAGAAGTTCACGGCCAGATGGCTCTATGAGTCTGTCTCGAAATAGAAGAAACTTAGAGTACATCTTTTTCTCTCCCTAAGTTTTCCTGGTCATACCCAGTTCAAGGCCAAATCAGTCTATGTTACTTGTGTAGGAAACTCACCAAATACAAGCTGGACCGAGCTAGAGCTTATATGTGTAACAAACCTGTCATCGTTAGACCAAAGGGTCCTGACCCATCTTCTCAACTTCCGTAATAAAAGCAGATGTTTCTGGTAATCCTTCAGACAGTGTGATGGGAAAGAACAGTGAAAGGGCACAAGGAGCCCCAGGAGCCAGGTGGAGGGCCAGGGGAGCCTGGGAGTCCTGGACTCTGCAGCTTCCACCAGGAACAGCTCCCCGTAGATCAGTGGGTCTCAACCTTCTAGTGCTGTGTGACCCTTTAATACAGTTCATGCTTTGGTGACCCCCACCCAACCATAAAATTATTTTCATTGGTATTTCATAACTGTAATTTTGATCTTTTGTTGTTTGGTTGGTTGTTGGTTTTTTGGGGGGTTTTTGTTTGTTTGTTTGTTTTTTGTTTTGTTTTGTTTTTTGAGACAGAGTTTCTCTGTGTAGCCTTGGCCATCCTGGACTCACTTTGTAGACCAGGCTGGCCTCAAACTCACAGTGATCTACCTGCCTCTGCTTCCCTAGTGCTGGGATTAGAGGCGTGTGCCACCACATCCAACATAATTTTGATACTCTTATGAGTTGTAAATATGCGTTTTTTCAGTGGCCTTAAGCAACCCCTGTGAAAGGGTCATTCAACACCGGAAGGAGTCACCCCCATAGGCTGAGAATTGCTGCCATGGATGCTGTATGGGGCCCCAGTCCCAGTGTAGACGTCACTAAACCACCTTCATTCCTGTCTGCAAAATGCATCTCGTAGGAAGATGGCTGCCTTAAGCTAATGATGACTTCAGAGGTATCTTGAAGCCAGTAGGGCCAGTGCTGAGCTCCCTGCTGAGTCCCTCTGACTTCCGCCCTGATTAAGGATAATTGGATTCCCTTTAAGGCTGTCCCCAGCGGGGTTGTAAAAGCTTGTAAGGCAACTCCAGTGAGCATTGCCCAGGGAACATCGCCAGAGCAGGCTGTCTTCTAAGCAGGAAATAAGACTGAGACCCAAGCCTTCTGAAAATCAAAACGTTGATTCCACACAGCCCATAAAATCAAGGCTGAGTCTGAAGCCACCTGAAGTGAAAAGGACTTTTGCAGGGTCTGGAAGTCCCCATGCGCCCTCGGGCAAAAGAGTTTCCTAGAAGCCAGCTGTGGTGGTGCATGTCTTTAATCCCAGCACTCTGTAGGCAGAGGCAGGTGGATCTGTGAGAGCTCAAGGCAAGCTTGGTCTACAAAGAAAGTTCCAGGACACCCAGGGCTGTTACACAGAGAAACCCTGTCTCAAAAAACAAAAAACAAAAAAAACAAAAAAAGAGATGTTCCTCTCTTAGCCTTAGCAAGAGGAGACAATTGGACTCGCTTTGTTTAGGGCAGCAACTGAAGAGACATGTTAAAACCGACGGGCTTGGCTCAGGGTTGCCAAGCTGCTCACACTTGGCCTTCAACCCTGGCCTGCACTGGCAGCTCACCTGAGAACTGTACACCTGGAAAGCTCACCTGTGTCTTGAGGATTAGTCACATATACAGTTTGGTCTTAGTATCCATCCCCTTCAGAAGTAAGGCTGACACTAAATCCCAAGCTCCCCCCACCCCAGACCGTATTATCAGCATGGCATACCCAGCAGGGCCCCAGTCCCCATAAGAGTGAAAAACATTCTGATTGGGCAGGATAATCATGGCATAGTGCTACCTTTGAGAGCTGGAGACCAAGGCCAGTCCCCATTGGGGTACAGTTAACCCCTCTCCCAACAGCTCCCCTCACAAGCAAAATGCTTGAGTGCAGGGAGGGGGCTTGTGAACTCGGCCGGGATGGTGACAGATAAAGCAATTGAGTCTCCTGGTCACCATTCACACCACCCTGACTTGAAATGTCTCACTGCACAGCCCCAGGCCTCTGATCAGCTTTGCAGTTCATCTAAGAATGTGTATGCCTCTGCCCACTGAGAAGAGAAAGGCACAGCCAGAAGCAGGGCCGTCCTAACCCAGGAGGAAACAATCCAGTACCTTTAAACTGCTAAGAGATAGGAAATATAGCTACATCAAGTTGGTTGGTTGGTTTTTGTTTGTTTTGCACATTCTGTGTAGCCCGAGGATGACTGGACTTCCTAAATGCCTCCATCTCTCAAGTGCTGGAGCTACACACATACAAAGCCATGCCTGGATTTATGTGGTGTGGGGATCAAACCTAGACAAGCACAGTGCCGACTGAGCTACAGCAACCCAGGGCTCTTGTTCTATATCGATATTAACTACGTAGTTAATATGACGTAGTGGCATAAACCCGTAGTCCAGGTACTCAGGAGTTTGAGGCAAGAGGATTGCTTGCTTGAGCCCAAGAGTTACAGACCAATCCACACAACAAAACAAGACCTAGTCTCATTTTAAAAAGGTAATGTAAAATATCTAGCTTTATTCTTTAACCTTCAAATCTGAACATGGGGAAACACTTGCGTGCGGCCTGTTGGTAAAGGTGCACAGATAATGGCAGAGCAGCACACCTCGGGAGAGCCAGGAGTCTTCCTAGGTTGCCCAGCTGTGTGAAATCCTCCAAGGCTGGAGAGCAGGACTCTGAGACAAAGCAACATCTTTGGCTCCACTCCTTCACCCATTCCTAATGGTTTTGTCCCAGACTAAGAGCTAGGCACCTGACAGTCTCTCTGGGTTTTGCCTCCAATCTAGAGTCCAGCATGAGTCCATTTTAGAGCAAATTGCTCAAAATAAAAGGATAACTCAGGGCCATGGGATGGAAACACATGGCTCTGTCCATTGAGCCCCAGTGGCTCAGCCATGAGTGAGTGTCACTCAGTGCCATGAAGACATAATTGCCCAGCTCCTGGTCCATACTTGTGTGGACATGGTAAAATGCAGAAAAGATCTAAAAGGAAGCAGAAGCTGGGCATGGTGGCGCATGCTTTTAATGCCAGCATTCGGGAGGCAGGGGCAGGCGGATCACTGAGAGTTCAAGCCCAGCCTGGTCTACAAAGTGAGTCCAGGACAGCCAAGGCTACACAGAGAAACCCTGTCTCGGGGGAAAAAACTAGAACAATCCCCTTTGGATTGATCCAGTGGTTTCACCATGAACTCAGGAGATGTACATACATACATACATACATACATACATACATACATACATACATACATACATACACACACACACACATACACATACATACATACATACCAACATAATTATGGAACCTGCCGGTCTAGGAGCAGTGACGCTCAGCAACAACATGCTAAGGACCCCATCCTTGTCCTCTGGAAGCAGAGGAACATGGCTCCTTGGAGAAGTGGTCAAGTCCACAAGTGGAATTTAGAACATCTTGTTTGTAACAGAAAATGGGGAAGTGGTCAACGAGGGTAATAGGAACTTGTTAATAAGGCATAGGAAATGGGTGTGGTGGCACATGTCTTTAATGCCAGAACTCGGCCAGGCATGGTGAGGCACTCCTTTAATCCCAGCACTCGGGAGGCAGAGGCAGGAGGATCTCTGAGTTCGAGGCCAGCCTGGTCTACAGAGCAAGTTCCAGGACAGCCAGAGCTATACAGAGAAACCCTGTTTTGAAAAACAAAAAACAAAAAGCAAACAAAAAATAATAATTCCAGGGTACTAGGGACTGGCAGATCTCTGTGAGTTTGAGGTTAGCCTAGTCTACATGCTGAATTCCAGGACAGCCAGGGCTACATAGATCCTGTCTCAAAAAAAAAAAAAAGATTTTGATAAAACTCACTGTTCAAATGATGATGATGATATCAGACTGCAACCCACTGTGTAAAATTAAATTCCTTTATCAAATACTAATAAATGAATGAAAAAAAAACTACACAGGAAATGTGACAGTTTATCTTGTCAGCTAGGCATAGAATCACCGTGGAACACTTCTGAGCATGTCTTTGAGTTTTCAGAAAGGTTTACTTGAGCTGGAAAGGCTCACCCTAAATGTGGGCAGCACATGGACTGGAATCCTGGGATGAATTAAAAGATGCTTTGTGTTGGGGTTTGGTCTGGTGCTATGTATTCTGATGCTAATTATTGTCCCCCAATATCTAGCTGCTTCCCAAATAAGCAGACACTCACATACCCCAAAATGATGTTTGTATCCTTGCCTCCCTGTTTGACCAATTAAAAAGCTGATACCCGAACAGGGCCAGAAGAAGGTAGGCATGGCAAAGGTTCAAGGGCTGGCGGAGTGAAGGATCTTGGGAAGGAGAAGGATGAGACAGTAGAGGAAGAGGAAAAGAAAGGCCACTGCCATGGGTGAGGTGGAGAAGCAGCACGTGGCCGGCATGGATGGGGATTCGGCCCAGATGAAGAGCATTAGCAAGTATCTGGGATGATGGATGGGAGGCAGCTTGACAGAAGCTATTAGAAGCAGATGGTGTGGGACGGAGCAAGGTATGGGATACCTGCCCCAATATGGGAGGTAGTTTAGGGGATTAGTGTCTGCCCTGCCCCAGGTTAACTAAGACTATTTTACACTACAACAGGTGTTTGTGTCTTCACTGATTGCTATCGGGTTAGAAAATACCATCATAGGGGCTGGAGAGGTGGCTCAGAGGCTAAGAGCACCATCCTTCCAAAAGTCCTGAATTCAATTCCCAGCAACCACATGGTGACTCACAACCAAGTATAATGAGATCTGACGCCCTCTTCTGGCATGCAGGCAGAATGCTATACAAATAATAAATAAATCTTTTTTTTTTTTTAATTTTTAAAAAAGAAAATGCCACCATAATAATAATTAGCCTAATAATAAACAGTTATTAGGCCATACTTATAAACTAGCTGCAGCAGAAATGAGCACCAGCATTCCTTTCTGATTCCTGACTGTGGATGCCATGTGACTGGCCACCTCATGAGTGGAAATAAGCCCTTCCGCCCTTAAGTCTCTTCCTGTCAGATATTGTCACAGAAAAAAGATAACTTACCCAGGAGCTGTGCTGTACATCTGTAATCCCGGCACTCAGGAGGCAGAGGCAGGCAGATCTCTGTGAGTTCAAGGCAGATCTCTATGAGTTCAAGGGCAGCCAAGGCTACACAGAGAAACCCTGTCTTGAGAAACCAAAAAACCAAAACCAAAACCAAACAAACAAACAAAAAAACACCAAAGACTAGTGGGTGAATGTTTGAGAAATACTGGAGTATCAGCACCACAGAGGAGTATCTATCTAACCCTGCTAGCCAGACACCGAGTGGAGAACTAGCTTTATAAGCACAGACACCTGGCCCACCCCATCTCACCAGATGGTCAAAGTTCAATGACTAGTGCTGGACACAAGGGCACCATGAGCCCCTGGATGATGCACCAAGAGGAACCCCATTTTGTCTTATGTCCACCACCCAAGAAGGTAAGGCAAGCCAAGAGTGCTGGTGCACGCATTTAGTCCCTGCACTCGGGAGGCAGAGGCAGGCGGATCTTCCTGAGTTCGAGGCCAGCCTGGTCTACAAAGTGAGTCCAGGACAGTCAAGGCTACACAGAGAAACCCTGGCCATGCACTCAAAATCCTACTACCCCAACCTCCTGAGTGCTGGAATTATAAACATGTGCCACCATGCCTACAGGGTGTCATATATTTTGACTCTGCAATTCTACTTCTAGAAGTTCAGCCATCAGCAAAATTTGCATGGACTGAGCAATAAGGCCAGCTACTCACTGTAGCACTGTTCTCTATGTTGAGAGACAGAAACCAGGAGTTATCCTCACCTGCCTGAAATGTCACTGGATGTAAACATGGGTCAAGAAATGAGAAAGCCCAGCACACATTTTCCCATTCTTTCATTAATTAATTGGTTTTGTTGGTTGTTGTTTTGTTTTGTTTTTGGAGAGGGGTTTCTCTGTGTAACAAAGCCCTGGCTGCCCTGGACTTACTTTGAAAACCAGGCTGGCCCCAAACTCAGAGATTTGCCTGCCTCTGCCTCCCTGAGTGCTGGATGAGTGCTCTGTCTGCATGTACCCCTGCAGGCCAGAAGAGAGCATCAGATCACATTATAGATGGTTGTGAGGCACCATGGTGTTGCTGGGAATTGAACTCATGGCCTCTGGAAGAGCAGCCAGTGCTCATTACGGCTGAGCCATCTCTCCATCTTTCTGTGTGTGGGTATGAGTGTACATATGAGTGCAGGTGCCTCAGGAGGCAAGAAAAAGATGTTGGATCCCCTGGAGCTAGAGTTATAGATGTAGCCTGTCTTGATGCTGGGAACCAAACTCAGGTGTTCTGAAAGAGCTGTACATGCGCATTACTGCTGAGCTGTCTCTCTAGCCCAGTTCCCTCTTCACTGAAGATGGGCGCATTGCAACTGGAAAGGTTCTGGCACACATTCAGAATTCTAATTCATCCTCGGCTCTTCCATACCTCTGCCTCCCCAGCTCCCTCTTCTCGAACAACCCACATAGCAGCCAAGAGGGACCTTCCCGAAACATCCATTTGATTGGTTCACGGTCCTGCCCAGCAACCTTCAAAGAACCATACACTGGTATACTTAGCGCGTGATGGCTGAATGTTACTCATGAGCCTATCACTACTTGGCTTCTTGACCTAACCTCGCTTTTGCCTTTTGAGACAGGGTCTCATTGTAGCATTGGTAGCAAAGCATGGCCTTTAACTTTCAGGCTTCCTACCTCGGCCTGGACCACCAAACCTGGCTTCTATGCATCTTTGTGTAAGACGCCTCTGGTGAAGGATCCTAAAGTGATCGGTTTCCCTCTTATCTCCAAAAATCACCCCGGGCTAGCTCTGGGGTACATGAGCTCTGTACAAGCAATGTCCCTATTACCCTGTTCATCGCTGTACCTTCAAGGACTGGCACAGTGTGGGACACCCTGACTCCAGCACTCACAGGCTCAAGGTCTGGTGGACGCTTGTACAGATTAAGTGTGGAGTCAGCAAGATCCAAATGGGGAGGCAAGCTATCAAAACTGGGTACGTGTGTTAAGACAGACATGTTGACATACGCCTGCCTCCCAGCACTTGGAAGGGGGAGGCAGAAGCAGAGCTGCGACCCGGCAGGGCTGTATCAAAACCAAAAAGCCAGCGATAACGGCAGGTATCCTTGTAGGAATAAGATGGAAATGTATGCAGAAAGCAGCGAAGAATTAAAAGTGAGTAGGGTATTCGCTCAGTACAGCTGCACCAGGCCAAGATCGGTCCTGTGAAAGCGACAGGCATCTCCGCAGTCAGAAGCATGGTGCAGATTCCACAGCGCAAGTGACTGGTTGGGTCACTGGGCCAGGAAGCCACAGGAGACCTCGGTTCACTATCCCCAAGGCAGCTGGACTTAGCACGCGTAAGGCAGACACAGGGGGCCGCGACCCTAAACGGAGAGACAAATGACGACCAGCAATAGCACAGACACTCGTTTATAAACCTGCCCCGCAGGACAAGGAGGACGCCGAAAAAACTTCGTACAGGAGCAGGAAAATGACGTAGGCAGCGCACCAGCCAATCCGTAACTGCCTGACTCGCGAGGGTCACCGGAGGAAAATAAGCCAATCGCAATGCCCCTTATTCCAGGCCGCGCTGATTGGTTTGATGACTCACGTGATGGTACGGGGCCCACGTGACCGCCTGGGACTCAGCATAAGTGGCTTCTTGGCAGCGATGGGACTGATCGCCAGATTCTGGGTTGCGGCAGGGCTCAGTCACTTGCACCTAAAGGGCGGGATTGGTGACCACGGTCCTGTATTGCCCCCGCCCAGGAACCTCGAGGCGAGGCGGTAGAGTGGTGAGGCAGAACCTGCCTTGTCCTGAAGTATCTGAGAGGCGCCGGGGTTCGGAGAGAGAACAGCACCCGGATTATCACACAAGAAGCCAGTAGGCGGCGACTTTCCCACCTGGGCCACAAGTAACAAGCACACGAGAACACAAATGTTATAATACGAGAATTGCCACACAAACCACGCGAACACCAGTCTCAGTGAGATACCGATGGTTTATTAGAATGCCCCACCCGAAGACTGACCGTGGCCAGGAACACAGTGGACTGACTTGGGAGCTGAACTGTGAGGTCGGTCTGCTTCTAAGGCAGGCTTTTTAAGGGGGGGGGGGGGGGATCAGATGAGAAGCAAGGAGGAGGGCAGCATTATTAGCTAAACACAAGAAGAATCGATTTTGTTCTGAGGACAATGTATCCAGGTGGCTAGACAGCGTTTTAAGCTGATTGGGATTTAGGGTAGGGGAGCTCTTGGGGGCTTTCCAGCTCTCTGGGCTTAAGGAACATAGAAGAATGGTGCTGTCTTTGCTTTTTGGTTTTTGGTTTTTCAAAACAGGGTTTCTCTGCAATCTTGGCTGTCCTGGACTCGCTTTGTAGACCAGGCTGACCTTGAATTTACGGAGATCCTCCTGCCTCTGCCTCCCGAGTGCTGGGATTAAAGGCGTGCACCACCATGCCTGACTCTGTCTTAACTCTGATAGAACCTACTTTTATCTTTTTTAAAGACTTTATTTACTTATTTATTTATTTATGTAATGCATGAGTGCTCTATCTGCATGCACACCTACATGCCGGAAGAGGGCATCAGATAATGTTATAGATGGTTGTGAGCCACCATATGGATGCTGGGACTTGAACTCAGGACCTCTGGAAGAGCAGTCGGTGCTCTTATCCTCTGAGCCATCTCTCCAGCCCCCTACGTTTATCTTTAGCCTAAGCAGAACATGCATTTATCATCTATTGTTTTATTCTAAGCAGCAAGCATTGAACCCCTGAGAACTTGAACTTAATTTCGCCTTCTAATCAAAATGGAGACTCAGGAGTAAATGGTTTCTAATATGCTCAGAGTGATAGCTGATATTAACAGAGGAGCCATAGTTATGCTAAGAACTAAAGTTGGTTTCAAAGGGGGCTATATAGAGTATAAGCAGGTTCAGCAAGTTACAGCAATAAATGGGTCAACAGGTCGAGGTGCTTTCTAAGTAAAATGACTACGGAGGACCAGAACTCACATCGATCAGCGACTTTGAGCACTCATCTTTCCCATTTCCACCCAACTGGGACCTTATTTTTCTGTTTATTTCTTTGACAAGATTTCATTTCCGGCTGGCCTGGAACCCACTGTGTAGACATTGAACTCAGAGATCTCCTTGCCTCTGCCTCGGGAATTCTAAGAATAAGGGGTTACACATCCTAGCCTGATGTGCCTTTTTTCTTTCTTTCTTTTTAATAAACTGCATGTCTCTGTCTCAATCCATTAGTCTTTTTTTTTTTTTTTTTTTTTTTTTTTTTTTTTTTTTTTTTTTGGTTTTTCAAGACAGGGTTTCTCTGTGTAGCCTTGGCTGTCCTGGACTCGCTTTGTAGACCAGGCTGGCCTCGAACTCACAGCGATCCGCCTGCCTCTGCCTCCCGAGTGCTGGGATTAAAGGCGTGTGCCACCACTGCCCGGCTCAATCCATTAGGCTTACTAGGATTCAAGACCCTGGAAATTTGTGCTGGTGCCTCTGGGCTCATCTACGCCTATTACAAGGAAGCCCTAATGATGTCTCTTGCCCACTGCCTCCTGCCCAAGAGCCTGGATCCCCGGAAGGTAGCACTGGTGTTGGGAGTACCCTATAAGGAACTTGGACGATGTCTTGAACAATAAACCGGTAGTCTATGGCCCTTTATTGGTTGATTTGTTGCGTGGTTCTGACTTCACCCTCGGGACTGTCAGATCACACAGCACACCTCACACTGTGATATACATATGTTACAGAACCGCTACCCAAGATTAGAATTCAGTGAATGCACAGAGGCCTTCCTGGAGTAGGAGGCAGATGGCTGCTACAAATGCAGTATTTGTTAGTTTTCTTTGCTTGGATTTTTTCTTTGGTTTTGGTTTGGGTTTTTTGTTGTTGCTTTTGTTTTGGTTTTGGTTTTTCGAGACAGGGTTTCTCTGCATACTCTTGGCTGCCCTAGACTCACTTTGTAGACCAGGCTGGCCTCGAACTCACAGTGATCCGTCTGCCTCTGCCTCCCGAGTGCTGGGATTAAAGGCGTGCGCCACCACGCCCGGCTTTTGTTTTTGATTTTGAGATAGGTTTTCACTGTGTAGCCCTGGCTGTTCTGGAACTCTGTAGACCATGTTGGGCTCAAACTCACAGAGGCCTGCCCCTGCCTCCTGAGTGCTGGGATCAAAGGTGTGAGCCACCACTGCCAGGCACAGGTGCGGTAATTAGAGATTAAAGAATTCAGCTGGAGAGCTGTTGGAGGCAAGGAGCTCAAAATCTCAGCGCTCAGGGCCGGGCGTGGTGGTGTATGCCTTTAATCCCAGCACTCGGGAGGCAGAGGCTGGCAGATCGCTGTGAGTTCAAGGCCAGCCCTGGTCTACAAAGCAAGTCTAGGGCAGCCAAGAGTATGCAGAGAAACCCTGTCTCAAAAACAAACAAACAAACAAAAATCTCAGAGCTCTGGGATCCAGCATCAGGTGCAGGCCTCAGCTGTAGATGGTCTGGATGGACGGACGGGTAGGTGGGTTGATGGCAGAGTTCAAGTAGACGGTGACAGGCTGGAGTTGAATGCTGACTCTAACTTGGAATCACATTCTGAGGACTCTGCTCAGGTTTTTTTTTTAATTTCACGTATTTATGTATGTCTGTACGTGTGTGCGCATGTGTGCACACTGTGTGCGTGCGTGTATGCACACTGTGCATGCGTGCGTGTGTGCACACTGGGCGTGTGGGGAAGGACAGACAGCTTGTTGGGCTTCACTTCACTTCACTTCATTTTTAAGATGATGATAAAATTGCATCATTTCTCCCTCCCAACCCTCCCACAGACCCCTCTTTGCTCTCTCTCAAATCTGTGGCCTCTTATCTAATGAGTTGTTGTTACTTACATATATGTGTATGCATACACATCCCTAACTATAGCTTGCTCAGTCTGTGTGTTAGCCATATGTGTGTTTTCAAGGCTTTGGATAAACAGTTTGGTATTTGAAAAACAGTTGGTGTCCTCTTGTCTCGGGAGGACTGTCTCTCCCACTCCTAGTCTTACCGATTTGCCGGGAATGACTTCACTTGCTACCTGGAACAGAAAAGACCTGGGGAAATAGCTGGAACAATGGGCCGTTGCCCTTAGCAACCTGCTGGGCCGTTGCCCTTAGCAACCTGCTGACTGACACATAAGCCTCTGTAAAACTTGACTTGCTTGCCTGTCCCACCTGGTGGTTTTAGACTATAAAATGAGAACCTGGATCCCGGGTGGAACCCTTTCAGAGTCAGAAACTTTCCTGGCTTCAGCCCACTGATGATATCTTTCACTCTCGTTCATGTTGAAATGCTTAGTCCAGAAAAAAATCCCACAACACTTCTGGAGGCCCCATCGAGATCTCCTCACCACAACCTCACTTGGTCCCAAGAGGCTGACGTTCCTGGGTCTCTCAGTCTACTGAACGTCTCTGGAATTGGAAAGTACACAGGATTCCAGGGACTCCTCCCAGTGGCCAAGGGGACTGTGAACCCCAGGACCAGAGGATGAGGCTAGGTTGGATGCCCAAACCAGGTAGGCACCCCTGGGGATAGGCAGGAAGCACTGGTGTGGAATTGACCACGCCCCAGCCTATGGCATCCAAAGCCCAGATGGCCTCAAAGGGATGCTGAGGCACTTGGTTGGTCTCGAGAGAAATAGACAGGCTTGGAATTTTTCTAATTATTTATTTATTTTTAGTTTATGTGCATTAGTGTTTCACCTACATATCTGTCTGTGTGAAGATGTCAGATCCCCTGGAACTGGAGCCACGGACAGCATTGAGCCCTCACATAGGTGCTGGGAACTGAGCCTGGGTGCTCTGGAAGAACAGCTGGCACTCCCAATCACCCAGGCATCTTTCTCCAGCACCATCAGACGAGCAACTTAAAAGTTGAAATGTATAACTTCTAAATGGATGGTGAAAGGATGTGTGGATGCAGCCAGGCCTGGTGGCGCACGCCTTTAATCCCAGCACTAGGGAGACAGAGGACGTGGATCGCTGTGAGTTTGAGGCCAGCCTGGTCTACAGAGTGAGTCCAGACAGCCAAAGCTACACTGTCTCAAACACCCACCCACATACACACACAAGAATGTGTGGGTGCTTATAATGGCTCCCCTACCCCGTGGCTGTTGGATCTGAATGGGCTTCAACCTGTGGTTCCACTGAGGTCATTTCATCTGAACAAGCACACAAGTCTAATAATAGGAGGTCACCAAGCACAGGCTTATACATGTGGCCTTAATGAATGGCCTCTTAAGTCACTGTGAGGCAGGCGGTAAGACATGGAACTGCTTGAAGGGAATCTTTGTCACCCAACCCTGATCACCACACGGGTTAGGCACATAGAAACTCCTGTTTAGGGAACTCTCTGGTTATGGGGGGCTACACCGTCCTAGTATGAGACCTGCTCAGTCCTGTAAAGACACCAAGGACGCAACCCCTCTACCTTCCCCAGAGGAAAAGATGTTGTTGATGATGCCAACCCCCACCCAGCTTCACATGGTGCCAAGGCAGTCACAAGACCATCCTGGCCATCCAAAGACATCACTGAGGGAAATGCCAGGCCATCCCTTCATCCAAGAAGGTAGTGACTGTGTCACTGAGCCACATAATTGCATGAAGAAGGGGGAATGCCCCTCTATGATTGTGGAGAAATTTTATTATAAAAGAAATTTTCTCCTCACAGTCAGACTTAAAGAATGAACTACTCCCCAATTCAGATATGGAACCTTTTACTGATGAGTGCCAAAGCCTACAACAGGGCCAACAGGCCCTCTCACGAACAGACTCAAAGCTCTACTATATTGAGAAAGGAGACTGCTTACCTCAGGGGGAAAAGAAATTAAAAACAGCAAATCCTTCAGTGGTAGGTGCGCTGCCGGGCTCACAGAAACAGTCAAGGTCTAGCCTGTGATGGCACAGACCCTCAGTCCTCTCCCGTTAACCTCCAAGTGCTCCCAGAGCTCCCCTCTTATAAGGCAGGGGAAAGAAACGGAGCAACCGATGAAGGGGCTAGTAAGAAGCAGGAGAAGTGGCCGATGACCGCGGACAGGAGAATCATTTCAGAGATCAAAGTAAACAGATGGGATTGTGAGCAGAGACAAAGCCACAGTTACCACCAGAGACTTCGACACTGCAGTCATCAACAGGGCAAGCTTACAGACAGTTGTGGCATGAGGGTGGGGTGGGGGTAGGGGGTACAGCGCAGGCTAGAGCTAAGAATGCACAAGACCCTGGGTTCAAGTCAAAGCGCAAAGAAGTAGCAGCAGAGGAAGAGGAGGAGGAGGAGCCGGAAGAAGAAGACGACACTCCCAATCAAGTTGGAATTTTCTAGAACACTTGCACAACACCCATGGCACATCTTAATACCCCTTTGATGTTGGGAGCAGAGGGTACAGCTGCACTGCAAGTCAGGCTGAGGAGATGCTGGTTCAAGACCAAAGAAAGCTGGACTCCAAACCTTGGGCCACGCCCTCCTTAAGAGGTGGGAGGGAAAGGCTCCCGAGAGCCTGCCTGTAAGGACTGCCCTGCCAAGGCTCTGAGTGTGTCAAGAAAGAAGGTCCAGAAACTGGCTTTGTCCTGGTGTGGAGGATTGGTGACCCTGACCCCAACACTTGCTGAGAACATAAAAGTCTGGGTAGGAAAGTTGTAAGTATACAGGGCAGGGCTCTTTGGACATATTTCCAAGGAATTTGCTGGAAAGAGCAGCAGAGACACTGTGCTTACAGAGATGTGCCTGGCTTTGTTTTGACCTGATTATTTCTGAGACAGGGAATTACCAGGTAGCCCGGGCTGTTCTGGGATTTGTGATGTCCTGTCTGCACGTCTCTAGTGCTGCGATTATATTATATTTATTTAATTTCTATTTTATGTGCATTGATGTGAGGGTGTCAAATCTCTTGGAACTGGAGTTATGGATAGTTAGCTGCCATGTCGGTGCTGGGAATCCAACCCAGATTCTTTGGAAGAACAGATAGTGCTCTTAACCACTGAGCCCTCCAGCCCTGACTCTTTTTTTTTTTAAACACATTTTTATTGAAAAATAAAATAATTCATATTACATCTCATTTGCTATCCCTTCCCCTGCATCCTCCCATTCCTCCCTTCTTCCCTCCTGCTTTCACCCCATTCCCTTTCCCTATGACTGTGACTGAGGGGGACCTCCTCCCCCTGAATATGATGCTAGGGTATCAAGTCTCTTCTTGATAGTCTGCTATCCTTCCTCCGAGTGCCATTGGGCCTCCCCAACAAGGGGACATGGCCAAATATGGGGCACCAGAGATCGTGTGAAAGTCAGTTCCCAGTCTCCACTTAACTGTGGACAATGCTCTGTCCCTTGGCTAGATCTGGGTAGGGGTTTGATGATGACTGCACTTATTGTCCTTGGTTGGTGCCTTAGATCAAGCAGAATCCCTGGGCCCAGATCTGACTCTTTTTAAGAAGTAGGCTTGATAAAGGAGGTAGAATCAGGAACGCATGAGGCGATATGGGGTTGGGCACCCAGGCAGCAGTGATCTTGGTTGGGGACATCGGTTTTGGTAAGCGGTGTGGTTAGTTCCACTAGAGGGGAGAGGGGAGGAGCTAGGCAGTACCAGGCGCCGAGGGCCTGGGTGAATTGTCTGCCCAAGCAGACGCTCTTCGGTAAATCTTCCCCGGAGGTGGTGGGATATGGGCTGAATCACAGGCTAACCCCCACTCGCTAGATGGATGGGAAGGTGGGAATGGAAAAGCCCCTAAAAGGGAGAGAAAATTCCTGACCACCAGAGGGCGCAAACGGACCGTTCTGTTCCTGCTAGGTCTCCAACTCCAACCTGCCGAACTTGAAACTTCTAAAGCCTGGATTCGGTTCGATCCTCACCCCGAGGTCCATTTAACACCGAACCAAGACAGAAAGGGAGGGTAGGCAGTGGATCCTGGAGCAAGCTTCATCAAAAAGCATTCTGCAACGAGATGAAATGCCAGCTGGGTCCTCCAGCAGCACCTAGCTGCCCAAACGGTGTAGTGTCTGAAAGTGTGGCAGGGAAGGTTCAAACCTTTATGTACTTTTGTGAAACCTTCATGGACCCCACCACCTCCATTGCTCCACCACATTCACTGCTGATAGTACTGTCAGAAGTGGAGGGTGACCATGAACGAATGGCCCTAGGTGAACCGGGTACGATAGAGCACTCCACAGTGCCAGTGCTGGAATTACAGGCCAAGACAGGATGATTGCTCGTTTGAAGTCGGCATGCACTGCGTAATGAGTACCAGGCCAACCAGGCTCCATGACAAGACCTTCCCTTTTAAAACAAAGTTCAAGGTCTGGAGAGATGGCTCAGAGGTTAAAAGCACTGTCTGTTCTTCTAAAGGTCCTGAGTTCAATTCCCAGCAACCACATGGTGGCTCACAACCATCTATAATGAGATCTGGTGCCCTCTTCTGGTGTGCAGGTGCACACATGGGCAGAATACTGTACAAATAATAAATAAATAGATCTTTTTTTTTTTTTTAAGTTCAATATGGAATCCAGAGAGGACACACGTGGAAGCACAGCGTGGAGATGTGGGTTTGACAGCCATCCACTGAGAGATGTGTGCTGTCCACGGGTTGGGGGAGGCAGCAGAAGGAGGAGAATGAGTCTGACACCAAGTCGGGATGAGCAGCACTCCGTGCGCTATTTCAGAGGGATGCTGAGAACGGACAAGACCTCTGCACAGTGTAACACCAGGTTATGACAAAATTATATGTACTTCAGCAGCCACCACCATTCCAAGTCAGCTGAGACATGCTCGCTGCAGCACCGCTCAGTCACGGAAAGCAGATCGTTTCATGGACTGGCGACTGTGGCCAGCCCAGGGTGGGATCCCATGGCATGAGGCAGAGGGCACCTACAAACAAGCTCTACTTCCCCCACCAGCCCTGTCTCAGTCTGGCCAGCCTCCGGGTGATACACACAGATATCTAAGCAGCCTGTGAGTAGCACACTGCTTACTCAGGCTTGGCTAGTCTTAGTGTATTAAAAGCAAACACATTTAGAAACAAAAAAACTTAAAAAAAAAAAAAAAGCAAGCAGGTTTGATCCATTTGTGAATCCTTGCAGACCGATAATTTCTGTCTTCTTTAAAATAATAATATTAAGAAGAAGAAGAAGAAGAAGAAGAAGAAGAAGAAGAAGAAGAAGAAGAAGAAGAAGAAGAAGAATCCAACGTTGAGCCTGCAATCTGTTCCTTGACTTGGAGCCAGGTTGCCTTGAGTGTGTCCCCTGGCAGATGCTGACTCACGGTGCAGCCAGCATGCAATCAGCCCCGCCCCCACCAAGTCCCTGCAGGTTTCTGAATGTCAGACCTTCTTTGTCCTTGTTCCTATCTGTGCAGAAGGAAACCCAGTTCCTAGTGTTAAGTGGACGTTCAGTATTGGTCACTGCTGGTGCATGAGTGTCTCTGCGGTACCAACTCACCACAGTGGCTTTGGCCCTGCCCTCTCACCTCTGAAAGATTATGTAGAACTTCTTGGACTTATCATGCCGGAGCAAACTGATAGAGGGAGGATGGGGATATTTATCTTTTCTCTCTCAGACACACAAGCTTCTAGAAGAATCATCTGAATAGTTCCTGGGCTCCATCTGCAGCCTCTTGGACCTGGCACTGAGTTACTGCACAAGGAATAAGCATATTGTAGGGTTCTCTGTTTTCCAAAGATGATGTGGGAGAATCAAATCATACCACCATTGTCCACCAATCAGGACTCAGCTTTCTCACTCTGCATTGTCATAGTCTTAAAGATGATTTTGGCTTAGTTCCCTCTACCCAATTGAAGAAGCGAGTCATGAATCTGAACTTTTGAAGGCCAACGACTATTCCTCAGGAAGTACACAGCCAGATTCCGGCCTTTTCGTCCTCTGTGTATGGGAGGAGGGAAGGTGGGTCAGAACTGGGGAAACTTAGTTGAGGGGTATCCCAGTCCCTGCCTCCTGCTGACCCAGATTCTTGAGTTCACAGAACAGTTGTGCAGATTCAGGGCTTGGGGGTGGGGCCGGTTGTTGTCAGTAAATTCACTCCCATGGGTCCTCCCCTTACAGTCACATCACCCTTGCTTTATAAATGACGCTGTCTTCAGAAGCAAAGTCCCATCACAGCTCGATGCAATCTACCATCTGGGCTTCTTTCAGCCTAAGCTGCACAGCAGCTGCTCCTTTCCACCAATACATAACCTTCCTGTCCTTAGAGGCCAGTTGATGCTAATTACCGCTTGCTGTCTGACCCAACCTTTTGCTTAATAAAAAGCCATCCCACCTGGACAGGGCAAAGGAGACAGGTGGGGCTAAAAAAGAGAAAAATTCTGGGAAAAAAAAAAAAAAAAAAAAAAAGGACTGCCAAGGGGAGAAAGGAGGAGAGAGACCTGAAGGGAAGAGAGGAAGGCCAACATGGGTTAGATGGAGGACATGGCTGGTGGCGTGGATGGAGAATCCAGCCGAGATGAAGAACATGAATAAGTATTTGGGATTATGCATGGAGGCAGTTTGATAGAAGTTATTAGAAGCAGATGGCATGGGACTGAGACAGGGATCCCATGCCTGAGGCCCCACTATGGAAAGTGGTTTAGAGGATTGATATCTGCCCTGCCCCAGGTTAACTAAGGCTATTTTAAAATACAAGTGTCTGTGTCTTAATTGATCGCTAGGCGGGCCTACCGGTAATACATGCAATTTTAAAAACAACAGCCAGTTTCTCAGTTAAGAATGTCTCCCCAGGCCAGGCGTGGTAGTGCACATGGTGGTGCACTCAGAGAGGCAGAGGCAGGTGGATCTCTATGAGTTCGAGGCTAGCCTGGTCTACAAAGCAAGTCCAGGATAGCCAAGGCTACACAGAGAAACCGTGTCTTGAACAAACAACCAAACAACAACAAAACAAACAAACAATGTCTCCCCAAAGCCAGGCATGGTGACAAATGCCTGTAATCCCAGCAGAGGCAGGCAGATCTCTGTGAGTTCAAGGCTAGCCTAGTCTACAAAGCGAGTTCAAGATAGCCAAGGCTACACAAAGAAACCCTACCTCAAAATAACAACAACATCTCTTCTTTCACTCTCTCCCTTGTTAGCTTAGCAAGGTTACTGTGGGCATGCCCCTCATCTCCTCTCCCACTGAAAAAAGTCTCCATCTTTCCATGTGTATATAATAATGAGTGGGCTGAGGTTGATGTTGTCACCCCAGAGTCATTCATTCATTCATTCATTCATTCATTCATTCATTCAATGGGAGAATGAAGATTAAGTGTTTAGAACAATGCGGGGCAGAAGATGAGCGCTCACTAAAGGTCAACTCTGGTCAATGCATCCCTCATACAGAGGGACTCTGTGATCTTCTCTGCCACACGGCGGAGAGACGCAGGCCCCGCCCTGCTTTTCGACTACAAGTCCCAAAAGGCCATGCGGCGCCGCACCTAGCCCCTCCTCCAGGCGCATGCGTAACGTCGGACGCAGACCGCGAGCGGGCGCCGGTGGCTGCAGCCAGCGGGCGGGGCGGGGCCGGCGGAAGCGGCGGCCTTTAGGGCGGAGCCGGCTCCGCTGTCCGCAGTCGGCCGCCGGCTAGCGGACATAGCGTCTTCGGTCGCTGGTTCCTCTCGCTCGCTGCTCCCTTCTGCCCGAGACCGCCCTTCTCGATCTCTCTGTCTCTCTCTCTCTCTGTCTCTGTCTCTCTCTCTCTCTCTTTCTCTTTCCCTCCCTTTCGCGGATCCGCCATGTCGGAGCCGGGCGGCGGCGGCGAGGACGGCTCGGCCGGCCTGGAGGTTTCGGCGGTGCAGAATGTGGCGGACGTGTCGGTGCTACAGAAGCACCTGCGCAAGCTGGTGCCGCTGCTGCTGGAGGACGGCGGCGACGCGCCGGCTGCGCTGGAGGCGGCGCTGGAGGAGAAGAGCGTCCTGGAGCAGATGCGCAAGTTCCTGTCAGACCCCCAGGTCCACACGGTCCTGGTGGAGCGCTCCACCCTCAAAGGTGCGCGGCGCCCCCTCCCCGGTCGCGTGGGGCTGCAAGGGGGTACCCGGACCGCCAGCTCCCGCATAGTGGGCGCGCTTTGTCTCCGCGGCTTCTCAAGATGGCCGAGTTGGGTGGAGACGGCGTCTCCCGGGGCGGGCCGGGCATAGGGCCGCATCCCTGCCTCCAAAGCCACATGAGCTTTTCGGTTTCGATTCCAAGCTCAGCCCGGTCTGGGAAGGATGTGTCTAGGGCAGCCTGAGTGCTGGCCCCTGGGTGGGCTTGGGTACCAGGTGGCGGGTGTGGGGGGGTTGGTGGGAGCCGGAGTGGACAGGCCCTGAGCACTCAGCATCTTTGCTCTCTGTGGCTGCCTAGGCGTAGGCCTCCTTTGGCCTCACAGCATCGTTGCTGAGTGGGTGTATCTCCCCATTTTCCAAACCAGGAAACCGAGTCCCGGGGCTTGTCCAAGGTCACCAGCTAGAACCCGACCTTAGACTAGACTCCACATACCAGTTTCCGGTCCATTGCGTGTTTTGCTGATCATGGCTTGAAATTGTTGCTTAGATGACCCTAATGACAGCCCTGTAACATTTAAGTCGCATTTCAAAGATTTAAAAACTGCTGGTTGGGGAAGGAGGCAAAAGCTGGCATACTCCACTGCCATCCCTGGTTCACCCTGTGGTCTGGGGCTTGCAGGGTTTCTTCCTCCTTGAGTCTTTAAAACCACCTTGTAGCATCTGGGAAGCAAGCGTGACACGCTGGTAAATGGGTGTGGCATCCCCTTAGGAATCCAGAGGTGCTAAGTAAAATTTAAAGTTAGCCCTTAGGGATTGATACCGGGCTGAGAATGTTTGCTAGCAAGTTCCTTAGTTATCCAAAGGCTGTGTGGTTCTGTTAGAAAACCAGCGTGGCTGCCGCTCTGGATACTTTGTATCTTTCAGATTGTTTGTATCTCTTAAAGGCTATTATTTACAAAATGTTCTTTGTGTCCTTCATTTGGGACAGAAGTTAAAAGATAGAAAATATTTTTCTTTGGTCCACAGGGAGTGTTTAAAGCAGAATGATGTTGGTGCTGTCTTAAGTGTCAGTGTAGTTTAAGGTTGTTTCCTTAACGTTGGCAGTTTGTATCTATCCCTGAACGGAGATTACCAGTGTAAAAGGGGGGGGGAAACTACTTTTGTCCAGAAAACCCTTGTAACTATAGAATATCTGAAATAAAAATTATCTGAAATCCTCCTGCCTCAGTAGAGTCCCTGTGAGCCCTTTCACCCATATTTTTTGGTTATGGGTGTGTGTGTGTGTGTGTGTGCGCGTGCAAATAACATCATTTTATTAAAATAAATATTAACCTATTTTTAAAGGTTTTGAGTAGTTTGATCCTAATTCTTTTATAGTCTTTGTTGCACAGTTTATGTGTTGAAATTAGTGGTTTAAATACGCAAAACCTATGACATGATTTTTCTCTCTCTGAAGAAAATTCCCAAGTTTTGCTCTGTGCTTTGGAGTGGTCATTAGGACTGCATTTTTCCCCCATGCATAGCAGTCTTCTTCCAAGGGTGGAATGGAGCAGTGTCTACGCAGTACACATTTCTTTCAGCAAAGGGATGATCCAGCATCCTAGCTAGGTTCCATAATGACTTGCACTTTTGAAAGTTGACTAAGGAATTTTTGACTGTCGGAAACAAAAATGCTTCTCTTTTGTGTTTATAAAAACCTTGTGTGCATTCCTAGCAATTTAACATGTCATTAATTTCTTGTTCACTTACAGAAATATAGGGAAAGATTTAAAAGTCCAGTTTTATGCCTTAAGGTCTCTTCCTCATTAGCATCTGTGTTATCTGTGCTGAGAGTTCAGCCCAGGGCTTTGCACATGCTAAGCACACCCCTTTTGTTGTTATTTGCTTGTTCTGAGAAGTCTTACAGTGTAGCTGAGTTGGCTTGGAACTGTGTGGGCCGAGCTGACCTCAACTCCCAGAGCTTGCCTGCCTGTCTCCTGGGGCTGTAAGCACATGTCTAACGTGGAACTGCGCCTCGCCTGGTGCAGACCCTGGGCCCTAGATAGGAGGGCTTGCTTTGGGTGGTTCTCAGGCTTTCACATTGGCTTCCGCACACTTAGTAAGGTATGTGTAAGCAAGAGTTGATGGCAGTGAAAGGTGAGGAGATAGCACCAACTGTGATTAATAATATAGCTGATTTCCTGAACTAGGACATTTGTTTTTATTAAACTTTTTAAATGATTTCTTTTGATTTTTTTAAATGTGCATTGGTATTTTGTTTGCATGTATATCTATGTGAGGATGTACATGGGTGCTAGGAATTGAACTAGGGTCTTCAGGAAGAGCAGCTAGTATTCTTAACCTCTGAGTCATCTTTGCAGCCCAGAAATTGTTTTTTGTTTTTGTTTGTTTGTTTTTAAATTCTAGCTACCCCTCTTTTTTCTCTCTCTTTAAAAGACAAATTCTCATGTATCCTAAGGTGCTCTCAAACTCCGGTGTAGCCAGGGATGCCCTTGAACTTGTGATTTTCCTGCCTCAGCCTCCCAAGTGCTGTAGTTTTTACTGTGGTGCTGGGGAGAGTGCAGGATTTCCTGCATGCCAAGCAAGCACTTCACCAGCTAAGCTGTGACTCTGGCCTCTTCTCACTACTCTACTTAAGAAATTTCTAAACATATTGTAAAAAATATAGAGAGGGGCTTTTTTTTTTTTTTTAAGACAGGGATTCTCTGTGTATCCCTAGCTCTCCTAGACTCACTTTGTAGACCAGGCTGGCCTCAAACTCACATTGATCTGCCTGCCTCTGCCTCCCAGAGTGCTGGGATTAAAGGCGTGCACCACTATGCCCGGCTAGAGGCTTTTTTCCCCCACCAAATATGTTCTTTTTTTTTTTATATATATATATTTTATTTAACTTTAATCTATGTACATTGGTGTGAGGGTGTCAGATCTTGGAGTTACAGACAGTTGTGAGTTGCCATGTGGGTGCTGGGAATTGAACCCGGGTCCTTCGGAAGAGCAGGCAGTGCTCTTAACCACTGAGCCATCTCTCCAGCCCCAAATATGTTCTTTTTTAAAGCTACCCCAACCATCTATAAGCTTTGTATTAAAGTACAGGATTCCTCAAAGTATGGAATAAAGATGGTGACTTTCACAGCTTACCTTGAGTGAAGCATCAGCAGGTGAGTTACAGCCTTTCACTGAGAAATCTCCTTTTTGCAATTCCTAGTCCAAGAGAAATTATTTTCTTCTAGATAAAAGGGTATTTGATTCTTAACTGGATGGTTTACACTGTAAAGATGTTTTTGTAGCACTTCTCACTACCAGTGCAGGTTTTTCTTGTGGTTTGTTCCTGGCAGGTTGGTGGTATAGGAACATAACCACTATGCCGCTGTGACTGGTGTCCTCCAGCATTGAGTGCCCAGCAGAGATAGATAATCTGGTGATGGTGGTGTGTGTGTGTGTGTGTGTGTGTGTGTGTGTGTGTGTGTGTAAGAGGGCACCACACATTGTTTTCACTTAGCTCCATTTTTAGGGTTGGAACTTATTCTTCACTAGAGATGGTGGCTGCTCTTAGTGTCCGTGTCTTAACTGGCAGCACAGTGTTTTTAGGGCAGGTAATTCAGGTCTCAATTCAACTCTTCATTAGTGCAGAGATGGCTGCAGCCTGCAGTGTAAAAGACAGTCCATATAGAGCCTTCTATGGATCCCAGTTTCATAAAACATAGCTGTGTGGAGATTAGGAAGATTGTTTTTGTGGGCTTTCTAAAGTTTTTCTAAGGATTTAATATTCATGAGAAATTACGAAATTTAGTAATTGGAGTTTGTTTTGTGTTGGCCAACTACTCCTGGACATAGGCCTGCCCTGAAGTGTGGTTGATTACCCAGTGAGACTTTTCCCTTTGCCATCTGGTATCCATTGCAGATAGCTTGTTGATTAGGGCTGGAGCCTGTGTCCACACCCTTTCACAGTGCCGCGGCCCTGGCTGGCTGGAACCTGTGTAGGTCTTGAGCATGCTGTCACAGTCTCTGTGAGTTCATACGCACATCAGCCCTGTTGTTTCTGGAAGGCACCTTTTCTTTGAAATCTCCACTACCTATGGCTCACAATTTTTCCACCTCCTCTTTCAAATAGCTCCCTGGTTCTTGAGGGGAGTATCAGTTATTTTTTCTAAATTAATATTAACTGAGAAAGTACTAAGTCCTTGGGCCTGGGATGTATCTCAGTTGGTAGGGTACTTATGTGGCTCTTGGTTTGATCCCCAGTGTGGCAGTGCATGTCCACAATCCCAGCCCTTGGGAGGTGGGACAGGAGGTCAGTGTTGATTCCAAGGCAGCCTAGACTATCTGAGACCTTGTCTCCAGAAAAGAAGTACTGATTACCAAGTTTCTTGGGTCTCAGTGACTTTCCTTTAAATGAACTCCAGTTTTGTGTCAGTTATGAGTAGTAAGTGTGTGTAATGCTTCCTTAATGCACCTGACAGGATGCTTCTATGCAAACCTTCACATTGAGAAATCCTGACTTTCCCAGAGTTCTTAGCCCAGTGCCAACATGGACAGTGGCGTGCCAGCGAAGTCATGGTTCTCAGTGCCGGAGATGAGGAAGGGATAAAGGAAAGGTGTCGCATGGGAAAAGAGGGTCCATGTGGTGATGGTGGCCATCATGATACAGTATTGGTCTGTTTCAGATTTTAACGGGGAAAAAAGATGAAAGAAAAGCCCGGGCATTTGTAACAAGTCATTTGGTGTGGGGTGTGAGGTGAATGCCTTCGTCTATGCTGTGCTTGGCAGAAAGCTGGGAGGGAGGGGCCAAGCTTTCTCCCTTTCCTACTGCCCAGTCACCGTACTTGGTGAGACGTCCTCAGGTGAGGGCAGTGCAGTTCTTAGAGCAGTTGAATTCCACTAAGACACAGGGTGCTCCTAATTTGCACTGGTAGTTTGAGATGTATCGGTCTGTCTGCAGAAGCATGCACATTCAGATGCCCCTGACAGTTGGCCAGTGTCCACCAGTGTGGCACAGCACAGCATGCTGCTCAGGAGCTCAGCAGGCCGGTCCAGCACTTCCTGAGCTCTGCGATTTGATTCCTCACCTGTGTTTACTGTGTAGTAACCAGCAACTCACAGGCACCAAGAAACTGATTCAAGATTTATTGAAATGTGCCACCTGACATAGCATGTAGGCTGTCTGTAGATAAGCTTCTAGGTAGAAGGCGTTTGCCGCCTTCCCAATTATTAACAATTAAATAATCGAGTATTTTTCCTCAACTTCAAAAATTTTTGTAGAAGTAGATTGTCAAGTTTTTGGGTTTGTTTGTTTTTGTTTTACTATTTAGAAGATGTAATAATTTATAGAGAAAAAGGGAGAACACACACAGTTTTGGAGACAGTCCATAACTCTGGCTAACATGGAGCTTACTTTGTAGACCAGGCTGACTGGACCGTGTGGTGATCCTCCTGCCTCTTCCTCCCCAGTGCTGAGGTCACAGGTGTATGCCATCAAGCTTGGCCTTTTACAAAAAGAGTATTTGGTAATACTTTCTCAAACATCATAACATTCTGTATGTGGGGTTTGGGCATATGCAGACTTTGACTTCTGTATTTACCCGGAGTATGTATGACAGGACTGATCCAAATGTGTTTCGTACCTACTGCTAATGACCTCTTCAAGTTACTCTCATGGGTGCTGGAATTTCACCAAAGTTGCAGGATTGCCTTCCAGTTCTTCCTGCCTGAGGATTATGTCATTGGGCGTGCCTTCCGAGCCAGCCTGAGCCGCTCTCTGCTGCACTGCAGTGCTCCTAGTGTTGAACTGCAGCATTTGCTAGAAATCCCTGACTCACCCTGGAGTGGGCCCTTCCTGCTTGCTTAGGAAGTGCAGGCAGCAGGTTGAGCCCCGCGTCTGACTGCGTCTTTTCTGTGATTGCATTTGTATGAATGATGACCACTGGGGAAGAAATGCTTCAAAGTTTTCAGTTGTGCCAAGGGTTTCTTTTAGTGATTATAGAATCCCCTTTTATTGTCTGTGTTACTTGAGTGTTATTTGATGATGCATTTTATATGGTTGTGGAAAGTTTAGAAAAACCAACAGAGACAGGAGATATCTATATATATGTGGGGGTTTTGCTGTTGTTTTTTGTTTTGTTTTTTGAGACAGGGTTTCCCTGTGTTAACAACCCAGTCTATCCTGGAACTCACTCTGTAGGCCAGACTGGCCTCAAACTTCTCAACTGCTGGAACTAAAGGCGCTCACCACCATACCCAGCGAGACAGTACTTCATAAGCCAGTGCCTTGACAGCTATAGTCCAGGGCATGCCTTGATGTGCACTGTCATATGCTTGCAGTGGATACCAACTCCCACATAATGACAGTAGTTATTTTAAAAACAAGAGGTTGTCCTAGGCATACTAGAATGTTCTGCCACCCACTTCTTCCTCCCCTTCCTAAAATGATATAAAAAACAATTGTTTGGAAAATAATGTCTCTTGGATAGATATATTACATATCATGCTTTTTTAAGTCTGAATTTTGTTTTTAAAGTTAGCTTACAAAGAAATTATTTTCATATAGTTTTTGTCTACATAGGTGTCATTTTACCTTTTTTGTTCCCCAGTGCTCTCCCCTGCTCCCCAAATAATTCCTACTTGTTTTCATCTCACATATATGCCATTACCCTTTTTACTCTCAACTCCCTTAAGAGTGCTTCCCCTCCCCCCACAGTCCCCTTTCAACCCCCTCCCCCCAACTTAAACCCAAAGCCCACATAAGAGAGGAGACATTTTGTCTTTACTCTGGTTAAAGTTGTACGGTTAAAATTGACAAAGCATATAGCATTTGCTCTGGCTCTGTATTTTATACCTGAATTTCAAGGTCTAATTGCTAAAAGAAGCCTTGTAGACGACGCAGTTCAGTGTGCCATGGCCTTTGCTGCTCATGAATTTGAAGCCCACACCACTCGGCCTCCGTTAGCATCTCGTGTTAGGTTTGTTGCCTTTCACCTACCTCATGGCTTCAAAATGAAGGGGAGGCTGCTGTGGAGGCTCGTGCCCTTAATCTCAGCACTCCGAAGGCAGAAGCCAGTGGAGGTCTGATTTCCATAGTGAGTCCTAGGCCAGCCAGAGCTATACAGTGAAACCCTGTCTCTAGGGGTCAGGGGAGAAGAAAGGGGATATAAAAAAGGAAATGTATTAAATAATCCTGTTAAACAAACCTGTAAATTGTAGACTTTGCTAATGTTGATATTTCATACTATGAGTCATTGTGGAAATAATTCACCTAGAATGTTCACATGCCTTGGAGGTTATTGATAGAGAAGTTGGCATTATCTTTTAGACTTAATCTTTTATTTTGAGACAGTCTCACGATATAGCCCTGCTAGCTTCAAACTGACTGTGTAGATCTAGCTGGCTTTAAACTCACAGAGATCCACCGTCCTGTGCCTCCCAGATGCTAGGATTAAGTGCCTATGGCACTACATCCAGATCATTCTTACAGTTTTTTCCTTAATTCTGATTTTTAATATGGAAGTCTGGTTCACATGCCTCTTGAAGCTGTTACTGCTACGTTCCAGTAAGCTTGCTGTGTGGTGTGGCCTGTGTGCTGTGTGGGTCCCACATGGTCCATGCTTTTGATTAGCTTAGGTGGAAGAGGGACTGGCAGGTGCTTGACAGAGCAGCTGGGTGTTAGCAGGCTTCCAGGGTCTGGCCCTGCTGTGTGCTGGTGGAAGGCTTATGTAGACGTGCAGGCGTCAGCATTCTCATGGGCGCTCTCCAGCTGAGTGCCTTGGAGAGCATTACTTGGTACCTGGAAAACAGGGCTGACTGTGTGACATGGAAATGCCTGCCATGTCATGTATTAAGAGCTGAGTATGCAGCTGAGCAGACCACACTTGGAATGGGGAGAGACTTGACTTTTTGGGACCCAGAGGGTGAGTCTAGAGGCCAGGGACAGTGAGAAACTATTGGTACTGCCCACATCTCTGAGACTTCACTTGTGTTCCCAGGCACTCAGTATTGCCTGGAAGATACAGAGAAGGCAGCCTCCTTGTCCCCAAGGTCACACAGCAAATAAATGCTTAATTTAAGAGTCACGAAAACGTATTTTTTAATCGGGTTGTAATCTGAATAAATTATATTAATAAACAAATAAGAAAAATGAGAAATTTCTTATCAATGTGGTTGATATTTTGATTTGTAGAGGACGTTGGTGATGAAGGAGAAGAGGAGAAAGAATTCATTTCCTATAACATCAGCACAGACATTCATTACGGGGTGAAGTCCAATAGGTAAGTAGCATGAGCGGCACGATGATGGTGGGCCGCACACGTGATAGGACGCAGGCGAGATGCCTAAGTCAGGGTGCATTATGATGGTGGGCCGCACACGTGATAGGATGCAGGCGAGATGCCTAAGTCAGGGTGCATTATGATGGTGGGCCACACACGTGATAGACGCAGGCGAGATGCCTAAGTCAGGGTGCATTATGATGGTGGGCCGCACACGTGATAGGACGCAGGCGAGATGCCTAAGTCAGGGTGCATTATGATGGTGGGCCGCACACGTGATAGGACGCAGGCGAGATGCCTAAGTCAGGGTGCGTTATGATGGTGGGCCACACACGTGATAGACACAGGCGAGATGCCTAAGTCAGGGTGCATTATGATGGTGGGCCACACACGTGATAGACACAGGCGAGATGCCTAAGTCAGGGTGCATTATGATGGTGGGCCACACACGTGATAGACGCAGGCGAGATGCCTAAGTCAGGGTGCATTATGATGGTGGGCCGCACACGTGATAGACGCAGGCGAGATGCCTAAGTCAGGGTGCATTATGATGGTGGGCCGCACACGTGATAAGACGCAGGCGAGATGCCTAAGTCAGGGTGCATTATGATGGTGGGCCACACACGTGATAGACGCAGGCGAGATGCCTAAGTCAGGGTGCATTATGATGGTGGGCCGCACACGTGATAGGACGCAGGCGAGATGCCTAAGTCAGGGTGCATTATGATGGTGGGCCACACACGTGATGATAGGACGCAGGCGAGATGCCTAAGTCAGGGTGCATTATGATGGTGGGCCACACACGTGATAGGACGCAGGCGAGATGCCTAAGTCAGGGTGCATTATGATGGTGGGCCACACACGTGATAGATGCAGGCGAGATGCCTAAGTCAGGGTGCATTATGATGGTGGGCCACACACGTGATAGACACAGGCGAGATGCCTAAGTCAGGGTGCATTATGATGGTGGGCCACACACGTGATAGACACAGGCGAGATGCCTAAGTCAGGGTGCATTATGATGGTGGGCCGCACACGTGATAGACGCAGGCGAGATGCCTAAGTCAGGGTGCGTTATGATGGTGGGCCACACACGTGATAGACGCAGGCGAGATGCCTAAGTCAGGGTGCATTATGATGGTGGGCCACACACGTGATAGATGCAGGCGAGATGCCTAAGTCAGGGTGCATTATGATGGTGGGCCACACACGTGATAGACGCAGGCGAGATGCCTAAGTCAGGGTGCATTATGATGGTGGGCCACACACGTGATAGACGCAGGCGAGATGCCTAAGTCAGGGTGCATTATGATGGTGGGCCACACACGTGATAGACGCAGGCGAGATGCCTAAGTCAGGGTGCATTATGATGGTGGGCCATAGGTCTGCTGCATGGACACACGTGATAGGACGCAGGCGAGATGCCTAAGTCAGGGTGCATTATGGCACTTTCCAGTTTTCTGTACATGGTGCTGGTCTTAACGTTTGAGCTGTTATGTGCTTACTAGTAGGTTCGGGTTTCCATCAGATTTTATTCTTTGCTTTAATAACAATCTCTGCTTTTATCTTACATTCATCATTATAAGTGAGTAGAAAACATTCTTGTGTATTCTTTTCAGGACAGATCCTTCAAGCTAGTATTACTGTTTCATAAGAAAGGCATCAGAGTTTTAATGCACTATGTGGTGGCGCACGCCTTTAATCCCAGTACTCAGGAGGCAGAGGCAGGCGGGTCTCTGTGAGTTAGAGGCCAGCCTGTCTATAAAATGAGTGCAAGACAGCCAGGGCTACACAGTCTTTGGCAGAAGGGAGGGAGGAATGTTTTAATGCATGTTGCCAGATTTTCCACCTTCTAGAACGTTTATATCAACTTTTAATTCCAGTAGAAACTTTCAAGTTTCCATATGTGAAAACTGTCATTATTCTGCACTGGCAGTCAAAACTTCTTAGGCAGTTTCAAGACTACAGAGCTGTTGCTGAGTATAGTGGCACTTACTGTAACCCCAGCTATGAGGAGGCTGAAGCTAGGGATCTAATGCTCAGGGCTAGCCTGGTCTACAGAGAAGGGCTAGCCTGGTCTACAGAGAAGGGGAGACCTGTCTCAAAAGAAAAAGAAATAAGGGGAAAGGGCTGCAGAAGACTAGTGTGGATATTGTGTGGGTGGTGGGTAGAACTCTCAGGTAGGGGTTGCTAGTGTCTGCCACGCATGGAGTGGGCAAGCACGGAGATAGAAACTGACTGACAGCACAGCAGCAACACATATGTCAGTGTTCCTTCAGTCCCCATCTCTTGCAGTACTGAAAGCTCTCTATCACTGGGCACGTCACAGAACAGTCTACAGGAATCTTTACTTGCGCTATGGGGTTCCGGGGTGGAGGATGGGGGAGTTGAACCCAGGTTGGTTTGGCATCAGGGGCCCTTACACACTGAACCGTCTCATTGGCCTGTGTGCTGTATTTAGGGAAATGGGAGGACTAATGAAGTAGTGTCCAGAGGCGGGAAGAGAAGTCAAAAAATATGAAGTGGAGCTTAGAGAAATGGCCAGTTCAGTGAGTGCAGCTTTTCTTTGTGAAAGCTGACAAGACAGGTGACAGGTCCATGGTGTGTGTTAGTGCAGGTAAGATTGACCCTCGGCTTACAGTTGCTGGAGTGGGTTGGGGTTTGTTGTTGTTTTTGGCTTTTTGTTTTGGTCTAGTTTTTTGTTTGTGTGTGGTTTTTTTTTTTTTAAGACAGGTTTTTCTTATAGCCTTGGCTGTCCTGGAACTCTTTGTAGACCAGGCTAGCCTCAAATTCAGAGTTGGTTAGTTTTAAGCCAGAACTGTGAATTGTGCCAGTGTCCAGTCGCTAACTTTGCCTGGTGTCATGGGGACATGCTATAACTATATCATGATACAGGATGCAGGCATCCTCCCACAGTGGGCAAGGAAAAGCACGGTTCACACTGGGTGGTTGGTTAGTCTGAGGCAGGCTCTCACTCTGTGTTTCTGGCTGGCCTGAAACTCTCAGGGATTCTCCTGCTTCCACCTCCGTGCTGGGATTAGAGGCGAGCGCCACCACACCTAGCTCCTGTTCTTAGTATAATTTCCAGTTACCAAGTTTTAATTTGTTTTCAACACAAAAACTACAGTGGTTAAAACTATTTAAGAATGGTTCTGATTTCTTCTTTTGCTTTTTAGCTTGGCTTTCATCAAGCGAGCCCCTGTGATTGATGCAGATAAGCCAGTGTCCTCCCAGCTTCGGGTCCTCACTCTCAGTGAAGACTCGCCGTACGAAACCCTGCACTCCTTCATCAGCAATGCGGTGGCGCCTTTCTTTAAGTCCTACATCAGAGAGTCTGGCAAGGCAGACAGGTGAGAACTGCTTGCTTACTGCAGCTTGGCTCCATCGAGTCACAGAGGTGCATCTCGCTGACACTTAGCAGACCTTAAATAATGGGCTGTGGGGCCAGCACAGTGCTCTGACTTTGAGACACTTTCTGTCTTTGTAGGGATGGTGATAAGATGGCTCCTTCAGTTGAAAAAAAGATTGCGGAGCTTGAGATGGGGCTCCTTCACCTGCAGCAGAACATTGAGATCCCAGAGATCAGCTTGCCCATCCATCCCATTATCACAAACGTTGCAAAGCAATGCTACGAGCGTGGGGAAAAGCCTAAAGTTACAGATTTTGGTGATAAGGTTGAAGACCCAACTTTTCTTAACCAATTACAGTCTGGAGTTAATCGGTGGATCCGAGAAATTCAAAAGGTAAGGGCACCATAACTGAAAGCCTGTGTGAGATGGTTTGCCCTTTTTTTTTGGGGGGGGGGGTTTTTGCAGGGGGGGTTGTTGTTGTTGTTTTTTGTTTTTTCGAGACAGGGTTTCTCTGTGTAGCCTTGGCCATCCTGGACTCACTTTGTAGACCAGGCTGGCCTCGAACTCACAGCGATCCGCCTGCCTCTGCCTCCCGAGTGCTGGGATTAAAGGCGTGCACCACCACGCCTGGCGAGATGGTTTGCCCTTTAATGTCTATGGGGACCAGCCCCAAGGTCTTCTGTTGTGATGGTAGGAGCCCCTCCTGCTTCTAGGGCTGCTCATGCGGGGCCAGATCCTGGGCAGGTAGTGAGGACATGTGAGCCGTTTAACCCAGCCATCTTGCCAGGCTTCAGACCAAACCCTTCATGTGTATAGGAGAGGGATTGACTTGGAGCTTACCAGGTGGTGTCATCTTGTTTTCAAAGGTAACCAAACTTGACCGAGATCCAGCATCGGGAACTGCCTTGCAGGAAATCAGCTTTTGGCTCAACTTGGAACGTGCACTGTACCGCATCCAGGAGAAGCGGGAGAGCCCAGAGGTCCTTCTGACCCTGGACATCTTGAAACATGGCAAACGCTTCCATGCCACTGTCAGCTTTGACACTGACACAGGTAAAAGCCAAAGCCGGCAATCTGACACATAAGTTACTGGCTTTACTTCTTAAGGTCTTTGACGATTTAGATGAAAGTTAGTAGATGCAGTTGGGATCAGACCCAGGTCTGGCTTTGTATGTGTCAGACAAGTGCTGTAGCAGTGGACACATCTTAGACACTACTAGTCTAACTCTTAACTCTTTCTCTCCTGTTACTAACTCATCTTGCCCTCAGTTTTACAGGATAAAGTTCTAGGGCTGTCCTCCCTACTTTCTTTCCTCTTCGTGGCTTTTGAGAAACCAGGACAGTTTTTAGGCCTGAGGATAGTGAGCCCTGGGACTTGCCCTCCCGTCTCTTCACTGTGTGGTTGCTGGGTAGTCAGGTGAGCTTTCAGTCAAGGCAGGAGATGGTGGTTGCCCAGTGCTGAGTGGGCAGGAAGCATCAGTATTGCTTTTCCTCTTCCTTTCCCTCCTCCACTTTCTCCTTAGCCCAATGGTCAGTAAGTGCAGGGCCAGGCATGGCGCACAGTCTCAGTACATCCTCTGCCTGCCTGCAGCATTGAGAACTGCCACAGTGTCCCTCGGGCACTGAGCTTACTAGGCTATCCCCCAACCCAGTCATGGCCATTCTCAACTGCATAGCAGGACCCTTGTTTCACAAAGACCAAGAGATACGAATATGCTTGCCCAGCGAACATGGGTCTTAACGTCTGGTCCCCGATTCTATAATAGATTAACTAATTTGTTTTTTAATAGGAACACTGGGAGTGCCACTATGCCTAGCTTCAACTCTGCCCTTAAAAAAGCAAAATTGAGTCTACGCTAGGGTGTTGATTTTTTTTTTTTTTTCAAATACCATGAATAATTGTTCTGTAACTAAAATATTTGCAATGTCAACCCTTTCTTTCAATCTAGGTCTCAAGCAGGCGCTGGAGACGGTGAATGACTACAACCCTCTGATGAAAGACTTCCCTCTCAACGACCTGCTGTCTGCCACTGAGCTGGACAAAATAAGGCAGGCACTTGTTGCAATTTTCACACATCTGAGAAAAATCCGAAACACAAAATACCCCATTCAGCGGGCCCTGCGTCTTGTGGAGGCAATTTCCAGAGACTTGAGTTCTCAGCTGCTCAAAGTCTTGGGCACTAGGAAGTTGATGCATGTAGCTTATGAAGAGTTTGAAAAGGTAAGTCATGTTCTTGGAAAACCGCCCTGAACCAGTGATGAGCGTGACGCAGTGACACGCCCATCTCCAAATTGCACCACAGGTCATGGTGGCTTGCTTCGAAGTCTTCCAGACCTGGGACGACGAGTACGAGAAGCTCCAGGTGCTGCTGAGAGACATCGTCAAGAGGAAGAGGGAGGAGAACCTGAAGATGGTGTGGCGCATCAACCCTGCCCACAGGAAGCTGCAGGCCCGGCTCGACCAGATGCGAAAGTTCCGTCGCCAGCATGAGCAGCTGAGGGCTGTCATTGTCAGAGTCCTGAGGCCACAAGTATGTCTGTCACAGAGGTTCACACACTCCTGTTTTGATGCCTTTTTTAAAGTAATTTTTAAAAAAGAATTACCTACTTTGGCTGGGTGCAGTGGTGGATTGTTGTGAGTTCAAAGCCAGCCTGGTCTACAAAGTAAATCCAGGACAGCCAAGGCTACACAGAGAAGCCCTGTCTTGAAACACTCCCTCCCCCCCAAAAAAGAGAAAGAATTAACTACTTTTACTTAGGGGGGTTTTCTGTTCTTGTTCTGTTTTGTTGTTTTTGTTTAGTTTTGGCTTGTCACCTGTGAGATCTGACACTGCATTATGTTGTTATAAGTGTCTGAACACTTAGTGTGCTCAGCATGGGTCCAGCTCAGAGGCAGAGCACTGCGCTAGTGTGTGTGAGGCCCTGGGTTCCCACCATTAAGGAATACAGACGAGCCAGTGCATAAGTGCTCCACCCAGTCCTTCTGCCCTTCACCTGACTACACTCGAGCCAGATACCCTGGGCGTTAGACTATAGTGGGTGATTTCAGCAGAGTCCTTCCACAGTGTACCCTAACAAATTATCGGTAATTACTGTTTATCTCTGACCTTTATTAAAACAATTTTGTGGTTCCTTTTTTTCTTTATATACTTTTGGGTTAGGGTATTTTGTTTTGTTTATTTTTTTTTTTTTTCTTTTGTCCCATCGTGGGGATTGAACCCACGGTCCTGTGCATGCTAGTCAAATGTCCTGTTGCTGAGCTACATCCTAGTCCTGTGTATGCACTTCTCTTCATTCCCTCTCCTTTTTCACCAATTCTTTCCTTTTTAAAAAAAGGAATACAATAAAGACTGAAATGTGCAAGGAGATTTTTTTGTAATGTGGTCATGGTTGAATTGTGATTATAAAATAATAAAGGCTTAAAAGTCTGTATTTGCTGCATGAAAATCCTGTGCTATGCATATGACAAATTTTGCAAATATTCTTTTCTTCCTAATCTTTCTTTTAGGTCACAGCAGTTGCACAACAGAACCAAGGAGAGGCACCTGAGCCCCAAGACATGAAAGTGGCTGAGGTCCTGTTTGATGCTGCAGATGCCAATGCTATCGAAGAGGTGAATCTGGCCTATGAGAACGTCAAGGAGGTAGACGGGTTGGATGTTTCCAAAGAAGGTACGGAGGCCTGGGAGGCCGCGATGAAGCGGTACGACGAGAGGATCGACCGCGTGGAGACCCGCATCACTGCCCGCCTCCGAGACCAGCTGGGCACAGCCAAGAATGCCAATGAGATGTTTAGGATTTTCTCCAGGTTCAACGCGCTGTTCGTCCGCCCACACATCCGAGGAGCCATTCGTGAGTACCAGACCCAGCTGATCCAGCGTGTAAAAGATGACATCGAATCTCTGCACGACAAGTTCAAGGTCCAGTACCCGCAGAGCCAAGCTTGTAAAATGAGTCATGTCCGTGACTTGCCCCCAGTGTCAGGGTCTATCATCTGGGCTAAACAGATTGACAGACAGCTCACCGCCTACATGAAGCGAGTGGAGGACGTCCTGGGCAAGGGCTGGGAGAACCATGTGGAAGGGCAGAAGCTGAAGCAGGATGGAGACAGCTTTCGTATGAAGCTCAACACCCAGGAGATCTTCGATGACTGGGCAAGGAAGGTTCAGCAGCGCAACCTGGGCGTCTCAGGTCGCATCTTCACCATCGAGAGTGCCCGAGTGCGGGGCCGCACTGGGAACGTCCTCAAGCTAAAGGTGAACTTCCTTCCAGAGATCATAACGCTCTCCAAAGAAGTCCGGAACCTCAAGTGGCTTGGTTTCCGAGTGCCACTTGCAATTGTGAACAAAGCTCACCAGGCCAACCAGCTCTACCCGTTTGCCATCTCCCTGATCGAGAGTGTCCGCACTTACGAACGTACCTGTGAGAAGGTGGAGGAGCGCAACACCATCTCGCTGCTGGTGGCCGGCCTGAAGAAGGAGGTGCAGGCCTTGATCGCAGAGGGCATCGCCTTGGTGTGGGAGTCCTACAAACTCGACCCCTATGTGCAGCGCCTGGCAGAGACGGTGTTCAACTTCCAAGAGAAGGTGACTTGGCTTGACCCTCTGGTGCTTGTGGCTGGTCTAGTCACTGAGTCAGGGAGCACACTAGTTCTCTACAGCGGTCTGCAGGCTGGAAGCTAAGGCCACTGGGGCTGGGCAGGAGTGACAAAACTAACGGAGTGGGGCTTTGGGAATGCTGGCGAGCGACACCCTGGGAAACGCAGCTAGAGAAGGGCGTCGGCAGCTGGTAGGCGTATGGACACAGCTAGAGAGAGGTGTCTCAGGCCTGCAGTTGGAGCGCTTGTTCCCGTGGGCAGGCAGGGGGAGCGGCACCTGCAGTCCCAGCAGCTGGGGCTGGCTGTTTACAGAGGATCTCTCTGCCCTGAGCAGAGTTCTTCATGGGAAGAGGGTGAGTAAGCCGTAGAGCAAGCGGCATGTGCATGCTAAGTGTGCCCTCCTCCAGGTGGATGACCTCCTGATTATCGAGGAGAAAATAGACCTGGAAGTCCGCTCCTTGGAAACCTGCATGTACGATCACAAGACGTTCTCGGAAATCCTGAACAGAGTCCAGAAGGCGGTGGACGACCTGAACCTGCACTCCTACTCCAACCTGCCCATCTGGGTCAACAAGCTGGACATGGAGGTACATATCCCTGGTTCTGGAGCACTGCTTATCTCTGCTGCTCTGTGGGCGCGGGCCCGCTTTGGTGTGGCCCTTAGTTTGTCAGGAACGCATTTTTCTTAGCTATTTACTTGGCTGGTCCAGCCCCTCTAGCTAACACCACAGCCGAGTGCTGTGGGCCCTGTCCCCTGCAGCTCTCATCTGAGCAGGGTTGGGGCGCAGGGGAGAGTTCTTCCTTCTGCTGGAGAGTTGACAGCTTCCCATCAGTCTGTGCATATGCTTTAAGGGTTTTTTGTTTTTTATTTTCCTTCTTGGTGGCAGTGTTGGTGGTGCTGGGGTGGAATTCAGGGCCTTGCTTAGCACTGATCCACTCCTCACCTTGTAGCCCTCCAGGCCCCCTTCTCTGACAACTGCCCTCTTCACACCTAAGGCTGTAGAAGAGTGAAGCCAGGGCTGGGTGCTCTTTCTCATCAATGAGTTTGGAGAGGACATGTCACTAGAGAGGTCTAGGCAAGGGCCTATTTCATAGCAAAGGTTCCAGATTGAATTTGGTCCCCTTACCCCCAAACTTCAAGGATATGGTACAGAGGAAAGTTAATAGCCCGCAGGTACTGTGGTATCCCTCAGCCCACAGCACATTCCTGGGGTGTTGTGTGGCCTAGGGCACACTGGTGGCAAAGACATGCAGAGGTGCTGTCTGTCACACAGAGGACATTTGCCTGGTTCTGGACAGAGGGAAGGCTTTCTTCTACTTGGTGAAGAAAAATGGCTTCATCTCCAGGTTGGAATGTTTGTAGTTCCACGTCCAAAGCCACCTCCGAGCCCCCGCAACAACACTTAAGTGAGTTTTCCATCACAAGTAGCAGCTACCAAGAGCTAACTGATCTGCAGCGTGCTGTTAAGTCTCCTTAGGAGCTGGGCAGTCTGGCAAGTAGTTCACGAGTGAGTCCCAAAGGCGGAGGAATGCAGCTTAGAAGACAGGTGTGACGGAAGTGAGACAGGATTGGAGCTGAACACTCACTCGACTTTGGCACACCTGCCACCTTCTTACTCTCATGCTTTGTGAGCTGACCTTGAGAAGCAGCCACTCAGTGACTCCGCTTTCTTTGTAGATCGAAAGGATACTGGGTGTCCGTCTGCAGGCTGGCCTTAGAGCTTGGACCCAGGTCCTTCTCGGGCAAGCTGAAGATAAAGCAGAAGTCGACATGGACACAGACGCCCCACAAGTTAGTCACAAGCCTGGTGGAGAGCCAAAGATCAAAGTGAGTATCTCCTGTGGCACTCATCTGGGTATAGCACAAGTTCTCGCATTGAGAAGTATTTCTAGAAGCGGAGGCAAGAGGGTCACAAGTTCAAGGTCAGCCCAGGCTACGTAGTGAGACCCTTTCTCAAAAAACATCCTTGTGCCGGGTGGTGATGGCACACACCTTTAATCCCAGCACTCAAGAAGGCAGAGGCGGGCTGGAGAGATGGCTCAGAGGTTAAGAGCACTGTCTGCTCTTCCAGAGGTCCTGAGTTCAATTCACAACCATCTATAATGAGATCTGGTGCCCTCTTCTGGCAGGCAGGTGTTTACATTGTATACATTATAAATAAATAAATCTTTTAAAAAAGGGGGGGGGGGGGCAGAGGCAAGTGGATTTCTGTGAGTTTGAAGCCAGCCTGGTCTACAGAGTGAGTTCCAGGACTGCCAAAGCTACACAGAGAAACCATGTCTGGGGAAAAAAAAAGTGCTGTGAAGGCCAAGGTCAGAGGTGCAGCTCAGTGTTAGAGCACTTGCTTAGAATGTGGGAAGTCTAGACTGGGTGCATAGTGCTTATGAAGAAGTCACCGTGCGGGGAAAAGTCTGACAGACACCAAGGGTTTAACCAGATGGTGAACGTTAGCACCACCAGTGAAGTGGGTGCTACCTTGGGCTTGTTCTGTCTTGTGAAGGCTGCTGGACGGCTTTGTGCTTTCTTTGCAGATCTCCCGTCAGTTTAAAACAATTTCAAAATAGGAAGCTGTAAAAACCTTAAAAGTCTATTTTAGAAAGCATACCTAGGGGCATATGTACCATTGTATATTTGTGGAAGTCAGAGGGTACCTAGTGGGGGTCAGTGGGACCTAGGGTTCAGGCTCTTTGCCAAGGCTTAGCAACAGCCACCTTAATAGCTGGGCCGTCCCTCTCACTAGCCTGTAAGCTGCTGCTTCAAATATTGTATCCCAGGGAAATAATGATTGAAACTAAGTTAATAAATTCATTACCCAGTGGAGATGCAGTCAGAATTCTGACTAGCCTGAAGCACAGATGGTAGAAAGATCAGTCCCCATGTGGTTAGCAGCAGTGCCCACCTCCCACTGCCTCAGTGATAGTGTCTGTCAGGCCTCGGGGTTGTTTTATTGAGCGTGCGGCTTTCCATAAGTGCCCACACTGTGTTCTGACCCAGGACAGCTGGAGCAGATGAAGCAGTGCCTGCCCAGCCTCTTGTGGTCTTGGAGAGACCAGGAGTGCAACAGACAAAGTGACAGACCTTGTAGTTTGAGCCAGAGATGTCGCAGTTTAGACAAAGAATGTTGTTAAGACCCAAAACCATTTTATTGAAATATGTTGCTAAGTGAAAACAACACTTTTCTTTCCAGAACGTTGTTCATGAGCTAAGAATAACAAATCAAGTGATCTATTTGAATCCGCCCATCGAAGAGTGCAGGTACAAGCTCTACCAGGAGATGTTCGCCTGGAAGATGATTGTGCTGTCACTGCCCAGGATCCAGAGTCAGAGGTACCAGGTAAGCGTCCAGGGCCTCCAAGCACATGTCCTCTGACCAGCTCTCTTCTGGGACTCTGGTGCCACTTCTCAGGATGTGTCATTAAATAAGCCCTGTACCTGCCCTTTCATACTCAGGGTCACCAGATTCCTTGTCCTAAAGGAAAGCTTGGCATATGCAGCCTTTCTCATCACTTAAAAGTTTTCTTCATGAGCTTCTTTGCATTGGTACTCACTGTGGATCAAGTTTGCCTCAAATTCAGATTCACCTACCTCTTCCTTCTGAGCTCTGGTATTGAAAGTGTCTGCCATGCCAGGTGTGATAGCGCACGCCTTTAATCCCAGCACTTGGGAGGCAGAGGCAGGTGGATCACAGTGAGTTTGAGGCCAGTGTGGTCTACAAAGCGAGTCAAGGACAGCCAAAGCTACACAGAGAAACACTGTCTCGAAAAACCAAAAAAAAAAAAAAGTATCTGCCACTTTTTAAAAAAGATTTATTTATTATGTATACAGTGCTCTGCCTGCATGTATACCTGCCCGCCAGAAGAGGGCATTAAATCACATTATAGATGGTTGCAAGCCACCATGAGGTTGCTGGGAATTGAACTCAGAACCTCTGGAAGAGCAGCCAGTATTCAGAACCACTGGGTCGTCTCTCCAGCCCCCAAACACACCTTTGACTTTGAGAATAAATGTCACTCTTCAAGGGTTTGTTTGTTGTTTTAGTTTTATTTATTTGGGGTATGTTTGTGCATACACACACTCTTTTTCTCATGTCACAGTGAGAAGGTGCAGGTCAGGTGCCTGTATCTCCTTCCACCTGTACATAAACAGTGAATAGACTAAAACCATTCCCTGGCCCTCCCTGTGCTCCCTACCGTCTTCCTGCTTGTTCTGCATAGACTAGCTTCCCGGGGGAGTGTATGTGCATGTCCTTTGTCTCTGCTACAGAATGAGCCTTCATGTGTGTGCAAGTTTCTGTTTGTTGTACTTAGATTGGGGCCTAGCATGTAGCAGGCACTCGGGCAGCTCAGCTGAGCCGAGCGCTGCTTACATTCCTCAGCTGCTCTCACCTTGTGCCGTCAGGACCTCCATGTTTTCCGGTTGGTGGTTACTCTGCTGTTCCTTTTATTGACTTAAGGAGTTAAATATAAGCCGGGCGTGGTGGCGCGCGCCTTTAATCCCAGCACTCGGGAGGCAGAGGCAGGTGGATCGCTGTGAGTTCGAGGCCAGCCTGGTCTACAAAGTGAGTCCAGGATGGCCAAGGCTACACAGAGAAACCTGTCTCGAAAAAAACCAAAAAAAAAAAAAAAAAAAAAAGGAGTTAAATATAACCAGGTTTCTCATTGCTGGTGGCTAAGGAAAATAGATATCATTTTTTGGGGGGAGGGGTTTCCAGACAGGGTTTTCTCTGTGTAATAGTTCTGGCTGTCCTGGAACTATCTTTGTAGACCAGTCTGGCCTCAAATTCACAGCGATCCTCCTGCCTCTGCCTCCCGAGTGCTTAGATTAAAAGCGTGAGCCACCACATCCAGCATTAGATATTATATCTTAATGTTTTTTGATGGTGACTTCTTTTTTTTTTTTTTTTTTTGAGTCACTTTTGGTAAGTGAATGATGACTGAGATTGGTGTTGTAAACACCGTTTAACATGGTGTCACCTCTGATTGGTCAGGTGGGAGTGCACTATGAGTTGACTGAGGAAGAGAAATTCTATCGGAATGCACTGACACGCATGCCTGATGGCCCCGTCGCCCTGGAAGAGTCGTACTCCGCGGTCATGGGCATTGTGACTGAGGTTGAGCAGTACGTTAAGGTAAGATGCTCTGACTCCACCCAAATGCTGGCTACTCTATTGTAGAGGTGTAAGAGCATGAGAGACGGGCTGGGGTGTAGCCGAGAGGTCCTGGGTTCAATCCTCGGCACCACCAAAAGGAGAAGAAAGAAAGAAATTACTGGGAAGCTGATTGCTCTTGACAGATAATAAGGCTCATTGAGCAACACCTGCTTTATTTATTGGTTTGTTAGTTATCTGTCCACTGTCTATTTGTTTGTTTATGTTGAGGCAGATCTCACTCCTTATTCTAGCCCTGACTGGCCTGGAATTCTTTGTCTCGTGAGAGCTGGGGTTACAATGTGTGTCACCAACCTGGCTGAGTCTTACTATGTAGCTTTGGCTGGTCTGGAGCTATGTAGACCAGATTTACCTCGAATACTCGAGATCCACCTGTGTCTGCCTATGAGTGCTGGGATTAAAAGTGTGTGCTACAACACCCATCGATTTTTTGCTTATTTTAAAGCCAAAAGTGAATGGTAGGATAAATCTTTTGTGGTTTTAACTATGGTTTTCAAGAGAAATAAATTTCCACCTTTTGCTGTATAAATTCTGAAGCTCCGCAGTGAGGTTCTCCAGTGGTGTGAAACCATGAATTTGGACTGTGGCATAGTGGTTACTGGTATATTAATAGACTACAGAACTACAAACGAATTGAGCTGTGTTTCTTACTTACAGGTTTGGCTTCAGTACCAGTGTTTATGGGATATGCAGGCGGAAAACATTTACAACCGGCTTGGGGAAGACCTCAACAAGTGGCAAGCTCTCCTGGTCCAGATCAGGAAAGCCAGAGGAACCTTCGACAATGCAGAAACCAAGAAAGAGTTTGGGGCCAGTGGTGATAGATTATGGCAAGGTGAGCTTGGCTTCTTCTCAAGAGGAGGCAGGAGGCTGGAAAAGCAAGTTGGAGCTTAAACACACACTCCAGGGAAGAACTGACCAAGTGCTGCCATCCACCTCCCCTGCAGGTCCAGTCCAAGGTGAACTTGAAGTATGACTCCTGGCATAAGGAGGTACTCAGCAAATTTGGGCAGATGCTGGGATCAAACATGACAGAATTCCATTCCCAGATCTCAAAGGTGAGAGGAGTGGGGATGTTGCCCAGAGAACTGGCAGCCTCAGGTTAAGCCTGGCACCATGGTAAAAATACCCTCTCTCCAACAGTCTCGCCAAGAGCTGGAGCAACACTCAGTGGACACGGCCAGTACCTCTGACGCAGTGACTTTCATCACCTATGTGCAGTCTCTAAAGCGGAAGATCAAGCAGTTTGAGAAGCAAGTTGAAGTGAGTCTTCACATTTGACTCATGGTCAGGCTGTTAGTATCTTGTATCCTAGGGACGCTGAGAGACCACCACCTAAAGGAACGTTTCTCACAGTGCACTCGCAGCTGCACTGTGCTTGTTAGAACACACCGTGGAAAGCTTGGTGGTGGCTGCACCTCTAAGCCCATCATTCGGGAGGCTTAGGCAGGAGAATTGTGAATAAGAGGCTGGTGGGGAGCAGAGATGAGGTGGGTAAGTTACCTGCCGTTAAGCCCAGTGACCTGAGTTTTCCCTAGAACCTTGTGGGAAAAGGAGAGAACCAACTTGGACCAATTGTCCTCTGCCTTGCACACACATGCTATGGCACATGTGCCCACACTCATACATACATGCATGCACATGATAAATGTAGCACCATGGGAGGCTAGGAGTCTGCACTTTAGAAAGCTCTGTGGGTGATTGTTATGCACAGTTCAGTTTGAGAGTCACTGTCTCTTCTTTTTTATTTATTTAAGATACTTATTTTTTATGTGTATGAGTACGCTGTCTTCATCCATCGGATCATAATACAGATGGCTGTGAGCCACCATGTGGGTACTGGGAATTGAACTCAGGACCTCTAGAAGAACAATCAGTGCTCTTAACCGCTGAGGCATCTCTCCAGCCCCGAGAGTCACTGTCTCTTAAAATCTTCTAAAATCTGTTCCTGTTTTCAAGTGCTTGAGATTTGAGATAGAGCGAGGGAGTACAGTGCCGAGTACTCTCTGTCCACATGGTGGTGTTAGGTACAGTGGTGGGCCGCTCCAGGCTCTCCACTATGCCCTCTAACTGCAGTAACCTTGAGGAGGACAGTTGTGGAAGAGTAGATGCTTTGATCTGTGTGTTCTGTAGTCACAGGAAACAATTTGGTTTCTCTCTCTCTCTCCTTTTTTTTTTTTTTTAACTTTTTTGAGACAGGGTTTTTCTGTACAACCCTGGCTGTCCTAGACTCATTTTTTACACCAGGCTGGCCTCGATCGAACTCACAGAGATCCATCTGGGTCTGCCTCCTGAGTACTGGGATTAAAGGCATGTGCCACCACCACTTGGCCAGCTTACTTTCTTGTTTAGATGTTGACAGGAGCTTCTCCTACTGTTATAGAAAAATAAATAAATAAATAAATAATATATGTACATCTTTTAACTCTCAAAGCTCTACCGCAATGGTCAGCGTCTTCTGGAAAAGCAGAGGTTCCAGTTCCCGCCCTCTTGGCTTTACATTGACAACATCGAGGGTGAGTGGGGGGCCTTCAATGACATCATGCGCCGGAAGGACTCTGCCATTCAGCAGCAGGTGGCAAACCTGCAAATGAAGATCGTGCAGGAGGACCGAGCTGTGGAGAGCCGCACCACCGATCTGTTGACTGACTGGGAGAAGACTAAACCTGTCACGGTGAGCTTTGCTAAGCTGGGCAGCCAGCAGCACCGCGCGGCGAGGGTTCTTTCTGTCAGACACCGGGCAGCCATGCTGGGGCTTAGCTTTTTAATACTGCAGATGGGTTTGGCCTTTGGCAACTAAAAGGCATGCTGGCAGCCAGTGGTGTAGGCTGAGGCAGGAGGATCACTTGAGTTGAGAGAGGTTAGGGCAGCATAACAAGGTAGTGACTGCTACAGTAAAAAGTGAGATGCTGGGAATACAGCTTACCCAGTATGTGGATGCTCTGAGTATTTGTAGATAGCCAGTGAGAAAGCCAGTATAGTCATTTATTTACCCAGAGTGGTAGTCATTTAAGACAGGAAGTAGTTTTATCTGTTAATGTCTATATGGGTGTGTTGCCTGCATGTGTGCCTGTGCACCATGGGCATTCAGTGCCTCTGGAGACCAGAAGAGGGCATCTGGTCCCCAGGAACTGGAGTCAAACAGGTACCAGCTGCCATGTGGGTGCAGCACCTTAGGAAGATAGCAGCCACTGCTTTTAACCACCAAGCTATCCCTCCAGCCCCCATCCCCAGGAGGTGTTTTGTTTTCCTGGCTTTTTGTTTGTTTGGTTTGGTTTTGGTTCTTTGAGACAGAGTTTCTCTGTGTAACAGCCCTGCCTGTCCTGGACTCTCTTTGTAGACCAGGCTGGCCTGGAACTCAGACATCGCCTGCCTCTGCTAGGATTAAAGGCATTTGCCACCACCGCCCAGCTTGTTTGCCTGTTTTTAAACTGTCCTTGGGCATACTTAATTGAATTTGATGTCTCTTAACACAGCTTAAGCTTTACGAGCAGGTGCTGGCTGTGTGCATCCTGGAGAGACACACTTCCTGTTTTGGCCCTCTACTATCTTAAAGCCCCAGTGTTCCCCTCTGCTGACCCAAATGCTGCCACTTGTTGTTTCAGGGCAATCTGCGCCCTGAGGAGGCTCTTCAGGCCCTGACCATATACGAGGGGAAGTTCGGCCGGCTGAAGGATGACAGAGAGAAATGTGCAAAGGCCAAGGAGGCATTGGAACTGACAGACACAGGACTCCTCAGCGGCAGTGAAGAGCGTGTGCAGGTACGGGCCTGCAAGTGGGAAGGCTGGAGACCTGCTCATCCCAGGGACCCTGCTAGACGCTGAGGTGGTTGTCTTTTTGTTCGAGTCCATGAGCTGCTTTACTGTCCCAAGTGTAAACTGCCTTGCTCTTCTTGACCACAGGTGGCCTTGGAAGAATTACAAGACCTCAAAGGTGTTTGGTCGGAACTGTCGAAGGTCTGGGAACAGATTGATCAAATGAAGGAGCAACCATGGGTCTCAGTTCAGCCTCGCAAGGTACTTGTTGAAATGGACGTCTGTGAGTCTGCATTCACAGTCACAGAAAGAACTGTGCAAGCTTACAAGCTGTCATTTATGTCCTACATGTTGCTTCATCCAGACTAAAACCTTGTTTTAGAGCCATTCAGATGGCTGTAGCTCTGTAGGTAAGAGCGCTTACTCAGCATGCACAATGCCTTAGGTTCAGTCCCCAGAACTCTGGGTGGTGGGGGCAGGTGTAAATTTGAGGCTAGCCTTGGATACGTGCATGAGGCCATGTATCAGAAAAAAAAATAACAATATACAGTGGTGGTGGCAGTATGTGTGTGTCTGTGTCTACCCCTGTGTCCGTGTGAATATGTGTATGTCTGTGTCTGCCTGTGTGTCCTTGTGTGTATGTGTACGTCTGTGTCTGCCTGTGTGTCCTTGTGTGTATCTGTGTCTGTTTGACTCCATTCTCTCGTGTCTCCTGATAGCTCCGTCAAAACCTAGATGGCCTCTTGAACCAGCTAAAGAACTTCCCTGCACGGCTTCGGCAGTATGCCTCCTATGAGTTTGTCCAGAGGCTGCTGAAAGGCTACATGAAGGTGGGTGACTGCCACACGTGGGTGTTGGATATCTTTTCAAAAGACGCCTGCTTACGTAACTGTTTGCCCCGAACAGATTAACATGTTGGTGATTGAGCTCAAGTCTGAGGCACTTAAAGACCGGCACTGGAAGCAGCTGATGAAGAGGCTGCACGTCAACTGGGTCGTGTCTGAGCTGACCCTGGGCCAGATCTGGGATGTTGACCTTCAGAAGAATGAAGCTGTTGTCAAGGATGTGCTGCTGGTGGCACAAGGGGAGATGGCTTTGGAAGAGTTTCTGAAGCAGGCAAGTGGTGGGAGTGGGTATCAGACTGTGCAAAGCGGGGTTTTGTCACCTGCAGTCATCTCTGTTCCCTGGTGTTTGGTGTAAAAGCTGGTTTGTTAAGCTGTCTCCCTGCAGGGGGATGTGCTTTCTGCATCATCTGCGTTGTCTTTCTGTATCTCTTCTTTGAGTCATGACTTTCATTTGGAAGCTTTTCTCGCCTCTCCCCGCCACCCCACCCCTGGGTTTCTCTGTTTATACCAAGCTGGCCTCTAACTCACAGAGATCCGCCCACCTGCTTCTGCCTTCCTGAGTGCTGGGATTACAGGCTTGCGCCACCACACACAGTTTACAATTCAGTGTTTTTTAGCTAATCTTATTCCCCCTTTCTTTTGATCAAGGTACAATTAGATATTTATGAATCTACACATAAACTAGACATTTAGGCAGTCTCATTTGCCCAGCTCCATTCCAGTGAGCCAGGCTTCTTACCCATTATCAGTGGACTGTCTCCTTTGATCATCAGTTTCATTAGGTACCATAGGTTCATATTTAAACATTTTCTGTTCTCTTAGTTCCTCTGTCTCTTGTCTCTCAAGCCTTTATATTACCATAGCTAATTTTTCTTGTTGTATAAACAAATATTACAGTTGAAAGTAGAGTGGCGTTTACTCCATTGGTCACAATTGCAATGAGTACTGCAGTGCCCCCCACCAGCAGGGTTTCTCTGTGTAATAGACCTGGCTGTCCTAGAACTCTCTTTGTAGACCAGGCTGGCCTCAAACTTAGAGAGATCCGCCTGCCTCTGCTTCCCAAGTGCTGGGATTAAAGGCGTGTACCACCACGCCTGGCTCGGGTTTATTTATTTACTTTTCATTCATTTAAATCCAGGAAGGGTACAGCATTACATGGACTCTGTGTCCAATGGCCTTCGCAGGAAGGTTGCTTCAGAGTTTGGCACGAACCATGCCGCTGTTTCCATGGCCCGAGTTACTTTTCCCCACAACATTCTGGTTTTGTTTTGTTTGCCTCCAGGAGTCACTGTGTTGTTTTTTGCTTTAGACACATAAGAAAATCTCTTGCCTAAGTAGAATTCTATTTCATCCTGGGCATAAATACCTTCAATTTTAAGAAGAGCTTTGTGCTCTTTTTGGTTCTGGAGACCTCGCTTGTAGCAGCAAAAATGGCCTTGTACCACAGTCTTCCAGACATAGCTGTGTTTTAGAAGTCCTGTCCCCGGTAGACCTCCATAGGCACCAAGATGGAAGTTACCATTTTTTTTTTACAATCTTTTTTTTAAGATTTATTTATTATGAAGCCAGGTGGTGGTGGTGGCGGCGACGGCGGCGCACACCTTTAATCCCAGCACTCAGAAGGCAGAGGCAAGTGGGTCACTGTGAGTTCCAGGTCAGCCTTGTCTACAAAGCAAGTCCAGAACAGCCAAAGCTACATGGAGAAACCCCGTCTTGGGCGGGGGATGGGGGGGTTGCGGGGGAAGATTTATTTATATGTATACAGTGTTCTGCCTGCATGTACACCTTCACACCAGAAGAAAGTACCAGATCTCATTATAGTTGGCTGTGAGCCACCATATGGTTGCTGGGAATTGAACTTATGACCTTTAGAAGAGCAGACAGTGCTCTTAACCTCTTAGCCATCCCTCCAGCCCCGGAAGTTTCCATTTTTAATGCAGGAAAAGTCTGTCTGTATAATTAAATTTGTCTTTTGGATGGCTTGCTGTGATTCACTGTCTAAGAGGCTCCTGCGTCATTCCTTGCTCTGGACTTGAGGTTCCCACTGCTCCGAGGTCTCCTGAGTCTCTGGGCATCGAGCTGAATCTTCCTCTGGAGATGATTGCAGGCGAATTTCACTTCTGTGGCTTTCTGTCAGATGTCCTCTGCTTCTGCAATGTTTGTGGGCTTTCTTCTTCTTCAATCACGTTGGGTTTTCTTACCAACCACACTGAGCTCCATATATAAAAGCATTTTATTCTCCTGGCTCAGCTGTTATCTATGAGGCTTACTGTCTCTTTCTGCTAATCTAGGCCTAGTCCTGGAAGCTTCTAGCCTCTATACAATCTAAATTAGGCCTAGAATGTTTCCAGCCTCTGAGACCTCCTGCTTGATAAACTCACTCTTACTTGTTCTTGCTGAGCTCTTGGTGCCCTGCAAATGTTTAGGTGTTGATTTGTAACAGCCTCTTCCTGGTTCCACTCAGATACGGGAAGTGTGGAATACATACGAACTGGACTTGGTCAACTACCAGAACAAATGCCGCCTGATCCGAGGCTGGGATGACCTCTTCAACAAGGTCAAGGAGCACATCAACAGCGTGTCTGCCATGAAACTCTCTCCATATTACAAGGTACGGCTGCTCAGACATTCTTCTGCACGCTTGAATTATACCTCAGATGTCTTTTTATTTAAAATGTGGGTCAGATAACTTGATGGGATCCTAATTTGCAATTGTCAGTGAGATTTGGCATATCCTTGAGTGAACGGTTAGCGGCTGAGCTGTGCCCTCCTGTGTGCCCACCAGGTTTTTGAAGAAGATGCCCTGAGCTGGGAGGACAAGTTGAACCGGATCATGGCTCTCTTCGACGTGTGGATCGATGTGCAGAGGCGCTGGGTCTACTTGGAAGGCATCTTCACAGGCAGTGCGGACATCAAACATCTGCTGCCTGTGGAAACCCAGCGCTTCCAGAGGTGCAGCCTCGGTGGGCCGGGCGCGGTGGGGCTGACAGCGCGCTGCAGACGCTGACCCAGCTCTGCTTTCTTCTCTAGCATCAGCACGGAGTTTTTGGCTCTGATGAAAAAAGTATCCAAGTCTCCACTTGTGATGGATGTTCTGAACATACAGGGAGTACAGAGGTCTCTGGAAAGGTTGGCAGACCTGCTGGGAAAGATCCAGAAAGCACTGGGAGAATACCTAGAACGAGAGCGGTCGTCGTTCCCCAGGTGAGCCTGAGACAGGTCCAAGCTCAGCTGTGCTTTCCTGCATTTGCCCTCTTCTCTTTTCCTGGTGTTGCTCAGTTTTGATGTCAAATCATTGACGGAGTCTTCTGCCTCGCAGCACCTGTTGGTAATACTACAGGAGCTCCCAGTTTCCAGCCTCAATCTTTGTTTTGTTTTTTGTTTTTTTTGTTTGTTTGTTTGTTTTTTGTTTTTCGAGACAGGGTTTCTCCATGTAGCCTTGGCTGTCCTGGACTCACTTTGTAGACCAGGCTGGCCTCGAACTCACAGCGATCCACCTGCTTCTGCCTCCCAAGTACTGGGATTAAAGGCATGTGCACCACCACGCCCGGCTGTTCCAGCCTCAATCTTATAACGCATCTCTAAGCTCATTTTTCCTAGCTCTGCTGTCTCCTAAGTGGTCTCTCCTCCTTTCCAAGGCGTTTGCTTAGGGTGAGCCGAGCGGATGCTGTCAAAAGGACTCAACTGAGTGGCACTGAATTCTTCCCGTTCTTGTTGTAATCGTGTCTCTCACTGAGCCCAGGGAGATGCTTGCACTCACCTGCACTCCAGCTGGAGGCCTTTCTTCCAGCTGCTTCCTCCTGTGTGTGGACGTTTTGCTCAGTCATCCTCGGTGCAGTAGCGGCTGGGTTGTTGTGATTTCAGGTTCTACTTTGTGGGTGATGAGGACTTGCTCGAGATCATTGGGAACAGCAAGAATGTGGCTAAGCTGCAGAAGCACTTCAAGAAGATGTTCGCTGGGGTCTCCAGCATCATCCTAACCGAGGACAGCTCTGTGGTGCTCGGCGTCTCGTCCCGAGAGGGAGAGGAGGTAGGCTCAGTACACTTGTGGCTCAGAAGCTTCTCACACTTGCCTGCCTTCACTCTTGAAATGCCTTTTTATCTCCAGGTTATGTTTAAAACTCCAGTGTCCATCACTGAACACCCCAAAATTAATGAGTGGCTCACTCTGGTGGAAAAGGAGATGAGAGTCACCCTGGCTAAACTTCTGGCAGAGTCTGTTACAGAAGTGGAGATTTTTGGAAAAGCAACTTCAATTGACCCAAATACCTACATTACTTGGATTGATAAATATCAGGTAATCCACAGTAGAAACAAGCAGGCTGCAGAGGAAAGCTCTGACTCACTTGAGAATGACCACTGGGAACCGGGCAGTGCGCACCTGTAGTCAGACTGTTCGGGACGCGAGACAGGAAGAGCTAGCCCGTGCAGTGCAGTGACACTCCAGCTCAAAGGAAGTGACCTGTGGATCTTCTTGCTCATTTTTTCAGGCCCAGCTGGTGGTGTTGTCAGCCCAAATAGCCTGGTCTGAGAACGTGGAGAACGCCCTAAGCAGCGTTGGGGGAGGTGGTGATGTGGCACCCTTACACTCTGTGCTGAGCAACGTGGAGGTCACGCTCAACGTCCTAGCCGACTCTGTCCTCATGGAGCAGCCCCCTCTCAGAAGACGGAAGCTGGAGCACTTGGTGAGCCCCGCCTGAGCCCCTTCTCACTTGTCAGCTCAAGGAGCGGAGGGAAAAGATGCTTTAAAATGTGCCTTTTGTAGCAAAGGCAGTGTAAGCTGGGAGCTGTGGGCCACACCTGTAACCTTAGAATCGGGGACTGGAGGCAGGAGGATCAGGAGTTCTAGGCCAGCCTGGTTACACGTTTGCCTATGGTAGTGAGCCACATAGGCGCTGAGTGTGCACTAGGGTGGTGGTGGCTCTCTGTCCCCTTTCAAGGTGATGTTGGTGAGGGCTAGGCTGCTATAGTGCTTGCTGCACAAGCACGAGATCCCGCGTTTCAGAGCCCCAGGTCCAAGGACAAATGTGGGCTGCCCCTAAAGAGTGACCCTGGCCTCTGCACACACATGCAGTCATGTGCACATAGACCCACAAAAATGTGGCCATATGTTATGAATGAGTCAGGTGACTATATTGGAAGAAGAACTTTTTCATCACAGGGTCTCTCTGTGTAGCCCTGGCTGTCCTGGGCTCACTCTGTAGACCAGACTGTCCTTGAACTCACAGAGATCCACCTACCTCTGCCTCCTGGGTGCTTGGATAAAGGCATGTAATACCACCACCTGGCCGTGACCAGATTTTTGAGGGTGTACACTGTTTCCCATCATCATCTTCCCAGAGGGTGGCTGCAGCACCATGGTGGCACAAAGTGGACAGCCCCTGGGGTAGACATGAGAAAGCTGCTGTCTGTGACATTGAGTGGCACAGAATTCTCGCTTACAGTGGGTGTTGGTTTTTCTGTCTTCTGAGTCTGGTGACACTGTTGCATGGATAACATTTCCAGTGTCCTGCCAGGGAAGTTCTGTTTGAAGTTGGGAATATTCGCTGCTAGTCACTGTAACTGGGTCTGACTCCTAAGGTAAAGTTAACAGACAGTCTGCTTCCATTTTTACTTCCTCAGATCACAGAGTTGGTTCACCAGAGAGATGTTACCAGGTCCTTGATCAAAAGCAAGATTGACAACGCTAAGTCTTTTGAATGGCTGAGCCAGATGCGATTTTACTTTGACCCTAAACAAACTGACGTGTTACAGCAGCTGTCTATTCAGATGGCAAATGCCAAGTTTAACTATGGCTTTGAGTACCTAGGTGTTCAAGACAAACTGGTTCAGACACCCCTCACTGACCGTTGCTATTTGACAATGACGCAAGCTTTGGAGGCCAGACTTGGGGGCTCTCCATTTGGTAAGATCTTATTTTGACCGCTAAGCTGATGGTTTGGATGAGTTGTTTTGTTTTATGGATTTACTACCAACTAGGTTGTGTACTTGAGTAATAAATTATTTTCCTTTCAAATAAAGGGCCTGCTGGGACCGGGAAGACAGAGTCCGTCAAAGCCCTCGGCCATCAGCTGGGGCGGTTTGTCCTCGTTTTCAACTGCGATGAAACCTTTGATTTCCAGGTAAGAAATTTTTTCACATTGTCTAAAACTATTGCACTTCTGCTCTCTCTGCCCCAGGGCAGCCTGCCTTCCCTGGTGCTGTGCCGAGCTGCAGCAGAGCTGGCACACACATTGACGCCAACTTGACTTTCATTGTCTCAAGTTAACCATTACTGTTTGTCCGAAATGGCTGTTGCCTGCCTGTCTGTATTTATGTATTTGGGACTGGGTTTCCTTGTATAGCCCAGGCTAGCCTAGAACTCAGTCCTTGTCTCTCAGCAGGGCTAGCACACACTGTCACCTCTAGCAGTAATTATCCTCCCTTCCCTAACCAGGGTCAAACCCAGAGTTTTAAACACGCTAGGCAAGCCCTCTACCACGGTGCTGAAGGGGAGCTCTCCAAGGTGATGCTTCATATCTAAGTCTGAAAACAATAAATATTATGGAAAATGTCTCTAAGCTAACAAGAAGGTGATAGGATTAAAAACTATGGTTTTGTCAGTGGGATTTTGTTGACACTGGATGGAAAGTGCAGCTCTCAGTGCGTCTTTGTAATGGTAATGCTCTTTATGGGAATGAAGAACGACTACTGGTTATCCACACTGCATGGTAGCTGCTATTCTCATTTTGAAAGGAGAAGTTGTGGTTTCAGAAAGATGTGACTTGCTCAGAGTTGGACAAGTTAGCCGCAGTTACCATAGGCTGCATAGCTCAGACTACAAAGATGGTTCCCCACAGTCCTGCAGCCACGAAACCCACATGGTTTTGAAAGAATCGGCTCCCAATGAGGCCTCTCTTCCTTATGTGTAGGTGCTGCTTCCCTCAGTCTGAGCATGTGCTCTTTCCTCAGTATGCAGAGAGGGAGCGGTGGCCAGAAGGGTGGACTCAGGTCACTTTGGAGAACACCAGCCCCCTCTGATTAGTGTCTCCCTTCCTCTTACCTCCTGTAGAGCCTGTGTCCAAACACAGTAACACGGGTTCAGGACATGGAGAGATGCTGTTGGGAAGGGACACACGTCAGCCCATAGCAGATGGTTTAAGCCTCTCTGGTTCTTTTCATTCTAGGCGATGGGACGTATCTTCGTGGGGCTTTGCCAAGTGGGCGCGTGGGGCTGCTTTGACGAGTTTAACCGCCTGGAGGAGCGGATGCTCTCGGCTGTATCCCAGCAGGTGCAGTGCATACAAGAGGCCCTGCGGGAGCATTCCAACCCCAACTACGATAAGAGTAAGGCTCGTTTGTGTTTGGTTTTGTTGTGGCTTTTCATCACTGAGGGGCTAGGGGGGAATCTGATATGAGGCCATTTACCAATGACAGCTTACCCCAGGAGCAAGCAGTACAAGGAGTCGTGGTGAAGGCTGAGATGAGGGCTGGGTGGTTTGGGATCATTTCCACTCTCTTGTGCTGTCAGTAGCAGTACCAGTTCCTATGGGTCCTACAGCAGAGCATCCTCTGCAAGGCCACGGCCATGAGTGCCTTCCATGCCACGTGCCCCTAGGGGGCCTTTTCCTTTCAGTGTCACTGGGAAGCCAGCCTCCTGAGCCACCTGTTTGACCTCAGTGCTCCCCCCATGTGGTTTGTGGAGTAAGTCCCTCTGTCAGTATTAGGAGTAGCTGTTCTGGAAGGCTGTGTTCTTTGCATCTATCGCAGCCCAGGCACATGTGGTGGAGACAGGGTTGGTGCCAGATGTACTTGCTGTGCAGCTAGGTAGGTGGAAGACTCTCCCTGTCGTGCCTACTTTTCTTGTTTACTTTTTGTTTTGTTTTGTTTTGTTTTTCAAGACACGGTTTCTCTGCATAGCCTTGCCTGTCCTGGAGACCAGGCTATGTTTGGACTCAGGTTTCTGCCTGCCTCTGCCTCCTAAGTGCTGGGATCAAAGGTGTGCACCACCACTGCCTGGCTTTCTTGTTTACTTTTGGGTTTTTCGTTTGTTTGGTTGTTGGTTGGCTAATTGGTTTTGAGTTTGTTTGTTTGTTTTTCCCCTGAGACAGGGTTTCTCTGTGTAGCCCTGGCTGTCCTGGCATCACTCTATACACCAGGCTGGCCTTGAACTCACGGCGATCCACTTGCCTCTGCTACCCAAGTGCTGGGATTAAAAGCATGCACCACCACTGCCCAACTCCCAGCTAGGTTTTTGTTTTTTGTTTTTGTTTGTTTTTTGGTTTTTTGAGACAGGGTTTCTCTGTGTAGCCTTGGCCATCCTGGACTCACTTTGTAGACCAGGCTGGCCTCGAACTCACAGTGATCCGCCTGCCTCTGCCTCCCAAGTGCTGGGATTAAAGGCGTGCGCCACCACACCTGGCTTGTTTTTTGGTTTTTTTAATGGGTTTTTTCGAGACAGAGTTTCTCTGTATATCCTTTTCTGTTCTGGACTTGCTTTGTCCAGGAGCAGGCTGCCAGCTATATTGTTTAACAACTTGTGTTAGAAAGACCTGAAGAAAACAAGACTATTAGAGCAGCCCTGTAGTCAGTCCTTCACGTAGTAAACACACATGGTCCTAAGGAGCAAGGGCAGCTTCAGGCTTGTTCTGTAAGTTGAGCTGATGCTAAGAGGAGGTGACTCCCGTGATCTCATACTCACTGTCAGCATCCTCTGCTGTGCTCCTTGTTGACGGTCAGCATCGTCTGCACCGTCGGCGCGCAGCTGTCTCTGCTGCCTTGATAGCTGGTCTCTGGTGCCTGACTGGCAGTAGTCTATAGAAGGGTCGGCCTGGCTGGTGAGAGCAGCCTCTGTAAAGCCTGTCACCCCAGAGTCCTGGGCTTTGATCTTAAGGTGAGTAAAGAGTGGGTGGCGCTCTGTCAATTTAGACTGTCGGGTACTTTCTTGTGATTTCAGCCTCAGCCCCCATTACTTGTGAGCTGCTGAACAAACAAGTCAAGGTCAGCCCAGACATGGCTATCTTCATCACCATGAACCCAGGCTATGCAGGCCGCTCAAACCTCCCCGACAACCTCAAGAAGCTGTTCCGGAGCTTGGCGATGACCAAGCCTGACCGGCAGCTGATCGCCCAGGTGATGCTGTACTCACAGGGCTTCCGCACTGCCGAGGTCCTCGCCAACAAGATCGTCCCGTTCTTCAAGTGAGTAGCCGCGGGCTGCTCGCAACCCGTTCTGGCTGATGGCTTGTTCAGCTGACGGCGGGTGCTCCTGTCTAGCCTGTTAGTTCCTGTTCACAGTCCCCCATCTTTCAGATGCCCGTCTCCTTCCTTGCCTTTAAGTGCTGTTCGCTTAATGGGTGCTTTTCTTAAGAAAGCATTTTCTCTTTCAGGCTGTGTGACGAGCAGCTGTCTTCCCAAAGCCATTATGACTTTGGCCTTCGGGCGTTGAAGAGTGTGCTTGTAAGTGCAGGCAATGTGAAGAGGGAGAGGATCCAGAAGATAAAGAGAGAGAAGGAAGAACGGGGGGAGGCCGTTGACGAAGGAGAAATTGCTGAGAACCTGCCTGAGCAGGAGGTCTGTACTTTTGTAGTTTCCCTTTACACTGTGTAGCCTAGGCCAGCCTTGAACTCATAGCTGTCCTCCTGCCTCATCCTCCCAAGTGCTGGGGTCACAGGTATCCACCACCATATCCAGATTACAATGTTCTGTTGAAAACATGCACGTTCTGGAGTTCACCTTAGGACAAGACCTTGAGTTCTTGGTGTGATCCTTCTGCCTGGGACTCTCCCTCCCCCCCATAGATTCTGATACAGAGTGTGTGTGAGACAATGGTGCCCAAGCTGGTGGCAGAAGACATCCCACTGCTCTTCAGCCTCCTGTCGGATGTGTTCCCTGGAGTCCAGTACCACCGTGGGGAGATGACCGCCCTTCGAGAAGAGCTGAAGAAAGTGTGTCAGGAGATGTACTTGACATACGGCGATGGAGAAGAAGTTGGTGGGATGTGGGTTGAAAAGGTACCGTAACTTGCTGCTCCCAAGACCACAGGCTCCCAGCCATCTGAGGAGGCCAGTTCCCCAAGGCCTACTTGATTGTCCCTTAACTAACACAGGTAGCAAAACTTGAAATGTCTCTTACATTTAGCACTAACTTGAAAAAGGCTGACTAAAGTTCTGATTATAATGAAAATTGGTTTATGCCGTTAAAAATCTACTTAAGAATTTTCCAGTCTGGCAGGTTAACAGTTTAACCTGACAGCCAGCTGGGATTTCCTGTCTAGGTCAGTTCCTTTCCTTCCCCTGGGTCCGTTATTTATACCCACTGTGTGTTGACCTGAGTATTCTGAACTGGAGTAATCCTTCCATTTGATCTCTTCTCATCCTCGGAGCGTCTTTGGAAGTTTCCGTGTTGAGAAAGCATAGCAGACATCTATTCCACTGGCCCAGACTTCCTCCCTGGTGTAGAAATGTCTTTGAGATGCGGTGCCCATCCTCTCTTGGAGACTTCTGGCGTTAGGAATCTAGAGGACAAGTTTCTTGCTCACCGTCCCCAGAAGTGGCCGCGCAGCGCCTATCTCTTCCCCAAGGTCTCAGTGCCGCTCTCTGGCCCCGCAGGTTCTCCAGCTCTATCAGATCACCCAGATTAATCATGGCCTCATGATGGTTGGGCCTTCAGGAAGTGGGAAGAGCATGGCCTGGCGTGTGCTGCTGAAGGCTCTTGAGAGGCTTGAGGGTGTGGAGGGCGTGGCCCACATAATTGACCCCAAAGCCATCAGCAAAGACCACCTCTACGGAACCTTGGACCCCAACACCAGGGAGTGGACAGACGGACTCTTCACACATGTGCTGAGAAAGTATGTTTACTGTGGTTGACGTGCAGAGTTCAGGGCCTGTACGAATGCTTGCAGTCACGGTGTTGGTTCTCTTCCTCAGCAAGTCCACACAAAGAGCAGAGTGCACTGGGGAGGGTGAGCATTTTAAGTGGTTTGAGTGAGTGATTAATTTTTTTTTTCAAACCAGGATCATAGACAATGTGAGAGGCGAGCTGCAGAAACGCCAGTGGATTGTGTTTGACGGGGATGTGGACCCCGAGTGGGTGGAGAACCTGAACTCTGTGCTCGACGACAACAAGCTCTTGACGCTGCCCAACGGAGAGCGCCTCAGCCTGCCGCCCAACGTGAGTGGCTGTGCGCACTCACAGAGCAAGGCTCCGGGAAGAGGCTTCCTAGGTCGTAGCCCCCCGTTTCACCTTCCAAGACTTTGGTTACCCCATGTCATCTGCAGCTGGAAAATATTTTGTGGAGAATTCCAGAATTAAATAGCTTAAAGTTTTAGGAAACGTTTATAGTTGGTTACTAGAATATCTCTGTTTACTGCTTGCTGCTGTTAGTCTGTTACTGTGCCTGATTTGTAACTTGAACTTTATCAAAGGGGTGTGTGTAGGACGTGGTGTACCCAGGGCTCAGCGCTGCCTGCGCTTCCAGGTGCCCACTGGGAGTCTTAGAGCTGCCCCTGCAGATGGGGTGCTGAGCAGCTGCCTGTGGCTGCCATTCAGTGGGGCCGCAGGTGTGAGGGAGGATTGATGCTCATGGCTCAGAAACAGGTCGAGTAGCTTGAGTTCCGCCTTACGGTGTGTGCATCTCACCATCTCTCTATGGATGTCACCAGGCCCCTTCGTGACTGACTGCTCAGTAGATTCTGACTCTGGTCAGATAGCTTGATCTTGTGAGATAGATGGCTCTGAGGGGTAGGGTCGGTATTCTGAATTTCGGATTGGAATCTTAGCCCCACTGTTGGGCAGGTGACCTAACTCTGGGGGTAAATGGAGATAGAATGAGTGGGCCTGTACTTCAGGTGGAGGAGTTCAGGTGTGTGGAACATGGGAGCAACATTTACAGGAGATGCCTGCCCACTGAGGCTTGCCATGACAGCACCGCATGAGGCAGCTGGGCCTCTCCACCAGGAACTTCACACCTGACATAGTTTCCTACCCAAATTCTTAAGGAGAGAGGTTGTGAGTATTGTAGCTATATGAATTGTAGGGTTTTTTTTTTTTTTTAATTATTAGAGTATAAAAAGGTTAGAGTACTCTTTCAGTATGCATATAAGTAGAGAAATTTTAATATTCAAGTTTCTAATTTAATTTACCTAATTCTTTTTCCTCCAAGGTACGAATAATGTTTGAAGTGCAGGACTTGAAATATGCAACCCTGGCCACTGTGTCTCGCTGTGGCATGGTGTGGTTCAGCGAGGACGTACTGAGCACAGACATGATATTCAATAACTTCCTGGCCAGGCTGCGCAGCATCCCCCTGGATGAAGGGGAGGACGAGGCACAGCGGAGGCGAAAAGGCAAAGAAGACGAGGGTGAAGAGGCTGCTTCTCCAATGCTGCAGGTGAGTGGGCTGCTGGTGCTCTGAGGGCCACAGGCTTGGATCCAAAAGGGTGGAGTGAAAAACCCAGCGCTCAGTGGAGTTGTGAATAGCCAGCTTTGTCTTACAGCAGCTTTTGAGGAGACTCTCTGGCGCAGCTTGCCAAAGTTAAGAACTGGTTACTATAAACCTTAAAGTGAGGGTTGGAGAAGTGGCTCAGAGATTAAGAGCACTGGCTGCTTTTCCAAAGGTCCTGAGGTCAATTCCCAGCACCCACATGGTGGCTCACAAGCATCTGTAATGTGGCCTCTTCTGGCCTGCAGGTGTACATGCAGGTAGAGCACTGTATATGTAATAAATACATCTTTAAAAACAAAACAAAACAAGCCTTAAAGTGAGAAAGTCATATGACTCAGTGGTAGAGACACTCGCCTTCATCTGTTGATCTGAGTTGAGTCTCTGGATCCTGCATTGTAAAGGAAGAGAACCGACTCCCACAAGTTTTCCCTGGCTCTACTGTGTACTGTCTCTGTGTACTGTACTGTGTATTGTGCGTGCGCTCGCTCTCTCTCTCTCTCTCTCTCTCTCTCTCTCTCTCTCTCTCTCTCTCTCACACACACACACACACACACACACACACACACACACACACACACACACAGGTAATTTGTTTGTTTGTTTTCAAGACCCGCTTTCTATGTGTAGGCCTGGCTGTCCAAGACTCTAGACCAGGCTGGCTTTGAACTCACAGAGATCCGCCTGCCTCTGCCTCCTGTATGCTGGGATTAAAGGTGTGGGCCACCACACCTGGCCCAACTTTTTTGGTGTTTCAAGACAGGTTTTCTCTGTGTAGCCTTGGCTGTCCTGGACTCACTTTGTAGACCAGGCTGGTCCAACATTTTTTTTTAAAGACAGAGTCTCACTATGTAGCTCAGGCTAGCCTAGAAAGAAGTCACAATCCTCCTACCTCCACCTCCCAGGTGCTGACTTCCAGCATTTTTAAATAGTTGTTGTCAATTTTTGTTCTTTCTTTCAGATTCAAAGAGATGCAGCAACGATTATGCAGCCGTACTTCACATCCAACGGCCTGGTCACCAAGGCCCTGGAGCATGCCTTCAAGCTGGAGCACATCATGGACCTGACCCGCCTGCGCTGCCTGGGCTCGCTCTTCTCCATGCTGCACCAGGCCTGCCGAAACGTGGCCCAGTACAATGCCAACCATCCTGATTTCCCCATGCAGATCGAGCAGCTGGAACGCTACATTCAGGTCAGGGGTGGTGCTGGCATCCTGCGGCCTGAGATGCTCCAAAACATTCTGTCACTTGAGTGTGTTGCTTCCTGGGTGAAGGTCAAGTTTTCATGGGGAGGCAGGGAGGGGCTAAGAGAGGTCCAGAGGGTACCCACTGCCCAAGGAGGCTTCAAAGCTAACTCTGTCGTCACTGTCTTTCATCTTGTTCAAATTTCACAAAAAAAATTAATTTTTCTATAGCGCTATCTGGTTTATGCCATCCTCTGGTCGCTGTCTGGAGACAGCCGGCTGAAAATGAGAGCAGAGCTGGGCGAGTACATCAGACGGATCACCACAGTGCCGCTGCCCACCGCACCCAACATTCCCATCATTGATTATGAAGTAAGCATGGCTTGTAGCAGCCTTTTCCCATGGTTCCCTTCTGTGAGTGTGATGTGTCCTGTCGTGAACTTGCTTCATCTTTTAGTGTCTTTGGTTTTGCAAGACAGCAGGGAGTGCGGCTTGGCTTGTCCTGTCCTTCTTTTGGAAGATGTAAACTGTTAAAAACTGGAAAGAAGGAGGCACAGTAGCCATGGAGTGGTTCATCCCATCTCGTGTGTAGGTATCCATCAGTGGAGAATGGTCGCCGTGGCAGGCCAAGGTGCCTCAGATTGAAGTGGAGACACACAAGGTAGCAGCTCCAGATGTCGTTGTGCCAACTCTAGACACAGTCCGCCACGAAGCTCTTCTGTACACTTGGCTGGCGGAACACAAGCCCCTGGTCTTATGTGGCCCTCCTGGGTCTGGCAAGACCATGACGCTCTTCAGCGCCCTCCGTGCCTTGCCTGACATGGAGGTAAGGCCAGGATATGGTACAAAGAAGCCTTTGGGATGAAATGTGAGCTTGCACTTGGAAGCTCATTTTGTGTCTGCTTACCCAAAGGTTGTGGGCCTCAACTTCTCAAGCGCCACTACACCAGAGCTGCTGCTGAAGACGTTCGACCACTACTGTGAGTACAGGCGCACGCCTAACGGCGTTGTCCTGGCTCCTGTTCAACTTGGGAAGTGGCTGGTCTTGTTCTGTGATGAAATCAACCTGCCAGATATGGATAAGTACGGTACACAGAGGGTCATCTCCTTCATCAGACAGGTGTGTGCACGGCAGTGGCCCTTCTCCCTTCCATGTTTTCCACTCACATCTTGTTCCTAACTCCTACGCTCCCTTTTCCTTCAGATGGTGGAGCATGGAGGCTTCTATCGTACCTCAGACCAAACATGGGTGAAGCTAGAGAGAATCCAGTTTGTTGGGGCTTGCAATCCACCCACTGACCCTGGGAGAAAGCCCCTGTCACACAGGTAAGCAGCTCCATCGACTTTTGGGCACTGTCTCTCTCTCTCTCTCTCTCTCTCTCTCTCTCTCTCTCTCTCTCTCTCTCTCTCTCTCTCTCACACACACACACACACACACACACACGCACACACGATGCCCAGAACTGCTGTGAACATAACGCAACAGCAGTAAGAGAAAACCAGCATATGCAAGTTATCCTCTGACCTCCACAGGCCCTGTGTTTGTGTGTGTGTGTGTGTGTGTGTGTGTGTGTCCACTAGTTAATTGATTAAATATAAATAGAAAAAAAAGATTTTAAAACATTACCTATCAAATGATTTCTTCTGAATTAATTGCCTGTACTGTAACCAAAAAGATAAAAGCAAGGCATTCGGGCAAGGTGGTGCTCCAGTGCCTGACGTGCCAAAGGTGGGTGCTGGGTTCAGTCCCTGCAGTGCTACAAAAAGTAACAAGGCGAGGGAAGTAGGGAACATTGACTTTATGGAAATCCAAGCTTCATCTACTTCCTTGCTTACATCAGCCCTGCCCCAGCAGTGTGTGTGGCCTGGATTAGCTTTGCCAGCAGAACTGCTGAGTGCATGAAGGGTGACAGTGACTTGAGTCCCTGGTGAGCCACTCAGCTGTGCTCTCCCGCTGCAGGTTCTTGCGCCACGTGCCTGTTGTCTATGTGGATTACCCAGGACCAGCTTCCCTGACACAGATCTATGGCACCTTCAACCGAGCCATGCTGAGGCTCATCCCCTCACTCCGCACCTACGCCGAGCCCCTCACGGCTGCCATGGTGGAGTTCTATACCATGTCACAGGTACATGGCCTCTTTGCTCCTTGGGATTCTTTTCCTGTACAGCAACAATCCTGCTGAAAGACTGGGATCCATCTTGGTCTGATGGCACAGGATTGTGATCTCAACTCTTGGGAGGATTGCAAGCCCATCGTTTGACACTTCTTGAACACTTAGAAATCATGTTAGGGGTAGTAGTGAAATGGTTTGGCTCATAAAGTGCTTGTCACCAAGCCTGGTGACACTAGAAATCCCGATAGAGTTGTAGTCCACTGTATACATACATGCACATTAATGAATGTAAAATATAATTTCTCATTTTTAAAAACTACATGCATGCCTTTAATTCCAGCATTGGGAGGCAAAGGCCAGTGGATCTCTTGAGTTCAAGGCCAGCCTGGTCTACAAAGTAAGTTCCAGGACAGCCAGGGCTACACAGGGAAAAGACGAACAGATCTTTGGGCTGGGGAAGTAACTCAGTTGGTAGAATACTCCTGTAGCAAGGTCATGGATAGCCTGTGTGACAAGGGACTTTGACACTAAGAATAAGTAAATAAACCTTTTCCCTGTTGAAGTATCGCTTGGGTTTTGACCTGTGTAGCCCTTTAGCAGGGTTCTGGACTATCCCCACTAACATGTCTGTAGTGTTTTGGTTCTCTTTTTTTGGGGGGGGGGTTCTCTTTTTGCTCTATACTGCAGGGACTTTTTTTTTTTTTTTTTTTTTTTTTTTTTTTTTTTTTTTTTTTTGGTTTTTCGAGACAGGGTTTCTCTGTGTAGCCTTGGCCATCATGGACTCGCTTTGTAGACCAGGCTGGCCTCGAACTCACAGCGATCCGCCTGCCTCTGCCTCCCTCCCGAGTGCTGGGATTAAAGGCGTGCGCCACCACGCCCGGCTTACTGCAGGGACTTTTATCTGAGTATTTATTGATTAAGTATTTTTCTGAAGTTTTTTTGTTTTGGTTTGGTTTTGGTTTTTGGTTTTTTGAGACAGGGTTTCTCTGTGTAGCCTTGGCTGTCCTAGACTTGCTTTGTAAACCAGGCTGGCCTCGAACTCACAGTGATCCGCCTGCCTCTGCCTCCCAAGTGCTGGGAGTAAAGGCATGCGCCACCACACCTGACTCTTCTGTTTCATTTTAAGATAGTGTCTTACAAATCTCAGGCTGACCTGGGACTGACTCATTATGCAGCAGAGGGTGATGCTGAACTCCGCCTCCTACATGCTGGGATCTGGGGTGTACTCCATCTGCACTGGTCCTAGGTGCTCATTTCAATGCAGAGTCAGAAGCTTGAAGGATCCAGCTTTATTTTGTGGCATGGTGCTTTGTTGGGCTTTGTGGGGGGGAGAGGGCTGTCTTTATCCTCCAGTCTTTATGGGAGTTTATTCCTGTTTATCAGTCTCGGGGATGGAGCCCAGGCCCTGGACAAGTGCTCCAGCACGAGCCACACCCAGCCTAGCTGGTTCAGCCTCAACATTGCTTCCTCGCTTGTTCCTGAGTACTTTAGGTCTGGATTCTCTTTACTGGAGAAGTGTTTTACAGCATTTTACCTTTTAGCCTCTTCACAGGAACAGGCATTTACATAGCTTCCGTTTTCTCGCTCCTGTAGGAGAGGTTTACCCAGGACACACAGCCGCACTATATCTATTCACCTCGTGAGATGACCAGATGGGTAAGAGGGATCTTTGAGGCCCTGAGACCCCTGGAGACACTGCCTGTCGAAGGCCTCATTCGCATTTGGGCACACGAAGCCCTGCGCCTCTTCCAAGACAGGTAAGGAAAGCCACGGATCCTCTCCGACTGCGTTCTTCCCCCTGCATCCTGGGGTCCTGCCGGCTGCTGTGCGAGGCTGGCCCACCATGCTTGTGGTAGACAGGGGCAGCCTAGTTTGTTCTGATTTGGGTCACAGCCACCACCGGTCATAGTTGCCATGAGATTCCTTAGTATTTGCTGCTGCTGTGTGACTGGGCAAAGCATTTCATGGGCCTTTTAAACACAGGAGGCTAAGGTGTGGGGATCACTTGAATCTGAGTGTTTAAGCCTGGAAGCCCAGTGTTGTGTCTCACGCCTTTAATCCCAGCACTCAGGAGGCGGAGGCAGGTGGATTTCTGTGAGTTTTAGGTCAGCCTAGTCTCCAAAGTGAGTCCAAGACAGACAAGGCTACACAGAGAAACCCTGTCTCCATAAAAAGATAGATAGGTAGGTAGGTAGGTAGGTAGATAGATAGATAGATAGATAGATAGATAGATAGATAGATAGATAGATAGCCTGGATAACATAGTAGAGGTTAGAAAAAGAAAGGAACCAAATTTATCATTTCATATACTAAGTCAGTCGTGTACAATGTCGAGTGCCAGAGTTCTATGTTTAGCCTCAAAATGTCAGATTGATTAAGCTGCAGTTCCCAGAAACTGAGAGGTGGAGATGTCTCTCAGCCTCACCTCATTGCTGCTGTCCCCAGGCCTCAGTGTCTCTAACGCTTGCACTGCTCTTTTTAAAACAGGCTTGTGGAGGATGAGGAGCGGCGGTGGACTGATGAAAACATCGACATGGTTGCTTTGAAGCACTTCCCTAACATAGACAAAGAGAAAGCCATGAGCCGGCCCATCCTGTACAGCAACTGGTTGTCAAAGGTACCGAACCAAGCTCTGGAGAAGCTCTTCCCAGGCTTCTGTCCTCTGATCTGCAGCTCAGTGCTTGCCTTGCATGTCTGGGGCTGTGGCTTCAGTGGAGGCGCTAAGCACTTTTAGTCTTTGGGTTTGGGGGCAGAAGCCCCAGGAGACACCTAGCTGGCCCAGCCTCTCACTGATGTGCTGTGTACGGTGATCCACAGCAGGAGCAGTGGTCTCTCTCAGCTGCAGATGGTCCCCTGAGCATCACATTGCCTTCACTCCCCCCACAGTAAAAATGGGGCAGTTGTGATCAATTTGTATGAAAGCTTCTTTATTTTATTTTTTATTTCATGTGCATTGGTGTTTTGACTGCATGGATGTCTGTGTGAGAGTGTCTGATCCCCTGAAACAGGAGTTACAGAGAGTTGTGAGCTGCCATGTGAATGCTAGGAATTGAACCTGGGTCCTCTGGAAGAACAGTCAATGTTCCTAACCACTGAGCCATCTCCAGCCCCTGAATAAAAGCTTCTTAATGCTAGATGCTAAATGGCAGTGGCATTTTCGCATAGCTGTGAATTGTTCTTTTCGTGTAAAGGAGGAGGATGCTTCCTAATAACTCTTGATGCATATTTCATGCAGAGGTCCCTGCTAACATGGCGTGAGCCAGAACACCCTGTGGGGAGGCCACACTAATAACAAAGAAAAGACAGAAGGAATCTCACAGTCTAGAAAATCTCAGGTGCCCGTGAGCTGGACTGGACTTGTGGTCAGTGGCAGACATCTTGCCTAACACATGAGACCCTGAGTTCCATGCCAGTGCTACACAAAAACAGACGTCCTAAACACATGAGACCCTGAGTTCCATGCCAGTGCTACACAAAAACAGACGTCCTAAACACACATGTGTGGTCCAGCTACTTAGGAGGCAAAGGCAGGGGATCACTTGAGCCCAGGGAACACAGTGAGCCCTATGCCAAAAAGACAAAGTATGACTGAGGTTTAAAGAGCATTCCACATAACAAGGGGTACTTCTTGTGGGAGGCTAATTGCAGCTAGAAACAGCAAAGTCACTCGGACTTTCTAGGTTCTATACTGTAGGCCATCTTTGTCATTTTCAGGAAACTCCAATGGTGTGTTTTGTTTGTTTTGTTTTGTTTTTACTGTTTATAGTAGTGGTTCTCCACCTTCCTAAGGTGCACCTTCGTGTTGTGGTGACCCCCAACCATTAACAATAATTTCTGTTGCTACTTCATAACTGTAATTTTGCTGTTGTTATGAATCATAATATAAATATTTGGTATGCAGGGTGATCTCAGGTGACCCCGTGAAAGAGTCATGAGATGCCTCCCTCAAAGGGATCGAGACCCATTGATTCCAGGGTCTCCTGAAGAGCAAGTTCTTACCACCGTAACCAGCTGTCACTAGTGTTAGGTGTGCTGTGAGCTGTGCTTGTCTGTATGTGTCCCTTCTGTACTCTCCCTGTGTCTTTACGTCATCTTTATGCCGCAGTCACTGTCTGCTGGTCTCCCCATGTTCCTGGGTGTGCCGCCCAGCTCTGTCATCTCCTGCTGATCTGTTCTTGGATGTCTGTCCTGAATATAGTAGCACAGGCTCTCTCACCTGTTCTTACTCATGAGTATCGTTACCATTCAACTCTTCCCTCTTCCAAATGCAACTTAGAATTTGCTTATCAGCTTCCCCCAAAAGCACCGTCAGCCACCTTTGACATTTTGGTAGGGGCACACTGAACCTGGGTTTGGATGAGCTGACCAGTATGGCATGTGCTTTCTGTGGCCAGGTCTTCAGGAGGATCTGAGTGTTTTTTCAGCAGTTCTCAGTGTCTAAAATTGCATATCTAACTGCTCAGTGGTCTCCTCTGATTCATGTGCACACTGCCTTTTTTTGCCCCCAAATAGGATTACATCCCAGTAGACCAAGAAGAGCTAAGAGATTACGTCAAGGCCAGGCTGAAGGTCTTTTATGAAGAAGAACTTGACGTTCCCTTGGTCTTATTCAATGAAGTACTTGACCATGTGCTCAGGATTGACAGGTAGGCTTTTGTTGTTACTGCGAGTCCTCTTGGCTGTGTGCTGGTTCACACTGGCCTTGTGCTGTCTTTCCCTACACCTCCACCTCAGCCTGCTTCTGAGCACGTCCCTTGTCTCTCAGACCAGCTACACTGTCCTGAACTTTAACTCCAAGAACTTTTCATCCTCCCTTAACTCTGGAGGCCTGCAAACAGTTAGCATCCTTCAACCTGTAAACTGAGTTCATCTCTCTTCTGTCATTGGCATCTAGAGGGCAAGGCTGTGTCTTCCTGGTCTTTGAATACATGCTAGATATGGCATGTAACAACTGCTCACCAGATGCTTTAATATACAAATTCAAGTTAAGACATAGTGAATATGTTGTAAACACCACCCTAGAAAGGTCATAGACACAAGTGTCAAGTGGGAAGTGAGGCATACACGCCTGAAAATGTATCACCTCTGATAATATTTCAGAATATTCCGACAACCTCAAGGTCATTTGCTTCTGATTGGTGTTAGTGGAGCTGGAAAAACCACCCTGTCTCGTTTTGTCGCCTGGATGAATGGCTTGAGCGTGTACCAGATTAAGGTGCGTGTGTGGGGCAGCCGTGGTCTCAGACATGGAGTCGTGGTTCTGCGCGTAGCTGTTGAGTGAGAACGGCCTTAACTCGTGGCTGCGTCTGTAGGTCCACAGGAAGTACACAGGGGAAGACTTTGATGAAGACCTTAGGACAGTGCTGAGACGTTCTGGCTGTAAAAACGAAAAGATAGCATTCATAATGGATGAATCCAATGTCCTAGATTCTGGATTCCTGGAGCGAATGAATACGCTTCTGGCCAATGGAGAGGTAACGAAGCTGTGAGCTGTGATGATGTGTTGCTGCCTGGAGCCTCAGTAGGAGGTGAGGGAGCCACAGTGAGGCTGTTCTGTCCCCAGGTTCCGGGGCTCTTTGAAGGGGATGAGTATGCCACGCTGATGACCCAGTGCAAAGAGGGGGCCCAGAAGGAAGGCCTGATGCTGGACTCGCACGAGGAGCTCTACAAGTGGTTCACCAGCCAGGTGATCCGCAACCTGCACGTGGTCTTCACCATGAACCCGTCCTCCGAGGGGCTCAAGGACCGGGCGGCCACTTCACCAGCCCTTTTCAACAGGTAATGCTGATCTTTGCCTGGCTCCAGGTCTGAGGACTGAGCTTCTGTCCAAGGCAGACCTACTTTTGGGAGCCTATTTGAGACGTGGGTGTCTTTTTTTCAGGTGTGTGCTGAATTGGTTTGGGGACTGGTCCACTGAAGCGCTCTATCAGGTTGGCAAAGAATTCACCAGCAAAATGGACCTGGAGAAGCCGAACTATATAGTGCCTGACTACATGCCCGTGGTGTACGACAAACTGCCACAGCCCCCCACACACCGGGAAGCCATTGTGAACAGCTGCGTGTTTGTTCATCAGACTCTTCACCAGGTATGTGCGGTTTTGAGCACAACACAGAAAGCAAAGCTAAATGGATTTGAATTAGACCTTCGGGATCCATGTGTCTGACCCTGTGCTATCAGGAAGAGCAAATACTTTTCCTCACCTCCTCATGGCATCCATTCTCGTCAGCAGTCTTTTCCTCCCTCCACACTTCACTCTTCACCCAGGCCTTGTTCCCTTAGAGCAGGAGGCTCTGTCTCCTTGACTGGTCAGACTGGAACCAGTGAGATGGCTCAGTGGGTAAAGGTGGAAGGAGGGCCCCTGACTCCTGAAAGCTGTCCTCTGACCTTCACACAGGAACCATGGCACATGTGCCCACACCTGCTATATACACACAACAACTCTAGTTAACTGGCCAGGTGGGAAAAGCTGTGCAGGCTCTGGGTGTTGGCTCTGCTGTTGTAGCCCAGGAGCCCCATTTCCTGTGTGGAGACACAGAGGCAACTGTTTGCAGTGAATCTTCCCCCGCCTGCACCTAGAACTGCAGTGGAAGGCGATGCCCTGCTGACCTTAGTGCTCAGCCCTTACTTTAGGGCCTTTCCACAGACAAATCCAGTCTTCTGTCTGTTGAGAAGGCTTTAGGGCAATGGCTTTTATCCCAGCACTCAGGAGGCAGAGACAAGAGGATCTCTGTGAGTTCGAGGCCAGCCTGGTCTACAAAGCAAGTCCAGGACAGCCAAGGCTACACAGAGAAACTGTCTTGAAAAACCAAAAAGCTTTAGGAAACGCACTCAGAGCTGTGTGTAGCCTATCACCTAGTGTTCCCACAGCCACCCCAGTTGCCCCATTTCTGATATAACCCAAAGCCCTCTGTCGTAGAAAGCATGTTCTTAGTCTCTGTGCCCACTGAACATGAGCAAAAAGAGCCTCAGTCCTGCCTTCAGTGAACATGCCTATAATCCCAATACAGACAACACTGTATACTTAATAAATAAATCTTAAAGAAAAAAGAAAGAAAGAAAAGGAAAAATAAGACATTTCTACAGGATGGGCATTTTGTGTGCAGGCAGGCATCGGGATTTAAGGATGGTAGGTTTTGGTGCAGCCTTTTGTGAGCTGTGGATGGCCTGAGTGTTGTGACTTGTGAGGGCCAAGCCCATTCCTCCGTGTCACTGCAGTCTAGCAAGATAAGCTGAGGCTGAGGAGTGAAGAGTTGAACTTTGTTCTTTGAAAGGCTAACGCGCGCCTGGCAAAGCGAGGAGGCAGGACGATGGCCATCACACCTCGGCACTACCTGGACTTCATCAACCACTACGCCAACCTTTTCCATGAGAAGCGCAGCGAGCTGGAGGAACAGCAGATGCACCTAAATGTCGGGCTCCGGAAGATCAAAGAAACTGTGGACCAGGTAGAGTAGGCACAGCAGCTCCAGAGGACCACAGAGGACTCGCTGTGTGTGTCTGAGTGCGGTTTTGTTCCTCAGGTGGAAGAACTGCGCCGTGACTTGAGGATCAAGAGCCAAGAGCTGGAGGTAAAGAATGCAGCAGCCAATGATAAGCTGAAGAAAATGGTGAAAGACCAGCAAGAGGCTGAGAAGAAAAAGGTGCGTCTCTCTTTACTCCGAGGGCTCTAACCGCCTGGGCGGAGCATGTGCAGCCTCTGTTGCCAATAGGAGACTTGGTTTGAAAGTGAAGTTGGCGGGGTGGCAGGTGTGTGTCAGCAGGCGAGGAGAGCTGTTGAAGCTCACTTAGCAAGCTCACCGTGCTTTAGCCATGTGACCTGAGCATCCTTCCTTTCTAGGTCATGAGCCAAGAAATTCAGGAGCAGCTGCACAAACAGCAGGAGGTCATCGCAGACAAGCAGATGAGTGTCAAAGAGGATCTTGATAAAGTGGAGCCTGCTGTCATTGAGGCCCAGAATGGTACGTAACTGCTGTCACACATCCCGGGCTCTTAGCTCAACTGAAGACACGGTGTGGCAGATGTTGCACTTCTGGCTTCCTGTGAGGCTCAGTGGTGTACATTTGTGTAAGAGTTGTAAGCAAATATCTGGAGCCCTTTAAGTACGTTAGCCTATCCATCTCTCAGAGCTGGGCTCAGATAACACATCTGAACTTACTGTAGCAAAGCCCTTCCTGTAAGAGAAAACCAGCAAGAGTCTGTCTGGTGGCACAACCTGTGATCACAAGTACTAGTGAGGCAAGGCAGGAAGACAGTAAGATCCCTGTCTCAGAAAGTAAAACATGGGCCTGAAGAGATGCTCAGCAGTTTAAAGCTGCTCTTGCAGAGCCCTCAGGTTCAGTTCCCAGTACCCACACAGCAGCTCATAACTACCTGTGACTCTGGTTGCAGTGGTCCAGTGTCCTCTTCTGGCCTCCTCAGCACTGCACACACATGGTGCACACATATGCCTGCAGACAAAACGCTCACACACTGGTGCATGCCTGTAATCCCAGCACTCATGAGGCAGAGGCAGGCTGGTCGCTCTGAGTTCAAGGCCAGCCTGGTCTATAAAGTGAGTCCAGGATAGCCAAGGCTAACACAGAGAGACCTTGTCTTGAAAAACAACAAAAAATAAAAAATTTTTTAAATGGGCTGTGATGTTTAGGGATAGACCACTTGCCTAATGTGCTAGCGGCTCTGGATTTCATTCTGAGCCCTGGGAGAAAAATGATGACAATGCCACTGCTTTGTTTTGTAGGGTGTCATGTTGTTGTTGTTGTTGGGTTTTCCCAGGAATAGCAGTGTTAAGACACGGTCTCTCAGGCTGGGCCTGATGGTGCACACCTTTAATCCTAGCACTCAGGAGGCAGAGGCAGGTGGATCTCTGTGAGTTTGAGGCCAGCCTGGTCTACAAAGTGAATCTACGACAGTCAAGGGTACACAGAGAAACCCTTTCTCAAAAAATAAAACCAAACAAACAAAAGACAGGGTCTCTCTGCCTCTCAGTCTGGCCTTGACCTTGGGGTCCTCCTTCCTCAGCTTGTTGGGTTTTATGGGGTTATAGCCTTTACCATACATTTTCAACACTTCGTTTGGTCCTTCCTGACTTGAATTTCCTGAGGAAGTGTCACTGTCTCATAGTGATTTGAGTACCCTGGCCATGGCCAGTGGTGACTGACTTGATGCTCACTACTCATTCTTCCTCTGTTCCTGAGAGGCCTATGAAGGAGCAGCACCCATGTAAGGAGGGGTGAATCTTGACTACCAGAGCCAGCTGTGTCTGATGGCCTAGTTATCACAGCATTCACCTCACACCCAAGTAGGACTAAACCACCTGTGCTCTTGAGTTTCCATGCAGAAATGGATACAAGGAAAAGTTTTCTACTAAAACTTCAGTCTTAAAAACTCCCATTTCAGGGGGCTAGAGAGATGGCTCAGAGGTTAAGAGCACTGGCTGCTCTTTCAAAGGTCCTGAGTTCAATTCCTGGCAACCACATGGTGGCTCACAACCATCTATAATGGGATGTGATGCCCTCTTCTGCTGGTGTACATGCAGATAGAGCACTCATATGTATAAAATAAATAAATCTTTAAAAAAAAAAATAAGCTGGGTGTGGTGGTGCACACCTTTAATCCCAGCACTCGGGAGGCAGAGAAACCCTGTCTCTAAAAAAACAAACAACAAAAACAACTCTATTTAAGTTTATAAAGGTATTGGCCACTTTTTAGAACAACCCTCATCAGATAGCTAGCCGTAAATTGTCGAAGATTAATGAGGCTTGCGCAGGCCTCAGCCTCTCTGTGGCTTGGGGTTGCTCTCTGCCTCAGAAAGCAAAAATGGAGGTTTTATCTTCCAGGAGAGCAAGTCATCTTCTCTGAAAGGTTTTCCTCTCCTATATATGTTGAGAGGGAGAGAGAGAGAATATAAATAGCCTGGTGTGGTGGTTTAGCCTTTAATCCCTTAACCACTCAGGAGGCAGAGGCAGGTGGATTTCTGTGAGTTCGAGGCCATCCTGGTCTACAGAGCAAGTACCAGGACAGCCAGAAGGAGCTACATAGTGAGACCCTGCCTCTTAACGACCAAAACTAAACAACAAAAGAGAGAAGAACTAGCTGATGGGAAATGTGGTTCTTGAAACTGTATACCATGTTTGCCAATGAACAGCCTACAGCTTAGGCTAGATAAGGTCAGGGTTTGAGGATTTGCGAGAGGCGTGAGTCTTCTCAGTCTTTGTCTGAGTGGAGCAGGAGCCCTTGGTGATGGTGGTTGGTCCTCACTTGGATGCTGTCTGTCTCCCCACACCCCGTCCTGCCCCACCTGTGCTGGCCAGCTGTGAAGTCCATTAAGAAGCAACACCTGGTGGAGGTGAGGTCTATGGCTAACCCCCCTGCTGCTGTGAAGCTGGCACTGGAGTCCATCTGCCTGCTGCTGGGAGAGAGCACCACGGACTGGAAGCAGATCCGCTCCATCATCATGAGAGAGAACTTCATTCCCACCATCGTCAACTTCTCAGCCGAGGAGATCAGGTGAGGCGGCTGCTGTAGCTGTCGAGAAGGTACAGCTGAGTCTGGGAGGCCTGCTGTTGTCTTGTGGTGTCTGCAGTGGCCGTTGCCACGGGCTCTGCTTGGTCATCGCTGGCATGTCATCTACCAGCAGGGAACAAGGGTCGCACTGGTCCCACAGGGGCCTTTTGAGAATGCCCGAGAGAGAACGCCAGCATTGTCCTCTGTGTATGCTTCTGACATCACCTCTGCCAGCCTTGAGTTTCATCCTTCCAAATAGCTGTGAGCCGCAGGGCTCAGCCCGTGTGCAGTACAGCAGGGTCTTCTGTCTGTCGTACCAAAACTGGCCGCAGTTGCTGTGGTGAGGGGGGCAGAGCCAGAAGCTGGGGGAGCCTGTCCACAGCAGCCCTGCCACCTTCACCTGAGAACCAGGGCTCGGCCAGCATCCTCATAAGTGTGAGAGGCCTTTACATTTGTATCACATGAAAACAAGTTTTTATCTGTGTGTGCTTAGAAATAATTTCCTCTCTCAGTGATGCTATAAGAGAGAAGATGAAGAAAAACTACATGTCCAACCCCAGTTACAACTATGAAATCGTCAACCGCGCTTCCCTGGCTTGCGGCCCCATGGTGAAGTGGGCAGTGGCACAGGTGGGTCCTCTACGGCACCGCTGTGGGTGGGGCTTATTCCCAGTCACTTCTTCGTTTCCACTATCTCAGCTCTACTGCTGTGCTGATTCTCCTGGCTTTTATTGTTTGTCTTATTTGTTCGAGAGCAATTTTTGTTTTATTTTGTTTTTCAAAACAGTGTTTCCCTATGTAACAGCCCTGTCTGTCCTGGAACTTATCCACCTGTCTCTGCCTCCCAAGTGCTGGGATTAAAGTCATGTGCCACAGGCTGGCTTCAAGGGCAATTTTATTACACGCTTAAAAGAAATCCAGCATGCAGGTTAGGTGAGCATGCCTGTGGCCACCAGGAGGGAAAATGGAGAAAGTCTTACCAGTTCAGTTAGGTGTGGACTAGACAAAGCCCACTCATTAGGAAAGGAAAAGCACTCACTCCCAAGGATGACGGGAGTGCCCTGAGGAGAGAGCCCAAAAAGCCAGTTCTCACATTGGGGAGGGAGGTGGTGATACGTAGGCATGTGGGGTCAGAGGACAGCATGTGACGCCACCTCTCTTCTGTCTTTACATGGGTTCTGAGGATCAGACTCCGGTCTCAGGTTTGCTTGAGCTGTCTTGCTAGCTCAGGGGTTAGGGTTCGGTTTAAATTAGTTTGGAGGTTTTGGTTTTAAGGTTCATTTTTATTTTGTAGCTGTGGGTGTTTGCACATGAGTGCAAGTGACTGAGGAGTCCAGAAAAGGGCTCAGATTTCCTGACGCTGGAGTCCAGGAAACTGGGAAGCACTCTGTGAGTCTTCTGTGAGAGGACGTGCTCTTACTGCTAAGCCATTCCTCTAGGCCCCGGATTTGGCTTTTGAGAGAATCACCTTTTATATCCCAGGCTACTTCAGCCTCCCACATGCCAGGGTTCACAAGCCCAGCCACCTTCCCTAGCTCACTTTTGATTGGCTATACTAAGCCATGGGCTTCGTTATGGCATTTTTCACAAATTCATGTCCTCGTGCCTTGTTCCCGTCACTTAGCGTGAGTCACGCCTGTGCCTTGCCCTTCCCAGCTGAACTATGCAGACATGCTAAAGCGAGTGGAGCCCCTGAGGAACGAGCTGCAGAAGCTGGAAGATGATGCCAAGGACAACCAGCAGAAAGCCAACGAGGTGGAGCAGATGATCCGGGATCTGGAGGCCAGCATCGCCCGCTATAAGGAGGAGTACGCTGTCCTCATCTCCGAGGCTCAGGCCATCAAGGCAGACCTGGCAGCTGTTGAAGCCAAAGTAAGCCTTGCCCCCACCCCAAGGTTCTCTGAACTCTGAGTTACCTAAAAGGTCCTTATGGCCTCCCTAGCAGGAGCCAAGATTAACAGTGTTGACTCACATACTGTAGGTCTTGGTGAGATAATGAAGCAGTGTGTGTATGTGTGTGTGTACACGTGTGTGTGTGTGTGCACATGTGTGTGTACACGTGTACACGTGTGTGTGTACATGTGTGCATGCCCTGAGTTTGCACTAAGTACATTTACTTTCACTCCTTTCAGGTCCTTTAAATAAGCCCCCAGTCCATGCCCTTAATCCAGCACTCTGGAGGCAGAGGCAGGTAGATCATTGTGAGTTTGAGGCCAGCCTGGTCTATAAAAGCAAATCCAGGATAGTCAGGACTGTTACACAAAGAAACCCTGTCTCAAAAAACCTAAAATAAATAAAGAAATAGGCCACCAGTCTGTCTCCCCATCTGGCCATGCCCAGCTGTTCCTCACTTGAGGAAAATCCCAGAATGTGCAGATCTCTCAAGGTGGAACGTCTGTGCTCTGCCCTTGGCTTGTGCTCTGAAGCGACCCCAGTCCCACCTCTCCAGGCCTGAGTTTGCTTCTACTCCTCCCTAAATCCTGCATCGGTATGTGCATGCTTAAGCACATACATGTGGAAGCCAGAGGACACTGTTATGAAGTTGGTGCTCCTTCCACGTTAGGTCACAGGATGGAACTCTGGCCATCCGGCCTGGTGGCCTGAGCCTTTACCCACTAGGCCAGCTCACTGGCCCGCAGATGAATTCCTTTGTAGCATTCAGTGTTTCTAAACATGCCATGTGATTTTCTTTCCTCCCTTAGGTAAACCGGAGCACAGCGCTTCTGAAGAGTTTATCTGCTGAGAGGGAACGCTGGGAAAAGACAAGTGAAACTTTCAAAAACCAGATGTCTACCATTGCTGGGGACTGCCTCCTGTCGGCGGCGTTTATCGCCTATGCAGGTTACTTTGACCAGCAGATGCGCCAGAACCTGTTCACCACCTGGTCTCATCATTTACAGCAGGCCAACATCCAGGTAACAGGCGCTGCAAAGAGATGGTGAACCTGGGCCCGCACCAGCCAGCATTGAGCACGCTGTGACCAAATCCTAACATACAGTCACAGCAGCCTCCCTCCCATTTCAGTTCCGCACAGACATCGCACGGACAGAGTATCTCTCCAATGCTGACGAGCGCCTCCGCTGGCAGGCCAGCTCCCTACCCGCCGACGACCTGTGCACAGAAAACGCCATCATGCTAAAGCGATTCAATAGGTATGCTTTCAGGCCCGAGGTGCACGTAGAGATGGGTATAGTCATCCCGTTTAGTTGTTTTCAAAATACCTTGTTGGAAGAGATGTGTGGGGAGGCAGGACTAAGAGGTCAGTGTTCATTTTTACATCTTGATTGAATTCTGCTTATTGAATCCAGGGAATAACTTGATTTAAATCATGTCTAGAAATGTCTAGAGATTGCCTGTACAGAGTGATGGTTTCTTCCTACCCGATCAGGAAGGAGGCTGCCTGTCCTGCTGGGCCTTTTACCCACTCTCGTGTTGCCTCCCCTCAGGTACCCGCTGATCATTGACCCCTCCGGACAGGCCACAGAATTCATCATGAATGAATACAAGGATCGGAAGATCACAAGGACCAGCTTCTTAGATGATGCCTTCCGGAAGAATCTGGAGAGTGCTCTGAGATTTGGCAACCCCCTTCTCGTCCAGGTTTGTGTCTGTTTAGATTTGTCCCCTGTTAGGGGACACCGTGACCTGTAGTAAATAGCACAGACACCGTGACGGCATTTGGACTTGGTTAGTTAGATGTGGTTTTGATTCTGAAACAAGAATAAAGCTTTGAGATTGTGTTCCAAAACCTGAGTCCCCAGCTGGGCATGCTAGTGCTCAAACTTCATCCCAGAGCTCAGGAGCAAAGGCAAAAAAAGATGGCTGAGTTGGAGGCCAGCCTGGCCTACACAGAGTGCTCCACACAGAACTACTTAGAAAGATTCTGTCTCAAAACCAGATGCCAGGCGGTGGTGGCACACACCTTTAGGGAAGCAGAGGTCGACAAATGGTCTATAGAGTGACCAGCCAGGACCGCCAGGGCTACACAGACAAACCCTGTCTTGAAAACACTGGAGTCGGGGGATCTGAGGTCTTCAGTGTGAGTTGATAAACCGTGTGGCTAGTGCATCTCTGAGCTGGGTCTCGGTTGCTGCTGGGGTGGAACTGAGACCTCACACCAAGACAAGTGCTCTGCCACTCAGACACGGTCATGCCCCACCCTAAGAATTTCCTTAAAAAGGCAAAACTACTTCCGCCGTTACAGCTTCCTCAAAGGTAGAATCATGGGCATGTCCCAGTGGCTTGTGGGTGGTGCACTGGCCCAGATAGGAAACTGATGTCTGCCTCAGTTTATGCTTATGCCCTCCACAGGATGTGGAAAGCTACGATCCAGTCTTGAATCCAGTACTGAACCGTGAAGTTCGGCGAACAGGAGGGAGAGTGCTGATTACCCTTGGTGACCAAGACATAGACCTGTCCCCATCATTTGTCATCTTCCTGTCTACTCGAGACCCAACAGTAAGCAGTGGGACTCTAAGAGGTCACATGATGGTGTTTGGAGTGGAGTGAGCCCACCAGTCTGTCTCCGTCTTCTCTGACAGGTGGAGTTCCCGCCAGACCTCTGCTCCCGGGTCACCTTCGTGAACTTCACAGTCACCCGCAGCAGTTTGCAGAGCCAGTGTCTCAATGAAGTGCTTAAAGCAGAGAGGCCTGACGTGGATGAGAAGCGCTCTGACCTTCTGAAGCTGCAAGGTGCGGTTCTGGTCCTCGACTTCGCAGCGGTGGGTGGGCAGTGGCCGAGCTCTGAAGGGCGAGGGTGATGCCAATCCCCCATGGCGGGGTGTTACAAGCCTGTCTTGTTGTTTAGGGGAATTTCAGCTTCGTCTACGGCAGCTCGAGAAGTCTCTGCTGCAAGCTCTGAATGAGGTAAAAGGACGCATCCTGGATGACGACACCATCATAACCACCCTGGAGAATCTCAAGCGGGAAGCCGCCGAGGTCACCAGAAAAGTGGAGGAGACAGACATTGTCATGCAGGAGGTGGAGACTGTGTCCCAACAGTACCTGCCATTGTCCACTGCGTGCAGCAGCATCTACTTCACTATGGAGTCCCTGAAGCAGGTAAGGCCATCGGCACAGCAGCACTGGCCCCTAACTGTGGCCCGAGGCACACCCTGACGTCACATGGCTGCCTTCCAGGTTCACTTCCTGTATCAGTACTCGCTGCAGTTCTTCCTCGACATCTACCACAACGTGCTGTATGAGAACCCGAACCTCAAGGGTGCCACCGACCACACCCAGCGCCTCTCCGTCATCACCAAGGACCTCTTCCAGGTAGAGGGCAAAGCGTGCATCTGTCTAGGGGGGACAGAAGTACAGCCTCCAGAATACCAACCTTTGCCTCTTGGTCCCCAGGTGGCATTTAACCGAGTGGCTCGAGGCATGCTGCACCAGGACCACATCACCTTTGCCATGCTGCTGGCGAGAATTAAGCTGAAAGGCACCATGGGGTGAGGCTGGCTGCTCAGTACTGATGAGGCTCTGCAGGTCCTCCTAGCATGCACTCTCCTTTCTGTGAATCACAGCTGTTGTCATAGTTGCTATATGTAATCCTGGCACTCGGGAGGCAGAGGCAGGAGGATCGCTGTGAGTTTGAGGTCAGCCTGGTCTACAAAGCGAGTCCAGGACAGCCAAAGCTACACAGAAAAACCATCTCGAAAAATAGACAGACAGACAGACAGACACGTGCCTGACCTGCCTCCATTGACGCCCTGCAGGGAGCCCACCTATGATGCTGAGTTCCAGCACTTCCTCAGAGGGAAGGAGATTGTGTTGAGTGCTGGCTCCACCCCCAAAGTCCAGGGCCTGACTGTGGAGCAGGCAGAAGCTGTGGTGAGGTTGAGCTGTCTGCCAGCCTTTAAGGATCTGATTGCCAAGGTTCAGGCAGATGAGGTAATTGCCCTTTCAAGTGTCCAATTGCCCTTTCAGTTGCCTGGTGAAATGTGTCAGTGAGCAGCCTGCTGATTCTGTGTGACTATGTGTGCCTGTGTCAGCCAGGTTAACGCCTGCCCTTAAACGTCTATTCATTCGATAGAGCAATGCCCTGAGCTACATGCCAGCACCACACACCAGATGATTTCTGTCCTGTGCTAACACTTTCCCTGTTGTCTCTACAGCAGTTTGGCATTTGGCTGGATAGTAGCTCACCAGAGCAGACCGTGCCATACCTCTGGAGCGAGGAAACACCTACAAGTGAGTCAATGCAGACCCCTGCTGTCCTCTTTCTGGGCCTGAATATAAAGTTGGGTGTGATGTTCCCCAAAGAAGTATTGCAGCATCAGGGCTTGTCAGGAAGCCAGGCCGGAAGGGTGATGTGCCCTGACTCAGGAGACTGGGAAGACAGGTCACGGCCTGCCTGAGCTGCATAATGAGATTTTTGTTTCAAAACAAAATTGCCAGCATGGTGGCACACACTGGTAATCTCAGCACTCAGGAGGCAGAGGCAGGTGGATCTCCATAGGCTAGAGGCCAGCCTGGTCTACAGAGTGAGTCCAGGACAGCCACCCTGTCTGGAAAAAAAAAGACCTAAAATTGCCATTTTAGGAAGCGTTATTTAGGGAAATGGCTCCTACGTAGTAGTTGTCTGAGAAATAAGAGGATCAGATTTCTCATTCCTCCCTCATCATCATTAGTGACCCTACAAGGATAGAGGAGGCTAGGGACAGAACTCAGTGATAGAATACTTACCTCGCAAGCGTAAGGCCCTGGGGTTTGGTTCACTTTACTGGGGTGTGAGGGATGCCAAACAAAACATGAACAGGGATTGTCTTTAATTGTGCCACAAAGACTCATGAGTGCATCAGACCTGGCAGTGGGCAGCAGCATGTGATCTCAGGGACCCACAGGCAAAGGGGCACTACTGCACTTAACTGGCCACTGTTCTGTTTTCCCAGTGAAGACTCAGGGGTCTGCAACCAACAGGTCATTTGTAGTTTCAGAATTCAGTGAGGACTAGCAAAATGGTTCAGCAGGTGAAGACCTGAGCTCCATCCCTGTGACCTATGTGTTAAGAGAGAGCCAACCCCACCAGCTGCTCTGACCTCCACACTCCCACACACAACATCCAATCCACAAAGGGCATGCCTGTGGCAGCCACACATACATACACACACATACAAAATACAGATTTTTCCCCAGGGCAACTAAGGGCTCCATAGAGAGGGACCTTGTCTCAAAAAATAGAAAGTTTTATTTTTGCTAATCATGATATAGCACATGCCTTTGATGCCAGCACTAAGGAAGCAAAGGCAGGTAGACCTCAGAGTTTAAGGCTAGCCTAATTTAGTGTGAGTTCAAGGCTACCCAGGGCTACAGTTAGATCCTGTCTCTTTAAAAAAAAAAAAAAAAAAAGTGTTTTTTTAAAGCAACAAATGATGGGGGCTAGGGAGATGGCTTAGTGTGTAAACGTGTGTGCCACTCAAGACAGACAACTGAATTTGGATCCCCAAAGCCTACACACACAGTAGTGCAACCCATGAGGAGATGGGAGGCAGAAGCAGAGGGAACAGGGGTCCTCAGGCCAGCCTTGGTCACAGTGGTAAAGACACACCCTGTCAAAAGGTGGGGACTGACACCTGGAGCTTGTCCTCTGACCTCCCCATACGCCATTCCATGTGAATGCGCACACTGCAGCTCTGGCAGCCACACACCTGTAATCCCAGTGCCCTGGAGGAAGAGGCTGGAGGACGCTGAGTTCTAGGCTGGCCTGGGAATAGTCTCTGGAAAGGCAGTGAAATCATGCCTAGGGATAACAAACAGGCTCCTAAAGTGACAGCAGGACAAAGGCAGATGCTCCTTGGGCCCAGGAGAGCCAGTAGGCTGTGCCCTTGGTGGACTGTGCTCTGAGCTGAGCCTCGGTGCTGAGTGCTTTGCTGAGCCGGTGCTGCATGTGGAGAAGCTGTGCCCTTTACTCACACTTACCACACCTCGTTCAGCTCCCATCGGGCAGGCCATCCACCGCCTACTCCTGATTCAAGCTTTCCGGCCTGACCGCCTGCTGGCCATGGCCCACATGTTTGTGTCCACGAACCTCGGGGAGTCCTTCATGTCCATCATGGAGCAGCCGCTTGACCTCACCCACATTGTGGGCACAGAGGTAACGACCCAGTGCCCCGTGCTGGCTCCCCAGAGCAACCGTCCGCTGTTGCGCCAGCAGCTGGCCACAGCCCAGGCCTGCTGCTGCTTGTGTGCAATCCTCCCTCAGCCTTTCTCCTGACCGGTCCTTGCGTTTACAGGTGAAGCCAAACACGCCTGTCCTGATGTGCTCTGTGCCTGGGTATGATGCCAGTGGGCATGTTGAGGATCTCGCAGCGGAGCAAAACACACAGATCACTTCCATTGCCATTGGTAAGGAAGGGCACTTGCCACTTCTGTGGACATGTGGCAGCCTTGAAGCCTGAGGCTGCGTGCTGTTGCTCACACCCGCCTCCGTGTCCCAGGCTCAGCGGAAGGCTTTAACCAAGCAGACAAGGCCATCAACACCGCCGTCAAGTCAGGCAGGTGGGTGATGCTGAAGAACGTGCACCTGGCCCCGGGGTGGCTGATGCAGCTGGAGAAGAAGCTGCACTCCCTGCAGCCGCACGCCTGCTTCCGGCTCTTCCTCACCATGGAGATCAACCCCAAGGTGAGCGCAGAGGGCGGAGCCCCTGGTGCTGCTGCCTTTTACTGTGAGTGGTGTGCACGCAGTCGAGGACTGTCTGTGTCAGAACTGGGGGGTCAGCGGGGCGTGGTGGCACATGTCCGCAACCCCAGAACTTGGGATGTTGGGACAGGAGGATTGCCTCAAGCTTGAGGTCAGCCACACCTTGTCATCCCCCCACCCCCAAAATAAAAGCAGGCATCACAGAGGCCGCCCTCTCCCTCAGGTGCCCGTGAACCTGCTCCGTGCAGGCCGAGTCTTTGTATTTGAACCACCGCCTGGGGTGAAAGCCAACATGCTGAGGACCTTCAGCAGCGTCCCTGTCTCGCGGATATGCAAGGTAGGACGCGCCCGCCCATAAACCAAAGGCCGCTGCCTCCCCATGCACACCCGGGAAGGTACAAGAGGTGAGCAGGTGCGCCCAGCATCTGTGACCCAGAGGGTAGAGCAGGCACGGCCCCTTGCAGCCATGAGCACAGGTGCTTCTGCAAGGACCTCTGTCAGGTCTTTCTGTAGGTTTTCAGTTCTGCTCTGCTTGGTGCAAACCCACTGAGTCCACATTTTTAGAAAGCCTATCTTCTAGAAACCTGTCTAGACTCCGGTGCTGTTGTGTGGGTCCTCATCTATAGAAACCTGGGTACTTGGCTCAGCCCTGATGCTCAGTTCTGCTTCTGAGCTGCAGGTCAGGTGTCTGAGGGGCGAGGGTGTGGCTTGCTCTGCAGATCATTGCTTCTGAAACAGGGTCTAGTTTCCTTAGACAGACATGGGCTCTCTGATGACTGTCATTTTCATCATCTAGTCTCCGAATGAACGTGCCCGCTTGTATTTCCTGCTGGCTTGGTTCCACGCCATCATCCAAGAGCGCCTGCGCTATGCTCCCCTGGGGTGGTCAAAGAAATACGAATTTGGAGAATCTGACCTTCGATCAGCTTGTGACACGGTGGACACATGGCTAGATGACACAGCCAAGGCAAGTAGGCTGTACCATACCCAAGATGCATGCTTAGGCACATGACATGTGATGCAGGAGGGCAAGAGAGCTGGGTCAAGGGAGGGCTAACATTCCATAGCAGCCAGAACCTAACAGTGTAGCACAAAGTCAGCCCCTCTAGTGTACACATGTAACCCAGCCTCTCCCCTCCCAGGGCCGGCAGAACATCTCACCGGATAAGATCCCGTGGTCTGCCCTTAAGACCTTGATGGCCCAGTCCATCTATGGTGGGCGCGTGGACAATGAGTTTGACCAGCGCCTGCTCAATACCTTCCTGGAGCGCCTGTTTACCACCCGGAGTTTCGATAGTGAATTCAAGCTGGCGTGCAAGGTTGACGGGCACAAGGACATTCAGATGCCTGATGGGATCAGGTGTGGCTGCTGTGGTTTGGGGTAGGTGGGTGTGGAGCCACAGTCTGCCCTTGACTTACTCCAAATGTCCTGCTTTCTCAGGCGAGAAGAGTTTGTGCAGTGGGTAGAGTTGCTGCCCGACGCCCAGACACCCTCATGGCTGGGCCTGCCCAACAATGCTGAGAGGGTCCTGCTTACCACCCAAGGTGGGTAGTGAGTCTCCTGGCTCCCCTGGAGCCGTGCCCACCCTGAGCCTGCTGGGAGGCTTGTTCACTTCTGCAGCCTTTCACAGTTGTGCACCAGGGAGCCCTAAAAAGCACTGCTAGGGGCTTGGTGGTACAAGGCCTGCGCTGTAGCCTGGAGGCAAAGGTGGAAAAATCAAAGAGTTCAACCTCACATCTACACGATATGCCCTCAGCTGAGGCCATGCCTCAAATAGCACATCCGTGTATTAAGCCCCAGGCGCTCTTCCATAATGTTCTAAAACCACCATTTCCAGCCAAGTTTTGTGGCTCATACCGGTGATAGTTCTAAGCTAACCTAGATGACACGTGACCCTCTTTAAAAGCAGAGCAGGCGAGACAGTTAAGCAGCAACCGCGTAGTTGCAGCCTGTTTCCCTTGTCCTTCTGCTCTAATCTGATGTCTAGGCAAAGTCAAAGGTGCCTCATGGGGCACACACAGGCCGCTGGTTCTGCCTTAATAGCCCTGTTATGGGCTTGGGCCAGTTGTGCCCTGGTCTGTGCTCTAGATGTGTGGCACCAAGCGCAGCCTCCAGGCTGCTGTGATAATTTAACGGTGGCAGGCCTCTGTCTTCATTGATGTCTTCTTCTTCCCTGCCTGCCCTCCTGCCCCGTGACCGGCCTAGGCGTGGACATGATCAGTAAGATGTTGAAGATGCAGATGCTGGAGGATGAGGATGACCTGGCCTACGCGGAGACGGAAAAGAAGACCAGGACGGACTCCACATCCGATGGGCGTCCAGCCTGGATGAGGACACTGCACACCACAGCCTCTAACTGGCTGCACCTCATCCCACAGACGCTGAGCCCGCTTAAGCGCACCGTGGAAAACATCAAGGTAGCTGGGCTGGAGTTAGTCCTCATCCCCGATCTTGAGCAAGAGGAGTGCCACCCTCCTTCAGCTGTTCTAGAACAGTCTGTGGTCTAAGAGCTGGAGGACAGAGGTGGCCACTCTTCATAATCAGGCCAGGCCACGGCCCCGCTCTGGCTACCTCCAGAAAAGCCTGGTTCAAAGGCTCTGCAGGCCATGTGGCTGGCTTCTGTCCAGACTTCCTGTCTTCAGCCCTGTTCTCTTTGTTTTTAGGATCCTCTATTCCGGTTCTTTGAGAGGGAAGTGAAAATGGGAGCCAAGTTACTCCAAGATGTGCGCCAGGACCTTGCTGATGTCGTTCAAGTGTGCGAGGGGAAAAAGAAGCAGACAAACTACCTTCGGACCCTGATCAACGAGCTGGTGAAAGGTGCCAAGGGATGCGGGCACAGGGCGGGGCCACCACTTAGCCTGCCCACGCCCATGCGTAGACACACTGCAGCTCCCGGGCCTCGCATACGTCATTTCCAGCTTCCTCAGTAACTGGAGGGGGTCTTAGAAAAGACCCCTGGTTTTCCCTGGGCTTACCAAAAGTTTTTGTGCAGCTTCTGTGACTTTAAGGGATAATGCAGTGAAGGGGACACATGACAAGCAGGAGCAGGGAAGGAGGGCCCAGGCCAGCGACACAGGGAGGAGTGTGTTCCTGCAGTGGCAGCCTCTAGGCGAGCACCCCACACGACCCTGGCAACCGTGCCCTGGGCCTTGCAGGATGTGGACAGGTACCAGGCACAGCCAGGAAGGAGGGCTGTGCTGCGCAGGTGCTGGCAGCCTGAGCCACTTCCGCTGCAGGGGAATTGGTAGAGTGGACGCTGAGACCTGGGTCCCCCTCCGTTGCTGCAGGGATCTTGCCTCGGAGCTGGTCCCATTACACGGTGCCTGCGGGCATGACAGTGATCCAGTGGGTGTCAGACTTCAGCGAGAGGATCACACAGCTGCAGAACATCTCACAGGCGGCTGCGTCTGGTGGTGCCAAGGAACTAAAGGTGGGCAGGCATGGTCCTGGGAAGTCACAGTGGCTCCTGGTGTCCTGGACTTGGGTGGAGAAGTGTCCATGCCTGACCTCTCCTTTCCCTGGGGGCCGCTATTTCTACAGAACATCCATGTGTGCCTGGGTGGCCTGTTTGTGCCCGAGGCCTACATCACTGCCACCAGACAATATGTGGCACAAGCCAACAGCTGGTCCCTGGAGGAACTTACCCTGGAAGTCAATGTCACCGCCTCCCAGAGTGCCACCCTTGATGCCTGCAGCTTCGGGGTCACAGGTGAGCCGGAGTCTGCACTCTGGGTGTGGCCCCTCTGAAGCCTGTTTCTGCATGAATGTAGTGCAGGTGGCCCAGCAGGGCCTGAGGATGCCCTGTACGCAGGGCTGGGTGGCTGTGGGCCTCTTCCACTCCGTCTCCACATCTCCTCACAGGTCTGAAGCTTCAAGGGGCTACGTGCAACAACAGCAAGTTGTCACTCTCCAATGCCATCTCCACGGTCCTCCCGCTAACACAGCTGCGCTGGGTGAAGCAGACCAACACTGAGAAGAAGGCCAGTGTGGTGAGTGCCAGCTGCCCTTGTGCCATGGCTCTGCCTGGGCCAAGCCTGTCCCCAGAGCTGGTCAACAGTAAGTCCCTCTGTCTGTCTCACAGGTGACCTTACCTGTCTACCTGAACTTCACCCGGGCAGACCTTATCTTCACCGTGGACTTTGAAATTGCTACCAAGGAAGATCCTCGAAGCTTCTATGAGCGTGGAGTTGCAGTTCTGTGCACTGAGTAAAGTTAAACTTTTCTCAAATCCTTTCTTTAACAGTAAAATCCAATATTTAACATTCATTCATCCTTAGACAATGGAAGGTTGATGGACTTGGACTTGTGAAAGCAAAGTGGTTGGTTTGCGTTGGAGGAAGTGAAAGGTGCTGCTGTGGTTGGCAACAGTGGATTGGAAAGGCAAAAGCATGTGTTTTTAGAGGGCTGGCGAATGGCTCGTTTTATTAAATAAAACACTAAGCATGACAGGCTCTCAACTCGTGCTGCTCTGCTCAGTCTGCTATGGAATCCTTGCGTCTTACCCCACGAGGCAGCTGTTGCCAGCTGCACCCCAGCCCACCTCACCTGTGTCGCCTTGATCACAGCTGCAGAAGCAGCAGATGAGGCCAAGAAAGCGTCACTTGGCCCCAAGGCCTAGCAGCAGTTCTGTCCTCCAGGGACCTTTGTTGTCTCACAGGTACAAGCCCTTCCACCAGGCCCAGCTTCCCACACCTCCCCAAAGGGAGAGTGGCCTTGCCTCACAGAAAGGATGACAGTCCTGGCATCTCAGGAACTGTCAATATGCTGCCTGGTGGCAGAGGCTGTTGTCCTAGCTGTAAGGGCTGCTTAGCACTGAGAGGCACTGTCCTAACCCCTAAGGGCCCTGGTAGAAGACACTGCAAGTTCCTGAACAGCAGGAGGTGACCCAGCCCTTGGGCAGTGAATGGAAGCAGCCCCCAGCCCAGCATTCTCCTGCAAGGGACCCCTGGGGACAGGACAGGTGCAGGTGATTCAAGTCAAGGTCAAAAGCTGTCATGCACAGCCCACAGTGCTTGTGGCTCTTCCTGATGCCTCCGAACACCTCAAAGGATAGTGCCTGAGTCCATGGGGGACTCACCCCAGCACCATAACTGGACTTCTGCTCCTGAGAGCGCCACCCCCACCCCAGGTGCTCCCCTAATCAAAAGAGTCTTGCTGGACAGTCACTCCCAGCCCTGTTGTCTTCCCTGGCAGAGCCACCTAGGCAGGGATGAGCAGGACCCTTGGCCACTAACTGGTGCTGGAATGGCCCCAGCAGCACCCAGAGGTGGACCTGGCCCTGCCAAGAATGGGCACCTCCTGTGGTGTCTTTTTATTTGTACTGGGAACCTTGAGGCCCAACCACTGTGGGGAGGACACAGCTGGGAGGAGAGAAGACCGGGACTCGGCAGCAGCAGAAGACTTGCGCTTGGCTCTTGTTACCTACCAGAAAGAAAAATTCAGTGAAGCAGCTGGCAAAAGTGGACCGGAAGAAACACACCACCCACCATGAGCCTGGTGTCCCAGCAGACTGAGGCCACGCTGGCCTGAGGCTTAGAAACTCCAAGGCACAAAGGGCTGAACACAAGAACGGGGAGGGCCTGCCCTGCCTCAGCCTGCAACCCAGCACTCAGCAGACTGTGGCAGGCAGGACGGGTGACTGCCAGTCCTGAAGGGGGTGTGCACCACGCCCAGCTTTTTTTGTTGTTTTGGTTTTTGATCCATCTGCCTCTGCCTCCAAGTGCTGGGATTAAATTTTTGCACACCCATTTTTATGCCAGATGATAGGGCCATATTTATCATTCATCACCACTAGTGTGGCTTGAGTCTCTGGCTCTGTGGCAGCACCATGCCCCTGCCCTGAGCTGACCCGGGCCCTGGGCTGCCCACCATGCCCCTACCCTGGAGCTGGCCCGGGCCCTGGGTTGCCCACCATGCCCCTACCCTGGAGCTGGCCCGGGCCCTGGGCTGCCCACCATGCCCCTGCCCTGGAGCTGGCCCGGGCCCTGGATGCCCACCATGCCCCTACCCTGGAGCTGGCCCGGGCCCTGGGCTGCCCACCATGCCCCTACCCTGGAGCTGGCCCAGGCCCTGGGCTGCCCACCATGCCCCTACCCTGGAGCTGGCCCGGGCCCTGGATGCCCACCATGCCCCTACCCTGGAGCTGGCCCAGGCCCTGGATGCCCACCATGCCCCTGCCCTGGAGCTGGCCCGGGCCCTGGCTGCCCACCATGCCCCTACCCTGGAGCTGGCCCGGGCCCTGGGCTGGCCACGTACTTCTTCTTTCTCTTAATTCTCTCAGGCTCTGCAAGTAAAAGCTCCAGCTTCCTCTTGGAAAGCGACAGCCTGGGTGCCTTGTCTCTCTCGGTCCCAAGTCTGGGTGGCAGCCGTGTGGCTCTGGCTCTGCCCAGCAGGTGTCTGCCTGTCTCTGGGGTCTCCGCAGGAACGAGAGGGCTGGCAGTCCTTGCCCTGCAGTCCTCTGGTGATGGGGACAGCCTGGCAGGCCACCCAGTGACCTCCTGGGGGCCGAGTGCCTTTAGTTCTCCTTCGGGCTGCATGTCAACATCGTTGGCTTCCAAGGCTATGGGGGCCCAGCCAGCTTTCCCGGCGAGATCTGGAGCCTTTGGTGGGGGCGAGTCTTCTACACTGGCCTCCTCAGCAATCTTGAACCTCAGTGTATAGGGAGGTGCGTTGCGGTTCCTGTCACCTAGGAGGCGGTAGGCACGCTGGCGGTAGCTGCAGTAGTTGGAATGACCTGGAGTATCTTCTGAGTCACCGTCATAGGGATCTAAAAACTGATGGCAAAGGCTTTTGAAAGCTTGGCTGTGTGTGAGGGCCTAAAACTCAGTCCCCATCACCACAAAACAGAACATTCTGAGCAGAAGGGTAAGTCCTAGCAGCAGGGTGATATGTAACGTGGAAATGCACACAGCGTGCCTCCATCACTGACGGCAAGCTTGTATGATTTGCCTTGTACCTAAACTCTTAAAAAATAAAAAAATAAAATAAAGATTTGGGGCTACAGAGATGGCTCAGTGGTTAAGAGCACTGCCTGCTTTTCCAAAGGACCCAGGTTCAATTCCCAGCACCCACATGGCAGCTCCCAACTGTCTAACTCCAAGATCTGATACCCTCACACCAATGTACATAAATTTAAATTAGATACATTATTTTTTAAAAAAAGACAGGGTCTCTGAGCCAAGATTGGCCTGGAACTGTGTAGCACGGTGACACTGAAACTTGTGACCCTCTGCCTTCACCTCCCCTTCGAGGTATCGTTCTGGGGATCAAACCAGAGGCTTCTGCGTGCTAAGCAAGCACTCTACCACCTGGGCTACACCCCAGCTGTTGCTGCTGGTGCAGTTGGTTGCTTGGTTGTTGGTTGGTTACTACATAACCTTGTCTGGCCTGTGTACCTGTGTAGACCAGGCTATAACCTCAGACTCACAGAGATTCACCTGCCTCTGCCTCCCAAGTGCTGCCATCAAAAGCATGCACCTCCTCACCTGGCTTGTTTGGCTTTTTAAGTCAGGGTCTCGGGGCTGGAAAGATGGACTAGCAGTTCAGTTTCCAGCTTCAATTCCTAATGCTCACATGGTGGCTCATAAGCATTGGGAACTCCAGTTCCAGGGCTTCTGACGCCCTCTTCTGGTCTCGTTGGGCACTGCACACATGTCACAAAATACTTGTACATACAGAAATAGGTCATTTCAAAACATTAAAAAACGATATCTCACATAGCCCTGTATCCTCCTGCCCCAGACTCTCCAGTGCTGGGGTCCACTTACCTCCGCCTCTGGAGCCTGGGATTAAAGGCCTGTGCCACCAAGCCCAGCTCAGCAAACTCTTTTTAAAGTTTTTTTGTTTTTCAAGATAGGGTCCCTCTGTGTAGCCTTGGCTGACCTGGACTCGCTTTGTAGACCAGGCTGGCCTCAAACTCACAGTGATCCACCTGCCTCTGCCTCCTGAGTGCTGGGATTAAAAGCATGCGCCACCACACTCAGCAGCAAACTACTCTTAAGGGTGCTTGTCAAGGCTTTTGGGGAGTCCCCTTCCCTCTGCTGTGGGGATCAGAACTTCCTATCTGACCTTTCTTGCTTTTTGTGGCTATATTTTTGTCAATATTTGTTCCTGCCTTGTGGTGGCACTGTTGTCCTGGCAGTGAAAAGGCAGAGAGAGGAGACCTGTCCTGAGTCTGAGGCCAGCCTGGGCTACATAGTGAGCCATCCTCCCTTAGTTACCAATACCACATGTACACACAGGTAGGAGTGCTCCCTGCTTGAACTCTGACCCTTACAGCCTGATCACCGGGCTCCTCAGGTCTTTAGACCCTAGGAGGCTGCAGCCAGATCTGCGACATACCTCTCTCCAGATGCCTTCAGCAAAGTCCATGAGGTTCCTTCTAGGGTTGACCTGTGGGGGAAAAGTTTGATGCTGAGTCTGCCATGGCAACCTAACACACAGCACTTGGAGTGTTCACTGCCCACACCACAGGCCATGCTGACACTCAACCTGGTGAGGAGGGGAGAAAGACCTTCCAGAGCCTAACAGGCGGGGAGCCCTTTCCAGAGCCTTGGGACTGCTGCTGGGCCCAAAGCCAGGGGAGGTGGAGGCACCGAACTGTCCTTCTCAACTGGTCCCCACACACATGCAGAAGCGAAGCTTAGAATGCTCAACAGGAGCCAGCGCCTTCCCACTAGCCCCAGGCCGCTGAGGAAGAATACTGCAATTTGAATACTTTTATTTGGGAAGGGAGGAAGGAATCCAAGAGTTAGAGAGATGGCATCTCCCACACATACACACAGGGCACCTGAAGGCGGTGGCGCACGTGTCTCTGCCACCTCTGGAAGCCAGCTGTGCTGAACGCTGCCCTGATGCAGGTGGGTCGGCTGGGCCTCAGGCTGGCCATCTCTCAGCCAGGCGCTTGCTTGGGCTGTCACTTAACTAGAGACGAAGGTAGAGGACAAAGCCCTGTCAGTTTGTGGAGCACAGGGAAGGCCAGGCCACAGGGGGAGGGAGGGGATATTCCTGAAACAGCATTGAGTCTACTCTGTAGCCCAAGATGGCCTTCCTCTTGATTCTCTGAGAATATGAGGCAGAAAGAACATAAATTCAAGGCCAGCCTGGGCTACATAGAAGTTTAAAGCCAGCTCAGGATAGACCCTATAGCAAATAAAAGGCAAGGGCTATGGGTATAGCTCAGTTCATCCAGTGCTTGCTCAGCACACATTAGACCCTGGACACAGTCCCAGCCCCTATAAAACTAGAATGGGCTTGAAAACCCAACACTCAGCCAGGCAGTGGCAGCCCACACCTTTAATCCCAGCACTCTGGAGGCAGAGGCAGGCGGACCTCTATGAGTTCAAGGCCAGCCTGGTCTACAAAATGAGTCCAGGACAACCAAGTCTACACAGAGAAACCCTGTCATCAGGAAAAAAAGAAAAAGAAAATAAAATCCAGCACTCAAAATATGGAGGCAGGAAGATCAGAAATTCAAGGTCGCTGGGCGTGGTGGCGCATGCCTTTCATCCCAGCACTCAGGAGGCAGAGGCAGGCGGATCGCTGTGAGTTCGAGGCCAGCCTGGTCTACAAAGCGAGTCCAGGACAGCCAAGGCTACACAGAGAAACCCTGTCTCGAAAAAAAAAAAAAAAAGAAGTTCAAGGTCGTCCTTGACGACACAGCAAATTAAGAGACCAGCCTGGCTACATGAGATCCTCAAAAAACAAACAAACAAAAAAAAACCCTAGGTTGGGGTACGTACAGTTAAGCAGTAGAGCACTTGCCTAGCTCTGCATTGTGGGTGAAAACAGGTTGGGGACATCAAGGGAGCACAAGAGACAATGTTCCACAGAGAAAACCATCCTGGATATGTGAGACCCTCTCTTTTCAAAGTTTAAAAATAGAAGCTAGGCCTGGTGGTGCACGCCTTTAATCCCAGCACTTGGGGGCTGGAGAGATGGCTCAGCGGTTAAGAGCACTGACTGCTCTGCCAGAGGTCCTGAGTTCAATTCCCAGCAACCACATGGTGGCTCACAACCATCTATAATGTGATCTGACGCCCTCTTCTGGCCTGCAGGGGTACAAGCAGTCAGAGCAATGTATACATAATAAATAAATAAATAAATCTTTAAAAAAATATCCCAGCACTTGGGAGGCAGAGGCAAGTGGATTGCTGTGAGTTCGAGGCCAACCTGGTCTACAGAGTGAGTCCAGGACAGCCAGTGCTACACTGTCTCGAAAAACAAAAATAAATATAAAATAATGTAAAAGTGCCAAAAAGAGCTAGAGAGATGGCTCAGTGGTTAAGAGCACTTGCTGCTCTTTCAGAGGATGCAGGGTTAGTTCCCAGCTCCTGCCTGGTGGCTCCCGACTCCAGGGGATCTGACACCCTTCTTCAGTTGCCCAGACATAAGTCCAGACAAGCCACTCACACACATGAAATTTTTTAAGTACCAAGAAAACTAGCACTACAGACCTCCCTGAAGTTTCATGTCACTCAGCTTCTCCAGAATCCTCGAAGCATCTGCTACACCCTGTTGGAAAATGCCTCGGTTACGCATGTGCACATCATATTGCACGTTCTTCAGCAATAAATGCCTGGAAAGCAAACAAAAACTGGCCCTGCCGCATGCTCGTGACAACACAGGACTCGTGGCCACTTTAAGGTTTAAAAAGCCTAGCAGAGCCAGGCATGGTGGTGCATGCCTGTATTCCCAGTACGCAAGAGGCAGAGGCAGGAGGATTTCTGATTTCGAGGCCAGCCTGGTCTACAAAGAGTGTCCAGGACAGCCAGGGCTACACAGAGAAACCCTGTCTCAGAAAAAAGAGAGAGAGAGAGAGAAAAGAAAGGAGATCTGGAGAGATGGCTCAGTGGTTAACAGCACTGTCTTCTCTTCCAAAGGACCCAGGTTCGATTCCCAGCATCCACATAGTGACTCACAACTGCCTCTAACTCCAGGCTCGGGTTCTGACACCCTCTTCTGGTCTCCACAGCCATGTGCGTGGGATACACATATTCATGCAGGCAGAACACCCAAACACCTAAATAATACATATGTTTAAAAGGAAGGGAGTAAACCAGGCAGTGGTGGCACTGGGGAGATGGGCAGGCGGATCTCTGTGGCTTCGAAGCCTGGTCTACAAAGTGAGTTCAAGGACAGCCAAGGCTACACAGAGAACCCTTATCTCAAAAAAACAAAAAGAAAAGGGAATAGCTATGAAGTACTTTACCCATTATCCCTTTTCTCATCTCCTGACCTTTTCCTGCCCCATAATACCAAGTGACATCTGAGAGTCCTGTTGCTTTCAGCTTTGAGGCTGGAGCAGCATCTTAGTTACTTTTAGTGACCTTGCTGGTTTGGGGTACACTGTGGAGTGTGTCCTCCAGAGCCCCTCATTTGGAACAGCCTGAGGCTTTGAACAAAGTGAAGTCATGTGTTGGAGAGAAGGACGCCAGAGGACAAGTGTCACTGCATCACTTCATCAACGTGAGCTGGGAATACAGCCTGCAGGGACTGGGGCCCTGGCTGTGGTAGCATCTCCCTGGGCAGCTGTTGTGAACTCCACCCCTGTGCTGTCCTCTTTGGAAGTCAGCATCAAGGCCACAGTTGAAGGGTGAGGGCCACGGAGAGCAAGCAAGGATCTACCTAACCATGTGCGCTGAGCTTCCCAGTGGTTCCAGGAGGATGGTCTGGGTGACAGTCCAGAGAGTGAGCCTATTACAAGCAGAGGGGCTTACTCAGCCCCCTCTTGGGACTCCCACATCATCTGACTGACACCAACTGAAGTGTTCACTATCATTATTTGGTCTTGGAACTTTGACCAGGCTGACCTCAAACTCAGAGATCCACCTGCTTCTGCCTCTGCTTCCTGAGTGCTGGGATTAAAGGCATGTGCCATCATACCCAGCTCTTTTATTATTTTATGTGTAAGGATGTTTTCCCTACATGTATATTTGTCCACCACATGGGTGCCTGGTCCTTTGTTTGTAACCCTTTGAACTCAACACATGCATGCACATGGTACACAACAAATAAATGTGGCAAGGTCCCGTGGCACATGCCTGTAATCCCAGAACTCAGGGAAGCAGAGGCAGGTGGATCTCTGTGATTTTGAGGCCAGCCTGGTCTACAAAGAAAGTGCCAGAACACCCAGGACCTTTACACAGAGAAACCCTGTCTCGAAAAACAAAACAAAACAAAAAAAACAATTAAAAAAAAACGCATCCACAAAATACCCTTGACTACAAAGTCTACAAATGAGAAATGACTCAGCAGTTAAGGACTCTGCTAGACCACTGTGGGGCTCTTCCAGATAGCCTCTGAACTCAGTACATAGCAAGGGCCCTCCCTTTCTTAGCAGAGTCCCCTTTCTAAGCCCTAGAAACTCTAAGGAGCATCACATAGCCCTCAGGGAAGATTACAGGCCCAACCCTTTCCTGATAGAACCTGTTCAGCAAGCACCTGGATATTCCCAGAAATACCCCACCCTATGCTATGGAGATCCTAGCCTTCAGCAAATGACCTTTAATCGTACCAGGAAGTTCTTCCCCCACCCACAGGCTAATCAAGTACTGTGTTCTCCTTCTTGTGATAGGACCCTGTGCTAGTGCACGTAATGAGGTACGGCACCACTGCATATAAATCAAGTATCCTAGCTCCCAGGCCCCAGCGAAGCCGACACATTCACCTCCAAACCCCTCCCCACTGCCCAAGGTTTATGAATCCCTGATTCACAAGACTGGCTTGCTCCCTTGTGTTCTTGCTGTTCCTCCACCATGACTGTCTTGGCCCATTTATTCCGCCTCCCTGGGGAATTGCCCCTGGATGCATGGGGCACAGGATGCCGTGGCAACCTCTGAAGCCTGCTCCTCCATAGCAAGCTCAGTGCTGACCATCAGCAAAGCACCAGCCGAGCCTGCGTCTCACCGGACCTGCCTCCTGGCCGGTTACAGGCATCCATCCATCTGCCCACACCCTCTGCCGTGATTAGCAAGTTGACAAATGGCTATAACACTTTTGGTATCACCATAGGCTTATGGAGCTCCACTGCCACCTGATACCAACAATCTCATTTAAAAGTGCTGACTGTAACAGCCAGTGGAAAACTCTTTCCACACTCTGGCCTAGCACAAGGATCTTGTACCCTGCGTGCTCTCAGCCACCCTTGAGAGAGAAATGGAACCTTTGACCTTGAGGTCTGTCTCTCAGCACTCTCCAGATTCAATCAGCACCTGGACCGGCCTGCCAGATCGCCACTGGACGCTGAATGACAGACCACCAGAGGACCCAGGTTCAATTCCAAGCATTCACGTGGTGCCGCCCAGCTGCAACTTGTTTCAAGGAATCCAGTGCCCTCTTCTGGCCTCTGAAGGCACTGCATGCACATAGTGCATAAACATTCTGGCAAACACTCATAAAATAAAAATAAAGCTGGGACTGGTGACTCATGCCTTTAATCCCAGAGTCAGTCTCTCTGAGTTTGAGGTCAGCCTGGTCTACAGAGTGAGTTCCAGGACTTAGTAGGAAGACTGCTTCAAAAGCAAGCAAGTGCTGGGCAGTGGTGACACACTCCTTTAATCCCAGCACTCGGGAGGCAGAGGCAGGTGGATCCCCGTGAGTTTGAGGCCAGCCTGGTCTACAATGTGAGTCTAGGGCAACCAAGGCTACACAGAGAACCCTGTCTCGAAAAACCAAAAACAAACAAACAAACAAACAAACAGGGCTGGAGAGATGGCTCAGAGGTTAAGAGGACTGATTACGCTTCCTGAGGTCCTGAGTTCACTTCTCAGCAACCATATGGTGGCTCACAGACATCTATAATATAATCTGATGCCCTCTTCTGGTCTGCAGGTGTACATGTAGGCGGAGCACTACATACATGATAAATAATAAATCTTTTTTTTAAAAAAAAGCAAGCAACATAACCAATCTGACTAGGCCTTGGGTTTCCCAGTTTTTAAAACTACAAGTACATTTACAGGAAGACGAAGGTCCGGCCAGGCATCAAGGCCCTCCAGCCCCTGCCATCAGCTGTCCTCCCATTCCTGGGACACTGCTGAGCAGAGGAACCTTTCATGGACTCCATGAACATTTGAAAGAGAACATTCCAACTCTCTCCCCTAAAGTGTGCCCCCTCAGAGACATCCATACATGTCAACTGTGTAGTTCTAGTTTGAACACTGACCCCCACCTCATCTCAAAATTAAGTGGTAAGGACACAGTTCATTGACAGAAAGACACCAACCTTACAGCTAGGGAAACTGAGGCTGAGAAAAGTAAATTTATTCAGCGGCACAGAGATGATCTAGCCAGCCTGGAACTGCCTCCTAGGTGCTGGGATTAAGGGCATGTGCAACCATGCTTGGCTGTAATACCCTTTTCTAAAACTACATCTTGCTTTCAGAAGCTGAACTCTTAGTGACATTGCAACTAAATTAATAATATACCTTGAGATAATTTAAAACTATGAACTTGAGGGGCTGAAGTGGTGGTTCAGTGGTTAGAACACTGGCTGCCTTTCCAAGAGCAATAGGGCTGCTTTCCAGTGTGTGTATATGGTGGCTCACAGTGGTCTGTTATTACAATGACTGGGGAACTCTGATGCCCTCTACTGGCCTCAGAGGGCACTGCATGCACATACATGGTACACAGATATTCAGGCAAACACTCATACATATAAGATAAAAATAAATTAACAATTTTAGCTGGGTGGTGGCACACACCTTTAATCCCAGCATTCTGGAGGCAGAGGCAAGCAGATCTCTGAGTTCAAGGCCAACCAAGTCTACACCATAAATTCCAAAAAGAATAAATTTAATTGAGGCCAGCCTGGGGGCTGGAGAGTTGGCTCAGTGGTTAAGAGCACCGTCTGCTCTTCCAGAGGACCCGAGTTCGATTCCTAGAACCCACATGGCAGTTCACAACTGTCTGTAACTCCAAGATCTGACATCTTCACACCGATACACATAAATTAAAAATTAAATAAAAATATTAAAAAAAAAAAAAAAAAAGAAACCAAAGAGAAAAAAAAAAGAAAGAAAAAAGAAAAAAAGAATAAATTAAAAAAAAAACAAATATTCCATTTTTTTTTAATATGGAACGCTTCACAAATTTGCGTGTCATCCTTGTGCAGGGGCCATGCTAATCTTCTCTGTATCGTTCCAATTTTAGTATATGTGCTGCCGAAGCGAGCACCAAATATCCCATTAATGTAAGATTCAACATATGGGTACGGATAATAACATCTAACTACAGTTTTGAATGCTGTTTGCAGTCAGCTGCGGTCAGAAAAGTAACAGCTTCCTTTGTAAACTCTGGGTAAAGAAAATAATTAAGACGGGGCTGGAGAGACGGCTCAGTGGTTAAGAGCACTGTCTGCTCTTCCAGAGGTCCTGAGTTCAATTCCCAGCAACCAAATGGTGGCTCCCTCTTCTGGCAAATAGGTGTACATGCAAATAGAGCTCATATATATAATACATATAATTATATATATAATAAATTCTAAAAAAAATGATTAAGACAAGAGAGCCTTCATTTACTTCATGGTTTCTGTTCTGTTCAGTAAGGACAGAACAAAGCTAGGGGCAGACAGACCACAGACACTAGGGGACAGATGAAAGACTGCTTTTGTTTTTTCGAGACAAGGTTTCTCTGTGTAGCCTTGGCTGTCCTGGACGCACTTTGTAGACCAGGCTGGCCTCGAACTCACAGAGATCTGCCTGCCTCTGCCTCCCAAGTGCTGGGATTAAAAGTGTGCACCACCATGCCCAGCTCTGATGGAAGACTGTTTTTTAAGACATTTATTTTCATGTGTGTTAGTGTTTTAGTGCATTCACGTCTGTTGAGAGCCTCAGATCCCCTGGAACTGGAGTTACGGGCAGGTGTGAGCTGCTATGTAGGCGCTGGGAATTGAACCCAGGTCCTCCAGAAGAGCAGCAAAGTATTCTTAACCACTGAGCCATCTCTCCAGTCCAACTTTTTCTTTAATATGACACCAGCAAACAAGTTCCCTTCCCAGGTAGGCACAGTCTGAGGACCTCTGAGCCCCAAGGCACAAGCTGCTTCCACACCCACCAACCTCAGAAGGCAGAACAGACCAAAGCCACGACTGGCACTCACCTCCCTCTTAGCCCTGCCCAACCCTTGCCTTTTAGACTGGAGAGCGATCTGAAGTCGTCTATTATTGGCAGAGCCATGTCACACACAGACCTCTGCAATTTCTCTTTTAAAAAATTATGTGACACGGGTGTGGAGGTGCACACCTGTAATCCCAGCACGTAGGAGGCAGAGGCAGGCAGATCTCTGTGAGTTCAAGGCCAGCCTGGTCTACAAAGTGAGTCCAGGACAGGCAGGACTATAAGAGAAACTATGTACCAAAAAAAGAATTATGTGTGAGGGGTTAGAGAGATAGGTCAGTGGTTAAGAGCACTGGGTGCTCTTCCAAAGGACCTGGGTCCAATTCCCCGCAACCACATGGTGGCCCAGAGCTGTCTACCTCCAGTTCCAGGGGATCTGACACCCTCACACCAATGCACATAGAAGAAAAAAAGATGTGTGCGCTGGTGCGTGCATGTTTACCATTGTGCACACGTGCCATGGTGTACATGTTGGGGTCACAGGGCAACTTTTGCTAGTTGGTTTCCTCTTTCTACCACTTTACCGAGGACTGCCCTCAGGCTTGCACAGGGTAAAAGCACTTTTACCCATAAGCCATCTCACCAGCACCCTGCGATGTTACCAGTAAGACGTCTCCTAAGCTCACCCCTTCAAGGTTTCCTGGCCAAACCTACTGGAGATTTCTTTCCTAATTAAGGTTAAAGTGGACCAAGCTGGAGGGGGAGGGGCAGTGCCGGGGGTTCCGAGAGGAAGGCCCTCTTAGCACCGCGCCCTTCCCTCACCTCTACTCTTGCCCTTATTCCTCCACACCCCCTAACCCTGGGTCCCTTTGTATCTGGTTGCATCTGGTCTCTGTCCAGCTCCAGGGTAGCCCAGCAGCCCCAGAACTGTAAGAACCTTCTGGGTGCAGAGGCCTTCTCTAGGGACACTCTGAGATGTGGGGGCGCTGGTGGGACAGCTCGCACCACGTCTCTACCATCCTTAAAGCTGGCGAAATGCAAAACTAGTCACTTTTGCTTTATGTTTGAAAACTACCTGAAGAAAATTCTAGAAGTCAATGCATCCACCTGAAGTTGCCAAGTTTCCACCTCCCGACAAATTCTACTGATTAATCTCCAACCCTAGGCACTGTATGTGCTGCCCACTCAACATCCGTCTCTCCCTAGTCCCTGACAGACCATATGGCCCAAGACTGTCCTATCACCCTGGTCTCCTCTCCAAACGGCATGGCCAGGCCCGCTGCCCACCACTGCTGTGTCCAGTAGAGGTCCAACCGGGATCTTCCTGCTAAACCCACCTTCCCCTTTGGGATAGCTCTGAGCTCTGCTTGCTCAGACTAAAACACCACATCCTGACCCCTCTTACTTCCAAGCCCGACATCTAGCTATCAGGAAATGTTGGCACCCACCTCCTGATAGCCAGCAGGTGGCTGCCCCTCCACAGCCCTGCGCTGTGGCCAGCCTCTCACTTGCCTCCGGAGGAGCCTCCCTGCAGACTCAGGCCCCCTCCCCCTCTAGGCTGCCCTGTCCCTTGAGGACCATCTGTGTACCTTCCTCCCAGGGGACCCTCACATACTGGTTTTTGGCTGTCTCTGCCCCCTGACCTCCAGCTGTCTTGGGCTTTATAAATTTTTTTTTTTTTTTTTTTTTTTTTTTTTTTTTTTTTTTTTGTTTTTTTGAGACAGGGTTTCTCTGTGTAGCCTTGGCTGTACCGGACTCATTTTGCAAAGACTAGGCTGGCCTCAAACTCACAGCAATCCACCTGCCTCTGCCTCCCGAGTGCTGGGATTAAAGGCATGCGCCACCACGCCCGGCCTAAATTATTTTTTCAATTTGAAAATCTCTGTTCGTTAAAAAAGGAAAAAAAAGAAAGAAAGAAAATGTTCCTGACTGAACTCAGGACCTTTTAGTTCCAGCACTAGGGAGGCAGAGGAAGGTGGATCTCTGTGAGTTCCAGGATAGCCAGGACTATTACACAGAGAAATTCTGTCTCAAAAAACCAAAAAAGAAATTGTGTTTGTCCCATTTTTAGTATATATACACACACACACACACACACACACACACATACATATACATATATATATAATTTATTTATTTTTGGTTTTTCAAGACAACTGGGTTTCTCTGTGTAGCCCTGGCTGTCCTGGACTCACTTTGTAGACCCAGGCTGGCCTCGAACTCACAGAGATCTGCCTGCCTCTGGCCCCCTGAGTGCTGGGATTAAAGGCGAATGCCAGCACTCCCGGTTTCCTTTTTTATTTTTTTAAGACATGATCTCGCATAGCCCAGGCTGACCTCAAACTCCCTGTGTAGCCAAAGATGCCTCCGCCTTCCACAGGTTCTGACTACAATGTGCCACAAGACCCTGTTTATGAGGCGCTGGGGGTCATACTCAGGATCCCATGCATGGCAGAAAGTACCCCACCAACTGAGCTGCATCCTCAGCCCAACTGAGCCATCTTTCAGGCAACACCCCTCACAGACACACGTGCAGGCAGTGTGTTCACGTTCATGAGCTGGACACACCAGCAGCTTCCTCCATCGTGGTCTGTCTCCTCAAGTTTTGACTGTTGTCCACAGTGGTGTCCTCACAGCCAATCACGGCTCCAGGAAGCACCCAGTGCCCAGTATTATGACTGCCCTGGGCTCCGCATGGACCTCTCTCCCACGGCGTCCCACGTCCGATGTGTTGCCCCTCAAATGTGCACCTCCATTCACAGCATCCACTGCAGTTAGAGTGGTCCCATCACACCAAGGCAGTGGCACGTGCCTTTAATCCCAGCACTTGAGAGGACGAGAGGGAGAGGCTGGCCTAGATGACCCGAGACCCTGTCTTAAATGACCAGGGGACTGGAGAGATGGCTCAGAGGCTAAGAGCACGGGCTGCTCTTCCAGAGGTCCTGAGTTCAATTCCCAGCAACCACATGGTGGCTCACAACCATCTACAGTGAGATCTGGTGCCCTCTTCTGGTGTGTAGGTGTACATGCAAGCAGAGTACTCTATACATAGTAAATAAATAAATTTTAAAGGGGGGGGGGCACTTGGTTCTTCCCAGCAACCACATGGTGGCTCACAACAATCTATAATGAGATCTGATGCCCTTTTCTGGCCTGCAGGTATACATGTGGGCAGAATACTGTATAAATAGTAAAATAAAAAATCTTTAAAAACAATCAAATGAAGAAGAGGAGGATGGGGAAGGAGAAAGGAAAGGTGGGAAGAAAGGGAGGGGGAAGAGAGGGAGAGAGAGAAAGACAGATTGCTTCGAAACAGGAGAGGTGAATACGTACAAGTAATGTAGACTGCGTATTAGAAATGTTTATTAAAAAAAGAAAGAAAGAAAGAAAGAAGTGGGCTGGAGAGTTGGCTCAGTGGTTAAGAGCACCATCTGCTCTTCCAAAGGTCCCAGGTTCAATTCCCAGCACCCACATGGCAGCTCACAACTGTCTGTAACTCCAAGATCTGACACCCTCACACCAATGCACATAAATTTAAAAATTAAATAAAAATATTTTTAAAAAAAGAAAGAAAGAAGTGTTTATGTATATGCAATATCTGCATGTAAATAATTAATGAAAAATCAGGCTGTGAATTTGAAAGATGTAAGGGACATAAGGGAGGGTTTGAAGGGAGGAATAGGAAAGGGGAAATCATATAACTATAAATCTCAAAATGTTTTTAAAAATATTTTTTTGCTTTTGTTTTGAGGCAGGATTTCTCTGTATAGCTCTGGCTATCCTGAACTCACTCTGTAGACTAACCTGGCCTCAAACTCAGAAATCCACCTGCCCCTACCTCCCAAGTGCTGGGACTAAAGGCGTGGGCTACCACCACCAGCAGGGGGAAAATGCTTTCAAAAAAATGAGAGAAGGGCTGGAGAGAGATGGCTCAGTGGTTAAGGGAACCCACATGGCAGCTCACAACTGTCTGTAACTTCAGTCCCAAGGGATCTGACCCCCTCACACCAATGCACATAAAATGCACATAAAATAAATTTACATTTTTTTTTTTTTTGGTTTTTCGAGACAGGGTTTCTCTGTGTAGCCTTGGCCATCCTGGACTCACTTTGTAGACCAGGCTGGCCTCGAACTCACAGCGATCCGCCTGCCTCTGCCTCCCGAGTACTGGGATTAAAGGTGTGCGCCACCACGCCCGGCAAATTTACATTTTTTTTAAAGGGAGAGGAGAACTATCTTGCTGGTTAACCCCAGCGCAGCTGGGTGGGTGGGTTCCTATAGTCACTAAAAACCGTCCTGGAGAAGGTGGGGAGGGAGGGGGTGCTGAAGCAGTGGGCTCAGGGGTGTGAGTAGCTGCTCTTCCAGAGGACCCAGGCTCAATTCCCACCCCCACATGGCAGCTCAAACCATCTGTCCTGTCCCCAGGGCTCTGATATCCTCCTCAGCAGGCATTGCACTCACATGGCGCACAGACAGACAGACAGACAGACAGACAGACAGACAAATACTCATACACATAATAGAGAAAAAAATAAAATCTAAAAAAAAAAAAGTTCCTTGGTAAATTTTCCTACTGAATCTCCCCCCCCCCTCCCAGGAGGCACAGATTCTAACTCAGAAAAGAGCCCCTAAATAGCAAATGAAAATGAGAAAAATGAAGTGTCTGCCAGCAAGGTAGGAGTGAGAACAGGATGGCTGGGAGCGTTCTGGAAGCTGCTTCTGGAGGACGCTAGAGGGCAGCCCTGAGACTGGCTCAGCCTGGCTGGTGGTACCTTTCACCTACCTCACCCAGCCTGCCAGCCCCTGTCACTCAGACCCCCCGGGCTGTGCCCCAAGGACAAGCCACCAAGGATCCCAGCTCAAGTCTCAAAGTGGGAGTGAATCTCCAGGGGGCAGCAATCTCCCTGGAGAAAGGCAGGCTGAGGTCAGAGAGAGGGATCAGAACTGACATAAAATGGCCTCCTCAGAGGGTCTTAGCAACTGTACTCAGGACAGGAGGAAAACATGGATGCAGGGCCGGTGAGGGGAGGCTGCGAGCTGCCTCTGCCCTCACTCTTCACACAAAGAAAAATTGCCCAGCGGACACAAATGCACACAACACACAAATTCACACCCATGTTCACACACATACACACAAAAGAATAAAATCAACTGAATAACAACCAAAAAATCCAAGCAAACCATCACAGCAATACTGAGTAACAACACACAAGTCAAGTGTGGTGGCGCACACCTTTGCTGCCAGCCCTCAGAAAGCAGAGACAGTAGATCTCTGTGAGTTCTAGACCAGCCTGAGCTATACAGTGAGACCCTGTTTCAAAAGACCAAAAAACAACAACAAAAACCCACAGACCCCAGCACTCTGGGGGCAGAGGCAGGCGGACCGCTGTGAGTTCGAGGCCAGCCTGGTCTACAACGCGAGTCCAGGGCAGCCAAGGCTACACAGAGAAACCCTGTCTCAAAAAACAAACAAACAAAAAACAAAAAAACCACAGACACCTCCACCAAATGATTGCCAGTGAAAGCATCTGAAAGACTGGGAGCCGAGGCAAAGGCTAAACCGCACTGGGGAAACAGGAGAGCCCCCAGAGATTCATACTGCACCCCTTCTCCTGAGAGAAAAACTATCAAGATTTATGGAGGACCTAAAACTCTCAAAGTGATCAGAGGGAAACAACCCTTTGAGGACGCTGGGACGGGGACTTTGTAGACAGGACCCCCAAAGCACAAGAAATCTGAGCAAAATTGTCCAGTCAGAAACAAGAGAGCTTTTGCACTGTGAGGAACCAGTGGAGCCGAGGAGAGAGTTTCTGCCAAGCTGCAAATGAAAAAAATGAAGTGTCTGTCAACAAGTTAGGAAGTAGGGACAGGAGGCTGCTGGGAGCCTTCTGGAAGCAGAGGAATTAACGGTCAGGGTCCACAAGGCCTGGTGACCAAAAGCAACCTGGCGGGGAAGGTTTACCTCATCTCCCATTTCCAGGCACAGCTTAGCACTGAAGGAAGTCAGGCACGAGGCAAAGCAGGGGCCACAGGGGAGTGGAGGTGCGCTGGTTTCTGGCTTGGCGGCTTGCTTTCTATGCAAGCCGGGACCACCTGGCCATAGGCTGAGCCTTCCCATGGCAATCACTAATCAAGAAAATGGCCCACAGATGTGCTCACAGGCCAGTCTGAGGGAGAGAATAGCCTTTCCCAGGTGATTAAAAACCAACCAGCAAAACCTACCCCAAAATCCAATGTTGTGTTTTTGAGACAGGGTTTCTCTGTGTAGCCTTGACTGTACTGGACTCGCTTTGTAGACCAGGCTGGCCTCGGACTCACAATGATCCGCCTGCCTCTGCCTCCCAAGTGCTGGGATGAAAGGCGTGCACCACCACACCCAACTAAGAATCCAATTTTTGAAATGGCCCAAAACTGCTGGGGGGAGGGGCACACACATTTAATCCCAAACTCAGGAGGCAGAAGCAGGCAGATCACTAAGTTCAAGACTAGCCTGGTCTACAGAGCGAGTTCCAGGACAGCCAAGGCTACACAGAGAAACCTTGTCTCAAAAAAAAAAAACAAAAACAAAAAAAACCACCACCAACAACAAAAACACCCAAATCAAACAAAAACTGACTAAAAGTAGCCAGGTGTGGTAGCACTGACTATTTCCAGCTCTTGAGAGGCTGAAGCAGGAAGCTCAGAAGTTTGAGGCCTAAAAAAGGAAACAAGCGTGGAATCACCCTAAGTGCACCACATAGGGTCCCTCTGCGTTTGAACCTCCATAAGCACCTCCGCTCAGTCCCTGGCACTCCAAAGGCGTTCTCAGTAAGGGCCACTCACCAGTCCTAGTTCACACATATCAAATGCCTTGTCCTAGCACCAGCCTGCACTCTGAGGCTCCTGGTGTCAGGTCCAAGAGGATTAACCTGAGTGTAGACTGAAATCTGAGATGGCTTCTCCTAGCAATCGATGTGCTCACCGTATCTATCTCAGGACGCTTACCTGTGGAAGAGCAGAGGCCCACATTTTATACACACTGTCACACACACACACACACACACACACACACACACACACACACACACACACTCAAGCGCCTTCTGGGGACAGCTGCATCATCTCCAGTTCCCAGCTAGGATCAAAGCTTGGAAAATATACACTTCTCAGAGCAGTCATGAGACAGCAAATTACCAACCGCGCAGATAGTAAACTGCCCGTTGCCTCCCACAGTGAGAACCTTCAGAGAGGATGCCAGGTTCCACATCTGTGCATAAATCACAGGTGTGCTTTCCACCCCCTCATTAATTTTTCTAAGACTGACACCTCCATTCCCTACTCCATACTATTTTGGTCAAATACCCTTTATGTTTGCTTTTCTTGTTGCCATGTCGGGGCTGTTCCCAGTGCTTTAAACTGCAAGGCAGATAACCACTGAGCTGGGGCTGGAGAGATGGCTCAGAGGTTAAGAGCATTGGCTGCTCTTCCAAAGGTCCTGAGTTCAGTTCCCAGCAACCACCTGATGGCTCACAACCATCTATGATGTGATCTGGTGCCCTCTTCTGGCCTGCTATACATAATAATAAATAATTAAAAAAAAAAAAAGAACCACTGAGCTGCAGTCCTAGCCTAAGCAGGCACTTTGCACATATGTGTGTGATTGCACGTGCACACTCCTGTCACAGCGATCCTGTGTGAGTCAGCAAACAACTTCCAAGAGTCAGCTCGCTTCTTTGACCAGGCTGGCTTTGGGGAAGAGCTCAGCTTTGTCAGCCTTGACGGCAAGTGCCTATAATGGCTGAGCCATTTTTGTTTGTTTTTGTTTTGTTTTTTGAGACAGGGTTTCTCTGTGTAGCCTTGACTGTCCTGGACTATCTTTGTAGACCAGGCTGGCCTCGAACTCACAGAGATCTGCCTGCCCCTGCCTCCCAAGCACTGGGATTAAAAGTGTATGCCACCACTGCCCAGCAAAAGAGTTGTTTTCTAGAAATGCTTTGACCTTGAGGAATTCACTACGGGAAACGGCGATTGCTCTGTTATCTCTAGAGATGTTTTTCTGAAGGAGCCTCCCGGCCTTGATCACAAGACAGTCCTGGCACCCCTGCAATGTCTTGCATTATTGGCTGCTGCAATGGTACACAGTAAGGACTAAAGTTGCTGGGGTGTGACACTTTCCATCAGGAAACACAGATTAGATTAGGATCTTGGGTGTGAGGAACTTGTTTTTTTGGTTTTGTTTTTAATATTTTATTTAATTTTAATTTATGTGCATTGGTGTAGGGGTGCCAGATCTTGGAGTTACAGACAGTTGTGAGCTGCCATGTGGGTGGCTGGGAATTGAACCCAGGTCCTTTGGAAGAGCAGGCGGTGCTCTTAACCACTGAGCCATCTCTCCAGCCTCGTGAGGAACTTGTTTTACCCATAAAACAACTTTTGTGTAACAATCAATAAATATGCTTCTGCATGGCTGGCGGTTTGGCTCACAGAGGGTGTGTCTTCCCAGTGCCTCAGAGTCTGATGACATCTTAGAGCCTCTTTCTTCCATCCACCTGGGCAACTCAACACTAACACATCTTGACAGCCCTCTGACCATTCTGACACTAATAAACTAAAAGGGAATTTTTTTCCTTATACTTTGCAATTTCCCATCCCTAATGCCCCCTGATAAAATATCAAAGCCAGGCCAGGCGTGGTGGCACATGCACTCAGGAGGCAGAGGCAGGTGCATCACTGTGAGTTTGGGGCCAGCCTGGCCTACTACAAAGTGAGTCCACGACAGCCAGGGCTACACAGAGAAACCCTGTCTCAAACAAACAAACAAACAAACAAACAAACAAAAAACCCACCCAAAATATCCAAGGCAGGGTTGGGGTGTAACTCAGTGGTGGAGTGGCTGCCTAGCACACATGGCTCTGGGATCAATCCGCAGCACAGGGTTGAGAGTGACAGGTAAAGGTGAGGTGAGGGCAAACTTGTAGGCCAAGTTCAAGGCAGTTTGACCAACCTCTAGAGTCAAACACCCCTGGAACCTCCTCTGCACAGGGAAGGTCACTGAGTTTGTGTGCGGGAGTCAGCCTTTCTGAAGATCCGGGGTTTTAACAGAGCCATCAGACCACCAAGTTCTAGCCACAGGGAGCCTCTGAGGCAAAGGTCTAGCTTCGGTGAAGCTGCACCTTGGGTTTAGTTCCAATTCCAAGTCAGCTTTGTCTAGAGGAAACTTCTTCAGGTAAAAATAGTATTTTATTTTAGATGCCCCCCTCCTGCGATGGCTTGGCATGTAGATGCTAATCTGTCATGCTAATTCCTAGATACCCCAGAATTCTATGGATTCAAAGGGGAGGGGAAAGGTGAGGTGCTCAGCTCTGGGCAGAGTCCTTGCTCTCTGAAAGCAGAGGAATTCAACCCAACCATCGCCTGGCCCTTCCCAAACCCTACTCTTTGCGTCCAGGGCAAGTGAAGGGCCCCTCTTCCCCATCTCCCCACCTCACAGCAAGGCTCCTTGGAATAGTAAGCAACTGAAAATAGCAGGAGGGCAGAGACATCTACCCGGAGGGGTTACATCTTCATTCTCAAAGCATAGCGACCCCCATGGGGAATCTGGGCAGCGACTCCTCTCATCAGAGACCATCCTTCCACACACACATCCTACCCTGTCCTTCACAAGTGCCCTGTGGGGACTGTGGCCTCAATGGAGGGCCACATACCTGGTGAAGCACACATGGCCACATCTGTCCAGAGATCCAGGCTGGACCACACTTACTGTCCCCAGGAAATATAGCCTGGTATACAAGAGAATGGTCCCTGGCCATAGCTGGACAGGGTCATTAAGTTGGGCCTCTGTGAACCTGGCAGGAGCCAGTGCAGGCCTGGGGCTATTTAAAGCAGTTTGCTCATGTCAAGATTCTGGTTTAGTGGGCACAGGACTGACTGTCATTCTAGACTTACCGTCTGGGTGAGACGTTCATTTTGGTCCCCAAGTGATGACCCATCATGGGTAAAGAAGGGAGGCAGGAATCCTGTGCTTCAGGCCTGTGTGATGTCACAGGTAGCTCCATGGCAACCCAGTGTGCATGTTGGTCCTTGGGGAACTTTCTGGCAAGAGCTGCAAGTGTCCACCTGAGCACAGGCCCTAAATCCCAGCTACCACCTCCCTTCCCTCAGTGCCTTGTGTCCTGCAGTCTGCCTGCCCCAGCTGCCCACCACATGCTGCCAGGCCTGATCCTTATGTAACCAGACTCCTCCTTGGGTACAAAGCACTCTTCAGGGCTGCAGAGGCCAGGGATGAAGAGGGAGAGACAGCTCAGTGGTTAAGAGCACTGACTGTTCTTCCAACGGACCTGGGTTCAATTCCCAGCACCCACACAGCAGCTCACAACTGTCTGTAACTCCAAGATCTGACACCTTCACACTGATGTACATGCAAGCAAAACACCAATGCATGTAAAATAAATTAAAAAAAAAAAAAAAGAAAAAAGACCAGAGAGTCCTTTGGATTTCAGGGGACTGTCCTGTGCCCTAAGACAGCTTCCAAACTTTTATTCTAGCCCCACAGGTGAGCCTCCTTGCCAATATATGGCTTCGTACCACACTGCTACCCTAGCTCCTCTTTGCCAGTTCAACAGGTACCACCCTTCCCAGTCACCCACAGCTCTTCCTTCTGTGGGATGCTGAGAAGCCACCCCTCTGCAGGCTGTGCAGAAGATATATGCTTCTAAACAGTTTCTACACTGCCATTCCCAGCTGCCCTGGGCACTTTGAATCCCAGTTTCTGAGCCAAATTGAACTCCCAGGACACTTAAGCAGATAGATGAGAAAGCGCATCCTTTGGGTCACCTGTGCGTTACAGATGGCTCCCAGTGCCCTGACTGAGCCAGGAGAGGGAGGACTCAGTGCTGAGGGAGGGAGGGAGGAGCCTGGGGAGTTTCCTGTCTCACCTACCATGGGTGCCTTTGAGATACACAAACAGGTAAAACCAGGCAGACATGGGTGTTGTTGCGTGTGTTGTGTGGGTGGTGTGGCCTGGGTGTAGGGATGCCCACAACTCCAGGAGCTGGGAAGGTATCCCAACCCTAAGGTGGGACAGTGTCCCAAGGGTACCCTGAGGCACCGGAGCCCAGGAGCCTCACAGCTCTGAGAGGAGGCCTCTTCAACAGAGATGGTGCAGCTTCAGGGAAGTGCTGCTCCTAAGCTCTGAGGAGCTGGGGAGGCTGAGTTCTGCTCCTCCTCCTCCTCCTCTTCCTTCTCCTGAAAGAGTCACAGCAGGCAGTAAAAAGAGATTTATTGGAGGGAGGAATCCAAGAGTGACTGCCTCTGCTTCCAGGAGGCGGCAGCAGAAAACTGGGCAAACTCAGCCTTTATTTAGGGTTTCTGGGGATGGGGCTTTCTGGGGCAGCAATCCCAAAGTGTGGATTGGTGGGATTTTAAGTCCAAACCAGGGGGAATCTTAGGGATTGGTGGTGTTTTTGTCCAGACTTCTCATCCCAAATTAGAATAATCTGGGCTGGGGTACTGGAGCTTTCTCAGGCAAGAGGCCTGACTACTTTTCTGCCTTGAGGGGTAATAAAGTTTACAATGTGTTCAAACCTTACAAAGTCCACTGTGAAGCAGTCAGCTGAAGATGGAAGTCAGCATAGACAGCTCCCATGGAGGCAGCAAGAAAGAGGCACACAAAATACCAAAATGGCATGTGCTGTAATCCCAGCACTTGGGAAGTAGAAGCAGGAAGAACAGGGTTCAAGGCCATGTTCAATTGCACAGGGGTTAAGAGGCCAATTGGGCTACATAGGATCCTGTGTCAAACAAACAAAACAACTTTAAAAAAAACAAAAACAAAATAAACAGGGGCTGAAGTGATGGCTCAAAGTCTCCAGGTCTTACAGCAGAGGACCTTGGTTCAGTCCCACCACCCACGTGGTAGCTCACACCATCTATAGCTCCAGTTCCAAGAGATTCAATGTCCTCTACCAGCCTCCTTGGGCACCTGCACACATGTGGCACACATACACAGATATAAACACACAATTAAGAAATAAAATCTTGCCGGGCGTGGTGGCGCACGCCTTTAATCCCAGCACTCGGGAGGCAGAGGCAGGCGGATCGCTGTGAGTTCGAGGCCAGCCTGGTCTACAAAGTGAGTCCAGGATGGCCAAGGCTACTCAGAGAAACCCTGTCTCGAAAAACCAAAAGAAAAATAAATAAAAAATAAAATCTTGAGCCGGGTGTGGTGGCGCAGAGACAGAGAAACCCCATCTCAAAAAACCAAAAAATAAAATAAAATAAAATAAATAAATAAATAAAATCTTTAGGGGCTGGAGAGATAGCTCAGCGGCTAAGAGCACTGGCTAATTTAAGGAGAGATAGCTCAGCGGCTAAGAGCACTGGCTAATTTAAAAATTTATGTATACAGGGCATTAGATCACATTATAGATGGTTATGAGCCACACCATGTAGTTGCTGGGAATTGAACTCAGGACCTCTGTTTGGTTTCTCTGTGTAGCAGCCCTGGGTATCCTGGACTCACTTTCGTAAACCAGGCTGCTCTCAAACTCACAGTATCCACCTGCCTCTGCCTCCCCAGTGCTGGGATTAAAGGCGTGTGCCACCGTGCCCAGCTTTGCCTTTTTTGAGACAGGGTTTCTCTAGTGTAGCCTTGGCTGTCCTAGACTAGACTCACTTTTGTAGACCAGGCTGGCATCTGTCTCCCAAGTGCTGGGATTAAAGGTGTGCACTACCACACCATGCCCTAGTGCTATGATTAAAAGCATATACTACCATGTCCTGCTGGGGGATTTGTTTTAAATCTGGACTCTACAGAAAGTGCTTGGGGCTGGAGAGATGGCTCAGCATTAAGAGCACACACACAGTGGTTTTGCAGAGGACTTAGCTTGATTCCCAGCACTCACATTAGACAATTTACAACTGCCTGTAATTCCAGCTTAAGGGAACCCATTGTTTTCCAACTTCCCATTTTGCCTCATCACATGCTCAAACCCACACTCAGGACACTCCCAATTAAAAAAAAAAATTAATCTTATTTCCCTGGCCGAGTGTCACAGCTTTGAAGTGCTTCCATCAGAAGGTTAGGCTTGCTGCAGACCAACACTCTGCAGACAATTGGCTCAGCTCCTTGGCTCTGCAATGCCATACTAATCTCTGTTCAGATTTTGGTGGTGCTATTAATATGCAGTGACTCAGCGAAGTGCAGCTTCCTGGAGTATTCTTCCCAGGGAGGTGATGTTCCTTCCCACGGAAGAAAACTGCCATCATTCTTTAAAGGTCTGCACACACCCAGAATGCTGAAACGGGACAACAAAGCTTCAAGGATGCCAAAGTATGTAAATGAGCTATTCTGCAAGGTCAAGTATCAGCTGTACTAACCAGTCATTCATCCCACAAGTATGATAATCAGGCGCCTGCCTTTTGCACAATTTTTTTTTTTTCCCAAGACAGGGTTTCTCTGTGTAGCCTTGGCCATCCTGGACTCACTTTGTAGACCAGGCTGGCCTCGAACTCACAGTGATCCGCCTGCCTCTGTCTCTCAAGTGTTGGGATTAAAGGTGTGCGCCATCATGCCCGGCTCCTTTTGCACAATTTCTATCCACACCTTTCCAGCTGGCAGGAGAGGCAGGCTGACTGCAACCAGCCATTGTTCCATTAATATGTAATACTACTATGTAAGGTACAGGTTAGCCTGGGGTATAGCTCAGTGGTAGACCACTGAGATGTGAGATGGAGGTATTGGGTTACACCTCCAGCACCAAGGGGGAAGGGAGGCAGAGAATGCAAGGGCATCCAAGGGCACAAAAGCAGAGACCATATCAGCCAAGGTATTGCTCAATCATGGTTAATGTTTGGGATTAATTAAAGTTTTTAAAGTAGTTGTGTGAGCTGGGGTGGCAGGTCATACCTGTAATCCCAGGACTGAGGCAAAGACTCCTGAGTGGTGAGACAAGTTACATAGCAAGTTCCAAGACAGTGCGCTCTCTCCTTCTCTGTCTCTCTCTCTCTCACACACACACACATACATACAGAGCCAGGAAGGTAGCTCACTAGTTAAGAGGCACTTGCCTAACACACAAGACCCAGGACATGATGGTGTACACTTGCATTTTAACTGTAGATTTGAGTGCTTTACCTGCATGTACACCTCATGACAGTTGAGCCACCATGTGGTTGCTAGGTATTGAACTCAGAACCTCTGGAAAAGCCGTGATCTCAAACATTGAGCCATCTCTCCAGCCCTCGGTATATACTTATGCCACATGTGGGAAGACAGTTCATTTCTAGCTATAGGAAGCTCAGACTAGCCTGGACTGTATCAAACCTAAGATGCCTGTGGATAGTCTTATGTCAATACAAACTGAGAACCTCAATTAGGAAAATGCCTCCAGCCAGGGTGTGTGTGTGTGTGGGGTGCTGTACACACCTTTAATCCCAGCACTTGGCAGATCACTGTGAGTTTGAGGTCTACAAAGTGAGTCCAAGATACACAGAGAAGCTGTCTCAAAAAACAAAAGCAAAACGTTGGGGGCTCAGCAGTTGAGAGCACTGCCTACTCTTCCAAAGGTCCTGAGTTCAATTCTCAGCAACCATCTATAATGAGATCCAGCGCCGTTTTCTGGTGTGCAGGCAGAACACCATACATAAATCTTCTTTAAAATGCCTCCATAAGATCAGGCTGTATACAAAGCCTGGAACAGATCTGTCTCTGCCTCCCAAGGTGCTAGAATTACAGGCATGGGCCAGGCCCCATTTTCTTGGGGATTGATAGGAAGAGACCATTCCCTGGGCAGGTGAGGTGGTCCAGGCTTCTCTAAGTAGGTTGAGCAAGCCAGTAAGCAGCACTCCATCAGCTCCTGCCTCTAGATTCCCGACCTGATTGAATTCCTGCGCTGACCCTTTTGTGTGGCAGTGTCCAGCAAATAAACCTTTTCTCAAGTTGCTTTGGTTAGTGTTTCATTTAGAAAGAAAACTTTATAGACAATCCCTTGAGATTAGGTCAGTGGACATGTTTATAAAAGCTACCTCTACGAGCCATGTGTGGTGGTGCACACCTTTAATCCCGGCACTCGGGAGGCAGAGGCAGGCAGATCTCTGTGAATTCAAGGCCAGCCTGGTCTATATAGAGTCCAGGGCAGCCAAGACTACCGTTGTGAATATATGCACTGTCTAACTATCACCATCATCCAACTTTACTTCCTATCAACTCAAACTGGTTTAGCTCTACTTCCCCACTACCAGGCAACCACCATTCAATTTCCCCATTGCTTTTGAGATACGGTCTCGAGTAGCCTAGGGCTGGCCTTGAACTCCTAATCCTGCCTGTGCCTTTTTTCCCCTGGGTTTTTTGCGACAGGGTTTCTCTTTGTAGCTTTGGCTGCGCCAGACTAACTTTGTAGACAGGGTTAGCCTCAAACTCAGTGATCTGCCTGCCGGGATTAAAGGTGTATGCTAACACACTTTTATGAAGATATGGAAACCCAGGGCTTCAGGGCTCATAGCAAGCCAGGCAGACCCTTAACCCTAGATATCCCCCACCATATTTGCTAAGACAAAACACGAGGACTCTTAATAGACCACCAGTCCACTGGGCCCAACTATCCTTGGAACAAATGACCAGCCTTAAAATCCCCATTTTTTCGTTGTTTTTCGAGACAGGGTTTCTCTGTGATAGCTTTGGCTGTCCTAGACTCACTTTGTAGACCAGGCTGGCCTCGAACTCACAGCAATCCACCTGCCTCTGCCTCCCAAGTGCTGGGATCAAAGGCGTGTGCCACCACGCCCGGCTAAAATCCCCAAATCTTAAAAAAAGACACATTCCACACCTTTCTTTTTATATCATCTGTATTTTTACCTTTTAAAGCAGAATGTGATTGGGCACTGTGTTTCCACTTATAAGCCTTGCTGAGTTACAAGACCTAGGAAGTAGCTTAGGGTGTTCTTGGAACTTTGGAAAACAAGCCACAAGGGGAATTCCTGTCAGTTGTTAACTTGTGTTCTCACTTCTAAGACTAGTACATGCAGAATTAAAGCTACAGGGGATGAAAAATGTTTTAAGATGGAACTTACTCCATCCATCTTAATTTGTCCTTTCTAAACATGTGTATCTCAGAACACTTAAGTACAAATGATTTGGTCTACTAAGGAATCCAGCTCAACAGCTAAACACTTCAGACCACAAAGCAGATTACATTATGTCTTACAACAAACGTTCTACCAACTCGTTGAAGCAAACCTATGTATCACAAGTAGAAAGGAAAATTTATCTTCCCTTAGTTTTCATGCCACACAGATGTTTTAAATGTTAACAAAAATAAACAAAAATCCTGGAAAATATATTATCAGAAGGAATGAAGGTAAAGTGTCAAGTAGTTATTCTGGTGAAGCTTAGTCTACTTCTTCCATGCGTGATGTGTCATCATCTCCTTCCAGAGGTGGCATTTCTTCAGTTACAGCAGCACTGCTATCATCCACAGTAGGATCATCCTCATCAATACCTTGTTTTAGAAATAAAAGCATTGTAATTGTTAATGCCTGCTAAGGGGAGCCTGAGGCTTGCCTTACAGATTTGCTATGTAAACAGTGCTCTGCACAACACAAGAGGGCACCAAATCAACATTATAGATGGTTGTGAGTCACCATGTTGTTGCTGTGGATTGAATTTAGGACCTTTGGAAGTTTGGAAGAGCAGACACTGCCGCCACCTCTCTCCAACCTACACAGAGCATTTAAATCTCCACACTTGGAGCCGGGCGTGGTGGGGCACACCTTTAATCCCAGCACTCAGGAGGCAGAGGCAGGCGGATCACTGTGAGTTTGAGGCCAGCCTGGTCTACAAAGTGAGTCCAGGATGGCCAAGGCTACACAGAGAAAGCCTGTCTCGAAAAACCAATATATAAATAAATCTCCGCACTTGGGAAGGTTGAAGAATCAGCCCAAGGCCATCCTCAGTTATGCAGCTATTCTGAACTTAACCTCACAACAATGACATTTACCACTTAGCTGTTCTCCACAATAGCAAACATCCAATTTTGTCAATAGGTCAAAACTAACACCTCATTCAATTTTTAAAAAAACGTCATGGTTTGTGTAGCCCTGGCTTTCCTAGAGCTGACTCTGTAGACCATGCTGGCCTAAAACTTAAGACTCTACCTACCTCTTTCATCCACCTCACCCCTAGTGCTGGAAGATTAGAGGGGGGCCACATTTTCCCTGTAATGTGATATGTAGTTTGCAATTTACCTAGACCAAGCTTGATCATCCTGTAGATCCTGTTGGCATGTGTCTGGGGATCTTCCAGACTGAAGCCAGAAGATAGGAGTGCAGTTTCATACAGCAAGATGACCAGATCCTTCACAGACTTGTCATTCTTGTCAGCCTCTGCCTTTTGCCTTAAGGTTTCAATAATTGAGTGGTCAGGGTTTATCTCCAGGTGTTTCTTTGCTGCCATGTAACCCATTGTTGAGTTGTCTCTGAGGGCTTGAGCTTTCATGATTCTCTCCATGTTTGCTGTCCACCCATATGTGCTGGTGACAATACAGCATGGGGATGTCACCAATCGGTTTGACACAACCACCTACAATAAAAAACCAAGTGATGACTAAAGCCTAGAAGAACTTATCAGAAATGGTAAAGTATTTGAAAGTGTAGGCATTAGTGACTCTATAACTCAAGCTAATTATTTTTCTTCTAGGATAAAAGACCAAGTTGCAGGTTACCACTGAAGAAAACATTCACATACCTTTTCAACCTTTTTCTCCAAAATATCTTTCATAATTTTGCAGAGGTTTTCAAATTTTGTCTTTTTCTCTTCCTGTTTCTTTTTCTCCTCTTCATCTTCTGGAAGTTCCAGTCCTTCTTTGGTAACTGACACCAAGGTCTTGCCCTCAAATTCCTTCAGCTGTTGCACACAGTACTCATCAATGGGCTCAATCATATAGATTACTTCTAAGCCATGCTTTCGGAGACGTTCCACAAAGGCTGAGTTAGCGACCTGGTCCTTGGTCTCACCTGAGACATATATTGTAAAGTTACTTTTAGAAATGGGCTATGCACTCTCAGCTTTTCTACCCAGTTACAAGCATAAGGATAACCTGACTGGACATTTTTTGTTTACATAAATGCTGACACACAAGCAAAGAGAATATCTATTTACCTGTGATAAAATAGATGTGCTTCTGGTTTTCCTTCATTCTGGTGCAGTAGTCCTTGAGAGAAACCATCTCATCCCCAGAGGCAGATGTGTAGTATCGCAACAGTTCAGATAGCTTCTTCCGATTTTGCGAGTCTTCATGAATTCCAAGCTGAAACACAAGCATAGGAAAATGTCCCACAATCAACCTTTAATGCCAACACTTGGGCAGGAGGATCTAAGTTTGAGGCCAGCCTTGTTTACACAGGTCAGCCAGAAAGAAAGCTACATAGTGAGAACCTGTCTCAAAACCCAAACTACTTAAGTTTAAAACTGCCAACAGCTTCAAAAACAAAAATAAAACTGCCAACAGGAAAATGTGTCAACACCAACCTTTATATTTTTTGAGAACTGCTCATAAAACTTTTTGTAGTTCTCTTTATCTTCTGCCAGCTCAGTAAATAGTTCTAAGCATTTCTTGACCAAATTCTTTCTGATAACTTTCAGAATCTTGCTTTGCTGCAACATTTCACGGGAAATATTTAGAGGGAGATCCTCAGAGTCTACCACTCCTCTAATGAAATCTGGGGAAGAAAAGACCAAAGATACCTATTTATAATCATTCTGAAAACAAATGAATCATTGTTTTTTTCTCTCCATGGAATTGAACCCAGGGCCTCAAACAATTTAGGCAAAAATTCTGCCACTGGGTTACACCCTCAGTCCCAAGCCAATATAGACCCCAGAGGTAATGGGATGAACTTTCTTGACTGTCAACAGTGTTCAGTCTTCCTACTCAACACTTACTCAGATACTCAGGGATCAACTCCTCACAGTTATCCATGATGAAAACTCTGCGTACGTACAACTTGATGTTGTTCTTTTTCTTTCTGTTTTCAAACAGATCAAAAGGAGCACGTCTTGGGACAAAAAGAAGGGCCCGGAATTCCAACTGTCCTTCAACAGAAAAATGCTGCAATAAAATGGAACACCTTTAATTGTCATGGACAAAATGAACTGTTTTCCATTGAGCTACCTGACAGGTACATGTATAAGCATTCTGAAGGTGGGTAGGTATGTAAAGATGGCCCAACCTGACAAGGTGGACTAGCTTTAAAGTCACTCACTTTTACTGCCAAATGTTCTTCCCAGTCGTTGGTTAAGCTCTTGTAGAACTCTCCATATTCTTCATTAGTAATGTCATCAGGATTTCTGGTCCAAATAGGCTTTGTCTTGTTAAGTTCTTCTTGATCAATGTACTTTTCCTTTATCTTCTTCTTCTTTTTCTTGTCGCCATCCTTCTTTTCTTCTTCTTCTTCATCAGAACCAACATCTTCTATTTCAGGTTTGTCATCAGACTCCTTTTCTTCTTTTTCTTTCTCTTCCTCTTTCTCTTCTTTTTCTTCAGCCTCATCATCACTGACTTCCTTATCACGTTCCTTCTCCACCTTCAAAAAAATTAAATTAAAAATATAGGTCATTCCAGTATCTGCAGATCCAAGAAATGTACACAACCAAATGGCTTTCTTAACATTTTCTATACTTTCTCAACAACCTTTTCAGAGAAACACAGGCCAAACTACACTAAGTTTACAGGGTGAATTAGAACTATCAGGTACCTGGTCTAAAAAGAGAGTCCAGGACAGCCAAGGTTACAGAGAAACCCTATTTCTGAGGAAAAACAAAAAAAAAAAAAAAAAAAAAAACCACAAAAGCAAAAAAGCAGAGAGATTTACTCTGTAGTTGAAAGATAAACTTACGAAGAGAGTAATGGGATAGCCAATAAACTGCGAGTGTTTCTTCACAATCTCCTTTATTCTCCTTTCCTCCAAATACTCAGTTTGGTCTTCTTTCAGATGTAAGATAACCTTTGTTCCACGGCCCATTGGTTCACCTAGGGCGGGTGGGGGAGAAAGATGGGACTTTTAATGGCTAATATTAAAATAGTCTGTAATCTCAGTGCTTGCCCCAAGTGAGTGAAATAAACAATACAGCACTCTGCCCTCCGCAGCTCACCTTCAGCTAACTTTCATGCCCAAGATGTTCTACTGAGCAAGCATCAGCTACACAATTTCCATATTCCCTCCAGCAACCCAGTTCCTGAAACTCCCCGTAGATTAACTATTGTTGGAGGGCTTAGGATCTCACTAAGCCTGTGTATCCCACAGCGCTCTTAAGCTCTTCAATACTGTTAACCTTCTGAAGCGCTTGACTAAACCCCGAGTATCTGATTCTCTTGGCCTTTGCCTACCTGTGTCAGTCCTCACTGTGAACGAGCCCCCAGCGGAGGACTCCCAGGCATACTGCTCATCATCGTTATGCTTGGTGATGACAGTCACTTTCTCAGCGACCAAATACGCAGAGTAAAAGCCAACACCAAACTGGCCAATCATGGAGATATCTGCACCAGCCTGCAAAGCCTCCATGAAGGCTTTGGTGCCAGACTTGGCAATAGTGCCGAGGTTATTGATCAAGTCGGCCTTGGTCATCCCGATTCCAGTATCCACAATAGTAAGGGTGCGATCTTGTTTGTTGGGAATGAGATTAATGTGCAGCTCCTTCCCAGAGTCTAGTTTACTGGGATCTGTCAAGCTCTCATATCTGATCTTATCCAGAGCCTATTAAAAAATAAAGAAAAAAAAAAAAGAAGAAGAAAGAAAAGGAATAACGTCAAGCATACAAGCCCCAAGGTGAAATTTCTACTGAAACCAAAACCGAATTCTCAAACTGATACTCACATCTGACGAATTTGAAATGAGCTCTCTCAGGAAGATCTCTTTGTTCGAATAGAAAGTATTGATGATCAAGGACATTAACTGGGCAATTTCTGCCTGAAAGGCAAAAGTCTCGACCTCCTCCTCCTCCATGGGTTGGTCCTGGGTCTGGGTTTCCTCAGGCATCTGAGAACACAGGTCCACTATGAAGCATCACAGTGCCTACAGCCGTCCTCAGTGACTACCCTCTCTACAAAGGGCTTTTTTTTTTCTTAACGAGCTCTATTGTATTTTATTTAAGAACGAGACAGAAAAAGGCGAGAAGGGGGCGGTGGATGACAAAGGGATGACCTCATTTCAGAATGCGGTAATTACGAGGCGCATGTGCACGCCTCCGGGAGGACGTTCGGGCCCGAGCGGCTCCACGCACGCCGCTCCCAACGGCCACCCTCCCCCGCAGCCCTCCGCTGTGGCGCCTCCCTCCTCCTCCTCCTCCGCCCGCGCCTCAGGGGCACCGGAGGGAGCCGCGGAGGCCCACGCCGGAGGCAAGAGCCGAACGCTCGCCTCGCGCCCGCCTCTCCCCGGCAGCGGCCGCATCCTGGGCCTGAGGCGCGGGCGCCGCCGGGGTGGCCGAGGCCTGAAGCCATGGCCGCCGCCGCCCCCCACACACACACCGCGGGCCGAGGGAGCCGGGATCGCGGCCCCCGCACCGCCGCCGCCGCGCCCCGCACCCCACAGCCTCTCGCCCCGAACCCCCGCCCGGTCGCTCCGGGAAGCGCTCACCTTTGCTGAAGGACCGCGCACCGAAACGTGACCAGCCGCACCACGATACCGAAGCAACTGGCGCACCGCCCTCCGCGCCCGCCTTATATAGAGGCGGGGCCCGCCCAGCGCGCGCCGCGTTTCCAGAAGGCTCCCGAACCTTCCGGAAGATCCCTCCCCAACCGTCGCCGCGGCCCCGCGCCTGCGCACTGGCCGAGCCTCCGACCCCGCCCCTTCACCAGGAGCGCGCAGACCCCTCCGAACGCAACCCCCTCCCCTCCGGCCAGGTGCTCTGCACATGCGCAGTGAGGAATTGGCGAGTCGGTCGTCTCGGGAGTGCGAGCACGCCGCCCGGCGCATGCGCCTGAGGGCACCACGTGGGCTCGTGGTCTAGGGCCGGTCTCCTCCGGGGTCTGTGCAAGGGAGGTTCCGGGGTGAGCGCGCGTGTGCTGTGTGAGCCTCAGAACGGCGTACGGGCTTTTAAGTCTGCTTGTGCTTGGTGCTGCGTTAGTGGCTGAGGCGGGAAGGGCCCCTGCCTTCAGCCTCCCTTTGGAGACGCAGGCCGGTGGCGGGGGAGAAGCTGGGGGGGAGGGGGGAGGTCAGGCCCGCCACTGGCTTCCACCTGGAAGCCGTTCCTCCCGGAACGGATTTCTTCTTGTTGCTGCAGTCCGGCGCCTGGTGCTCCAGCTGCCGGAATTGCAGGGCTGTTCCTCCTGGAACCTGGCCTGAAGCCTTACTGTGAACAGTACACGGTGGATCTTGCAGATCAGTCCATGGTGCCTAGGGGTTTCTCTTTGACCAAAAACCGTGACCCTCAAACTTCAGGGTCGTTCTGTCAGGGATTTAATGAACACATTTATGTACCCTCTTTGATACCTGCAACCCACATGGCAGAATAAGAACTTACTCTCAGCGCTGTGACACCCACGTGCGCCCTCCCCCGCCCCCACACACGATGTAAAAAGTGTAAAGGGCTGGAGAGAGGCTCAGTGGTTGAGAGCACTTAGAGGGTACCAACACACACACACACACACACACACACACACACACACACACACGTAAGGCAGCTCGCAACTACCTGTAACTTCAATTCTAGGACATAAATATCCTCTTCTGGTCTCTGCAGGCACCACGGATACACATGGTGCACAGACGCCCAACTGTCAAAACACTCACTTTGATGTTTTGTTTTTCGAGACAGGGTTTCTCTGTGTAGCTTTGACTATTCTGGACTCGCTTTGTAGACCAGGCTGGCCTTGAACTCTCCGCGATCCTCCTGCCTCCGCCTCCCAAGTGCTGGGATTAAAGGCGTGTGCCACCACGCCAGGCTTCAGTACACTTTGTAGCGACTGGAGAGACCCCTGGGCATCACTCTCCTGAGGACTTCACGCCCACACCGTGTGTGCCGTGCTTTTCCTGAGTGCCTATAATCCCCGTGCTTAAACACGTTACAATCTCCTCTGAAACTCTAGCTGCCGGAGGCAGCGCAAACTGTTTCTGGCCCACGGCCCAGTGAGCGTGGCTGACAGTTATTGGGAAATGGATGGGCTTGTGCAGGCAAAATGACAGTTCAATGGACCTGAAGACCCTAGAAAATAGGGGTGAGAGAGACTGGGGTGTGTGTGAGTGGGGTCCAATACTGGGTGGGGTATGCCCTGGGGTGTGGGTGTAAGAAAGAAGGGGTAGCATCTCCTCTCCCAACCTATCTCCTTCATCCCCACATCAACCCCTCATGGAAGTCCAGCTTGTAATCTGTTAGCCCTTATCTGGAGTCAGGGATGGGACAGGTGTGCCTGAGCCCGACACTAGCATGTGGTCTAGCCTGGAGTAGCACCCTTAGAGGCTTTGAGAGGGAGGGACAAATCAGAAAGAGGTGAACAACCAGTGAGGTGAGCTTAGTCCGAGACTCCAGTCCTGTCAGACCAGAGGGCTTTGTGTGACCTGGAACTCCTTTCCCTAGAGCGCTGCCTTTTTCTTCAAGCCTGCTGAGTCATCTGACTCCTCCATCACCTCTGCTACCACAGCTGAGGGCCGCCAAGCCTTTTCCTCTGGACTGCTTTCTCCCATACTAAGGAACTACTCTGAAACAATCCAAACCTTCAAGTACCCACACCAGGCCCCTTTTTTTGTTTTGTTTTTGTTTTTCGAGATAGGGTTTCTCTGTGTAGCCTTGACTGTCCTGGACTCACTTTGTAGACCAGGCTGGCTTTGAATTTACAGAGATCTGCCTGCCTCTGCCTCCTGAGTGCTGGGATTAAAGGTGTGCACCACCGCTGCCCGGCTTCTCCAGGCCCTTTTTAGCTGGCTTTTGCTGATCTAATTTGTGCCTTCCTCGGCTGCCATTTCCAGGAGCAGAAAACCCTCGGGTGCCCAGGACACCAAGCCCTTACTTTCTATGTAGGCTGTCAGTCCCAGGGCCCCATCAGCCAGCTCATCTCTTCCAGTCCCTGTCTGGGAGCCAGTACACACAGTCACTGACTGGGAAGACCCTCTCCTATGTCTACCTCCATGCCCTACCCAGTACCCAACAGGCCTGTCACGTGGGCCGTGACAGTACTGTCCACACCAAGATGAGTGTTTAGCTCAGGACAGCTGGGACAGCTTTGTCACTCATGATCAGATCATCTGGCAAGTTGATAGAGAATAGAGAGGTTAGATTTGCTCAGTGGTACAGGACAAGGTCAGCGTGTGCAAGGCACTGGGTACCAGCCCCAGCACATGTAGACATACACATAGCTGTAGACCAAGGAAACAGAGTCAGGGGGAGAAGAAACACCTCATAGTTTTCTGGTTTGCTCCAGCCTCGTTCTTCCTCTGCTCAGTTCCCTTTGCTCATCCCTACTCAGCCTCCACAGCAAATGTTTACCACTCTGGAGGGGGCCTGGCAGAATGGAGCGTAAAGCTGAGGCACACTAAAGTCTCACACGCTGGCCAACTTTATTGAGAGTATCAGGCAATTTGTGCTGAGGGTTAAGAAGACCACATGAAGCCAGGCAGTGGTGGTGCACGCCTTTAATCCCAGCACTCAGGAGGCAGATCGCTGTGAGGACTCTACAAAGTGAGTCCAGGACAGCCAGGGCTACACAGAGAAATCTTGTCTTAAAAAATAAAAACTGAGCCGGGCGTGGTGGTGCATGCCTTTAATCCCAGCACTCGGGAGGCAGAGGCAGGCGGATCGCTGTGAGTTTGAGGCCAGCCTGGTCTACAAAGTGAGTCCAGGTTGGCCAAGGCTACACAGAGAAACCATATTTCGAAAAGCCAAAAAAAAAAAAAAAAAAAAAAAAAAACGGTCAGATGAGTAAGATGTTCAATCAACCATACGTGTGGCATGGCAGGACCATGCTCTTAGAGACGAAACACTAGCCAGGTATAGTGAATCACCTGAGGTAAGCTATCCGCTACACCTGGGAGGGGCATGAAAGCACATTCCAAGAACAGTTCTATGTTTTTGAAGAAACTGAGGTCATAAGGCTCTTGTATCTTCCTCACAAGCACTCAGAATCCCCCTCACATGGTTCCATTCTTGGACCCTGTTCTGACATTGTAAAACACACAAGCTTTTCAACACCTTCCCCACTCCTTCCTTTCTTTATTCAAATTACAACAGTAGCAGCCAGGCACAGTGGACCACGCCTGTAATCCCAGCACCGGAAAAGCAAAGCAGATGGATCTATGTGAATTTGAAGCCAGCCTGGTCTAGAAATTGAGTGCAGCACAGCCAGGGCTACACAGAGAAACACTGCCTGGGGGTTGTGGGGCGGAGGGCGGTAATAACAACAGTAGCTCAAGGGGCTACAGGACTGAACTCTTTCCACCCTGAGAAGTTTCCCATAAGCTTGGAACCTCCTTTTTGGACACTTGTGCCTCCTGCACCACTCTAAGCTCCCCTGGACGAACTGAATTTACATGTCATCTCTTCATCCTATGGGCCATCTCCAGACCTGGCCCCTGGCCCAGGGCAGGCAGCTGTGTAAGTCATTAGAATTAGTCTGTAGGTAGTCAGAACCCTTGAGGCCTAAGGGGAAGCCCAGGTGCTTAGCGCCACCTGCTGGTCAGCTGTTTGAGGCCCTCGGATCTGAACCACTCCCTTTAAAGGGGGAATTAGAGAAAAGCTAGCTCAGCTGCCACGGGGAAGACTATCACTAGGGTCTTCACTCAGAGCAGCCAAGGCAAAGCTGCTGGTATTTCACTGAGGCTCTTCTCTCTCTCTCTCTCTCTCTCTCTCTCTCTCTCTCTCTCTCTCTCTCTCTCCTCCCTCCTCTCTCTGCTCTCTCTCTCTCCTCTCTCTCTCTCCTCTCTCCACCCTTCCCTCTCGCTCTCTCGTGTGGTTGTGTGTGTGTGTTGTGTGTGTGGTGGTGTAAGACGCCTGAATGCTTGAACCGTACCTGCCCTATAGTAGGACTACAGGAATACTCTGGCTGCAAAAGTTTTGATTGAAAGAAACAGCTTGAGCCGGCAGGGTGGAACACTCCTTTAATCCCAGCACTCGGTAGGCAGAGGCAGGCGGATCGCTGTGAGTTCGAGGCCAGCCTGGTCTACAAAGAGAGTCCAGGACAGCCAAGGCTACACAGAGAAACCCCGTCCTGAAAACAAACAAACAAAAAAAGAAGCAAGCCTGGATGCTCATGAGGTAGTGCTGGCCTATAATCCCAGTTTTGCAGGAAACTGCTGAGACAGGAATGACAAGTTCAAGGCCTGCCAGGGCTACAGAGTGAGTTTAGGGCAGTATGCGACTTTCTGAGCACACACAAGCTAAGGCTTGAACTGCTGAGCCGCAGTCTCACTCCCCATCAGTTTTGTTGTGACGTTCTGGGGTCAATGGACATGAGACTACTGCTTAGGTCTTCCCCCACCAGGACATGAGACTACTGCTTAGGTCCTTTGCTCTACCTACTCCCCCACCAGGACATGAGGCTACTGCCTAGGTCCTCCCCCACCAGGACATGAGACTACTGCTTAGGTCCTCCCCCATCAAGCCATATTTCCCCGCCCTGTTCTTTTTACTTTAGTGTCAGCCTTTCACTAAGGTGCCTGGGCTTGTCTGGAACTTTCCATAACCAATGCAGTCATGAAAATTTAATTTTCCCTGCCTCAGACACCTGAGTAGTAGGGATTCCTGTGCAATAGTTGGGGAAATCCAGTTGTATTGAAAAAGAAAAACAGGGGCTGGAGTGATGGCTCAGTGATTAAGAGCACTGCCTGCTCTTCCAAAGGACCTGAGTTCAATTCCCAGCACCCACATGGCAGCTCACAATTGTAACTCCAATACCTGACACCCCTACACTAACACATGCACATAAATTAAAATAAAATAAAATAAAAAAGAAAAACAAAAAAACAAAAAAACCCAAAAGCTGGGAATGTGATGCAGTCCTTTAATCCCAGCACTCAGGAAGCAGAGGCAGGCGGATCGCTGTGAGTTCAAGGCCAGCCTGGTCTACAAAGTGAGTCCAGGATGACCAAGGCTACACAGAGAAACCCTGTCTCGAAAAACCAAAAAAAAAAAAAAAAAAAAAGAACCAAAAAAAACAATCATCCAAACTGCCATATTCCTGTTTCCCGAGTTTCTCCACATGTGTTCTACAGTACCACTATCTGCTTCCTGTGTTATTTCAGGGACTGTATTTCATGACAAGCATGAATGTCGTCTTTGAACTAACCCACTGCAACAGGGTGGGGTTTTCTTAGAAGGAACAGGACTATGTCAGTCAGTGCAGCTTGTGGGAGGGAAGATACGGCAGATCCAACCGAGAATTCGTGGGCTGTGGATGGCTGTTGGCACAGCAAGAGGCTATGGGTCACACCCTGGGAAAAAGGATGGCCAGCACAGAGGCTGAGAGCTGTTTGTTGGGGCTCAGGAAACCATATGAGGTATGAGTGAACAGCTGTGAAATGTGGTGTGAGGGTTAGGGTACCTTCCCCTGTCCTAAGGCCTTCTTGATCATGGTGCCGAGGGCAGGGCCCTGCTTGTCGGCCTGAGAAGTTCTAAGGGGTACAGGGGTCCTCCACCTCACACTATGTTAGGGGTGGCAGTAGTGAGGCAGTGGAGGAGAACAGAGAATGGAGTCACCCGCCAGGCTGGGGGATGGCTGCTGTTTCTTTTCTTTTTTTCTTAAATATTTATTTATTTATTACATATACAGTATTCTGCCTATATGTACACCTGTAGGCTAGAAGAGGGCACCTGATTTCATTATAGATGGTCATGAGCCACCATGTGGTTGCTGGGAATTGAACTCAGGATCTTCCCAAAAAGTAGACAGTGCTTGACTGCTGAGCCATCTCTCCAGCCCATGGCTGCTGTTTCTTTTACCTCCTGGTTATTTCAGACCTTTCTTATTATGTCAGTATTTCCTTTTCTTTGGGCACCCACCTTACCAAATCCTATTGTGTTAACTCAGGTTGGGTAAACAGTCTCAGAACGGCCCCACCAGCGTAACAGGCCCCGAGACCTTAGCACAACTATGATGGATGTACCCTCCAGACTGTAAAACTCAGCACACAGACAGCACCACCTGCCAAGATGAAAACAAAGACCCAGTCCATCAAAGTCCATGGTTCTGGGGACATCTCCAAATGTACTAACCTTCTGTAGGTCTGCTTCTGGCCAACTGTTCTTGTTAACTGAAGTATGTCAACCCAGGATATGGTTTTTGTGCTTAAAAACTCACCCTGAGCTGGGTGTGGTGGTGCACGCCTTTAATCCCAGCAATTGGGAGGCAGAGGCAGGCAGATCGCTGTGAGTTCAAGGCCAGCCTGGTCTACAAAGCGAGTCCAGGACATCGAAGGCTACACAGAGAAACCCTGCCTCAAAAAAGAAAAGCTCACCCTGAGGAAGGCTCAGCGCTACACTGGGATCTTGAACACCCAGTATAGTCACCTGCTGGTAATAAAGACTCCCTACTAGCTTAGACTCATGTCTCAGCAGTCTTTTCTGATGGGTACCCCACTCAGCGTAAGTACCTGTCACAGCACCTCATGTCGCCTGACATGAACAGGATCAGATGGGAACAGGACCAAAGAGGCTTGCTTTTCTTTTCCATTTTTTTTTTTAATTTAAAAAGATCTATTTTTATTTTATGTGTACTGACGTTTGCCTAAATGTACATCTGCACTTAGCACATGTGCACTCAGCACATGAAGAGGACACAAGAGGAACTCTTGGGACTGGAGTCACAGCCACTTGTAAGCCACCATGCAGCTAGTGCTTGCTCTTTCTTTCTTTTTGGTTTTTCAAGACAGGATTTCCCTGCATAGCCTTGGCTTCCTTCCCTGGACTTGCTTTGTAGACCAGGCTGGCCTGGAACTCACAGAGATCAGATGCCTCTACCTCCCAAGGGCTGGGATTACAGGCCATTGTGCTAGTGTTCTTAACCACTGACCTGTCATCTCTCCAGGTCCTTGCTTTCCCCCTTGGATTCAGGGATGTGAGAATGTCAGCCTGGAGCTATGGCGGCTCTAAGTGTGCTGTCACGGGGGAGGAAGCCACAGGGGATAAGAATGGGCATAAGAGATGGACAGTGACAAGCTGATGACGATCTGGCTTAGCCATGGAGGCTACCCTCTCCCCAGTGTCATCTGCAGTAGGCTGGAGGCTGCTAATCACTTTTTTACTTAAGCTAATGAGAGGCAGGCTCCTGCTGCTGGGAGCCATAGGAGCTCTGAATGTAAACATTCGTCTTCATTCCTGGGAATTAGTTGGGCAGGCTAATGGCAAAAGAATAATTAATTTTCTTTCATAAATAGAGCTCTGTGCCTTACACACTGAGGAGAGGGAGCCTTTTTTACTAGTGAGGCAGACTCCTGGGCCACATAAAAAAAGAACCTAGTTAACGAGTGTTACGTGCTATTTATATATACTCAGTGGCAAACACTCTGGTTGACTAATCTGTCTTTTTCAACAGCATCTCCCTGGACAGTTCCAGGCTGCAAAGCTGAACATCAAACATGCGTTCCCAACCTTTACAGTAGCTAAGAAGAGGGGCCATGTGACCCTGCCCCAGGCAATGGGACGCAAACAGAATTGGGAACTTTTTGGGGTGGGAGAGAAGGGACATGTTTTAAATTAATGTTTAACTTACCTCAGTTTCTTTCTACATTTATTTGTGTGTTGGTTGTGTGTTCATGCTTTGGTTCATGAGAATGAAGGTCAGAGGGCAACCTGAAGTAGTCCGTCTTTGCCATGTGGGTCCTGGGAGATGAATCTCAGGTAGGCCGGATCTGGTACAAGGGCATTCACTTGCTGAAGCATTTTGCCAGCCCACCTCACACAACTTTTGAAAGAGAGCAGAGAGATAAGGAGAAATGGAAAAAGCTGGGCATGATAGCAGAGACCTGTAAGCTTAGTGCTTGGGAGGCAGGGGCAGGAGGGTCAGGGGTTCAAGGTCATTCCTGACTACATAGCAAGTTAAAAAAAGAGAGGAAAAAATAAATAATGAGGGGGCTGAAGAGATGGCTCAGAGGTTAAGAGCACGGTCTGTTCTTCCAGAAGCCCTGAGTTCAATTCCCAGCAACCACATGGTGGCTCACAACCATCTACAATGAGATCTGGTTCCCTCTTCTGGCGGGCAGGCACACACGCAAGCAGAATATGTATAAATAATAAATAAACAAACAAATATTTAAAAATAAATAAATAAATAATGAGGTTTTTTTTTTTTTTTTTTTTGGTTTTTCGAGACAGGGTTTCTCTGTGTAGCCTTGGCCATCCTGGACTCACTTTGTAGACCAGGCTGGCCTCGAACTCACAGCGATCCACCTGCCTCTGCCTCCCGAGTGCTGGGATTAAAGGCGTGCGCCACCATTCCTGGCTCAATAATGAGTTTTTAATTCAATATTTTTGAGACAGAGACTTTGTTAGCATCCTGCTTCAGAATGTTAGAGTTCTTCAGTCTGCCTACCTGTGATGTCATTGCTTACCTGTCATGGGGGTGTGGCCCTGCCCAGGGCTATATAAAAGGACAATCTACTTCACCCCTTCCTCCCCTCTCCCCCCCCCTCTACTCTCTCTCTTCTTCTTACTGTCTCTCTCTCTCTCTCTCTGGGGTACCCCTCCCCCCTTATCTTCTCCCCCCGATGCTCATTTAATAAACTCTTCTACAACATGATATCTGTTGCCTGGCATCTTATTATCATCTTATTTTCTTTTTATTAATCATAACAGACTTGCTATATAGCTTAGGTTAGTCTGAACACTGGATCCTCCTATGTCGGTCTTCCAAGTGCTGGGAGTACAGGGGTTGCCATTGTGTTCGACGCCTTCGTTGTTTTTGTCTGTCTCACTCTTTAGCTCAGGCTGGCCTGGGACTTTTGGCTTTCTGAGCGCTGGGGATTAAGGACATAAACCGCTGAGTGTGGCCTGACCTAGTTTCTGCATGCTGAGATTTTGTTAAGTGTAGGGAGACAGATCCACAGGGCCAGTTCCAGGTCAGCAGCTTACTGTGGGGAAGGAGACCAGGAACAGGTAATTGTATGCCCTGACAGAAGTGCAATGCTAAAAATGGCTGAAGGTGTTATGGGGCACGGTGAGGCCCAGGGAAGGGTTCCTGAGGGCAAATAACACTTGAGCCAAGCTGTACTTGGTGGCATCAGAGAGGCGCACCAGATGGAGGGCACTGCACAGGCAAAGGTGTGAAGCTATGCAACAGTTTCCATCATGGCCACCTCACAGGGAAGCCAGGGGAAAGGTGGTGTGCCTGTGTGTGAGCGTGACCTCCATCTGGTAGGAGATAACGGGAAAACCATTCAACAATTCTGAGATATCTTTTATGACATATGTGTATATATACATGTCAGACATCTATCTATATAGATATAGATAGATAGATAGACAGACAGAGACAGACAGACAGACAGACAGACAAAGTCTCCTGAATCCCGGGCTTCACACTTACTATGTAGCTAAGGATAACTTTCTATCTCCACTTCCTGAGAGCTGGAACTGTAGGCACGTACCACCAAGTGTAGATAGATTTTGCTGGTAAATTTTGTAATTAAGAGGCACAAGGAGAAAACACACACACACACACACACACACACACACACACACACGGAGCAGCTGGGGGAGCTGTGTGATTGGAGGTGCCTGGCAGTCTCTCTGCCTCTACACTGCTGCACCGGCATTGGGAGAACCTGGCCTCCCCAGGTCTTTTGTTCAGAAACAGCCCCCCAAACAGATGCTTGATGACGCCCCAACGCATCTGCCCATACAATTATGCACTTGCTCCTAGGGGGAGGTTTGTGTTTTGTTTTGTTTTGTTCTGTTTTGTTTTCCTGGTGGTGCGAGGGGCGGAACGCAGGGCCTCATGCCTACTAGGAAACTGTGGAATTCCCTCAACCCTAAATGCATTAAAAAGAAAAAAAATCTATTTGTGATCAAAATAAGAGCCATCAAGATCCTTTTGTTCGGGGCTGGAGGGATGGCTCAGAGGTTAAGAACACTGACTGCTATTCCAGAGGTCCTGAGTTCAATTCCCAGCAACAACATGGTGGCTCACAATTATCTACAATGTGATGACACCCTCTCTTCTGGCCTGCAAGTGTACATGTAGGCAGAGCACTGTATACATAATAAATACATAAATAAATCTTTTTTTAAAAAGATCCTTTTATTCTGTTAGTAATCTGAGGTGGGTTTGTAAAGATTGTGGTATGTGTGTGTGTGTGTCCATGCCCAGAAGGGAGGTTGGACCCCTGGAGTTGGAGTTACAGGTAGTTGTGAGCCACCTGACATTTGAAATTGAACTTGGGTCCTTTGGGAGAGCAGCAGGTGCTCCTCACCTGTCGACTCTGCCAAGAGCCATCCTCTTAAAAGAGCTCTTTAGGGGCTGGGTGTGGTGGCACAGGTTTTTAATCCCAGCACTCAGGGGGCAGAAGCAGATGGATCGCTGTGAGTTCAAGGCCAGCCTAGTCTACAAAGTGAGTCCAGGACAGCCAAGGTTACACAGAGAAACCCTGTCTCATAACAGAGCCACAGATGGACACTAGCATGACTCATCTCTCTAGCTGAGGTGTGGAGGTGGGGATTTTTTTTTTTTTTTTTTTTTTTGGTTTTTTGTGTAGCCTTGGCCATCCTGGACTCTCTTTGTAGGCCAGGCTGGCCTCGAACTCACAGCGATCCGCCTGCCTCTGCCTCCCGAGTGCTGGGACTAAAGGCGTGCGCCACCACGCCCGGCTTGGAGGCGGGGATTCTTAAAAGAGTAAATTCTTGTTATACAGAGATATATTGATGTGAAGATGAAAAGAGACATTTTAGTGGACACTAAATGCCAGCCCCGGCTCCCCGTTGAGCTATTTTACTGAGAGAATGGACAAAATATACAGAAGGAAAACTAAATCAGAAATGGGTTTGGAAAAGTATTGAAAAATACTTTCACCTGGTGTGGTGGCACACGCCTTTAATTCCAGCACTCGGAGGCAGAGGCAGATGGATCTCTGTGAGTTTGAGACCAGCGTGGTCTACACAGTGAATCTAGGGCAGCCAGAGGTCTGTGTAACAGAGAGACCCTGTCTCGGAAAACAAGAACAAAGGAAAAAGAAAAATAAAAAAATAAAAAAATAATAAGTTTTCAAGATGGATTGTTGGGGTGGTGAGATGGCTCAGCAGGTGAGGTGTTGGCCACAGCCTGATGGACTGAGTTGTATCCCGGGGAAACACACACAGTGAAAGGAGAGAAGTGACCCCAACAGACTTTCCTTTTTTTGTGCACTTGCACTGTGGCACACATGCACACTTACACCTGCACATGTGTGCACACCCATATACACAAATGAACGTCTGAAAAAGAGTTTAAGGGGGCCGGGGCTGGTGGCACACACCTTTAATCCCAGCGCTAGGGAGGCAGAGACAGGCAGATCTCTGTGAGTTTGAGGCCAGCTTGGTCTACAAAGAGTCCAGGGCAGCCAGTGTGACACAGAGAAACCCTGTCACAAAGAAAAAAGAGTTTAAGGTTGTTCTGAGGGCATGAAGAACAAAGGATGGAGTTACTGCTCAGGGCACTATATACAGCAAGGCAGGGAGGAGGAAGTGGCTGATTGCTGCAGCCTCTCAGGGCCTGGGGAGGGAGAGTCCTCATGTGTGGAGTCCATGCAAAACAGGTCTGATGACATTTTGGGGGCTCTGCTTACCACTTTTCCTCAGACAAACTCCTGGGTTGTTGGTTTTTATGATTTATAATTTTTATTTTTGTGGTAGTGGGAATTGAACCCAGCTCTTGTGCATGCTAAATGCTATACTACTTGGCTGTCTCCTAGCCTTGTTTCCTTTTGAGGCAGGGCATCATGGAGGGTTGGGTTAGCCTTGAACTCACCATGTAGCCTAGGATGACCTTAAACTCCTCATCCTCCTGTCTCTGCTTCCTAAATGCAGGACTTACAGGCTTTTGCCACAGGCACCACCCAGGTTCAGCCTGCAGCAAGAACTAAGTATTTCTAGCGGGAAGGGAGGGAACTCCTGGTTTGGGCCTGGTTTCTTCTAGACTTCACCTCATGGCCTTTCCCCCTGCTGGCAGGGCTAGCTGGACTAAGTCACAGCTATGATGATGACTGTGCTGAGGCCTATATGTCACAGCAGGTGACAGAGTTGGAGAGAGGGCCTGACACTGAGAAGCAGAGGAACACGGTGGCTGGGCTGCAGCAAGGGGCAAATGCAGATGCCTGTTTCCAAGGGAAAGTGTCAAGATCAATGGGGCTGGTATGGCTGCTCAGCAGGTTAGGGTTAGGGTTAGGGTCTGGTGACCTGAGTTCAATCTCCAGAGCCCACATAAAGTTACCAGGAGAAAAAAAAAAGTTACCAGGAGAGAGCCAGGCCTAAAAGTTGTCCTTTGATGTCTGCATGTATACACACACATAAAATTTTAGCAACTACAAAAAGATTTGCTGCCAGGCGTGGTAGCGCACGCTTGTAATCCCAGCACTTGGGAGGCAGAGACAGGCGGATTGCTGTGAGTTTGAGGCCAGCCTGGTCTACAAAGTGAGTCCAGGACAGCCAAGGCTACACAGAGAAACCCTGTCTTGAAAAACCAAAATCAAACCAAACCAACGAACAACCAACCAAACAAACAAAAACCCTGTCTCGAAAAACCAAAAAAAAAAAAACTAAAAAAAAAACCAAAAAACAAAACTTGCTGTATGTCTGCTTACGGTACATTCCAGCTGACCCTCAGCTCTCAGGTCAAGGCATGGTGAAAAGTTTAGCCTTAGTTAACTTTGGAGGGGCAGGTAGGAGGGAGCAGGCACACCGGGACAACATGGTCCACACAAGCTGAGGTAAGAATCTAGGGCACCGTGCAGCGGGCTACCACAGCTGATGCAGAGCTCTGGCCCACAAATTCTTTTCACCATCTTCCTCCAGATTCTCAGCTTCTCCTCAGGGTTAGAGTTCAGCCCAGCATCTGTTGCCTTTTTCTTCCCTCTTTTACCTTAGTGGAGCATATCCTCTTCATTAACTTATCTACTTGTCCAAAACAAAACAAAAACCAAGCCAGGCACAGTGGCACCACTACCACCCCTACACCAACCCACCCTGGCACATCAAGTGGCATAAGGACTGACTGCCTCCTCTTTCACTGAGGTAAGACAAGGCAGCCCTGCTAGGGAAAGGGGATCCAGAGGGAGGCAAGAGTGTCCACATCAGAGACAGCCCCTGTTCCAGTTGTTAGGGGACCCACTTGAAAGCCGTCAGCTTCACGTGTATAGGGCCTAGGACGCACATCCTCTCGTAACTCCTTGTGAAAGGCTGTGTGAGACTTGGCCAGCCCCAGACATCTTTTCCTGCCTTCACACTCAGTAGATGAACTGCACAGACTTTCCTTACAGACTGGAGTAACTTCCCCTTAGACCTCGGAAGGTCTTTGTTGGCTTCGTTTTGTTCTAACTGAGAAACTTCGTTCTGGAATCAACCTGTTTGTTAGCAACACTATGATACCTTCCAACTATCTTGGGTGTCATCATATTTCCTTTCTGTATCAGAACTCACTTTGAATGGTGGGTTCTGGGGGACAAAAGAGGTTTTAGCTTTACACTGGAACTCATTTTGTAGATCAGGCTGGCTTCCAACTCAAAGATCCACCTGGTTCTGTCTCTCAAAGTGCTGGGATTAATGGAGTGTGCCATCACACTCAGCTGTCTATAAAGTCTTTTTCCACTAGATAAATAAACACACACAAATGCTATTTGTTTTCTTTTGAAGAGACAGGGTCTCGTGTAGCCAAAGATGAAGTTGAACTCCTGATCTTCCCTCCACGTCTTGAGTACTAGGATTACAGGGTGCTACCACTGCCATTAGTATGGTACGCTCTTTTCCCTTAGAACACTAATCTGAGAATCTGAGGATATCAGCATATTTTTAAATTTGCCATCTTTTGCATAACCTGTTTTCCTCTGTTCAGATCTCTAAGGCTTGAATTTAGAGGCTTTTCGCAGCTGCCTGCTGCCTGCTCATGACAGGGCAGAGGACTGACAAAGTGGGAGGTATGAGAGCATGGCCTGGAAGACTAGACTTTGGGACTCATTGCACAGTATTCTACATGAGTAACGTTGGGGAACCTCGTTTGCTTTGGGGTATATGTGTATGTGGTGGATTTCAGAGTTGAGGAGTCAACATTTGGGTGCCAGAATTCTGGGAACTTTTCAGAGAGTAAAGGCTGGGATCTTAGCATTCGGTAATCACACGCCCAGCTAATCTTTCCAGAAGATTCTTCTCACCTTTTTTATTTCTTTTTCTTTTTTAAAAAAGGTCTCACCATGAAGTTCTGGCTGTCCTGGAACTCACTATGTAGACCAAGTTGGCCTCAAACTCACAGTGATCTGCCTGCCTCTGCCTCCTGTGTGCTGGGAAAAACAGTGTGCACCATCAAGCCCTGAGAAGATTATTCATGCTTTTGCTTTTTTTTTTTTTTTTTAATTTTTATTCCATGTGCATTGGTGTTTTGCCTGCGTGTATGTCTGTATGAGAGTGTTGGAACTGGAACTCCCTGGAATGGAGTTACAGACAGTTGTGAACTGCAGGTGGGCACTGGGAACTGAACAGGCAGTGCTCTTAACCACTGAGCCATTTCTCCAGCCCCGATTACTCATGTCTTAATGTGACCAAGGAACTTATCAACAGAAATCCTTTGTTTTGCCTTCTCCAGAGGCGAGTAACTACAAGCAGCAAGCAATGTGCATGCTGGCTCAAGGAGTGCATTCCATTTAGACTTTTATTAGCTTTTACCAGACTGTTCTCTACTGAACTTGTGCCAATTTATACCACCAGCAGCAACTGGAGGAAATATGTTACCTTGTACCTTACAAGATCTTATCTGTTACTTTAATTTGTATTGTTAAGCTTGAGATGACTATGTATTTATGATTAAGACATTGTGTTTCAGCCTGTGCATGGTGGTGCATGCCTTTAATCCCAGCACTTGAGAGGCAGAGGCGGATCTCTGTATAGCCCTGGCTGTCCTGGAACTAGATCAGTAGACCAGGCTGGTCTCAAACTGAGATCCACATGCCTCTGCCTCCCTAGTGCTTGGATTAAAGTTGTTAGCCACCACCACCACAGTCACCACCCGGCTAGACCATTAATCTTTCTTTCCTTTTTTTTTTTTTTGGTTTGTTTTTTGTTTTTTTTCCGAGACAGGGTTTCTCTGTGTAGCCTTGGCCATCCTGGACTCACTTTGTAGACCAGGCTGGCCTCGAACTCACAGCGATCCGCCTGCCTCTGCCTCCTGAGTGCTGGGATTAAAGGCGTGCACCACCATGCCCGGCGAGACAGGGTTTTTTAAGGTAACAGCTCTGGCTAACTCACTTTGTAGACCAGGCTGGCCTCGGATTCATAGAGATCTGAATGCTTCTGCCTCAAATGCTGGGATTAAAGGCATGGCTGTTGTTGTTGTTGTTGTTAAGATTTATTTATTTTATGTATATGTGTGCTCTATCTGCTGCACATCTGCAGGCCAGAAGAGCACATCAGATCATATAGATGGTTGTGAGCCACCAAGTGATTGCTGGGAATTGAACTCAGGACCTCTGAAAGAACAAACAGTGCTCTTAACCATTGAGCCATCTCTCCATCCCCCTCTCCTCTCCTTCCCTCCCCCCCATTTAAAGACACAGTCTTACTGTGTAGTCCTGACTGGCCTGGAACTTGCTATATAAACCAGGCTGGCCTTGAATTCACATAGACTTCCCTGCTTTTGCCTGCTGAGTGCAGGGACTAAAGGTATACACCACCACAATCAGGCAAGACACAGCTTTTTGAGATAGGATCTTGCTTTTGCTGTGTTGTTCAGGGTGTCCTTAAACTCCTGGGCTTACAAGATACTCCTGTCTTCACTCAAGTAATTGGAACTATAGCTGGCTGCATACATGTCTCGCTGAAAAACCCTTGTGTGTGATGTGTGTGTGATGTGTGTGGTGTGTGTATGTGATATAATGTGTGTTGTGTGTGATGTGTGATGTGTGTGGTTTATGATGTGTGTGTGTGTGTGTGTGTGTGTGTGTGTGTGTACTTGTGCATGTGAGGGCGGTGCCCTCTCAGGCCAGAGGGTTACTTGTCCAGAGGCAAAGGCAAAAACCTAATGCAACTTCTGTGACTTCAAAGTTTTGTTTCTGTTTCTGCTCCTGGTTTGGAACTCACAGAGATCTGCTTGCCTCTGCCTCCTGAATACTGGAATTAAAGGGAGGCAGAGGCAGGTGGATCTCTGTGAGTTCAAGGCCAGCCTGATCTATAGAGTCCAGGACAGCCAGGGCCACACAGAGAAACCCTGTCTTGAAAAAGAAACAAACAAAAAACAGAAACAAAGATCTTTCCCCCAAAAGAGTGTTTATTTTTAACTTTTACAAAAGATTGTATTATCTTATGCATACCAGTGTTTTGTCTCCACGTATGCATGTGCACCCCATGTGTGCCTGCTGCCCTTGAAGGTCAGATGAGGTCTTCGGATCTCTTGGGGCTGGAGTTACAGACTACTGTGAGCTACCATGTAGCTGTTGGGAACTGAATGCAAGTCCTTTTCAAGATGGACAAGTGCTCCTAACTACTGAGCCATATCTCCGACCCCAGGCAGTGTTTTGTTTGTTTGTTTTTTCTGAGACAGGGTTTCTCTGCAGCCCCAGGGCTGCCTTTTGTAGACCAGGCTGGCCTAGAACTCACAGAGATATGCCTGCCTCTGCCTCCCAAGGGCTGGATTAAAGATGTGCTTCCCCCCTCCCCCACTGTTTTGTTGTGTTTTGAGAAGAGGGAAGTGGGATGAGCTGGACCACTGAGGAAGAGAATGACGGCCATGCTACATAGATACACACTTCAAATCAGCTTCTTTTTCTTTTTTCTTTTTGGTTTTTCAAGACAGGGTCTCTCTGTGTAGCCTTGGCTGTCCTGGATTCACCTTGTAGACCAGGCTGGCCTCTAACTTACAGAGATCTGTCTGCCTCTGCCTCCCGAGTGCTGGGATCAAAGGCACGCGCAACGACATCTGTCCCTAAAACTCTTTTTTTATGCTGGCTGTGGCAGCACAGAGACTAAAATGATACAGAGAAGATAAGCGTGGCCCCTTCGCAAGGACTACATGTAAGTTCATGAAGTGCTCCATATTTAAAAACAAACAAGCAAACAAACAAACAAAAACCTCCCTTCTGTGAGCCAGAGCACAGTTCTCTGAATACAGGTCATAGCCAGAAGGCAGAGTCTAACCCCAGGAGCAAGGTCTGAGAAAAGAAAGCAGGAACAAATATGTTCTCGGATATGTGGCCTGCAATCATGTGCAGCTAACACTGCAAGTGAGGTGAGACACGTAACAAATGTAGTAACGTTAAACATTAATGAAAGGTGCTAATGCCAGCGGCTATTTCCCATAGCAGGTAAGGTTAGCAAATACACATAGCTACTGCACATCAGGCTCCAGTCTCCGTATAAGGTGTCAAGTTAGAACCAAGGGATTCCTGACTTTCTGTTTGTTTGGGTTGGGTTTTTGGTTTCTCTGTGTAGCCCTGGCTGTCCATCTGTAGACCAGGCTGGCCTTGAACTCAGAGATCTACCTGCCTCCGCCTCCCTAGTGCTGGGATTAAAGGTGTGTGCCACAAGATTCCTGTCCTCAAAAAGCTTACAATTGACTGGGGGAGGCGGATTATTATTATTATTATTATTATTATTATTATTATTATTATTTTGGTTTTTCGAGACAGGGTCTCTCTGTATTAGCCTTGGCTGTCCTCGACATGCTTTGTAGACCATGCTGGCCTCAGAGCTCACAGCAATCCACCTGCCTCTGCCTCCTGAGTGTTGGGATTAAAGGCGTGCTCCACCATGCCTGGCTGGGAGGCGGATTTTTGTTTTTGTTTTTTGTTTTTAGTAAACACACATAGAAAGCACCTATTAGTAGAAATCATGGCAAGTAGGTGTGGGTCAGGGGTTAAGAGAAGTTACTGTTCCTCTAAAGTTCCCATTCCAAGCATTCATGTCACGTGGCTCACAACTGCTTGTAATTTGCCAGGTGTGGTGGCACACGTTTTTAATCTCAGCACTCAGGAGGTAGAGGCAGGCAGATCTCTATGAATTTGAGACCAGGCTGGTCTACAGAGCAAGTCCAGGATAGCCAGGGCTATGCAGAGAAACCCTGTCTCTGAAAAACAAGAACAAAAACAAAAAGAATTTGATGTATGCGGAGGCTGAAGGCAGAGGCATGACAGGTATGAGGAACTGCAGCTGCTGATACGGGTAAGAGCACGTAGAAACACCATGAGAACACTGACAAAACCAAGAGCCAGACAGAGGAGGAGCAAAGTAAGAGTTCCAGTCAGTATATGTGTGTGTTTACTGTGTGCTTAGAGTAAATTAGAGGGTTCTTTACCATTGCCGTGTGTGAGTTCATGCCAGGACTGTGCCGGGAAGCAAGCCCAGGACTCTGTGCAAACTAGGTGAGCACTTACTAACGGAAGCCTGTTCCCAGCCCTAGAGTGAGTTTCTAAACTGCCAACTACTATCTGCCCAAGATATGTAGCAAGAAAACTTGCAGAGGCAGGTGGATCTCTGTGAGTTCGAGGCCAGCCTGGTCTACAAAGGGAGTCCAGGACAGCCAAGGCTACACAGAGAAACCCTGTCTCATAACAAAACTAAAACCAAACAAATGTGGCTAGACAGATTGCTCAGTGGTTAAGAGCACCGTCTGGCCAGGCATGGTGGCACATGCCTTTAATCCCAGCACTCAGGAGGCAGAGGCGGGCGGATAGATGTGAGTTTGAGGCCAGCTGGTCTACAAAGGGAGTCCAGGACAGCCAAGGCTACACAGAGAAACCCTATCTCAAAAAACCAAAAAAAAAAAAAAAAAAAAAAAAAAGAGCACCGACTGTTATTCCAAAGGACCCAAGGTCAATTCCCAGCAACCACATGGTGGCTCACAACCATCTATAATGAGATCTGGTGCCCTCTTTTGGTGTGCAGGTGCACATATAGTCAGAACACTGTATACAGAGTAAATAAATACATTTTTAAATGTTAATAAAATAAAATAAAATAAGAAAGGAAAAATCAAGGCAGGTATGAGAATGAGTTCCTGTAACATTAGCTTGGCAGAGGATCAGAGTGAGTGTGAGGTGAGCCACTGAGCTCCAGTCAGCTTTGATGTAAAACCCTGTCAGAGGAAAAGATGGAAAGGGAGAGAAACACACACACACACACACACACACACACACACATACACACACACACATACACACGGAGAGAGAGAGAGAGGAGAGAGAGGAGAGGAGAGAGAGAAGAGAGAGGAGAGAGAGAAGGGGGAGAGAGAGAGAGGGAGAGAGAGAGGAGAGGAGGGGAGAGGAGAGAGAGAGAGAGAGAGAGAGAGAGAAGATTGCTTGGGGGATGATGTAGCTCAGTGATCATCTTACCTGTCAGTTGCAAAGCCCTGGTTTCAAAAATCAGTACCCCACCACCCCTCCAAAACATAAACTGATGTGTCACGTATACAATTAGAAATGCTTCTCAGTTATTCTCATTAATGCTGCCAGGGCGTTTGAGAAGCAGCCACCAGACCTGAGCGGTTTTGGGTTTTTTTTGGGGGGGGGGCAGGTGTTTACTTTTATTTAGTTATTTTGGTTTTTCTTTTTTTCTTTTTTTTTTTTTTTTTTTTGGTTTTTCGAGACAGGGTTTCTCTGTGTAGCCTTGGCCATCCTGGACTCACTTTGTAGACCAGGCTGGCCTCGAACTCACAGTGATCCGCCTGCCTCTGCCTCCCGAGGGCTGGGATTGAAGGCGTGCGCCACCACGCCCGGCTTATTTTGGTTTTTCAAGACAGGGTTTCTCTGTGTAGCCTTGGCTGCCCTGGACCCGCTTTGTAGACCAGGCTGGCCTCGAACTCACTATGTGCACACATACACATAAGCTTCTTCAGCTGTGTGCTAGGAGTAAGGGCAGGCACTACCACAACCGGATTAAAAATAAAATCTTCAAATAAAATAAAATGAAAAGCTGGGTATGAGTTGAATGGTGGTGGCAGACACCTTTTTTTTTTTTTCAAGACAAGGTTTCTTTGTATAGCCTTGACTATCCTGGACTTGCTTTGTAGACCAGGTTAGCCTCAAACTCACATGGATCTGCCTGCCTCTACCTCCCGAGTGCTGGGATTAAAGGCGTGTGCCACTACTGCCTGGGGGCACACACCTTTTATCTCAGAATTTGGGAGGAAGAGGCGGGGGATCTCTGAGTTGGAGGTTGGCCTGGTCTACACTGTGGAACAACAAACAAAGCAGGTGAAATGCCCTGAGGATGGCACCTGGTGTTGATCTCTAGTCACCTTTAGTCCTGCTGCTCTCAGGAGGCAGAGGCAGATGGATCTCTGTGACCTTGAGGTCAGCCTGCTCAACAGAGTTCCAGGACAGCCAGGGCTACACAGACAAACCAAGTCTGGATAAACTGAGACAGGGTGGGGAACGAGTGTACCTTGATCACATGTGCACACGAACACACACACATGTACTCATAAGTAAGTTAGTAGAAGCGTGGTTCTTCAGCGGTCCTCCTAAATAGCTTCTTCTACTCCACTTTTTTCCTTCCCTCAAGCTATTCTCAGATCATCAAACAAAGGGATTCTTTTAAAAAAATTTTGTGGGCTGGAGAGATGGCTCAGCAGTTGGGAGTACTGCCTGTTCTTCCAGAGGACCCAGGTTCAATTCCCAGCACCCACATGGCAGCTCACAACTGTCTGTAATTCCAAAATCTGACACCCACAGACATACAATGCACATAAAATAAAAATAAATTATTCAAAAAAGATTTGTGGCCGGGTGTAGTGGTGCACATCTTTAATCCCAGCACTCGGGAGGCAGAGGCAGGTGGGTCGCTGTGAGTTCGAGGCCAGCCTGCTCTACAAACTGCGTACAGTAGCTACAGGACAATGCTGGGTGTCCTCAACTTCTACCTTGTTTTTAAGATAGGGTCTTTCTCATTATCTTGTCTTGTTCCGGTTTGGCACAATCTAGACTATCTGTCTCAGTGTCCCACCTCACCATAGGAATGCCAGCATTACAGAAATGAGCACTATGGTCAGGTTTTTCCATGGGTTCTGGGGAGTCACAGAACTCAGGTAGGTCATAAACATGTGTACTGCTTTTATAGGCTGAGCCATACCCCCAGCCCACAAATAGATTCTTAAAAAAAAAAAAAAAAAAAAAAAAAAAAAGATTTACTATTTATACAGTGTTTTTGTCTGTATGTAAACCTGCACACCAGAAGAGGGCACCAGATCTCATTATAGATGGTTGTGAGCCACCATGTGGTTGCTGGGAGTTGAACTCAGCTCTTAATCTCTGAGCCATCTCTCCAGCCCCACAAATGGATTCTTAAACCCTGTAATGGCTTCTCTGCTCACTCTGACCATACCATCCCTGTACTGATCCTTGACTACCTTAGGCTCAGTACTGCCTTAGGGACCTCTGTAGCTTTGTATTAGAGTGATGTCTTTGTGCACTGTGTCAGGCAGAGATCTGATTGCAGGATAGACTCTGGTGTTGTTATTTTTAGGAAGAGTCTCCAGATTACAGGACAGACTCTGGCACTGTTATTTTTATGAAGAATCTCCTGTCTCAATGTTTTGTGAACATTGTTCTCCATCACCTTCTGATTGGTCAAATAAAGAGCTGACTGGCCAATAGCTGGGCTTGGAGAGTAAAGGGGGTGGGGTGGGGAGGCAGGAGGTAGTGGTGGTGGTAGTGGTCCTCTTAGGTGAGGACCAAAGAGAGAGGAAGTCGCCATTGGGACACGGGAAAAGGAGGTGCCAGGGTGAGACTAAAGACGGAAGGTAATGGGCCATGTGGTCAGGCCAGTATGGTTGGGTTAGAATAGCTAAATCTGCCATGCTATAGGACCCAAAGCCTTTAATAAGCATAAAGGTCTCCATGTCATTATTCAGAGGAAGGGCGGGCATAGAAAAGCCTTACCTTTACAATTTTGTTTGTTTGCTTTGATTTTTTAAAAAAGATTGACTTATCATGTATACAATGTTCTACCTGCATGTGTGCCTGCCTGCCAGAAGAGGGCACCAGATCTCATCACAGATGGTTATGAGCCACCATGTGGTTGCTGGGAACTGAATACAGGACCTTTGGAAGAGCGGCCATCTCTCCAGCCGTGGATGATTTTTATGATCACTTGAACACTTCAAAAAGAACTATCTTATATTCAGTGAAATCTGGGTACATGACAGGCTGAGAACAAGCAAACAGGCTGCACTTGTTCATTCTAAATATCATCTGAAGGCAGGCATGATGGCACACGCCTATAATCCCAGCACTCAGGAGGCAGAGGCAGGCAGCTCTCTGTTGAAGTTGATCTGATGCCTTTTGATGCTAATTGCTGCTTGCTGTCTCTGCCCCACCTGTACTTTGCCTAAGGGCCTAACCTGTTTGATCAATAAAAGGCCATCACACCTGGGCAGGGCAAGCGGGATTGGAGTGGCTAAGGTCCCAGGCTGGGGAGACAGAGAATCTTGGGAGCAGGAGGAGGAGGAGGAGAGGAAGGAGGAGGTTGTGTCACGGGTTGGGTGGAGGAGAAGCACAGGGTTGGTGTGGATGGAGGATTTGGCCCAGATGAAGAATATTAGCAAGTATTTGGGGTTTTGGATGGGAGGTAGGTTGATAGGATTATTAGAACCAGATGGCATGGGATTGGGGCAGGGATCCCATACCTGCCCCACTATGGGAGGTAGTTTAGGTTAACTAAGGCTATTTTAAAATATAACAGATCTGCCGGGTGTGGTGGCGCACACCTTTAATCCTAGCACTTGGGAGGCAGAGGCAGGCGGATCACTGTGAATTCGAGGCCAGCCTGGTCTACAAAGTGAGTCCAGGACAGCCAAGGGTACACAGAGAAACCTTGTCTCAAAAAACCAAAAGGTCAAGCCAGGCATGGTGGCGCATACCTTTAATCCCAGCACTGGGGGTGCAGAGGCAGATGGATCGCTGTGAGTTCGAGGCCAGCCTGGTCTACAAAGTGAGTCCAGGACAGCCAGCCAAGGCTATACAGAGAAACCTGTCTCAAAAACAAAACAAAACAAAACAAAATACCCCCAAAACAACAACAACAAAACCAACCCAACCCCCCCAAAAAAACAAAATCAAAGCAAAAAGCTGCTGTAATAATAATTATATGCCTAAAAAAGCCGGGCATGGTGGCGCACGCCTTTAATCCCAGCACTCGGGAGGCAGAGGCAGGCGGATCGCTGTGAGTTCGAGGCCAGCCTGGTCTACAAAGCGAGTCCATGATGGCCAAGGCTACACAGAGAAACCCTGTCTCGAAAAACCAAAAAAAAAAAAAAAAAATTATATGCCTAATAATAAACATTATTAGGCCATACTTGTAAAAGAACTGCAACAGATCTCTGTGCATTCAAGGCCAGCGTGGGTCTACATAGAGTTTTAGGACAGCCAGGGCTGTTACACACAGAAACTCTGTCTCAAAAAACAAAAATAATAAATATCTAAGGAATCCTAATATATAATTTTAGATCCTGTTCTCTTTGTTGTTGTTGTGTTTTTTGTTTGTTTGTTTTTTGTTTTTGAGATAGGGTTTCCTTGTGTAGACTTGGCTGTCTTGGATACTTTGTAGACCAGGCTGACCTCGAACTCACCAGTATCTGCCTCCTGAGTGCTGGGATTAAAGGCATATGCCACCACTGCTTGGCTCAGTATTTAAAAAAACAAAACAAAACTGTTTATAGGGCTAGAGAGACTGCTCAGAGGTTAAGGGCACTGACTGCTCCTCTGGAGGTCCTGAGTTCAATTCCCAGCAACCCGATGGTGGCTGACAAGCATCTCTAATGAGATCTGATGCCCTCTTATGGCCCACAGGTGTACATGCAGATAGACCACTATCTACATAATAATAAAGAAATAAACCTTAAAAAAAAAAACATTATATACTTAATTGATCCAACACCCTCTTCTGGCCTCTGTGGGCACCTGCATACAAATTTCTCACACAGGCACACAAATATATACATAAAAAATAAAAATAGGGCTGGAAAGATGGCTCAGTGGTTAAGAGCACTGTCTGCTCTTCCAGAGGTCATGAGTTCAATTCCCAGCAACCACATGGTGGCTCACAACCATCTATAATATGATCTGATGTCCTTCTCTGCCTACAGGCAGAGCTCTGTATACATAATAATAAATAAATAAATCTTAAAAAAAAATAAAAATAAAAATAAAAGCCGGGCGTGGTGGCGCACGCCTTTAATCCCAGCACTCGGGAGGCAGAGGCAGGCGGATCGCTGTGAGTTCGAGGCCAGCTTGGTTTACAAAGTGAGTCCGGGACAGTCAAGGCTACACAGAGAAACCCTGTCTCAAAAAACCATAAAAAAATAAAAATAAAAATAAATCATAAAAAATAACTTTAAGCCAGGTGTGGTGGCTTAAGTCTGTAATCCTAGCTTTCTCCAAGTTGAGGCAAGAAGGCTGAAGGGATTTGAGGCCTGAGAGGTCTCCGTGGTGAATAGTAGGCCACACAGGACGATATAGTAGACTCCCAAAACCTGAGATATAAACCTAAATATGTACCAGAAGCTATTCTTCCTGTTGGGACTGGAGTCATGGCTCAGTGCTAAGACAGCTAGCCGCTCTTCCAAAGGACCTGGGTTCAATTTCCAGCATCCACACAGCGGCTCACAAACACCTGTAATAGCAGTTCTCATCCTGTGGATCACAGCTCCTTTGGATCAAGGACCCTTTTCACAGGGGTCGCCTAAAACCAAGCGCTTATCAGACATTTACATTATTATTCATAACAGTAACAAATTTACAGTTATGTAGTAGCAATGAGAATAATTTTATGGCTGGGGGTCACTACAGGAGGAACTGTATTAAAGGGTCACAGCATTAGGAAGATTGAGAACCACTGGTCTACAACTCCGGTTCCAGGGGACCCAGCTTCATATATGCAGAACACACACACACTCACACACACACTCACACACACAAATAAACAAAAATACATCTTTAAAAACTAGTTATAGTTCTTGCTGGGTGTGATGGCCCATACTTATAATCCTAGCAGGTAGGTGGCAAAAACAGAAGGATTGCAGAAATTCAGGGCTGGCCAGGCCTACATAGTGAGTTCTCAGCACGTTAGTAACACAATGTGAGGCTATCTCAAAAATACTGAAAATAGCCAGGCGTGGTGGCGCATGCATTTAATCCCAGCACTCGGAAGGCAGAGGCAGGCAGATCGCTGTGAGTTCGAGGACAGCCTGGTCTACAAAGTGAGTCCAGGACGGCCAAGGCTACACAGAGAAACCCTGTCTTGAAAAACCAAAAAAAAAAAAAAAAAAAAAAAAAAAAAAATTGAAAACATGGAAAAGCTTTCAAAACAGCAGATTTTCAAAACATTTTTATCATTTTTATGTCGATGGATGTTTGACTGCATGTATGTCCGTGCAATACATCAGGGCAGTGTCCACAGAGGCCAGAAGAGGGTATTGGATTTCATGGAAGCCCATTGTAAGTTACCACAGGGGTCTGGGAACTGAACCCGGGTCCTCTGAAAGAGCAAACCGTCCTCTTAACTGCTGAGCCCTCTCTCTCCAGCTGCTCGATACCATGTTTAACTGGCACATGAAAATTATATATACACATACATATATATTTTTTTGCAAATGATATTTATTTTTTATGCATAGTATACAGTTTACTGTACAAATATACTGTGGAATTGGCTTAACTAACATATCCATTTTCTCTGATTTTTTTGTTTTTGTTTTTTGGTTTTTTTTGTTGAGACAGGGTTTCTCTGTGTAGCCCTGGCTCTTCTAGACTCACTTTGTGGGCCAGGCTGGCCTCGAATTCACAGCAATCCGCCTGCCTCTGCCTCCTGAGTGCTGGGACTAAAGGCGTGCACCACTGCCAGGAATTTATTTTTGAAGGTCTTAACTTTTCCTATTCTTTATAGACAAAGACTAGCATGACCAGTTTTACTGGGTAGACAGTCTTAAGTCAGCCACTCAAGGCTGGTAGTCCAACTTAATGAAGGCTGCGCCCTTGACTAATGACACCGGATCCGAGCATGGCTTGGAGCAAGTGGCAAGAGAGAAAAACCTGGCTGAACTCTGTACGTGACCCCAGGAGAGCTGCTGGTGACCCGTTTTGTCTTCACATGGCCAAAGAGAAAAAAGCAGGTTTTTAAATTTTTTATTTTTTGAGACAGGGTTTCTCTGTTGTAGCCTTGGCTGTCCTGGACTTGCTCTGTAGACCAGGCTAGTCTCAAACTCAAAAGACCCGCCTGCCTCTGCCTCCTGAGTGCTGGGATTACAGGCGTGTGCCACCACAGCTCGGCTAAAACCTACACTAAGAACTTCCAAATGTGCTTTCTTGTTATAACTATAGATACAAAACTAGGTTGCTCAAAAGGGTTCTGGAGCTTATTCACATTAAGGGAAACTTTGAATCTTTTGACCAACATGTTTCATCTGTCTTCTTACCCTCTGGTAAGCATGGCCTTAGGCCTAGAAATAGAATTTTCAACTTTTTTCCACAATATTTTAACATTGTGTGAAAATGAATCACATTTTTTTCTTTGTTTCTTTCTTTTTCTTTTTTCTTTTTGAGACGGGTTATCCTTGGCTGTCCTGGTTCTGTAGACCAAGCTGGCCTTGAACTCACAGAGATCCACCTGCCTCTGCTTCCTGAGTGCTGGGATTAAAGGCGAGGTCACTACCACCTGGCTGTGCATGGCTTTCTGGCAGCATGTAAATCTATGTATTTTATGCATGCAGTGCCTGTGGAGGCCAGGAGAGGGCATACGATTCCATGGAACTGGAGTTACAGAAGGTTGTTGGCTGCCAAGTGGGTGCTATGAATCGAGCCCGACTCATAACCACTGAGGCATCTTTCCCGCCCTGACCGTTGGTTTTTAGACAATGTCTTGTTATGAGGTTGGAGAGGTCTAAAGTAGCCCAGGCTGGTTCCTCAAGTGACGACAAACTGAGGATGTCCTTGGATTCCTGCTCCTCCATCCTGTGACCCTCGCCCCTTTCTCTAGACTCGGAGTGGCGACAGGACAGGAGACTTTCTCAAGAAGCAGACAGTGCTCACCAGATAGGTTTTAGGTGAGACTCGAAAACACAAGTCCGGTACATTTATGCTTTTCTTTCTTTTCTTTTTTTTCTTTTTTCGAGACAAAGTTTCTCTGTGATAGCTTTGGCTGTCCTAGACCCACTTTGGAGACCAGGCTGGCCTTGAACTCACAGTGATCCACCTGCCTCTGCCTCCCAAGTGCTGGGATTAAAGGCGTGCGCCACTACGCCCGGCCATTTATGCTTTTCTTCCCAACCCGCCTTTAAAACCAAACCAAACCCTGAGAAGTAACAAAACCCAATCCTTCTGCGAAACTGCCGGTGGGAGGAGAGGATTCGGACCCGGCGTCCACTGAGCACAGCTGGGACGCACACGTCCAAGCACCGGACAGGACTGCTCGTCTCAGGCTCCGTCGGCGCCCCTTCTTCGGGACAGGTTCCCTTAGCGAAGGGCCACACAGTCATCTCACCGCAGACAGGGACGGTGCACCGGCTCCCCGCGCGCTCGCTCCCACGGCACGGAGAGGGTGGCACCCAGGGGAGGAGTTTGCGCACGCCCCTCCCGGTGGAGTGCGCCAGGTGAGCACGCGTGCGCAGTCGGACCGTAAGTTAGCCCGCCCCCTTCGCTTCGGCCCGCCCCCGTGGGGGCTGGCTTGCGAATGGGCGGGGCCGCGGAGAAGGGGGTGGGGAGTAGAAAGCGAGCAGCCGAGGACGGCGCCTGCGCGGTGGGCGTGATCCGGGCACTTAGGGCAGGATGAACGCTGCTTTCCAAGATGGCGACGGAGGGAGGAGGGAAGGAGATGAACGAGATTAAGACCCAATTCACCACCCGGGAAGGTCTGTACAAGCTGCTGCCGCACTCGGAGTACAGCCGGCCCAACCGGGTGCCCTTCAACTCGCAGGGATCCAACCCTGTCCGCGTCTCCTTCGTAAACCTCAACGACCAGTCTGGCAACGGCGACCGCCTCTGCTTCAATGTGGGCCGGGAGCTCTACTTCTATATCTACAAGGGGGTCCGCAAGGTACCGACCCGGGCGTCACCGGGGGCACGCCGGCGGCGCGGGCCGAGGCCGGGAGCTGGGCGGTGACAGCGAGGCCGGGGTGACCGGTGGGAGCAGCCGGTGCTCGTACTTTTTTGAGTGGGGCCGGTAACTCCGCTGGGGTACTCCGGAGGATTGGACGGGTGGCGGCAGCCGTGCCTGGAAGGGGAGGGGGCTCTGGAACCGGGTGGCGGAGGTGCCCGGCAGTAGCCGGTTGCCTCCCTCCGGTAGGGTCCGCCGGGTTCCGACACTGCCGGAGAGCGGGCCTGCGAGTCCCCGGAAGAGGTGCGGCGGCCGTCTTCGGTGGCCTCGCTTCCCGGGAGGCTCGAGAGTCCTGCCCTGGGTGAGAGAACCGGGGCGCGAGGCGACTTGGAAAGGTCCGTAAGGCGGAACCGGGACAGGGAGGCGGAGGACTTGGAGACTAGGTCAGAAAGGACCTGCTCGGCACGCAGGGCTACTCCACCTGCTGCTGCGGCACTGACACTTCCTAGGAGCCGCTTCTAGTGTCATCACTGTTTCCAAAAACCTTCCCCAGAGGACGGCTGTCATTGCCTCCGCGGACGGAATCTTCTCTCCCGAAACATTTTTGAAGAGGGTCATTCTGTTCTTTGCAGTGTGAGAGGGCTGAGGACTCACACTCGGGAGGTTGAAATACTGTTTTCAATAAGCTAAGTTGCTTCAGAGGTGTTCTGTGTGAGCGTGCCTAGATTTATCTTGTCTAACGAGTCAGGCTGTGTCCCGAACAGGGAGGGATATGTTTAAATGCTACTTTAAAGTAACCAGCCAAGAACTTAACAGTAATTCTGTGACGTATGTCATCGTGTTTTAAAGTGTCTCGTTAAAAGCAGCAATTTATTGGCGGTTTTTTTTTTTTTGGTCATTGGCAATGTAACTACATTCTGAGAACTGCTTGTTTTAACTTTTGACTATTGAGAGAGTGAGGAAATGAATGCACTCGGACGGATTGTGACAAGATGATGAAAGATTAACTTTAAAATGTTCAGTTAGTGGGAAAATAAGTTGTCCATATTGAAGAGTACATATTACCAAGGATTAATACAGTTTGGTTATGGGAACAAGGAACGAGGTGATGGTATGCAAATGTAGCTTGTTTTTCTGGACCAAGGTGAATCTTCCGGTTGGTGTTTATTCTTGTCAGTCCACTGCCGAAGTTTGTGAAAATAGATGGTTGACTCTTTTCTCTCTTCTGGGTTTGGGAAAGTATGTGGTAGTTTGAAGTGCAGGTGCTGAAGTTTTAGTGCTACTCTCAACTTTGTTACTGACTTATTTGTGACCTTGGATACTTGGGAAACAGCACATACTGTAATTTGTAATATAGCTGTAATGGCCATTAGAGTCCTAACACACTCAGTAGGTGTAAAGTACACTTAATGTTTGCATCAAGAGTAACTGTCAAAAAGAAGCTGCCATCTTGACATTCCTGCTTTGACTGAAATGCCATTTTTCTTTGGAAAGATTGTGTTATTAAAACTCATAGTTAGAGGCTGGAGTGAGGCCTCAGTGGTTAAGAACTTGTGCGTTCTTGCAGAGGGCGTCCCAAAACCCGTGTCACACTACTCACAACTACCTGTAACTCCAGCTCCAGGGAGTTTGATGCCCTTTTCTGGGTTCTGGGTACACACTTCCAGCTCACACACAGAATTTGGAGAAGTAAAACAAATCTTAGAAAAATTATAATTAGATCCTACCATGGTTGTGCATACCTGCAATCATTGTGATTTTTATGGTCAGCCAGGACTATAGTTAGCAAGTTCGGAGCCAGCCTATGCTACAATTAGCACATTTCAGGCAATCATGGGCTATATGGTGAGACCCTATTTAAAAAAAGAAAAATCCAAAGCCAGGTGGGAGTGGTAGCATGCACTGTGACAGGTGGGACTCTGAGTTCAAGGCCTCCTGGCCTACATAAGCATTTCAGGCCAGCTAGGACCACATAGTAAGAACCTATCCCAAAAAACAACACCCTCCCCCCCAATCTAAACCCAACCAAACAATGGTGATATAAAAATACAATATGCTAAAAGTTAAATTCACTGGAGCTGGAAGATGGCTCAGTGTTAAGTTGGGCACCTGCATACATGTGGCATTCACACATACATGTATAAATAAATAATAAAAAAGTTTAAAAACTTAACTTTACTCATCGGGTGTGGTGGAGCATGCCTTTAATCCCAGCACTCAGGAGGCAGAGGTAGGTGGATCACTGAGTTCGAGGCCAGCCTGGTCTACAAAGCGAGTCCAGGACAGCCAAGGCTAATACAGAGACTCTGTCTCGAAAAACCAAAACCCAAAAACCAAACCAAACCAAATGAAAAAAAAAAAAAACCAAAACCAAAAACAAAAAAAACCTTAACTTTACTCACATTAGTGATTACTAGTTCAGCCATTGCTTCCTGTCTCCTGTTTTTGGTTTTCGTTCCTCCCCCCCTCACCCCCCTCCCGTGTTGGGTGTAGACGGAGCCCTAGGGCCTTTGCTTGTCAGGCCAGTGCCCCTTCCCTATGCTACACACCCGCTGTTGGATCATCCTCAGGGCAGATTTCATTTGGATCTAGTGGCTTTGGTTTGCATAGTTATTTTTTTTTTTTTCTGTTTAGAAGTGTCATTATAATGGTGTTCTAAGAGCTTTTAAAAGCCACACCAAAAGCTGCATGTGGTGGTGCATGCCTTTAATCCCAGCACTCAGGAGGCGGAGGCAGGTGGATTTCTGTGAGTTCGAGGCCAGCCTGGTCTAAAGAGCGCGCTCCAGGACAGCCAAGGTTACACAGAGAAACCCTGTCCCCAAAAACAAAACAAAAAAGTCGGAAAGGCTGGATATGGTGGCACACTTAGTCCTAGAATTCAGGAGGCAGAGTCAGGTAGATCTCTTGAGTTAAAAATTTTTTTTATTTATCTATTATGTGTACAGTGCTCTGCACTGTAGGCCTGCATGACAGAAGAGGGCATTAGATTGTATTATAGATGGTTGTGAGCTACCATGTGGTTGCTGAGAATTGAACTCAGGACCTCTGGAAGAGCAGTCACTGTTCTTTAACCCCAGAGCCATCTGTAGATACATTTTCATTTTGTGGCAGATATTTAAACTCTTCTAGCTGGTGCAATTAAAGTTTTTCTTTCCATAGTTAGTATTTGTTGTCATTCTGAATATAAATGATATAAGTGACTTTGTATGTTTGATAAGGTCTCACATAGGCCAGGCTGTCCTTGAACTTGGCAAGTAGCAGAGGATGATTTTGAACTTCTGATTCTCTTTACCTTTCACATTCTAGGATTATAGGTGTGTGTCATCAGGAAGGTCCAATAATAGTAACTTTTTATGGTTCTGATTTTTGATTTTAAGATAGTTAATAATTTGTTCTGTATGGTGACTTGGGAGGGTTGAGAAGTAGAGGCCACTCTCACCATATAACCATATAGTGAGACCTTGTCTCAACAAAGCAAACAAACAAAATAGAGTCAACAGTCATCTTTAGACATCATTTTTAGGAAACCAGAACTTACTTTCAGGGGTTAGTAGAAAGTAGGTCTTTTATATTTTTTGACAGCTGGCCAATTTTGACATATTTTTGTTTTACTTTTTTTCTTCAAGGAACAGTGTGTGTGTGTGTGTGTGTGTGTGTGTGTGTGTGTGTAAAACCCAAGGGCCTCATAGTGTTAAGTAAGCACTCTTCCACTGAATCACATCCCCAGCCCAAGGCATATGAAGTTTCATAATTATTTGTAGCCTAGAAGCTCTAATGTGGACAAGGGTGGAAGTCAGATTAAACACACATGTAAAGTGAGAAGTATTGTTTATTTGTTTTTGTTTGCTGCTGCTGGGAATTGAACCCAGGGCCTTAATGTCTGCTGGGCATGCACGACCATTGAGCTGTCTGCTGCCTTTGCCCCAAATTAGTTTTTGAGGCAAGGTCTTACTGCAGCCCAGGATGACCTTGAGTTTGTGTTCTGCCTCTATAAGTGGTAGGGTTACAGGCATTCATGAGTGTGTGCGTGTTCTCTTCCTCAGGAATGGAGTGTTGGGGCAGTGGCCTAACATTGAGGGCTATAGTACTGGCTCTTTGAAATGCTTAGTGCTCAGGGTAGCAGTAGATGGGGCTGAGAGTGTATGTAATTTCATCTCCCTCAGAGAGCCAAGGCTACAGAAAAGATGTAAACACTATTCATGTTTTCATTATTAGGAAAATGAAGCATTTCAGAGCATAGACATTGTTTTAGACCAACCAGGCTTTTCAGTCTAAGGGCAATGTATGTACACTCCAGCCACTTCAGAACTTAGCCCAGCGCTGGTGTACAGTTGTCTCACTGGCTTTTTCTTTTCTTTTCTTTTTTTTTTTTTTTTTTGACATAGGGTCTCACTATGTAGCTCTGGCTGGCCTGGAACACACAGAGAGATCCTCTTGCCTCTGCCTCCCTACCCCCAAGTGTTGGGTTTAAAGTGTGTACATCACACCAGCCTTTAGGGAATCTATGTCAGCCACATGAGAGAAACGGAAGCATCTTTTCACAATCAAGGAAATCCGAGGGAGTTTTCTTATGTAGCTTGTGAATCTGTTTTGCTTAACTAAAGAGAGTATGAACATCACTGTCCCACTGCATTAATCATTTCAACAAAGATTTGAGCGACTACCATAATACTAATATTGAGCAGGATGCTACGAGAGATGAGAAAAACACCCCAGAACTTTGAACTTCTAGCTTAAATAATTTTATGACTAGCTGGGTGGTGCACACCTTTAATCCCAGCACTCGGGAGGTAGAGGCAGGGGGATCGCTGTGAGTTCGAGGCCAGCCTGGTCTGCAAAGTGAGTCTAGGACAGCCAAGGCTACACAGAGAAACACTGTCTCAAAAAACAAAACAAAACAAAAGACATATTTTGTTATCATTTAAAAAAAAAAAGGTTCTTTAGGAAAACAATGCTAAAGCTATTTTGTTGGACCTATCCTTTTATTTTATGGAGATAGCTTTTACATAATTGTGAATGGTCTCCATTCAGATCTCAGTTTAACCATCACTTCCTCCGCAAATCCTCCTGTGAATTCACAGGTTAGATCAGCTCTCTTCTTCGTGTTCTCCAGCCCCCTGTCCTTGGCCTTCCTGACATTTTCTCAGTTTGTAATTCCCCTGATAATGCCTCTGTAGACAGAGCTTCCTACAGCAGATTGAACTTTTCCTGCTGCCCTCTCATTCCCTGTTCCAGTGTTCCGCATTGAGTCAGGACTTCACTGTCATATGTGTTGAGTTGAGTGATTCAATAAGCTGTGTCTACTCATGCTATACCTTTAAAAAGATTCCCAAGAAGCTGAAAAACAGCCAGGTTTGTGTCTAAAAGTAACATGAATAATTTTTTTTTTTTTTTTTTTTTTTTTTTTTGGTTTTTCGAGACAGGGTCTCTCTGTGTAGCCTTGGCCATCCTGGACTCACTTTGTAGACCAGGCTGGCCTCGAACTCACAGCGATCCGCCTGCCTCTGCCTCCCGAGTGCTGGGATTAAAGGCGTGCGCCACTACGCCCGGCTGCAACATGAATAATTTTTAGTATTCATATCTTTAAAAAAAATTAGTGCTACTAATAGGTAATAAAGTTAGCTTTCTTAAAATTGCAAATAAGAGCCGGGCGTGGTGGCGCATGCCTTTAATCCCAGCACTCGGGAGGCAGAAGCAGGCGGATCGCTGTGAGTTCGAGGCCAGCCTGGTCTACAAAGTGAGTCCAGGATGGCCAAGGCTACACAGAGAAACCCTGTCTCGAAAAAAAAAAAAAAAAATTGCAAATAAGAGACAGTAAAATAACAGACTGTAAACAATTGCTATAGATTACTTTGTTGTTGTTTTTTGAGGCACGGTTTCTCTGTGTAGCCTTGGCTGTCCTAGATTCCCTTTGTAGACCAGGCTGGCCTCGAACTCACAGCGATCTGCCTGCCTCTGCCTCCTGAGTGCTGGGATTCAAAGACATTTGCCAACCCAGTCGGCTAAGACCCTGTTTTAAAAAGCCAAACCAGATCAAGCCACCTGTAGTCTGAATTACTCACCCTGCATACTAAACATCCTTATACCGCCCCCACCCCCGACCCATTTCAGACCCCACCCTGCTTAGGGATGCTATTGCTGTGACTCCTACAGTGGATAGGAGTTATATTTAGATGGTTCTAAGACCTGTTAGCTCTTAAGGTCGTATGATTCTGAACTCTTTTTTAAAATATCTTTATTTTTATGTACATTTATATTTTGCCTGTATGTATGTCTGCTAAGGTGCCAGGTCCTCTGGAACTGGAGTTGAAGTTACAGACAGCCATGAGCTGCCAAGTGGGAGCTGAGAATTGAACCCAGGTCCTCTAGAAGAGCAACTGGTGCTCTCAACCACCCAGCCATCACTCCAGCCCTCTAAACTCAATTTAAAAAGTGAAAACGGGGCCGCTTGAGAGATGGCTCAGTGATTAAGAGCACTGACTGCTCTTCTAGAGGTCCTGAGTTCAATTCCCAGCAACCACATGGTGGCTCCCAGCCATCTATAATGAGATCTGATGTGCACTATATACATAATAAATAAATAAATCTTTAAAAAAAAAGAAAAAAGTGAAAAATGAATTCTTTTTTTTTGTTTTTGTTTTGTTTGTTTTTCAAGACAGGGTTTCTCTGTGTAGCCCTGGCTGGCCTGGAACTCCTGTAGACCTTGGCTGGCCTTGAACTCAGAGATCCACCTGCTTCTGCCTTCCAAATGCTGAGATTAAAGGCGTGCGCCACCACACCCAGCTGTCATTCCTATTTTTTTTTTTGTTTTTTGTTTTCCAAGACAGGGTTTCTCTGTGTAGCCTTGGTTGTCCTGGACTCACTTTGTAGACCAGGCTGGCCTCAAATTCACAGCAATCTACCTGCCTCTGCCTCCCGAGTACTGGGATTAAAGATATGTACTGTGTAGGTCGACCAAGTCCTGCCTTCAAGAAGCTTGTTACTGTAGTTACTGTCCTGGAGTTAACACTAGTGACAAATGGTATTGTGCTAGGAGCAGAACTTGAACAAGAACCACAACACTAGCTTGTCACCAGCTTATTTGGCTGTAGAGCTAAAGAAATTTTAAAACAGCCGGGCGGTTGTGGTGCACGCCTTTAATCCCAGCATTCGGGAGGTAGAGGCAGGTGGATCGCTGTGAGTTCGAGGCCAGCCTGGTCTACAAAGCGAGTCCAAGGATAGCCAAGGCTACACTGAGAAACCCTATCTGGAACAAAACAAAGCAAAAAAGACACTTTAAAACACAGTAAAGTGCTTGCCATACAAGCAAGAGGACTTGAGCTTGGATCCCTAGAGCCCCAGTAGGAAGCCAGGCCCAGTAGTGCATGCCTGTAGCCCCAGCAGTAGGATGGGAAGCGGCCGGTGACTGACAGGCAGATTCTGAAGCTCACTAGCTCGTTCTTGGTGAATTGAAGAGCCCCAGGCTCACTAAAACCCTGTCTCAAAAAGTAAAGGTGGTGAGTAGTTCAGGAAAGACACCCAGTGTCAACCTCCTCCCCCATATACAAGTACCAAGGAATGAATACACGATACACACAAATTTAAAGATAAATAAAGAAGATTTTTGTATGTGATGTTTTAGAGAGCATTTTTTTTTTTCCTGGTGAGGTTAGTTTGTACTAGAATTATGATCTGTGGTCCGTGAAGGCACTAAAATATTAACTGAGTTACAATAGATTCTTGTGACTCCAGCACTGGGAGTTTGGGGCAGGAAGACTAAGAGCTTGACCCTAGTCTGATCTATAGAGTGAGACAACACCGCTAATAGGGCAGGGTCCTGGTGGCACATGCTCTTAACCCCAGCACTTAGAGACAGAGGAAGGGGCCAGATCTCTGAGTTCTAGGCCCGCCATCCTGGTCATTGTAGCAACTTTGAGTCAGCTAGAGCTACATTGTTAGACCCTGCCTCCAGAAAATAAAAATAATAAATCTAACATTTTAGCCAGGCATGGTGGCGCACGCCTTTAATCCCAGCATTTGGGAGGCAGAGGCAGGTGGATCGCTGTGAGTTCGAGGCCAGCCTGGTCTACATAGTGAGTCCAGGACAGCCAAGGCTACACAGAGAAACCCTGTCTCGAATAACCAAAAAAAAAAAAAAATCCATTATTTTGTGTGTGTGTGTGGTTTTTTCTTTTCTTTTCTTTTCTTTTTTTTTTGTAGACCAGGCTGGCCTCAAGCTCACAGCGTTCCGCCTGCCTCTGCCTCCCAAGTGCTGGGTTTAAAGGCATGCGTCACCATGCCCGGCTTGGTTTGGTTTTTCAAGACAGGGTCTCTCTGTGTTAGGCTTGGCTATCCTGGGCTCACTGTTGGCCTCAAACTCACAGTGATCCACCTGCCTCTGCCTCCCGAGTGCTGGGATTAAAGGTACAGATTAATATTTTGTTTGTTCTGTGAGATTGTTTTCTCTTAGCTCTCTGTCTTTTACTTTTGCTTGTGGTAGGATGGACTCACCAAAGACTTTTCTTACTTCACAAATCTATAACTTTTTATAATTTTGTATATTAATATATGTGTATATGTTTATATGTGTGTGCATCTGTGTGGACCAGAGCTCTCCCACCTCTCTTCCTGGAACTCACGCTGTAGACCAGGCTGTAACTGAGCCATTTCATAGTCTCTATTTTTTTTTAAAGATTTATTTATTTTATGTGTGAGTACTCTATCTGCATGTACACCTACATGCCAGAAGAGGCATCAGATCACAGTTTAGATGGCTGTGAGCCACCATGTGGTTGCTGGGAATTGAACTCAGGACCTCTGGAAGAGCAGACAGTGCTCTTAACCTCTGAGCCATCTCTCCAGCTACACAGTCCCTATTTTTATAGAGTTTTGAGCCACAGTTAACCAGCTTAACTAGTTGCTGTTCTCCAAGGTTTATAAGAAGGAAATGGTTTATATTTTAATAGTTAGTGATGAAATTTAACAGACTTTTTGGAAATAAAAGATGAAATTTGAAGTGTGCTACAAAAAAAAGCTGATGGGCTGATTCATTGCTGGTTTATGACTTACACACCTGAGTGTTCTGTAATGTTAGGAGGTTTCTGTAACAGTAAGTAACAGGAGACCTACTTAAAGGGATGACTTGGTTTATATGTTGGCTATCTGACTGGGGACCATCAGCTTGTCAGCCTAGCTGCTGTGGTCAAATGGTGGAGAGGCTCTGGCTCTCTTCTCTGGACCACAAGGGCCTGTGAGACTAGGACTCAGCAGGAGGATGAACAGTCTCCCAGAAGAGTGAGAGTATTTCTTAGAAGCCTCTGGTAAATCTTTGATTTACTGTGCCAACTTGGATTACTAATCCATTTCTGTTGCCCCTGGAACTGTACATCATTCAGTCTCTGCTGAGCCACTCCTTTAGATTATCCAGTTCCCTGTTTGCTTCCCCAGTTCACTCTGGAACTGGGGAATGCCACACCAGACAGGAACATGGCTGACAGACAGGTACTAAAGAGGCAACAATAGAGACGAGCTACACTGAGGGTCTTGTGCTGGTTTGGGGGCCAGCCCCTTTCGCATGGGTTGAGAAGCTTAGATATGAGTCAGTAGTCTGACCTCATGTGCTGTTCAAAGTCTTCTGGTCTAACCCAGGAGAGGCAGTGTCTAGTGTCCTGAATACTTGAAGCTCCCTCCTGTTCCTTATCTTCAGGGATGTGTTTGTGTGTGTGTTTCTGCTCTGACTTCTTTTTTTTTTTTTTTTTGGTTTTTTGAGACAGGGTTTCTCTGTGTAGCCTTGGCCATCCTGGACTCACTTTGTAGACCAGGCTGGCCTCGAACTCACAGCGATCCTCCTGCCTCTGCCTCCCGAGTGCTGGGATTAAAGGCGTGCGCCACCACGCCCGGCTTCTGCTCTGACTTCTTGGTTGCTCGGCTTATTGTAGACTTCCTTTGTTTGTTTGTTTGTTTTGTTTTATGAGACAGGGTTTCTCTGAGTAGCCCTGGCTGTCTTGGAATTCACTCTGTAGACCAGGCTGGCCTCAAACTCATAGAGATCTGCTTGCCTCTGCCTCTGCCTCCTGAGTGCTGGATTAACAACAGGTGTCATCACTGCCCCGCTTTATTATAGACTTCATGATTGTCACCAAGTGCTGTAGTTTCATTTGTAGTGTGTGGTTGTCAAGCACAATGGCTCCTTGGTTCCTTGGCTTCTGTGGCCACTTTATAGTCCCAGTCTACCTCTGGAATGCTCTACTACAGTAACACTCAGGGTCTTACCATCAGCTGGAATATTTCAGCTTCAAGATCTGATTTTGTATAAACCATTACCTGTTTACTCTAGTGTGACTGTGGCTCTTAGGGTCAAATTTAACATGGCACTGGCTGTTTAACTTCTGACCGTCAAATCCACTGGGTACCATTCACCTCAGCAGCATTTGTCACCAGTGTTTACCTACTTACTAATTTTACATTTGTATTTATTTAGTTTGTGCTTCGTGGGACATGCGTATACCACACATGCATGCTTGTTAGATAACAATTTGAGAGAGTCGATTCTTTCTACCAGTTGGATCCTGGGGACTAAACTCAGGTCATTAGGCTGGGCTGTAAATGCCCTCCTCACCTGTTGAGCAACCCTAGCGTGTGCTTGTTTGTTTGTTTATGTATTTATTGCTTTCAAACCAGGCTCTTGCTATATAGCTCAGGGTAGCCTTGAACTTTCTATGTAGTTCAGGCTGCCCCTGAACTCTTTGTCCTTTGCCCATCTCAGCCGCTTGTACACTAGAATTATAGGTGAGTTGTGTTTCGCCTTGGTTTATCCTTTTTGTTGTTGTTGTTTTGTCTTGTTTGTTTGTTTTTTTGAGACAGGGTTTCTCTGTGTAGCCTTAGCTGTCCTGGACTCACTTTGTAGACCAGGCTGGCCTCGAACTCACAGCGATCGCCTGCCTCTGCCTCCCGAGTGCTTGTTTTCCTTTTTTGAGACAGGGTTTCTCTGTGTAGCCTTAGCTGTCCTGGACAGCTTTGTAGACCAGGCTGGCCTTGAACTCACAGTGATCCACCTGCCTCTGCCTCCCGAGTGGGCCTTGCCTTGGTTTATCTTAACACTTTAAGTTTTTTTTTTTTTTTTTTTTTTTTTGGTTTTTCGAGACAGGGTTTCTTCTGTGTAGCCTTGGCCATCCTGGACTCACTTTGTAGACCAGGCTGGCCTCGAACTCACAGCGATCCGCCTGCCTCTGCCTCCCAAGTGCTGGGATTAAAGGTGTGCGCCACCACGCCCGGCTTAACACTTTAAGTTTTGAGCTTGTGCATGTGTGTGGAGACATGTGTGCATGTGGAGGTCAGAGGATAACCTGCCTGCCTGCCTTTCTTTCTCTTCCTTCTTTCCTTCCTTCCTTTCCTTCCTTTCCTTCCTTTCCTTCCTTTTCTTCCTTTTTCCCACCTCATTTTGTAGACCAGACTGGCCTGGAACTGACAGAGAGTAGCCTGCCTCTGCCACCCAGGGTGCTGGGATTACAGGCTTGGCCACCACACCTGGCCAGACCAGGATCATTTTCAGGAATTACTTCACTCTTTTCCACCCTGTGGGTTTCAAGTCAGGCATAGCACAGCAAGCCCCTGCTGACTCACATCGCCCACCCTGTCTCGACACTTTAGTGCTGACTTTTCGCCTTTCTGGCCCACATCTCTCTAGTTTCTTTTCGTGGTTCATTCTCTACTGCTTAGGTTTTAACTGTTGGGTTTCCTCAATGACATAGTCTCAGTTCCTTTCTCAGTTTTGTTTCTCGGCTGTATTTGAAATAATATTTCCATTTTGTTCCTGAAATAATTTGTTTTATGCCTTTCCCCCTCCCTCCCCCCCAGGAAAAAGCATTTATTACAGTAAGTGAACCCGGTGGGTATTTCTGTGAGAGCACAAATCAGTTAGGGCAATTAGAACTTAAACTAACATACGCTCCAGCCGCGCTCTCCTCAGTCTCTGTCCTTCTGGAGAGGGCGGCTTTGCCAGCTCCTTCCCCAGCTCTTGGTGCCATCTGCTTCCCTGGCCCTGTGTCTCCCTGGTCCTAGACGGAGGCATCTCCGACAGAGCTGGCCCTCTCCTCTCTGCAGCATGTTGGCCCGCTCTGCGCCCTGTGCTGGCGTGAGCGGCTGCCTGCCCTGCCTCTGCCTTGAGCTTTATCCTCCTCACTCACATTTTCTTTTTTTCTCCCTGACAGATTTACAAGATTTGCCCATTAAATGTTTTTCCCTCAAGAGTGGGCAATAGTGTCACATGCTTTTAATCCCAGCACTTGGGGGGCAGAGGCAGGTTAGGGTTCAAATTTGGGCCTAGCCTGGTCTACAGAGCAAGTTCTAGGACAGCGAGGCCTACACAGAGACACCCTGTCTTGGAGGGAAAAAGTATGGTTGCTAATGCTTGTAATCTCAATACCCAGGAGACTGAGACTGAGGCAGGAGGATTGCTACTTGTTAAATTCCAGCTTGGGCCAAATAATGAGACCCTGTTGTCCCCCCTCTCCCCCTAGCTTCTTTTTCTGTTTTGGTTGTTAGTTCATTCTCTTTATTCCTTTAGTTTTCTTTAGGTTTGCTCTCTGTTTTTTTTTTCTAGCTTACTGAATGAAAACATGTTTAATCTTTCTTATTTTTAAATTATATGCTCAAAGTTCCTGTTAAGTATTACATGGTAACAGGTATTTAGGATCTGAATAGTTTGTAATTTAAATTTAAAATACATTTTATGGGGGCTGGAGTGATGGCTCAGTGGTTAAGAGCACTGTCTGCTCTTCCAGAGGTCATGAGTTCAATTCCCAGCAACCACATGGTGGCTCACAGCCATCTATAATGTGATCTGATGTCCTCCTCTGCCTGCAGATGTACATGCAGGCAGAGCGCTGTATACATAATAATAAATAAACAAATCTTTAAAAAAATACATTTTATTAATTTATTCATATTACATCTAAATTGTTATCCCATCCCTTGTATCCTCCCATTCCTCCCTCTCTCCCACTTTCCCCTTACTCCCCTCCCCTATGACTGTGACTGAGGGGGACTTCCTGTCCCGGTATATGCTCATAGGGTATCAAGTCTCTCTTGGTTGAAATTTTTTTTTGAGACAGGGTTTCTCTGTGCAGCCTTGGCTGTCTAGACTTGCTTTGTAGACCAGGCTGGCCTTGAACTCACATCGATCCTCCTGCCTCTGCCTCTCAAGTACTAGGATTAAAGGCTTGCGCCACTACACCCAGTGTAATTTTAATTTTTTGTTTGCTTGTTTGTTTTGTTTTTCAAGACAGGACTTCTCTGTGTAGCCCTGACTGTCCTGGAACTCTCTTTGTAGACCAGGTTGGCCTCGAACTTAGAGATCTGCCTGCCTCTGCTTCCCAAATGCCGGGAGCCACCACACCTGGCTTGTAATTTTAATTCTTATTCCTTCCTTAACTCTTGATTCTAAGCAAGCAGTTTTTAGTTTCTTTCTCTTTTTTTTTTTTTCATACTTTTTCTTTTAAAATTATTATTGGGTGAGTGTGTGTGCACATGCATGCCATGGAAGGTGTGCGCCATGGAAGATGTGCAGAGGTCCTTGTCCATTGTGGGTTCTAGGGTGAACCGAGCTCATCAGAATTGTATAGAAAGCTGTTTTACTAACTGAGCCTTCTCCCTAGCTCATACTTTTTCTCTAATTAGTAAAAAATTTAAAAATGGCATTTAAGGGGCTGGAGAGATGGCGCAGAGGTTAAGAGCACTGGCTGCTCTTCCAAAAGTCCTGAATTCAATTGCCAGCAACCACATGGTGGCTCACAGCCATCTATAACGAGATCTGGTGTCCTCTTCTGGCCTGCAGGCATGCACGGAGGCAGAATGCTGTATACGTAATAAATAAATCTTTTAAAAAATGGCATTTAATTTCTTGGTGGGGGTAAGGAAGGGAGTACACATTACATGGCACTCTAGTGGAGGTCTGAGGACAACTTGTGGGAGTTAGCCTTCCATCATATGGTCTTCAGGGTTAGCAGCAAGCACCTGTGCCTGCTGAGCCACCTCAGGCTCTGCGTCCTTGACTGAATGTTTTGGGTTCCATTGTTATTGTGCTTCTTTCTCTTCCTTTTTCTAGCTTCACTCGGTTTCTTGTTGATTCTTATTTTAAGATCCCTGCCTGTGCTTGCTCTGCTCTTCCTCATAACCCCTGGTGAAGCCTCAGGCAACATGGCCTAGGCTCCTCTTCCTCCTGTCCTGACCCTTCGTGGCTGTTAGATTGAGTGGTCTTTAAAAACATGAATATGATGTCATTTCTAGGCTTAAAGTCTTTCAGTGATGTTTACTTGTTTGCTTATTGAGGCAAGGTCTCATGTGACCCTGGCTGGCCTCACACTGGCTGTGAAGCCAAAGATGACCTTGAATTTAAGGTCCTCCTGCCTTCATCTTCCAAATATTGAGATTATATGCCGAGTCTGCCATGCTTAGAGTATTGACTCTTGTTGATTATACCACGAAAAACCAAACATTGTTTTGCTGGGAATGTAGCTCGGGGGAGGGGAGGAGGAGGCGGTGGCGGCGGCAGCGGCGGTGGCGGCGGGAGCAGCTGCTTGCCTGGCATGCCCAGCACGCATGATTCCATCCCCAGCACTGCAGAGGAACAGACAAAACCCCAACCCTGACTGCTCGTGTTTTGTGAATTAGCCCTTGCCTTTCTTGTTTGCAGCTCTTCCATTCTCTTTCTAACCCTCCCCTCTGTCCCCAAGACAGGGGTTCTCTGTGTAGCCTTGGCTGTCTTGGACTCACTTTGTAGAGCAGGCTGGCCTCGAACCCACAGAGATCTGTCTTCCTCTGCCTCACCATTGCTGGGATTATAGGTGTAAGCCATCGTACTGGCTTCTCTTTCTAGTTTGCTGGCTTCCATTTAATCCCTCTGATAAGCATTAAGTTTCTTGACACTCATTCTTCTGGGCTGCTGCTTTGCCAGGAGTGTTCTTTCTTTTCCTTTTGGTCCTAGTCTCTGAAGGGGAACTTACTCACTCTTTGTTATCAGAAGCAATGCCATGTATTCCCTCGGGGACTAGATAGTTTCCTATTCAGCTACAAGGGTGGCTGGCCCCCTCACCTTTCTGATTCCTCACTGTGGTAGCTTGAATGAGAATGGCTTCCATAGGCTCATAATTTTGAGTTCCCAGTTTATGGAACTGTTCTGGAAGGATTGGCAAATGTGGTCTTGTTGGAAGAGGTCAGTCTCTGAGCCTCTGTCTTGTGGATTGAGATGTGAGCTCTCAGTTCTTCCTACCACTGTGCTTTTGCTTCACTGTCATGGGTTCTAACCCGCTGAAACCATAAGCCACAAATTAATACTTTCTTTCATAAATCACTTTGGTCAGTTATTTTATCACAGCACTAGAAGAGTAATCAAGATAGTGCCTAAATGTGATTGTGCTGTTCCTTTCAGATGGTGACCACCATTTTACCTCAATCCCTTTCAACAGGGTTTCATTCTGTACAGAGTCATGGTTGTCCTAGAACTAATTCTATAGCTCAAGATGGCTTTGAACTTATGGTAGGTAGTCCTTCTGTATCAGCTGAGGTTATGGACGTGCGCATACACAGCTCGGCTGATCCATCTTTCTTTCTTTTCTTCTCTCTCTTTTTTTGTTTTCGTTTTTGGTTTGTTTTTGTTTTTTGAGATAGGGTTTCTCTGTGTAGCCTTGGCTGTCCTGGGCTTGCTTTGTAGAGCAGGCTGGCCTTGAACTCATAGCACCCTATTTGGGCACCATATGTCCCGGCCTGCAGGACAAGTTGAACCAGGATTCACCTGAAAGAGGGAGTGGGGATTGAAAGTGGGGGACAGAGATGTGAGAAATAATGAGTCAAGTCTGGAAATTTCTGATCAAAACTCTCTTTAATGCACATGAGTAAGACTTTATATAGCCAGGTCAACAGGATCTATGCTAATCCCACTTTCCCCAGCCCCCAGGCAAGAGTATAGTCGCCTGAATAGCTTCCTGTAAGAACGTCCTTGATCCTCTGTGTAGCTCCCTGTAAGGACTTCCCTATTTCCTTAAAAGGTAGACAATCCAAAGATAGCCTAGAACACAATACCTCCTTCGGCAAGGGTCAACAGCTCATGCAGCCTAAGCACAGGATTTCTAACATGCCTGAATTTAGCATGGCTCCCCACATCAAAACAAAAAGAAAAAAATTTCCAAGGATATGCAATAAAAAAGTCTCACATCCTGGTCCCAGACCCCATGTTCTCTTTACAAATAATCAGTATTTGAGCTGGGGATGTGGACATGTGGCCTAATGGATAGAACAATTAATTGCTTATCATATACAAGGCCCCAGGTTCTTCCCAAAAGAAAACCAGAGATTAACCATCGTTGAATTCACGTATTTCTCCCCCTGTACCCACCCCCCAGACAGCCTGTAATACAAGACACAAAATTCTAGTTATGTTCCATCTTCACCAAAACACAAATTTTAGCATCTGCATGTTTATGGTTAAACATTGAGTGAAAAATTTTGTGAATTTTTGGTTTATAAATTAAGATGACTAAATAGCATTATACACCACATTTAAGGTTCATATATAAAAGCTGAAGAAGTAAGCCAGTTTTTCTTCTTGCATTGAGGTGAATACCATTTGAGATCCCTTTGCTAATGCCTCGTTATGTGAGGTTAGCTGGCTGATATTAGGATAAGGCTGATTGCCTTGTACTGTTGTGTGACAGTTTCCTGGGAGATTGAAACACCCCGTCCTGCAGGGAAGCTTGTAGCTGGGCCTTTTGGCTACTTTATTTGGTTTCTGTATTCATCACCCTTCTCCACCCCAATCCTGTCGTCAGCACTAGGTAGGCAGGAAAGAAGTGGGGAGGGGACAGGGATGTAGATTTCTTTAGACTACTTCCTGCTGATGGGGCATTGGGTTCCTTGGGGCAAATTTGATCTTCGCCATCAGGACGTTCAATTTCTTTCTTTCTTTCTTTTTTTTTTTTTGGTTTTTCGAGATAGGGTTTCTCTGTGTAGCCTTGGCCATCCTGGACTCACTTTGTAGACCAGGCTGGCCTCGAACTCACAGCGATCCGCCTGCCTCTGCCTCCTGAGTGCTGGGATTAAAGGTGTGGCGCCACCACGCCCCAGCTCAGGATGTTCAATTTATTCTCATCTTTTTGCACACTACTCCTTGACAAACTGCAACCAATAGCAATAAACTGCAGCCAGCCAACAGCAGCAATAGCAACAACAGCCATTCTGGACCAAGCATTTATATAGCCTCTGAAAAGTTCCCAGAATTCCAAAGGTCATAGACACTATCTGCAGCTGGGGAAACCACACACCTGCAGGAGAGCATGAGGTTAATCATAGTCACCTGCTGCGAAGCAGCTGTGGACAGTCTGAAGCCGCCCCATGTCTTACAGCTGGGATTAAAACAAAAACATATTCACATAACTTGCTTTTAAATTTTTTTTTGGAGACAGTTCTTTTGTAGTCCTGGCTATCCTGGACTCGCTTTGTAGATCAGGCTGACCTGGACTCACAGAAAGTCACCTGCTTCTGCCTCCCGAGTGCTGGGATTAAAGGCGTGTGCCACCATGCCCAGCTCTTAACTTTTTTTTTTTTTTTTTTTTTTTTTTTTTTGCTTTTTGAGATTGGGTTTCTCTGTGTGTAATATCCCGGCTGTCCTGGAACTCTCTTTGTAGACCAGGCTGATCTTGAACTCACTCCACCTGACCTAGTTTAACTGTTTTTTTTTTTTTTTTTAACTGGGTTTTTAAAGAAACCAGAATTCTCATTACAGAAGTTCCTTCAGCCAGAAGAGAAGCAACTCAAAACAGTTTCAGGAAGTCCTGGAAACTGAGCAGTTTCACCAGGCCCCACCCTCCCAGAGTAAATAGTAAAGCTTTAAAGAAGACTCTGTGGCCAAACCAGCCGCTCAGGGAGAAGCAGATACCAGGCTTCCAAGAGGCTTAAGGAACCTGAAAAGGACAGAGCTGCCTGCAGACTGTGTAGTGTCTTCCAGGTTCCCGCTTTTGTGAGCTGTCACCCATGCTGGGATGAGCTTTGGTGATACAGCTGTCTTTTGAGTCATTTCTGCTTTTGTAAGTAACCTATAACCCATACTCCTGTACGTAACCCCAATAAAGCTAACTGGTTCGGCCAGGTGTGGTGGCCCACGCCTTTAATCCAGCACTCGGGAGGCAGAGGCAGGCAGATTGCTGAGTTCGAGGCCAGCCTGGTCTACAAAGTGATTCCAGGATAGCAAGGACTGTTACACAGAGAAACCCTGTCTCAAAAAACAAAAACAAACAAACAAACAAAAAGCCTACCTGGTTCATCAAGTCAGTCTTTGGTGCCATCTGTACTTTGATCTGTGATGGGTTCCCATCTGGGGTGAAAAGGCATGTGTTGCCTCTCTCCAGGAAAAGTTTTGTCCTCCAGTTAACACCTCTATTCTCATATGCTGTCAGGTGTCTTCATGGGACTTCCCCCGTAGAACAGAAGCTCAGCGTGGCTATGGTGATGAGACCTTGTTTTGTGGTCACCTCTTTCAGAGTTAGTTATGACTCTTTCCTCCTTTGCTCTTTGCTTCCTGTTTCCATGCCTCTTAGGTTGGCCTTAACCACTGTCCAGTCTGTTCTTAGCCACAGTTTTAACCAACTTGCCTATGCCGGCGTACTATTTTGATAACATCAAATCCAAGCTCAGCCTCCTAAATAAGCTCACATGTGAGATTAGAGCGGTTATGCTGAAATCACTGCTGCTTTTGTGTGCTTGTCTCAGTTTTCTCTGAGGTGCCTCACCACAGCTTTCTGCTTGCCTATCATAATACTGTCTAAATAGTTACTTTTGGGGGTGGGGTTCGAGACAGGGTTTCTCTGTGTCACAGTGGCTGTCCTGGACTCACTCTGTAGACCAGGCTGTCCTCAAACTCACAGAGATCCACCTGCCTCTGCCTCCTGAGTGCTGGGATTACAGGTGTTCACCACCATGCCTGACTAAATGTTTGCTTCTTACACATATAAAACTTCCGGTCTGGGTGTAGAGAGGTGGCTTAGCCATTCAGAGCTCTTTCTGCTTTACAGAAGATCCAAGTTTGGTTCCAGCACCCACCCACATGGCCGCTCACAATTGTGTGTCACTCCAGTTCCCAGGGATTTGACGCCCTCTTCTACCTTTGGAGGGCAGCCAGGCATGCACATGATGTACATACATGCAGGTAGACAACCAGGCATGCACAAGGTGCACATACATACATACATGCAGGCAGCCAGCCATAGAGGGCAGCCAGGCATGCACATGGTGCAATACATGCATACATGAAGGTAGACAGCCAGGCATGCACATGGTGCACATACATACATACATGCAGGCAGGCAGCCATAGAGGGCAGCCAGGCATGCACATGGTGCACATACATGCATACATGCAGGTAGACAGCCAGGCATGCACATGGTGCACATACATACACACATGCAGGCAGGCAGTCATAGAGGGCAGCCAGGCATACATGGTGCATATACATGCATACATGCAGGCAGACAGCCATAGAGGACAGCCAGGCATGCACATGGTGTACATACATGCATACATGCAGGTAGACAGCCATAGAGGGCAACCAGGCACGCACATGGTGCACATACATGCATACATGCAGGCAGACAGCCATACACGCATTTTGCTTGTTTCCAGACAGGGTCTCACTATGTATCTCTAGTTGTCCTGGAGCTAACTATGTAGACCAGGCTGGTGTCCAACTCACAGAGATCGATCTGCCTCTGCCTCGTCAGTGCTGGGATTAAAGGAGTGCACCACCATGTCTGGCTTCATACACATTTGTTTAAAAAACTGCCAGACTATAAGAATCATAGGAAGACACCATGTGAGTGTCTTCACACCCTCACATCTAGTTCTTAGTGAGACTTTGTGGAGCCTGTTTAGGTAGGACACACCTGTAACCTCTGCCCTTGAAGCTTATGTAGATCAAGAATTCAAAGTCACGAAAGGCTGTGTAAAGTCTAAGATAGCTTGAGCTGCAATGCAAGACCCTGCCTCAAAAAATCAAAACAGAAAACCATTAGGTATCGTGGGCTGTACTGTACCTTTCATCTCTGCACTTGGGAGCTAGAACAGGCAGATCTCTGAGTTCAAGGCCAGCCAGAACTACATAGTAAAGCCTTTATCTCAGACAAAGAAAGACCCACCCTTCCTTCCTCTCTCCCTCCCTCCCTCCCTTAAGTTTGGCAGGCCTTTGGGGCTACCTGACCTTAAATTGTTTGTTTGGATGCCTATCAGCTATCATCAGCTCTTCCACAAGTTCCCATGTTGCCAGAATGGACGGTGTTTATGGTAAATTTTCTTTTACTGTAGTCCCTGACCAGCAGCAGCAGCAGCAGCAGCAGCAGCAGCAGCAGCAGCAGCATCTTGTTAGACTTGTAAAATGAAGAGTCTGGGGCCTCATTTTCTGAAGGGTTTGTCTTAGGAGCCATTGCTTACAATATTGAGTTCAAAGCCCCCCCCCCCCCCAGTCTCAGTTAAAGCTGTGTATCTTTTTCTTTTTTTTTCTTTTCTTTCTTTTTTTCTTTTTTTTTTTTCCGAGACAGGGTTTCTCTGTGTGGCCTTGGCTGTTCTGGACTCACTTTGTAGACCAGGCTGGCCTCGAACTCACAGCGATCCGCCTGCCTCTGCCTCCCAAGTGCTGGGATTAAAGGCATGCGCCACCACGCCCGGCTTCTTTTTCTTTTTTAAGATTTATTATGTATACAGTGCTCTGCCTGCATGTACACCTGCAGAACTGAAGAGGGCATCAGATCTCATTAGAGATGATTGTGAGCCACCATGTGGTTGCTGGTAATTGAACTCAGGACCTTCAGAAGAGCAGTCAATGCTCTTAACCTCTGAGCCATCTCTCCAGCCCCATCTGTATTTTTTTAAATTATTTATTTTTATTTTATATATATTGCCTGCATGCATGTCTGTGTGAAGGTGTCATATCTTGGACTTACAGATAGTTGTGAGCTTGCACGTGGTTGCTGGGAATTGAACCCAGGTCCCCAGGAAGAGCAGTCAGTGCTCTTAACCCCTGAGCCCTCTCTCCAGCCCTCATGTATCTTTTTTAAAGATAAGGGGTCACGCCCAGGCATGGTAGTGCATGTCTATAATCCCAGCACGCAGGAGACAGAGGCAGGCGGATCTTTGTGAGTTCGAGGCCAACCTGGTCTACAAAGCGAGTCTGGGACAGCCAAGGCTACACAGAGAAACCCTGTCTCCAAAAAAAAAAAAAGGGATAGGGAGTCACACTGTGACCCAGCTTGGCCATGGAACTATGTAGTCCAGGTTGGCCTGGACTAATGACAGTCCTCTGGGTGCCAGTATTACAGGTATGGCCCACCGTGACTGGCCCCTCTTGGCTATTTAATTAGTAGGTATTAATGTCCCCTGCTTGATTTGTATGTTTTTCTGGATCCCATGTTTTGCACGCCTACTTTGGCTAGTCACTGCACTGAAAGGTTTCCTATGTCCTGTCTCATAGCACCTCACGACACCTAGAGGGTTCAGTGCTTCATTAAATGAAGAAGAGAAGGGGACTCTGGGTGATGTGTGATATTTTGGCAGTGCTACACACCCTGTAAGTGCCGGTCTGTTACTTCAGAGCCTGAGTTGTTTCTCGCACACCATGCATGCTTTTTTTCCCCCTCCCAAGACAGGGTTTCTCTGTGTAGTCTTGGCAGTCCTGAACTCACTTTGTAGGCCAGGCTGTCCTTGAACTCACAGTGGTCCACCTGCCTCTGCCTCCTGACTGCTGGGATTACAGGTGTGTGCCTCTATGCCCTGCTAAGATTTCTTTTCTTAATATTCACTTACTTAGTGTGTGTCAGAGTTCTATAGAAAGCCAGATGGGCCTTTGAAGTCATAGTGGCAGCTACATTTTCACATCTGTAGCATCTCATAATACAGGCTGCTGTGTTTGGAAAACAAAATGTATTTTTTTGTTCCCAAACCACAGTAGTTAATGTAAAAGACTCTGTAACTGCAGAAACAGTGTCTCTCCACCAACAGACAGTTCTGCAGGAGCAGGCACACAGCGGCCAGGTGTCCTTTAGTCTAGTGGAGCTCCCAAGTGTTGAAGGCTCAGATTGGCTTACAGAGTGAGATTTCTGTAACTCTCTCCAAGGTTGGGTTTATTCTTAAAGTGTCTCACAGGACTTAGGAAAACTCCGTTTTAAAGGATTAAAAAAATCTCTTTATTTCCGTGTATTTGTTTGTTTGTTGGTGTGCATGCCATGACAAGCTGTGGAGGTCAGACAACTTGGAGGAGTCAGTTCTCCCCACCATGTGGTGTGGGGGTTCAGCTCGGTTGGCCGCCAGGGCCCTTAACTGCTGAGCCATCTCACTGGTCCTGTAAAGGGGGAAAACAAGCAGTTAGGCCAGGAGGTTCACAGGCAAAGTCTGCAAGGAGGCTAAGCCCAGAGGCTTTAGGGCCGTGGAGTTGGGGTGCAGCACTCCACACCGTGGACAAGTCCTTGTGTGCCCCTAAGCCTCTAAGCCTCCGTGCTCTAGTTGTTCAGGAGCTTGCTCTCTGAGCCCTGTCCTTGGGATTTTTGTTCTGTTTTGCCCTCTACTTGTTACTGTTGTTACTTGTTGATTTTTGTTGCTGCTGCTGCTCTTTCTGAGATAGTATCTCACTCTATGGCCACCTGGATTGGGGATTTAATAGTTACCTGGGCTGGCCTTCCGTCCTCAGTTAGGCTCATGAGTGCTGAGATCACAAGTGTGTACCGCTAGGTTAGACACTCTTCTGTGGTGTTTTGAGACAGTCCTAGGTGCAGCCTAGGTTACCCTGGTCCTTTGGTCCTTCCTTTCCAGTGTCCCTTGTGCAGGACTCTGAGCATAGCCTGCCACACCTGGATTTCACTTTCACTGTCCCCACTGTTCTTGACCTTATGGATCAGTGATCCTAAAATCTCATCCTCCAAGCAGCTGGGCCTATAAACCTGGCTCCTTTGAGGTCTCTGTGGAGATTATATAGTGTGTTAGGCATGGTAGCTTTTAGGAGATGAGGTCAGAAACCCAATGAGGCCTGTCTGGTGGGACATCATCATTCCAGCACTTGGGAGGTGGAAACAAGATCAGAAGTTCTGGGTCCTCCTCAGCCACAGTAAGACAGAGTAGCCTGACTACATGAGATCCTGTCTCAAACAAACCAACCAGAAATAGGGGCCTTGCCATCTACTGTCAGGCAAGCTGGGTCATGGAATTAAGGTTAGAATTTCTTCTGACTTCCAGGAGGGTGGAGGTAGGGTGGACAGAGACACACAGTAATGTAGGTACTCGATTTTTTTTTTTTCCCCTTCAAGACAGGGTTTCTCTTTGCAGCTTTGTCTGTCCTGGACTTGATTTATAGAGCAGGCTGGCCTCGAATTCAGAGAAATCCACCTGAGTGCTGTGATTAAAGGAGTGCACTGCCACGCCCGATGGTACTCATATTTTTGTCTCGTAAATTAACTTGCACTTTCACTGATGGATAAATTGGTGTGTTATACAGATCTGACTTTTGAGTTTATTTTATCTTTAAAAAAATTATACTATATTAAGTTCAGTAAAGCATAACTGACTAAGAAAAGCAATGTTGATACTTTGCTTCTTAGATTCAAACCCTACATTTTTATTATATGTACATTTTTCAATGGGAAATATTTTTTAAATGTTTGTTTCTATGCTGCTGTGCTGTTGTCTTGATTGAATGCATTAACAGATAACAGACTTGTGTTATTTACGTACAATGGTATACAGGTTTGGAGCTTCTGGGCATGGCCTGCCACACCTGGATTTTACTAAATTTGAACATGCTTTACAATAATGACGCCAAGAACTGTCAGATTCTGGAGTATATCAGCTTTTGGCTATTTGGGCTAGGTATGCTTGACTAGTAACTAGTAACGTCTATACCGTATCCCCCACTCTGAGGAACCTCAGATTTACACCACCTCTGAACCCAGGGCATTTGGGGTAAGGGATTGTCAGTCTGTACTTGCTAATACCTGCCCAGCACTTTCTACAGGCCAAGCATCTAGTCACTTACAGAGTCTGAGTCCTGCAAACTCCCCGGCTGCATCTGCCAGGACTGCTGTGTTACCTCCGCCCCTCTCGCTTGTGCAGTAGTGATTTAGAAGGCATCACAGACAGAACCTGAGTCAACTCTGTGTCCTGGTGCCACCCTGGTATCACTCCCCAGCGTGGACTGTAGGTTTTCAGCTAGGATCTTTTCTCCAGATGTCACTGGAGTAGCAACTCTGAAATATCTTGTTCATTTTTGGAGTTTTCCTGAATTCACTTGGAGGAATTGATCGGTTCGTTTTAAAGTGTTGCCGATCATGTTTGCCAGGGGCTCAAGCACAGCAGTGTTTCTGACAGTAAAGGCAGACGGCTTCCGGAATGGGCAGCTCCCGAGCGGGAATGCCAGCCTCCCAGTGCCTCCCATCCACTGTGCACGAGTGAGTCCCGGTTGACCTGTGCTTCTGTCCTCCTTTGCTTCATCATTAGCCACACGCTGTGAGGTCTTGGAAGTTTGTACTTGGATTTGCTGTTCACAACAGGAAAACCAGAGGGCGTTGTTACATGTTTTCACATTGAACGCTGAGGGAGTTGCAGGACCCTGTGAGAGACTGATGAGATGGTCCCAGACCCCTGAAGACTGCCTTCAAGGCAGGAGGCTGCTTTGTTGTAAACAAGTGTACCCACTGCCACCAAGCTGAGCTGCTTGGCTTTTCATAGTTACGTATCCGAGTTTGAAAATGTTACCTACTAGCAGGCCATGGTGGCACACACGCATAAGCCCAGCACCGAGGAGGCAGAGGCAGGTCGATATCTGTGAGTTTGAGGCCCCCTGGCCTCTACAAAGTGAGTTCCATGATAGCAGAGCTATGTGGTAAGGCCCTGTCTAAAAAAAAGGGGGAAATAAAGGTACCTATTTCTGCCATCCTTCTCCCTTTGTTTGTTTGTTTGAGACAGGTTTTCTCTGTGTAGCCTTGGCTGTCCTGGTCTCTTCGTAGACCAGGCTGGTGGCTCTGCCTCCCTGAGTGCTGGCATCACAGGTGCGTGCCACCACACCTGTCTCTTCTCACACACACCCCGTCTTTCTCTTTTGTAGACTATCCTGGCCTAGAGCTCACTGTGCCATTCAGCTTGCCCTTGAGTGCCACTCTGCCCAGTTTGAAAAATAAAGTTACAGGAGTGTATCTCCATGAAAGGAACAGCCACTCTGCGCCGACACACCGCTCTTTGTGACCCGTTTGCACTGGTGCTGGCTGAGGCCGCCTTCCATGCTTTGTCTCTTCCAGGCTGCAGCTTGCATTGCCCACTAGTGGGTACTAACAAGCTTCATGCACTTAGAGACTCTTCTAATGTGGTAGGAAGACAGAAATGTCTGAGTGGCTGCTACTGAGTGGGCCTGTAGAAGAGGTCATGCCCCTTCCCTAGATGAGCGTAGTGGGGAGATAAGCTATAAACAACAAACGAGGAGCAGCACACGTGCCCAGGGAGTAGTGCCAGTGAGGAGATGAGGCTGGGGGCTTTTAGATAGCAGAGACCACAGCTCTCCCGCCTAGCGCTGCGTAGATGAAACAGCTGATGTCTTCTGATGAGGCCTGGCTGGATCACACACAATGTGAATTACAAACCCTAAATTGCATATTTTTGCCACTTATTTTTATAGCTTGTCTTCATTACTGTGTGCGGTATATTCAGTGACAGAGTAAGTCCCAAAATGCCATCATTCAATATAAAATTATTTGTGTAAATTTGTGTTATTTATTGATCTTTGAGATAGGATTTCAAAGATAAAATTAGTCTAACTTTGACATGACTAGAACTCAATATTTAGGCCCGGCTGGCCTTGAACTCAGAGGTCATCTACCTCGCTTTTCTGAGTACTGGATTAAATAAAACCTCACAGGACCACCATGCCCTGTTTCTGAATCATGTTTTTGAAGCTCCATGTTAACTTATTCTGTATTTGGGCCCTTGAGAAGAACACAAGGCAGGCAGGACTCCAATACTGTGCTCCTTGCGGCGTACTCAAACATGATTTAAAAAAATTTTTTTTTGTTTTTTTGAGACAGGGTTTCTCTGTGTAGCCTTGGCTGTCCTGGACTCACTTTGTAGACCAGACTGGCCTCAAACTCACAGTGATCCACCTGCCTCTGCCTCCCGAGTGCTGGGATTAAAGGTGTGCACCACCACGCCTGGCCAAACATGATTTTTTTAAAAAGGCATGAGCTGCCAGATGTGGTGGTGCAGGCCTTTAATCCCAGCGCTCGGGAGGCAGAGGCAGGCAGATCTCTGTGAGTTCGAGGCCAGCCTGGTCTACAGAATAAGACCAGGACAGCTAGGACTACACAGAGAAACCCTGTCTCAAGAAAACAAAAGCAAACAGTGAGTGTGAGCACCGTGAAGCCCCATGCTGGTCACCACCTATATCCCTGCGCCTCCCTTTCTTGTAGGGTAAAGAACCTGCAGGAGTCTGACAGGCTGCTGCATAACTGGGGATTTGAGGATTGCTTTGTGTTCCTCAGCAGCTTGAATTGGAAAATGTAAGAACGTCATGTATGTACTTTGTCGAATATAATTCTAAGGATTGTCTAAAGGCCATAAAAACAATAGCATGACACTTAAACATCATGTGTGACACAGAATCTCACACTGTAGACCAGGATAGCCTCTCACAGCGTTCACCTGTCTCTGCCTCCCCAGTGCTGGGTTTAAAAGGCTGTGCCACCGTGCCCAGCCTGCTCCCTGATTTTTGATGTCTTTATTTACCAGTATGATCTCAGCACTTTTTGAAAGGCATAGTGTTTCCCTCTCCACACCTCTTTGAAGGAGAACCTTATTATTGATTTATTGTAAATTGTTGTTTGAGGCAGGCTTTCTCTGTATAGCCCTGGCTGGCCTGCACTTGCTGCAGTACCTCCTGGGGTTATAGGTGTGTGCTAGCACACCCAGCTTCTTTGGGGGGGGGTGTCTTAAAAATCCCCTCCCCAACAATCTTACAGCTAGGGTGACCTTGACCTTCTCATCTTCTTACTTCCCAGGTGCGAGGATTTTTAGCATGTTCTCAATTCCTGTGTATGTTGGGGTCAAGCCTGAGTCTTGTGCACTCTTGACTGCGCACATTCTATTCTCCATTCTCCATCCTACTTGGATGGTTGGGTTGGTTGGTGGGAAACAGTTTTCATACTGTAGTCCAGGCTGGCCTGGGACTCACTGTGTAGTCCAGGGTGCCCTTGAATTTTTGGCAGTCTTTATGCTTCAACCTCCAAAATGCTGGGATTACAGGTATAACCGACCATGTCCTACAAAATAGCTAATAAGAATTTAAAAGGAACATCTTTGCAAAAATAAAAGCATTTTTCTTCCCTTCCATTTGAGATACTGGCAATCTTTTTAAGAATAAACTGCACATCTCTCTGCATATTTAACAGAAGGGTCTATTAAAAATAGGTCATTTGAATATGACTGCATTTTAATGAGATAAGATCTGGTGTTAGAATGTGTGCAAATTGAATTTATCTAATGTTTATTCATAGTTTTTCTTTAATGAAGAAATTAGTATTTCATTAGCCTAAGTGAGACAGCAGGACAGCAATTTGTAGTGAGTGACTCTGTTTGTGATGAGCAGGAATCTGTATACACAAGTGCCACAGGATGAGGCGGTGGTAGAGGTGCACTTTAGCAGCTTATTGTAATCATTAAAAACCTGCCCCAACGCCGGGCGTGGTGGTGCACGCCTTTAATCCCAGCACTCGGGAGGCAGAGGCAGGCGGATCACTGTGAGTTGGAGGCCAGCCTGGTCTACAAAGTGAGTCCAGGACAGCCAAGGCTACACAGAGAAACCCTGTCTCTTAAAAAACAACAACAACAACTCCACTCCATACTTGGGCAAGGTGGCACATGCCTGTAGTATTCCTGGCATCTGGAAGGCAGAGGCAGAACAATCTTAACTCCAAATTGGCTTGGGCTATATAAAGAGATGTCAAACAAAGAAAAATAAGGAATGGGGCAAGGGTGGGGACAAAAGAATTTAGGAAAAAACTATTTTGAGAAAAAAAAAAGAGTAGATTTTTTATAGTGTGTGTGTGTGTGTGTGTGTGTGTGTGTGTGTGTGTGTGTGTGTGTGTGAAGCTGCCTTGGGAAAAATGACATATGATAACAACAGAAGCTTGTCATCTTTAGCAGTTAGTTGCTAACAGTGCGGGGGCCTGGGAGAAGATGCCAGTTTGCTATCCTGGCCCCCTAAGCCTCTTCCCCTGCTGTCACCTGTCCTCCCTGCGAAGCCATTCCTAACACTGTTGCTGTGAACTGCGGTGACCTCTCCCCATTAGAGGCTAACAGGAAGGCGATGCTATCACACCTGACGTCTCATTAATGCCCTGTGCTCTCTCTGGCTCACTGTTGTGTTTCTGCTTCACCTGGTTTCCGGCCCCACCTTTGACAGCCTTGCTGCTGCTGCTGCTGCTGCACGTTGGAAACACCCTGGCATGTGGGTGGCAGGCAATTGTTCCAGGTCAGCTCATCAGAGCATGTTAGCAGGCGCCGGGCCAGGAGTTTGTTTTGGGGAAAGTGAATGGATCTGGAATGCCCGGCAAATGTGGGCCGTGTGGTACTATGTACAGGGACAAAAGAGGGAAGCCACTGTTGTATTCTGGAAAGTCATACTGGAAGGGAAATGTGCCAAAAAGGTAGAGCAGTAAGAATTATCCCAGCTTTCTTCCCCCAGCCTGGAAGAAGAGCAGTTGGTCTTTATGTGTGCAGAAAAGGAAGGGACTTTTCTCCGGTGCCTTTTAGGTGCCAGGAACTATGGTGGGAACCACACTGCTATCACCCACTGTAGTGAGACAGTGCATTAGAAGATAGGTCTGGATGTGGGCCAAGCTGAGCACGGGTGGGATAGCTGAGTCCCGCAGGACACAACCACGAAGAGACAGAGGTTCAGAGCTTCAGGTCCACAGCTTCCTACCTGCTGTAATGACCCTATAGAGGGAGCCTGCCACTTCTCTCTCACTTGGTTCCTCTATGCCTAATGCTGTTTCTCTGTTTATGGCACAGGAGCTGCAGTAGTAGCTGTTACCAAGGCTTAGGCCGCTGGGTCTTGACATGGAATGACATGCAGACATGCTCTGCAAACTCTAGAGCTTTACCACTGTTTGCAGATGGAGTTTGTGTGGGGCTTCAGGGGTTTTGTTTTGTTTTTCATTTGTTTTGCTTTATGTTTTTACAGATGGGTACTCAAGAAGGCAGTTAGTTGTTAGCATTTTAGTCAGCAGAAGGATGGTGTTTATCTATGTGAGTCTCTTTTGGGTCTTTTGGCTCCTTTCCCTTTACTTTTCTGTTACAAACATTCAGTAATACTTTCTGTATGCCAGGCCCACTATAGGGGATAGAGTGGTCAGTAATGGAGACAAGATCATGACTCTTTTTGTTTGTTTGTTTTGTTTTTTGAGACAGGGTTTCTCTTGTAGTCCTGGCTGTCCTGGACTCGCTTTGTAGACCAGAACTCATAGAGATCTGCCTGCCTCTGCTGGGATTAAAGGCTTGCGCCACCACGCCCAGCTAAGATCCTGACTCTTAACACTGAGACTGTACAATTGATTGGCATTATTTTTCCTTCTGAGATAATTGAATCTAAGCCTACTGATTTCTTAGTTTGCTGATATAAATGTGTATGTAGATACACATATCTGTGGATACCGTGTGTGTGTGTGTGTGTGTGTGTGTGTGTGTGTGTGTGTGTGTGTGAGAGAGAGAGAGAGAGAGAGAGAGAGAGAGAGAGAGAGAGAGAGAGAAGTACTTGGCTCTTTACTTAGTGGTTTTTGTTTTTAAAATAGGGTTTCACTGTGTGGCCTTGGGTCTGGAACTCAACTTTGTAGATAAAACTGGCTTTGAACTCACAGAGATCCTCTACCTGCCTCTGCCTCCTGAGTTCTTTACGTAGTATTAATGCTAGTTGTGCAGATATTTGGATGTGACTGCTGACCTGAAGGGATTGTGAGAAAGATGAATTGGGTGGGTGCTTTACAAGACTAAGCTGGTTTTGTTTCTCAAGGACAAGTAGAGAGGGGCTGGACTTCCGGCATGTGCACATGCTGTGCAGCTATTACTTGTGTGTTACCTGTTTGCTTCTGATTATTGTGAGTGGAGGTAGTGAACATCTTTGAGGGTTTTGTCATGAGGCGGTTATCCCAGGTTATCCCTCTCAGCTTGGATGCTTAGAGTTCCCTGGGCCTTAGGCAGCTTTAGTGTTCAACAGTTGCAGCAGATGTGGGCCAGCGGGCCAGCCCCAGGCGTTACACCATGTACTGCCCTGATAGGCACAAGAAGCCTCTGGTCTAAGTCAAAACTATGGCACAGTCTTTATAGTGTGTTTTATTTTGGATCTCAAGTTTTAAGATAATGTTCCTGCAGCTCACCTATTCCCCCAATTAGGTTTTTTTGTGACCTTGGAAAGAAAGTTTACCCTTCTCGTCTGAGAAGTCATCGGGAGGAGTGCTAGTGGAGGGCTGGGGAGATGGCTCAGTGCAGAACAGTGCGTGCAGTGCAGCCTGCAGCCGAGAGGAGTCTGGGAACGACGTCAAGGGTGAGGAGGACCAACCTCAGAGCTGCCCTCTGACCTCAGCATACGTGCTGTGTGCGGCATTGTCTCTTCACCTCTGTAACATGAGACCTACGCACGTTAACATAAAGATACAAGGTGATGGTCATGGAAAACACCAGTTCTTCAGATTTTCAAGATGGTATAATGGTGGCCCTTGGTGCCACTTGACTGTACCTGCTACTGTTTCAGAGATTTGCTCAGGCTGTCAGTGATTCCCAGCCATTTCCTTGATTTTTTTGTAAAGGAGTTAGACTTTCATGACGTATGGAGTATTGTTAAGCCATTACCACTAGTCATGTGGCCCCTAGCGAGGGGCACTCTGACACAGAGCAAAGACAGCAAAGGTAAGTGACATGAGGAAACAGCTGCTTGCCAGGACAAGTGGGCTCTGTGGAAATGGCAGTGGGGAAAGCTTTCTATGTAAAGGTTGGAATACAAGGCCAGGCTGGCAGGCATGGAAGCACAGGCAATGCCTTTGGGGTGCAGAGGAGTGGGGTGGCGCCAAAGCCCACTGGGGGGCCTAGGGTAGCTGAGCTGCCCTGTCTCGCAGAAAGAGCCTGGAGTTTTTGTATGAGACTGACCTGGGGATTCCTCCAGATGAACTGGCAGTTTGTGTGGGATAAAGTGGGCAGGGTACAAGTGGGTGGGAGGAGACTGGTGCAGAGCCAGGGAGGCTGAGCCATGCTGGGCCAGAATGGGATGGGCAGCCTTTGATGGCCAGGGAATGCTGAAGAGGAAGGAGTGAAGTTAGGTGTAAGAAAAGCAGCTGCAGGCAGAGAGTGCAGGCCACCCCCCCCCCCCAGCAATGTAATTGTTAAACTTGCCAATAAAAGGACATTTTATTCTTCTCCAGCAAAAAGACTGGTTTGTTGTGAGGCAGTTCTCAAATGTGGATGGGGAAGGAGGCTAAAACTCAGGGTTATCACTTCTCCTGCTCCTGCAGCACATTTAGGATCTGTCATTTAACACATTTTTCAAAAGAAGTCAGATGTTTTTCATCCATATCAAATGCTCTGAACACCCTAGAGGGTCAAGCAGCAAGTTCCCACAGAGAGAGCTCAGCGCAGGCCCATGTGATGTGGCATGCTGTGCTGATGACGCCCAGGCTCAAGTTGGAGCTACCCACTGAGCCCTGGGAGTCAGGCTGCCCTGACCACCACTTCCGATGGCTCAGCAGCAGTCACCAGGCAGACGGGATAGAAACGTGAGCTGAGAAGAAAAATTCCTAACCTACTGTATTTCAGCAAAATTTATCTTGAAAAAGCATCCACAGAGAATCTGTGGCCCTGGGAAGAAAACTGGGATTAATTTAAGAATTCTTTCTGGCCGGGCGGTGGTGGCGCACACCTTTAATCCCAGCGCTTGGGACACAGAGGCAGGTGGATCGCTGAGTTTGAGGCAGCCTGAGCTACAAAGCAAGTCCAGGGCCCGGTCTACACAGAGAAAGAAACCCTGTCTCAAAAAACAACAAACAAAAACAAAACAAAGAAAAATGATTCTGGGGCTGGAGGTCAGAGGTTGAGAGCACTTCCTGCTCTTCCAAAAGTCCTGAATTCAATTCCTAGCAACCACAGGGTGGCTCACAACCCTCTATAATGAGATCTGGTGCCCTCTTCTGGTGTGCAGTTGTACATGCAGGCAAAACATTGTACATAATAAATAAATCTTTTATTTTATTATTTATTATTATTTTTAATAAATCTTAAAAAAAGAAAGTAATTCTGTTACAAATTCATGTTTAAGGAGTTCTGATGATTGGCAGTTATGAGGCAAAGCATGTGGATGCCACTGGGAGGGCGAATCGGCACCTTTACGCCAGAAGGTGTACTCCTTCAGGGACTTGTTATGTAGCTCTGTATAGCTGACGGCACAGCTGAGGGCTGGAGAGAAGGCTCAGCAGGCAAGAACATGTGTTGCCCTTCCGAGGACCATGGTGCTCCCAATGACCTCTATAGGCAGTGTGTACATGTGAGGCACAGATGCGCATACAGGCAAGACACCCACACACAAAAATAAAAATGAATAAATCTTAAAGAACATGCAAGTGCTTAAGCTTTTAGACCTCGTGGGGTTATTCATGTGCTTGGGAACTCGGGTGGGCCGCGAGCGCAGAGCAGTGCGCAGGAGGACAGGTGGCTTTAAGTCACTGCCAGGATTCCTGAAGGTGGCCCCTCAGCTGGGGCTTGGTGGCTTGGTGGCTTGGTGGCATGGTGGGAGAGAGTAAGCGAAGGCAGAGAAGAGCGCAGGGCCCGAGATGAATGGCTAAGAGGTGTCAGCGCCCCACTGTGGGGCTGCTCTGTAGAAAGTGCTCAGTAGACACAACTGTTGCTCCCTCCGTGAGAGGAGGGCGAGTGTGCAGGCAGAGGAGGTCTTCGGGCTGTGAAGGATGGAAAGGAGGAGTGAATGGAGCTTTTGCCCTGAGGTGGGAGGTGACTAGGATGGTGGTTACGGCTCCCTGCTTGCCATTAGCCGCTGCCTTTCCTGCTGCCTGTGGGGAGCTGCCGCTTGTTCTCTGGGGCTGAGTGACAGAACAAAGCTGGCTGCCAAGATGGTGAGTTGGGTTTAACTCTTAAGCTTGCAAAGTTCTAAGGTCTAGACTTTTTCCTTTCTGCCAGAGAGCTTCAAGTTGAGAAGCAAGCCATCTGCCAGGGAGTCGTGACCCTTTGAAGAGGAACAGAGGCTGGCTCAGGTAGTGATTACTGCTGTTAAAAGGGACGTGTGAGCTCCAAGTAGTGTTACACACAAAGTAGAGAGGAAATAGGAAGAGATATACAGAGCTAGGTGATTGGCTGTTGGGAGACAGCTGTGCTGTGAAGTGAGAGGCTGAGTGGTAGCCTTCTCTTCTGCCCGGGCTGGACGCCAGAGACCCTGAGTACAATAGTAGAGCCTATGAAGATTTCCAGGAAGGAACTTTGTTGTGTGGGATGGGATGTGGGCAGTCAGGGAGCAAGGTCCTATGGATCACCTCAGTCTCCACAGTAAGTTTGGGCAGGTAGCGCATGGCCTGATGTGCCGTTCGGGTGGGAGAGAGCAAGTGTCCTAGGGTCCAGCGGTGCTTCTGTGCGCCCTTTAAAACTTTCTCATCAATCCATCCACTTCCTTGCTAATTTGGGGTGGGGGCGTAGTGGGTAGCTTTGGTTGTAGCCCTGGCTGTCCTGGAACTCACTCTGTAGACCAGGCTGGCCTCAAATTCAGAGATCCACCTGCCTCTCGAACAGCGGTAACGGCAGCCACCGTCCCTGCAGTCAGGCCGAGGCCTTTTGTTTTGACTCTGTGTTCACCATGCAGCTCAGTGCTGTTCCATGTGTAATTGCCTTGTTTTGCCGGTTGTCAGCAGAACAGATAGTGCTGGTTGTATCTGGGGGTTTTGGTTTGTTTGTTTGTTTATTGAGGTGGGACCTCACTGTGTAGCCCTGAAGCCCACATCTTGCTTGCCTTTGTCTCTCAAGCCTGGGATTAAAGGTGTGCACAGCATCTGTGCCTTAGCAGAGGGGAAGCTGGGAGGGTAGCCTCCTGCCTCCTTTGTCCTGGGTTCCCAGGACCACGTGGCCCTCTCAGGTCCTAACTGTGGAACCCTCAGTTTTGCACTTGCTCAAAGTCTTCTTTTCTGCTAAGTTTGTTATTTGGGGATCAAACAGAACAAGTCATATAGTGTCACAGGCCCCTTTGGAAGAAAGGCGGGGCCTGTGGGCTTGCCGCGGTAAAGAACACAGAGGCTGACACACTGAGGAGCGGCACTGTCTCCCGTTTTAGTTACTTCAGCGGGGCTTGTGTCTGTGCTTGTGTGTGAATGTATGTCACTAGGCTTGTCAGCAAGCACCTGTACCCACTGAGCCATCTCACTGGCTCAACAGAAACAACCCAGCATACACGAGACATTTCTCCTCGAAGAAAATGTGCTTCTTGAAGGAAGAAGGGGGGAAAAAAAGGAAACTTGACCATCTGAATTCAGTCCCTGTAACCCATGTGGTGGAAACAGAGCACTGCTTTCTACAGCTTGTCCACTGCCCCCAGCACGCCACATGTCACCTGTGTGCACACAACAACAGCACAACAAAGAAAAAAAAGCACATGCCTGTAATCCCAGCATGCCACATGTCACCTGTATGTGCATACACACGGTAAATGTTAAAACAACAACAACAACAACAGCACAATAAAGAAAAAACAGTACACACCTTTAATCCCAGCACTCAGGTAGGCAGAGGCCGGCAGATCTCTGTGAGTGAGTTCCAGGCTAGCCTAATCTAGAGTGAGCTCCAGGACAGCCAGGGCTACACAGAGAAACACCGTGTCTTGGAAAGAAAAAAAAAATTTTTTTTTTAAATAGGAAGAGTTGGGGGGCACATTTAAAAGTCACTTTTATTAACTCAAGCCAGAAACTATTTGCTTTTGACCTTGCAGTATAGTATGTTGGGTATGTTTCCCCCATTTGCCTGTGGTCAACATAGCTAGGTTCCAAATCCAACCCTGACATTTGCCAGGCAGGACAGTGATGGCAGCAGAGGAAGGAGCCTTCCTGGGCGGACTCCAGCCCTGCGCCTGATCGCCCGAGAGACCTGTAAAACCATAGCATGTGCCTCCTCCATCGTTTCTGCTGCACAGGGCCTGGAGTGGGTTGAGAGTGTACACTCTGGCTGCCTGGCCGTCTGTGGACCACAGTTGAGTACCTGAGCAGTGGGCACTGAGGTGCAGTAGACGCACCTGAGCCTCTGTTAGAATTCTTGGAGTGCATTTGGAAATATGGAACTTAAGACCAAGGAGGTTTTCCTTCTAAAGTCTGGGAGCCCTTGTTCCATGTGTTTGAAGGTGGAAATGTGGAAAATGACAGTTACAGTGAATATTTTATAGTTAGTCTAACAATATCTAATTGGCTACATATGTGAAATCGCTCTTATAAAATGTGAGGTGAGTGTTAAGTCTCAATTAAAGCCGTATTTTAAGACGCGAGGTTCATAGCGGAATATAAAGTAGTTTAGCTTCACTTGCTCATCTCAATGTGCTGTTCACGATATTATTTTTCTCTTTTTCCTCCAGGCTGCTGACCTGAGTAAACCAATAGATAAAAGGATATACAAAGGAACACAGCCGACTTGTCATGACTTCAACCACCTCACAGCCACGGCAGAAAGCGTCTCTCTCCTAGTGGGCTTTTCCGCAGGCCAAGTCCAGCTTATAGACCCAATCAAAAAAGAAACTAGCAAGCTATTTAATGAGGAAGTAAGTAGCACTCGGCTTTAGCTGTTAAGAATCCCTGTAAGAGTTTCTGTGTTCTTGCTCAAAGGGCCTTGTTTTACCCTGGGTTAAGCCTGCTTTTCATTTGCTTAGCTCTCTTTACTGTGTATTATGCAAGTATAAATGTGGTAGACAAATGTTCTGAACTTGTTTGTCCTTGAGGTAACTGTGTGTGTTTGTACAGAGAATGATCAGCTGTCTACAGCAGGTACCTTAGAACCCTTCTGCATGGGAGCTGGGGAGATGGCTCAGTGGGCAATGTGTTTCTTTGGATTTCCAGCACCCACATAAAAAGCCAGGCATGGCCACTTGTGGAGACCAAAGGATCCCAGGGACTCAACAGTCAGCTAGTCTAGAAGACAGTCCGTAAGCTCCAGTTCAATGAAAAATCTTGTTTTAAAAAAAATACAGCGGGGCTCTATGGTGCAAGCCTTTGATCCCAGCATTCGGGAGACAGAGGCAGGTGGATCTCTGTGAGTTCGAGGTCAGCCTGGTCTACAAAGTGAGTCCAGGAAAGCCAAGGTTACACAGAGAAACCTTGCCTCTTAAAAATTAAAATTAAAAATTAAAAAAATACATAATTGCTGGGCATGGTGGCGCATGCCTTTAATCCCAGCACTTGGGAGGCAGAGGCAGGTGGATCACTGAATTCTAGGCCAACCTGGTCTACAGAGCAAGTCCAGGACAGTCAAGGCTACACAGAGAAACCTTGTCTTGAAAAACAAATAAATGCATAATAGTAGAGGAAGCTGTGTCATGTGACCTCTGATCTCAACAGTCATGTGGGGGCACACACATCACTTCTATAATGGGAACAAGCATATTGATAACTTGAGATGTGATTTTTGTTTTGTTGTTTTGAGACAGGATCTTACTGTGTAGCTCTGACTGGTCTGGAACTCACCATGTAGATTAGGCTGGTCTCGAACTCACAGAGATCCTTCTGCCTCTGCCTCCCACATGCTGGGATCAAAGGTGTGCGCCACCATAGCCAGTTCTTGATACGTATATTTTAAACAAGAAGGTACAGAATTCCAGACATTGTTCATGTCACTGAACAATTTCATGTAGATGGAATGACTTGGTGACATATTCTAAGGCTGCTCAAATTGCAGCTTAAGCTCGTGTGTGTGTGTGTTTGATAGGCATTTGGCTAAGGAGTGGCTCTCATGCTCTTGAATATATTTTTGTACAATTACCTTTGACATTAGGAATCCTGGACCTAAAACTGGATCACAGCAGCACACAGGTTTTGCAAATGTGGCATGCGCTGGGGTTTCTGGCGCATCTCCAGCTCCATTCAGGTAGGAGCTTGAGCTCTCTGACTCCTGTTGAGGAGTGTGTCAGGGCTGTTGCACAGCAGGCAGAAGTTGCCAATACGTTGTGTGTATTCAGGCCATTCAGTGTTTTGTTTTGGTTTTTGAGACTTTGATAAACCACTATTTGATACTTTGTCTCTCCTGCTTCAGTGTGGCTTTCCCAGAAACAGCAGCGATGCAGCAGCCTTGCTGAGGGGATGGTCTCAGCCGTTTAGGAGGGTGGTATTATATGGCTCTGTGTCAGAAGGCTGTGGGATTTGCAGTGCTGCTGGTTTTAATATTGTGTACATGGACCAGAGCCGTGTTCCCAAGCCTGGTTGGTAAGATGTAATTTTGGGAAGAGGAAGAATAACTCCACAGCAGCCACAGTTCTGACTCTTTGCCGTCTTGAGGCACATGCTGTCTGCATGACCAGTATCATCCTGTTCCTTCTGGGTTGATTAGGAATAAATTTGCCCTCTGAATTGACAGCTGAAGAGAAAAGCTATTTAGCCACATTTTTCCTTAAAAAATATTAATCAGAAAAGAATCTGTTTACTCAGACATTTTACTAATGCCACTTGGGGAGGTGATTTGTAAGTGGCTGGGTGATTTGTTTATTTACTTATTTTATGAGGACTGGGGAATATAGCAAGGTAGGAGGCACAAAGCTGCTCTTCTGTGCACTGTTAACTGAAACTGGAGTTGGAGTCATTGTGGGACCTTGTTTGTGTTTGGGTAGAAGAGCGTGTGATGGACCGGGAATGCACTGAACTCCGTGCCAAGCTGTTGGTCAACGAGACCCAGAGGCAGTTCTGACTGAGGATGGCACAGAGTGCCACTTAGAGAACAAGAAAGGTTTGTGTGTTGTGCTGGGGGAGGGCTGGGGAGTTGGAGCCCGAACGGCTCTGACAGTGCTCTGGTTGCCTCAGCCAGACCCTTCTGCCCTGGTGATGGAGCTGCAGGATAGAGAGCGGCTCCCCGTTTCATGACGTAAGCACACAGTCCTTGCCTGCTCTATGATTGCAGTTGAAAGTGGCTGTTGAGAATGCTGGGACTGCTGTGCATGCTTTAATGCCAGGTTGGCATTTGGAGTGCTAGATTGAAATTGTGTGCCCTTCACAAGTCTTTGGTGGTGTGAATCCACTTCTCAGGCATAGGGTGCGTTTCTCAGAGTGCCAGGAATGATGTAGAGAGATGTCCTTGTGTTATAAGCTCAGCATCAGTGTGCACTTTAGAGGTTTCTGGTGCTTTCACATAGGAGGTGGAGGGTTGGCTTTCACTTTACAGATGAAGAAATCTGCAATGTGCTTTGTCCACGTCAGGTAGCAAGTTCGTAGAGGTGGGACTAGAAATTAATTCCAGAAACTGACTCTGATTGTAGGCTGTAAGCCTCACAGGTGTGGTTGCCAGTCAGACCTTGTCTTCTGAGCAGCTTGGTCAGGCACACTCTAGCTGTGAGTCGCACAGCCACATCAATGAGGTATTGATGGGATAAGTACATGTGTTCTTTTGGTTGTTTTACATAGATCAGACTGGACTAGACAGTTTAGACAAGACTAGCTTTGAACTCATAGAGATCCATCTGCCTCTGCTTTCCAAGGCCTGGTATCAAACATGTGCTTACCACGTGTGTTCTTTAAATATGTGTCAAATAAAGAATGTTTTTAAACTTATTTATTCATGTATATGGTGCCCACCTCTCCTTCCCCCATAGTTTAAATTTTTCTTAAAAGTCAGACTTGGCTGGTAGCATGGGTAGCTCACTGGAAGGAAGGCTGAGGTAGGAGGACCACTAGGTTGAAGCCAGTTTGGGCTGCACAGAGACCCTGTATCAAGAGAAAGCGAGGTGAGGAAGATGACAGGCTCGTGACGGGGCTTGAGAGGAACGCCAGAGTGCGATACTATCTGGGCTTGGCAGGCTTGTGGGGGGCGGGCAGGGACAGTCCTCTTGGGAAGCCAGCCTGGGCAGCAGAACAAGACCCTGTCTAAAATAACAAACAGGTCAGAACAAACAAACAAACAAAAAACAAGTTGGCGTTTTCTGGAACATCAAGTGACAACATAGTCAAGCCACCGGGTGGAGCTGGTCGTAGCAGAAACCATCACCAGAAGGAGTTACAACCACATTACTCATGACCCTCAGAGATGTGGGCTTAGCATGGAAGTGGGGGCTTCGGGCTTTTAATCAAGGCTCACATGTGTTTGTTTTTAGAAGGTGGGCTGGAGTGAAGGAAGAGAGCATGGCCAGGGAGAAGGAAGCTGTAGTCAGTGTCCAGGTGAGTGTGAGGCCTGAGCTTGACTTCTGACAGTTGAGCAAATTCATTTGGCAGACTTAGAGCCCTGCAGTCCTGGCCTGCAGCAGGTAGAGCCTGCCTTGTGACCCTCTTGGAGGAGACAGCATAAACAGCAGCAGCACCCACTCATACGGTGCTGACCTGCTGGGCGTAGCAAAGAGTGCAGGCTGCTTTAAGCTGGCACATGAGAAGTGTCAGGAAGCGGTGCTCTTGAAGGCGAGCCTCAGGAGGCGGCCACCGATGGAAGGAGCTAGAGATGGACCATTTCTGAAGCAGAGATGCGGGCAGACCATTTGCGGCAGAGAACAACACAGGGTCAGGGCACTGAGAGACAGTCTCTAGGCAGAGCAGTGAGATGAGGCATGAGCGTGGAGGGCCTGGCCAGGCAGAGTTGCTATAAGAAGCCTGTTTTGTAGAATCCCATAAAGGGAAGGGAAGCGCAGTCAGATTGTTGTGGGTTATTTTTAAATATTCCCCCCTCCCCTCCCTCTCCTTCCCTTCCTCCCTCCTTTCCTTTTTGTATGGGGCAAGAATTGAAAGATGACTCCAGGTACTGTCTTGGTCTTGGTCTCAGGCCTGTCCTCAGGCACTGCAGAGACTTGCAGTTTTGCCTGCTTCTGACCAGAAGGAAGAGGAAGTGCCCAGTGTCTCTAGGCTCTTTTAGGAAGTGAAGTCCTCAGCTCCCTCCTGTTCCTGTCTTTTTTAGTCTCTCAAAGTGGATCAGAGGTTTCTGTTTGTTGTATTCTGTATGTATTTAGCCACACAGTTCATCAACAAGATGGGGAAGTCTACCTGGCCATTGTAATCAATGTTTCCAACTTGCTGGGGTGCCCAGAGTTTGCTTTTGTAACTACTGATTATATATTTGGGGAAGAAGTGCGACAGAGGGACAAGGATCACTTGCTATGTTACGATAATCAAAACCTTTTTTAGTTAAAGTTCTGATTTGGGGGTTTGTAGCCACAGGATAGTGACTTAAAGGAATTTTCAAAGTGTTTTTGTTGGGTTGGTGTTTTTATTTTTTTTTGAGAGGGTTTCTCTGTGTAGCCTCGGCTGTTCTGGAACTTGCTGTAGACCAGGCTAGCTTCAAACTCAGAGATCCCCCTGCCTCTGTCTCCCCACTGCTGAGATTAAAGGTGTGTACCACCACTGCCCAACTTGAAAGTTTTTTTAATTGTCATATATTAATAATATACAATAATGGGCTTCATTATGGCATTTTCTTTTTTTAAAGGTTTATTTATGTGTCTGTGTGCATGTATGACCTTGTCCATACAGCTGTTCTTGGAGGTCAGGGTCAAGTGTCAGACACCCCTAGAGCTGAAGGTGTAGGTGGCTGTGCCCTTCTGGGTGTGGGTGCTGTGAGAGGCCATCAGGAAGAAGCTCTCTTAACTGCTGCTTCTCACTCTGGCTCCATCGCCATGACATTTGCTTATGTGAACACGTGTTCTGATCATTTTCACCCCTTTATTCTGTTGTCCCTCTTTATTCTTGCTCATCCCTTTCTACTTCCCAGCTAGTCTGCTTTCATGACTGTCGTGTGACCCAGTGAGTTTCACTGGGGATGGCTTAAAGGAAGATGAGCACCACGCCAGTGGCTGCATATAGTCCACAGAGCTGGGGCAGGGCTCCAGGAGGCAAGTGTCATAAGCCCGGTCTTGTGGGGATACTATGCAGGGAGTGACGGCCACTGCAGCTGAGGATCGCAGCGCTGGTGAAGGTGCTGGCCACCAAGAGGGACCCAGCTCCACTACCACAAGTTCTCCTCTTACCTCCATATGTGAGCATGCACACACACTAACTTTATTTTTTCAGGTGTTGGGCCTGGAGAGACAGATGAGTGGTGAAGAACATTTGTTGTTCTTCTAGAGGGCCCAGATTTCTGCCTTCCATGGGTCCCTGCAGACAGATACACATATACACATAATAAAAATCAAAATAAATCCTTAAAGGAGCAAAGTTTGGGGGTGGACCAATGATGGAGTGTGCCCCTTTCTTACAGAGGACCTGAGTTCAATTCTCAGCACTCTCATTGAGCAATTCACAGCAGTGTGTACGGGATCCAGAACCCTCTTCTGTTCTTAGGGCATCTCCACTCACATGCACATGTACACACACCCTCACACTGTTGTCAGCAATAAAGTCAGTCTTTAGGAACAGGGGGAAAAAAAGTGCAAATCCAGAAGTCAGTGTCCCACAGCTCCTCTTATTTTCTCTAATTCTTAGCACTTTCCCAAGCTTCTTGTTTATTTTATTTAATGTGGGGGGGGGGGGGTTTGCATGCATGTAAGTCTCCTGCCGTTAGGGTTGAGAAGAGGGAGTGAGGTCTTCTGGAACTGTGAGCCACCATGTGGGTGCTGGGAATGGTACCCTGGACCTGTAGAAGAATAATCAGTGCTCTTAACTGCTGAGCCATTACTCCAGTCCCTCGGCCCCCTTTTCCTACTCTGTTCCCTGAGCCTTGGAAGGAGCAATAGACAGGTTCTGTTAATGAGTGGGCATTCAGCATCAGTTATCTTCTGTACTTTGACCAGCTACAAGGGAAATTTAAGTTTTGTTTTGATTGTAGTAAGCTATAAAATATAAAAGAGCTTGTCATCTTGGCTGCTTTTATTACTGATAAGTATTGGGACCCTCTGTTCTAAACTTTGAGGCCGAAGCAAGCACATGTGTCTTGTGTTTAGATCAAGTCTAGCCAAGGGATACATTGGGGAGGATGAGTTATTAGGGGTGATGCCTCCCAGCTCAGGGTCCCTCCTGAGCCAGAACTGCAGGATGGGAAAAGAGAGCAGGATCTGCTTTGCAATATTCTGGCTAGTTCTGACTTTTTTACGAGTGCGACGTACACTATATCAGTTTTGGTTTTGTTGCTTTTTTTAACTGAAGGAAGGAATAAGCATATAATAATGTACTTCCTAAAGTTTTAGCACCGCTGAAAATGACACCTGATCCTCTCTTGGTGGCTTGAGCCCTTCTCTGATTCTTCCCTGGGAGCACTTCAGCCTTCTCCACGCACCTGGGGGGGGGGTGGTTCTTATACTATGGCTTTTCTCACAGCTGTTATGTTTTTAAAATTGTTTTAGTATTTTTTGTTATAAATTAATATCTGAACTGGGTGTGGTGGCGCATACCTGTAATCCCAACACTCAGGGATGCAGAGGCAGGGGGAGCTCTGTGAGTTTGAGGCTAGCCTGGTCTACAAAGCGAGTCCAGGACAGCCAAGGCTACACAGAGAAACCCTGTCTCAAAAAACAAAATAAGGCCGGGCGTGGTGGCGCATGCCTTTAATCCCAGCACTCGGGAGGCAGAGGCAGGCGGATCGCTGTGAGTTCGAGGCCAGCCTGGTCTACAAAGCGAGTCCAGGACAGCCAAGGCTACACAGAGAAACCCTGTCTCAAAAAACAAAATAAAACAACTAAAATGCATACCCACCTCCAAGTATTTTTTTCTGCTTGTATTGTTGGTAGAAGAAAAATAAAAATGAAATGCTTCAGAAAGCTTCAATTCACATTAATTTGTTGTTGACACTTGGATATGGCTGCAGATTTGTTTTCTTGTTCCTTGTAACCACTTTGGTGAACCCAGCACACTTCTGCTAATGAGGTGAGCAGGTGCCTTTTTCTTACTTCATATGCTTTTCCCTTGAGTTGCTCTGTGAAGTGGGCTTGCTGATTGGACTTCTGGGAATTGGAAGAGGGTCAGCTCTGGCTGAGTTTTCAGGACCCGTGCAGACTCTAGAGCCCACAGCTCCATGCCTGAGCCCCAACCTGGACACAGAAAGGTCTGGCTCTGTGGTGGTGTGGGCATGCGTGGTTTTAGAGGTGGGCTCTGAGTCTTTTGGAAGCTGGCTCTTTCATGAGGTGCTCTGTGCTCACTGTGGTGAAAATGACAAAATGGCCTTGCTGTGCTCCCTCTGGATAGATGTTGCCAGAGTTCTAAACTGCACCTTGCTGTACCATCTTCCCCGGAGATCCCAGGATGTCCGTGGTCTGTGTTCTTCTCCATACTGCCTTACTCCACTCTGCTTCTCATCTTCACTGGCTGCAGACCGACCTTCCTGCTGTCTCCTGGCCTGAACTCAGGGGTTTGACCCTCTCCTCACCCCACCCTCTCTAATAGACATAACACATCGCCGCTGGCCAGCTTGAGGGCCTCTCTGTTCGTGGCCTCCTGACCAGTTCATCCACTTGTTTCCTCCTTGTCCTGCCCCTTCCCTTTTCAGAGCCTTTGATGCCCCACTGTCTGCAGTGGCGCGGTCGAGGGAGAGAAAGATTGAGCTAGCTGTGGGTCTGCACTCACAATTTCAAAGCATGAAAGTCAAGCGAAATTAATTTTAAGAATACATTGTATTTTATCTCATATACCCCAATACTTCACCATACAATGTAAGAACAAGGAATAATATCATCGACAATCTTCTTCCCATATGACAATCGCAGAATCCAGTGTGCATTTTGTGTTTACAACACATCTCCCTTGAGGCCAGTAACATGGAGGGGACAGTACACAGCTTCAGGGACACAGCCTGGCCCCATCCTAGGGCCTCACAGCCCTGTATTTCAGTTCACAACTCTATCCAGGTGCTCCAGCCTTTTCCAGTCCTCTGACTGCTCTATGAGCACCCTGGCCAGTTTGCTCCGCCTCCCCTGCGCACCTCTTTGTGGCACTACTATAGAAATAGGATTTTGCTGTTATCTTCTCAAAATGCTTGTCTAGATGAGTGCTTGCTCTCCAGTGCGAGCTCAAAACCAACGCAGAGATCCTGCCTCCTAACACCGGCTTCTAACAGGAATCTATAATTCTTTCAGAATATATTTTCTGAAATAAAAACGTAACCCTTTTGGTGTAGAAGCTGGGCTGTTCTTGGTTTGGTTTGGTTTTGAGACAGTCTTGCCATGTATTCCTAGCTGGCTTGGTACTCCCTATGTAGCCTAGCCACCATGCCCACATTCTGTCTGCATACATTTTATTCTTATATTTATTGAATAAAATAGTCCAGGTGTGTTATTTCTTTATTTGAAAAGTTAGGACAGGACACTTTCTGTTCTCTTTTCTCTTACACTCAAAATTGTAATAACCTGGAAGAACTGGACTTGGCTGACTCTCTGGTCAGGTGTTGGTTTCCCACTTGGCTGTGCTGTCTGAGCTAAGCTAGCTCTGTCTCAGCGAAGCTTTGTTGTAACCATGTCAGGCTGCTCTTTAGGCCAGCTCACATGCATCCACGGCACAGAAGATAGCTACCCACTTTGGAGCCACTCTCAGTAGCACACTGCCACTGTCATGGGCTCTTGAGCACCTGCATTTGTTCCCTCGAAGCTATTCTTGTGTCTTCTCAGCATCCTTTGTGCCAGCCTCCCAGCTTTCCACCTGGCTTCCACCACCTCAAGAGGTTTGTCTTGGCTGTCCTCCTGGGGACTGAAATTGCTGGAACACCCATTCCCAGCACTTGAGCAGGGAGACTTCCTGGATGGTTTTCTATGCAGCACTTTACATCATCGCACCACACCTGCCACATAGAAAGGCTTGACAGCTTTAATGGATGCTTTAGGAGTGTCTGGCATGTGGGATGCAACTTTAGACAAGTCTGGTGACCTCTGAACTTCTGTTTCTTCATGGGCCATACCTTGTGATAGGGAACATAGGCCCTGGTGGCAACATAATGTGTTATAGTTTCCATGGGAGGCATTTAGGCTGTACCTCTAAAATGTTTACAAAGCTTCTGTCCCTCTGACCTGTCTGTGTATGCGCTACTCATCTTTGTGAAAGCTGCCCTGGGCTCAAGGGCGTTCATCACCACACCAGTGCTGAGCAGTAGGGGTCTTCCAGCGCCAGCTGTCTGCCATGCGATCAAGCGCTTGTAACTTCAGAGAAGAATTTCTGAAATTGCAGGTTGCATCATTGACTGGGAGAGCTACCGGATCTGTGCTGGATCTGGCAGTTTACGGATGCAGGCATTCTGGGTAATGAGCTAATCCAGTGAGGCTTCCTGCTGTCGTCACGCACATGAGTTAGGAATGCCTTGACTGTTGACGTGTGTGGAGCATTTGAGAGAGGATGTCAAGTCTCTTGTCAGTGCTGGGCACCCAGAATACATAGGTCCTCAGGTTGGAAGGGAGGCCTGCCCTCTTGCAAGCCACACACCGTGGGGTTTGGTGCCCAGCCCCCAGGGCCAGAAGGTGAGGCCTACATATTGTGAGCAGTTATAGCACGTGGTGTAGGTTTTCTTTCAGTTACATCCACAGCTTGGCTTAGGGTGGTTGTAGTGTACATTTTTAGTGCACAAATGAAATTGCTCTGCAGTGCGTCTGGTCACTGCAGTGGCACCTCCATTGGATGTGCTATTGCCACCGGCTGTACCTCACCATGACACAGCAGCATTTCTTCTTACCAGGGTTACATTTCTTGAGTTTCAGTGGAATTTTTTCTGTTGTACTTTTTTTTTTTAAAGGCTGTAGGTAAAAATTTACTCCTAATCATACTGCTAGATGCTTTCACGACCTTAAAATTTTCCACATGTAATGGAGTAGTAGTGATTGCAAAAATGGGACTAGGATCAGGCTGGCAGGCTGGCTCTAACTCTGAGTTAACCTGACAAAGCTCTTGACAGGAACTCATAGATGCCCTTAGAGCGTGCCCCCCTGGCTCAGAGTGAGTGAGTGCTGGGCATCCTGACATAGTGGACTCCCAGAGTCCTCGGCCAAGGCCCTATAAAAGCTGGAGGTCTCTTAGTTTCTGCGCCCTCCTAATACACTCTTCCCCCAAAGGCTGTGATCTAGCTGTGAAAATGAGCAGACCTGCTCAGAAGTTAGTGAGTCTAATGGCAGTCCTGCAGAGCAGCGCTAGGGTCAGGCCAGTGACATTAGCCGAAGGCAGGTGCCTTTGATAGGCAGGTCACCAAGCAGGAATGAGAGTCAAGGAACCAAGACAGTGATAGTGTTCCCAAGGGCAGTGCTTACGGGTGGGTCTAAGACGCCAGCCATGCGGATGGCTTGCCCAAGACCCAAGAACTTGATGCCTCCCTGCTCTGGGACACTGATTGAGGCTCCCATGTGTCTCTGTCAGTAGTTTGTTAGAGGCATCTCTTCTGAGGGCTGATTTTCTTGCAGTGAGCTTGCATTTCTTCCATTTCTTTTCTGCCCAGTCCTGTACTAGTGTTAGCACTGTTGTTGTTACTAGGGCTGCATATGAAGCCTGGTCCTCGTGCATGCTGCATTGTTTCACTTCTATTATTTTCTGAGAAAAACCACCCACTGCTCATACATGGTAACCAAGCCAGCTGGGCAGATGGCTGTAGCTCAAGTCCACCCTGGTGCCCTGCTTGCTCTCTGGGATTCATGTTGGGGAACCCCAGCCAGTTAGGTTGTGCTTACACTTAAATCCTTGGGGCTGTCCCAGTAAGGAGTGTAGCTGTAACAGAGAGTATTTGCAGAAGGAGTTTCAAGGCAAGATTGGGTTCTTCTGGTGGTTTTTGGTAATGTAATTTTGAGAGTACAGCCTAAGGAAGGTATGTGCCCTGGTGAGCCCCATGGTGGGGTCTTCTGTCTGAGTGCCACTCATTTGTCTTGCTTTGTTCCTTCAGTTTTAAAGACAAGACACTGACATGAGCAGTTAAAGAGGCAGTGAGGTCAGTGGACAGAGACAAGTACAGACTCCTGAACTACCCCCACCTGGTTCCACAGAGAATGTGAGGAGATGTGGGTTAAGATACTCACAGGCCAGTGCATGGCAGAAGTGAAGCCACAGTAGGTCCAGGGCTGCAGATGACTCCATGGCCTGGAGCAGCCACAAAAAGGCGCAATGTAGTCAGCCCATGGCCTGCAGTGAGAAAGGCAAAGAAAGCTGTGAGGACTGAAACTTCCCTTCACGGCCTCGTAGCGAGGGCTCTGCGGTAGCTGCAGCGAAACAGTCAGCTACTCCTACATGGGGGCTGGGGCTGGGGCACACCAGCATGCCCTACCATAGGGGCCGGGGCTGGGGCACACCAAAGTGCCCTACCATGGGGCCCGGGGCTGGGGCACACCAGCATGCCCTACCATGGGGGCTGGGGCTGGGGCACACCAAAGTGCCCTACCATGGGGCCCGGGGCTGGGGTTGTGGCACACCAGCGTGCCCTATACAGTAGGGGCCGGGGCACACCAGTGTGCCCAGGACCTGACACCTGGATAGAGTAGGCTCTCAGCAGATAGTTATCAAATGACTGACACCCTCAGTAAAAGACAGTGGCCTGGCACCCAAGTACAGGTCTAGAACGCTCTCCGTTGGCCTGGCTGACACAGGATAAATGTGGAGTGCTTGGATGGATTCTTACCTTCTTGCCAAGAAGCAGAGAAGTTTTGTTTTTTGTTTTTTTATTTTTTTCTGGAAAAGTAGACCTTAACTTCTCCATTGTGATAACTTGTTCTCCTTTGTCTTCACAGAGACTAATAGACAAGTCGCGAGTAAGCTGTGTCAGATGGGTCCCTGGCTCGGAAAGCCTTTTCCTAGTAGCCCATTCGAGTGGGAACATGTACTTGTATAATGTGGAGCACACTTGCGGCACCGCGGCCCCCCACTACCAGCTCCTGAAGCAGGGGGAGAGTTTTGCTGTGCACACTTGCAAGAGCAAATCCACGAGGAACCCTCTCCTTAAGTGGACGGTGGGCGAGGGGGCCCTCAGCGAGTTTGCCTTCTCCCCAGATGGCAAGTTCTTAGCGTGTGTGAGCCAGGACGGGTTTCTGCGCGTGTTCAACTTTGACTCGGTGGAGCTGCACGGTACAATGAAAAGCTACTTTGGGGGCTTGCTTTGTGTGTGCTGGAGCCCAGATGGCAAGTACATTGTGACAGGTGGAGAGGATGACTTGGTGACAGTCTGGTCCTTTCTAGACTGCCGAGTAATAGCTAGAGGCCATGGGCACAAATCCTGGGTCAGTGTTGTAGCGTTTGATCCCTATACTACTAGTGTAGAAGAAAGTGACCCTATGGAGTTTAGTGGCAGTGACGAGGACTTCCAGGACCTTCTTCATTTTGGCAGAGATCGAGCGAACAGTACACAGTCTAGGCTGTCCAAACGGAACTCTACAGACAGCCGCCCTGTTAGTGTTACGTATCGGTTTGGTTCAGTGGGCCAGGATACACAGCTGTGTTTATGGGACCTTACAGAAGACATCCTTTTCCCTCACCAACCCCTCTCAAGAGCAAGGACACACACAAATGTTATGAATGCCACAAGTCCGCCTGCCGGAAGCAATGGGAACAGTGTCACCTCACCTGGAAACTCTGTGCCCCCTCCATTGCCACGGTCCAATAGCCTTCCACATTCAGCAGTCTCCAACGCTGGCAGCAAAAGCAGCGTCATGGACGGGGCCATTGCCTCTGGGGTCAGCAAGTTTGCAACTCTGTCACTACACGACCGGAAGGAGAGACACCACGAGAAAGACCATAAACGAAATCATAGTATGGGACACATTTCCAGCAAGAGCAGTGACAAACTGAATCTAGTTACTAAAGCCAAAACGGACCCTGCTAAAACTCTGGGAACATCCCTGTGTCCTCGGATGGAAGATGTTCCCTTGTTAGAGCCGCTGATCTGTAAAAAGATAGCTCATGAAAGACTGACTGTATTGGTTTTTCTTGAAGACTGTATAGTCACTGCTTGTCAGGAGGGATTTGTTTGCACATGGGCAAGGCCTGGTAAAGTGGTAAGTTTTAACCCTTAATGCTGCACCAGATGTAGAACTTAACTAGGTAGTGATCTTTTCCTTGTGGGAGGGGCGGGATGTACAATGAATGTGAACGACACTTCCTAATGTAAATCTAAATGCATCAGAGCCATAATTTTGGATACTGCATGCCATGTAATTCTGAATCATTTGATATTCACCTTAGCGCATTTAAAAAGTACATAGTCAGACTAATTGCCAGCCAAGCCAGCCACCCTCTGGGTACACGGAGTCCCAATTAGCGCTCCAGTACCAGGCTAGTTCAGGGTTAGGGAGTCACACAACGTGGAGAACAGTGACATCAAAATGCTAAAGTCAAAATTTATGCTTTAACATAACGACTCAGCTAGATTGTTGTACACCTGGTCAGTGTATGTTCAGTACAGGTGACCATTAATTATCATTTATAGTCCAACTTTTTATCTTAAATCATAAAATGTTTAGGAATCTATGGAATTTAACTTAGAAGCAAAGCGTTCATCAGGGTTGATTGATATTATTTTTACATTGTCTGGCAATCCACAGAAAGAGAAGAGCCTTAATTTTTAAAACCCATTTTAGTCATTTTATGACAATTAAAATTGTTTAATAAACATCTTTTTTCAAAGAAGCAGTTTGTAGAACTCTGATTGAAATTGTGCACTGAAATCTCTACATCCCAGAGCCTGGGCAGCTAAGATGCTCTGTGGCCAGGGTCAGCGGCCGCGGCTTTCGCAAGGGCTCCTTGCCACGCCAGCTAAGACTTGGGTGTTAGTTGTTTGTAGCATATGGTTTTTTTCCTAACGGGAAAGGAGGTTCTGTCTGTTTTGTTGTATGACGGGGTGGTGTGCTTCGTTTTTGGGTCAGGAAGGGATGGCTGGACATCAGGGAAAGGCTTCTTGTTTCTGCTTTGTGTGGACTGTTAGCTAGCTGTCCAGGCTGCAGGGGACATCCTGACACGGCACTTGGGTGAGTTCAGGTCCCCCAGGGGGAAAGGTGCGCGTGCACACGCATGCACTTTGATTTCATGCTCTTGTATGGTAGTCCTGAGTCCAGGAGGACTCTTGGAGGCAGATGCTGGTGTAGGACTCAGACCCCACCCTGAGTGCCACCCTTCCCTTGGCCTGTGTCCCCTCAGGAGTGGTGTTGTGTGCACTGCCCCTGTGCCAGGGAAAGCTGTGGGAACTGCAGTTTACTTCCAATTCCTTAGGTCCTGCTTAGCCACTCAAGGAATTTCTTTTTAAACTCTAGTTTCACAATGGAAGATACTTCTTGAGCTGGGTATTTTGTGTCAAAATTATCGTTATTTTATTTGTTAATTTATTTAGAACATTTAGGATTACTTTTCTGTCTTGTACACCTTTGTAATGAAGTATAGCAGTAACGGTTGGTTGTACTGGCTTGAGTAGTAAATACAGCTCGATAATGCTGACTTGGTAAGGCAAGTCTCTGCAGTGTCGAGACTCGGGGAGGTGGTAGCCAGCTACCTGGCTTCCTTCTCCAGAAGACCAGGCCAGGTCCCAGGCCCCTTCTCATGCTCCAGCATGGTGATGGCTGAGTCCGTGCCCCATCCCTAGCCTGCTCCTCCTGGAAAGTGGCTGCTGTTTGATGTGATAGCCTCGGAAATGTGCTGCCCGTGGGACCATGGCAGCCTCCAGGGTTCTCACCTGGTGCCAAGGCGGTCCATGTCTCTGAGCAGCTCTTCACAAGGGTGCTCACATCCATCTGCCTCAGACATGCACTCTTTTGTTCTTGAGGTTAACTGATATGAGGTAGCAAAGACTGCTGCCGTGTAGACAGAGGTCAGATTGAGCTGCCAGGTGGGCAGGTTTGAAATGAGCAGTCCATGTGCAGTTTCCCGAATTCCCTTTCAAATGCTTCTGAGGCATTGAGTATGCAGTTTCCAAATCCAAGACTTTGTGTCTGGCCTAAACACAGAGTGGCCAGTCAGTGGTAAGTAACGCTTTTGGTGATCTCCCAGCTGGAGGGTATCTTCCCTGGCAGGGGGTCATTGCATGTGTACTTGTGACCCAGCACAGATAACCGGGCGCTTACAGCTTCCCTGCCCTGGTAGCATTCCCAGCCTGTCTGGAATTAAGGGCAGTCACTAGGGTGCTGACTGGGTGACTTGAGTCACTTACTGGTGGGAATGGGGGGAGGAAGAACAAGAGTGGATACTACTGTTTCCTTTAAGGAGGGGAAAAAAAAAAAGCATCCAACTATGGATGGAGGCCTGTGAGTTCTTTTCTGCATCTCCAGGATAAAGTCGCAGTTTGTGACTTGGGGTTTGGTCACAATCTTTTCCAACTTAGCTGCTGAATGTTGTGTCCTTAATGTTTACCTGGGACCCTGTTTGGGCCCTTGCTGTGTCTCTTACCCTCCTGGCTCCTCTGCCAGGTTCAGGGGCTGGGAAGAGCCCAGGTCAGCTCTAGAGGGCTGTCTTAGCTGCATGGCCTGGCCCAGGCTGGCCCCTGCATGTAGGGCAATGCTGCTCCAGGCCCACTCTGCCCCCCTGACTGACTCCTGCTCCCCTTTCTTTGACAGCCAGCAGAGCAGTTCTGCAGGCAGGAGGACAGAGGGCAAGGTGTTCTCCAAGACCAGAACTAAAGGTGCGGCAGCTCCAGAAGGGGGGGTGTTTGGGGTTGGGGACCCCCTTCTTCCCTGGGCCCTGCATACAGAGGTGGTGGGCTCTCATGGGATTGCAACAGTGTGTCATGGTGGTTCCTGATCTCCAAAGAATGAGGGACAGGACCACTGTGCTTCCACAGGAGCCACCTGGAGAAATTTGGGGAGCATGTTTTTAGTGTTCTCAACCAACTTTGAGCTTCCTCATCAGAATTTTCATGAGACTTTTCTTTCTTTCTTTTTTTTTTTTCGAGACAAGGTTTCTCTGTGTAGCCTTGGCCATCCTGGACTCACTTTGTAGACCAGGCTGGCCTCGAACTCACAGCGATCCGCCTGTCTCTGCCTCCCGAGTGCTGGGATTACAGGGGTGCGCCACCACGCCCGGCTCATGAGACTTTTCATGAGCGAAAATGCCTTTGGTACCTATAGACCCTGGAACAAAACAGCTTTTGTCAAGAAGAGGCTCTGCAGCAGAAGTCCAGTCTGCACGCTGTAGCCCAGAGCCCTGCTGGGGTCCTGCTCGCCCACCACAGGCAACCTTCCTGGTGAATCTGCCCATAAGCACCTCCTCACCTTCCTCTTTCTGTGCTCCTGGTACCAGGGCTGAGCCAGGCAGCTCAACCCTTGCTGGGTAGGCGCTGCACTTCTGAGCCACATCCCAGCCCTCTGGAGAGGCTTAGAAGCTGGGCCTTCTCTTAAAAGCAAATGCCCCAGAGAGATTGGGTGATGCCTGCAGCCAGTAACTGAACTCTGAATTCCCCTTCATAGGGTAGAGAGCGTGAAGTTTGTCTGCTGTGATGATTGCGTTTAGAAGTGTTTGGAGAGCCACTTGGGTCAGGATGAAGGGTGACTGGACTGTTGTTAGAAAAGCCCAGGGGAGAGGGAGAGAGAAGCCACAAGTGTCTCAAAGACATTCTGAAAGAAGCTGTGACAAGGACTATAGCACTACAGTTCCTGTGAATGTGTACATTCCAACCAAGGTGGTGGCCAGCAGCCACCTCTAGTGTTTGTCTTTAAACCCCCAAGCATAGCCATTCCTCCCCATCCCCCCACAGCTGTGATGCATTCTGAATTTTTAATAAGTTCTAACACAATTTGTGCTAAAGTTAGTGAGCCTGCCTTAGCACATGTGTATACCTGTGTGCAAGGTGCTCTCACCTCTTGCTGGAGAGGGAGATATTTTCTTTCTTTGTTGAGCAAGCTCAAAGCGTGAGGAAGAACAAGACACGGAGGGCCAGCAAAGGATTGGGTAGAAACCCAAAAGTCACCATCAATCTTTCTGACCACCTGAGGAAAAACTAGGAGCAGAGTTTAGTGGTGGCTTTCCAGTGGCTGACCTTGGAACGTAGCTCGCCTGTGGGCAGTCATGGCTGAAGGTGTCCATGCTCCCTTACGCCTCTTGGCGCAGGGCCAGTTGCACCACGTAGGCATGTGTATCCACCGTTGAGAACCCCTCCCTCACCCATAGAGCCGCCAAGTACTTCTCTGGGTAGGCCTAATACTGACTTGAAGTCATGGCCTCTGGTTGTAGTTGGGATCCTAAGGCTGAACTCCCCACTGTCCTGGGAAAGCATGGGGGAGCCACTAGGCCCTGTTTCTGTCAGAGCGTGCTGTGTGCCATGAGTTGACTGGGCCGCCACAAGCTGGCTTAGGTGAACAAGGAGCTTGTCAAAGTGCTATGTGGTGTCTGTCCCAGGGAGAGGAGACACTGGTGTGGCTTGTAGTGGAAAAGCGCCTGTATTGACCTTGAGACTCAGAGCCCAAGGTCAGTTGTAAGAACAGGCTTTTTTCGTGGGGCAGCTGTCCACTGGTGCGGGGCTGTTCGTTTATGCTGCAGTGGTTACGTTATCTTTGTGTCATGGCTCAGTTCCTAATGCTTGAGTTAAAAGTGTGAAACTCCTGCATTTTAACTTCTGTGTATTTGGGTTTTAAAGATTGTTATTAGGTGACATTGTATAAAGTTGTATGGGTATTTATCTTCAGTGGAAGTCAAGGTAAAACATGTATTCCTTTCTTACATTTTCATCCGATCTCTTCACAACTTGAATAAATTTCATGACGAGCCCTCCTGCTGTGAAAGAGCAGGAAGCTGAGCTCCTACTGCTGCGTGGCCAATGACACTTGAACGTCAGTGTTGTCACTCTAATCCTAGAGCCATGTTTCTGTTTCATTGCTTTGGTTTTTATTTTTTAGCTGTTCCCTTGCCACTGTCACAGCAAAAGACTTACCACACACTTGACATTCTGAAGTACTGGAGGCTGTCCTCTGTATATTAACACTAATAAACATATGAATGCATTCATCGTAAATGTAGATAATTTTCAATAGTCATTTTCATATTTAAGCTTTACACAAAAGAATCTGTGAGCCAAAAAAGAAAAGCTGTTAAATACTGTAAAATTAAGAGCCATGTTAATGTTTATAAACAGATAACTGAGAAGACTCTCTTCCTGCTGCTGTGTGTGCCTCAGCTTACCAGATAAAAGCTGACTCACGTGAGCTGCCCTCAGTGAGGCGGTGGCACTGGTGTTCTCTGCGTGTGAGAAGGTTTCAGTGTGATGTGAATGTTAACTCTGAAGGTAGCTGGGCTACCAGCTGCCTTTGCAGCCACCTAGCCAGCCTAGTGAGCCAAGGGCACTGTGGGCCTCTGTAGGAGCTCTTCCCACCTCACCCCTGCCCAGTGCAGCGAGAGCAGGAGGTGATGTTCCACTGGGGATACAGGAGGATCAGCCATGTGTATTGTCCTCAGTGAATGGCTTCACTGGTCACCTCTGTCTCCAAATGCTTCCGTGTAAGAATTGCAGGTGGATCATATAAATGCACAGGCCCCTGCCAGGTGACAAGGTAAAAGTGAGCTGGCCCAGACGGTCCCTCCTCAGGCCCGTGGTGCTTCCACTCACCTGTCAGCTCTTGTTTCCTGAGGGGCTCTTGCTTAGCTGTCTCTTCTCCAGGCAGGTGGCCTGCCCAGCCCTGTGCTCTGCTTCTCAGCCCTCACAGATAGCTCTAGGATGGTTCCTTCCTGCCTGACTGAGTGGGTGCAGTTGGGTTAGCTGTGAGTGCTGCAAAGCGGAAGATGTTCAGACCTGTAGCTCAGAGTGACCTCCCAGCCTCCACCATGAGAGCAGCATGGGGTCTTTTCTTAGCACTAAACATCTTTGAAGCCCTTAAAAGACAGGTTAAGAACATTTTCAATTTTGTTTAAAGAAAACCAAAGCAGTCGGGTATGGTAGCCCACATATTTAATCCCAGCATTAGGGAGGCAGAGGCAGGCAATTCGCTGTGTGTTTGAGGCCAGCCTGATCTACAAAGTGAGAACAGGACAGCCAGGGGCGACACAGAAACCCTGTTTTGAGAGGGGAAAAAAACCAAACCAAAACAAAACAAAAAACCCAAAAAACAAAAGGAAAGGAAAAAAGAAAGCCATAACATTTGTTTTTCTTTTCTTTTTTTTTTTTTTTTAAACACAGCTACTATGTGCCTGGGGAAAATAAACTATGTCATCTGTGTCCCTCCATGTGGGCCTGTGAATATGGGGGGAGGGGGAATGTTTATAGCAGCTCCTCTGAAACCAGCCTTTCCTTTAGGGTGGGCTCTGGGTAGCTCCTTGGAGGGATGAGCACTGGAGGATTTAGATCCCTCTTTTCCTCCATGGCGGACTTCAGGGCCCAGCAGGTCACAGGATGGGAGGGTCTTAGCTGGCAAACATTTTTCTTAGTGCACAACCTCTGAGAAGCCTTGAACCATTTATTTTCTCTATCTGTCTCTAGATGTCTGTAGAGTGACTTTTTCTCCTTTTCTCTTCAGAGACCAGGTCATATAAGCCACTATGTCACGTTTAGTGTGGCTTGTCAGTGGTAGGTCAAGGCTGGCCAAGGGACAAGGTCCACTACCCAGCGGGAGCCAGGGTCCCAGGACATTGGACAGTAAGTTTGAGGCAGCAATGGACACAGACACTGTGAGCTTCGTAAACCCTTCTCACTGAATCTGGGTACTCCTTACACAGAACTATGGCTTTCTGACCAGGTTTTCCCTGGTCTTTTATATCGTGTGTGTGATAAAATAATGGATTCTTAAGCTCAGACATAGGAGGGAACAAGCCCAGGGCTAAGAGCATGGCAGGTGTTGTCACTCGTTGGGCCCCATCTGCACAGGCACTGCTTAGTTACTCAGGCCCTGACTGCTACCTGACAGCAGTCTGTGGTGTAGAGGCCTCAAGGCCAGCTGCCCCTCCAAGCTGAGACATGTAGAACACACTGGTCACCTTTCCCACAGCTTCCGGGGCAGCTCAGTCGGCCTGACTGGTCTGTGTTATTTTGTTTGGAGCTGAGGGATTGAGCGGCTTTAAACAACCAGGTGGGTGAGAGGTGGATTGGCATGTGTCCCCAACTTCCATACCTTACTGTCAGCAATGGCCTTAGTGGCCAGAAGTTGCTGGAGGCAGCTGTGGAAAGAGCAGCCTTCCCACAGCCCAGAGCTGGAGGCCGGAGTGGGCCCACAGCAACTACAGGACCTGCTCGGCCTTGAATAAAAGGGCATCTAGCCAATTACAATGCATCTTAGCAAGCATCCCCAGGGAAAGGAACATGGACACAGTCTTAGCTTGTAGTGGTCCTTAAGTCATTGTTTTCCTTGTATATCCTAGTGGACTACGGCTTAATTCTATTAGCTTTGCAAATCAGAATCTAACCCAAAGCAAGACCTGGAGTATTTTGAAACACTGATGTCCAGCAATGTTGGCAACTCTGGTGAGACCAGAAGAGTTTGTTAACCATTAGGTTCAACAGTTGTCCACATCCCGGGACAAGGGGACATCGTGCAGAATTTCTGCTGCAGAGACTTTGCTTAGTGTTTGTGAAGCCTGAAGGGACTTCACTGGCCCGGGCTCACGCGCCCTGCAGACACACAGACATTCTTCCTGTGCTGGCTCTGAGCCCAGGCCCTAATCTTGATTTATCTGCCCTTAAGCAAAGGAATTGGGTTGATGAGGTAAAACAGCACTATGCCCAGGGGCAGGGGGGGGGAGGGCTGCAGTCACTGCGCTTTAGAAGACTGGCTCTTCTGCCTGTGCGCTGCTTCGGGGCACTTCCTTTCACCTTTTAGTCTTCACACTAAAGCATGGGCTGAGAGCGATGGGCTGGGCTACACCCACGAAAAGGGTATATTTTGCGTTGTCTTTCTTTAGGGGTACTGGGGTTTCATACTGGGTCTCTTACAGCCTTGGCTGGCCTCAAATTTCCTATGAGGCTGAAGATGACCTTCAATTCTTGATCCTCCTGCCTCCCAAGTGCTGGGGTTATAGGCCTGTACCTCCACACTCCCCTCATTGTCTTTTGAATGTCATCCCAGGGCCTCCACTATTCCTTATACAATGCTGCATCTCTAAGAAGTAAACAAGTCGCTATTCTAGTGTCTAATAACAAAGCCAGACAGTCTTCACCTGGGTGCTGCTGCTGGGCAGGCTCTGACCTGACCCAGTCTGACCCTTCTCTGGCCTGTGCTGGCTTCACACACTCTCAGGAATGTGAAACACTTGAACATGCCACGTCCCAGCAGGCCACTGTGCTCAGAAGCCTGTGACCAGGGAGCTGGAGGCCAGGCCCATGTGGTCCGGGTTTCCCCTTCCTGCTAATCCTGGTGGAGGCCCCAGCCCATGGCTAGGGTTGGCATTGCAGAAGTGACCCTCCACTGGCCAGAACACAAGTCCCCAACATTTGAGTGGGAATCACAAAGGCTGGAAGGAAGGTAGATGTAGTCTGTTGGTTCAGGAGATTTAAGTTGGCTTAGTGCCCAGCATAGTAGTACACATGGTGGAGAGAAAGGACTGCTTCCCCTTGGCTCTTGACCACAGTCAGTCAGGGCCTTGAGCAGCCATTGATTCTGGGCTGGGAGCTGTGCTGGTCTGCAAGCCCTCAGATGGGTCACTAACAAGAGAGATTAAGTGGAAGCAGTGTGTACCCACTGTTCCTGGGCCCAGAAGCCTGTCGTCCTGGTTGCCCATGTTTGCAAACTCCTCATCTACAGAATTGCAAGGAAAAGGGTGGCAGAGGCAACTGGAGTGGACACATTAAAAAAGGGAGAGACAAGGTTGCCAGACTCTTGTTGACCTCATGGCAATTGTGAATCACTTGGCCACTGAATACCAAAGGTGGGGCCTGTCCAAGTTGAAACATGCTGTTTCAAGCACGTACCTCAAAGGCTTCTATACACTTGCCCTTTAAAAAAATTTTTTTAAAAATTTTGATTATATACTGTAATAAGTTGGGATATATCGTTAAAATTTTTTCCACCTGGTTTTTAAATCATTAATTTTGTTTAAATATTGTGTCCCTTCCATATGGCTGGCACTACTCTTCCATAGGCTGGCCATGGCTAGAGGCAGTACCAATAGTGACAGGGCAGGCCACCTCTGTCTGCAGTGCTGCCTAGGGACAGAAGGTTGGTCACATGCTTAAGTGGCTGTTGTATGTGTGCTGTCCTCAACCTGGGATTGGGTAGGCCAGGGCTGTTGTATCCTGTGCCTGTTTGCCCTGCCCTCCCTCACTGGCTTGGGTTTGCAGGGTGTGAGGGGTGTGGCTCTTTGTTGCATTGTCTGAACAGGGGTCTGAGAGGATAGAGCTCCTACAGATGCAGAGCAGCTGCCTTATTCTGTCTGTTCTTGCCTCTTGGTTTTGTCTAGACCAATAAATAGATTTCTGCTCCGATGTAAGAAACTACAGGCCAAGTGGCTGTTTCCTAGCTCCCTCCCAACAAGGTGTGGGGTAAGGCTGATGACCCATTTACAACTGTCTGCACTGAAAGTCTATGAAAATATAGCAGTATTTACTTAGCATTAAATGTCATTTGTAAATAATACTCAGCAAGTAAATAATTCTTTGGGACAGCTAAAGGATGTTTGATTCCATGGAACCCAGTTTTTAGTTCTAATGCTACACTGCTGTTAGCTTCAGATTCCTAAGAAACGAGCACCAGACTGCACTCAGCCTCCCACAGGACTGATGCGCCCAGTCCCCACTGCAGCTGCAGGAATTACCACCCAGGGCCTGGCCCCCTTCACTGCACGTGCAGGGCCTGGAGGTCAGCCAAAGCTAGGGGTGCTGCCCAAGCAAGCACACCCCAGGAGGAAAATGCCCTTTAAAAAGTGCTGCTAGACTGTCCATGTGGCTCTGAGGGCCTGCTCTGCTTGAGGTGGAGCTGGTGACTCTGCAGCTACAGTGAGCCACACCCTCTCCTAAAGGCTCCCATGATTCCCAGTAAGCAGCTCCACCTTCCTTTCAGCTGGTGTTGAGGCAGAATCTCACTCCAGGCACAGTGCAATGCTTTGAGAGGAATTAGCTAGGCAGACCGCCTGTGACAGTGCTGGCGAAGGTGAGCGCCGGGGCTCCCTGCGCTGCCTGTGTCTTGCTGGATTAATGTAAACTGCTTTGTTCGCAGGGCTTGTTGTCACCCCCAAACCAGGCCAGTTCTCCAGGTGGGACTGTGGTGTAGCAGCTGCAGTGCTGCTCCCAGGCTCCCCCGGGACACGTGTGGACTGAGGGAGTGACAGACGACAACGGAGCCATGAGCTGCGCTGGAGCCACATGCAGGCGGCAGGCAGCGGCAGCCTGCAGGGCTGTGTGGAGCTGCTAACCCAAAGAATTGTTTCCATTTTTAAGTCAGTCTGTTGGGGCTGCAGTAAAAAATGAGAAATGGGAGTTTTCTTGCTTTTTACTCTAAAATTCAATGTAACTAAATCCCATATAATATATATATATATACACACACATATATACATAGTGTAAAGTAAGATGTTTCTTGGACAAGAAACCTAAATTCAACTGTTATAAATAGCACCTGGCCCTGGTTTTGCACTGATCTGTTTTATACTTTACGTGGTCATTAGACAGCCTGGGATGCACTCATGAAGACAGTTAGACATGTTCTGAAAGACAGATGCTGCAATCATAGATTTAAAAAATTGTTTGCACTTAAAATAGTTTAACGCTAATAGAAAATGACTTTGAATAAGGGGGAGTGGACTCTCAGCCTCCACAATATGGAGTGGAAATGCCCTTTTTATGTTAACATTTATTTTAATACTGTTGTTTCCAATGTAATCAAGTCTGTATTATATGTGTAAATAATGTAATTCTGAAATGGAAGAAATAGTTACTTCATTAGTAATTTTCATCATTTAAGAGTGATATTTCTAATTCACAAAAATAATATTAAAATTATCTTGAATATACTATTTGTTTATCCTTTTTTAACTTAAATTTTGTTAATTTTTGGGGGGGGCGCATTCATTGGTGTGGAATTACTTCATTGTTTGCTTATCACATTCCTTGATCCCTGTCAGTCCAGTGTAAGGCTGTTAGAAACATGTCTTAGTTGATAATTTTGGGCTCTGAGCCAGTCCTCACAGTCCAGCACACCGTGGGAGCTGCCCAGGCATGGAGACTCTGGTGTAGGCACAAGGCCTTTTCCTTATGGCTTACAGTCCACCTGCTGTCCTTGAAAGCCGAGCCCACACACTGTAAGTTTCCACAGCTTCAGCAGCAGCACGTGGGGCTTCTGGAGGGCTGACATTAGCAGGCATGCATCTGTGTGCTTAGGTTGAATTCCTCACTCAAGTGTAGCTGCTGGATTTCCAAGCAGGAGGACCTTTCTTGGCTTTTAAAGAATCTCACACAGCTGGGCCCTTAAAGGCTTTTTGTGGTGAAGGTAAGTCACCGGGTATCTGAAACACTTCTCCAAATGATCCCATTAAACTGGGGGCAAGTGCAAGGAGTCTGTGGCTTCTGTTAGGTTGGCTGAATTTTTAGCAGCTATGGCTGCAGCAAGATGCTGCTACTGCACAACGGACAGCAATGCAAGTCCAAGTTTGTCTTCATTCACCTTAGGTTTCTGGCTCCCAGGCTGGGAAGCTACATGCTTCTGCTGCTGCCTGTGAGGCCTCTAGACCCGCCTCAGCCTTGGAAAGGCGCAACACAGGATGCTAAGACTCACATTTTCTCCTTCCCTGTTTTGCTTTGTTGTATTCTGTTTTGACAATCCTCAGCTAGGCTGGAACTCAGTGTTGCACGGAAAGCAGTCTTCCTCTCTCAGCCTTCCAAGTCCTGAGTGTGTGGGGCATGAGCATATGCCACTGTGCCTCGCTAAGACTCAGTGTAAATGCCACATTGTGTACAAAAGTTAGAGGACACTTAAGGGAGCCGTTTCTTTTCCTTCTACCTTGTGGGTTCTGATGATCAACCTTACGTCATGAGGGTTGGCGGCACTGAGCCATCTCACTGTGTAAGTAAAACAATTTATAAATCACATACAAGAAAGCATTGGTACATTTTAGGCAGTTTGGTGTTTCTGTCATCTTTTAAAAAGATTTATTTATTACATATACAGTGTTCTGCCTGCATGTACACCTGCACACCAGAAGAGGGCCTCAGATCACAATATAGATGGTTGTGAGCCACCATGTGGTTGCTGGGAATTGAAGTCAGGACCTTTGAAGAGTAGCCAGTGCTCTTAACCTCTGAGCCGTCTCTCCAGCCCGTGTTCCTGTCATCTTAGAGTGCTGATTACGCAGAAAAACTCAGCCCTTTGAGTCCAAAACACCCATGTGAAAGTAATAAGGAACTGCCCTCAAACTAAGCCTGCAGCATGGAACCTAGTGATCTCTCCAAACAGCTCAGTTCTAGACCCTAGGGTTACACCCTGTAACCCGTTCACTGGAGGAGGGACAGTGCAGGACCAAACCCCAGCCAACTCCGGGTTTAGTGATGGTTCTAGGAATGACGAATGGAAATCAGGTTGACAACAGGGCGGCAAGTGCTTGTGTGAACTGAAGCGCCATGAGAAGGTGCAGCTGTATTCCACAGCCCTCACTGACCACCACTCAGGTCCTCGTCCTTTCCCTACCTGAGCCCAGCTGTGCCCCAGTTCACCTTGGATGACTGTGCCAGTTAACATTTTCTGGCTCTGCTCCTACAGCCACGTGGTCTAAGATGCCTTCCAAACGGTTCTGTAATTGCCCCGACAGCACACACACTCAGCATACAGTAGGACTTGATGGATGCTACTCCATGTGTAGGGTCTGGGGTAGAGGAATGCTGCATCACAGCGTCCACAGCATGTTAGGTACAAGTCAGGGAATGGTGAGCCTTCTCTGCCTTTCCACTGCAGAATGCTGTGGGGACAATTCAAATGTGGGGACAAGTTGCTGTTCAAATCCTGCTGCACAGGAGAACCCATGGCCCACTGGGCAGGTATGCTGGGCCCACAGGAGGGGAAAGCCAAGAGGTTTCCCGTCAGGACCCTGCTGCAGCCTTTCCAGGCTACAGCATTTGCCCTAATGCCTAGCCAGGCTCAGCCCAGCTTACCAGCCTTGCAGGTCCTACCTTAGGCCATCCTGTCATGCCCACTCTGCTGGCTTCCTTCTCTGGGTCCCTTCTGCCTGCCTGGCTCTGTCCATTCTAAGCCTCATCATATCCAGTCTCAAACCTACCTTTGCTTGACACCCACACCCACACTGCTCAGTGCCCACACTGCCCTCTGCTGCGCCACATCTTCCTCCTACAGCATCCCTGCTCCTGGCGCTGCCCCTGCACACCTTGTCTGGTGTCCTGAAGCTTGGATCAGCAGAGTCCTGAAGGAAGGGGTCAGAGATTTGAGACCCAACACTTCCCTGGCAAGTTTCGCCTTTTAGAGTTTTTTTTTTTTTTTAATTTATTAATTTTGTGTATCTGCATGTACACCTGCACACCAGAAGAGGTCATTAGATCACATTATAGATGGTTGTGAGCTACCATATGGTTGCTGGGGATTGAACTCAGGGCCTCTCAAAGAGCAGACAGTGCTCTCAACCACTGAGCCATCTCTCCAGACCCCAAGTTTTGCCTTTTATTTTTTGATTTTTTTTTTTTTTTTTGTTTTTTGAGACAGGGTTTCTCTGTGTAGCCTTGACTGTCCTGGACTCACTTTGTAGTCCAGGCTGGCCTTGAACCTACAGCGATCCACCTGCCTCTGCCTCCTGAGTGCTGGGATTAAAGGCATGCGCCACCACGCCCGGCAAGTTTTGCCTTTTAAATGGTATAAATTTGAAAAGATAAAATAAGAAGGCATACTCAATTCCTTTGTTCCACAGGGCTGAGCAGAGAGGCTAAGTTCCTAAGAGTGCTTACCCAGAGTGCAAGAGCCCTAGATTGCACCCCCAACACAGCAAAAGCAAAAATCAAAGCATAGGAAGATAACCCTGAAGCCCAGCTGTCTGGTGATGCTTTTGCCCTGAGCCCACTCAGTACCATCTTTACAGTGTTTCCATCCCTCTCCCATGGTGAAACAAGCTGAGAGAGAGAGAGAGAGAGAGAGAGAGAGAGAGAGAGAGAGAGAGAGAGAGAGAGAGAGAGAGAGAGAGAGAGATAATATGTGTGTGTACACAGGTCTGTGCACCCACTTGCATGTGCAGAAGCCCAAGGAGGACATGTAAGTGTGTCCCCTACTGTTCTCTGTGCCATTGAGAACAGAACTCTGTCCCTGAGATAGAGTCTCTCACTGGACCTGGAGCTTGGGAGCTTGCTGATTTTGGTTCTGCACTGTCCCTCCTCCGGTGATAGGCTTACAGGGTGTGACGGTGCCCAGCTTTTGACATGGACACCATGGATCCCAATTCAGGTCCCCTTCTTATACTGCAAGCACTCTTGCCCACTCCCCATCTCCCTCACCCCAGTCTTTTTTTTCTAGACACAGGGGTCCAGCTTTCCTACGTGCTCCAAGCAACACTGGCAACCTGACACCTCTAAGGGAGCCTAAGCAATGGCGGCCAACACTCAAGCTGGCCCTTGGAGGCCACCTGAGGCCTGCCCTGCAGTGGGGCTGTTAGCCCACCCACCTGCAGCTCAGGAAAGCTATCACAAAGGAGTAGCTCAAAACACAGTGGAGAGCACTGTGATGGGATTCAGAGGAGCCAGTCTCCAAGAGTATTCCCGAGAGGTACCACAGCCGCAACACCTGGAATACCTGACAGTCCTGTCAGGGAAACACTGAGGTGGACCTTGCATAGCCGCCTCTCAACCAAGCCTAAGTCACTCATCACATAGAGTTTGGTCTATCTTTTATTTGTTTTTGAGGCAGAGAAACTAACTATGTCGCCCAGGCTAAGACTCCCAGTGCTGGAGTTACCGGCATGAGCTACCATGCCCAATCTTATCTGTTAATTCATATAAATCACCTCAAATCCTTACATTATGAAAATGAAATAAACCCTTGAATGAGGTGGTTTTACAAATGTATTAAACTGGAATATTTGGTACAGCTGCTTTGAGGTTGCAACTACCCGAGGCTCCCGGCTGTTGCTCGTCCTAGGCCACCATGCATGGCGAGGAGCACTGGCACACAAGGTGTCCTCTGGCTTGAGCCTGCCCATGGAGCTGCCCTTGCTCTCCGAGAGGCTGAGCAGGTGGCGTGCGGTTCAGTACTCTCCCCCTTTCCTGTTGATGGTGGGCAGGTGGTACTGCTTCAGGTGAGGTTTCCTGTCCTGCTGCGCGTCTGTCTGGTAGAGAAGAAGCAGAGACCTGAGTGGAGGCTGAGGCCAGGCCCGGGCAGCCGTCGGGAAGCTGGAGATGCACGCACTACCTTCTTGTTCACGGCAGCGCACTTCAAGGCTCTCAACCCAGGGACTCTTCCATTTGCTCCAGTGCCCAACACTGACCGCAACGCAGGGCTGGAACATGACGACAGTCTGGTCACTCCAGACAGCCTCAGTTTGGGCAGCTCCATCAGGCTGGTTGGCGCTTGTCTTCTGCTGTGGCCCTCCTCTTGCCTCAGGGACTGTTTCTTGAAACAGAACACTGATCAGTTCTCTTTCAGGAATCAGGTCAAGGAAAGGAAGCTCTTTTGCCTGATCAAACTGCCTGGCTAGGGCCAGGGTAGAAACTATGGTAAACAGACACCCATGAGCCTGGCCGAAGCCTTCCCATGCCCAGGCAGGCTCCCATGAAGCCTCTTGTGGCCTGCAGATCCTATCAAGCACTGGCCCTCACCACAGCCTTACAGCTAAGCTCCGGCCGACTTGCAGGGAGAAGATGAGGGAGCGCAGGCTTAGGCACTGCCAGTCACTGGCAGCTCTAACTCTGCTTTCCAGTCCCTGCTGGCCCCAGCAAGCTTTTGCTCAGCTTCAGGATAAGAATGGTTTCAGCATTTGTTTGTTTGTTTGTTTGTTTGTTTTGAGATAAGGTTTTACTATGTAGGCCTGGCTGGCCTGAAACTCAGGGCCATGTAAACTAAGCTCTGCCTGCCTCTGCCTCCTGAGTGCTGGGCAAATGGTGTGTCACCATGCTCATTATTTCTGCATCTCTTGAGTATTGAAAAACTTCTCCATACTCCTAGCACCTGAGGAGAACATGGACATGTAGTTGGTGTGCAGCTCCCTGGAACAAGGCTCTGCCATAGCCAGGAGACGGGCCCACCTTGGTTGTGACTGCACTTTGCGGGGGGGGGGGGGGGGGGGGGGGGGGGAGGGCTCCGTGGAGGGTTGCAGCAGACAACAGTTTGAGGGCAGAGGATGGTGCAGCTGAGAGGGCAGTTTGGAGGCCATTTGTGGTCATGGGAGCTGAGGGAGCGGAGCCTCCACGTGGGCCTGGGTATCTGAAGGAACTTCAGGCCCCATGGGAGGGAAAGCCATGGCGAAGAGAAGTCTGGGGAGTGGGAGAAAGTCAGTACACAGTGCACCTGCCTCCTGGCTTGCAGGACTGGGCTCGGCAGTCAAAGCTCTGGCAGCCACTGCCATAGACAGACTCAGTAAAGATGGGAGGAGCAAGTGACTGGTGGCAGCTAAAAACAGAACAACATGCAGGCAGAGTTTTGGTGCTCCTCCCAAGCTGCACAGCTGGCAGAGCTGAGCTAATGGGAACTACATGTCAGCATGCAATAGGGTAGGTGAGAAGAAAGGTGGAGAGATGACACAGGGAAGCGGTCATGTCTAACTAAGAAGAAAGGAAAAAAAAATCCCTGCTGGCCGGTCTGGTACTCCTCTTGGCCTACCATGTTGACCAACTGTGGCTTCTCAGTAGCTCCCTGCTCGGGTCATTCTCAGGACACAGCAGGTGTGGCCACACAGGGCATATGGCAATCAGGCCAGACACTCGTGGGAGGGTCCCCTCTCTGGGCTTGCTCACATGAGGTGCTAGCCATGGGTCTAGCTAGGGAGGAGAAAGGACCTGGGTAGTTAGAACAGGTACCATAGGGCAATCAGAATATCCTAACACAAGACCATAGTAGCGTGGTGTTCAGGCCTTGGCTGACACAATGCTCTTGGGACAAGTGTGTCACCACCCTCCATAACCTTGTGGTGGCCTCTCAGACATGAGCTACCTAAAGGATTCCAGTCTCCACCCAGCTCACTGACTTCAGCTCATACCTGCTGTCTGCACTCCTTTGAGAACGACCAGTTGTGAGTGGGTGATTCTGGCACCATGGGGTACTTGGGGAACAGAGCTCTTCTGTGCTTGGCCAGGGTCTGTGTCTCAGCTGCCCTACAGGGGAGGAAGAGAACGTGCCACCTCCGCCAATGGCTCCAGAGCTCAGCTACCTCTTTCATCTATAAATCTGCTATTAAAAGTAGCCATTCGTGCTTCTTTCCTCATGAGCCAAGAGAGGCCTTTCTTCCCTTCCTGTAACAATTCAATACTGTCTGGGCTGCAAACAAAGGCTATTTTATTTTTTGGTTTTTTTTTTTTTTCTTTTTTTTCTTTTTTTTTGGTTTTTTTGAGACAGGGTTTCTCTGTGTAGCCTTGGCTGTCCTGGACTCACTTTGTAGACCAGGCTGGCCTCGAACTCATAGCGATCCGCCTGCCTCTGCCTCCCGAGTGCTGGGATTAAAGGCGTGCGCCACCACGCCCGGCTCGCAAAGGCTATTTTAACCATGCAGTATTTTACATAGCCTTCCTAGGACCAAACAGTCAAACTCAGGAGTGTGTAGCTGTTATATGCCCTTGGTTAAGCCCCTTCCAGCAAGCACTTCAAACATACTTCCAGAGCTCGGCGGCACGCATGCACTCATGCTGTCCACCGCGATGTGTGCCAGGCTCTTCTAGGGAGATTACCTACTAGAGCCTTGCCACTGAGCCCAAAACAGCCACACAGCCCTCTTCGCCTGCACTAACTGCCTCATCTGAAGAAGGACACATCACAGAGACAGTCCCAAGAGGCCAAGACCACTGTCTAGATAGAGCTGTTCTCAGGCCAGCTCCTTGTCCTACTGGTCTCATGAATCAACACTTCCCACTCATCATTAGGCAATCTACCAGAAAGCCTACCTTTGCACCTGGAAATAGGGGTGCTGAAGGGCTTGGTGAGCCGCGATTCTTTCATCAGGGTCATAAGCCACCATGGCATGCAGGAGGGAAAGGCATTGTGGGGACAAATTGGTTGTCAGTAGAGGTATTCCTGATCCCTTTTTAAAAGGAAAATCAAAACTCATAGCTCTCGACCTGTATTGAAAGCCCAATGATAATAAATCATCATGCCATTATTAGGGTACTGGTGGTCATCACCCTGACTCTAAGGGACCCGCGCTGAAGGTTAAGAGCCTACGGCCCTCAAAGGGAGCCTCAAAGGCTGGGTGTGCTGTCACATACATATAGTCCTAGACTTGGTGTGCTGGTGCATGTGTATAGTCCTAGCACTTGTGATATAGAGGGAAGAGTCAGGTGTGCAAGGCCTATAAATATGGTCTATATATGGTCTAAAGCAACCTGGGCTTTTAAAGGGGGGACAGGATAGAGAACATACAACTCCTGAAATCCAAGAGAAGATCCTACTGTGCCAGTGGCTCTGGGCGACCCCAGTCAGGAGCGCAGGTTCCACTGCTAGCTAAAACACGCTGTTCTGAGCCAGCAGGGAGGCTGGGAGAGGGAGAGGTTTCTGCACTTCCTGTTCAATTTCACTGTGAATTAAAACTACTCCAAAAAATAATCTAGTAAACAATGGTGTGTATGCTATAAATGTACAGATTCCCTTGCCTGTAAAAGCAGAGACCTCACCTTCCTGTGTGCCTAGAATTAAAGGAGAAAACAAGGTGAGTGACTTCTCTACTGACCTTCCTTGGACCAGGGGCTTCTGGGAGATCTCTCCTAGCAAGTCCCCCACTCCCTGCAGGCCTCAGCTTCATCTATCATCAAAACAAAACTGCAATGGGGCTGCAAGGAAGGGCATCACTGTCACCCTCTGATTGGCAGACAGGAAGTCATCATGGACAACCTTTCTGACCCAAGCAACAATTCTCACCCAAGCAGACCCAAGTCCCAGGTAAACACTCCTGAGTGAAACCAACACAGGCCTTTCAAGAGACCACAAGGGCTTTTTGTGACTCAAGGGAGAGTGCAGCCCCCTAAGCCTCACAGAGAGATGGCTGGCTGGCTCCCCTTTCACAGCAGAAGCCCAAATGGCTAGATGGCCCAGAAAATGTCATGGGGTCATGGAAACAGCTCTCTGCCCTAGCCCCGGCCCTGCTGTAGAAAGGCTGGACCCAAGACAGTGAGTCCACCCCAGACTCCCAGGGCACATCACACTTACTGTTTGAACTTGGTGAGGGTCTTCTGACAAGGTGTCCCGATGACATCATGGATTTTTGAGATCTGGTCCAATTCATTCACACCAGGGAAGAGGGGCTGAAGGCTGCAAGGGCACAAGGGGTGCTGCGATGAGGCCAGAATGGGACGCCTTCTGAGCAGGCCTCCCTCCACAGGCTAAGTCTGCAGATATAAGCACATGGCAGGCCTCTGGCCTGGAGGCTGCTGCTCTTCCTCTGATCTTGGCTTTCCCCATGGCCCCAAGTATTCTTTCTTTTTTAAAGACATGTTTAGGGGCTAGAGAAATGGCTCAGCAATTAAGAGCACTGTCTGTTCTTCCAGAGGTCCTGAGTTCAGTTCCCAGCAACCATATGGTGGCTCACAGCCATACCTCACAATCTATACTTTCTAATGCCCACCTCTGGCATACAGGTATACACATGCATATAAAGCACTCAAATACATAAAATAAATAAAAGAAGCCAGAACCTGGTGGGCATGTTGGCACACTCCTTCAATCCCAGCACTCAGGGAGGCAGAATGTCTCTGTGAGTTCAAGGCCTGGTCTACAAAGGAAGTCTAGGATAGCTAGGGATACACAGAGAAGCCCTGACTTGGAAAATCAAGAAAGAAAGAAAGAAAGAAAGAAAGAAAGAAAGAAAGAAAGAAAGAAAGAAAGAAATGAAGAAAGAAAAAAAAAAGACATGTTTAAACCTAATTTGTTTTTATTATGAGTAAGGGTATTTTGCCTACATGTGTGTCTATGTACCACATTCCTGTCCGGTACCCAGGGATATCCAAAAGAGGACATTAGATCCCTTGGAACTATAATTATGGATGGTTGTGAGCCACCATATGGGTGCTAGGAACCGAACCCAGGTCCTTCAGGAAAGTAGCCTGTGCTCGTAACCTCTGAGCTATGTCCCTTAGGTATTCTTAAGAGGCATCCAATAGTCTCACTCCTCAGCCCAATACCCCAGAGTCTCATAGAGGCGCAGGAGTTCGGTAAGAAATTCCAGGTGGCCAAACTCTGTTGGCAAATGAGTTTCAAGAAGCCTTTTAACTCAGAGCTGTTCTGATTTGGGGTTATAAGTAAAATATTTAGACCTAAACTGGGCATGGTGGTACACACCTTTAATCCCAGCACTCTAGAGGTAGAAGCAGGAGGATCTCTGAGTTTGAGGCCATCCTGGTCTATCTCTCAGAAACTTGCGCTAGCCAAGGCTACTCAGAGAAACCCAGTCTTGAAAAAGAAGATAGACCTATATAAATAACCCAATTTGTGTTCCATGCCGCAACAAAACTTAACACACAACTCGGGCTGTAGGACTCATTGGCTTCATGACCAGAGGGGGCGTTGTGAGAGGGTAAGAACAGCTCTGAGGCAGAAGACAGTGAGCCAGGGCTCAGCAGGGTTAGTCGTGGCTCGCCTGAGGCTGTCTGGCATTCTGCTTCAATGTCACTGGCTGCTGCACTCTCAGCTGTGCATCCTTTACTGTCCTCCCAAACTCACTCATGGGTGTGAGCACATGACTAAGAACTATCTGTTGGCACTTATGGCCTCAGTAAAGTTACCACTGGCCTTTCCAAATGATGTCACTAGTACACACACACTAGTGCCAAAGAAGGCCTGACGTGCATGTCCACACCATGACTCCACAGCAGTCAGAGGGCAGATGGAAGGATGAGCCCTGGGTCCCGGCCTGTGTTGACAATTCACTTGAGGATCCACCATGAGCAAAGGATGTCACCCCCTCCCCTCCCTTCCCTTGGGCTGGGTAAGGGGAACAACACTCACCTCTGAATACAACAAACCCTCAGGCTGTTCTTAGCCACTGTATTTCTCAGGGATGGTATCAAAGGTCAGAGGAAGAATGAGCTGGGCTTTTCTAGAAAAGTCCAATTATGCCAGAAAAGGCATCACGCTTGCATTGTGGCAGGCTTGCTCTCACTTCCCCATGGTAGGATCAAAGGTGGTACCTTGCCTCTCTGATCTCACCACATGATCAAGCCCACACTGCAACCCCACCCTGCATGGAGCCTGCTGGTGCTGCTGCCCAGGCGATGAGAGCAAGGCCAGGTACTTGGGAAGAAGTGAGGGGAAATCCTAGCTAACTGCCTGTCCAGGGCAGCAGAACCAAGCAGAAACCAGAGTAACTGCAGCCTGGAGCTTAAAGGAAGGGGCTAGCAAATGCCTCCCTGTGTAACCTGCCCACATCACCCCGTGAGGTACATCAGGCACAGGGGCTGGCCTTGCTCTACCTGGCAATCTCATAGAACACGCAGCCAGCACTCCACAGATCCATCTTGTATGTGTAGAACCCATCAGTGAGGAGACACTCTGGGGCCCGGTACCACCGGGTAGAGATGTACTCTGTGTAGGGCTGCTTGGAATAGACACTCCGGCAGGACCCAAAGTCCCCTAGCTTCAGGACATCTTGCTGCAAGGGAGAGAGAGCAGGGTTGACTCTCAATCTATACAGCCACTGTCACACAGACCATTTCAAACACACACTGTAAGAAAATCCTGGTGTCTAAGAGGCTCATAACACACAATGTGCAAGCTTTATAAACCTCTCAAACATGTCTCTAGTGGAAGAATGGAAAACATTTACAGCCTTGCATGTGTCCAGAAGGTGGCTAAGTGCAGCCCCAGTCACACACACCCTCCCACGGCAGCTCCAAGGCTGTCCGGTGCAGGCGGCACAGTTCTAGCCTCAGTGCACACAGGTTTCTTGCAGCCACATGGCTCGAGGGGACTCTTCTGATGGCAAGTCAACACATGTAGAGAACCCATACACGGGGCACTTTAAACTTGGGCAGCACAGGAGCCGTCAGGAGAGATCTCAAGCTTTAAAAATCTCAAATTTGGGGCTGGATGTGGTAGTGCACACCTTTTAATCCCAGCACTCGGGAGACGGGAGCCCTCGGATTGTGAGTTCGAGGCCAGCCTGCTCTACAAAGTGAGTCTAGGACAGCCAAGGCTAAACAGAGAAATCTTGTCTGGGGGGGGGGGGGATCTCAAATTCTCAAATTTGAAGGGTCTCCAAACTCTCCCTCTCCCATACTGACACTCAGCAAGGAGAGTGGTTATATGTAGGGATCAGCCATCTCTTGAGCAAAATATTGTAGTCTTCCAGGAGTAAAGTCAATAATGTTCACAAAATTTGCTGAAGCCAGCCCCCCCCCTTTTTTTTTTCCAAATATGAAGAACAAACCCAGGCCAGAGATGTATCCAATGCATCAGATTTTTTTTTTTTTTTTTTTTTTTGGTTTTTTGAGACAGGGTCTCTCTGTGTAGCCTTGGCTATCCTGGACTTGCTTTGTAGACCAGGCTGGCCTCAAACTCAAAGCGATCTGCCTGCCTCTGCCTCCCGAGTGCTGGGATTAAAGGCGTGCGCCACCACGCCCGGCTTCAATGCATCAGATTTTATATTCTGAGTCTGGAGAGACTGCTCAGTGTGTATTGCTCTTGCCTAGGGCCCAGGTTCAGGTCCCAGCTCCCACACAGCAGTTCACAACCACCTGTAACTCTAGTTCCAAGGGTCTTACAAATCTTGCCTCTTCTGTACCTATACTTCTGCATCTACCCACACTCAGAAAAAAATATGTATTTAAATAAAAATAAAACAAACCTAGAACAAATAAAACATTTAAAACTTTATATTCTACCTTTATTTTGATATCAAGTTTCTATATCAAGTTTTTACCTTTACTAGTATATTTTCTGGTTTTACATCTCTGTGAAATATCCCATTTCTGCATTGAGTATTAAAGAAAGAATGAAGAGAATGACTTGCACTTCACTGATCCAAAGTCTCCGCCTAGCGCAGGTCCCTGCACGCCGGCTGGGGAGCCGCCCCTCCCAGCTACCTGTGCATGTGGTCCAGTGATTTGCATAATTGGTACATGTAATGCATGATCTTTTTCTCTGATAATGGATGTCTTCTCCCTGTGCAGTCAAGGAAATGGGCCAAAATGTTTACCAATGCCACAGACAGACAGACACACACACAGACCCCTCCCTTTATGGAATAAACACAAACCCTTTGACTGTAAGTGTGTGAAAGCCTGTTAGGGAAGGCACACACATCTGTAATCCCAGCATTTAGAAGCTAGAGGCCAGAGAGTCAGGGGCTCAAGGCCATCTCCCACTACATGATGAGTTTGAGGCTAGCCTAAATGTCTTATGACCTTGGCTCAAAAAGACCCCTTCCTCTCTGGAAAACAAAAAAATTAAGTGTGGCGACTTAGGTTCCCCAATGGAAAACAACCTGAAGCGCTCGTAGGAAATATGGCGCATGCTCCTAAAGTGCCTTTAACTCTCAACCTTAGGTTAGCAGTTGGGGGGCACAGACATGGCACAGTGTGTGTACGTCAGCCAGGGAACAACCCATGGGACCCCGTTCTCTCCTTCCATCATGTGGGTCCCAGGAACTGGGTTCAGGTTGTTAGATTTGGTAAGAACCTTCACTTGCTGAGCCATCTCACCAGCTGCCATTTAAAATCTTACACACTGGCACAGTTTCAGCTAAAGTCACATACAGCACATGTTTACTCTAGTGAGAACAGTACTGAGTGCCAGTCAGGGGACCAAGGTCTGACTTGGAGCCTTCCAGGACAGTCCCTAAAGACTTAGGGTGCTCTCGAAATCATGAGGAGTCCTTTGAAAGCCTCCTATCTTCCTGGGCTATGTCTACTACACGGGAGTCACCATATATTTTGAGATGAGATAGCTCTACGTTGCCCAGGCTAATCCCTAACTTTAGGACTCAAGCAATCCTCTTGCCTCAGCTGAGAAGACAGGCATGCGCCCTGCTGCCCCCCTGGAGACCTTGTCAGGCCCAGCAGCTGTGTCAGGCCACAGCAGCTGACAATTCGGCTCAAGGTCCCTTCATACAGTGCCCTGCAGCAGTGCTCACAGTGGCCACTTCCCTATTTGACATCATTAGTTCAGAGTGTGTAGCAATTCTTAGCAAATTTATTCTTTTTCTCTGAACTGCTAAACAAGAATATTTATTTTATGTATAGACAATAGTTAGCTGGGCAGTAGTGGCACACTCCTTTAGACTCAGCACTCTGTGATTCAAAGGCAGGTGGATCTCTGTGAGTTCAAAACCAGTCTAGTCTACAGAGCAAGTTCCAGGACAGCCAGGGCTACACAGAGAAACTGTGTCTTAAGAAAACAAAAAACAAACAAAAAGAAAGAAAATACTTTATAGTCAAGCATGGTAGCACAGGCCTGGGATCCTATACTCAGGAGGCAGAGGTGCAAGAATCCAAGGCCAGCCTGGGCTATACAGTGAGTTTGAGGAGAGCCTAAGCTAAAGAAAACCTTGTCTCAAAAACAACAATACTGCCAGGTAGTGTGGTGCACACCTTTAATCCCAGCACTCGGGAGGCAGAGGCAGGTGGATCTATGTATAAGTTCAAGGCCAGCCTGGTCTACAAAATGAGTTCAGGACAGCCAGGGATACACAGAGAAACCCTGTCTCGAAAAACCAAAACCAACCAACCAAACAAACACAAAAACAAAAAACCCAACAATACCAAACAAACAGATTGGAAAATAGTTTAAGTCAGCTGAAGATGGTAACCTGGAACTGCAGTGTTCAGGAGGTAGAGACAAGGCTACCACAAGTTCAAGGCCGGCCTACACTATACAGCCTGAGCTCTATAGCAATACCGTGTTTCAAAATAACAGATAATAATTTAGTTTTAAGATCTCTAAGTGCAAGCTGGGCGTGGTGGTGCACACCTTTAATCCCAGCACTCGGGAGGCAGAGGCAGACGGATCGCTGTGAGTTCGAGGCCAGCCTGGTCTACAAAGTGAGTTCAGGATGGCCAAGGCTACACAGAGAAACCCTTGTCTCGAAAAACCAAAAAAAAAAAAAAAAAAGATCTCTAAGTGCACCTGACCGTGATGGTGCATGCCTTTAATCCCAGCACTTGGGACGCAGAAGCAGGTGGATCTCTGTGAGTTCGTGGTCAGTCTGGTATACAGAGTGAGTTCCAGGACAGGCAGAGCTACACAGAGAAATGCTGTTTAAAAAACAAAAACAAAAAACAGACAAGGGAAAAAAAGGCAAAGTCATACTGCACGCTGTAATAGTTGGCTTACACACGAACTACAGTATACACTGTAAACTGCAGAGGGGCTGTGAAGGAGATGGCTGGCCACTGGTCACTGACTGGACACTGGGGTGGGGACTGTTCTCCACACCTTATACATGTCATCTAAGCCTCAAGGCAACCTCCAGAGGGAGACACTCAGAGCTCTCCATGAGGACAGTGAAAGCACACTGCTGCACATGGACTCTGACCCACGCGCTATATTGTAACAAAGGAGATCTGAACCACTTTCCTAACCAACAGGAAGGCTGCAAACTCAGAACTGAGAATAAGCAACTGCTGGGCCCAGCCACAAACAAACAAACCCTGCAAGGCTCTGGGAATGTTGCAGAAGGAGAGGCTGGGATAGACTGCTGTGGAACGCTGTCTTGCAGGTACAGCAGAGCCCACAGCAGCTGGGACCACCTGTACCAGATTTCCCCTAGGCCGCCCATCAACATTCTGTTACAGAGGCACGGAACACATGGCCCACCCTCCCCACCCTCCCTCAGGACCTTTTCTTCAGTGGTGTATCTTCTGGTAAGGTGCCCATGCTCCTGTAGTTGACCTCTCACCCATGCCCCATAAGCAACCCTAAACTCAGCAGGCTCACACGCAGGAAGAAATAAGCACAGCCATGATACACGTACATACTTGCAAGCAAACATTCATATACATAAAACAAAAACAAATATTTTCTTAAAAGATGTGACAGTAGCCAGGAGTGGTGGTTTACACCTGTGATCCCAGCACTCGGGAGGCAGAGGCAGGTTGATCACTGTGAGTTCGAGGCCAGCCTGGGCTACAGAGTGAGTCCAGGACAGTCAAGGCTACACAGAGAAACCCTGTCTTTAAAAAAAAAAAAAAGGACATGAGAGTACAAGAGGAGCTAGTTGGAAACAGGAATGGGGTTAGTAAGAGTGAGGGACGGACACAGATGACCAAATAAAGTGAAAAGCATAGGAGACATGTATGAGTATTGTCAATGAAAGCCACCATCACACATAATCAATACAAGCCAATTAAAAAACACATAAACACTGAAAAAAAACCATAAACTCTAATAGGATGGTGTCATCAGACCAGAAAAAATATTTCCATGACAAGTGCTGCCTCATCCACATTCTGAATGGCAGAGACTGATGGTCAGGGAAACAAAGATGTCAGTCATTCTGAGAAAATACTAGAGACGCTGTAACAAAGACAGCTAGCTAACAGGGCTGGAGGGAGGGCTCAGTGGCTGAGCTAGACAGTGCCCTAGCAGAGGACCACAGCTCAGTTCCCAGCACCAGGTGAGGAGGCTCACGACAGCCTCAGGCTCCAGCTTCACTCCAGGGGTCAGATGCTCTCTTCTGGCCTCCAAGGGAACCCGCACACATGTGGCTCATGTGCGTGCGTGCGTGCGTGCGTGCGTGCGTACGCGCGCGCACGCGCACACACACACACACAAATTTTTCTTTAAGTTGCATGTGTATGTGTGTGTGGTTTTTTTGAGACAGGCTTTCTCTGCATAGCCTTGGCTGTTCTAGAACCAGCTCTGTAGACCAGTCTGGCCTCAGACTCAGAGATCTGCCTGCCTCTGCCTCCTGAGTGCTGGGATTAAAGGGGTGAGCCACCACCACCTGGCACAAAAAAGTATTTTAAAAAAGCATAGCTAGTATCTATTTTCCTTATTATATATGTATAGATGTGATAAAGGAAAAATGGAAGGAATCTCTTAATAAAAGTAGAAATAAACCTACTAAATGCTGATGCCGAACTGGCAACAGCTCCCTCCTTCCTGCTGGTACATAGGGATCAGGTCTGATAAAGCAGTGTTTGCACAACAGCTCTGCTGCCTGTTGCTGAGCCACATAGATGCTGTTCTCTGTGAGATGGATGCAATGTTTCTTTACAGTACTCCAACTCTGTTCTGTTTTCCCCTGCTTGTTTCATTCTCCTATATCATGGGCTCATTTTGGTATGTCTGTTCCACCTACAGCCCTTGAAAGTTACAATCCTAGAGTGAGATCGTCCTGCCACTAACCAGGGGAAGCTGGTCTTTGAAAAGGCATTCTGAGCCAGCCTCTTTCTCTAAAAATAATGCAAACCCACGGGCTCAGAGTTGAGGAATCTAAGCATTCAGAGGAGGAAGGGCCAGGCTGGGAGTAAAGGCAACCAGTGCCCTTGGTTTTGCTTCCTAGAGACCTGACTAGACTTCTTCCCAGAGGCTCTCTCTCTATCTATCAGGATGTGATCTCCATATAAGGCAATCCTGTGTCTTCTATATTACTACCTCTAGAAGGATACCCTCATTACGCCTTTGACTCTGCCATAGACAGATCACGGTAAGCCTGGGCGTCTCCAATTCTCATCAGCCCTGCCTCCCCTGAACTTGCTGGACAAAGGAAAACAGCAACCATACACCTTCTTCGAGTTATTTCTGCAATAAGACTACATGCATCTTGAATGTCAAAACCCACACCTACAATGCTGAGTCTACACCTTCTCAGAGTCTCATCCACCCCAGACCTTGCACTTGGTATATGTGACAACTCACTAAAGTAAGCATGACCTTACCCCTTAGCTCCCTGCTTGCTCTTTAGAGAAGTGCTACTGGGTGCTCTAATGGCCAGAGGAAGCAGTCACTGAAGTCATGTGACCAGCTATTTGAAGCAAACATTTTAGTGGCTAAGAACTCTGAATAAGTCTGCATCTCAAAAAAAAAAAAAAAAAAAAAAAAAAGTCTGCATCTCAGAAGCAAACAATCAGGAATACTCACTGGCAGCTCTGGACGGGCCAGGGTGTAGAGCTGGGTTTCACAGACTTGAGACCAGTGCCAGCTCTGTCCTACCTAAAGAGCTTCCCCCTGGATACTGCCTAATCCTTCATGCCTCAGTTAGCTCATCTGTAGAGGTGACATTACAGGGCCAATGGCAGCTTGTTCCTCAGCAGCATTCATGTGCTTAAGAACATGGACTTTGGAGCCCGGCTTTAGTTCAAGTCCAGTTCTACTACTTAGCAGGTAGACAGCCTTGGGCAAGTTACTTCTTTCTCTATGCTTTCATTATTATTTCTTCTTTCTGTCTTCTTCCTCCTCCTTCCTCCTCCTCCTCCTTTTGAGACAAGGTTTCTCTGTGCAGCCTTGGCTGTCCTGGACTCACTCTGGAGACCAGGCTGGCCTCCAAGTCACAGCAATCCACCTGTTTCTGCCTTCCGATTGCTGGGATTAAAGGCCTGCACCACCACAGCCCAGCAATTTCCTCATTTTTAAAATGGGGATACAAATAGCAGGCTTGTAGGGGATGGTGGGTAAGTTAATGTATTTCTGTAAGTTTTAAGAATAGCACCTAAGGCTGGGCATGGTGGCACACGCCTTTAATCCCAGCACTCAGGAGGCAGAGGCAGGTGGATTGCTGTGAGTTTGAGGCCAGCTGGTCTAGAAAGTGAGTCTATGAAAAAAAAGAAAAGAAAAGAAAAGAAAGAAAGTGAGTCTATGACAGCCAAGGCTACAGAGAAACCTTGTTTTCAAAAACAAAAACAAAAACAAAAGCAAAAGAATAGCAGGGGCTGGAGAGATGGTTCAGAGGTTAAGAGCACTGTCTGCTCTTCCAGAGGTCCTGAGTTCAATTCCCAGCAACCACATGGTGGCTCATAACCATCTATAATGAGATCTGGTGCCCTCTTCTGGCAGGCTGGCACCCGTGCAGGCAGAACATTGTATACATAATAAATAAATCTTAAAAAAAAAAAAAAAAAAAAAGGACAGTACCTGAGCCATAGCCAAGCATGATGGCACAGGCCTTTAAACTCAGCACTGGGATGCAGAGGACAATGGATCTCTGTGAACTCCAGGCCAGCCTGGTCTACAGAGTGAGTTCCAAGGCAGCTAGGGCTACACAGAGAAACCCTGTTTCAAAAAACCAAAACCAAAAAACAAACAAACAAACAAACAAACAAAAGAACAGCACCTGAGCCAGGCGTGGTGGCGCACGCCTTTAATCCCAGCACTCGGGAGGCAGAGGCAGGCGGATCGCTGTGAGTTCGAGGCCAGCCTGGTCTACAAAGTGAGTCCAGGACAGCCAAGGCTACAGAGAGACCCTGTCTCGAAAAACCAAAAAAAAAAAAAAAAAAAAAAGAACAGCACCTGAGGCTGGGTGCAGTAGCACATGCCTATAATCTCAGCACTCTGGGAGGCAGAGGCAGAGACAGAGACAGAGGCAGGCAGATTTCTGTGAGTTGAAGGCCAGTCTGGTCTACAAAAGTGAGTCCAGGATACAAGAGACTATACAGAGAAACCCTGCCTTGAAAAACCAACCAACCAAACAAACAAAAATAGCACCTGGGTAGTATGAACAGCCATGGGTGGTCAGCTGTAGCAGCAGCCTGCATATCATCAATTCTAAGCATCTGCCCACATGTGTTACTAAATCTGGGATCATGGTGTGTATTGCAATAGTAAGTGCCTTGTAAATCCTGCGAGCTACTTTCTCCTGACTTTAACATCTAGGGTGCCTGCTATGACTGGCGAAAACTCAGACAACAGAACCCCTGCCCTGTGAAAGATACTCAACATTCATGTTAAAGGCCACAGACTTCTATCAAGCATTTGCATAAAAGGGCTTATCATTGTAAATCTGTATCCCTTGGAGTTTAGAAGCAACTTACAAAGACTGTGAGCTAAGCTTAATACTGTAACCACTGGCCACTGGTGGCCTAGGCCTTTAACTCCAGCACCCAGCACTTGAGAGGCAGAGGCAGTTAGATCTCTGAGTTCAAGGCCAGCCTAGTGTATAGAGGGATAGCCAGGGCTACACAGAGAAAGAGAGAGGAGAGAGAGTGTGTGTATGTGTGTGTGTGTGTGTGAGAGAGAGAGAGAGAGAAACAGACAGACAGAGAGACACACAGAGACAGACAGAAAGAGACAGAGACAGAAAGAAGACAGAGAGACCGAGAGAATGTAAGCAGCAGCAGCACGCAGAACCCCTGCCCTGGTCATGACCAGCCTGTAAACACCACTGGCTCCTTCCCCATTTTGGAAGTCCTGCAGGCTAATGAAACACCACTTTCTTCCTACTATTTTGCTGTAGGTTAACACCTTTGACAAGAGGATCATGGGAATAACAGTGGCCAGCTTTACCTTTGGGGAACCTGAAGGCCATTTTGTTAAAATCACTGCCTCTTCATTTGGGCCTGTCACAGTGTCTGGGGTTGAGAACTTCACCTTCAGACGATACCATGTACTCACTTCTGAACTTGGGCCATGAAGCTTAATTATCTGTGCACTTCTGACTGCTCCACCCCAAGAGTTTCTGCCTTACAATAACCCCAGGTCCTATGAAAAGATCTGAGGACTCGGGTGTCCATCAGACTTGGCCACCTGGAGAATAAACTGCTTTTGCAAAACTTTCAGTGACTGGCACCCTGCACAGCAGGCGGATAAAATATGCCTGCTTGGACAGCTGTCAACAGTGAGTGTGTTGTTCTAACTATGCCTTTTAGTCTCTGTAGGTAAATATAAAAAGAAATGCTTCCGTTTCTTCAATTATATGATCCCCCAGCTTCTGGGAATTAAAGATACTATTTTCTTAAGACAGGGTTTCTCTGTGTAGCCTGGGCTGTCCTGGACTCACTTTGTAGCAATCCACCGGCCTCTGCCTCCTGAGTGCTGGGATTAAAGGTGTGCTCCACCACTGCCAGGCTAAAGATACTGTTTTCTAAACAAAGTTTTTTCAAATGTCTAAACACACAGCAACACAGACGATTCTCTTTCCCTTGAGTACAAAGTGTAACTACATCACACCCTGGCAAGCAAAGTAAGGTTTCTAGCATTAAGTGTGAATCCTTCAGACACAGAGAGAACTGTTGCTAAACAACCAAAGGAAGTGATGTGCAGGCTCCCTTCTGATTTTGTTTTTGAGGTATGGTCTCACTACGCAGCAAAGGACTTGCTGACTTCTGGATTCCAGTCCTGCTTCAGCCACCTGTATCCTGGGACTGCAGGTGTGAGCTGCCACATCTGGCCTACACAGATTCTTTAAAATGAAAATGCTGGAGGTGGGTATTGTTAGGTGGCCTCAGTTGTTTGAGGTGATGGTTTAAGTCATCTCTGATGCTTTCACCAGTGCCACTACAAGTAAGATGGTGTTCACATGACTCTACAGAAATTGTTTCTTCCTTTTTCATTTCTTTCTTTCTGCTTTATTTTACTTTTTTCCGTACTAGGGATTGATCCCAAGGCCTTTCACATGCTAGACAAGTATTCTACCACTGATACTTTTTTCTATAACATTTTGAGACAGTCTTGCAACTTAGCCAAGGTTCCTTCCTCAATCTCTCAAGAAGCCTGGATTACAGGTTGTGGTCCACCAGGCCTGGCAGCTGTTTTGCTTGGTTCTGTTTTTCATTTGTCTTTGAGGTATCATGTGCTCTGTAAGACAGATTATCTCCTATAATGCTCTCTTAGCTGAATTTTATCATGACATCTAACATAATCTTAAAGTCAGACTCTCCAGGACATGTGCTCAATGAAGGCCAAAGCTCTGCATCCTGGCACCCTCAGGTCCCTCTGCAAGTATCCGAGGCCGTAACAGGTCATCCCAGGCAAGCGAGCTTTCCTGACCAGTGTTTTTTACACTGCTCAGAGGGAAGGAACGAGGTGCATCCTGGAATCTGAGATGTGTCAGGCTCCAAATGCAAAGAGGGAGGATCCTTCATCATGAGAGGCCAGGGAAAGCCTGGGTTTCTGGGTTTCTGCTGAGCAAAGAGGCGTGGGGATTGTGAAACACAGAACCCTCAGAGTGTAGCCTTGTGAGGAGGGCTTGCCTTCAGCATGAGCCTCACCCAAGTCACAGGGTCTCCTAGAAAGCTGAGGCTTCAGCCGTCCCTAAGAGGTGGTCAGAACAATGCCTTGCATGCCACTGCAGCAGCCTTGTACCCCACACTACTGTCGCTACTACAGCTGCCAGAGCACTGCCATCACTACCAGACATATGTCACTACAAACATTTGTCCCAAGATCATCTCAGGTTACCTTTCAAAACACTCTACCTACCTCGTAATAGCTCATAAATATTCATGTCCATAAGTTCACATATTAGTGCAAGAGAACCAGACTTTCTGTCACTGCAGAAGAAAGCAGGTTTTAAATACTTTTTCTTGCCTTAATCAGAAAACATAGTCAAGTCTCTTAATATGCATTTGTACACTTTTCTGGTCAATGAGGCATTCCCATAAGAAACTATTATGGCCATAATATTATTAAAACAGCACAGACTTTGACTTTAAAATCAACATTTAAGCTAAAATTAATCCAAAATAATATTAAAACTCTAAAGCAAAGCTATAAAACCACCTTTAAAAAAGGTATTTCCCAAGAAGAAACTTGATACCCTGTGAGCATATAAAGGGGGTTGGAAGTCCCCTTCAGTCATAGTCATAGGGGAGGGGAGTAAGGGCAAAATGGCAGGGAGGGAGGAATGGGAGGATACAAGGGATGGGATAACCATTGAGAGGTAATATGAATAAATTAATAAAAAAAGAAAAAAAAGGTATTTCATGAAAATAGAACATCAATTACTAGCAGAAAGAAAAAAAGAGCCTGAAAGTTGGTTAACAAAACAACAGGGAATGAATTAGCTTATGCTTTGTGGCAGATGCTCAGTTTCTCATTTGTTTGTTTTGCTTTTTGAGACAAGGTCTCTCCATTATGTAGCTTTGGCTGTCCTGGAACTCCCTCTGTATACCAGGTTGGCCTTGAACTCATGGAGACCCACCTGCCTCTGCCTCCCAAGTACTGGGACTACAGGTGTATGCCACCACATCCGGCTGTGTGTTTAGTTTGGAATGACCTATGTTACTCCACTGTAATCAGGATAACTTACAATAGGGGCAAGAACAAAACAAAAACAAAAAACAGAGGAGAGAAGAAAACAAGTGTTGTCACTCACATGAGGTCCAGGTCTGACACTGATTGGGTCAGAGGCCCTGGACCACCAACAAGCTTCTCCTGCTTTTACTCAGACCGTAAGCAGGGAAACTACACTGCCCTGTGTGCTGCCCTGTGCCCCTCCCATCACCTATGCAGCCTGTCCTGGCTCACAGACCCTGGGACTGAGCACATTATAATTGAATGCTGGCCTGTCACATGTGGCAGAGCTGACTTCCAAGAGTAATGCAGGTCAAGAGGCCACACAGCCATGACAAGACGTATCATTTTGATTTTAAACTCTGTTGTCCTGTGATTGACATCTATTATACTATAGTTGGCAGGTGAGTTCTTTCAAGAATTTGATAGGCCAGGCTTCCCGAAAGCTACAGCATGACTTCTACACCTAGGGACACCTTCTCAGACTAGCAAAGCAGCACCAACCCACTGAATGGCAGGTCTTGCAGCCTAACTTCCCAGCCCACTGAGTTTAGAAGCACAATACAAATAAAGGTTAAAAAAAAAAAAAAATCAGTAGACAGCAGGGTCAGGGGCCCCAGGACTGTGCTCATGCTCTGCCTTCCTGATTGACAGCTACGGGCTGTGCTTTCATGAGAAAGTAATTCAGAGCAAGGCATGGAGACCTGACTGACCTACAGGAACCAATCCTTAAGGACACAGCCTTGGCAAACACGGGAACACCAAAATGAAGGCATTTTCTTATTAGGAATGAGACACAATTCACCTAAATAAAAATCTGAAGTAAGATGAAGTGTAACTGTCACGCTCTCAGCTACAAAGTAAATAACCATGATAAAAAGAAATTTAACCTTCAGTATCAAGTTTTTGGCTTTAGATAACTTTGAAAGTTCAAATATACTTACAAAACCACATCATGCAAGGTAAGAATGTTTGGGTGTGGGTTCAGGCGCCTCAGTGCTTGTATCTCTCGCAGATTGTTCACTTGCTCAATACTATTATGTAGGCAAAAATGTACAACCAATTTACAATTAGGTCAACTATAAAATCAGAGTTATGAAATCATTTATTTTCCATTATCAAAATGTAAAACCTCATTCATTTGTATTTCAGGTAGTTAATCAAGTTTTCTTTTTCCCATCAGAAACTGAAATTAAGCATAAATTCAACATACACCTTCATTATCTTACAAAGTTCAAGTTTTTGTTTGTTTGTTTTTGTCTTGTTTTATTATTTTTAATGTCTATTTTGTTTTTTTGAAATCAGATATGTGCTAGGCATGAGACTAATATGAGAGACATCCCAGCCCTAAAATCAAGGCTTTTATCATTTAGGACATACAGTACAAGTTTTGTCATTGAGTCAGCCTTGGTGGTACACGCCTTTAATCCCAGGACTTGGGAGGCAGAGGCAGGTGGATCACTGTGAGTTCGAGGCCAGCCTGGTCTACAAAATGAGTCCAGGATAGCCAAGGCTACACAGAGAAACCTTGCCTCAGAAAAAAAAGAAAGAAAAAAAGAAAGAAAAAAAGGAAAAATAAGTCTTGTCATTTAGTATCACAAAAGGATTTTTGGTTGTTTCTTTTACATAGTAAAAACACAGAAACATATAAAATTCTAATTAAATGTATTAAAAAGGTTTATTAGTAATTAATGCTAATAAATAAAATTTACTAATCAATTTATGAGAATTAGCCAACCAAACAAGGTGCGTACTAGCTGAAAGTCAGTGTTTGAAAGTTCTGGGGACACACCATTCTCCCTATCATGGTGAGAGCCTGTGCTTTCCTGGCATTCCATTACCTAGTGACAGGTGAGTCTACACCAAGCTTCCCGTAATGAAGGCCACTGTGCCTCACACCACTCATACCTCACAGCCCACCTAAACCAGTGCACGGGCGTGAGGCTGGCTGTGGCTACCCTCTACAGAAGAGCTCCTTCAAGAGACCATGCCGTGAGGAGCCATTGGGTCACACCTAGCCAAATGGCCCAACGTCTCAGAGACTTCCATCTCTGAGATGCCAAAAGAAACTAGGGAATCTATCTTCCTGTCAGCTGGCTGAGTTCTGTTCTACCCACTTCTCCTGTGTGGTCCAGCGTGGTCCAAGAGGCTATACCTAATAGCACGTGAGTACAGTTCTGCTTTTTCCTCTGAAATAAGTATGTTGAGCCATGAAAGATGCTACCCAGAAAAAGACCCAGGACCCTGGGCAAAGTCCTACAACTAGCAAGATCGCACAGCGAGGTGCAAGCTGGAAGGCTGAGCAGTAGTTGCTCTCCCACGAGCCAACAGTGGAAGCCACTAGACTCTAAGAGTACTTTTGACTGCCTTTCCCCGTTTCCTCCCCGGCCCATCACAGTACCCAGAGTGTTAGCAACATGTGGTCCAAGACAACATCTAGAAAAAGCAGAGGCCACACTCTGGAGCCAGGCTGAACTGGCACAGCCCTTAGGTACATCAGGATGTGAGGAGAGGGCCAGGCAGTGCACAGGAGGCGCCGAGCAGCAGCTGCTCAGCCCCTGCATGGAAGCAGTCAACGTTTGAACTGCAGTAGCTGCACTGGTTCACTCAGGATTTGTGTGCTTTTATACGTGCTCACTGGTCCCCGGCTGAGTACCTCCTGCTCACCAACATCCTCTGCCATAGCAAAAGTGCCCCAAGAAATGCTTTTAAAACACAAGCTTCCCACAATGTATTCTACACAACTGGACTTATCCGGGAAATGTTTTGTTAGTATTGTTATCACATTTATCATATGTGTGTGTGTGTGTGTGTGTGTGTGTGTGTGTGTGTGTTTACATGCATGAGCACGTGTACATGCACCTCTGCTATGTACAGTTAACTTGAAGGAATCACTTCCCTCCTTCTACCATGACTTCCAGTGACTGAACTCAGGTCATCAGGCTTGGCAGCAAGCACCTTTACAAACTGAGCCACTTCCAAAACGCTTAAGAAACAGGCCTAACCTAGTCTATCCTAGAAGGCAAGAGTTTAAAGTTGATATTAAAAGTTCCCCAAAACCTTATAAAATAAAGAAAGCAAGTAGGTATGATGATGCGTACCTAAATCCCAGTACTTGGAATGTGGAGGCAGAAGGATCAGGAGTTCCCAGTGAACCTAAGCTACACAGTGAGTTCAGCTACTTATGGGGTACATGAGGCCCTGTCAGAAGAAGATGGAGAAAGAAGAGGAGGAAGAGGAGGAAGGGGAAGGAAAGGAAGTAGCTTACCTTTAATATGTTCTGAACTTTTTAGTCCCAGAATCCTTACACACAATCTAGGCACCATCCTGTAGAAGGGGGTTCCATCCACGTACAGTGGCGCACGCCTTTAATCCCAGCACTCAGGAGGCAGAGGCAGGCACATCTCTGAGTTCCAGGCCAGCCTGGTCTATACAGTGCATTCAAGACCAATCAAGGCTACACAGTGAGACCCTGTCTTAAAACCAAAACAAAATAACAACTGGGATCCCAAAGAACACCCATCCAGACCACTCTGAGGGACACAAGGCATTACATTTTTGGTGGGGAGGGGAAGGTAAATAAAGGAATTAAGGTGAAAGGAAGGAACAAAAGAACTGTGTAGAAGCTTTCTTTGTCAAGCTCATACTACTGATGGACACACACCCATCAACCCTTCCCATGATCCCAGGGGAAGGAAGCACTCCGGCTCTTTGGTTACGATGTTGTGGTGGTGCCGTGTTATGGGAGGGCATTTTCATGCAAGCACGTAACGTACTTACCTGTAACACCCACACCTCTACAGCCACCCTGTTCTCTACTCCCTCACCTGAGTGAGTCCCCTAGATGGTTTCTTTTCTACTTTGGTGTTACATATAATTGAAGACATCTAAATAAATCTAGAAGCCACAAATGAGAAAAACAGGTCATGTTTGTCTTTCTGAGGCACTAACTTACTTTGCTTGTTACGATTGTCTCCAAGTGCACCTATGTCCTCCTGTAAATGACACTTTGCTGTTCTTCATGGCTGGCTGGAAACACTCCCTCATGTCTATGAACTATATCTTCTTCCTCCACTACTCTGCTGTGGACGACACGAACCCTGACTCCCCAGCTTAGCTCTTGTGAGTAGAGCTGTGGGAAATCCTGGTGTATGAGCGTCTCTGTGACACGTCCACTTGCAGCCCTTCAGTACACCTAGACAGCGTGTAACTGTTGTCATATGGTAGATGTGCGTTTAGTTTACTTGTGGGGCTTTGTTGTTGTTGGCTTACTTATTCAATTGTTTTTCTTTTTGGTTTTTTGTTTTGGTTTTTCAAGACAGGGTTTCTTTGTGCAGCCTTGGCTGTCCTACACTTGCTTTGTAGACCAGGCCGGCTTCAAACTCACAGAGATCCGCTTGCCTCTGTTTCCCGAGTGCTGGGATTACAGGCGTGCAGACCCACCATGCCTGGCTGCAGAATTCACTTTTGTCTGCATCATTGCTAGCATATATTTCATTATTTCTTTCTTTTTTTTTTTTTTTTTTTTTTTTTTGTTTGTTTTTTTGCTTGCTGGAGAGCAGGTCTTACTATGCAGCCCTGGCTGGCCTGGAATTCAGTATGTAGACCAGGCTGACCTAGAATCAGAGATCTTCCTGCCTCTGCCTCCAGAGTGCTAGCATTAAGGCAAGTGTTACCATGCCTAGATAAGGTAGTTTTTTGTTTGTTTCTGTGGTTTTATCATGAGTGCACTATGTTCATAAATTGCTAAGGTAAGAATTCTTGGAGTTGGGGATGCTGTTCAGTTGGTGGAGTGGCTGCCTAGCAAGGCCCCAACTTCAGTGCCTGCCATCACAAGAACCCATTCAATTTACAAAATTATTATCTCCCTTTTCTTTGTTTTTTTCACTTATTCCAAGAAAATAAAGGTTTGTCAATGCAAAATAAAATAAAAGATTGTCTATTCTGATGTCAAATGTGAACACTCATGGCCCAGGAACACCGACACAGTTTGGCTGAAATACCATGTCCCAATGTGGTAATAGTTTCCTGAAGTTTTTTTTTTTTCCTCCTGTGCAGCCTTGGTTGTCCTGGACTCACTTTATAGACCAAGCTGGCCTTGGACTCACAGCAATCCACCTGCCTCTGCCTTACAGTGTTGGGATTAAGGGCGTGAGCCACCACACCCAGGTTTCCTGAAGTTCTTATAGCAAGAGAACAAAAGAAAAAAAATTTTTTTTGGTTTTTCGAGACAGGGGTTTTCTGTATAGCCCGTGCTGTCCTGGACTTTGTAGACCAGGCTGCCTCTGCCTCCCAAGTGCTGAGATTAAAGGCTGCACCACTACATCTGTCTCCAAGAAATCTTTTAACCAATTTTAAAATACATTAGTACCAGGCGGTGGTGGTGCACGTCTTTAATCCCAGCACTTGGGAAGCAGAGGCAGGTGGATCACTGTGAATTCGAGGCCAGCCTGGTCTACAAAGTGAGTCCAGGAAAGCAAAGGCTACACAGAGAAACCCTGTCTCGAGAAAACAAAACAAAAACAAAACAAAATAAAAATACATTAGTGAAAAGATGGCTAACACCTACATCAGGTGGTTGGTTCACAGCCACCTGCAACCCCAGCTCCAGAGGATCTGGCCCCTTTTCTGGCCTCCAAAAGCACCTGCACACATGTGATACTGTGCAAGAGTGCTCATCCACAACACGGCTGCTCTGGCAAGAGATCACATCCAAAGACCTTCTAGGTCTTCGTGATCCGGCTGGAACACAGTCACACCTTTAATCCAGGAGTCAGAGGCAAGCAGATCTGAGTTCAAGGCCAGCCTGCTATAGAGCAAGTATCAGGTAAAGAAAAACGTAGGTCCAGGTGTGGTGATACATGCCTTTAACCTCAAATAATGAAGGTAAAGTTAGTTTGTGTAGAAGGAAGCACCCATGTTTGAAAGTGCTGTCTAATTGAGTGCAGAAAAAGTGACAAATCAGTGAAGATTTGACAGAATAGGATTCACCCAACTCTCATGATAAGAAGAGGAAAGGGAAGCTACTTAAGAGGCAGTTTTACAGAGAGAAGAGGCAGTTCTACCGGGACAGTAATAGAGAGATAGGTTGTAGAGGGAGAACTCAGGTGAAGATAGAATGAGCCAGAAGACTTGAGCAGATTGCTGAGTTAGTTTGAGGTGAGGCCAAGCAGAGCAACTCCGGGCCAAGAGAGAAGCCAGATTGAATAAGTCAGCTGGGAGAAGATTTTGAGCAAGAACAGCTGAACTGAACTAAGAGCTGAGAGCTCAGAAAGAACAAGTAGGGGTGAGCTTACTAAGCAGTAAGTCTCAGAGGCTGAAAACATTCTAGGTTTAGGCTAGATTGTACAGAGAGTAGAAGCTTCCAGGACTAGACCTAGGATACCAGACAGAGACAGTAATCCTCTGAGACAACAATTGAGACAGGCAAATGTAAGACACTTTTAAATGATACACACACACACCCAGGCACACATACATACACATAAAATAAAAACACTAGTGGAAACATCAGGTAGGCAGGCCACAGCAAAGCAAAGGGATCTCTGCAACAGTTGCTATCTGATGAAATTCTTACTTTGGTTGGTGGAAGCTAGTCTTTTATTGCAAAAAGGATTTTTCCTAATTGTAAAAGGGATGTTTGCCTAAATGAAAAGATGGGTAACAATGCTACTGAGGAGGCTAACAAGTACCTGGCATGGTGGCTCACACCTTATCCCAGCACTCGGGAGGCAGAGGCAAGTCACCTGCTGTGAGTTCAAGGCCAGCCTGGTCTACAAATCTAGTCCAGGATAGCCAAGGCTACACAGAGAAACCCTGTCTTGAACCAGGTTAATAACCATTTGTAACTCCAGTTCCAGGACACCCAATGCCCTCTTCTAGCCTCTATAGTTGCCAGGCACACACAAATTCAGACATACATACAAGCAAAACACTCCCACACATAAACAAAATGACAACAACAATAACCACAACCACAACAACACAATAATAATTATAGGGGATGAAGAGACGGCTAAGAGCACTTGCTACTCTTGCAGAGGACTGGGGCTCAGTTTCCAGCACCCACATGGTGGTTCACAACTATCCATAACTCTAGTCCAGGGGATCTGACAGTCTCTTCTGATCTCTGCAGGTGCACACCCGTGCATCCAGGCAAACACTCACACACACAGAGTAAGTCTTACTGTATAAGAAGAACAATAAAAACCAAGAGAAGAAAAGACTCTGCTTCAAACAGGGAAGTTACCCAATTTCCCCGTAATTTCTTTGCATGTTTAAAACAGTAATTTCTTTGATATAAAAACAAAACCATTGGGCTTAAACCCTCTTACTGCAACATTTCTTGGTTACAGTGAGATCAACAATTATTCCATACACAAAAACTTCTGAGTCCTTGGTGTGATGCTCCCTGAGAAACCGACAACTCCAAGACTTTCCGAAGCTGCTGTGTGGGACACAACCACAGCATAAGAACTCTCACCCAGGACATCTTAGCAATTAAGAGCACCAACTGCCCTTCCAGAGCAAGGCATGGAAGCCAACAACTGTCACTAGTTCCAGCTCCAAGGGTATCCAGTGTCCCTTTCTGACCTCTATGGGCACTGCATGCACATGGTACACAGGCATACATACAGGCAAAATACTCACATACACAAAATAAAAATGTTAAAAAAGTATATAAAAGAGAAGCATCACCCATAAGAAACTACAATTCCCCAGCACTTGGGAGGCAGACGCAGGCGGGTCGCTGTGAGTTTGAGGCTAGCCTGGTCTACAAAGTGAGTCAAGGACAGCCACGGCTACACAGAGAAACCCTGTCTCGAAAAACCGAAAAAGAAAAACTTAAAAATAAAAGAACAGCCTGGCATGGTGGCGCACGCCTTTAATTCCAGCACTCAGGAGGCAGAGGCAGGCGGATCGCTGTGAGTTCGAGACTAGCCTGGTTTACAAAGTGAGTCCAGGACAGCCAAGGCTACACAGAGAAACCCTGTCTTAAAAAACAAAAAGAGCAAAACAAAAACAACAACAACAAAAACAAAAAACAAAAAAAACCCACCATACACATTCTGTGCAAAGTACAACACACTTTTACAACACATGTTCTATATGTGTTAGTCACTGCTGCAAACTTGGACAAGAGAAAACCCCAGTATGTTAAACACATGAGCTATCTGAGGCCACCTGGTTCTATCTTACACACTCTTAAGTGAATACAAGCTTCCTACTAATGCTGAGATGCCTGACTGACTCCAGCCTGTGTCTGTCTACTCGGTCTTGGACGGGCCTGGTCACGTACCTTTCAAAGTGCTGTTTCATTTGTTTACATGCATAGTAGTTTCCGTCTCTTAGGCTCTGCATCTTCATAACTTCAGAAAATGTTCCTTCTCCTATCTTGCCAATTGCTTTGTAGTCTATAAGTAGAAATAAAGTTTAATTATGTATGTATTTCATATGTACCTCCCCATAACATTCTATCTGTGCAAATCACAACACACTGTGCACCAGTTCTAATTCTTTTCAGTCCCAGACCTAAGCACCACCTCCTGCTTTTTAAAAATTAAATTAATTAATTAATTAATTAATTTATTCACTTTATATCCTGAATGCAGCCTCCTTCCTCCTCTCTTCCTGGCCCCACCCTCCCACCCTCTTCCTCCTCTCCCCTTCCCCTTCTCAGAAAAGAGGACCCCCCAACCTGCCTCCCCCCAGCACACATTAAGCCACATCAGGACTAAACGCATCCTCTTCCACCGAGGCTCAGCAAGGCAGCCTAGCTAAAGGAGGTGATTCTAAAGCAGGCAAAGGAGTCCATGTCAGAGACAGCCCCACTCTAATTGCTAGGGGATGCTCATGAAGACCAAGCGGCCCATCAGCTACACACGTGTAGGAGACACAGGTCCACTCAATGCATGCTCTTTGGTGATTCAGCCCCACCTCCTGCTCTACTGTGTCTGCTCTCCCTGAATAGGAGGAATGGCATCACTCTACCCCTCCAGAGGTGAGAGGCTTCTAAATGGCTCTGGCAGGAGTGGGAGGATGTGGCACTGGGCAGATGTCACAGCATCTGAGCAGTCTTCCGAAGCTCACTGTCCTGGGTCCTGCAGAATACCCAGCCCACATGCAGCCATTCCTTGGCACCCTTAGATGGTCTAATTTTCTGAAAGCTGCCAGCAGCTGCCCCTGGTTTTGCTGCTACCACCACTGTTAAGCCACCCTTAGCCTTCAGACCCAGGTTGCATCCACACAAAGCATCCTTCACCCGGGGCAGCCCTGAATCCTTATCACTCCTGCAGGAAGCATGCTTGCATTCTTTTTCTGTTTGTTTTCAGAGACAGGGTCTCTTTATGCATCACTGGCCGTCCTAGAATTCACTATGTAGACCAGGCTGGCCTCAAACTCACAGAGATCTATCTGCCTGTCTCTGCCTCCTGAGTGCTGGGATTAAAGGTTTGCACCATCAGATCTAGCTTGAAATTCTTATTGTTGCTTCTGCTGCTCTTTCCTTTGTTTAAATAATTGGGGGGGGGGGGAGTTGAGACAGAGTCTCTCTGGCTATCCTGAAACTCACTCTGTAGACCAGACTGCCCTAGAACTCAGAGATCCACCTGCCCTTGCCTCCCCAATGCCGAGATTAAAGGTGTGCGGCACCACCGCCTAGCTGTTTAAATCATTTTATGTTATATGTAAGGGTGTTTTGTCTGTATGTTTTGTCTATTTACCAAATGCTTGCCTAGTGCCTACAGAGGCTAGGAAAAGCTGTTGGATTCCCTGGGACTAGATATAGATGTTTTTTTCTGGCTTGGTATTTGTTTTGGTTTCTCTTGGTTTTTTCAAGACACGGTTTTCTCTGGCTGTCCTGGACTCAACTTGTAGACCAGACTGGCTGTGAACTCACAGAGATCTGCCTGCCTCTGCCTCCCCCAAGCTTTGAAATTAAAGGCGTGCGCCACAGTGCCTGGCCTTGAGATTTATTTTTGAACAAATCAAATGTTAAGAGAAGGGTTAGGACATCTGCTAAAATATCCAATAAACATATGTATCCAATTTAGGATGTGCATGGGGCAACCAATCCCCACTCCCAGTCGCTATGTTCATCCTGGAAACAGGAGCCTGACTAGCTTTTACATTCTGCTGACTCATTTCTGGCCTGTGTGAGCATTCCACAGTAAGCACACAGTGCTTGCACAGGTAGGAGAAAGGTGCTGGAATGAGCCCACACTTCTGCAATTACTGGCGTCCACTCCCAGGAGACATCCCAACAGGTAACATTTAGAGACAGAGACAGCTGTCACATGTCACAACAGCAAGCTTAGACGAGAAACTTATATCAAGGTCGTCTCCTAATATTAAGGAGGTATTATGAAACAGCCATAAACTGAAACATTATATTTTGCTAACTGTACCTCCAACCAGTAATTAGAACTATGGGAAAACGTGCAGACATGACGTCAAGTGAACTAAAGAATGGCAAAGAACACACAGACTTGTGCATAAGCTGAAACTGAATGCAGAAACCTAATGACTTACATTTATATCTAGGGGGGAATAAAGACAACTTTAATCTTCTTCCTTCCTCTTTTCTATGTTGTTCAGTGCTCACAACAGACGTACTTATCTCAAGTGTTTGTGAAGATGGGTATTTTATGACATCTAGAAACCTGGTGGCCAAGCACCAACAGAAAATAAACTTAAAACGAATTGTCTGAAAGGTAAGGTCTTATACAAAGGTCGTAGGTGGGCAGGCTGTCGGGGAGGAGGAGGAATCTGACACTATAAATTCCAAAGTGTGTTTCATCACAAGTAAATTAAGCAAGCTTGCTTTGAAAATGGGGGGAAAAGTCACCTGTGAACTTTAAGACGGTTAATACACAAGAAACTCGGAGTGAGCAAGCACCCTAGCTGGCTCCAGACCACTGAACCTGCCACAGATTGACCTGGATCCCCCACGGATGGTCAGGGTGGATAAGGGGTCGCTGGTTCCCCGCCCCCCCAACTCCCCTGGCTCTGCTGCCAGACGTCAAGTCTGGAGTGTAAACCAGAATGACAGGTAGGAGGGGAAAAAGCTGAAGCCCGGTGGAGAGTGGCCAGGAGAAGCACCGTTCTCACCAAGGGAACCTGGCCTACGTCACAGGCCTTCAGAGCTACAAAAAGTATGGCAGGCATGGCCGGCACAAAAGCAGAGCTGGGAAGGGGGCACGGAGCTGTGCCATCTGTAATAAAATCCCATCCCATGCTAATGGGAATAATTAGCCATCTAGGGAAGAAAACCTAAGGGCCAAGGGCAGAGAAAAGGTGACCACGGAAGACAGAGGGGTCCGTTTAGACTAATTAAAATTCTATTCATTTTTGTTAAATTAAATCTGTATATGTGGAATTTGAACCCTTTTTTTTTTTTTTGGTTTTTCGAGACAGGGTTTCTCTGTGTAGCCTTGGCCATCCTGGACTCACTTTGTAGACCAGGCTGGCCTCGAACTCACAGCGATCCGCCTGCCTCTGCCTCCTGAGTGCTGGGATTAAAGGCGTGCGCCACCACGCCCGGCTGGAATTTGAACCTTTAATGTTTGAAAAGCAGAGGTGGAATTTGCTTTCTGTGGAACCTGTGGTGTGCAAGCGTGAACACTTTCATTCCCATGTTGCTGTTAATGATCTGCGGGCAAGTCATACCCACTGGTACCACCACGCTGCACAGGATGAGAAAGGCTGAGGGTGCTAGCTGTTGAGTACAGCTAGAATTTCCGGGAAAGAGAATTTCACCCATTCAAACCTTTTCGGGAGATGAAGTAGTTCAAAGCACAGTAGTAAAGCAGAGCAGGACTGTGAACAGAGAGAGCTGTACGCATTTCACTATTCCCTGCAGTGAGCACTAGTGTGATCTCAATCACCAAACACGGCAAAAACACAAACAGACACAGAAGTACTCAAAAGCTGATAACCACTTACGTGTAAACCACGTCCACTAACCCTGGCAATCTGCTACTAGGAACGCCTGGCATTGGTAACCCGGCCACACCCCAGAAAATGTGCATTACAAATGCTTACACACAGCAAACCCACACACTTCAAGAAACAGGACCAAATGTGCCAACTACCCTGGAGCCCACTGAAAATGTACTGGTTGACTCTCTTACAAAGCTAGTAGCACTTTCCTTTCTTCTTCTTTCACAAGGTGACATTGGTGGGTCTGTTTATAAACAGAAGGCAATGTATAGTAGGGAGAAAACTGAAAAGGAGGCTTCAGATGCCCTGCAACGTCTATGAACTCACTGACATGTATGACGGCGATGGCCTTAGCCTCACTGCAGTGACAGTGGACAGTCTGTAAATCACCCTGATGAGCAGGCACATCTGCTACTGCCATGCCAGCTGCTCTTTTCAGAGTGCACCAAGAAACCTGTTTTCTTCTTTTAAAAAATCTGATAGGAGGGCTGGAGAGATGGCTGAGCAGTTAAGAGCACTGACTGCTCTTCCAGAGGTCCTGAATCCAATTCCCAGCAACCCACATGGTGGCTTACAACCATCTACAATGTGATCTGATGTCTCCTTCTGGCCTGTGGGTATATATGCAGGCAGAGCACTGTATTTATAATAATAAATAAATAAATCTTTTTTAAAAAAAGTCTGATGGATAGCAAATCATTATCACCCCTTAATATGCATAATTTTGCTCTTGTTTTTGTAGGTATGTCTAAATAATCCATTAAAAGGTTCAGAAGCCGGGTGTGGTGGCACACACCTTTAATCCCAGCACTCGGGAGGCAGAGGCAGGCGGATCGCTGTGAGTTCGAGGCCAGCCTCAGCTACAAAGTGAGCCCAGGACAGCCAAAATAACACAGAGAAACCCTGTCTTGAAAAACAAAAAAAAAAAAAAAAAAAAAGTTTAAACAGGCCGGATGGTGGTGAAACATGCTTTTAATCCTAGTACTTGGGCGGCAGAGGCAGGCAGATATCTGTGATCTGATCTACAGAGCAAGTTCCAGGACAGCCAGGCCTATACAGAGAAACCCTGTCTCATAAAAATGAAAATTAAAAAAAAAAAAGTATAATCACCAGGTTTGGTGGCGTACATCTTTAATCCCAGCACTCAGCAGGCAGAGGCAAGAGGATCTCTCTGTGAGTTCGAGGCCAGCCTGGTCTACAAAGTAAGTCCAGGGCAGCCAGGGCTGTTACACAGAGAAACCCTGTCTCGAAAAACCTGGAAAAAAAGAAAAACCAAAATAAAATAAAATAATTAAATAGAGTTGGAGAGATGTCTCAGTGGTTAAGAGCACTGGTTGCTCTTGCAGTGGACTGGAATCTGCTTCCAAAGACCTATATGGTGGCCCACACATGACTGTAACTCCAGTTGTAAAGAAGTCCTGTGAAGCCAGGCAGTGGTGGCGCACGCCTTTAATCCCAGCACTCAGGAGGCAGAGGCAGGCGGATCGTTGTGAGTTCGAGGCCAGCCTGGTCTACGAAGTGAGTCCAGGATGGCCAAGGCTACACAGAGAAACCCTGTCTCGAAAAACCAAAAAAAAAAAAAAAAAAAAAAAAAAAAAAAGAAGTCCTGTGATGGCCTCCAGGCACTGTATACACATGGTGCACAGACATACATAAGGCAAAATACCCATATATATAATTTAAAATTTTTGAAAATTAATATTTGTATATGTAATTTACATTTTATGATGTGTCTGTTTTTAACTTTTCTGAGTTTTTCTTTTTCATTCTTTAAGTGTGTATATGGGGTCTATGTGTGTGTGTGAGAGAGAAAGAGAGAAAGAGGAGGGCAAGAGGGAGGGAGAGAAAGGACAACATAGTGAGATGCCTCTAGAGTTGATCCTCATCTTCCACCTTGTTTCTGGCAAGGCTCTTGTGTGTGCCACTTCATACGCCTGACACCTGCCCCCACCCACCACAGGTATGCCGGATTACAAGCACGCACTACTGCATCAGATTTTGCTGGAACGAAGGTGTGCGCCACCACCCCCAGCCCACGTTAATCTTTCTTAAAGGGAGGAATACAGTGACACAGGACTGTAGTTCTAGTACTTGGAAGACAGAAAAAGAAGGATTACCCCAACTTTGAGGTTAGCTTGGTCTACATAGCGAGTTCTAGACCAGCCAGGTCCATCTTAAAGAACAATAACAAAAACTAAAAGCAAAAAAGTTTAATTTTATTTTTTCCTTTTTAACTATTTTTCTTTATTTACATATGCATTTATATTATTTCACATATATACAATAAACTACCTACAAAATATATGGAATGCTTCATGAATTTGCATGTCATCCTTGGGTAGGGGGCCATGCTAATCTTTCCTGTATTGTTCCAACTTTAGTATTTGTGCTGCCAAAGTGAGCAGAGCAGAAAAATTTTAAATAAAATGAATACGGGGGCGGGGGTGGGGCTGTAGATACACATACAACATTCACAGAACATAGTTAGAGTGGTTGCCCGTAGAGACCAGACCACAAAGGATCTAACAGGCAAAGGCAGAGAAACAGAATGACCAAATAAATGATCCCTCCTCACCAGGAGCACTGTAATAAGCTGGCACCAGGCCCTCTACAAGGGAACCCTGACAGGGACACATCGCCTGACATGCTATGTACAAGGCTACTTAATTAAATAAAGCTAGTCATGAGAAAACCACCAGATGAATCCAAAATTGGAAACCAAAGAAATATGACACAAAAATACACTTTGTGATTTTGATTGGATCCTCTAAAGGTCATCACTGAGGGAAGACAGAAATAGGAACTGTATATTAAATAGCAGAGTTGTACTGAGGTGTTGTATTTCCTAAGTATGTTTGCACATGGGTAATGTGTGTTTTAGCATGCGGTGACATTGTAACAATGTCCTGTGTGTGGGATGAGTGTTCCCAGGCAGGTGTGCAGGGGGTCAGAGGACAACCTCGGGGACTGGTCTTCATTTTCTGCCTTGCTTGAGACAGCTTCTTGTCTGCAAGGCAGCTGGCCCTTGAGCTCCAGGGATTTTCCTGTCTCTGCCTCCCATCTCCCTGTAAGAGCACTGGGATGACAGACAGGGGTCCGAGGGGACAGAACGCAGATTCTCAAACTGATAAAGCAAACACTTACCCTCTGCACTGTCTCCCTAGGTTCAAGTCCCCAGACTTTATGTAGATACTTCCTGAATCAGTAGGTGTGAAATGTCACGATGTCTGCAACGAACTCAGTGGGAAAAAAACTAATACGTATGTCAAATACACAAGAACCCTGGAGCAGCATGAGCACACAAAAATACGCCAAAATGATGAAAGATTTAGAAATATGCAATGTACCCTTCTAACCCTTGTGAAAACCTGAAAACGAAATACTTGGGAGAGAAAATGACAAATATGAAATAACACATGTCTGTAAGTGTGTACTATTAAGCAAAAGTGTAAAAAATTTGCAGGTGGTAGTTTTTTTGATTTTGGCTTTTTGAGACAGGGGTTCTCTGTGTAGCCTTGGCTGTCCTGGACTCCCTTTTGTAGACCAGGTTGGCCTCGACCTCACAGAGATCCACCTGCCTCTGCCTCCCGAGTGCTGGGATTACAGGTGTGTGACACCACACCCAGTTTAGGCTGTGTGTTCTAATTGCAGCTTTCTGAGGCATTAATGCAAATAATAAAGGTGCTGGACATAAACACTACTGGACAGAAGAAATAAAAGTGCCTTATAAAGTATGCCTTATTTTAAGATGTTATGTATTTTATACTACATAGAAATTACTGTATAGCAATTAAAATATAGTATGAATTTAGTATTATAGCCACAGCTAACATAACCTGATTTCACAGCAAGAGAAGCAGCAATTCTTCTGCACTTCTGGCTACAACTTATAAAAGGCAGTCACAACTGTTTAGCTACGCAAACCAAGCCGCCGTCCCAACAAAACCCGTGTGTCTTGTAGTTGCACTTGGACTCCTGGTTTACTCATGGCCCCGGGAATAAGCCAATGTTTTCAAGTCCTTCTATTCTCTAGAATGGCTGCCTCATTTCCCAACTTGTAAGCCGGCGTTTTAAATCCCGCTGAGGGGCCCGCTTCACAAACACTCAAGCAGCGAGGCACAAGCCCGGCTTCCCCCTCCGGTGCGTTTGCAGCCGCTGGTCCTAAGGGGCAGGCAGCGCTCAGAGCCCACGGCCGAATGTCTGAGAACTGTGGGTGCGAGCCAACACACAAGCGGACGAGCGAGTGAGGGAGGGAATGAATGAAGTCACACTCAACTCCCCAAACTCCCGCACAACCGCCCAAGGAGTCTGAGCGGACTCCCGCCCCGGAGCCGCGGCCTCAGGGCGGCGCCGCCCCACAGGCCCCGGCCCCCTCCGCCCGGCGCCGGCCCCGGCCCCACTCACTCTTCATCCTGAACGCCGATGACGGCGACAGCCTCTGGTCGGCCCCGGGCCGAAAAGAAAAGAGGAGACTGTGGTACCGGCCTTCTGCTTTCCTGAGGCGGCTTCCGGCTCGAGGACCTTCGCGGTGGTCCCGGGCTGGAGAGCGTTAGGATCCGGCCGCCATATTGTATTCCTGTCGCCCTAGCAACCGCCAAACCTGGGGAGCTGCGGGGGGGGGGGCGCGGAGCGCCGGAGACAGCCGCCCACGCACGCGCAGAAAGGCCGCTGCCCGTTCACGCATGCGCGGCGCGGTCGGCCGCCTCAGGTTGGTTGCTAAGCAACCTCTCCTGCTGCTTTAAATTTAAGTACAGTTTCTTACCTTAGTGTGTAGGCGACCTTGGCGAGCTGGCTCTTCCCAGCCCTCCTGAGAATGTATCGATGTGTAACTGATTCCAGAACAGTGTCCTTGGGCTTTGACTGTTCTGCGAACACCTACAGTTGAGCATCTACGCAGCCACGTTTAGAGCAGCTGCTGTGTAATTTGTAAGTTTTACTTTTTAATTCAACAAACATGTATTTTGCTACCAGCACTGTTGTAGGCATTGGGTAAAATGAAAAGCAGTGTAGACAAGATCCCTAAATTATTGTTATTGTAAAATGAGGTTGAAAAATCCTTACCCCAGGGCCTGGAGAGACGGCTCAGCGGTTAAGAGCACTGACTGCTCTTCCAGAGGTCCTGAGTTCAACTCCCAGCAACCACATGGTGGCTCATGACCATCTATAGTGAGATCTAATGCGCACTGTATCCATAATAAGTAAATCTTTAAAAAAAAAAAAACTCTTAAAAAAAAGAAAGAAAGAAAAATCCTTACCCCAAGTAATGGTTGCAGTGAAGACTAAATAAGAAGTCCTACACCCCCCCAACCCCTCCCCCATCCCCCATCCCCCACTCCCCATACCCCCCTCCATCCCCATACCCCCCTCCATCCCAGCCACGGTGACTCACCAATTCTTGCGTGAGAGACCTGACAGGGTTTGTCACACCCCAAGTGTTCAATAAATGTTTAGCTAATAACCAGGAAACATCTGCACCTGTCGCCTCTTTGTCACTCCTGTCTGGGGACAAGCCTGATTTTAAGTGAGTATTGAGAATGCAGGGCAAGCTTTACCCTTTGGTCCATAAATAGGCAGATGGAAGAAACACTTCGCTGACTTGAGCTGTAGAAGCCATAGGTTCTGTTGTTGGCGTCCCAGAGTGGAAAAGCGGTTTGCTAAGGCCACTCATTGGTGGCCCCTGAACTCAGATACCTGTGCATGGCACCCGACTGCCTGTGCTTCTGCTCCATCCAAAAGGAATTGTGCAAAAGGGTTCCAACATGTATGTATTTTATGGAGGGCTGTATTTCAAACTGGTCCCAGGACCAACTGAGTTGTTTTAGCAAATTAGAAGCAACATCTGAAAAACCCTTCTGTTTGTCTCTTTTCTTTTATTATTGTCCAGCAGCTTTGATACAGCACGTGTTGTGTGGTGAAACGTTTAAATTCCAATTTCGCTTTTTTGCTTTCCATTCCTCTCCGCACCCCCACCCTAGGATTAACCATCAGGAGCTCAGTTTCTACATGAAAATGTGCTGTCCAGGGCCGGAAGTCAGAGTTTAGAAGTGTGAGAAGATAAAAGAGGAAGGCATGGACCAGGGTACAACTTAGTGCCTCAAAACAGGCTTAGCATGTGCGAGGCCCTGAGTTTGGTCACTAGCTGCTACAGAAGGGGGAAAAAATTCAAGCTTAGAGGCGCCGACCACTAAGGAGAGCATAAAGCCAAGAGAATCTACTAAGGCTGTCTGACCCCTCTGAGGACTAGAGTGCCAGAAGAAGCAAAAAGATAACAGGGTAAGTTATCAAATCTCTGTCACATGTTGGGCATGGTGACACATTTGTGCCTTTGGTCCAAGTACTGGGGTGTGGGGGGAGTTGGGGGTAGAAGCAGGTGGATCTCTGGAAGTTCATGTCCAGCCTGGTCTAGATAGTTCCAGCTCCATAGACTATGGAAAATGCTTTTATCCTTGGCCACTTCAGTTTTCCCATAATGTAACTCCACAGTTGCAGCCTTCAGACCTTCTGATACAGAAGCAGGAGGCACCACCACTGTCCCTGCCGCAAGCTGTCTTTCTGAAACCCACAGGTTGAACCTCTAGCTGCCAATGTGCGTTAACCTGGTCTCTCTCTCTCTCTCTCTCTCACACACACACACACACACACACACACACACACACACACACACACTCACACACACACTCACACACACTCACACACACACTCACACACACACACTCACACTCACACTCACACACACTCACACACACACACACTCACACACACACACACTCACACACACACACACTCACACACTCACACACACACACACACACACACACTCACAATCACATACATCTTTTGAAGGTATATTTTGTTTTTAGCTATGTGTGTGTCTTTGTCTGCAAACACCAGTGCGGGATCCTAAGTGGGCCAGAGGCATCGGATCCCCCGAGTCTGGAGTTCAGACTGTTGCTGGGAATTGAACTCCCGTCCTTTGCAAGAGCAGCACCAGCTCTTAATCTCTGACTTCTCTCCAACCCCACACACATCCTTCACTAGAAGCATTTCCAAAATGTGCAGCGTGTTTTCAAACCCAGAGTCCCAAGGAACGCTCGGCACGGTGAGTGCCTGCCCAGTGCTCGCATTGTATGCATTTGGACTCTCCATGTCAGAAGAGTCGGCACTCCGGGAGGCAGAGGCAGGAGGATCTTTGTGAGTTTGAGGCCAGCCTGGTTTACAAGTGAGTCCAGGACAGCCAAGGCTACACAGAGAAACCTTGTCTCAAAAAAAAAAAAAACAAGTCACAACAAGGGCTGGAGACCTGGCTCAAAGGTTAAGAGCTTACGACTGTCTATAATGAGATCCGGTGCCCTCTTTTGGCGGGGAGGCATAAATAAATAAATAAATCTTAAAAAAAAAAAAAAGAGTCTCGCCAACAGGACAAATTGGAAGGGATGATGACAAGGTGCTAAAGTATTTTTTTTTTTTTTTTTTTTTGGTTTTTTCGAGACAGGGTTTCTCTGTGTAGCCTTGGCCATCCTGGACTCACTTTGTAGACCAGGCTGGCCTCGAACTCACAGCGATCCGCCTGCCTCTGCCTCCCGAGTGCTGGGATTAAAGGCGTGCGCCACCACGCCCGGCTGGTGCTAAAGTATTAAGGAGACAAGGTTCTGCCTAAAAGACAGAGGAGTGTGGCCTTCGCGCTGCTGAGTGATGGTAGTCTCTATTCTAGAATTCTCCAGTTATTGGTCTGGTAATTGAATCCAGGGGAGATACAACACTTTCCAGGGTGTCGGAGACCTGAATCCAAATGAAAGGTAGGTGAGGGAGGCAAAACCCTGGGACTGGGAGGAGAGAGACCCAACAACACAGGTGATGAAGAAAGGGATTCAAAACAGGATGGTGGGGCTGGAGAGATGGCTCAGAGGTTGAGAGTACCGCCTGCTCTTGCAGAGGTCTTGCGTTCAATTCCCAGCAACCACATGGTGGCTCACAACCATCTATAATGAGATCTCGTGCCCTCTTCCCGTGTGTGGGTACATACAGGCAGAATACTGTATGAAAAATAAATCTTTTCAAAAGTTAATTAATGAAATGCTGCATGGGCTGGAGAGATGGCTCAGAGGTTAAGAGCACTGACTGCTCTTCCAAAAGTCATGAGTTCAATTCCTAGCAACCACATGTTGGCTCACAACCATCTATAACGAGATTTGTATACATAATAAATAAATAAATAAATCTTTAAAAAATGCTGCATATAAAGACACACATGCATCCCCTTAAGGAAACCAAACCAACCAGCTAATCAAAGTGCTGTGTATAATGATAATGAGCTAGGCGTGGTGGTGCACGCCTTTAATCCCAGCACTCGGGAGGCAGAGGCAGGCGGATCGCTGTGAGTTCGAGGCCAGCCTGGTCTACAAAGTGAGTCTAGAACAGCCAAGGCTACACGGAGAGACTCTGTCTCGAAAATCAAAAAACAAACAAACAAACAAACAACAACAAAAAGACATTAGGCACCTTTTATTTGGCGTCTTGGCTTCTGAGTTACGTGGGTCTCTGGTGCTCCCTAGCGTTCACTATTAGTCATTGCGCCAGGACCCGGGTGAGCCTAGAAGCCAGGAAGGTTCCCCGCCGGTTCCGACCGTTCCCTTGGGAAAGTGGGCTCGAATTCCCAGCGACTGCTGAGGTCGGCTTGGCTGTGGCTTCTGCAGTGCACGACGTGGTGGTGGGAGAGGATTCACCGCATAAATACCGGGAGTTGGCGCAGGGACAGTGTAAACATTACAAAGTGGGGCGTTGGGAATTCTGTGGTCAGTAACGTTAGGAGTCTTGCTGAAATCTGGGGTAAAAAGAGCGCGAAAGTCAGGCGGTCTCGGCCTCGACTGCACCACCTTGAATTCTTGATCCCCCAGTCTCCACTTCCCAAATGCATAGGCGGACAAGAGCCACCTCGCCCAGCTAAGTGACTTAGGGTCTGCTTGGAACTTGCCTCTGCCCGACGAGTGGCTTTGTCTGACGAATGCTTTTAGGGGAATCTGTAACGTGGTGTTACTCTGGCCATGGAGTTGCCAGATACAAAGTAGTTACCGTTTTAGTCTAAGTCCGTGATATTGTCTGATTTTATACTAAAATGCCTGGTGATGTGGCTCAGTCTTTTGTTTGTCTCTTGTTTTTGAGAAAAGCTTATGTCTTGTTCACGTCATTTTCGAGCCAGGCGTGGTGGTGTGTGCCTGTAAGTAATCTCAGTATTCGGAAGAGCTGAGGCAGGAGAATTGCTAAGTAGGAATTCCAGGCATAACAAGATGAAGCTGAATGTCCCCTTCCCAGCCACCCGCTGGCAGAAAGTCACTGAGGCGGACAACGAACGCAAGCTTCGTACAGGCACTAAGAATACGCTGAACTTTTGGCCAAGAACATCAAGGAAGCCAAAGAAAAATCTAGAAACATATTTGTCAAGAGATGTGACGCACGCCTTTAATTCCGGCACTCGGGAGGCAGAGGCAGGTGGATCACTGTGAGTTCGAGGCTAGCCTGGTCTACAAAGCGAGTCCAGGACAGCCAAGGCCATACAGAGAAACCCTGAGAGAGAGATGGGCCCTTTTTGCTGAGAGCTTCTACTTCTGAGTCCAGTGAAAAATAAATCTTTTAAGAATAACAAATAAATAATCAAACCTTGAAATGAAATAAACAAACAAAACGAAACAAAACAAAAACCCACAAAGAATTAGCACAGGTTCAGACCGGCAGGAAGGAAGCCAAGGTCTTAGCAGCTGCTGGTGACTGGATGCTGGAGAATTCGGTGGTTTTGTCTGAAATTCTCTGTATTCTGTTTGATTTAGCCACGCGAAAGGCGTTAGTACACTAGGTTTCTCGCTGCAAAGATTTTTCGGAGCTCTGACCTGGAATATTTGAAAGCATCCTTACTGCGGAGTCAGGCCTTGGACAGGCAACTGGCGTTTTTCCCTGGAAAAGCCTGGTTCTCTGTAGGAGACCGCTTCCCCTGGAGCCCCTAGGCGTCAGTTTTTTTCATGTGGTCAAGGAGTGGTACAAGGGAAAAGAGCTCCGGTGAGGTCGGAGCGAGCCGGATGCTAGAGACTTCGCGAAAACGCAGAGGAGCTAGGCATCTAGGCACAGGACGTTTACGAAGCCTTGTAGGCGGTCTGAGAATGCAAAAGGCGTGTCTGGCCGGTTAGCTCAGTTGGTTAGAGCGTGGTGCTAATAACGCCAAGGTCGCGGGTTCGATCCCCGTACGGGCCAGTACTTGCTGTATTTTTTTTTTTTTTTTTTTAACAAGAAAGCGCGTACATTTTGAAAATTGCAAGCGACAACTCCTGTCAACTCTGAAAATTATCTCCAGCTTCTTCCCAGGGAGGCGTTGCGATACTTTCTGTCGCTTCTTGTCGCTGGCTGCACCAGTCACTTGCATAGAACATTGCAGGTTAAGCATTCAAAAGTCTTAGGTTTTAAAGCTAAGTCAGGTCATCCGGGACATTTTCCAAGGCCCCTCTGGCGCTGCTGCTCAGTGAAGGCGGATGGCCTCAGTGTTCATGGGGTGCTTAATGCTGAAAATGCAGGTCAGGACAACGCGTTCTGCAGATATTTACCGCAAGCCGATGCATGGGCTGGGCTGTCCCCCCAGGGCCAGCCAAGGACTGCTGCGATGTTTTCACACTGACCACAGGTCAAGAAGCCTTAGCTTGTCTCTGCCTCCCTCTTGTCAGATTGTCGATTCCACACCACTTCCTTTTGGTTCTGCATTTGGAGGCAGAGGGCAGTGAACAAATTCCTCAAGGGATTCCTTAGTCGCTGGGCCGGTCAGGGTGTTTAACAAAAACCCATTTTCCAGGGTCATCGCTTTTTAGCTCCTTTGTGGGTTCAGGGTGTTGCATTTTGTTTTCTGTAGCCCAGACTCACCTTAAACACAAGATCCTCCTGCCTCCACCTCCTGAGAGCTGAGATTACAGGCATGGACCACTCCTTCTGGCGGCTCTATCCTTTTCTCAAATGTGACTGCACTCTGAATTAGATACCAACAGCTCAAGTCCAGAGTTTAAGGTCCTGGTAAGTCCTTAAGATGTGCATGGTAACACACGCCTTTAATCCCAGCACTCGGGAGGCAGAGGCAGGTGGATCTCTGTGAGTTCGAGGCCAACCTGATCTACAAAGCGAGTCCAAGACTGCCAAGGCTACACAGAGAAATCCTGTCTCAAAAAGCCAAAAAGCTGTAGTAAGAGCTATGGATCCCATGCTAATGGGTGAGACTGTTATTACAAACAAAATAAAGAAAGAAATGGACTGTTGGCACTCAGAATAGATGCAGACATCATGTCTTAGATGTAAATTCCTGGTAGTTGGCAAACCCAGGGGCACAGTAGGGAGTGGAGCTGGGCACTGAGACTAGATCTCAAGCTTGCTTTCCTATTCCCACTTCCCTAACCATTGCTTTCCACCATGTGGTGGTGGTGGTAGTGGTGGTGGTTGGGGGGCATTTTCCCCCCTTCTGTTGTGAACTTGGCCATCAGCACAGAGCCTTAGGCTCCTCTAGACTGCCGGTTGTGGACGTGGCACTGCAGAAACTTAGCCATAACAAGATTAGCTCAAGGAGATGATAGTCTTCATTTCTGTTTGGTTTCCATTTTCAGAGCTAGGGATGAAGCCAGACCCTGCTAGAGCCGGGCAAACCTGCTACCACTGAGCTCTGCTCCAGCCCGTTGGACTGTGGCTTTTGGTATGGCTTTTCTGTTGTAACTGGCCTTGAACTCACAGAGATCCACCTGCCTCTGCCTCTCGAGTGCAGCTAGTGCTCTTCACTGCTGAGCATCTCTCCAACCTCCCATACAACTTTTAAAAAAAGATTTATTTCTTTAGCCAGGTGTGGTGGCACACACCTTTAATCCCAGCACTCGGGAGGCAGAGGTAGGCAGATCACTGTGAGCTTGAGGCCAGCTTGGTCTACAAAGTGAGTTCAGGATGGCCAACGCTACACAGAGAAACTCTGTCTCTAAAAACCAAAAACAGAAAGGGGGGAATGTTTACTTCTTTATTAAGTGTACAGTGTCTGCATGTACCCCTGCAGGCCAGAAGAGGGCACCAGATCTCACTATAGATGCTTGTGAGCCACCATGTGGTTGCTGGGAATTGAACTCACAACCTCTGAGCCATCTCTCAAGCCCCACAAAGAGCTTTAAAAACAAAATAATCTTATGATGGAAAAAAAAAAAAAAAAAAAAAAAAAAAAAGAGCAGGGCCTTCCCTAACAGCTGGCTGTCCCTAGCCTCCTCTCCTATGGGGTTCACTTATTTTGTCACAGTGAGTTGTAATTGTCAGTCTCACTCTTTCTACTTAAACTTTCTACTCACTCATGCATCTGTCCATCCATCTATCCATCCACCTTCCCACCCACCCATCCATCCATCTTTCCTTCCTTCCCTGAGTGTGTATTTTGAGCCGGAGCTTGTGTTGGGTACCCAATGAGTGATATGTCATTCCTGGCCTCAAGATGTGCAGTCTAGGTGGTTGGTAGTTTTGGGATGGGTCACCGTGGAAATATTTTAGGAGGCGTGGGAGTACGAATGTCAAAAATGCAAACATTTGGGGGCTGGAGAGGTGGGTCAGTGGTACAAGCACTGGCTGCTATTACAGGGTACCTGGGTTCTGTTCCCAGCATCTACAAGGTAGCTCAAACCATTTCTACCTGTTCCAGGGGACTTTCATGCCTTATTCTGGCCTCTGAAGACACATGGAACACACGCTGTGTACATATACTCAGGCAACCATAATAATAACAATTCCAAGTTTTATAACCCCATTCTGAGGCAGGGTAACATTGAGGGGCCACAGGAAAGGAACAGAGCTCCTCACTGCAGGCGGGCTGAGTCTCTTGCCAGCTGGGAGTCAAGGATTCCAGCATAGCAGACAGTTACTGTGAAGGCTGCTAACACAGAGTAATCTTTCTATATAGAAATGCTTAAAAGAATAATGTTAAGAGCGGAGTATGATGGCATACATCTATGAAGCCAACACAGAGGCAGGAAGATCTCTGAGCTCGAGGCCAGCCTGGTCTAGAGGGAGCTCTAGGACAGCCAGGGCTGCTGCACAGAGAAGCTGTGTCTTGAATGCCATCCCCTAAAAAATAATGTTAAGACAGCAATGAATCGTGTATATGGTCTAAGCATAGATGGCCTGCTTCCTTTTTCAGGTATAGACCTGCAGTTTTCTTGGAACCTCACAAGAGCCTGCATCTTTGTGCGATCCTTGTGGTTTTATCTGCTCAAGCTGCAGTCCCACCAAAGGCCCCTCCAGAGTCACCCTCTAAACTCATTTATTGAGGAAGGGAAAGTTTCCTTCTAGGTTGTAACGTGAAAGCCACCAAAACGTATGTATGGCTGCTGCTCAGAGATTTAAGCTGACTCCCTCTTGAGCAATATCCACCTATACTTAGGTGCCTCATTCTCCCGCGTATCTCTCTTTCCACCAACCACGGCGTTAAATCTCTTAAATTTTGTTTATAATGAATCCAAACTGTGTTCCATATTGGTTCGTCTCAAAATTCTTTACTATGCTTAACTATCGTTAGTTGAGCAGAGGTCTCTATAAACAACGCAGGCCTGCTGCACAGGGCTACTAACCAGCTAACATTCGGAAGGCTAAGACAGAAGGCTCATCACAAGCTCAAGATCAGCCAAGGCTGCAGCCAGGGCACTATCGAAAACAAACAAACAAACAAACGCGGGGGCAGGGGCGCAGACCTGAAATCCAAGCACTGGAGGAGGCAGAGACTGGTGGACCTCTGTGTGTTTGAGGCCAGCCTGTTCTACAAAGCGAGTCTAAGACAAACCAAGGCTACGCAGAGGAATCCTGTTTCAAAAAACCAAAAAGCAAAAACAAAGCAAAATTTGGTCCCCCTTTTAAACCCTAACTTGGTTTAATATTTGTCCTAGCATTCATAAAGCCATGGTTCGAGCTCCAGCTCCGCAAAAAAGCAGGAGTGGGGTGCATGCCTGTAACCCCACATTTCTCGAGTGGGGCTAGGAAGGAAGACGTCTCAATTTAGGATTAGAGACTAGTGTAGACCCAGGTCTCTGGAACGGAAGACCTCCGCCCAGGATCCGGGACATCAGCGAGCCGGTGACGCGTGAGGATCGAGTAAGTACAAGACTGGCTTCCGCGCCTCAAAGATTTCTTGGCCAGCGGGGCACTCGTAGATCCCGCCCTTTACCGGGTGACGCACTTCCGCGCCGACGCTACAGGCGACACGGGTTCGAGCACTCCCCTCCCCCCCGACACACCCTTAGGCTGCCATGGCGGGCGCGGACAGGGAGTCCGGGGTTGCCGGCGCTAGTGCCTCGACTCTGCCCGGCCGGAACCACAGCGCCGTGCGCGTGGCTCCGCTGGACGCCGAGCAGCTGCGGCGGGTCCTGGAGCAGGTGACAAGGTCGCGGCCACGGCCCCCCGTGCTGCGGGACGCGACCCAGCAGGCCACCCCGCCGCGGGGGCCGGGCGCCGAGGCCCGACGCCTGCTGCTGCCCCAGGTGAGGCTCCGCGTGGGGCCGACAGGCCCAGCCCCGACCCCGCGCGCGGTGTCCCCTCCTGCCCGCCCTCCTGCCCGCCCCGCGCCCCCGCGCCGTGCATAGGGGCACGGCGGATGCTGCGCCAAGGCCACAGAGCGGTACGGATGAGGGAGGCTGGCTGCGGGGAGGGAGGAGCGAGGCCCGGAGACCGGGAAGAGACAGTGAGCCAAGGGGCCGCCTAGGAGAGAGGGCTGGGCTGGCGGGGCCCGTAGACTCCACACACTCGGCTCCGCTGCGGGCGCCTGGTGATGACGTAAGCAGCCGCCTGGGCCCCGAAGGCGGGCTAGCTGAATCGCCTGTACACTAATAACGTAAAGCACGCTGTGTAGGGGAACAAGGGAGAACTTTCTAGTGGGTGGCTCCGGGGCCGGGAGCTGAGTAAATTAAGGGGAAACGTCTTAGAGAGCTCTGCTCGGACGCAGCACCCGCTCTCCCAGACTCGGGGCAGTTAAGCACTAATCTAGTAGTTTGCTGTAGACTTTGGCAAACCCCAGTGACCAACACGGTAACAAATAAACAGGAAGGGACTGTAAAACTCAGACCATCCTCTCGGCGCGTTTACTTCCCTGCTCGCACAGGTTTTGGCTGTGGGGAGAATAGGCACTAGAATCTGACTCCCATCCGTGGAGGTTCCAGGCAGCTGCTGAAACGGGACGTACTCCATGTCCTGTGTAAAAAGACATCTCCTTTGGCTGCTGCTGTTGGAAGGAACAAAACATACCTCACTGCGGAGTTCCCGAAGGGGAGAGTTGTTTCCACCAGATTCTAGAAATAGGGTAGAGAGAGTAGTCTTCAGTTTGGGTTTGGTTTTGGTGAAGTTTTTGGTTTGTTTTTTTTCTGAGACAGGGTCTCTCTGGGTAGCCGTGGGTGTCCTGGAACTTACACTGTAGACCAGGCTAGCCTTGGGCTCACAGAGATCTTCCTCTGCCTCCCGAGTTCTGGGGGGCCACTCCTCTGACCTCTGTACACACTCGTAAACTTTAAAAATCAAGGAGACTGGAGACCCGTGTTGCTAAAGTTTGGTAAGTCAGGATGAGTCTGCCCAAGGACACTTTCTAGAAGAGTGACCTTCGGTGAGTGGCCCTCATGAGGCACTGGTTTCTGCCTTTGCAGGAAGGATGGCTCACCATATAAGGTTCTGGGTGGGTTGCTGTAGACCCAAATGCTTCCTCCATAGGCCCGGTACAGCAAGTCAGAGTCAGCATGTGACCCTGTAGGTACAGCCTCCGTGGGGTAGCAGCCCCTGCTTGGAGTGCCTCTCCTCTGCGCCGGGCAGTCTCTGCCTGGCGTGGACCGCAGCAGCCATGTGGTGGTGCTTTGCTCTTTTGTTTCCATTTTGAGATTAGGTCTCATATCTCAGGCTGGCTGCAAACTTGATGTGTGGCTAGAAATGACTTAGCTTTTTTTTTTCCCCTCGAGACAGGGTTTCTCTGTGTTACCATTACTGTTCTGGACTCGCTTTGTAGACCAGGCTGGCCTTGAACTCACAGAAATCTGCCTGCCCCTGCCTCCTTGAATCTGGGATTAAAGGTATGCGCCACCTCGCAGGGCTGGACTTTTGAGTTTTTAATCTTTCCTTCCCCATCTCCACAGGATTGTACAGTGCTGGGGGCTGAACGCAAGGCTTCCTCCCTGGTTAGTTAAACACTCCAGCTACTGAACCATATATCCAGCCAGCCGCCACCATGAAACCAACACAAGGGAGGTTCAGTGGCTCTGCCCAGTGTTATATTCTAGAGCTTGTGGCCTGATCACACTGCTAAATATGTCCGTAACTTTGAATTTGATAAGACAGCATTGTAAAGAGACAAAAATACATTGTTTTCATCAAATACAAGCCAACTTAATCAAAGTTAGTGTGATAGAATTGTGGGTGGTTGCTGGTGTGGTGGAGCTGGGCTCGCAGTAATTGACCTTTGTGGCGTGGTCTGCTGATAATCTTTCAGCCTTAACTGCCACGAAACCCAAAGGCCGGGTGGATATGGTCCGTGGATGAGGAGGAAGTGATGCAAGACGCAGATATGTAGCCAGGAAACCAGAGACATGACAGCTGAATACATTCAGGAAAAGGGAAATAGTTCCTGTCTCCAGGACAGAAAGCTGATATTTAATCTCCCCCCCCCCCCCCCCCCCCCCCCGCCCGCCCGCCCGCCCAAGACGGTTTCTCTGTGTAGCCCTGACTGTCTCAGACTCATCCTGAATGCTGAGGTTACAAGTATGTGTCAGCACTCTAGCCTGGGATGAGACCATTTGTTTTATTTTTTGAGACAGGCTCTTACCCCTGGCTAGCTTGGAATTTGCAGAGATCTGCCTACACCTGCCTTGAGCTCCAGAATTCTTGTATTAAAGATGTGTATTACCATACCTGGCTGTGATATTACTTTTTTCTTTTCTCCTTAATTTTTTTAATGTCTTTGGGTGGGTGTTGTGCCTAATTCTGTGTCTGTGCATCACATAGAAAGCCAGAAGAGGGTCTTGGATCCCTTAATTGGAGTGACAGATAGTTGTGAGTTGCTGTGTAGGTGCTGAGAATCAAACCCGGGTCCTCTCGAAGAGCAGCCAGTGCTCTAAACCACTGAGCCATCTCTCCAGTCCCTTGTAATACCATTATAAAGTATAAAAATAAGCCGGGCATGGTGGCACATGCCTTTAATCCCAGTACTCGGGAGGCAGAGGCAGGAGGATCACTGAGTTTGAGGCCAGCCTAGTCTACAATGCAAGGCTAGGACAGCCAAGGCTACCCAGAGAAACCTTGTCTCGGGAAAAAAAAAAAGTATAAAAGATGTCAAGAAAGTTAAGAATGCTGCTCTTCCCGAAGACCTAGTTCTGTTGCTAGCACCCATGTTAGCAGCTCAAAAGGTGCTTTAATGCCAGTTACATGGAATCCGATCTCATGTTTTCAGGCACCTACACACATAGCTTACATCTTCTCTTTCTCTCTCATTCACGCGTGCGTGCGCGCGCCTGCACACACACACACATGCACTCAGGTCTGTAACGGTGGCTTAGTTGAGAGCCTGTATTGCTCTTTCAGAGGATCCAAGTTCAGTTCCCTGCACCCACTTTAGGTGGCTCACAACTCTGTGTATGTGTGTGTGTGTGTGCGCGCGCACGCGCGTGTGTGCGTGAGAGAAAGAAAAAGAGAAGATGTGCCTGTGTATGCGGCAAGGGTAGCACAGATGTTTCAGAATTGTAATGCTTCTTCTGGTTTCTTTTTTATGTTTAAGCAACTTGAAGCCATTTGTCTCAAGGTGGCATCTGGTAGCACAAAAAGTAAGGAAAGGCCAATGCCCCCCCTGGCCACCATCCAATGCAAAACAGCAGGACAAAGTCAGCCCTCTGGGAGAAGTGTCTCCAGCCCTCAGCTGCTCAGGGGGCAGGCTCTGGGGAGGACTGGATCACAGCTGTGCCTCCTCAGAGGCTCCCCTCAGCCTTCCGCTCGGGTGTTTGTACAGAAGCCACTGCCAACCCTTCAGCCAGTCCCTTCAAAGAGAGTCAAGGCCCAGCAGACTGCAAATGGATGTGGTTTCCCTCCGAGCCCTTTGGCAGCCTCTAGTCCATGCTCAGGAGCGTCCGTCTCATCCAGTTCAGCCCGCCTGCTTATTTCCAGCTTGCATACAGCACACACCAAGAAACTGAGGAAATCTTTAAAAGTGAAAACACGATCTGGACGGATATCCCGGCCTCCCAAGTATAAAGCCAGAGATTATAAATTCATCAAAACTGAAGATTTAGCGGATGGGCATCTGTCGGATTCTGATGACTATTCAGAGCTGAGTGTGGAGGAGGAGGAGGAGGAGGAGGAGCAGCGGGAGAAGCCGGTGTTCTTTGACATCGAGGGTTGTGCCCTGAGGCCCAGGGCCTTTAAGTGTCAGACCTGTGAAAAGTCATACATAGGAAAGGGGGGACTGGCGAGACATTTAAAACTCAACCCAGGCCATGGCCAGCTGGAGCCAGAGATGCTGTCCAAGAAGGCTAGTGGGAGTCTGACCCTGCGGTGCGCGGACTCAAAGGCCAGGGGCCTGGCTTCCCCCAAACTGTGCACACCAGCTGCTCTCTGCATGGAAGAGACAGAGTCAGCATGGCATACCCGACAGGTAACACTTCTGTCTAGTAACAGTGCCCGTGTTTCTGCTCCCTTTCCCATTCTCCTTTTAAGTCTTACAGTGTCAGATGGGGCTCAGGACACAAGTCGTCACAGTGAGGCCGGGCAGCCACCGTTGTTAGGCTGATGGTGCACAGGTGGGAGGTGTGTGTCTTTTGCCCAAGGCCTGCCTTGATGAGCACCTTGGTGGACCATGGCCATGGTTGTCCCCCGTCAGGTCTGTGGGACTATTGTGCACTCCTGGCTGGTACCCATGTGGCAGAGACATGTGGGAAGGTCAGGTTTGGGGCACAATCCATAGTGGGAAGCTGTGCTGCCTTCTGTGGTCTCCTCTTTCCCTGTAGTGGATCAGCAGCTTCTAAGTTGGGGTGAAGCTGATAGCTAGTTTTTTGTTTCTGTTTTTGGTTTTTTGAGACAGGGTTTCTCTGTGTAGCCTTGGCTGTCCTGGACTCGCTTTGTAGACCAGGCTGACCTCAAACTCACAGTGATCTGTAGATGAATTTTAATTCAGAACATGGCTGCTCTGGCAAGAGATCACATCCAAACACTTTCTAGGTCTGTGTGATCCAACTGGAACACAAACACACCTTTAATCCAGGAGTCAGAGGCAAGCAGATCTGAGTTAAAGGCCAGCCTAGTATAGTACAAATATCAGGTAAAGAAAAGTTTAAGTCCAGGTGTTGTGGAATATACCTTAAATCCCAAACAATGAAGGTAAAGTTAGTTTGTAGAAGGAAGCACCATGTTTGAAAGTGATGTCTAGCCGGGCGTGGTGGTGCACGCCTTTAATCCCAGTACTCGGGAGGCAGAGGCAGGCGGATTGCTGTGAGTTCGAGGCCAGCCTGGTCTACAAAGTGAGTCCAGGATGGCCAAGGCTACACAGAGAAACCCTGTCTCGAAAAACCAAAAAAAAAGTGATGTCTAATTGAGTGGCAGGAAAAAAAAAAAAAGAGAAAGATTTGACAGAATAGGATTCACCTAACTCTCATGAGAAGAGAGAGGAAAGGGAAGCTACTTAAGGGGCAATGCAGAAAGGGGGAGGGGGAAAGAGGCAGTTTTACAGAGAGATTGAGAGAACAGGCTAGACACAGGCTAGAGCAGGCGAGAACTGACAAGAGAATGAGAAGGAGCCAGAAGATTAGAAACATTTCAGGAGTTAGTTTGAGGCCAAGCAGAGCAAGTCAGGGGCCAAGAGAAAAATCAGATTGTATAAGTCGGCTGGAAAAGGAGTTAGAGCCAGAACAGCTGAGTTGAACCAGCCGGCCCAGAGCTCTGTAAGAACAAGAAAGGATGAACTTATATTTTTTAAAATTTATTTATTATTTATACAATAATCTGCCCACCACAAGAAGGCACTGGATCTCATTACAGATGATTGTGAGCCACCATGTGGTTGCTGGGAATTGAACTCCAGACCTTTGGAAGAGCAGACGGTATTCTTAACATCTGAGCCATCACTCCAGCCCATAGTGAGCTTATTAAGCAGGAAGTCTCAGAGGCTGAAAACATTCTAGGCTTCCAGGACTAGAACTAGGTTAGCAGAAGGTGGCAGTAAGTATCCGAGACAACAATTGAATCAGGCTAGTAAGTTCCTTTTGCTGGGCGGTGGTGGCACACGCCTTTAATCCCAGCACTCAGGGAGGCGGAGGCAGGTAGATCACTGTGAGTTCGAGGCCTGGTCTGCAGAATGAGTCCAGGACAGCCAGGGCTACACACACAGAAACCCTGTCCTGAAAAACTTTAAAAAAGTTTCTTTTACAGCTGGCATATACCTTTAATCCCAGGCAGAGGCAGGTGAAATGCTGCGAGTTCAGGCCAGCCTGGCCTACAAAGTGAGTCCAAGACAACTAAGGCTGTTCAGTGAAACCTCGTCTAGAAAAACAAACAAAAAAACCCTAACCAACCAACAAACAAAAAAGAGAGAGAGAAAGAAAAAGGAAAGAGAAAAAAAACAACCAACCAAAAAAAACTAGCTACCTATCTAAAGCTGTTTGCTGTTTTTCTAGACTGGCCCTTGAGAGGACACACAGTTCTTGGTGCTAGCTATCACAGCCTGTGCTCTCTTTCTGTCAACTCTTTGACCCTACAGCTGTCCAAGGAGGCTTAAGATTGTTGTGATTTCCTATTTCCAGAGGGCATCGGCGGTGAGGAAATGCTAGACTGCCACTCATGCTTTCCTCCAGCAAGCCTTGCAAACCGCAGGCTGGAGGTGGACATAGATTAGACACACACCTGGGCATGAGTACTGGGAGCTAGAAGGATAGAGGGATGGGAGGTGTTGGGTTATACGTTTCTAATGTACTGAGAACACTCTGTAGTTGGCGGTGATGGTCACAAAGCCTTGTGAGCATATTAAATCCACTGAATTTTGTGCTTTCAAAGGATGAGTTTGAGACTGGAGAGGTGACTCAGTGGTTAGGGGCACATACAGCTTTTGCAGAGGACCTGAGTTTGGTGCCCAGCACCTGTGTTAGGCAACTAATGACCACCTATAACTGCAGATTCAGGGAAAACTGCACCCACATACATATAACCCCACACAGAGTGCACAGCGTATAATTTAAAAAAATGAATAAAAAAAAAAAGAATGAATTTATGGTGTTTGAAATATAACTAATAGAGCCAGGCTTGGTGGCACACGCTTTTAATCCCAGCACCCAGGAGGCAGAGGTAGGCAGATCGTTGTGAGTTTGAGGCCAGCCTGGTCTACAAAGTGAGTCTAGGACAGCCAAGGCTACACAGAGAAACCCTGTCTCCAAAAACCAAAAAAAAAAAAAAAAAAAAAAAAAAAAGAAGAAGAAGAAAAAGAAAAGAAATATAACTAATAAGCTGGGTGTGGTGGCGCACACCTTTAATCCCAGCATTCCCCCAGCACTCCAGAGGCAGAGGCAGGTGGATCACTGTGAGTTCAAGGACAGCCTGGTCTACAAAAGCGATTCCAGGACAGCCAGGGCTACACAGAGAAACTGTGTCTCAGAAAACAAACAAACAAAAAAGAAAGATAACTAATACAACCAAAACATCCAGAAAGTCATGTACAGGTTATACAATAGAAACAAAATTGGTATTCTTGTTGTTGTTGAGTGCTGGAGGCCTAACTCAGGGCCTAGCACATGTTTACCACAAGTCTATAGCTGAGCTCCACCCCAGCCCCAAGGTTAAGTTTTAAGATGATAATTACATCAGATAAGTTCCTTTTTTCATTTTAGTCAACATCCTAGCCAGGGTCACCATTTGTCAGCCCATAGTTCCTGAATGGCTAGTACTCATTTGATGATCTTTTTTTGTTTGTTTGTTTGTCTTTTTGTTTTGTTTTTCTGAGACAGGGTCTCTCTGTGTAGCCCTGGGTGTCCTGGACTCGCTTTGGAAACCAGGCTGTCCTCTAACTCACAGTGATCCGCCTGCCTCTACCTCCTGAGTGCTGGGATTACAGGCGTGCACCACCACTGCCCTGCCTCATTTCATGTTCTTAAGCATACTGGTAGGGAAAGTTTAAAAGTTAAAGAGTGTTAAGTAGAAAGACAAGAGATGGCTCAGTGGTTGAGAGCATGACTGCTCTTCCAAAGGACCTGGGTTCAATTCCCAGCATCTACATGGCAGCTTATAACTGTCTGTAACTACAAGATTTGACACCCCCACACAGACATACATGCGGGCAAAACAGGAATGCACATAAAAATAAAAATAAATTATTAAAAAAAGTGTTAAGTAAAGAAATAGTGTAGGAAGTTCTTTGCATTCGACTTGACATTTTTCTGCTTTAAGGTTTTCATGATGGCATTTAATGAAGGGTTTTTGTTGTTGTTTTGTTTTATTTTTGGGTGTGCAACGTTATCTAGAATGGTCAGCCTGTGGAAGCTGAAGAGACACTGGTACCTGAACAAGAAAATAGTCCCTCAGCTCTTCTGAGACCAGAGAACAACCTAGAACCTAAAAATGGGAATTGGGAAAGCCAGGCAGAACCCAGCACAGCCAAGCTCCAGGAGAGCAGAGCAGTCCAGCTGAGCAGTCGCCCTGCTGTCCCATCAGGGAGAGCCCAGCTCCGGGAGGTAACGAGCTCTGACACAGTGTGCCCGGAGCCTGCTTGTCTAGCTCGGTGTGTAACAACTCCCACCTTCCTTCCTTCCCTCTTGTTTGGGTTTGAAGCAGAGTCACAGCGTGTAGGCTCCTGCTGGCTAGCACTGAACTCAGCATCTTGCTTCAGTCTCCTGAGTGCTGGCACTACAGGCCTGGGCTACCATCTCAGCTCACTGTCAACTTTCTGAACTTCAACACCAGTGTCGTATCCAATGTAGTGTGCACACCAGAAATAGCAGCAAGAGTGTGGAGAGTTCCAGCCTTAGGGCTGGAGACATAGCTCAGGAGTTAGGAGCACTGTCTGCTCTTCCAGAGGTCCTGAGTTCAATTCCCAGTAACCGCATGGTGGCTCACAATCATCTATACCTTCTTTTCCTGGGGAAAAAAAAGTCTTAGGCCAGGCATGGTGGCATATGCCTTTAATCCTAGTACTCCGGAGGCAGAGGCAGGTGGATCGCTGTGAGTTCAAGGCTAGCCTGGTCTACAAAAACGATTCCAGGACAGCCAGGACTGTTACACAGAGAAACCTCGTCTCGAAAAATGCTAAAAAACAAAAATAAAAATGTCTTAGGCATAATGTAGTTACAAGTTGCAGCAGCAAATTTAAACTCAGGAGGGTTGGTTTTACGCCAATCCCCTTGTGTCATGGCAGCCTTGATGACTGTTGAGACCTGAGGTGGAACCTTTGGGGGTTAATGGTCGCCTTAGAATCAGCTCCATTTGCAGAGCATTTTCTGTGAGGCTGCTCAGCTTCACTCCCTGTACTCACTGTGGTCAGTACTGCCTCAGCCTCCACTCACTTAGTTCACAGTGGCCTCCACCTGAACAGATGAACAGCCGAAACTCAAGGAAGGCCAGTCACTCAGGTGGCTTCAGGCACGAGGCAGGGCCAGAACGGGAGTGCTTGTTACTTGGCATCAGAGGCAGTGAGGCTGGCCAAGCTGTGCAGAACGGCTGCAGTGATGCTGTCTCTCTGACAGCACCTCACTGTTGTACAGAGAGTTGAGTGGCTGCTGTGAGCAGGCCCACTCTGACTCTCTTAGATGACAATCCCCCAGAGTTGACATGTCTTTATATGTGGGTTGTGTGACCATAACGTCAGGCCCATGTTCTGGTTGTGGAGGGGCAGTGTGTACAGACTAGACACTCTGGCAGGAAGCAGGGTGGAGAGTGATGTCCAACCTGCCGCCTCACAAAATTTCTGGAAGGATGTTTTCATTGAGCAGCTAACACTAACGAGATGTCTGCTATCAAAAGCGTGTCCAGAGTTTAAGTCATGGCCTCTTATAAACATAAACTGACCTTCCTGCATGTCCATAGAGCTGAAACCACAGGTCAGTTTTTCCTAAGAGCGTTTGAAACGTGAAGTTAAATGTATTTATTGAGCATGTGTGCATGTGTGACCTGTGCCTGTGCTCGTTCACATGCCGTGGTGGGTGTGTGAGGTGCGCTTTGTAGAGTTGTGTTGGTCTATTTTTAAAAAGATTTTATTTATTATATATGATATATTATAATTTAATATATATACACATATATATTATAATTGTACGTGCACACACACACGCTGTCTGTATATATGCCTGCATTCCAGAAAGAGGCCTTAGATCCTGAGCCAGCATGCAGTTACTGGGAATTGATCTCAGGGAGAACAGACAGTGCTCTTAGTCTCTGGGCCATCTCTCTAGCCCAAGTTTTTTTTTTTTTTTTTTTATCTATTTTATTGGGTTCTTATATCTACCACCTTCTCCACCTCAATCCCTTCCAACATACCACACCAGGTGGTAGAGATAAAGGGTTAGAGGGGAGAGGGTGTGTAGGTCTTTTGAGGCCATTTCCCGCTAGTTGGGGTCATTGGTTCCTTGAGGCAAGTCCAGTCCTCATAGCCAAGCTAGCTCCAACGTCGTCTTGTCACTTTTCTCTTGATCCCTTGACAAGTTACCACCAGCAGCAGCAGCAGGAGACAGAGGAGGAACAGCCTGGTCCCTGGCCCCTTCTTCAGAGTGCCCCCCATATCCCCATTTATACCCTCTCCAGAGTTCCCCAGAATTAAACTATCTGCAGCTGACAAAGATCACACCCCTGCTAGTGCAGGATGGACTGAATCAGCCTTGTATCTCACACCTGGATTAAAGCAAAAACATTCATATAACTAGTTGTTTTTTTTTTTTTTTTAAGATTTATTTATCATGCATACAGTGGTCTGCCTGCCTGCCAGAAGAGGGCACCAGATTTCATTATAGATGGTTGTGAGCCACCATGTGGGTGCTGGGAATTGAACTCAGGACCGCTGGCTGAGAAACCAGTGCTCTTAACCTCTGAGCCATCTCTCCGGCCCCCCATAACTGTTTTTTAAATCATCTTTTTATTGACCTTTACTTTATGTGCATTGGTGTTATGTCTGCATGTATGTCTATTTAAGACCATTAGGTCTTGAAGTTACAGACAGTTGTGAGCTGCCATGTGGGTGCTGGGATTTGCCTCCCAGATGTGGGTTTTTTTTTTTTTTTTTTTTTAAGAATTTTAAAAATTATTTATTATGTATAAAGTGTAGGGCATTAGATATCATTCTAGATGGTTGTGAGCCACCATGTGGTTGCTGGGAATTGAACTCAGGACCTCTGCAAGAGCAGACGGCACTCTTAACCTCGGAGCCATCTTTCCAGCTCCCAGATGTGGGTTTTAAAAGAAACCAAAAACTCTCACTACAAAGTTGGCTCTCTTGGCTGGGTTTTGGGATGGAGCTCATGCGGCAGGCTTGCACAGCTGAGCCCTCCTGCTGGCCCTGTAGGTAAACATTTTTCTGTCCTGCCAGTCAGGCTTTCACCAGCTTCTCTGGTCCCCTCATTCTTGGCAGCTGCTGGTTACTCTCTAAGCCTGGGCCACATGACCTCCCTGCAGCGCACTCGTTTGGTGTTTCCCAGGCTGCTTTAGGTTCTCCCTGGGCTGCTTCCTCTGCACATGCCTACCAAGTATTTCCTGATTAGACCTCCATGGAGCCTTGCATCTCTCAGAAAACTCACCAGTGGCCGGCCATCGTAGCACACACCTTTAATCTCAGTACTTGGGAGACAAAGGCAGATGGCTCTCTGGGAGTTCAAGGTCAGCCAGGGCTACATAGTGAGATCTTGTCTCCAACAAAACAAAACCCAAAACCAATTGCCCCCACCACCACCACCAAAGAAAGAATACTTGCTTACCTGGGTGGCCTGTGTATTAGCCCATCTTTCCTGTTGTGGGGCCCGGTGTTATGGAGGCCACTGGGTGCTCAGGCTAGAAACCCAAATCCTTCTTGTCTTCCTTCTCTTCCCTTCCTCTCCTCTCCTTCCTCTTATCTTAATTTGAGACATTGTTCACTCTGTCACCCAGGCTGGCCTCAAACTCCTATTATGGAGCCCAAGCTGGACCTGCCAATCTTTCCACCTTAAGCCTTCCAAGTGCTGAGATTAGAGGCCAAGCTACCATCCCTGGACCTGCCTCTTCCTTCTGCCTGCCTCACCCCCAGTCCACCCACACCCCCATCTTAGCCCTGTCATCAGGTCCTCACCGTCTCCTTGCCTTTATGCTGGCATTGCCTCTTGTTGCTGTGCTTCCTGCAGATCCACACCCTCCCCTCATTATACTCCCACCTGCCTAAAACCTCCCTGCAGAACCAGGTACCATGGTGCACACTGGTGATCCCCAGAGGACTAAGGCAGGCGCCTTATTTGAGCCTAGGACCTTGAGGCTAACCTTGGCAACATAGTAGTATCTCACCTCCAACAGTACATAACCTCCCTCCACATGCCACCATTAGATGGAAATCCAAATCTATGCTTCTCCCAGCCTAGCCTGGACTGCTTTCCATCCCACTAGTCCCTGTCTGCTGTCTGAGCTGTGTGCCTCCTCTGCATCCAGGCCCCTTGTACTTAGATGCAGCACTTAGCTGCTTCTCTCCTGAGGCAGCTATATTTGAACCTTGACCATGATGCTCCAGTGTCAAACTGTGTGTACAGCTGGGTTATGGAGCTTTTTCTTCCCTTTACGAGTCACACCAGCTTGCTGCCTGTCTCCAATTAAAGGTGGCCAACACTTTGTTTCTGCAGGCTCTCAAGCAGTGTGGCCAGGAGGAGCTCATGGAATTGGTGCTACCTCAGCTGGCTCAGGTGGTGACCCTGTGTGAACTTCTTCTGGTGAAGGTGAGTCCGTGTAGCAAGGCTCATAGTATAGGTTAGCTTGGGTATATATGTTTGTTTTGTTTGTTTGATTTTCAAGACAGGGTTTCTCTGTGTAATAGCCCTGGCTATCCTGGAACTCTCCTTGTAGGCCAGGCTGGCCTTGAACTTTACAGAGATCCTCTTGCCTCTGCCTCCCTGAGTGCTGAGATTACAGGTGTGCGTGCCACTGCGCCCAGCTTGGCTTGAATATATTGCAAGCTAGCATTCCTACTTACCTTACAATGTGTTCCCATTCCCTGGGACAGAGCTGAAGAGAGCTGTAGCACCCAGAGCCTGTCTCCCTTGACTGTTTTAACTTTGTGTAGGGAGCAGCAGTGGGCATGGAAAACCTTAGCGGCCTTAAGTGTGAATATGCCCGTCAGAAGCTGATGGCATCTTTTTGCCAACTTCATGTTCCCTGTGGGGTCACCCTAGGCCCAGGGTTTGTGACCTTCACCCTAAGCTTTGTTTTTAGCCCCAGTCCCGTCCCCCTCCCCGCACGTCCCCCACCCCCTCCCTGGCCTCTCAGTTGAGCATGCTATGGCATATGTAGGCACCACTAGGGAGCTAAGGAAACGCCAGGCCACTGACCAGGTCCAGGGCTTGAGGAACTGAGCTCCCTCTGTCTTCAAGTGTATTTTTTTGTCTTCCATGTCACTGCCTCGGATTTAAACCGCACATCTTTACAAAGGTTGAGAAAAGCCCCGGAGCAAAGCCTTTCTTCCCTGCTGTGTACAAGGAGTTTGAAGAGTTGTATGGTGTGGTGAAGAGGATGTGTCAGCATCACCTCCGCAGCTCTGGCCCGTGCTCTCAGGAACCCCTGGAGATAAAGAGCGATGAGGTGACATTTTGAGGGGCTAGACATTTCCTTAGCTAGCCAAAGGAAGCAGTCTGTGAACAAGGAAGGGTGTTGCTAGTAAGACATCTTCACTTTTAGCTGCTGTGTGTCAGCATTGTCCTGACAGGTGAAGTTGTTTCATTAATATAAGGATGAGAAACCCTTGTTTTAGAGAACTGAAAATTGTAATAGCTCAAAGAAATTGTGAGCCAGGCGGTGGCGCACGCCTTTAATCCTAGCACTTGGGAGGCAGAGGCAAGTGGATCGCTGTGAGTTTGAGGCCAGCCTGGTCTACAAGGAGAGTTCCAGGACAGCCAAGTTATTAAACAGAGAAAACCTGTCTTGGAAAAAAAAAAAGAAAGGAAGGAAAGAAGGAAGGAAACTGTGAACACCACAGGGCTGCACACAGTCCCTGCACACAGGGCTGACACCACAGTCCCCCAAATACTGGTGTTCTGGACTCTCTTTTCTTTTTAATTGTATTAGATTTATTTTCTGTTATTTCATGTATATGAATGTCTTGCCTGCATGAATGTCTGTGCTTCATGTTTATCCCTGGACCCAGAGAAGGCAGAAGAGAAGACTTGAATGAGGTGGCTGTGGGCCGCCATGTGGGTGCTGTGGGCCGCTATGTGGGTGCTGTGGGCCGCTATGTGGGTGCTGTGGGCCGCCATGTGGGTGCTGGGAACAACCCAGGGCCTGTGCCAGAGCAGCAAGTGCACTTCTCTGCTGAGCCGTCTCTCTGTTGGCCAGTGGTTATGGTCATGGTTGTTCTGACGTAGTTCCTATTTTATCACCCAGCTGCCTTGGCTAGGTTGAGCTCTTTTCAAAACATAAGTTTGAGGCTAATATGATTTGGCTTGGCTTTGTTTGTTTTGTTTTTCAAGACAGGGTTTCCTGGGAAAAAAAACAAGACAAAAACAAAAAAACCCTCAAACTGTTACACACATAATGTGAATGCTTTGAAAGACAGAGTGGAAAGAGGCGTAGCAGTTAAGAGCACTTTTTTTTTTAACAGGATTTCTCTGTGTAGCCTTGGCTGTCCTAGACTTTTATAGACCAGGCTGGCCTTGAACTCACAGCGACCCACCTGCCTCGGCCTCCTTGAGTGTAGAGCGCTTCTTGCTCTTGCTGAAGACTCAGGTTCACTTTCTAGAACTCATGTGGTATCTCATAACCATCTATAACCATTGATCCAATTTCAGGGGATCTGATAGTATCCTTTGACCTCTGTGAGCAACAGGCATGCACATATTGCATATATATATATATGTGAGCAAAACACTCATACACTTAAATAAATAAATCTTAAAAAGAAACGAAAAGAAAGACTCTGTAGCCCATAGCCGCCTTCCCTTCCCACTAACCTGTTGGCGCGGTCTGTCTGCAGTACACCTGCTGATGTGGTTCTGACTTCCAGGGCAAGCCACCTCCGTCAGTGCTGTAAGGGTGTCTTAGTCACATCCCACTCGCTGTGCTAAAACACCACGATCAAGGCAACTTCTTATACAAAAAAGCACTTAATTGCCTTACGGTTTCAGAGAGTAGAACCATGATGGTGGAGCAAAGGTGTGGCAGCAGGGACAGCTGAGAGGTCACAGCTTGATCCACAGGCAGGAGGCCAAGAGGATATTGGGAAACCTCAAACCCACCCCCAATCACACAGCTCCTCCAACAAGGCCACACCTAACCCTTCCCAAACAGTTCCACCAACCAGAACTAAGCACACATATGAGCCCATGGGGCCATTCGCATTCAGACCACCACAGTTGGTATGTGCTGGTTTGGGGGCATTTGGTGATGGGGGACTGTTACTGGTCACTATTGTCAGTTCTTGTATGCTTTATTGTATTCTTTATTGTATTGGAGGTCATTGTTTGAGATAAGGTCGCATGTAGTTCAGATTGATTTGAATGTTCTGTGTAGGTAAGGATGACCTTGAATTCTAAAAAAAAATCTGGGTGTTTTGTTTGTACCAGTTAGGGATTTGACAGGGATGATAAAACACTGTGACCAGCACTTGTAAGGGAAGGGTTTATCTCAGCTCACAACTCCCACATCCCATTCCACCAGTGAGGGGCATCGGGGCAGGAGCCTGGAGGCAGGCTTGAAGCAGAGGCGTGGAGGGATGCTGCTGGCTGGTTACCCAAGGACTGCTCAACCTGCTTTCTTTGCGGGGGGGTTGAGACAGGGTTTCTCTGTGTAGCCTTGGCTGTCCTGGACTCGCTTTGTAGACCAGGCTGGCCTCGAATTCACGGTGATCCACCCGCCTCTGCCTCCCGAGTGCTGGGATTAAAGGTGTGCGCCACCACCGCCCAGCCAAAAACTGCCTTTTTTTTTTTTTGTTTGGTTTTTTGTTTGTTTTGTTTGGTTTTTCAAGACATGGTTTCTCTGTGTAGCTTTGGCTGTCCTGGACTCACTTTGTAGACAAGGCTGGCCTCGAACTCACAGTAATCCTCCTGCCTCTGCCTCATAAGTTCTAGGATTAAAGGCATGCACTACCATGCCTGACTTCAGCCTGCTTTCTTATACCATCCAGGACCACCTGCCCAGTAATCCCAGCTCTTCCACATCAATCATTAGTCAGGAAAATGCCCCCACAGACCTGCCTGCAGGGCAATTTTTTGGAAACATATTCTTAATTAACATTCCCCCTTCTGCTGGGCATGCCTTTAATCCTAGCAAGTGGTAGGCAGAGGCAAGTGGATCTCTGTGAGTTCAAGGCCAGCCTGGTCTTCCAGGACATCCAGGGCTACACAGAGAAACTCTGAAAAACAAAGAAACAACCCCCCCCCTGCTTCCTGGCTATGTCTAGGCGTGTGTCACATTGACACAGAAACCAACCAGCACAGTGTGTATCTGTACTATTTGGGGGCCTGCCGCCTGCCGAGGGGTCAGATCTCCTGGATCTGGAGTTGTGGGCTACTCATTATGTGGGTGCTGGGAATTGAACCTGGGTCTACTGGAAGAGCAACCAATACTCTTAACTACTGAGCCACCTCTTCAGCCTCAACCAAGAACTTTTGATTTTCTTGCCTTTCCCTCCAGAGTGCTGGGGTTCCAGTATTCACCACTGTGCCTAGTGCCTGTGGTTCGGGAAGTAGAACTCACAGCCTAGTACATGGTAGGCAAGCACCTTACCAGCTGAGTTACAATCCTAGCCTGTGAAAATACTCTTCAGAAGCCGGGCGTGGTGGCGCACGCCTTTAATCCCAGCACTCGGGAGGCAGAGGCAGGTGGATCGCTGTGAGTTCGAGGCCAGCCTGGTCTACAAAGCGAGTCCATGATGGCCAAGGCTACACAGAGAAACCCTGTCTCAAAAAACCAAAAAAAAAAAAAAAAAAAAAAAGAAAATACTCTTCAGAGCTTTAGATTTTTTTTGTTGTTGTTATGTACTATAAACATAGTGGATTATTTTGCCAAGCTTTGCATAGATGCCCCATAGGAGACAATAGTCACCCACGTTCCAATTTACTTTTTTTTTTTTTTTTAATTTTTTGTGTGCCTGTGGCTTATTTTGTAAGAGGACACTGTTGAGCTCGGGCAGTGCTACACTTGCAAGCCCAGGTTTCTGCATTAGTTGTATTCTGCTGCCCTCCGACTGGCTTCACCCTAGCTTATGCCCAGAGACGGTCTCTTTGTAAGATGCAGTGTAAAGGATGCTAGCTGTCTCTACACCTTGACATCTGGTACACACACACACTCTTTGTACCCACATGCACGCATGTAGGCGCAGGCTGAGCTCCACCTTGTCAGGCAGCTGAAACCCAGGAGTCAGACGAGGTAACCATGAGAAGGAAGATGAGGGAGACTGTTTTTTAGCAGAGACAAGATATTTTTCTAAAAAGACCAATAAGAATTGAAAAAGAAAACAGAGGAACAAATGGCAAGCAAGGCACCTTAGCAAGGACAGCCCTGAGGAGAGGACAGCCCCACCCCCACTGACACAGTGAGGCTAGGACAGCCCTGAGGAGAGGGTTCAGCCCCACCCCCACTGGCACAGTGAGGCAAGGACAAGCCCACCCCCACTGACACAGTGAGGCAAGGACAGCCCTGAGGAGAGGGTTCAGCCCCACCCCTACTGGCACAGGTTCTGCTGGCTTTGGTAACCTGAGGCTTCACCTTAGCTGTTCCATGTAACTTCATATTTTCTTTTTCCTGTTAAGCTGCACCTAACTGTACAAAACAGCCTTTTGGATTTGTACTCAGTCACAGACATAAGAACTGACACACTTGGCACACTGTGCTCTAAGCAAAGCTGACATCTCCTGTTTCCCCTCAGGTTGCCAGGTCATTAGGAATCACAGAATTCCTGAGGAAGAAAGAGACACACCTGAGCAGTGCAGCTAAGTGCTCCAGCCAGGAGACAGAGGGGACGCTGGGGGAAGCCAGTGGGCAGAAGAGAGAGCATGAGCTAGGTGTAGTGGTAAGTGGTGCAGTGCGGGCCATCTGTGTGGATGCTGGGTTCATGACCCGGCCGAGTCGTGGCAGCTCACCTCTTGGTCTCTCTAGGAAGGTGCATGTCTGACTGTTCTTTTCTCTATAGCCTACAGGGGAGGAGGCGCTGGCCACAGTGAAAAAGCCCCGAACAGCAGCTCTGCCCACAGATGTCCTCCAGTGTCCTCCCGCCACCAGTCGGTGCCACATGAGGCCTAGGCCCTCATGTGCTCCAGCCACCAGCAAGGGTAAGGCACACATTTTGGGGTTGCCTCAGAGTTTCTGCTAGCAGGCACAAGCACCCCAGGACCGTCACTTTTAGGGTTAGGTATGCCTTTGACCCGATGAGAGAACCCTTTGGTCTCTTTGTTTTGTTGTTGTTGGTTTTTTTTTTTTTTTTTTTTTTTTTTTTTTCAAGACAAGGTTTCTCTGTGTAGCCCTGGCTGTCCTGGACTCGCTTTGTAGACCAGGCTGGCCTCGGACTCACAGAGATCCGCTTGCCTCTTCCTTCCAAGTGCTGGGATTAAAGGCATGTGCTACCACACCCTGGCCTAAAATTTTTTAACTGGCTTATTTTTATTTTATGTGCATTGATATTTTGCCTGCGTGTATGTCTGTGTGAGAGTGTCATATTCCCTGGAACTGGGATTACAGGCAGGTGTGAGCTACCATGTGGGTACTGAGAATTGAACCCAGGTCCTCTGGAAAAGCAACCAGTGCTCTTAACCACTGAGCCGTCTCTCCAGCCCAGTCTCAGGTTTTATCCCAACCTCCCAACACTTTGTCATTCTGTTTTTATGTCTGTCAATCATGAGGCCGTCGGGGTCTCCAACAGTCCCTTACTAAATCAAAAGTTACTTCATAGTGGTATCTGAGACCAATAGCCCCAGGCTGGCCTGAGAGATTGGGCAGAGTTGGATCCCAAGGACTCATGTACTTTGGCTTGGCATCTGAGACTTAACACTTGAAAGGAAGACATTCTTGGCTTTAGTTCTCGCTGTTACCAGATCATGTCTGTTAGTGATCATACAGCACTGACAGGCTGTCTGATGTCTTGCCTGATCGAGAGGCCTTCAGTGGAAGGGCCATGCCCATCTGAGAACGTCTGCAGCTCTGCCCTGGGGAAGGCAGATGTTCAGTGGGAACGGTGAGTCTTCTAGCACCAGGTTGGATCACAGCCCCCTCACTGAGTCATTTTTTTTTTTTTTTCTCTTAGCTTCATCTGTACTTTGAAGTTGAGTGGTTCCCTCCCTCTCAGCAAATGGTCCTTCAGTATCTGCATAAGTCCTTCTTTCCTGGGGTGGAGTTGTGGGCTCTATCTATGGCGGCCAGGAAGCCAGCTGAGGCTTGTTCTCTGACTCAGTCTCAGAGCAGAGATGGATGTTCTGGGCTGAGGAAGGCTTTGTCCCATGATCATTCAGAAGGCCTCCTCTGCAGGGAGGGAGCTTTCTGGTCCAATCTCTCAGCTTGAGGAAGTGCAGGGCAGCTGCACTTAGCTAAGATAAGGCACCGGGACTGCTGCTCCTCCAGTGGGGACAGGAGCCCCTGACTTAAGAGGAAGCCAGATAACCGAGCACACTTGGTTAAAATAAAAACAGCTGAGAGTTGAAGAGCTAGGTTTTAATTAATCAAACTAATGTTCTAACCATTGGGGGGGTGCACCCCCCACCCCAAGACCCTTGGGTTTTAAGCCAAGGGCATACAAATTGCAGGAGGCTTACCTAGGACACCTCCCAGGGCCTGAGTCCAGGTGATTCAGGGCAGCTTTTTTGTTTGTTTTTGTTTTGAGACAGGGTTTCTCTGGCCTTGGCTGACCTGAACTTGCTTTGTAGACCAGGCTGACCTCAAATATACAGAGATCCTCCTGCCTCTGCCTCCCGAGTGGTGCTGGCATTAAAGGCATGTGCCACCACCCCAGTGTTTCCTCAAAGAGCCAGCTTTTCACACCTTTTGGCCTAAAGGCTTTGCTTTGAAATGTGTCTCTGAAAGGAACTAGCCTTTTTACACTTTTTGGTCCAGAGTTTTGTGGACAGCCTACAGCAGAGGAGAGACACCCTCCTGTTTCCAAGCTCAGAGCTTACCAGGAGGGGTGTCTCACCTCCACCTGCAAGCAAAAGCCCACACAGAGTGAAGGTCCTTGGCCTCAAGACTAGGACTAGGGCTGTCTAAGAGGGTTATGGTGTTTTTGTTGTTGGTTTGGTTTGGTTTTTCGAGACAGGGTTTCTCTGTGTATCCCTGGCTGTCCTGGACTCACTTTGTAGACCAGGCTGGCCTCCAGGTCACAGTGATCCGCCTGTCTCTGCCTCCCGAGTGATGGAATTAAAGGTGTGCACCACCACCGACCAGCGAGGGTTATATTTAAATAACCTTCCAGGTTTTCTAGGGGTGGGGTGGGGGTGGGGGTTAGCTGTGGATATGTTTTGAAAGGCCTTTGACCCTTGGGCTCCTCTCAGGAAAGGGACTTCTGTTTGTTCATTCAGTGACATTACCCTGCTAAACTCCCTTGGAACATGTTTTTAATACAAAATCTACCTTTGTGAATAGATATAAAACAGTAAAAAAAAAAAAAACCTGCTGCCCTGCCCAAGTGGCAGAATCTGCAGTACTGCTTCTTTGAAGAAAGTCTACTGAGACCAGCTCAGCGTGGTGATGAGTGTGTGACTGCTGTTTTCTCTATTCAGGCTCTGCCCCTGCAGCCATTGAGAACTTCTCTGACTGCCCCGAGGGAATCTGTGTGGAGATGGTGCCTGCTAGTGACAGAAGTGTACCACTCTCAGGCCTGCAGCTTGCAGTGATGACATCACATGACTTTGAAGCCAGGAGTGGCTCTGCAGACTCTGCTTTTCTGTGTCAAGATGTCAGTAGGTCAGCTCTTTATTCCCAGGTAGCAGGGCCCAGAGGCCTGCCCCCAGCCCAAGAGTTGGTGTTTTCTGAAGAGAATGATCATGATTCTGGGACCATCCGGAGGAGCAACAGTGGCTGTGGCACTCCATCATCAGGTGGAATAGGGTCCCTGTTGCTTGGAGAGTCTGGAAATGCAGAGGCAGGAGACTGCAGAGAGACAAGCCAATTCTACCTCAGCGGCCAGCAGGCCAGCCCCAGCCATGTCCTGCTTGCAGAAACTGCTTCCTTTCCACTCCAGAACATCTTGCCCGTGAATATCCTGCCAGCTGCTTGTGCGTCCAAGATTGTGCCTGAGCCAGAACCTCATCCTGGACCAGATGGATCACTGTCCACTAATGGGGGTCCCAGTGTTGGAAGCGAAGCTGGGGGCATAAGCCAGCTCCTCTCTAGGATGGAGACTCATAGCCAGAGAGAGCCAGAGACTGTGGCTGCTGTGGGGGAAACGCTGGCTCTTGAGATTTCTAATGTGTGCCAAGAAGTATTGTCTCAGGGACAGGAGCAGATTTTTATTCAGACTCCCAGTGGGCTTATCCATCAAAGTGCCATGATGTCTCAGGAAGAGGACAGTGTCATAGTGATGAGTGCAGGGGGTTCTGTCCTGAGGTTTGGTCCGTCAGAAGGGATTGTTCTTGAAGCCATGGGGGCCTTCCTCACTGTGGAGGCAGAGTCCTCCTAGTGACAGGAGTCAGGTGTGTGTGTGTGTGTGTGTGTGTGTGTGTGTGTGTGTTGGTGTTTTTGAGGCAGGGTCTCATGTAGCCCAGACGGGCCTTGAACTCCTACTCTTCTTGCCTCCATCTACTGAGTGATAGGGTGACAGGGATGTCCACCATGCTGGGAAGAACTTTGAACCTATTTGTATGGATCTTACCCACAGAAGGCCTATTTCAGGCACTGTGTATTTTTCTAATGTAACTACTGACACAAATGAGCCATTTATAAAGAATGTCTGTTGTACTACTGCTTTTTCAAAAGGAGCTCTTCACAATAATGCTGCATATATATTTTTGTTGTCTGGTTTTGGAAGCAGGGTTTGGCACAGACCAGACTGACCTTGAATTCATGATGCTTCTGCTTGAGTGCAAGGCTGGGTTACAGATGTGGGTCCCTCTTCTTCTTCTTCTTCTTCTTCTTTTTTTTTTTTTTTTTTTTTTTTTTCTTTTTGGTTTTTCGAGACAGGGTTTCTCTGTGTAACAGCTCTGGCTGTCCTGGACTCGCTTTGTAGACCAGGCTGGCCTCAAACTCAGAGATCCGCCTGCCTCTGCCTTCTGAGTGCTAGGATTAAAGGCATGCGCCACCACGCCCGGCTATAGGCCCCTCTTTTATAGCTGTAGTTTGGTGGGTGTTGCAGTTCAGGTCATTCCACCGTGACTTACAGTTTCGTACCTGTCGCCGTCTTCTGCCCCTTCTCTCCTGGTGATGATGTGCTGTTTCTTCAGCAGATGTCCTCTCTACTTCTGGGTTGAGTTAGAAAACTTAAAAAGCTAGCCATTTTGGCAGCATTACAAAAGAAAGTCATTTCTGTTTGCTTTCTTGATGTGTGTGGGAATTGAACCTAGAGCCTTGAAATTGCCAGGCAGGCTCCATCACTGAGCTTCATCTTTAAGACAGTTTACAAAGCTGATCACAGTGGCATACGCCTGTAGTCCCAGTTCTGGAAGTCACGACATAGACCAGGCCTCCAACTCAGAAATGTGCCTCTACCTCCTGAGTGCTGCAATTAAAGGTGCGTGCCACCATGTCCAGCTTCCTTCCTCCTTCTTAGGGACTGCAGGGATGGAACTCAGGTGGCCAGACTTGCACAGGGAGTGCCTGTGAGCCATTTCACGGGCCTCCACTTAGGCTTATGTTCACTTTCTCAGCGGTGGCGGCCTTGCTCAGGTTGCCTTTGAACTTAGGGCCATCCTGCCTCTGCTTCTCCAGAGCTTGGATAATATGCTCTATGGCCTCCGGTTTTCTGGATGAGGAAAAGGCTGCTATGGTAGGGTGACTTAGAGGGGTCTACTGGAGCTCATGGAGAACCCCAGTACATTGATGTGCCAGCTATAAAGTAACTTCTTGGGATTTCTTTGTGTGTTTCCATGGTTATATTGTGGGACAAAGGGGAAGGTCACTTCCCACAGTAGCCAAGAGCATTGGTCCTCAGCTCTTCTCTGCTCACTCCTGGACTCTTAAGGAGACCTTGAGCACCTGAGATGCTGCTGCAGGGCAGAGCTGGGGATCATGGCTGTACCTCACCCTGGCGCTGTGCTGAGGCCAGACTACTCTTTCCTACAGCCCTTGCAACACCCCAGGCACTGAGATCAGTAGAGCCAGGGCAGTGTTCATAGGGACAAACAGGTAGGTTTCCCAGCAGGATAGGAGTGCTAGGAACGGGTGGTCATCAGAGTGGCCTCGCTGGGTGGTCCTGTAGACTGGGCTACTTCTCAATAGCCCAGAGGCCCTCACTGTCTAAATTCTGTTTGTTTTTGTTGTTTTGTTTTTCAAGACAGGGTTTCTCTGTGTAGCCTTGGCTGTCCTGGACTCACTTTGTAGATCAGGCTGGCCTCGAACTCACAGAGATCCACCTGCCTCTGCCTCCCGAGTGCTGGGATTAAAGGTGAGCGCTATCACATCTAGCACCACTGTCTAAGTTCTTATGTGCATTTGGGGTATGTGGGCATTTATTATATTATCTTCAGTAGTTTCTGATTTGCTGAAATGCTTTTATTTTTTAAGATTTATTTATTTATTTATTATTATACAGTGTTCTGCCACCATGTACACCTGCACACTAGAAGAGGGCATCAGATCCCATTATAGATGGTTGTGAGCCACCATGTGGTTGCTGGGAGTTGAACTCAGGACCGTTGGAAGAGCAGGCGGTGCTCCGAACCTCTGATCCGTCTCTCCAGCCCCCTGCTGAAATGCTTTAATAAAAGACAGCACCAACCATTCTCTTTCCCAGTTTTCACAGTGGATTCCAAGCCTCCTCTCTCCTGCCCTGCTCACTTGGCAGGATTGGTGGCTATAGAGGACATACCTGTGAGATTCCCCACTGTGCTCAACTGAAGTGCCATACTGACCTCTGGTGACATTGCACTTTCCAGATAGGAAGTACTCTGCAGAATCAATACTTGTTTATCTTTAGTTCCTTTATTTCAGCCTGTCCTTGGCAGTATTGATCTTTCCATTAGCTTTCTTGAGTAACTTGCTAATGGGTGGCTGGGGATACACAAAAGATGGACATGGTGTGTGCGTAACCCCAGCGCTGGGCCTGGAGGCCGGCCTGTACTGATTCTGAAGCCAGTGTGAGCTGTCCAGCAAGGTCTTGTCCCAGAGAACTTTCAAGTATCTTTAAGAGTGCACATTGCTCTTGAAAAGGGCTGAGACTGATTCCTGGTCTTCATGCTGGACAGCTCACAGCTGCCTGTGATTCCAGCTCCAAAGGATCCAGCATCTTCCTCTGGCCTCAGTAGGTAGCTGCAGCCAGGTGCACAGACACCCTGGCCCACATACATAATTACAATAAATCTTAAAAATCTAACTCCAGGAAACAGAAGGTTATACAAAGACTAAAAGATAGGCACTGTGCAGTGCATACTGCTTAGTTACAGACTGTATAGTGTGTCCAGATCAAGCCAGAGTGCCATGTTTCAAACAGAGGGACCCATGAAGTGTCCTACAAGGCCTGTCCGTGGTACTGAGTCTTCTAGTGTCTCCTCTTAAGTGCAGCAGGGGCTCTGATGGGCTTCAGGTCCCTTCCCACAGAGGTTAGAGGGGGAAGGTCCCATGCTGTGTGGCTGATGAATAGTCCGTAGCACACGCTGGCCGACAGGTGAAGGAGAGGGAGGGAGTGGACCTTGATGTATGTGGGGGTTGGCGGGGTAGAAGGGGTTTTGTGTCTTAGCCTGGAACCTGCACACAGAAGCAGGAGGGAGCAGAGTGACTCCTGTACACAAGTGTGACCTGAGCAGCCTCAAGTCTGCCCCTGAGCACCACCAGTTTGCTGGTCACACTGTGACCCTTCTGCAAGGCATCTGCCAACTCTCAGAACAGAGTTTTAACAGAGGAGAGCACCCTACGGAAGGTCACCTCCAAATGCTTTGCTGCGCTGACTAATCTGCACAGTCAGAAAGCCACTCATACCTCTATGGCCCTGCCACAAGAAGTTTTCTCTTTGGGGCATATTGTTTTTGTCTGGGAAGCATCTTCTCCCTGTGTTGTCCTCCACTCGTCGGATACACAGCTCCGCTGCGAGGGAGCACTAGGCAAATTCAATAAACAGGAGTGGGGCCACTATGTGCTAGGTCCCAGGTCTATGGAGCTTTGCAGCGAGTCTCCCAGAGGGAGTGCAGGCTTTTACCTGGATTCCTGTGCTCTTGGGCAGAGAGAACACCGGGGTTGGAACCACAAGCAGAAAAGAGCGGAAAAAGCCAGGAACTAAACTTTGTTGTGCATTCTAAGCCTTGTGCATTTGGTGTAGAAGAGGGAGTCAAAGCTGAGTCAAAATCAAAAAATTAAACAGGAGCAAAAATCAGGGCAAGAAGGAAGGGCAGGGGACCAGAAGGCTCAAAAGGAAAGGACCAGAAGAGCTGGACCATAAAGGCTGCCCCCACTCGCAAATCACGGATTTTAAAGCCAGGGATGGCTTTGAAGGGTTTTGCTGCTGCTGTTTTGGTTTTTAAGATTTATTTATTTACTATGTATACAGTGTTTTGCCTGCATGTAGGCCTGCAGGCCAGAAGAGGGCACCAGATACAGTTTTTTGAGCCACCATGTGGTTGCTGGGAATGAAACTCAGGTCCTTTGGAAAAGCAGCCAGTGTTCTTAACCTCTGAGCCATCTCTCCAGCCTGGCTTTGAAGTTTTTTTCTTTTAATCAGAGCAGGGCCAGGCCTGTGACGCCTCTTACCAGATGGGATTTAGGGACCCGCTGGAATCAAAAGAGTCACCCCCTTTTCCGAGCACGTTAGACAGCTAACCAGAGGCGGGTGGTCTTCAACCTCACCCAACAATGCCCTACATCCCTGGAAGCCTCTACACACACACACACATCCGCACGCACGCACACACCATCTGCTCCCTGGAAGCCTCTATACACACGATTTTGTGGCTTTTTTTTTGTTTTTGTTTTTTTTTTTCGAGACAGGGTTTCTCTGTGTAGCCTTGGCCATCCTGGACTCACTTTGTAGACCAGGCTGGCCTCGAACTCACAGTGATCCGCCTGCCTCTGCCTCCCAAGTGCTGGGATTAAAGGCGTGCACCACCACGCCCGGCTCACACGATTTTGTGATGGGAATGTTTTGGCTTTAATTGTCTTTGTTTAACTGTTGTATGTGCATGGTCAGAGGACAACTTTGTGGCTCAGTGCTTTCCATCTTAATAGCTCTGTAGTCAGACTCATGTTATGAAGCTTGCATGGCAGTGCTTTTACCTGCTGCGCGTTGTTTTTCAGACAGGGTCTTCTATGCATTCCAGGTGGCCTCACAATCATAATCCTTCTTCAGCCTCCAGTGAGGAGATTACAGGTCTGTTTTGTTTGCTGGTTTTCTTGAGACAGGACTTCTCTCTGTAGCCCTGATTGTCCAGCTGGGCCTCAAATTCATAGAGATCCACGTGCCTCTGCCTCCCAGAGTGCTGGGATTACAGGTGTGCACCACCAAATCGCTTATTAGCCTGTTTCGGTTGTTGTCATGGAAGCTTATTACCTCTGTCTCCTAGCCTGAGCCTAGTCCTGGAAGCTTCTAGTCTCCATGCAATCTCACCTAGGCCTTCAATGTTTTAAGCCTCTGAAACTTAGTGCTTATTAAACTCACCCTTGTTCTTTCTGAGCTCTGGGCTGGCTGGTCAACTCAGCTGTTCTGGCTCAAACTCCTCTCCCAGCTGACTTATTCAATCTGAATAAGATCTTCGGATAAGATCTTTTGCCAGAGCAGCCACGTTCTGAATTAAAATTCCTCTACATTAAATGTCTAATATTTATAGGATTTTACTTATAGTTACAGAACTAACATTCTCTTCCATTTTAAGCACAGGGCTGGGGGTGTGGCCTCGTATTCAACTTGTGTGAAAGTCTAGGTTTGATTTCCAGCATCACAAAACAAACAAGGTGGATAGGTACAAAGAAAAATAGGAAATTCAGGTTGTCTATAGAGATGTACTATGTAAAATATACCTGGTTTACAAAACAAGGCCTCTAGCCACTCCCCTCATTTATTTCACACAGTGTGCCTGTGTGGCTGGGACAGCGATCCCAGGACCCTCAAATGGTCTGGCCCTGGGGCACAACAGGTCCCGCCCAAGTGACTGTCTAGCCAGTGGCCTGGAGCTCCCAGCCATGGTGTCTAGGGAGTCACAGGGCACGGTGCCCTGTTTCCAGCAGCATGCTCTCTAGCTGGAGCTTGCTGTCGCTCTCTATGTAGGGCTGGTGCAGCCACATGGACAGGTAGGTCAGGCTGAGGTTGCGGTCTGCAGTGTGGGCCAGCTCTGCGCCAATGGTCTGCTTCAAAAGGAGCTCCTTCTTGTATGCATTGGAGAGCCGGTGGGAGACCTCATCTGCAACAGACCAGACCCCATGGCTACATGAGCACACACTTTTCTATGCCCAAGCCATGCTTTCTTAGGTTCCTGGTGAAAAGCCAGAGTCAGAGCTGGCAACCGATTTCTCTGGCATGAAGCCCTGGGTCCAGTCCCCACAAACAGTGTGGTGAGTGCTTGTAACCCCAGCGCTTGGACACTGAAGCAGGCAGGAGGATGAGGCATACAAGAACATCCTCAGCTGGCCTGGGCAACGTCAAACTCCTCAAAACCAGTCAGAGTAGGACTGCGGTAAAGACAGACCAAGACAGCCCAGCTAACTGGTAGGCAGCACAAGCCCACACAACCCGTGAGTAACTTGTGAAGGTTGTAACGAGTCACTTCATAGAGACTCCTGATTTCAGTGCCTGGAGGACTGAATGGGGGGACAGCTACAGTCTGAGGCCTGCTTGGGCTACAAAGTAACAGTTCAGCCTAGGATTCATTCTAAGAAAGACTCGGTTTCAAACAGTAAGTAGGGAGCTGGAGAGAGGGTCTAGCAATTAAGAACACTGGATGCTCTTCCAGAAGAGCTGGGGTCAACTCCAGTACCCATATTAGTCAGCTCACAAATACATGTAACTCCAGCTCTTGGAGGACCCAACACCTCTGGTCTTCAAGAGCTCCTGCACGCATGTCTGGGCACATACCTACACACAGATACAAACAATTAAAAACAAAATAAATCCTTAAAAAAACAAACTGAGGGCTGGAGAGATGGCTCAGAGGTTAAGAGCACTGACTGTTCTTGCAGAGGTCCTGAGTTCAATTCCCAGCAACCACATGGTGGCTCACAACCATCTATAATGAGACCTGATGCCCTCTTCTGGCCTGCAGGAGTACAAGCAGACAGAACTGTACACATAATAAGTAAACAAATAATAAGCATACTGAGCCAAGTGGTGGTGGCGCACGCCTTTAATCCCAACACTGGGGAGGCAGAGGCAGTCAGATCTCTGTGAGTTTGAGGCCAGCCTGGTCTACAGAGCGATTCCAGAACAGCCAGGACTATACAGAGAAACCCTGTCTTGAAAAACTAAAGCAAACAGACAAAAAGTATTAAGTAGCTTAATCTCTTAAAAGAAAAAGTGTTGCATTTTATTTTTTTGTGTATATGTACACTCCATAGTGTGTGTATAGGTCAGAGAACAACTTTTGGACATTAGTTTGTTGTGCTATGTAGGTTGTAGGGATCAAAGTCAGGTTTTCAGACTTGGAGGCAAGAGTTGGTGTTAATCTTTACCTGATGGGCCATATTTGTTTGTGTGTCACCACACCTGGCATGATACCAGCCCCAGTAGCCCCTCATTTGAGCCCAGGCTGCTCTTAAACTCACTGTGATCCTCCTGCTTCAGCCTCCAAGTACTGGGATTACCAGTTTGCACCATCTGTTGGTTATTTTATGTTAACCTGATACAAGCTAGAGTCCTTAGAGAGGATGGAGCCTCAATGGAGAAAATGCCTCCATAAGGTCTAGCTGTTGGCCATTTTCTTAAGTAGTGATAGATGTGGATGGAGCCAACTCTGGGCAAGTGGTCCTGGGTTCTATAAGAAAGCAAATCTAGCAAGCCATGGAGAGTGAGCCAGTAAGCAGCACTCCTCCGAGGCCTCTGCATCAGCTCCTGCCTCCAGGTTCCTGTCCTGACTTCCATCGATGACGAACACTGCTGAGGAGGTGTAAGCCAAATAAACCCTTTCCAACCCAAGTAGATTTTGGTCATGGTATTTCATCATAGTAATAGAAACCCTAACTAGGACAGACCATCATGCTAAATTTCAATGGTCTTCTATGAGTTTGGCCCAAAATGTCAACTGGTGGCTTATTTTATTTTTATATATATATATATATATATATATATATATATATATATATATATATATATATGTATATGTATATGTATATGTATATGTTTATATATTTATATATATATGTATATGTTTATATATTTATATATTTATTTTAATTATAATCTATTGACATTACATCCCAATTGTAATCCCCTCTTATCTTCCTGTTCCCACCCTCCCTCCCTCTTCTCCCCTGTTCCCCTCCCCTAGACCTCTGACAGGTGGGGACCCCCTCCCCACCATCATCTGACCACAGCCTATCAGGTCTCATCAGGATACCTTGCATCCCCTTCCTCTGTGTTCCCACAGGGCAGTGATCAAATTGTAGGCACCAGAGTTTGTTATTTATTTTTCTAAAGACAGGTTATCAGTTTATATTTACAGCTCAAGTTGGTCTTAAACCGACAATTTTCCTGGTTTTGCTTCTCAATTACTGGCATTATAGGAATGTGCATCACCATGTCTTCAATTTGCTTAGCTTTTACATTTATTCATTTATATTTTGAAAGACAGATGCCACATTTCCTTTCCTAAGGACCAGATCTGACCAATGCTGAAACCCTTCTATTTTTGGTTTTCTGAGACAGGGTTTCTCTATGTAGCCCTGGCTGTCCTAGAACTCAGAGAGCTAACCACCTCCCTCTGCCTCCCAAGTGCTGGGATTGAAGGTGTGCGCCAGCACCGCCCTGTTGCTGCTGCCCCTCTTAGAACCACCTCCACAAGAGCTACTTACAAAAGAAGGGCGTGGGCCATGTGTGGAACAGAGGGGGCCGGGTACTTTCTTCTCTGTAATGGTAATCTTCTAGCTCACAAATTCCCTTGGTGGTTGAAGACAGCTTTTCCATTTTCATTTGTATTTTAGTCTGAAAAGATATTAATTTGGAATATAAGAATATTGCTTAGAACTTCTAATCTCAGACTTAGTGACTGTAACAATTTAAAGGCAATGATGTGTGGTCCTGGTGGGGCTAAGAGTCCAGTAGTTCACCCCATTAATTCCACAGACTTCCAGAGGGTTGGCTGCCGACGGGTCTGTGGCTTCCTTACTTTGGATTACTTGGGTACTACGCATTGGGTTTTCAAAGCCTCAGAGAAACGAAAGCTTGCTGAGTCCCACCTAGGTAAGCTTTCTAGGCAGCGCTAGTGTTTTAGCTCTGAAGACCCAGCAGAATCCCAGGGCGGGCTCCTGTCACCGAGTGACAGGCAGAAAGGCCCTCAGCAAGCACGTTTTGGACTCTTCCTTGGCAGCCTCTGTGAGCCTGGATTTTCTTTGATGTGGTGATGAGAGGAAAGCGAGCCTGCTCTCCACACAGGAGAGGGCAGTGTGAACCTGAAACCTGCGCCTCCACAGATCTCCCTCCCTCCGCAACCATGGCCTCTGCCAGCTCCAGCGGAGGAGATACTGTCACCTCCTCCACTGTGAGGAAAGTGTGACAGAGGAAGGGCAGTGACTCGGTGTTTTGCGAAGCACCCAGTTAGGGTTAGACCAAATATTCAACTTCTCAGAATAGTTAAGTATTATGTGTCTGGGAGATAAAAGAAATACACAGCATCAAAATCACCATTCCTTGAACTTGATCCTCCCAATCATCCATCCCCCGGTTTCACCTCAAGTGGCACACACTAAATTTAGCAAATGTTCATCTTTAAAGGTCTCTCCTTCCTTCTCAAATCATTTTAGGTTCGATATTTCATGTGGCTCCAGTGTTGCCAATTGCAGCTGGGAAGATGCTCAAGGTGGAGGTGGGGAGGCGGGGCCAGGAGGGCATCTGTAAGAGAGTCTGCGCCCCCCAGCAGCTTCCTGACCACACCTAATTCTCGAGTTTAGACGGACTCCGGAAAGGAGGACAATCTGGAGGCCCTGAACTGTCAGATCTGCCGCTCGGCCACCAACAGAAACAAAGTGCCATCCACATGTACAAGCAGCCCACACTTACACACCAGCACCTGTACTCCCACAGTGACACAGATCACACAGAAATGGGGGTACAGTTGAGAAGAAAGGATGTGCCCATCCCCCAAGCCAAACCTCTTTGATGGCTGGGGGAGAGAAGAAAAGCATGGTTCACAGCCTCCAACCCCAACTTTTGGGTGTGAACACTGAATGAGGACACATTTCCAAGCTGGCTTCAGTCAGATTCAAGTTGACCAGAGCAGAGAACTTCTAACCTGATGGAGATCATGCAGAATGTGCTTTCTCTAATAAGATTTATTTTTATCATTGTTATTAGTGTGTGTATGTGTGTGTGTGCACGCGCGCGCGCATTCCCTGGAGCTGGAGTCCCAGCTGTGAGCTGCCTGATGTGGGTGCTGGAAACCAAACTCCAGTCCTTTAAAGAGCAGCAAGTGCTCTTAGATGTGAGCTACCTCTGCAGGCCCAGAGTGGCCAGGCCTCTAACAGGGCTCTCCTAAGCAAGGAATCCAGGCTCCTGGGGAGAATGCTGATTCCTAGACAGCCGCAAGAAATACACAAAGTAAGGCTGGGGCATCTCTCAGTGCTAGTCAGTAAGGGAGTGTCAAGACCAACACCAAACAGCTTTTCAGCCATGCACATCGCCAGAGTACAGTCTGAACAAGAGACACAGTGGATTTGGACTACAGCCTGAAGTGAGACCTGCTATGTTCACACTGATAACAAATAACCATGGCTACTTTAGTGTTATGTGGCTGCATCCAAGAAGTCACCATGACAGGGATGGTCTGGCCCACAAAATCTGGATCTTTACTCTGTGGACCCCTGAAGTGGTGGAAACTGCCCAGGACAGTGTCCCCAAGAGCATCCTGGGGAGCACGGAGAGCGGGAGGATTTGTCAGGGAGGTGGAAGAGGAGGCTGAGGGGGAGAAAAGGTCTCCAACAGTTCTGAATACCTCCATGGTCAAGCAAACCCCAAAGTCCCACTAGGCTTGAGTGACAGTGATGTCGATGGCCAGCATCTTTAGGTCTTACCAAGCCATCCAAGGTGGCCTGCAGCTCCTCACACAGCGCTTCAAGTCCCTTGTCATATTCCAGCTTTGTCTTTTCTTCCTCCTCACCGGCAGCTGGGCTGCTGCTTTCTAATTCAACCTTCTCCTTACTCCTGGTCAAAGCAGAAAATAATGGGTACAAATCACTCTTTAACTCACCTCACACCGGTGACTGCACGTCTCTAGTCCCACAGCTCGAGGAAGAAGATGAGTTCATAGCCTGGCTACATAGTAGCCCCTGCCTCAAAAAAAGAAAAACAAGGCAAGGAAAACATCTTTACCCCATTTGATTATAATAAATCCTATAAAAGTCATCACCCACATAATTGTGTTAGATATATCGCAGAAATGTTGCAAATGTCATTAGGGTAGATGTTTATTTACACACACAACGAGCACATCCACTGGTCACTCAGGTTTGCTGTGCTCAGATGGAAAGGAGGGCCTCCATGTGTGGCACATGCTCTCCTGGCAGGGTATTCCCCCAGCCTGGCCACTTCCCTTTGTACTGGGGGAAGTGAAGCCAGCCATGTGGCATCCTCAGCACAGGGCTTAGTGCTGGTTGTACACAAATGCATAAGACTTAGTGCTGGTTGTACATAGATGCATAGGGCTTAGTGCTGGTTGTACACAGATGCATAAGACAGTGCTGGTTATACACAGATGCATAGGACTTAGTGCTGGTTATACACAGATGCATAGGGCTTAGTGCTGGTTATACACAGATGCATAGGGCTTAGTGCTGGTTGTACACAGATGCATAGGGCTTAGTGCTGGTTGTACACAGATGCATAGGGCTTAGTGCTGGTTGTACACAAATGCATAAGACTTAGTGCTGGTTATACACAGATGCATAGGGCTTAGTGCTGGTTGTACACAGATGCATAGGGCTTAGTGCTGGTTGTATACAGATGCATAAGACTTAGTGCTGGTTGTACACAGATGCATAGGGCTTAGTGCTGGTTGTACACAGATGCACAGGGCTTAGTGCTGGTTATACACAGATGCATAGGGCTTAGTGCTGGTTGTACACAGATGCATAGGGCTTAGTGCTGGTTGTACACAGATGCATAGGGCTTAGTGCTGGTTATACACAGATGCATAGGGCTTAGTGCTGGTTGTACACAGATGCATAGGGCTTAGTGCTGGTTGTACACAGATGCATAGGACTTAGTGCTGGTTGTACACAGATGCATAGGGCTTAGTGCTGGTTATACACAGATGCATAGGGCTTAGTGCTGGTTGTACACAGATGCATAGGGCTTAGTGCTGGTTGTACACAGATGCATAGGGCTTAGTGCTGGTTGTACACAAATGCATAAGACTTAGTGCTGGTTATACACAGATGCATAGGGCTTAGTGCTGGTTATACACAGACGCATAAGACAGTGCTGGTTATACACAGATGCATAGGGCTTAGTGCTGGTTATACACAGATGCATAGGGCTTAGTGCTGGTTGTACACAGATGCATAGGGCTTAGTGCTGGTTATACACAGATGCATAGGACTTAGTGCTGGTTGTACACAGATGCATAGGGCTTAGTGCTGGTTGTACACAAATGCATAAGACTTAGTGCTGGTTGTACACAGATGCATAGGGCTTAGTGCTGGTTATACACAGATGCATAGGACTTAGTGCTGGTTGTACACAGATGCATAGGGCTTAGTGCTGGTTATACACAGATGCATAGGACTTAGTGCTGGTTGTACACAGATGCATAGGGCTTAGTGCTGGTTATACACAGATGCATAGGACTTAGTGCTGGTTGTACACAGATGCATAGGGCTTAGTGCTGGTTGTACACAGATGCATAGGGCTTAGTGCTGGTTATACACAGATGCATAGGACTTAGTGCTGGTTATACACAGATGCATAGGACTTAGTGCTGGTTGTACACAGATGCATAGGACTTAGTGCTGGTTGTACACAGATGCATAGGACTTAGTGCTGGTTGTACACAGATGCATAGGGCTTAGTGCTGGTTGTATACAGATGCATAGGGCTTAGTGCTGGTTGTACACAGATGCATAGGGCTTAGTGCTGGTTGTACACAGATGCATAGGGCTTAGTGCTGGTTATACACAGATGCATAGGGCTTAGTGCTGGTTATACACAGATGCATAGGGCTTAGTGCTGGTTGGACACAGATGCATAAGACAGTGCTGGTTATACACAGATGCATAGGACTTAGTGCTGGTTGTACACAGATGCATAGGACTTAGTGCTGGTTGTACACAGATGCATAGGACTTAGTGCTGGTTGTACACAGATGCATAGGACTTAGTGCTGGTTGTACACAGATGCATAGGGCTTAGTGCTGGTTGTATACAGATGCATAGGGCTTAGTGCTGGTTATACACAGACGCATAAGACAGTGCTGGTTATACACAGATGCATAGGGCTTAGTGCTGGTTATACACAGACGCATAAGACAGTGCTGGTTGGACACAGATGCATAAGACTCCTTCAGACGGTTTTAAACTGAAGTCTGTGATCCATTCAGTTTGGGTAGTAATGGCTTGACCTTCAGCCTATGGTGCTGTTAGGAGGAAGTGCAACTATTATGGTTAGGCTTAGTGGGAAGGCTCCTTTCTATCCATGTGAGGGAAAGAATTCCCTTCAAAGGATTTTGGGATCCCAGTGTTTTCTTTCTGGTCCTGGCTGTGAGGCAAACAGAGGTCCTTGGGTGTGAGCATCTACTATGACGTGTGCAATCTTGCCACAAGGCATGAGGAACCAGTAGTTAACCTCTGGCAGGGGCAGGGGCGGGGTGGGGAGTTCCTCAGGAGCCATGCACCTTTTCGAAGATATGGTTTCTCATCACTGAGATCTAGAGCTCACAGAACAGGCTGTGGTGCTGGCCTGTCTCTTTCTCCTCACACACCAAAATGCCAAACTCTTCACCTTTTCAATTGGGTGCTGCGGTTTGAAGTCAAGTGCTCATGTTTGCATGGTGAGTACCTGACTGAGCCATGTCTCTAACTCCTCCATTGGCTGGCTGTCTGTTTGTTTTGTTTTTAAAAGATAGGATTTCAGCCAGGCCACTGTGGTGGCACACACCTTTAATATCAGCACTTGGGGAGGCAAAGGCAGGAGGATCTCTGTGAGTGCCAGGCCAGCCTGGTCTAGCAAGGACAGCCAAGGCTACACAAAGAAAAACAAACAAAAAAAGATTGGATCTCACTATGTAGTTTTTGCCTGGGCTCAGAGATCCAACTGCCTCTGCTTCCCCAGTGCTTATTAAAAGAAAAAAAAAAAAAAAAGAAAAAGAAAAAAGATGTGTGTGTGTGTGTGTGTGTGTGTCTGTGTGTATGTGTGTGTTTCTTTGCATAGCCATGGCTGTCCTGGTATTTGTTGGGTCGACCCAGCTGGCCTTAAAGGATTATATTTTTGGTTGTGAGCCTAGTCTTTAGCAACTGAGCCATCTGCGGGGCGTGGTGGCACACGCCTTTAATCCCAGCACTCAGGAGGCGGATCACTGTGAGTTCAAGGCCAGCCTGATCTTCAAAGCGAGTCCAGGACAACCAAGGCTACACAGACACCCTGTCTCGAAAACACAAACAAACAAACAAAAACAAAAAACAACTGAGCCATCTCTCCAGGCCGACCTGCCTTTGCCTCCCAAGTGCTGAGCTTAGGCCTGTGCTACCACCACCGGTGAAAGTACTCTAACCACTGAGCTGTTTCTCTAGTCTCCTACCCAGACTTTGTCTTTTTTAGAACTAAGATGAAGCTGGAGGTAGTGGCACAGAGGGGCAGGCAGAAGGATAAGAAGCTGACGGTCTCTTTCGGGTCCTGGCTCCAAAGGGATCAACATAAGAAGAAACAACGGCTGTGCTAAAAGGGCTGCAGCCATGTGCAGCCAATTTGCTACACTAACAGCACCTGGTGCCCAAGGACAGGGCCATTAAGAAGTTTGTCATCCAGAACACTGTGCTGTCTGGGACATATCTGATGCCAGTGTCTTCAATCCTCATGTGCGTCCCACGTTCTACGTCAAGCTGTACTACTGTGTGAGCTGTGCCATCCGTAGCAAGCTGATCAGAAATGGATCTGAAGCCCGGAAAGACTAAATTGTCCCCCCACATCGCCCCCACGGTTTAGACCTGTTGGTGCTGCACCACGACCTCCACCAAAGCCCATGTAAAGACAGAAGGACAGAAGAAAAAATACTTTGGACAAATAAAATGGAAGTTATACTTTTAAAAAAAGGATAAAGAAGTTGAAGGTCATCTCAGCTACAGAGTGAGTCTGAGCTCTGCCTGGGCCTACATATAACAGAGGCCGGAGGCTGGAGAGGGGGCTCAGTGGTTCAGAGCACGCGAAGTTCTTTCAGAGCACCCAGGTTTGATTCTCAGCAGCCACATGGAGGCTGACAACTTCAGTCTGTAACGTCACTTTCAGGAGATCTGACACCCTTTTCTGACCTCTTCAGGCAGTGCACCTATGTGATGCACATACATACAAGCAGACAAAACACTCAATAGACATAAAATAAAGTTAATAAATCTAAACAAATAAGGTGTGGAGAAAGAAGGCTTGGCTGTTAAGAGCACTGACTGCTCTTCCAGAAGACCCGGGTGTGTTTCTAAGCATCCACAGGCAGTTCACAGTCACTGTAATCCTAGTTACAGGGCATCACACATACAAGGGGTACACAGACAAAACACCCACCACACAAATAAACAAAAAGGAACACAAAGTGAACTGGGTGCAATGGTGCGCATCTGTGGCTCCAACTCCTTAGGAAGACTGAGGCAGGGAACCCAGCCGGGTAGTCTGAGATTAACCTGGGCAACACCATGAGGTCCTGCTGCTGCAGCTATTTTACCAGTATTAGGCCTACCACCTATCAGTATTGCCTAATAATTGACCCATCCCCCAGCGCAAGCAAGCCAGGTGGCGCACGTGTAATCCCAGCACTCAAGAGACTGAGGCAAGAAGACCACCTCACATTCTTGAAAGACAATAGCCTTTTAAAAATGAACCTTTATATAACTTCATATACAATATATACATTGTATATATAGATATATAAACAATATCTAGCATACTTTCGTATTTATTTATTTTTACATTTATTTGTGTGTATATAAGAACGGGCACATTTGTGCCATGGTGTGCCCATGAAAGACATCTTGCAGTAGTTGGGTTCCTCCTTCCATCATGTGGGTTGCGGGGATTGAACTCAGTCATCAGGCTTGGTGGCAAGCACCTTTACCCATAAGACATTGCTCTAGCCTAAGGTGTCAAATTTGTAATCTGCCTTTTCAGCATGTCCTACCAATGTGTGCCACAACTGTCAGCGTACGTTTGCATTTAAAATATATATGTGCAGTTCATATTTGCATGTGTCACTTGCCGCTCTTTTGGCTTATTATTTTGTTTTACTCTATTTACACTAGTGTAATTCTTACTCTCTTGACTCTGCCCCCAATGGTTGAAGGTGACAGTACAGAGCCCGGGACTCCACGGGTACTTACAGCAGGCTGACTTTCAGGTTGGCAATATTGCTTGCGGTGGCGAACCCTGCATCGCTGAGGCTGTCCCACTTCAGGATTAAGTTGTGCCAATCAGCTGCATTGTCCTTAATTTTTCTTGCACTGACAGATAAGACAGGTTTTCTGGGTGTCACAATTCCAAGAGTCTTTGCTGACAGGGAGCAAGAGAAACATGCTGTTAAGGAGCATGTGATCACAGGCCTCCATAGTGAAATGGTCTTCCTTGCCACATTGACTGGATAAATCAAGGGCTCCACAAACACTTGTCTCACACATTCTGTATACTTTTCTTTTTGGAGACAGTGTCTCAATAGCTCAGGCTGGCCTTGAACTCACGGAGATCCTCCCACCTCAGTCTCGCCAGTGCTGCGACTGGAGGTGTGCGCCACTGCAGCCGGCACAGCACCTTGTCTACTTTGAGAGTGAGAAACAAGTACAGCTATGACTCTCTGCTGACACCCCAGGGTTTCCATCAGCTCTCCTAGGAGGCCACCCAGCCCTGACCTAGTACTCCAAATGTCTTGTCTCAGGCACCGTGAACCCTGAAACAGAGCTGTCGACTCCCGAGAGCTTATCACATGCCAATACTGAGAAGGGGACACTGGGGCAGCCGAGGCCATCTCACCTGGCTACTGCTGCTGCTCTCCCTGAGGTAGGGAGATATCCACTTCAACACCTAACTCAGTCCCTACCTCCAGCCCTCCATGGCCAGGCGCACCTCCTAGAAGCCTTCCACAGGCTTCTCTCTGCTGGCAAGCTCCTTCCTTGAGCTAGTGCTGTCCATCCCATGCGCCCAATCGCACTACCTGAGGAAAGTAAGACCAAGAGCAGAGTCTGCTGCAACTTCCTGCTCCCACAAACCAGCTCTGGAATGGCGAAGAGGAGAGAAGAGAGGCGGACCCGCCATAGGGAGAATTGAACGACTGGTTAAGGGAAACCAAGTGTTGGTTGAACGACCAGGTAGAGGAACCAATTGTTGAGGAGCAGTTGAGGAATGGAGGAAAAGAAATACTCAGAGACTCAGGCATATGTGGTACAAGTTGAAGGTCTTAAAGCTCAGGAGAACTTTATTTTCTCTCTATCTCTGTCTCACTTGACTCTTGCTCGTTGTCACCCATCTTTCTGTCTCTCTTCCAGCCTGTTGTTACCCATCTTTCCTTTTCTTTTGTTTTTAGAGACAGGGTTTCTCTGTGTAGCCTTGGCTGTCCTGGACTCGCTTTGTAGACCAGGCTGGCCTTGAACTCACAGCGATCCCCCTGTCTCTACCTCCCGAGTGCTGGGATTAAAGGTGTGCACCACCACACCTGGTTCTTTTTATTTTTTTAAAGATTTATTTTATTATGCATAAAATGTTCTGCCCACATGTGTGCCTGCCAACTAGAAGAGGGCATCAGATCACATTATAGATGGCTGTGAGCCACCATGCAGTTGCTGGGAATTGAACGCAGGACCTCTGGAAGAGCAGCCAGTGCTCTTAGCCTCTAAGCCATCTCTCCATTTTTCTCTCTCTCTTCTTGCTTGCTGCCACCCACCTTTCTCTCTCTCTTCTGTCTATCTCACTCTAGCTTACTCTCTCATGTCTGTTACTTGCTTGGCATTCTCCTTGGGCCAACCCCAGTATTTTGTTAAAATGAAGTTCAAATTTTTTTTTCATTACAGATTACATCATGATTTTCTCATCTTTTACAATCAATAGGGCATTCATGAATAAACAAAGCAAGAGAACAGTCTAGCAAGGAAATAGAAACAGTGCTGTATAACTCTCAATAAAGCATTCAACAAAAATCAATTTCCAAGCAATGATCAGCATAACCTGATTATTACTTCTTAAACAATACTCGGGAAAGTTTAAACATAAATTTCCCTGGGTTAAAGCCATTGTGCTTACAAGATTGTCATATCAACATAGCTTGAGCTAAATGTTTTCTAATAAAGAAAAAACTTTAAAAAAGAAAAAACTTGACTTACTCCCAGTCTCAGACCAACAAATGTGCTATCCAAGCCTAGATTAACTACCATGGGGTCCTTTATTGTAAAGTATCTGTAAAGCATGAAGTTCCAAGCCCACCTTCTATTGCTCTCAAAGCAGAGTCTAAAGAAACATTTCTACAGGTAACAGTATCTAGCCAGGTGGTGTTATGTCAAGGTCTTAACTTTCTTTCATGCAGTTTCTGCTTAGATGCTCACAATCAGAGAGCAAAAACCAGATGCCCTCTTTCAACATTCTTTGTGGGAAAAAGTTTTCCCTGTATGAATTTTCTTAGGGCTGAGGAATAAAGAGAAAAAAAGTTTTAGGAGAAAAAGGCTGATTTTCAGACAAAATTACACCTGGACCATACATAACACTTAAGGGCAGTGGTGGTCAGTCGAAGGTCTTTGGAACTTTGTCAAGCAAAGTCTCTATGACTTCTCCTAATGTCTGTGGCAGGTACTGCCTTCTAAACTTAGAACCCCACACAGTCATGGCACAGCTCGGAGGAATCCAGGGCACAGGACAGCTTTGGAGGCCACACTTTGAAGAGCATGCTCTTAATGAGCCCTGGCTCTGCCAGCTGTGTGCAGGTGTGCCTGTCAATCTCTTGGATCTCAATGTTCTCATCTGCAAAATGGTGACAACAGAACATCTGCGCCACAGGGCAGATTGTATGAGTTCGAGGCAGCCTCTGACACACAGCACCCCGGATCACAAGGTGTGCTATCAGTACTTTCGCCTGCCCATCCCTTCTCCAACATGGCCTTGTATTCACCCTCTGAACCTCAGTGGTGGCTCTGTACTATTCCACAATGGATCATGTGGACTGTTCACGTGTGCCATCGCTCACCTAATTAATTCAGGGCTCTGTTCTTTTTTGGTTTGCTTTGATGGCATTGGCGATGGAGCCTAGGGCCCTATGCATATTTCACTGGACTATATCCCCTGTCCATGCTACTGTGTGAAACGATTATCACTGGGTTGCTTAGGCAGGTAGAACCTATTTTATAACCCAGACAGACTTTGAATTTTCTTCCAGCCTCAGCCTCCCAGGTAGCTTGGATTATAGTCTGTGCAACTATGCCTAGGTCTGCCTTTTTTTTTTTTTTAAGATTTGTTTATTTAATGTATATGAGGGTTCTATCTGCATGTACACCTGAGGGTCAGAAGAGGGCCTCAGATCCCTATATAGATGGTTGTGAGCCATCATGTGATTGCTGGGAATTGAACTCAGGGCCTTTGGAAGAACAGCCAGTGCTCTTAACCTCTAAGCCATCTCTCCAGCCCCTACGTCTGCTTTTAAACATACTGATTTTTTTCATTCATTGTTTACTTAAACAACTAACAAATATTGGTTGGCTACCTTCAATGTGTCTGTTAGGAATGAGTCTAGGACTTTTCCCCATGGTACTTACATTCTAAAAGAGAGGTAGCCTTGGCTGTCCTGGAACTTGCATTGTAGACCAGGCTGGCCTCCAATTAACAGAGATCTGCCTGCCTCTGCTTCTGGAGTGCTGGGATTACAGGTGTACTCCACCACCGCTGGCTCTCAGATTTTAATGTTCTATAATTTAACCTCACCTTCACTAGGAGACTAGAGTATTGTGACACTCGTTTCTTCTTATCCAAAAATTTAAATGAAATCAGAGAATTTGCAGCTAAAATTCCAGTTGTATATAATTGTTAACTTATCTGTAAATTGCAATAAATGTATTTGTAATAGTTAAATGCAATAAAGAGACAAAGAAAGAAAGCCATTGTCCTGGTTAGTTTTGCTGTCAACTTGCTATACCTGGGAAGAGAGCCACAATTTAACCACTGTTTGTGGGGGTTCTGTGCAAATGATGGCCACTGTAGTGCTGCCACCATTGGGCAAGAGGTCCTGGGCTGTATAAGAAAACTATCTGAGGAGCTAGAGATGGCTCACAAGTTAAGAGTACTTCTTGCTCTTTCAGAGGACCCAGCACCCTCAGAGAGGCTCACAACCAGCTGTGATTCCAAGTCCAGGGGATACCACGTTCACTTACATGAACACATGCATAACACTCAAACACACACAAAAAATCTGCCTTTAATGCCAGCACTCTGCATTTGAGGCCAGCCTGGTTTACAAAGCAAGTCCAGGACAGCCTGGGCTCTGTTACACAGAGCAACCCTGGGACTAAAGTCACAGAAGGAGAAAGCAGGCTAGTTAGCAATGCGTAAGTCTGGGAGGGAGCTGGAAGGAAAGCTGGCAAACAGTTTTCCTTCATGGATCTTGTCTCTGCTCCTGCCAATTTCCCCTCAACAAATCCTTTCTTCCCAAGTTCCTTTGTGGTCATGGTATTTTTTTTTTTTTTATTTTTATTTATTTATTTATTTTAATTTATTCTTGTTACAGCTCAATGTTTTTCCTATCCCTTGTATCCTCCCATTCTTCTCCCCCCCCCCCCATTTTCCCCATTATTTCCCTCCCCTATGGCTGTTCCTGAGGGGGATTACCTCCCCCTGTATATGCTCATAGGGTATTAAGTCTGTTCTTGGCAACCTGCTGTCCTTCCTCTGAGTGCCACGAGGTCTCCCCCTCCAGGGGACATGGTCAAATGTGAGGCACCAGACTACGTGAGAAAGTCATATCCCACTCTCCACTCAACTGTGGAGAATGTTCTGACCGTTGGCTAGATCTGGGTAGGGGCTTAAAGTTTACCGCCTGTATTGTCCTTGGCTGGTGCCTTAGTTTGAGCGGGACCCATGGGGGTCATGGTATTTTACCATAGCAACAGGAGGCAAATTTGAATACTTATTTCCATCAAGAAGTCTTCTGGGCGTGGTGGCATAGCCTGTAATCCCAGCACTGGAGAGGCATGCAGATCTAAGTGAGTCCAGGGCAAGGGTTACACAGAGAAACTGTGGAAGGGGTGGGGTGGGGAGCCTTCCTGGATCTCCAAGTCCCCAAGTTGCATAGGAATCACTGCAGTAGACATCTGTCACCTCCTCCTATACGTTGGTTGTCATCACATTCACTAATAAGACTATTTACTTGCTTAATGTCTACATTCCTGGAGGGGCTAGTTCAACCAAAGTAGGAGTTATGCCTCATTTCCACCCATATCTTGCACACATAGCAGATAAGAATCAAACATGTAGCCGGGCGTGGTGGTGCACGCCTTTAATCCCAGCACTCGGGAGGCAGAGGCAGGGGGATCGCTGTGAGTTCGAGGCCAGCCTGGTCTACAAAGTGAGCCCAGGACATCCAAGGCTACACAGAGAAACCCTGTCTCGAAAAACAAAACAAAACAAGAATCAAACATGTGCCGGGCAGTGGTGGCGCATGCCTTTAATCCCGGCACTCGGGAGGCAGCGGCAGGTGGATCTCTGTGAGTTTGAGGCCAGCCTGATCTACAAACCAAGTCTAAGACAGTCAAGGCTACACAGAGAAACCCTGTCTCAACAAACAAACAAATCAAACATGTAACACGGAGGAACTGCCCTTACTTCCGGTGTTACATTCGTCCCTCGGTGGGAGTTCCTGAGAATAAGGATCCCATCTGACTCACAGTTTGCCGGCCCCACTTAGGAACCAAAGCACAGCTCCGACTTCTAGGCACTCACAGACAAATAAGGAGAAAAGACACAGCAGTGACTTAGCTCCCTATCTCTTGTAAGGCAACAAAATGGGGCTCAAGTTACTCCAGGAGACCACGGCCATGCGCAAACACACTGACCCACGTGACACACAGAGACAGCGTTTATTACAAACTACAAGCTCTGCGGCCCGCCTTATTGACAGCAGTAGTTCAGGAATGAGCTTCCGGAGGGCCGGGCATGTCGGGCTTGGCTCCAATGTGCTCCAAGATGCTCTGAGCGTCTCACACCGCTGACATTTCAGGTACATCACTACACTCAGATGCCACTCACACGGGACTGAGCAGGCTCCCGGAAGCCCGAGAGGTTCAGGCGCGCCCCGCATGTCACACCGCGCGAGGGCTTCTGACCTCCCCGACCCATGCCCCAGACCTGCAGCCTCCACGATCCGGGAAGCACAGTCCTCTCAACGCACCTTCCATACGATCCACAGGTAGACCCCAACAGCGAGACCCGAAGCACCACCCACGGGCGGGGGGGGGGTCAGTGACGTCACTTCCGCCCAGTGGGTCGGCCCACACTTGTGGCTCTGCCGCCCAGGCTCTCCGTAGAGTCGCTGCTGCTCTGGGAGGCCCAGCCCGTTGCCCAGGCAACAGGCTCCCGGCAGCCCCCGCGGCCCGGAGTCTATCCCGCCTCCTCCGGGTTGGCGGGGCTGAGGAGTCCTGAGGGGGCTGCCGCGGGAGGTGAGTCCGGGAGCGAGCTGGCGGGTCCCCGACGCCGACCCCGCGCCTTCCCTCCTCCTGGCAGAGCCGCCCTTCCCTGTCTCAGCCCCTCGGAGTCTCCACAGCTGTGTCGCCGCCGTCCCCCTGGCAGCCACCGTAGGCGGCGTGTCTGTCACAGCCCGTGTCCGTGCAGAGCTCCGGGCGTCGCGGCGTTCGCACACTGCCCCGGGCGGCCGCGGCGCCCCAGCTCCCCTTGCTCCTCCCCTCCTGCCCCACCCTGCATCCCTCTGGCGGCGGGCTCCGGGCTCCTCAGCCTTGAGATTGATGTTGCGTTCTGTTCTGTTCCCCGACCCTCAGCGCGATCCCTTACTTTCGCCTGCCAGCGCCAAGCTGCTGGCTTGGGCACCCAGTGGGAGTTCAGTAAGTGTTGGTTAAATGGATAAGGGAAAACCTCCCGGTTAATAAGGACTGTGTGGCCTCGGAGGCCGAGTGGCAAGTGAGGGTTGAAGAATGGGGTGACTCTCGGGTCAGACCCGAGGTCAGGTCACTGTGCTTCCCCTTCCTACCTGTTTACTGGAGCAAGTGCCAACTTCCTAGCTTCAGTTTCGTCATCCGTAAAATGGAGGTGATAAGTTTTTTGTCTTGGCGTGCTGGAAGATTAAACGGGTCAGTGCATGTACTGTTACCCCCGCTGTCACCCACAGGGCTCTGCTGGCTTCGCTGCTTTTTTCCCCTCCTCCCTTATTGAGGCTCTGGGCTCCCATTACTTTGGTTTCTCCTCTCAACTTCTCTTTCCTGCTCTTTGTGCTTTCTCACTGATTTTCAGGGATTTTCTGTTGCGTTTGTTGGCTGACTCTGAGCTGTATCGTTTTGTCATTGACTGGAATGGTCATTTGCAGCCAAGGTTTTAAAAACTTTCGAAGCAGGAAGCTGTGGGCAAGCCAGGTGCTAGGTATGAAGTTGCTCTAGTCCTTATCACCAGAGTCTTTGTCTTCGAAGTCGCATCACTTTTTGTACCTTCTCCCACCCAGCTGTAGTGTTACACACTTGTGACCCTTGTTTTGTAACCTGACTTGGCAGCCCATGCTTGTTCGTTCATTGAGTATTTACTAGTCTTGTCCTATACCAGCTGCTGTGCCAGGCCCTAGGGAGGTGTGGCTTACCCTTCACACCCAGTCACTACCCTCAGCGAAGCTGTAGTGTGGCACTTAAGATTTGATTTTCAGGATGGGCTTGGGAGCCAGTGTGGGGAAGAGGAAATAAAGCAGTCAGTCCTCTAGTGGGTCACTTTTTTCCTTAAGTGTCCCCCCCGCCAGGGTTTCTTAGTGTAGCTCTAGCTGTCCTGGAACTTAGTCTGTAGACCAGACTGGCTTTGAACGCACAGAAATCTGCCTGCCTCTGCCTCCCGAGTGCTGGAATTAAAGGCGTGCACCAACACTGCCCTGCTCTCTCCTTAAATTTTAAAAATTTTGTTGTATGCGAATGGGTGTTTTGACTGCATGTAATTCTGTGTGGCAACTGTGTACAGTGCCTGCAGAGGGCAGAAGAGGGCCTCAGGCCCCCCAGAACTGAAGTTATCTGTCTTGTGGGTGCTGGGAATTGAACCCTGGTCCTCTGGGAGAACAGTCCTTGCTGTTAAGCAGGTTTGTTTCGATGTAGCTGCATTGTTTTTTTTTTTCCATGGAAGACTGTTCCTTAGTGGGCTTGTTTTCAGGTTTTCTTAGGGAAGTTATCCTTTGGAGTTGAGGAGGCTCCTGTTCCAGAGTAGCCTCTATCAGATGTGAGCAAAATGGCTGCCGGGACTTAGTGGGAAAAAGGAAGGAAACGGACAACAGTTGATTGAATTTGGAAAGATGAAGAACAGACTAGGAGATGGTTGTACACGTAAGTAAAAATGGACTTTAGGGTCAAGCATGAGAAGTTTCTACCAGTGTTGACACAGAGGGAGCTTGGGGGAGTCAGGAGGCAGAAATTAGGTGGTGCTTCTTATGAATTGTTGTGACAGAGGCAAGTTTAGAATGTATGTTTGTTTCCCACGTATGTACCCTTTGGGTCTGGTTGTGAGAGGTTTAGTGAATCTTGGCACACTGTCTTGGGGCAGTGCGTCATAGTTTTTTGTTTTGGGGACAGGATCTCACTATAAAACCGAACTGTCCACAGACTTGCTAAGCCCCTCCTACTTCAGTCTCCCGAGTGCTTGAGCTGTATGTATGCACCCTGTGCCTGCCTCAGCACAGGGGTTTTGAGAGAGACTAATCCAAAGAATGTGTGTTGAGTGTTAGTTGTTTGTGTTTGTGTTTGTGTTTGTGTTTTTGTTTGTGGGTAGAGGTGGGAGTTGGGAGACTCTTGCTGTGTATACTTCGATTTGTCAACTGTCAGTGTAGACCAAGCTGGCTTTGGATTTATGGCGAGCATCCTTCCGCTACCTCCCCTGTCCTAGGACTGCAAGCTCGTTTAGGGGACCGGCATGATGCCTCATCAGGTAAGGACACTTGCCATGCAAACCTGGTGACTAGAGTTCAGTCCTGGAACCCATGTAGAGATGAACAAAGAGAACTGACTCCACAACGTTGTCCTGTGGTTTTCACACGTGTGTCATGGCACGCATAAACCATGATACAAATACACTAAAACAGGCTTATCATACATATTAGTAATAAATGCTTTTTTGTTTGTTTTTTTCAAGACAGGGTTTCTCTGTGTAGCTTTGGCTGTCCTGGACTTGCTTTGTAGACGCGGCTGGCCTCAGGGTTAGGGTTAGAACTCACAGAGATCTGCCTGCCTCTGCCTCTCTGAGTGCTGGGATTACTGGTGTGTACCATTGGGCCCAGCAAATCAAGAAAAAAAATTAAAATTTGCAACTGGAGCAGAGAATGGAGATGAAGGTAGCTATAGAGCTTTGTTCAGATGTCTGGTTTCTTTTTTCTTTCTTTTTGTTGTTGGTTTGTTGTTGCTGTTTGTTCTTTCTGAGACAGGGCTTTTGTGTGTGTGTGTGTGTGTGTGTGTGTGTGTGTGTGTGTGTGTGTGTGTGTGTGTGTGTAGCTCTGGCCATCCTGGAACTAGCTCTATAGACCAAGTTGAGCTTGAACTCATAGAGATCCGCCTGCCTCTGCCTCCTGACTGCTGGGATTAAAGTCTGCGCTGCCACCACCACCCTCACCACCACCACCACCATCACCACCACCCCCCTCACCATCACTACCACCACCACCATCACCACCATTGCCCTTTCAGTGCTTGGGTTGGGCTTAACCTGTGAACTCTGGCTAGCTGATAAGAATGGAAGCAGGGAAGTGACGGCATTTCATCTGTAAGATAAATTATTCCCTTTGCATTCTACCATAAAAACTCAACACTTCATCAACTGGACATGGTGGTGTATGCTTGTACTGGCAGCACTCATGAAGCTGAGCCAGATCCCTGGGAATTCTAGGCTAGCCAAAGTGACACTTTGAGACTGTCTCAAAATAAATGAATAAATAACTTAAAAGCCAAAATAAAGATAGAATGTAAGAGCCAGGCATGGTTACACTAAATGATCTCAGCAGAATGTATTTACAAACTTCTATACACGCACATAAGTAACAATTCTTATTAAAGAATAAGAAGCCAAGGAGGTGGGGCCAGGCGTGGAGTCCACGCCTGTAATCCTAGAACTTGGGAGAAGTTTGAGGACCATGAGTTAGAGTGAGACTGTCCTAGGAAAAAACAAAACTTGTACAAAGGTACTAACTGTTACTTTGTATTGAGTTCAGAGAAGGTCCTTGAGCTGTAAATGATATCAGAGCCTGTGGTGACATGTGACCATGTACTGCAGGGTGCATAATTTGGGCTGTAGTTTGTGGAGTGCTCATTGAAGAGATGGTTGGATATAGTTCACCTTCCATGTTTATGGAGTGGATGGGGAATGGGAGAGAAAAACATTGTGACTTTTAAAAAATGGTTTATTTTATATGTATATGTTTACTGTTTTTCTGTATGTCACTAATGTGGGTGCCTGTGGAAACCAGAAGAGTGTATCAAAGCCCCTGGAATTAGGGTTACAAGAAGTAACCCCCAGAAATGGGTACTTGAGCTCAGATCGTCTGGAAGAGTAGCAAGCACTTTAAAGCACTAGTCTGTCTCTCTAGCCCACAACTTCTGTTTTTAACTTGACTTTTGCATTTTTTTAACTGAAATACTCATAGCCAAAGAATCATTGTTTATATTTTAAATTTTATTTATATGCATATGTGTGCCTGCTTATCTGTATGTGTACTGTGTACATTCAGTGCCTCCAGAGGCCAGAAGAGGGCGTCAGATCCCTTAGCACTGGCGTTAACAGGCAGTTGTGAGCTGCCATGTGGGTGGGAGCTGAGAAGCTAATCCATGTTCTGCGGAAGAAGAATAAGTGTTCTCAACTGCTGAGCCACCTCTTAGGCCCTGGCATTGTTAATCTTGGCTGGGGTGAAAGGACTGGGGCATAGCGCAGTGGTAGACATCTTTCCTAGCAAGAGTGAGGGCTCTGTGTGTCATCCCAAGCAGAGAGAAAAATGGGGAGCCAAGGGAGCAGGGTTGTATCGAGAATAGTGTTTTGCAATAGGACTGTACGTCAACATTTTATTCACTCAGCAAATGTTTATGGATGTCTACTCTATGCTGAAAGAAGATTGCCATTCCTTCTCACAGAAGAGGTTGTCTTAGCACGTGAAGAATCAGAGGCTGTGGTGAGGTTTATGTAGGGCATGTAGCAGATGCAAAGGGAAGCTTGGAGATTGATAAACAATCAGTCTTTCTGTAGTGATAATGTTTCTACTGCGGGCCCAGAGATGAAAAGGAGCCACATCTCTGAGTAGAGGGGTTGGTGAGTTATGAAGCCTGAGTGGGGAGAAGGGCTCATTGGCGTCAGTGCTTGGAGACTAAGTGGAGGTGAGCAGGAGTGAGGAGCTGTGGATTGGTGGGCACCAGCGTTCCAGCTTGAAGAGCACTTGACTCAGGGTCTGGCTTTGGTGCTGCTACTTCAAACTGCGCTCTCCTCAGCATCCAGAAGTTAACGTTGGTAGCGTCATTGCATCACCAGGATCACAGGTGTGTGACACCATACTAGCTTATTATCCCAACCATTTTCAGATGGGTAAATGGCAACCTAGAGCCATGAAATAATTTCCCCAGGGTCCCACAGCTAATTTTAGGATATCATTGGGGATTCAGCCCTTGTTCTTTTTCCCTCTGACGTTGTTAGCCAATGTGCTGCTGCCGCTTTACTACAGCAGAAGGTGCCAATTTAACTAAAGGCAATGGGTCTGAGCCTGAGGTAGGCCAACGTAGCCTTCAAGCTTGTATGAAAATTGGGCAGGCCAGGGAAGCAAAAGCACTAGTCTGGAGTGTTCATCAATCTAGTTTTCCTCAAATGTATCACAAGATAGGGAGGAAGCAGCTCTTGATTTCTTCTTAGTCCAACTCAGACACACCTTCTCCTGAGGGCACGTTTTGTCAGCTTCAGCTTCAGCCCTTTTCCCATTTGACCACTGGGTGGAAGGCACAACCCTGCCTTAAAGAGATCCAGTGGGCCTCCTGCCTGCCTTACGCTTGGGCCTGGGACTTACTGAGCTCTACATGTCCCTCGCAAAACATGTTTAAAGCATAAATCATTATGACAGCTACAAAAAACAGTTTGGCAATACATTTTAAAATTTCAGCTGGGTGTGGTGGTGCACCCTTTTAATCCCAGAACTTGGGAGGCAGGGGCAGGTGGATCCCTGTGAGTTTGAGGCCATTCTGGTCTACAAAGTGAGTCCAGGACAGCCATGGTGACCCAGAGAACCGTTGTCTTGAAAAACAAACAAGCAAACAAAACACGAAAAAATTCAATATTTTCACCTCTTGAAGCCCCTGTTAATATTACCAATTCACTTCCACTAGACTAGCCTTTTTTGCCAGGCAGTGGTGGCGCACACCTTTAGTCCCAACTCTCCAGAGGCAGAGGCAGTCGGATCTCTGTGAGTTCAAGGCCAGCCTGGTCTACACAGCGAGTCCAGGACAGCCAAGGCTAAACAGAGAAACTCTGTCTCGAAAAACCAAAAAATTAAAATAAAATAAAAATAGACTAGCCTATTCTCACCTTTTGAAATGTTTCCAAGGATCTGGAGAAATGAGCCTTTTCCTCCCCAGTTTGCTTTTGGTCATGGTGTTTCACCACAGCAGTAGGAACCCTGGCTAGGACAGCACCTGAAGGTGTAACTGCCTCCAAGTTGGTCAGACTGTCACTGTGTGCTGTTGCTTCTGTCAGAGCTGTGGTCTGGGCCATGGAGTAAGGGTCAGACTGATTCAAGGCTCAGCTCTGTGGTCGCCACTGAGTCTCATTTCAGTGCTGTCTTTTGAGAGTTGGAGACGAGGCCACCTATGCTAGGACAGAGAAGGGGGAAGGGCTGATTGAGGTTGATAAACAGCAGGTGCTGGGGAGGGTGAAGTGTCTTGATTTGGTGTGGAGGGGCAGGCGGGAGCTGCAGGGTGACTGGGTTCCAAACACTGGGGTGGCTGTTGGCTGTGGGATCTGCTTTTCACCAGACATTGCCAGGGAACTTACTTCCCTAGGGTGGACTTTCTCCTGGGCCCTGCTCAGACAGGCTGGGTGCCTTTGGTAGAGTTTTTTCCAGACTTTTTGGTGCAGGGTGGCAAGTGATTTTGAAGCAGAGCTAGAATTTATTAAGAAAAGTTGGAGATTGTTTTGTTTCATTTTGACAGTGTTTTCATTGTAGCCCAGGCTAAATTTGAATTTAAAGCAATATTCTTATCCCATTCTCCTGAGTGCTGGGGCTACAAGCATTCTCTACCTATCCAAGAGGATTTAAAATGAGTTTAGGCATGACCACTGTGACCTTCAGGCAAGAGAGAGGTGTTTAGGTGGGGCGTACAGAGTCAGAGTCTTCTTGAGGGCTCTGGCTCACGTAGTTTACACTGACCCTGCATCTCCTCATGGGAATCTGTGGTCATCCCTGTGCGTTTGTGTGTCTGTTTTGTCGTGGTTGCCTTTCTGTCTAGACCATAAACTCCTCGGAAAGAATGATGCCTGATGCTCTTCTGTTTTACCCCAGTGTTGACTGTCACGTCGGCTGTGGGAGCTAGTCCTAACTGAAGTGCCTTTGGAGTTAAAGTGCTGAAGGTACCTTAGCCCTCACTTACTTTCTCTGCTTAAGCTCCATCTAGAATTTCTTTTTTAAAGCATTATTTTCATTATTATTTTTATAATTTTTTCATTATTATTTTATAATTATTTCATGTGTATGAGTTTTGCCTGCATGTAACTCGGCACCATGTGCCTGCTTTGCCCACAGTGGCCAAAAGAGGGCGTCTATCCCCTGGAACTAGAGTTACAGGTGATATGAGCTATAATAAAGGGGCTGGGTATTGAACCTGGGTCTTCTGGAAGATTAGTCAGTATTCTTAACCATTGTACCATCTCTATCATCCCAGTTCATTTAATTTTAAATTATGTGTATGTGCCTGTGTCTGTGAGAGTATGTGCATGTGAGTGCACTGTGGGTGGTGGCCAGAAGAGGGCATGAGATCCTCTGGAGCTGGAGTTACAGGAGGTTGTGGGTTGTCTCCCCTGGGAACCATGAGATGGCTTCTAGCCATTAAGCCATCTCTTCAACCCCTTCATCTATGATTCTTATCTGCCCAAAAATACCATGTTCCCACTACTAAACATTACTACTTTTTGGCATGACTAGACATTGAAAGAGTTACAGTGTGGTATTCTGTAGCCTGCAGGTCTCCCTAGATGACGAACAAACATTCCCTCTGTCTGGAGAGCATCTGTGGAAACCTTGACCATGGCATCCCTGTCAGAGCCTGTAACGTTCCGAGAATTCTGCCCTTTGTACTATCTCCTCAACGCCATCCCCACAAAGATCCAGAGGGGCTTCCGCTCTATTGTGGTCTACCTCACGGCCCTGGATACCAACGGGGACTACATCGCGGTGGGCAGCAGCATCGGCATGCTCTACCTGTACTGCCGGCACCTCAACCAGATGAAGAAGTACAACTTTGAAGTAAGTCTTGCTTTTCTTTGCATCTGAGAGTGTACCTGCTGTGGCTGTAGTTTCTTCTGCTGATGTTCTAACTGTCCACAGAGGCACTTCGCCTTTGACTGCTAGACTCCAGCTTCAAACCTCCCTCAAACAATACATGACGTCATTTCCAACTGAGAGTGCATAACTAAATGTTTCCAACCTCTGTCTCCAGAAATCTTTCATCGCTTAAAAAAAAAAAAATTTGAAAATTACCAATTGCGCCCAGCTGCAGCACTCGGGAGACAGAGGCAGTTGGATCTCTGTGAGTTTGAGGCCAGCCTGGTCTACGAAGTGAGTCTAGGACAGCCAAGGCTACACAGAGAAACCCTGTCTCGAAAAACAAACAACCAACAACAAAAATTTACCAATTGCTAGCAAACTTTGCTGTTTGTTTCTTAGTATCTTTGTTTGTTTCTTAGTCTCTTGATTGATTTAAATTATCTCTACTCTCTTGAGATTATTCTGAAAAGGATTTATTGTCATCAGGCCATTATGCATATATATCTATATATATTTTTAAATTTTATTTATTTATTTGTTTATTTAGTTTTTCAAGACAGGGTTTCTCTGTGTAGCCTTGGCTGTCCCGCACTCACTTTGTAGACCAGGCTGGCCTCTAACTCACAGTGATCCACCTGCCTCTGCCTCCCGAGTGCTGGGATTAAAGGCGTGCGCCACCACACCCAGCTGATTATGCATCTCTTAAATGAGTGGTCTTCTACATAAGGAACTCCTGATCCTCATGTATGACTCAGGCATCTCTGAGTGCTGTAGGTCTGGCTGGGGACATGGATGACCTGGTATGACTGGCTGGTACCATTTAATCAGCATTTGTATCTTACTAAGTACATAGCTTTAATCTTTTTTTGTTTGTTTGTTAATTTGTTTTGAGACAGGAGTTATCTGTATAGCAGGCCTGGTTGTCTTGGAATTCGCTTTATAGATCAGGCTGGTCTCCCGAGTGCTAGGATTATAGGGGTGCACCATCATGCTTTCATCTTAAAAACAAAAAACAAAACAAAAATCCTCACTATGTACGTAGCCCAGGCTAGCCTCATGACTCAGTCTTCCAAGATTTCCGGCACTTGAGGCCTGGTGACTATGACACTTGGCTACTACCATGTAGCCTTATGGCACTCTGTTGTGCCTGTGGTTGGTGGGATTTTGGGGACTAAAGCAAGGCTTTTGTATTTAGGATATAAAACTTAGGTTTTAATCAACATTGTATTACGATTTTGATTTAAAATTAGTTTTTGTTTTTTGAGACAGGGTTTATCCATGTAGTCCTGGCTGTCTGGAACTCACAGAGATCCACCTGCCTCTGCCTTTGCCTCCAGAGTGCTAGGATTAAAGACGTGGGCCACTGCCACCTGACCAAAAATTAGTTTTTAAAAACTAACTTAAATGAATCTGTGCTTTTATAACTTTAAAACTTTAAAAATTACACTAATTTATTTATTTTTGTGTGCATTTATGTGAGCAAATATGAAGGTCAGAACTGTGCAGGAGTCAGTTCTCTCCTCACCCACGTGGGTCCAGGGACTGAACTCACATTATCCAGCTTGGAGAGGAGCCCCTTCACCTGTGTGCTACCTCATCACCCCCCTTGTCTGAGGAGCTGAGATTAAACTCGGGGCCTTTGCATGCTAGGCAAGCACTATATCACCGAGCCATATCTCTAGGTTTCTGTGTTTATTTAAAAATGACAAAACTGACTAGCATTCATGTGGCCCATGCTATGGCAGGCACTATGGTAAACCTTTACATTCATGAATTCATTTTATCTTCACAAACCCAGTGTCATGGAGACACTGAAGCACAGAACAGGTAAGTAATGCACCTGCAGTTGGGCACTTCATAAATGGCAGATTAGCATTTGAACCTGGACTAAGTATCTAGTCTATATTAATTTTTTTTTTTTTGCAATTGGGGATACAGCTCAGCGGTGGAGTGCTTGCCTAGCATGCACACAAGCCCCTGGGTTCAGTCTTCTGAAAAAAACAGCAAAAACTCAGTTATGACATTTTGAGGAGGATCTGAGCTCAGTTTCCAGCACCCATGTCATGGACACAACCATTGTTAATTCTAGTTCCAGAGAATCTGATGCTCTCTTCTGAACTCTCAGGGAAACCAGGCAAAACACTTATACACACATATATTAAATAACTTTTAAAAACATTGCTATTCTTGTTTTTTGGTAGGTAGCTAGGCAGGCAGGCAGTTGATGTAGTCCAAGATGGCCTAGAATTCATGATGCAGCTTAAACTGGCCTCAAATTTGTGATCCTCCTACACCAGCCTCCTGAGTGCTGGGGTATTTGGCAGGCACCACCTTACCCATCTTGTGTGTGTGTGTGTGTGTGTGTGTGTGTGTTTATGGAGGGTTATTTCACAGATTTGACTGCTCAAGTTCTCAAAACCCTGAGAATCGTTATAATTAATCTTTAAATTATAATTATACATTTACTATATCAAAAATTTCTCAGATCTTCACACACTTAACAAGGAAGACTTATGAATGAAAAATGAACCCTAGCAGTATAAATTGAAGTTATTGTCAGACATAGGAACCAAACTGCTAAAGATAAAAACTCTTAGGCTAGGCATGGTCTTGCACACCTATAATCCCAGCACACGTAAGGCAGAGGCAGGTGGATGGCTGAGTTCCAGGCCAGCCTGGTCTATCTAGTGAGGTCCACGATAGCCAGGTCTATATAGAAAGACCCTGTCTCAAATAGAACAAATGAGCAAAACAAAACAAAAAGAAAAACTCTTTAATTTAGCTTGAAAAAAGTAACCTATTACCTCTACGGATGGTGGTTTGAGTGACTGCAGAAGACAGTAGCACATATTCTGAAAGAACTACCAGCTGGGTATGGTAGCAGACACTTGTTGTCTCAGCTACTTGAGAGACTGTGGTAACAGGATCACTTGAGTCCCCAAGTTCAAGACCAGACAACACAGCAGGACTTCTCTCAAAACAAACAAAACTTGCAAGAATTGCCCAGCCTTAAAATGTCTATTGTAAGTAAGGTGGAGCTGAGCATCATGGCTTACACCTGGAATCCTGGCACGTGTGAGCCTAGACAGGCTGATTGCTGTGAGTTCAAAGTTAACCTGTGCCCCAGAGTGAGACCCTCTCTCAAAAAAACAAACAACCGAGGTAAATCCTGGTGATAAAAGCTGGGCATGGTGGCACATACCTTTAATTCCAGCACTTAGGAGGCAGAGGCAGATGGATCTCTTTGAGTTCAAAGCCAGCCAGGCTACACAGGGAAACTCTATCTCGAAAAACAACAACAACAACAACAAAACAAAACAAAAGGCAAGGGGAAAAAAATCCAGATGATTAAATGCCTGTGACCCTAGCTCTCAGGAGGCTTAGGTAGGAGAATTGTGAATTTGAGACCAATCAGATCTACATAGCAAGTTCCAGGCCAGCCAGGGTTACCCAGCAAGATGTCTAAATTAAATGAGGAGGAAAAGGAGAGGTGAGGAATAAAGTATTCTTTTCTTTTCTTTTGCTTTTTCTTTTTCTTAGATGATTGAAAATAGGATATTGATTGTCAATACCTGCTCTGAAGTTATTGTTTAAGGAAATTCTTCAGACGGAGGGAACACAGCATCAGGAAAGAATGAAAAGTTATAGTAAATAAAATAGATTATTTATCCTCTATTGAGTACTTTAAGATCTATCTGACAGTTGAAAGCAGGAAGCTTTTACCTGTTGAGTTTTCAGTGTGAGTAGAGGTGACATGAGTAGGGTGCTATATGGTGCTAGGCTCATTAGAGGTGAACTCTGAAAGTACATGTTAGGGTTAGGGATATAGCCCAGGGGTATAGAGCACATGCTTAGCATGTACAGATCCTGGGTTCAGTCCCCAATGCATGTGTGCTTTCTCTCTTACACACACACACACACACACACACACACACACACACACAGACACACACACATACACAGTTAAATATGTATGTATTGTAAACCTCTTGAGCAACATTTGTAAAAAAAATCTGCATATAGCCAGGCAGTGGTGGCACACACCTTTAATCCCAGCACTTGGGAGGCAGAGGCAGTGGGATCTCTGTGAGTTTAAGGCCTGTCTGTTCTATAAATCCTAGTCCAGGACAGCCAAAGCTGTTACACACAGAGAAACCTTGTCTCAAAAAAAAAAAAAAAAAAAAAAGTACATATGCCAGTAGTTACATTAAGTACAAATGATTCAAACATATCTAAAAGACAGAAATTATCAGAATAGATCCAAAAAAAGGTGAAAGCCAGCCGCAGAAACATGTGACTGTTACCTGAGTGTGTGTGTGTGTGTGTGTGTGTGTGTGTGAGATCCTTGAAGTTCATTGGCCAGCAGCTAGCCAAAATGATGATGTTAATTTCATTGAGAAACTGTGCTGAAAACAGATGGTGAGCTGGCAAAATGACATCAGGTAAAGGCACTTGTTACTTGGAATCTGCATAGTGGGAGGAGAGAACCAGTTTCCACAAGTTGTCCTTGGACCTCCATGTGTGTTCCATAGGATGTGCTCATGTAAACACACAAAATAAATAAGTAAATATAAAACAATTGTTTTTATTTGTTTGTTTTTCGAAACAGGGTTTCTTTGTGTAGCCTTGGCTGTCCTGGACTCATTTTGTAGACCAGGTGGGCCTCGAACTCACAGTGATCCACCTGCCTCTGCCTCCTGAGTGCTGGGATTAAAGGCATGTGCCACTGTCGCCTGGTGTAAAACAATTTTTTAAAGCAATTGAGGAAAGATACTCAGTATCTCTGAATCTCTGCATGTAAGCACACACACAAACACGTATGCATATCCACATGCACACATCTGTGCTAACAGGTTCATACCCCACACATAACACAAAAATACCATTTTATACTCAAATAAAACAGGTAAAACAAATATAGCATTAGTCATAAATTCAATTAAAATGTAATTAAACAAGTAAGTTAAAATAAAAAGATAGATCTGGGGAGTTAGCTTTAGTGGGTAAAGTATTTACTGAGCAGGCAGGAGGATCTGATTTGACCTTCACAACAGTACACACAAAAAGAAAACCTCTGATTTCAGCACTGAGGGGCAGAGATAGAAGGATCCCAGTGGCTTGCCAGCAAGTCAATCTAGCCAAAACTGTGAGCTCCAGGTTCAGCTGGAGTTAATGAGTGTTCTAGCTAGTTTCATGTCAGCTTCATACAAGCTAGAGTCATTTCGAAAAAAGGGGCCTCAACTGAGCAAATGCACTTACTAGATTGACCTGTGGGGCAGCCTGGAGTGTACTTTTTTTCCTCCCCAAGACAGGGTTTCTCTATGTAATAGCCCTGACTGTTCTGGAACTCTCTTTGTAGACCAGGCTGGCCTCGAACTCACAGAGATCTGCCTGCCTCTACCTCCCAAGTGCTGGGATTAAAGGTGCCACCGTACCCAGCCTGTGGTGCACTTAAAAAAATTATTTAGATATTTATTTTATGTATGAGTGCTCTATCTGCGTGTACACCTGCATACCAGAAGAGGGCATCAGATCATATAATAGATGGTTGTGAGCCACCATGTGGTTGCTGGGAATTGAACTCAGGACCTCTGGAAGAGCAGACAGTACTCTTAATCTCTGAGCCATCTCTCCAACCCTCAATATTGTTTTCTAAACAAAGGGATAACAGGAGTAAAAAGAGATGTTACATAATGATAACAGGGTTGATTCACAGAGAAGAAGACGGGGTCTGAAGTCTGTCTGTCCCTAATAACAGAGCTTCCCCATATGTGAAGGAAGAAATAGAACAAGTCAGTATTAACAAGAGACATGGAGTCTCTCTAATAAAAGTAGGAGCTAGAAAAATGAGAATATAGAACTGAGCAGTCACTGTCAGCCAGCTTCATCTAATTCACATTTATAGAGCTGAATACACATTAAACAAAACCAAAAAGCAACAGAGTCAGGCAGGGCATGGTGGTGCACATCTTTAATCCCAGCACTCGAGAGGCAGAGGCAGGTGGATCACTGTGAGTTTGAGTCCAGCCCGGTCTATAAAGTGAGTCCAGGACAGCCAGGGATACACAGAGAACCCCTGTCTCAAAAAATCAAAAAAAAAAAAAAAAAAAAAAAGCAACAGAGTCTCACTCTGTAATCTTGGCTGGTCTGGAACTCACTATGTAGACCAGGCAGTCCTTGAATTCACAGAGGTCAGCCAGCCTCTTCCTCCAAGTACTTGGATTAAGGGAGCACCACCATTCCGACTGGATACGTATTGTTTACAAATACATGTGGGACATTCACTAAATGTGCCTCTACAAGTTTTAAGTTGGACTGCACATTTTGTCTTTTCATTGAAATATAACTTATATAAAGTATACAACTTGATGCATATACCCTTTCCCCCCCAATCACCTAGATCAGATAAAGAACACACACACACACACACACACACACACACACACACACACACACGCCAAAAGAGAATATCAGTCATCTTCTGTCCCTCTTCGTTCTGTTGCCTTGAAACAAGGTCTTTTAATGAACCAGAAACTTGCCAGTTTGCCTAGGCTAGCTGACCATTAAGGTCCCAGGATCTGCCTGTCTCTGCCCTCCCCCAATGTTGGGGTTCCAGGCACATACAGGCAGGCTTAATGTGGGAGCTGCAGATTTGATCTCAGGCTCTCATGCCTGTACAGCCATGGTTACTTGTCTCCCAGGAGGCCCAGATGCTGCCTGACAGGAAGTGTGGACTGTCCAAGTGCCATCTGCTTCTGGGCAGAAAAGGGAAGTGAGGAGTCAAAGGTTCTGCCTCTCCCAGGAAGCTGGACTCCATGAAACTGAAACCCATGCCAGAAGATCTCCAGTTCACCTGGAGGTGTAGGAGAAACAATTAAGTGTTACTGCTCTTTTAGCTGGGCTGCCAGCACCAGGCCAGGTGGCATCAGGGAGCTTAGAGCTCCAAAACCCAAGTCAGGCAGCAGTGAGGGCTAACAGCCAGTAGCAGAGGCTCAGAGCTCCAAAACTAAGAGGTAGTGGCGGGATCCTGGTTTGGTTTGGGCAGACAAAATGGCTGTTTTAAGAACAGCTGGCCTCTCATCTCTGAAGATGGCCACTGCAGTGGGTGGTGGCCAGTCCTTGGTGACATGTTGACAAATGGCGGAAGCTGGAGGAGGCCAGCAGCACATGACTGTCTAACCAGTAGTCAAGCCCCAGGACCCAGCAGTGAATTCTTCAGGGAGGAGGGGAGCCCTTCTTTTCCCAGGATAAATGATGAGTTTCAGAAGGTCATGGTGAAGAAATGGAGTGAGAGAGAGTTTATTTTGTGAATCAGGGACGTTATAAACCTTGGGTCCCGCAGACCAGCTCCAGGAAACAGTGAAGAGAAAAGAAGAGAAAGTCTTGGTGAATCTATGGTAGAGAGAATTGAGCAGTGGTGAAGAGCTGGTTAAGGGAGCCAACTGTTGGGGAACAGCTAGCTATAGGAACCAGCTGTTGAGGAGAGGTTAAGGAACGGAGGAAAAAAATACTAGACCCAGGCATATGCGGTATAAACTGAAAGGTCTTAAAGCCCAGGAGACCTTTACTTTTTCTGTCCCTCTGTGTTGCTTGCTTACTCTTACTTTTCTGTCTCTGTTACTCCTTGGGCCAACCCCAGTACTTTATTTAAAATGAAGTTCAATTTTTTAATTACAGTCAATAGAACATTTAAACATCAAAGCAAGAGAACAGTCTAACAAAAAAAAAAATACAATCAATCAGTTCCATATAACCTACAATAAAGCATACAACAAAACTCAAATTTCAAGCAATGGTCAGCATAACCTGTTTATTATTTCTTAAGCAATACTCGGGAAAGTTTAATCATAAATTTCCCTGGGCTAAAGCCATTGTGTTTACATGATTGTCATAGCAACATAATTTGCTCACAATGGATTGCCTAGAACTGGAGTTACAGATAGTCGCCGAGTTGCCTTGTGGGTACTGGGAACTGAACCCAGATTATTTGAATGAGCAGCCAGTGCTCTTAACCTCTCTCCATTCCCCTAGTTCAGTTTAATTCCAAATTTATATAGGAGTGCAGATATGAGATTTATTTTTCTTTTTCAGAGGGTCTTATGTGGACTCACTGTGTATAGTCAAGGGTGTCTTTTAACTTCTGATCTTCCTTCCTATACCTGCCGAGTGCTGAGATTACAGGTACATGCCACTGCACATGGCTTATGTGGTGCTGGGAATCAAACACAGGCTTCATGTGTGCCAAGCAAACACTCTACCAATTGAGCCATATCCTCCCCTGCCCATATTTGTTTTCATATATATATATGTATGTATGTATATATGTATGTATGTATGTATGTGTGTGTGTATGTATATATATACACACACACACACATATATGTGTATATATATATTTGTGTGTGTGTGTGTGTGTGTGTGTGCATTGGTATGAGGATATCAGATCCCTTGGAACTGGAACTGGAGTTATAGACAGTTGTGAGCTGCCATGTGGGTGCTGAGAATCAAATATGGGTCTTTTAGAAGAACAGACAGTGCTCTTAACCGCTGAGCCATCTCTTCAGCCCCCACATTTGTTTTCTCATTCTTTACTTCTCTCTCTGGAGCACACTCTGTAGATCTGGCTTTAACATAGAGATCCACCTGCCTCTGCCTCTTGAGTGCTGGGATTAAGTGCTGTGCTCCACCACTGCCCAGCCCCACATTTGTTTTTCCTGAAAATTAATAAGTCGATTTTTAAAATTAGATGAAACTGTGATAGTCAGTATATTGGTACAAAATTGCCAGATGGGAGGCAGTGATCTCCTAGGAAACAAATTTACGAGGCTTCAGTAGCTAAGTCAGAGTGGCATTAGCTCAAACAAGGCCGGATGCACAGAGCCAGGTGGTAGCAGGGTAGGGGATTGCTTCCTGTCACTTGATAGCTGAGGCTGCCAGTCCAGGTGTCTCCCTTCCTGAGCCATGCGCCCACTGTTGGGTTTAGGCTCTTCCCTGAGTGTCGGGCAGTGTTCCCTCCTTCGCCCAGGCATCACATCTTGCTCCGTTTTTGTGGTGCAGAGTTAAGGAAGTTGTCAGAGGAAGCAGAAGCCTTTGTACCTCCAGTTTATTAAAAGGTTGTGTGAAAACTCTTAACAGTTGCTCTTTGTTAGCATAGAAGGAAAAAGAAGCGCTTCTTAAGAGTTCTTCTCTTATTTGGTCTTCTTAACTGTTTCAGAATATTTTGCATTTGCTAGGTATTTGATATGGCAGCAGGTTCTCTTGAAGTTTGTTAAGTTTTGGCTCGCCATAAGAAGCTAATAATGAAAGCTTTGTCTGACTACACAGTTCCCAAGAGTGAGCTCACAAAGAGTGCTTTCTTCTGATGTGGTTTTGTCCATGTATAAAGGAAAAGCAGCCTGCCAAGGTGCCAGAGAAGGTGGGTGGTGCCAGCCTAATGCTTTGGTGTAGGTCCAGAAAACCAGTCCAGGCACCTTTCAAGTCAAATCATCATTAACAGTTTTGTTTCGTTTTGAGACAAGGTCTCACTCTGTTGTTCAGGCAGGCTTTGAACTCTCCGCAAATATTCTCTAAATATTTGAGAGGTAGGTTCTTACTGCTGATAGCTGCTTCTGATTACTTACGTGTCAGGAAAATTGGTAGCCATTTTGAATTTCCCCTTATTGTTGTAGGACCCTCCCTCTCCAGCTGAAGTGACTTCCAGGGTATTTAAAGAATTGGCTCAGTGTTTAAGAATGTATACTGCTCCTGCAGAGGACCCGTGTCTGGCTCTCAGCACCACATCAAGCACCTCAGAACCACCTGTGACTCCAGCTTTAAGACATCCAAAACCCTCTTCTGGCCTTCAAAGTCACCTGCACTCACATACACATACCCACACAGACATATACATGTAATTTAAAAGTAAAATAAATATTTTTTATTTTTTGAAAATATATTTTCTTCTGCCCCTCCCAACTCCCCCCCCACCCCTCCAGGGTTTCTCTCTATAGCATTGGCTGTCCTGGACTTGTTTTGTAGACAAGGCTGGCCTCGAACTCAGAATTTTTTTTTCTTCAAACTCAGAATTTGAACTCAGAATATTGCCTCTGTTTCCCGAGTGCTGGGATTAAAGGCATGCAACACCACACCCAGCTCATCGTGTGTCAGTGTGTGTGTGTGTGTGTGTGTGCGCGTGCGCGCGCGTATGTGTGTGTGTGTGTGTGAGTGTGTGTTGTGGTTTCTCCCCATGTCCTCCCAAATCCTCCTCACTTTCCTACCTATCCAACTCCACACTTTCTTCCTCTCTGTCTTTAAAAAACAGACAAATAAAATAAAATAAAAACAGAATACAAAGAAAAAGCACAAAAAGCAACATGCGCGCACGCACGCGCACACACACACACACACACACCATTAAAAACAAAAGTAAGGTTAAAAATGCCCAAAAAAGCCAGGCAGTGGTGGTGCACACCTCTGATCCCAGTACTCAGGAGGCAGAGGCAGGCAGATCTCTGTGAGTTCAAGGCAGCTGCCAGGGACCACATGAACTCCCGGGGGCTGTGCATAACAGGAAAGCTGTCCACAGGGCCATAAGCTTGGGAGGGCTGGCCCTGGTCAAGGGGTGCGGGTGAGCCAACCCCAAGGATGAGAGCACAGGAGAGCTAACCCTGCCATTCACCTACCGTGAGGTAGCATGGGTGTGGGGGGATGCCCATTCTGGTTTCACCTCTCACCACTTGGAGCTGTCCCTGAGGTCATGAGAGTGGGTGAGCTGGCCCTGGGGCTATGAGAGCAGGAGAGCTATCCCTGCCCCGTCAGTGGCTGTAGCACTCAGAAAAGCAGGCCCTGCACCTCTCCTAGGCAACACAGTCACCCAGCCCTGAAGACAAAGACACAGGTGAGCCAGTCCTAAAGGTTTGAGAATGAGAGAGCTGGCCCAGCCCCTCACAGGCTGCAGCAGTTGAGGAGCAGCACAGTGGCGCTAAGGGACCTACTTTCATGGTTCTTACTGATATGTAATTTTTTAATTGAGACAGTCACATGCCTGGGTGTTAGTTGAGCTAGTCAGCCCACCAGCTTTTCCTTATCCTCACGAAGAGAGCTCACTTCTCAGGCTAGGTCACCCAGTGCCATCATGAGCAGGAGGCAGGGTCAGCTCTCTTGTCTCATGCCCTTGGGGCCAGCACACCCTCACCTTTGTCTCCACTGCTTTTTTTTTTTCCTCATTTTTTTAATTTTTAGTGTCTCTCTGGTCACAGATTATTTGTTTCTGATGTGTCTTCATTTAGGGGAAGACAGAGTCTATCACTGTGGTAAAGCTGCTGAGCTGTTTTGATGACCTTGTGGCAGCGGGCACTGCCTCCGGGAGGGTCGCGATTTTCCAGCTTGTGTCTTCATTGCCAGGGAGGAACAAGCAGGTGAGTGCTCAGGCTCTAGCATTGCTTCTCTTCTTGGTTGCTTCCTCATGAATTTTTAAGATGAGAAATCCTGGGTGCAGTGGTGCACGCCTTTGATCCCAGCACTCGGGAGGTCGCTGTGAGTGCACAGCCAGCCTGGTCTACAAAATGAGTCCAGGACAACCAAGGCTACACAGAGAAACCCTGTCTCGAAAAACCAAAAAGAAAAAGAAAAGAAAAAAAGAGAAAAGGATCTCTGTGAGTTCGAGGCCAGCCTAGTCTACATAGTAAGACCCTGCTTCAAAAAAATAAAGTGTGTGTGTGTGTATGGGGGCAGTGCATCCTCACCTGCTAGAAATTATATATTTAGCCTGACATTGTGTTGCTTATAATTGGGTGACATCTTTGTGTCCCTCCTTGGAACATTTGGCATAAAGCACAAATCAGTTTTCTTGATTTTTACTTAATGCTCTTTTGTGTTCTTTGTGAAGAGGTGTGTGTGTGTGTGTGTGTGTGTGTGTGTGTGTGTGTGTGTGTGTGTGTGTGTGTGTGTGTACACCATAACTCATATGTAGAGGTCGGAGGACAGCTTCAGAGAGTCAGTCCTCTCCTTCCCACCTTATAGGGCCCAGGGATTGAACTCACATCCTTAGACTTGGCAGCAAGTGCTGTTATCTGAGAAGCCATCTTTTTTTTTGTAAAGAAATATTTATTTATTTATTATGTATAGAACATCCTGCTGCAGGCCAGAAGAGGATACCACATCATATTATAGAAGGTTGTGAGCCACCATGTGGTTGCTGGGAATTGAACACAGGACCTTTGGAAGAGCAGACAGTGTGCTTAACCTCTGAGCCATCTCTCCAGCTCCTCGAGGAGCCATCTTGTTAGCCCATCTATGAGTTTGGAGTGTGGATAGACAGAGAGAACCTTGTGTACAATTGTGTGTGGAAAACCTGCTCTTCCCAAAGTAGGAATGATATTCAGATGACTGAAGTCACAGCAGCTCTCCTTTCCTTGTGATCTGTTGTCATCCGTAGCTTCGGAGATTTGATGTCACTGGTGTTCACAAAACCAGCATTACAGCTCTGGCGTGGAGCCCTAATGGGATGAAACTATTCTCTGGAGATGACAAAGGGAAGATTGTCTACTCCTCTCTAGATCTGGACCAGGTAAGGGGATTTTCAGAGGGGTTGCCATGGCTTTCTTTTATCTGTTGTAAACTGCAGGCTTGCCTACATGTCAGTGGCTTGTGCTCTCCACTTCCCTGCCCTTGTGCTGCCGACTGATGCTGCCGATTGTTACCATTTTCTCTCACGAACTTTTTCAGTGTTTAATAAAGCCCCTGCTTCTGTGACTAAAGAGTTGGCCCGCAGAACCAACAAGTAAAAAGTATACATATTTAGGTCAGGCATGGTGGTGTCCTATAATTCTAGCACATGGAGGCTGAAGCAGGAGTTGAAGGCCAGTCTGAGCTGTGTAGAACGTACCAAGCCAGCCAGACTTAGGGAGTAAAAGTCTGTCTCAAAATAAGCAAAGGGACAAATCGTACAAGTTTCCAGGATGTCCCAGTCTATCTGAGTGTTAATGTGCTGTGTGCAGGGTTCACTTCAGCTCCTCACACATGCTTGCTGTTCTTATGGCTGCTACTTAGTAAAGAGCTGCTGACTCTTCCTGGTTCCACTAGAGGAAGGAAGCATTTTCCAGTCATGTCTGTGACCATATCCAGTATGTGTGTGACCTAATGCGACACTTACGTGGACATGAGTGTGGAGGGCTAGTTACAAGAGCGTGGAACGGGGTCTTGTGTAGGTAGTCAGAGCTCCTCCCTGTCGTGGGGCTCTTACAGCCTTTCCGCCCTCTCTGGTTCCTGAGTCTTGAAGGGGATGTTATAGACGCCCTGTGTAGGGCTTAGCATTCATAGCTACCTATTCTTAGCACTCTGACCAGTTTTAACTTTTTGCACTTAACTTGTACCCACTGCAGAGAGAAGCTTCTCTGACTAAAGCTAAAGAAGCACCAATCTAAAGCATAAGCATAAATGTTTAGAAGGCAATGTGATGGCCATAACATGTCCACTTAGCAGAACAACAATAGTGGCTTCCCCATTAGTGCCTGTGACCTCTCCAGCTATGGGCTTTTGACCAGATTTATAACAGGCATGAATGCCTTCCTGCAGCATGTGCCTCATACCTGGGCAGAAACCGTTTGGTTACCCCCCATAACAACCACACCACGGTTAACTAGTGGCACACTCTGCCTGGCAAGGAGTATAGCACACAGAGTTCACACCTAAGTGTAGTGTCTTCAGCAGTAGGTTGTTTGATTGTTTTTTTTTGTTTTGTTTTGTTTTTCTTCCTTCCTTTTTTCTTTCTTCTTCTTTTTTCTTTTTTAGCACTTTTTTTTTTTTAAAGATTTATTTATTTTATCTATTATTATCTACACAGTGCTCTGTCTGCCACCCAGAAGAGGACATCAGATCACATTATAGATGGTTGTGAGCCACCATGTGGTTGCTGGGAGTTGAACTCAGGACCTCTGGAGGAGCAGTCAATACCCTTAACCTCTGAACCATATCTCCAGCCCAATTTTTGGTTTTTGAGACAGTTTTTTCTGTGTAACAGCCCTGGTTGTCTTGGAACTTGCTCTGTAGACCAGGCTGGCCTCAGCCTCACAGAGATCTTGCCTCCTTAGTGCTGGGATTAAAGGTGTGTGCCACCACCACTTCTGGGCAGCAGTAGGTTCTTATTTATCACCTAGTTTTCGTGGGCACCAAAAATACTGGCAGGGCTTGGAGAAATGTTGCCTTAGTCACTGTTCTGTAGATGTGAAGAGACACCATGACCAAGAGACACCGTATTTTTTTGTTTTTTTTTTTTGAGATAGGATTTCTCTGTGTAGCCATGGCTTGTCTTAGACTCGCTTTGTAGACCAGGCTGGCCTTGAACTCACAGAGATCCGCCTGCTTCAGCTCCCTGAGTGCTGGGATTATAGGCATCTGCAACTGCTCCCAGCTCCAAGGCAACTTTTACAAAAGAAAGCGTTTAATTGGAGGCTTGCTTAAGTTTCAGAGGTTAGTCTATACTCATGGTGGGAAGCAGACAGCCATCGCACATGAACAGTAGCTGAGAGCTTTATATTCTGTTCTGCAGGCAGCAGGAAGAGAGAGAAAGACTGGGCCTGGCATGGGTTTTTGAAATCTCAAAGCCCACCTTCCAGTGACACACCTCTTCCAACAAGACCACACCTACAGTAGTCTATGGGGGTCATTCTTATTCAAATAAGTCTTTCAAAAGCAGTACAGTAGCATATATTGTTCCTAAGGCTTCTGAGGACTGCTTGACAAACAACTTTTACAGAGATAGCCTACTCTGTGACTTCTGCAGCTGCTTTATCATGTGGGGTTTTCTTTAAAAGCTGATTGCAGTGTGAAATCTGAAGCCCTTGGTGGATTTTTCCCAAAGGTCTTTAACCCTTGCATGGTTTCCAGTATCACGTGTTGGTCACTTAGTAGACCAACAGAGGCTATAGATCTTCCAGATGTTGACACATGTCTATATAAAATTAGAGGGCTGGGGCTGGAGAGATGACTCAGCAGTTGAAAGCAATACTGGGTGTTCTTCCAGAGGCTCTGGTTCCTTTTCCAGAACCCACATGGCAGCTCACAACCTTTAACTCTAGTTCTGTGTTATCCCTTCTTGAGGCCTCTGGGGCATCAGTGATGCACTTGGTACATAGACACTCAAGCAGACAAAACACCCGTATTACATAAAATGCATAAATAGGTAATTTTTTTTTTTGAGACACCTTGGCTGTCCTGAATTCATTTTGCAGACCAGGCTGGCCTCGAACTCACAGTGATCCACCTGCCTTTGCCATCTGAGTGCTGGGATTAAAGGTGTGCACCACCACACCCCGCTAGAGTAAGTAAATAATTTTTTAAAAGGAAAGAAAAGCGGTCTGGAGAGATGGCTCAGAGGTTGAGAGCACTGTTTGCTCTTCCAGAGGTGCTGAGTTCAATTCCCAGCAACTCCATGGTGGCTCACAACCGTCTATAATGAGATCTGATGCTGTCTTCTGTCATGTAGGCACACATGCAGGCAGAACATTGTATATACAATCAATAAATAAATCTAAATAAAATAAAATAAAAATGGTAGCTTTAATTAATTTGGCCACAATTATTGGTCTTTCTCCTGAGATCTCTGGGATTAACACCACCTCCCCATTTGCATGCCCTTTCACTACTGCTGTTGTTTTGTTAAATGGATGTGCCATGCCCAACAAAAACCTCCTAAATGTTTCCACTGAGAGCCCAGGAACCACTATGCACACAGCCACTGGGACTATCATCACGAAGCCATGACCACAGGGCCAGACTCTACAAGTCACTGCTCTCCAACCACATACTCACTAAAAACATACGTTCTGCTGGAGAACATCTTGTTGCAGAAAAAAAGGTAATTTCACCCCTACGGAACGGTGGCTTGCACTTAATGTGGCCAAATGGGATGTGCACACGCAGACCTTCTGTGGAGTGAAAACACTGGTCTCAGGGGAAGGAACGTGTGCCATGGTAGGAGTGTAACTCCATTTCCACTTGAAGCACTGTAAGTTTAGGGAGTGAGGTATTGGCAGCCATTTTCTTAGTAAATAAATAAAGAGCCTGTTCTTTCAATATCTGTCACCTTCACATGAAGATGAGAATTTTGAAAACTTGTATTTGTATAAGTTAGACAAGATTCCAAAAGCTGAAGAATTTTGTGATCAACATGATGGAGTTATTAACAAAGGTGCTTTTCTTTCTTTCTTTTTAAAAGATTTATTTATTTCTCTATTAGGTACACAGTATTCTGCCTGCAGGCCAGAAGACGGCATTTCTCCAGCCCAAAGCAAGCATTTTTATTCATGTACAGGGCTGTCTTCCCCTAAAGGCAGGGTTGAAAAGATCAGCATTTGACATGGGCAAGATAGGGTTATTATTGCTCATGGGTAGGGGATTTCCAAATGGGGGATTTGGCAGGTGGAGTTACAGGAGCAGCATAACAAGGTAGTCATAACAACCTTTTGAAATAAAGGTAGGGGCCTGGAGAGATGGCTCAGAGGTTAAGAGCACTGTCTGCTCTTCCAGAGGTCCTGAGTTCAACTCCCAGCAACCACATGGTGGCTCACAGCCATCTATAATGAGATCTGGTGCCCTCTTCTGGCATGTAGGCATATATGCAGACAAAACACTTTGCATAATAAATAAGTAAATCTTTTTTTAAAAAAGAAATAAAGGTAGGGCTGTAACATGGTTATAACAACTTTTAAAACAAAGACATGGTTGCCATTTCCTAGAACAGGAGGTAAGAGCTATTTGTAGGTGAGGTTATAGGTGAGGCATAGCCCAGTCCTTGGGAAATGAGATTGAATGAACCTAGTCTGTCTTTACTATAAGATGGCTTTTAACCCTAAAATGGAGACAGGCTGATTTAGCGATGGCTCAGAGGTTAGGAGCACAGGCTGCTTTTCTGAAGGACCTAGATTGAGTTCCCAGTGCTCACATGGTAGCTCATAACCATCTGTAACTCCATTTCCAGGGGCTCTGACACCCTCACCTGGCTTCTTTGGCTACCACATACATCAAGCAAAATACCTATATACATAGAGTAAAATTGAAAAAACTTAAGATAAAAGGACATTTGGCAACAGCTGAGTGTTCTGTGAAGATGCTTTTGGCCTGGCAGGTGCTGTGAGAGAGTCTTGGTCTTAGGTGCCCCAGGGTGTATGGAGCCCACTGAGTGCTGCTGCCCTGAGAGATTATCTCCTGTCAAGGTTATCAGGCCTTAGCCTCTGCTCTTTCCTGGTATGTGATGGAGTTGTTGCTCCTTGTCATCCATTCCTGTCCCTGTGAACAGACTGCTGAAGAAACCAAGAGAAGGCCGCTCTGACCTCACTATTCAGGGAATGGAAGGGAAATAAAATGAGGGAGGGGAGGGGAATTTCCAGAAACACCTGGAAAAGCTATTTGTTTCTTTTTAGAGATTTACTTTTATTTCATATGCGTGGGTGCTTTGCCTGCATGTATGGTGATGCATCGCTGTGTGCAGTGCCTTGTCAGAGGCCAGAAGAGGGCATCGCAGCCTCTGAAGTGAACTGGGATTGAGGTTAGAGATGGTGTGAGCCACTATGTGGGTCCTGGGAATCAAACCCAAGTCCTCTAGAAGAGCAGCCCGTGCTCTTAACTCAGAAGACACAGCCGTTTAATGAGATTTTTAAAAGTAGACCTAAGAGAATGCTCATTTTTCTGAGATACAGAATAATGTGATCCTATCCTAGCTGAGTTAAAAACCAGAAAGTCACGTCTGACTAACTTCACATGAAGGGGATGTCTTCTGTATTTGGAGAGAATGAAAATTTCACCATCTTGAATGTGGTGGAATATATGACTACAGAGATATCAAAACTGAAGTCAGAACCTAAAAATGGTGGATTTTGGGGCTGGAGAGATGGCTCAGAGGTTAAGCGCACCGACTGCTCTTCCAAAGGTCATGAGTTCAATTCCCAGCAACCACATGGTGGCTCACAACCATCTATAATGAAATCTGGAGCCCTCTTCTGACTTGCAGGCAGGGTATTGTATACATAATAAATAAAGAAATCTTAAAATAAAATAATGTAAACTTAATTTTTAAAAAATGGTGGATTTTACTGTGTATAAATTTTATCCATCGTTCTCACTATTGTCCCCTCAAGGCACACAAAGGATCAGCGATATTGTATTTTTCTTTCTGTTTGATTTTTGTTTAGAGACAGAGTCTCTCTAGGCAGCCCTGGCTGTCCTGGAACATGATATGTTGACCAGGCTGGCTTCAAATGTAGAGATCTGCCTACCTCTGCCTCCTGGGTACGAGGATTAAAGCCGTGTGCCACCGTGCCCAGCTTTCCTAAATAGCTGGTCAAACTGCTGCTGCGGTTCCTGCTCATCTTCCCCTCTCCTCTCTGAGCAGGCTGCATGGAACCAGGGGAAGGGAACTGAGGTGAAGAGTGACTGTAGAAGCAGGCTTTTGGGCCGGGTGCAGTGGTGCACGCCTTTAATCCCAGCACTCAGGAGGCAGAGGCAAGCAGATCGGTGAGTTTGAGGCTAGCCTGGTCTACAAAGTGACTAAAAGGCTACACAGAGAAACCCTGTCTCGAAAAACCAACAAAACAAAACAAAAAACAGAAGGAAAAAAAAGAAGCAGATTTTTGGAGACTAGGCCTAGATAAAGAGCTCAGGCTGTCTTTGAACTCACAATTGTACCATCATACCTAGATTAAATCAGATTTTTTAATACATGAATAAGTTTTGTATAAATAGTAAAATGTCTTTAGAATGTCACTGTTTAATGTTATTTTGATTAATATAAACTCATATACTTAATGCATTTTTAATTTTTATTTATTTATGTGTGTGTGTATAAGTAAAGAGTGTGTGTGTGTGTGTGTGTGTGTGTGTGTGTGTGTGTGTGTGTGTAAGTAAAGGAGGGGTGTGGAGAATGCAAACTCACATGCCTCAGTGCACACGCCAAAGTCGAGGACAGCTTTCAGGAGTCAGTTCTCTGCTTCGGTAATAGGCTTCTGGGATCACACTCAGGCCACCAGGCTTGTGTGGCAAGCCCTTTTTATCTGGAGCCATTCTGCCAGCCTTTTAATTTCTTTCTAACATGTTTTCTCTGACCCTTCCTGTTGGAAAGGATACAGTGCCATCAGGGTTGCTTCAGGCTCCTGTAGAGAGAACCTGAGCCATGACCATTGTCATGGCAATTTCCCACAGGCCTGTGCTGTTATCTGTTACACGACGCTAATGCACGAGACAGGGCTTCTCTGTGTATTCCTGATGCTTCTTTTCAAACTCGGTGTAGTTTGAGATGGATGTTAATATTTACAGTTTTCTTGTTAGTAAGTTAGACATTTTCCAGATGTCAGTGCAGTAGGTTAATAAGTAAATCTGGAAAAATTAAAGCATACTTTTGTTATTGTTGTTTTTGTTTTGTTGAGCAGAGTCTCATGTAGCTCAGACTGACCTCAAACCCACTATATGGCCAAGAATGACCTTGAATTCTTGATCTACTTGCCTCTATATCCCAGTGCTGAGATTATAGGTGTGCACCACCATGTCTGCCACCACAGGATGCTTTTGAGTTCAGTATAGCTAGCAAGAAGTTGGCTTAATCACTGTGAGCGAAGCTGGGTAATTTTGACCCGTCATTGACCTGGCTCTCTCACAGGGCATCTGCAGCTCACACCTTGTGTTGGAAGAGCCATCCTCCATCGTGCAGCTGGATTACAGCCAGAAAGTACTGCTCGTGTCAACCTTGCAGAGAAGCCTGCTCTTTTACACAGAGGAAAAGGCTGTCCAGCAGATTGGATCCCAACCAAGGAAAAGGTAAGCTTCGGCATATTCACGTGGCTCTCAGTATTGGCTCTTAGGTTCTCCTAGGTTTCCCATAGCCATACCACCTGTGGTTCCTGGCAGCCTGTGTCTGCCAAAGATGCTCCATGGAGTCTGATGGGAAGAGGAAGTCTTGTAGTTGAGGATTCAGGGGGCCTGAGAGCATAGCCAGTGCACTCCAGGGCTGGGTCTGAGGAGCCTAGAGGGCAGTAGTGTGTGTCCACTCCAGACATAGCTCCTCTCTAGAGCCCTGAGACTTTAGCACCTCTGTCTCTGGCCACTAATGTGCTCCACACTGGCAGGTTGTGGGCCTCTCCCATCAGGGAGACCACAAAGCAGACCTAGGTCTTACTGACAGCCGGGACAGCGGCTATGGAGTACAGTACAGGGTGCTATAGAAATTTAAGCAGCTTTTCCCTCAGGCTGAGGTCAGAGAAGGGTTCCTGCAGGTGTGAGGACTACATGTGGATTAGGAGAGGCTAAGAAGGAGAGGGTTCTAGATTGAAAGAGTGTCTCTCCCTTGATCACTGCCGGAGGAAACGACAGGGAAGAGAAGGTAAGGACTGACAACAAACCAGCCATGTGCTAAAAGGAACATGTACAACCTGCACTCTACTGTCCTCCAGCAAGAACAGGAGCTGAAGGGAGGGAGGCAGAGCACTGGAGCACCTTAGCTGAGAAGGAGGGCCAGCAGCCCAGTGGTGTTGGGAACCTACTGTTGAGTAGCTTTGGAACTTGTGTCCTCCTTTCAGTAAAGGGACATTGTTGCCTGTACAGGTTTGGGAGAGGATGGCAGTGAGTTAGTGAATGCTGAGAGGATTTGAGGCAGATTGGAGAATAAGGAGACTGGCAGGAATTGGGAGGGCCCCTCTGGGCCTGGTGGTGCCATTGGTGACAAGTGTCAAGGGAGGGGAGAATGAGGTCAGACAGACACAGCCAGTTTCTAGTGCATTCATGGTCTGTCCTGTGCCCTGGGCTCCGCGGCAACACTAGGTTCATTCTCTTCTCTGCCTGGCAGCCTTCCTTCATATTGGAAGTTTCTCTCATGCCTTCTCTTTGGCTCCTGTGTTCTCTTCTGAATACCTTCTTAATGCCATCAATAGTCTGTATTTTTAAACAGGGATCTTCTTGTTGGCCCTGGAAACGCCTGGAGTTACGCAGCGTGGTTCTGCAGAACTGAGTTCTGACTTTATCTCTGTGGGTATCCCCTTCTGCTTGATGCCAAGTCCTTGCTCATCATGTCTTGCTAGACATGCCTTTTGGAAGACTTGGGGGCTGAACAGAAAGGCCTGGCCTCCTTATCTTGTGCTTGGAAACTTTCTGTGTCTGTCCCGAGTGTGGCATGGTAGGGCCTTCTGGCAGCCTTTACTAAAAGTGTGCTCAATGCCAGGGACTGATGCAGCATGTGGAAACAAAGGAGTGTGTGCCCTTTCTCAGTGGAACAGAGAATGTATGGAGCCTTACAGGGTAATGAAAGTGTTTCTAACTTGTGTCCTTAGGTTTTGAGACAGTCTCTCTGTGTAGCCTTGGCTGCCTTGGACTCACTTTGTAGACCAGGCTGGCCTCAAACTCAGAGTGATCCACCTGCCTCTGCCACCACAGCCCAGCTACTCTTAATTTGTGTCTTAAAGCTTATCTTCCTGTCGTGCACTGCCTTAGGTGGAGAGTACAAGGAGGAAGCCATGCCTGTCTATCCGGGGCTTCAGTAAGCACGGGTTTGGGAAGGGCTACTCCATGGGCTGCTGCTTCCCAGCTAATGCCTTCTGTCAGCTCCCTCACAGAGCCCCCTGAACACACAAACGTCCTCTATGCCAGCTCTCTGTGGAACCCCTCTTCACGATGCCTGTTTCTCCTGCTGTACTGCGGGCTGAGCCCTGAAGACCTCATCTTCATCTTTCACATGCACACACCCTCTAGCACCACACAGTTTTGTAGAAGGTTCCGGGTCACTGAGTGCATGTTAAACACATGCTCTGGTTACATACAGGGAACAAAACAAGTGACAGGAGAGTTAAGAGGCCCCATAAATAGGAAGAAAACAAACTTGAAAATTGGATCCCCAAACAGATTATTTGACAGGAGAGACAAAAGGAAGAGACGTGGGTTGCCTAACTAGAATTCCTTTGGGCTTTGCTGTTTAGGGGGCCTCTCCAGAACAAACCCACTAAAGACAAGAACCAGACACTGTCCTATTACGTAGCTGTCTATGAAAACTCTGTGGACTCAAAACAGTTGATTACTCTAACGATCTTTGTTCTAAAGCTGAATCTGACATATGATATCCTCCCTGGATCCTGTCCAGAGGGATTTAATTACTAAGGTGCCAGTGGGGCCTAGTGGCTACATGCAAAGGAGCTCCCCCACCCCCAGGTAACTATCCCCCTGGAGGTGATGGGGAGTGAGAAGAGACAGACCACAAGTGATGGGACAAGGCAGCTCCCCAGGCAGGAGACTGAGAAGGTCACAGGCTTGGTTTTGAGCTTTATGTAGCTTTCTGATGCAGTCTCCACTTGTCCTTGGGTATGAAAGTTATGCTTCCTATGGATTAGCACATGGAGATCTCAAAAGGCGAATAACTGCACACTCAAGCCACTGCCCTTTCTACTGTCCAGATCCGAGAAAGAATCAGCAAGGCTTAGAGTTGGGCTAAAACTCTTCAATTTGAACTCTGGTAGAAATCTGAGCACTGACAGAGATGTACAACAGTGAGCACTCCTGAAAGTTCAGTCTGTAGGGCAGCGGCTGGGGCAGGACTTGGCTAGGTAGACTGCTATAAGATCACTGGCTAGAAACTGGAATGCAGCAAATCAACAATCCTAGAGAATCACTTTGACAAACTCTTAGGTCTATATGTTAGGAAGAATGTGCCAAAAATGCTCATACCACATGACACTGTTATTCAAAGTAGTTTAAGAAGGCCAGGCATGGTGGCGTAGATCTTTAAATCCAGCAGAGGCAGCCTGGTCTCCATGGTGAGTTACGGCCATCCCTGTCTCAGAAAACAAGCCAAATAAACAAAGAATAGTTTAAGAAAAAGGCTGAGGTGTAGCACAGGTCAAGGATCTACCTGGCGTGTATGAAGCTTGGGTTCCACTCCTAGTTCTGTATCAAACAAAACAATAATTCAAATGCCAGACTAGTAGGGCAGATGCAGAGGCTTTGCCTAGCATGGACGAAGCCTGAGTTCAGTCTCCACCCATAAGGGAAAGAAAAGGAAGAGGAACAAAATGTTATATAACTGTAATCCCAGTTCTTGGGAGGCAGGGACAGGAAGATCATAAATTCAGTGTCATCCTGGGCTACATATCAATCATCATAGACTAGTGGGTTCCAGGCTGGTCTTGGCTTCATGAAATCTTGTCTCAGAACAAATCAACAACAGCAATAATCCAGTAATAAGGTTGAATAAATGGTTTTTAAGATTATTTAGAGCTGGTGTAGCAGTACACACCTTTAATCCCAGCACTCAGGAGGAAGAGATGGATGGATCTCTGTGAGTTCCAGGCCAGCCAGGGCTACACAGAGAAAAGAAAAGAGAAAAGGAAGGAAGGAAGGAGAAAAGATTTTATTTGTTTTTTTTTTTTTTTTTTTAATTAAGTATGTGTGTCTGTGAATGTGAGTACAGATATCTGAGAAGGATAAAGACAGCTCTGTTCCTGTGGAGATAGGTTGTAAGCTGCAGTGATGTGTTAGGAGTCGAACTCAGGTCCACTGTGAGACCAGCCCTCGCGAGGCAGAGGCAGGTGGCTCAATGTGAGTTCGAGGCCAGCCTGGTCTACAAAGTGAGTCCAGGACAGCCAGGGCTACACAGAGAAACTCTGTCTCAAGAAAAAAACAAAAAACAAAACACAAAGAAACAACTAGCCCAACAAAACACCCTACAACCCTGCAGTGTACTGAGTAGTAGAGCGCTTGCCTGCTGTGTTTAAGACCCTGTTCTGGCTTCAGGTCCCAGTACCACAGAAACTAAAGATAAACATTAGATCCATAGCTATGCATACTTTCCCCAAATCCATTCCACTATGCCAGGAAACGTTCTGTAGCTATGTATGTATATGTGTGTGTGTGTGTGTGTGTGTGTGTGTGTGTATGTTGTTTTTTTAAACAATATAAATCTGGGTGTAAGCTGGTCAGTGGTGGCACACACCTTTAGACCCAGCCTTCGAAAGGCAAAGGCAGATGGATCTCTGAGCCTGGTCTACAGAGTTCCAGGACAGCCAAGGCTACATAGAGAAACCCTATCTGAAAAAAAAATAAAATCACTCAGTCAGTCCAGGTGTAGTGACTATAACATCTAAGAGAATGAGACAGTAGAATTTTGAGTTTGAGGTCACCCTGGGCTATATAATGAGATATTAGCTCAAAAAAAAAAAAAAAAAAAGAGATTAATGTTAAAATTTGAATAAGTTGTTAAAAACTATACAGTGATCAAAATGAGTAAGCACTGTAGCTTCTTTTTTATAATCAAAAATAAATCTTAGAATATTGGTTAAGTGTAAAAGACAAGTGACTTAAAATTATCACAAAGTGTGAGTGTGTGTGTGTACTGTATATTTGTATGCATAGAGCTGAAGAGATAATGCAGCCATTAAGAGCTCATAAGTGTTCTTTTTTTTTAATTCTCATAATTTTAATGGTCAGTAGCTTCTGGTTGGCTTTTGAATGGTATAGTTAAGCAATATACTTAAGACACGCCCACAGCGAGTTCACACCCCTCAGAAAGTAGCATTCACCACTTTGCCCAATCAGACTTGCACAGCCTGGGACCCACTCCTGGGTTATGGAAATAGACACCTTCGTGTAATGAGCTGAATAACCCCTGAATATCCATGATCTGCTATTTTTGCTTAAACAATAACAAGTATTAAACCAAACAGTTCCCCAGGTGCTGTTGCTTCACAGAGAAAACCCAAGTGTTAGGGATCTGAGTCCTGTGGTTCTGCTTCGTGTCCTACTCTCCTGCAGTACACCAGGGCAGCCAGTGCTATTGTGCTGTGCAGTCTGTTCCTGTGCAGGTCGTCCTTCCGAACCAGCACCACTGGTGTGGAGGAGGTGAGCGTGTGCAGAGGCAGGAGGGACAGTTTATAGGCATCATACTCCACCTGGTACTTGCAGCAAGGGTCAAACTGCCAGGAGATCCCATAGAGGGTACAGCAGGCCAGGCTCAGCACAGCAGCGGGCAGGGAAATGTAGTGGGAGTAATCCAGGGGCAGCGCCAATGTGGTGAAGAGGCAGGCAGTGCCTGCTAACATGCTGGTCTTGTGCAGGCAGTTGCCCACAGCGATCCAACGTGCTGTCTCATCCCCAGCTCGGGTGGACTCAGTCACAGTGTACTTGTACTGGGCTTCCAGCGCCGGCTCCGGCTCCTACTCAAGCTGGTCCTGGGGGTTCTCCTCACTGTAGGTTTCATGTACTATGTAGCAGTCCGTGGCTGGCAGGCTGACCCTCTCTCGGGAGCCGCCACCACCTGGACCCAATCCTCCCTTCCCCCTGTGGCCATCTTGGAGACGTGCAGCTCTTAGGAGTGTTCTTACTGAGAATCAGAATTCCTTTCTCATCATCCACATCGGTACTTGCTCTCACATGCTCACACAGAAAAGCACATAACTAAAAAAACCAAGAAGCCTAAGTTAAAAAGCTGCAAAATTATACAAATGACATCATTTATTAAAATAAAAGTGCTAAATCAGTGTTGGGATTAATAGATATGTGATTGAAGTATCAATAAAAGCAAGAATGATACACATAAAATTCAGTCCAGGCCAGGACAAGTCATTAGGAGCACAGAGTGCTTGCATGATGTAGGTGAAGGTAAAGGGTGGGTCCCAGTGCACGTCCGTGCGGCCGGTGGTTCTCAGCCTCTCACGGGGTCGCCCGAGACCATCTGAACACACACTCTTACATTGTGATTCACAGCAGTAGCAGAGTTACAGCTGTGAAGTAGCAACGAAAATAACCTGTGTTAAAGGCTCGCAGCAGCGGAACGTTGAGGACCATTGCATTAGGCTTTTTTTTTTTTTAGGATTTTATTTATTTATTGTATCTGATGCTCTATTTGCATATACACCTGCATGCCAGAAGAGGGCATTAGATCACATTACAGATGGTTATAAGTCACCATGTGATTGCTGGGAATTGAACTCAGGACCTCTGGAAGAACAGACAGTGCTCTTAACTGCTGAGCCATCTCTCCAGCCCCCACGGCTTTGTGACATTTATTGCACATACGCTTTGAAAAAATATTTTTTGTTAGATTTATTCATTTTAATTACTTTTTTACTTAAATTTCTTTGAGATAGAAATTTCTATATAGTCCTGGTAGTCCTGGAACTTGTTTTGTATACCAGGTTGGCCTCTGCCTCCTGAGTGCTGGAATTAAAAGCATGTACCACCATGTCCGGCTAGATTTATTAACTTTATGTGCATTTTGCTTGAAATATGTATGTGTCCCAAGTGTGTGCCTGGTTCCCATAGGGCAGAAGAGAGCGCACTGGGTTCTCTGGGACAGCAGTTCTGGATGGTTGTGAACACCATGGGGCGCCTGTAATTAAACCCAGATGCTGTGCACCAGATGCTCTTAACAACTGAACCACATATTTGGGTTTTTGTTTGTTTATTTTTTAGATTTATTTATTTTTATGTGTATAAATGTTGTGTCTGCATGTATGTATATGCAGCATGAGTGCCTGGTACCCAAGGAGGTCAGAAATAGGTATCAGATCCCCTGGACCATGACTTTTATATAGGTTGTTATGGGTCACTGTCTGGATGCTGGGAACCAAACTTGGGTCATCTACAAGGGCAACGGAGTTCTTAAACACTGAGGCCCCTCTCCAGCACCCACACATGTTCTTTTGTGTGTGTTGGGTTTTACAGTTTTATGAGAAAATAATACAAAGCTTGAGGACAGGAAGGGAAACTGGTACCTTGATGTGTTTGGAAGAGATAGAGGTGAGCGCCTCTAGATGCAAACCTTTTCATTCAAGAAGCTAGGCAGTGACCACAGCCAGCAGACTTTGGAAGGAGCAGCATTGCGTGGGTAGCAGGAGCAGCCCTGGGTTGTCTCCTTCTTTGTAACAGAAGCTGTAAGAGCTGCCTTGTTGCTGTGAGAACTAAAGGGAGAATGGACAAGGTATGGGACAAAGCAAGCTGTGGTGGGTACCACTGATGACCCTCACAGTCTAGGATGTGTGTTCCAGGTGGTGTGTCCTTGTGAAGGCATGGTGGTGCCTGTGTGGTACAAGGATGCCAGTGTGACTTAGTGACCCGACAAAGACAAGAAAAGCAATGACTTATGTCAGTAGATTCTTAGAGTTGATATAAGGAATTGACAATTCAATCACTTTGTTAGTCCATGCCTCTTTTTTTTTTTTTTCCTTTCTTTCATTTTTTTTCTTCCGATTTTAGTACTGGGAAATTTGGTGCTTGTTTTATACCAGGACTGTGTAAGCAAAGTGATCTAACGCTGTATGCAGCTCGGCCTGGGCTCCGGCTGTGGAAGGCTGATGTCCATGGGACCGTTCAAGCCACATTTATCCTCAAGGATGTCTTTGCTGGAGGCGTCACACCTTTTGAGCTCTACCCTCGTCTGGAGCCCTCTGATGGGGGAAGCTGCAGCTCTCCTGAGAAACACCTGGGGCTCGTTTCATGCTTCTTTCGAGAAGGCTGGGTGCTGAGCTGGAACGAGTACAGTATCTATCTGCTGGACACCATCAACCAGGTGTGTGGGGGACCTGTACCTGTGCGGGCTGAGGGGCAAGAGGAGGGCAGAGGTCCGCAGGTGTTCAGCTGCTAGGCTCCTGGAGAGATGAAAGGAACAGCATTAACTTTGACATTTGCTCTTTTGCTCTGAGACAACCAAGGAAATCTAATAGAGTTTGATAATTTTTATAGATTTGAAAAACAATTTACTTTTTGATAGTTATAGTCCAACTCTGCCAAGAAATTAGATGTTTTGAGTTTGTTGTTTTTGAGACAGAGTTTCCCTGCCTAGCGTCGCCTGTCCTGGACTCTTTGTAGACCTGGCTGGCCTTGAACTCACAGAGATCCGCCTACCTCTGCCTTCCCAAGTGTTGGGGTTACAGGGGCGCGCCACCAGGCCCTGTCTTGCTTTTGTTTTGTTTTGTTTTTAAGCTCTTATTAAACTTGTTTACTCTAATCTTTGTGAGTTATTTTTTTCAAAATTACATTTATTTGTGTGTGCACATGAGCTCACATGTGCCTACTTGTAATCACACCTGCATGTCCTGCCACCTGTGTGGAGGTCAGAGGACAACTTGTGGGAGTTGTTGCTTTCCTTCCACCTTGGGTTCCAGAAATTGAACTCAGATATCTGGTTTGGTGGTGAGTACCTTTAACTTTGCCTGCCAAGCCTCTCACTGACCCGCCCTTCCCTTCCTTTTCTTTCCTTTCACACATACATATATTTTTTTTTCTTGTGATTGGGTTCAGGGTCTTTGTGCATGTTGAGCAGCGCTCTGCTTCTGAACTCCACCCCTTCCCTCTACTTTGTTTTAGTTAGCATTTTTCTCGTTCATGCTGAGCAGATGCTCTGCTGCTGAGCTGTGTCATCAGCTCTCTGTGTTTGTGTTTCACTTTTTATTTTTGAGACAGGGACTCACTAAGCTGTGCAGGCTGGACTTGAACCCTTTCTGTAGCCCAGGAAGGCCTTGAACTTTTGATTGCCTTGCCTCAGGCTGCCATGTACTTGGAATTACACTGTATCTTTATAGATGATGTGTTTTCTGACTACTAAGTTACTATAATCCAGAAACAGTCACTCTGAGGACTGTCTCCCAGGCCTCGGTGGTGGTGCCAGCCCAGGAGTGGGTTCCCGCTCCAGTGTGCTCTTTGTTTGTTTAACTCAGCTCTTGTCCAAAGACAGCCATATTATTTTGCCCTTTCCCCCTTCCTTTTTAGAAACTAGCTGGCATATCTTAGCAACTTTCCAGCATGATTAAATCATGGTAGAAAATAATTTCTGCCTAAATCAGGGTGATGACAGATCTCTCCCAGAAGTGTTTAACAGAGCTGTTTGGTTTCAGTTTATTTCTTGTCCTAAGATCAGAGCTTCTGGCCTGCCCACCCCTACTCTTCACTTCCAGCATCCAGGCCGGGCTCTCTTCCCTCCACATGAGCTAGTGAGCTTGAAGCACAGCACCTCTAGAGAGAGTGTCCGCAGAGAATCAAACTTATCTGCTCCCACTGACACCTCCCTAGTTACCAGCCACACTTGGTGACACTTTTGGTGCAGAATACACTTGGCCCTGGAAGTCTTTGATCTGTCTGAGCGTGGCTCTTGTATCTGCACAGTGGAGCACACAGGTTCTGGCCCAGCATTTGTTTGTTTGGTTTCTCCCATTATGGATGACTTAAGCTTTCTCCTGGGTTCCTGGTGAACTTCTTAATTATTGGCCTTAAGACATGTTGTAATTGTGCATCAGCCCTTTTCATCTGAGCACTTCCCCTGTGCCTCTCAGTGTAGGTGTAATTAATGGAGACAGCGTGTCTGTGAACAGACGCTGCCTGCACCTCTGTGAAGCACCATGATTGGCAGCTTTTAGAACCTAGTCTCTTTTTTTTTTTTTTCAGCTTTTTGTCAAGGCAACCTGAAAATTAGCAGAGAGCCTAGGCTCAGTGTCCTCTTGGTGAACTAATCTCTTGAGTACACTGTCAGCTGAAAAGCAAGAACTGTTTTAGGTTAGTGTGGCCTCAGGATAATCCTGTGTGGCACCATCTGCTTTTAGCCAGGGGCGTTTCCCTTCCTTCTTTCAATTCAGAAGCCTTGGGCTGCAAGGCTCCTAGTCTCCCTTAGGAAAGCACACAATAGGGCACTTGTTGGGTGGTGTATCATTCCTAGCTAGTCCAGGAGAGATGTGACGCAGAGGTTTGTAGCACGTGTTGTTAACTATTGGGGAGAGTTGGTTGTTGCTGGATGACAGATCAGAATTACTATGTTTAAGCAGCACTGAAGTCAAGCCTGCCCAATGAACAGGGACAGGAAAGGGAGCTGAGCAGGGAGAAAAGCCTGTGCTACATGCATAGGCTATGAGGATCAGAGCTGGGCTTTGGCCTGGCACACGCCATTTCCGTAGGTGGGATGACAAGCAGCTCAGGATGGCCAGAGCGACATGTCATAAGGAGAGAGCTAGTAGGTCAGGAAGAGGATGATGGAGAGATGGGATAGGGTGTGCACCAACAGTCACGACCTCACTGCTAAGGCACGCGACTCTAGGTCCATTTATCAAATACTATCCAGCTGTGGCTTTAGTTGCTTCTAGAGTTTTCCAGGATTATTTATGTTGTTTATGTTTTTGTTTTTATTGTCTGGTTTCGTGTTTGTTTGTTTTGACAGGCCACAGTTGCTGGTTTGGAAGGACTGGGTGATATTGTGTCTGTTTCCTGCACAGAAAATGAAATATTTTTCCTAAAGGGAGATAGGAACATTATAAGGATTTCAAGCAGGCCTGAAGGACTCGCATCCATAGGTTTGTATCCACTGCCAAGTGTGCTGTGTGTACGGTGAGGGCTGTGCTCTGTAGCGTGTTCTTTCCGCTTATGATAAGAAAAGTGTGGCTAAGCCAGTGCCACAGGCCAGGCTCTTGTTTGTTTTATTTTGCAGTGCTGAGACTCAGCCCCCGGTTGTGCTTAGTACATACTCTGTAACTACTAATGAGCAAAGAATCTTAACAGTGTTCTCATGCAGCTCGATGTAACTGGGGCTCAATGCTGAGCTTGCTTTTGGGGTGACGACAGCATGCCAGCCTCTCTTTATCATCGCCACTTATCTTCTCAAACAGTAGAGGGCTGGCTGGGTGAATATTCTAAAACTAGGAGTCTTACCAGCAGTGTGTAAGATGTATGAGGTGGAGACCCCTAAAACAGGATAAGAAGGTACAATGTGGCTCACAGAATGAGCACTGACTTGGCCACTGCTGTTGGGAGAACTTTATCTGCAGGGATGACTGTTTCAGATGTGCACTCTCTGGCAGGTCATCACCAGCCATCTGTGGTTTAAGGTACTTCAAGTGGTAAATGCTGCTAATAATTTGAATTTTAAGTTTTGCTTAATTTTATTTAACTTGAATTTAAGAAGCCACATGTTGCTAGGGTTCCACATAACACAGGATAGCTCTAGCTAGCACTGTCATTTCTTTGTGCGATCTTTGGCAAGTCACTTCAGAGCAGAGTTCAGTCTCTCTCCTCCCTAGTGTACTCTCAGGCACCACAATCTGCCCCAACGAACAGCCCTCAGGAAAATGTTTGCTCCTCAAGGATAAGAGTCCTGTGTCTTCTTGGCAGCTGTTACCTGGCCCCTTGTACAGGGCATGGCACCCAGTAGATACTTGGCTGGGATGGCTGCACTGCACAAAGCACACGGCAGCTTTGTGTTGCGGTGTTGGAACTGGAGGGCCTATGCCTAGAGACTTCAATGCTGTGTTGAAAGGAGAGAAGGTCCATTGCTGTGGACACTTCCTGGCTCTATCACAGGAACCCATGTCCTGTCCTGGGCCTTCACTCTGCTCTCTGTTTGCATTGTCACTCACCTCCTTATGTCCTTCTCTGCTGTGAACCCATTCTTGTAGGAAGTTCACTTCTCTTCCTTGAATTTCAAGGAATTAATTAGAAGACACATGCTTTTTTTTATGTCCCTCAGAAAATACTGAGGTATAGTGAAGGCATAGTATAAATAGGGAATTTAACTATACTCTTCTTGATATAGAAAAATTAATAAAGAATTTTAAGATTGAGATGAGAAGTGCTTTATATTAGTGGTTTCTGTTACTGGTGCTGTCTGCAAAAGACAACTGCAGTGAATTATTGATTTTTGTTTGTTGGTTGGTTTTTGATTTCTCAAGACAAGGTTTCTCTGTGTAGCCTTGGCTCTCCTAGACTCACTTTGTAGACCAGGTTGGCCTCAAACTCACAGTGATCTGCCTGCCTCTGCCTCCTGAGTGCTGGGATTACAGGCATGCACCACCTTGCCTGACATTTTGCTGATTTTAATATATGGGTTTCAGGCAGGCATGGTGGAGCACACCTTTATTTATTTATATATATGCACATACACACACACATATACACACACACACACATATGAGTTTCCTGGAACACAAAGGCCTCTGGAATCTTCTTTATGATCCTTTGAGTTTCTCTGTGTTTGGAGAATTTGGAATTGCTTGGCTTTTATCAGGGTAGATAGAGTTGGTTGTTCTGTGACTGTCAGTGTTCAGGCTGGCAAACTGAGTGCTGCTCAGAGAGCCAGCAGCAAACCAAACTTTTCTTTTTAGTGAGAGATGGTCCAGAGGTGGCACGATGTTCCGAGCAGGTCCGTACACAGCATCTGGAGAAATCACTGGGGGCCTCTGTTTGTGAGACAAGGGTTCGAGGCTCTTCTGTGGCCAGTTCCTTGGCCAGTGAGCAACGGAGCAGGAGCAGTTCACTCAACTCCACAGACAGTGGCTCTGGACTGCTGTTGCCTGGACTTCAGGCTGCACCTGAGCTGGGCCAGGGTGCCCAGCCATCCTCACAGAGATTCAGTATCATCAGCTCTGAAGACTTTGACCAGGAGCTTATTGTGAGACCCATCAAAGTGAAGAAGAGGAGGAGGAAGAGAAAGACAGGTACTATCCACTGGGAAGCCATGACGCTTCTAATGAAGGGGTATTGCCACTCCTGGCAGAACCGCATGCACTCCTTCCCTTTAGCAGCACATAGTGCACACAGAGGCATCTCTGTGCTCAGGCCCTGACTGAAGGGTCTAGAGGATGCTCGTTTAGATACTATTTAATATAAGATGTTGGCTTAGCTTGTCCGTGTATACCACTCACTAGACCAGAGACCCTATAGACATGTGGGACTGCCATTGAAGCGGGGATTTGTACTGCTGTGTTTTGTGTTGACATGTTACCAGATATGGGATTTAACATACAACATTTTTTTTTTTTTTTTTTTTTTTTTTTTTTGAGGCAGACTTCTGTGTAGTCCTTGCTGTCTTAGAACTTACCATGTAGACCAGGCTGGCTTTGAATTCACGGAGCTCTTCCTGCTTCTGGCTCCCAAGTGCTGGGATTAGAAGGTGTGTGCCACCACGACAGGCCACATCGGTCCCTTATAGCTAACGGTTGCAACAACGTTAAAGAAAACATTATTGCACTCTACTCATTTTGGCAAGTTTTTAAAATTGGCCTACAGTCCATGCTATTCCATTTTCTTAGCATTTCTCTAATGAGCTTCTGGACATTAAGGTCATTGCTACTTAACAGGCATCTTCTTTTTCTTCCCCTTCTTTTTATGGGGATTTGAAGGCAGTCTTACTCAGTAGCTGAAGCTAGCCTGGAACTTACTATGTAGCTCAGACCAGGCCCAAACTCATGAGCTTCCTATCTCTAACTCCCAGATTTTTGGACTATAAAGATTTATTTATACCCAACTAAATATCCTCCATTTAAAATATTTTTTCCTGTGCCAAATGCTTTTTCAGTTTTCTGATCATTTATGTAGAGCCATGCCTTATTTTGAATGTTTTCATTTTAAATTAGACAGTGGAAGCAAGAGCACCTGCCACAGTTCCCTCGAGTCAACTCCTTGTTCCGAGTTCCCTGGTGACAGCCCCCAGTCCTTGAGCACAGACTTTTTGTCCATGACCTCAAGTGCTCTGGGCAGTAGTGTGGATCAGTTGAGCACAGAGTCACCAGACCAGGAGAGCAACCCCAGTGGTGAGCTGAATGGCATCATGCAGGAAGACAGTGGCCCTGAGACATCTAGTGTGCTGGAGGTGCCTGAACCTGCCCCTGACCCAGTGGATGGAGAAAATGGCACTAGAAAGGAAACTTCCCAGTGTGACCACACACAGGACATGGACCTGCTCAGCGGAGTGTTGAATTTACCCTTGCAGCCAGAGGAGGATGTGGGAGGTGGCGACATCCTCTCAGGACTTGAAGAGGAGCCTGGTCCTGCTGCTGATGCAGCAGTGCATGCACAGTTATGCCTGCAAGAACAGAACCGCTCTGCTGAGGCACAGGAGGTGGACGCCATGGAGTTCAGTGACCCCCCAAGCACCATCTCTGAAGCTCCGCTTCTGGACTCACACACGGCACCTTCCAGCCTCAGCTGGCCCCCAGGTGCTGAGCAGTGGCTGCCTGGGATTGGAGTTTATGAACTCAGCACTGAGGTGGCCAGCCCAGAACCAAACATCCTGACCCATGTGGAGGTCCCTAGCCACCAGAGCTCAAATCCTTGGCATGTAGTTACTGATTATGACACAGGTCAGAAAGAAACTCCCACCTCTGGATGTGACATGGGAAATATAGAAGGACGGGTGACTCCTCTTGCCTCTGCCTTGGTAGCCAGCAACCATGAGTGTTGCTTAGACCAGTCTTTCCAGGATCAGGCAGTGACATCCAGTGATGAGGAAGACATTTATGCCCATGGGCTCCCATCTTCATCCTCAGAGACAAGTGTGACAGAGCTTGGAGCTGGCCGCTCTCTGCAGGACCTGAGCCAACCAGGTGCTGATGATACCACACTGCTCAAGACAGATCAGGTCTGTGTGCTTGTGGAGGGAACGTAACTGGTGGCTGCAGCAACTGCTGCTTTTCCTTTAAGGAGCATCTGTGGCAGACTCAGTTATTTTCCTTCTTGTAGAAATCATATTCCTGCAAAATCTGTAGCTTCTAAGTCTGGGTTTGGGAGAATTTCTAATGCAGGGACCCTGAAATTTGAACTGTAGTACTTCTGACCCCCTCAGTTAATATCCCACCAACCAGAGTGGTGTCTTACAAGGCCAGAGCAGTATGGGCACTGAAGGCAGAGGACTGTTTGCCCTGAGCACATGTGAGGTGGGTAGTTCTGCCCTTCCCCACAGTGCACTGACTTGTAGGAACATCACTGTGGACTGGAGGCCTTTCCAGCAGTGCAGCATCGCCCCAGGACACGCCTTGTAGAACGAGGCCCCCAATCTGCTATGGGGCCTCTCAGCCAGTGTAATTTATTCTTAGGAGCCTTATATTAAAAATTATTTTTTTAAAACAGGGGCTCTAACTCATTCTGTAGACCAGGCTGGCCTTGAACTCAGAGATCAACCTGCCTCTGCCTCTTGGGTGCTGGTACCAAAGTCTCATGCTACCACACCCAACCCTAAAAATGTTTTTTTTAAGTATTTATGTTCTTTGCCAAGTAAGTCTTAGTAAATATGTTTGGCTTCAAAGCTAGCCTTGCACCACCACATCCCTAGTGATGGATGTGAGGCCACCTCTGCGTCTTCAGGGCTAAGAGTGAGTGATGTTTACCAGCTCTCACTATGTGCAGGTCTATGCTGAGCCTGTCACACATTTAAGTCACTTCTTTAAAAACAAAACAGACTAGGACATGGGTGCAGTTGTCCCCATTTTATGGAGGAGGAAGTTGAGGCTAAGAAGAGTAAAGTGGCAAATGTACCAGGTTACATTGTGAGATCAGAGTAGCCCAGGGTTCTCTCCTAGTCTTTGCGTTGCGTCTCAAAAGTGAATGTGCCAAAAGCCGGACCACTTGTTCAGCATCCTGCTCCCTTGGTACTCTTAATTGACAGTGCATGTGCTCATGCTGGGGAGCTCAGGGCATGCGGCAGCTAGCTGTGCACTCCAGTCTCGGGGAAGCCATGTTCAGAGTATCAGTTGAGTGAGTCTTGGCTAAGGGTGTTGAGCCAAGTGCAGATCTGTGGGAAGCCACAAGGGAATGATCACATGACAGTGTTAGCTGGCAGATTATAACTGTTGGTGCATGTTAGGACTCTAGCCTAAGAAAGCCCTTACCTATGAATAATGATCCTAGGTTTCTGAAGTTGCCTGCAAGCTTTGCCACACCTGGTCTTGCTGTAGTGAGCAGAGCCTGGTGAGGAAGGGGTGGAAACCGTTCTCTTCATGCACTAGCCTCCGTATCTGTGTCTGAAGTATGTGGCCTTTATTTAGCTTAGGCTTTTTTTTGTTTTTCAAGGCAGGGTTTCTCTGTGTAGCTTTGGCTGTCGTGGAACTTGCCCTAAAGACAAGGTTGCCTTCAAACTCACAGAGATCCACCGGCCTCTGCCTCCTGAGTGCTGGCATTAAAGGTGTGCGCCACCATGTCTGGCTAGCTTTGACTTTTTTTTTTTCTTTTTTCCTTCTTTTCTTTCTTTCTTTCTTTTTTTTTTTTTGTTTTTTTTTTTTTTTTTGGTTTTTTAAGACAGGGTTTCACTGTGTAGCCTTAGCTGCCTCTGCCTCCCAAGTGCTGTGATTAAAGGTTTGTACCACCACGCCCGGCCTTCTTTTTTTTCTTTTTTTAAAGATTTATTTCTATATTATGTATGCAGTGTTCTGCCTGCACGTGTACCAGGACACCAGATCTTATTGTAGATAGTTGTGAGCCACTCTGTGGTTGCTCGGAATTGAACTCAGGACCTTTGGAAGAGCAGCCAGTGCTCTTAACCACTGAGCCATCTCTCCAGCCCCTAGCTTTGACTTTTAAACAAATCCTAGCATCATGGTACCAGCATGATAGGTTAGTGGATAATGACCTGAGTTCTGTCTGTAGGACCTATATGGTAGAAGGAGAGGGCCAGCTCTCACCAGTTGTCTCCTGATTTCATACGTGTACCATGTAGCACACCCATGTATGCATATACATAATTGCACTAAGTAAATGTAATACAAATGAAAAATATAGCAATAAATTCTTAATGTACAAAATTCTACACTTCCTCCAGCAGTCCCCATACGATAGGCCAGGTGTCCAAAGTCAGAACAATGTTTGGAAAACTGTAATGCAGACAGTGGCAGTGCTGTTCCCATAGTACATCTGTCATAAGTAAGTATACAGAAAGTAGACTTGTCCACGTGTTGATGAACACACCTCCTTGTATAAAGTAAGGTGTGCATAGGATAAAGCCAGCTCTCTGTTGATGTGTGCTCTTGATGCTTTACCAGCGTCCGTAGCCTATGCACCAGGATAGCTATAAGTGTAGCCCAGTGTAAAACCATAAACTTACTTAAAATGTTATGTTTTCTTTTACAAACTTTTTTTGGGGCTAACTGAGTTGTATGGTTCTTGAGTGTGGACTTGCTAGATGACAATGTCTTGTTTTGACAAGAGGTAGGATACACCTTCAAGCATTACTTAAGAAGGGTGCTGTGCCATGAGAAAGTCATCAAGGGATGTTATGGGATCTTCCACGGGACTACACTTTCTGTTCCAGAATGTTTGTAAGACTGGATCCAAGGAGAGCAAGGCTAGTAGGCAAGGCTTCTCAAAGATCCTTTCACTTTAATATTCTGCCCTCTTTTCTTGTTGGTAACAGTATGATGAAGGCAGCAGTGTCCCCTGCCACAGAACTCACTGGCCCTTGTCCTTGTTAGTTTGCAGAGAGCTGGATGGGCTACTCGGGTCCTGGCTATGGCATCCTCAGCTTGGCGGTCTCAGAAAAGTTTATCTGGTGCTTGGACTACAAAGGCGGCCTGTTCTGCAGTGCCCTGCCTGGTGCAGGGCTGCGCTGGCAGAGGTTTGAAGATGCTGTCCAGCAGGTGGCGGTCTCTCCTTCAGGTTGGCCTCCCAGCTCTCATTTCCCAACCCCAACCCCATTCCTAGCTCCCAGGGCAGCTCTCCTTTGGCAGGGGCATACTGTCAATGGATTGGCCTTCCTGCCAGCTCAGTCGGGTTCTGTAAAGATCTCAAATGCTTCCTTTGACACTGGTTAGGGTGATGGGTGTTAACATACTTGCTTGAAATTTTGGTTTTTTTATTTTATTAATTGCAGTGATAACAAATGAACATATTTTTGTAAGCTACCCAAATAATTTGAGTGTTGAGGCTTTTTAGTCATGTTGGCACAGGAAATCCTCATAAAAATAACATATATTTCTGTTTGTCAGTGTTGCGATAAAGCAAATAAACTAGTGAAGACAGGCCTGTGGATGTGTGTTGGATATGTTCCAGTCATCTCTCCCTGACTGCAGTAGGAAGGGGCCTCAGACTTTCATGCCATTGTCTAGCATTTCAGTGAGCCCAAGGAGACTTTTTTTTTAAACACAGTTCTGCTAGACTGAGATAACTTCCTTATCTATCTAGACTCATTTACTTGTTAGTGTTTTGGGGGTTTTGTTTTGTTTGTTTGTTTGCTTGCTTGCTTGGTTTTGTTTTTAGACATGGCATTGCTGTATAGCACAGTCTGGCTTCAAACTTTGTGTCCTCCTGCCTCAGCGTCCCAAGAGCTGGAGTTACATACATGACTCCCACTATGATTCATTTGCATTTTCCTAAAGCTAGAAATGTGTTTATCTGTTCTGTAGCAGTAGGCATCATAGCAGAGAAGCAAAAGAAAGGAAGGTCTTGTTTTCGGGGTTGTTTGCTCACTTTCTTTCACTGCTTGCTTGAAAATTATTTTCCCCTGGAGACAGCTGAGATAATAGCCCACTCCATTAGCTGGCACTGTGTAATTGTATATCTTCATGTTTTTTTCCTGTTTCTGTCACATACTTTTAGGCTCAGGTTCATCCTCTTAGCCACTTAGATATGTTGATTCTCTACTGATTGTATTAATTATATTTTAAGTTCCCAACCATTCCTTGGTTGCTCTGGTTGGAGCTGACTGTCTCTGTGAGATCATTTTTCTCAGCTGAGACGACCATCTTCAGGACCCACAGCTTTGGATGCCTCAGGCCCTAGGCCATGTGGTGATGGAGGGCAGGGTAGGAGCCTGCTTAGAGGGCTTGTAGGCTCAGCTTAAGCTCACTCATTCTTTGGTGGTTCCTCACCTGGACTGATGTCAGAGTTTCTTCCATCTGCGGTGCCTCTCGCCTGCCTTCCACCTTCCTTCACCTCATTTATCCATTCCTCGGAATTCTTTTGAATGAAAGCATGCCACCCAACTCAGGTGCATAGCTTTCACATAAGTGGTCCAGAAGAGGCCCTTCCCACTGAGTCCCCAAGGTCAGTGTCTGGGCACTAATTGTGCCTCAGTGTCAGTGAGCACTCACCTAATTAAACCTACAATACTGTCACTTCTCTCCCCCGTCATGAGTGACGGCCTCTTGCCCAACTCCATGCTGCATGGTGGTTTCTTCTCACATCTAGCCTTTAGATCAGTCCCAGATGATGGAAATGACCCATTTGTCAGTTGAGGAGAGTGAGGCTTGGTCACGTTCATGGGATGTCCAGCTACACACGGCTGCTGGGTTTAGGCTCTCCCTGAGTCAGAAGCAACATGATGTCTTTTGGAAAGCTGTCCCTGCAGTGCAGATGGAGCGTCTGTGCAGGTGAATTGCATGTTTGTTGAGCAGTGAGTAGCTTTTTTTTCCTTCTAGGGACCCTTCTCTGGAAGATTGAACAGAAGTCTAACCGTGCTTTTGCCTGTGGCAAAGTCACCATCAAGGGGAAGCGTCACTGGTATGAGGCTCTGCCCCAGGCTGTGTTTGTGGCCCTGAGTGATGACACAGCCTGGATCATCAGGACCAATGGAGATGTGTACCTTCAGACAGGTAGTCAGGGGCCATGTGCATTGTCTGTGACGTGCTGAGTCTGCAGCTGGTCACTTTTTGAGAGCAATCACAGGATGCAGAGACTGAAAACCACGTTAAGTGAGAACATTTCTAGGAGCACTGTGGTTGCCGTGTGAGAGCGATGTCCCCCTTCCCCCTGCCCCCGACACAGGTTAGACCTGGACACGAATGAACAGACGACTGAGTGCCGTGCACAGTGCCGTGTGGGCGCAGAGCCCTACGGTCCTGCGGCTGCCAGTGCCTTCTGCGCGTACCCTGCAGTATCCCGTCCTAGAGGAAAGAGTAATAGGCACAGCTTGACAGACATCTCCCTTTTTCCCGAGCTAGGTCAAAACCCAGCATCTATACACATCTTTACATGTGGATTCAGGGGGAAAACAAGAAGTAATTTGCTGTAAATAGCAGATTGATTTGTCGTAGAAAACTGCCCTTAGGGAAACCTTTAGCTGCTACAACTGCACAGAGGGACTTGTTTATTAAAAATAAACTGTAATGAGTCAGTGTTTGTGTACTGTCAGTACAAGGGGAAATGGCCTGGGAGCAGGAGTTATGTGTGGGCTGTCCATAGGCCATGCTGGATTTACATGAAGATTGATCTAGTCAATACTACTGATTCTGAGAGCATGGTTTCATCTTCGGAATGAACCGTCAGCTCGGAATGGTTCTCCACACTAAAGCTTGTTGCTCATCTGACTCTGCCGCAGATGTGGAGGAGCGTGTCACTTGGTAGGTGCTGTGCCCACTTCATGATTATATGTGAGCTCTAGCCTTCAGCTTAGTTAGCCCTCGTGTCTTCAGTGGACTAGGCCCTGTGATACACACATGCACATCTAGCTTGCAGGGTGTTGGATTTTGGTCATGGCAGGAAACAGGATGCTTTGAACTTACAGGTAAGGAAGGAGCAGGTGGCCTCCCAGCCATGGTGCAAGAGCAGTCACCAGAGCTGTTTTCATATTTCCTGTCCCTTCCTGGAACTGCTGGCTTGGAATCTGGGGTTGGCAAAGATTTGCAGAAAGAAGTTCTGTGGGCAAGTCCATGTAGTTCCGTACACTGCAGGTCCCTTGTGGTTATACTACTAGGACCTACTTGCTGGATAAGGCTATCGAACATGGCATTTAGATACTAGCTGGCCTGCCTGCTCCTGTGGTAGCTGCCTTTGACCTCATTTACTGACAGGCCTCAAAGAGGTGAAGGGGAGCTTGCTGGAGCTCCACTCTGTCACAGGCTTTTCACTGACAAGTCTCAGGTTTCACCTGGGAAATAAGGATTTGCACTCTAGCAGTGGAGCCCCCCACGCTGGCGAAAGCAGAGCGGGAGCAGATCTACCTGAGCCCAGAGGCTCTGTGAAGCTGAGGAGCCCCTTGTTTCTCAAGGACCACAGTCTTGCTGGCGGAAGGAAAGCCCTCTGTGCTCTTGTAGGCTGACTGTTCTCCTGCCTTTGGCTTCCCTGTCTTGAGAACTTGCTAAGCTACTTTGGAACACCAGAACACTTTGAATTGTATTTTTTTCAAAGATTATTTTATTTATTGCATATGAGTGCTTTATAGAAGAGGGCAGCAGATCTCATTATAGATGGTTATGAGCCACCATGTGGTTGCTGGGAATTGAACTCAGGACCTCTTAAAGAGCAGGTGGCGCTCTTAACCACTCAGCCATCTCTCCAGCCCCTTGAATTATATTTCTTTACTTTCCAAATGACATCCAATTTTGCCTCAGACAGATGCTACATGGAAGCATAATTTACTCTTTTTTGCTATTGTTGTTGATAAAAATCTTAGGAAGGAAAGGTGTCTGTTAGGAAAGACAGTAGCAAAGACAAAGACTCCCAGGTCAGAATGGGGTATGGCATGCTGCTGCTCAGTCTGTGGGGTTCCTCCCTCTCACTGCAGGTCTCAGCGTGGACCGACCCTGTGCCCGAGCCATGAAGGTCGACTGCCCCTACCCGCTGTCCCAGATCACAGCCAGGAACAGTGTGGTGTGGGCACTGACGGAACAAAGGGCCCTCCTGTACCGGGAGGGCGTGAGTAGCTTCTGTCCTGAAGGGGAGCAGTGGAAGTGTGACATTGTCAGGTATGGGCCCAAGCAATGTACATTTATCTCTGACCAGTTACTTAGGTGAGCTTTTTCTGGCAAAGCCAACCCCTGTGGGTTCCGTGGTGAAAGAGTCATTTGTCAGTCAGTCTTGACAGACCTGTCTTGGGAATATTCCGTGTTCCTCTGCTGGTAGACTGCTGGTCAGAGGGGTTTGGGGTAGAGCTCAGTTGGGAGAGGATTTGCCTAGCATGCATGAGGCCCTGAGTTCCATCCGCTGTACTACATGAACTGGGCTGAAAGGCACATGCCTGTAATCTCATCACTTAGGAGATAGAGGCAAGAAAACCACAAGTTCAGCGTCATCCTCAGCCTTGGATAAATGCAAAAAACAAGTGGGGACCTGAGCATCAGAGAGTCACCAGTTCTCATGGTCTCCATTCAGAGCTACCTGCTGTCACATGCTTCTGTTGAGAGTCTGAGATGGTGTAGCTGCAAATGCTTATTGTATTTTTATCCTGGTCAGTTGAAATTTGTTCTGGACTATATCTTACTTTTTACCATTTAAGATTTGGGCCAGGTAGTGGTGGCACACATCCTTAGTCCCAACACTCAGGAGGTAGAGGGAGACAGATCTCTGAATTCCAGGCCAGCCTGGTCTACAGAGGAAGTTTCAGGATAGCCAGGGCTACACACAGCAACCCTGTCTTGAAGAAAAAAAACAAAACCCAAAACAACAAAAAAGATTTGGTGCTTATGCATACCAAATCAGGATAAGTTGGTTTGGGTTAGCTAGCTAGGAAATCTTCAGCCCTCCAACTCTGTGGGAGCCATGCAGCAGCCAGTTGGGTACCAGTCGTTGTGAGGACACTAAGCAGGATGGAGAGCACAAAGCAGTGAGGAGCTGTGGATTGCCTGCCAAGGCTAGCCTCAAATGAGCCCCAAGGCTGCCGAGGATGTCTCCAGATGGAGGAAAGGGAGGTAGACACATCAGAGATGACAGTGTCTGCCCAGAAACAGTGGTACACCACAGCCTGGCACGTGGGGAGAGACAGAATGGAGAAATGAGGTGCTCTTGGCCTAGGTGCCTGCTCACTTGTGACTGGTAGCTCTGTTGTTGTTATTTTGTGAGTTTTCCTCACCATCTGGGCCTTTAGTGTGCCTTTCCAAAGCAGCCATGTCTGCCATGTCTGGACAGTGTATATTGCCCAGCAGTGTGACTTGGACTCACAGTTCCTCCTTGCCAGTCAGGAATCCACTCCTGTAAACATTCTTCTCAATGCCAAGCCTGTGCAGTGAGGTAGTCTTCCTAGACGACACCCCCTGGGTGGAGCTGATGCTCTGCTCTCTCACTTTCAGTGAAAGACAAACTCTGGAGCCTGTCTGCATAACTCTCGGAGATGAGCACACGCTCTGGGCCCTGGACATTCATGGGAAGCTGTGGTTCAGAACTGGCGTGGTGCCCAAGAAGCCCCAAGGAGATGATGACCACTGGTGGCAGGTAAGTGACGGCACTTCTGTGGCCTGGAGACCCGCCCTTCCTGCTTCCTCTCTCTGCCTTGCTCTTAAAGAAATTAGTAATGGATTCAATTAGTAATGTTTACTTTTTAGTGGATGAGACTTAGCTGTGGTTGGGTATATTAAAAACACACACATGAGATGGCTGGAGAGATGGCTCAGAGGTTAAGAGCACTGTCTGCTCTTCCAGGGGTCCTGAGTTCAATTCCCAGCAACCGCATGGTGGCTCACAACCATCTAGAATGAGATTGGGTGCCCTCTTCTAGTGTGCAGGCATACTCGCAGGCAGAACATTGTATACATAATAAATAAATCTTTAAAAACACACACACAAACTTTCCCTCATAGAAAGTAACTTTAGAGCTGAAATTTATTTATTTAAATATTGTTTAGGCATTCATCACTGTAGGCTAAATAAACCCAGCAACATCTATTGAAGACCTGGGTAATAATGATGTTTAATTCTGAACAAATGTTCTAAGAAAAGAGACCAAACAATAGGTCTGGAAACCCAACCCATAATTAAAGCTCATCTCTCACTTGTTTGAAAGGCCTTTAAGGAACTGATCCTTCAGCAGGGAACTAAGCATCTTCCCACATGTTGCCAGAGAGGAGACGGGGGTGTGGGGGGGTGATCAAGCCAGCTTTCTATGTAGCATGGCTTCAGCCCAACCTTTGGTGGATTCTGCAAGGAGCATCACTTTCCCCTGTTGGTACCAATCGGGTGTAAACTTTTGCCCACCCCTCCACTCCCACCCGACATGTTGGGCCTAAAGCTGCTCCAACAGATGTGCAGTGTGATGCCTCACCTCTTACGTCTCCTTAGCTCAGCCTTTATAACCACCTCAGGTTTGCCTAATGAGGCTTGTCTTAAGCATGCTGCTTTCTTTAGTCTTTCAAATTATGTATATTATTTGATATTCTAGGTAATATTTGAGATATATGATTTTAAAATACCTACCATTATGAATATGCACATGTAAACAGCACATAAGCATATATACATACCTGTATGGGCTAAATTCTGGTGGGATTCTTTGCATGGGTATGTGTATAATGTGGTTGTGTGTATGCATATGTGTCTATGCATGTAGCATCCAGAGTTGCTGTTGGAAATCCTACTTGATAGCTTTTCACCTTATCTACTGAGGTAGGGTCTCTTGCTGAACCTGAAGCTCACAGACTTAGCTAGTCTAGCTAGCCAGCTTGAGCCAGGGTTCTAGTCTCTGTCTATTTGTTTTTTATTGGTTTTTCAGGACAGAGTTTCTCTGTGTAGCCCTGGCTGTCCTGGACTCACTTTGTAAACCAGGCTGGCCTCAAACTCACAGAGATCCACCTCTGCCTCTCGAGTGCTGGGATTAAAGGCGTGCACCACCATACCTGGCTTGTCTGCCAGTATTTATATGGATGTTGGGGTTCCAGACTCCAGTCCTCACACTTGTGTGCTCAACACTTTGTCCACTGAGCCTTGTTTTGTTAGTTTTGCCTCTTGTGCTAGGTTTAAGCCTGGGCCATACTCTACCATGCACTGTATCTCCCAGCCCTTAAAGTCAACACAAAGAAAGCTCTGTATTCATAATACAGAATACACAGAACTGGGCAGACTGTCATGAGGCACAGAAGCAGTGCAGTAGTCCTATGCTTTTTTAAAATTTTTATTTACCTTTACTTTATATGCATTGGTGTTTTACCCGCATTTATGTCTATGTGAGAATGTCCGAAGCCCTGGAACTGACGTTACAGACAGTTGTGAGCTGCCATGTGGGTCTTGGGAATTGAACCCAGGTCCTCTTGATGAGCAGTCAGTGCTTCTAGCCTCTGAGCCATCTCTCCAGCCCCATTCTGTACTTCCTTTGTGGCTCTAGAAGTAATTATGTTTAGCTGCTAGGTCTTTCCTTTCTTTTTCAGCTGGAGACCTGCTTACATGTCTATCTGTCTTGGGTATCATAAATGGAGTGTGGCCTTGGCATAGTCACTGCCAGGTCTCCAGTGAGCAGCCCTGACCCTGAGTTGCACAGCATATGCACTTGAGTGGAGCTCACTCTCACACAGCAGGCTGGACACAGAACTCAGGGTGCTAAATGTGGCCACAGGCTCTGCAGTGGGGCTCTTTATGCCATTTCAGTGAGGACAGTGCACCCAGCCAACCTGTTCCTTCACTCACAAAAGGGCAGCATCTGTGTGCAGTGATTCCTTTCATGTTTGTTTTTGGGGTTTTGTTTTGTTTTGTTAGTAATTTAAGTTCTCTGTAAAACTTTCACTTAACATTTAATTGTGTGCCCTGGGAATGGATCCTAGGAATACGGTGTTTGTGCCAATGTCTGTGATAAATCCAATAGGCAAAAACACTAGAGAGAAGACGACAGGGCTGCTCATCGTGTTAACATGCCTGCTAACCCTGAGAACCCGCGCTTGGTCGCCAGGGCCCACACGGCAGGGTAGAGAGTGACTCCCAAAAGTTGTCCCTCTACATGCATGCTGTAGCTTGTATGCCCACACACAAAATAATACAGAACTAGAAATAAGTGGAATATAACTTTAAAATACTGCAGTGAGTTCTGCAGAGCCAGGCTTCCACCTGCTTCGTAAATAGCTCTGGCACATAAAGCTTTGGCTGAGAAAGGGCTCGAGAGACGGCTCCAAGGTGAAGAGCATTGGCTGCTCTCTCAGAGGACCCAGGTTCAGTTCCCAGTGCCCACATGGCAGCTCACAACTGTCTGTAACTCAAGTTCCAGGCATTCTGATACCCTCTTCTGGTCTCTGTAGGCACCTGCTCTGCATATAAATATTAATAAATAAAATTTAAATAAATAAAAATTGCTGCCGGGCAAGGGAGAAGTTTTGTTGAGGAGACAGCTGTCCCAGAGTGTCTCTAGAGGTGCTTTTCAAGAAAGTTGTTGAGTGAGTCACAGACCCAGATGGCTTCCAGAATCTCAGTCTTCTTGCTCACACTGATGTCTGACAGAAGTGTAATGGTCATGTTTATAGCTTAAGTGATTGCATCACACAGCTGATAGACTTTTTAATGTTTATATGATTCTAAGTATTAAATATTATTGTTATTAGAAGCACCTGAGTTTAAAAACAAAATTGTTTTTTTTTATCACTGACTAGAATAAAAGGTTTCTTACGTGAGGTAGGTGCTATTTAATCACAAAAATAATACATACTCAAAACAGATCTATGTAATATAAAAGAAAAACCAGGCGAGAGCATTTTCTTCCTTTCCCTTAAGTGCAGCCTGAGGACATAATGAGAGCTGCTCACTAACCAGTGCTGTGCAGAGGTGCGTGTGTGGGCTCAGGCGCTGGGCGGGTGTGGGTGTTGCCTTTGGAGGCGGGTGGGCCTCAGAGCCTGCCATCAGGACTCACTCAGCTGGTTCCCTTTCTGCAGGTGAGCATTACGGACTATGTGGTATTTGACCAGTGCAGCTTGTTCCAGACCATCATGCATGCCACACACTCAGTAGCAACAGCAGCTCAAGCGCCTGTGGAAAAGGTAGCAGATAAACTGCGCATGGCGTTTTGGTCTCAGCAGCTTCAGTGCCAACCCAGCCTACTGGGGGTTAACAACAGTGGCGTCTGGATCTCTTCAGGGAAAAATGAGTTCCACGTTGCTAAAGGAAGTCTCATAGGTGAGTCAGTTACTTGGGTTTTCACATTATTTTTACTTTATTATCTTATTTTTGTTGTGTAGGTTTGTTTTGTGGTGGTTGGGATCTACTAGGGCCTCACAGAATACTTGGTGGGAGATTTTCAGGTCTCCCCTGAGGTAATAGAATGCTGTTAGGGACTGCTATGACGGAGGCACTCCAGGCTTTGTGGTCTCCTTCCTTCCTATTTTCTTTTTCTTTTTCTTTTCTTTTTTTTTGTTTTTGTTTTTGTTTTGTTTTGTTTTTTGCATTTGTTTTTTTTTTTATTAATTTATTCTTGTTACATCTCAATGTTTATCCCATCCCTTGTATCCTCCCATTCCCCCCCCTTGCCATTTTCCCATTATTCCCCTCCCCTATGACTGTTCCTGAGGGGGATTACCTCCCCCTATATATTCTCATAGGGTATCAAGTCTCTTCTTGGCTACCTGCTGTCCTTCCTCTGAGTGCCACCTATTTTCTTCTTCATTTTGTCGTTCCTCAAACTTGGTCTCTGGACAGTATGTAGTCACTTTGCTGTGGAAACTTGGTATGCTATAATAAAAACAAATGGAGGAGCCAGGTGGTGGCAGCGGCGCATGCCTTTAATCCCAGCACTCTGGAGGCACAGGCAGATGCATCCCTCTGACTGCAAGGCCAGCCTGGTCTACAATGCGAGTCCAGGACAGCCAAGGCTACACAGAGAAAACCCTGTCTTAAAAAACCAAACCAAATAAACAAACAAATGGAGGGATAAAGAGATATCTTAGTGGTTAAGAGCACTATGTTTCTAGCATTGCATGGAAGCTAACAACTATCTGTAACTCTGATTCCAGTGGCTCCAACTAACCTCAGCTGTAGGCACCACACACATGTGGTTCATAGACATATGTGCAGGCAAATGGAGTTTTTTTGTTTTTGTTTGTTTGTTTGTTTGTTTATAGTAGTTTTTGTTTGAGTCAAAGTCTCATACAGTCCAACCTGCCAGACATGTACCATTATACTTGGCTGCAGCTTAATTTCAAAGTCTATTCTGGGGTGGGCAGTGATACGGCCCTGCAGGTAAAAGCTTATACCACAGAAACCTTACACCTGTGTTCAGTCCCTAGAACCCATTTAAAAAGGCAGGTGCAGCCAGGCCTGGTGGCACACGCCTTTAACCCCAACATTTTGCAAGCAGAGGCAGGCAGATCTGAGTTCAAGGCCAGCCTGGTCTACATAGTAAGTTCCAAGTCAGCCAGAGCTATGTAGAGAAATCCTGTCTCAAAACAAACAAACAAACAACAAAAAGCCAGATACAGGGGTCTGGAAAGATAGCTCAGACCTTAAGAGCTCTGGCTGCTCTTCCAAAGGTCCTGAGTTCAAGTCCCAGCAACCACATGGTGGTTTACAACCATCTCATAATGAGATCTGGTGCCCTCTTCTGGCCTACAGGAGTTACATGCATGTAGAACACTATATACATAATAAATAAAATCTTTGAAACAAACAAACAAAAAAAGAGGGCCGGTGTGGTGGTGCATGCCTTTAATCTCAGTACTTAGGAGGCAGAGGCAGGTGGCTCATTGTGAGTTCGAGGCCAGCCTAGTCTACAAAGTGAGTCCAGGACAGCCAAGGCTACACAAAGAAACCCTGTCTCGAAAAAAAAAAAAAAAAAAAAAAACAAAAGAAAAAGAAAAAAAGAGCCAGATACAATGATAGCTGATATCAGCATTCCTATTAGGAAAAGGGGGAAGGCAGTGACAGAAGTGGCCAGAAGTTGACATACACAGCCCAGTGGCAGTAACAACAATGGAGACCTTGCCCCTAAAACAAGGTGAAAGGAGAAAAGTTAACTCTTGAAAAGTTGTCCTCTGGTAGCCGGGCGTGGTGGCGCACGCCTTTAATCCCAGCACTCGGGAGGCAGAGGCAGGTGGATCACTGTGAGTTCAAGGCCAGCCTGGTCTACAAAGTGAGTCCAGGATGGCCAAGGCTACATAGAGAGACCCTGTCTCGAAAAACAAAAACAAAACAAAACAAAACAAAAAAAAAAACAAAAAACAAAAACAAAAAAAAAAAAAAGAAAAGAAAAGTTGTCCTCTGATCTCCACACACGTCATTACACACTTGTGCACATAATCCATGAAGAATCTTTTTTTAAAAGGGTATGTACTTGGGTACAGATGGCTCAGCAGTTAAGAATATGAGGGCAGGAGTTCAGATCCCAGCTCACATAACAAGTCAGATGTCCTGTGTGTGCCTGTGACCTAGCAGCAAAGTGGGTAGAGGCAGGAGAATATTTGGGGCTTCCTGGCTTCTAAGTTGGCAAAGGGAGTATGATGCCCAGGATCAGTGAGAGACCCTGTCTCAAAGTAATGCATGGAGAAAGACAGAGGAGAACACCCAGTGCCCTCCTCTGGCCTTCATGCACTCCCACACTGATACATTGTATACTCTCTCATACACACACACACACTTACACACACACACATACACACACATGCAAAATGTTTTTAAATTCCAGCAAACATACAGAGTCTACTGAGAGAGAATAGTCCCATTTACAGTGGAGCCATGTAAGATGCTGGCCATATCTGTACATGAGCTGGGTATTCATCTCTGAATGACTCCACCTTGATGGGCTTCCTCCAGCTTTCTCCCCTGTGGCTTCAGGGAACAGGGTGTGGCTCTTGCTTTTCTTGATGCTTAGAGAAATGAGTAGCTCATGCCACTTTGTTTAAGGACACTAGAAACCATTGTAAGACCTTTGAAGGACTATAGAGCTAGTCTAGAGCAAAACTAAGGTGTTAAAGTTTTATTTTGTTTTGTTTTTCCTTAACCTTATATTTATTCTCTCTAGGAACTTACTGGAAAAACGTTGTTCCCCGGGGAACAGCTTCTGCCACAAAATGGGCCTTTGTGTTGGCTTCTCCTGCTCCTACCCATGATGGTAAGTCAGCCTTAGACCAGCTAAGAAACCTGGTGCACAAGGTAGTCAGCAGATGAAAAGTTGAGACCGTCATCTGACTGTGGCCCTGTGGGTGTGGAGGTGTGGCCTCATAGACTCTGAGAGGGGATATGGCAGTGTCCTGGGCCATCAGCCCTATGAGCTGACTCTGAGGCAGTGTCCTTTGGAAGGAGGTCACCATGCAGCAGCTGACTCTCAGTGTCAGCTAGTATGGCCATAGCTTCCTGAGGATCTTTCCCATTTCTTCTAGATGATTCTGTGCCACCTCCAAACAGCTTTATTCTACCATGCTTATTGCTGCTGGCTCCCCTTTACCCTGTAGAGGTCTTATGCCTCAAGCTTAGCCTAAAGAGGTAGAATTCCTGTTGGTCCATGTCTAGGCAGGACCCTGAGCTCCTCAGAGAACTAGTGGGGCTGGGGCCCTAGGCAGGCAGGTGGCGAAAAGCTAGAATCCCTTCCCAGGGCTCTGTGGAGGGCTAAGTGAGAAGAGGCCATGAGGCCTATGATGAAGAGGAGACAGTTTGCTCCTCTGAAGCCGTCTGGTAGGACTGACCACAGTCCTACCAGGAATCTCATAAGATAGTAAGCTATTTCCTGAGTTTAACACAGTTGTGTTTGGCAGCAGCACCTGACCCTAGCTGGAAGAAGGTGGCTTGCAGTCTTCACTGATGGTCTGCTGTGGCATACACGTGTACTACATGTCTGCCATTGCACTTTCCTGGAGAGCTCCCTGGCCCTTCTGGCTGACTCAGACTATTTTATTGAGGTTTTTAAGTTCGGGGGGGTGGGGTGCAATTGGAGAGATGACCCCATGGTTAAGATCAGTGGATGCTTTCCCAGAGGACCTGGGTTTGATTACTAATGCCTACACGGCAGCTCACAACTATCTGAAATTACTGTTCCAAGAGACACATGTAATACTTTCTGCCTTCCATGGCATGGGTATTAAGCATACACGTGGTGCAGATATACATACAGACAAAACATTCATACACATAAAATAAAAAGAAATAAATCTTAAAAGAAAAAAATAAAAACAACCGGGTATAGTGGTGCATGCCTTTAATCCCAGCACTGAGGATCTCTATGAGTTCGAGGCCAGCCTGGTCTATAGAGTGAGTTCCAGAGCAGCCAAGGCTACACAGAGAAACCCTGTCTTGAAAAACCAGTTAATTGGCTAATTAGTTAATTAAGATTAAAATTAAAGATTTCTAAATCATCCGGCCACAAGTTTTAGATAATACTTTACATTATACAGCATGACCAGGTTTTAAGTCCCTAAAGATGATTGTCATTTTAAAAAGATACTATTAAACCTGAAAGTTATAGAACGGAGTACGCATAGTTTTGAGGCCGGGGTGGGAGAGGATGGATTTCTGCCTTCTTCAGCAGGCTGCTGCTGACACTAGCAGAACAAGGCATGCGCCCTCCAAGGGGCTGCTGGCCCCTCTCCTGCCTGGAGATTGGAGAGGTTGACAGCCTAACATTCTGTATTAAAAATATACTCTGAGACCTTTGCTCACATTCCTGGGCCATAAGAAAGCGCAGTCTGTGCTGTCACCAGAGGGCATGTTGATGTCTGTGATCCGTGCTGCCACTGGAGACCATGTAAAAGTCCGTGATCCATGCTTCTGCCGGGGGCTGTGGGATGTGGGATGCAAGGAAATGTTATGACCGTAGACTCATAAATGAAAATGAGAGAGACTGAAGAATTCTGCAACAACCTCTTCCCATCCCACCTTGAGGAGAGAGACTGGGGAGGGGCGGAGGGAGGGAAAAGCTACTGAAGAGAGTCCTTAAACACTGTGATAAACATGCTAAAGGACAGCTCTTCGCAGTCCACAGCTTCTGGAGAGGGGAGTGGGGAAGGACTCAGTTTTCTTTAAGGGGCTTGCACTGGAAATCGACCATGCTCCAATGGGTATATGGGCAACACAAATTGGACTTGATTTTGGTATTTTGTTGGGGGAAGGGAGGCACAAGGCGGGTAAGAAGATGGACCTGAGAGGAATGGGAAGTGAATGTGATCGAGGTGTGAAATTCCCAAATAATTAATAAAAATATTATGTTGGGGGAAAAAATGGAAGTTAGAGCCACTACTCCAGCCATGTAGCCTTTATAATGTTTCATAGGCCTTCCTTTGTTTTTAGTTCTTTAGAATGTCTCAGGCTTGATGTTTTTAATGTCTGGTGGTGGTGCTTCCTCCTACCTTCAGAGGTATAAAGGCCTACCCATGCCTGTAAGGGAATGGTGAGTGACCAGGTGTCCGGCTGTGCCTCAAGAGAAGAAAGGCTGTGTCGTGGCTCAGCCAGGCAGCACTTGGTGATACGTGTGAACCTTTTCTGCAGGAAGCTCCCTGTGGCTGTGCCAGAGCAGCAAGGACCTGTGCAGCATCAGTGCCCAGAGTGTGCACTGCCGCCCCTCCACAGTGCAGCTGCCCCCTGACGCTGAGATGAGGACTTACGCTGCCTGCCAGGATGCACTGTGGGCCTTGGACAGCCTTGGACAGGTGTTCATCAGGACGCTTTCCAAGAGCTGCCCCACAGGCATGCACTGGACAAAACTGGACCTCTCCCAGCTAGGTATGGCCAGCGTGTGAACGCTTCACTCAGTATGCAACTGACTAAAGTACCTCACTCCCACACTCACTGTGTGTGGGGAGGCGCGTTCGAGGGTGATGTTTGTCAGTTCCTGGACTTATAGCTCAACTGGCCACTTCTCCAGGTAAAGGAGCCTCTTAGTTTTGTAGGAAGCTTCACCTCCCTCACTCCTGGTAGTTTGTACTATTCAGCACCAAAGGAGCTGGAAGGTGTCCAGAAGGTGCCACAGAGATCTGATGGAAGTTATAGCACTAGGACAGCTGCCCTGCCCTCTCTCTGGCCTTTAAATCTGAAATGGTGACTGGATCCGTGCACGCTAATCTGTGTCTTGGCATCTGGAAGAGTGCCCACTGCAGACTGCACACACAGTTGCGTGGTGTGGGTTCTCGTTCGGCCAGTTAGAGGTGCTGTGCTAGAGTAGCCACTTTTCTGTGAGCCATCCCGAGCGTTAGAGTAGTCACAGCCTGTGGTGACATGGGGGAGTATTTCATAGTCTAAGAAATGTGTATTCTCAGCTGACTCAACAATTCAGTGGAGGCCGAGACTGTATCGGGCAGCTCCCAGGCTCAGAGTGAGTGTGAACATCAGTAGAACTGTACAGTAAATAGACAGTGTTGTGTACTGGTGATCAGTGTTTTGTGGACTTGAATAAGTGTTCAATGTGTAATTCAATCACATGGGAGAAGGGGTGGGGGAAGAGAGAAAGAACGGCTGCCTCCTACATTGACCTGTACATATCACCACCCCTGTAAAGTATGCTTGCCCTGGTCACCTCGCCAAGCCAGTGACTCCTGGCATTGAGGTTTCTGCAAGCTGCTAGCAGATATAAGGCCCTAAACACGATCCCGTGTGCTGTGGAAACTAGCTGTGTGTCACAGCTAGGGACTTCCAGAGGAACTGTGACTGTTTATGCCTTGGGCTTCACACTCTGTCTTTCAGCTCTGCTGGTCATCTAGCTCTCCAAGGGCACTTGGCCAGCCAGCAAAGGCTGCAGCTAGTTGCGGCCTAGACATGGGTACCAGTTGAGCCTGCTGCATGGCCTGGGAGTTCTTGCATCTGTGCAGAGACTCACTGCCCTCAGCCTTTCTCCAACAGTCTCCACCATGGAGAGCGACTACTCATGTCTCTGAGAAAAGCCAGGTTTAGTGTGTGTTCTCCTCACTACCAAACCGTGAGATCTAGGAAGGCCTCCCTCATCCAGCTGGGAATGAAGCCGATTTCCCCAGCTGGTTCCTCCATATGGTCACCCCACCAGTTATTGTCCCATCCTTATGTGTCCAGCAAGTTTCCTGTCTAAATGTGGGTTGTCTCTCATTCTGTTGTGAAGACTCCTGGACCTTTGGTCATAGCACCGACCTCAGGGCCAGTGAGGTGTGCACTTGGACCACTTGAGCTGTACCACCATATTGGTACTGAGCCCAGCCTCTCTTAAGTCTGTATCCTGCTCTTGCTTCCATTTGTTGTGTTATGTGACTGATGCTAAAATAATAGACTCTTGGCACCATTTTTCTCAGTATCCTGAACAATGTCCTAAGTCCAGCTGGTAGGTTTTATGTTGGTACAAGGGAATTAGGCAGGGCTCGGTGGAAAGGTGCCAGGTTCCCTGTGCCGTCCAGAGCACCGAACTACAGCCGGGGGCACTCGGCGTTCCTGTACTGTATTCTCTCCAGGTATGGTCTGTGTATGCAGAGGGGAAAGCAGGTGCCTCAAGAGATAATTTTAGCCAGGCATAGTGGCTTGTACCATTAATCCTTGCACACAGAGAGTTCTAAGCAAGCCAACGCTACACAGTGAGACCATGTCTCAAAACAGAGTCACAGAGAGACTGTGTAAAGTGTGTTATTTTTATGTGTATGGATGTTTGGCCTCATGTACGTCTGTGTACCACATGCATATATGGTGCCCAGCTAGAATTATAGAAGGTTATGGGTACTGGGAATTGAACCTCTAGAAGAGCAGCCAGTGCTTCTAATCACTGAGCCATCCCTCCAGCCCTAAGGAATATTTTTAAACTGCTAATTAAGGCCAGCAGGATGGTTCAGGAAGTAAAGGTTCTTGACACTCTGAGTTTGATCCCTGGAACCCAGATGATGGAAGGAGAAACCAACTGCTGCTAATTGTCTTTGACGTCTACACATGAACCACACACATGTGCAAACACAAAAGAGACTGCGGATTTTGAGCTTAGTGAGCATAGTCAGCCTAGAGCCTTCTCACCTTCTCCCTTATCCTTTTCATCCCTGCAAACCACTGAGCCAAGTGCTACTCTCATTGCTAAAATAGTGCCTGCTCCTGTGATTTGGGAAGCTGAGCCCTAGGATCATAAGTTCAAGGCCAGCCTAGACTACACAGATGTCAAAACAGAGCCACAACAGCCAGGAAAAGGATTAAATTAACGACATTTATTAAATTACTGTCTGTTGAACCCAGCTAAAGAGATAGGATATGGAATTTTACAGTGATTTATTACAATCCTGGTTTTTGGAAGAAAATGTGCATCATTTAGCAAAATTTTAAGATGCTCATAATATTTCATTTCCCATTGTTCATAAATATACCTGTCAGGCACTAGACCATTTAGCAAACTAATGCAATTTGTGGTTTAATTTATCTGGTCACAGCATGTAATGAAGACATATTCAGTCTCGTCTTGTGCATTTAGGTAACAATTAACAAGATTATATCATGCAATAATTTATGTGGAGAAATATTTTATAATTTAGAAAACAACAAGCAAATGCTACTATTGTTCTATGTTGCATACTTTAAAAGGTTCTGTAGCAGGGTGTCCTGGTGCAATCCTGGAATCCCAACTGAGGCAGAAGGCTGCAAGTTTGAGGATAGGTTGTTCTGTTTATCACACTGACACACCTTTTAAAAAAGCAGTTTTAAGAGAAAAATGTAAAGTGTTACAGCTCTTTTTGAATTTGTCTAGCAGGTTTTCTGACTTTGTCGGAAAATCCCTCCCAATATATTTTTTAAAAAAGAGAGAGAGAGAGAGAAATGTAAAAGGGTTTCTCCTTGACAAAGCAAGTGAAATAGAGGTTGTCAAGCTGGGCTCCCCTTTAGTCACAGCCCCAGGCCTCAGCAGCTCTGAGTCCCCCAGGGACATGATAATGTAGCACTGCTCTGGGTGCTCTGCAGCTGCACATCTTACTGCTGCAGGAGGACAGAGCTGAGGAGAAAGTGAACTAACTTCGTACTTTAGGTCAGAAGTGGCACAGCACTTTTGATCACTAGAACCTATCATAGCTGATAACTCTGAAGGAATGTGAGGAAATCAGAGAAGGCTTTCAGAGGGAGCAGAGTCTGCTACCCCACCCTGTGGAACAGAAATTGCTTTATCATAGACTTTCCACATGTAATGTCTAGGTGGATTCTAAGAACTCCATCTTTATTTTTTGTTTTGTTTTTTGCTTTTTGTTTTTCGAGACAGGGTTTCTCTGTGTAGCCTTGGCTGTCCTGGACTCGCTTTGTAGACCATGTTGGCCTCGAATTTACAGAGATCCGCCTGCCTCTGCCTCCTGAGTGCTGGGATTAAAGGTGTGCGCCACCAACGCTGGCTTTTAGGAACTCCATCTTAACTCCTTAGTAAGACATCAAGGAGCCAGGCATGGTGGCACACCTTTAATCCCAGCACTTGCGGAGGCAGAGGCAGGCTGATCTCTGAATTTGAGGCCAACCTGGTCTACAGATCAAGTTCCAGGGCAACCAGGGCTGTTACAGAGAGAACCCTGTCTCAAAAAACCATTTTAAAAAAGACATCAAGGAAAGAAAAAATATATAGTTTACCTCAGAATAAGAGAAATTATCAGGCTTTGGACATGTACAGGGAACACTATCATATCATCCCTTGGTATTCTGGCTAATTGGTTTTCTCTAGATACCACAGTGCAGAGATGCACGAGCCCCTTAGATAAAACATTGCAAGGTTTCCTCTCATCTGCATGCTTCCGGTGCACTCTAGATTATTTACAAGGCAATCTAATGCAATGCAAGTGCCACGGGAAGAGTTTCCATACTGCGCCTGTGCATGCAGCTCAGGTTAGCACAGTGCAGCTTTTCTGTTTTGTTTTGTTGTTTTGTCTCTCTGTGTAGCCTTAGCTGTCCTGGACTCACTCTGTAGACCAGGCTGGCCTCCAACTCACAGTGATCTGCCTGCCTCTACCACCCAAGTGCTGGGAGTAAAGGCATACGCCACCACACCCAGCACAGTGCAGCCTTTTAATGTGTATATTTTTGTACAGTATGTACTGTGCTCACGGGTATGAGTACACATATGCAGGGCACACGCACATGTGGGGAGCAGAAGTTGACATTGGGTATCTTCCTTGATCACTCTCTTACACATGGAAGCAGAGTCTTTCACGTAAACCCAGAGCCCACCATGCCTTCCTAGCATTTATGTGCTGGGGATCCATACTCCAGTTCTCATACCTGTACCACAAGCTTTTTACCCTCTGACCTGTCTTCCCAGCACTGTTTTACTTTAATGTTTTCAATAGTCAGTTGAAACTATAGATGGGGAACCCAAGATACAAGGACAAGTGTAACAGTTTTTGTGTAGCAAGGAATAGTTTTTTTAATGTATAGGTAGCTATTTATTTTATGTATAAGTCCTCTACTTGCATGTACACCTGCAGGCCAGAAGAGGCACCAGATCTCATCATGGATGGTTGTGAGCAGATAGTGCTCTTAACCTCTGAGCCCTCTCTCTGGCCCAGGAATAAATAGTTAAGCTTATGTCATGAAGTCATACTTTCCACACGGCAGAACTGCTGGGTTTTTATGCAATCACAGGGTTGTCAGTCACCTTATGCCATGGACAACTGTATCCACCCAGGCCCCAGAATTGCCAGTTGGGCTAATGGCACCATCATTTTGCCATGCACACAGGTCAAAATGACTCATCAAAATTACAACTTCTCATAAGAAAATGAAAGGTAAACCCCAGATGAGACTCAGAACAAACATATCTGGCCAGAAGACTTACATCTGGACCATGCAGAGAGCTCCTCTAGCTTTTGTCTAATCACAAGGCTACTCAACTTTTATAATGCAATGAAGACTTACTGAGCAAGCATTCACAAATGAACACACGTCATATTATGTAGTTCTGGCTGGCCTGAAATTTGCTTTACACACCAAGTTAACCTCAAACTTGTGGCCAACCTTCTGTCTCTATTTCTAGAGCAGTAGATCTCAACCTACGGATCACAACCCCTTTGGACGCTGGACAACCTTTCACAGGGGCTGCATATCAGATATTTACATGATTGATAACAGGAGCAAAATTACAGTTATAAAGTAGTAACAAAAATAATTTTATGGAGCTGGGCATGGTGATACATGTCTTTAGTTCCAGCACTTGGGAGGCAGAGGGAGACAGATTTTTAAGTTCGAGGCCAGCCTGGTCTACAGAGCTGATTCTAGGACAGCCAGGGATACACATAGAAACCTTGTTTCAAAAAAACCAAAGTAATAATTCTCTATGAGGAACTTATTAGAGGATTGCAGCATTGGGAAGGTTGAGAAGCGAGGGTCTAGAGTGATGGGATTTTAGGTTTGCATCACCACACCTGGCTTGCATGAGTTCATTTCTGAGTGTTTGTTCAAAGGAGGCATACAGATGGCCCATAAGCATAGTAAAAGCTTCTCAGTGTCATTCCTTAGCAGAGGATTTCAAATTACGTTCATGACAAGATATGATTTAAATGGATGACATTCAAAAGGTACCCAGTAATGGGAGAAGCCTGTCCAGAGACAGTTCCCTCTGTCACTGTTGCCATGAGGATGCTCCAGCCAGAAGAGGGTGGCCTCCAGTGTCCTCCACTATGGCAAAAAGGCCTGCCGGGATCCCAGTAGGGCCATGCTGTCAGTGCCAGCTCCCATCAGCACATCCAGAAGCTGATCAAACATAGGCTGGCTATCCTCAGGCCTGTGACTTCATTCCATGGCTTGACGCTACAAAAACAGCATGGTTTGCTCTAGGCATCTGGGCACAGGTATGTGGAGGAGTGCAGTGATATGCATGAGTGTTCCGGGTCCACTGGTGCTGGTGATTGCCACATGCACCCCAAAAGCTCTTGGCCATGCCCAGACAGTGCAGCATGAGTGAGGAGTACCTTAAGGCCTATCTAGACTGTGGGAGCACACCTGGAGTCCTAGCACTTGGGAGAGTTGCAAGCAGGATCAGGAGTCCAAGGCCATCTCTTAACTATGTAGTGAGTTGGAGGCCGGCTTTGCTTATATGAGACCCTATCTCAAGACAAAGGAAAAAAGGCTTTGTTTAAGGAAAAAGAGACATCCTTCTCCTTTCTGTATGTGGCTATAGTAGTTATACAGATAAGTCAGTAGAATAAAAAGCTTTTATTAATCTTAAACATCTGGTGGGGAAGCGGAACCCCGCTTGCATGCATGAGTCCTACTTTCAGTCCCCAGCATAAACGGTGAGCTGGTGCATACTTGTAATGCTAGCACCAGAGACGAGTCAGCAGCATTAGAAGTTCAAGGACATCCTTGGATACATAGCAAGGGGAAGCCAGCCTGAAATACAAGAGACCCTATCTCGAAAAACCAAAAAACAGACAGACAAACAAAAAGCCTTGTAAAAAGAACTTCTATTCGCCTGCTTCAATTGCCTCGGTCTGCTAATCTAGTCCTAGTCCTGGAAGCTTCTAGCCTCCATACAATCTAACCTAGGCCTAGACTGTTTTCAGCCTCTGAGACTCACTGCTTAGTAAGCTCACCCTTTCTTGTTCTGGTTCAACTCAGCTAGCTGTTCTGGCTCAAACTCCTCTCCCAACTGACTTACTCAGTCTGACTTTCCTCTACCCTGAATTGCTCTTGTTAGCCTCAAACTAACTCCAGCAGTCTTTTCTAATCTCTTAGCTCATTCTCATTCTCTAGCTCACTTGGTCTTCATCTGAGTTCTCTCCCTGTAACCAGTCTCTCTATTGCTGTAAAACTGCCTCCCCCGTGCACCCCCCCACCCTGCGCTCATATTCTCTCTCTCTCTCTCTGTATGTGTTTGTCTGTCTGTCTCTCTCTCTGCATGGCCCCCCCCCCTTTTGTTTTGTTTTTTCAAGACTGGGTTTTTCTGTATAGTCTTGGCTGTCCTGGAACTCACTCTGTAGACCAGGCTGGCCTTGAACTCACAGAGATCCTAGATTAAAGGCATGTTTGCATTTCAGCTGGATCATACAGACCTAGAAGTCTTTAGATATGATCTCTTGCCAGAGCAGCCATGTTCTAAATTAAAATTCCTCTACAAAACCTAAATGTTAATAAAGATAAAAGCATGCACTGCTAGTAGGCATATGAAATGGTACAAATTGGAGAAGCTGGCATTTTCTTTAAAAGTGATGCTGCCAGTCCTGATGGCCTAATTACGACCCTGAGCCATGTGATAAAAGGAAAGAAAGAATTAACTTTTTTGTTTTGGTTTGGTTTGGCTTTTTGTTTTTTGAGACGGGGTTTCTCTGTGTGGCCTTAGCTGTCCTGGATTCACTTTGTAGACCACGCTGGCCTCAAACTCACAGCGATCCGCCTGCCTCTGCCTCCTGAGTGCTGGGATTACAGTCATGTGCCACCATGCCCAGCCTAAGAATCCACTCTTGTAAATTGTCCTCTGACTTACACACATATACACCTATGAATGTAGGGACTGGAGAGATGGCCCAGTGTCTCAGAGTCTGCTGCTGTTTCGGAGGGCCATCTATGTCAGGTGGCTCATAAATACCTGTAACTCCTGCTCCAGGGATCTGATGCCTCTGTGACTCTACACACACACACACACACACTCTCTCTCTCTCTCTCTCTCTCCCTCTCAACTTAAACTACAATAAAAATAAGTACATTTGAGAAAAAAGTGTAAAATAAGACATCTAACTTCTGTCCTGACAATTCTACTATATATTTTTTTATTCTAGAATAAATATAGGAGCTGGAGAGATGGCTTAGTGGCTAAAAGCATTGGCTGCTCTTCCAAAGCACCTGGGTTCAGCTCCCAACACCCACGTGGTGACTCACAATTGTCTGTCACTGTAGTTACAAGGGAGCTGCCTTCCTCTGCCTTCTTCAGATACTGCACACATGATACACTTACGTACATGCAGGCAAAACACTCATAAAACATAAAGTTAATTTTTTTTTTTTTTTGGTTTTTTTTTTTCAAGACAGAGTTTCTCTGTATAGCCTTTGCTGTCCATAAAAAATTTTTTTAATCTTTGAAATAAAAGAAAAGTAATACATTTCTGTTCCCCTAACTCTCCCTTTGAGACTTGGTCAAATGTTCAGTCAGGGCAGCTTTAAAATAATCATAATCCAGCCTCTCCAGGTCTGGGCTTACAGGTGTGCACTGTCAGGCCTGGCTTGCCGCCAGAACAAAGCATGTGCAAGAATGGCCATAGCAGCTTTACTCTAGTAGTGAAGCATGGAAATGTCCCAGATGTCCACCAGTAGGTAAACAGAAACTGTGGCGTTTGTGTGCAATGAAGTGATGCTTAACTACACAGGATGACTGCTGACTCGTGCATGGACTTGTACCTGCATGAACTCCAAAAGACTGAACTAAGCTCCAATGTAGAAGGCAGTTGGGGCCCTCTTTGGCTACACAGCAAGTTTGAGGGCAGCCTGGGGTACATGAGGCTTCAAGCAGAGGCCATGGGCAGGGAGGGGCCTGAGGAAATTCCTAAGGAAACAAAATGTTCTGTATCTTAATAAGGTGTGGGTTGTTCTTGTAGATTAACTTGTCAAATCTGGACTTAAACTTGAACATTTATTGTTTATAATAAATACACTGGAGGTCAGAAGTAGCTGGCCTGGGTTCAAGTGTGCTGTCCATCTGTCCCTCTTTGCTTCCTGTGTTGGCCACCATCCTGCCATCCTCCACTGTGCTGCAAGGCTTGAAATAAGCTGTGTGTGACCTGGCTGAGAGACTGTCTTAGAGTAGTTAGAGCACTTTTTAATTGTGAGACTGTTATCAAATATAATTTCTTCATTGTTTTCTTGAGGTGCTTTGTCCAGGGCTCTGGGACCAAGGCACATCCTCCAGCCCAGCTTCTTTTCTTTTTGACTCCTTCCATTTCATGTCCTCTTATGGCTAACAGCTAGTTTAATCAGCAAAGAGAAAGTGCAAAAATAAAAGTGAAGATTCACACCAGGCGGTGTTGGCTCACACCTTTAATCCCAGCATTCAGGAGGCAGAGGCAGGCGGATCTCTGAGTTCGAGGCCAGCCTGGTCAACACAGCAAGTCCAAGACAGCCAAGGCTATTATACAGAGAAACCCTGTCTTGAAAAGCAACAAAACAAAACAAAAGTGAAGATTCTCTAGATTTTTTTTTTTTTTTTTTTTTTTTTTTACTGTCTTAAATCGTTTATTGGGCATGAATTTACAAACATTCCATGTGTTAGTGGTAACGGTGTGGCTGGAGAGTGTTGTACCTTCTCTAGGCTGCACGGTGAGAGCCACCAATAGTGTGGTGGAACTTGTGGCGCTTTCCAAGGCCACAGCTCTTGCAGCCAGCAGATGTCAGCCACATTCTCCGTGTTTGTGGACTGGCTTGGTGATCCACTGGGTGTCAGGATTTCTTCTGATAGCTTTATGGGATGGATCAATGAGGATAATCTCAAAAAAATTATATGTGGAATCTTCCCCAACCCAGTAGGAATTCAGGACTCTCAGGGCCCCACAGTGGCGTCCAGCTCTCTCCTCAGCAACAGACTGAGGCTTCTTGCAAACTTTAGCTGGTTAACACCATGGGGGACAGGCTTTCCGTAAGTCACACCCTTAGGATCTGGATATTTGCAGCCACCACAGTGGACACAAATCCTGTAAACGACATAACCTTGCTTGGCCTTGTATCCCAGCCTTTGTGCCTTATCGGGCCAAGTGAGGCGGGAAGCCCTGTGCAGGGCAGAGAGCTGTCGGTGTTGCCAGCAGCGAACCCTCAGAAGAAAGTGCATCACGTCGGGACTTATTCCTTCACAGCTCCTGGATGTGTTTGTGTGCGCCCATCTTGGCTCACCTGATGGCTGCCACCAGAGGAAAGGAAGAAGCTTTTCTCCCACAATTCCTTTTGTTGATTCTCTAGATTTAATTTTAATTCTAGTAAATATGAGTCCCTTTCCCAAACACATCCAGAATTGACTAGCAAAGGTCACATATTGGCTGAAGTTAATGGGGTGGGGGGGTACTGTGCTTGATGGCATCATGCCTACCTAGAGAGCAGCTTACACTGGATGCTCTGGCAGATGAGACAGGCCTCCATACCTGAAGCGGAAGGACAACACGATGATGCACAGCAGTGTGCAACTGCACATGTAGCCTCCTGTCTTCCTTTGAAGTCGAGTTTATACACCAATTGAAAGATCAGTCATTTGACAAAATAATTACAGTGTTTCCTGTTTCTCTGCAGGAACTGTCAGACTGAGCAGCTTGGCATGTGGAAAGCAGCATATCTGGGCCTGTGACTCCAGGGGTGGAGTTTACTTCCGTGTTGGAACCCAGCCTCTAAATCCCAGTCTGATGCTTCCGGCTTGGATCATGATTGAGCCGCCTGTCCAGGTGAGCAAAGCTAGCCTGAGAGAGCTTGCCTGTGGTAAGAGGGAAGTTATTAGGCTCCTCCCAGGGGCACATGGAGAGGTATGCCCTGTCAGCACTCTCAGTCACTTGACACTCCAAGCTGGGGAGTTGGTATTTGGCAAGTTTAGAGCTGATCAAGTTATTTGAGATTATCTGAGCCAGTGCACACTTTTCCACTCCTAAAATAAGAACATTTTGACTTGCCACCAAATGAACATTATCTTTAAAAATAAATTAAGCATTATTCAAAAATACCAAAAAAAGTAAAATTTGCATAAAATGTTACCTGGAGATATGTTATCAGTGGGATTTGTTGTTTCCCCTGACAATACTGGAGATTGAACCTAAGGCCTCACAAATGCCAAGCAAGCTCTCAACCACCGAGCTGAGGCCGATGGCCTGGTATTAGTGTTCTGTGAGTGCCTTTCCTCATCTTAAGAACCTTTGTTTCCTGAGTGAGTAAAGCTTTGTTTCCTGAGTGAGTAAAGCTTTGTCATGTGTGGGGGATTCAGGCCCAGCACTGCTGCATCCCAATACCTACTTCCTGGCTTTCAGTTATAGTGTGTCCTGACACAGTTTTTTGCTAGTTGCTCCTGGAGACCTAAATAGGTTTGGTTCATGTGCTGAGTATATTTCTCTTAAAGAGAGACGGCTCAGTGGTTAAGGGCACTAGCTGCTCTGCCAGAGGACCAGGACTCAATTCCTAGCATCCTCATAGTGACTCACTAACCATCCTTAACTCCCGGTTAATTGGATTCGACATCCTCTTCTGGCCTCCTTAGCAGCAGGCACACATGTGGTGCGGTGTACATGCAGGCAAAACACTTTGTACTGAAAAACACAGAATTAAAAGAAAAACTTAGGCTGGGCAGTAGTAGCACACACCTTTAATCCCAGCACTCGGGAGGCAGAGGCAGGTGGATTGTTCAAGGCCAGCCTGGTCTACACAGGGAAACTGTTTGGAAAAACAAAAACAAAACAAAACAACAAACCCAAACCTTTATGTGAGAAGCCATGGCATCTCCAGAGTTATTTGCTCAGGCTCCTGCTCATCCCTGCTTTGTAGCTTTATGGGAAAAGGTGTGGTTACCTCACGTAGAAGGAACAGGGGCAGGAAGACATTCTTATGGCAGTGAGAGAAATCCTGGGTATCCTGCAGCTGTAAGGTTAAACAAGATGGACTCTTAATACCCTCCGCACACAGTAGCACACTAGCCAGGGCATGCTGTGTCAGTGCAGTCCTGTAACCCACGCTCCGCATTCCCTCCACATGCAGTAGCACACTAGCCAGGGCATGCTGTGTCAGTGCAGTCCTGTAACCCACGTTCTGCATTCCCTCCGCATGCAGTAGCACACTAGCCAGGGCATGCTGTGTCAGTGCAGTCCTGTAACTCACGTTCTGCATTCCCTCTGCACACAGTAGCACACTAGCCAGGGCATGCTGTGTCAGTGCAGTCCTGTAACCCACGTTCTGCATTCCCTCCGCATGCAGTAGCACACTAGCCAGGGCATGCTGTGTCAGTGCAGTCCTGTAAACCCACGTTCTGCATTCCCTCCGCATGCAGTAGCACACTAGCCAGGGCATGCTGGTCAGTGCAGTCCTGTAACTCACGTCTGCATTCCCTCTGCACACAGTAGCACACTAGCCAGGGCATGCTGTGTCAGTGCCAGGTCCTGTAACCCACGTTCTGCATTCCCTCCGCATGCAGTAGCACACTAGCCAGGGCATGCTGTGTCAGTGCAGTCCTGTAACCCACGCTCTGCAATCCCTCTGCACGCAGTAGCACACTAGCCAGGGCATGCTGTGTCAGTGCAGTCCTGTAACCCGCGCTCTGCATTCCCTCTGCACGCAGTAGCACACTAGCCAGGGCATGCTGTGTCAGTGCAGTCTGGACAGGAGCACTGATCACCGCACTTGTTTGCCATCTAAGTGTAGGCAGTCAGTGCCTTTGTTCTTGAAATCCCTGCTACTGCATGCAAGTGGACTCCTTTCCACATCAGCATCATCCTTTTTTTTTTTCTTTACAGTAATGACTATATTACTTAAATGTTTTTATTCAGCCATGCCTGAGTACGGGCTTGTAACTCTAGCTAGGAGGCTGAGGCAAGGCTTGCCTTGGCTACAGAGTGAGAGCAGGGCCACTGTGGGGAGGTAGAATAAAAGGAGTTTTACTAATACATAGTGAGTTCAAGGCCAGCCTAGATGTCTTATGAGACATCTTTCACCAGATGTCATGTGCTCAGAGTTCTTCCATGTTTTAGCACTCACGGGTTTGGCATTCTTTTTTATGAACTAATAGCTCCTTCAGTGGAGACCACAGTTCATCCGTACCTCGGTTGATAGTTATTTGGCTTGTTTCTGTTTTCTAGCTATTGTGAAGGCCCCACTAACATTTGTGTGCAAATCAGGGACACATTTCAGTTGCACCAGGTCCTCTGCTGGTCCTACAATGGTTCACTTTGTACAAACAGGAACTTCCTGCTTTCTGCAGTGATTCTTTCATTTTGCCTTCTGCCAACAGAATGTGAGGGGTTTCAGTTTCTCTACATACTGGCCCCAAAATGATTTTTCCTAAATTTTTGTATCCTTAGTACATGTGAACTGGGTTGTGTTTGTTTTTGGTGGGGTCTCACTGGCTAGTCTGGAACTCTGTGTAAGGCAGGCTTGCTCTGAGCTGCCCATTTCCTCCTCTTGGTTTCTGGGGCATCTTGTCACAGCAGTAGAGCAAGTCAAATGAACACAGCTGTGCTGTGCTTCCATTCCTACACCTGATGGTCTGCCACCCTTCGTGTTGTTGTGTATGCTGTTACAGTTGGTTTGCTGTGCTATTGAGGATTTTGTGTCCATATTCCTGAGGACTATTATCTGTGACTTCCTGTTCCTGTCATGAGTTTGTGTGGTTTTTGTGTCAGGATAATGCTGACCTCCCAGTGCATGTGGTGTAGGTAATGGAGGCATAGCTTGGTAGTAGAGCTGCCTGGCATGCAGTGGGCCCTGTGTTTAATCCCCTCACTGCTAAGGGAAAAAAAAGACGTCATTGTTGAACTACTTCTACTTGGAAGAGCTTGTGAAGGGTTGGTATTAAGTAGTTTTTAAGCACTTGCCAGATTTTATCAGGGTAGTCATATTCACCTGTGCTTGTCTTTTTGTGTGTTTTGTTGTTGTTTGTTTGTTTGTTTGTTTGTTTGTTTGTTTGAGAAGAGTCTCACTGTGTAGCCCTCGCTAGCGTGGCACTCACTATGTAGACCACACTGCCCTCAAACTCAGAGATGCGCCTGCCTCTGCCTTTGAAATACTGAGATTAAAGGAGTGCCCCACTACATCCAACTTGTCTTTTTACGTCTATCTTATTTGTTTTGTTTTTTATGTGTCTGTGTGGGTATATACTGCGTGTGTCCACAGAGGTCACTAGGAGGCAGTAATCTCCCAGTGCTCCAGTTACAGTGGTTGTAAGGCAGCCAGTATGGGTGTTGAGGTGCAAACTCAGGTTATGGGTGTGTCTTGATGAGGGGTTTCGCTTTTTATTTTACTTATTACTCTTGTGAGTGTGGACATGGGCAGGCCATGGTGAGAGCAGGACAGCTTTCAGCTGTGGGTCTCTCCTTCCCCGTGGGCTCCAGCTGCGGAGCTCAGGTCACCAGGCTTGTGCAGTCTCTTTACTTGTTTTGTCTATTTTGTCTTGATTCAGTTTGAACAGTTCTTTTCTTTTTTTAAGTAATTTGTTCATCTGTGTCATCTAACTTATTGGCATCCAGTTTCCGTATAGTATTATCATGACCCTCTTATTTCTGTAAGATTGTGGTAATGTCCTCTTTTACTTCTGATTTTCATAATCAGGGCTTTTCTGTGTGCTGTGTGTGTGTACTTTGATGCACATGAATATGGACTTGCACACTGCGCATGAGGAAATCTGGTGTCCCTCGCCTTCTGTCTTCTTTGATGAGAGTCTATTGAGCACCACTGTGTACAGCAGGCTAGCTGGCCTGGGGAATTTCCAGGGATTCTTCTTTCTGTCTCTGCCTCCCATCTCTGCATGGGAGTGCTGGGGTTACAGATGCACACTGTAATCAGTGTCTGCCTGCGCTTGGCTTCTGGGATCTAAACTTAGGTTGTTGTGCTTTACCATGCAGGTGCCTTACTCCCTAAGCCGTCTCCCCAGTTCTTTTTCTCAGCCCATCATAAAGTTTGTCAACCTCATCGCCTTTTGAAAACACCATCTTTGATTTTATTGAATTTTTTTCTATATCATTTTCCTGTATCTTCTCTGTTTCTACTCTGGTCCTTCTTATTTCTTCCCCACACTCTTGTGTCCAGTGCGGCTTTGCTTCCCGTGATATTCCACTGGTAGCTGCAGGCTATATTCGTTGTACTTATGCATGTTCGCAGACGTGTAATGACAGTGGGTTAAGCAGGCCTTGGCACATAGCAGTGGCTGTGTTAGGTACAGAGCTAGACTACAAGTTACAGTGACAAAGACCTTGCCCCCAGCCTCTGCCATAGGAACCTCTCTGCATCGTGGTCATGGGGGAACTGGACAACATGAGCACATTGTCAAACCACAGAGTTTTGTTACTGTCTTCAATTAGATTCCACAGTCACCTCAAGAAAGCAAAACCAAATGCCGATGGCAGAAAGGTTTAATGGGAGTGATTGAGGGCCCGGCTGACTGTCGTGATCCACAGCTTGGCCCAGGAAAGTACCAAAATAGAATAAAATCACATGGAAGGACATCAAAGCTGAGGTCCAGATAAAGCTGCTGTGTGACTGCTAAGCATCAGCTCCCTCAGCACGGCAGCTGAGTATGTCTCCTCCTCTAGTACAGCCGTACAGCCGGTGCTGTGGAAGGAATCTGTAAATACAGGCGCTCTCCACATTGTTCCTGGGGAGGAGGGAAGCTTTGTGTGGGGTGGGCCTTCATGAAGTACTTCTCCAGGAAGTGCTTCCTTACTCCTGCTTTGCCTCAAGAAGTACAAGCCAGAGGAAGTTCTCCCTACTTTACAAGGAAATGCCTTTGCTTAAAAAAGTTTAGCAGCCTGTGCATCATCACAGTCCTGCTGTGAGGCAGAGCCTACGCTGGGACCCATGCCTGCTTCTCCCAACCATTCCTGGGAAGGCTCCTGGTGGGTTCCTTAACACCACATGACTGATTGTGTCATCTCCTTTTCTTTCTTCCTTTTTTCTTTCTTTTTTCTCATGTGCATTGGTGTTTTCCTGCATGTGTGTCTATGTGAGGGTGTCAGAAATTGGAGTTACAAACAGTTGTGAGCAACCATGTGGGTGCTGAGAACATCCAGTGTGGGTGTGTGGGTGTGCTTTCTTTTTTTCTTTTTCTCTTTTCTGGCGGAAAACATATTTATTGCACCTATTCATTTTTCTAAGGTTGGGATGACAGTGAGCTCTTAGAAATGATCCCCTTGTAACAGGCTGAGTGCTCTAAGCACATCTATCCTTTGTTTGTTTGCTTTGTTTTTCGAGACAGGTTTCTCTATGTAGCGTTGGCTGTCCTGGGCTCGCTTTGTAGACAGGGTCTCATGTCATATAGGCTGATTACTATGTAGCCAAAGGTAACCTTGAACCCCTGACACTCCACCTCTGCATCCCAAGTGCTGAGATTACAGGTGTGTGCCACCGTGCCTGGTTCTTGCACATATGCATACATGAATATGTGTATGTCACAATCAGGTGGGTTTCGATCCAAAAATGCAGGAAACCATTAAATTACAGTATATAGATAAGACAGAAATCACAGCTCTGGAGTTGTAGACAAAGCCTTTAACAAAGTTCAACATCACTTCATAATAAAAGGCCTGAAGAAACTAGGAATAGAAGGACCATGCCTCAACATAATAAAAGCTATATTCAACAAACCTATGGCCAACATTGCATAAATAGAGAAAAAAATTGAAAGCACTTCCTCTAAAATTGTGAATGAGACATGATGTGGCCTCTTTTTTACTCAATAGAGTGCTTGAACTCTTTTTTTTTTTTTTTTTTTTTATTTATTTTTCTTGTATGTGCTTTGGTGTTTTGCCTATATGTATGTCTGTGTGAGGACATCAGATTTCCTGGAATAGAGTTGCAGACAGTTGTGATTTACCGTATGGTTGCTGGGAATTGAACCGGGGTCCTCTGGAAGAGCAGTCACTGTTCTTAACCACTCAGCTATGTCTCCACCCCAAAGATTTATTTCTTTATTATATATACAGTGCTCTGCCTACATGTAGCACCTGCATGCCAAAAGAGGGCACCAGATCTCATTATAGATGGCTGTGAGCTACCATGTGGTTGCTGGGAATTGAACTCAGGACCTTTGGAAGAGTAGGCAGTGCTCTTGGCCACTGAGCCATTTCTCCAGCCCCGTGCTTGAACTCTTAGACTGCGATAAAGCAAGATAGATAAATAAAGTGGATATGGATAAAAGAAGGAAGAAGCTGAGTTACCTCAATTTGCAAATGGTATGATTCTATATTAAATTACCCTAAAAGCTCTACCAAAAGCTGAACCCCAGTAAACACTTTCAGAAAAGTAGTAGGATATAAAATTGACATTAAAAAATTACGAGCTTGAAGCCGGGTGTGGTGGCACATGCCTTTAATCCCAGCAGAGGCAGAGGCAGGTGGATTGCTGTGAGTTCAAGGCCAGCCAAAATAATAGAGAAACCCTGTCTCTAAAAACCAAAACAAAACAAAAAAACAAGAGCTTGTTTTAGGGAACTAGGGAGATGGCTCAGCTATTAAGAGCACTGGAAGCTTGAAGGCCTTGGCTCAGTCTCCAGCCCATGCTGAGATCACACTGACTGTAACTCCAGTTCCAAGGGATGTCTGGCCTCTGCAGGCACCTGAATGCATGTGGTGAATATAAATTCATGTAGGTGTGCACACACATTAAAAAAAAAAATCTTTTAAAAATTAGAAGCTTGCCAGGTGTGGTGGCCCACACCTTTAATCCTAGCACTCAGGAGGCAGAGACAGGCAGAGCTCTGAATTCGAGGCCAACCTGGTTTATAAAGCAAGTCCAGGACAGCCAGGGCTCAGTTACACAGAGAAATCCTATATCAGAAAAAAAAAGAAAAAAGAAAGAAAAAGAATTAAGAGCTTTTCTATAAGCTACTTAACAAACTTGCTGAGAAGGAAATCATAGAAGCTGGGCATGGTGGTACACATCTGTAATCCCAGCATTTGAGGGGGGAGGTAGGGTGGCCATTACTGCTAGGTGACCCAGGCTACATAGTTTTAAGACCACCCTGGATACATGAAACTTTGTCTCCAAACTTTATAAAAGGAGCTAGATAGATGGCTTGGCTAATTTTACAGAGGACCTGGTTCAGTTCCCAACACCCATCTGGTGGCTCATACTGGCTATACCTCCAGTTCCAAGGGATCCAATGCCCTTTTCTGGAATCCACTGGCACTGCGTGAATGTAATACACATATATGCACACAGGGGAACACCTTCATGCATAAACAGAAACAACAAAAAACAGAAATTAAGGAGGAATGGCTAGATGACTCAGTAGAAAGCTTTCCATGAAGCGTGAAGACCCCAGCACCCAGGTGGAAGCTGGGCATGGCAGCACGCTTCTGTAACTCCAGTATTAGTACAGCAGAAACAATCAGATTGCTCCTGAGATTTCACTGGTTAGCCAGTCTGGCTTTTGTGTTGGCTCCAGGTCCAGGGAGAGATACTGTCTCAAACAAGCAAACAACAACCACACAAAAAAGCAGAGGGCTGTGGAGGGACAAATGATGCTGACTTCTGGTTTCCCCATGTGCATGCACAGGCAGTTGCACCCACACGAACACACAGATGCATATACCACACACACAAAGTGGAGTAAAAATATATATAATAGCTCCAAAAACCAAACAAGCCAAAAGCAACAAAAGAGGATATAAAAACTAAAGTGATTTAAACTAACCAAGGAGGTGAGAGACCACTACAATGAAAACTTTACAACACTAAAGAAACAGTGGAAGACACTTAGAAGTGCTCAAGGACACATAGCACAGTGAAGCTGTTCACAGAACCACAACACACTGACAGCAGTGAAATTTAAGTAACATTTTACTTGTAGTTTGGCTACTTGCCAGCGCTGTCAGTCTTGGTCTTATACCAACCATCGCTCTCCGAGGCCAAGTCTTCAGAGAAAACAACACTGCATGGCCAATAATGCCACCACGTGGAGGAAGGAAATGGGGGGATGCAGGAGCTCAGCAGTTGAGCAATAAGATGAATTAGGAAGAAGCAGAGCCTGCTGGGGTTGGGTGAAGTGGGGGCAAGTGCCTGAGGACTTCTCTTTTATTTAGCCACAGAGCCCAGGGTGCTATGAAAGACCACACCACATGTGCTGGTTTTAGGAGCACCCCGAATATGGACAGAAATCTGCAAACTCCAATTCTGAAAGCTGCTAAATACAACTAAAAATATTTTCTCCAAGTCCTCCCAAGCACTAGCAAGTCTGAAAACTGACTCATTTGTTTTGAGTACTTTGTAGAAACTTCACCCCAAAACCACTATAAGGAGAAGGCTTTACCAGAGACAGGAAACAAAAATAGAGGAGCTGCTGCTAACTGGAGAGGCTTCTGTTGCTCAGTCTCTGTGCCCATGGGACCCTCTGTGGCTCCCCCTCTGCTCAGCTCGGAGGGTGTCCTGCAGGGCACACAGGGCACTCACAGGCTGTGATTGATCCTCTACATACTTCCTAGAACTCAGACTCAGAAAATTCCTCCTGACTTTTGTGTCTTTTTACCGGATTCTCTCCATTCCTCTCACCCTTGAACATACTTTTTCAGGGCCATTTGTGGAAAAATCCCTGGTTTCATCAATAACTTGTGAGTAATGTCAGTGAGCTCAAAATGTGCACGCACTCTCGTGGCTCCTGGAGTCAGTGTCCCTGAACAGGTCTAGAACCCTAGAGCCATAGGAGGAGCCAACCCAGGTGTCACATACCCACATCTGCATTTAGCTCTGCCACCTCTGTGGCATATCACCAGAGCTTGCTGAGGCCAGAAGGCAAAGTGCTACTCAGGGTAAGAACTGCTGGGCTGTCCCCAAGAGAAGAGGAAACAGCATCACCAAAAAGGAGTTTGGGTTTTATATGGTGTCTTATGTTACCCAGGAGTGTGGCAGGAGAGCATTAAGGGAAAAGAAACCCTCGCAGGCAAAAGGAACTGCAGTAAGCCATTTGGAGGGGTTTTGGTTTGGGGCGTGTGTGTGTGTGTGTGTGTGTGTGTGTGTGTGTGTGTGTGTGGTGTGTACACACATATGTGCCAGAGTGCCTGTGTGAAGGTCTGAGGACAATTTTTTTAAAGATTTATTTGTTTATTATGTATACAGTGTTGTGCCCTGAGGACAACTTTATAGAGTCAGTTATCTCCTTCCAGCATATGTGTGTTTTGGTCTCCAGCTTAGATCAAGTCTGCATCTCAGGACACTGACATGTCGTCATCCTTCATGTTTGCACTGAATTCTCTCTAGAGACTTGTTGGATCTCTTTCCTGGAAAGCAGACCACAGAAGCACTTCTGCTCTGTGTGGTATAGATGACACTCTACCATGTGACCCTCGGTGTAGGAGGTGGCCTGTTGCCACACAGTGATTCCCTTGGTGCCGCTACCCTTCCTTTCTTCTTCTGCTCCTGCTGGAATTCTTCCTTTTGTAGTTTGGACTCCCAAACCCAGCCTTTTCCCCTCCCTACCAGTCTCCATCGTGTGTGTGTGTGTGTGTGTGTGTGTGTGTGTGTGTGTGTGTGTGTGTGTGTGTGTGTACCTTGTACATACATACAGGGACCAGAAGACAGTAGAAACAGGGTGTCTCATCATTTTTCAACTAGGCTAGCAATCAGCAAGCCCCAGCAGTCTCCTCTTCCGTGCCCTAACCCTGTGTTTACAGCAGTGCACAGCCATGCTTCTTATACGGGTGCTGGGGTTCCAAATTCAGGTCCTCATGCTTGCACACACGCACTCTTACCATGAGCTGTCTGTATAGCCCCCAAAGCATGGTTTTTGAAGTGTCTTCTCCCGTCATGGTCCTGTGTGGTTTTCGTGTCCCCAGCTTGCTTGTTTATGATCTTACTCTTTAACGGTTTTTTCCATCTTCCTGTAAATAGGGGCTCAGTAAAACCACCAACTCCATGGATAGAAAGATTTTGAGGTAGGGAGAAAAATGTCAGGAAAACAAATTTTATATGGCAGTCAGCAGAGTGAGGTCTCTGAACAGATACAGACTGTTCCAATTGAGTTGACTAGATGCCCTTGCCAGAGGTAGTTGGCCTTTGGGGAGCGTAAGGGAGGTCCCTCAGATGAGGTAGGGTCTTGATGGTCTAAGGGAGGCTCTTGGTACACAGAACCCCACTGTAGGTCTGCATTTACCCAGTAACAATTCTGTTTAGAACAAAGTTCTGTTTAGGACAATGTCAACAGCACTGCTACGGGGAGAGGAGGCTTTAGACCTTATTTTCCTCCCTCCCCGCCTTATTTTGGTTGTAGTTTGGTTTTGGTGGTGCTGGGCATGATTAGGTGGTACAGGGAATGATTTGATGGTGCTGGGAACACACAAGTACTAGAAAATACTCACCACTAATCCCATGTCTTTTGTTTGTTTGGAGACTGGATCTTGCTAAATTGCCCGGGCTTATCTTGAATTCACTGTGTAGCCCAGGTCAACTTTGAATTTGTGATCTCCTGCCTCAGTCTTCCAAGTTGCTGGGATTACTGAGCTGTGCTGTCAAGCCTAGCTTTAGTATTTTTCTTTTTCTTTGTTTTTGGGGGTTTGAGATGGTTGTTTGTTTGTTTGTTTGCTTGTTTTCAAGATAGGGTTTGTTTTTGTAGCCTTAGCTATCCTAAAACTAGTTCTGTAGACCAGGCTAGCCTGGAACTTAGTATCTGGTGGGCAGATAATGGTCCCAATTGGCTTTGCCTACCTGCTCAGGACAGGCAGGATGTCATAGTTATCCATCTGCAACATGCCCCTTACAACTAGCTAAAGATTTATTTATTTATTGTGTACACAGTATTCTGCCTGCTCATATACCTGCAGGCCAGAAGAGGGCACTAGATTTCATTATAGATGGTTGTGAACCGCCATGTGGTTGCTGGGAATTGAACTCAGTACCTCTGGAAAACCAAACTGTGCTCTCAGCTCCTGAGCCATCTCTCCAGCCCAACAAATGCTGGTGGTTGTTGTTGCTGTTGTTGTTGATGATGATGGGGGTGGTGGTGATGGTTTTGATTTTTTCGGTTTGGAGTGTTTTTTTTTTTTTTTTTTTTTTTTTTTTTTTTTTTTGCTGGGGTCTGAAGACTTGCTGTAGTCCAGATGCAAGGTGTACTGGCAGTATTAGCATCTAGGTTTCAAGCTAATCTGAAATGAAAAGACCAGAGGCAGGAAGAGGGTTTGCTAGAGAGAACAAAGGACTAAAGGGAGCAAATAAGTGAGGTGCCACAAATAAATGGGGCCTATGTGATAAACCCATACACCCCAATGTCCCAAGGCTTAAACCTACTAACATCAGAGGAATACACAGTAGAGCCCCCAAGTCCTCTGGGAAAAGGAAATTGAGGGTTGTATCACATTTTAAATGGATTAAAAGTTAAAAAAAGAAGCCGGGCGTGGTGGCGCACGCCTTTAATTCCAGCACTCGGGAGGCAGAGGCAGGCGGATCGCTGTGAGTTCGAGGCCAGCCTGGTCTACAAAGTGAGTCCAGGATGGCCAAGGCTACACAGAGAAACCCTGTCTCGAAAAAACCAAAAAAAAAAAAAAAAAAAAAAAAAAAAAAAAAAAAAAAAAAAAAAGTTAAAAAAAGAGAAAGTTGGAGAGGAAACCCAAGGAAGAAGAAAAGGTGGTCTTCAAGGCTCGCTGGCCTCGGCCGCTCTGCCTCGGGACTCTGCTGGCCATTTTTGGTGCAGCTGGTACCGCTGTCTTGAAGAGCTCCGGCCAGGCTGCCTCTGGCTCTAGGTGTTTCCTGCTGAGCTTGGTCCAGCCTCCACAAGTTCTGAACAGCAGTGCTCTGCTTGGGCAGCATTTCCTCTGCTGGAGAAAGTCTGTTTTCCTTTTAGCCTGAGCTAAGGGACACATAAAGATGTGCAGGAGTGCACGTGCACACCATGTTACTGGTTGTAGGCAGTGAGTGTCTGGGATAAAGGCTCAGCCTGGCAGTTTGAAGGGCTCTGGTCTAAACCCAGACACTTGTTATAAATTCACAGGCCAGTCACTCTAGCTCCAGGCATTAATTTTGTAGTTTTCTTACCCAGAAAGCAAAGGAGTTGCCCTTGGCTGGCCTCCTGGGCCCTTTGAGCCCAAGATGGTATCTTGAGCTCTGGAAGCACAGAAGCGCCAGTTTGTGTCAGTAGAGTCTGTCCTACAGTGGAGGTCATTGTACTGCCTATGGCTTGTTGCTCGGGGCCCCGGGGTTGTTCTCCTCTGCTGTGCTTGGTTTGTGTTTGTTTTGTGTTGTGTTGTGTTTACTAAAACATTTCTCTTTTTTCTTGTTTGTTTGTTTGTTTTTTGAGACAAGGTTTCTCTGTGTAGCCTTGGCTGTCCTAGACTTGCTTCATAGACCAGGCTGGCCTCGAACTCACAGCGATCCACCTGCCTCTGCCTCTCGAGTGCTGGGATTAAAGGCGTGCGCCACCACACCCGGCTCTCTAAAACATTTCTCAAGCAGTAAAAGCCCAAACACAGGAGCTATTTGAGGGGAAATGCAAACCATGGCTGCCTTCCTTAGCAGTCTGCCCAGCTAGGGGAGAGGGTGAGTGGCACGTGAGAGCTCGAGCTGGCAGGAGGACTGACCGACCTGTGGTGGGCATGGAGGCCCTGAAGCCATCCTCATGGCTCATAGGAGAGAGGGCTCCAGTTCTTTGGACTTAGTGTGTACCAGGCCACGAAGCACTAGAGCAGGCAACACAGCCTGTCCAGCAGAGCCAGTTGCCCATGACAGCAGGGAGAGCTGGCCTCTAGTGGTAACTGCCAATGAGGGGTCTGGAAACACTTACACACTGACCTCCCCCACTTACAGGTCTGGCTATGCCTCTTGCAAAGAGGTGACAGCAGCTTGTTCTTTGCTTATTCTTCTCTTTCTTACTACTGTATGGTGGCCAGTCAGGTGGAGCCCTTCTGGTGGGGTATGCCAGATGGGAAGTCACCAAGCACAGGTGCTAATTCACAGATGCTGGTGTGTGGTGGGCGTGCTGTGCACCTTGACATTCCGGCTCTCTGATTTAGAAGCCAACCTGGCATAAGCCTATGTCAAAATGTGGCTCAGTGGTAGAGCACACACACAAACTCACACACACAAAATGGAACCAGGCTTTGTCTTGTGGTAGTTAACCTAATATAAATGGAGCAGAATTTACACTGCATCTGCTTAGGGGACTCCCTTTTTTATTTATTTATTTTCTTTCTTTGCTTTTTTTGGTTTTTTGAAATAGGATTTCTCTATGTAGCCCTGGCTATTCGAGAACTCACTAAGTAGACCAGGCTGGCCTTGAACTCAGAAATCCACCTGCTTCTGCCTCCAGAGGGCTGGGATTAAAGGTGTGCGCCACCACCCTTGGCTTAGATGGCCCTGCTTTTTCAAGACCTTAGAACCCTTATTGTTGCCCCGGGTAGCTTCCTCAGCCCACATTGGGACTTTTCTCCTCAATTTAGGAAGGCATCCACAGGGATGCTATGTCGAGATCATAGTAAGCTCATCTGTAATCTCCTTATGATGGCTAGAGGGTTACTGCTTCTGCAGGGGGTGCTTAGGAGGAAGAAAATGTGGCCTTGGTTGTTCCTAGTGATCGGGTGGTCCTGGGGCTTTATTATTAGGGAGCATGGGACAGCATCCTCTACCCCACTATATTTAAAGGAGACTCTAGCCACCAGCAGCCCCTTTGATCTGCAAAGATTTAAGCATGTTGATGGCTATAATTAAACTACTCCAGAAAGGTGACTTGGCTTCTCACCCCTCTATACTGTAGAGCCTTTTTAAATGACACTTAACAAGTGCGTGAATGTGCACACATAGGTATATCTACATTTTCTCTCTGTTTACCAAGATTCTATGTAAGTTCCTATTGTTCCCATATTTTTGAATCTTTAAAAAAAAATTTTTTTTTCACATTTAGTCATCTTGTGGGTGGGGGATCAGAACACAACTTACAGGAGTTGGTTCTCTCCCTCTTTCATGTGGATCCTGGCACTTGGCTTGGTGACAAGTACTTTATCCACGTGCCACCTCACTGGTCATTACTCAAACTATTTACTCTGTTGAATGAGTTGAAATCTTCATTTCATCTTTTTAAATATATATGACGTTTTAAAGGTAAATAAGCTAAAATTTTCACTTTTACCTCTTTATTCAAGTGAAATATTTGTAGTTGTAGACTCACATGTGCTTATGGTTAGCATGGTAGGTACAGCCAGCACTCAGTGTGTGTGGACAGGCTGGGCCCTGCACCCAGTGTCAGTGCCATGGGGTACAGCCAGCACTCAGTGTGTGTGGACAGGCTGGGCCCCGCACCCAGTGTCATGCCATGGGGTACAGCCAGCACTCAGTGTGTGTGGACAGGCTGGGCCCTGCACCCAGTGTCAGTGCCATGGGGTACAGCCAGCACTCAGTGTGTGTGGACAGGCTGGGCCCTGCACCCAGTGTCAGTGCCATGGGGTACAGCCAGCGCTCAGTGTGTGTGGACCGGCTGGGCCCTGGACCCAGTGTCAGTGCCATGGGGTACAACAACCCATCTTCCTCACTCTGCCCCATTGCAGGAACTCTTTGTTCTCTAGGGCTGGGGCTTGGCCTAGAAGAGCCCTCCTCAGGATCTACACCTCATGATCCCAGTCTCTGGGATAGCAGTAGGCATCACATGGTCAGAGTGTAGAGCAGGCATTTTGCTCAAGGAGACCTAAGGCATACTGTTTGGGCATAGCCTGCACTGCAAAGCTGGCAATGAGCAGCAGGCCCAGGCACTGAGATCCTATGGTGATCCATGGGCATCCCACTGCAGAGCTAAACTAGGCTGAACACATGTGGCCTTGTAACTGGGATTTCTTGTTTTGTTTTGTTTTGTTTTGTTGTTTTTTTGAGACAGGGTTTCTCTGTGTAGCTTTGGCTGTCCTAGACTCGCTTTGTAGAGCAGGCTGGCCTCAAACTCACAGAGATTTGCCTGCTTCTGCCTCCCGCGTGCTGGGATTAAAGGCGCGTGCCACCACCGCCCGGCATAACTAGGATTTCTTATGCTGCTTTGTTTTATGTTCCCTGTGACACTACAGGGCCATGCAGAGCCCCTGTGGCATTCTGCTGCGGCCTTGACTGTGACAACCCTTCCTTACCTACCTTCCACATAACACAGAAGCCTCACACCTACCTGCTCCTTCAATCAGCCATTCACACAAAGCCACCATTGAGCGTGGCCAGCGGGTGAGAGTGCAGCACGTTGTGAGCACTTCAGTGGACATTCAGGCGTGGGCGACTCTCCACAGAGGGTGCCCTGAGAGAGTCTGGCAGCTCAAGCCAGCAAAGGTGTCATGTCACCATCATGACAGGAACTCATGGAATGTGGCTTGAAGCATGCACCATAACCACATCCATGCGGCCTAGAGAGCAAGATACAAATCAGGAACCATTTATCTGTGGGTAACTGATCAGGACTCAGGAAACTAGGGCCCTGAGAGGGCCTGCAGCAGGATGACTGAGTCCAGGAATGGAATTTCATCACAGGGCACAGCCAGACGTTCAAGACTTGTTCACTCACCTGGACTCTAGGTCACTCTGCCCTCAAAAACATGGGAGCTTTCTTACTCTGTGGGAACAGCCAACAGCTCGAGGGATTTGCTCTTGCCTATGAAACATTGACAGCACACCATGGCACATTGACCTGTACAAAGGAGCAGTGCAGCCATCCTGGTGCTAACCCAAAAACCAGTTCCTGCTAGCTTTCTCTACCTCCATCTCCCATGGTCATGCTGCAGGAAATGTCACCTGAAGCAAAGACACAGACAGGAGGACTAGTAGAGCTAAGAGGAGCCTCCAGGTAGACGGCAGGGCCTGGCGAGCTGGCCGGGGGCAGCTTGCATGGAAGCAGGCTGTGGTGTCCTTCCTCCCCTGTGGCACCCCCTGCTGCATCAGTTGAGGGTGGATGGCAGCACAGCTTTTCTGTCCTGTCCTGTGCTGCGTCCATTTCTTCTCATGTCAGTTCACTCCCCTATCCAGACCACTGCCAGCTGAAGTTGCCCTGTGTCTGGTGGGGTGTCGCCTCGTCTTGTCTGTGTGACATTAAGAGGATGGCCTGGTAAATGTCTTTCTTTCCTGTGAGACTCTATGCCAGGTGCAGAACCACCAAGGAGCCCACAGCAGCCATGCCCCTTCTGCTCATGACTGCTCCTCCACCCAGCCTCGTGTGAGCTGGCCTTGCACAGTGCCTGGTGTGCCTCCAGCTCCCTAAACCTCTTGTCCTTCTCTGAGAACTGCCCCTTTCTGTTTCCAGCCTGCTGGGGTCACTTTGGTTAGCATCTATTCCAGTCCCAATGACCAGATGCTGTGGGCCCTAGACAGCAGATGGAATGTGCACGTGCGGACTGGAATCACTGAGGGAATGCCCGTGGGGACAGACTGGGAGCATGTGCCAGGTAGGAACAGTCCTACAGGTAAATTTCAGGTCTCCCAGCCCCACTGTCTGTAAAACAACCCATCACCCACCCAGTGGCCACACGGAAGTCCTAGGTATTCTGTTGGGTCTGAGATGCCCTGAAGCAGGAGCCTGGTAAAGATCAGAGGGGCGTTCCTTGCTGGGAGGACCCAGGTCAGCTCACTGTTGGGTGTGTGGGACTACAGCTTTCTCAGCAGCTGGGCTAGCCCTGCTGGGGCACCCTCTCCCTTGGTGCCCAGCACAAGCTCTGGAGAGAGCACTGGGAAGGGTGCTCTGTCCTGTGTGTTCCAGAGATGAGCTGATGCCCAGTTTGCCCACAGGATTGCAGGCCTGCCAGTTGGCACTGAGCACCAGGACCGTGTGGGCCCGTTGTCCAAATGGTGACCTCGCCCGCCGCTATGGCATCACAGACAAAAATCCTGCTGGGGACTACTGGAAGAAACTTCCCGGAAGTGTGTCATGTTTCACAGGCAGGTGCTGGGCATGGTAGACGGGTGTCTCCTGGGGCAGGGGTGGGGTGTGAAGAGGCTGCCCCACAGCCCCACAGCCAGAGCCAAGGACAAGGCCCAAGGCGAGTCATCTGACAGGAACAGGAGCTTTGCTCCACTGCTTAGAGCAAACTGCTGGCACAGCTACTCACACTTGTAGTCCCAGCACTTGAAAGGCTGAAGAGGTAGATTGTGCATCCCAGACTAACCTGGGTTACATAGTTCCAGTCCAATCTTGGGCTATAGTGTGAGACTCTGCCTTAAAAAAAAAAAATCACCGGGCAGTGGTGTCGCAGGCCTTTAATCCCAGCACTCGGGAGGCAGAGGCAGGTGGATCACTGTGAGTTCTAGGCCAGCCTGGTCTACAAAGTGAGTCCAGGACAGCCCAGGATACACAGAGAAACCCTGTCTTGAAAAACCAAAAAAATAAAAAAAATTTTTTTTTTTAAATCTAAAAAATTAAACTGAGTGAACAAAGTATATGTTGGGGAAAATGGCTGGCTCTTCCTCATCTCTGAGCTAGAATGTCACTAAGTCCAGACTAGACTCAGGGCCCTCATCACCTCCTATGCCTCTTTGTCTCAGGCTGTGGTTTACAAGACTGTGATTGGCTTTCATCTTTTCAGTGACCTCATCAGACGAGCTGTGGGCGGTGGGCTCCCATGGCTATCTCCTCCAGCGACTGACAAAGACATTCAGCCATTCACACAGCACTCAGAGCAGACAAGCAGCCACCTCCCACCCTGAGGACCTGGAAGACGAGTGGGAGGTCATCTGAAGGAGCCCCAGGCAGCCAGTCAAGGAGGAAACAGGCTCTGTGATGGATGCTGCTGTTTCCCGTGTGTGGACATGCCTCATCCACCAGGCTGGACACACCCCACACTTGCTTTCATCTGCATTTGTTTTTGTCTCATTCCAGAACTTACAGCCACAGCTAGGTGCCCGGAGCTGTTGAAGCAGCAGCACCGTTGACCTCTTGCCAAGGTCACCTTCAAGTGGGAACAGTGGCTGCTGCTCAGTTGCATGCTCTAGTTACCTGTCAACCACAGTAAACTCTCAACAACTACAGGTCCTGGTGTGTGAGCCAGCAGGGACACCACCAGAGGCAGATGAATCAAAGCCAGGAAGAGTTGGGAAGGTGTCTATGCCAGAACCCCAGGCCAATAGGCCTACAGATCAGAGCTTGCAGCCACTGGATGTGTTTGGTGGCAGTGTTGAGTCTCTCATGGGGTCAACTTCTCGGAGAGATACAGGCCATGGTGCACACCCCACACCAGACATTTCAGGTGGGAAGGTACCCATCCAGGATGGGTGTGGGCTGTGCAGGGTAAGCATCACACACCCTTGCCTCATCATGTAGCCCACACTCAGGGTAGCTGCCCACCTCAACCAACACAACAGCCAATGGGTGCAGACAGAACACAGGTGCCTGCATGGTCCATGTAGTCCAGCACAGTGTGCTGAGCTAATTAGAGATGTCTTTGGAATGGCATTGTGCTGGTGGACATCCTAAAGTCAGGCACTTCCTCAGAAGATCTAGTAGTTGCCTTTTTGTTTTGTTATGTTACAACCCTGAATAAGATACCTCACTTTAAATCAAATCTCACAAATTTAGAAGATAGCTGTATCTTCTGAGAACAGTGAAGGTCTTCTGATCCTTCAGGAAGTGTGTCCTAAGCCCACCTGTCTTGGCTACAGCTTTGCAGGGGTAGCCACCCCCTATTCTGTCCTCAACCCAAGAGCAGCGAGTGTCTGCAGTGGGCGTAGCACTGACTCCCCAGCAGCTGGTGGAAACTGCCTGTGCTCACAGTTGCCACGTCCCATCACAGCACTCGGGTCACGGCAGTCTTCCCTCAGGCATTTGAGCTTCAGGGCAGGCTGCCCACGGTGTGTCCTTTCCTGAGCCAGCTGCCACCCCCCAGGTCCCTGTCACTGTTCCAGACTGGCTGCTTTTTTAAATCTGCCTGGTCCAGGCAACTACTTGATGTCTGTTTTCTACTAAGCATGTGTCGGGGCCCTTGCAGTAACAAGCAGAGGCTTCCAGGTCTCAGCAGTTGTGAGCTAGAGAGCCTTCTCTGTACTTCATTTTATAGACTCCTTTTTCTAAGAGTTGAGTGACAGCAGAGGCAGCCCGCACTGGGCTGTTCCTCTCCTGCGAATGGTGTGCCTTGCTTGGCTCCTTATGATGGTGGCACTCCCCTAAGCCCACGGGACGACAGTGCAATTAAGCCCAAGTGAATACTTTTAGCCACAGTGCTTTGTATGGTTTTCTTTTTTATTTAAAATTTTAATTATGCTTTGATTTTTTTTTTTTTTTTTTTTTCCTTTTTGATTTTTCAACACAAGGTTTCTCTGTGTAGCCTTGGCTGTCCTGGACTCTTAAGACCAGGCTGGCCTCAAATTCACAGCAATCGCCTGCCTCTGCCTCCCTGAGTGCTGGGATTACAGGCGTGCGCCACTACGCCTGGCTGTGAGGTTGGGTACCTTATTCACAGTCACAGTGAACTTGGGCCATGACCCAGCTTGGCAAATCTGCTGACCTGTGCTGATGCCACAAACTCCTGAAGTTGCCTCAGCAAGGGCCAGCATTCCAGGTACAGCCCAGACTGTGGCTGGGCCCTCACCGTAGGTAACCTGTAGTCAGTATCACAACATTCCTAGGCATGGCAGGGGAAGGAGACAGTAGCTGCTCTGCCTGCTGCTTCCACTTAGCACAGACAGCCTGCCGTTGCCTTCTGGAGGGCAAGTGCTTTCTCTACTCAAATGATGGGACAGCCACAGAAAACCTATAGGAGACTTTACTTATTCAAAATGCAGAGCCTGTAAGTCAGAAATGCTGTGTGAGGCTGGGGGTGGGCTTAGTGGTCGACCTAGCATGCACACTACAACACAGAGCGCAAACTCTACATGAACTCGGAGCATGCCTGCAATCCCAGCACTCAGGAAGCTGAGGCAGGATTGCCACGAGTTCCGGACCAGCCTGGACCACACAGTAAGATACTGTCTCAAGAAAACTAAATTTAAAAGTAAAGAAACCCAGGAAGAAACATGATTGCAACTACTTTGGCACCAATGTTGAATGTTCACTGTACAAACTTGTCCAAACCAGTAGGAACAAACACAAAGACAAAGGAGCTGAAGAGGCAACTCACAGAGACATCCTCCAGTGGGAGCTCCCAAAGGCACAGCCCTCTGGAAAAGCCTCTGATGGGTCCAAAAGCCTAACACTACAAATGCCATTTCTGAAAAGTCTCAACAACAAAACCAGAGCTGTGTATGTATATCACAGTGACCCAGGGCTAGTCTAGCATATGCGGTCCCTGGTTTAAATTCCCAGAAAGGCAGAGGGACGCTGCCACTGTCTATGAACTTGAACACATGCCTGTAATGCCACAGGATGTATACCAGCAGGGTGTTCTGTGGGGCCCCACAGGAGATCTTAGAGTGTGGAATTCTGGCTTGTCACTACATACGGTTTACAGATAGCGGAAGACATTGCATGGCAGGGCGCTGTGTGTACTTCAGGAGGGGCAGAGAGAGAAGTTCTCACTTGGGACAAGTACCTGGCCAGTGATTGTTTCCAAGCTTGTGTCTTTTTTTATCCTTTGAATGTTGAGCCATGTAAATGTATTATTTATTTCAAAACTAAATAAAACTTGCATTTAGAAACCCAATTCTCTTAATTTTGCAATACTAACAGTACTTGAATCAACTATCATAAAATTAACACCAAACCATTTTAAAAGCCCTTCACATACACTATTGGGAGATGCTTATATCATGGTGATTTTTAAAATTGTTTAATGATTTTTATTTTATGTGCATTGATGTTTTGCCTACATGTTTTTCTACCCCCCCCCACACCCCCCTTTGGGTTGTTGGGTTTTGTTTTGTTGTTGTTGTTGTTGTTTTTGGTTTTGGGTTTGGGTTTGGTTTGGTTTGGTTTTTTGAGACAGTTTCTCTTACAGTCCTGGCTGTCCTGGACTTCCTTTGTAGACCAGACTGGCCTGGAACTCAACACAGATCCACCTGCCTCTGCCTCTTGAGTGCTGGAATTAAAGGCATGCACCACCACCGCCCAGCTGCCTGCATGTATTTCTGTGATAGTGTCAGATCCCCTAGAACTGGAATTACAAACAGCTGTGAGCTGCCATGTGGGTGCTGAGAATTAAACCCAGGTCTTCTGGAAGAACATCCAGTGCTCTTAACCACTGAGCCGTTTCTCCAGACCCAACTGGTGACCAAATCTTGCCAGGCATGGCGGTGCTTGTTTTTAATCCCAGCACTTGGGAGGGAGAGGCAGGTGGATCTCTGTGAGTTCAAGGCCAGCCTGGTCTACAGGGTGAGTTTCAGGACAGCCAACTCTACACAGAGAAATCCTGTCTCAAAAAGCAAAAAATGCTGAATTTTAGGGCTGGCTGGCAGGTGTGTGTGTGTAGTATAGAACACTTGATTAATGTGATTCCATCTCCCAAGGTTGCCCAAAAAAAAAAAAAAAAAAAAAATCTGTTAAGAATACACCAAGATGACAGGAACAGGGGCAGGTAGCTAGAGCCCCTCTGATGAGCAGTGTGACCAGTGCATCCCCATAGGAGCCCCAAGCCTGGACATCTCCCCACAATCCCAGTGTTCCATGCTGGATGTGGGTGTGGCTGTGCATGCCATAGCACACGTGTGAAGGTGTGAGAACCACTAGGTGGAGTGGAATCAGTCCTTCCTTCGCCTTTTACATGGGTTCCAGGGATTGAACTCTGGATTCCAGGCTTGGGTGGCAAGCACGATTACCCACTGCACCATCTCGCAGCCCAGGACTTGATAAGAGGGGAAAAAATGGCTACATAGCACTGGAAGTAAAACACACTTCTCCCTAGACTGGGACAGTGGTTACACCCATGTAGACATGAGTCATAACTCCTCAAGCTACAGATTGCCGCCTTTGTATTTTATCATGCAGAAGTCATCTCAGGTTTTTATAGCCAGCCAGTCATCAAAGGGGTGGGGGGTGGGGAGGACACCAGTACCAACCACTGATGTTTGCTTTTTTAAAAAACAGGGTCAGGAGTAGCCTAGAACTCATGTAGCCTAGGCTAACATTGGTGATTTTTTTTTTTTTTTTTTTTTTTGAGATAGTCTTACATAGCCCAAGCTGACTTCAAACTGGCAATATAGCCAAGGACAACCCTGAACTATCGCCTCCACCCCATGACTGTCGCGGTTACAGGTGTACACTGCCATGCCTGGTTTTATCTGGTGCTAGCAATCAAAGCTAAGGCTTTGTAGCCGCATGGCAAGCGCTACCCTCTGAAATGCACTCTGAGTGCTGCCTTAACTTTTTTCCTAAGATTCATTGTATGAGTGTTTTGCTTGCATGTCTGTGTAGCACATGGTGGCCAATGCAGTCAGAAGTGGGTGTCAGATCCCCTAGAAATGGAGTTATTAGAGCGCTGTAAGCCGCCATGTGGGTGCTGGGAATCAAACCTGGGTCTGGGAGAGCAGCCCGTGCTCTTAAGCACCGAGCCATCTCTGCAGCCCCTGGCCATGAACGCTTCATCTTCTGTGTGTCTCAGCCAAGCATCCCTCTGGTAGTCTGCCCTTGGAGTCTGTTCTTCCCTCCCCGGGAGCCGCCGTGTGGCTACTATCTGAGGTACTCGCACCTCAGTGTGGGACAGAACTGCTGTCCACGCCGAGGCTGGTAAAGAAATGAGCCGAGATTAAAGCAGATGGAGCCTGTGGAAAGCAGACACAAGCTGAGGCTGGGAGCGGCAGGCCACAGCTCCAGCAGCCTGCCCTTCCAAGGCAGGTGACGAGCCCCACAGTGGCTCAGTTTCACTGTCTGTCTTAGTAGGCATCAGGGTCCTGAAATTTTGGCTCCTGGACTCTTTAACTGGGGTGCAGCACAGACGCATACATTTGACATTTGATGGGAGCAAGTGAAAAATTAACCAAGAGGAGAACAAGGGTTGTTTGTATGTTTTGGAGGCGCCAAGGTCACCTACCACTAGCTGATAGTGGATGCCAGCGCAGGACCTGGCAGGCTCTTGTCCTGTACCAGGAATGCTCATGGCCAGGGTGGTACTGTGTCAGGCAGCACCGGAGCCCTTCCTGGGGCTAGAGGGCCCAGGGGACAGATAAGCCACACACTGAGGCCACCCACCCTTCCTCTCTGAGAAACAGCCACCCGATGATAAGTGAGGCCCTGCTTATCAGCTGGTGCCACCTCTCCAGGCCCTCTGGCTTCCTGAAGCGCAGGCCTATGCCAGACATCCCAGGACAGAAAAAAGCAGTGGGCGGGAACCAGGCCTTCCTCTGAGGTGGCTGGCAAGGCCGCTCTACCCATCTGGGCCTGCCTCCCCCTCCTAGCAGTGACCCCACCCAAATCAGTGTCCTTGGTGAGTGTTCCTCTACCTTTGTACTCACCCAAGGCACAAGGGCCTAGGGGGCCACTCAGCAATGACATCATCCCCCTAAGGTGACTACCATGACACTTCTGTGCTTGTCACCATAAACCAAGCCACCTCTATTGCCTGATGCTCCCCTAGACCTTTCTCAGGCTGGGTCCTCCCTCTGTGGTGCCATTTCCTCCCACAAGGTCACACTCCACCTCCTCCCTGGTGGCCACAAGGCCTCCTCCAGGCCAAGCCGCAGCAGGGAGGTTGTTATTAAGGCCGCGGTCTGTCTCCCTGAAGCGGGCTGAGAACCGCCTAGCCCTGCACCAGCAGACCCCAAAGGGCACTGGGCTAAGGAGACATGAGGGGAAGCTAACATTCCCAGAAGGGGTGCAGCTTTTGAGGCACCCTTAATCTGGACCTGGGGCCTACCAGAAGTCCAAGGGGACTGACCTTGAATGGGCCAAACGTGAGGCTGGGGAAGACAGTGTCCATCACCCACAACTGCTGGGACTCAGAAAGGCTGTTCAGGCAAAGGGAAAGAGAGCTTCCAGTCTACATGTAGGATTCCTTCACTTTCTGGAATTGGGGGTAAGGTGGGGGTCACGTTTTCAGGCCTGGGAAATGGTCTAAAATCCCTTTTTGGTAACACAGGGCCTGGGACAGAGGTGGCAAGGTCTAGGGCCCTTCCTGCTCAACAGGCTCCCCCTACCCTCCCTCCTGTGGCCCAGCAACCTGGACTTTTCCACCCCCAGGCATGCTGCACTCAGTACTGAGCAGCAGGTGCCCCAAACCAGGCCGGCCATTTCAGCAGACTGCCAGCCTCTACTCCTGGCAGCACACCATGGCCTACAAGCCTGTGCCACAAAGGTTGACTTTCACAGCCCAGCAAAATCCCTGGGCAGGGGCAGGCCCTCCTCCCCAGGCTTGGTGTTCCTCAGGATGTGAACCCAACTTTGCAACCAGGGTCCATTTAGCCGGAAGGGTGATGGTTCATTCATGAGCAAGGGTTCAATCTTGACAAGTTTCTGGCAGAAACCAGCTTTCCACACTGGGCAAGAAGCCTGCCCAGGGTGGTAACACCCAGCCCCGAGGCCCATGTTGAGTAGGTGAGGAGCCCATCCCTGGGGCTAGACAGGAGGGCTGGAAAGCACACCTGGCCCTGATGAAGAACCATGATGCAGGGGCCCAAAGCAGGTGGTGACGCAGGTGCCTCAGCCCATGGCCAGCATCTGCCAATCATGACTGAGGGCAAAGGTGATAACAGGGCCAATTTCAGGCATGGGTGGAGAAACAATGATTCAGTGTGAGGTGATGAGACATAGCCTGCCTCCCCCTGATCAAAACTCCTGCCATAGCTGCCTGCTGGGCCCTCCTTGTCCTCCTGGACACAGGATCAAGTCCAGCGCTTGGGAGGCTGACGGCACAAGAGGGCCAGTCAGAACTGCACATTCTGTCCTCTTGCTTGGTCATGTCGTCCCCACCCTCTGTTCCTGCTCCTCTCCTGCTTGGCTCAGCTGTCACCTCCCCCAGGACTCCAGGTCCTCACCCTTATCCTTGGCTGAGCAGGGCATCTAGTGCACTTGAGACGGAGGGTGAAGAGCCAAGGCTCGCAAAGCCTGCCTGACTTGGCAGCCCTACCCCAAGTGTATGCGACAGACGAGGCACATTCTTCTGTACAGTCAGAGATTCATATATGTAAAGTGCCAGGTACAATGCTCTCAAAAACACTTCTGTCCCCAAATACAGTGCCTTGGTGCCCCCAAGTCTAACCCTTGCCCGTGAGGTCCAAGGGCTGCAAAAATGGTGGCAGAGGCAACTCATCCAAGGCCTCAGGGAAGCGGCCAGGTGAGATGGTGGTGACCAGCACCTGCATGGCACGGACAAAGAGGGAGGGTGGTGCCAGCCCTGCTAACCACTGGAACTTGTCCTCACCCAACAGCCGCTGCCAGCGTAGCCGGTCTCCCAGCAATTCACACCGAGCTGGTCCCTCAGCACCCCCCGGGGTGTACAGTGCCAACAGGTCAAGCAGCAGCAGGCGGCGCTGACACGCCTCCCCAGGTGAAGTGGTGCTGGTGGTGGCAGCGTTGACGGTAGCAGAGGAGGCCTCAGCAGCAGGAGGGGCTGAGCTGGCATCCTGGCCCAGCTGGCGCAGCAGCAGCTCCAGTGGTGTAAAACCACCACCGTCTCGCAGGCCCGGAGAAGCTCCATGGCCAAGCAGCAGGAAGAGGCACTCGGGGCGTGCGAGCTCACAGGCCACGTGCAGCGACGTGCCACCACCCTCCACACGGCTACAGCCACGGCGGTCCAGAAGGCGCACTCGCTCTTCGACTGGGAAGTCACGCACCGTTCGCAGTATGCGGCGCAGGATGCCCACGCGGTTGTAGCGCACTGCCAGTGTCACGTGCGGTCCGGGTGCGGTACAGCAGCGGAAGCCCGCGCTCGGCGGGGCCAGCGCGCGCCGGGGGAAGGTGGCCAGCAGGTAGTGAGCATAGGCTTGGTGGTCGTGCACAAGCGCGTAGAGTAGGGCCTCCGATGGCGAATAGGCCGCCGCGCGGCCCCGCTCGTCCCAGTGGAAGGCTTCGCTGGCTCGCATGTCCTCGAGTAGCCACACCGGAAGCAGGTCGCGCACTGCCTGGTAGAAGGCAAAGGATGACTTCCGGCACTGCTTCTGTACTCGCAAGCGTGCTGCGCCAGCGCCCTCGGGCCCGCCGCTGGCGCTGCGTCCAGGTCTGGTGTCCCACGGCATGCTGGCCTCGAGGAGTCTCCTGGCCTCGAGGAGTCTCCCGGCCTCAAGGCATGGGTCACGCCGCCCAGACCAACCTGGCAAGCGAAATGGGAGCAAGTTAAGACTTTGGCAACAACTCCCTGGGCCTGAGAAACGGAACCTATCTTCACACAGGCCTTGGGTCTTCCACGCCTCTGTCGGAGGCCCTTTTCCAATCACCACCCTTGGCTCTCTCTGCTAGTCACTGCCCTCAGCTCTCTTCTATCCTAGGTCCAGAACCATGCTTGGATTTCTGCATCTGCACTCCCTCTCTGGTTTCTGCTAAGGAAGGCTGGACCTACTGGAGCTGTCAGTCTCCCGACTCATCTCACACCTGAGTTAGGTCCATGAGGAATCCATGTGACACCCAAGAAGACTCAAGCCCACAGCACAAGCCGAGCCCAAATCATCCTCCCAGCCCCTAGCTCCATGGCTACCTTTACCTCTGGAGGGGTACGCTGAGGCTTCTTTTCAGAAGGGTGTAGGCATAACTCACTTAGACCCACCCGGTTCCTGCAGGCGGTCCTGGGTTCTGGGGAAGCGGGTATTCACTCGCTCGCACCAAAATCCCAGCTTCCTCGTCAACAAGAAAGTGGTGGCCTAGGGCTGACAATGCGCCCTGCAGCCCGAATTGAGGAGTGGCTCTGGTCTTTCATCCACAGTGTTGCTGCCCACCAGGAATGAGATCCTGGAAGGAAGGAAAAAGTAAAGCCAACGAGGGATTTGCATGCAGCGCACACCATCTGCAGTCCACTCCGGATCCATCCACATGAAGCTGGTACTGCCATCCCATTTTTCAACGGAGGACAAGCTAGTCCAAGGTCAGTCCACCAAGTCAGGCTGCGCCAGGACAGGAGCCTATGTCTCCTGCGCTCTGTTTGGGACCCATTCAAGACACTGCAGACCCCAGTCTAAACCCTGCCTCTACTCTCGGGCCTCAAGACTCAACCTGAGCTCTGGCCACTTACCCTCGGTACCCCCGGCCCAAGCGCCCTACTGCCTCGGACAAGGGTAAGCCTTAAGTCACAAGGGACCTAGGACGGCGAGTGGGCCTCGTCCACACACTGTGTGTCATGACCGTTCGCTGTGACTGAGTTACAGAGGTGGGCACTATGGAGTGGGCTGCGGCATCCCTCTGAGGGGATGCCACGACTGCAGCGCCTTCTCATGCCTGGGCCCCCGCGCCCCAGGTGTACTGTGTGGGCACGCGTGGGGTGCCGGGCGGGTTACGTAAAGTTCGGCCGCCCCACGTCACTGGGCAGAGTCACGGCCGCCGCTCCGTGACTGGAGGTTGGGCCGCCGGCCAGATCCTCCCTGACCCCTCCCGGCAAAGACCGGCCAACCTCGACCGCGGCGGCTGCGGCTGCGGAGCGCGCCCGAGTGTCGGCGGGCCGGGTGGGGAGTAGGGGTTGTCCAGGATCAGGGGCTGCACCTGCGAACGGGGGCGCTCGGGGGCGCTCGGGACAGGCGACTCACCAAGCCGCGCGACCCTGTGCCTGCGGCGGGCCGGAGCGCGCGCCGTCCGTGCACGGGCGAGCAAACGGAGATTCCCACGACGCCGGGAGTGGAGGGAGGCGCCGCTGCCGCCGCCCGAGACCGCCGCACTCTGAGCTGCCGCGACCCGGTCCCGGGGTGCCGGTACCCGTGCCGCCGAGGGGCGGGCGGCGGGCGGCGCAGTGCAGCCGGGGCCGGGCAGGACCGCGGGCCTGGCCGCCGCCGCCATTGGCCCACGCCGCCGGCCCCCGCCGCTACCCATTGGTCGCCGCGCTGCACCATTCTTGCGTCACGGGCCAGGGGGCGGGGCTCTCAGCGGGACCCGCGGAAAACTTCGGAGAAACTTGAGGGCCGGGGGCGGGGCGGGTGAAAGAAGCCCGGGGACGGGGCGGGGCTTAGAGGGCGGGGCTTGGTGGGGGCGAGGCGAGTCCGGGCCGGCGTCTGGAGCAGGGTCTATGCAGTGCAAGCACTCGACAAGAATAAGCTCCCTGGTGGCGTGTGGCGGCGTTTTCTCTGGAGCAAGAGTCATGTTCCGAGCCTCCCTTGCTCTGACCCTCAGCGACCTTGGGGAAACATGCAGCTCTTATCTGCGTGCGGTTAGGCCTAGAATAGGACTGAGCCCCTGAAGGGTTGCTTTGCAACTTGCTCTGCCCTGCCAGGGCCCTTCCATGCCTAACCCCAGCTCCAATCTCATAGGATGGGTTGCTAGGATCAGAGCTATTTACGGTGCCTGTTGTGTGTTCTCCTGTGTTAAACACTTTCTTCACTTTGACTTCACCTCTAATACAGGAGAAGTTGGCAGAATTTTGATCCCTACCCAGTTCTCTCAGTTGAAATCCCTGCTAAGAGGTAGGTAGAGTTACTTCAATCTGCCTTTAATCCCAGCGCTAGAGAGGCAGAGGCAGGTGGATCTGTGAGTTCGAGGCCACCCTGGTCTACAGAGTGAAGATCAAGGATGGCCAGGGTTCAAAACAACAGCAGAAAGGTAGTTTCAAGAAAGTTACACTTTGAAGGAAGCTGGCATTTCAGTCTGTTTTCCACTCCGGAGGACTAGGCAGGCCACCTAACCTTCCCACAGAGGACTCTGGAGCTTGGGGCAGCTTGAGGTACTGACTTTGAGGGGTGTAGGAGGCCTAAGTCCATTCCAAAAGCACTAATTAATGCTGCCACACCCAGACCTTGGAACTCCTTCACCCCACATCATTGTAGGTGAGGTTCTCCCTGTGAAGTAGTTACAAATTCCGTTCACAGTCTTTGCTAGGTTCTTTTCCCAGAATGCCTTAGAAGCTCAGTCAGGCCCACGGCTGCGTGCATCCGGTCCCTTTCTCAGCCTCTGTCCCGCAGAGAGCCAGCCCAGTGAGCCACTCTTCCTTCGGCCCCCTCGGCTCCTCTGTGCCTCCTTGGCTCCTCTCCTTGCCTAGGCAGGGGCTGAGGGACTGAAGTGCTTCTCACCTGCGTCCTCTGAGCATACCCAAGCGGGCATACACCCACACACTCACACACACATGCGCACACGGGGCATCTTGCTGTTCTGTGCCCTAGGCCAGCTAAGCAGTCCCAAGAGGTAGTCGAGGCTCAAGTCCAGAGAGGGGACAGGACGGACCGCTCAGGGCATGCAGGCACTTTTGTAACCCAGACTACAAACTCCTGTTCACACCAGCCTGCCAGCTGAGACGCCAGCACCCGTGCACCACCTCCAGGCAGCATTGCCTCGTAGGCTAAAGCAGCTCCTAGGAGATCCATGGCGGCTGGCAGTCATGGCCAGGAGTGAGAGGGCTGAAGAACACCAGTATGGTGGAGAGTGTGACTGAGCGAGTGGCCTTTGGGAACCCCAGCCCCTCCTCCACTCTAGGGAGGAGATGTGGGGAGAGGCCTTCCTGCAGCTTATCATGTGGCTCCTTACCCAACTGTTTGCCCACAGCATAAGGTGAGAGACATAATTTTCCATAGCAGTTGTGTAATGGGAGTGAAAGGGCACAAGTTCAAGGCCGTGAGGGCACCTGGCATCAGGAGACTCCTCCATGACGTCCTCTGACATCTTCCTCTAGCCAGGGTTCCCAGAGGGCCTGAGTCCAAGCTGACCCCACTTCCCAACTGCTCAGAAGCCAAAAAGGCCAGAGGGGTTGCTAGCAAGCAGTAAGAGATGCTCAGAGATGCTCAGTGGTCCATGGGACACAGCTTGTCCTGTGGGCCTCACCCACTGAGACCAGAGCGTGGATGTGTGCTACAGACTGAGGGGAAGGAAAGTATTCCACTTGGGAGTTAGTTCAGGCATACAAACAAGGCTGATACTGACCACCTGCAAGCCAGTGACCTGGGGTAAGAGACAACAGGCAGGCCAATGTGGTGACATATGGCTAGGGTATGTGGACTGCCATGTGTGCAAGGCCACCCTGAGCCATATCAGGCGGCCCTGGGAAGGAGAGAGACAACAGGCTGCTAGATCTGATAGCTGCAGCTGTCCTGTCCCTTAGACCCATTCCCTGTCCTGAGGCTCTTTGGTGGCAGGGGACTAACTTTATCATGGCTCCAAGCAGGTCCTACCCTCAGCAGCTTGCCTTTCCCCAAGGTCACTGCCATGGCTTGAACACATCCCTTGGGGCTTATGTGTTGGAAACCAAGTCCCCAGTGCAACTATGTTGAGAGGTGGGAAGGTCAAGAGGCCTCTGCCCTCAGCAATGAGTCAATGTTTTCTCTGGAAAGTACACCTGATAGATGTAGTCCCACCGTCTTGTCCCTCCCCCTCCCGTCCTCCCTCCCCTCCCTCTCCAGCCCAGAACTATAAGTATACCCTTGTTTCTTCAAAGTTGCCCAGTCTCATTGCTCAGTGGGTGGCTGCACTGAGCAGATTGCGATGACTGACACTACCCATCCTCAACGCCCGCCTGCTGCTCTGAGTGACAGGCTTGCTGGGTAAACTGTACCCCATGCAGGGTTCCAGTGCTGTGAACATCCCTGCCCACACTGTGGAGATCACAGCCAGGTCTATGATTGTGCTAAGACCAACCGATAGTCCCCACCCCAACGTACCCCAGGCATGTCATTGCTGTCCTTCAAGGCTGCCCAGGTGACAGTGTAGACAGGCATGAAGGCATGACCTCCTCTTTAGAAGGTCAAAGGGATGTGGGAAGTGGAGAGCAGCTTGGGCAAGGGCACAGCATGATTCCCAGAGAGGCTGAGGAGACCCCAAAGTTGCTGTGGGGGGTGGGGTAACATGAAGCAGAAACCTCTTGCTAGCTGGGCATAGTTGACCTTCGACCCTGTTGTGTGTTTTCTGAGACCTGACCCAAGGGCACACTTTCCTTCTTTATGAAAAGCTTGTCCTTGTCAGGGTAAAAGCTCCTGTGTGGGGCTGGAGAGATGGCTCAGCGGTTAAGAGCACTGACTGCTCTTCCAGAGGTCCTGAGTTCAATTCCCAGCAACCACATGGTGGCTCACAACCATCTGTAATGAGATCTGGTGCCCTCTTCTGGTGTGCAGTTGTACATGCAGGCACAACATTGTATACATAATAAATTTTGCAGGGGGCGGGGAGCTCTTGTGTATATATGGGCAGCTGGGCAGCGAGGAAGGAGCTACAAACTGCCACTGCAGGCAAGCAGGACTCAGGACTCTGAGAAGCTAAGCAGCAGAGAAGCCATGTGGCCCATTCCCTAACTCCCTACGGCTGCTGAGGATGGGCAGAGGGGACATAGAAACAGCTACTGTAGCTGCTGGGGATGGCAGCTGAGGGGACACACACATTGCACAGATGCCACTGCTGTGAGTGGGAGGAGAGAGGCCCAAGAGTCCCCACGTTTCAGGCTGAGTACCTAGAAGCTGGGGAGGAGCCCATAAAGGAAGAGGTGTGTCCCTAGCAGCAGGAAGTTGGAGAGAAGGCCCTGGCTAATGACAGACAGCTGGAATTATGGGTACAAAGGATATGCTCAAGGACCGAGAGATGGCTCAGCCCGCCATGAGTTGGTGACTTGGGTTCAACCCCTGGGACACCAGGACATGGTGGAGGAAGAGAAATGACACCCTTGGGTTGTCCCCTGACCCCCACTCATGCTGTGGTGTCCACATGCACACACATCTGAGAGAAGTGAGGAAGTCTAAGGCCAGATCCTAGTGCTTCCAGCAAAGGGGAAAGGCCCGTAGAAACCGAAACAGATTTCAGGGCCCTGGAAACTAAAGTGGCCGAGGGAGGAAGGTGTGGTCAGTAGGGACTAGTGGTGCCAAACATCTGAGACAGGAACAATCACAACACATAGGTCACAGTGTACTTCACCGAGGTTGGACGAAGGGAAGTAACCCTGTTTGGACAAGGTTCAGGTGCCAGTGACTAGAGGCCTGGAGAAGTTCCTGAGGGGGTAGTGGGAGGGACAGAGGCTTGTGCAGGTGGGTGAGGTGGGCGTGCACAGGGCACAGGAGCCAACCCAGTCATGCTCTGGGGTGTGAGCACGTGTGCACTGCATTGACAGATCACGTCCTCCTGTGATGGGCGTCTCCCCCTCTGCCTGTCCCTTCTGAGAAAGCTCCTTCATCGTTGTCCCCAGGCAGCTTCAAAGGACAACTGAAAAGCTGCTGTCCCTGGAGGGTGGGTGTGGCCTGTCCTGGTGTGGAGACCTTCCAGAATGATGCCTTGAGAAGACTAGGAGGGGTAGTGGCTGCCTGGACACAGGGACCTCTTCTTGTAGGGACAAAATGTTGGGCACGGGTGCCAGGGAGGGCACAGGTACAGCTGATATGTACTTCTACTCTGATAGTTTATTTGTAATGTTCTATTAGCATATAGTGTACATAATAGGCGCATTATGACGTTTGCATGCACATGTATTTCAATCATAGTCACCCCATTACCCTTCCTTAGCTCCTTCCCACGCCATACCTACTTTCACGCCTTTCTTCTTACTTTATGGGCATTTGCCTGCGTGTGTCTGTGCGCTACATGTGTGCAGCATCTGAGGAAGCCAGGAAGCTCCTCTGTGCTAGATCCTCTGGGACTGGAGTTACAGAAGGTTGTGAGCTGTCATGTGAGTGCTGGGAATCAAACCTGGGTCCCTAGAAAGAGCAGACTGTGCTCTTAACTGCCAAGCTATGTCTCCAGACCCCCAGACCGTGTGTGTCTGTGTCTGTGTGTGTGTGTGTGTGTGTAGGCATGTGTGACCCACTGAGTCTTACCAGGTTGTTCACAGGACCACAAGCAACTACCAGCAATGCACTCCCTTCCCTATGAAGAGCTAACTGCAGGCAAACCCTGTGGGAAGGGCAGGTCTATGAGCCACCCACTTGCTTTCTGAGACCTGGTATTCTATATCCTAGGCTGGCCTGATCCTCAACATGAAATGACCTGGAACTTAGGATCACCCTGCTGCCTTCTCTTCCCAAGAGCTGGGGCTACAGGCACACACATTCTATACAGTGCCGAGAGTTGAGCCTCGGGCCTCCTGCATGCCAGGAAAGCACTCTACTAGCTGCACTACATCTGCCACCCATGGTTCTCGTTTTCATAGTCATCTGCTCAGTGGAGAGGGGAGGGGCTGGAGGAACCAGACCTGGGGACAGGGGGAGAGCCTGAGGAAGCACCGAGATGTCCAGAGGATGGGGGCCATTGCTGCACTGTGGAGGGGCAGATGCAGCGCTTGCTGGGGTCTATGTGGCCAGCCACTCATCAGCTAGGGACAAAATTTACTTGGTCATTAAGGATGAACCCCTGCTGTCTTCTGGTCTCCAGTCCTCCATCTCCTCTCGGCCTATCCCACTGGTCTTTCAAGGTTCAGCTTGAACTGCCAGTGAAGACCAAAGACAGGACAAAACCAGCAGATACAGGGACTTAACTGACTAGATACACATAGGAAGGAATGGGCTGCCAAAGCTGTGAAAAAAGCTGCCATAAGCCAGCTGAGAGGACCAACTCAGGACAGTGATCATACCAGCCAGTAAAGAGATGCAGCTGTGCCAGAAGCCCATAAATGGGCAACCTCTTGTTTTGCCTGGCGGCCAGGCCAAGACTAAGCAGAGTTTGGACAGCCTGTACTAGCCAGGTGGGGAAGACCAAGTGGAAGGCTTGCAGGCAGCCACCTTATGTCTTTGTAGTGTTGGGAACTGATCCCGGAGCCTCTCACCCAACCACCCCTGTCCCACTTAAATGCTGGTTCCGTGCCAGGTTACAGGTGGGAGCCTCACTGTGGTGGCTCTTTAACATTTTCTAAAAGAACCAAGTCCTTGGCTGGACAGATGATTCATCCTTTAAGAGCACTTGATGCTTTTGCTAAGAACCCATTTGGTTCCCGGTCCCCATGCTGGGAACTCTAGTTCCAGGGGATCTGACACGCTCTGCTGGGTTCTGCAGGCACCTGCGCTCACATGTGCACACACCTACACACACAGACACATAATTAAAATAATCTTCAAAACCTGGGTGCAGTGGTGCACCCCTATAATCCCAGCACTCAGGGAGGCAGAGGCAGACAGATCTGAGTTCGAGTCCAGCCTGGTCTACAAAGCAAGTTCAGGACAGCCAGGGCTACACAGAGAAACCGTATCTAAAAAAAAAAAAAAAAAAACAATAATCATCATCTTCTTCATAAAAACAAAACAGTTGAGCCTGAATTTTGTTTCACCTCTAGTAAATACTGGAACAATGCAGGTGTTAGCCATGCACTAAGGAGATATTTATTTATTTGCTGTTTATCCTGTATTCCTGCCTTAATGTAAGCCAGGCCCCATGGCCTCTCTCTTTTGTGTCTTTGTAGGACTCCTGGATCTAGCCATACCTGATCAGTTTTTTTCATCTGATGAACTGGCATATTATCTTTTTTTGCTTAGACCAGTTGGAGAAGCACCCTCTAGTCAGAAGGGGACTGGCTGTGACATCCCTGCTCTCTGGGCAATAATGATGAGGGTACCCTGTGTTCCCAATAGGTGACTCCCTACATGCAGGCTAAGCACAGCCACAGACAAGAACAGAACTGCACTAGTCTCCTCTGCCCAGTGGAGACTGAGAATCTTGCCCTAAAGGATGTTGTAGGGCTGCTGGGTCCCTGTGGGCACAGCCCTGATGGCCACAGAGATCACCCACTAGCAATTTGAGTTGCTGTGACTTATCTCTTATTTTAATACTTATTTATTCTTATTTCATGTGTCTGAGTTTGCCTGTTTGTATGTATGTGCACCGTGTGTGTGCTGGTGCCCACAGAGGCCAGAACCTGTACGGATGTGCACCGTGTGTGTGCTGGTGCCCACAGAGGCCAGAAGAGGGTGCCAAGTCCTCTCTAAGCTGGAGTAGCAAATGTTTGTGAGTCGCGCTATGGGCGCTGGGAAATGAACCCAGATCTTCTGCAAGAGCAGCAGATGCTCTGAGCCACTGCTCCAGCCCCAGGGCTCCTTTAGATTTACACACACACACACACACACACACACACACACACACACAGTGTTAAAAGAAAAACAAGCCTAAAGAGTCAGCCTCCATGGCTGGGCTCCACATCACTCAATGGGAGAACGTTTTAGCAGCATGAATATGCCCCAGGTTCTATCCACAGGACCAAAACAAAAAACAGACAAACAAAAAAAACAAAACAAAACAAAAACAAAAAAGCATATCCAATAGTTCCAAGAGTGGATTAATTTCAAAATTCTATAAAGAACTGTAAAACTTAAACACTAGCCGGGCATGGTGGCTCACGCCTTTAATTCCAGAACTCGGGAGGCAGAGGCAGGCAGATCACTGTGAGTTTGAGGTCAGCCTGGTCTACAAAGTGAGTCCAGGACAGCCAAGGCTACACAGAGAAACCCTGTCTTGAGAAAACCTAAATAAATATAAATAAATAAAATAAAAATTAAACACCCAAAAGAAGTCACCCCATAGATTGCCTTAAACCGAATACCAAATTCTCAAGATTAAAAATAAATGCATTCCAATAAATATTTGAGAACTGCATACGCAATTCTCAAAAGAGGAAATATAAGCCCATTCCAATACATATTTGAAAGGTGCTCAACATCTTCACCCATCAGGTAGATGCAAATTAAAGCTGCTTTGAGATTTCATCTCACCCCAGTCAGAATGACTAACCTCAGGGAAACAAAAACAATAGATTCTAGCACGGATTGTAGCTGGGGAACCCTCAACGCACTGCTGATGGGCGTGTACGCTGCTGTGGCTACTACAGGACTCAGTGTGGAGCGTCCTCAGAGGACTAAGTATAATACTACATGACCCCGGTGTGCCAGGAAGCAGAGGCCAGAAGCTCCACACACCAGGCTGCCCTCAAACGCAGAGATCATCCTGCCTCTGCCTCCCGAATGCTGGCTTTAAAGGCATGAGCCGCCACCGCCTCATCTGCTTCTTGAGTCTTCAGGGGCCTTCCTCCAGGATGGAATGTTTCTGCTCACGGGGAGGGAACCAGCAAGCAACAGTGTTGCCCTGCCCTTCCTCCCAGCCTCAGTTTCCTACTGTAAAGTGGCCTGACTCTCCTGGCCTGGCACACAGGCAGTCACGGAGACCAATTCAGTGAGAGCATTTTGTTGACAGGCCCTGACTCTATAAACAATCAGAGCTGTAACTGCTCTGGAGCATCTAGCCTGAGACTTACTGCTTAATGTGCTCGCGCTTACTTGTTCTTTCTGAGCTCTGTGCTGCCTGGTTCAACTCAGCTGCTCTGGCTCAAACTCTTCTCCCAGCTGATTTATTTAATCTGGCTTCCTCTCTCTTGCTCTGCTTGGCCTCAGACCAACTCTAGCAATGTGTTCGAATCTTCTGGCTTCTTCTGCCACTCAATTAGACATCATTTTCAAACATGGGTGCTTCCTTCTACAACTTTACCTTTGTTTGGATTAAAGGCGAGTACCACCACGCCTGGACCCACACTTTTCTTACTTGATTCTGGCTCTATACCAGGCTGGCCTTGAACTCAGGTCTGTTTGCCTCTGTCTCCTGAATTAAAGGCGTGTTTGTATCCCAGTCAGATCACACAGACCTAGAAGGTCTTTGGATGTGATCTCTTGCCAGAGCAGCCATGTTGTGAATTATTCCTCTACAATGGTGACACACAAGCACCCTGTGCGACAGGAGAGGCCAGCCTGGTCTACAAAGTGAGTCTAGGACAGCCAAGGCTACACAGAGAAACTTGGTCTTGAAAAAACCCAAAAAACAAACAAAAACCATAGAACAAATTATTATAGATATAATGCCATCGTATATTGCAGTTTATTACAGATAATGATATATTATATATGGCATGACACGTTCTTTTTTGGGGTTTTGTTTCTCTGTGTAGCCTTGGCTGTGCTGGACTCACTCTGTAGACCAGGCTGGCCTCGAACTCACAGCGATCCGCCTGCCTCTGCCTCCTGAGTGCTGGGATTATAGGCCTGTGTTACAACACCCAATTATGATATGTGTTCTATTGGTCCTGTTCAGCTAGAGACCCCCTAATATACCTGCCACAACCATAATCAGATGTGACCCCTCTTTTTCTCCAAGCCGTCCCCACCCCACTTTTCAAACCAAAACCTCTACCCAACCAGCTTAGAACGTTAGCCTTCCGGCTTCAGGTCTCTCACAGGTGCTAGTCCCTCTGCCTGGTGCTCTCCTCCCCAGAAGTGAGCGTGGTTTCGCTTCAGGAATGGCCTGGCAAAAGGAGAGCACCTACCCCCACCCCACCCCACCCCACTCCCAAGCACCCTGCCTATGAGGTGAGGGTTCCTTTGGGTAAGCCCAGAGGGTGGGGCCTGCCTGTTGAGCCAAGAGGGTAGAATTTGCCCCATAAATGATGATGACTAACTAGAAAATGAGTTCATCATGGATGTGGGTGGGGCTGACCCTGAGGTGCTAGGACCAGGTGGAGAAGGAACAGTAGTGGGTGGGGGAGTGTGAGAGCAGCGCTGGGAGCAGGAAGTAGCGATTCCTCCCTCAGAAACTGGCTCACGGGCATGGTGGCTGGCTCATGCCTTTAATCCCAGCACTCGGGAGGCAGAGGCAGGCGGATCGCTGTGAGTTCGAGGCCAGCCTGGTCTACAAAGTGAGTCCAGGATGGCCAAGGCTACACAGAGAAACCCTGTCTCAAAAAACCAAAAAACAAACAAACAACAACAACAAGAAGCTGGCTCAGAAAGGCATGCAGAGAACACAGCCTGCCTTCTGGGAAAAGAAACAGCAGTGGCCGAGCCGGGATCCTGACCAGGACCAAGACCTCCCCGGGCTCCTACCAGTGGAGGCACCAGTGGCTCCTGGAGGCCAGGGACTTGATAGGATCTGGAAGGCTGGGAGAAGAAAGCCAGCTCGCCCCCTCTTGACCTTCCCAGCAACTGGCCCTGGATTCCTGCGGGGCTGTGTGACTTTAACAGCATTGCTAGCTTAAGAGCTCAGCTGCCCTGAGGAGTCAGGTCCACCTCTCTGAACTGTGAACCCTGGAGAGGGTCAGAGCCGGCTTTGCACCTATAGCCTCCGCGTCTGCGGCGCTATCTATCTTACCTGGTGCCATTACAGCTGCCATCTCGAGGAGTAGCGAGCGGACAGTAAAGTGAGGCAGAGGATAAAGTAAGACCAGGGTCGGGGCAAGCCTAGTCTAGGTCACACAATTCAGACAAGTCCTCTGGTTACTGTCAGGCTGCTCGCATGTCAGCGCTACTCTGCAGTCTCCCCAAACCCAAGCATCCCGCATCCTTCACTTTCTCCCATGATGCAAGGAGACATTCGGCAAGGGCTCAGGGCAGGCAGGGGCGTCCAGCCATCCCCCTCCGACCCGCGGGAACACGGGGAGCTTGAGAGGAGCTGCAAAGTCCGGCAGCTTGGCCTAGGAGGAGGAGGCGAGGCGTGGCCTCGGTATCTCTGTCTGTGCGGCGGAGCGGCGGCCAGCACTGCCGCCTAGCGGCAGAGGGAGGGACTGCGCAGCCTCCAGGGCCAGTGGCCCGGGAGGGCGCCGGGTCCTGGGCGGCCAAGCTCCAGGACAACGCTGGATATGGATTGGCGAGTTCGGGACCCACCGCTGGCACTGCTCCCCACTCCTCCAGACATGCGCTCTACACAAGTTTGCCGCCTGCACTCAAATCAGTACCCATCCTGGCCACCCACCCTGTGGCCACTCCTGGGAGGGGGGGGGGGGGGCTCCGCATCCTGCTAGGTGCAGGTCTTTTCTGTCTTCCATGACCTTTTCTTCTCATAGCAAGGTTGGTCCTGCCAATCCGTTTATCCACCTCTCCTTGGAGTTCCTACAGGCTCCCAGGTTTACAGTGCTTCATGGCGCAGGCGAAGGCTGTGTGGACAATTCCCCCTACCAACCAAGGGACACATTGCCCTGTCTGCACAGTGCCCTCTGCCTGCAGGCCAATGTGGCCCAAGTCCAGCCCTCTGCACAATTCCACCTCTCGCTCTGGTCACAGAGCCAGCCATCCTCTCCACCTGGAATGCTGTCCTCCCAGCCTAGCTGGCTCACCAAGCATGAAAACTATGCCTGCAGGGAACATCCTGCGTCCCTTAGGCCCTGGCCTGGCCTTCCCCAGGTGCACACTTAGGAGGGCTGCAGGGCTTGAGGGCTGTACCCATGAAGACACAGACACTGAAGCCAGAACATGAGAGCTTCCTAGCACACTCACCTAGCCCCTAACAGGCAAGGGGTCAGTTGTGACCCTGCCACCTGGACCCCAGTGTCACTGCTTTGGGACAGGGAACTCCAGTGGCACACCAATATAGCATACAAGGTATCTAGATAAGACATTAGGGTTCTTCGGAAGCTACCTCCCAAAGGGGCTGGATCAGGAAGAAACAGTCTGGGAGGGGATCCCCAGCCAGAAAAGGATATTTGGGCAAACTGCCTACCTTTCTGGCCTTTAATCCCAGCCCTGGGAAGGCAGAGGCAGGCCTGGTTGACACAGAGAGTTCCAGACCAGCCAGAGACACATAGTGACACCATGTCACCAAAAAGCAAACAAATAAATATAAAAATAAAAAGAGCTGACCTGTGCCAGGTCTGGGGACTCAGACCTGTCTGTAATCCCCACACTCAGGAAGCTGAAGCAGGAGAATTGCTCTGAGTTTGAAGTCATCTGGGCTACACAGTGAAACCCAAAGAACGGGATGAGGGGGGTGGGAGGTTGGTGGGAGAAAGGCTTGCACACTGGGAAGCCTGCGACCCTGACAGGTAGTGGGTACCAGTTGCTTCCTACTGTAAGGCCAGCCCTGCAGGATGGTTAAGACGGCGTCTGCCCCTTCTCGCTGTCCCTCCGTTGCCTGACGGTCCCTTACACAGCTGCCGCTCTCTGCAGGCTCAAAAGGTAAAACATCCTGTGAGGCTTCACCTGCTTGGTTGATTCCGGATAATGGCTGGGGCTCAGCTGGCTGCTCCGTATTCTGCCAGGCCCTTTGGTTCCCCTCCGCATGGCTTCTTCGCACGGCTAACTTGGGCTTCCATATGGCACGGAGGCCTGGTTTCCGTTGGTCACATCTATCTTCTGGTGGTAGCTGAGGCATGGAGGAGGGCAGATGCGTTAGGCAAGGGCCTCAGACGTGGATGTGCCAATGTTCAGGGTGAGGGGAAGAGACACACAGAGGGAATCCAAGGCAGAGAGAGCAGCTGCTGCAAACAGGTTGAGACTGGACCGAAAAGCCCAGTGAGACCAAGGAGTAGGCAAGTGATTTTGGTAGGTAGACCTTGTGGCCTAGACATTACAGCTGAACAGGTGCCACCAATGTGATACACCAAGTGGCTGCATGTGGTGGGTGTACCAGCTAGGTGCCAAGACAACTGTGTCCTTGGGGCAAGACCAGCATTCTGCTCTCCTGGACTGTTACATGGCATGGGAGTTGAAGAAAAACATCACTATGTTGTGCTGGGTGCGGTGCCACAGACCTTTAATCTAGCAACTTTGGGAGACAGAAACAAGTGGATCTCTATGAGTTCAAGGCCAGCCTGCTCTATATATAGAGTTCTAGGCCTACTTGGGCTACATAGTGAGACGCTGTCACGAAACAAAAAGACAAAAACAAAAGGGGAGCGAAGAGTTGGAGAGATGGCTCAGTGGTTAAGAGTACGCTTGCTCTTAAAGAGGACCCCAGTTCAATCCCTAGTCCTTACATGGTGGCTTCGGGCCATCTGTAACTCAGTTCTAGGGTGTCTACCAGCCTTCTGGCTTCTGTGGGCACCAGGCTTGCACAATACATACACAAAGGCGGAAGAGGCATACATATAAAATAAAATAAATTTTAAAAGAAGGAAAAAAGTCACTGAAAATAAATCTTAAAAAAAAAAAAAAAAAAAAAAAAAAGGCTGGGCACAGTGGCGCACGCCATTAATCCCAGCACTCAGGGAGGTAGAGGAAGAGGCAGGCGGATCACTGTGAGTTCAAGGCCAGTCTGGTCTACAAATCAAGTCCAGGACAGCCAAGACTATACAAGGAAACCCTGTCTCGAGAAAAAACAAAAACAAAAACAAACAAATACATCACTAACAAGTGCATCACTAAGAGCCAGGCCAGTCGCCTGTAATGCCGACACTTGGAAGGAGAGGAAGGAGGGTCAGGAGTTTGAGGTCATTCTCAACTGTGTAATGAAGCTAAGGCCAGCTTGAGTGACATGAAGGCTGTCTAAAATAAAATAAAGTAAAATAAAATAAAAATCAAAGAGCCAGGCAGTGGTGGTACAAGCCTTTAAGACAGGTGGATCTCTGAGTTCAAAGCCAGCCTGGTCTACAGAATAAGTTCTAGGACAGCCAGAGCTACACAGAGACACCATGTCTCGAAGAAGAAGAAGAAGAAGAAGAAGAAGAAGAAGAAGAAGAAGAAGAAGAAGAGGAGGAGGAGGAGGAGGAGGAGGAGGAGGAGGAGGAGGAGGAGGAGGAGGAGGAGGAGGAGGAGGAGGCTGGACAGATGGCTCAGAGGTTAAGAGCACTGGCTGCTCTTCCAGAGGTCCTGAGTTCAATTCCCAGCAACCACATGGTGGCTCACAACCATCTGTAATGAGATCTGGTGCCCTCTTCTGGAGTGCAGGCACACATGTGGGCAGAATACTGTATGAATAAAAAAAAAAATTAAAGGAGGAAGAAGAGAAGGAGGAGAAAGATATAAAGGTGAGATAGGGGCTGGAGAGGTGGCTCAGCAGCTAAGCACATTCTGTTATTACAGAGGTTCTGAGTTCCCAGAACCCACAGCAAGTGGCTGACACCACCCTACTTTAACTCCAGCCTCTAAGGGCTCCTATGCCTCCCGCCCCAGATGCAGCTGCTCTCTGGGACACAGACACACGCATACATATACTTTACAATAAATTCTTTAAAAAGATACAAAGCAAGATGGAGACCATCTGAGTATGAGGACCAAAATAATGGATAAAGTGGGATTGCTAGGCTGAGGGAGAAGATAGCTAATTGTTGGGGACAATAGGCCATATGGCCAACGTTCAGCCATCTTGTCAGAGTCTGCACCTTTAAGTCTCTGTTTTTCCCAGAGCTTGCCTTTCACCAGAAACTAGCTGACTCTGTTGTGGGTCAGCAGTTAGACTAAAGACAGAGATGGAGCAACCCTGTTATGGTTTAGCAGTTAGACTAGAAAAGATGGAGCCAGATACCCTGTGTGGCAGGACATTATGACCCTGCCTGGAATTCCCTGTGTTTTGAGAAAAGCCTGCAGCTGGGTTGCTATAGCGATATGCTCCCCTGCCTTCTGACTTAGAAATACTGCGGCCTGACTAATAAAGTTTGAGAGCTTGATCAATCAGACTTGGTCTTCTTCTTCGTGTCTTGTGTTCTGTCCTTCATACAGGTTGATTCTCCTCCCGAGCTTTAGTTGAGCTGGCCTGGGCAGCTAACTCAAGAGTGAGACAAGAATGGAGGTGACTAGCCAGGCATGATCCAGGCATGGTGGCTCATGGTGACCCAGAATTTAGGAGGCTGAGGCAGGAGGATTGCCTTGGGTTGGAGGCCAGCCTAGATCCCTAAGTGAGACTCTGTCACAAAAATAATTTTTAAAAATAAGAGAAACATGGGGCTGGAGAAATGGCTCAGTTGTTAGGAGCACTGGCTGTTCTTACAGACGACCTGGGTTCAATACCCAGCACCCACATGGCGGCTCACAACTGTCTGTAACTCCTGTTCCAAGGCTTCTTTTGTTTGTTTGTTTGTTTTGTTTTGTTTTTCAAGACAAGATTTCTCTGTGTAGCCTTGACTATCCTGGACTCACTATGTAGATCAGGCTGGCCTCAAACTCACAGTGATCCGCCTGCCTCTGCCTCCCGAGTGCTGGGATTACAGGGTGCGCTACCATGCCCGGCTTTGTTCCAAGACTTCTGACACCCTCATACAGACATACATGTAGGCAAAACACCAATGAACAGAGAATACAGTTTATTTAATTTATGTTTATTTGTTTTGTTTTGTTTTGTTTTTTGAGACAGGGTCTCTCTGTGTAGCCTTGGCTGTCCTGGACTTGCTTTGTAGACCAGGGTGGCCTCGAACTCACAGAGATCCGCCTGCCTCTGCCTCCCAAAGTGCTGGGATTACAGGCATGTGCTACCACAACTGGCCAGCAGGGGAATCTCTGTGAGTTCAAGGCCAGCCTGGTCTTCATAGAAAATTTAAGGCCACCCAAAGTTACATAGTAAATAAGACCCTGTCTAAAAAAATTTCGTTTTAATTTAAAAATACATATGTCAAGAATATACCCGTGTGTGTGTGTGTGATTGTGTGTATGTATGTGCATGTGTGTGGACATGATGTGTGTGTGTGCATATGTGTGTGTGTGTGTGTGATTGTGAGTGTATGTATGTGGGTGTGCATATGTGTGTGTATATGGTGTGTGTGTGTGTGTGTGTGTGTGTGTGTGTGTGTGTATTTTACTGGATTGAATCCAGGGCCTTGAGCATACTAGAAGGCAGGCACTCTCCCACTTGTGTGTGTGTGTGTGTGTGTGTGTGTGTGTGTGTGTATTTTACTGGATTGAATCCAGGGCCTTGAGCATACTAGAAGGCAGGCACTCTCCCACTTGTGTGTGTGTGTGTGTGTGTGTGTGTGTGTGTGTATTTTACTGGATTGAATCCAGGGCCTTGAGCATACTAGAAGGCAGGCACTCTCCCACTTGTGTGTGTGTGTGTGTGTGTGTGTGTGTGTGTGTGTATTTTTACTGGATTGAATCCAGGGCCTTGAGCATACTAGAAGGCAGGCACTCTCCCACTTGTGTGTGTGTGTGTGTGTGTGTGTGTGTGTGTATTTTACTGGATTGAATCCAGGGCCTTGAGCATACTAGAAGGCAGGCACTCTCCCACTTGTGTGTGTGTGTGTGTGTGTGTGTGTGTGTGTGTGTGTGTATTTACTGGATTGAATCCAGGGCCTTGAGCATACTAGAAGGCAGGCACTCTCCCACTTGTGTGTGTGTGTGTGTGTGTGTGTATTTTACTGGATTGAATCCAGGGCCTTGAGCATACTAGAAGGCAGGCACTCTCCCACTTGTGTGTGTGTGTGTGTGTGTGTGTGTGTGTGTGTGTGTGTGTATTTTACTGGATTGTATCCAGGGCCTTGAGCATACTAGAAGGCAGGCACTCTCCACTTGTGTGTGTGTGTGTGGTGTGTGTGTGTGTGTGTGTGTATTTTACTGGATTGAATCCAGGGCCTTGAGCATACTAGAAGGCAGGCACTCTCCCACTTGTGTGTGTGTGTGTGTGTGTGTGTGTGTGTGTGTGTATTTTACTGGATTGAATCCAGGGCCTTGAGCATACTAGAAGGCAGGCACTCTCCCACTTGTGTGTGTGTGTGTGTGTGTGTGTGTGTGTGTGTGTGTATTTTACTGGATTGAATCCAGGGCCTTGAGCATACTAGAAGGCAGGCACTCTCCCACTTGTGTGTGTGTGTGTGTGTGTGTGTGTGTGTGTGTGTGTGTATTTTACTGGATTGAATCCAGGGCCTTGAGCATACTAGAAGGCAGGCACTCTCCCACTGAGCTGCATGTCCTATAGCAAGAACTCTTAAATTTCATTAATTTATTTTGTGTATAAATGTTTTGCCTGTGTGTGTGTATGTACCCCAGTTCTCCATGTGCATGTCTGGTGCCTACACGTCAGGAGAGGTCATTGCATCCCCTGGGACAGAGTTACAGAGAACTACAAAGACTCAGATGGGTGTCGGGAGTTGAACCCCAGTTCTCTGCAAGAGTAAGAAGTGTTGCAAGATGGACGTGGTTGTGCACGCCTTTAATCCCAGCACTCGGGAGGCAGAGGCAGGTGGGTCTCTGTGAGTTCGAGACCAGCCTGGTCTACAAAGCGAGTCCAGGACAGCCAAGACTACACAGAGAAACCCTGTCTCAAAAAATCAAAAATAAAAATAAAAATAAAAAAAAGTGTTCCAAACTGCTGAGTCCTTTTTCCAGCCCTAAGAATTTGTTTGTTTTTGTTTTTTGATATAGGGTTTCTCTACGTAGCCATGGCTGTCCTAGAACTCACTCTGTAGATCAGGCTGGCCTTGAACCCAGAGATCTGCCTGCCTCTGCCTCCCAAGTGTTAGACTTAAAGGTGTATACCACCACACCCAGCTTACTGTGTTTTTTTTAAAAGATGTATAATTTCTATTGTTTGTTTATGCTTATTCTGCCTGTACTGTATGTCTGTGCACACAGTGACTACAAAGGACAGGAGGGAGAGGGCGTAGGGACCTCTGGGCCTGGAGTTGCAGCAGTTGTGGAACTCCACATGGGTCCTGGGAACTGAACCTGGGTCCACTGGAAGAGCAGCCAATGCTCTTGATGACTGAGCCATCTCTCCAGCCCCAGAGGTGTCAATGTTTAAACACTTTACTAAAGAAGATACACAGATGCCAGTAAGCTCCAGAAAGCCTGTTCAAGATGTCATTAGTCATTAAAGAGACACAAATTAAAGCCTCCATGTGATACTGGTGGAAAGACATCAGAATATCTGAAATTAAGTCTGGCAATGATGTACAAGCCTTTAATCCCAGCACTGTGAGGCAGAGGCAGGAGGATCTCTTTGAATTCAAGGCCAGCCTGGTCTGCAAATCGAGCAAGACAGCCAGGTCTACATGGACGAGATCCTGTGGTTTTTTTGTTTGTTTGGTTTGGTTTGGTTTTTGGTTTTTTGGTTTTTGGTTTTCTGAGGCAGGGTTTCTCTATGTAGCCTTGACTATCCTGGACTTGCTTTGTAGACCAGGCTGGCCTCGAACTACAACAATCCCCCTGCCTCTGCCTCCCAAGTGCTGGGATTAAAGGGAGATCCTGTCTTAAACAAACAAGAACACCTGACATTAGAGGGACTGAGCATTGAACACTGGACGTGAGTGACTGGAGCTCTCATTCATTGCTGGCTGGGGTGCAGGCTGGAGGACCTCAGAAAACACTTTAGCAGTGTTTTACACAAGCTATATAACCCAGAAATTCTACCCCAGCTACTATTACTCCAGAGAAATGAAAACGCCAGGCATGGTGGCGCATGCCTTTAATCCCAGCACTCGGGAGGCAGAAGCAGGCAGGTCTCTATGAGTTCAAGGCCAGCCTGGTGTACAAAGTGTGTCCAGGACAGGCAAGGCTACACAACCCTGTCATGAAAAACAAAACAAAAACAAAAAGAGAAAAATGAGAGAGAGAGAGAGAGAGAGAGAGAGAGAGAGAGAGAGAGAGAGAGAGAGAGAATATGAACATTTGTAGCAGCATTATTCAAATACCCTAAACATGAAAAGACTTTCATGGCTGCATGAACATTAAATAGGTTTTGTTGTTGTTTTGGTTTTTATTGGTGTTGTTTTGCTTTGTTTTGGCTTTGGGGTTTTCAAGACAGGCTTTCTCTGGGTAACTGCTCTGGCTGTCCTGGAACTCACTTTGTAGACCAGGCTGGCCTCTTGAACTCACAGAGATCCACCTGCCTCTGCCTCCCGAGTGCTGGGATTAAAGGCGAGCACCACCACTGCCCATCTTAATTTTACACTCTTTAATCCCATCACTTAAGGGCTAAGGCAGGAGGATTGTGAGTTAAAGGACAACCTAGACTATGTTTCTCAAAAAAAAAAAAAAAAAACAAGAACACCACCAGAAACAGTGTCTGGAGATGGCTCAGTGGTCAGGAACACTTCCTGATGTAGGAGATCCCGGAACTCAGTTTGGTCCCCAGTACCTGTTTCTCACAACTGCCAGTAACTCCAACTGCAGGGCTTCCAATGGCCTCTTCTGGCTTCCTTGGACACACATCCACAAGCGCATACAAATAACTGAAAATTAAAAATATCCTAAGGGGGATAAGGCAAGCCAGGCTCATTCCTGTAATCCCACCGTGCATGGCGGAGGCAGGAGGATAATCCGTTTGGGGGCAGCCCGATGAGCCACACAGACCACGATGTAAGTGATGGAGTGCGAGCGTGCTTCCTTATCTACAGGAGCTATTCAGGACAGGCAGTCTGCAGACTGAGAGCACAAGCCAGGACAGAGGTGGCCTGCAGGAACTGGCTGCAAGCAGGCTTAAGGGACTTTGGTGAGGTGACGGAGATGATGGACACAGACATTAGTTTGCACAACTCTAAATGTATCAAAATGTAAGTGTAATGTGTGGACTTTACAGTAAACATCAATAAATACACTATACATCGACAAAACTCGTAAAAGGAAAGAGCCACGGCTTGGACAGCCCTGAGCCTTCCTAGTGCCAGATTGTGGGTGTCAGCCATTTCTGGTAGGTCAGGACACACACACCCCACCCCCACCTCCCTCTGGGCTGGGAAATTGAGGCCCCACTTTTGAGTAAAAACTCGAAGCCACAAGCACATCCCCCAAGCTGAATCCTTCCAAGCTGGGGGAATTCAGTGAACTTCCAACAGCAAGCTCTTTCCCTAGGGTGCTCAGCCCAGCTGCACAGGTGAGGCAAGCAATTAGCACAGGGCAATTAGGGGCGCTCCTCATTTGGTGGGACCCCTGAGGGGCAGTTCTGGTGGGAAAGGCACAAGGGGCTACCCACAAATACTGAGATCAGCCCTCTGCCTTCACCCAGCAACCAAAGATGGGGGTGGGTGGGAGAGGGGAGTGAGGGAGTTCCAGAAGAGGCCACGTAGGACTGGACGCAAGGTTAGGGATAAAATGGGAGTGATAAATGAGGGACTGATGAGGGGACCCTGCTCCTTAGGCTGCAGAGCAGTGTGGTGGGGAGCCCCTCCAAGGGCCAAAGGCCAACCCCCAGGTGCTAGAAGGTGTTGGGGTTCCCATCCTTGGTTGGGGTTCCCATCCTTGGTTTTCCTCAAGTTTGTAATTCAAAAGCCAGGGAGTCAAGCCACCTGCAGACCTTGATTGTTGCTCTTCAGGCTACCTGGGGCCCCATCCGCACTGGACCAGTCATGGACCCATCCTTACCTCACCAGAACCTAGTGGGCATGGTCTGGTGATAGCAGAGCCAACGAGATGCCTTCCTGGGTCTTAGTAGGTGATGGACCCTAAGGGGCTGGCGAGCAGGACCTGGCTTCTTGAGGACCTTAGCACAGGTTGGCTGTGTGGAGAGATGAAGTCGTGCACCTTGGGCATGAAGAGAAGACTGAAGCCAGGGCTGCCCACTGGTGCTTGGCAACTTCAGCCTGGCCACCAGAGCATTAGATGTCTGTTTAAGCCATCTGTCTCACTTTAGACACACCCTAACCGTTCAAGCTGTGCTATATGTCGAACTGGATTGAGCACCATCTAAACGCTGCCCCTCCACTCCTGAGTACATATTCATAGCCTCACTATTCACGATGGCCACTCACCGTGGACGACCATTGGATAGACATGGACTGCCATCCAGCCTTAAAAGGGCAGGCAATTCTACCATAGGCTTAGACAAAAATGGACTCTGAGGGCCGGCAGGGTTGAGATCAGCTAGTCACAGCAGGCCATAGTGGAATAAAGAGTGTTTCCTCAGCTCTTGAAAAGTGGACCCAGAGGAATCAAGGGTTCAAAGAGGGCTGGGCCGTTCTGACACACCTTTGATGCCAGCACTCAGGAGGCAGAGTCAGCTGGACCTGAGTTTGCGGCCAGCCAGGGCTTTGTTCTCTTCCTCTCAGGTTGTTTGGGATTCTGAGCCTGCTTCCTGGGAGAAACTGAGGTCCAGAGGGCTGCAGGCCCCAGATTTGCACATACCCAGGTAGGTATGCTTCTGCAAGGTCTGGGCTCACCTTCTTCAACCGAGAAAGGAGGTTGCCAGGCCTGGAGCTGTAGGTAGGCAAGGTCCTGACAGGGAGGCCCTGCATGTGCAGTGTCCTCCTTGGGCTGCCCAACCTCTGGCCCTAGTCCAGACCTTCGCCCTCCCAGCAGGATGCTCCTCATCGCAGCCCCGGGTGCTTGTCAGGACTCTGTGTGAGCTAATGGTCATCATACATATTTCAGGCCATCTGAGACAGGCACGCGCTGCCCTACCGTTCTGTCTTCTCAGAGGAGGAGGTGTGTGTGTGTGTGTGTGTGTGTGTGTGTATGTGTGTGTGTGTGTGTGTGTGTGCGTGCATGTGCGTGTGTGTGACTGAGTCCAGAGAAAGGTGGCCAAAACACAAGACTGGCACATTTCTTGTCCTGTCTGCTGTGGACCTATGGTTGTGTATGCTAACCACACAGTGTCAACATGTATACTTGGGCCTTGGACAAGCATCCTGAGTGACCAGTCATACTTCATGGCAGGACATCAGAGGAATGGGCTGGGATTGTGCCTTGAGATTATAAATCTGTCATGCACACAGAATGCTTGGGACACACAAGTGCACACATGCACACGCATGCACACGCACACCCCCCACTGGCTTGTCTGATGTTTTGCCCCCCCCCCCAGGTACATATTCCCTCAGATTGAGGGGCAGCAGCTAAGCATGGACTGGAGGCTAAAGCACAGCATCAGGTAAATGCAGAGACCTGGACAAAGGATGCTCCTGCCTGACCTCGAACTATCATACCTGGAAGTCCGGTATGCACTAGCAGCTAATACATGGGTGCTCGGTAAGGCCTCAGCCACCCTTGGGTGAGCAAGGATGGCACACCTGCTAGAGGGGAGAGGCCTGTCCTCTTCTGTTCTGCCTCTGGAGGCACTCTTGGCTAGAGGTACCTGTTGCCACGGACAGCAAAGAGGGACCACCACAGCGCCTTCACTCAGCAACCTCAGGATGTCCAGAGATCTCTGCTCAGTGGGAGGATGAAGGACCACAGGGCCAACAGCCAACCATGTCACTTCACCAAGCCAGGATGTGCCATGTGTCCACAGCTGCCACAGAGGGAAAGATTGAGGCTCAGGCCTCCTAGAGTGCAGAGGAAGCAAACACTGCCCCTTATGAGATCCACAGCTTTTGTTTCCATTGCCCAGACCTCTGGAGTGCGAGCTTCTCATGACACGGAGGTGTGAAGGTGGATCTGGCACACCTGGGATCCTAGTACTAGAGGGAAGATCGCAAGGTCATCCTTGGCTACCCAGGGAATGGAGACAGTACCCAAAACAGTAACAGTCACCTAGGGTTGACGTTTTATGATGGTGTTTGGAGGAACTTAGCCTTCGGCTGGCTGTGGATTTGGGTAGAACTAGACCATTATGAGGAGAGTGGGAGATGCCTGAATGTAGGTTGCTGCCTTTTGTGTTTCCAAGTCCTGTGTTGACAGAAGGGGCAGTGCCCACCTCAGCCCCTCAAGATGTGGCCAAAGTCACAAAGGTCCAACAGCTCTGGCACATGGGACAGGCAGCTCCTGCACATCCAGAGTTGCCAGAAATATAGATGTTAGGAAAGTGAGGTGAGCCCTTCACCCCCAAGTTTCCAAGTGATACTTTTTCTTCTGTTTTGGTTTGAGACAAAACTTTACTATGTATCCCAGGCTAGCCTCAAACTCACAGTGTTCCTGCCTCCTGAGTGCTGGGATTGTAGGAGCAAGCCACTATGGCTGTAAGTGACATGTTGTTTTGTTGTTTCAATAGCACAGGCTAGCCTTCAACTCACTAAGTAGCCAAGGATGCCTTTGAATTCTTCATCCTCCTGCTTTCATATCGCAAGTGCGGGGTGTATGCAGGTGTGTGTACAAGAGTGTGTGTACAGGTGTCTGTATGGGTGTGTATGGTTGTGTACCACTACACTTTTAATCGAGTTCAGGCAGGTCAGGAACTCAGAAGTGACAGCCCATTCAACTCAGGGCCCAGTGAGGACAAGGCATCTGCTGGTAGCTTTAGGCTCTGGCCACGTGGACCTCCCCCCAGGGCTGCTCAGTGCTGTGGCCTCTGATACCCTCCACTCTCTTAAGCAAGGGTTGAAGCAAGCTCCCCAAATAGAAGTCACGTTCAAAGTCACGTTCGACCTACTTGTAGAACGGCACCGCATTCCGCCCTATTCCGCTAGTCAACCCTTCTCAGGATCCAGGGCCTCTCGGAGGCTGCTTCTGAGAGTCCTGGTTGGGAAGGGTGCACTGTTTAGTATTGGGTGCCTGGTACATCCTCTGCATCACTCCAGGAACTTAGTGTCTGGAGGGCAGCTGTCCTAAGAACAGAGAAGGGCACTATTCTATTCCCACAGCCCACAGCCCCAGAAGCTGGAGCTATCCAGATTCCAAGGCCATGTGTTAGACACCCCCCCCCCCAAAGCTGAGTGAACAGGCTGTGCCCAAGGGGCCTGCAGGACAGATATGGGCAGGGCATGACCTGTCATGACCTGGGAGCTGGCCATCTGTGGGTCTGAAGCTGGGAAGATTTTGGGTGCCATAACTTGGAGTTGGGGGAGAAGGGGAGAAATGGGAGGGCAGAACTCACCTCAGACTGCTGAGCCTTGTAGACCTCAGCAGGCAACTACGGCCTGGGCCCTGGAGCTCTGCAGCAACTGCAGCAGACAACTGAGGAAGAGGCTGGGAGCAGAGGGAAGGAGAAACGGGGAGGAGGAGGTGAAGAAAGCCCTGTGGGCCTGCTCGGCTGAATGAGGTCAAGGGCTGAAGCAGGTAAAGGTTTCTGTTTGGGGTGGGTAGGTCGGGGCTAGGCCGCCTGGTCCTGGCTCAGAGGTTCAGTGCCGCCCCAGGCTCCACCCAGGCTCCACCAAGCTGAACATACCCAGATGCCACCTAGAGGTGTGATTCCTGCCCCAGCAGGTCCAACCTGTTTGCCCTATGCCCTACCCAGTACAGTACTACTGCGATCAGGCCCTGCTGCCTGGGAGCTACCATCTTTCACTGAGCTCTCAGGCCAGGCTGGCACACTGTCTCACCTTCCTTCCTCCAGGGAGCCCACAGGCCTCTGGACTCTCCCCAGATCTCTGAAGTGTATGTGTGAAGTTGTGAGAGGGATGTAAGAAGCCAGCTGCTACACAAGGGCAGACATTTGGTTTCTCTGCAGAATGAATGCCCAACACTTCATGCTTGTCTGACAGGGACCATCTCCCTGCAGGACATAAATAGTAGCGGGGGCTGCCCTGGGCTGGGGTTGGGTTGGGCTGAGGATGAGGATGGGATGGGATGGGAGAAGGATGGGTTGAAGATGGGATGAGGATGGGTTGAGGATGGGATGAGGATGGGATGAGGATGGAATGAGGATGGAATGAGGATGGGACGAGGATGGGTTGAGGATGGGATGAGGATGGGATGAAATGGGATGAGGATGGGTTGAGGATGGGATGAGGATGGGTTGAGGATGGGATGAGGATGGGATGAGGATGGAATGAGGATGGGACGAGGATGGGTTGAGGATGGGATGAGGATGGGATGAAATGGGATGAGGATGGGTTGAGGATGGGATGAGGATGGGTTGAGGATGGGATGGGATGGGATGGATGGGATGAGGATGGGATGAGGATGGGTTGAGGATGGGATGAGGATGGGTTGAGGATGGGATGGGATGGGTTGAGGATGGGATGGGATGGGATGGATGGGATGAGGATGGGATGGGATGAGATGGGATGGATGGGATAAGGATGGGGTGAGATAAGATGGGATGGGATGGATGGGATGGGATGAGGATGGGATGAGGATGGGTTGAGGATGGGATAGGATGGGTTGAGGATGGGATGGGATGGGATGGATGGGATGAGGATGGGATGAGATAGGATGGGATGGGATGGATGGGATGGAGAGATGGGATGGATGGGATGGGATGGATGGGATGGGATGAGGATGGGGTGAGATAGGATGGGATGAGATGGGATGGATGGGATGGGATGAGGTGGGATGGGATGGAATGAGATGGGATGAATGGGATGAGGGTGGGATGGGGTGGGATGGGATGAGATGAGGATGGGATGGGATGAGGATTGAGATGAGAATGGGATGAGGATGGGATGAGGATGGGGATGGGATAAGGATGGGGATGGGATAAGGATGGGGATGGGATAAGGATGGGGATGGGATAAGGATGGGATGGGATAAGGATGGGATGGGATGGGATGAGGATGGGATAAGGATGGGATGGGATGGGATGAGGATGGGATGGGATGAGGATGGGGATGGGATGGGGATGGGATAAGGATGAGGATGGGATAAAGATGAGGATAGGATAGGGATGGGATAAGGATGAGGATGGGGATGGGATGGGGATGGGATAAGATGAGGATGGTATGGAATGGGGTGAGATGGGGATGGAGATGGAGTGGGATGAGGGTGGAATGAGGGTGGGATGGGATGAGATGGATGGTAGGTCCTTTGCTGAGAATACACAAGTCTATTGTTCAGTCCCCAGCAACACAACCAAATAAGAGCGTCTCTCCATCTAGCACGGGCACCTCCTCCTTGTTCCTCTGATTGAATGCCTGAGCAGAGCTCCCCAGAGGCCACTGAACCTGCACAGTGAGTGAGTGGATCCAGTATGCGAAACCCTAACCACTAGCCTCACCCATACTGGCCTCTGACTCTGGCTCTACGTCCAAACCTGTCTACCTGCCTTTGCCCAGAGTACTCACTCTCTCACCTGCCTTCCTCTCGCTTCTCCAGATGACCAGATCTTCCCTGTCCTTCAAGTCCTCTCAAGCTCAAAGCCTGCCTGCCTGCTGAGCTTGAGAAAGTCAACTCTATGGCCTTAGTTTCTTGACTATTAACCGGAGGCAAAAGGAATCCCCCTCCGCTGCTGAGGCATTGTGGGTAAGGGGAGGGGGGGCTGACACAAAGAAGTGCTCCCGGATTTCAGGCCGTGCCTTCAACCCACTCTGCATGGTCGATGACACTCCATCGTGGCACTCCACGTGTTTGAATCCGCCAAGGACCCTTCCTGAAAGTGGAAGCTGGTGTACAGACAGTCCCAAATCTGGGTTGAAGCTCTGTCCTGGGCCAAAGGCCCTTACACCCCAAGCAGATACTGCTAACCCTTGCTGGCAAAAGCACTCAGAAAACAGACTAATGAACCCCCAGGAGGACCGCAGTCCCACAAGGACCCTGGATGCGGGAAGGTCAGGCAGGATTCCTGAGATTTGAATCTAAATCCAGCCAGATCTGCAGGTAGTACCACCCTTTGAGGGCTCCAAACTCCTCAGTAGGTTGCCATGGTCACCACCCAGGCCCCTCTAGCCCAGGTTTGGACACTCAGGCTCATGCCCCCAGTGTTGGTGTGGAGCCCCGGACACACAGTCCTTACCCTCGTGGGGCCCTGCTCGCAGCCTCTCACCGTTTGGTCCTGCTGCTCAAGATTAGTGGGGACTTTGAACCCTGTCACAGCCCTGGTGTGGAAGATAAATCAGGTGGCTTCACAAACCCCAGCCTCTCCCCTGCAGCTTCCCTCCCTAACTCTCCTCCATCCCTTGGCCTTGTGGGGAGGAGCCTAATAACCCATTTTACAAGTAGCTTGTGAGGCCGGACAATGTTTTAGCCTGGAACCTAACTTCCGGTGTTTGTTCCTGTGTAAGCCTCCGGCATGCCGCACGCACGCACACACGCACCCCCCCTCACCCTGGAAACCCCATCTCCATTTAGTGACTCACTGCAAGTCTAGATGAGGTTCTTTGTTAGTGCCCTTGAGTTGGGGAGGACACGGATGCAAACACACACACACACACACACACACACACACACACACACACACACACACACACCTCCCTAGCACCATCTAGGTTGGCCCTCCTGTGTAGGATCTGGGACAAGACCCATGAATCACCCTCTATTTCCCCACAGCTCTCTTGAGGGGCCTGGGGGCTTTCTGAAGCTGCCTCTCCTAAGCCTGAGAACTGTGCCCACTCTTGTAGGTTTGTCCTCAGGGGTCCCTTGTTAGTGTCCACTGTTCACTTCTTCCCTGAAAGGCATCTTGGGTTTCCAGGAACATATCACTGTTCACCCCGCAGGTGGCAAACCTCAGCCCATGCTCCCCAGGACTGGGCCCAGTAATTAGCACAACCTGGTTAGTTTATAGCCAGTCTCTCCGCCCTACAGGCAGCAAATGCTGACTCATCCCTACGGAGGCCACTTCAGTCAGGCAGCTCCTCCACTGGCTGAGAGACAGGAGCAACGGGGATCCTCACGCTCACACCAAGGTTCAGCCAAGGAGAGGCTGGAGCAACCTGGCCTAGGCCCTTCAGCCTTACTTTCAGCTTGGTTAGCCTTTCAATGGCCCCTGGGCTTGGCTTATTTCCTGTATCCAAGCCAAGTAGCAGGGCTGACCCCAAGGTCCTTGTTTTCTGTGTCCATCCTTAACAGATGTTGTCTGAACTAGCCTTTGGCATGTCCCCAGTGACATAGGCACAGCCCCCTCCTCCGTGCACTCTGCCGGCAGGTGTGCGGTTGGAAGGCTACAGCCTGGGACCACACCCTGTCAATTACAGGCAAGATCTATGTCACAGAACCAGAATGATGAGGGTGGGGCCGAGAGAGCAGCAGGCAGGAAGTCCACAGATGGGTAGGGTGAATTGCAGGGGTGGGAGTTGAGGGAAGGGAAAGCTGGGGGAATGGGTTCTGAGACAGCTGGGGGGTGGGGGCGCACCAGAGGCTGATCCCTAGGAGGATTGTGGGCCATATGCAGCCTTTGGACTTGAGCCCAGCAACTCCAAGGAGCCTAGCCAGAGTGTTGCCAGGCTGTACTTAGTGTGTCCCTCCGGCCTGTCTTCCTAGGCTCTGCCTGCTTGAGAAGAAAAGTCTCCCTTCACTGTTCAGCACGATACCCATGCCTCCTACACACACACACACACACACACACACACAGACACACACACACACACACTCCACACAGTATGGAGACAAGAGGGGAGGTGGGCCCCAGGCCCCGGTTTGCAGATGTTTGTAGAATCCAGTCAGATGCTTGGCCAGACAAGAAAAAGTGCCAAGTTCTGTCTGCACCACGTAGAGCCATTCCCAGGAAGGTGCCTGAGGCAGAACCAGTGGAGTAAAAAGGAGAGGTGCCAAGAGGCAGGGTAGCAGGAGGGGTGCAGGGAGAGGATGGCACAGAGGCAGGAACGGAAAGAGTCCTGACACGTGTGGAGGTGCCACAGGCTCCTCTGTGCAGCTACCTCTCGGTAGAGGCCTGCTCACGGCACTCAGAGGTTATAGCTTATGTATGTTCTCATTGTATCCTGACCAGAGGTGGGGCAGGAGAATCCACATCTGAACTAAGACCTAAACAGACAAACACAGCCTAAACAACAGAACAAAACAGAAAACCTGATTAGAGAGGGTTAGCCGTGCATAGGGGAGGAGTTTGGCTAACCATGAAAAATAAACCCTGTTTGAATCTCTGTCTCCTCTGGAAGCTCACTGAAAACTCGAGCAAAAAAAAAGGGGGGGGGGCATCTTAAGGAATAAGCAGAAAAGGAGATGACTGATGTGGGAGTCACTGATGGGACTCAACAGAGAAGCAGCAGCTACCGTACGCTGGAGGCCCAGCAGACCACGTAAGGCTGGTGCTGGCCCTGGGAGCCCAGGGAGGCAGGGGTGGGACCACGTGACAGTCTGCTGACAGAGACAGTAAACTGTTAGGCCCCTGGCAGACATCCCCAAGGTGCCTTGCGACTCCTGGTTTCTGTAGCTTGGACTGATTTCTCCCGGAGGCCAGACAGGACCTGAATGTCACTTCTAAGCAACAGAACACGGCCCTGGTGACAGGAGATCTCTGGTGGCTTCAACATCACGCCTGGGCTGCCTAAGCCAGCTTCTGAGCTGGATCTCTGAAGGAGGAAGCATCCTGAGAAGCCTGTAGCACCCCTTACCTCACCCCCACCCCACCCCTCCACCCCACCACCTCCACCACGCCCCTCCCACCCCAGCACCCCCCACCAGCCAGAGCTGGGACTGTGCACTCTGAAGGACACCAAACCTGCTGACAGCCCAGCACTCAGAAGGCTGAGGCAGGAGGATTGCTGTGAGTTTGAGGTCAGTCTGGGTTGCATAGAGAGTACAAGGACAGTCATTGCTGAACAAAGAGACCCTGTCTTAGAAAAATGACAGCAGCTGTAGAAATGGCGCAGTTGCTAAAATGCTTGCTATGCAAAAATGAGAACCTGAATGTGGTGTCCAACACCCACCATAAAACGTGGTGTGAGAGCCGGGCGTGCTGGTGCATGCCTTGAGTCCAGCACTCGAAGGCAGAGGCAGGTGGATCGCTGTGAGTTCAACCAACCTGGTCTATACAGCAAGTCCCAGGCTAGCTAAAGCTACATAGTGACATAGTGAAATCTTGTCTCAAGAAAAAGTAAATATATTTTAAAAGGAGAATGCTAGTAATCCTGGTACAGAGACAGGAAGATCTCTCGGGTCTGTTGGCCAGGCTAGCCTAATTATGGAAACCCAAGGTCCCAGGGAGAGTTTTTTTTTTTTCCTTTCCCTCCTCAAAAAGCAAGATGGCCAGGGGTGGGGGTGAGAGGTGACGGGGGGGGGGGGGGGGGGGTGGCGCACACCTTTAATCCCAGCACTCGGAGGCAGAGGCAGGTGGATCGCTGTGAGTTCAAGGCCAGCCTGGTCTACACTGTGAGTCCAGGACAGCCAAAGCTAACAAACACAGAGAGACCCTGTCTCAACAAAACGAAACAAAACAAAACAACAACAAAAGCAAGATGGATAGTTTAACAATACCCACAGGTGGTCTCTGAACATGTACACATGTACACATACATGCATGCACATATTCACCTGCATACATGCACACACATATGTGCACCTACAAACAAAAAAACCACATGTCCATGTGTTCCTTAAAACACATAACTTACCCACAAAGCTTGACATGTTGGCTCATGGCTATGACCCTAGCACCTGGAAAGCTGAGGCAGGTAGACCCACAGGTTTGAGGATAGCCTGGGCTACATAGTAAGTTCCTGGCCAGCCTGGCCTATAGAATGGGAGTCCGTCACAAAAAAAACTAAAATAAATAAGTGAAATCTAAATGAAAAGAAACAAATGAGTTGGGCAGTGGTGGTCCGCGCCTTTAATCCCAGCACTTGGGAGGCAGAGGCAGGTGGATCACTGTGAGTTCGAGGCCAGCCTGGTTTACAAAATGACTCCAGGACAGCCAAGTCTACACAGAGAAACCTTGTCTCAAAAAAAGAAAAAAGAAAAGAAACAAAGGAAATAGAAAATAGGAAAAGGCAAGCAACAATGAATGTAACTAGGGAACAGGCCTAGAAACGATGGAATCCCGCTAGCAGGAGTCTTAGATCCCCGGGAGTGAGTGAAGGGCAGGGCGCCAGGGAACAGGGCTCACTATGGCCTGCACAAGTCTCAAAAGGTGCTAACCCAAGGCCCATCACGGAGCTCTTGGGAGCCCCAGAGATATGTTAAAGTCCTCAACCACCTTACAGAGGTAGAAAATGGAACATAGTGAGTGGTAACGGCCTGTAATCCCGCCGCCTAGGACGTGGAAGTGATGTAGAAGACAGCCAGAAAGGTAGAATCGATGTTATCAAGTGTAAAAGGAACTTTCGTTCACCCGCTTTGGTTGTTGTCTTAGGATTATTGCCTCTGTCTGCTAACCTGGGCCTCTGAGATTTACTGCTGAATAAGCTCACCCTTGCTTGTTCTTACAGAGCTCTGGGCTGGCTGGGTCAACTCAGCTGTTTGGGCTCAAACTCCTCTCCCAGCCGATTTATACAATCAGGCTTCTCTCTGGGCCCTGGAGTTGCTCTGCTTGGCCTCAAACTAACTCCAGCAGTGTTTTCTAAACTTCTGGCTTCTTCTCATTTTCCAGCTCTTTCTATCTTCACCTGTGTCTAGCTTGTTCTTTCATTCAACCTCTCTCTGTAAAACAAAACTGTTTTCTCTGTCTCTCTGTCTCTGTCTCTGTCTCTCTCTCTCTCTCTCTCTCTCTCTCTCTCTGCATCGCCCCTTAAGTAGCTTCCCTTTCTCCTCCTTCTGAGGGTTGGGCATCTTCTATTCTGTCACAGCTTCTCTGCTTTGTCACTTTCTTTTTCTGCCACTCAGACATCACTTTCAAACATGGGTGCTTCCTTCTACAATGCATGATTTGCCAATAGATTTGCTGAGGAGGCATTAAATCCCAGCAAATAGAATGTAGTTGACGGAGCACTGCCTCCCCTACACCCTAAGACCAGAACCCTGCTAGAGACAAGCAGGATTTACACTGCTAGGATGTAAATGTCTTCACCAGGACTAACCATTCCCATGGAACATGCCTCGGAGCAGCCAACTCAGGGAGCAGGAGTGGGAGCAGCAGAGCCTCACAACCAAACCTAAGTCCTGGGCTGCCAGGAAACCTCCAGTTCTCCTGAGAAAAGTATAGTTTTCACAAGTGGGCAAGACAATCCCAAGTAACAAGTATTTAAAAAGAACAACACCGGTGTACTTAAAATAACTCTGGCAATATGTGATATCATCACTGTGTAATTCTCCCATCTGCCTAAGAGGCCAGACTTGTTTAAATTGTTAAAAATCTAAACGGGGCCAGGACCTGAAAGAGATTTAAGGGTGATGGAATATAAGCCTAAAGGGTAAAGGGTATATTGGTTAGTAAAAGAAGTCTTTTTGTTTGTTTTTGTTTTTGTTTTTTAAGACAGGGTTTCTCTGTGTAGCCTTGGCTGTCTTGGACTCACTTTGTAGACCAGGCTGGCCTTGAACTCAGAGATCCACCTGCCTCTGCCTTCCGAGTGCTGTGATTAAAGATGAGCGCCACCGCGCCCAGCTTGGCTGTTCCTCTTTGACATCAGCCAGAGTTGGACATGCATAGTATTAAAGATCTTTTCCTTTATTAATCTCCCTTGATTTCTCTCTGGAAAGGCCTACTAATTTGATAACCAAGACAGAAAGATCCAGGATTTAGCTGCATAGGGTATTCCAGACCAGTCTGGGAACCATTAGATTCTGTCACAAAACAAAACAAACAAACAAACAAAACAACAACAACAAGTTGCAGCACTGGAAGCTGGAAGGGAATGGAGCTCTGGCTATCCTGGACTCCAGGCTGGCCTCAAACTCAGAGATCCTCCTGTCTCTGCCTCCCAAGTACTAGGACTAAAGGTGTGCACCACCACCACCAACCCTGAGAAAGGACTTTTCAGTTTGAGTTTCTATACTCAGCCAAACTGCCATCAAGCAAAAAGTTGGTATAAGTTTACATTTCAGACACACAAAGATTAGTCAAATCAACCTGTTATATATGTTTTATTGGGAATGAATAAAGGATACTCTTCAATGTAGGAGGAAGCCAAGAAAAAGAAAGACATATAATCCAAGAAACAGATCCAAGAGAAACAAAGCAGAAAACCCAGATCACAAATGACTGCTGTTGGCCCAGAGAACACTGTGGGTGACTACAGGAGGGGGCTGTGTTCTGTATGACAGAACCAGTGTCTCCAAACTTCTATCCTGGTATAAGGACCAGTAGCTTCCCAAGATTTGTCCAGGTTCCTGGCGCCAGACTGAGGCACCTCATGTTGTGGAACGAGTAACTACTGGTTGTTTCCCTGCACTGGGAGACAGCTGCTCTGGAGGGTGTGTGTGTGTGAGTGCAGGCACCATGGGAGGCTGTTGGATCTCCTCCACCTACCAGTAAGAGTCAACATGGGTGCTGGGAGCTGACCTTGGGACCTCTATGAGGACTGGAAAAACTCCTTAACACCAAGGCATCTCTTCAGCCCCATTTTTTTTTTTTTCCCAAGAAACTAATAGTGGCCTGGAGAGGCTCTGTGGTTAAGAACACTGGCTGGAGCCAAGCATGGTAGTGCACGCCTTTAATCCCAGCACTCAGGAGGCAGAGGCAAGTGGATCGATATGAGTTCGAGGCCAGCCTGTTCTACATAGTGAGTCTAGGACAGCCAAGGCTACACAGAGAAACTCTATCTTGAAAAACCAAAACTAACCAACCGAACAAACAAAGTCACATCTGACTAACTTCACACGAAGGGGATGTCTTTTGTATTTGAAGAGAATGAAAATGCTACCATCTTGAATGTGGTGCAAAATATGACTACAGAGATATCAAAACTGAAGTCAGAAACCTAAAAATGTTGGATTTTACTGTGTATAAATGTTTTTTGGGTTTTTTTGTTTTTTTGTTTTTTAAGACAGGGTTTCTCTGTGTAACCTTGGCTGTCCTGGACTTGCTTTGTAGACCAGGCTGGCCTCGAACTCAGTGATCCACCTGCCTCTGCCTCCTGAGTGCAAAGATTAAAGGCATGCGCCACGGCGCCCAGCCTGTGTATAAATTTTATCCGTGCTTCTCACTATTGTCCCCTCAAGGCACACAAAGGGTCAGCAATATTGCATTTTTCTATTTGTTTGATTTTTGTTTAGGGACAGAATCTCTCTAGGCAGCCCTGGCTGTCCTGGAACATGATATGTTGACCAGGCTGGCTTCAAAGGTAGAGATCTGCCTACCTCTGCCTCCTGGGTGCAAGGATTAAAGCCGTGTGCCACCGTGCCCAGCTTTCCTAAATAACTGGTCAAGCTGCAGCTGCGGTTCCTGCTCCTCATCTTCCCCTCTCCTCTCTGTAGGCAGGCTACATGGAACCAGGGGAAGGGAACTGAGGTGCAGAGTGACTGTAGAAACAGGCTTTTGAAGGAGGCATAAGCAGGCAGATCACGGTGAATTCGAGGCCAGCCTGGTCTATAAAGCAAGTCCAGGACAGCCAAGGCTACACAGAGAGACCCTGTCTCAAAAAACAAAACAAACAAACAAAAAACCAGACTTTTGGGCCACGTGCGCTGGCCCCCCATGTATTAATGGTGGTGCATAATGTATTAATAACCTGGGGCGTGCGTATCTGTAAGTATGCAGGAAGAGAAAGCTAAACTCATCTTCTGGAAGATTCCTAATCTGCGTTTGAAACAGAGAAGCAGCCCAGAGCCTGGAATGTAGCATCTCTGGGGAACAAGACAGAGGCTCGGAGTGGGGGCTGAGGAGCACTGCTTTTCCTCCTAGACCTATTTGCCTTTTAAAATTCTGTGCGTGGCACATGTGTGTTCTGGAAACTGTGGCATTACTTGGATAAAAATACACATTGATGAATACAGAAACATGGGAGGAGGGGCCATCCCTGAAGAGTGAACAGTGAAGACAGATCCCCAAGGATCCTGACCGCACCAATCACTTCTTCCCTGGAGGGGGAGGGGCTTCTGTTCCCAAAAACAGATCTAGGGAGAAGCAGATGCCCTAGGGAATGCAAACTGCTGCTTTGAGGAGGAGGGGGGGGGGAGGAGGGGGAAAGAGAAGGAGAGAAGGGGGAGGAGGGGGGAGGGAGTGGTATTTCTACCTGGAAAATACACAGTCGCTTGGGTGTGAGCAATGTGAGGCTCAAAGGACCTGGGCCAGTTGTGTTGTGATCTTCCCAAGGAATATGGAGGGAGCCACAGGCCCTGGCTAGGATGCTTCCACCCTGCAGAGATTACCACTGATATTTCCTGGGGCGAAGGGGGGCGGTTCTGAAAGCCCTGACCAGGTTTGGTTTTGTTTATTTAAAAAGACTTATTAAATAAATAAGTAAATAAAAAGACTTCTTTAATGTGTTCGTTGTTTCTGAGAGTGCCAGATGGAAGAGGGCAACTCACACAAGTTGCCCTCTGATCTATACCAACAGACAAACACACACACACACACACACACACACACACACACGGTTTGGGAAACTGAGTGTACACAGGATGGGAGGCTAACCCGAGGACAGCATCATCTGTGTCACTATGGGGTAGGTGTCATCCATGGCGGGATGAGACTTTCCAGTGATATGGCTGCTTTGTGGCTGTCCCACACTCTGTAAGTGACCCCTCACCTATTATGCTCTGTAAATAAACCCAAAGGAACTCATGAGTCCAACAAGTCTGGGGTGAGAAAACATTGGTCTGTGTCTCTCTAGGAAAATGTTGTACTTGAGTCACCAAGTCACAGGTCCGGGGATTGTGCCATAGGTCCTGGCAGAGAAGGAAGTTCCTAGCCAAGCTCTTGTGTTCTGGAGGAAGGGCGACCTGCACAGACGGTTTCCCTCACTCTAAAAGGTCTGTGACCCTCAGACAGGGGCCTAGGAGCAGTGGCAGGATAGATGGACGCTCATGTGGGGCCAGGTGTCCAAGGCAGATCAGAAAATATCTCCAACGAGCATCTCCCCATTCCACTGAAGCCCAGAGCAAGGCCTGCAGAATTCCTTTGCAGGGGTCCAGTGCCACAGGGCCAGTGGCCACCTGAGCTTGCTTTCCCGTGGAGGCTACGGGAAGGCTGAGAGAGAGTCTGAACGCAGTCAGTGCCCAACTGCAGGCTTAAGAACTACTTTAAATAGCCGGACATGGTGGTACACGGTTATAATCCCAGCACTTGGGAGGCAGAGGCAGGCTGATTGCTGTGAGTTCGAGCCCAGCCTGGTCTGCAAAGTGAGTCCAGGACAGCCAAGGATACACAGAGAAAACCAAAAAACCAAAAAACAAAATAAAACAACCCCCCCCCCCCAAAAGAACTACTTTCATGTCTGATTTTGCTATACATTGGTGAATTTGTTTTTTGCTTTGTTCTGTTCTTTGATTACAGCTTAGTGTGATGATGCAGATTGCTGTGAATTTTTTTGTTTTTTGTTTTGTTTTTCGAGACAGGGTTTCTCTATGTTAGCTTGGCCTTCTTGCACTTGCTTTGTAGAACAGGCTGGCCTTGAACTCATAGCGATCTGCCTGCCTCTACCTCCCTGGAGCTGGGATTAAAGGCATACACCACCACACCCAGCTCAGGATTGCTGTGAATTTATGGTCACCCTGGGATACACAGAGTTCAAAGCCAGTTTGGGATATGTAGAGAGTGCAACTTTGTTTTAAAAAAAAATAAACGGCTCAGGGTTTAGGAATACACACTGTCCTTTCAGAGCTCCAACGCAGGTGGCTCATGCGTCCTGTGACGTCAGAGCTAGAGAGCTCCAACTCCTCTGGCTCTGTGAACATCTTCATCCACCAACACACACACAACTAAAAACAACAAAAATAACTATTTTTAGCTAGGCGTGGTGGCACATGCCTTTAATCCCAGCACTTGGAAGCCAGAGGCAAAGGAATTCCCTCTGAATTCAAGGCCAGCCTGGTCTATACAACAAATTCTAGGACAGCCAGAGCTACATAATAGAGAGACCCTGTCTCAAGCTAATAAAATTAATAATAATAATAATAATAATAATAATAATAATAATAATAAAAAACAAAAATAGAAACGTAAAAGCTGGGGATGTAGTTCAGTTGGTAGAGTGCTTCCCTGGGTTCCATCCTCATCACCTCACAAGCTGGGGGGTGGGGGGGAGTCACACACCTGTAATGGAGAGGCAGGAGGGTCAGAAAGTCAAGGTCCTCCTCAGCTACATACGAAGCCACCCTGAAAACCATGAGACCCTACTTTAAAAAATGGCAGCGGAAGCTTAGAGCCCCGTGCCTTTAACTTCAGCACTCAGCATACAGAAGCAGCAGGGGTGCCGCAAGTTCAAGGTCAACCTGATCAACATATGGAGTTCCAGCCCAGATGTAGTTACAAGCTGAGGCGCTGTCTCAAAAATATGTGTGTGTGCTCTCAAGCACGCATGTGTGCATGCATGAGAAAGGAAAAAAAAAAGTGATGTTAAGGTATCAAGAAAAGTTGTTTAGAGCCGGGCGGTGGTGGCGCACACCTTTAATCCCAGCACTCGGGAGGCAGAGGCAGGCGGATCGCTGTGAGTTTGAGGCCAGCCTGGTCTACAAAGGGAGTCCAGGCTACACAGAGAAACCCTGTCTCGAAAACCAAAAAAAGAAAGAAAGGAAAAAAAAAAAAAAAGAAAAGTTGTTTAGGTATCAAAAGAAATATGTTTAGGTATCAAGTTGGCAAGGGTGGACCTGTGATAATTTGGTTGTTTATTTATCTTTTATCCCAGGCCTGAAGTTGTGAGAATAAGTCTTCATTGTTGAATGACTCGGTCCAGAACCCACGGAGGAGACACGCCTTGGAGATGACTGTGGAAGAGCTGAGATCCACCCAGAATGGCACAGAAATTAGAAAAGTAGCTGATACAGTGTGGACAAGGTGCAAAGGTTAAAACACTAAGCAGACCTTAGGGTACCAGGCTTTCTAAGGGTGACAGGGAGCAGGTGGTTTGTAGCAGGGCTGGGCTGGAGAGCCTAAAGGGAGACCTGTGGCCAAGTGTTAAGTGCCGTTCTCCCCCCCCCCCCCCCCCCCCCCCCCCCCCCCCCGTGGTGAGAGCTGCTGGGGGGCCTTCAGGGCTGATGCAGCACTGGCCCCATGCTGTGAGGCTCCTCCAGGACAGATGAATAGATAGATGAGTTGGGGGAGGGGGCTTTACTGGGGTCAGGGTCCTGGCTGCTACGACCCATCCAGAAGGCATCCAGGAGAAGCTGTGATTCCATTGGCCCCAAACCAGGGCCTTAAAGTGGGGGGTGGGCTGGGGTTAAAGTTGGAGAAAGGGACGCTCTTGCTGGATTTTATTTGGGGACTCAGCTGTTCCTTGCACAGCTGCTGTCAGAGAGTCTGTCTAGGGAGTCCCAGCTGTCCTCCTGGGTAAGGCAGGTGTTGGGGAGGGAGGTGCTTGCCTTCACACAGAAGCTCTCAGACCACCCCCTGAGCTACATACAGCTAAGGAGGAGCCCTGGGTTCGACTCCCTGGGGTCAGAGTCCCTGATCCACTGCACACAGATTGGGGCCAGGCCTTCTGCTCACTGGCAGTGTGCTCTGGAGAAGTCACTACCCCTCCTCAGCTATCACACTGGACAAGCGAGGAGCAGTGGGGCTAACAGCCTCAACCCAGAGCCAGCGAGGCCAGTGGTGTGACTCTCAGTAGGTGAAGTCTAAAAGCCAGAGACCTGGACTCCTGACATTCAGGGACCTGCCATGGAAAGGAGGCAAAGACCTGATCTTTCTTCCACCTCTGTTTCCATTTGGACTTGCTGATTGACTGGTGCAACTCAGTGGCCAGCCTGAGCTACCTGAGACCCTGCTTAAAAAAAAAAAAGAAGCCAGGTGTGGTGGCGCACGCCTTTAATCCCAGCACTCAGGAGGCAGAGGCAGGCAGATCACTTGAGTTCTAGGCTACAAAGTGAGTCCAGGACAGTCAAGGCTACACAGAGAAACCTTGTCTAAATAAATAAATAAATAAATAAATAAATAAATAAGAAAGAAAGAAAGAAAGAAAGAAAGAAAGAAAGAAAGAACACTTTCTGTTCTTTCAGAGGCCCTGAGTGCAGTTCCCAGCACCTCTGTTGAATGGCTCACAATTTTTTACAACCCAGCTTTAGCGGATCCTACATCCTTTCTGGCTCCTGCAGGTACCCATACACAAAACACACCACACACACACACACAATTCCTGTAGGTGAGTGTGGGCATGTGTGTGCTTTGCACAAGTGGAGGTCAGTGCACACACAACCTCTGGGTCATCCTCACCCCCCACCTTGTTTGAGACAGGCTCTCCTGTTTGCTGCCATCTACCTCAGGCCCCCTGATCTGCAGGCTCGGGCGTGTCTCCTCTCCCCACCCCCCATCTGGGCGTGGGAAGGCTGGCTATAAGTAGGTGTTACCTGGCTAGCTTACGTGGGTGGGTTCTGGCAATCTGAAGTCGGGGGCCTTACGCTCGCTCGTGTGACTAGCACTTTACCTGCTCAACCATCTCCCTTCCTGGTGAAGTCATATCTCCCATGGTTCATCTGTGTTGCCCTGATGACTGATGATTGTTCTTGTTTGTTTGTTTTGTTTTGTTGTTTGGTTGGCCTTTTTGTTTTTGTTTTTTGTTTTTTGTTTTTTGTTTTTTTTCCCTTCAAGAAACAGAGTTTCTCTGTATAAATGTTCTGCCCTGGCTGTCCTGGAACTCAATTTATAAATCAGGTTGGCCTTGAATTCAGAGAGCCATCTGCCTCTGCCTCCCTAGCGCTAGGATTAAAGTCTCCACTACCACATCCAGCAGGCCAGCTCTTGTGTTCTTTTTTTTTTTTTTTTTAAAGATGCCATTATTTTATCTTTTAACTTTTTTACAATGATATGTGAAAGACGTTTTCTTTTGTTTTTGTTTTTGTTTTTTGAGACAGGATTTCTCTGTGTAGCCTTGGTTGTTCTGGACTCGCTTTGTAGACTAGACTGGCCTTGAACTCATAGCAATCTGCCTGCCTCTGCCTCCCAAAGTGCTGGGATTAAAGGCCTGTGCTACCACGCCCAGCAACAAGATTTTCTTTCTTTATCTTTTTGGTTTTTGGGTTTTGTTTTTGTTTTTTAGCTTTTATTTATTATATATAGTGTTTTGCCTGCATGTATACTTGCACACCAGAAGAAGGCACCAGATCTCATTGTAGATGGTTGTGAGGCACCATGTAGTTGCAGGAAATTGAACTCAGGTCCTTTGGAAGAACAGTCAGTGCTCTTAACCTCTGAGCCATCTCTCCAGCCCATGAAAGAGATTTTATTTTATTTTTATTATTTTGGTTTTCTGAGACAGGGTTTCTCTGTGTAGCCTTGGCTGTCCTGGACTCACTTTGTAGACCAGACTGGCCTCGAACTCACATCAATCTGCTTGCCTCTGCCTTCTGAGTGTTGGGATTAAAGGCGTGCGCCACCATGCCTGGCTGAGATTTTATTTTTTATTTTCACAGCAAAACTGAGTGGAAAGTAACAGAGGTTTGCATACAGTATTCCTGGCAGGTTTCAGAGCAGCCTGGCAGCAGGTGACTCCTCGTGCTCCCTGTCTGTCACACGTAGGTAACATTTCTTTCTCTGTTGTTTGAGAATTTCATACATACATTTTACATACAATATGATTTGATTGAGCCCACCCCATTCCTTCTACTCCAAGTCCTTTTTTATCCTTCCTTCCTTTCTTCCTTCCCCTGCCCCCCTTTTCTTCTGTGTTCCCTTGAGCTACTGCCCCCCCCCCCACCCCCAGCCTGGCCTTATGAAGTCCCTCATGACCCTTGGAGTCTCAAACTGAGAGCTTCTTCTCCAGGATAGGGGGAAGGGAGAGAGAATGATTGAGTACTCACTTCTATCTTGAGGCTCTCACTCCAAGGTGATGCCTGGTACATCCACTCACATTTCCACAGCAAAGCAATCAGGCCACATCTAATTTCAAGACACTGTGCAATTTCCTCCTGGGCCTCAAAGGAGAGGCTCTGAAGGTCTCTGAGCACAGCCAATGACTCACTCCTCTGCGCAGGACGTGTCAGCGCCTTTCCTGAACCATCATTTACTGGCCTCTAGAGAGAGTAGGCCACGGCAGGTGGAGCCACCCAAGCTTGGCGAAGGAAACCACTTGTCCAACAGTGTCTCCTGGTATGGTGTTTCCTGGGATCCTTCGGGGGACCTGCTACCTGCTTGTGACTACTTCCTAAAGGAAAGGTAGGCAAACCTTTTGGAAAGGCCCAGAAAACAAGCACTTTGGGCTTTTTGAGCCATATGGACCAGGACTTGATTCTTCCGTTGTAAGGCAAAAGCAGCTGTGTGTAATATGCAAATGAACAAGGGCGGCTGTGCGCCAATAAAATTGTATTTATAGACATAGAAATTTGAATTATATAATTTTGTACCACCACACCCAGCTTCCTATGTCACAAAATATTATTATATTTTCAAACCATTTAAGAAATATAATGCCAGGGGCTGAAGAGATGGCTCAGCAGATAAGAGCACTGGCTGTTCTTCCAAAGGACCTGGGTTCAATTCCCAGCACCCACATGGCAGCTCAAAACTGTCTGTAACTCACACCCTCACGCAAACATACATGCAGGCAAGACACCAATGCACATGGGATAAAAATTTTAAAATAGTAATAATAAAGACACCAATGTACATGGAATAAAAATTTTTAAACAGTAATAATAAAAAGGAAAAAAGCAAATAAATAAACAAAATGGAAAGAGGAGGGGTGAGGAGGTGACTCAGTGGGTTAAGTGCCTGACTTGCAACCTTGAGGCTCTGAATTTGAATCCCTGGCACCCACATTAGGGCTGGGGCACAGCAGCAGCTCTCTGGAACACCAGGACCCCAGCATTGGGTCTTGTTTTGTTTTTTGTTTTTTGTTTTTGTTTTTGTTTTTGTTTTTTTGAGGCAGGGTTTCTCGAGGAAGCCTGGATGTTCTGGAACTCTGGGGCTTTGTAGACCATACTGGCCTTGAACTCACAGAGATCTGCCTGCCTCTGTCTTCACAGTGCTGAGATTAAAGATGTGTGTCACCACCACCTTGTGCCCCCAGCATCGTGGCCATAGAGACAGACCAATCCCTGGGGCTTGCTGCCCAGCCAGTCTAGCCAAATGGTAAGTCCCATTTTTTGAGATTCTGTCTCAAAAAAAAAAAAAAAAAAAAAAAATCAAGCAGACAGCAGTAATGATGCCCTTCCATTTTGGCCTCCACACATGCACCCCTACACACGAGCACATACCACACATATGTACACACATACACAAAGAGAAAAAGGAAACGCCATTTTTTATTTGTTTTTTCAAGACAGGGTCTCTCTGTGTAGCCTTGGCTGTCCTGGACTCGCTTTGTAGACCAGGCTGGCTTTGAACTCACAGCGATCCGCCTGCCTCTGCCTCCTGAGTGCTGCGATTAAAGTTCGTGCACCACCACCGCGCAGGAAAAGCAAACACAGGGCCTGAGCTGACCTGGCCTTGGGCTGTGGCTTCAGCACTTTTGCCTAACATCCACGTCCCTCCTAGTTTCAAACCCTGTATCCCCCTGTGCCTGACTCCCAGCTTCAACTCACAGCAGGCTGTTTCTCCAGGAGCAGGTCACATTCTTTCATCCCCTGGCCCTCTGCACAGGCGGTTCTACCTCTGGGACTGTGCCTTCCTTCCCACTCCACTCGTTGCGAACCGTAGCCTCTTTTGCCCTGAGTATAACCAGGTCTCCTTGTGGTGGCTCACACATTCTCCACCCACACCCTGGTCACGTTATACCCAGATTGATAGAGGCCTTTGCCTCTTTTGCAGTGCCAAGAGATCCAAGAAGGCCAGGACCTTACCCTCCTGTCATCTGACCTCAAGCTACTACGGTCTGGATGTGGGAAACTCAATCCCCAAGCCAGCTTCTTGGGTGTGATATGGGGCCTGTTGTGTTGCTACTACCGTTACGAGTGGATTCTCGTTTTAGAAATGGGTTCGCTTTCAAGCCTAGTTCAGCCCCTTTCTTTTCTTTTTCTTTTAAATTTTAAAAAATTTCTTTTGGTTTTTCAAGACAGGGTCTCTCTGTGTACCCTTGGCTGTCCTAGACTCACTTTGTAGACCAGGCTAGCCTCGAACTTATAGTGATCCGCCTGCCTCTGCCTCCCGAGTGCTGGGATTAAAGGCGTGCGCCACCACACTTGGCCTTCAGCCCCTTTCTTTCCCTCCTCTTCTCTTGTCTGCCTGTCCTTACACCAGGATGACACAGTAAGCCAATCCTGGCCAGATACAGGGCTCTTGACCGTGGACTTCCTAGCCTCAGACTTCCCAGCGTCCAGAATCAATTGTGGGGGGAAGTGAAGAGTGTGGGGGGGGGTCAGGCTTTGAGCAGTGCCAAGTGCTAAGCTCCATGTGGTCATGGCACTCAGTCAGCCACAGGCATGGCTGCTGTGTGGTCCTGTCCAGTACAAGCCACATCGTCCTTTGGGACCTCAGATTATAGCCTGCAATCCATCTCTTGCCCCTTTGAGAAAGCTCTAGGTGGGATCCTACCCAGGCTGGATTCCGACATAATATCCTTTACTTCTGTGTGTGTAAAATATATACGGCATACAGTTTGTATGTAAGGTAGGCCCTTGGCTAGTGGTGCATGTGCGTGATGATAGCTGTCAGTCAGCAGAATTGCAAGGCGAGGCCCACCTGGCTACATGGTGAGTTCAAGGCCAACCAGGGAAGCTTAGTAAGATCCTGTCTTAAAATAAAGATTTAAAACAGGAGCTGGAGGCATAGCTCAGTGGTGAAGCACTAACCCAGCAGGTGAGAAGCTTGGGTTCAACCCCCCAGTAACACAACCTCCCACATACACACAACAACAACAACAACAAAACCAAACCCAACAAAAACCGGTGGTAACCCTTCTGAAATGTATGATTCAGTGGCCGGAAGTCACTCACAGGCTGTGCAGCCCTCCTCACTCTGTCCCAGAGCTCTTCCTGTCTCACCAGGAAACCTGTGAACAACTAGCCTTATCCTACCTCTTCCCTCAGAGACCAGCAACCACCCAGCTGCGTTCTATGGGTTTTCCTATACACGGAGAATATTCCTGTGCATAAGCTTCTGAGGCTAGCATAACGACTTCAAGGCTCTCTCACATGGTGGCCTAAGTCAGTGTTAGGGCTCAACCAGGGCTTTGAGCATGCCAAGGACTCTACAGTTAGCTGCTCCTGCTTTGGTCACTCATTTAAAAAAAAAAAAAAAGCTGGCAGTGGTAGCGGCGGCAACAGATCTCTGAGTTCAAAGCCAGCCTGCTCTACAGAGTGAGTCCAGGACAGCCAAGGCTACACAAAGAAACCCTGCCTCAAAAAAACAAAACAAAACAGAAAAAGAAAAAAATGACAACAATATGTATATGCACATACACACACATATACATTAATTAATGAAATTAAATTTTTTGTTTTATTTAATCTTTTTAGATTTATTTTTATTCTAGGTCTATGGATGCTTTGGGTATGTCTATGCACCATGTAGTGCAGTGCGTTTATCACCAGCCAGCAGAGGGCACAAGATCCCTCGGAACTGGAGTGATGGCTACCACGTGGGAGCTGGGAATAGACCTCAGGTCCTTTATGAGCAGCAGGCGCTTGTAACGCCTGAGTCACCTCTCCAGCCACCTAGTCTATTTAATTTTTGTTGTACAGGATTTTGTTGTATAGCTGGGGCTGGCCTGGAACTCCTGATCTACCTAGCCCCAGTGCTTAGACTGCAGGGGAGAGCCTACCACACTTGTCTGTCTGTTCCTTCATTCCTTTTTTTTTTTTTTTACTTTTTACTTTTTATTTTTCAAATAGGGTCTCTCTGTGTAGCCTTGGCTGTCCTGGACTTGCTTTGTAGACCAGGCTGGCCTTGAGCTCACAGCGATCTGCCTGCCTCTGCCTCTCAAGTGCTGGGGTTAGAGGTGAGCGCCACAACACCCGACTCCTTCATTCTTTTTGTTTGTTTTGTTTTTCTTTTTTGGAAACGGGGTTTCTCTGTGTAGCCCTGGCTGTTCTAGAACTCACTCTGTAGACCAGGCTAGCCTCCAACTCAGAGATGTACCTACTTCTTTCTGCCTCTTGAGGGCTGGGATGAAAGGCATGTGTCACCATGCCTGGCTACGTTTTAAATGTTTGTTTGTTTTAGGAAGGGTCTTATGCATCCCAAGCTTGCCTCAAATCACCATACAGCTGAGGATGACCTTAGACTTCTGATCCCTTGCCTCTACTACCAGGTGCTGAGACTGAAGGTTTGCTCCACTATGCCTGGTCTCTGCCGTACCGTCTACAGTACCGTGCCTGGTGTCTACAGTACCGTGCCTGGTCTCTGCAGTACTATGCCTGGTCTCTGCAGTACTGTGCCTCTGGTCTCTGCAGTACTGTGCCTGGTCTGTGCAGTACTGTGCCTGGTCTCTGCAGTACTGTGCCTGGTCTCTGCAGTACTGTGCCTGGTCTCTGCAGTACTGTGCCTGGTCTCTGCAGTACTGTGCCTGGTCTCTGCAGTACTGTGCCTGGTCTCTGCAGTACTGTGCCTGGTCTCTGCAGTACTGTGCTGGTCTATGCAGTACTATGCCTGGTCTGTGCAATACTGTGCCTCGTCTGTGCAGTACTATGTCTGGTCTGTGCAGTACTATGCCTGGTCTGTGCAGTACTGTGCCTGGTCTCTGCAGGACTGTGCCTGGTCTCTGCAGTACTATGCCTGGTCTGTGCAGTACTGTGCCTGGTCTGTGCAGTACTGTGCCTGGTCTGTGCAGTACTGTGCCTGGTCTCTGCAATACTGTGCCTGGGCTGTGCAGTACTGTGCCTGGTCTCTGCAGTACTGTGATCACTGGGCAGACGTACCAAGGGAGCTACCATGGCTGCAGATCATCTCTTCTGCGGTTATTTTGTTACGATCTACCCGAGGCTAGTCTGGAACTCACTATGTAGCCCAGGCTTGCCTTGAACTCATGGTAACCCTGCTGCCCAGCTCCCTGCGCACTGATTACCTGCGTGAGCCAGCACAGCTGCCATATTCCCTTGTTCAAGCGGCCAATCTCTGATTCCTCAGGATGCCCCAGGAAGGGGTCGCTGTGACATGTCCACCCTGCCCTGCCCATGGGGTTGGCGTGTGGACACTGGGCCCTCCTTAGCCCTCCCAGCCGACTCTTACAATTTGGTTGTATCCTCTTTATCTTCATTTTGTAGAGTTGGACTCAAGTTGAGGAAAATAAGTTGACTCTATCCCCCTATCCACTGCCCCTAAAGATTCTTCCTGTCCACTCCCTCTGCCCCGCCCCCACTCTTTTTTTTTTTTTTTTTAAAGACAGGGTCTCTTTCAGCCTAGCTTGACCTTTAACCAAGTGCTAGGACCTTACCTGGTTCTCCTCCAGGGATTTCTAAGATTTCCTCAGCTCTCCTTGGGACAGGCTCCGCCTCTCCGTCCTCAGAGAAGCCAAAAGTCCAGGAGGCTGCCAGAGTCCTGTGCCCTGGCTCTGCTAATGAGGGTGTTAGGTAGGAGCAGAAGGCCTGTGGCCTCTCCCCTCACATCCAGAGCCCCACACTGGCTGGGGGCTACCGTCAGCCAGGCCTGGGAGAGAAGGCACATGCTAAGGGCTGAGGGGGACTCCTGGGGAGGTGGCAAGGCTTTACCTTCCCTGTTACCACCCCAAGAACTTCAAGAGGTGCATCTTGCAGAGAGGACCCCAGATGCGCTATGCTCTGGTTCACCATACACCTGGGAGTAAGAAAGACCGGCTGGCCAACAGACCAGCTCCATGGGGGGTGGGGTCTAGTGAGGGACAGATAACAAAACAGAGCCAAGAGGCACATAACTGGAACAGAGATAAGGCTGAGGGTGGGGGTGGGGGAGAGCTGGGCCACGGGGAAGGGTCCAGGAGGAAGCGAAGCAGAAGTTCAAAGAGAAGGTACAAGCAGCCAGGGAAGAGCCGGGTAAGGTGTTCTAGGCGGAGGGCTAGCACGTGCTGGACGGCAGGGCAGCCACAGAGGCGGAAGGAGCCAGCTGCTGGGGGCCCGGGATTTTATCTCCACTGCTGCAGGAAGCAGGGAAGGAAAGGATCCTGTCTTCCTGTCTTCTTTCTTTTTGGAGACTGGGTCCCACACAGCCCAGGTTGATCTTGAAGAATTTTATTTTTGTTTGTGAGACAGGCTTAGGGAAGAGGGAGGGAGGGAGGGAAGGGAGAAAGGTGTGTGTGTGTGGTGTGGGTGTGTGTGTGATTTGTATGGGGGTCAGATGACAATTTTGTGGGGTTGGTTCTCTCTGTCCACTTTTACATGGGTTTTGGGGGATCAAGCTAGTTTGCCAGGACCTTGGTCTTCTTGCCTTTCTAGTGCTGGGATTACAGGTATGTGACGCTGAGTCACAGAATCGAGAAACTTATGTCCGCTAAGCAAGTGTTCCACCATCTGAACCCCCGATCTCCATTTCACAGGTCTTTTCTGACTATCCTATGAAGAAGAGATGGCTCTTAGGGAGGGTGCCCTGGCAACCCCACCCCCCCCCCCCCCTTTTTTTTTTTTTTTTTTTTTTTTTTTTGGTTTTTTGAGACAGGGTCTCTGTGTTAGCCTTGGCTGTCCTGGACTTGCTTTGTAGACCAGGCTGGCCTTGAACTCACAGCGATCTGTCTGCCTCTGCCTCCCGAGTGCTGGGATTAAAGGCGTGTGTGCCACCATGCCAGGCTTCTTTTGTCACTCCTAAAAGCAGGCACTTGAAAGCAAGGGGCAAAGGGAGGCTAGTGTGCCTGGGCCTGGACACGGCTGCAGTCTCCAGGGATGCGTGCAGAGCTTCATTATATCCCAGCCCACAGATTGCAAGCTCTCCACCTCACCTGTGTCTAAGGCGCTAACCAGTTTGTCTTTTTTCTAATCCAGCAAACTCGAGGAGGGGAGGGAAGTTATCACTCTTCTGACAAGGGGTAGGTCCTTAGACAGGAAACCACAAATTGGAAGGCAGTTTCTAGATGGAAAAGGAACAGCCTATCTGATGACCTGAGAGCTAGGCAGCATCTCCCAGCTCTGGCCAAGCTCCTATGAGGACAAAGCTAGGTTTAGCATCTGTTTCCCTGGCAGTAAATGTATACTCTATGGGGCTGGAGAGATGGCTTAGTGGTTAAGAGCACTGACTGACTGCTCTTTCAGAGGATCCTGGTTCAATTCCCAGCACCACATGGCAGCTCACAACCATCTGTTAACTCCAAGATCTGACACCCTCACACAGATATACTTGGACATAAAACATCAATGCACACAATAATAAAAATAAATACATACATTAAAAGTAATGTATACTCTCCTCTGTGTCCTGTTCCAGCCTGTCTCCTGAACAAATCAGCAGGGGTGAGTTAATGAGCTCTTGCTGTGTGCTGAGCCCAGGGAACTTAGTTTCAGGGCAAGGGCGGACCACTTACCCGGGCAGGATGTCACAGCCACAGCCGTGGCCATTCTAGAAGGGAGATGCCGAGAGCTGAAGAAGTCGGCAGCAGAAAGGGCTCACTGGCCTTAGAAGGCAGCTTGTGAGCTGAGCCATGAGACCTACCATCCGAAAATGTGAACTCAGAGAGGAACCCCACACAACCCCTCCTTTCCTGTGGGGACCACTCTGAGGCTTAGCTCGGGACTCTCTCCTTCTTGGTTCTGGGACCCTTCCAAGGAGTCTAAAGGCCCCAGAGGCATGTATTCCAAGACCAGTTCTCTTCTTTTTAAAATATTTAAATATTTTATTTAACTTTAATTTATGTGCATTGGCATGAGGGTGTCAGATCTTGGAGTTAAATACAGTCATGAGCTGCCATGTGGGTGCTGGGAATTGAACCCTGGTCCTTTGGAAGAACAGGCAGCACTCTTAACCACTGAGCCATCCCTCCAAGCCCCAGGACCAGTTTTCTTAGAAGGCTTCTTAGAGACAGTCAGAAAGTTCTGGAGCTAGATGTGGTGGCAATCTCCTGAATAATCCAGGAGGTTGAGGCAGTAGTAGGTCAAGAGTTTGAGGCCAGTTTGGGCTCTACAATGAGGTCCTATCTCAAACCACCAACAACAGAAGAGCTGCCTGGGGGTGGGAGGGCAGGGAAGGACATGAGCTCATCACTTCCTCTGAAACCTTCTGCGGACAGCCCCCCTCCCCCCTCCCGCCACTGTTCACTGACTAGTCATCTTCAGACCTCAGCTTGTGAGGATGGAAAGGGGATGGGAGTGGGGGTCCGGCTGAAGAGGAACCTGTGGGACAAAAAAAGCAAAGTGTGGGATCAATGGAAATCAGATCTGTGAAAACTCCAAGCCTGTATGTGAACTTCTACCTGCATTGTTTAGTCACGGGTTTCGTGTGTGTGTGTGTGTGTGTGTGTGTGTGTGTGTGTGTGTGTGTGTGTGTGCGCGCACGTGCGTGCACATGTGCACATGTAGGTCAGAGGGCAATTTCCCAGGTTTTCTTTTCTTTTTTCTTTTCTTTTCTTTTCTTTTCTTTTCTGAGATAGGTTTCTATGTGTAATCCTGGCGAGACAGAGTTCCTCTGTGTAGCCTTGGCTGTCCTGGACTCCAATTTGTAGACCAGGCTAGTCTCGAATTCACAGTGATCCACTTGCCTCTGCCTCCCGAGTGCTGGGATTAAAGGCGTGCACCACCACACCTGGCTTTTTTCTTTCTTTTTTACCCCTGGAGACAGGATTTCTCTGTATAAAGCTGGCTGTGCTCAAACTTAAGAGGTCCACCTGCCTCTGCTTCCTGAGTGCTAGGGTCAAAGGCATAAATCACCACACCTGGTGGCCTTGAAATTCTCCCGTGTGGTAAGGTTACAGGTATGTGCTGTCACATCTGTTTTTAGTGCTGGGAATCAAACCCAGGGCCTTGGGCATGATGGGCAAGCTTCTTCCAAATGAGCTAGGTCTCCAGCTTTATTTCTGTTTCTTTTCTTTAAATTTTATCAGTATGGGTATTTTGTCCGCATTTGTCTGTGCACCGTTTACAGGCCTTGTGCCCATGGAGACCAGAGGAGGGCACCAGATCTCCTGGAAGTAGAGTTACAGGTGGTTGTGAGTCGTTACCATGTGGGTGCTGGGAACTGAACCTGGGTTCTCTGCAAGAGCAGCAAATGTGCTTAGTAGCTGATCTATGTCTCTAGGCCCTGTTTTGTTTCTTTTTTTTGGGGGGGGGAGGGGGGTGGTTTGAGACAGGCTTTCTCTATGTTTTTTGAGACAGGCTTTCTCTGTGTAGCCTTGGCTATCCTGGACTAAGACTTTTGTAGACCAGGCTGCCTTAAACTCACAGTGATCTGCCTCTGCCTCCCAAGTGCTGGGATTATAGGTGTGTGCCACCATGCCTGGCTCAGGCCCTGTTTATTTTTATTTATTTATTTATTTTTGAGACAGGGTTTCTCTGTGTAATAGCCCTGCTGTCCTGGACTCACTTTGTAGAATAGGCTGGCCCTGAACTCACAGAGATTCTCTTGCCTCTGCCTTTCTGAGTACTGAGATTAAAGGCATAGGCCCTGTTTCTTTTCTTTTTTAAATTATTTTATTTTATTTGTTTGTTTGTTTGTTTGTTTGTTTGTTTTGTGTTTTGTTTTTTTGGTTTTTTGGTTTTTCGAGACAGTGTCTCTCTGTATAGCCTTGGCTGGGCCACCACGCCCAGCTAAGCAGATGGCTCTTAACCTCTGAGCCATCTCTCCAGCCCTGTTTGTTTGTTTGGTTGGTTGGTTTTTTGAGACAGGGTCTCTCTGTGTAGCCTTGGCTGTCCTGGACTCACTTTGCAGACCAGGCTGGCCTTGAACTCACAGCGATCCGCCTGCCTCTGCCTCCCGAGTCCTGGGATTAAAGGCGTGCGCCACCACACCTGGCTGAGAAACCCTGTCTTAAAACAAACAAACAAACAAACAAACATCAACAACAAAACAAAACAAAAAAAGCAAAAACCAACCAAAAAGGGCTCTTGATTTCAATGGTAAAATCAGAGCTCAATACACAGAAATACTTATTATGATTCGGTTCAGGGGCGGTTAGTCCTTCTGCTTGCGTGCTTCAGTCATTTGTATCGGTCAGGACTCCGAGTTATAACAGAACTCCAAATCAGTCATTTTCAAGGCCAGACTTTCAGGCCTACAATATAGGATGGAGCAGATAATAGGGAGAGTTCAGATTCCTTCTGCCTAAGGTCACCCTTCATTTTGAGTGGAAGAATGCGGAAAGGTTCCCTAGAGAAGGAACCAAACTAGGGTGAAGGAGTCAGGTGTATCGCGCTAGCTGAGAACCCTCGCATCCCAGCATGCCTCATTCAGCGAGGCCTGCCCTAGAGGCTCTGGGCTTCTCCTCTTAGCTTCTGACCTCAGAAAAGGAAGATGCCTTCTAAGAAAAATTCTAGACAGAGTGTTGGCTCTCCTGGCTGTGTCATGTGCCTGTGCCTGAGCCAATCGTTTATGGACAGGGCCTGGAACATTTTAATGTCAACCAGTTCTGAGTCACCTGCAGGTCAGGAGCCAACCAACTGGAAGAGGTGCTGAGATGGGGAGAGGTTGGCCCTTGAAGGATGCTAGACAGATGGTAAGATCTTCCCCACGGAACCAATATCTTGGTTGAGTTCCCCTTGTTCCAGAGGATCCCCTTTCCCCCGGGAATTGGCTCCAGCTCTGTGTCCCCACAGTAGTTTGTATTCTATATCACCCCTCTCTTACCATGTAATGAGCACCTGCTTTAGGCACAGCGAGGGCAGGAGCTGCAGCAATTACAGGTTAGAAGGGAGGGGTGGGGCTGCAAAGGAGACTGAGGGAGTGGTCTGTGAGGTATTACAAGGGCAAATGGGGACATTCAGAAAGACCATGGGGTTTCTGGGAGGAGTGGTCAGCTCGGGTGCTTCTGGAAGGCTCAGTGCTTGGCCATTGGACTGGACATCAGGGAGGAAGGGGTAGAGACGGGGTCCTTTGGGTGGGGTGAGGAAAGGTCATGACAGGAGGGAAAGAAGAGGCAGGTGTAGACTAGCCTGAGGAGGTGTGGGCCAGGAGAGGAGAGAAAGTGGTGGCACACTCATTTAGTCCCAGCACTTGGGAGGCAGAGGCAGGTGGATCGCTGTGAGTTTGAGGCCAGCCTGGTTTACAAAGCGAGTCCAAGACAGCCAAGGCTACAGAGAGAAACACTGTCTCTAAAAACCAAACCAACCAACCAACCAACCAACCAAACCATCAAACAAACAAGCAAACAAAAAATGGAGCTAAGGCTTGCAGGGCGGGAGGGGCCTAGGAAGCTGGTCTCTGTTTTGAAAATACTGGTCCAACATCAGGCTGTGGCGGGGCTGAATGCATGGAGGCAGCGCAGGGGTGGGAGAGTCCGAGGAGGGAGTGTGCAAGACTGAGGCATCTGTCAGTATGGGGACTCAAGGAACGCTCCTGCCTGCCTGAGGGCTTCAGCCTTTCTCAAGGTAGGAGGTGACTACTGGCCTAGGAGCTGGCGAACAACAGCAGCTGTGGAGCTTTGGAGAGAGGCTGTGGGGCTGAAGCTGTGGTGGACACTGACTCAGTAGGGCTGCTACTGTAGGGAGTATCGCTTTCAATATGTGCATACACACTCCCCATCCAAGACTTACATGTGGACTCCACCCCAACAATGAGAAAAGAGGGTTCCCTTCATTCAGACCCAGGGCTCCTTATGGGGGGTGACAACGGTGCAGACGACATAAGGCTGAAGGGGATGAGGTGTATAAAGTATCCACAAGGAAGCCAGTCACAGTCACAGTGACTCATGCCTTTACTGCCAGCACTTAGGAGGCAGAGGACAGCTTGGTAAATTTATATAGTGAGCTCCCAGCCAGCCAAGGATAATCCTGAGACCCTGTCAAAGAAAAACAAAAAACAGAAAAACAAGACAAAAAAATGCACCAGTGCTCTTTTTTTTATGAATGAGGAAGCTGTCGGCTTGCAGGCCAATTGGTATCCACGTGACTCTGTGGTCAAACTAGAGCAGTATCTAACAGTTTTGTCTTGGGGAGGGGCATAACTGTTGAAAACAAACAAACAAACAAACAAAGAAAGCTAGGTTTGGTGGCTTTTGTTGTACCACTCACTTGGCGGTGGCGGAAGCAGAAAGCTTGCTGTATATTGAGGCTAGCCGTAGCTACAGTATGAGACCTTGTTTCAGAAATCAACCATGGGGCTCAAGAGGTGACACAGTGGTTAGGACTGTAAAGCGCTCTTGCAGGTGACCTGAGTTTAGGTCTGAGAACCTAGGTGGGGACTTTACAGGCTCCAGAGACCCAACACCTCTTCTGAGCTCCGTAGGCACCTGCCAGTACATGACTTTCTCCCTTTCCCTCTCCCTGTCTCTCTCTCACACAAACACACAAAATTAACATATTTTAAAAACCTCTATAAATTTGCTTGGTGTGGTGGCAGAGGTAGGTTTATCTTTTGATATGGAGGCCAGTCTGGTCTACAGAGTGAGTCCAGGATAGCCAAGGCTACACAGAGAAACCCTGTCTCAAAAAAACAAAAGAAACCTTGTCTCAAAAAACAAAAATAAAACAACAACAACAACACCCAAACCAAACCACACAAAAAACCCCCAAGCTCGGTGAGGTGGCACATGCCTGTAATCCCAGCACTCAGGGAAGCAGAGGCAGCCAGATCTGTGAATTTGAGACCAGCCTGGTCTACAAAGTCAGTCTAGGACAGCCAAGGCTACACAGAGAAACCCTGTTTCAAAAAAACAAAATACTGAAGAGATGGCTCAGAGGTTAAGAGCATTGCTCTTGCAAAGGTCCTGAGTTCAATTCCCAGCAACCACATGGTGGCTCACAACCATCTATAATGAGATCTGGTGCCCTCTTCAGGTGTGCAGGTGTACATACAGGCAGAACACTGTAAACATAATAGATAAATATTAAAAAATAATAATACACTCCCCCCCCAAAACAAGTCCCAAACCAAACCAAACGGGAGGGGGGAAGACAGTGGTGTACGAGAGTTAGGGAGTGGTGACAGACGCCTTTGACAGACAGACAGACAGGTACTTGGGAGGCTGAGGCAGTCGGGTCTCTGTGAGTTCAAGGCCAGCCTGTTTTATAACTCGAGTTGAGGACAGCCAGGTCTGTTACACAGAGAAACCCTGTCTCGAAAAACCCAAAACAACACACTCCTCCCCCCAAACAAACAAAAATACTATCACACTATATATTAAGCCAGGCATGGCAACACATACACACCTGTAATTCCAGACTTGGGAGGTGGGTACAGAGAAATCATCTTTCGCTACATAGGGAGTTCAAGACCTGAGTAAAGGAGGACCTGTCTCGATAACAAAACCCAACTACCCAAAAAACCCACTTGGAAGATTCACCAAGTTACAATGTAGCAAGATTTTAGGGCTGACTGGCAGGGTGGGTAGGCAGTAGGAGAGTCCACACAAAGCCATGAAATCTCTGCCTTCTTCTTCCCAAGCCCATGCTCCATTTCGGAGGGGGGGGGGGTGACGGGGGGCTGCTCCCAGATGAGGGCCTAGCCTAGGGTGAGGTAGGCAGGGGGCCCTGGGTGCACCCAGCAGATGAGAGCCTTGGTATCCTGGCTTGCCTTACCCAGACAGTCCTGCCCTAGAGGTGGGCTCCCTTTTCTTAGGGCATGATCCCGGAAAGAGGAGGCATTTTCTAGGAAGTGGCCTCAAGCTTGGAAGTCTAATGGGCAGGGAAGGTGACCCTCGTGTTGTCATTCCATCTGTCCTACTAAGGAACTCAAGTCATCTTTGTGCCCTGTAGGCTAACCTCAGTCTGCGGTACGAAGGTAGGTCAGGAGCAGGGCAGAGTGCCCCAGCCTCATCTGCATACGTCATGGCTTCATGCAGGTCTCTGTCCCAGAAGGTCACCCCTGGTCCCCACATCTGATTTTGCAGTCTATTCCCTGACCAGGGCAGCTGAGCCTGGGTATCCTGGGGCTCATGCTTGCAGACGAGGGGTGTCTTTCAGAGGGGAGTCCAAGAGGAAGACCAGGAACTTGGTGGGGGCACGGATCTGCTACCGGGAGCCTCTGGGCCCTGTTCTTAAAGGCCACTTAGAAGTGAACGTGGTCACTTCAGCGAAGTTTAAAATGATGATTCGCGGGGTAGAAAACGTGGAAGAGAAAACCCTGCTTATTTATTCGGGCTTTAAAGCCATAAAACTCTCGTTTTCTCTCTATAGCTATTTATATCCTGAGCGGGTGTAAAAACTGTCCCCATATGAAGCACAGGTCTGAAGTAACTTAAACGAAAACAGCAATCTCCTGCTTTTATTTTTTATTTATTTTAAAGCAAACGGTTTCATGTACAGTCCCCAGGTCTGGCTGCCGGCAGAGGGGGGTTGGGGGGGTTGGGGAATGGGGGTGGGGCAGCCCATCCAGCCCCACTGGCAGCTGTCAGGCAGTGACGGGCCCCTCGTTTGATCACTCTAGGGACAAGGACGCCCCGGGCTGGGTGTCACCGACTCCTACGCGTCCAGGCCCTCCGTCTTGCCGAGTGGGGGAAGGGCCCGGGTCTCGGGAAGTGACCCTCCACCAGCACCGAGCTGGGGATCCAAGCCCCTTCCTCCGCCCCCCCCCCCTGTCCGCTGTGGGGCCCCGAGTCGGTCTAAGTCCCTTCCGGCGCCCCGGAGCTGCTCAGCGTCTCCCCTCACCCCGATTGCTTTGAGGCCCTCCCCGGTCGAACCTCTCCGCTCCTCCCGCGGCCCCTCAGGCAACGCGGGGATCCAGTGGCCCCCAACCCAATTAGCGGGGAGCGCCATCGACTCCTAGCACAGCCGCTTTCCTTCCCTCGGGGAACACTGCCACCTGAGAGCCTCGTCCCCAGGTTCCCTTGCTCTAGTACACCCCAATCCCCCCGGGCGACGCGGGGGCGCAATTAGTTTCTTCCAATTAGTTTCCCCTCTTTGTATAGAACCCATTCAAACTGTGCGCGTACTCCTCCGCGCGAGGGGGAAAGTAGTCCCGACCTTGCCCGCGATTTCTGTTCTCGTGTCGGGCACATTCACTTTGGGAAGCCGATGGGACGCTCGGCGGGATCCCTGGGGGAGGTGGCGCGGGGCCCGCGGGGTGCGCGCGGAGGCAGCGGGGCGCTGGGGAAGGGGGAGGGGGCTCGCAGGGCGGCTAACTCCTCGCCGTTGCCTCGAGAGATGGATCATGGGGCGTAAAGCGATCGCAAACCTCAAACCACGTACAGTGGGCGATACGCGTCAACCCAACCTGGCCAACGGAAGCGCGGAGCCTCACCCCCCCCTCCCCGTGGTCCCGCCCCCGAGGCCTGACGGACGCGCACGAGGACCTACCGTCGTGCCGCTTGCCGCCCGGATCCCGTGAGGGCCAATGGGAGTGCACGGAGGCGGAGCCTCCGAACGACGGTTAGGCTGCGCGCGGCCCTCCTCCGCCCAGGCCCCGCCCATCCCCCCGCCCGCGGCTCCCGGAGTAGTTAGAGCCAGCGAAGTGCGGGCGGCGATGAGAGCTAAAGTTGCGCTCCGTTCGGCTTCGGGGGCTTGAGGCGGCTCGTCGCTCCGCCCGTCTGGGCCTCCTGTAGCCCCAACTCGCGCCAGCGGATCCCGCGCGCCCGCCCGGCTCGGCGCCCACCTGCGCCCCCTGCCCGCGGCCCGCCGCCCGCGCCTCACGAGCCGGGGTCCCCGTCACTTTGGCCCGGCCCCGGGCCCCGCCGATGCCGGCCATGGTGGAGAAGGGTCCCGAGGTCTCCGGGAAGCGGCGAGGGAGGAACACGGCAGCTGCCGCCGCCTCGGCCGCCGCCTCAGCCGCCGCCTCGGCCGGCACCGCCTCCGCCTCGGCCGCCGCCGCCTCCGCCGCCGCCTCGGCCGCCGCCGCCCCCAATAATGGCCAGAATAAAAGTTTGGCGGCGGCGGCTCCCAACGGGACCAGCGGCAGCAACTCCTGGGAGGAAGGCAGCTCGGGCTCGTCCAGCGACGAGGAGCACGGTAGGTGGCAGCCGCCCCCGCGCCCGGCCCGCGCCCGCGCCCGCGCTGACCGCCGTGCTCTGCTTCCCCGCAGGTGGCGGTGGCATGCGGGTGGGACCCCAGTACCAGGCGGCCGTGCCCGACTTCGACCCTGGTGAGTAGCGATCGGCGGGAGCCCGGCGACAACTTTGTTTTTGTGCGTGTTGGCCTACGGTCCGCGGGGGCACGCGGGGCGCGAGGGCAGGCTGCGCGGCACGCTCGCACACCGGTGTGCTGCAGATCCGGGTGCGGGGAGGCCGCGGGCCCGGGTGGGGACAGCACTCTGCTCGCTGCGTCCCGGGCTCTGAGGAGGCCACACCTGGCCGGGGTGGAGTGGGGTGTCCCTGCCTCCAGACGAGGTGCACCGGACCCAGGACGGGATCCCGGGTGGCAGTGCTGGAGAGTTGACGTCCTGGGGCGCTCGGACTCAGGGCTTCGCAGAGACTTCTTACTCGGAACCTTCTCCTAGCGTTACCCTGCCAACTCTGCGCTCTCGATGCCTCTTGACTCTGGTCGCATCCCATCCCGTCCCGTCCCGTCCCTTCCTGTCCCTTCCGAGGGCCAGTGGAATAACGATTTTCCCGTCGGTCCACCCCAATCAGGTAATAAAAGAAGTCTGCTTTCCAGAGAGCATCTGCCTAGATAAGAGAGCCCTGCTTGTGGCTGTTATTTTAGGATCTGTTTGTAAATGTGTGTGTTTCCTTTATTTCTCTTTCTTTTGGGGGGATGGGGTGGGGAGGAAGAGGTTGTGAAAGAATAGAACCATCAAAAGGCTTAGCTAACCGACCGTTTCCATCGGCTAGAAAGCCCTGTCTGCAGGAAGGGTCATTCTACTTCCTTTGCTGCTGATGTGCGTGGAAGCAAATTTAAAGTGGTAGGGGGGAAAAATCCTATCAGACAAAGGAATTCGCCAGATTTAATGCCTATGATTCTGTCCTATCTCTGTATGAGACTATCTTTAAAGGTGGTTGTTACAGGAAATGTTTGAAAGGACGTGGGTTTTGTTTCAGAAATAAAATTCAAAAGACAGTCTTGAACAGCTAGAGTGAACCGTCCCGGTTGGAGCTCTTTAGAACAGGAGATTTTTCTAAGTAGGTTATACCACTAGTTTGAAAAGATAAATGCTTTTCCTTGGAAACAAGACTGCAGAAAATTGCACGGATCTGGTCCTTGGAAAAGGAGATTGCTTTTAAGTTGTTATTAAGGTACTGAACTCTGTGTTTAGGTAAAAGTGAAAATACAGAAGAGAGGGATTCCGGGTGAGCGTTTGGACACCCTGAGAATAAATGACTTGCAAATTTGTGGCTCCAATCCGTCATATTTATGTAGTCTAACTCCTCTCTCCCCGATTTGTTTTTTTGTAAATTCATTTTAGTGTTTTGGATAGTTTCTCCCTTCCTCACATCTTTTTCTGGGAGTCTTCTCATTTGTGCGTGACAGGATAGGGCCAGTTTTTTTTTTTTTTTTTTTTTTTTCTTTCTTTTTTTTTTTTTTTTTTCTTTTCTGTGCAGAACTCCGTTCCTGCATTGGCCACCAGGGGAAGCATACTGTTTTTTGGTTACAGTTGACCCTATCCACATTTTGTAGGTCAAGTCTATCTGCAGTAATACATAGAACAGTAAGCTTGCCACAAAGCTTCTCTCATGAATTAGACTTAAAAACTGATTTGGGCAGACAGACCTTCCAGAAACTTGTTTTTGTTGTTGTTGTTGTTACATATTTTGAAAGTTTATCTAAATGTTTGATGGGACTGAGGGAAAGGGTGTGTTCACTGTCACAGGATTAGATCGCTTGTGTTTGATGGGACTGAGGGAAAGGATGTGTTCACAGGATTCAGATCGCTTGATCTCTGCATTGTCATTAAGGTGCCTGGTGCTTTTAGACTTAGATTGTTCTTTGAAACATTAAATGTAATAGGTTAATTTTTGAACTCTTGGGACATTTTTGTTTTTGTAAAACAGTCTGTCTATAATCTAGGCTGTCTTGAAGTGTGCTGTGTGGCCTACATTGGACTCAAATTTGCTGCTATCGTACCTCAGTATCTTTGAATTATTTTGGTTATTGATATTTTTTAGATCTTGTACATACTGTGTATCTTTTTTTGTTTTTTTTTTTTTCCCCCCGAGACAGGGTTTCTCTGTGTAGCCTTGGCTGTCCTGGACTCACTTTGTAGTCCAGGCTGGCCTCGAACTCATGGAGATCCACCTGCTTCTGCCTCCCAAGTGCTGGGATTAAAGGCATGCGCCACCACCGCCCGGCTCATACTGTGTATCTTAAGGTGTCCTCCTACATGCTAGACAAGTGCTCTGCCGCTAGCTGCATCCTTCGCTTGTCTTTGGCCTCTGATGGGATACATGTTTGCTAGAGTTCTGACACTGCAGAGTAAAGCAGTGGAAGCTTCACAGGCAGCATTATTGCAACTTACTGCTCACATTTACATTTCCAAACTTCCTATTTGTGTTTGTTTTAGTTTGGAAAGGAATTTAACTGTTATGAAATAGTTTAAAACCCAATTAATTTTTTTATTTTTGTTTTTTTTCGAGACAGGGTTTCTCTGTGTAGCCTTGACTGCCCTAGACTCATTTTTAAGACCAGGCTGGCTAGCCTTGAACTCACAGCATCCACCTGCCTCTGCCTCTCGAGTGCTGGGATTAAAGGTGCACGCGCCACCACACCCGGCTTGACACTTGTGTTTTAGAACATAATGGTGCAGCATCTTCGTTTCAGAGCAGAGAGATAGAATCTCTCTGTATAGCTGCTCTGGACTCACTCTATAGACCAGGCTAGCTTGAAAACTCAGAAATCTGCCTGCCTTCCTCTGCCTTCCCACTGCTCCCTGCTCCTTTAAATGAGTGTGGTTGTTTGGCTTGCTCATCTGTCTGTGCCTTCTGAGGGCAGAAGAGGCAACCAGATGCACTGGAATTGGAGTTACATAGATGATTGTTAGTACCATATAGGTGCCGAGAATCTTACCTAGGTTCTCAGAAAGAGCAGCAGTACTTTTAATTTCTGAGTCATCTCCAGCACCACAAAGCAGGGTCTTTATGTGTGTATAATAATTTAGCAATATCAGGCATGGCAGCATCCACCTGCAGTCCCAGCACCTGGAAGGCTGAGGCAGACCCTGTCCTAAAAGCAAACCAGGGCTGAGGAGATGCTCTGGGCATGAGCACTTGCTGTGAGAGCAGAGGACTTGAGTTCAAATCCCTAGCACTTATATGAGAAAAGTGTGTCTAACTTTAAGTCAAGGGTGGTGTTACTGCATTTTCTTCCTGCTGAGTGTGTTCTTTTCTTCTGGTGCTAGGGACTGTACCCAGAGTCTTGGCATGCCAATTACACATTGCTGTCCAGCTGTATTTATTTTCGTGAGGCAAGGTTTCACTGTGTAGCCCTGACTGGCTATGTAGATTGGGCTAGCCTCAGGTTCACAGATCTGCTTCTGCATCTGAGCACTGGAATTAAAGGTGTTCATTGACACGTTCAGTTCTGCTCCGATCTCAACTCCTTCCTAAGTTTTGAAAGCATTCTCCCCCATTACCAAAATTTGAGCAAGCAGAAAGCTCTTTTCCACTGTTTTTTCAGACCTGGTCTCCTTGTATAGCTCTGGCTGGCTGAAAACTTGCGGTGGTCTTCCTGCTCCAGCTCCCTGGGTGCTGGGCCACCTGCTTGAGCCACCACATTTTGCCTAAAGTTTTACAAACAAACCGAACCAAAACACTAAGTAGTAAGAGGTGTGGATGGGCATTCACTGTTTTTCTTTTTTCTTTTTTCTGAAACAGAGTCTCATTAGTGAAGACTGGCCTCACACTCAGACTAGTCCTGCCTCAGCCTGCTGTGTACTGGCATGAGCCATCAAGCCTAGCTTGGTGACAATTTTTTTCAAGTCTGTTTTATTTATTTATTATTTATTTTGCTTTTTAAGACAGGGTTTCTCTGTGTAGCCCTGGCTTTCCTGGACTTTCTTTGTAGACCAGGCTGGGCTCGAACTCACAGCAATCCACCTGCCTCTGTTTTCCTGAGTGCTGGGATTAAAGGCGTGCACACCACGCTCTGCCTATTTTACTTATATGTAGACCCCACCTTGACCTAATTTCTAGAGTGGTTGCAAATAAGAGTGCCTTATCTTGTCCAAGGAGGATTTAGTTCCGTCATCTGTCATAAATAGCAGACAAGGTGGGTAGAACACCATAGCTCTGCCTGGTCCCTATGTTTGACATAGGCTCGGTTGAGGGTGAGATGATCATCTCTGCTTATGAGAGTCCTGACCCTTTAAAGGTGAAAATAAAATTTAGAATGCAGCTTCTCCCTTTAAGGTAGTCTTTGCTGCCACATGTGGTATCCAGGCTGTCTTGCCATACTTGCTGCTGGGCTCCGCTGAGCTGTCGTGAGTTTCTCTTACACGTAGTGTTAAAGGAGGGGTGAGGAGAGAGCACTTTAGTTGATCATTCTTTTCTACGTTAGCAAAGACCTCTCATTTTGATATTAATAGTGCTTTTCTCTAAAATAATCTGAATGTTTCTTCCCTCTTGCTGGTAAACACTAAGGACGGACCATGGCTTTAAAAGAAATTATTTTTCCTTTTTTCTTTTTTAATTTTTGAGACAAGGTTTCTCTGTGTTAGTCTTGGCTGTCCTGGACTCACTTTGTAGACTAGGCTGACCTCGAACTAACAATGATCCGCCAGCCTCTGTTTCCTGAGTGCTGGGATTAAAGGCGTGCACCACCATGCCCAGCTTTTTTTCTTTTTTAAAGTGTATATGTGCCACAGAGCAGTTAGAGGACCACTTTCAGGAGTTGTTTCTTTCCATCATGTGAGTTCCAGGGATAAAACTCAGGTCCTTAGGCTCAGTGACAAGTTCACTAAGGCGTTTCGATGGTCCTTTTCTTGAACTTGTAATAGCCCTGGGGTTTTGTGTGGTTCTCGGGACTGAACCCTGGCTTAATGCATGCTAGGCAAGCACTCACCAACTGAGCTGTACCCTCAGACCCTGCCCTGCACATGTCTGTGGTATTTGTGTGATGCTCTTTGTACCTGTTAGCCAGGGGAGCACAGTGATAGGATGCTATGTTGGCTTCAGTTGTTTTCCTAGACTTGTGTTAGTTTTATTATCAAAGTTCAGACATGCTAAAACTATGCCTTTCACAGAATAGGAAGAAAAATTGGGAGGGACAGATGGGGGACTCAAACCTCAGATGCTATCTATGTAAGTGCTCTGCCACTGAGTCCAACCCTCCTACTCCACTATAAGACATTTGTTACTATTTTTGAGGTGGTCTTTAACTGTAGCCTCAGCCAGCCTTGAACTTGTCATCCTCCTCTTACATCTGCCTCCAGAGTTCATGGTTAGCATTAACTTTACTATGTCAGATGACTTGTAAAGGTGTTATGTCTCCTACAGAGACGCAGTTATATAAAGCTCTGTGTTCCAGCTGCTTTTCACTGACTCTCAGAGGGAGGGGGCATTTCTGAGAATTGAACTTATGGCCAGGCAGGCAGTCTATTGTTATTTCCACAGCCCACTTCCCCTGTTATTTAAAAAAAAATCCATCCTTCCTTCCTTCCATCCATCCATCCATCCATCCATCCATCCAGTGTATATTTGAAGGTCAGAGGATAACCTTCAGGAATTGATTTTCTCTATCATGTGGGTCCCAAGGGTTAAACTCTGGTTCAGTGAATGTGTTTGCCTGCTTGGCCCTCCACCCCAGTCTCATGTAGCTTATGTTAACCTTGAACTCACTGTAGTTGACGATGGCCTAGTTCTCTTGCCTTCACCTCCCAAGTGTTGGGATTACAGGTATGTGCCACCACCCTGGCAGCTATTCTGTTTTCTACATGAGGGAAATAGAAGCCTAGAGAGATAAAATGGCTTGTATTTGTCCTTATTCCCAGTCATTAAAACTATCTCAAGGTAGGGCCATCTGGACCAAACTTTATTGTTTTAGAGCCTTGTTACTGGGCTCAGTAAGTAATATGAGCCAACCGTAATATGTCTAGAATTTTGAAAAAAGAGGAGTTAAACTTTCAAAAATTGAAATGCTATGATAGCTGTTATGTATAATTTGATGGTACCTTTTTATTTTGCAAATCACTGTAAAGTAAGGTAGAATTATAAATAATATGTTACAGATACAATATATTATTAGTTAGGTATGGTGACTCATATCTGTAGTCCTCATATGCAGGAGGGCAGAGGCAGGACAATTGCCATGAATTTGAGGGCAGCTTGTACTAGGAAGTGAGCTCCTGCTTCAGAACACCAAAAAAGGCAGAGACAATTGGAGAGATGACTTATTCACTAAGTGTGAATACTGCTCCAGAGTTCAGTTCCCAACACCCACACTGGGGCCTTATAACCACCTGTAGCTCCACCTTCAGGGAAATTCAATACCTGATCTCATTGGCCACCTGCATTCTTAAGCACATGCCTGCCTCCAACATACATAATTAAAAATAAAATATATCGTAGAATAAAAACAGAACAAGTAAAAAGTTCAAGACAAAATGTTTCAGATGGAATGGTGCTCTCTCCTAAGACTGCCCCTTGTTACCTAAACCATCCTAGGTCCAGCTAAAGCCTACCCCCCTTTTGTTTTGTTTTTGTTTTTTCCAAGACAGAGTTTCTCTGGCTGTCCTTGAACACACAGAGATCCACCTGCCTTTGCCTCTCGATTGCTGGGATTAAAAGTGTGCACCAATACCGCCTGGCCCACTCACTTTTTTTTATTAGTTTGAATTGAATTTTTTCTGTGATTGCTTGCATCCCCGGAGCAGCAGGCAAAATTACATGTGCAAGTGATTCATTGGGATAGATACTTGTGAGGATAATGAGGAAAGAGGTTCCAGTAGCCAGAGCCTGTGCTGCATCCAGGCTAGGACAGCTGTGAAGGAGAGGGAAGTGACAGTGCTCATTTGGCAGAGGGACTTAAACTTGTCAGTGTAAGACATGGACTTGCAGCAGTCATGTACTGCCCTGAGGAGGGCAGGGGCAAGAGTGCCTCTGGGTTCAGACACCTGCTGACCCAGCCATTGTGGGGCAACCTCTACTGTGTGGCTCTTGGACAAGACCTGAGGGTTCTGGGAAGTTTGGCTGTTTGGGATCCCACTTCCTGTAGAAAGAAAATTGAGCACTGTGTTTCAAGGATGCTAGAACGGATTGACTAATGGATTGGTTTTCGTGGTGCTGGGATCAAACCCAAAGCCTTGTACATGAAGGGCAAATGCTCCACCCCTGCGATACATCCCCTTTTGCTTTGAGATGAGGCCTGGATGTGCAGCCCAGGCTGGCTCTGAAGCAAGATCTTGGCTGTCGCTCAGATGCTGGGATTGTAGTTATGTACAACCACACTCAGCTGCTTATGCATGCTTTTGTATTTCAGTAAATACTTAGGTGTAAAAATTTGTTAGTTTTTTCTTTCTTTTTTTTAAAGAAGTTTTCCTCTATTTTATGTGTGTGAATCTTTTGCTTGCATGCATATATATATATATATATATATATATATATATATATATATATATATATGCAACACATGTATGCCTGTGCCCACAAAAGTTAGAAGAGGGCTTTATTTATTTATTTGGGTTTTTTGAGGCAGGGTTTCTCTATGTAATAGCCCTGGCTGTCCTGGAACTCTGTGTAGACCAGGCTGGCCTGGAACACAGAGATCCACCTGCCTCTGCCTCCCAAGTGCTGAGATTAAAGGTGTGCACCACCACACCCAGACAGATACCAGAAGGGGGCTTTAGATCCCCTGGAACTGGAGTTACAGATGGTTGTGAGCACCACTTGGGTGCTGGGATCTGAACCTGGCTCCTAGAAGAGCAGTGCGTGCTCTTAACCACTCTGCATCTCTCCAGACCCTTCTTAGTATTTAAAGTGGTTTCCCTATTTTAAGATACTGTATAGCTCAAGATGCTTAAAATTGCTACATAGCAGGGAATGACCCTGAACTTTTGAATCTACCGTCTATCTCTCAAGTAGGAATATGAGTGTGTACCAGGCTGGCCTTGAGTTTGGCACAGTTTTTCTGTTTCAGTCTTTCAAGTGCTAAGGTGTGACGTGCATCACTCTGCTCCCCTACTAGTCTTTATATGATCAGGGTTATTTGTGCATGTCCATTTTTGTTGATACTTTGCAAAAAAGTATTCTCTCAGTCATAAGGTATACACAGTCTAGAGCTAGCCGGTAGAGAGGTAGGGGGTAGATTGATTTCTTTCTTCTTTCATTCTTTGAGAGGCAAGGACTCCCTGCCAGTTGGTGTGCACACCTTTAGTCCCAACAATGGAGAGGCAGAGGCAGGTGGATCTCTAAGTTCAAAGGTCAGCTAGATCTACAGAGCTATTTCCAGGACAGCCAGGAAATACACAGAGATACTCTGTCTAGAAAAACCAAATAAATAAGTAAATAAATAAATAAAATTAAATTAAGATGAGGACTTGCTGTGTATCCCAGGCTGGCTTGGAGTTGGCTGTGTATACCATGTGGCCTCACTTGTCCTGCCTCTGCCTTCTGAGTGCTATGATTGTAGGTGATCTCCACCACGCTCTGCCCCAAATTCCTTTTCTTTACTTTTCTTTCACCATGGCATCAGATTTTTTTTTTTTTTTCCACTTTTTTATTTGGAGATAGTCTCACTATGTGGCCCCGGCTGGTCTGGAATTCACTCTGTAGATCTTGCTGGCCCCAAACTCACAGACTTACCGACCCCTATCTCCCATGTGCTGGAATTAGAGATGTGTGCTAGGATTTCTAACTTAGATTTATTAATTTTTGAAACATGATCCTTTTATATTTTATTTTATATTTTTCTAATTATTGGTAAGGTTGAATATCTTTTTTACTTCGAAAGGTTTTTAAATTTTATGTGTATGCATGCTTTGCTTGGATGTGTATTACCATGTATGTGCTGGTGCCCGTGGAGGCCAGAAGAGGACACCAGGCACATCTGTAACTGGAGTTAGAAATGGCTGCGAATTACCTTGTCAGGACTGGGAGCCTGGCTCCTCTGCATGAACAGCAAATGCTCTTAACTGCTAACCTTTTGTTTTGTTTTGTTTTTGTTTTCGTTTTTTGAGACAGGGTTTCTTAGCCTTGACTGTCCTGGACTCACTTTATAGACCAGGCTGGCCTGGAACTCACAGCGATCCTCCTGCCTCTGCCTCCTGAGTGCTGGGGTTAAAGGCGTGCGCTATCGCACCAGGCTTCTGCTGATCCATTTTTATGGTTTCTGAGGTTTGAAATCCATTTGATATCTGAGATCCATTTTGGTGTCTGAGGTTTATAGCCTCCCATTTCCCCTTAGTTTTCTCTGGTCAGTGTAACTTGTACTGTTTTTTTTTTTTTTTTTTTTTAAAGTTGTAAAGTGAGTGAGGTTGTGAGGAGGGAGAATATGTGCAGCTAAGAAAACAACTTTGAGAAAGTGGCTCTTCTGTGCGTTCTGGAGTCGTGACTCAGGTCTTCAGGCACCTGCAGAAAGAAAGTTCTACTGCTGAGCCACTTCACCAACCACCTCTGCTGTTTTCATTCTCACTGTAGTGTATGTTTTAGTTAGTTTTTTGGAGACAGGGTCTCGTTCTGAAGTTATGACTGGCTGAGGACCTGACAGTGCTCCTCCTCCTGCCTCCTGAGTGCTGACGTTATACAGGCGTGAGAGCCACCGTGGCCGTCTGTACCCAAACTTTTTGTTGCTGTTGTTTTTGTTTTTTTGTTTTTTCGAGACAGCATTTCTCTGTGTGTATCCTTGGCTTGGCTTGGCTGTCCTGGACATACTTTGTAGACCAGGCTGGCCTCGAACTCACAGAGATCCACCTGCCTCTGCCTCCTGAGTGCTGGGATTAAAGGTGTGCGCCACCATGCCTGGTACTACTCCCCCCCCCCCTTTTAAAAAGTTTATTTAAGTTCGTGTATTTGGTTATTAATTTTTTATTAGAGTTGCATATATAGTTTTTGTTTTTAATATTGAGCATAATGAGAAGGGTTTTAATTTCTTTGATTAGGAAGGAATAAAAATATTTCCTTGATAGGGGATTGTACTCAAAGGCTGGTGTTGGTCAACACCTCTGTAATGTGTCACTGTAGGACTCTTGGTTTCTGAGGTTTATAGCTCCAAGAGGTGAGACCTTCTGGGTATTCTCAAGCCAGCCCTCTTTAGCTGCTGGTATGCTATTAACTGCCTGACCCAAATCACTGTGCCAGTCGACAAGCTCTGCTTCAGTGCCCGCCTAGCACGCAGTCACAGCAGCACACTGGGGTTCCAATGGAGGTTCTGACTCCTGGAATGGCTGCTTGTTCTCTCAGAAGGGATTAAAGTATGTGAGTTTAACTAAGTCCAGCTGTCTTGGGCATTTGCCACTGGCACATAAGAGACGGGGAGTGTGTGGATAGAGAGATACAACTTGTCATCACTGACAGGAGATTGTCAAAATAATGACCTGCAGTGCCAGGCCAGGTGAACACTCATTTATCCCAGGCTTGCTTGAACACCATTAGATCATTTAACCTTGCCCAAAGTCCTCACACAAGGGAAAATTGTCTTCATTTTCTACATTCAGAAACCCAAATACGGCCAGGTGTGGTGGTGCACACCTTTAGTCCCAGCACTAGGGAGGCAGAGGCAGGTGGATCTCTATGAGTTCGAGGACAGCCTGGTCTACAATCAAGTCCAGGACAGCCAGGAGTACAAAAGAAACCCTGTCTTTAAAAAAGAAAAAAAAGAAACCCAAATAGGAAGTTAGTTTAGTTAACTTGTGGTTCAATCTGAAAATGTTCAGTAAATTATTAACCAAGCCAGGTGTGGTGGTGCACACCTTTAATCCCAGCACTCGGGAGGCAGAGGGAGGCAGATCGCTGTGAGTTTGAGGCCAGCCTGGTCTACAAAGTGAGTCCAGGACAGCCAAGGCTATTCAGAGAAACCCTGTCTTGAAAAACCAAAAAAGGAAAAGAAAGAAAGGAAGTGTTCAGTCTAGTATTGAACCAAAAAACTTTTTTTAATGTTGCATCCATAATTTCTTTACTTGTGACCTAAATGGTCAGATTGTTTGAGTTTTGGGGGTTGGGTTGGGGTGAGGGGTAGGGTTGAGACTGGGTTTCTCTGTGCATCCCTGGCTGTCCTGGACTCACTTTGTAGACCAGGCTGGCCTGGAACTCACAGAGGTCCGCCAGCCTCTGCCTCCCTGAGTTCTGGGATTAAAAGCCCTGTACCACTACCCCCAGCTTTAAAAAAAAATTAAGTTATTACTTTATGTGTAGGAGTGTTTTGCCTGCATGTATGTCTGCACTGCATGCGTGCCTGGTGCCTGTGGAAGCCAGAAAAGGGTGTTTGGTACCTTGGAACTTTGTAAGCTGCCATGTGAGTGCTGGGGATCAATCAGTTCCTGTCCTTTGGAAGAGCAGCCAGTGCTTTTAAAACTTAACGCTTCAATATTCTGCTTTTAAACTTAGCACGGGAAGGGGCTGAAGAGACGGCTCAGTGGCTAAGAACACGTGCGGTGGTCTCAGAAGACCTAGGTTCAGATATCAGTGCCCACATGCTGCCTCCAGCTGAGGGATGTTGGGTGCACAGGCACATGGGCAGCAGAGCAGTCACGTCACGTACACTGGGAGGGGAAGAAGAGCAGGGCTTTACCTGGTCTGGTCTTTAATAGTGTAAAACATTTTGGAAGATAGTAGTATTGTGTACTTCTGGTTTGCAAGTTCAAGGTCAGTGTGGGCTGTATAGTGAGCTAGGCTAGCTTCAGATATTAGTATGAGACTCCATGTCAAAAAGTCAACCAAACAATCAAAAAGGAAACAAAAACACCAGTTTTTGTGATCTACAAAGTCAAGTTAAATATCTTGAACTCCAAAAAAAAAAAAAAAAAAAAAAAAAAATCTTGAACTCATCTTCTGTTCACACAGCACAGTTGTTCTTAGGGGAGGGGAGTGTTCTGGTTTTTGTTTTTTGTTTTTTGGAGACAGGGTTTTTCTGTGTAGTCTTGGCTGTCCTGGACTCACTTCGTAGACCAGGCTGGCCTGGAACTCATAGAGATCCCCTTGCTTCTGCCTTCCAAGTGCTGGGATTACAGGCGTGTGCCTACATGCCTGGCTTTTTTTTTTTTTTTTTTAAATTTCTTTTTTCTGTATATATGTACTTGCTGTCTGTGTATGTACTGTGTGCAGGTGCCTGAGGAGTTGGATCTGGATTCTCTCTGGAATTGGTCTCATAGGTGGTTTTGAGCTACCATGCAGCTCCTGGGAATTGAATCCAATTTAACCTTTCAGCCATACTTCAGCCCCAGCTCTGGATTTCTCTTCTTCCTTTTTTTTTTTTCCAGACAGGGTTTCTCTGTGTAGCCTTAGACTTGTTTTATAGACCATACTGGCCTCAAACTCACAGAGTTCCGCCTACCTCTGCCTCCGGAGTGCTGGGATTAAAGGTGTGCACCGCCATGCCCGACTCCCAATTTTGGATTTCCAATTCATTTGTCTCCACCCCGTGAACACTGGATTTCCAGGTGTATACAGCCATGACTGCATTTTGCCATGCTGGGGATTGAACCCATGGCCTCACGCATGGGAGGCAAGCACTCTAACAACTGAGGTACTTCTTCAGCCCAATTGTTGTTACTGCTTTTTAAATTTTCCCTTCCCTCCCTATTATATTTACTTAGTGTGCGTACACATGCATGTAAGCTGCGTGAACTTGAGAGCAGTTTTTCTGTACTTCCAATATGTGGGTCGTAAAGATTAAACTCAGGTCATTGGGCTTGGCTGCACATTCCTTTAACGTGCTGAGCTATCTTGTATTTCACGAGATGGTTTTTTGCTTGTTAATTTTCTTTTCTTCTAAGTTTTGAGAAAGTGTCTTATTGTATAGCAGAGTCTGGCCTGTGGTAGGCTTCTGCCATCTTGTCCAGGCCTACAAAGTTGTACTTACTAAGTCAAAACCCTCTTGTGCATTATACCTGCTAGCCACAGGCTGTCAGGTTTCCTGCTTTGCCTGGACCTGGAGTACTTTCTGTTTTTTTGTTTTGTTTTGTTTTTGGTTTTTCGAGGCAGGGTTTCTCTGTGTAGCCTTGGCTGTCCTGGACTCACTTTGTAGACCAGGCTGGCCTCCAACTCACAGAGATCCACCTGCCTCTGCCTCCCGAGTGCTAGGATTAAAGGCGTGTGCCACCACTGCCCGGCATTACTTTCTATTTTTGTGTGTCATGATTGTTCCTTTGGTTCTTTGGTGTGTCCACTTTCCAAAGAGCCTCAGTTTCTTTCTCCTCCTCCTCTTCTTCTTTTTTTCCCCTAAGACATGTTTTCTCTGTAGTCTTGGCTGTCCTGGACTCACTCTGTAGACCAGGCTGGCCTCGAACTCACAGTGATCCACCTGCCTCTGCCTCCCCCATCCTGGGATTAATGGTGTGCACCACCAACCACCTGACTTCATATGCACATATTTACACATGCCGGGTAGTGTGGTGCTCGCCTTTAATCCCAGCACTCAGGGAGGCAGAGGCAGGCAGATCTCTGTAAATTCGAGGCCAGCCTGGTCTACAAAGAGAGTCCAAGACAGCCAAGGCTTCACAGAGAAATCCTGTCTCAAAACAAACAAACAAACAAACAAACAAAATCTTTAAGAAAACTATTTTTTATTTTTACTTGTGTGTGTCTGTGTGTACGTTTACCATGTGTCCATAATGTTCATGGAGACCAGAAGAGGGAGTGTGAGTCCCTGGGACTGGAACTGCAGCAGTTGTAAGCTGCCCAGGCAGGGCTTTGGGAATCCGATCCAGGACGGCCTTCGCTGCAGACCCTCTTGTGGCTACTTTCCGGAGTACTGGGTGAAGGTGTGTGTCATCATGTGTGATCTGATCTCATTGCAGTCTGGCTATTTACTAGTTGATCATTATAATCCAGATTTCTTCAAAAGATAATAAAAAAATTTAACACCCCCTGTGTTGGACCTCATGTTCCTTTTAGTAACTTTGTTAGTATTTTGTTTTGTAGTTATTTTCAGCAACATGTTTGCTGTTTATATCAATACTCCCAAATTGAACTGAGATTTTGTGTATCAGCTGATATACTCTCCTTCCGATTTGCTGCTTGGCTTTCTGTTTGCTTGGCAACATGTCTGTTTCCATAGCATTACTGTTTCTGTATAGTACTGCCAGTGAGCTGAGAGGCTGGGCTTGGTGCTGCAGGCCTCTTATCCTGCTACAGACCATGGAGACTTCAGTATCTGGGCTTTCACACAGTTTTGGAAATTGAATTTCTGGATATTAAATACTTTTTTGTGTGTGGGATTTTGTTTATTTAATACATCTGAAAAGAATTCATCCACAAAGAGTTGAGAACTGCTGCTTTAATCTCCACAGAGGCAGATGGATCTCTTGAGTTTGAGGTTAGCCTGGTCTACAGAATGAGTTCCAGGACAGCCAGGGCTACACAGAGAAACCCTGTCTTGAAAGCAACAACAAAAAATGTGTAGGATTATATATAATTATATATGAAACATTAGCTTATATGATTTATCGTAAGAGTTTTAGTATATTTTCTTTATAAAATTTTTCTGTCTGAAGTTTTGTAAATGTGCTCTTTGTATGTGGTGTGAGGTAGCTATTTCTACATTGAGCTATATTCTCAGCCCTATAGGTGGCATGTATGCACACATTATTGCTCCTAACTTTAGATATTAAATTAATCATTTAATGAGTGTTTACCTTTTGTTATAAAAAAAATGCCTTGTCTGATAGAGTGAAAGCCATGGGTCAGTGCTGTCTCTATGCTTTAGAAGTTTAGGCTGTGGGAAAGCTAATGAAGTGATTTCACCTGAAACTGATGCAGAGGGAAGACTTCCCAAAGATGTCCTTTTGAGTAAGTCATTTTTGGTTTTTGTTTTATTTTTTGAAACAGGGTCTCTCTGTGTTAGCCTTGCTGTCCTGGACTAGCTTTGTATACCAGACTGGCTTTGGAACTCACAGCGATCCGCCTGCCTCTGTCTCCCGAGTGCTGAGATTAAAGGCAAGGCGTGAGCCATCACGCCTGGCTCACTTTTGGGTTTTGAGCTAGGGTCTCACTTTGTAGTTCTGATCTCACACTCTCACACTTCACTGAGATCCATCTACCTTGCCTCCTGAGTGCTGGATTTAAAGGTATGCACCACCACACCCTGTGGGCTTTTTTTTTTTTTTTAAAGACAGGCACCTGTCCTTAAGTGATGGAGACACATTCTGAAGAAGAAAGGAAATACTAGGTGATGTCAGTGTTTAAACACAATGGGACACACTTAGGGAAGCCACGGAGGTACTTGATGTGGCCTCACTGGATTTTCCCTTTCTCATGTGCTCGGGAACAGAAGCTGGGGCGTGGTGCTTGCGGGGCAAGCGCTCTAACACTGTTGGTCCCACTGCAGAGGCCACGCGCTCTCAGGCTAGATAAGTAGGTAGGGGTGGAGTGCTTGCATGCTTGCCTAGTGTTCCTGAAACCCTGACTTCTTTCCCAGCATCAGACAGTAAACAGGAGGTGTGTGAAGCTAGTGCAGTCTGTTTCATGGTGAATTTCATAAACAGATGAAAATAGACTTTAGAATAACAAAAAATAAAACATCACCACAACGACTTATTATGAAGAATTATGTACTTTGAATATTTATATGTGTTGAAGTATTTTCCTCCTCATCCTTTTCTCTTCCTCTTTCTTGGCTTTCTTTCTTTTTTTAACTTACTTTCTTAGGTGCCTGTGCATGTGCTAGAACATGTGCGTGGGTGAATGTGGAGGTGCTCTCCTCCCATTATGGGTTCGAGGAGCACACTCACGCCATCAGGCTTACATGGCAAGCACTTGGACTTGCTGAACAATCTTGCTGGTTCTTAACCTTGTATTTCAAAACCGCATTCTCTACCTTTGAAAATCATTGCCAGGGAGTGATGGGAAAATTGTAGTTGGGGACGAACATGATGAGGAGCATATGTAAGAGAAGGCTCACTGAAGTTGGAGAAGGCTGTTTATTGACTTGGCTTTGTTCCTTAGGATGCTGTGCTCAGGCCGAGGCCTCCCCAGTGTCTGTAGCTCAGGCCACTGTGTCTGGTAATGCAGGTCCTTGCACACCAGCGTGTGCTCACTACGCAGGGGCCTGTTGAGACCCGAGCTCAGTGTTGGAATATCTTCCTCAATTGCTCCTCCACCTAAATATTATTCTTTTAAAAGATTTATTTTATAGTTGGACACTGGTAGTGCACGCCTTTAATCCCAGCACTCAGGAGGAAGCGGCAGGTGGATCCCTAAGTTAGAGGGCAGTCTGGTCTACAGAGCACGTTCCAGGCCAGCTGAGGCTACACAGGGAAACTCTGCCTTGAAAAACCAAAAACCAACCAACTCCCCTAGAGCTGCAGGCAGTTTGAGCTGCCTGTCCTTGTTACTGAAAGAACAGTGCCATGTTCTTAAAGCTGGGCCACCTCTCCAGCCATCACACTGAACCCGAAGCTCACTGTTGACTGGCTGGTCAACAAGTCACTGCAGTCTGCCTGCCTGTCTCCCTGCACTGGGGTTACAGACTCAAAACTACTGTGCGTAGCTTTTACATGGTGTTGGGGACTTGACAGATCCTCATGTTTGCATGGCTAGTTCTTTACCAACTGAGCTGTCTCTCCGACTTGGCGGTGCAGAAACTTTTAAAGTATCTACTACGTGCTACGCTTTGTCCTAGGTACCATATAGAACACTGAGCAAAATATACATCCAGGCCCTGAGAGAGTTGTCCCCCCCCCTCTGAGGGGGGGCAGGGTTTCTCTGTGTAGACCCGGCTGTTCTCTAATTCACAGAGATCCACCTGCCTCTGCCTTCCCACCCAGCTGAGAATGCTCTTCTTGAGAGAATGTTCTTGAAATACTTCAGGAGAGTGGTAAAAATGTGTTTGAAACTTTGATCCATTGGCATAGAGATCTTACCTTTTCAACTCTGTGTCTATGCCTAGCTATAGAACTTTACAAATGCCATATTTGGTCAACTGTTCTATTATGTGCCAACTTCTAGATACACATATGTATCTAACTTTGAATCATGTAGAAACTGGGGAATTTTGAACAGTCTTTAACTATTGTAAGCTGTAATGGAATTTGCTATGTGCACCAGGCCAGCCTGGAATTTATTCCACCTGCCAGTGACTCCGAAATCTGAGGATTAAAGGCATGTGTTGCCGTACCTGGGTCCTGTGGATACTCTGGGTAAAATCCCAAATGTTCATCTTTTGTAGAAAATGTTAGTTTTACAAATTCTCAATTAATTTTGACCAAAATAAACCTTAGAAAATTTCAAAAACCAATGCTTTGTCATTAATATGTTTCTAAAATTGTATTAAATGAATTAATATACTACTTAGACCTGTGCCTGACCAGAACTAAGTTCACTATATTACCTTTATGACATTAACAGCTTTTGTGGAAAGTCTTTAAAACTTAAAAAAAACCTAAAGAACTGTCCATGAAGTATCAAACATACTAACCTTTGTGTTGGTTATATTTTTGGCTTCTTCCTCTTTTATTTTGTTTTGTTTTTTTGAGACAGGGTTTCTCTGTGTAGCCTTAGCTGACTTGGACTCACTTTGTAGACCAGGCTGGCCTGAAACTCACAGCGATCCTCTGCCTCCTGAGTGCTGGGGTTAAAGGCGCGCGTCACCACCGCCCAGCAAGATGTGTGGATTCTTTTGCATGTGGTTTGATTGCTTCTAATTTCTAAGTTGTCTGCTCTGTCCCATTTCTCCTAAAGTCTCCTGATAAAAGATAATTTAAAGTAATATACTTATTATTTATGAAGATATATAAAGAAATGAGCTAATGCTAGTTATATTCTTTTCTTCTTTTGCTTTTTTGCGACAAGGTTTCTCTATGTAGCCTTAGCTGTCCTAGATTCACTCTGTAGATCAGGCTGGCCTCAAACTCACAATCTGTCTCTGCCTCCCACAGTGCTGGGATTACAGGCGGGGGCCACCACACCTGGCTTAGCTGTGTTCTTTTTGATCTTTAAATGTTATTGATCATTGTTCTATGTTATGTGCATTGATGTGTGGTGTGAGTGAGTGATGTGGAGCTCAGAGGACAGATTTTGGGAGTTGCTTTCCTGCTTCTGCTTTAGGGTCTAGGGCTTGAACTGGGCTCATCAGGCTTGCCTGGGAAGTACTTTTACTGCTGAGTCAACTTGCCGGGCCCATTTTTCTCTTTTTTCTTTTTTGGTGCTGGGAATGGAAAGCAGTTTCTTTGTGATTTAGGATAGTATTCCACAGAGCATGTTCTCTACGCTTCTGTATATGGACAGCAGAGTGTTAGTGTGCTAAACCATACTCTGAGCCTGCAGATGGGCACTTTCTGTTGTAGTATTTTAAATTACAAGTACTGTGCTCGCTTGAGTTAACTTCTCTGCAGAGCAGAATTGCTATATCAGAATTTATATGTGAGCTCGTGACTCCCCTCTGCAGAGGCTCGTTTTGACTCCTTGCAGAAGTTGAAAGTGCTTTTACTTTTAGAGTAAGTTCAGTCCTTTTAGCTAGTGAATTTAAGCACCTTTCATGGTTATGGACCACTGGTTTCCCCTCCCCGCTTTTCTGTTTGTGACCCTGTCTTATTTTATTTAATTTTTTATTGATTATAAAAAAATATGTATATTAAAGGAAGAAGTTACTGGACATGGGGCCTTCTGCTTCTAATCCCAGCTCTTGAAACAGAAGCAAGGGGATTTCTGCACCCTCATGGTTAGCCTATGGCATCCAGGCCACCCAAGGCTGCACTTGAGTGACCAGTTCTATGACATGTATTGGGGACATGGCTTTCGTTTGATGATGAGACTCTGTGTCTGTGCAAAAGTTTTAATTGAAACATTTTTCTTTTTAAGGCAAAGCCTCACAGTATAGGCCAGGCTGCCTCAACATCCATCTTTGTCATTTAGGTTGACTTTGAACTCTCAACACTCTGATCTCAGAGTCTCAGCCTCTGCAGTGCTGGCACACACTGTCAACCCAGCTAAAAATCATAAATTTTATGTAGTTGCAAACTTAATGAAATTTTGAATTCTATGCTTTGTTAATCTTATTTTTGTTTGTTTGACAGGAGAAAGATAGTTTTTAAAATATTTTTTTATTAATTATTGATACAGTATTCTTCCAGAGTGTGAGCCTACATGCCACAAGAGGGCACCAGATCTCATTAAAGATGCTTGTGAGCCACCATGTGGTTGCTGGGAATTGAAGTCAGAAACCTTTGGAAGAGTAGTCACTGCTCTTAACCTCAGAGCCATCTCTCCAGGCCTCAAAAGATCATTTTTTAAAAAAGTCTTTGCTCATCAATAACTCCTTTTTGTAATTAGTATTTCTACAGTTTATGAAAAAGATGTTTAGCTCAAGTATGCTGACCAACACATAATCCCTGCATTAAAGAGGTGGGTGCAAGAGAATTACAGTTTTAGGACAGTGTGGGCCACATAGCAGGATCCTATCAAATTAAAAAAAAAAAATTTTTTTTTTGCCGGGCGTGGTGGCACTCACCTTTAATCCCAGCACTTGGGAAGCAGAGGCAGGCGGATCTCTGAGTTCAAGGCCAGCCTGGTCTACAAAGCGAGTCTAGGACAGCCAAGGCTACACAGGGAAACCCTGCCTCAAAAAACGAAAAAAAAATTTTTTTTTTTTCAACAAAGTAAAATTGCTGTCTTAAAATTTTTTTCTCCTTTCCTGTGGCTGTCCTGGACTCCCTTTGTAGACCAGGCTGGCCTCTAACTAAAAGAGATTCGCTTGCCTCTGCCTCCTAATTGCTAGGATTACAGGCCAGTGCCACCATGTTCGTGAACTTAGGTTTGTTTTTTGTTTTTTAATAGGTTTTCTGTTGTTGTTTTTTGTTTTTCAAGAGAGGGCTTTACTGTGTAGCCCTGGCTATCCTGAAACTCATTCTGTAGAACAGGCTGACCTTGAACTCAGAGATTCACCTGCTTCTGCCTTCTGAGTCCTGGGATCAAAGGTGTGTGCCACCACTGCCTGGCTGGTTCTTTTAATTTTAAACACTGGAAATACATATTTAAGGTTAAAACAGTTGTTTCCTCCAAAATTTGGGTTATGTACTTCTTTTTCTTCAAATGTCAGTACTCAGAAAAAAGGATGAGTATACAAAGCCAATAAAAACAGTTTTTTAGCTGGGCGTGGTGGCACACGCCTTTAATCCCAGCAGTCAGGAGGCAGAGGCAGGTGGATCACTGTGAGTTTGAGTCCAGCTTAGTCTACAAAGCGACTTCAGGACAGCCAAGGCTAACACAGAGAGACCCTGTCTCGAAAAACAAAAACAAAACAAACAAACAAAAAAAAAACCAGTTTTTTTTTTTCCAGATTACAGATTTACAATGTAAAGTGGTTTCTACCTCATTTTCAAGTCATTGTGACAAATTTGCTACATCCTAAATACCAAGAAATGTGTGCACCAATTCTGGAGCAGAGCACATGCAGAAAGCCTGAGGCTATTGTCAGTTCATGCACAGAAGGCGTTGCTGGAGCTGTGGGCAGCAGTGGGTTAAGAAGGGAGATCACAGTGAAAGGTGTTTTGATTTGTGGGGCGGGGAGGGCTGGGTTCTAATGGGAATATAATGAACAGTATTTTTACCCCTAGAGCATTGCTTTTTACCCAAGTTGGGGATCTGATTCTCTTGGGAGTCTTTTCTTGATTCTTACAGCTGCCCCAGCACTGTTCATGACTGTAGCCATGGAAACATAAGTAGGATAACATAAGTTTATAACTTGTTGCTAGGCAGATGTAGCTCACAATATATTAAAATGTTCTCATTAAAAAGTGTTTGAAGGGGTTAGAGAGATGGCTCAGCAGTTAAGAGCACTTGCTGCTCTTTCATAGGTCCTGAGTTCAATTCCCAGCAACCACATGGTGGCTCACAACCATCTATAATGTAATCTGATGCCCTCTTCTGGTGTGCATGAAGACAGCATATCTACACATAAAACAAATCTTTTAAAAAGTGTTTGGAAGCCGGGCGTGGTGGCACATGCCTTTAATCCCAGCACTTGGGAGGCAGAAGCAGGAGGATCTCTAAGTTTGAGACCAGCCTGGTCTACAAGGCGAGTCACACACTGCGTTTCTAGAGGACTCAGGTTTCACTTTGACTTTATGTGTAAGACTGATTCATCTGAGTGTATATGTGATTCCTGCCCTGAAGGCACAGGAGGGCATCAGACACCTTGGAACTGGAGTAACATGTGGCTGTGAGCCAAGTGGATGCTGAGAACTCTATCTGGGTCCTCTGCAAGTGCTCCTCACAGCTGAGCCTATCAATACTTGTAGAGACTGTTACAGCCAGATGTGGTAACCATGTCTTTAATACCAGTCTCCAGACACAGAGGCAGGGATCTCTGTATCTCAAAACAAATACAAAAACAGCTGTTCAATGCTCTCACCTGAAGCCAACCAAAAAAATCCTACTTATTCTGGACAATTCAGCATAGTGGTAATTTTTTCTTCCTGAGACAGGATTTTTCTGTGTAGACCCTGTTGCCCTGTAACTCACTTTGTAGACCAGGCTGGCCCCAACTCGAGATCTGCCTGTCTCTGCTGAGATTAAAGGCGCGGGCTACCACCCAGCAGGTATCTGGATCCCTTGGCATCTGAAGCAGCAAAAGAAGACAATCCAGTCACTTAAACATCTCCACATACAGCTACAAACCACCACTCTTTAGCTCAAAGCAAGTCCAGGACAGCCAAGATTACACAGAGAAGCCCTGTCCTGAAAAACCGGAAAAAAAAAAAAAGAAAAAAGTGTTTGAAGGGCTGGGCATTGTAGAGAGCTTGCCTAGTGTACAGGGTCTGCGTTCGTACTCAGAACTGCAGACAAATGAGTGAGTAACTGAGTGATAGAAAGGTTGTTTTTGGTTTTTCCCCCAGATTTAGTTTTAATTCATACTTAGTAGCTGATACCTCCTAGCCACGTGTGGCTTGTGGCACAGCCCTTCTGTGACGTGGGAGGTCTAGAGAGGAGTGTTTGTTCCTCGCAGAGGAATAGATCAAGCTGGTAACCCTGCTGTTCTCTCATTCCTGTGCTTGTCTTTTTAGAAAAAGTAACCCTTTGAGTATTTAAATAAACAGTGCAGATGTATGATACAAATCCAAAAGGTGCTAACAAGGTTTGTATGGTACAAATAGCTTTCTTCCTTCATTCCCTGCTTCTGTTTCCCCTAGGTAGAAGCAGCCATTTTTACCTACGTGCTGAACAGTCTCCTGTTCAGGTATGGGAATGTCTGGGTTGCCGTGGCAGGTGCACAGTGATCCTGGAACATTTTTTCTCCTGTGAGGCATTCATTCCTCTCAGTTTCTTTCCTGCAGCCAGTTTTTTGTTATTTTTCTCCCCCCTGTTTTTGTTTTTTTGAGACAGGGTCTTCTGTGTTGGCCTTGGCTGTCCTGGACTCACTTTGTAGACCAGGCTGGCCTTGAACTCACAGAGATCCACCTGTCTCTGCCTCCCGAGTGCTGGGATTAAAGGCGTGCGCCACCATGCGCTGCCTTTTTTTTTTTTTTTTTAAGTTTTTGGAGACAGGGTTTCTCTGTAGCCTTGGTTGTTCTGGACTTCACCTGCCTCTGCCACCCAAGTGCTGTGGGATTAAAAGTGTGTGGCATCACGGCTGGCTCCTATGGCCAGTTTTGAGCCCCCCCCCCCACTCCCGCTTCCATTCTCATGACATCTTTGCTGTTTTTAGTTTTTTGTTTTGTTTTCTTCTAGTCTAGGAGTTAACTCAAGGCCTTTAGAATGCTAGACAAGGAGCTATCAACTTTATTCTGCCCCTTTTCTTTGTTTTTCATTTGCTTGTCTGAGATGTTTCCTGACTGACCTTGAACTTGTATTTCTCCTGTCTTCATTCCAAGTGCTGTATGCATGTGTGTGTGAAAGAGATGGGCTTCTAGGTAGCTCAAGCTTGTCGTGAACTCAAAATCCCCATGCCCTCAGGTCCTTTAGTGCTCAGACTGCAAGTGTGCTGTGACACTAATGTGTTTTTCTTCCCTTCAGAATTCCTTTGACCATGTAAACTCCCAAACAGTGGACATTTAAGAGAATAGTTTCTGAAGATAGTTGTGCGGTGTGTCTGTGTTGAGTGGTATATACAGGTCATGTGGCAGGTGCAGGGCTTCACATGTGTGTTCACCTTCAGGTGGAGCCTTTTAGGTGACTCCCTGCTCTTATATTTAAGGTCTCTTGACTTTTTTGTTTTTGTTTTTGTTTGTGGGTTGTTTTTTTCTTTTTTTTTTTGGTTTTTCGAGACAGGGTTTCTCTCTGTGTAGCCTTGGCCATCCTGGACTCACTTTGTAGACCAGGCTGGCCCTGAACTCACAGCGATCCGCCTGCCTCTGCCTCCCAAGTGCTGGGATTAAAGGTGTGCACCACCACGCCCGGCTTTCGTTTTTGTTTTTTAAAATTATTTTTATTTTATGTGCATTTGGTGTTTTGCCTGCATGTATGTCTGTGTGAGGGTGTCAGATCTTGGAGTTACAGCCAGTTGTGAGCTGCTGTGTGGGTGCTGGGAATCGAACCGGCTCCTTCGGAAGAGTAGTCAGTGCTCTTAACCGCTGAACCATCTCTCCAGCCCTTGTTTTTGTTCTTTAGGGACTTGAATAAACCTTATTAAACTATTCATTTGTGGGTATGTACATGGCATAGCATGCGCATGATCAGAACACAGTTCTTAGAGTGAGCCCAGGTCTCCTTCTACCTAGTTTGTCCTGGCCATGGATCTCAGGTAGTCAGTCTTGGTGGCCAGTGCCGCCTTGTCCTTGTTCTACACACACACACACACACACACACACACACACACACACACACACACACACACACTGCACTTACTCTTTTGTTAGGTTCATTATGACCCAAGTGGTTTTTTGTTTGTTTGTTTGTTTTTCTGTTTTTTTTGTGTGTGTGTAGCTGTGGCCATCCTGGACTTGTTGTGTAGACCTGGCTGGCCTTGAACTCAGCTATCCACCTGCTTCTGCCTCCCAAGTGCTGGGACTGAAGGTGTGCGCCACCACGCCCAGCTTGACCCAAGTGTTTTTCATCTTAGTTTAAGACTAACTTCTACTTGGAGCTAATCTATAGTATTTATTTTTCTATTATGTGTTACAGTATGTGTGTAAGTGGAGGTACACATATATTACAGCACACATGTACATGTCAAGGGACATCTTTTAGGAGTCTGTTCTCTCTTTCCATCATGGGAGAGAACTCAGGTAGTACAAAAAACACCTTTACCCTTAGGCCACCTCACCAGCCCTAAAAGCAACTTTGATTTGAGACAGTAGATGTGTTGTCTCTGTGGTACTGAGAATTGGACAGCAGTGACTGTGTTCCACTGTTAGTGTGATGTCACACGTAGTGTGCGGGTTAAGAGATCACAGGCCATTTCATCTTCCCATCTTCAAGTCTAATATCTGGAATAGATCTCTCTTAATACCTGTGGTTTGAGTAAATTACAGAGTTATGAATTAGTTTCCTTTCATTTAAGAGGATAGAAGGATGGATTGTAGCTCAGTGACCGTAGGTGCCAGGTCTTGGGTTCACTGCTAGTATCCCTCCTGCCTCCCTATCCCTGAAAAGGGTAAGTGCTATAGAGATTGGGGAGCAAGGAGGGTCTAGTATTGTCCTCCCAAAACTGGATTAGTTACAAAAAAGTCATTTGTTACGATGCCTGACACACAGTGACGCTGCTTATTCCAACGTCACACTCCTCCTCACTCACATTGTCATTGCTCCCTAACAACTTAAGATGCAGAAGAAAGAAAATAGTTTCTCATTAGGAAGAGGAAACATTTCAGCCAGATGTAGCTTGTAACCCAGTACTAGAAATTGGAAGTGGTAGGGTTGGGCTTCATAGGAGCTAGATCTTGGTCCCCAGGGTTGAGGAGGAAAGGGAGAGAGAGAAAAGAATTAAATATAAATAGCATGATGGTTCAAGTATTTTGGAGAAGGCTGGAGAGACGGCGGAGCATTGGCTGCTCTTTCAGAAACCCAGGCTCTACTTCCAGCACCCATGTGGTGGCTCACAACTGTTGTAGCTCCGTGTTTAGGGAATCTGATGTCCTCTTCTGGCCTCCTCAAGCACCAGGCACACATGGTGTCCAGACACACAGGCAGGCAGAGCGCCTACACACAAAATAACAAACAACATGCTTTGGGGAGACGCACAGCAAGAAGGGAACATGTATGTTATCAGAGGGGACATACAGTGACAGGCGTCAAGCAGGCCCCATCTGCAGGTGAGCGTGTCAGCGGGTGTCCATGTTAGCTCACAGGTCCCACTACTGGTCTCTCCCTGAAAACCAGACCATGTCTCCCTGTCTAGCCTCTCCATAGTGAGCTGACCTTGCAGTTCCCTTCCCTTTTGCTGTTGCAGGTAAGGCCTGCTCTCCCCCACTGCCCAGACCCAGGTGGCTCTGCATTATAGCTAGATTTACCAGTGCCTTCCTGGGCTCTAGCACATAGACTCTGGTCATTGTTTCTTCAACCTAAAGGGACTGACAGAACCGAAGGGTCTCCTCTCCTTTTACACTCTCTGCCTGTGCTCTCGTAATAGTCTGGAATTGCAGGGCCTGTCTCTCCTTCAGGATCCATGTCTCACTCTCTGTGATGGGTATCTTTCCTAATGAAGCTGCTCCTTTAACATGACGGCTTGCTCTCCCACTTCAGGTGTTGTTGATGCTGCAGCTCTCCAAGTAAAGCTCTCTGAAGGGTAATCTCACCTCAGCTTCCTTTCAAAACCCGCCCTGTTTGTACTGTCATGTGCTTCAAGCTGGTCATGAGCTATTACTGCTAAGGGTGACTCTCCAGTGCATAGACTTGCTTTGCTCTTTGCTAAGATTTGCTTCATGTGTTGTTTGCGCACAGGTTAAACGCACCTGTTCAACATCAGTCTGGTGCCTGTGGTTCTATCCACTGTACGGCCCCTTCAGACCAAGCCCCTTGTTGGATGTTTGAATTCATCCCAATTTATTGCTGTTATCAGCAACATTTGATGCAAAGCTGTGTAGTCTATAGTGACTATGTAAGTGACAGTCAGAATGGTGGTGGCAGTAGTGATGGTCAAGCTGAAGGGAAGGTTTAGTTTAAACACATGAGGTGGGAGACTCGAGTGTCTGTTGAGTCATGGCATTGTGTTGTAGGTATATAGTCCAAGGCTATTAACAGAAGTGGTTGGAGAAATATCACGTGTAAATGTTGTTTAGGAAGAATAATTGCTGCCAAGTTAAAAAGAAGTATCCAGGAGAAAATGTGGCCAGTAAAACAGCAGAATAAAAGCAAACAAAAGAAAAAAAAAAAAAAAAAAAAAGCAAGCAAAAGACAATTTAAGGTTTTTGAGGGCTGAGGGTGGGACTCAGGCAGCCCCAGCTGGACTTAAACTTTCTGTGTAGCTAAGGATGACTTTCAACTTCTGACCCTCTGTCTTGAGAATGGAAGTTCCTGGTGAGTGCTGCCACTCAGTTTATGCCATGCTGGAGATTGGACCCCAGGATTCCTGTGTGCTAGTAAGCACTCTACCAACTCAGCTATGTCCTAACTTACCCTTTTCTCTTAAGTATAGGGGCTCACTTGTAACCTTACTGGCTTGAACTCAGAATTTCCCTGTTTTAACCTCCCGAGTGCTGCTCTAATAAATAACAGTTCTGAGATACCACACTGAGTTCACTCTATCTATCCATCCATCCATCTAGGCCAAGTGTGACTTTATTTCCTCTGTATCCATCTTTGTTTTCCGTTTTATCTCCCCACTTCCTAGCTTTTTGCTTTCTTTGGTTAATATATTAAGATGATTTTAGTTAGAAAAGACCCTGAGTATATCAGTCCAGTTTCTAATGTGGATAGCAGATAAAAATTGGTTGCATAGAAACCCTTAAGAGGAAACGCTCTGTCAGGAAACGAGGGCTACATTTCAGGGTCTGAGTCGTAAGGGTGCTGCTTCTCCCACTTAGTGCCCAGACTGGTCAGTGTGGTACACTGGTGGAGGAAAGGAAACAGGTAGAGGCTGCCCCCTTTCTAGAACTTTTCTCTGCCTAGCTGTCTGCTCATTATCAATTCAACATTTATGAAACACTGTAATGTGTCAGATACTAGAGATACCCATGTCTCAAAGGACTGGAACTTAACAATGGAGGCAGCAAAAAAATAATAATTGGTATCACTTATGAAGTGATTTCTGATCTGCGACCGTCACAGACCTGGGCACGGTTACATCATGCTCACTACTCTGTAGGCAGCAGCCTTTGTCCTTGTACAAAAGGCTCATGATAAAAGTCTGAAGATCCTCAAGTCTGTCATAGTACTTGGTGGTTACTACAGTGGGAGGGAATTGGCAAGAAGAGTGGCTCGCAGTAGGGAGACAGGCAGCTGAGGTCTGAGTGGAGATAGGCTGGCACAGTCGAAGGGCCTCGTGCCTAATGCATGGGGAGATGAGATGGCAGGGAGAGCTCTTTCTTAACTTCTATTTGCTTCGTTTTTCAAGACAGAGTTTCTCTGTGTAGCCTTGCCTGTCCTGGACTTTGTAGACCAGGCTGGCCTCAAACTCAAAGAGATCCACCTGCCTCTGCCTCCCTGTGCTGTGATTAAAGACCCAGCTTCCTTCTGTTACAATAAATTGTATCTGTTTGGCCTAGGAAGCCAATAAGTGACACAAAGAGACTGAAATGTAATTCAAAGCTGCAAGCACTACCCTGGGCATAATCTAAACTGCTACGAATCTTAACAATAAACTAAAATAAACTACACCAATCCTTATAACCTACATATATCCCAAGCACTTGCCAATCTGATCCTTCTCAGGTGGCTTCTCTGTTCCAACTCCCTCCATCAACTGTCAATCATCAACTCTTAACTGTCAACTCTGGCTCCACCCCCTGTCCAGGAAGTCCTGCCTTCCACTTCCTGTCCTGTCCAGCTGATTGGCTAAACAGTGCTTTATTGACACTTGTTACATCCACTCAAGACATTTCTCCACATCCTTAACTTTTAGTTAACTTTTTAGTATAGTTCTGATAGAAAAGTTAGAAATAAAGCACAGAGAGTTTCTGTACCCCACACACCCAATTCTATTCCTAATGACATCTTGATTCTATGACAGTGCTGTGCCCAGCTGCTGTCTTCTTAGGCTCTTCTTGTCAGTGACAGTTCTGTAGATTCGGCTTCTTTTAGAATGCACTGCTGTTTTGAGCACACTGATGAGAAGTTTTATAGGATGTTTGGGGCTGTTGCCTTTTCCCTTCATGACTAGTTTGAGTTTATGGCTTTGAGGGAAGAAAGCCACAGAGAAGAAGTGTCACTCTTTTTTTCCTTAAAAGAGATGAAATGGAGAAGTACTATGAATACGTTGTATTTTAAGATTTGTTTTGTACTGTATGGGTATGTCTGTCTATGCATGGGTGTGTGCAGCCAAAGGTCAGAAGAGGAGCTCAGATCCCCTGGAACAGGAGTTACGCTGGTTGTGAACTGTGTACCTGGGTCATCGGGGAGAGCAGCCAGTGCTCTTAACTACTGAGCCGTCTCTCCAGCCCCTGTGAATGCATCTTAAGGTGAAAATCCAAACAGTAGGGAAGCATATATGTATACATACACAGCTAAGTTACAAATTTTATTGTTCTGTTTCTATCCAGTGACTTTCACATTTTTTAAAATCATATTTTTGTATTTAATTGTACACTTTTAAAATAGGTGTGTTACAGTTTCTCATGTGGCTTCATATTCCCTCCCCCCTCTTTTTTTTTTTTTTTCTCCCCCTTTTCTTTTCTGAGTACTTTTTGATGTTTGTTTTTTGAGGCAAAGTCTTATCATGTAGCCTTCACTGACTTCTGTATACCCTTGACTGGCCTTGAACTCATTATTGGCATGAACTATCCTGGTTAGCTTTTGACTTTTTAACATCATATTGTTTTTTTCTCTACATTTTTTGGTATTTTTGCTTTCTTATATAGTTTAAAAAATTAAATTAGGTGTATATATCTGTGTGGGAATGTGAACATGAATTCTGGCATACTTGGAAGCCAGAAGAGGACATCAGATCCCCAAGAGCTGAGGTTACGGGCAGCTTAGTTACTAAGCTTAGTTACTCTGTAAAAACCGTATGTGTTCCTAATCCCTGACTTCTCTAGCCCCAATGTTTTTGCTTTTGAATTCATTCATGAAAACTGGAACCTAAAAGCGATTAGAGCCAGATGCAGTGGCACATTCCTTTAGTCTCAGTTGAGAATAGCCTGGTCTACGTAGTGAGTTCTAGACCAGTCAAAGCTGCATGATGAGACACCCCCATGCCATTCCCCCCAAGGCAATTAGAATACTCACTTTCCAGTTTGGTTTGTGTGTATATATATGAGTGCACATGCTAGTTTATGTTTGTGTGTATGTTGAATGTACTTGTCAGTATGTGTATGTGTGCCTACCAATGTATAGGTGGGAGGTTGGTGTTGTTTTTCTCCTATCATCTTTTACTTTTATTTTTTGAGACAGTGTCTCTTTGAAGATTTATTTATTTTTATTTTATGTATTAGTGCTCTATCTGCATGTACACCTGCAGGCCAGAAGAATTGTGAGCCACCATGTTGTTGCTGGGAACTGAACTCAGGACCTGTGGAAGAGCAGTCAGTGATCTTAACCACTGAGCCATCTCTCCAGCTCTGAAAGTGTCTCTTTTGAGACCCTGCAAGTTATGATTATCTAGACTGGTAGACTGGCCAGAGAGCTTCAAGGATTCAAGGATCCTCCTTTTGTCACCCTTTCTGGCCTGGAGTTACAGATAGATGTCACTGTGCCCTGCATCTAATGTAGGCTCTGGGAATTTGAACTCAGGCTGTCATGTAAGCACTCCCCTCCCACTCCCAGCTTCTGCCCCTCAGGCTATTTTTTTTTTTAATTAAATCTTTAGCCAGCTATGAGCATGCCGTTACTCTTAGCACTGGGGAGGGAGAGGTAGGGAGAGCTCTCAGTTTGAGGCCATCCTGATACACACAGCTCAGGGTAGCCAGGGCTACATAGGGAGACCCTGTCTTTTTGTTTGTTTGTTTTTGTTCTTGTTTGGTTTGGTTTGGTTTGGTTTTTCGAGACAAGGTTTCTCTGTGTAGCCTTGACTGTCCTAGACTCACTTTGTAGATCAGGCTGGCCTCGAATTTACACCAGTCCACCTGCCTCTGCCTCCCAAGTGCTGGGATTAAAGGCATGCACCACCACGCCCAGCTGGGAGACCCTGTCTTAAGCAAGCAACAGTGTGTGCACACATAACACATATATTCTCTCTCCCTCCCTCTCTCTCTCTCTCTCTCTCTCTCTCTCTCTCTCTCTCTCTCTCTCTCAGTATGGTCGTGCCACTTTTTTTTTTCATCACAGGGTTTCTCTGTGTAGCCTTGGCTTTCCTGGACTCGCTTTGTAGAACAGGCTGGCCTTGAACTCACATGATCCATCTGCTTCTGCCTCCTGAGTGCTGAGATTAAAGGCATGTGCCACCATGCCTGGCCCTGGTTGTGCTACTTTTAACCCTAGCACTTGGGAGGCAGAGGTAAGCAAATCTCTGCAAGTTTCAGGCCTGTCAGAGGTACCCAGTGAGACTCTGTATTAAATAAAAAACAAAACTCCGAACTGGTCAAATTAAGACAAACAAACAAAAAACTTTATTGATATAATTCACTGAACACAACTCATCTAAATGTGTGACCCAGTGATCTTGATTGTATTGACAGATGGTGCAGCTGTTTGCCAGTGGTAGGGTATTCAGAACACCCCTGCCATTCGTAAAGAGCTCCTGGGCTCAGCAACAGTGACTTCCCGTTTCTCTCACACACCACAGTGTCCTGCAACCACTAGTCTGTTATGTTTTTAGTTTTTCTGTTAGATATATTTATCACTTAATATGTATGATTGTTTGTCCTCGTGTATGTATATATGTGTGCTATGTGTGTGCTTGGTGCCTTTCGAGGTTAGAAGAGGGTGTTAGACTTCCTGGGACTGGAGTTACCGACAGTTGGGAGCTGCCATTGGGTGCTTGGAATCCAACCCAGTTCTCTGGAGGAGCAGCGAGTTCTCTCTCTCCTCTTATTACCTTATCATGTCCCACCAAACTTCTGTTTTATTATGATTTGCTGCTTTAATTTGGCATAGTACCTTACACTTTAAAAAAAAAAAAAGTTGTTGCTTTCTTTTCTTTTTCTTTTTCAAGGCAGAGTTTCTCTGTGTAGCCTTGGTTGTCTTGGACTCATTTTGTAGACCAGGCTGGCCTCGAAGTTCGCAATGATCTGCCCACCTCTGCCTCCTAAGAGCTGGATTACAGGTGTGCACCACCACTCCAGGCGTACCTTATACTTTTGAATGGCAGTATAAACATCTTACGGATGTACTATGTTTTGTGTTTCCATTTGGTTAATGAACACTTTGGACTATGTTTGTTTCTTGCTTACTATGTGTAATGGTGTACTACTCTATGTGTTAAAGTTTTCAGGTGGCTCTAGGTTCTCATTTCTCTGGGCTGTGTAGAGTGACATAAATGTTAGAGGAATCAGTCCCATATTATATTCCCAGTACTCCAGACAAATAACCCAATTAAAAAAATGGACAAAGAGGCTTCTGAGATAACTCAGGTGGTAAAAGTGCTCACCAGAACTCAGATAAAGGCAGAAGGAGAGACCGACTCCAGAGTTGTCCTCTAACCCAACATGTACATGGTGGCCCATGTGCCCACAACATGTGATGACGATGATGATGATGACGATGATGATAATTTGAATTAGACATGTGTATGTCTAGGAAAGACATACACAGATTGTCAGCAAATGCATCTAGTATTTATTAATCAGGGAAATAAAAATCAAACCCCGATGAGAGATTACAACTTGTTGATTTAGCCAAAAGTGAGACAATAACAAGTATTGGTCAAGATAGGGAGAAATAGGAACCAATGTCACTGGGAATATAAAATGGAAGTCGCTGTTCTCGTCCCAAATACTTGACAAAATGGCACTGTGGAAGGACAGTTAATTCAGGCATTCAGATCATAACAAAGAAATATGCTAGAAGGGTGTTGTAGGACAAAGTGATTTTAAATTGAACACACTGTGATTAGAAGATATTAAATCACACATTCAAGGGTTTTCTTCTTTAAAGATTTAGTTTTGGCCGGGCAACTGGGCCTTTAATCCCAGCACTTGGGAGGCAGAGAGAGGCAGGAGGATCTCTGTGACTTCAAGGCCAGTCTGACCTACCTGGTGAGTTCCAGGACAGCCAGAGCTATACAGAGAAACCCTGTTTCAAAAAACAAAAAAAAAAAGACTTTAGTTTTGGTCCTGTGTCTCTGTGTAGGCATTTCCATGTGAGCACATGTGCCTGGGGAGGACAGAAGAGAGCACTGGATACGCTAGAGCTGGAGTGGCAGGCAGTGTAGGTATTGGAGACTGAACTTGTGGTCCATGCAAGAGCAGTATGTGCTCTCAACTGCTGCGCCATTTCTCCATTCCGTTCTTATGGGTGGGTGCATGTGTATCTGTGTGCATGCGCGTACTGTGTAGGTGGAGACATGAAGTTGACACCAGGCGTCTTCCTTGGTCAGTTCTTTACCTAATGCTGAGGCAAGTTCTCTTGATGAATTTGAAGCTTGATGGCCAGTCTGGTTAGTCAGCACCCAAATGGCAGCTCATGCCTGTCTGTAACTCTATTCCTAGGGGATCTGGCACCCTCTTCTGGCCTCCATAAGCACTGTATATGCACAGTAGTGCACAGACACATACAGGCAAAACCCGTGCACACAAAATAACAGTGAAGGGGGTTCCTTTAGAAATATGTACTAATTTGATACTTATATTGTGAAGAACGATAGTAGGAAAACAGTTAATCGGTTTTCTGCAATGAAAGCACTGTGGCTCTGTAAGCACAGGAACCCTGGTGTGTGTAGTAAGAGCACTGCAGCTCATACCTGCAGTGGTCTTCAGTCTGCGTGGAAGTGATTGAGGCAGTGTTTGCTAGCACTGAGTGGGGTGGTAACAGGCGCAGATCAGTACACACAGGGTGAGGGTTCAGACCCAAAGCTGCTATGATGTCACATGATGCAGGGTCGGTGAGCACTCGTTCATTACATGTTTGAATTTCATTGGTTCTCTGGTCATTGTGTGTTCATATATATTTTTATGTTGCTAAGTTTTTAGAGACTCCTCACATTGTAAGAAGCTGGGAAGTGCCAGTTTTACTTTGTTTAATATTTGTAAATAATATTTGTCATAATAACATACTCCTTTAACTTGAGCTTTGTAATGAAACTGGTGTAGAGCTAATTTTTATTTTTAATTCCTTTAAATTCCATGATTTATTTCATACTTGTCAAAGAACATTTAAGATTTTTCTATATTTTGTACTATACCAAATTCTGTAGTTACTATCCTAATGAGTCAAATCTTCCTTGAGAGAGCTGTGGGGTATGTATTCACATGTTATGTGTGTAGATATTTAGAGGCTTATTTTAAGACATTTATCTGATTGGGGATCTGAAAGATTTGGAATCTGTAGGCAGATTTAAGGGAGGAGTTGAATCATCATTCTCAACACCTCCCAAAATCTCAGTATTTTCTTACAGAGCAGCCTTCCAGAGCTGTGAGGTGGTGGCACACACCTTTAATCCCAGCACTTAGGGAGGCAGAGGCAGAGGATCTCTGTGAGTTCGAGGACAGCCAGGGCTATACAGAGAAACCCTGTCTCAGGAAGAAACAAACAAACAAACAAACAGCAGCCTTTCAGTGGACCTTATGGAGCACAGTCTCTGTTAGTTGTCATCAACAGAGTGTGGATAGTAACCTGATACACCTAATACTTTACAACAATATCTACCCCAGCTTACTAAGGGTGAAAAACCTGTGGGATGGCTTGAGCTGGTGGGTGTAAGGCCTGCAGGGACTTAGTCAAAACCCTGTAAAACTAAGCAGCAAAGCAGTGCTCATTTGAAGGCCTATCTTGATGTCTCAAGCCCGGGGCTTGGAAAGTTAAAAGCTCTGGCAGTGTTTATACACATGCCGGATCAGGTTTTCCTTTCTTTCTTTTTTTAACGCTATGAAGATACAGTAAAGTAGTTCCCATGCGTCTGACTGGCAGTGTGGTGCCTTGCTGTCCATTGCTTCTAGGTAAAGGGTGCATTCATTACCTGTGCCGGTTCTTGTAGGGCAGCTCCTGCGCAGCGGCCCTCCTGTCAGTAGTGTGGGTCTTCCCTGTGCTGTTGCAGCTATTGTCAGTTTCTGCTTTCTTGTGCTCCTTCTTGTTGCAGCAGGTCTGAGTTGATTTTGAATCCTCCAACACTTGCCATCTACTGACTAGAAACAACAGCCTCAGGGGTGCAGCACCTTTAGGCATCAGTTTCTATTTAGAGATAGTGGCAGGAGCTTTCTTCTTACAGCTCTCAGTGCATAGAGCTGATGAACTGTGTGACTTTTCTTCTTTTCTTCTCCTGCCTTCTCCTCATCTCTTTTCTATAGCTTGAACTCACATAGCTCAGGCTGGACATAATCTCATGATGGTCTCCTGACTCAGCCTCCCAAATACAATAGGTACAATTCTAGATAAGCCCTTGAACTCTTCTTAATCCACCTCCACCTCTGTCCTAGAAACTGTTAGTCTTTGCTCATCTCTCATTTTACCAGCCCCAAAATGTCCTGTGAATAGAGATGACCTTTGACCTTGACTTTTGGACCCTCAATGCCAACGAGGTCACACACTTCTTAATCTTGTTCTTTTCTCCTTCCTCCCCCCCCCCCCCCCCCAGCCAGACAAGGTTTCTCGGTGCATCCCTGGTTGTCCTGAAGCTCATTGTGTAGACCAGGCTGCCTACGCACTCCGAGATCCACCTGCCTCTGCCTCTTGTAAAGGCATGCACCACCACCAACTGACTCCTAATCAAGCAATCTTTCTTTTTTTGGTTTGTTTGTTTGTTTGTTTGTTTGTTTTTTGAGACAGGATTCCTCTGTGTAGCCTTGGCTGTCCTGGACTCACTTTGTAGACCAGGCTGGCCTCGAACTCACAGAGATCCGCCTGTCTCTGCCACCCGAGTGCTGGGATTAAAGACGTGCGCCACCACGCCCAGCTACTATTTATTTTCATTGCTGTGTACTAGCCTGGTGTTTGCATTTGCCCATTTTCTCTTATTTATTTGTATGCTTTCTAGTTTCTGGTGTTGTGAATACGCTTCTTTATTCTATTTTTGTTTTATGTGTATATCTTACCTGCAATATATGTCTGCATCACCACATATATACCTTGTGCCATTGTAGCTGGAAAGAGGGTATCAAATGCCTTGTAACTGGATTTATGTAGAGGATTATAAGCCACCATGTGGGTGCTGGGAGTCAAACTTGGGTCTTCTGGAAGAGTAGTAAGTGCTCTTACCTACCAGCCATCTCTCTAGTCCCATCTCCTAAGTTTATTTTTTCTTTCTTTTCTCTTTTTTCCTTTAAGACAAGGTTTCTCTGTGTAGCCTTGACTGTCCTGGACTCAATTTGTAGACCAGGCTGGCCTCGAACTCACATTGATCCGCCTGCCTCTGCCTTCCTGCATGCTGGGATTAAAGGTGTGTGCCAGTGCACCTGGCTCTAAATTTCTTTCTTTCTTTCTTTCTTTTTTTTTAATTAATAATGTATTGTATAAAACACACTGTTAAGAGACACACTGTAGCAGGGCGGTGGTGGTGCATGCCTTTAATCCTAGCACTTGGGAGGTAGAGACAGTGGATCTCTGTGAGTTTGAGGCCAGCCTGGTCTACAAAGCAAGTTCAGGACAGTCAAGGCTACACAGGGAAACTCTTATCTTAAAAAAAAAAAAGAAAGAGAGAGCAAGAGAGAGACTGTAGACTGTGAGTAAATAGCTGCATGTTCATATCTAACATACATATGTACATCCGAAGAAAGAATGCTCATAGTTACTATAAGCCAGTAGAGACATTAGGGCTCCTAGACTGCTGGTGGGCAGCAATGGTTGCAGGGAATCACCCAGGAGCAGCGGTTTGTTTCCCTTACAGGGAGGAGACCTTAGGAATGTTCCTGTGTCATTTATATTGCAGGAGTGTTAGCTCAGGACAGACAGCAAATGGCCAGCTGTCGCATTCAGAAGGAAGTACTGCAGTGGCTGCCCACTGGGACCCTGTGGATGCTACAGGAAAGGCTGCTGTCCACGTTCTAAAGTGTTCTGCACCTACTTTGTTGGTGTCTGCAGTGCCACACTTGCTTGGCCCGCAGCTGCAGGTCTTTTGTGCTCAGTGATGCTCTATAGATCCCAGGAGTAACTCAGAGTCCAGTGAAAAGCTGAGGACCTCGTGGTCCCAAGGCCAACCTATAGCTCTTGAAACTGGGATGCTCCCCCTGCGGATTGCACTCCAGGACATGACAGAGAACCTTGAGTGTGGGCAAGAACTCCCAAGAGCTAGACAGAGTGAGACTGCAGCCATGCTGGGCTTGTGAGTGTGGTGGACATGAGCCTTGCTGATGGCAGGGATCAGACAAGTACCTGTTGGGTGAGCTTGTGTGTCTGTGGGCGTGGGGGAGTTGGCAGTCACAGACGCAGCCTCATTTATTGCTGATGTTCCAGCTGACAATATATAGCTCTAGTACCTTAAGAACTATGCCTAGCCATGCCTGGTGGTACAGACCTGGAGTCCTAGCTACTTAATGCCTCAGCAGAAGGCTCATAACAGCCTGTGCTACAGCATGAGAGACCCTGGGTCAACATTAGAAATAAAAAAAGGGTTGAGTGGTAAAGTGTTTGTCTGGTGGGTGCAAGGTTCTAGGTTCAGTGCCTCGTACCACCATGGTAGGGGGAGTGGTTTTCTGAGTAGCAGCAGCAGCACAGATAGCCGAGGGTATTGGAGATCTGGAGTATTACCAGGCGCCCGCCTACTGCTCTGTTCCAATACATAGCTAGCAAATTGAGATTAAGGACAAAGCGCCATCGCCTATGGATTATGGTCCTGTTACCATATCTAATGATATTTCTCTTTAAGTAGATTCACAAGTTGTTTTCCTATGTGTTTTTCTAAAAGTTATGCAGTTTTGTTTTGTTTTTTTGGTTCATTTTCAGAGTCCTTATTTCCAAGGTCCATTTTGAAAGATTGATTCACCCTCCCTCCCTTTCCTCTCTTCTTGCTCCTATTCTCTCTGTCTCTCATAAAGACATGGTCTCAGTCTGAGCTTGCACTTGTAGCAGTTGTCATGCCTCAGCCGTCTGAATGCTAGTATTGTAGCTGTGAGCTACCACGGCCACTTGCTTGACTTGTTTTGAGACGTGGTCTCACGATGTATCCTTGGCTGGCCTGGAACTCACCATGTAGACTAGGCTGGTATTAAACTTTTCAAGAGAGATAGATCCTCCTGCCTCTACTTCCTTCAAGTGCTGGGATTGAAGGTGTGCACTACCATGTCCACTTTAAAGTTTCTATCATTTATTTTGTTGCTCAGATTGTTCACCATTTGGCTAGTGGTAAACAGAACCCATTGTTCTTTGCCAGCCTTTTTATTTTCTGGTATAACAAAACATTTTAGGGTCATCTTGTAATCTTGCAAGCCCAGAGTAAAACATTTCTTCCAAATACCATAGTTATTTTATTGGAAATTGGGGAGTTACTGTGCTTACTTTTCCTTCCTTCAAGGCTTTCTCAGTGGACAGACAGCTGGTAACTGTTGATACATGTGTACACACAGCTAAGGTTCCTTTGGTTAAGGGAACTGATGAGTGCATGCTGTTAGCAACAGTCCTGCCCTCCACCAACAGATTCTTTCTAAAAGCCTCCTGTTTTCTCTATTTGTGACTCTTTTTTTTAGTTTGATTATTTTGAGCTTCATTGATGTTCTCCCTGCCCCCACCCCCCAGGGCTTCTCTGTTCCTTGGCTGCCTGGACTTGGTCTGTAGACCATCATTCATGTTCTTACTCTTTAGTTCATTTTTTTTTTTTATTGCTCACGTGTGTTCCCTTGCGTGGGTATGGTCCCATTCGGAGACACTGCTGGTCTTTCCCTCCAAAGCATTAGTTGCATTTCACACCGCCACTATCAGCACACGGTTTCCTTTTCTCCACACCATCACCAAGCTTGGGCAGTGTTTTGGTGGGGTTTTTTTTGCTTTTGTTTTTGTTTGTTTGTTTTTAGTTTTTGAGACAAGGTTTCTCTGTGTAGTCTTGGCTATCCTGGACTCACTTTGTAGACCAGGCTGGCCTCTTTTTTTTTTTTTTTCCCCCCGAGACAGGGTTTCTCTGTGTAGCCTTGGCTGTCCTGGACTCCCTTTGTAGACCAGGCTGGCCTCAAACTCACAGCGATCCGCCTGCCCCTGCCTCCCGAGTGCTGGGCTTAAAGGCGGGCGCCAAGACTGCCTGGCTAAGGCTGGCCTCTTTTTGAACTCAGAGATATGCCTGCCTCTGTGCTGGGATTAAAGGTGTGTGCCACCAATGCTAAACCCTTTTTTTTTTTTAAACTTCAGTAAACATGATATAGTAGTTACTCTTGGAGCTTCAGTTTACTTTCCCTTGTTTATTGGTTTTTAACCTTGCCCACTCCTTTTACTCCCTTTTTCTGAGAGAGAGGTTGGGGGAAGGCTGTAAATGAACAATTCTTCCTACCCCCTCCTTCTCCCCCCTCCCACTTTCTCCTTCTGCCCCCTCATTTGCTTGCTTATGTTTGAACTCAATTTGCAGACCAGGCTGGGCGAGAATTCACAGAGATCCACCACCTCTGCTTCTGGCATTAGAGGAGTGTGCACCACCACTACCCAGCCTTTTCCTCCTCCTCCTCCTCCTCCTTTTTTTTTTTTTTTTTTTTTTGTGTGTGTGGTGGGGGCGGGGTGGTTGTTGCTTTGTTGGTTGGAGAATGTTTTTGTTGTCGAGCACCTGCATCTTGCTCTGTAGTCCTGGCCAGCCGAGAACTTCTTTAGCCTTCCAAATATTGGGATCATAGGCATGTGTAGCCACACACAGCTTCTGCTAAACATTTTCTTTGGTGTTTGATGTTTGTGTGGTTTGAATGTGTGTCTACTCCAAAATTCATGTTAAAATTTCTATGGCCAGTATATTGGGAGGTGGGACTTTCAGGAGGTTAAGATGCCATGAGAGCGTCACACTTAGGAGGGGCTTCAGTGTCTTTACAAAAGAGCTTGTTGTATGAAGAATTAATTTTTTAAGCTTTAAAATTATGTTAAAAAGATATTCAGGCCCAGGTGTAGGGTTCATAATTTTAATCTCAACACTTGGGAGACAGAGACAGGTGAATCTCTGAGAGTTTAAAACACCAGCCTGGTCTGTATAGCAAGTTCCAGACCAGTCAGAAATACATACTGAGACCCTGTCTCAACAAAAGCAAAATTTAAAAAGGCATATTACGGCTAGGCAGTGGTAGCACATACCTTTAGTTCTAGCACTGAGGGAGGTAGAGATCTCTGAGTTTGAGGCCATACTGGTCTACAGAGTGAGTTCTAGGACAGCCAGGACTACACAGAGAAAAAAAAAAAGGCATATTCGAAGGAAGATGATATGCCACTTCTATTTGTCACATTCTTGTCTCTGCATCCTTTAGGTCCTGTTTCCATCCCCATGTAAAGTTATCTTAGTGGACTTTGTGATTTTCTTTCTTTTTTTTTCAAGATAGAGTTTCTCTGTGTAGCCTTGGCTGTCCTGGACTCAGATTGTAGACCAGGCTGGCCTTGAACTCACAGAGATCTGCCTGCCTCTGCCCCCTACAATACTGGGATTACAGACATGCACCACCATGCTTCGTGACTTTGTGAATTTCTTAAAATACTGTTTTAAAGTTATTTATTATTATTGTATGGTTATGAGGTGAAGAGTAGGTGATGATGTCATATTCTAAGGCTTAGAAGACCAGAAGTGGTGCTATTTACTGCTTATTATACCTATTAACTTATAATAATATAACTTTTATTTTCTTTCTACTAAGCCAAACTGGCAAGGCGCAGTCAAGAACGAGACAATCTTGGCATGTTGGTGTGGTCACCTAATCAGAGCCTTTCAGAAGCAAAACGTAAGTCTTAAAGCCCCTTTCCTGTCCTGTCTTCTCAAAGGCGTCTTTGTGACTTAAAGTCTCTATGCTGCTCTTTGAAATTTTTAAAATTTAAAGATTTCTAACCTGTGGTTTCATTATAGTACATATTCCTAAATGCTATGTAAGCTAATAATGAGTTTAATTTAGTAATGAGGTATTAAGGACTAGTAATGAACCTGTAGTACACTACAGACAGTGGATCAGAGTAAAAAGGAAATAATGGGGGGGAGAGATGGCTGAGCAGTCAGACTTGCAGAGGACCTGGGATCTGATGACCTCTTCTGACTTCTGTGGTGCACATATATACTATAGGTAAAATGCCCTTGCAATAAGACAAAAATATTTTTTAAACAGAAAAAGGAAATATCAATGGAATGTGTGACACACACACACACACACACACGCGCGCGCGCGCGCGCGCACACACACACACACACACACACACACACACACACACACACACACACACACACACCCACCCACCCACCCAGGAATGTATACGCTGAGCCCAGGGCTTCACAGTCCTACGCCAGACTCTACCACTCAGGCGAACCTCCAGCACCGCACTTTTTGTAAAGTCGCTGGCAAATACCACGAACACACTGGCCTTTGTTTTGGAAGGGGAGGAATAGAGGTTCTGTTAATGCAGAAAGTGTTATTAATTGTATTTTCTGTCTATTTGTGTTGCCTTTTAAGAGTAATTTTGTGCTGGGCATGGTGGCACACACCTTTAATCCCAGCACCCGGGAGGCAAAGGTAGGCAGATGCTGTGAGTTTGAGGCCAGCCTGGACTACAAGTGAATCTAGGACAACTAAGGCTACACAGAGAAACCCTGTCTGGAAAAAGCGAGAGAGAGACAGAGACAGAGACAGAGACTCAGAGAATGAGAGAGACAGACAGAGAGAGACAGACAGACAGACAGAGATGGAGACACAGAGAATGAGAGAGAGAGAGACAGACAGACAGACAGAGAGAGAGGGAGAGAGAGAGAGAGAAATTTTGTATCCCTTGTGTTACCATAACTCCTTGCTGTTTGAAAGTCTTATTTTCATTGTAACTAAGAAATAAAACAAAATCTTCTTTTGAGAAATTTTTAGTGGAGTTTATGGATGGATAGATGGGTTTGGTTAACTGAAATCACATCACAGTTTTTTGGTATTATGCACATTTGACCTAGAGCTCACAGGTCTGCCTACTAGGATTAAAGGTGTATGCAACCACAGCTGGCCTTAGCATTTCTGATGCGGCGCTATGCTAAAAAGCTTTCTGCATATTTTCAGGGATGTTTTGTGTTTTCATCCTTCTCTTTGAGCATTTATGGTGACTTACATGTCACTTTGAGCATGCTCTTTCTTACAGAGTAGGGGGAGAAAGAAACTGAAAAATCTGCCTCCCTGTAATTTGTAAAGCTTTGTTTTCCTGAGCCCTGCTGAGGAAGTCTGAGTCCAGAGATTCTTAGACACTCAATTAGCCTGCCTCAAATCCATCGCCTTCCTGGATGCCTTCCAGGCTCAGTGTCCATGGGGAAGAGCAAGTGTTTTGAGTCTTAGCCCAGCACAGCGCACGGCCATGCTGCCCATAGTCAAGCAGCTTTTCACTCTCCACAGGAGACAGGGGAAGTTCTTCTGACTCCTGAGCTACAGATGGCTTCCCCACTGGTGGTGGTGCAGGCCTTTAATCTCAGCACTGGGGAGGCAGAGGCAGGAGGATCTCTGTGAGTTCGAGGTCAGCCTGGTTTTATAAAGTGAGTCCAGGACAGCCAGGGCTGTTATACAAAGAAACCCTGTCTCAAAAAACCAAACCACACAAACGGCTTTCCCCAGCTAACAGATAAGGGGTGAGGTAAGAGCCCAAGATCACTGAGCCTCTGGGGCTACTCTAAACCCGCTGCTCACTCTGGACCCGAGTCCTGGAGCCTTTTCTGTTCATTTATTTATTCATCTGACTGTCTGTCTATCTTCTACCCATCAGTCCATTTATTTATTTGCTTACTGATTTGTTTATTTGAGACAGGGGCTCTCTATTGTATAGCTCTGGCTGTCCTGGAACTTGCTCTGTAGACCAGACTGGCTTCAAACTCTCAGAGATCTTCCTGCCTCTGCCTCCTAAGTGCTTTGATTAGGTTAAAAGTATTGTTTAAATTTTTAGTTTCACTGTTAATTGGGACTGGAGAGATGGCCTAGAGGCTAGTTAAGAGCACTGGCTGCTCTTCCAGAGGGCCCATTCAATCCTCAGCACCCACATGGCAGCTCACAACCGTCTGTAACTCCTGTTCCGGGGGATCTGACATCCTCATCAGACATACATGCATGCAAAACACAGAACCAATCCCAAAATAATAATTTTATATACTGTGGAATATTTAGAAGACACAGAAAAAGAAAAAGAAAACAAAACAAAACCAATAACTACAACAGAAAAATCTCACCTTTCCTGTTACTAAGAAACAGCTGCTTAGTGTTTTAACATGTCTCTGTGTTGTCCTGAACCTGAGTGTGTCTCACATTGTTAATACCTTGTAAATGTTTCTTTTAAACAACCCTCCCCCCCCCTTTTTTTTTTTTTTTGGTCAGACAGAGTTTCTTTGTGTACCTTGTCTGCCCTAGAATTATCTCTGTAGACCAGCCTGGCCTTGAACTCAGATCCCCATGCCTCTGCCTCCCAAGTGCTGCACCTCCACTCTCCAGTTTAATTCCTTTTAAGAAAGATTTTATTTTAATTTTATATGTATGAATGCTTGTCTGCATGTATGTTTATGTACCATATGTGTGCCCAGTGCCTAGGGAGGCCAGAAGAAGGTATTGGATCCTCTGAATTGGAGACAGACAGCTGTGAGCCACTGTGTGGGTCTTGGGAACTGAACCTATGTCTTCAAAAGCAGCAACTGTACTCAACTGCTGAGCTATCTTTTAACCTCTCCCCCCCCCCCACCTGCGCGCGCGTGCGCGCGCGCGCACACACACACACACACACACACACTTTTGAGATGAGGTTTCATATTGTAGCCCAGGCTGGCCTGGAATTCACTGTAGATCCTAGCCTTCTTTGTGTGTTACCTGGACACTTTGTTTTGTCTCTGTATTTACAATTACCTAACTTTTTACCATAACCAAGTATAGATATATTGTACTTTATACATTTAAAAAGAAAACAAAAATGGGCTGGCAAAATGACTCAGAGGTTAAGAACACTTGTTGCTTTTCCAGAAGACTTGAGTTCATTTGGAAATTTATTTTTAAAGTGTGTATGTGTGTGTGTGTGTGTCCGTGCCCTGTCATGAGTATGTGTATGTGCAGATGAGGCCACAGAGGCCTTAAGGTGATATAGATGCCTCTGGAACTGGAACTATAGATGTTTGGTTATAAGACGCCATGTGGGTGCAGGGTACTGAACCTGGATCCTCAGGAAGAGCAGTGGGTATTCTTAGCTATGGGAGTCCTCTCTCCAGTTTACTTATAGCTGTGTGCAGATTAATGGTGTTTCCATAGACACATACACCATGCTCCAGATAGATTTCCATTGCTTGGACCTCGTAGCCATCTTATTCCTCTCATAACCATGGTGATGCTGGTATAAATGCACCTACTATGCTGCTAGATTTATGAGCAAGCAGCGTAGACAGTTACATAGTTTACACGGCAATGAGAACAGATCACTGGTTAATTTAAAATGTTTTCCTTCTATCAGCTGCTTTACACATCTCATGGTTACTGTACTTCTTTGTTGCATTATTTTCTCTGTGCCCAATATAATGTCATTTTTCTTTATCATGAACCTAGGAGCAATTGTCTGTGTTTCTCTCTCTGTCATAGTCCTTGTGTGTGTGTGTGTGTGTGTGTGTGTGTGTGTAGTAGGCTTTTGTGCCATCTGAGTGTGTGGAAATATACTCTGGTGGTTACAGAATGACAGGATAGACTAATGACTTCCTCAGAATCTACTTCAAGGACAGGGTAAGAACCACATGATTGCATTTTTTAAGACTAACTAGAATTCATAGGTTAAGGAGTAACCTATGAATTCTTCTTTTCTGTTTTAAGAAAAAAAGTGCTTTTGAGGGCAAGTTTTAGGTGCATAGCTGTGTTAAACCCAAAGTGGAGAATACCCGTGTGCACTAAAGCCTGCCTTGCTGGGAAGATCTTGCACCTGTGAACTTGGCACCTCTCTGTGAGTGCATTATTACCAGCAGAGTGTGCTGATAGTGGAGCTCACGGCAGTGTTGCTCTTGTAAACACTGTTTCCACCATTGTCATTCAGAATAGTTCACAGTGCTAAGCATTATTTTTTTTCCCCCCCTCACTCTCTCTTCCTCCTCCTTTTCCCCCCAAGCCTATGGTAACTATTGATTTTATATTGTATTCATAGATTTGCCTTTTCTAGAGTGTTATTGAGCTGTAATAATCAGCAAAGCCTTTTTAGATTTTTTTGTCTGTTTGTTTGTTTCAAGACAGGGCCTCACTGTGCAACTCTGGCTGTTCTGGAACTCACTATGTAGACCAGGCAGGACTCAAACTCAGAGATTTGCCTGCCTTGATTAAAACACAAAACAAATTCTTATTACATCTTCTTTTGTGTGTGCATGTATGCATGCGTATGTTTTGGTGGGGTGGGATGGAGTCAGGGTAACTGGAGTGAGTACTCTCTCAAGGACTGTCAGATTTGACTCAAGCCTGTCTTCCAGCCCAGATAGATTTCTTTCAGTTAGAACTATTCATCCTAGGCTCCCCTAGGTCAGTCTTTGTCTCTGTCTCTGTCTGTCTATTCAAGACAGGGTTTCTCTGTGTAGCTTTGCCTGTTTTGGACTCCCTTTGTAGACCAGGCTGGCCTTGAACTCACAGTGATCCGCCTGCCTCTGCTTCCTGAGTGCCAGGAACCCCCAGGTCTTTTTGAGACCTAGTACTGGCTCATTTATTTGTGCCAAATAATACTACATTCTTTCCCCCAAAGGGTTACTTTGAATTATAGGCCTGTGGCTGGAGCTGTGGAAGCTGTTGGAGTTCTTAGCAACTTGAAGTGTCATTCAGCACCCACTAAAGTGCATGGCAGGAATGTATTCAGTTTATTTCACCTATGTCAAGTCCATGCACATGTCTGGGCATGGCATGTATCTTCTATACATGCATGTTTGTCTGTACACAGTGTGTGTCTCTACATGCACATATGTCTGAACATAATGTATGTCTATACATACACATGTGTCTGTGTGTGGTATATGTCTGTTCATGCGTGTGTCTGTACATGATGTGCACATGTGTGTCTGTACTCTTGATTTTTTTTTTCTTATTCAGTAGCATTTTCATTCTTTTCCCTCTTCCAGCTCACACATTTATTCTCTTAGGTAAGCAGACCTGTGCGTGTAGTATGTTGTTGAGCTTGCTATGAACCTGAGTTTATTTTGTGAAGTTGGTTTTTATTCATATTTATTTGGGGGGGCAGTTTTACATGTTTGGTGCTGTGCTAGAGGTAAAGGATTTGGGAAGTTTATACTCCAGTGGCAATGATGAAATGAACTTTTTTTTTCTTACCTTTTATCAGATGTTTGTAATCTCCAAGCTAGTTAGTAGTCAATTTAGGACTAAAGCTCAGGTCTCTGGACTACATTTACTGCACACATCTGCTTTCATGTGCTACTTTGGTTAATCAAGTATAATTACGTACTTAGAACATTACTGATATTTCATAAGTTGCTTTGGGTTGTGTCTAACTAAAAATCATTTAGTGGGAGATGCTGCCTGTGGGATATGCCTAGAAATGTGCCCTGCAGAGACACAGTTGGAGAGGTTTAAGTAATTCTTAGGAGCATAGACAAGAGCCACGGAGTTGAAACAGTTCTCCATTAGTGAAGATAAAAAAAAATTACTTGATGAAACAGTGGTTTGATATGTGAGGGACAAAGGTGAGAGTGTCATATGCAGCTTGACATGGTGTGGTGAGAGTTAAAGAGCAGCAGCCTGTCAGGCTCGAAAATGCTCACTAATTGGAAGGAAGACGTTTGAGCCTTAACCTGTTTTTGGTCCCTTTTTTCTTCTTTTTTTAAGATTGCATTTTGGGCTGGAGAGTTGGTGAAGTGGTTAAGAGCACTGGCTGCTCCTCTAGTGGACATGGGTTTGATTCCCTATGGCATCCACGTGACAGCTCACAACAACCTGTAACTCCAGCACCAGAGGGCCAGGCACCTTCTTCTGGCTTCCATGGGCACTGCACCCACATGGTGCACAGTCTTAATTCAGACAAAACACTCATACATAAAAAATAAAGTTTTTCAAAAATTGCAGTTGTTCCAAGTGATGGTAGCTCATGCCTTTAATCCCAGCACTTGGAGGGCAGAGGCAGGAGGAGCTCTGAGATTGAGGTCAGCCTGGTCTACAGTACAACTTCCAGGATAGCCATGGCTACACAACAGAGAAATCCTGTCTCAAAAACCAAATGCGTTTGTGTTTGCACCATGACACTCACGCGGTGGTCAGAGCGCAGTTCATGGGACTTGGCTGTCTTCTACCACAGGAGTTCTGAGGGCTGAGCTCTGCTATCAGTCCTGGTGGTTACCCCTCCTACCTACTGAGCCCATCTGCAGCTCTCATTTGCTCAGCTCCCCCTCCACTTCTTTCTGGCAGGCTCTCTCCCTAGGGAGCTCTAGCTGGCCTGGAACTCTACAGTCCAGGCTGGTTTTGAACTAACAAAGGCCCACCTCTGCCTTCAGAGTGCTGAGATTAAAGGCATGCACCACCAGGCACAGCCTCCTTTTGCTTATTAAGATAGGGCTTGAAAGAGACAAACTGGAATTTGGGCTACTTAAGAAGAACTCCTGAAGCAAGAGATGTCTCCAGGGATGGCTGTTGCTCCTTGACAGGTGAAGTGAAGTGAAGTGACTTTGTACTGTTGCACATTTGTCACGGACGGATGGTCCTACTCATTTATGCATGTGTGTGTGCTTATGTGATGATTTTAAAGTTCTATAAACATGAGGAAAACTGGTACAATTATAAGGTATTAAAACCTTACTGTTAATATACTCAGTTGAAAAAAATTAACTCTCAGGGCTGGAGAGATGACTCAGTGGTTAAGAGCACTGTCTGCTCTTCCAGAGGTCCTGAGTTCAATTCCCAGCAACCACATGATTGTTCTTAAGCAACTATAATGAGATCTGGTGCCCTCTTCTAGTGTGTAGGTGTACATGCAGGCAAAACACTGCATACATAATAAATAAATTCATCGTAAAAAAGAAAAAGAAAAAAATTAACTCCCAAGGACAAATATACAAGATGTGTGAAATGTAAAATATTAAAATACAAGGTAAATGAGGGGTTTTTAGTATTAGCTTCTTGGTTGATTGATACACTTGCTCTGATGAGAGCATCTGACAGCAGGTAACATTTGTTTCTTGCTGGGGACCTGGGTTGATTCCCAGCACCCACATATGTTTGCAGCCAAGGTGGAGTTGACACCTTTTTATGACCTCCACAGGTACCAGATATGCAAGTGGTGTACATACATATTATGCAGCCAAAATACTTCTATACATAAATCTTTAAGACTCATCCTATTGGCTGGGCAGTAGTGGCGCACGCCTTTAATTCCACGCCTGGTCTACAAAGTGAGTTCCAGGACAGCCAGGGCTAAACAGAGAAATTCTGTCTAGAAAAACAAACAAACAAAATCATCCTGGTGTATTACACATTTTATGAACTCTATAGTGTTGAATGGTTTTTGATGATTTATTCTTATTTGCTTGTTGGGGAGAAGGCATAGAGGCTCCCTGAAGCTGGAGTCAGAGGTGGCTGTGAGCTACCTACGTGGTTCTGGGGACCTAACTCAGGCTGGAGTCAGAGGTGGCTGTGAGCTACCTACGTGGTTCTGGGGACCTAACTCAGGCTGGAGTCAGAGGTGGCTGTGAGCTACCTACGTGGTTCTGGGGACCTAACTCAGGCTCTTTTGGAAAAGCAGTAAGTGCTCCTGAGCATTGACCCATCTCTCCAGACCCATTCTAAAGTAATACATAGATACACTGTACGTATACCCAATATCTAGATACATTTTGAGTAATATCTACTTAAGTTATTCCAAAATATGTACTGGGATCAGTCTGGTGGGACGCTGTCCTGTGAGTGATGGAATGTACCCAGTATAGTTCTGTCCCTAAAATGCAAAATGACTTTCCAGTTTACAGTGTGTAAGGTAAAAGCTGCAACATAATCTCGTGTCGTGTGAGTAGTATTTGCCCCTGTGACCTTATTCAGAGTTCCCTCGTTGTCTGGAGTATAAGTTCTCTTCTCCCAGGTGTCCAGTTCCTTAGGTGCGACTGCCAGAGAGGCTTTTTACTCCCTGTGAACCGCTCACTGTCTTACCTCATTGATTTCCTTCCTTCTCACTGCCCAGCGTACTATTTATTGTGTGTTCGTCACTGTACTATAAGACTGAATGTAGGAACCTGGGACGGTTAGTCTGTCTACTTAATTCTGTTCTCCCCTTGGCATGTGGTGAGTGTATAGCAAGCACTCAGTGTGGAGATGGCAGGAGTGTGGAGATTCCTAAGGATACAGTTGAAATTCAAGGTTTTAAACTATTTGCTATGTAGCTTGGATCATCTGAAATCTTCCAGGCGTTTGTTTGTTTTGTTTTTTTCTTCCTTGTGGTCATTAGTTTACTCAATATTTTGACCCTGCTTTTGAGATACCATACTAGTTTGGACCTGACGGGCCCTGCGTAAGTGTGGCTATAGTCTGGTGGGAAGCTGCCCTGTGAGTGATGGACTGGACCCAGTACTGTCGTGCTCTCTCCTGTGTTCTAGAAGACCTAAGCAGAATGGACAGAGCCCTCCTGGGCAGAGCTGAGTGCCCTGCAGTGGTGGACACTGTTACCTGTCTGTGCTTCTTTTGCTTCTGCTTGTCAGTATGTCTTACCTTCTCCCTTCTGCATTTGGGTCTCACCTGCCTAGTTAGAATTTGCTTATCCTTTCTGTCAACAGAGGAAAGTTACTCTTAAGTTTTTACTACAAACATTATCGCCCAAACATCCTTTGACCCTTTTTTTTTTTTTTTTTTTTTTTTTAATTTTTCATCTCATCTGTTCAGCTGAGAAGTCAGTGCCAACTAATCTTCTAAAGTGGTCAGACTAGTTTAGTTTACCCTTGCTACCAGAAAAGGGTGGAAGGCATGTGCTCCAGATCCTCTACTGCAGTTGGATTTGTGCATTGTAGACAGTCAGTGACTGTAACCCTGCTGCTCATACCTGAGAATTGTGCTACTTTTGTTAGGTGTGATGATGACTCTTTGAGGTATAAATATGTTTATACTTTGTTTGTTTGTTTTCAAGACAGAGTTTCTCTGTGTAGCCTTGGCTGTCCTGGACTCGCTTTGTAGACCAGGCTGGGCTCGAACTCACAGTGATCCACCTGACTCTGCCTCCCAAGTCCTGAGATTAAAGGTGTGCACCACTATGCCCGGCTATGTTTATACTTTTAAAAAGCATGCATATATAGGGATGAGATTAACTGGGATATATTTTAAGTTTTTCAAATAAAATGAGTTTGGGTTCAACTAGTCAGATTGGACTGTGGACAAAGAATAAATCATTGTCGAGAATTTAGCTTACTTTTCTGTGGTTACATAAGAGAATATACCACTATTAGCAAATACACCTCAATATTTAAGAGATTAGGCTATAAGGTGTACAAATTGTTCTCAAACGGTTTTGGGGCAAAGTACATACTTACATACAAGTTTATTTTTATTATTAAAAGTAATTGATAATCTGTCATCCTTCCATATGGATATTTTTTGTTTGGGGAGATTCTGGTGCTCACACATGCTAAAAGTATATATTCTGTTGAGGACTTCACATTAGCCTTACACTGTGTAGATTATACCCACTTGTGTCAGCTTGCTTTCCAGTCTCTTCTTTTCTCTGTACTGCTGTGCACTATGGTATCACACTGCATACCATAGTTTTTATACTCTTAAATTTCCTGCTATTAAAATGAAGTAGATTAGCTAAAATGAAGTAGATTAGTGCTGCACGCTATAATCCCAGCACTTGGGAGGCAGAGGTAGCCTACACTGTAAATTTTTAGGCCAACCTGGTCTGCATAACGAGTGCCAGGACAGCCAGGGCCACAGAGAGAAACCCTGTCTCGAAAAACAAACAAACAAGAAGAGGGGAGCAGGGGAGAAAGAAAGAAAGTAGTTAGGTGTGGTTATTCGGGCCTGTAATCTGGAGGCTGAGTCAGGATTTTGAGGTCAGTTGGGCTACCTAATGAGATCTCAGCAAGCAAACAAACAAAACAAAGCTGGATATAATGGCTCATGCCTGTAATTTCAGCAAATCAGAAGGCCTAGGCAGGAGGATTAATATGAGCTGTGGCCAGCATGGTCTTTATGGGCAAATTACAGGCCAGCCTGGGTTACAAACTGAAATCCTGCCTCAAACAGCAATAAATAAATCTCAAACAAAACTATACCACCAACAAAAATGAAGACCTGAATTTTGAACTTTTATAATTGTTAATCTTGTAGGTTACTTTACTTAGCCAAGTTCCATTCTCAAATGTTTTGTGTGTGTGTGTGTGTGTGTGTGTTCTTCTGGTTTCCTTACTATAAATAACACTTGAATGAGGCTGAAAGCATGGTGTGTTGCCATGGACTCCTTTCACTGTGGAGTGAGTGGACTGCCTAGATAAGTGTCTTCATAGTCCCTTCTTCTTTGGCACTTAAGACAATTACAACTAATTGTTTGAATTATTTCTCTCCTCAACTGTAAGGAGAATTCCAGAAGAACTCAAATTGTCTAATTACAGCTATAGGAGGAGTACTAGCCATAAAGTAGACTGGAGAGATCTGTTGGGGAACTAATTTGATGTACAACAAACAGACTGGTTTGTTATAGATGGTCTTGGTGCAGCTGTGAAGAGCCTGTTTCTCTAGCAGTGTGTGTCTGTACAGGATGAAGAATGAAACCCCACAAGATTGCAGCATTGAAAGTGGTAGGGCTTGTCATAGACTGCCCCTCACTCCCTTCAGCACATTCTTAACTTGTCCCCTGTCCCCGGAAGGAATAGGCAAGGACAGGAAGTGACTTGGGTGAAGCATGTTGTGGCAGAACTTCCTGAATGATGATGCAGCTTGTTTCCCTCACCATCCTGCCTGGCTTCCATATACAAGGCTTAGAGGCTGATAAGCCACTCAAGGCACTGGGATTTAGAGACTGAAACAGTTTTCTGATTGCCATGTCCTCCCTGCCTAACGCCTAGTCAGAGGTGGCCTTGACATGAATAATTTTTTTATTTTTTATTTTTAGGTTTTTGAGACAGGGTCTCTCTATGTAGCCTTTGCTGTCCTGGACTTGCTTTGTAGACCAGGCTGGCCTTGAACCCACATCGATCCACCTGCTTCTTCCTCCCAAGTGCTGGGATTAAAGGCATGTGCCTGGCTTGACATGAGTAATTTTTAAAGTAGTCTCTAGCCATGAAATATATGCATTAGGAGCTGGGCAGTGGTGGCCTAGGCCTTTAATCCCAGCACTGGGGAAGGCAGAGGCAGGCAGATCTCTGTGAGTTCAAGGCCAGCCTGGTCTACAGAGCTAGTTCCTGGACAGCCAGGCTACACAGACAAACCTTGCCTTGAAAAACAAATAAGAAGAAGAAGAGGAGGAGGAGGAGGAGGAAGAAATAAGTACATTAGGCACTGAAGGTATAACTCGGTGGCAGAGAATTGATTTAACATAGAAAAGGCCTGCATTCAATTCACAGCACTGAGGAAAGTAACATAAAAAGTATATTTCTTACCTAGAAAAAGAGCTCGATGGGAGAGCATTTGCCTAGCATGGGTGAAACTGTCAGTTTGATTGCTAGCTGACAGAATTGATTTAATAGTTGTTTACATTTTTTAATTTTAAATATTCTCTTAATACTCTATAGAGGACTGAAGAAGAGTCTCTTTCTTTTCTTTTCTTTTTTTTTTTTTTTTGTTTTGTTTTGGTTTGTTTTGGTTTGTTTGTTTTTTTTTTTTTTTTTTTTTTTTTTTTTTTTTTTTTTTTTTTTTTTTTTTTTTGGTTTTTCGAGACAGGGTTTCTCTGTGTAGCCTTGGCTGTCCTGGACTCACTTTGTAGACCAGGCTGGCCTCGAACTCACAGCGATCCGCCTCCCGAGTGCTGGAATTAAAGGCGTGCGCCACCACGCCCGGCTCAAGAGTCTCTTTCTTGTTCTGTAGTTGAGCAAAGGATTCTACTAGCAGGTGCTTAGGCGAAGCCAAGGTCTTTGACTCTTTCCCTTATAATCTGCTATAAGGACTAGATAAATGGTCAGCTTCTATCTCTGCCTTCCTTTATTCCCACTCCTGTCTTCCCTGTTAAGGTCATGCAGATCTTGATTCTTTCTTTGGATTATTTCATACACAGCCAAGTTACACATGGAAATCAATAAGATTGTTTTGAGTATTCAACTCGAATTGATAGGTCAGGTAAGTTTATTTGACATGGAAGAGTTAAAGGGGTTTTGCATCTTAACATGAGATCCATCCTTCCTTCCTCCTTTCTTTCTTCCTTCATTTCTTTCTTTCTTTCTCTCGAAAGGTTCTTACATGTAGCTTCGGCTGTTCTGGAAATCACTGTGTAGACCAGGCTGACCTCAAACCCATAGATCCACTTGCCTCCTGAATGCTGAGGTTAGAGATGTGCACCATCACCCTCAGCCCTAGTCTATTAACTCTTACACTGATATGTAAACTGAGTTCTAGAAAAGAGGACAGAATTATCTAGTTACACAGTTCAGATCACAGTAGAACTTAACACGCATGGTCTTGTAATGAATGGATCAGTCGTTTCTTGTCTCTGCCGTTGTTGTATTTACCGATTGGCTGGGAAAGGGGTGCTCTGTGCAGTGGGGCTTTGTTTTATAAGGCCATAGTAAGAAACAGCATGTTCATCTTATTTCCGACTTGTTTTGTGCCCATTTAAAATAAAAACTCTTACAGGAGTCAGATGTTAACTGTAGTAATGCCCTTGTCCACCAGGTGGCAGAACTGCTGTACTTAAATGTTCCTTTTGCTTCATTTCTTTAATAATAATAAAAGGCAATGCCATGGTATATAATAGCATGCATGCTCTGTTATGCAGGGAATTGAACCCAGAACCTTGTGCACACTAGGTTCTATGGAGTAACATCTTCAATTTTGTTACTACACTCTTTAAAAATGTTTGGCATGCTCAATTTGAACTACGAGAGGAAAATTGCCAATGCAAAATTGTGGCTTTTTTAAAAGCTCCACTAAGACCATAAGGTTTGTCCTCAACTTACCTCTTGGTGTCAGCCTACCAGTCTTTGTAGACTATTCAGGATCAGGTTTTCTGAATCTGCAGTGTCTGGGGTAGGGGAGGGTGGATTGCGATTACGATAGCAGCTTCCACCTGCCATCTTTCTCTTTTGCAATTGAATTGGAAACACTTATTACTTGTACTAAGGACATTGTTGCATTGGATTAAAAAACTAATAAGCACAATCTAAGGCATTGTTTGTTATCTGCCTTCAGCCTCTATAAAGTTCTTAAGTCGTGGCTGTATTTTCTTACTCTGTTCAAGATACAGCAAAATTGTGAGTGCCTTGCCCCTAAAAAGCCATGGACTAATACGGTTTGTGTTTTATGACCGTCATGGTGCATATCTGTGACCATTAGAATTATATCAGATGGTTTTCCATGTTTGTCAAGTAAACAGCAATTGCATGGTGCTGTAGGGGTGTTTTGAGCAGAAGAGTTTGCCCACTGCTGAGTCTATTGCTTCTGACCTGCAGGTTGGTGTCAGTCTACCGGTCAGAGGCAAAGGCAGGCCTCATCTCCCCTAGAGTGAGCAGGATGCACTGGGGAGGCTAGTAATGCATGTGCCCAGAACAGGAAATTATTGTGCTGATGTTTTCTTAAGCTTCGTGTTCTTTGTTAAGAGCCCTACCTAGTTCCCTGGTGAGACTCTGCACAGGACTCCTCACTCCCGTACTGAGATGGGCTCTCTTAGTCTTTGGGCAGAATCAGCATCACTGTGACTGAGACATAGAAGTATTGGAGAAGTCCTCTGAGCCCTCGTCATTGGAGTGTCAGGGAGCCTGCATTTCTCTTTTCCATTTTATCTACGTTAAGCTCCTGGGTCCCTTTTGTTTTTATGAGAGTACAATTGACTTTCTTAGATGAAAAGCTTATTTTCACATAAGCTAACCATAACAGAGTTTTTGAATAATGCATGTCTCCTGTTTCAGCACTTTGTACTAGCTGCTATCCTGTGCTAAGTAGAGTGGGTGGTAGGTGTTAAAAGCAAAATTATAGCTGGGATATCTGGGTGTAAGACAGTTCTAGGAGAGCCAGGGCTACATAGAGACACTGTCTGTCTGTCTGTCTGTCTATCTGTCTGTCTGTCTCTCTCTCTCTCTCTCACACACACACACACACACACAAACACACCTGTGTGTGCGCACACGTGCATGAGTGCTCATACTAACTATGTAACTATTCCCCCCCTCAGGTGGTGTGTGCCAAGAGAGTCTGTTGGGTGGATGGAGAGCAGTGTGCTGAGTAGAGCATTGGAAGAGGGGGCTCAAGTAGCCAGGAAGCCCCACCACTGACAGCGGAAGCCAGTGGGTGAACTGTGCTCATTTGCCCAGGAGGAGGATGGTGGTCACCACGTTCTTTGTTGTTGTTTTGTTTGTTTTTGTTCTGTGTAGCCCTGGCTGTCCTGGACTCGATTTGTAGACCAGGCTGGCCTTGAACTCACAGCAACCCACCTGCCTCTGCCTCCCTAGTGCTGGGATTACAGGTGTGCACCACCACACCTGGCTGTCCACCATAGTCTTACCTCAGCAGACTTGCCAAGTGGTATCTGTGTAAATCTTTTAGTTGGCAGAGCAGAAGAGGTTGGCTTTCTAGCGAGAGAGGAAGTCTGACTAAAGCAGAAACAAAGAGCAGAAAGTAGACTGGTTTCCTGGGAAGAGCACAGAGAGCGGAATAGGAAAATAACTGATTCATTAACCTCAGGGTATTTGAGTTGGTGAACGTGAAAGCAGAGGCACTTGATTCTCTTAATGGCTGAGCAGTGGCCTGCTTGGGAAGTTTGGCTGCTCTAGGTGCACTACCTTGCACAACTCCATCTTAGTTTTCATTCTTTTGGTCTTGGGTGTGTATGTTCACACTCTTGCAAGTATGGAGGTCAGAGCATAGCTGGCTGCGGTTGATTCTCTCCTTCTATCATGTGGGTCCCAGGGATTAAACCATTTGTTAGGACTGACAGCAGGTGCTACTACCTCAGCTGCTTTGCCAGACCCAACTTAATGTTTAAAACCCAGTCATTTGGGCTCCAGTCTTGGAGGTAAATCCAAAATGATAGTAACCAAATTTTTAATTAAACGCTAGGTACACTAAAGTTGCTAAGGAAGCGTTAAAATGGCACATTCTGGGGCCAGACCCTGCTATAAAGCTGTTGCCAGAAGTTTCAAGGCCAGCCTTGACTTTGTTGCCCGCAAGCACTATATCAACAGAGGCAGAGCCTGGATTGGGTCCTGACCCTTCATGAGCACAGCTGACCTTTTGGGACAGATGCCACCAGCATTGACTTAGCAAACCGTCTCAGCTCTGTTGGATTTCAAGGGTAATGGCTAAAAATCTGTTGATTGATGCGGAGCAGGTTCTTTCACAGGTGCCAAGGCTCCTCATGTTCATTCACTCATCACAACTCTAGAGAACCTGGTGGACACACCAGAATGGCGCCTCTAAGTAGCTGTGATGGCTGGCCTGTTAGAGGCAGCCTGCTCTGTGTGATGAGCTACTGCCTCAGACAAACAAAACAATCGCTGTGATGGATTATTGTAATTTTTAAATTATAAAATATTTATATTTATATGTGTGTGTGACACATGTATGGAAGGACAGGGACTATGACAGACTAGAAATGGGAGCCAGATTCCCACTGTTCCCAAGTTGGAGTTATAGCTAGTTGTTTGCCATCTGGGTGCTGAGACTCAGGTCCTCTGGAAAAGTATCTGGTACTCCTACCTGCTGCTGTCTCGCCAGCCTGTCCTCTTTCCTTTTACACTAAAGAAGTTCCTAAATCCTAGAAGATACAAGTTGAAGCAGAACTTTTTAAAAAGTGTTCATAGTCTCACCATGTGGAGATGGGTTAATATTTGTATATTCATTTGGGTGTTTCTCTGGGGGATTTAGATTCACACTAGGGTCATATTCTATGATGCTGTTCTGTGATAGCACTTGAGCGTGACAGGTTTTGAAAGAGACTTGTCAGCTCTGGTAGGTCCAGGCTTGCTGTCCTCAGGCTGCTCACTGCTGGTCTCTGTTTTTCAGTGGATGAGTACATCGCTATCGCCAAAGAGAAGCACGGGTACAACATGGAGCAGGTAACCGCACGTTTCCTGTTGTTGAAAGCAGGACTGCCACTGGCCCAGTCAGGGTTTTCTTCTGTGTGTAGAGTATCAGACTTACTGAGTGGGCATAAGGTAATAGATAGGAGCTAGTTTGGTGCTGTCATTGGAATGTGTGGTTGGTATCTCACCCTGGCTGTGTAATGTTGTACAGAAGCTGGCTGTGTAATGGCTGATGCTCCAACTTGACTAACCACACCCAAGAGAAACGCACTAACTTGAGGTCGCTGTCTAGAGCTCTCAATTGAGCTTTTCCCTGTAGATGAACTTCCCACTTTTCTTTTCCTCTGCAGTCACTTTTGTACGATGGAATAAGTGATAGTGACCTTTACAAACAGTTTGCCTTCTGGCTGTCCCCAGCCTTGTTGATCTTGTCTGGGATATTTGGCTGTTCTTTCCTCCCTGTCATAAAGTTAGCCTTTTCAGCCCATCTCCAGACAAGACGCCCATAAGATACCTTAAGGAGGGGGAACACACACAAAATCACCTCTAGAGCCAGTTTTTCAGTGAGCTCAAACAGTACACACCAAACTACTGATAGAGTGTACATTACAACAGAGATGGAAGCACTTTGGTCAGTACACAGTTGAGGTGTGGGCCAGGCAGTGGTGTTACACACCTTTAATTCCAGCACTTGGGAAGCAGAGGCAAGTAGATATGTGAGTTCGAGGCCAGCCTGGTCTATGGAGCAAGTTCCAGAACAGCCAGAGATACAGAGAGAAACCCTGTCTCAAAAAAAAAATCAAACCAAAACAAAAAAGCACAGAGATTTGAAGCTTTGGTTATTTCCATCCGTAGCAAGGTAGTAACTGTCTGTACCTTATCTGTAGCACTACTGAGGCAGCTGCACATGTATTCCTACAGTAGCTTGCATGTAGCTTGTAGGAATTAGCATACATACGCGCGCGCTAGCATACATACGCGCGCGCGCGCGCGCGCGCGCACACACACACACACACAAACACACACACACACACAAACTACCATGTTTTCCATGTTGGAAATCTCTGATGAACGCTTGATCTCTGACACATGACTGATTGCTGTTCTGATCACAAAGAAGCCAGTGGCCATTGTTGCTTGAACCTCATTCCTTTCCTGGCTGAGGTAAAGGGCCAGTGCCCCTCCCTCTTGCCTCTCCGTGTTTCTCTTCTGAGAGGCAGACATTAAAGATTAAGACAATCAAATGGAACAACATGTGAGGAGAAAATCAGAAACTCTGTACATGTTCAGGGACAGAAATAGGCTCAGAAAGATCTAAAAAGTCACACATCGAGCTGATCCTTGGTACACAGACAGATCAGTTACGAAAAGTGCAACCAACTAGGGCAACGTACCACAGATGAAGCAAGCATCTTATCATCACTGCTAATGCATAATCAACTCCAGATGTCCAGTGCAACAGAGAACTCACAAAGCATACCTCAGAGCCAGGAAGTATGGCCACTGCAGGAAAAGCCTTTTGTGAGTTTTTCTGGGGAGGCACGAACTTGCCTGTCAACCCCAGTTAAAGCACTAGTAACAGAGTAAAGAGCAGTTCCACCCAAGCCTAGTGAAGTGAGCCAGTGAGTGTGCCCGAGGTACGTCCAGGAGCAAGAGCTTGCTAGTTGTATTTCTGTTGCTGTGATAAAATACCCTGACAAAACCCAACTTAGTAAGGAAAGATTTTATTTTAGCCCAAAATGACAGGCACCAGTTCATCACGTAGGAAAGGCAAGGCAAGAACTTAGAAGAGATAGTCACAGCGTATGTACAGGAGGGTCAGACAGAAGTGAACATGTGCTTGCTGTTTGCTTCTTCCTGCTCAGCTGGTTTCCCCACTCAGAACCCCTGCTAAGGGGATTGGTACCGCCCATGGTGGGCTTGGTCTTCTCACACCAAGTAACCAGTGTAGAAAAGTCACTCCTTGAGATGCTCATCTCAGGTGAGTATAGACTGTGTCAACTTGACAGTAAAAGCAAACCATCACAGCAGGTGACTCAAAAGAAGCAGCATCACTGAACAGCCCACCTCAACATGAATGACAGCTCACAAAAGCTGCATCTCTGGAGCTTCCTGTGTAACTTTCAGGCACCTTGACAGTTCACAGTCTTCTCTTCCTAGTAGTCCTTACTGTGTGTATAACCTGAAATGGGGGCACTGGAGGGTGCGATGGGTGAATCTTGTAACTTTTAGGAACTTCCTGAATCTCTGAATCTCAAGGAGGCTTCCTACAGGATAGAACTTTTCAATTCTGAGAAATTGATACACAAAAAGTTAAACCAACAGATACTGTTTTTGAAAAATACCTGTCAGATCTGTTACACACACACACACACACACACACAGACACCTGGTACTAGAACCTTGAACATGTCAGGCAGTGCTCCATCACTGAGCTGCATCTCCACTGTTTAACCAAAGACTTTAGTTAACTTAATAGTGCTCAAAAAAGGTCATTTAATAGTAGGCAGATCAATGAATTTGAATATAGGACAATTTGTTTTATTGTTTGTGGTACTGGAGGTAGGGAGCCAGTATGTCCTGTATGCTATGCTGAAGAAGTATTCTACGTCTGTACTCTACTACTAGCACAGAAAAACTTAAACTTAGTGAGTTTGAAGGGGTAAGGGTAATAAACAAGAGTGAGCAGAACTCAGGGGTCCTATGGGGCATCCTCAAAGAGAACAATGTAAGTTTTAGGGAGCTTCAGGAGAAAATGGAAAGAAACAACAGCGAGATTTTGAAGAGAGAGGGGGAGGTTAGACCATCCTGAAGTTGAGAAGTCATCTAAAAATAGCTCAGCATACTTCAAGATGAGCTCACCCACACCAAGATTCAGTATGAAGTACTCATGCCAGGTAGGTTGGTACACGCCTGTAATTCCAGCACTCAGGAAGGCAGAGGCAAGTGGATCACTGTGAGTTCGAGGCGAGCCTGGTCTACAAAGTGAGTCCAGGACAGCCAAGGCTACACAAAGAAACCTTGTTTTGGGGGCAAAAGAAAAAGAAACCCTGTCTCGAAAAACCAAAAAAGTAAAAGAAATATTCAAAAGCCAAAGATGCAAGAAAAAAAAAGCCATTCATAGCATGCCAGAGATCACCAATAAAGTTATCAGATTTGTCATTAGGAAGTTTTGAGTTCCAAAGACAGTGATATAACACATTTGAAATGGTAAGAAAAAAACAAACAAACAAACAAAAACTCAACCAAAATTGTCTGTTTAGGTTGGAGAATATTCAGCTCAGTGGTAGATTCACTCCTCAGGACAGAGAACAGAAAAAAGAAAAAGATTCCTACACCTAACAGAACTGTCCTTCAAAAAGGTGGGGTTGCGGTGGGGCTGGGGGCTGGTGAGGTGGCTCAGTGGGTAGAGTACTTAACCTGAGTTCCATTCCTAGACTCCACATGCTGGGAGGAGAGAATCAACTCGTGCCAGCTATCTTCTGTCCCCACATGAGTTCTTTTGCATGAATGCACATATGCCCATGCATGAATTCATGTAGGCACACATGGACACGGCTAAATAATATTTTAAACTAAGATATTCATAGATTTTCAGTTTTATTTCGTTTTATTTTTTAGATTTATTTAACACCTGCACACCAGAAGAGGGCACTTGATCTCATTATAGATGGTTGTAAGGCACCATGTGGTTGCTGGGAATTGAACTCAGGACCAGTCCAGGACAGCCAGGGCTCTGTTACACAGAGAAACCCTGTCTCGAAAACAGAAAGAAAAGAGAAAAAAGAAAAAAAGAATGAACTCAGGACCTTTCGAAGAACAGCCAGGGCTCTTAACCACTGAGCCATTGCTCCAGCCCGCACATTAATAGATTTTTAAGAAATAATAGCTGGGCGTGGTGGCGCACACCTTTAATCCCAGCACTGGGGGCGGGGGGGGGGGGCAGAGGCAGGCGGATCGCTGTGAGTTCGAGGCCAGCCTGGTCTACAAAGTGACTCCAGGATGGCCAAGGCTACACAGAGAAACCCTGTCTCGAAAAACCCAAAATAAATAAATAAATAAATAAAAATAAAGGGCGCGTTCTGTCCTTGAAGAGTGAGACAACACTAGACAGTAATTCACAGCCATCTGAAGAGTAAGACTGGAGTCAAGGTAGTAAGTGGGTACCAGTCTACAGTGGTTTGTAACTGTAGTTTTCTTTCGTGATTTAAAATACTGATACATCTGGAAGAAATAGTCTAAAAGTTGGTGTTATTACCTTAGTGTGTGTAACTCTGCATTTTCTATGTAGCCTAAGGGCGTCATTTAAAACAACGTTAACTTGCCTTTTTTTTTTTGGACATATAGAAAGATAGAATTCTGTGGTGTTCACAACTGAAAGTGCTGAGATAGTTGTTTAAGAAGCTCAGTTATGTCTTTTGTTGAAACGTTAGAATGTTGGTTTAATCCCTGTGGCAATCAAAAAGAGTAGCCAGAGCCCTGTGATCCCAGCATGGAGTTCACAGGCCCGCTGTTCCCTGAGGGACTAAAATGCTCAGTTTCCACTGTTTGAGGCAGTCTCTCAGAGAAGTCAGAATCCTAGGTAGTTGGTTGGTTGCAGAGGCCTGGAGCAAAGCAGTTGGGGAGAGGAGAGCTGCTCCGGAGCAGGCACACAGTCTCACAAGATGATGAGTCTTGGGCCTCATGCATGTGCTCAGTACCATTGAGCTGTCTGCTAAACAGTGCTTGGGAGTATAGACAAGATGCTACGTTATTATCTCATCACCGAAGCCTGAGTGCCTGTAACTCTTCACAGTATGGAGGGCAGGTGCTCTCTCACCTGTCTGCTGTAAGCACATGGTCTTTGTGTGCTGAGCTCACTCCCATTTTAATATTTATCTGTTCTAAAACTTTACCATTTTTCCAGGCTCTTGGGATGCTCTTTTGGCATAAGCATAATATTGAAAAGTCCCTGGCTGATTTGCCCAACTTCACCCCGTTTCCAGATGAGTGGACTGTAGAAGATAAAGTCTTGTTTGAGCAAGCCTTTAGTTTTCACGGGAAAACTTTTCATAGAATCCAACAAATGGTAAGCAGGGTTCTGTTCTGTTCTGTTCTGTTCTGTTCTGTTTTTGCTTATGTCTTACAGTATATGTGAGACAGGGTTATCATCAGCTTCAAATGCCTCGTTTATGTATTTGTTTGGGAGGATTGCCTGCATGTATGTCTGCATGCCACTTGTGCTCACAGAGACCAGACCTCTGGAACAAGAATTATAGACAGTCATGAGCTGACACATGGGCACTGGATTCAAACCTAGGGAGGGCCCTTTGGAAGAGCAGCCAGTTCTTAACCACTGAGCCACTGCTCTAGCCCCAAGTATTTCCTTTTGAATAAAGTTCCCTTTAGAAAAAGCAGCTTACTAAACTGCTTTTTATTTTATTTTATTTTTTGTTTTAATATATTTTATTAATTTATTCATATTACATCTAAATTCTTATCCCATCTCTCGTATCCTCCCATTCCTCCCTCCCTCCCATTTTCCCCTTACTCCCCTCCCCTATGACTGTGACTGAGGGGGACCTCCTCCCCCTGTATATGCTCATAGGGTATCAAGTCTCTTCTTGGTATCCTAAACTGCTTCTTAAAGAACCACTTTGTGTCTCAGTGGTCACAGAGGTCCACCTGTCTCTGCCTTCCTAGTGCTGGGTTTAGAGGCATGCACCACCACACCTGGCTACGGTATATTTTTTTCTCTCTAGAAAGCTATTGATAAACTCCAGGTTAAAAGTTTACTGGTTTAATCCCAGCACTCGGGAGGCAGAGGCAGGTGGATTACTTTGGATCGAGGCCAGCCTGATCTACAAAGTGAGTCCAGGACAGCCAAGGCCTATACAGAGAAACCTTGTCTGGAAACACAAAAACAAAAACAAAAACAAAAAAAGTTTACTGGTATTTGCATTAATGTTAAATGACTTTGTAAAGACTAAACCTAGGAGCTGGCTGCTGGCTCAGTAGCTGAGCTTCCTTCACTCTGGTCATGAGAACCAAAATGCAGCTCCTAGAGCCCACATGACTAGCCAAGCATTTGTACATGCCCAGAGTTGCAGCTCCAGGAGAGTGTGTATGGTGACAGCTTTTCTTTCGGGCTAGCGGAGAAAGCAAAAGTGGCTAGGAGTGGTAGCACACACCTTTCATCCCAGTATTTGAAGGCAGAGGCAGATGGATCTCGGTGAGTTCAAGACCAGGACCACACAAACTTGAAAAACTGAAAAATTGCTTTTGTAGTTTTATCTCTTCCAGATTTTTCTTTTTTGGTGGTAGAGAAGTGCATAAAAATATTAGACATTGAAAGTATAAAATCCAATGTGAAACTCTACAGCTTTGGTTCTGAATGTCTGCTCTAAGTGCATGGAAGTTCGTTGAGTTGTATGGTCTTTGAGTCTGGTTAAAATCTGTGTGATTTGTTTGTTTGTTTTTAAGATTTAACGCTGGTCAGTGGGACATTTGTCAGCTCTGAATGTCGGGTGCTTCACTGTCTATATAATTGCCATGTGAATGTTGTTTTCGACTGTAAGGCTCTGTCACTAAAGATTTTTACTCTGCGTTTTCATAATCAAAGGTCATGATATGTGTAGAGATGTTTTGTAGTGAAGTATAGTAGCAATAATTTCTGTACATGATCAAGAGTTTATTGCAGCTTTTCTTTTCCTGTTCTCTCTTTTTAAGGGTTAGCATTAACAAACGTCAAGGCATAGCAAATCAGCAAAGATTTTAGAAGGAGGACTTAACAACAGACACAGATTTGTGATTCTTTGGATGTGACACTATTGAATGTGATTCTAAAGTCTTTTATTGAACATTGTCAAATTTGTAAGCTTCATAGGGATGGACATAATATTTATATGATGCCCTTCTTCTGTCTTACCATAGATGTGAAACCTTATATTGTCTTTGAAAATGTTAAATTGAGAACTCTGTTGACATTTTATGGATTGGCACATTGCAAGAAACATTTGATTTTCAGCACAGTGCAAAAGTTCTTTAAAACCCATACATCTTTTTTTCCTAATTCCATTTTGTTTAAAGCACATTTTAAATGTAGTTTTCTCATTTAGTAAAAGTTGTCTAATTGAAAAAATAATAATAAAGATTTATATATACAATGCTCTGCCTGCATGTACACCTGCATGCCAGAAGAGGGCATCAGATCACATTATAGATGGTTGTGAGCCACCAGGTGGTTGAACTCAGGACCTCTGGTTTTGTCTTTTGTTTTTTCCAAGACAGGGTTTCTCTGTGTGTAGCGTTGGCTGCACTGAACTCACTTTGTAGACCATGCTGGCCTTGAACTAAGATATCCTGCCCCTGCATCCCTGAATGCCAAGATTACAGGCGTGCACCATTATGCCTGGTGAGATGTGATTGGTTTTTTTTGTTGTTTTTTGTTTTTGTTTTTGTTTTTGTTTTTTTTAGTTCTGGCTTTTTTATTATGATGTTTGATAATTTTTTAAAAGAAAATGCGTTTTGTGAGATATTCCTCACGGCGAATGATCCTTATGAAGTATGTCTTCAGCACTTGACTGATAAACGCTATCTTTGTATCTACACCAACCTGATTTCTGCATTTAGCTTCCTGATAAATCCATAGCTAGTCTGGTGAAGTTCTACTACTCCTGGAAGAAAACAAGAACTAAAACCAGCGTGATGGATCGTCATGCTCGGAAACAAAAACGGGAGCGGGAAGAGAGGTGAGCATGCTCCTAGGGATGTCCTCTGACCACTTAGGTGCCTAAGAGCTGGGTGGTACAGAGAGGAAGGATACCAGAACTCACACAAAGCTTCTTCGGTTGCCAGCTCCTGAGAGGCAGTAGATATGCAAGTCCCTTCATAGACCTCTCTATGCCTTACAGTCAATGAACTTCAATATGTTCTTTTATTCCCCTTAAAGGTGACACCTTTTAATGAAAAGAGATTTTGTTGTTGTTTTATGGGTCAGAATTTATAGAATATGATAGCAAAAAAATCATCTGCCATATGCTTATGTTTAGCTTACTTTAAAAAGGAAAAAAATTAGATTTTTGTATCAGTTACTTACCTTGTTGCTGTAACAAAAATAGCTCAAGGAAGAAGAGGTCAGTCATGGTGGCAGGAGCCTGAGGCTCTCATCACATTTTCCTCATGAGGCTGAGTGCGAGGAGGCTGGGGCTGGCTTCACTTTCTGCTTGGTCTTGAGCCCATGACCACAGTCCAGGGAATGCTGTCCCTCACCCTCAGCTAACCAAAGTGTGTCTCCTGTCCAGTTGACAGTTAGTGTTGACAGCTCTCTCCTTCTTCCCTTGACTGTGTCATGTCTTGTGTGGGTGACAGAGGGTCTGTTCATCATCTCTTAGAAGGCTATTCATTTGTTGTTGCCTTTAGTTTTGATACCCCACCCCCAAACTAGAGACCCAACCTAGCTCTCTACACACTGCTAGTGCTCTGCCACTGAGCTTGCCTCCCGGCCCAGATCTATAACTCAGTAGCTTCAGTAAGGAAGGCTATGTCTTACCTCTTGCTTTCTCAGTTTACATATGGCATAGATCAGTGGAAATGATTCTGTCCTCACGCTTGGTGAAGCGTTCTGAAGGTTCTGCTTAACAGTCCTGGGCAGGTTTGTTCAGCATGAGTAGACAGACGCCTGACACTCAGAAGATAATACACAAACCTAAAGGCGTTTGTGTTAGAGTGGTAGGAATGTCTGGAGCCTTTAAAAACAGGCTGTCCAGGTTTTCTGTATTACGCTCCAAGGGCTCTCTCTGCATCTCCGGCTGTCCTGGAGCTCACTGTATAGGTCAGTAGGCCTCCAACGCAACATTCCCCACCCACCTCTGCCACTCTAGTACTGGGATTATTAAAGCCTGCTCCATTATACCAGGCTCAGTGCCTGTTTTCATTAAAGCTTTATTTCCTTTATATCTTAGGCCTAGTTTGATTATATGTTGAATTTGTTGCTGCAGGCAGATTTGCTCTGCTAAATAACAATCAAAATTGAATAAAATGGGTTGGGATTTGTTTTCCCTGACTGTGACATAGAGAGGCAGCTGACTCCTGCAGCGGCTCCTCTTTGCATTCCTGCATTGTACTGAGAACCACTGCATGTGCCCTACTCCGTGGGCCCTCACCCTGTTAGATACAGACCTACAGCAGCACACAGTCACAGTAGTAGCACCTAAGAGGTCATTTACCTTCCACACAACTTTCTGCAGGATTAATGGCCAGGACTCTGGCAAAATTTCTTTATCTCCAGAGCAGTTATTCTCAACCCTGTGGGTCATGACCCCCTTGGCAAACCTCTGTCCCCAGAAATTTACATTAGCATCCGTAACAGTAGCAAAATTATAATTATGAGGTCGCAATGAAATGATTTTTTTGTTGGGGTCACCACAACATGAGGAACCATATTAAAGGATCACAGCATCAGGAGGGTTGAGAACCATTGTGCCAAAAGAACTGCAAAGTTGGAATTTTGTATGAATTATAAAAACATTTGTTTGTCTAGCAGTCTGTAGATGTGTAGAAAAAGTTTAGAATAAATGTGTTAAGTTTTTATGTGAAATAGAATTAATGCAGAATAACCGTTCAGTCACCTCATCTTACCTTCCAGTGAGGATGAGCTGGAAGAAACAAATGGAAGTAATCCCGTTGACATCGAGATTGATCCAAATAAGGAAAGCAAAAAGGAGGTACCTTTCTTCCTAATATTCTTAGGCAGTACATGCCGTTACCAGTTCTGCCTACAGCTCCTACCGCTGTACATTCATGTACTGAGTGCTGAGTCCAAAGGTTCAGATGGAGCCTTGTCAACAGCACCAGCCCTGCTGTAGTGTTTACAGTGGTGCTGTCTGTAGTCACACGGAGAGGAGGCCTCCAGGGAAAGTCGGAGTCCCCAGGCTCCTCTTCTGTGAGAGGGAGAAGACTAATTATAAAATGTAACAATGTTACATGCTTTTTATAATAAAATAATCAATAGAGTTCAGGAAAAAGAAGGGAGATTAATATGATTTATAGCATCATCACATATAATCACTGTTACATTTTGGTAGCTTTTGAGACAATTTTCTCTAAATTCTATATGTATGTATGTGTGTGTGTATATATATATATATTGTGTGTGTATATATATACACACACACATACATAATTCAGTTTTTTATTTTTTTTTCTTTTCTTTTTTTTTTTTTCTTTTTTCTTTTTTTTTTTTTTTATAATTTATTTATTTTTATTTTATGTCCAGTGGTGTTTTGCCTGCATGAATGTCTGTGGGTGTCAGATCTTGGAGTTACAGACAGCTGTGAGGCACCATGTGGTGGCTGGGAATTGAACTCAGGACCTCTGGAAGAGCAGTCAGTGCTCTTAACCTCTGAGCCATCTCTCCAGCCCTTTTTTTTGGTTTTTCGAGACAGGGTTTCTCTGTGTAGCCTTGGCTGTCCTGGACTCACTTTGTAGACCAGGCTGGCCTCGAACTCACAGCGATCTGCCTGCCTCTGCCTCCCGAGTGCTAGGATTAAAGGCGTGCGCCACCACGCCCGGCTGACCAGAATTTTTATTTTTAAAAGTAGCAAAGTGATATCTTAATTTGTACAGGTTTGAAATTTATTTTAAATATACTTACATACAGAAGCACATATTACTTCATCATAGGGACCTTTCAGAATTGAGCTAATTGAGCTTAAGCAGCTTTCTAGCTTAAGTCTTCACTGTTGTGAACAGTACTGAAGTAATAGTCACATATCTAAGTATATATACACAATTTTTCATTAAAATCATTCCTAAAATTTGAATTATTGCCTCAAGGTGTCCCATGTGTATATTTAAGATTCTTTAGGCAGACTCACCTTTAAGTGAGGGGTGAGTCTATTAAAAGTCTTCCTTTCTGGATGCAATTCTTGTCAGCATCACAGAAAGGCCTAATAACAGGATCCTTGGAGTTAATGGAGTTACGTTGTTTGGAAAATGAAGTGTACTTGGGGTTGTGCTTTGTTTTGGTGTATTCTTTTTGCTTGTCTGGGATTTTTTTTTTTTTCTCAGACAGGATTTCTCTGTGCAGCCTTGGCTGTCCTGGCATGCGCCACCTGGTGTTTTGGTGTATTCTTATTTATTAGTTTTTTCTTTTTCTTTTTTCTTTTTTTAAAGATTTATTCATTTATTCTATATGAGTGATTTATCTGCAGAAGAGGGCATCAGATCACATTACAGATGGCTGTGAGTCACCATGTGGTTGCTGGGAATTGAACTCAGCACCTCTGGAAGAGCAGTTGGAGCTCTTAACCACTGAGCCATCTCTCTAGCCCCCTCCCAGCTCTTATTAGGTTTTTCAATAACACATTTTAGGTAAACAAGCTTGACTTTGTCTTTTTTTTTATAATTCTTATTTATGTGGTACACGTTCTGACTGAAAGAGAAAATAGGTTAAATCTTAGTTTAAGTGTAAAATGTTATCAAAGCACATATGATTCATAGGTAGTCTTTATGAAATAGTGTAATACTGCAAATATAGTTTGTTGCCTGCTAATACTTTTATCGTATTTATTACCTCAACAAGATCACCAGGAATATGTTCACTTTTATCCTTGACTGCTACCCCTGACAAAAATGCTAACTTTTTTTTTTTTTTTTTTTTTTTGAGACATGGTCTTCTGTAACCCAGGTTATAGAATCTTACTATGTGTTTGAGAATGACCTTGAACTCCTTCCTGATCCTCCTGCTTCTGTCTCCCAAATACTGAAATTACAAGTATATCACCACCATGCCCAACTTAAAATAATATGTTTAAATGATTGCCTATAAGGGGCTAGAAAGATGGCTCAGAGTTTAAGAGCAGTGGCTGTTCTTCCAAAGGTCCTGAGTTTAATTCCTAGCAATACAGGGTGGCTCACAACCATCTACAATGTGATCTGGCCTGCAGGCATAGAAGCAGACAGAACACTATAAATAATAAATAAATAAATAAATAAATCTTTAAAAAAAAAAAAGCTGATTGCCTGTAAGACATATCCGTTGTTGCCAAGCTTATACACACACACACACACACACACACACACACACACACATGCACGCACGCATGCACGCACGCACACACACGGATACATATACCTGAAGGTTTTGGTATTAGAGAAAGTACTTTTTAAAAGTAGCTCAGTGATTTGTTTAAAAAATGATAGCACAGGGGCTGGAGAGGTGGCTCAGAGGTTAAGAGCACTGGCTGCTCTTCCAGAGGTCCTGAGTTCAATTCCCAGCAACCACATGGTGGCTCACAGCCATCTATAATGTGATCTGATGCCATCTTCTAGGTGTACATCTTGCATGCAAATAGAGCACTGTATACATAATAATAAATAAATAAATCGTAAAAAAAGAAAAAGATAGCACATTTAATCCCACCATTTGGGAGGCAAAAGCAGGTGGATCTCTGTGAGTTTTAGGCCAGCCTGGTTTACAGAGCCGGTTCCAAGGCAGCCAGCCATAGCTACAGAGAACCACCACCACCACCACCCCAAAGGGGGAGGAAAAAAAGATAACATATTTGTAGAGGAAATTATATGAATCACTGCAAAAGCTAAATGTTGTCCAAGAAGAAATCATGTATGAAATGGTTTTCATATTGAAGTTTGTATTTTTTTTCTTTAATAATTTTTATTTCATGTGATTGGTGTTTTTCATGCATGTATGTCTGTGCAAGGGTGTCATCTCCTCTGGAATAGGAGTTACAGACAGTTGTGAGCTGCCACGTGGGTGCTGAGAATTGAACCTGGGTCCTCTGCAAGAACAGCCAGTGCTCTTAATTACTGAGCCATCTCTCTGGCCCCAAAGTTTGTATTTCTTGCTTTTCTTCCCCCTCCCCCCTTGTCATTGTTGTTTTTTCGAGACAGGGTTTCTCTGTGTAGCCTTGGCTGTCCTAGACTCACTCTGTAGACCAGGATGGCCTGGAACTCACAGAGATCTGCCTGCCTCTGCCTCCCGAGTGCTGGGAATAAAGGTGTGTGCTACCACGCCCAGCCCAAATTTCATACTCCTGCTCCCCTCCCTATTGTCCCCACCCCAGAGGCGATCTACTCCCTTGTCTGTGTGTCACATGGACAACTGCATGGCCACAGAGCTCATAGGAGAATGCAGGTTGCTGCTGTTCTTCCTGTGCTGCTTATCATCAAAGGCAGGAAAATAAAGAATACAGTGTTTCTGTTCAGAAGAAAGGAGCGTTCTTTGCTCAGGGCCTCTCAGTAGGTGGTGCTTAGATTAACACAGTGGTTGTTTTAGATTGTTTGGGGCCATGTTAATGACACATACTTACTATTTGATATTTTTGTTTTTAATTTCATTTACCAAATATGTATATCATGCAGGTACCCCCTACTGAGACAGTTCCTCAGGTCAAAAAAGAAAAGCACAGCACACAAGCTAAAAATAGAGCAAAAAGGAAACCTCCAAAAGGCATGTTTCTTTCTCAAGAAGATGTCGAGGCTGTGTCTGCTAATGCTACTGCTGCAACCACGGTGCTGAGACAGCTGGACATGGAGCTGGTCTCCATCAAACGACAGGTATATGCCAGCCTAGTGTGCCCAGAGTCATCTGGAATACTAGAATGTCCTTACTGTTTACCTAGGCCTTCCCAGCTTACAAAAGAAAAAAAAAAGCTCTATTCCTCTTCTTAAAATACCTGTTTATTGGCCGGGCATGGTGGTGCACGCCTTTAATCCCCGCACCACTCAGGAGGCAGAGGCAGGTGGATCACTGTGAGTTCAAGGCCAGCTTGGTCTACAAAGCGAGTCCAGGACAGCCAAGGCTAACACAGAGAAACCCTGTCTTGAAAAACCAACCAACCAAACAAGAAACAACCCAGCTTATTAATATAGGGGTGGTGAGTACACTATGACCTGTGGAGGTCGGTAGACAGCTCTGTGGGGTGGTGAGTGCACTATGACGTGTGGAGGTCGGTAGACAGCTCTGTGGGGTGGGTTTTTTGTTTCTTCCTTTTCGTGGAGTCTAGGATTGAACTCTGATTGCTAGGCTCATACAGCCTCTTTCCTGCTCCCAACAGCCTTTCATTTCTAAGGAATTGGGTAAAAGATCCTGGGTATTGCCCCTCCCCTCTGTTTTTGTTTCTTAAGACAAGGTTTCTTGGGGCTGGAGAGATGGCTCAATGGTTAGGAGCACTGCCTACTCTTTGTAAAGGACCCAGGTTCAATTCCTAGCACCTGCATGGCAGCTCACAACTGTCTGTAACTCCAAGATCTAACACCTTCACACCAACACACATAAATTATAATTAAATGAAAATATTAAAAAAAAAAAATAGACAAGGTTTCTTTGTGTAGCCCTGGCTGTGCTGGACCAAGCTGGCCTCAAACTCACAGAGATCTGCCTGCCTCTGCCTAAGTTCTGGGGATACAGGCATGTGTCACCACCACCTGGCTCAGTGTACCTTATTTTATATTACTGTGTGATAATGTTTATTTTTATGTTAATTTTATATGAGATGTGCTGGTGTTGGATAAAACTGTTACTTTTGATCTATTCTTATTGTTTCATAAATAACTTACTAACAACATATTATACTATGGTAGATATTTGGGGCCATGACTCAAACTATTACCATGAAAGTTAGGAATCTGGCGCATTATGCATGCACCTCTGTAGAGCACATCTCTTTGGATCCCTAAGAGTAGAACCAGCAGGTCATCATGCTGAGCGTTTTCCACAGTGGTCTTGTCTGTTGATATGTATTTTGGTTGTACCATACCAGCTTCTCCAACGTACAGTACACTTTGGGCTGGTGCAGCCTCCCTGGCCTCTATTCACGGTGGATCACCTCCTCCCTCCTAGTTGTGATAACAGAAATATCCCCAGGCATTGCTGAATCTTATCAGGGTGCCACAGTTGTCTCTGTTGATAATGGTTCTACATTATTGTCAACACTTGTCTTTAAACTGATTATGGCCTTTCTCCAGTGCATTGTGATGAAGTCCCTTAGGGCTTTGTTGATGTTGGTTACCCTTGGCTGTCCATTTTCTGTAGCATGTCTGCCCAGTTTTTGTCCTTGGTATTGCAAGATATTTGATCCCATTGTGAACCTCAAGATTGAGAACTGTTAAACCTGTTTCTTGTGTGGTATGGTTCAGCCCTAGCACACACCTTTAATCCAAGAGCTTTCTGTACACAGGATTTAATAAAGTTAACCCTACATCAAGAGGCAGAACAAGAAACCAGCTGACAAGGATTAAGTAGAAAAGAGGGGCTTTGAGAGAGAGTATTTAAGAAGAGTATTAAGCCTCTTGGCTTTTGGCTTTTAGCTTTTGGCATTTTCCTCCTGAGCTGTCAGCTGAGTTAGCAAACTTTTTGGGTTTTGGCTTTTTTTCCTTCATGACATGTGCTGAGTAGGAAGGTCAACTGGGTGCTTTCTCTGCCTATGAGCTGGCAAGTTTTGACCCCAGCATCTGGCTCCTAAATCTTTATTGGTAAATCAAGCAATTGGGATATTACTTTATAACAACACCCAGATTTTCTACTGGACTGTATGTGTGTGTTTTGTTTTATTTGGGGTTTTGGGCTTGTTTGTTGTTTGTTTTGTTGTTGTTGTTGTTTTGTTTTGTTTTTGGTGTGTATGTATTTATTAGTGTTCATAGCTTAGGCTGGCCTCAAACTCAATGCTCCTGTATCTACCTCTATATTTCCTTAGGGGATCTTTTTTTCCAGTTCTAAATTGTTTTCTATCCATCTCATAGATGATTTACTCCTCATGTTCCCCTGCTCCCTTAACAGTACTTTTCTGGAATTAATTAAAGTAGTACAGAGCCTCAGTCTTTCCTCTCACGTTGGTAGGGTTGTGATTTTTGTTGTTTTCTTTTTCAGGACAGGGTTTCTCTGTGTAGACTTGGCTGTCCTGGGCTCTCTTTGTAGATCAGACTGGCCTCGAACTCACAGCGATCTGCCTGCTTCTGCCTCCCTGGTGCTAGGATGGTTGGTTTTCAGTGCCGGTAAGAACCTTCCAGGGACTGGAGAGATGGCTCAGCAATTAAAAGTAGTCTTTTTTTTTGCAGAGGACCTGAATTTGATTCCTAATACCCATATGGTAGCTAACAACCACCTGTAAGTCCAGTTCCTGGGAGTCTCGACATACACAGGCACCCGGCATTCATGTGGTACACAGACATACATGCAGGCAAAACGCCTACACACATAAAATCTGTTTAGAAGACCCTTTCCCAGGTGATGAGTCTGTGTTAAATGTCATCTTAGCATCCTTGTTTCAGCCTTTGTGTTTTGATCGTCAGTCTACTTAGAAGTGTTCTTCTGGGTGTGGTGTTACATGCAGATGTTTGAGCATGGGCATCTATTTCACCAACTACTTTTCACTGAATAGGCTGTTGTTTGTTCCCTGCAGTGCATTGAGACTTCTGTTTAAAAAGGCACAGGTCTGATTTTGTGTCCTCTGTTCTGTTGTCTATCCTTCACCGATGCACAGTGCTCTGATGCCGTGTGCTTTACACACTGTGTGTGTAGCAGTGAGGCTTCCTAGGTCTCATTATCCTTGGCCCTTTGTATTTACTTAAGAATTTGTACCACTTTCTCAGTTTCCAGAAAAAAAAAATTCTGGAATTTGAGATTTTGTTATAGCTATCAAATTAACATCTTTTTTGTTTGGTGATTTTTTTGTTTTGTTTTGGTTTTTTGGTTTTTTTTTAGACAGTTTCTCTGTGTTCCTGTGTGTCCTGGAACTCAATCTGTAGACCAGTCTGGCCTCAAATTCAGAGATCAGCTTGCATGTGCCACCCACCGACTTTGAAATTACTCTTTCCTGGGTTTTCTGATGAGGGAAGCTAGTGTGCCCCACACCTATGCAGAGCATTCGTTATTTGTCTTGTGTTACTTTTGATGTGCAAGGCTTATACATCCATCATTAGGATTATTCTAGGATGTCTGGTACATTTTGGGGTGCTCTTATAACAGAGGGGTTTTTTTGGTCAGGGCATAAGTCAGAGGTGACAGTTGTACCTGAGACCTCATACACACCACCAGTCATATATCCAGTTAATGGATATTATTTTTTGAATCTAGAACGGGCCTTTCCTTAAGTGTTCCTCTCCCTCTTCCCCTCTCTTCCTCTCTCCCCTTCTTCTACTTCTTGATTAGTTAGGACTAAGTGATGGGAAAACAGCTGTCAAAGATGGTCAGACCTTCCAGTAGTCTCCTAAAGGGTGGATCCATGGCTCTGCCTTTACTTCGGTTCAAGGAGGCAGCACAGGGGTGGGCAGGCAAGCATCCTCCCAGAGGCAGAGAACAGCGCCATAGCCTGCTGCCAGCACAGCTCTGCGCTGACCTTAGGGAAATCACTTAATCGTCCCATGGACCTCTTTCAAATGAGGAAGCTAATCCTTGCGGTCTGCTCCTTGCAGATCTGAGGGTGGCTGTGCCAGGGCATTGTCGGTGCTGCTTGTGGACAGCTCTGTGAGTGAGGACGCAGTGCTGAGGGAAGAAGAGGCTCCTCTGCTCCTATTGTGGACAAAACAAACAGTTTGGTTTTCTGAGGCAGGGTCAAGGGCAGGAGTGTTTTAATTTGAAGTAATTACTCAGGTTGGCAATTTTGAAGAGAAAGGGCTTAGAGCCTAACATGGTAGTGAGGAGACAGCTAGCCAGAGGGATGGTAACTTTGGGAACCCTAAGTTTGCTGGTATATATCAAGGAAACACTCACCTCAAATTAACAAAAAGCATGATTAACCAGTTGAAGAAATCCCACTGTCTGTCAGTAGCTGCTGCTATAAGTGCTGTTCAGGGACTCTCAGGGTCCAGTGTGTTTGGTCTCTCTACTCGGAGGGTCTCAGCTTTTTGTTGTTGCCTCCTGTTGAAAGCTGCAGAAGCCATTTTGTAATCTTCAAAGCTATATTCAGGGCTGTAAGAAAAGATAGGTGCAGAGCCACCTGCCTGTCCCTGTGAGCAGGAAAACAAAGGCCTTCCACCTGAAGCCCCTGTGCTCACTGGCCCCCTCTGGCTTTCAGCTCTGAAGACAGTGAGGGCTGGGGTGGAAGTGTCCTCTTCCTCAGTGTATTAGCTTACGGCAGGAGTCTTCTCTGAGTGCAAAATAATAAGTGTTCTCAAAGGAGAGAGGAGTCCCTGTGAACAAGATGAAATAAAGAACTAATGGTACCTCGACCTGGAACGTCCAAGGAGGGCACTAGGCCAGACACATGGGTACTGTTGCTTGATTTTCTTTAAATGCCACACAAAGCCATATCCTAATTCTTACTCAATTTCCTTTCCAATTGACGAAATGTTGACCACTAATCTGTTTATTCTGATTCTAAATCTAGAACTCCACCTCTTCACCCATCTCTGCTGTGTCTTCTGAAGACTTTCTATCCCAGCCTGGCCTCCAACTCTAACCCTTAGTCCCAAACTTGTGAGTCTGAGACAGGACCAGCCTAGGCTACATTGTGAGAACTTATCTCAAAAACAAAAACAAAACCCACCACCCGTAAAGCACTTGACAAATTGGAAGTGTGAAAGATTATGTAGGAGCCAGAAGTTGTCACCTACGCCTTTACTCTCAGCGTTCTGGAGGCCCCTCGCCTACACAGCAACTTCTAGGCCTGCCAAGACTGCATAATGAGACCCTGTTTTGAGAAAACAAATAGACGGGGAGGAGGGGAGACTGTTGAAGACGCTGGATTGGGGGGCTGGGGGTGAGCTAGAGAGATGCCTCAGAGGTTAAGACCACTGACTGCTCTTCTAAAAGTCCTGAGTTCAATTCCAAGCAACCACATGGTGGCTCACAGCCATCTACAATGAGATCTGGTGCCCTTTTCTGGTATGCAGGTGTTACATGCAGGCAGAACACTATATATGTAATAATAAATAAATAAATCTTTAAAAAAAAAAAGCTAGATAGGGGCTATCGGACTGCTCAGGTGAAGGTTGACTGTGTGAAGTCTCCTAGCACCCACGTGACAGGATAGCGCACTGCACAGAGCTGCCTGTTGGCCTCACATGCATACATGCTCTCATGCATCACACTCATAGCAGAGTGGTTTTTGAAAGAGAGAAAGAAAGGAACTGGACAGAAAGCAGAGCCTGACGACACAGGCCTATAGTCACCGCTGTTGAGGAGGCTGAGACTAGGCAAGTGTAGGCTGTACTGCATGGTCCAAGTTAGCCCAGGTGACTCAGTAAGACACTTGCCCTTCACTATGCATTAGTGCTGGAGTAGGCTCTGGGGTTTGCTGTCCAGTACAAGGAAAGAGAGAGGGGTAACTATGGTGTGCTTTGCCTTGCCTTGCCTACTCTAAAGTCTAGCTTTTAGTGTTCCTTTGCTAGTGAGATTTCTTCTTAGCCAGGCAATGGTGGTGCACACCTTCCATCCCAGCACTTGAGAGGTAGAGGCAGGTGGGTCTACAGAGCACGTTCCAGGACAGCTACGGCTACATAAAATATGTTTGGAAAAACAAAACACCCCCCCCCCCCCCGCTTTAGGGAATATCTGCCGCTCCTGAGTATCTCTGGTGTTTTCCTTATCACAGTCCACCCATTCTTTCCTTCCTTGCCTTTCATACTGCTGTGGTTTTTCAAAAACAGAAACGTGTTTGAAAATGCCCTTTTCTTTGGGTTCTACGACAAGGGCATACCTGTTGTCTGTTTTACTTGGGTATCCATGGAGAAAATTGAAATAATGTGGCTTAATTCCTGTCACTGTTTCTCATGATTGGACGTGAATAGAAAAGCCAGATGTGCTGAGTCAAGCAAAATATAGGAAAAGCTGATTCATGAGAAGACAGAAATGTCACACTTGGTTGGGGTTAGGCTTGGAGGAATTTTGTTGTCATAGTGCCATTTCCCCATCAAAGATGTCTTTTCTAAGCCAGGTGCTGTGCCACACGCCTGTAATCCTAGCACATGGGGAGGCAGAGGCAGGCGGGTCTCGTGAGTTTGAGGACAGCCAGGACTACACACAGAAGCTCTATTTCAAAAAAACAAAAACAAAAATGTTAAAAAGATGTCTTTCCTGGTTCTCTTTTTATTTTTAAAACAAAGCCTTTTTTCCTCTTAGATTCAGAACATTAAGCAGACGAACAGTGCTCTTAAGGAGAAGCTTGACGGTGGGATAGAGCCTTACCGACTGCCGGAGGTAGGGGGCACTCACCCCAGAGTTGGGGGTGGGATAGAGCCTTACCGACTGCCGGAGGTAGGGGGCGCTCACCCCAGAGTTGGGGGTGGGATAGAGCCTTACCAACTGCTGGAGGTAGGGGGCGCTCACCCCAGAGTTGGGGTGGCTTTATGTGCTTGAATTTTTTTTTTTTTTGGTGTTTCAAGACAGGGTTTCTCTGTGTAGCCTTGGCCATCTTGGACTCACTTTGTAGACCAGGCTGGCCTCGAACTCACAGCGATCCGCCTGCCTGCCTCCGTGCTTGAAATTTTGATATCTGTGGAGTACATATCTTCAATACGTCTTGTTTTGGAACGATATAGACTTAATTTTAGGAACCTAGTTTATTTCAAAATCCTGACACAAAGAAAGTTCGTTAAGCTGCCGTAAGAAGCATGTAATAAGTTAACAATCCATTTGGATATCTTAGGTTATTCAGAAATGCAACGCACGCTGGACTACGGAAGAGCAGCTTCTCGCCGTACAAGGTATGAGGGAGCTCTCCTCAGCACTTGGGAACTGTGGTAGATGTAAGGGGAATGCCGTGCTCCACTCTGCTGTCATTTCGCTCTGAGGATTGAAGAGACTATACCACTGTGAAACCCCTTCAGTCCATGTTTTTAGTTTCTAAGACAGTCTGGCCTTTTGCTTAGTCTGGCCTTGAACTCAAAAATCCTTCTGCCTGAAATTCCCAAGGGCTAGGATTGTAGACCTCTGTAGCCCTTTCCTGTCCTCTTCCCCCACACTCCCTGACAGGGTTTCTCTGTGTAGCCCTGGCTATCCTGAACTCACTTTGTAGACCAGGCTGGCCTGGAACTCACAGAGATCCGCTTGGCACCCCCTCCCTGAGTGCTGGGATTAAAGGTGTGCACCACCATGCCTGGCTGCCTTTCCCATTTTATTAATTATCATGAAAGCCATAGTTGTCTAAGGGTGTGAGTGTATTTTACAATTGCTTATTGCACTGTGAATGGATGAGTACAAATCTCAAAAGACAAAGTGAACACTAACAGCTTAAGACAGGAAATGTTCCTCAGACTAAGGATTCTGAAAAAGCAAAGCCGAAAGTCCCAGTAGAATGTCCACAGGCACTTGACAGGAACCTCAGCAACTTGTACGAAGGTCTACAAAGTGAGTCCAAGACAGCCAAGGCTACACAGAGAAACCCTGTCTCGAAAAAAAACAAAAACAAAAACCCCAAAAGACATTCTCTAAGAAAGGTTTCTAGCAGATAGGACTTTACTAAACTTCTCTGCCACTGTCTGTAAGATGCCTGTAAAGGTGACTGTCATGTATCCCATGGCTGTTGCATGCTGAGGTCATGTCTGTGGCCACAGCCTCTGTGGTGTTTCCTTAGGATAGTGGGGTCAGCACCAGCTGTGCTCTTGTTGTTTGGTTCTGCTCTTGGTTCTCGCTTTGGTGGGTTCCAGGGATTGAACTCAGGTCATCAGCAAGTGCTTTACCCACTCAGCCACCTCCCCAACCTGAATTGTACTTTTTAAACATGGTAAGAGCACTTGCTGCTCTTCCAGAGGACCCAGAATTAATCCCAGGAGCCACACGTAACTCCAGTTCCAGGAGATTTGACTCTTTATTCTGCATAGACAGCATATAAGAAAAACTCCCACATATGTAAAATAAAAATATGAATATATATATATATATATATATATATATATATATATTAAGTTTTTAAAATGTTTTTCTCTTATACTAATTTTTAAAAAAAATATTATCTTCTGTCCTTAGCCATCAGGAAATATGGGCGAGACTTTCAGGCAATCTCAGATGTGATCGGGAACAAGTCAGTTGTGCAGGTGAAAAACTTTTTTGTAAATTATCGGCGCCGTTTCAACATAGATGAAGTTTTACAAGAATGGGAAGCAGAACATGGTAAAGATGAGACCAATGGGCCCAGTACCCAGAAACCCGTCAAGTCCCCTGAAAGCTCCATCAAGATCCCTGAGGAAGAAGATGAGGTAAATTTGGAAGGGGCAGTCTTCCCTGCAGGCCGTGCTCGGGGCTCTGCAGCTGCTGAAATACCTTACAGTTCTCACCACTCAGTGCCATTCACCTGTAAGCACAGCAGTGTGTGTTGCCTCTGGTGACGTCACTGTGGGCCTACGGACAGCATAACTCCCCCTGGCTTTCTTCTGCACTTGTAGTAACAACCATCAGGAGCTGCTAAGGAGTGTCCAACCCAGGCAGGTCTCGATGTTAGGACCTTCTGGGTGAGTCTGCATGCGTTTAGGAGCTCCTTAGGGATGTCCAGCAGCCGCCTTCTAGCTTTTGATGCTGTCCAGGCATGGCTAGCTTAAGCTGGTAAAGATGGTTCTAGGTCCTGTGGCTGCTGGGACTTCTGGCATTGGAGATGGTGATACTTGTTTCATCAGTGCTGTCAGGAAGGAAGCTGGCTCACCCTAGAGACACATCTGTCCCCTTCCATTTGCTGTGTTAGGCTCGCTTACCTGTTGCTTCTCCCCTCCGCAGGGAGGGACACTGCTCTGGGTACATTCTGCCCTCTGCTACAGAAGTGGCACACGAGGCTAAGGCTGGGCAGTCATTACAAGTCTGGGTTTGTCCACTGGTCTGATAACTTAAGGATTGAGTTACCTTTCTGAAATTCACTTTCTCTGTCTTTCTTAAACTACTTGGGTGATTTGGAGTTGATTGGTTGTGTTGTTTGCTTCACCTTTGCTTTGGGCTCTGGCCTGGGGGAAAGTGAGATCACTTCTTTGCAGGGCCCTGAGCTGCTTCCCTGTGTAAGGAAAGGATTGCAGCATAGCAACTCTGAGAGTTAGATTCTTGAGGACTTTCCACAAGAAGGTCTGTATGGTGGTGTGTACAAAACCCTCACATCACCAGGACCAGCAGCACTCTCAAGCTGTTGTGGTGCAGGACCAGTCTGCAGCCCTGGGATGTGTAACAGCTACACAAAACGAGTGTATGTTTACCCTTAGCAGTGAGTGTTGATTGTTCCGTTAGAAACACATGAACTTTGAACAGTTAGAGGCAAGGAGAAGAGGACTTAGAATTTGCAAGAATAAAAGCTTTCTCTCATCCTTCACACTGCTCCCAAGGCTCTTGGAAACAAGATCAGTAGGACTGTGGCTTGACAGACAGAGCACATTGTTGATAGAGGCAGCATGAGAAATCTGAGGGCCATGCTGGACAGACCAGCTCCTTTCAGGTAGTTTTACTTCGCCCTCCTCACCCTGGTTCAATCCTGCCTGACTGAACTTCACTGGTGCTGCTGACTTTTCTTTGTTATTCATCCTGGAGGCCTTTCTCTTTATGCTTCAGTCTTGTGCCTGCTGCCTTTCGGTGCCCCCCAGTGACATGTTAGTGTCTTTGCACTGTTGGACCTTCCCTGTGTTTGTTTACTCAATTTCTCTTTAAAAATAAAACAGGACAAAACAGAGGGTGTTACATACATGTCCTTTTCAGTCTTTGGACCATTTCAACTCTATCTCTTCTTCCCACTGCACTCTCCTTCCACCTGTAGGCTTTGGGACTCAAACTCAGGTCGTCAGAGCTGGTGGCATGACTCCATTACCCCCTGAGCTCTCTTGCCAACCTCCCTTCTATGCTTGTCACATCAGCAGCCTTCTCTGGCAGCCCTGGTATTTCTGCTCCGAGGTTAGTTTGCTGAAGGAAATTGGTTTGTGATGCTTTCTGTTCACCAAAAGCCGGACTTGCTGCTAGAATGCTGGTCAGTTGTCTGGCCAGTGCTCAGGATGCAGCGGCTTGCTGACTTCACCAGCTTGCTTGTCCTGCATCTAGCAGCTCGGCATGTCTTCCTCACACAGCATTTTCACACTTCCTACTAAAACAAAGGCTTGTCAGTTTTGTTTTGTTTTTCCCTGGAGCTGAGGACAGAACCCAGGGCCTTGCACTTATTCTCAAGTACTCTACCACTGAGCTAAAGCCCGAATCCTGACTAGTCAGTTGTTGGTTTTTTGTTTTGTTTTGTTTTTTAAGATTTATTTATTTATCAGATACACAGTGTTTTGCCTGCATGTACACCAGATCTCATCATAGATGGTTGTGAGCCACCATGTGGTTGCTGGGAATTGAACTCGGGACCTTTGGAAGAGCAAGCAGTGCTCTTAACCTCTGAGCCATCATTCCAGCCCCGACTTATACGTTTTAAAGAAGGGAGAGCAGCCCAAGAGGTGTGAGATCTACTACAGAGGGTGATGGATCAGCCGGTTAGAGAGATTTCCACCTGAGATCAGAATGATGAGGGATTACCAGAGAGGAAGGCCTGTGTAGTTAGCAGGTCTTTACAGTGCCAGTTCACCTACCTGAGGGAACCACCCTCAGTAGTAAGACACTATGTCTCTTGGATAGTTAGTTTTGAAGAGCAAAAGAGGCAAGTGGACAATTGCTTTCGCCCTTTAAGGAAGATTATCACATCCTCCAGGGTCCCAGCAGGAGCCACTGGCTGTTTGTTAGGAAGCTCCGGTCACAGCCAGTGCATTTAGTTACTACTACAGGCATATCTGAGCAGCCCTGCTTTCCAGGTACTGTGATGACATGCCCCTGAGCTATTTTATGTGACTTTGGGGAGAAAGCATCATTCTTACACCTTCAGCAAATAGTGAAGCCAAAGCTTGGAAAGAAAAAAAAAAAAACTGGTCCGTGATGAGTCAGCACTTCCTGCGTTGGGAACAGGAGTGCTTGTCCTGCGGTATTTGTGGTGTAGGCTTGGTGAGTGCGTGCCTGCTCCCCACCTGGGAGCACACTGGAGCCAGTGCGAGCTGCTTGCTGCTCTCACTCCTTTCCTCCTTTTGTTCCCTCATTCAGGCTGCTTCTGTCCTCGACGTAAGATACGCATCTGCCTCATGAAAACTGCTGGTAGCTTTGAACACTTGGTATGGACGACGTGTCACCCAGATATCAGGTATTACAAGACATCACCTAGCCATCTGCATCACATCTCTGTGGACAAGCAGCTATTACCAAAAAAGGCATACACTTCCGGTCCTGTGCTACATCTGCCTTAATTCTTTGCTCGTTCCTCCATGTTGGCACGACTCCCAGAGAGCTCCGTTGCATCTCATTCTGCCTGAGGGCTGGGGGACCCACAGTCTGCACGCCTCCGTGGAGCCTGGGACCTACCTTCCAGTTGGCGCCCCTGAGCCCCAACAATGGCAGCTCTCCCAGTCAACAGCTTCAGAACAGGTAGTCTTGAAAGGCCCGGCTCTGTTCCCGCATGGCCTGCCGTTTCCCCTTTGTGCATAGTGTAATTCTCAGAAGGCCCCGTAGGCCTTGTAAAAAACGTCTCCCCTTCTTTTCTGGGGCAGCCACCTAAGCAACACCGTGCTTCTTTGGAAATCACAGTCCCTTGGCAGACGACACCATAACCTTCATCATGCCATGCTTCCTGACACAGCTCCTGTAGGTCAGCTGGCTCCTCCCCCCTTTCTCCTGCCCCTAACTCTTTCCCTTTTCTCTCCTTCCAAGTCATAAATGCTCATTTGCAGCAACTGTCCTTAGACATTGTAGCTTAATGGGAACGTGGACCTCAGTGCTTTTTGCCTTCAACCTTCAGCATTGTAATCCCAGGATGTGGGTGCACCCCATCTCTTCCTGATTCCCCAACTACCACTATCATCACCCAACTCTGAGAGATTTGGTTCATATCACTGTACCTGGTGCTTGTATATTTGGAATTGGTGCCTTCTCCTTCTGGCAACCATGTTATCGATCCCTTTTCTGTTCCAGTGTCTTATTTAAAGTTTATTGCTTGCCAAAGATGACATCACTGAGGTGTGGCAGATGGGGAGAGCGCCTGCGGATTTGACAAGTGCAGAGACTGTAAATGTCAGGTCAGCTCGCAAAGGGTAGTAGGGAAGCTGGGCATGGTTGTCTGGATGCTGCGTGCCATTAGCCCTCATCCTCTGGGTGTGCCTGGCCACTGTACATCACTCCGTGTGAGTTTTCGTGTCATTTGTGTACTGGTGTGACCACACAAACACCATCCCCTGTCTTTTAGACAGCAAATAGGACAGAAGAGTGATAGATGTGTTGCTTAGTGAGATGAAGGGGAAAAGAAAAAATCTACAGCGTGGTATGTAATGCCGTCTGCTTGGACTGGGAACAAGCAAAGATTTCTAATAAATGTTTTGAGACTTGCAGAATCACTTTTGCTCTCTTACCAGACTGTGGGCCTGAAGGGCCTTGAGCAGATGGTCAGACTGCGTTCTAGCATCCATGGCCAGTTAAGACTGCACTAACCATGTGGAAATATCTTTTGTTGTTTGCAGCATTTGGATATTTTTTTCTGCTTTCAATACCAAAAAAGAAAAGGAAAAAAATAGATGCTTTAAGGTATGAACGGAGTTCTTAAGAATTTAAAATATGCAATTAAAATTCGATGTTTTGACTCCTAAGCACCTTCCCCCTTCCCCTTCTTAAAGTTAGCTGATTTTCTCTTTAGAAAGAGGTTCAGCTATAGAAAACTAGATTGGGGGTGGGGTGTACATTGTTTTTGAGACGTCTGGAGAAAAGTCATTCCAAAGGCGAGTACAAAGGAACTTTCTTCATCCTGTCCCGTATTAGGTGCCCACTGATTACGAAGAGCTGTGGAGTAGTGTCAGGGCACAGTCCACAGTCCCTACCCAGGGACAGGCCAGAGCAACACTAGTAACGAGCCAGCTGTTGTGTGTGTTTTTATCATGAACCTGCTGCGTAGCTGAAAAGGGAAGGAAACATGAGATGGGGTCAGCCTGTGCTTTGCGTATGACTCATGGGGACACTAAGGCATGTGATAAGGCCCTGCTCACCTAGCTTTCTGCATGTCCTCCCTCCAGTGAGCAGAGACAGTGTGGGTGCAATGGCTTTCTCATTCTGCCAGTGGCTTTATGTCTGTGTTTGTGCCCAGGCTCCTTTCTATAGGATTTGTTCCCTCTCCACAGTGGTTAGAGTTACTGATCATCTTGGAAGGTGTGGCAAACAGAGTGGCTATGCCAGGCACCAGGCTCATTCTGTTCTGTCCCTTCCTGGTTCCAAGCCCTGAGTGGCCTCCAGGCATGAAAAGTCAGGTGTTGGTATGATTGTGACCAGAGTAGCTGGTTTTGCCTTTTTCTCCAAGGGAAAGAGGCATGCCATTTTCACTGGACAAAGGGGGAAAGTGGTCTTTTCCTGGCTGCTGTGGAATAGTCTTCATGACACAGTCTGCAGTGATGTAAATCCAAGAACTCACTTAGCTTTCAAAGCTGAGAGCTCTGGTCTTGAGCTGTGACTGTTCAACATGTCAAAAATGAGGTGCACCAGCAGGTTAGTTTTGGGACATGATGCCTGCTTCTGATGGAATGTCACTTAAGCTTTGCGTTCTTAAAAATTATCAATGTGAATGTCATAATTATATATTTTTGTGGGAAAATCTTCTAAATATAAGTTATTGTGCAAAATATAGTATCATGGTCACAAATAATAGTCTAACTTTTAGTTTAGAGATCCCTAAAGATATAAACTGTATTGCGTATGCATTAAAAGTTCGTTTTATTTAATTTTATGTAAACATGTAAAGTGTTTAGGTAATTCTTTTCCCTTTCCACTTAAACACCCTGTTACTTGAATATTGTGTTGACTGGTCAGCAGCAGTGATCAAATCTGTAATATAGCTCTTTAACCGGGGTCCCCATGCCTCCGTTGTGCTGATCAGCTTAGTGTCACAGTCAGGTGCAGTGTCAGCAGGAGCAGAAGTCCGTGTAGCACGCTGCTGCCCCTTTAGATGTTTGTCAAGACAGCTCCCTAAAGATGGTTTCTGATTGTTTTTGTAAGACCCACCCGATGATGGTCACAGACCTTAATCAAAAAACAAAAGGCGAAAAGGCTGACTGTGGTGGACTAAGTAAGCAGTTGTTCTCCGTCTATATAGTTTCCTCAGTACTACACGCCACTCTAAGTGAGTTCATTGTCACTTTAAATTTCAACTATACCCTGCTTTTATCTTTCTAAATATCAGATGTACTATTGGTATAATTGCACACCAAAAATAAGCCAAACAGTGCATTACACTAACTGGATCCCTGCTTTCATGTAAGCATAGGAAAGACAGAACAGAGCTGTCTTCCTCTCGTGTCTGTCCTGTTTGTACACCTAGTGACCCAGGATTCAAGTTTTTAGTATCAAGTAAAAGTTGCCTCAGATTGACTAAAGGCAGTTAGGTCATCTGAGCCTAGTGACGTGTGCAGTGCTCTCCCGCCACTCCCTGGGTCTGCGCAGCTTCTCCTCACTGTGGTAAAGCACAATTGCAGGAACGTTACAATTCAGAAGGAAGGTCGGTAGAGTCTATGCATGTTGTAAGATAATGAGTGTTTACAGTCACCTTCTCTAAAACAAAAATTTATACTGGAGTGGATAGCATTCCATTATGTAGACTTAAAACTTTCCTAAGTGCTTTTCAGATTGCTTAAATTTTTTTCAAGATTTTAAAAGATGTTTAAGGTTAAGTTTGCAAATATAACAGAAATGCTGTATATCTTTTGAAATGATGAAATCCATGTTGAAGTTTTAAAGAAAATATGTTGTAATAATGCTGTTGTAAGTAATACTTCCATGTCTCTCTCTGCTTGTTTTTCTAGTTCAGCACAGTCATTGTGGTGAATGTTCATAGCATTATAACTGCTTAGCCATTCATTGAATTATAACATTTGTTAGTGGAGATTGGGAAATTTATTTGTGAAATTCTGCAGAATTCATTTTTCTATTTCCAATATTTGCTGAAGTTAAATAAAAATTTTCAAGCCATTGATGTAATAAAATGTGAAACAAAACAATTTTCTGCATCCCTTTGTCTACCTTCATACAGAAATGGGTTTGAGTTTCTGATTGTGTTATTGCCCAGTGTTAGACCCTGTGAGACAAACAGCTGGAGGTGACCACTGCTCTTAGCTTTTAGCTCTACCAGAATGGTTTGATAATCTTTTTTTATGTTTGATTAGCTTATAGCTGGCATCAAATTGCAGTGTGTATTTCATCAATTCTGCAGTACTGAGGTCTTAAGTGTAAAGACTGGGTAAGAGGAAGCTTTCCACATTAGTAGTTTCTCTGTTGTCATCTTGACCAGGCTTTGGCCTGGTCCTTGCTCTGTGGCAGTGAAGAGGCAGACCATTGCCTTTGTTGTTGTCTCTGACCAACAAATGGTACCCTGCTTTCACTCACTACCCAAGCAGTGTGAGTATTGGCAGCCTGTGTGTCCTGCCCCTTTCTAGCTAGAATGTAAGGTTTGCCTAGGCACTGTACTTGTGAGCTTTCTCTGCATTAACAAATGCCTAAGGTGAGTCAAGTTATGTAGGAAGGCTTATTGGCCTGTAGTGTGAAGGTTTTCATCCATGACCAGTTGCCTTCCATTTTTTTGACAGTGTCTCAATGTGTAGCCTGTTGGCTCTCATATTTTGACCAGTGGGAATAGAGGGAGCACATGATAAAAAGAATGTGTGGCAGGGCCAAGATGGCCAAGAAAGAGCAAACAGGAAGAGCAAAGGCCAGCACTCCCATAATCCCCAGGGAAGCCCAGGTCCCCAGTGACCTGAAGACTCTTGCTAGTCCCCACCTTTCAGAGGTTCCCTCACTTTCCATCTGTTCACACTGGGGCCTAAGCCTTTATTTGACAAATGAGCCTTTGGGTAACAGCACATGGGCTACACTGTAGCAGGTAACTACTACTGGAATTTAAGGTCCACAGCCAGCATTGCCTCAAACAAAATTTGCAGTAATTGCATGGAATCTCTCTATGTGGCCAGCAGCCTCAGAAAAGGAAAAGCCTATGGTCCAGGGATAGCAGTGAGTGCATGGTTCAGAGTCAGGGCTGCAGGAGAGGCTGCACCACACTGTGGTTCAGACAGAGCCAGGGCTGCAGGAGAGGCTGCACCATACTGTGGTTGCAGGGTCTTCCTGAGCTTGTCCTGGGAACCTAAGAACAGCATCCTAGAGAGAATTCAGTGTCAGCCTGGAGAGAGCAGGGAGCACGGAGGGAGCAAGTGCAGACAGTAGAGCCCTGGGCTTCCTGCCAGGAGATGGGGGAATAAGCCAAAAGGAAACACAGCAAGGCGAGATGAGACTAGGGGCTGGGGACTGCCGGCGGGGGCGGGGTGGGGGGTGGGGGTTCTAGCTTAGGACCATTCTCCTGTATATCTGCCACAGAGAAGGGGCCTTTTGAGCTTGGTCTTCATTGACTTAGAAGACTAGCTAGAAGGGGAGCGGCCCTTTCGAAGACCTACATATAGAGGGTCTATAAGCTTCAAGTAGGGAGGAAGGCTATTGACTTGGGGAAGTCAAAGACCTGAAGACTTCAGGGCCAGGCCCACTTCCTCCCATGTAAACATAAAAGGCTGCTGTACTATGCAGACACCTATAAGGTCACCTCTGGCTTGCTCCTTACCTCGAGTGGGATTGGTACTTGCTCCTAGCCCTGACTTCAGTGAGGTGTGAGGCCACAGGGAACTCTCCAGAGCTCAGACACCACCTGAAAGTAAGAGTAAAGTCTTCAAGACAGCCTGTGCTTGTATTGGAGTGAGAGCAGAAAGGACTAGGGCCTGGCCACGGCTGCTGGCACTGCCCCATGCTTCATGTGTGTCTGGTGCCCGGCACTTCATGAGGTCACGGCCATTCTGAGCGCTCAGATTTCTGCCCTTACAGTCAAGGCATACCTGCTGTGCACTCCATCGACTTCCTCCTTAGGGTATCAAGAGCCAACTCATGCAGGAATCTCAATTGATTCTCTGGTCTTGGGCTGTGTGCCCTTTCTCCCTGTCCTACAAGAGGGGGTACAGCGTACACCCTGAGCAGGCCTTTCTCTTTCCACCCCTCCCTTCTCACCATCTGCGAGGGTGTTAGCACTTGTAGATCATGCACTCAAGCAACTGACATCGGCTACCTGCAGTCCCTCTGTTGCTGCCACCGGTGCCACCCCAGGTGTCTGTTTGCTGCTGTGATGCCATGGCCAAACTCACCATTGGCCAAGCCCCAGCCTGACTTTTTTCTCTCCTTGTCCACCCGACCATAATCAGGAACCCTTCATCTATTTTATGTATATGGGTGCTTTGTGTGCACACCAGAAGAGGCCTTCAGATCCTGTGGTACTAGAGTTACAGTGTGAGCTGCCATGTGGGTGCTGGGAATTGACCCCAGAACCTCTGTAAGATCAGCCAGTGGTTTTAAGCACTAAGTCATCTCTCCGGTCCTGCCAGGTGTGGTGGTGCACACCTTTAATCCCAGAACTCTGAGAGGCAGAGGCAGGCAGATCTCTGTGAGCTCAAGGCTAGCCTGGTCTACAAAGTCCAGGACAGCGAGGACTACACAGAGAAAACCTGTCTCCAAAAAAAAAAAAAAAAAATCTTCAGTCCCAGTTAGGAATATTTCAACATGATTCATTTGTCATGTAGAAAAACAAATGGCCCTTCTTAAATCCTGACTTAAGCTATACGCCCCAGGACCGCCTTGCCTTGCTTTTTTCTATAAATAGCACAGCCCTTTTCATGGTCTTCTGTTGCATAATATTTTATCTGATTGTGAATTGTAAAACCCTGTTTCTTATGCTGGCGCACACCTTTAACCAACACTTGGGAAGCAGAGGCAGGTGGATCACTGTGAGTTCGAGGCCAGCCTGGTCTACAAAATGAGTCCAAGACAGCCAAACTACACAGAGAAACCCTGACTGGAAAAACAAAAAATAAACAAAACCCTCTTTCTTGTTTGGTGTGGCTCAGCCCTAGCACACACCTTTAATCCAAGAGTTTTCTGCACACAGGATTTAATAAAGTTAACCCTAGGTCAAGAGGTAGAGCAAGAAACCAGCTGACAGAGATTAGGTAGAAAAGAGGGGCTTTGAGAAAAAAGTAATTTAAGACAGCATGGAGGGGAGTAGGGGGAAAACGGGAGGGAGGGAGGAATGGGAGGATACAAGGGATGGGATAACAATTGAGATATAATACAAATAAATTAATAAAAAAATTTTTTAAAGATAGAATGGAGAAGAAGGGCTCTTTTTGGCTTTTCCTCCTGGGCTGTTGGATGAGCCAACACGCTCTTTGGCTTTTGACCTTTCTTTCTGGGATGTGACTGATTAGGAAGATCATCTGGGTGCTTTCTCTGCCTCTCTGAGCTACCATGTTTTGGCCCCAGCATTTGGCTCCTGGTCTTCATTGGTAAAAATGGAACATCTGAGATTTTCTTTCTTTATAACAGCAGTCGTTCCGCCCCCCACCCCCGCCCCACACCCCCACCCCACTTCCTCCGGACAGCGGCATTCCTGGACTCTGACCTTTAGATGAAACCTGCACTTTGATGTTCTACCTCCCTCCCATTTCACCCTGAATAAGAGAGGTCCTCAGGGACTTTCATGATACTCACCAGCTTTGTTCTGACCCTGGAGAGAGAGAGAGAGAGAGAGAGAGAGAGAGAGAGAGAGAGAGAGAGAGAGAGAGAGAGAGTGTGTGTGTGTGTGTGTAAGACTTGCAGTTTGTTCAGATGGGTAGAACTGCACAAGGTATTCCCTCTACCGTGTCTCTCCCTTAGCTCAGTGCTACTTTTGGGGACTTCGCTTGCTGCATTTCCCACGCTGGCCTTTTCAGGTGGGTCCTTGAGGTTCTTCCCAGCCCTTTGCTATGCGTGAGCCTGCATGCTATGAGGCCAGAGGCTACCAGTCCTGTGTGCCACCAGACAGCCTCAGCAGGACCCCAGTATGGGCTTTGGCCTCTGACTGCCCTCGCTACAGGATTCTCTGCTGACATTTCTCTCTCAGCCTTTCTAAGTAAGATCAGCAGGGCTGTGGTTCCCCGTGGATTCCCCTCCGGGTACATGTGGTGCCTGTATTTTTCCTTAACTGTTAGTATGTTTTGTTGTTTACTATAATAAAATGTCTGGTGGAGACAACTGAGGAAGGAAAATAGGCTGGAAGTGTGTAGCTGAATGCAGGTTGAGGTGAGGGCCCCTTGGCTACATCCCATCCAGGTCTGGACCATAGCAAGAATGTGTATGAGAGAGTGAGCTGCCATGGGTAAGCTGAGAGCCTCAGACACTGCTCCCACCACAGACACAGGAGCCACAAGAATCTCCTAAGGGGAAGACCGCTGACTCAAGGACCTCAACTAGTCTCCACTTAGAAGATCCCATCAGCTCCCATACCACCATACTGGCCTCAGCTCCCCATACAGGAACCATTTGGACATCAGCGCCCGCCAGCTCTGAAGGTCGCTGTGGTCAGTGGACCCTTCACAGGAATGGCAAGAGAATTGGGCTCTCCTGCTGCTGCTAACTGCTAACTCCTAAGAAGTCTGAGACAACCTTCCAGAGATGATTGCCAAGGCTACCACCAACCACCAGACCTGTGTGCAAAGCCACCAGAGGTCAGGGGACCCTGAAAAGGCTGAGGAGGCCACATAAATAACCTTGGCAAGACCAGCACAAGGTCTGTGTGGGCAAACCCACCCAGGTGAGCACTTCTGATAGCAACTATTGTCCTTTGGTGCACTTTGTCACATAGTAATTCATGACTGACAGTCATGAATTAAAAATTTCAGGTTGCAGCCGGGCGTGGTGACACATGCCTTTAATCCCAGCACTCGGGAGGCAGAGGCAGGCGCATCGCTGTGAGTTCAAGGCCAGCCTGGTCTACAAAGCGAGTCCAGGACAGCCAACCCTACACAGAGAAACCCTGTCTTGAAAACTAAAAAATAAAATTTCAGGTTGCAGAAAAGGGTCCAGGGTGCCTTTTCAGAAGCAGCTTTAGCCTACTGCATGGAGAGTGTACGCTCCGGCTCCTGAGGCTTGGTCACCACTCTGATCCAGAGTCCTCCCCTGTGACACCTCCTGCTTGGAAATATTGGCCACTCCATGGGGCCACAGACCTGTCACCCATGGTCAAGGTGGGGTGGGAACTGTGCTCTCGACAGCCCTCCCAGGCTACATCTCCATCCTGGTGGCTGAATGTTTAAGGTGACTCAAGTGCTTTCCTGACACCTGATTCCTGCCTATCCATCTGTGTGAGCCACCTCTGACTACATGCCAGATATAACTTCTGGGATGGGCAGCATTAAATTGGGGTGAAGGTACAGGAGAGAATGGGGTTCAGCAGGTTTCCAGTCACAGTGAAAGTAGCAACTGGGCCCATTTTACAGCGTGCTCTGTCAGCCCTGCAGGTACTGCTGGGACCTGCTCCCCCGGGGCAGCAGGCATGACGGTGCTGCCTTTGTAGGGTCCTGCCTGAGCTCAGGTGAGCCTGAAGTTGCTGAGACTCAGAGAAAGGTACCTTCCTGAGTTCAGTTATCGGTGGGTATTTTTGGAGCCTGCATGGCAGCACATGGATAGTTGGAGCAACACAAGCCCCCGGGTTCCCATGATCCTTCAAGCAAGGGAAAGGTGTGCTTTCCTATGACTGCCTAGATTAGTTGGTGCCTGGGGTGACCCCAAAGGCTGGGCATGCTGGAATCGGCCGGAGGATAACTATAGACCTCTTTCCCATCAGCTCGGCCTGTGTGCAGGCCAGGAGTCAGGTTCACTTGGCGAGGCTGACCCTAACTTGCCAGGGGTTATGACAGCCATGCACCATGAGCAGACTCCAGGCCGGGGCACGGAGCTTGTCCTAGAGCAGAAGCCATGGTCTCTGAATGCTGTTTACTCTTTGGAAAATGACTGGGTTTAGGTGTGGGAGGGAGGGCACAAGAAAGGCTGGGAATCTTGCCCAAGACCCAGGGAGCGCCCAGAGCAATGGGGTCTTATCTGAATAGCTCAGAAGCCAGGTTAAGACCTCCCACTGCCCTAATAGGACAACTGCCATTTTAAAAGCCCCAAAAAAGAAATGTGTAAAAATCTAAAAGATTGTAGCAATTTTTTGTTTGTTTGTTTGTTTTTTCGAGACAGGGTTTCTCTGTGTAGCCTTGGCCGGCCTTGAACTTACAGCAATCCACAAGCCTCTGCCTCCTAAGCGCTGGGATTAAAGGCCTGCAGCACCATCCCCGGCCTGTAGCAATTTGGGGGGGGGGGCGGGGTTTTCGAGACAGGGTTTCTCTGTGTAGCCTTGGCCATCCTGGACTCATTTTGTAGATCAGGCTGGCCTCGAACTCACAGCGATCTGCCTGCCTCTGCCTCCCGAGTGCTGGGATTAAAGGCGTGCGCCACCACGCCCGGCCCCTGTAGCAATTTTTAAACAATTTTTTAAACTTTATTTTGGGGAGAAGGCACACGTGCCTGAATCATGAATGCAGAAGTAGAAGTCAGTTCTAGTCCACCTTCACAAGAGAATGCTGGTTGGCAAGCACCCTTACCCACTGAGCCATCTGACCAGCCTAGGGATGTTTTTGTAAATACCTGTTAAAGCTGTCGGGGATGAAAGGATATCAAACATAGATCCAAATATTCTTGTGGAAGTCCAGCATATCGCGTGCTTCAGAGTTGGGAAGTCCAGCTGACAGACCCATCAGAGGAGAGCTGATGGAAGGCCCCACAGAGAGCTGGACCTGAGCCTCTTCACACTTTTGTCATTGAAAGCTGCCCTTCAGGACTCAGGACCTGGGCCACAGGAATCTGTCAGGGATGCCACACGAGGCCACTACCACACTGGCAGGACCTGTGGCGTTTTGGAGCTCTTCTCATTTGAAGTCAGTTTCTGTCGTTTCTGTCAGTTCCCTGCTCATAGCAAGCTAGTAGCAACCCAGGGAGCATTTTAATTACCCCTTCAGCTAAAGGTAGTGACACAAACCTGTGCTTGAGAGGCGAGGCAGGACGTTTACTCGTTACTATGACTTTAAGGCTAACCTGGCCTACAAAGCAAGGTACTGTCTAAACACACACACACACACATACATTTTTCTTCCCTTTTGAAGGCCAGGGAAGAGCACCCACTTTTAAGAGCAGCGTGAGTTGGGCTGGAAAGGTGGCTCAGAAGCTAGGAGTGCGCGGCCCTTGCAGAGGACCTGAGTTCAGATTCCAGCACCCACATCCAGGGCTCAGACCTGCCTGTAACTCCAGTTCTGGGGGATCTGATGCCCTTCAGGACCATGTAGAGAGAGACCCTGTGTGGGGCTCAGGGACACTGAAGCTGACTCAGCAGTTATGAGCATTTGCTGTTCCCCGGCACTGGGGAACTATAGAAATGGCCCCTCGAAGTGTAATTGTGGTAGGCACAACCTTCTATCTGTAACTTCATCGCCAGCGGGCCCTGCATCCCCTTTTGGCTTCTGAAGGACCAGGCATGTGTGTAGTGCACAGACATGCAGGCAATAGTCAGTCATACACGGAATACAAAAATTGCAAACAACCTCAGCCGCAGCACAGTTCAGCATGCCTAAAATATAGAAACAACCAGAGTTCATAGTGACTGGACAGTGAAATGTGTTCATGTCCGCCATTCACGTGTGAAGTGTAAGGAAATCCAGAGACCCTGTGAAACTAATGGGGTGGGGGGAGCCCAAGGGGGGAGCCCAGGAGCCCAGTCCCCGCCTGGGCTACATGGTGAAGCTTTGTCTTTAAACAAAGACTGGGTTAATAGATTCTGTGTATTTTGTTTGTTTCAGATGAGGGTCTTATCCAGTATAAGTTGGCCTTGAGTTCTGTATGTAGCTACAGCTGGCCTTGAATGCCTGATCCCCTGCTCTTGCCTCCAGAGCTCCCCATCACATGAGTTCTGAGGATCAAATTCAGGTCACCAGACTCAGCAGTCAGTGCCTTTGCTTCTTGAGCGTCTCGCTGACCCCACAAGTGACTTCCTCAGAGCATAGGATGACTTCAGCAGGATGCTGGCAGAGCGGTTAGTGGGTGCCTGCCTACTACGCAGTGCTGTGTAAACCTGGCACCCTGGAGGTAGAGGCAGGAGTATCAGAAAGTTAAGCACACTCTTGGCTACATAGCAAGTTCAAAGCCAGCCTGCTGTAATGAGCTCCTCCTACTCAATAACCATGGCAACAAGTTGATAATATAAGAATATACAGATTATTAGTGGATAACATAAAAATATGAAAAGTAAGCTGGATCTTATATAGCCAACATTAATCAGCTGACAATAGACATGACTTATAAGATATTTACCCACCCACCCCCATAGCAGCCATAGATGGGGGGAAACTTTACCAACTAAAAGACAGGAGTCGAAGCTTACCAGGGAATTGAAGGGCAAAGGCAGTCAAATGGGAGGAACACAGACGCAGAGCAGCTGCAAGCGCAGGGCAGGAAGGTGACCTCGCTGCGAGAGCTCAGTGTCTGCCTCACCCTCCTGCAGGATAACTGGCCCTTGTTAGCAGTAGACTTTATGCTGCACACTTAAATCACAGTGCCTTAAAACAGAGAGAGGTTAAGTCTTCCACCGTAGTATACAGAGTAACTGGATAGTTAAGACCCAGCACGTCTGGGCACGGGGTATTCACCTACAATCCTAGTACCCAGGAAGCAGAAGGATTGTGAGTTCAAGCCCTACCTAGGATGAGTTTGAGGCCAGGCCGGACAGCTTAATGGTAAAAGATGCTTGGGGTGTACAGCATCTGCCTAGCATGCATGAGGCCCTCCATTCAGTCTTCAGTACGGAAAATGAAAAAACAGTAAGGACACACTAAGGAGCACAGTGCTCTCCAGATTAGACCAGGGCTGGGCATCCTCATGGTCTATTCTGAGACAAGAGCTTACTCTGTAGGTCAGGCTGGCAGAGGACGCACTGTGTGGCTCAGGCTGGTCTCAGACTCTGTATGTGGTCCTTCCGCCTTAGTCTCCTGAGTGCTGCAACTACAGATGTGAACTACACCAGCTCTAGACTCCGGGTTGTTTTGTTTTGTTAGGTTAGTGGGGTCTCACTGTGTAGTACAGAGTGGCCTTGAGTTTGCCTTGTAACATAGGCTGCCCTCAGGGTTAGCATCCTGCATCTGCTGCCCATGTACAGGTGTCACATGCTTATGCTGTCATGCTGGATTCCAAATAAAATGGAGTTTTGAGTCATAAACTGTTGAGCTTTATTTGCAGTAGACAAAGATGACTGCATAATGATAACTGCAATGGTTTTATCTTTGTCAACTCGATGGGCTTTACAGTTACCATGGAAACACATCTAGGTATGTTTAGGAAGACCTTTTCAGAAGGGTTTATAACGGAAGAGGGAAAACCCACTATGAGTGTGTGTGGCGTTGTCAATGGGGTAAGGTCCCAAACTGAATAAAAAGGAGAAGGCAGAGTGCTGGGGAAAAAGCTCAGTGGGTGGACGCTTGCTGAGCAAGCACAGGGGCCTGCAGCACCAGCATAAAAGCTGGAGGGGGCAGCACTGGGAGGCAGAGACAGAGGATCCCAGGGGACCCATTGGCTGACCTAGCCAAAGTGGCACACTCCAGATTCAGTGGAAGACCCTGCCTCAAGAACCTTGAGGAGGGCTGGAGAGATGGCTCAGAGGTTAAGAGCGCTGGCTGCTCTTCCAGAGGACCTGAGTTCAATTGCCAGCAACCACATGGTGGCTCACAACCATCTATAATGGGATCTAATGCCCTCTTCTGGCCTGCCGAGGTACATACAGGCATAGCACTGTTTAAATAAATCTTTAAAACACACACACACATACACACACACCTGCATGGGCAAGTGCATGTCCACTTGCCTACAGGTCTCTGTCTCTGTATCTCTCTCACACACACACACACGCGCGCACACACACACACACACACACACGCACACAGAGCTGACACCAGCAATCGTCCCACACTTCCTTCCTGACTGGATACCATGTGCCTTGCAGCCTCCCTAAGGCCAACAGCCTCCATCCCCACATGTCAGCATGGCGTAGTGTACCCTGAAACTGAGCCAACTCCAAGCCCTTCTTCACTCAATTTGCTTCTTTGTATTTTTATTCTATGCATGTGCTTTGCCTGCGTGTATGTACTGTGCTGTGTGCATGCCTGGTGACTGTAGAGCTACAGATGGCTGTGAGCTACCATATTGGTCCTGGGAACTGAACATGCGTCCTCTGCAAGGACAGACAGTGCTTTTAACCCCTGAGCTACCTCTCCAGCCCTCAAGTTAATCTCGTCAGCATTTGATTTTTTTTGTTGTTTTTTCTTGTTTTCGAGACAGGGTTTCTCTGTGTAGTCTTGGCTGTCTTGGACTCACTTTGTAGACCAGGCTGGCCTCGAACTCACAGTGATCCATCTGCTTCTGCCTCCCAAGTGCTGGAATTAAAGGCGTGCGCCACCACTGTCTCTCTGATACTGTCGTGGTAAAACTACCTCTCATTCTTTGTGCTGCTCTCTTAAGTAGCTTCACTTCTCTCTCTTCTCGTGAGAGTTGGGCCTTCCTTCGACGAACTAACTTTGCCTTCATTGTTTGGGATTAAAGGCGCGAACCACCACACCCTGACCTAAGCGGTTTTTCTGTTTTTGTTTTTGTTTTTTTAATAATCTGAAAATTGCTCTATGCCAGGCTGGCCTTGACCTCAGTGATCTGTCTGCCTCTGTTTCATAGCATTAAAGGTGGATGCTGCCACCACCCAGCATGTCTGCATTCCAGCCTGATCACACAGACCTAGAAGGTCTTTGAACCGTGATCTCCTGCCAAAGCAGCCATGTTCTGAATTAACATTTCCTCTACACCTGATTACAGTAGAGATGAAAGTAACTTAATACAGTAGCAGGGTCAGGTCTTTGAAGGAATAACGTCATTGTAAATACATGCACTCACATTGGCCACGCAAATATTTTAAGCATGTATTAAATTGAAAAAGGCTAAAAAGCAAGAGACTTCAGTAACCCACTTTAAATATTGTGTCAGGGCCTGGAGAGACGGCTCAAAGGTTAAGAGCACTGATGCTCTTCCGGAGGTCCTGAGTTCAATTCCCAGCAACCACATGGTGCCTCATAAGCATCTATAATGAGATTTGACATTGTCTTCTGGCAGGCAGGCAGAACATTGTATACATAATAAATATTTTAAAAATATTGTGTCAGGTCACTGGGATGGGCAGTCCACAAGGGAACAGCCCAGTGGACCAGATGGGCCTGACAGATAAACCCAGAGCATCCAGAGCAGCGTGAGATAATGCCTCTCAAACACAGCAGACCTGTCAGAACAGAGATCCCAGCACTAAATCCATGCATCTGTGGTCGATTGGTCCTCAGCCAGCGGGTCAGGACACGCTGGGGGAAGGGTAGTCTCCGGTAAATGGTACTGAGAAAACCACAGCTGTGTACGGGACCCTCATCATCCTATACTCACACAAAGTGGATTAAAGACTTAGATAGTGACGCTGGGCTGAGCCGGGCTGTGCTGTGTATCAGCTCCTTCTGGCTTCATCAGGTTTTGTCCTCATGTGTTTGGCAGCCTTCTGTTAGTGCATACGCTTTATAGAAAAGTTGGCCCCTTTATTACTAGTCAGTGGCCCCTTCGCCCCTTGTAACTTTATTTGCCATGGAGTATGTGGCCAATGTTACTATAGCAATTACATTTTTATTCTAGTGGCTCACAGTCCGTCAGAGGACAGTTAGCAGGAGTCAGTTTATCTTTCTCCACCATTTGGGTCCTGGAAATTGAACTTGGTTGTCAGGCTTGGCCGAAACTGCAAGTGCCTTTCCTGCAGAGCCATCTCGCCAGCCTCGTAGTTTTAAGACAGGTATCGTATTCCGCAGGCTAACCTCAAAGATGACCTTGAAATGAGCCTCTTGCATGTACTTCCTGGGTCCTGAGATTACAAGCCTGGGCCATTATGATTGGCTCCCCTCTGGCTTCTGATTGTGTCAGAAAGGTGTTTATTTCTGTATTCAGTCTTTCTTCCTTATATTTAATATAATATTAAATATTTAATATATATAATATATATTGACCATATTAAAGTCAGCCTTGTCTTTTATCCAATCTTGATAATCTCTTATTTTTATTTTATTTATGTTTTTTAAAAGATTTGTTTATTATATATACAGTGTTCTGCCTGCATGTACACCTGCAGGCCAGAAGAGGGCATCAGATCACATTATAGATGGCTGTGAGCCACCATGTGGTTGCTAGGAATTGAACTCAGGACCTCTGGAAGAGCAGCCAGCTTTCTTAACCTCTGAGCCATCTTTCCAGCTCTGTTTATTTGTTTTTAGTTTGGGGTTTCGTTGTTTTGTTTTGTTTTGTTGAGACAGGCTTTCCCCTGTGTGGCCCTGGCTGTCCTGAAACTCACTCTGTAGACCAAGTTGGCCTCAAACTCAGAGACAGACCTGGTTCTTCCTCCCCAGTGCTGGGATTAAAGGTGTGCACCACTATGCCTGGCAATAATCTTGTCCTTTTAAGATATTTTGGGGTATGTGTGTGTGTGTGTGTGTACCTGAATGTGTGTAGGTGTGTGTATGTACGTGTGCCTGAGTGTGTGTAGGTGCACTTGTGTGTGCAGGAGCCTGCAGATACTGGAAGAGGCATTTCATCCCCTTGGAACCTGAGGAGTTGTGCACAGTTGTGAGCCTATGGGTGCTGGGAACAAAGCATGGTGCTTTTAACTGCTGAGCCATTTCTCTGGCCCTGATAATCTCTTTTAATTGGCACATTTATACTATTGATGTTCAAAGCAAGTGCAGCTGGGCATGGCAGCACATACTTACTAACCCCAGATTTTACAGGTGAAGCTGGAAGGTCAGGTCAGGGTCATCCTTAGCTACATAGTGACCTTGGATCACAAGGCACCCTGTCTGAAATGCAAGCACACAGAACTACAAAGTAAAATAAAATGCCTACCCTAAGACAAACACAACTGAGAACTGAAGTGCTGCAGTGCTTCAGCCCCACTGGCTCCACCTCCTGTGTGTCGCTCCTGGTTCTGTCTTCGCTTTGTTCCTGCTGCTTCTGATGTGCAGGGTCAGTTTTCTTTCATATGCATTTACAGGTAATGTATGCAGGTCCACTTTCAAATAACTCTTAACCAGGCAATGTAGCCAGATTTTTGGTTACTTTTATTGTGTTCTTTTGTTTTTTGAGACAGAGTTTCTCTGCGTAGCCTTGGCTGTCCTGGACTCCCTCTGTAGACCAGGCTGGCCTCGAACTCACAGGGATCCACTTGCCTCCGACTTCTGAGTGCTGGGATTAAAGGCGTGCACCACCACTGCCCAGCTTTCTTGGGTTCTTTTATCTCCTGTCACTTTGAACCCTAAAACATTAGGCAGGAGAAAAAGGTTAGAGCGCAAATGGGGCACTGATATCAGACTACTTCCTGCTGATTAGGGGTATCAGGGTCCAGCAGCAGCAGCAGGCGCAGCAGCAGGGGCAGCAGCCACCCACAGCTCCTCCCACCCACAGCTCCTCCCAGGCCTCTTGCAACCATCTATCCTCTGAAGAGTCTCTAGACTCCCAAGTATAAACTATCTTCAACTGGCAACATCACACCCCTGCCAGAGCATGAGGCAAATCACAGTCAGCTGCTGTGGTCAGTCTGAAGCAGCCCCACATACCTAGGACTAAAGCAAAAACATATTCATATATTATAACTTTATTTTTTTGAGACAGGGTTTCTCTGTGCAGCATTGGCCATCCTGGACTTGCTTTGTGGACCAGGCTGGCCTCAAACTCACGGCGATCTGCCTGCCTCTGCCTCCCCAGTGCTGGCATTACAGGCGTGCGCCACCAGCCTGGCTTATCCCAAGCTTCTAAAGCCACTAAACAACATTGTCCTATAACAGCATCATAAAAACGAACCTGTTCTTGTAAATGAGAGCACCGTCCTGTACCAGGCAGCCGATCTATTTTGCCGTGCAATATTCACAGCTTCCTCTCCTCATCACATTAACCATTGTAACTGCTGGCTGGCTGGCAGCACAGCTATTACCAGGCTCTTCCAATCTTGGGGAATAATTCTTCTGTTTTGGACAGTGAAGTTACTTAGTATTTGTTTTACATAAGGTGAATGCATCTCATAAGACACCATTGAGTCTTTAAAACATCTACCTCTCCTATGCGTGCCACACTGTCTCATGTGCACCATTAGCAGGCATGTGCTGTCCAAATCCTGGAGAAACAGATGGCAATGGTTTAATCCCAGGCCACCCCTCCTCTCCCAGGCCACCCCTCCTCTCCCAGGCCACCCCTTCTCTCCCAGGCTACCCCTCCTCTGGCTTCACAGTTGGCTCAATATTTAACCCCCTTCCCCCCAAAATGGACTGTTTTTCTTTAACAGTGTCACCCTGCATGGCCTCCTTCTTCCCCAAGGCCACACACCTGCTCCCCACCCCACCCAGGGACTGTGAGAACTTGACACTGAAAGTGTGCAGTGCTGGGAGGGCTGTGATCTGCCATCTAGCCCAGTTTACTGCCCTCTCTCCTCCTGTGGGGTGGCCCCATTCTCTTCCTCAGTCACCGCATCTGAGCCCTTGTATTCTCCCTCCTCCAGGACCGCTTGCTTCCCAAGCACTTCCCCATCCATGGATGTTCATGCTTTTTAACCCAAAGCCATCGCTTTTACTAGGTCTCAAAGGCTTGAGCCTACCCTGCTGTCTTGTAGACACAACTCTAACTTCTGTCTCTAGTCTCTGTGTCTAATCAGCAGATGTTCACTTGGCTAACGGACTCCATCCCCAGATCACTGGTGGACTGCAAGCTGCTGAGATCTGGACTTGCTGAAAGCTGACAGAAACCAGTCCAGCCGATGTGATTGCTCCATCCCTTCAACTGAACCGGCTAATCAGATGCTTCTGATAAGTGCTCCATTGCCTACCTTTTGACTAGCCTTTTAGCCGTCTTGGGCCCCAATAACAATGTCCTAATGCCAGCTGGAAGTAGTTACTGAATAGAATGTCATCCATTGTCCCACCTAACAGACTGAAATGCTAAATAAAAGGAAACTCTCTGGCATAGGGACACCTGGCTACCTACTGACATGCCAGAAAATGGGCCCTCAGCTCTGTTTCTCCTGGTCATGCTTTCTAATAGACTTTATTTCATTTTTGTCAAAGACCACATTAGTGCTGTCAAACTTAAGGCTTTGAGGGTGCTGCAACCCCTTGCATGATGGACAGAAGTCATAACATCAAAGATTTGATTCAGGTACATAAAGACACGGGGATGATGGGACAGAGTGAGCCCAACCGGATCTCTACTGTTCAACTCATGGTGTTAAAGTCTCAACGACACCCTTAAACCCACTCAAGGATTTGAGATGGAACAGTACTCGAGGTGGGCACGAGAGGACCAGACATTGCTAAAAGGCCTGTGGCTAGAGTCATGTGGCCTCCACAGGCACTGGCCAATCCTAGTTAGTCACCTGAGTTCTCTCTCTGCAGCTTATCTCTCTATTACTGTCCTGGTAAAACACTTCCTCTCTCTATAAAACTGCCTCTTAAGTAGCTTCCCTTTCCCCTCTCTTCTCGTGAGAGTTGGGTGTATCCTATTCTGTCAAATCTTCTCTGATTTGTCACCTTTTCTGCCACTCACTTAGACATCACTTTCAAACATGGGTGCTTCCTTCTACAAACTAACTTTACCTTTGTTTGGGATTAAAGGCATGTTCCACCACGCCTGTACCTAAGCTTTTCTTTACCTGATACTTTCTCTATACCAGGCTGACCTTGAACTCAGATCTGTTTGCCTCTGTCTCCTGGTTTAAAGGCATGCTTGTGTTCCAGCTGGATCACATAGACCTGGAAAGTCTTTGGATGTGATCTCTTGCCAGAACAGCCATGTTCTGAATTAATATTCTTTACTTTTCTTTTAAGATTGATTTATTTAGCTGGGCATGGTGGCACACACCTTTAATCCCAGGAGGCAGAGGCGAGTGGATGGCTGTGAGTTTGAGGCCAGCCTGGTCTACAGAGTGAGTTCCAGGATAGCCAAGGCTACATAGAGAAACCTGTCTCGAAAAACTAAAAATAAATAAATAAATAAATAAATAAATTATGTATAGAGTGTCTTTGTCTATATACCAGAAGAGAGCACCAGATCTCATATAGATGGTTGTGAGCCATCATGTGGTTCCTAGAAATTGAACTCAGGACCTCTAGAGGAGTAGCCAGTGCTTTTATCCTCTGGACTATCCCTCCAGCCCATTTTATTGGGTTCTTTTCTCTATCTCCCTGCACCACCTTTATTCCTTCCAACCTCCCAACACTATGTAAAAGAGAAAAAAGGTTAGAGGGGAAAGGGGGCATCAATATCATTAGACTACCTCTTGATGATTTGGGGTGAGTTTGATCTTGGTCATCAAAATATCTCCAACCAGTAATCCAGCAAACAGCAGCAGGTGCAAACAGCAACAGCAGCAGGGCCTGCAGCAGCAGGAGAAGCAGCAGCCACCCTGCCTCCTGGAGGCTCCTTTTCTGTGGGTCAAGATCCCTGGCTGTCCTAGACACACTTTGTATACCAGCCTGTCCTCGAATTCACAGAGATTTGCCTGTCTCTGCCTCCTGAGTTCTGGGATCAGGTGTGTGCTACCATGACCAGCTAATTCCCATAACATGTCTTCCTTTTTAAAAGAACCAAACTTTCGCTGGGCCTTTAATCCCAGCACTCGGGAGGCAGAGGCAGGTGGATCACTGTGAGTTCGAGGCCAGCCTGGTCTAAAAAGTAAGTCCAGGACAGCCAAGGCTACGCAGAGAAACCCTGTCTCGAAAAACTAAGAAAGAAAGAAAAAAGAACTAAACTTTCTCACTACGGGACAGGGCTTGTTAGCGTCTGGCAGGGCAGCCTGGGTCCCACCAGGTTCCCTGTCCTGCACTTGGTCCAGGTTCCAAGTCCTGCAAGTAGATCCAGGTTCTGCCTGCCTCTGGGGAACTGATGGACCTCAAGACCAAAGGGCCCAAGGTCCTGTTTCTTGCTCAGGGGCAGATTAGAAGGCTCCAGGTGAGGTTCATGGTCTAGGGCTCTAAGCCAGGTTCCTGGTCTCAGAGGAGGTAGAAAATGAGTTTTCCACGGAGCGTTACAGTTTAGCTCTTTCAGAATGAGACTGCAGGTCCCAGAGGGTAGTGGAGACTGGGAGTCCCACAAGCCAGTGCTGATACCAAAGTGTTATAGCTCCTTGTTTGAGCTGCTGTGGTAAGTACAGCAGAGGAAGCAGGCAGATGTTCAAATCAGTGCTTTATTGGGTGTCTTCACCGAGCTATCTGCAGTCGGGGAGCAGGCCCTAGCAGCTGCAAAGGCAGTTCCACCATTGCTGATTGATCACTGGGCATCCAATCATGGTCTCCCCCATCCCCCAGAATGGAGTCTCAGATGGGAGTGGTGGAGGAATGGTGGGTACTACGCCCAAGTCACAAAACCCTCTTAGACCTCCAGAGACCAGCCAGATGCAATTCACACAGGGTTTTTTTTAAGGAGCAAGCTCCAGAGCAAGGACGGACCGACCGATCCCCGGGAGCTGAGGAAGGTGGTGGCCTGTACTCCTTAGGATACAGTGTTTATAAAGGCAAAAAAATGCAAGTGGGACCTTCCAAGCCTTGGCGTTACGCATTTGGGTAAGGGGTATAGAGGAAGCTGGCCTTAGCGCTATAAGGTATGTGGCGGAGGGGCTTTGAGCTGTGCCGCAGGGAGACTCTTATCTAAATTTTCCATCTGCTGTAGCTGATACATTGTGGGTTTTTCACATAATTGGGTAAGGGTATAAAGAGGAAGTTGGCCTTAAGCTGATAAAGTGCAGGGCAGGGGGCTTTTGTTTAGCTCTCACGGTGGGCAAGAGAGTGCCCGCCCTGCCCCCACCCCCCAGCAAGCCAGCTAGCCTTTAATTATAAACCTTGGACGTGGGGAGGGGTTTTGAGGGTGAACGTGTCTGATTGGCTAGGGCTAAGGGTTCCAGGATACTTAATCTATATAGAGTGGTACAGAACCTTATTTACATACAGTAATGTGGGGTCCAATCAGAAGAAGGAAAAAACAGTACCTAATTATCCTACAGATGGAGCCAGGTGTGGTGTTGTATGCTTTTAATCCCAGCACTCAGGAGGCAGAGGCAGGTGGATCGCTGTGAGTTCAAGGCCAGCCTGGTCTACAAAGCGAGTTCAGGACAGCCAAGATAACATAGAGAAACCCTGTCTCAAAAAACAAAAAACAAAACAAACAAACAAAAAAACCACAAAATTATCCTATGGATGAGGGGAAAACTTCTAGCTATGATCAAAGGTCATTTGCTGGAGGCTAGGATCTCCTCAGCATAGGGTGGGGTACTTCCAGAAATTCCCTATGCTTGAACAAGTTTCTTATCAGGAAAGGGTCTGGCCTGTAATCTTCCTTGAGGGCTATGTGACACTCCTTACAAAAACTGGTTACCAGATCAAGTGAAGTGGGAACCCCCACTGAGAAAAGTGAGTCCACCACCATAGACCCAGCGCCAAGCAGCTATCTGGAGAAGGCAGACTTCAGCCTTACCCAGCAGAGTGCTACACGAATCCTCATAGCACTGATTCCTCCATCCTGTTCCTTAGAACATCGCTGCACTGGCTTTGTGTTTGCACCAGTGTGTGTGTGCGCGCGCGCACGTGTTTATGCAATGCACACAGATGCTAACACAGTTTACCACACTGCGGTTATACCAGGTCGCACTTGAGCGACAGAAGCAGGAGGATCGATATTATCTCAAGGCCTCATCCATAGAGGAAGCTTCTTGGCTTGATTGGAAGGGAATAAGAAATGATGGGGACCCAGCCGGGCGTGGTGGCGCACGCCTCTAATCCCAGCACTCGGGAGGCAGAGGCAGGCGGATCGCTGTGAGTTCGAGGCCAGCCTGGTCTACAAAGTGAGTCCAGGACAGCCAAGGCTACACAGAGAAACCCTGTCTCAAAAAACAAGCAAGCAAACAAGCAAACAGAAAAAGAAAGAAACAAAGGAAGAAACAAAGAAAGGGCTAAAGGGATGGCGCACCATTAGGAGCACTGGCCGCATTTGTAGAGGACACTGGTTCAATGCCCAGAACACACATGGTGGCTCACGGCTGCCATAACTCAAGTTCCAAGGGGACCTGACACCCTCATCTGGCTTTGCTGGGCCAGTTTAGAATTTGTGCAATTCCGAAGGACAGAGGTTCCTCTTTTCCAAGTCAATGTCATCAGAAGGGCATGCAGGGAGCCAGTGAGATGTCTCAGCAGGCAAAGGCACTTGCTGCCAAGCTGGCGACCTGAGTTGGATCCCTGGGACCCACAGGATGGAAGGAGAGAACTGTGTCCTGCAAGTTGTCCTCTGACCTCCACACACAGCTGCTGTGGCACATGGCATAGGGCACAACCCATAACCCATAACTCATAACCATAACCCAAGCAATAAGCAGACATCATTTCTCTTCTGATGGGACAAACCACCCATGAAAATGGCTGTTTGGGCTATAATAGTGCACTCTGAATATGACCTGGGAAATTAACAGTTGTAAGAAAAGGCTGGTCATATTTCTGTGAGACAGACAAGATGTTAGTTAATTCCTTCTCAAGAGCTGGGGTTGCAGCTCGGATAGAGCCTTTGCCTCTCGGCCTGGAGGCCCCTGGATTCCAACCCGGGTACTTGAAAAAAAATAATTGCTCATCAGTTAGCAACGCAAACAATGCACAAGGACTTGTGGGAGCCGACTGTGGCAGGTGGGGTCTGCAGAGCAGAGGGGGTGGGGACAACGACAGTGAAAGTGCACTCTGCTGTACTCCAGTGGAGCTGGTGGGGTAAGTGGAAGTGGGGTCAGCTCTGCGGTACTCCAGCAGAGCAGGGGGGTGGGTAGCGGGGGGGGGGCAGCATTGTTTCACATTTGATGCTACTATAGACGCAGAATTGCTGTTTTCTAGGCGCTGGAAAGACAGCTCAGCAGTTAAGATCACTTCAGAGGACTTGGGTTCAGTTCCCCGCACATACATGGTGCCTCACACCCAGTTATCCATAATCTGATGCCCTCTAACCTCTGAGGGCACCAGGCACACAAACATTTATGTAGGCAAAACACCCATACATTTAAAAAAACATTTTATTCTGTATACAGTGCTTTGTCTACACATACACCTGCATGCCAGAGGAGGGCATCAGATCATATTATATTGTGACCCACCATGTGGTTGCTGGGAATTGAACTCTGGAAGAGTAGTCAGTGCTCTCAACCTCTGAGCCATCTCTCCAGCCCCACCCATACACTTTTAAAAATATTGCTTTCTTTAAAATGGTGACTCACACTTGGGAGGCAGAGGCAGGCAGGTCTCTGTGACTTTAAGGCCAGCCTGGTCTACAAAGCGAGTCCAAGACAGTCAAGGCTACACGGAGAAACCCTGTCTCAAAAAACCAAACAAACAAAAAAGGTGACTCACCTGGCTTTTTCTTTTCTTTTTTTTCTTTTTAAGTTTTTTTTTTTTTTTTTTTTTTTTTTAGAAGATCTATTTATTTTATGTTAAGGACTGTATCTGCACATACACTTACATGCCAGAAGAGGGCATCAGATCCCAGTATAGATAATTGTAAGCTACTATGTGGTTGCTGGAAATTGAACTCAGGACCTCTGGAAGAGCAGCCAGTGCTCTTACTCTCTCCAGCCCCTTCCTGGCTTTTTCTTTCTTTCTTTCTTCCTTCCTTCCTTTCTTTCTTTCTTTTTCTTTTCTTTTCTTTTTTTCTTTTTTTTTTTTTTGGTTTTTCAAGACAGGGTTTCTCTGTGTAGCCTTTGCTTTCCTGGACTCACTTTGTAGACCAGGCTGGCCTCGAACTCACAGTGATCCACCTGCCTCTGCCTCCCAAGTGCTGGGATTAAAGGCGTGCACCACCACGCCTGGCAACTCACCTGGCATAACAGAAAAGCACCCATTTTAATGGGGCTGATTTGATGGCATTTACTGTGTTCATTGTGGACACAGCCACCAACTCTCCTATTCTTCACCACCAGAATAAAACTCTACACCCACTAAGAGCTGACTGCCATCCTCCCTTCTCATCCTCAGCAATTACGAATCTGTTTTCCATTTCTGTGGAAAATTGCTGCCTATTTGAAGCTGGCTTATTATGCCATTTTCTTTTGTGTATATTTGAATTATCATCATTAAAATATTTACAGCTTGCAGTACCCACTTCCTGGATCATTGAAGCTGTTTTGGCTCAAAGTAAAAAAAAAAAAGTTCAAGTAGCACATGTGTGCACACAGGAACAGAGGCACACACTTGCACTTGGTGGGTGGGGGAGTGCATGGGGGTGACAATGGGTGAGGGAGTGCATGGGGGGGTGACAATGGATGGCAGGATAGAATGACCATCAGTGGCTGTAATAGACAAAGAAGAGGCAGGCAGTGGGACCTGAGTCTTGACTGAACAGCAGAGGTTCTGGTCCCACCAGGTGACTTCCAGTGCCATCTTTCGGGTCCATCTGGCCTCACAGATGGTTTTCCTGCTACTTGAGTTGCCCCAACCCTCTGTGCTCATCCCCCCCTCTGTGCTCATCCCCCCTCTGTGCTCATCCCCTCTGTGCTCATCCCCCCTCTGTGCTCATCCCCTCTGTGCTCATCCCCCCTCTGTGCTCATCCCCCCTCTGTGCTCATCCCCTCTGTGCTCATCCCCTCTGTGCTCATCCCCCTCTGTGCTCATCCCCCCCCTGTGCTCATCCCCTCTGTGCTGATCCTCTCTGTGTTCATCCCCCTCTGTGCTCATCCCCCTCTGTGCTCATCCCCCAACTGTGCTCATCCCCCCCTCTGTGCTCATCCCCCCTGTGCTCATCCCCTCTGTGCTCATCCCCCCTCTGTGCTCATCCCCCCTGTGCTCATCCCCTCTGTGCTCATCTCCCCTCTGTGCTCATCCCCCCTGTGCTCATCCCCCCTGTGCTCATCCCCCCTGTGTTCATCCCCCCTGTGCTCATCCCCTCTGTGCTCATCCCCTCTGTGCTCATCTCCCCTCTGTGCTCATCCCCCCTGTGCTCATCCCCTCTGTGCTCATCCCCCCTCTGTGCTCATCCCCCCTGTGCTCATCCCCCCTCTGTGCTCATCCCCCCCCTGTGCTCATCTCCCCTCTGTGCTCATCCCCCTGTGCTCATCCCCCCTGTGCTCATCCCCCCTGTGTTCATCCCCCCTGTGCTCATCCCCTCTGTGCTCATCCCCTCTGTGCTCATCCCCTCTGTGCTCATCCCCTCTGTGCTCATCCCCTCTGTGCTCATCCCCCCTGTGCTCATCCCCGCTTTGAGTTTATGCCCCTTGTCTCCTTTGTCCCTGCAGTGTCGTGAGCTTTACTCCTATGTCTCCTCCCTAAGCACTCCGACTCTCCATGGTTTTCCCCCTGGCCACCCGTGGTGGTTTGCATGAGAATGGCTGCTGTAGGCTTATGTATTTTAACAGCTGGTCCTCAGTTGGTGGAACTGTCTGGGAAGAATTAAGGTGGCTTGTGGCCCTGACTCAAAGAGGTATGTCACTGGGGTAGACTCTGATGTTTCAAAAGCCCAAGCCATGCCCAGATGCTCTCATCTGTCTCTTTCTCTGGTTGTGTGTCAAGAAGTAAAGCTCTGAGCTACAGCCCCAGCGCCGTGTCGTGTTGCCGTGCTCGCTGCCATCATGGTCATGGGCTCTAACCCTTTAGAACCATGAGCCCAGATAAACTCTATTGTAAGTTGACTTTGTCATTGACATGGTGGTTTTGCTGTTGTTTGTTTGTTTCCAGATTCCAGTGTGTAGACCAGATTGGCCTCGAATTTACAGAGATCCACCTGCCTCTGCCTCCCTGGGATTGTAGGCATGTGGCACCACACCCATATTTGTCACAGCAATAGAAAAGTAGCTAAGAAGTTGTCCAAGGCGGGGACCATGAGAGAACGCCTGTCTTGGGGACAGTGCTGAGACTCACTCACTCAATAAGGATGCAGAAGGCCTGAGGCAAGAGGGAGGGCTGAGGAGGACCACAGGACACAGACCGTGACCTGGCCCCAGCCTCTAGGGTCTGTTTCCTAGATTAACTATAGGCCTTTAAGCTGTGTTTTGTCATAGAAACATGAAAAGTAACACAGAGGAAACAGTAGCAAGAGTGGGGTGCACTGTGATCACCTTTGGTAGGGGCTTCCGGGAGGAATGTGGACGAGTGCGGAGCAGTAGGCTATAGAAGCCCTCAAGCACTGTAGGCAGAGCTTAATGTGCCTGGTGTGGTGGCGCACGCCTTTAATGCCAGCACTCGGGAGGCAGAGGCAGGCAAATTGCTGTGAGTTCAAGGCCAACCTGGCCAACAAAGTCCAGGACAGCCAAGGTTAACATGGAGAAACCCTGTCTTAAAAAACAAAACAAGGGGCTGGAGAGATGGCTCAGTGGTTAAGAGCGCCGCCTGCTCTTCCAAAGGTCCTGAGTTCAATTCCCAGCAACCACATGGTGTCTCATAACCATCTGTAATGTGATATGGCGCCCTCTTCTGGCTTGCAGAAGTACATGCAAGCAGAGCACTGTATACATAATAATAAATAAATAAACAAAACAAACAAACAAAAAAACAAACGAAGCAGAGCTTGGTGGGCATGGGAGCTTGAAAGACCAGAATGCCAAGAGAAATGTGGACAGTGGAATCCCAGTTCACGAAGATTCAGAGAGAAACAGGGCTGTGGTAGAAACAATCATGTAGCTCCCCACAAAACCAACCACTGAGCCTGCTTCCTGCCTGTGTCCTGAGGACTTGATTCAAAAGTTATGGAGACAGCTGCTTGGCCGAGGCCAACGTCCAGGTTGTGGTATGCTAACTTCCCACTGCTGTAACGGAGCTCCACAGAAAGAGGGGGGAAGGGCCAGACGTGGTGACACACACCTTTAATCCCAGCACTTGGGAGGCAGAGACAGGCGGATCACTATGAGTTCGAGGCCAGCCTGGTCTACATAGTGAGTCCAGGACAGCCCCCCAAAAAAAAAAAAAAAAAAAAAAACCCACAAAACAAAAAAAAACCAACAACAACAACAACAAAAAAAAAAAAAACAAAAACAAAAAAGAAAGAGGGGGGAAAGTGGAAAAACCGTGCAGTCCAGCAGCGAGTGTCCTTACACACAAATCCAGCTCCTCAGATCCAAGGACGCCGTTCATAACACAAGGGCAGGATAGCTCAGTGGGTAGAGACCTGCCAACAAACCTGATGACCTGAGTTTAACCCCAGGCTCCGTGTGTTGGCAGACTGGAAATCTATTGAAATATTTTCATCCTGTCTACTTTGCCTTTTAGTTATTTAATCTGCCAGTCACAGTTGTTTTAACGTCTTTGTTTGATCACTCCAGTATTTCAGTCTTCCCTGGACCTGCTTAAAGATTTATTTTAATTTAATTATCTGCAGGGATGTGTCTGCGTGCGACTATGCTCCCCTTAGCGCAGTTTCCCCTGGAGGGTAGGAGCTGGAATGACAGACTGTTGTGATCCACCTGAGGTGGATGTGGTAAGCCAAACTTGGGTCTCGTGGAGGGGCAGCAAGTGCTCTTAACAGCTGAGCCGTCTGCAGCCCATGTCTTGTCTAAACACTGTTAACGCTTGTTGTAGAAGCTCTGGATTTTATGGTCTGTGCAGTGATGTATATAGCACAGACATTCCCTGCCTGTCACCTTGCCTGTTAGTCTGAGGCCAAGCTCATGTGAGTGGGCCTGCTCAGCTTAGCCTTTTCCCGTGGTGTAGTCCCACCCCCAGGTGTAGACACCTCTCCTGGGATCTTAACTAAAGGCTGGTTTTCCATCAAGGTCTCTCCGCTAGACCCAAGCTTCAAAGCCCATCTCTGCGGAGCTGGTGGCGGCTTCTCAGGGTCCACCTCCGTTCATGAGCAGATTAAACATTGGCTGAGTGCCTCCCAAAATGTTTCAAGTAGATTTTGGGGTGCAATGTGCAGCATTTGCTTTTCTGTACAGCAATGTGCTTCAAATCCCAACCTAAAGCATCCCCGAACCCCAGGTTTCTTGGGCCTCTTTCCAGGCACAGCCTTCTACTGTGCCTTATCTGAAGGTGGCAGCTATGCTTTGCTTGTTCTCAAGGGCTTATAAAGGATGCTTAAAAGCTATTGCTCATTTTTTTGGGCTTTTTTTGGTTTGTTTGTTTGTTTTGTTTTGTTTTTGAGACAGGGTTTCTCTGTGTCACCCTGGCTGCCCTGGACTCACTATGTAGACCAGGCTGGCCTCAAACTCACAAAGATCGCCTGCCTCTGCCTCCCGAGTTCTGGGATTAAAGGTGTGTGCCACCATGCCTGGCAAAAGAAAGTATTTAATTGGGGGCTGGCTTACCGTTTCAGAGGTTTACTCCGTTGTCATTGGCAGAGACCATGGCCACATACATGGTACTGATTGACAGGTTACAGAGAGAGACAAAGACAGAGATGTAGAGACAGAGAGGCAGGCAGGCAGGCAGACAGACAGACAGACATTGGGATTAACATGGGTTTTCCAAGCCTCAAAGCCCACCCCCAGTGGCACATTTCCTCCAACAAGGCCACACCTTTCAATCCTCCTAATCCTTTCAAATAGTCTCACACACACACACACACACACACACACACACACACACACACACAGTGACTAAGCATCCAAATATATGAACCAGTGGGGAATTTCCTTACTCAAACAATGTAAACCACCACAGAATGCAAGGTTTTGATGCAAGGACCTTTGTTGTAGCAGCTGCTACTTTCTCAGCATCAAGATTCCTGGCTCACAGCGGGTACCCAGGAGGTTCTAAGTCAATAGCTGGATCATGAGTCTCAGTTAGAATGGGCCCAGGCCTCAACAATGCTGGGTTCCATGGCAACTGGCTCAGAGAAAATCACCGCTTTTTCCAAGAGTCCACATTAAGTGGATAACCTGAAAACTCAACCAGACTCAGCTGGCGAGAAAGACGCCTAAGTGCTTCCTCCCTGGCACACACTGCACCGGGACAGGGCAGCCTTCCTCCCTCTGGAGTCTTCCTCAAAGGCTGCTCAGCCCTCTACATGGCTGTCTGTGAGGCAAGGAGGAAGTGCTTGTGGGAGAGACCCAGGCTAATGCTTGAGTGGTCACATCTAGCAGAACCAGAGAGTGAGAGTCCTCTGGCAGCCATGGCGTGTAGGACAGTGACAACTGACCAACTCAGGCACAGACACCCTCGGCAGCCTTCGGAGACTCCACCTTGTGGGTACAAGGGTCTAGGCTGAGCTGAGGAAGATCGACCTTCCATGTTCGGCCCAGTCAGAGAGAGATAAGAGGGAGGCTGGCCCTCCTATGCCAGAGTCTAAGAAGATAGCAGGAGGGCCAATGCCAGAGAGCCAGGGTGGAACTGTGTAGTTGGCGCATGAGCTGCTGTTTGGGGCTGCTAGGAAGAGAACTTTGCTGCACTTCCTCCATGGTGAGGGAGGAGGCCAGGGTGTTATACCTCCTCTCTTGTGTCCTCCTGAGAGGCTCTTGCCTTGCCCTGCCAACAGAGGCCTTGTGTCAGTCGCAATGGTTCCAGTGACTTGTAGATGGTGGGTAGACTGACCACCCCCTGCCCACCGCAATCCCAGCCCCTCCTTTCCTCCCTGTGAGACCCTGGGCATCATCCTACAGACCCTGTGGAGCCATGCACTAGGCTCCTGCCCCTGTGGCACTCTGTGGGATCCTCCTGCATCCCAGCAATCGGCTCTGCATGCCCAGACTCCATAGCCTGCTTCCCTGGGATAGCCACCGTGAGGTGGGAGTTGCTCCTCCTGGAGGCCCTAGAGTTCTGACACTCCAGGAGCACCCGCTGGCTCCAATCACATTGCTCTGCATTCCTCTCACCTCAACCTTCCTGCCTCATGCTGGATCCCTGTCCCTGCTGCCGTAGCCTGCTGGCTCCTGATCCCGACTGGACTGGACACTCACAGTGTTTTACTTCCTACCTGGCCTTTGTCCCTCCCCCCTCCACTCTCCTAGTGCTACCCAAGCAGCAGTCGCCAGGGCTGTGTGGCCAGGGACTGCGGCAGGAGTCAGCTGCCAATAAACGCTGAGCTGGCTAGCCTTCCCCCTCCCATCCCCCCTCCTGAACCCTTCAGATGGGCAGTGTCTGCTTTAGTCTCACTGAGAAGGGATGGACTGGGTCTGAGCAGCCCAGGAGTACCTACAGTACCACCCTTGCCTTCCTGACTTTGCTTTCCCAATGGCCTCTCTCTCCTGCTTCCTGGCTCTGCTTTCCTGGTAGGCTGAGCCTCGGCCCACGGCCTGTGCTCCAGGGGACAGAGCCCACCGCACACTGGAGGCTGGACACATGCATTCTGTCATTTGCAGAATTCTGGTCAATTTAAGCAGAGAGGTTCTTACTGAAAGGGTATTGAGTTCCTCCCCTCCCCAAAAAAAAATTGAAAATGGAATTACCATATGGTCCAGCAATTCCTTTTCTGGGCACATACCCAAAAAACTGGAAGCAATTGGATTGAAAGCAAGGGCTGGAGAAAGCATTTTTACTCTCCCAGCTCACAGCAGTTGATAGGCGGAGGCAACCCAGGAGCCCATCCGGAGCTGAATGGAGATCCTGATGCAGCAGGACAAGGAAGTATTATTCAGCCCTAGAAAGGAAAGAAACCCTGACAAGCTACAACAAAGATGAGCCAGCATATGCTAATGTGTCTCATAAGAAGGAGATGGAGAAACCAGGCGGCGGTGGCGCACACCTTCAGTCCCGGCACTCGGGAGGCAAAGGCAGGCGGATCGCTGTGAGTTCGAGGCCAGCCTAGTCTACACATGGAGTTCCAGGACAGCCAGGGCTACACAGAGAAATGTTGTCTCAAAAAACAAAACAAAACTACCAATGAAAATAGAGATGGAAAACAAAACTACCAACAAAAAGAGAGATGGAAAGGCCGGGCGTGGTGGCGCACACCTTTAATCCCAGCACTCGGGAGGCAGAGGCAGGCAGATCGCTGTGAGTCTACAAAGTGAGTCCAGGATGGCCAAGGCTACACAGAGAAACCCTGTCTCGAAAAAAACCAAAAAAAAAAGAAAGAAAGAAAGAAAGAAAGAAAATAGAGATGGAGAAATGGGTAGTAAACATGTTTTTTTTAAATAATAAAACCATCCCAGAATTGATGGAAAATATTAAGTCATAAATCCAATAATCTCACCGAAACACTAGCAGGGTCCCCATGCATAGCTGCCAGGCAGACACAAGAAGCTATGCTGGGAGCAGCTTTTCAGGAGCAGCCGGCTTCCCCACAGAGACCCCTGAGGAGGGAGGCTGCCAGGGTGGTACAGAGCCACCCAGCCAGAACTCCAAATGGAGACCTCAAAGTGAAGCCAACAACAAGAGCATTTTCTAAAACAGAAACAGGACAGTTGCCACCAGCAGCTCATCCTCGTAAGAGATGAGGTGTGCTGGCCACCATGGCCCAGGCCTAGGACACATCCTGGCTTTCTGGGGGCTGATGCAGGAGGATTCTGAGTTGGAAGTCAGCCTGGGTTACAAAGTGAGACACTGTCTCCAACAAACAAGGCCGGAGGCTGGAGAGGTGGCTCAGTGGCTGAGAGCACTGGTTGCTCTTGCAGAGGACCTGGGTTCAATTCCTAGCACCTATGTCACAGCTCGAAATTGGCTGTGACTCCTGTTCCAGGGGATCTGATGCTGTCCGGCACCAGGCCTGCCTTGTGGTGCACAGATGTGTATACGCAGACAAAACAGCCACACATACTTAAGATTTTTATCTGAAAAGTAAAGGAGCCGTGAGGAAGAAATGGGGGAAAATAGAAACGAAGGAGGGAGGAAGGAAGAAGGAAGGAAGTTTGCTTTGCTTTGTGTTTTTGTTTTGTTTTGTTTTAGCGTGTTTTTAGGGTAGCATACAAAGCGATGGGTTTCATCCTGGCATCTTCGCGTGCACATGCGTGCGTGCGCATGCGTGCACGTGTGTGTGTATGTGTGTGTGTGTGTGTGTGTGTGTGTGTGTGTATGTGTGTGTGTATGTGTGTGTGTGCACGTGTGTATGTGTGTGTGTGTGTGTGTTTATACTTTGTTCTCATTCTCTATTAAAGCTGAGACATCTTAACAGAGTTGCAAGCTGTTAAAGAAGATAACTAACCAAATGGGTAGAAGAAGCCCTAAAGAAAGGCAAGGACCAGCAGTGCAGTGCTCGGTAGGATGCGGAGCTTAGAGCAGGGGAGCTGCGTGGAGTCATCTGGCCGTGGGGAAGACCTGGCCGAGCTTGCTGGCTGGGCCCCCGGCTGCTTCACCCAGGGGAAATGCACTGAAGAATGCGGTGTCCCTCCAGCGCCCTCTGTTGACAGCATTCAGCATTGCTCCAGCAGGCAGGACCAGCACTGGCAGGGCAGAGGTAGTGCTCGAGACAACAGACGCATTGCATACTTGAGGCTACTGTTTGTTTATTTCGTTCCTTCTTTTTTTTTAAAGTGGGTTTTTTGTTTGCTTGTTTGCTTGGTTTGAGACAGGGTCTCACTATGTATCTCCGGCTAGCCTACAGCCTTTTATGTAGGGTGTGTAGACCAGGCTGGTCTCAAATTCACACAGAAGCTTCTGCCTCCCCGCCCCCGCCCCGCCCCCAAGTGCTGGGATTAAAGTCGAGCACCACCACACCATCACATCTTTTTTTTTTTTTGTTTTTCGAGACAGGGTTTCTCTGTGTAGCCTTGGCCGTCCTGGACTCACTTTGTAGACCTCGAACTCACAGTGATCCGCCTGCCTCTGCCTCCCGAGTGCTGGGATTAAAGGCATGCGCCACCACGCCCGGCTCCAGCATCACATCTTATGACACTGGACTCTGTAGCTCCCTCTGAGGTTTACATCTGACCCTCCTGCCTTCACCTCCCAAGTTCAGGAGTTACTGGCTTATGCTGCCACTATGCCCAGTTGTTTTGTTTTGTCTTTTGGTTTTTTTTTCAAGACAGGGGTTCTCTCTGTAGGCTTGGCTGTCCTGGATTCACTTTGTAGACCAGGCTGGCCTCGAACTCACAGCAACCCGCCTGCCTCTGCCTCCCAAGTGCTGGGATTAAACTGCCCAACTTGTTTTATATACATATATATATATACGTATATATATATATATATATGTATATATATATATTTTTTTTTTTTTTTTTTTTTTTTTAATGTGCATTGACGTGGGGGTGTCAGATTCCTTGGAACCAGAATTACAGACAGTTGTGAGCTGCCATGTGGTTGCTGGAAATTGAACCTGGGTCCTTTGGAAGAGCAGACAGTGCTCTTAACCACTGAGCCATCTCTTCAGCCCCTTTAATTTCTTTTTATTAGATTTATTTTATTTTATATGTAAGACCAGGCTGGCTTTGAACTCACAGCAATCTGCCAGCCTCTGCCTCCCAAGTGCTGGGATAAAAGGTGTGCACCACCATGCCCAGCTGATTTCCTTTTCTTTAAATATTGATTTTTGTTTTGCTTGTTTTTCTTTTTTTTTTTTTTTTTTTTTTTTTGTTTTGTTTTGTTTTAATATTTTATTTAATTTTTAATTTATGTGCCGTGGTGTAGAGGTGTCAGATTGTGAAGTTACAGACAGTTGTGAGTTGCCATGTGGGTGCTGGGAATTGAACCCGGGTCCTTTGGAAGAGCAAGCAGTGCTCTTAACCACTGAGCCATCTCTCCAGCCCCTTGCTTGTTTTTCAAGACAAGGTTTCTCTGTGTAGCCTTGGCTGTCCTGGACTCGCTTTGTAGACCAGGCTGCCCTCAAACTCACAGCAATCCGCCTGCCTCTGCCTCCCGAGTGCTGGGACTAAAGTCGGTGCCAACACCGCCCAGCTGATTTTTTAAATTTTAAATTATGAGTGTTGAGGTTGGAATATGACTGGCTCCCACAGGCTCGCATGTTTCAATACTTGGTCTCCAGCTGGTGAAACTGTTTGGGAAGGATTTGGGGGTGGGGACTTGTTAGAGGAGGCGTGTCACTCGGGGTGGGCTTTGAGGTTTTAAAAACACCCTGCCATTCCCAGTCTCTCCCTCTCTCGGCCTCAGGGTTGTGTCTGGAGATGTGAGCTCTCGGCTACTGCTCCAGTACCGTGCCTGCCTGCTGCCATGCTCCCTCCTAGGTAGTCATGCGCTCTGACCCTCTGAAATCATAAGCCCTAAATCAGACACGTTCTTTCAGAACTGTCCTTGCTCATGGTGTCTTATCACAGCGGCAGCAGAGTAGCTAAGACAGTCTGAGTGTGGGGGTGTGTGCATGTGAGTGCAGGTGCCCTCAGAAGCCAGCAGCGTAGGTGGCTCCACGGAAGCTGGAGTTGCAGGTGGTTGCGAGCCGCCCAGCGTGGGTGTCTGGGAGTGAACCTGAGTCTTCTGCAGGGGCACTGTATGCTCTCAGCCCCCCGAGATGCCTCTGCTTCTTTCAAAGAGCACACTAACCAGGTGTGTTATGGTCCTAGCGTTTGGAAAGCAGCAGCATGAGGAATGTCACAAGTTCAAGAGCTACATAGTGAGTTACAGGCAAGCCTGGTCCACAGAGCGAGAGACCCTTTGTCAAAACCACACACAGAGAAATGGCAAATGCTCATGCTGTGCCGACTTTCTAATGGAAATGTGACAGGTGGAGACGGCACTAAAGGGCAGAGCCAATGAAAACTCACTGTTGCTATATTTTACTTGAAGTAATTTGATTCTAATTCCGAGTATGCTGGGATAAACTCAAGTTTAATCTCTGGAGCCACCATTAAAAATATCCGTAACCACACATAATAAGAAAATTACAGAATACTGAAAAGTACCGCATCAGCACAGAAGAGATGAGAGACAGCTGCAGAGAAAAGGCGGTGAGTGTCAGGGCAGCTGAGTCATCGGCTCCAGGTGAGGCCATGTAGGTGGAGACATCCTCTAGGTAACGCTCTGAGATCGGCCTAACTTCACAGGCCCGTGTTCCTCCTCCTCCTCCCGGGACACTGAGGCAGGAGGATAGTGATTCTGAGATGTTATTCCAGAGTAGTTCCCTGTCACAAAACCAAACACAAGGAGTGGGCGTGTAGCTTGGAGCGCTTGCTTCTGTGTCCAGTTCCCAATACCACATTCACTGTGCACACGTGAGTGCACACAAGTACGTAAAGATTACCACTCCTGGGCTGGAGTTACAAACTGCCGAGTGGGCGCTGGGAACCAACCCTGGGTCTTCTGCCAGGGCTAAGCAGCTGAGCTCTCTACTCTTCCAGGTTTTCTTTTCCACCTAGCATGCTGCTGGGTGCGATGGCTTCTTGGTTGGCAACTTGACTGCATCTGGAGTGAGCTAAAACCCTAGAGGCTGAGCTGCACCTGTGAGGGAGTTTTTTTTCTTAATTAAATTAAATTTGAAGTGGGAAGACCCACTTTTAACCTGCATCTTCTGAGGTGTGAAGACCCAGCCTCCATCTCGGCCATACTGACTGCTGGCAGCCTGCGTAACGGACACAGAAGGAAGCTGGCTCTCTTTGCCTGCTTGCTCTCGCTGGCAAGCCCCTTCCTTCTCCTGCATTGGATAGCACCTACTTCTTTGGGATTCCAGCGTATACTGGAGACCAGCTGGGACATCCAGCCTTGTGGACGGAACCTGGATTTTTGGACCTTCTGTTGGTAGACCGCCATTGTTGGACTAGCTTGTAAACCACTCCAATAAATTCCCTATACATACATACATACATACACACACACACACACACACACACACACACACACACACACACTTTCTATCAGTTCTCTTCCTTTAGAGCATCCTGGCTGATACACTGGGGATGTGGCTTAGTGGCAGGGTGCTTGCCTATCATGCATGAGGCCCTGAGTTCAATTCCCAGGCACGAAAGAAAATCAGATAGTAAAGAGTAAGATTCTGACATGTTGTCCTTAAGAGATATCCTTTCTCTATTTTATTTTTGTTTTTCTTTGAGACAGAGTCTCAGGTAGCCCAGGCTGGCTTCAACTCACTGTGTAGCCAAAGACAACCCTGGACTTCTAATTTTCTAATTTTCTGCAGGCATCTGGCCCCAAGCCTAGTTGACACAGTACTGGGAGCAGAACCCAGGACCATGTGTTAAGCAAGCACTCTGCCACCTGAGCTACATCCCCAGCTCAGAGACGGTGCAGAAAGGAAAGGTACGTAGCTAGACCACGCAAACATGGAGCCACCGGACAGCTGGCAGGCCGGTAGGTGTTGCAGGAAATAGGCTTCCGGGCAGGCGCGTTGCAGGAGACGGAGCGGGAAGGCTCTCCACAGTGGAAAGGTCAGCTCATCAGAAGGGTGTTACAGCTATGAATATGCATGGCTCTGTACGGAGCTTGGGCGGACAGGAAGCAAAGGCTTCCGAACAAAAGGGAGGCAAGAACGAAGTCTAATTGCTGGAGATTTTAACAGTCTGCTCCCAGCGCTGATAAATCAAGCATTGATGCTGGAACGTGGACCAGCATTGGGAGCTCATAGCCTCTGAGGGTGTGAGAACGGCCCCCCACCCCCCCACCCACTCCCCCACCCCCACCCCCACCCCCCGCTCCCCCGCCACCGTGAACCCTCTGCTTCTGAGAGCTCCTGCCATGGCTCCTGCAGTTCTGTTGTGTCTCCCTCAGTTCCAGGGTCAGGTAGAATCTGAGTTTCCACTTGTGGGCAGCTTTGTCAGTGCAAAAGCAGCCAAGGTTTCCCTGATGCTGGCCCAGTGGAGGGAGAAAGGCTGCTCTTGCTCGCTGCTGAAAAGCCCAGCTTCTCTGGCCAAGCTGGAAATAGTCACAAGGAGTGATATTTTGAAAATATGAGCTCGATGTCTGAGAGTGTGTGGCCTGGGCCTCTACCCGGGTGCCTGGCGCCTTGGTGGCTGCGTTTTGGTGACTGAACCTTTTTAGCCAGCGGAGCACATCACTTAAGAAGTTTGAGATTGAAAAGTCTAACAGGCCGGGAGCCGTTCTCATCAGCTGTCGGGTGTTCCTAGGGCTTGCTACAAGCTTTCTCGGCTCTGTGCCCTTGGTTCCCAAGCCTGCAACTTTACCCCCTCACAGGGCTCCTGCCTGGTGCCGTTCCCACTCAGTTCTGGAAACACCCCCGCTTCAGGGAGCCTAGTCCTCTGCTTGACCCACAAGCCTCGGGTCATCTCCAACCACCTGCTCTCTGCAGTCTATGGTTCTCGCCTTCTTCCCATCCATGACGCCCAGGGTGTGAGTGAGCTGGGATGGGGCCTTTCGGATCTCTGGGCTGGCCCTTCATCAACTCTTGAGCCTGTGTGGCCTGGCCCATCCTGGCCTCTATCTGGGTCACCCTCTGCTCACTGACACCCCTCACCCCCGCCACAAAACTCGTCAGGAGGTGTGTGCGCCTACCCCTTTTTAAGTCTGTCTGCTTATCCCAGCCCCACCACTTGTGACCTGACCAGGCAGAGCTGGTTACAAGGGTCTGTCTATTTTTAGCCCCGAGGGTGTCATAAGCATGTCCCCCCAGCATGCCACAGCTTCTGAGACCCTGATGGGCTTCTCTTCCCTAGGGCCATGCTATGGCTGTCACATGTTTCTACAAGGGCTGGAGGAAGGAGCATTCCCCTCTCTGGAGCAGAAGCCAGTGCTGCACTGCCATCTCTGGTCCAGGGCCTGTGCCCCAGAGCTGGCATTGGGTTCAGTGAAGATGTGTCCCAAGCTCTCTAAGGTGCTGCCGTAAGCGACAGGTAATGGCCTCAAGACCCAGCATGGCCAGTATCAGGGCCCTGTGTCCACTCCTTGGGGACTCTGGCCTGTATAGGAGAAGCCAGGAGCACCAGGAAAGCTGGCCTGGGCCAAGACAGCTCCCGCTCCCCCTCTGCACAGGGTCTCTAATGCCACCATGTTTCTGTGGACTGGACCCTGGGGGAGGGAAGACAGCACTGCACACCTTTGCCTATTAGTGCTTGTCCCCATGGCAGGCGGGCCCAGTCACCAAAGCTTCGGCTTCCTGAATGTTCCAGGAGCTACCATCCCTGTATGACTTCCCTCCCTCCTGGCTGCCTGGCCGAGTCTTTCTGGCTAATCATGCTGTTTGTTTTCCCAGAGCAGGTGGGGGCAGGGCCTGTCATCCGTTATCCAGCTTGTGCTGCGACAGAGGCTGAGTGCATGCAAGGCAGAGAGCATTCTGGTTTTGCCTGAATTAGGCAGAAAGCCGCAGGGAGTGTGGTTGGAGAAACCTGTGCAGACCCAAAGGCAGCAAACAGGGGTTAGTAAGTCAACAGCTATACCACAGATCAGCCAGTGATATCTGGCCCCCTGGGCCTGGTGCATGGAGGCTTGTGGCAGTTTCCTGAGCTACCTCCTCCCCTCCCCTATCTGATTTGAATATGTCCAAGATATGACAGCTCTAAGGACCCTCTTAGAGGGCTGGTTGTACAGGGCCTACTTACACCCTTACCCCATAAGGGACAGGAGGCTCAGGAGGGTCAGAGGTCAGAGATCTGGCAAGAACCCTAAGAAACAAAGCCTCGTGCAGGCAGTTGATACGGGGAATAGGGAAGGCCTGGGAGGGCCACCAAAGCCTGGGGGCAGGGCCGGTCACCTCTGTGGGTACCCAGGTCACTGTCCTGGTGGGAGTCAAGAGAGAATCTGTAGTCTCTCCCTTGGGCAAGCTGGCTATCGAGACAACATACCCCAGGAAATTGGTATTTCCATAGGAATCTCGTGCTGAGGGAAGAGAAGGGCTGATGCCAGCCAGCGTGGAGCTCATCTTCCACACTGTTCTGCAATTTACTGGAGCCAAACCAAGACGGGCCAATGAAGGATGAGCCTACATCTTAGCCAAGACTGCTTAAGCTTAGGTATAGTCTTGCTCAACCTCACAATAGCTCCCACATGACGGCTTCAGAGTCACTGTCCCTGTTCCCAGTGTGGCCACACTGAGTGCATGCCCTTTCTCTGCATTTCCCTATAACTTGTCTCTTTAATTGGTGGATTGAAGAAGGGCAGCAGAGCCTAGCCTGTTAGAGCCCAGGCTTTGACTCTAATTCCAGTGACACCAGGGCCAGACCTGTCCCTACTTCAGCTCCTTAGCGAGACCAGATAGAGCTTTAGGGGGCCCAAGTAGCAGTTCCGAGGAGCAAGATCTTAAGGAGTGGAGGGTCACACAGTACCTGTGTCAGCCCATGAGAAGGGAGGGTACAGGGTAAGGTGTCCTGGAGTCAGTACACCCCGACACTCTTGAAGGGTCCTGCCTGTTATAGAAAAAATCTAAGCCCAACTAGCCTGGTGATACAGGCCTGTAATCTCAGCTTCGTGGGAGGCTGAGGCAGAAGGATCAAGGCCATTTACTTGTGTACAAGGCCATTTGACCCTGTGTCAAAATAAAAAAGAAGGAAGAGAGCTGGAGAGATGGCTCAGTGGATTCAATATATATTACTAGAAAGAAAGAAATGGGCTGGAGAGATGGCTCAGAGGTTAAGAGCACTGGCTGCTCTTCCAAAGGTCCTGAGTTCAATTCCCAGCAACTCACAACCATCTATAATGAGATCTGGTGCCCTCTTCTGGTGTGCAGTTGTACATGCAGGCAAGAACACTGTATACATAATCAATAAATAAATCTTTAAAAAGAAGGAAAGAAAGAAAAAAGAAAAGGAGAGGGAGAGAAAGAAGAGTTGAACGGTAGACAGGGAAAGAAAGGAAAGCTGGGTCTGAGAGCCTAAAGTTACTCCTGGCCCTGCACAGCCACCTTATGCAGAAATTGGGGCACAGGGCCTTGAGAGCACAAGATCGGATCTGGTTTTCACCAGCAGGGCTTTGGGGGGGGGGGGGTTGGGGAAAGGTGATAGTGATTGGATGTGATGACCCACAACAGGAAGGTCTGTGGCCATGAAACCTCCCCAAGAGGTTAAAGGTCAGTACAACCATGAACCCCAGGATACTGCATGGCCTGAGCCCAGCCTGGCGGGGCTTCTGCTCAACAGCTTGAGGAAATGGCCACCGAGTCGAGCTGCCCTCAGCAGTAGCTCCTGGAGTGGGGGAGGGTGGAGGGGGTCAGGGCTGAGCTGGGCTCTGGGGATTCACTGGGGACTCTGGAGCAAGACTTTAGAGCAGTCCATTCCGAAGCAGTGTTAAATTGGTGCACAGGCTCAATCTATAATTGTGAACATTGGTAAGTGGAGGAGAGGAATGGCTTCGGCTAGGAAGAGACACTAAACAGCCAGGATTTTGCCAGAAGATGATGAACACACATGTGTGCACAGACACACACACATGTGCATACACACACACCAGCTCACTGCTTAGCAGCTGTGTGACCCGTGGCAAGTAGCTCCCTTTCTCTCGACTTTAATCTTTGTTTTTATCAGAGCTGGGGACCGAACCCAGGGCCTTGCACTTGCCAGACAAGCACTCTGCCACTGAGCTAAATCCCCAGTCCCCAGTGTTTTGATCTCTAAAACAGAGATAATGAAACGCTTTCCATTGCAGTGGGGATTGAGGGAGCCCTGGGGTGACCCAGGAGGCCTCCTGATGGAAGAGATCTCTGTCATTATTGGCATAGGCACCCACTGAACAGAGGCCCTCCCCTCCCTCTGCAGGGGCACTGCATGGCTTCTGTGCTCAGAGGACAGGGCCCTCCCCTCCTTCTGCAGGGGCACTGCATGGCTTCTGTCCTCAGAGCGTCTCTCAGCAGCCAGGCTGAACAACACCTCTGTGTCCAGGAGGTCTCTTGCTAGGCTGCCTACCCTTTCCCTCCAAGAGCACAGGCTGCAGGCAGCTGGGTGCCATTAGGGCTCAGGTGGAGCTGAGGGGCAGAAGCCAGAGCCCAGGTACTTCCGGTCTTCAGGATGTAGGGAAGAGCCCCTTTGGACCCGGAGTCCACATAGGAAAATGACCATTCATCATTCTCATTTTTCCCCAATTCAAAGCAAAACTTTTTCTTTTTTTTTTTTTTTTTTTTTTTTTGAGACAGGGTCTCTCTGTTAGCCTTGACTGTCCTGGACTTGGTTTGTAGACCTTAAACTGGCCTTAAACTCACAGAGATCTGTCTGCCTCTGCCTCCTGAGTGCTGGGATTAAAGTTGTGTGCAACCACGCCCAGCTTTGTTGTTGTTGTTATGGATCACAGACTTTATTGGTCCAACAGGAAGAGGCAAAAGGAAACATTCACCATCGTTTCAGGGCCTCATCCACAGATGTGAAAGTCACCTTTCAAAAGCAACTTTTTTTTTTGGGGGGGGGCAAAAATAACTTTATTGCCGGGTGTGATGGCTCACACTTTTAATCCCAGCACTCGGCAGAGGCAGGAGGATCACTGTGAGTTCGAGGCCAGCCTGGTCTACAAAGTGAGTCCAGGACAGCCGAGGCTACACAGAGAAACCCTGTCTCAAACAAACAAACAAACAAACAAAAAAGAAAGAAAAACTTTATTGGGACCCACAAAACAAGCAAACAAACAAACAAAAAACTATTCCCCAGAAACTTTGGCCTGGCACCGAGCAACTGGCTCTCTTGGAGCACAACTGAGTCCAGAGCCTTCTCAGTGGTCTTTTGGGACTAGGCCTACAGCTGGCTGTAGTCTGGATTTTGGATAGCACCAAATGAGGAGACCCCAGGAGAGGAATACCCTCATTTTACACACATGCACACACACACACACACCTGCACTAGTCCTTAGCAGTGTCATATCCTTCCTGGATAGTGGTCGGCCAATGGAGCTGTCGGTGTAACTGTTGGGAGAGTGCTTGCCTGGCATGCATGAAGCTCTGGGTTTAATCTCCTGTACCATGTAAAACTGGATGTGATGGTGCTCTAGGGCGGTAGAGGCAAAAGGATAGGGGTTCACCTTAATCTACATACTAAATTCGAAGCTAACCCCAGCTATATGAGACTCTGTTTCAAAGCCAAACCAAACCAAACATCAACCAAGGCTGGGCACCACAGCCTCCTCCAGTGTCATTGACACCCGGGGTGCTCACCCTGCACAACGCCTGCTCTTGGGAACACTGTCCCCTTCTGGAGGTGACTCTGGCCTGGGTCCTTCAGCACCCGACCTGCCCCACTTCACCCATCTGTTTTTCTCTCCATTTTAGGGCTCTGCGCCCCGTGCCCAGCTCTTTGCCATCTAACCCTGGCTCTGGCCGCAGAAGCTCTGGCCACCTGCTACCCAAAGGGTTTCCAGAGCGATGCTCCAGGTCACCTGCACCTTCCTGGGTGACAGATGCAAATGTGATCCTGCTGGCTCTTGAGGCTTCTAGGTGTGAATCAGGAAGGGGAAAGAGAAAACCACAATGTCCACCGAGTTCAAATTCTGTCCTTTGCTGGACTTGGTTCAAGGCAGGGGTCCTCATCCTTCCTGATGCTGCGACCCTTTAATACAGTTCCTCATGTTGTGGTGACCCCCCCCAACCATTACGTTATTGTCATTGCTACTTTGTAACTGTGATTTTACTACTGTTATGAACCATAATGTGAATATCTGATATGCAGGAGATCTGGTATGCGACCCCTTCAAAAGGGTTCTTTGATCCCCAAAGGGGTGTTGACCCACAGGGTGAGAGAACCACGGGCCTAAGAGGTCCACATTAGGGAAAGCCATTTCTTAGATGTGGACCACCTGACTAACTGCACAGGGTGGCTGTAGCCAGGCACTTTCAGCTTTCATCCTTCCTTGGAAGTATCTCCTGCAGTTGCTCATTTGTCTCCATGGTTACCATCATGTCAGTGCATATTTCTCAGGGAGATTTGCAAAGATCCCTACACTGCACCACCAAGTGTCCACTTGACACTCAGTAGGATGCCAGTCACAACACTCAGTAGGACAGCAATGCCTATGGGACAACCAGCACTCAGAATGCGATCTGTCACTGGCTCTCGAAAGGAAATCTAAGACATAAGCCAGCAGGGTGTGTGGGATAGTCTGTGTGTCCCTGCAGGGAGCTGTGCAGATGTCAACTTAAGTGACTCAGCACAGTCAGCCTTTCTCCCCTCACAACAGCCTCATCCCTCAGGACACTTCCAACAAGGGGCCACTCGGAGGACCTTAACTCCCTGGCACTGAGAGATGCCCAGCGATGTCCATCGACTGACACTGCAGGGTTTCCTGAGGCGATGAGCTCACTATGGTCCAGCGAGACTGAAGTCCACATCCTAAGTATAGCTGCCGCTGCTTGTCTAGAATATATATATATATATATAATATTTCCATATTTTGGGACTGGCCAATGGGCACCAGCGCCTGGTTGACCCGCCTGTGCATCAGCAGACGGCTGATATATTGGGAAGGTCAGTGACTTGGCCGGCGATGCCAGGGAACAGCACTGGCCCGAGAGAAGAGAATGAGTTTAGAAAGCCCAGGATGTGTAAATCAATCTGGTGACAGAGTGCAGCAAGGAGCGGTGGCTCTGAAGAGTCAGCTGAGGACAGCACAGGCAAACAGCCCTTTCCCATTTATTTCGTTAGGTGAAACTAGGCTTTGATTGTGGAGGAGAATACGGCATGAGGTGTTTTCAAAGAGAAACGAGGGAGGTCTTGATAATCCGGGCCTCCTGACACTCCTCAACTATTGCATCTTTAAACACCTCTGCTGCGGAATGCCCGCTGTGGCGGGCTGTGATGTCACATCCCAGGAAGCAGACGTGGGCCCTTGGGTTTCAGGGCAAGAGCCACTTCATGGGTGAAATAACGACAAGGAGCAATTCCAACAGTGATGGCTGCAGTGGAGGAAACGGAGGCAGAGGTGACTGCAGACACTGGAAGCCAAGAGCCAGCCTGGTGCCTGCCGAGACCTGAGAACTGCACCCCCCAGCCCGACTCTTTACTGGAGCCGAGGTTCTCTCCACTCTAGGCCCAGGCACTCTGCCTCTGGTGGGAGGTGAAGTGTGGAGCTATCTGATCTTATAGTACCAAGGACTGAAGGGATTAAGTTCCTTTTTCTCTTTTTCTTTTCTTTTCCTTTCCTCTCTTCACTTTCCTTTCATTTGTTCTGTCTTTTTGGCTTTCTGAGACAAGGTTTCTCTGTATAGTCCTGGCTGTCCTGGGACTCACTCTGTAGACCAGGCTGGCTTTGAACTCAGAGATCTTCCTGGTCTGATCTGCTGGGATTAAAGGCAAGTGACGCTGTGGCCCAGCAGGTTACTTTTTCTCTCTCTCCAATTAATTGATACTTCAGCACTAACTGCTCATGCTCAGACTTAGCTTCATCTCTGATTGGTTCTCCTCTTTGCCTGTGGTCAGACTCATAGGGACAAGTGCCTCAGGGGGGCCTTGGCAGTGGCTTTCTGCTTTTGCACAGTTGTCCTTACCCCCAAGTCCCCCATGCCTGGGATCCCCACTCTCATGCCCCCTGTGACATTACCTTGGCGTCTCCTCTCCAGAAAGAAGGATGTGGTGCTGGCTCAGGGCCTTAGACCCTTGAAGGCCTCCTCGGAGGTGGGAGACCATGGAACAAATGGCTTCTGAGAGTCTTTCTTATTGGCTGTGAAGCTGGGGCACCCGCAGGGAAAGGTCAAAAGTCTCACGTTGGCCAGTGGCTATTTTTCTTTCGTGACATGTCTTTCTTTCTTGTCTTAGGCCACAGCACAGCTCTCAGGGGCTGGCTGACTCAGCAGGCACATGCTGGGGGTGAGTACACAGCTCCTGGTAAACAGTCAGGGGGATGTTAGGCATGTCTGTGGAAACTATCCCTACTTTTTTTTTTTTTTTAAATTATCCCTACTTTTGAGCCTAGTGCTTTTGGCAGAAATTTGTTGCTTTAGTGTCTCCAAAGGCCTGAGTGATGTAGGCTTAGCCCCAGGGTAGTACGGTTGGGAGACATGGGCCTACTAGGGCCTAGGAGGAAGGTACCAGGCATGGGTGTGTGCCCTTCAATGGGTTCCTGGTATCTTTCTCTCTTTTGTCCTCTCGTAGGGATGGTTAGTCCTGACCATCATCTTGATGGGACTCAGAATCACCTGGGACACCACCAGCCTTTGGATATGTCTGTGAGGCGGGAGGGGAAACCTACCCTGGGCATGGGTAGTGACATCTCACAGGCTACGTGGCCCTGGGGTGAACAGAAAGGAGAACGGAGCTCCAGCATTCACCTGTTTCCCGACTGGACACACTGTGGTGAGCTGCTGAGCCATCCCCTCCAAGACGTCCTTGTGCCTTGCACTGGATGCCAAAATAAGCCCTTCCTGCTGTGATGGGCTGCCCCAAGCAACAGAATCCATCACTGATGAGCTGAAACTGTGACCAAAACAAACAGTTTCTCATTACAGACGGAGTCTCTCTGGGATGCATTATAGTGGGTGAAAGCAGAGATGTCTCCAATCAGCTCCTCAGTCCTCAAGCACTGAAGATCCCTCACTTACCTAGTCCATCTCTATGTAGCCCTGGCTGTCCTGGATTCACTTTGTAGACCAGGCTGGCCTCCAACTCACAGTGATCCGCCTGCCTCTGCCTCCCCAGTGCTGGGATTAAAAGCATGCGCCACCACGCCCGGCCACTTCCTCATCATCTTGAAGGGCCACTCTTTCAGCCGTTGGCGCTGGCTCACCTGGCAATCACGGTTCTGACAGGCATCTACTGACTCTCTGCAGAAGAGAGGCCATCTTTGTGTCTGTTTACCTGTGTTTTTATATCCTGGCATTCTTCGTGGCCATCATCTCATTTGTTATTGGCCAGGATTGGGTCACATGACCCGTGCTAAGCCAGTAACAAGCTAGTAGAACCATTGGTCTACTAAGTCAGAGCCTAACCCTAAGGTGCACAGCATCTGGCCCCCAGGACAAAACTGCACTCCTGTCAGAAAAGAAGAGCCGGTCCTGAGTGAGGGACTTCAGCTCTGTCCCCAGTATTTTGTTCTGTCACAGCAAGACCCTCAGACACTGTTAGGCCCACCTAGGGTCTGGGGTCAGTCTGAGGTCCCAGTGTTCCACTAAGAGGAGAGAGCTACAAAATCAGCTCATGCTGACAGTCTGTTGAGTGTCACGGCGACCACCTGTCACTGTCTGGTGTCTGGAGAAGCTGTGTGCTCATGCAGGCTTTCAGGAGCTGGTTCTTCCCACCCTCAGTCCGCCTGCGTGTGTGTGTGTGTGTGTGTGTGTGTGTGTGTGTGTGTGTTGTGTGTATGTGTGTGTGTGTGTGCGCGTGCGCCAGAGCTGGGTGCAGGACTGCAGGGGCGCAGGATTACAGGGCACAGGATTACAGGGGCGCAGGATTGCAAGGGCGCAGGACTGCAGGGGCGCAGGATTACAGGGCACAGGGTTACAGGGGCGCAGGATTGCAAGGGCGCAGGACTGCAGGGGCGCAGGATTACAGGGGCGCAGGATTGCAAGGGCGCAGGACTGCAGGGGTGCAGGACTGCAGGTGCGCGGGACTACAGGACTATCCTGAGGGATGAGCCACAGGGTCCCACGAAGGCTAAGGAGACTGGGAGTCCTGCTGCAGCTTGCACGCTGCCTGGTCTTTCCTCATGTACATCAGCCTTGTTCTACTCATAGCCGTGTCTTCGTCCTGCGTGCCACCACACACCTTACAGCCCAGGCAGCCCGCCTGTGCCTCTCTGGTCATCAGTCTATGAACATTTGGCTGTTTCTGCCTCTTGGGGTATTGCCAAACATGCCAGTCCGAGCGCCGATGTGTATGTATTTTTGTGTGAACAGTTTTCCATCTTTCTAAAACAAATACTCAGGAATAGAATTGTTGGCCACGTCATTCTGACAGGAAGGGCATCCATATTTCAGGGGTTAATGGGTGGCATCAGAGGGTCTGAAGGGGCAGTGGTATGGGCTGGGCTGTCCCCTCAGCACAGAAGTTGGCCAAAGGCCTGTTCTACATTGTCTCTACTGGGGGACCGTATCATTTAAGGGTCCTGACGTGGATTTGCTCAGCCCTGGGTAGGTACCAGCAAGCCCAACGAAGAGAACAGTCCTGTGATGCTGGTCCTGGGGAGAGATGAGGTGGCTTCCTACCAAGGACATAGAAAGGCCACATTCGAGTTTTTGCTCTGGCTCCTCTGTCACTCAGGACAGGAAACCCTCACCCCACTGCTGTACCGAGCCGAGCGCTATTATTTCATTTGAATTTTAATGTCTATACCACTTTATTCTATTGGATCCTTTTAGACTTGAAAGTAAATCTTAGCTAATTCTAATAAGAGCCACGTATGGATTGGCCAGAAATTTAATTATCTTTATTAAGCAGCTAATAAATATTTACTGCAAACCTCATTGCACCACAAAATTGAAAGCGGTCCTGTTGCATGCTCGCTGAGCTGCAAGGCTGGAGTAGGGCTGAGTGGTGTGGAGCTCCACGCAGTGTTTTCTGTATTGAGAGCCTATTGCTTGCCACTGCCTTTGATCTGAGCTTTTATTCAGCAAGCAAGTGCTCGTACAGGGCTCACTTCAGCTAAAGCAGTCCCCTTGGATTACCGAAGAAAAGCATTTTCTACCGACATGGCTTGTAAATTAACTGAAAACTTAGTGGTTTCATAACGTTTGAATTGTAGATTTCAGCTCCCCTTCTTGGTCTCTTAAATCCATCAAATTTTTTTCTTCTCATAAATCTGAAATTTGCCATGAGCTGTATCCTCAGAGAGAGATATATACTCTTGACATTTATGGGGAAAAAAAATCACTAAATCCCCCACCCCTCTGTGAATGCACACACCCAGGGAAAATTTAATCATGAGATTATCCAAGGGATCCCAAAAATGTTCTGCAGCGAGTAGCTCGGCCTTCAGCAAGGCTCTCCTACATTTGAACTATGTCGCCTGGTGATTAGGTGACCTGTGTCCTTTACTGAAACTCATAGTCAGTGTCAAGGTCAAAAGCATGGTTGGGGCTACCCGGGAAACATTTCAGGAGCTGTGCCTGTCTCTTCTGTATTAAGCAGAACTGGTAGAGTGTGCGTATGTTATCAAAGGGGATTCACCAGGTTGACTCACACTCTAGGCTTGGGTAGTTATAGTCCAGCAGTGGCCATCTGCCCGCTGGAGAGGCGGAGTTCTACCAGCTGCTCAGGCCACAGTTCCAGCAGCAGTAATGGGGAACAGACGTGCAAACAGTGCAGCTGTCACATGCTGGGCTACCTGTTGGAACGTGCAGCTACTCTGTTCTTTTGTTTTTTTGAGATAGAGTTTCTCTGTGAAGCCTTGGCTGTCCTGCATTCACTTTGTAGACCAGGCTGGCCTCGAACTCACAATGATCTGCCTGCGTCTGCCTCTTGAATGCTGGGATTAAAGGCATGAGCCACCACAGTTGGCTTTTCTTCTTTGTTCTTTGGTTTGTTTGTTTGTTTGTTTGTTTAATTACTCTATTCTTTTTTTTTAAAGATTTATTTATTATGTATACAGTGTGCATTAGATCATATTATATAGATGGCTGTGACCCACCCTGTGGTTGCTGGGAATTGAACTCAGGACCTCTGGAAGAGCAGCCAGTATTCTTAACCTCTGAGTCATCTCTCCAGCCCCAATCACTCTATTCTTAACCCTTAGGCTAGTTTGGCTTCCTCCCAGTATAAATTCCAGAGATCTTGCACTTTATGGCTTTCTCTGCTCAGCTGCTCTCTCCTTATGTCTCCTGGACCTCTGTCCATGGTTCAATACCCTACTTCCTCCTCTAACTCCTCCTCCCCTGGCTGGCAGGAAGTCCAGCCCTATTCTCTCTCCTGCTCAGCGATTGGCTGTAAGGTGCTTTATTGGCATATCAGGGGACAATTAAGGAGCAGTGTTTACACAACACTGAGACAGAAGATTCTCAGCATAAGGATTGCAACTAGATATGGGGAGGGGGAGGTTATGGAAATCAGCATTTGAATTATACAATAACTTTATGTCTACAATGACATCGCCATAGCTCAGTGTGAGAAACAAGGGCTGGCAGTCAGGAAACCAAGGTTCAGGCCTTAATATATAGTTATTAAGGGTGAATAAACCTGGAAAGTTAAGAGTACCAGCTGGCCTGCTCATATAGTGTACCTGTATTTGATCCCTAACACCCACATGGAGGTTTACAACTGTCTGTAACTCCCATTCCAGGATATTCAACACTCTATCGGCCCCAATGGGCATTGTGTGTTTGAGGTGCATAGATGTAAATGCTGTGCAAAATGTAAACAAATCTTTCCAAAAGTGTGTGTGTGTGTGTGTGTGTGTGTGCGCGCACACACACGCGCACGCATGTGTGTGCAGACCTTTGGGCCACCAGTTTTTCTGAGCCGGACACCAGTTAGTGAGCTTTGCTGAGCAACACATTAAGAAAGTGCTTCATGTAACAGCCATTGCCTGGCTCCTGGGCATGTGTGGTGACAGTCTGGGCTGGGTCCACATGGCTGCTCAGTGGCTCTGACATGAATGGGTATTGCAGGGGGCAATACAGGCCTCTGCCAGGTGTACACTGCTCATTGGGACACCTTAATTATCTTTTAAGATGTCACCAAGGGCTGATGACTCATGTAGAGTTCCCATGTCATTAGAGAGAGGACCCTAGCACACTAGCACTTTCTAAGCTTCTGCTGGAGTCACATGCCAACATGTGGATGCCATGAAAAAGTGTCTCAAAGAATCATAGGTGATGTTTTTTGTTGGTTTTTTTTGTTTTGTTTTGGTTTTGGTTTTTTTTTTTTTTTTTTTTTTTTTTTTTTGGTTTTTCAAGACAGCGTTTCTCTGTGTAGCCTTGGCTGTCCTGGACTCGCTTTGTAGACCAGGCTGGCTTTGAACTCACAGTGATCCACCTGCCTCTACCTCCTGAGTGCTGGGATTAAAGGTGTGTGCTACCATGCCCAGTAGTGATGTTATTTTTGATAGTTTTTAAATTTATTATATTATTATTATTATTATTATTATTATTACCTGTTGTTTATGCTTTCTCTGTGTAACAGCCCTGGCTGGCCTGGAATTATCTTTGTAGACCAGGCTGGCTTGAACTCACAGAGATCTGCCGGCCTCAGCCTCTGGAGTGCTGGGATTAAAGGTGTGTACCACCACGTCTGGCTATATTATATTATATTTTTATGGAAGTTTTGGCTATATGTATAACTGTGTGTGATGTCTGTGCAGTATCCTTGGAGGTCATAAGAGGGTGTTGGATCCTCTGGAACTAGGGTTACAAGATAGCTGTGAGCTGTTGTGTGGGTGCTGGGAATCTAACCCTGGTCCCTGGAAGAGCAGCCAGTGCTCTTAAATGCTGACCCATATCTCCAGCCCCATTTTTGATATATCTTAAAGCAAAACCAACTTTCATTGTTCTTAAGTGTGGAGAGAAAATGAAAGCCACATTCTGGACAAAATTCCCTCTCTTCTCTCTCTCTCTCTCTCTCTCTCTCTCTCTCACCCCTCCTGGTTTTTTGAGACAGGGTTTCCCTGTGTAGCCTTGGATGTCCTGGACTCACTTTGTAGACCAGGCTGGCTTTGAACTCACAGAGATCCACCTGCCTCTGCCTCACGAGTGCTGGGATTAAAGGCTTCTGCCACCACATCTGGTTTCATTTTCTTTCTTTCTTTTTTTTCTTTCCCTTTTTTATTATTAATTTATTCATATTACATCTCAGTTGTTAGCCCATCCCTTGTATCCTCCCATTCCTCCCTCCCTCCCGCTTCCTCCCATTCCCCTCTTTCTTTCTTTTTTATTTCTTTCTTCCTTCCTTCCTTCCTTTCTTCCTCTTTCTTTTTTTTTTTCAGATTTATTTATTATGTATACAGTATTCTGCCTGCATGTATGCCTGCAGGCCAGATCTCATTATAGATGGTTGTGAGCCACCATGTGGTTGCTGGGAATTGAACTCAGGACCTCTTAACCTCTGAGCCATCTCTCCAGTCCTCAGCTTCATTTTCTTAATCTTATCCTAACTTCTTTTTTGTCTTTGGGGATCCAGAGCATTCACACCAGTGCACAGGCACATTCACGTCTCTCGGCTTAACTACCCTGGGAACCTCTTGAGAGGAGAGTGAAGGAAAGACCCAGAGACCCATGACATCCTTTCAGGATGGCCTTGGATCTCAGGCCTGGTGGTTCAGGCTTGATACGTAGAGACTTTGAACAAAATCCCTGTCCCAATCGCAGAAGCAGCAAGCTGAGTTAGAGCCTCCAATGTTGGTTCTTCAACCATCTGTGAGGAAATATTTTTAGTTTGCCACATACTCAAAAAGAAACAGCAAGGGAGAAAAAGCTATTTCCTGGAATTGACCCACTTGAGGGCCCCAGGGAGTACCTGGAGGGCCCCACCTCCACCTGAGGTGGCCCTTCTGGAGTCCTGCCTTTGGGCTCCTAAGTGACTTCAAGTGGGTGATCTGCCACAGGGCAATGAGAGCCTGGACCTGTCCTTGTAGCCAGGACAGAGATGAGGAGGACCTGGTACTTAGGGGCCTGCTTAGATCCCCTCGGCTCCCACACTGGAACCCACACACAGCAGCTCTGGAAGGGTCCTGAAGCTAGGATTTCTATAGACCAGTGCCACCGTGGCTGAACAGCCTGGGCGCCACACACACAGCTTCTGCAAACCTCAGGCCCTGCAGGGCTGTAGTACCTGGGGATTCTAGCCAGCTTATAGATTACAGCTCACACATTTCTTTCAGGGGTTAAGACACAAGACAGCTGGCTTCTGAGAGTGTCATTCAGATGGGGACAACACGGGACCAGACAGAAGCCTAGCCCAGGCTGACAAGGTCTCCCCACCTCAGCCTCTCAGGTAGTGGGATTAAACATGTGGGACACCAGACCTGGCTCTTGGGTTCCTTTTCTATCTACTATGCTTAACTGAAGCCAAGGAGTGGCCAAAGGCTCCACTCCCATCTTCAACACCTCCATAAATCACCTATTTAAAAAAAAGAAAAAAGAGGGGCTGGAGAGATGGCTCAGAGGTTAAGAGGACTGGCTTTTCTTCTAGAGGTCCTGAGTTCAATTCCCAGCAACCACATGGTACCTCACAACCATCTACAATGAGATCTGATGCCCTCTTCTGGTATGCAGGTATACATGCAGGCAGAATACCATATACTATACATAGTAAATAAATAAATCTTTTAAAAAATATTTATTTATTTAAGTATACAGTGTTTTGTCTGCATGCACGCCTATATGCCAGGAGAGGGCACCAGATCTCATTATAGATGGTTATGAGCCACCATGTGGTTGCTGGGAATTGAACTCAGGAAGAGTAGACAGTGCTCTTAACCTCTGAGCCCTTGATTCTTTTATTTAATAGGTGATTTATGGAGCTGGAGAAATGGCTCAGAGGTTAAGAGCACTGCCTGCTCTTCTAAAAGTCTTGAGTTCAATTTCCAGCAACCACTTGGTGGCTCACAACCATCTATAATGAGATCTATTACCCTCTTCTGGGGGGCAGGCACACTTGCAGGCAGAATGTTGTATACATAATAACTAAATAAATCTTTAAAAAATAAAAAAAAATAAAGGAATAAGGGAATAAGAATGCAAGGGAAATTCTGCAGACACGTCCAGAGGCGTACAACCTGCCACGGGTACCCTGCTGTGGTTTGGGCGTGGTCTGTGTCCTCCTGTGATGTAGTGAGAAGATGTGAACAGGGGCTGGAGAAAGCCTCAGCGTTAAAGAGCACTGGCTGCCCTTTCAGAGGACCGGGTTTGATTCGCAGCACCCACGTGGCAGCTCACAGTCATTTGTAACTCCACTTCCAGGGGATCCAACACCCTCTTCTGGCCTCCCTGGGCACCACATATGCATGTGGCACACAGATCTACATGCACGTAAAACACCCATTCGTAGAAAATAACTTTTCAAGCATTTCTTGAGACGGAGCCTTGGCTGTCCAAGTAAAGACTCTCTGTTTGTTTTTTTGTTTTGGTTTTTTGAGATGGTTTTCTCTGTGTAGCCTTGGCTGTCCTGGACTGGCTTTGTAGACCAGGCTGGCCTCGAACTCAGAGCTCCTCCTGCCTCTGCTGGGATTAAAGGCACACACCAGCTTGTCCAGCTTTGATAAGGCATCCCACTAAGGTGAGTGCTCCCAAGTCTCTCGCTCTGCACGTTGCTCAGTTGCGGATCTCTTGCTAATAACCATCTACTGCAAGAAGAAGCTTCTCGGATGAGGGCTGGGCCACGCTCACCTTTGAATCCCAGCACCACATGGTTGCTGTGGGTTCCCGGTAATGTGCTGGAAATGGGCTAAAGGGAAAGGCTGAAAGGGGCCACCAGGAACAACTAGGGAGACCCCAGATCTGCCAATGTTTTAAAAATGTAAAAATGTGAGTTCGTAGGCCAGCCTGGTCTACAAAGTGAGTCCAGGATAGTCAGGGCTACACAGAGAAACCCTGTTTCAAAAACCAAAACAAAAATGTAAAAAGGTAGGAACGACTCATCCATGGTCCCTTTGGGAAGGGAGAGGGCATGGGTAAAGTCATGTAGGTGGTGCCTTTAGAAGAAGAAGAAGAAGAAGAAGAAGAAGAAGAAGAAGAAGAAGAAGAAGAAGAAGAAGAAGAAGAAGAAGAAGAAGAAGAAGAAGAAGAAGAAGAAGAAGAGACTAGAACGGTCATGCAAGCTTCCTGGATTTAGCCATACAACACTTTTTGACACTCTGGGACTCTGAACAAGGTCAACACTAGACGTGGTCCCTTCCACTTCACCTCTCCAGTGTGGGGCATCAGAGTAAACTTCTTTACATTAAAGCGTCTATACTCTGTGGTGTGTTCTTTGCCATGGAAAATGGACTGACTCGCTATTCTCAAGAAAACTCCAGGGACAGAGATGCTGGCCACGCCCACTAAAGTGACTGAGGTCCTCAGCTCAGAGCCCCAGCCTACGCAGAGCCTCCTGAAGGCAAGGCTCCACTGTGAAACTGATCGGGAGGGCTTTGATGTGAGTGGGTGACCCACTGCCTTGTTCACATACAGTGCTTTTAAACTACATGACGGTTCTCACAACAGTTGGGTTTCCTTTGCAACCTGGTGGCCTGCAGGTCTCTTCATCAGGACCCACAGTGAGAGCTACATCTCACCACACAGGACCAAAGATGAGGGCTCACATGCCATCAGTCCTTCCTGGACTGTATTGCGTTCTCCTTCATTTATTTCCTTCCTTTCTTTCTTTTTCGAGACAAGGTTTCTCTGTGATAGCTTTGGCTGTCCTAGACTCACTTTTTAGACCAGGCTGGCCTCGAACTCACAGCGATCCGCCTGCCTCTGCCTCCCAAGTGCTGAGATTAAAGGTGTGCGCCACCACGCCCGGCCGCTTTCTTTTTTTTTTCTAAGATACTGGTCACACCCATTTACCTAACTGATGGTCTGTGAATAGAGAGCAATCTGCAGTTCGGAAAATATTGAATGGATGGTGAGGGGCTGGGGGCAGTTTGGACACCTTCCCATAACTGAGCTGGAGGTCCGTGGGCCAGAAGTTCCTCAGCAGACGGTTTTGAATGAGCGGATGACAGAGTCAGCATAGCATGGCAAAGGGTGAGAAAGCTCGTGGCCACGCCCAAGGCCTGTCTCAGTCATTTCAAGGCAGCTGTGATTCCTGCCCGCTGGCGTTACCACACCGTCCTTCTCACCTAGGGAAACTGGGCTGGTCCCCACCGAAGCACAGGACAGCTTCTAGGTGCCACCAGCGCAGGCCAGCTAGAGCTAGGCACGGTGGCTGCAGGGTCCTGAGCAGCAGGGCCTCCCCTCACAGCTCCAAGGGGGCAGGGTGGGGCTCACTGGCATATTTCCGCTGTGCGAGAGGGGAAACCCGGGCCCAGGGAGATGAAGCGCCTTCCTAAGATCTCACGGTTACTCATGAGTTGACTTCTGCTTTCTCAGTCCCACTCTAGAATTCTTCTGTTCCATTCTTAATTTGTTTCTTGGTCACTGTGTTAAGACACTGACCAAAACCACTTGGGAGAGGAAAGGATTTATTTGGCTTCCACTTTCCTGTCACAGCCCACCGGTGAGGGAAGTCAGGGTAGGCGCTCAAGGCCTGAACGGAGAGACAGAACCTGGAGCAGAGACCATAGAAGAATGCTACTTTCTCACTGGCTTGCTCAGCTAACTTTTTATTTCTATTTTATCTTTTTAATATAACTCAGGCTCACTTGTCCAGGGTTGGGACTGCCTCTAGTGGGCTGTGCCCTCCCACGTTATCAGCAATCAAAGAAAATACCTCACAGATGTGATAAAGGGAATTCCTCAACTGAGATTGCCTTTTCCCAGGTGTGTCTAGGCTGTGTCCAGCTGACAAAACTAATTAGCACACCCATCTTATTTATTTATTTATTATTTTCCAGACAAGGTCCTCTGGGTAACCTTGGCTGTCCTAGAACTCACTCTGTAGATGATGCTGGCCTCAAACTCAGAGACATCCCCCGCCACCATGCCACTACTTCCACCTTTAAGGAAACCCTTCACTGTGGTATCCTAGGAGCCGTTAGCAGGAGAAACTTGCTGGGCCTGGTTGTAAAAAACCTGTAGTCCCAGCACTTAGGCAGGAGGACCAGGAGTGCAAGGTCAGGCTCAGCTTTGTAAGACCCTGCCCCCCCCCAAAAAAAAAAAAAAAGCCAGTAACATGGCTCTGTTGGTAAAGGTAGCTGTTGATTCCAGGCACTCAGCAAGCCTGGCATGAGAAAGGTAGCCAGGAGAATTGACTGGAAGCTGGCTGGTCAGCTGTCCTGAAATATGCTAAGCAAAGGCAGAATGAAAGATCCTACCCCCACCAGGTAGAAGGCAAGAGCAGACTCTTGAGAGTTGGCCTCTGACACCACAGGCACACCATAACACATTCCACTTGCTGAAGGCACGGAGTCAGTCAGAGGGGCAGCCTGGGGGAAAGGCTCTGAGGTGCCAGCCAGCTGGGTCCTCCCAGGTGGGCAACAGGGGGACTCACAGGCCCTCTCACTTCTTCCTGGGGGCAGCCTGGCAAAGGTTGCGCAGCCGACTGGGCCATGACAGAATGGTTTGGCTCACGGGCCCTGTACTCAGGACTCTCGGGTCCCTATCTACGGTTTCTCTCTCCTTCATCTTTGAGATGGACTCCTTTGAAGCCGGCACGGAGGTCTCTGTGGCACTTGGAGTTGAAACTGAAAACATAACTGGCCGCACCTAGCTTGCACGAAGCCTTGAGTTTACTTTCAGTCCCCGCAAACCAAGACAGAAAACACCACACAGAACAGGTTGGTAAAGCCTGCCACTGGATATCCACTGTGGGCTCTAAATGCCGGCTCAGTCAGCTCTCAGGGAAAGGCCAGCTTCATCTCCCTTCCGCTGGCTGGAAGGAAGGGCCTACCTGTTCCCAGTGTTGAGCTGAGTGCTAGCTGCCTATTCCTGTCAGGAAGATTTGCCTCCTTCCTGAAGGCTCTAGACGCTGCTGGTCCACACCTGTGTCTACCTGCAATTCGCCTGCGCCCCAGTTCCCACTTGCCAGAGCTGGTTCCCTGTGACACAGTAAGGTAACATGTCATTGTTGTTCCAGTTTGCTGTGTGTATTTATTGGACCCTGCACGGTCCCCCGCATCCCTGGCTCCCCCTCGTCTCTTCTCTGGCTCCCCACCTCCCACCCCCTCCTGGCTGTGGTCACACTGGCCTCTCTAAATGCTCACTGACCTCAAGGCTTTAGCTTTTCATGCTACAACCCATGAAGCGCCTTTTCCTTTAGGTCCATATTCTGCCCCCTTCCCTGACCCTTGCTCAGGCCTGCCTCTCCCCACCAACGTGTGGTTGGTTTATTTCCGTTTCTACCCACTAGACGGTAAAGCTCAAAGGACCCAGCACATTCTTGGCTTTGAGCTAGCAGGGCTGGGCAGGGGTGCTGCTCGGCAGGCAAGCCGGTACAGCAGACTAGGAGATGTGGGATGTGGAGAAGGCACTTCCATCTGCAGCCACGTGGCGTTTCAAGCTTGGAAGATGAGGAAGCACGCCATTTCCCCAGGTTTGCAGGGAGAAGGAATATTGCAATGCCTGAGATTAGAATGATTCGTGCAATTTCTAGACCCCCCTTTTTTGTCCTGAGCTTGCTGTGGATGCTGGAGCTCCTCCCTCCTCCCCTGCCTGGCTGCTGCTGTGTGGGAGGAGCCGTGCCTTCTCCAGGACCGTTTCTGCTGCCATTGGCTTTTGTTTGCTAAGGGATTGGGGAAAGTCAAAGGAGCCAGCTCAGGCCGGTGGGGAGAGGAGAGGACCAGTAGTGAGGGAGGGATAAGCCTCTGGGATCTTGAGGAAGGCTTTAGGCTGGTGTTGCCAGCTGTCTCCTGGGGTTTGCAAATAGTGCCCCTGCTTCCCAGGACATCCACTGAAGATCCCTGTTTCTTGCGAGATCTTGTGGTGGAGTGGGATCCATCTTCAGGAATTTTAAAAGATGGAGGCAAGGTGGAGACAGGCCACAAGAGGACTCTTTCCCTTGTACAATTTCAGGCAAGTGTTTGAGAAGTTACAGATGGTATGTATATGTTTGCACATGTGCACACATGAATCCTGGGATGGACTCCTTAAAACAAGGACATCTTTGTTTCCCGATTGGCCCACAGAGATGAGAAAAAAAAACCGGAAACTTTTATGTGGCCCAGTTCCCAACCTCCGAGTTTTTCTCCCCCATCGCTTTGGCATCACGCAGGATTGTACTCTCTCACCCTTAGGCTTGCTCTGTATCTCCTGTGTCAACTGTCCTGGGCTGCAGCCTGTTCCTTTGGTGGCGTGACTCTTCTGTGCAGAGGTCCACTAAGGAGACAGGACTGGGCAGGGATGGGACGCTGTGCCACCTCAAGGCTGGGACCCTTCCACTACAATCAGCACCCTGTAGTCTAAAGTGATGTTTTGGTCAGGAATCTCCAGTAAATTTAGAGGGTCAAGATCACCATTAAAAACAAATAAATAGGGGTCCTCTGAGGTCAGCGGGTCAAGGCGCTTGACCCCAACCCTTTTGACCAGAATCTGACCACCAGGACTTAAGGGGCGGAAGGAAAGAATGGACTCTCGCAAAGTATCTGGTAACCTCCACAAGTGCGCTTTGACACGCGTGCCCCACCTCAAACAAAAATAGATTCAAAATATAATAAAAATAAGTAATAATGAAAGCTGGATATGGTGGAGCATGCCTGTAATTTCAGCACTTGGGAGGCAGAGGCAGAGACAGAAGTTCAAGGTCATCCTCAGCTACGTAGTGAGCCTGAGGCCAGCCTGGGCTATAGAAGAGCCTATGTGGGGGGGGGGGGGCGGGTTGTCGTGGGGGGGGGGTAAGACAGATAGGGAGAGACAGAGACAGAAAGAGAGATGGGGGAAGGGAGACAGACAGACACACACACACACACACACACACACACACACACAGAGAGAGAGAGAGAGAGAGAGAGAGAGAGAGAGAGAGAGAGGGAGAGAGCGAGCGAGCTCCAGAACACTCCAGAGAGACCCAAGCTTGCCCTGGAGCAGAGTGTCATTTGCTTGTAATCCTAACACTGGAAAGCCGAGAGAGGAGAATTTAAAGTTTGAGGCTGGCTTGGACTACATAGTGGGAGCCTGTATTAAAATCGATAGACACGATCAGCAAGTTGGCTTAGTGGGTAAGGATGCTAGCTGTCATGCTGAGCAATCCGAGTTGGATCCCAGGGCCCCACATGGTGGAAGGAGAGAACTTGACTTCTGTAGGTTGTCCTCTGGCCTACACACACACACACACACACACACACACACACACACACACACACACACACACACACTGGATATATAACTAATCAAAACCATCTTTAAAATGAACAAATAGAAATATCAGAGCACATTCCATGTTTGGGAATTAGTACTGATGTGTATTTGGGTATATGTCTTTCATATATCCAACAGGCTTGACAGCCACTTGCTGGGAACTCTTACCCTAACTATACTTTTGCTGTGTGTCCCTCCTTTGGCAGCATCGTGTTTTAGTGAGCAAACTGTCAACTCACTTCAGCCCACACCTGCCGCGCAGGGGCAGGTGGCTTCTGCTCCTTGAGCTGTCATTTGAGGCACAGGGAGGGCCCTGATGACACCTGTTCACAGGCTTGAAACCCCTACCACCATGCAATGAATATTTTTCCTCTTAGCACAACAGATGGGAGCGGCTTTCTGGGTGGTTGCACTTCGGTGAGTCATCCCGAGATCTGCATGCACTTTAAAATGCAGCAAACATGTCAGGCCACATAAATTCCTGAGAGAAATTTCTTTGTCCAGAAACAGTGTCAGCGTGTTGTTCGGCGTTGCCATAGGGAACAGCCAGCTTGGCTTCTGAAATGCCCAGAGGAGAGTGCTCTGATTGGTTCTCCGTACTGCTCATCAACTTCTGCCCGGCAACTGGCGCTGCAGCGGCCCCTGGCTAGCCCTGTTTGGGGCAAACTTCTTTATCCTGCCAGCTCTGGTTCCTCAAAGCTGGGGGCCTGGAGCTGCTGAATGGGAGAAGAAGGCCTCGCTTGGAGTGGAGAGAGAGACGACCTTGATCTGCGGCTCCACGCGGGTGGACTCAACCTACTCATTCTGACCGAGGCTTACTAGCGCTTTGGCAGAGAATAAAAGGAGCCATGCAGCCATAGGAAACCCCATGCACCAGCCTTTGTACCTTCTGCCTTGTGGCTTATTTGAAAAGAATCCAAATAGTGCAGCCCAGAGGAAGGGAGTCCTTCTGGATCTGGGCAGTTCCCCTGTGCGGACAGTGTAAGGCGTGAGGGGAGCACAGGCACTGCTGAGCCTGGATGGCACCCTGGACAGGGCTGGGGTCGGGAATGACAGAAGCCACAGAGCAGGGGTGTAGGAGGCGGGGGCGGGGGTGACCTGGGCCTTCTGGGTCATTAAAGACACCCACAAAGAAGGCCCATCTTACCAGGGTCAACAGTGAGCTCCAGAGTCCCCACAGGTGGGACTGTCACTCTTGCAGCGTTCCTTGGTGAAGCCCTCCATCTAACCTCCTGACCCTGAACTCACAACTGTGGCCTTGAGGTCGGGGCCACTGGCCTAGCGGAGCCTGGTTAGCCAGCCCTGCCGACTGAGCTCCCGTACAGGTACAGACACCTGTTGGGCTGGTGCAGCCAGAGATGTCCTGTCGGGAGTATGTAGGCTTCTAGAATAGTCCATGAAGTGAGCTGGCCAGAAGATGCTGGACTTCCTGCCTCTGTTCACTGCAGAACACGTGGAGAGGGAGAGGCAGCCTGGTCATACTGTTCTGGGCTCAGCCGAGGGATCCTATGAGCTTTCTTGAGAAGGGCAGTGTGAGTTTCCAGGCGACTTCCTAAGGGGTAGGCCAGCATTTGGCTTCCAGCTTGCCATGGCTCTAGGGACCATCTGGGGGAGCCCTGTGCGCCCTTGGTGACCATGAGACAGCAGGATGATGTCGTTGGCCTAGAGAGGTGCCCAGGGCGAATCGGCCACTCTGTCCACGCTGGGCCAGGGCCACCTTTCCTGGGTGGGTAGGTAGGGAGCCAAGGGGGAACTCTGCTAAAGCTGAGAGCCGGGTCGCCTGTGAGCATGCGAGGGGCACGCGTGGAAGTGGTGTGCCTGTGTGGGAATGCAAGGACTGTCTGTGAGATCTGCGCGCCGGTGAGCGTGTTCTTGAGCCTGGGGACACTAGGGACGAACTCTGCACGTGTGTCAGTGGGTGCCTGCGAGGCAGCGTCTTCTACAGGTGCGAGGAGGGCGTGAGTGAGTGAGTGAGTGAGTGAGTGAGTGAGTGAGTGAGTGAGTGAGTGAGTGAGTGAGTGCCCGAGTAGGTGAGTGGGTAGAGGCCGCCCGTCGAGGTGGCAACACGAGGAACCTTCTTCACCTCGCTCTGCTTGACTGGCTTTTTGACCCGGAAAGACCGGGACGCGGGCGGGGCGCGAGGGCGCACGCGCGCTCACGTGGAAGGAGGGGGGCTGTCCCCCGGCCCTTAGGGCCTGGGGCGCGCGCCGCCGTTGCTAAGGCCGGCGGCGAGCGCGGGGCCGAGGGTCCCTAGCAACGGGCGCGGGCTCGGGCGCGCGCCAGCGGCGGGTGGGGGTAGGAGTGGGGGAAATGGGGGAGAGGCGCGCGCGGGCGGCGGGGGCGGGCGCGCCGGGGCGCGCGCCAGCGGCCCGCGGGGATTTCCAGCGCGCGAGAGGAAGTGCCAGCGCGAGGGTGCGTGAGGCGGCGCGGCCGGCGGCCGCCGCGTGCGCGAGCCGGGTTGCAGCCCAGCAGGGACTTTCCAGCCGGCGGCGGCGGCGGCGGCGGCGGCCGCCGGCCCTTCCCCGCCCCCCGACATGGGGCTGCCCGGGGAGCTGGACGCTGCAGACGGCGGCGGAGGATGCGCGCGGCGCCCCTGAGCCGGCCGAGCGGGCGGGCCGCGGGGTAAGGTCGGCGGGCCGGGGCGGCGGGGCGGCGGGTGGCTCCATCTCGGCGGCGGCCCGGGGCCCGGCGGGTCCTGTGCGGCCAGGCCTAGCCGCCTCACCGTCTGCGGGGCGGCCCGCCCGCCGCCCCAACTTTGGAAACTTTTGTGTGTGGGTCCGGCTCCGGGCCCGAGGCGGGCGCTTCTGGCGGACGGGGCAGCCAGGCCTCGCGCCCTAGGTGCCCGCTTCGAGGGGTGCTGAGCAGCCGGCATCTCCGAGGCCCGGGGGGTTGGCGCGGCGCGGAAGGACGGAGTCAGGGTGCCCGCATAGAGGAGCGTGCTCGCCCTGGCTGCTGGAGGTGGGTTTTTGAGCCATTATTTAAAAGTTTATACTGAGTCATTGCTCTGCAGATGAATGACTGATTCATAGTCGGAGAGCTGCAGAGGGGCTGGAAGGCAGGCGGGTCTGGGATCCAGCTGGGGCCCGAATGCACACCTTCCACCTTCGATTAGCACCAAAGGTCAGAGTGGGCTCCCACGGGCGAGTCATTTAAAACGATCTCTGCCGCGGGGCTTGCAGGTTCTGGAGGCGCCAGGCTATGGCTCACGTAGGTTTCGCCACGTTTCCACACTGTCATCACCCCCCGGCTGGGGACGCGGGTTTCAGGATTAGACCTTTAGAAAGAATTCTGCGTGGAAAATTCTTTACCTTTAATTTGAAACGGCAAGAAAATGCAAATGGGTGAAGCGCTGTGGACGTGCTCTGAAATTTAAGAAGCATTCAGATTAATGATCGGCTGAAGGGACTGATTTTATTTCCACGGCTTTTGTACTGAGCTCTGACTCAGTTTTGAGAATGAAATAGAAGTGTGTGTGTTGTGTGTGTGTGTGTGTGTGTGTGTTGTGTTGTACACATTTGTAAGTATGCTCTTTTTTTTTGTTGAGTCTTAAGGGTATATCGACTGTTGTATTGTCTTAATTTACATTCACAGCTGAATGTAACTGAAGAGGAGCCATAATTTTTTTTTGGGGGGGGGTAGCATTTCTGTGACTAGACACATAGGTTAGATCTTTAGAAATGCCGTTTTGTGCGTGTGTAAAATGCTTAGGTGTAGAAATGTCCAGGCGGACCCTCAGTTGGGCTTTAAAATCTTTTCATGTTTTTCAGGTCTTGGAAAATGGCCTGTTGAAAATACTGCATCATTGTAGGGTGTCTAGCAAAATAGTATACAGCCATCCTTTACTCAAAGGAGAGGAAATGTTTCCCTTCTCGCCATATTGTGACATCTTATATATTAAGGATTAGTCTGAAGGTGAAAATTCTCTGGCTAAAGCAAATCAAACCTTTAAAATGTGAAATCTGGGAACATTTTCACAGGAGTCAGAAACCCCTGTGAGTAGGCGCTGGTAATCAATTCTGACAGCCGTTGGGTGCCAGCCTCACTGGTTCAAATCAGACCTCATCACGGACAAGGTTTAAGATAGATGTAAGGTGTCTCACCCAGACACCATCTGTTCCAGCTGTCACAATGCAGAGCCAGGGAGGCAGAGAGCTGGCCCCGCGGAGAATTCCAGCATTTTTAATACAACACATTCATGTGAATTTTTCTGTGAGGGAAAAGACCAGTTATTTTTCTTGGACGCTATCCATTCTTTTCGGAATTAATAAGATGGCCTCAGTGAGGAGACTGCGGAGATGCTCCGGGGGAAGCAGGCAGTAGCAGTAGCCAGTTGTTTCTGCTACTCTTGCTTTGAAGAAAGTCCTTCATTTAACTGGCGTCTCCCTGTGTTTGAGGTTTCCTGAGAACACTTGTGCAAGAATGCCTTAGAAAATGTCAGGGGGCAAATGAAGAAGGACTTTCTGGGGTACTGTCAGGGTAGGTATGCTAATGAGCCAAAAGGATGGGCATGGTTTATCATTCCCTTTAAAATCCTTCCCCCCCCCCCCAATGATGAAACTACCTCAGGAGATGAAACTGTCACTGTGGTGTTGCAAGTCTGAGGTAGCTCAGATACACAAGGGAAATTGCATTAAATTTGCCCATTTTTTGTTTTTTCGTCTTGTATAGTAAGACTCTGAAAACAGCACATGAGCTGACCTATCAAATATTATGCAATAGTTCAGCTTCCTCTCAATGGTCAATTTCAGAGGAGTCTCATACCCAAGGCCAACAGTGTGATTTTGAGGCATCAGGGCCCCTGTATGGGTCTTGCAAGTATTTGCAGAAGAAGAATGAGTTGTTTTATGTTGATATCTGTGTATGTGCATGCGTATGCTTACTGCATTTCAGATAGGGAGGGAAGCCGTGAAGAAGGCTAAAGTGAGGAGGGACGTGAGGCCAGAGGATTTGGAAGGTGACCAGAGAGAGGCAGCTGAGGCATGAGAGTAGGAGGGTGCTTAAGGTTAGAGCCAGAGTGAGGGCAGCCCAGAGGCCTGCAGACAAGAAGGCGGGAGAGAGAGGCAGCTGCAAATTGGTGTGGTCCCAGAGGAGCTAACAGAAAGAAAAGAAAATTCAATTTTAAAAAGTATAGAAGAAACATTAAGTGTATTTGTGTAGTTTCTATGATTCTTAATTAATAAAATTATAAAATGCCTTTTCATTTTGGAAAACCTTTATTGTTTTGCATATTCCAGGAAAGAATTGGGATGACAGGCCAATCCAGGAAGAAGAAGGTGAGGTTTCTGTCAAACATAGAACCTTTGTTTGATGAAACTTAACAGACTTGGGGGCAGCTGTCCAGAAGGAGTGGGATACCCTAGTGCAGGTGACTGTTGGCTTCTGGCCCTCCGGGAGTCAGATTGGCATTCTCGCTGCATTCAGACAAGCACATTATTAACTGGGGCTTGGGAGTCTTTTGCTCATTTAATTAATGTTCAATTAATGTGCCCCGAGTCCCCATAATTTAGTTACTACGCTAGGATGAGTAAGGCATAGCACCTGCTTTTAGGCGAGTGATCTGTGGAAGTCTGGAGCACCTGGGGCCGTGTGCACAGTGAAGTGCCATGGAGAACTCACCTAAGACCCACTGCAACACCTGGACAGGACTTCCCACAGGAAGAGTGAAGAAAAAAAAAGTCAAGTCACTGTCCTGCTCTCAGAGAGTCGGAAAAACAAGGAAAGCCCTCCACTTCCGTAGGAGGAAATGAGGTCTGCAAGTGTGGAGGTGGTGTGGACTCATCAGGGAGGCCTCTGGGAAGGTACTCCAGTTGACCACAGCCTTATTAGGAGGTCTGGCCCCACTTGGAGGGCCCTGAGAATGGCAGTAAGAGGGCCTTCCCTTCCCTTCTGTATAAGATGAGAGCTAGCTTGCTGCTCCGTGGCTCCTCCTGGTGTGTATGACGCTGGCAGTGCTGCTAGCCAGAGTTACTTGCAGATGTTACGTCCGTGCTGCCCTCCAGCTCCTGCAGGCTCTTGTGTGATTTGGGGCTGAAGTGGTCTGTGGAAGGGCAAAGGGCAGTGGCACATACTGTGCTGATGGTTTCTCTTTGTAGGTCAGTGGTTCTCCCCTTCCTACCACTGCGGCCCTTTCATACGGATACTCACGTTGTGGTGACCCCCAACCATAAAATTATTTCATTGCTACTTCGTAACTGTGACTCTGCTACTGTGTGAATAGTAATGTAAGTATCTGATGTGCAGGCTGTCTGAGACACTACCCCAGAGGATCATGGCCCATAGGCTGAGAACACTGTTGTAGGTAGAAAACTTGAAAAAGCTGTGGTGGTGATGGTGGTGAGACACAACCAAATTTTCCCAAACCTACCACAGTCTGGTCCTTACTGGTGAACTTGAAACATTTTAATTCTCAAGAAATGGAATATTGGACCCCATGTTTCACTTTTTATACTTGATCTTGGCCAAAAGGCTGAGAAGCAATGCATTTCACTTTTAAAACTTTATTTTGTTTATTATTACTGTGAGGGGGGAGGGGGGTGTGTGCCACCTTGGGCATGTAGTGGTCAGAGGGCAACTTTGTGGAGTCAGTCTGTCTTTCATAGTCACATGGGTTCTGTTGATTGAATTCGGGTGGTCACACTTACATCTTTGGATGGCAAGTACCCTAACCCACTGAGCGGTCTCATAGTTCCCAGTGTTTCATTTATTAAAAAAAAAAAGCTTTATGTTGATTTTAGCAATTTGAAAATTAAATAGAGTGTGGTGAGAGGAAGCAGCAGGTAAGGGTGCTTGCTACCAAGCGGGATGGCCTGACTTTGGGTCCTAGAACTTTTGGTCAAAGGAAAGAGTTGGTAGAAGGAGAGAACCAATTTTTGCAGGTTGCCCTCTGACCTCCACATATGTGCCTCTCACCTCCACAAAAAAATGTAAAGGAAAACAAAAATGAAATGGAGGTTATCTGGTAGCTTCTCATGAGGACATTTTACTGAGAAAGGTATCAGGGACTGCTGTTCTGATATCCCAATTTCTTCTCCAATTTAAATACTGATTATTATCCAGACCATAAAGCCATATTAACAAGAAGCCTGCCATCTTTTAAGTAGTGAGAAAAGTTAACCTGAATGATGCAGAATGATGCAGTCTTTCTTTCATCCAGCATCCAGTGGTGAGATGTGTCTCTAGGAGTCATGGCGATTCTTGTTTGTTTTTGAGACAGGTTCTCCCTATACAGCCCAGGTTGCCCTTAAACTTGGGATACTCCTGCCTTGGCCACCCTAGTTCTGGGAGAGCCACCATGCCTGGTGAGTCATAATACTTTTCCCCCCTAGTCAGAGTTTCCCTGTATAGTCCTGCCTGACCTGGAACTCACTCTGTAGATCTGCCTGCCTCTGTCTCCTGAGCAGAGTCATAATATTTTTGAAGAGGTTTTCCAAGGTTAACTTTTTTTTTTTTTTAGATTTATTTATTTATTGTATTTACAGTACTCTGCCTGTATGTACACCTTCAGGCCAGAAGAGGGCATTAAATCACATTATAGATGGTTGTGAGCCACCATGTGGTTGCTGGGAATTGAACTCAGGACCTCTGGGAGAGCAGTCAGTGCCCTTAACCTCTGAGCCATCTCTCCAGCCCCAAGGTTAACTTTACTCTGGAAGGCTAATGGGCATTTGGAGACCTGCATGCCAGGTATGTCGTGGTAAGCTTGGTAAATGTTTGTGTTTGGATTCTGCAAGGTGGGAGGGAAGAGAAGGAGGACACGACAGATGCACACAGTGTTCCACTGGGCTTGGAGTCTGTGCAGTTGGGCAGGCCCAATGCCTCCCTTGGTCATTTTCCTCCATGCTACTCTTGTCCTGCTGTTCTGGTACATTAGAGAGAGTTGACACAGTGGCAAACTACTGCTGTTGTTGTTTTGAATTAGAGGCCCTCTATGTAACCCTAGCTGTTCTGGAACTTGCTGTGTACATGAGGCTGGCCCGAAACTCTCAAGAGATGCATCTGGTTACAATGCAGTTGTAGATTTTATTCAGTTGTAGGTTTTTTGGTTTTGTTTTGTTCTTATGTAGTGTTTTTCAAATATATTGTGGATTGTTCAAGCAGTTTTTCATGCAACCTTTCCTTGCTGGCGTTTGCTTGCCTGTATGGGCTCCTCCCTCCCCGGTCAGTTTTCATTCCTTTTCTGTGTCTCAGGCTAGAGCAGCACCAATGAGCTTGTATTCTTTCCCAAGCCTGGCTGGGGCTGGGCTTGCAGATCACTGGTGGAGCCCAGCACATGCAAGGCTCTGGGTTTCATCCCCAGCAGCGAAAAAAATCAGTTAGGATACTCCTTACTCTGTGGTTCAGGTACTGCATGCATCTTGCTGTGTGTAGCAGGCCCTAACCTGATTTACTAATGTGTTTTCTTTCCTCTTTACCTCTTTTAATTTACATTTAAACCAGTAGTCTACCGATAATGATAGTATTTAGTCATCATGTCTTTACAGAGTTTTACAAACATTAGCTTGTTAGTGGTGAACACATCCCTGAGGCCTGGTCACTCTGTAGAGAGTATCATAGTTATAGCCCAGCCCCCGTTTATCTCAGACTTAATTATAACTACAGACGGCTTATGGGAATATAAGTTAAAAGCAAAGAAGCCTTTCCCCCAATTAGCAGTGAAGTGATGTTGGCTGTTTCAGAGAATCTGGCTTTTCAGCTAGAACCACTGTGAAGGTTTTGATGTGGAACCAGGAATGGGCAGAGACTGCGGGGCCAGCAGCTGGGGCTTGTTTCATGGCCACGTTCCTACTCTGGAGGGCTGCGCACCAGGGCTCCACCCAAGTCCCTGAGCTAATGGGGGTACTCTTTTTGTGAGCCGGGACCTCAGTGTATCTAAAAAAATTTCCCTGCCCTTTCAGGCTTGGGGGAATGCTGGTGTATCTCGACTGATCGCTAGGTTGAAACGACAAACTTTTTTGTTTGATTCTTTTTGAGACAGGGTTTCTCTGTGTAGCCTGGCTGTCCTGGAACTTGCTTTGTAGACTCAGAGATCCACCTGCCTCTGCCTCCCAAGTGCCAGGATTAAAAGTGTGCAACACCACTGCCCAGCTGTGAGATGACAGACTGTTTAAGGGAGTTGTTTACTCTTGTTTTTCCACAGTTCAGCCTGAAGTGTGAATGAAAATGAGCCACATTTGGGGATGGAAGGATGGGTCAGTGGTTAAGAACACTGGAGTCAATTTCCAGTGCCCGCCTGGAGTCTTATAGTGTTCTTTACTGCAGTTCCGGGGTTTTTCTGGGCTTCATGAGCACCAGGCATATCTACGGTGCAATAGGCCAACCACTCATCTACATAGACTAAAAGGCGAGACACATTCACATATGGAAGGATTCAGATGCCACCTGAATTCTGGTTATTCCTTCAGCTGGTGTCAAGTTACTCATCTTCTCTTTTCTGTGGAATGCAGAGCCCTGGTGAAGGGGGCAGATGAAAGCATTGTGACTGACTTCACATCATTAAAACTATATGCTTAAGATGGCTGAGATGGTAAATTTTATGTTATGTGTGTTTTACAGCAATAGAAAATAATGGTGAGGTGTGAATGTGGGAAGTAATGGGGGTGCTGGAGAGATGGCTTAGACGTTAAGAGCATGCATTGATGCCCTTGCAGAGGACCAGAGCTCAGTTCCCAGCGCCTGCACCAAGTGTCTCATAACTACTTGTAACTCCAGCTCCAGGAGGGTCAGACGCAGCAATCCCAGGACTTGTGAGGCAGCGGCAGGAGGGTTGAGAGATTGTGTAGCCTTAGGCTACATAACCAGTTTGAGGCCAGCTTGGGACACTTAGACTTGTCTCTAGAAATAAAATAAGCCGGGCGTGACACAGGCGGATCGCTCTGAGTTTGAGGCCAGCCTGGTCTACAAAGTGAGTCCAGGATAGCCAAGGCTACACAGAGAAACCCTGTCTCAAAAAAATTAAATAAATAAGTTAAAAAAAATTAAACCAGGCATGGTGGTGCACGCCTTTAATCCCAGAATTTGGGAGGCAGAGGCAGGTGGATTACCGTGAGTTCAAGGCCAGCCTGGTCTACACAGCCAGTCCAGGATAACCAAGGCTACACAGAGAAGACCTGTCTCGAAAAACAAAAAACAAACAAAAAGAAATAAAATAAAATAATTTAAAAGAAGTGGTAATTTCTCTCTCTTTTTCCTTTTTTGCATGTTTTTAACAAGGTAAAAGGCAAGCTGGACCAGAATACCTTATACATGAGGGTTGAGGGAGAACACTGGACTATGAACAAAGCCCCCCTCCCCTCTTTTTGGAGACAAGGTCTTGCTGTGTAGCTGAGGCTGACCTTGATACTTGCAGTTCTTTTGCTTATCCTCCTGAGGTTGAGTGGTGGAATTATAGGCATAGGCCACCATGCCCCGCCAAGAAAGTCTTTAGAAGGTAAAATATCTGGAAACCAAAGTCACATTGTATTTGCATAAAAGGAACATCTATATTTGGATATTTCTGTTTCTTTTTAAGAAAGCAATTTTTGCATATGATTTTTTTTATTTTAAAACTATTTCTGCAAAGCCAATCAAGAAATGTTGAAAGAAAAAACTGTGAAAGTTATCCTTGCATATTTGGGAACTTCAGCAAGCATTTAAAGTTTGACACATGGTTGAATTTTGATAAGGGTTTTTGTTGTTTGGTGTTTTTGTTTTTTGTTGTTTTTTTTAAAAATTAATTTATTCTTGTTACATCTCAATGGTTATTCCATCCCTTGTATCCTCCCATTCTTCCCTCCCTCCCATTTTCCCCTTATTCCCCTCCCCTATGACTGTGCCTGAGGGAGATTACCTCCCCCTGTATATGCTCATAGGGTATCAAGTCTCTTCTTGGTAACCTGCTATCCTTCCTCTGAGTGCCACCAGGTCTCCCCCTCCAGGGGACATGGTCAAATGTGAGGCACCAGAGTATGTGAGAAAGTCATATCCCACTCTCCACTCAACCGTGGAGAATGTTCTGACCATTGGCTAGATCTGGCTAGGGGTTTAAAGTTTACCGCCTGTATTGTCCTTGGCTGGTGCCTTAGTTTGAGCGGGACCCCTGGGCCCAAATCTGCCTATCATAATGTTCTACTTGTAGGTTTCTAGGACCCTCTGGATCCTTCTACTTTACTATTCTCCCATGCTTCTCTCATCTAGAGTCCCAATAGGATGTCCTCCCCTCTGTCCCAGTTTCCTGGTAAGTGAAGGCTTTCGTGGGACATGCCCCTTGGGCTAGTATGCAGATATAAGTGAGTATATACCATTTGAGTCTTTCTACTTCTGGGTTAACTCACTCATTATGATAATTTCTAGCTCAATCCTGTTTTGTTTGTTTGTTTGTTTGTTTGTTTTGAGACAGGGTTTCCCTGTGTAACACTGGCTGTCCTGGACTTGTTTTGTAGACCAGGCTGGCCTGGAACTCACAGAGTTCCACCTGCCTCTGCCTCCCCACGTATTGGGATTACAGGTGTGCACCCCCTTGCTCAGCAATAAGTTGTATTTTAATTTTCTCCCATTGTTTACCAGGAATGATGTTTTCTGATTTATTCAAGTATCTTAAAAATATTCAAAGGGTCTTCCTCTCTTTAAAATCTCTTAAAATAGCCCATGTCTCTCATAATCTCTTAGCTTGATTCTTTTCTTTGGTAGAAAAAAAAATGTTTATCACCATAGTGAAGAGAGTTTCTGGCATGTGGTTGGTAGTCAAGTATTTGTATAAATGAATCTGTAATTATAGTTCAGCATTTCTTCCATTGAGATAAAATTCACATGACATACAATTAACTGTTCTAAGGTATATAGTTCAGTGGTATTTAATGTACTCAAAACGTCATTCAACTACTGGGTCTTTCTAGGTCAAAACTTATATTCTTTTTTTTTTTTTTCTTCAAGACAGGGTTTCTCTGTGTAGCCTTGGCTGTCCTGGACTCACTTTGTAGACCAGGCTGGCCTCGAACTCACAGCGATCCACCTGCCTCTGCCACCACACCCGGCTAAAACTTATATTCTATACCCTTTGAGGAATCACTTCCCTCCCTTCCTCCCAGGCCCTGACCTAGTCTGCTGTGTGTGTCCATGCATTTGCTTATTTTTAATATGTCTTTTTTGTTCATTTGTTTTGTTTTGTTTTGTGACAGGGTTTCTCTGTGTAAGTAACCTTGGCTGTCCTGGACTTGCTTTGTAGACCATAATGGCCTCGAACTCACAGCAATCCACCTGCCTCTGCCTCCCGAGTGCTGGGATTAACGGCGTGCGCCACCACCACCAGGCTTTATCTGTTCATCTGTTTGTGAACATTTAGTTTTTGTCCTCTTTACTGTTAGGAATAATGCTGCCATAAGTTGATGTTTAAGGGCATGTGTGTTCTCCGGGATGTACCTCACAGAGCAATTGTTGGTGAGTTTAACTTATTCCTACCACCAGGATTCCACCTTCTTCACTAAAACTAACTTGTGTTATTCTAGTACATGAGCTGCTGTGTCACTGTCATTCTGATCTGTCATTTCCTGACGGCCAGTGAGGCTGAATGTCTCTGGGTGTGCTTGGTGTCTATTTGTGTATGTTGTCAAATGTCTGAGCCTTTGTCTCTGCTTTAATAGGGCTGATTTTCTCCTGTTGATTTCTAGGAGCTCTTTATAGATTGTAGACATGACACCCTTTAGATACACAATTTGCAACTATTTTCTCTATTTAATAGAATGCTTCATAAATGTTGTTAATAGTATTCTTTACACAGAAGTTTTTTTTAAAAGATTTATTTCTTTATTGTATATGAGTGCTGAATCTGCAGAAGAGGGCATCAGATCACATTCTAGATGGTTGTGAGCCACCATGTGGTTCCTGGGAATTGAACTCAGGACCTCTGGAAGAGCAGGTGGTGCTCCTAACCACTGAGCCATCTCTCCAGCCCTACACAGAAGTTTTAATTGAAGTTCTTTTCTTTCTTTCTTTCTTTCTTTCTTTTGTTACTTGTGCTTTTGGTGTCAAGGCTAAGAATCTACTGCTAAACCATTAAGATTTTTTATCCCTATGTTTTCTGAGAGTTTTACAGTTTTAGGCTTTATGTGCAGGTCTTTGGTCCATTTTGAGTTCATTTTTGTATAGAGATCAAAGTAGGTGGTCCCACTTTTTTTGTAGATGGTTACCCAGTTTTCCCAGCACCATTTGTGAAGAAAATACTTTTTCTCCCATCGAAAGGTCCTGGCTTCCTGTTGAAGACACTGGGTGTAGGTGCCTGCATTTACTTCTGGACTCTTAGCTCCGCTCTCCTGCCTTGCGAGCTTAGCCTCGTGACAGCACCATGCTATTTGATGGTTGTAGCTCTGTAGTAAACATTGAAGTAGTAAGCTTGGAAAATGGGAGTGTTCCAACGTTTTCACTCTCAATATTGTTTTGACAGTTTTGAGCCCATTGGTGTTTGTTGTGAATTGTAAGGGTTGCTTTTCTGTTTCTATAAAAATGGCTACTGGAATTTTAATTGGGATCACACTGAATTGCTTTGGAGTTGCCATTTTAACACTACCATCCACTCCATGGACATGGTGTCTTCTCACGTGTCTCCTCAATCCCCTTCTTCCTTTTTTCTCTCCTTCCCTTCTTTCATGGTGCTAGAGATTGACTGAGGTCCTCAACGAGAGGTGGACAAACACTGTGCCACGGAGCCATGTTTCCTCAGTGCCTTGTAGTTTCGGTGTATAAATATTCACCTCTTTGGGTAATTTTATTACTTAATATTTTGTTCTTGTGGATTCTACTGAAAATAGAATTATTTTATTTTCATTTTAGATTGCTGATTGTGATGTATAGAAGCACCTTTTTTTGTGTGTTTGTTTGTTTCTTCAAAACAAGGTTTCTCTGTGTAGTCCTGGCTGTCCTGGCTGGCTTTGAACTCAGAGATCCACCTGCCTCTGCCTCTGCCTCTTGAGTGCTGGGATCAAAGGTGTGTGCCACCACTGTCTGGCTTTTTAAAAAATGTGTTTGGGAATCTTGCTTGTGTGCATATCTGTGCATTGTATACATGTCTAGTGCTTACAGAGGCCAGAAGAGCACATCACATTCCTTGGGACTGGAGTTACAGATGATTGTGGGTTCTAGGCATTGAACCCAGGTCCTCTAGAAGAGCAAGCACTGTGCTCTTAACCTCTTAGCTATCTCTCTAGGCGCCTGTGGGACGTTCTTGGGCCATTTTCTATGCAAAGAGAGATACATTGTATCCGATTTCCAGCCTGATGCTTTACCTCTTTTTTCTTCCCTATCCAGGATAGTGATGAAGGTCATAGTGGAGGTGAGCATCCTTGTAAGGCTTCTGATCTCAGAGGACACTTTCAGCCTCTCGCTGGTGCAGTGCTTAGCCTATGTAGGGCCCTGGACTTGCCAGGTTGGGATTAGTGCAAATCCTTAAAGGCTTTATTATAGTAAGGGAGCTCTTGTTCTTGTCTGTTCCTAGTTTGTTGGTTTTGTTTTGTTTTTGAGACAAGGTCTCTCTGTGGTGTCCTGATTGTCCTAGAGCTTGCCTTGTAGACCAGGCTGGCATTGAACTCACAGAGAAACTCTTGCATGCTGGGAGTAACGGTGTGTACCACTAATCCCAGCCTTTAATTTGCTGTTTTTAATAATAAAATGTTGTTGAATTTTGTCAAGTTCTATTTATTTTTCTTTGAAGACAGGGTTTCTCTGTGTAGTTTTGGCTGTCCTGGACTCACTTTGTAGAGCAGGCTGGCCTCCAATTCACAGGGATCCACCTGCCTCTGCCTTCTGAGTGCTGAGATTAAAGGTGTGCGCCATTATGCTTGGTTTTGTCAAATTCTTTCATATTATGAGAATGAACATGTATTTTTTTCTTTTTTCCTAATAATATACTGTGTTATATTGTGTGTGTGTGTGTGTGTTTATAAGTCTGTGCGTGTTTATTTGTATAGGAACATTGAGAAACACTCAGAAGAAGCTTGAGACCATCCTGAGGTGTTGTTTCTCAGGTGCAGCCTACCTTCTTTCGTGAGCCAAGATCTCTCACTGGAACTTGAGGTTTTCTAGTTAGCCTAGGCTGGCTGGCCAGCAAGCCGCCTGCTTGTCCACTTGCCTTGTGTGTGGTGGGGTCAAACTCAGGCACTCATGCTTGCATAGCAAGCGCTCTTGCTGACTGAATATTTCTCTAGCCCTAGTGATTCTGTATACTGACTCATCCTTGCATTCTTGGCATAAATCCTGATTTGTCATCTATGCAGTCCTTTTAACAGATACTGGATTATGTGCCACAACTGTCCTGATGATGTTTGTGCTTGTGTTCTTAAGGAATATTAGTTTGTAATTTTCTCTTCCTTTGTTAAATAGGTACCAAAAGGTATATCATATTTATATAGAATTTTGCTACCAGGTCTCCCTATCTCCAGTCATATAAAAATTCTAGGAGGGAGCCAGGTGGTGGTGGCACAGGCCTTTAATCCCAGCACTTGGGAGGCAGAGGCAGGCAGATTGCTGTGAGTTTGAGGCCAGCCTGGTCTACAAAGTGAGTCCAGGACAGCCAAGGCTACACAGAGAAACCCTGTCTCGAGAAAACCAAACCAAACCAAACCAAACCAAACAAAATTTTAGGAGGGTTTCAAAACAGGCATGTAGCTTCTTATTTCCCAAACTTGTCAACACATGGCTGTAGTATTTATTGGCTCTAGGGTCAAGCATTCCCCTTACAGCAGGGAAAGTCATGACTGACATTGATGTTGGATCTGTTTCTTTACAATAAAACTTTATTATACAACCCAACTAGCTTATACAAGAAGGAAAAAGGTTAAAGGGACAAAAGAGTGAACCTTCCGGTAGCCGTTCCATGGGACAGGTCCTTAGGTGTCTCTCTGGCCCGCGTGCTGGTCCAGCTGGTCCGCTGCTCTCCCCGCACTCTCCCGCCCAGCTGACTTGGTTGCTCTCTCTTCCCCAACTCCCTGAGTCACGTGGGAAGGACTGGCTCCTTCTCCCGGTGAGGGTCCGTTAGAAAGACAATAGTCCAGGTGGGGTTCCCAGGTCTGCTTCCTGAATTCCAGACCCAGGATGGCTACACTCAGTCTGTCACAAGGTATTCATGGGGTGCCCAAGGGTAAAGCCCGCCAAGACTGCTCCCACCTCTGACAAGCTTAATCTTTCCCACACATTACATCCATCACCTTGTGTCTACCAACAGAGAATCAGGAAGATAGGAGAAAGGTGTACTTCATTTATTTGGTTCTTCTGTTCCAGGTAGCATTGATTGAAGTTGCCCTTGGGATCTGTCTGGTGGCTGATCTGATCTCAAGGATCTGAGATGTTTGCACAGCTGTGTGGTCGGAAGGTCTAGATCAGTGAGTGTGGTCTCAGGTCTGTTGTTATTGATGTCGTTGCTGAGTACGGGTGCTCAGAACTCCTAGACAGTGAGCTCCTTAAAGTGTTGCTATCTTAAACTTGAGTTTGGAAATCACTGTGGTGTTATTTCTGCCTCACGGCCCATTCGGAGTTAAAGGATGGAATGTAGATCAGATGGCCTAATGAGCAGAGTGTAAGGATTTGTGATTGGTCACTCACCACTGCATGTGATGCTCAGGCAGCACAGTGCTCTCAGTGGACTGTCAGGTACACCTTTGGGTGGAGAATTTAGGAATGAACTCTGGAATGACAGTCACTGAATAAAAATCTATGTATCAAGAGCTGTTTTGCTCTTTTTTTTTTTTTTAAGGGTTTGTTTGTTTGTTTGTTTATTATGTCTGCATGTACACCGCAGGCCAGAAGAGGGTTTCAGATCACATTATAGATGGTTGTGAGCCACCATGAGGGAATTGAACTTAGGACCTGTGGAAGAGCAGTCAGTGAGTGCCCTTAACCTCTGAGCCATCTCTCCAGCCCTGTTTTGCTCTTTTCTATACCTGGTCTTGCTGTATAGCCCAGGCTGACCTTGCAGTTGCTGTCTCCTGCTTCTCACCCTAAGGGGAGGGATAATAGGCAGAGTGCACTCGCGAGGGTACTCTCAGCATTGAGCTTGGGTCTGTCACCAAAGATCTTTCTAAGAGTTTGATTAGTGGTTTTTTAGGTGCAGCTTTGGGTCCGTGATCTTTTCCTTCCTGGAAGTTTATTTAACATGATAAGTTGAAACTCATGTTTGGAAGTTAAGTGACTATTTTTCTCTGTTCTCTTTGGTTTTTCAAGCCAGGGGTTCTTTGTGTAGGCCTGGCTGTCCTACTGGACTTACTTTGTAGACCAGGCTGGCCTACAGACTTAGAGATCTACCTACCTCTGCCTCCCAAGTGCTTGGATTAAAAGCATGTGACACCATGCCTGGCTAGTATTTCTGTCCGGTTTTTAAAAAGCTTCATTGGGAAAATAATAATGGGGCTGGAGAGATGGCTCAGTGGTTAAGAGCACTGTCCACTCTTCCAGAGGACCCGGGTTCAATTCTGACCATTCACATGGCAGCTCACAATTGTCCGCAACTCCAGTTCCAAGGGATCTGACATCCTCACACTGCCATACATACAGGCAAACATCAATACACAGAAAATAAAAGAGAGAGAGAGAAAATAATAGTACGCCTGTATATCATAAATTTCCTTTTTTTCATACAGCTCATTCTAGCAATTTCCTTAGAGACTTGTTAGAATGGACTTGTGGCTGTGTGTAGAAGGATGGGTCAGTTAGTGTGCGCAGAGGTGCTGCATCAACTCTAACCTGGACGTCTCATTTTCTATGACTCTTGCTTTCTCAGCCTATCTCAGCTGATGGCTGTAACACTACTGAGCCAGGCCTACGATGTTGATGTCACAGGGCACTGAGGGAGTGGAGTTAAATAATGAAACTAGACGTCTGCCTTTCCAGTCACAGTGCGTTGGAATCCGTGAGGGGAAGGCATGCCTGCTTGCATCTGTACTGAGAGTGCCAGCGTTTCTGGCCAGGGAGTCGCTGGTGCTGTGTTTCACTTCTAGGCATGTGGCCTTATTGAAAAAGCATGAATGAAGAAGAGCATGTTCTGCTTTAAGTGTGTGACGCACCAGAATGACTGATGGGAAGTTTCAGGGAACTGTGGGAGCTTCTGCTTCCCTCCATGACTCCAGAGGTCAAGAACTTCTGGTCTTATATGGTCTGAGGTCTGTTGCCACAGTAAAGTTACAGATGTGATTTTTGTTTGTTTGTTTGTTTTGGGTTTTGTTTTGTTTTTTCTTAAAACAGGGTTTCTCTGTGTAGCCTTGGCTGTCCTGGACTCACTTTGTTGACCAGGCTGGCCTCGAACTCACAGTCTGCCTCTGCCTCTGGAGTGCTGGCATTAAAGGCGTGCGCTACTGTACCTGGGTCATTTTAGTTTTTAATTCCTTAAATTTGCCAGTTTTTGAAATGTCATGTAGGTCAAAAATATTGCTGTCTGTAAGCCTCTGGCCATGTTATATGATACAATGTACCTTCCTCATCCACTGTTACCTTCAGGGTTTTCTATACCACAGTGTGGTGACTGTGGCCAGGGCTGCCCAATGTAGGGGACAATATTGGGTAATTAGTCTTTGGGGAGGGAGGTGACTGAGGTGCAAGGACAACAGCATTTCACACAAGTGCTGCCTTTTTCCTGTAGTCAGATGTCCTCCCCTGAGCCCCCTCAGCTAACTTGCCTTACTTACTTCTGAGTTCTGGTTCTTAGAGCGTTGTTTGCCCTGTCCTCTGATGTATTAATACAGTTAACTTTTTGTTTTTTCCTAGGGTTCGTAGGAACTGCTTCAGGCTTTTGTCACTTACGCTTGGAATGAAGCCCATCAGGTATGGTTTAACCTCGATAAGAAGCTTTTTGAGTGGTCTTCCCTGAGACCACACCTCCTCATAGAAAGCTTTGGCCTTCTGTTTTTCTGGGCATGACTTTTTTCCTTTTTCCTTTTTTTTAAACTTTGAGATATGGCCTCATTTAGCCTAGGCTGGCCTTGGACTAAACGTGTAGCCAAGAATCACCTTAAATTTTGCCTGGATCTATTTTCCAAGTGCTGGATTACACATTTGTGCCATCATACCCAGCTGCTTTGTTTGGGAGTTTTGTTTGTTTGTTTTGTCTTTTTAAAAAGGTCTCACTATGTAGTCCTGGCCGACCTGGAATTTGTTATGTTGACAAGGCTGGCTTCAAACTCACAGAGAGCTCCTTGTGTTAGCCTCTACCTCTGAGTGCTGGAATTACAGGTGTGCACCACCACACGCCATTTATTTAAATGACCTGTCTCTGAGTGTCCACTGTTTGCCCAGAACCTGGCAGCAGAGAAGCATGGGGCAGTTTTCTCTAGTGGTTAGTGTTACCACAGTGCAGGTGGATTTTTTGTTGCAGGGCCCCATCTTCTTGGAGACCTCAAAGGTTCCTGTTAAGAATGACCATTGTTTATTGTACAAAATTTAAGTATTTTTAAGTTCCATTTTCAGCAGATCTCCAAAAGCTTTGAGGACCACAGTCTTATTAAGTACATCTGAGGCACACAAACTTTGTCCTTAGGTGCTTGGTTCAGACTCAGACCCAAAAGCACTCACAAGAAGTTAGATAAGGCTCATTTTAGAACTAGTTAGTATTCTGTGTTGCTTCTAGTGTCCCAACAGAAGGTTTATATATATACAGTAATCTTACAGATTTTGAAATAATATTTATGCCCAAAGAAAAGTTTAGGGCTGAAGAGATGGCTCAGAGGTTAAGAGCACTGTCTGCTCTTCCATAGGTCCTGAGTTCAATTCCCAGCAACCACATAGTGGCTCAGAGCCATCTATAATGAGATCCAGTGCCCTCTTCTGCCTGCAGGTGTACATGCAAATAGAACACTGTGTACATAATAAATAAATCTTTAAAAAAGAGAAAAGTTTAGCTGTGCCTGGTGGCACATGCCTTTAATCCCAGCACTAGGGAGGCAGAAGCAGGTGGGTCTCTTTGAGTTCATAGTCTGGTCTACAGAGTGCATCTAGGACAGCCAAGGCTACAGAGAGAAACCCTGTTTCAAAAAACCAAAATAAAAAAACCCCAATAGGCTATATTCCCTTACTTTTTGTTTTCTTCTGCCATAAAAGGTGGCTCTTCTGATATGAGACAGGTTTTGGCATGGGTTTAGAGAAGAAGAGAGCCATGCTCCAACCCCAAAGCCAGCATTAATTTTTAATTGAATTGGGACCACAGAAAGACCATTTGCCACTTGCCTGTAGAGGGCAGCAGAAACAAGCTGGAAGTCAGTGATACCACGTAGCCAATTTACTCTTTCTTTGGACATTTTCACTTGGAATGTCTTTTTCTTTTCTTCAGATGTTTCATTTGACCAATGGTCTCCAGATTTCTTAGTTGGATGCTTTTATTCTCCTGGAAAGATAAAAACAAAACCCTGCACCAACCCTAATTCTGGTGGGTTCATTTTTTGGCAGGTTATATTTTTCCCAGGGCGAAACGATTTTTGGCAGCAGCAGAATTATTATCTTTCAATTGAAAATTTAAAAATTCTTTTGAAAAATTGAAACTAAATATACCTTAGTATATGTAGATTAATATACCTATATTCCCCTTTCTTCTTATCAATTCGAGGCCTAAGTGTATTTATTTTTAGATCACAAAGGACATTCACTTTGAACATCAGCCTGACTTTTGCAGTGGATTTTTTCCCCCTGAGACAGGGTTTCTCTGTGTAGCCCTGGCTGTCCTGGACTCTCTTTGTAGACCAGGCTGGCCTCGAACTCACAGAGATCCGCCTGCCCCTGCCTCCCGAGTGCTGGGGTTAACGGTGTGCGCCACCACCGCGCCCAGCTGCAGGCAGATCTTAAATCTAAATTGTTGCAGTTCTCACGTGCCCACCTCTGCCTCCCAAGCATTGGCATTAAAGGTGTGTGCTTCCCAAGTGCTGGGACTGAAGGAGCGAGCCGCCGCCTGGCGATGGACTCCGTTATAATAGTTGTTCTCATTGGATTGTCCTGGCTTAATTTAGTTCTCCATTTCCCCTCATTTTTTAGTGTTAAGAGTAAACTTTCGGGGCTGGAGAGATGGCTCAGTGGTTAAGAGCACTGCCTGCTCTCCCAGAGGTCCTGAGTTCAATTCCCAGCAATCACATGGTGGCTTGCAGCCATCTATAATGTAATCTGATGCCCTCTTCTACAGATAAAGCACTCATATGCAATAAATAAAATAAATAAATCTTTTTTTAAAAAAGTAAACTTTCAAGTTTTTTGCATATGTGATCTATCATTCTTGCTGATTTATTCTGAATTTGTTCCCTGGCAAATTTGAATATTCTAGTCTTAAACCTGATGCCAATTTGTCACTATTTCCTTATCTCCTTAATTGCTTTTAATACAAAACAAACAAAAAAATATCCTTTTTATTTAAGAAGAAAGCGCAAAAGCTGATGTCCAAAATGGCATGGGCCATGTGGCAAATCTACAGTCAAACATTTTAACCTGGAATTAAGACATGTGGTTTAAGAAAACCCATTTTTCATTTCATGACAGTAAGGCAAGTGTGTGTTTGGTAAATTATCATTTGAAAATATTATTTTTTATTTTTATTTTTTCATGGCTGATCAAATGAAAGGCATTTGTTAGTCTTGATAAATTAGTTTGGACTGAATGACCATGCTGTCTGGTGAACTATTGCCTCTCCTTGTTCAGGAGATCGCTCCTGTTTGAATCTAATCTTTATCAATCTTGATGGTGTCATAGCTTTTCTTCTCCTGTAGAAACAAAGGCAAAGCCTCCTCCCCACATAGCACATGTCCCAGTTTCCATCCTGAGGCCAGCACGTCTTTAAACTATGTTGATACAGTTCAGCAGTTTCCCCTATTACCCATGTTTCTCTACAGCTCTTGTTCTTGTCTCATTAGCATTTACAAATTTTAGAGTTAATAAATCACTGTGTAATCTATCTTGGGGAGGGTTCTTTATTGCCCTTTTCTGTTTAATAAGCATATCTTTTAAAGTGTGATTAGATCTTTCCATAACTGCTTGACCTGTAGGTTTGTGTGGTATACCTGTAATAGGCTCTATGCTGTAATATGCAAAAAAAAAAAAAACTTTCTTCTTACTAGAGACATATGCTGGAAAATTGTCAGTCTTAATTTGTACAGGTGTCTCATAATAGTTATAATTTCTAATAAATGTGCAATTACAGAATCAACCCTTTCAGAACTTAAAGCAATTGCCCATTGAAGTCCTGAATATATATCTATGGTATGGTGCACATACTTTAATTTTTCAAATTCTGAAAAATGAAACACATCCATTTGCCAAATTTCATTTATTTGGGTACCTTTTGGGTTACTTCCTGCAGGTAATGGACTTTGAGTATACAAAGAACAAGTAGACATTTCTATATAATTTCCTTGGGTTGTTGGCAAGTGACAGAAAAATCTTTAAACCTTTGCTGTTAACATGGTGTTTCTTATGAAATTCTTAGGCTTTTAGCCCATTTCCTATTAATAACTGATCACTTTCATCATTACCTTGTGCTGGAGGGCCTGGTAGACCTGTATGGGACCTCACATGTCTTGTATACAATGGATGGTTTCTATTTCTGATTACTTGTTGTAGTTGAATAAATAATGAAGTTAATTCTGAATCATCTGGAATAAATTCAATATGTAAAACAATTCTTTCTGCATATTGAGAGTCAGTAACTGTATTAAGAAGTTCAGAAAAATCTAATAACACCAGAAAAATGGCATACAACTCCAGTTTTTGAACTGAATCATAAGCACTTTGAACTACTTTACTTATTTTTCCTGACTTATAACCTGCCTTTCCTGACTTATTTGCATCAGTATAGAATGTAGGGACTCCAGAAATTGGTGTCCTTTTTACTATATGAGGCAGAATCCAATTACTTCTTTTTATAAGCTGATGTCCCTTGCTTTGGGGATATTAGTTGTTAATTGTGGTTCTGCCTCTCCCGGGAAGGCAGGGACACTGCTGGCCTGGAAGTGCCTCTTCACCAGAGGGGCCTAGTGCCCTTAGTCTCTGTGCAGAGGATGAAGAGCGGTTCTGAGTGAGCGCGGACCAAGGTGTAAGGTTCCACCGCACAAGATCTCCAGTGGGGGGAGGGGAGGGAGAGAGTTTCTCTGCAATAAGTGTTACTGCTCTTTTAGCTGGGTTGCCAGCACTAGGCCATGTAGCAGCGGGGAGCTCAGGGCTCTGAGACCAAGTCAGTTGGCAGCGAAGGTCTGGCCTGACTGGGGTGAGTTGGGTGTCTGCTTTGGGAACAGCCAGCAGCTCGCTTTCACAGATTGGCACTGCAGCGGGGTGGAGTTGAACAGCAGACGCTTTTGGCAGCTGGGCACGTTCTAGTGGTGATCTTGGTGTTTCTGCAGCAACTGCCTATGTGGCAGTCAAATCCAGGGGTCCAGTGATGAGTTCTTCAGGGAGAAAGAGAGCCCTTCTTTCCCTTCCCCAGTGCTACAGCCCTGAATAAATCGCCAGCCTCAGGCACCTTGGTGGAGTAAGTGGTGCGCCCTGCTTGATGTCATGTGAAACAGGGACTTAGAAACCTTGGGCAGTGGGGAGGGGCTTTGAAGATGAATGCACCTCATTGGCTGGGACTTAGGACTCTGGCAATTCTCTATTTGCATGGGGAAAGATAACAGGTGAGAGGCACAGAAACAAGGAGAGAGCTTTGTCTGACACCTTCCATTCTCAGGATAAGATTTTAAATCTCAAGTTTGAGATTTGAACATGCTCCATTTTGCTAGTCCCATGCCAGCTCCCCTGGAGGCGTGGTCCACAAGCCCCACAGTTAATCTCTCCCCCAAAATTACTGCAAGCTCTTTGGCAATGTTCATTTTCTGTCCATAATGTCTCAGTATTAGTAAAAGGTACCATACTTTCAGCTAATTGATAAAGTCTCAATTTTTTTTTCTTTCAGAATCAATTCAGAAACCTTTTCTACATAGGTCTTTAGTTTTTTACTCTGTGTGCTAAAAATATCCACTCTAAGATATTATCTTCTTTCTGCATAAGAATTCCTGTGGGAGAATTGAGTAGAAGGCAAGATAACTAAAATACAAGCCAGTTTTGGATCCAAGTGATTGATATGTCCATCTTGTAATCTCTTTTCTACCATAGTCAGTTCTCTTTTGGCTACATACAGGTGATAATTTTCTTGGACTTATTTAAGTCCTTATCACCTTATAAGGTGTGAAATAAATTACTTAGCTCTTAATTTAGTTGTGGGCTATAGCCAGTTAATATCTCCCAGCAATTTTTGAAAATCACTAAGATTTTGTGGTTGATCTCTCCTGATTTGTACTTTCTGTGGTTGAATTTTCTATAAACCTATCTTTTATGCTAGATAATTGATAGAATCTCCTCTTTGTATTTTTTCAGGAGCAATTAATAATCCCCAGCAACACAAAATTCTCTTTACTTCATCAAATATTTTTCCTATGATATCTGCATCTGAATCAGCCAGTAAGATATCATCCATATAATGGTAAATTATAGACTGAAGAAACAGTTTGTGGATTTTGTTTTGTTTGGCTTGGTTTGGTTTTTTAAGACAGGGTTTCTTTGTGTTATCTTGATTGCCCTGTACTGGCTTTGTAGACCAGGCTGGCCTCGAACTCACAGCCATCCACCTGCCTCTGCCTCCCGAGTGCTGGGATTAAACGTGCATGCTACCACACTCAGTTTATGAATTATTTCTAATGACTGTTGTACAAAATGCCAGTACAAGGTAAGACTGTTTAACATTCCTTGTGGTAAGAATTTTCAGTGATAGCTCTTTAATGAGCAACTATAAGTAAGTACTAAGAAAGCAAGGCCATGGCTTAGGTGATAAAGAAGGCAATGAGACTGCAGGCGTAAAGAGCCCATTGTCTGAGTCATCTTACTTATGGCTCTTAAATCTGTTAACATCCTCCATTTTCCTGATTCCTTTTTTATAAATTGGGAATTCCATGGGCTGGTAGATTCCTCAATGTATTATTGATCATTTAGCTGCTCCTGTACCAGTTGTTCTAGTGACTGTAATTTTTCTTTGTCATAGGCCGTTGTTCCACCCACTTAGGCTTGTCAGTTAACCATTTCAAAGGTAGGGAGGTTGGTACCTTCTTTGAAAGACCAACAGCTTTGTGTCCTGCTTATGTACAACCTGGACAACCTGTGACTGTTCTTGATAATATCTTTTAATATTTTTCTCAGAACCATTCTTTATGGTTTGTTTCTGAGATTGGAGGAATGTTAATGTGTTTTCCATTGCTGTAACAAATGATGTCCCTATAAATTTGTGGATATATAGCCACATAAGGCTTTACTTTTTCTGTTTGCCCTTCTGGCCTGATACACTCGACCCGTCTTGCACTTTGTTTTAGTGAGGATGTTCAGTCCCTAGAAGCTGAATATTTACCCCTATGGAGGCCAAGATTTGGTGAAATGATTGTTACGTCTGCTTTTGTATCCATTAAACCTTCAATTATTTTGTTTGTTCTTATTTTTTATTTTTGAAACAGGGGTTTTCTGTGTAGCCTTGGCTGTCCTGGACTTACTTTGTAGATCACAGTGACCTTAAATTTACAGAGATCTGCCTGGCTCTGCCTCTTCCAGTGCTGGGGTTACAAGTGTGTGCCACCATGCCCAGCTAAGCCTTCAATTTATTTTCTTTCTTCCTCATTCCCTCTTTCATTTGTTTGTTTTTGTTTTTTGAGTCAGGGCTTCTCTAGCCCTGTGTAGCCCTGGCTGTCCTGGATTCACTTTGTAGACCAGGCTGGCCTCGAACTCACAGAGATCCTCCTGCCTCTGCCTCTTAACAGCATTTTCTGATGGCAAAAGTTTACCTTGCCTGTTCCTTGTTAATCCCCATTCATTAGTCTAATGCCAGTCTTTGCCACACCTTCTGCAAACTCCAGAAGGCTGGGGTCTTCTATCTCTAGAAAAAACATTATTTCTAGGAATGCCTTGCCTACAATCCCTTTTCAGATGACCTCTCTTACCACAATTGAAACAAATACCATTTTGATTTTTCCTTAAAATTTTAGAAATCACTTCTCCCATCAGATTAGCAGCATAAACACAGGAGCCAGTATCACCCATACTGCTGATCCGTCCCTCTGTTGGTGCCGGTCTTGCCTTTAAAGATGGAATCATTCTTTTGCATTCTGAATTAACATTTTCAGAAGCTAAAGACCCGATTATTATTTTCCTGACTTCTGAATCTGATGCTACTCTATTTACAGCTAACGTCAATCTTTGCCCAAAAAAAAAAAAAAAAAAAAAAAAAAAAAAAAAATCATTGAAGGCTTCTTTTGGGCCTTGTATAATTTTAGTAAATAACTCAGACCTCTTTTTTGAGTCTTCAGCCTTGTCCTAAACATTTAGAACTGCTAAACAACATAGTGTAAGGTGTGATCATCAAATTTAAGTTGTCTTTGTCACTCAGTATATTGACTTTCATCTAGCAATTGATCTTGGAAACTATTTGTTTTTGTTGATTTGGTTTGGCTTTTTTGGGAGGGAGATGGCTTGAGTCAGGGTTTCTCTGTGTAACAGCCCTGGGAGTTTTCCAGGGGGTCTGATGCTCTCCTCTGGCCTACTTGGGGATCAGGCATGCACACACCATAATTGTACACTCAGACAAAACATCTACACACATAAACGTTTTTCTTTTTCTTCTCTGCCCCCCACCAAGACAGGCTTTCTCTGTGTAGCCTTGGCTGTCCTGGACGCAGAGCTTTATAGACTAGGCTGACCTCGAACTCACAGAGATCCACCTGATTCTGCCTCCTGAGTGCTGGGATTAAAGGTGTGCGCTACCACACCTGCAGATCTTGGGAGCTGTTAATACCTCCAGCCCTATTTCATTGTTCTGTGAACTTCGCTTCCTCATTCTACCATGTTTGCCATTATAGCTGAGGGCCAGCTTCCAATATTGTTGTTATCAGATCTTTCCAGTCTCAGGGGATGATTCTGTTCTGATTTGCCCATGAATGTAATATCTACTTCACACAGGGTGAATGCACATCATATGAAATGAACACTTGTTTAAATCTTCTCAAGTCTAATATTTCTGTAGGATTCCACTTAACTTATTTATAACTTTGGGGGTGTCTATGGTCTCTTGGTAGTTCTTGTATAGTAACTGGATACACTAAAGTTGGTTTTCTTTTTCTTTTTTCTTTTTATTTATTTATTTTTTATTTGAGACAGTTTCTTTGTGTAGCCATGGCTGTCCTGGGCCTTGAACTCACAGAGACCTACCTTCCTCTGCCTCTCCAGTGCTAGGATTAAAGGTGTGTGCCACTGCCACCACCACCACCACCACCATCTGGCACTGAGGTTGGTTTTCTAACCTTGGGCTGCCCCTTTTCTGTTTCATAATATGATGGCTTTGTAGGTTCTTGTCTAAATTCCTCAGTCTGTATCTGAGTATTTTTCCTATTTCCATTTATAGGTCTTTCTACAGCTTGAATCTTATCAGTCAACTTCACATACTTGGCTATTCAGGGTAAAATATGAAGTGCGAGACTGATAGTAATTATAATTGGCATTTTGTTGATCTCAGGTAAAGTCATTTATCTTTTCATTTTCTGCTTCTATTTTCTCTTTCTTTCTTTCTTTCTTTCTTTCTTTCTTTCTTTCTTTCTTTCTTTCCCTGCTTCTGTTTTCAGGCCATCTAAAGTAGCACTATCCAGGGTTCTAACACCTTGTATTATGATATTTCCCATTCTTTGTTTTTTTGTTTTCTGTTTTTTTTAAGACAGGGTTTCTCTGTGTAGCCTTTGCTGTCCCGGACTTGCTTTGTAGACCAGGCTGGCCTCGAATTCATAGCAATCCGCCTGCCTCTGCCTCCCGAGTGCTGAGATTAAAGGCGTGCACTACCATGCCTGACAATATTTCCTATTCTTAAATTTCTCCTTGAGGACTTCCCAGGTGTCTTATGAAATCTGATGGCTTCTCAGTTTGTCTACAGCTGGCGTGATTTCTCTGTCTGTGTGATTTGTGCTAGGAGTTGAGCCCCCCAAATGTTGTTCCTAACAGAATCTCAGTTGGAGCCAGGTGTGGTGGTGCATGCCTTTAATCGCAGCACTTGGGAGGCAGAGGGATTGCTGTGAGATTGAGGCCACCCTGGTCTACAAAGGGAGTCCAGGACAGCCAGGGCTAACACAGAGAGACCTTGTCTTGAAAAACAAAACAAAACAAAACACAATAAAGATTACTTCTAAAGAGCTCCCAAGGGATGATGCTTATCCAAACCTAACAGTGTCTGCTGTAATGAAGAATGTTCTTTTGGTTCTTGAGAAATGCAGAAACACAGGCCAGCATCATCCACACCTTCCACCCCAGCAGCTGTGCACTTGGTGTGAGAAGCACTGTGCTGCACTAGGTGAGTGAGTCAAGCCCTGTCCTTCAAAGCATGCATGAATCTGATCAAGTTACTGACTTTCCTGAGCCTCTGGCCCTTGCTCACAAAAGGAGTGGGAATAAGCAGACACCCAGTTCCTCAGCCATCCGACCTGAGCTTATGTGAGGCTACTTAGACACTCTGTTCACTTTATGTGAACCATGTGGACATTTCTGTACTTCTGCAGATGGTGTATGTGTTTTCTTCTGGGTGTTATCCCAGACTTTCCTGGGAGTGCTATATAATGTACAACACAAAATATTTCTTTTCTAAAAAATCCAAAAGTATTCTGTACTCTGAAACACACCTGACAACACTTGGAGACTGACTGGTGCTGCAGCTCCCCATCTTGTGGATCTGTTAGGATGGGCAGTGTGGGGGAGGGGCGCCTCATGCTGGGCAGTTCATCCCTGGGCAGATGTCCTGGGTGTTGTAAGAAAGCAGGCTGAGCCAGCCGCGAGGAGCAGGCAGTAAGCAGCATCCCTTGTGGTCTCTGCTTCAGTCCCTGCTCCAGGTTCCTGTTTTGAGTTCCTGCCCTGACTTCTCTTCACCATGGACTACAGCTGGAAGCTAAATAAACCCTTGCCTTCCTGAGTCGCTTTTGGTCATAGTGTTTTTTCACAGCAATAGAAACGTAACACAAATGTTATATGTGGAGGAATGCTGAGTGGATGTAACATCTATCAATAAAGCGCTGTTTAGCCAATCAGCTGGGCAGAGGGACAGGGAGTGGAAGGCGGGACCTCCTGGAGGGGAGCAAGGAGGTTTGTCAGTTGAGGAGGTAGACGAAGGCTGGACAAGCATCATAGTGGCAAATGCTTGGGGTATATGTATCATATATCAGTTTAGAGTAGTTTGTTTACCATAATTTAGGAATAGATTTGTATTATGCGATAGTTTCTGCCTAGCGTAGAGCTGACAGCCTAAAAGTACGCTTTAGATTCTGTGTCCTCTCCAGACTCTGTGTCATTTATTATAGGTTGAACCGATACATTTTTAATGTAACAGTCATATAACGTGGTCCTTGCCAGCAAAGAGCTTAAAAAGTAGTTCTAGAAAGAAAACAGGAACAGAAGGGAAGTGTCCATATCTCCAGCCATTAGCGATCGACGTTCAAGGCAAGAGAAGAAGACATGTTAGAAGGTGGGAGGGAGGGATGGCAGACCCTCAGCTTTTTCTTACTTTTCTTTATGTCTAGATGATGAATGCTTGGGGATGTCCAGGGACAGGGTGGTGTGTGGTTGGCAGTGTGGATGCTGGTGCAGGCTGTCCTGCTCAGGTGATCAGGGGCAAATGACTTCATTATGGTGTATGTGCTTCTCTGTCTAGAAATAGAGAAACAGTGCCCACTTCCTAGAAAGGTGTCCATGCTATATGTGATGGCATATACTAGAATTTCCAGTACTTGGGAAACCAAGGCAGGAAAATAGTGGGTTTGAAGCCAGGCTGACCAGTATAGCAAATTCAGGCCATCCTTGATATATAGTGAGACCTTATCTCAAATAAGTAAAATAAAATAAAATAGCATTTAGCATAAATAAGTGTTTAATTAGAAACTAGTGTTACAAGAATAGTCCTAGTGTACCAGAAACTTCTGGTACAAGAATAGTAATGGAACTAGTCACTAACTTGGGACTCAAAGTGGACTATTCTTGCTGGGGTTGGAGTTGAGAGCTAGAGCCAATAGGTCTCCTGGCTTGCTTATAGAATGGTTGTCTCTCCCTGCTTTTATAGCTTCATATTTTACAACTAACTAATTAGCGGCAGAGTCTCTTGCATGCCAAGCTGGCCTGCATTCATGTAGCTGAAGACGACTTTGAGATTATAATCCTTCGGCCTCTCTGCCTCTTGGATCCTGGGATTGTTGTATAGGCCACTGTGTCTGGAGGGTTGCGTCCAGGGCCTCGTGCATGCCCAGTAAGTGCTTCTCAAGCTGAACTGCATCTCTAGCCCTGTCTGTTTCTCTTTGAGCATCTGATGATAGCTACATGTACCACAAAAATGTGCATTGATAAAATTCTTGCCTTTGTGGGGCTGGAGAGATGGCTCAGAGGTTAAGAGCACTGGCTGTTCTTCCAGAGGTCCTGAGTTCAATTCCCAGCAACCACATGGTGGCTCACAGCTGTCTATAATGAGATCTTTTGGCCTGCAGGTGTATATACAGGCAGAGCACTGGATACATGATAATAAATAAATAATAAATCTACAAATTAAAAAAAAAAATTCTTGCCTTTGAGGAGGTAACCACATGAGACTCACTAAGGAGCTGATTGGAACAATAGTGTTTATTTGTAGCTGTCTTTACTGGTTTTTCTGTAGAGGCTTGGACTCTTCAGCTCTGGAGCATCCTTCAGATTCTTCACCCTGACCGACCTGTATTGAGAGAACCATTGGGACATTCTTACTCCATTTAAAGTAACTATAAGTATCTCTCAAACCGGTCACTGTGGGCGCCTCCCAGTGACAGAGGAGAGCAAACATGTGACCTCTGGCCTTTCAGAGGGCAAAACCACAACATTGTAAAATAGCTTGTTCTTAATATCGGGTTGTGTGGACGCTATCATTTAAAACTTGTGTGAATTTTACATTCTGGTGTAAATGTGTACTTTTACTGTTGAAACCCCCCTGAAATTTTCCTGATGCTGAAATTGACCTTTTAGGACAAAACTTATCCCTGGGCCCACTACACAGTCCACACTTTGTTTGTTTGTTTGTTTGTTTGTTTGAGATAGGGTCTCTGTGTAGCCTTGGCTGTCGTAGACTTGCTTTGTAGACCAGGCTCACCTTGAACTCACAGATCCGCCAGCCTCTGCCTCCTGAGTGTTGGGATTACAGGTGTGCACCACCGTGTCTGGCTTCAGTCCACACTTTCCAAACAAGAAAAAGGAAGGATTTGGCCTCGCTTGAGTACAGCATAGTCTGCTCTGAGATCAGTACTTCTCTAATCTTTTAATTGTCTTCAGTTTTCCTTTGGCTCCTAAGTTTGTTTGTTGGATATTATTAATATTTAATATTGAGTTATTATTTTAATAAATCAATGGTTACTCCTTAACCAGCTTATATGCCCAAATAACCACACAGACTAGGATCTATTTAATTAGCCTATAGCACAATGCTGTGCAATAATTACTCCATCCTAAACCTCCAAGCTAGTATATTTCCTTCCATTCAGATTCCCCACATTATACTTGCTTTTACTCATAGCCTATGTCTGGCTCCTTCCCTCTGGTGCCTCAGGTCCTCCCCACATGCATCCTTCCTAGCCTTTGTCCCTTTCTCCTCCTCTCACTGGCCCAGGATGTCCCGCCCTGTTCTCTGTCTTGTTCAGCATTGGCTAGTTGGCTTTTATTGGCAATACAGAGAACAAATGGTGACAAGTTTACATAAACTTGAGACAGGAAATACTTAGAATAAACATCACAACACAATGTCTGGATTGAAATCAGATAGTGAGCAAGGGTAAACTACACAGGGCACAAGAACATTATGCCAACATTTGTTTAAATAATTTAGATAATTAGCAGCTAGCTTTGGTCTCATCAAAATTTTCAATCTAAATACTGCCATCCCTAGCTCCATCCAGGGAAATGTGGAAGGCCAAGAGACTCACCAATGCCTGATTAGTGTGATGGCTCTTCTTAGATAGTGGAGGGAAGAGTTAAAACCTTAAAAAAAATGGTAAGCTGATGTGGGCATCTTGCGATATTATGAATGTCTCAAGTGACTTAACGTGTGCAAGAGATACTGACTTTTCTGCAGTAAGTGGTGCTTAGTAGGGGAAGGAGAGCACCTCCCTGACACGCATGCTCTTGGGCCAGGGTCTGGGGCACCCAGGCTCCTCAAGGAGATTCTACACTAACTTCAGTCAGTGCCCCTTGTGGTGGTGCTGGTGCTGACAGTGCTGACTTGTACTGATCCTCCCAGTTGGTGAACCTGCGTGCCGCTGCAGTGCCAGGGAGACCTTCACCTCTGTGATTCCACCCAGTGATCTTCAGAGCCGTGCTTTCCAGTGTGTCTGTCAGCCTTAAAAGACTGTGGTCAGCCAAGTGGTTGGTGTATTTGAGGGTCTTCGTCCTGTAGCAGTGAAAAGACCAGGTAATGAGTTCCCTCCCACAGTTTGTTACTTCAGACTCATTCTGCAGACGACCTGCTAGCATTTCTGACGTATGGCCCACTGTCTCACCAGGGTGGGTGTGTGTCTGCGTTGACTTTCATCAGAGGCTGCAGTTCTGCTGGTTTCTTTGTTTTATTAACATAGTGTAGGGTCTAGGTAATGGAGACTGGCTTTGAACTCATGATCCATCTGCTCCACCTCCCAAGTGCTCATCTAGTTGTCTTTAAGGGACAGCTAAATTTTAAACTGAGCTGATCCCTGTCCTCATAGTAGAAATTATGTAAAAGATCACTTGGGGGACTGGGGGTGTACCTCAGTCGGTATAGTGTTTGCCTAGGATGCATAAAGCCTTGGGTTCTATCCCCAACACTGCATATATACCCATAATTCCAAGACTCAGGATATGGAGGTAGGGGATTCAAAGTTTAAAGTCATCCTTCTTAGAGGCCAGCCTGGGCTACGTGAGAATATGTCGCCTCCACCCCCCTGAAATTACTTGGTTCACAGCTGTCATTCTTATCCAGAGGATGGTTGGTAGTATTTGAGAACTTCCTGGATTAGAGGGTACGCTCCTAACAGCTGGTAAGAAGCCAAGGATGCTGTGATGCCGACAGTCCACCAAGTACCATTAGCGCCACTGTGAGAAACCTCGTTCTAGAAATTGTTCAAAGGCATCTTTTCTTCCTTCTGTTAAGTGTGTGACCCTGGACTAATGTGTGTGCTTCTTTTGAGACGAGGTCTCACTGTGTATCCCTGGCCTGCCTGGAACTCATAGAAGTCAGCCTGCCTCTGGCTCTTGAGTGCTGGGATTAAAGATGTGTGCCACCACACCAGGCTCAAGTTTATTGGTGTTTTTGTGAGACAGAGTATTTCTGATAGAAAATTCCATCAGTAGTCATCAAATGACTTCAGTATTGAAGGGGAACCAGGTTCAGTTGCCAGCACCCATGTTGGGTGGCTGACAACTGCCTCTCTTTTTTTTTTTCTTTCGTGACAGGGTTTCTCTGTTTAACAGGTCTGCCTGTTCTGGAACTAGCTCTGTAGACCAGGCTGGCCTCGAACTCACAGAGATCCATATGCCTGCCTCTGCCTCCCAAGTGCTGGGATTAAAGGCATGCACCACCACCGCCTGGCATTGCCTCTAACTCTTAGCTCCAAGAGAATCCAACTTCTCTGGCCCCCACAGGCCCCTGCACTCATGTGTACGTGCCTACAGTCAGATACACATACATATATGTAATAAAACTAAAATAAAAAATAAAGTTAGCAGAAGGAAGTGGAGGTGAGCAAACCTGGGACAGGAGCCCAGATGCCGCTTAAATCCACCTGCCTCTTCTCATCTAAGATTCTGTAATCTGCAGCGGAACCTAGGTCAGTAGACTGGGAACTTTTGAGTGGATCCCATTAGAAAGATAGTAACTTTCCAGCTGTGGTTCCAAGTTCCCCAAATGTGTGCTTTCAGCTTGTTCCCCTGAGTTTTGCTGTTGGACCTGGGTGTTAGTGGACTACTGCTGGAGCCCTGAGTACGTACCAGGCACCACCCTAAATGCAACATGTTCAGGAAAGCCGTGAGGGCAGCTAGCTTGTTATCATGAAGGACAAAAAGCCTAGTTGCTCACTCTAAAAAAGTAGAGGGGTACTGCAGGGTTGTGACAGGTTGAATGGAACTCTTCACACAGTTGGTCTGAGAAGAGTCAGCTAGCTAACTGGGATCTGTAGGAGGAAGAAGTGATTTTTGTTGTTCTTTATTTTATTTTATGTGTATGGGTATTTTGCTCGCTTGTGCGTCTGTGCCCCACGTGCATGCAGTACCTTCAGAAGCCAGAGTGAGTCACGATTCCCTGGCACTGAAATTACAGACACTTGGGAGCAGCGATGCTAGGAATTGAACCTGGACCTTTGCAAGAACAGCCAGTGCTGTAACCAGTGAGCCATCTGTCCAGCCCCAAGAAGGAATCATTTCACTCACAAGCTCCTGAGGCGGGGATGGGCCAACTGAGAGCACCTGGGTTTTCACTTGATCTTACTCTTGCCTCCTCTCTGTCTACAACCAGTTGCTAAGCCAGAAAATAGTGGTTTCTCGTTGACCCCTCCTCTTCCCTTCTGTTTGGTCCCTGGGTGCTGGAGTTTTTTTGTTTTTCTTTTGGTTTTTGGAAACAGAGTTTCTCTGTGTAACAGCCTTGGCTGTCCTAGACTCACTTTGTAGACCAGGCTGGCCTCTGCCTCCCGAGTGCTGGCATTAAAGGTGTGCGCCACCACGCTCAGCTCCTGGGTGCTACTTTTAACCCTGTTACTCTCACCCATCTGGCCCCTCAGTCCAAATGAGCCTTTTGTCCTGCTAGTGCTCACTCTTTTCTCCACTCCAGTCCCACCTCATTGTTTACATGTGTGTGTGTTTCCTGCCCAGAGCACCATTTTCGTTCCCTTGGGCGCCTGGGTGCCCGCCTTGCCCATGGCTTCATCCTTCCTGTGGTGGGCCTGCACCTATGCTTGGGTCTACTATTTGTTTGCTGCAGGATCCCTTCAGACTCTTCCCTCATTCAGTTCTGTGTCCCTGGCTGTTAGGCACAGAACCCCTTACCTCTGCCACCCTTCATGAGAGGAGGGATGATTCTCAGGGACCCATCCCTTCCTGAAGAGTTGGGACTTTTGTATAGGGGATTTTTCTGGCAAATATTTTTTCTTTACCCTTTGGAGTATGAAAAGAACTGAGGCTTAAGTGATGAGGGGTGGGAACAGTGACTGCACTTCTTGGGAGTTCTCTGATCCGACGGCTGGCCTGTAGCTCTCCCCATCTTCAAAAGGGAGTTGTGTGATATTAGAAGCTTATTTTTGTTTGTTTTTTGTTTTGTTTTGTTTTGAGACAGGGTTTTTCTGTGTTATATTGGCTATCCTGGATTTGCTTTGTAGAGCAGGCTGTCTCTGCCTCCCAAGTGCTGGGATTAAAGGTATGCTCCACCATGCCCAGCTGATGTTAGAAGTTTCTGAAGTTGCCTTTCTCATTACCAACAAGGAAATGGAAAACTCAAGATACTGTATTGCCATCATTACTCCAGCATGCAAGTTGCTGTGGCAACAGAGCAGAACTGGTGTATTTCCGTGCTCTGCTGAGCCTTAAGTCATATCTCAAATCTTTGGTCTCACTGTTTTTAGAATGGCAGTGCACAGTCAAGGTGTCTACACTTAAAATGGAGCTTGTTTGGCTCAGTGTCTTAGGTGGGCAGGATGTGGAAAGGGACAAAGAGGCACTTTGTTTTGTCCCTTGTCTCCGACAGGCTGTGCTGTAGCGTACTAACATTTGGAAAGGAGGAGGGCAAGACCCGGGTGATACAGGAATCCTGAGGGGCTTCAGAGAGGAGAAACTGAGGCACGTGAGATGGTTTGTGAGTGATTGGAGTTTCCAGGTTGACCTAAAAGGTCTTGGACGAACACACGCAGAGACCTTTATAAAAAAGAGCTGGAGATACTGAAACTAATTTTCCTACTGAGGAAATACACGCTCTGAGTGTAATGGCTGGATGCTGTTTCTAGAGGAATTTTAGTCCTTGTCTTAATTTTTTCTCCAATAAGCTCTTTTGTATTCTTGTATCCCAAGCTACTGTGCCTGTGTAGCTGAAGTTACTTTCGAGTGCCTAATCCTGCAGCCATCTTGCAAGTGATAAGATTACAGGGTGCTGTACCATATCCTAAGTTTTCTTTTTTTTTAGTGTTTTTTTTTTGTTGTTGTTGTTTTTTGTTTTTGTGTTGGTGGTGGGGACTGAACCTCAGGCCTCATGCATGCTAGGAAGCACTCTACCACTAAGCTATGGCTCCAGCCTTAACTTTAAAAAAAAATGTACTTATTTATTATTACATACATAGTACTCTGCCTGCATGTATACCTGCAGGCCAGAAGAAGGCATCAGATCTCATTATAGATGGTTGTGAGCTACCATGTGGTTGCTGGGAATTGAACACAGGACCTCTGGAAAGGCAGTCAGTGCTCTTAACCTCTAAGCCATCTCTCAAGACCTCCAGTCCTAACTTTTAAAAATCTCTCGTATCAGCCAGGCAGTGGTGTCACACACCTTTAATCCCAGCACTCGGGAGGCAGAGGCAGGTGGATCACTGTGAGTTCGAGGCCAGCCTGGTCTACAAAGTGAGTCCAGGACAGCCAGGGGTACATAGAGAAACCCTGTCTAGAAAAACAAAACAAAACAAAGAAATCTCTTGTATCATCTAGAAACTCTTTGTATACCAAGTGTTCAGATTTTTAAAATTTATTGTTTTCTGTATATACGTAACATGTTTGCCTGCATTATACTTGTATGCCATATGTATGCCTGGTAAATGTGGAGGCCAGAAGAGGGTATCCACTCTCCTGAAACCAGACACAGCCAGTTAGGAGGTACCAGGTGGGTGCTGGGCATCAAATTTAGGTCCCCAAGTGAAGATTGTTTTTAAGTTTTTGTTTTGTTTTGTTTTGTTTTTAAGATTTTATTTATCTGAGCCAGTCATGGTGGCACACGCCTTCGTTCCCAGCACTCGGGAGGCAGAGGCAGTAGGATCGCTGTGAGTTTGAGGCCAGCCTGGTCTACAAAGTGAGTCCAAGACAGCCAAGTCTACACAGAGAAACCCTGTCTCAAAGGAAAAACAAAACAAAAAAGCAGCTGTTTGCTTGAATTCCTTAGCTGCTTGGGGTAGAAAATGCTCAGATAAGAATTTAACACCTAGTTCACCATGTTTAAAAATGACTATTGTGAAGATTCATGGACCAATAACTTCATTTGTTTTGGTTTGATAGAAATTAAAAATTCCTTAATAATGTTGTGACCCTTTAATACAATTGCTTATATTGTGGTGTCCCCCAGCCATAAAATTATTTTCATTGCTATTTCATAACTATAAATTTGCCGTTATGAGTTGTAATGTAAATATCTTTTAAAAACATTTTGTTATTTATTTATTTTTATGTATACAAGTGCGCTATCTGCATGTACACATACACACCAAAAGAGGGCGTAGGGTCACTTTATAGAACGTTATGAGCCACCATGTGGTTGCTGGGAATTGAACCTCAGGACCTCTGGAAGAGCAGACAGTGCTCTTAACCATTCAGCCATCTCTCCAGCCCCTATAATGTAAATATCTTAGGTGACTCTTATGAAAGAGTCACTCGATCCCCAAAAAGGTCACAACCCACAGGTTGAAAACTGCTGATCTGGAGCCACAAACTACAAACAGCTTTTGAATTGAAAATGAACATTCCATGGGCTGGAGAGATGGCTCAGTGGTTAATAGCACTGGCTGTTCTTCCAAAAGACCCGGGGTTCAATTCCCAGCACCCACATGGCAGCTCATACCTGTCTGTATCTCCAGTCCCAATGGATCTGACACATTCATACTAATGCACAAGAAATAAAAGAAAGTCATAAGATCCCTAGCTGCTCTTCCAGAGGTCCTGAGTTCAATTCCCAGCAACCACATGGTGGCTCACAACCATCTGTAATGTGATCTAATGCTCTCTTCTGGTGTGCAGTCGTACATGCAGACAGAGCAATGTATACATAATAAATAAATAAATCTTTAAAAAAAAAAAAACAAGAAAGAAAGAAAATGAGCATCCATTTTGTTCTGAGACATGTTCTTCATTTGTCAGCCGAAGGGGTCACAATGCTTCCCAGGCTCCCGACTCTTGTGTGGATGTTTGCTGGTCGCAACTGCAGTCTCAGGTGATGAGTATTTATACTTTTAGGACCTCAGAAGATAGTTTTGGGATTTCATAAACTGAGGAACTTAAGAGAACCTGGAGACAGAAATCAGTATCAGTGCCGGCTGCTTATCTTCTGTGTGTAGAATGTCCATGGTGGCATGTCAGAGTCAGCCCATCTGTGTGGATGTGTTCTTTCAAAGAAGAAAAGGTGCTCTGATTCCAGGAGATAGTCTGAATTTTTAGTGACAGGCCATTTCCTGAGGCCTTTACAGACACATTTCAAGTTCTCCCTGGAGAAACGTAGAGGCACCCCATTTTCTGTAGCTACTTTTGTTTGCGTAGCCTTGAGCTGGGTCTTTATGCAGTCTTGTGATGGCTGTCAGGGCAGGCTTTATAAAACACAGAAGATAGAAATAAACAAAGGTCTCAAAAATCTAAAAAGATACTATGAAAATTTATATCACATTAGATAATATTCATTAGACAATCTTGTGAGTTATTTTAATATGCCCAATAAAAGATGTGAAACTATATGAATATCGGGCTAGTGAAATGGCTCAGAGAGTAAAGGTGCTTTCTTAGCAAGCCTGGTGGCTTAAGTTTGGTTCTGCCAACTCATGTAAAGGGAAAAGGAAAAAAAATGACTCCAAAGTTGTTTTTTGACCGTCATGCATTTTTGCATACACACATGTACACACAAATAATAAATAAAAATATGTCCTCATCATTTCTGTTGAACAGAATTTTTTCCTTAAAAAAGCAAACCCAAAAAACTATAAGATGGGCATGGTGGCGCACGCCTTGAATCTGAGCACTCAGGAGGCAGAGGCAGGTGGATTGCTGTGAGTTTGAGGTCGCCTGGTTTACAAAGCGAGTCCAGGAGAGCCAGGGCTACACAGAGAAACTGTCTCAAAAAACCAAAGACAAGCAAACCAAAACTGCAGAGTGTCTTTCACTCCTGTGCTGGAACTAGAATTCAGAGTACACTAAGAAAGTGATATACTGATGAGCTACATCCAAGCCCTTTAGAGATATTTTCTTTTCTTTTAATTATTATAATTTTATTCTTACTTGTTTTGATTTTCAAGACACAGTTTCTCTGGGTAGACCAGGTTGTCCTTGAACTCACAGAGATCCTCCTGACTCTGCCCCCCAAGTGCTGGGATTAAAGGTGAGTGCAACCACACCTGGCCCTTTCTTGTCTTTCAAATTCATGGGCTCTCTTTAATTGTTACATATGTGCATATGTGTGCATATATTTCCTAAATACACAGGTATAACCTGCCTGGTCTGTGTATTGTTACTTGTGTGTATACATGTTCTGTGTTGACCGTTTGGTATTAGATAATCAATTGCTGTGCTTTTCCCTGGGCGAGACCACTTCTGCTTTCGGCGTTTGTTACTTGCCTATAGCTCTTTGACTAGGGTTGAGGCCAGAGGTATTTCTTAATAATGTGGCTGGTTATGTAATGGTTGTGTCATGTTTCTTGACTAAGTTCTGTATTGGTGGGCATGTAGGTTGTTTCCAGTTTTCTCTGCTTGATATAATGCTGTGGTCTTCAGACTCCTGTGACTGCTTCCAGGACTCTGAATAAGCATGGTTATATGCTAGTTGGTGTCATGTAGTCTCTCCCTTATGTTAAGAAATTGTGAACACTTTCATTTTTAACTAAAAACTGATTTTAAAGTAAGGATCTGCATAGAATCCTAAGCATATATTGAATCCCCATGAGAATTAGGAACAATTGTGGTCTTCCTAGATTTGCTGTTTTAGTGAATGAAGAAATAGTCAATAAGCAACAAATCAGTTCATACTAAAGGGCAGCACTAGGGAAACAAAGGCAGCAGTCTCATGATTAGGCTGTGGGCAGGGTGCTGGCTCTCTTGGTACCTTTGCCAGGTTTCTGAGCGGATGGTGTTTGAGTCAGGACTGAGTGAGTTAAGGGCAGGGAGGCATGTGAAGACCTGAAAGCAGAAAGGTGGTGAGAGTGTGCTTGGTTCGGTGTGTGTTTGGTTTGGGGCATGTAAAAAGGGATGCATTTCTTGTCTGACCAGGCGGCAGCTAGAGACAGATGGGAGAGGAGAGGACACTGAGGTCAGTGTTTGACCCACTAGAGTCTTTTGGGTGCTTAGTTAGAGATATGGGAGAATTGGGGCTCACAGCTGCCAGCCTGTGCCCTGGATAGGGGAGGAGCAAGGAGGAGAAGAGGAGGAGGGGTACAAAGAGCAAGTACAGCAGGAAGGCACGCTCTCCATTTGGCAGCCAGTGGGAGCAAGAACATCTCCTGTTGCCTCTTTTTCCAAGAGGGTAAAATGACAGGGGGAGGAGTTTGAGGGGATAATTTCAGTTCATTGTAAACTGTGTGAATTTTTAATAAAAAACATAGAGATTCATGTCAGTTGAGTTGCTTCAAGCCCCTGAGGGTTTCCTCTCCTGTGCCTTGGGGACGCTTTGATGGGAAAGTTTGAGAAGTCACTTCATTATTGTAGTCTGTTGCTGTGTTATTAAATCTTACCCTAGTGAGTGTTTAACCTTAAAGAGTTTGGGATTCACTTACCCATTTTGTTATCCCTAATAGAGCTTTTGCAGCTGCTCCAAATATCCCTGTCGTTGTGCGTCTTAATAGTTGTTTGGCAAGCCGTTTCATTCTGCACGGGGGGAGGTCTGCATGGCATGCAGCAGTGGCCCTTAGAGATGCCCACGACCCCGCAGCTGAGGCCGTAGAGGGAGTGGGTCCTGCCTAGACTCCAGAGTGTATGGCTCCTTGTGGACAATTTCATGGGTTCTTTTTTCTGTGTTCTCATTTTTACTAGAGATGCTCTTGCTCCTAATTTTGGCAGGGGCTTTGGTTGAGCCAAGTATAGGATTCTTAGCTACAGCTTACAGTAGTTAATACTCATCAGTAATTAAAAGTTGTTGGCAAAGCTTGCTTTTTTTTTCCTTTCTATATAGTTAATGTGAATAATTTCCCTGGCCATTGAAGTCTAGCCTGATGTGGTAGTACGTGCCTGGAACCCCAGCACGAAGGAAGTTAAGGCAGGAGAATTTAGAATTTAAGACCAGCCTGGACTATATGGTGAGATCCTGTCTTAAAATTCTGGAGCCTTTATAGTAGAAAATGCTAACCAGATGGTATTGGCGCACACCTTTAATCCTAGTGTGCAGGAGGCAGAGGCAGGAGGATCTCTGAGTTTGAAGCCAGCCTGGTCCTACAGAGTGAGTTCCAGGACAGCCAGGGATACACACACACACACACACACACACACACACACACACACACACACACACACACACACACACACACACACACACGTAGATAGATAGATATGCCTCAACATACATACCAAGACATTGTTTGACCCCATAAATGTATACATTTTTCATTGGCAGTTAAATTTTAATTTAAAAACTTTAGTTGGCAGGGATGCATGCCTGTCATCTCAGCACTCAGGAAGTGGAAGGAGGATGATTCCAAGTTCAAGGCCAGCCTGGCCTTCATAGGGAGACTGTCTCTTTTCACAAAAATTCTAACTAACTAGTCTACCACCTCTGAAACAAACATGCTTCTCCATCCAGGTGCCTCCAGGGTGGGCTATCCTGGACTCTAGAGGTTTTTCCTGCCATAGCACCTTTTGCCCACTGTAGTCTATGACCCTCACAGTTGTCTGGCAGCCTGCAAAGGCTTAGCATGCTTCCCTCTGCCAGCTCCTTTCTGGTGACTTAGAGCTCCTGTCCTTGCTGTTCCTTATTAGCCACAGATGAGCTGGCTGGGGAGACCAATGCAGCCTCTCCAAATTGTTTGTTTGGTTTGGTTTTTGGAGACAGGGTTTCTCTGTGTAGCCTCGGCTGTCCTGGACTCACTTTGTAGGCCAGGCTGGCCTCGAACTCACAGAGATCTGACTGCCTCTGCCTCCCAGTGCTGGGATTACAGGTCCGTGCCACCACACCCAGCGTACATTCTGACTTAAGTAATGATACCAGGACAAGTAGGTGCCACTGTGACTTTATAGTTAATAACTGCAAACAGTTTATTCAACTGGGTTAAAAAAGTCTTGCTGGGCATGGTGGATAACTGTGACCCCAACATTTGTGAGATGGAGGAGGAGCAGGAGTTGAAAGCCATTCTCTGCAATATTGTATTAGAGGCAAACTTGGAGTGTGTGAGATCCTGTCCCAGAAGTAGTAAATGTTTAAAAAGGGAGCAGGAACAGAGCCTCCACCATAGGGTTTACAGTTATTCTTTCCTGGGAATTAACTTCCAAAGTAAGAGTTTTGGGACTGGCTATGTATGTTCTGCAGATGACCGCCCTCTGGCTTTGTGAATGCAGGAGGCCATGCAGTGTAGAATATGCCTATCTGTGCTGTGCATGGACGGGGCTATTTATTTATTTATTTTGGTTTCTCAAGACAGGGTTCCTTTGTGTAGCCTTGGCTGTCCTGGACTCGCTTTGTAGACCAGGCTGCCCTCGAACTCACAGCCACCCACCTGTCTCTGCCTCCCCTCCTGAGTGCTGGGATTAAAGGTGTGTGCCACCAAGCCCGGCTAGATTTATTTATTATGTATACAGCGTTTTACCTGCATGTATACCTGCAGGCCAGGAGAGGGCATCAGATCACATTATAGATGGCTGTGAGCCACCATATGGTTGCTGGGAATTGAACTCAGGACCTTTGGAAGAGCTGTCAGTGCTCTTAACCTCTGAGCCAGCTCTCCAGCCCTGAACATGACTTTTTAAAAAGAACAAAAAAGTTTCATATTTTTGATTGCTTAAGTATGTACTATCATTGACATTAAGAAATGATGAAGATCTCGTGTGGGGCTGCTGAGTGGCTGCTGTACTGTCGGAGTCTCTGCAGAACAGTGGTTTTGCAGCTGAGCACCGTGGGAAGGCTCTAGTGACACTTCCTGTGGGGTCACAGTTCTGGAAAACCATGTCGCCGTTTCGGTGTTCACTAGCCAGGCATTGTGGTATATGCATCTGTAACCCTTGTACTTGGGAGGCTGAGGCAGGAGGATGTTGAGTTTGAGGCTGTCCTGGGTTATGTAGTGAGACTGTCTTAGAAACAGAAAACAGAATATGAAGCTATCGCAAGGTTTTGCTTTGCCTTGCTTAGGGAGAGCAAGCAACATAGTGCCTAAATTAAGTTTAAATTATGTTGCCAACAAGCAGATTAAAAAATATGATTTACTAACGTGAATAATTATGAATATAGCCACAAAAAGAATTTGGTATGTGGGACCAAAAGTGTGCATATCTGAAGTTTCTTCATTTTGCTTTAGTTTAACATAGAGGTCTCTCTACATCTGTAATTTCTGGTAACTTAATGAGAACACCCTGAACTTTCAGGTCACAGTAAATTTTCCCATTAAGGTGAAATATTTTTCACATTAGCTGACTCATGTGAGTTGTGAGTAGATGTGATTTTTATGTCCCAGAAAGTACAAACACGTTATTGTGATGGTGATTTCAGCTAATTACAGAATTACTCTTAAGTTACCAACTAATTGGGTTTTGTCATTGTTGTTGGGTTTGTTTGTTTTTTCTTTTTTGGGAGGGTTGTTTTTAAATTTTATTTTATTTAATATGTGTGAGTATTGTGTGTCTGTCTGTCTGTATGTATGTACTTTAGAGTTCCTGGAACTGCTGTTACAGATGGTTGGAGTCATTGTGTGAGTGCTGGGAATCAAACCTGATGCTCTGCAAGAGCTGCCAGTACTTTTAACCTCTGAGCCATCTCTGAAGCCTCTTGTAGCCCAGGCTAGGATGGCATATATGAATCAATTAATAATTTTCTTTGTTTCTTACTCAGCAGTGTGCCACTGGCTCCTTTGTTCCATTCCAGGTTAATTTTGGTAACTGAGTCATGGTTTGAAGTTACAAGATAATAGTAATGCTCTTTAGCTCTCCCCCCCCCCCCCCCCCCCCCCCCCCCCCCCCCGTTTTTTGAGAAAGGATTTCTCCATATAGCCCTAACGCTCTAGACCAGGTTGGCCTTGAATCTCGGACATCTGCCTGCCAAACACTAGGCTTAAAGGCCTGTACCACCATGTCCTACTGCATTTTTAAACCTTTAAAAAATGTTTTATTTATTCTTACTCTTTATGTGTATATGTTTTGCTTGCATGCATGTGGCACTACATTGACTGCCTGATGGATGTGAGCCACTGTGTGGATGCTGGGAACTAAATCCATATCCTCTGAAAGACCAGCAAGTACTCTTAACCACTTAACCATCTCTCTAACCCCTTTTGGCATTTTTAAAAAGTGAAACCTCTAGGGATAATAATTCATATCAAATTTACATAAGTGTGCACTAATAATACTTAATTTGTCTGAGTTAGAGTATTCATTTCAGTATGGCTATTTAATAAAGGGGTGGGTCTTGCTGTGGTCCTTCCAGGGTCTCTCATATGTTTAAACCAAATTAGACTTGGAAAATAACTCAGTTTTACAGTTGTATTTTGTATTCATTATGCTTAGCATTTTAAGACAGCTTGTCCTTTCAAGGGCTATTGACACAGTGTGAGCTGAAAGTCACGTCGTCCCAAAGGTATTGATAGCGTATGTCTCATTTCTTTCCTGGACAAGGGGCCTAGGAGTTAGTGTAGGAGCCATTGTTTGAGACAAGTCACAGCAGAGTGGTGAGGGCCCTTTCTGTTCTGCCTACAGTGTAGACCAGAGGATTGGAGCTGTCTTCTTACAAGGGGCATGCCACATCAGAGCTGGAGGGAGGGGCAGTGCTTGAGTGCTGCTCCACTTGGAAACCTATTCCTCTGTTGGAGTCCTCTGTAGTGTAGAGGTAGCAGGAAGCCAGCATCACAGACCTGTGGAACCTAGGCACATCCACACTGAACATCCCTATCCTAGGCCTTCCAGTGGTCAAACTTAAAAGGCGGAATGAAGGGCCACAGATGAGTGTCTCTGTCTACTGCCAGCTCCTTTCCGCCCCCATGTACTGGACCCTGACTAGCTGTTGGCTTCACCCCTGTGGGTGTTCCCAGGAGGCTCAAAGGTCTTGAATGTAAAACATTGGCCTGTCCCTGCAGTAGCCTGCATAGGGCCTGGCACCATTGGGCTGCGTGGGGCTGGCCAGCTCAGTGGAGAAGTTGAGTTGCTATGTACAGCTGCCTGTAGCTAGGGGATTAGGACAACCACAGAGCACAAGCCTTGATCCCTGACTTGAGAGGTAGACTTCTGCTGGGACTTCAGTGGGGAGTGCCAGAGTGGCACCTACATTTGCTCAGCGGCATGTGATGAAAGCTCCTCTGAGGGTTCAGCTACTCCAGTGAGTCTCTAAAGCACAGTGGTGACAAAAGAGACGTTTTCTCCTGCTGTCTCTCTGCTCATTCCTGCGTGCTGTAAAATTTTCCAGATCAGTCAGGAGTTTACTAGTGAGCCAGATCAACAGTCCTGCATCCCAGAAGGATTGAGGGTATGTTCACAGAACGTGCCAGTGGTTGAAGAGGTGAGACCCTCATTGAGTGCTCACAGCAGGACAGCGGCCACACGCTGGGAATGGGGTCCATTGCTGGACAAATGTCATTATGTGGTGGGACTGTATTTATTCAAATCTTGGCTGGAAAAAGAAACTCAGGGCAGTAAGATTAGAAAATGTTCTTGCGCTGGGCAGTGGAGGCGCACACCTTTAATCCCAGCATTTGGGAGGCAGAGGCAGGTAGATCTCTGTGAATTTGAGGCCAGCCTGGTCTACAGAGCAAGTTCCAGGACATCCAGGACTATTACACAGAGAAACCTTGTCTTAAAACAAAAAACAAAACAAAACAAAGAGAAAATGTTCTTGCTAGGTATTGGTGGCACACACCTTTTAATCCCAGCACTTGAGAGGCAGATCTCTGAGTTTGAGGTCAGCTTGGTATACAGAGTGAGTTCCAGGACAGCCAGGGCTACACAGAGGAACCCTGTCTCGAAAAACTAGAAAGAAAAAGAAAAAAATAAAAAATTTCTCATTAGGCCAATATTCTCTCTCCTAGTTAGTATCCGCAGACCCTGTAGATACCCATAAAAGCAGGAAATGGCTGATTAGCAATGTCCTGTGGAAACCAGGGCCTGGGTTTCAGTCCTGGCTCCCACTTGGATTATAACTTAGGGCTGTTGTGCCTCAGTAGAAACCACCTCACAGCGAGCAGTTGTGTTCTGTGAGATTGCTGTGTGTCTTCTGTGAGTGGCAGCAGTTTAATATACATGGGTGTACTGTGTCAGGAGCGCAGTGTGGATCCCTTTGGGATGACGGAAGGGGGCCTGTGGTTGGGCATGGCAATGAAGTTCCTGAAAACCTCCTGGAGCTAATCTCAGAGCCTGTGGTTAAAGTGCAGGTAGGTAGACTGGACACGGGAAGGAGGCGTGTTTTCATGAAGCCTGCAGCAGTGTGTGGGAGTGGCCAGCTTCGCTTGTCTGTCCACGCAGTCCACCTGTTCAAGTCAGCCTGGGCCCCAGGTACACAGCAGAACAGAGAACACCTGAGCAGAACCCGTCACCAGCATCACTGGAAGCCGCCACCTGCTAAGGGCAGTAGAGTAGGGCTGCCCTGCTGCCTCCTGCTAGGTTCACATTTCGGCCCTGCCACTTGATCCTCATGAGCCTTGAGCAAGTGTGTGCCTCAGATACCACATACTCTGATGCCTTGTAAGCTGTGGACGCACAGAGCTGTTTAGGGGTGCTGTCAGTGTGGTGGTTTGAATGAAAATGGCCCCAAGCCAGCCCACTCCCTCAGCTTCAACATCGGTTCCTTCCTTACAGGACCTTGTTCTGATCCCTGTCTGGACCTCAGAGTAGCTGCTGTTCTCCTGTGCTGTGCTGGCCCTGACCGTAGTGCTTGTCCTCACACGTGGAGTAATTTGTTCTCCCATCACATTCTTACACCCTCTATCTTTCCATAGAGTACACAGTCAGTGCTCACCAAATGAGTCAATGGGTGAACAAATTAATGAATGCAAAGTAAAAATCACTTAGGAAGCTGCTGCTAGTGTTGAAGTCTCTGAATTTGACTGCATGGTCAATGGGTTATTATTTAGGGTCTTCTGACCACATAGTTTTCACTAGGAATCCAGGTGAAAGCTACCTGTACAGAGCTAGACATGCTTACTGTGTTGTGGCTGTTGTTGTTTGTAATGAAAGCTGTGGTTTATTCTCGGAGCTCCTCAGCAGGGACCTGGAAGCTGTCATTCTTGATAGCAGATGTGCACAGTCCTCACAGGCAGCTTGAGCATTAGAGCGTGTGTGTCACTATGCACAGACCATTCATTTTAGCATTCTTCCCTGGCTCAATCAGTTGTCCCAGCCGTATCCACCCCAGTACAAACCACAAACCAGGCAGCCTTTAGGAAACAGGTCAGAAATCCAGAAATACCTCAAGAAGTTTGTAACATTTTTTTAAGGAGATATATATATATATATATATATATATATATATATATATATATATCTTTGTGAATCTAAAGGCAGCTGCCTTGCTGAGAAGCCTGTCTCCAGCGCCCTTGCTTCCGAGGCTGGTAGCTTTCAGAAAGACTGCAATGCAGGGCTCAGCAAAGCCCTGTTAATATGGAAGCTGCCCGCTCCCCTTCAGACTGCTGCCGCCGCCTGTGAGCTAAGGGAGGAGATGGTGGGTCTAATATGCCTCAGGACCCGTGTGGTTCTGTGATTAGACGCAGCCAATTTTGTGAGTGCCTTGGCTAGCACAGGCTTGTCCTGCAGCAGCTCTGAATTTCTGGTGCAGTGGGCTTTCCTCAGAATATGAAACTGAAGATGCCTTTGCAGTTTGTGCCTGATAATTTGGTTTCATCTATGAGTTCAGATGGTGGGTTATACAAAGGTAAGGGACTTCAAAAATTATGCATTTATATATTTTAAGTATTTACGAATATCCCAAGTGAAAGTAAATAATTATGATTTGAATAGATCTCCACTGAATCTAAAATAAAACTTTGTATCTTATTAATGACAGTTTTGACATTTGAAGACTCGTCTTATTTATTGTAGACTAATGTCCTCTAATAAATTACTCACAATGTTCTTTGAAAAGGGATCGCTTTTTCTTTGGTTTTCTAATAAACAAGCTTGACTCTCAGAAATGTAGATACAGATTATAACATTTTTAAAGACAATGGCAATTCATTGATATGGCATAGGATATATCACCAGCCATATGATGATAGATGATGAGGTCCAGTTCCCTGAGTTCTTATTTTTCCTCAGACGACAGTCCTCAGATAAGCATTTTATTAAGTGTGGAGCTCTGTGCTCATGTGTGGATGAGCTGGGTACCACCTTCCGCTGGTCCTCTTTATTTATCTAAGGGGGAGGAGGGTAAATCCAAACTCAGATTGGTTTTGCTATAAATTTTTGACCCCAAAATGTATTAAATGCATCATGGTTGGTAATTTCATGTGTCCAACACCAAGAAATATAATGTCACGGTTGCCATGGCAACTGCATGTGGTCTGAAAAGCTTGTGAATGGGGCTCTGAAGCTCCTAGCATTTTAACTGAGATTTTCTAGCTGAGAGTCTGCATTCATGATCAGTATAAATAAATTCATCTTTCTGTGGACAGTACATCCTTTCTCTGTGCTTGCCAGAGTTGACTACCCTTGCTCAGTTTTTTCCCTGGTGACTCTACCTTGCCCCTTGGTTCCTGGTCACAGACTATGGTTGAAAGATTGTTTTCAGCCTCAGGTTGGGGAGCTATCTCACCACAGCCAGCCAATAGACCATATAGAGTTGGGCTGGCAGTGCCTGATAATCCCCCGTCCCAAACTGTGCTTGTAGCTTCATGTCCTAGTATGGTTGGTGTCTTAGTGGAGTTTTCTGTCTGTCTGAAGAACTCCTTCCCACAAGTTTGAGGCTCCAGAGAGCCTGGCTTCCTATAGTTTGGAAGTTGTGGTGATTGGTTTGGGGTGGGGGCCAGTGATCAAGCTTATGAAAATTAGAGAGGAGGGCCTATTGGCTCATTATCACAGAATTGTTGGCAGCAGATTAAGGCTAGCCTGGTCTACACAATGAGTTCCAAGCCAGCCATACTGCAAAGAACTGTCAAACAACAAAAAGCAAAACGAACAGTCTTCCTTGTACATTTAAACCACACTGATATCTTTTTGGAGACAAAGTCTTGCTTTTTTTGTTTTTGTTTGGTTTGGTTTAGTTTTGGTTTTGGTTTTGGTTTTTCAAGACGGGGGTTTTTCTATGTGGCCTTGGCTGCCCTGGACTCGCACTTGAACTTATTACGTATACTGGTCTGACCTAGAACTCAGAATTATATGGTGTAACTTTTAATTTGAAGGTAGGCTAGTCTTTCAGTTACCCGTTAGTGGGAATATTGCTGTGGCTTACCTGTGGCTTCTATTCCTTTATTTTCACATGAGGAAACTGAGGCTCAAAGAAATTATGTACTTGGTTGGGGTCCCAGAGTAGATCAGAAGCAGGTCCAGGGTCAGAGACCTGTCTGATCCCCTGAGGTTCATTTCCTGGCAGAGTTTGCTCTTAGTTAATAGTTTTGTTTTCCTTTTGTCAGAAGGGGGTCTTTCATAATTTCAAGTCTCTAACCTAGAGGTCTCAGTTTAATTTGAAAAAAAATTTCACGTTTCTCTCTGCTGGCACATCATGGGAAGGGCGTGGCATGACCTCTGCCCTAGTGCCACCTGCTATGATGAGAGGACTGTGTGCAGTCAAGGACTGTCCAGATAAGTTCTGGATTGAGGGGCTGGGAAGATGACTCAGTTGGTAAAATGCTTACCATGCATGCATTGAGGGCTCAAGTCTGGATCCCCAGCACCGAGGTATAAAAAGTGCTAGGGCTGGGGGTGAGGGTGGAGACAGGAGAATCCTCAGAGCATGCTGGGTGCTGAGTCTGCCAAGTCAGCAAGCTCCAGGTTAGTAAGAGACGATATCTTCAGCGTTGAGGTGGAGAATGAGAAAGATGGAATAAGACACCTAGTGTCAGCCGCCTGCCACCAAAACAGGCACACCCGCAATTGTGTATTCAGTCACCACCAGCATGGTACCACCCTGATGAAGGCAGAATGACATAGTAATAGGTTCAGTCTATTTATTACAAAAGTAGTAAGTGGTTGCATTCTCAGAATTTGAAATGCAAATTGATTTTCCAGCCAGATTGTGGTTAACCCTGATTTTTAATTTTCTGATATTCAAAGAATTAAGGCTTTAGAGGGTTGGAGAGATGGCTTAGTGGTTAAGAGCACTGGTTACTCTTGTAGAGGATCTGGGTTCGGTTCCCCACCCACATGGCAACTCCAGGGGATCCAGTATTCTTACATGTGGTACACATACATACATACCCACTACATACATGCAGGCAAAACACTCATATACATTAAAAAATCTTTTAAAAAATTAATATTTTTATTGTAGGTCACTTAGGGTGACATTGCATTTTTTTTCTCTCTCCTTTCTATTTTATTTTATTTTATTTTTTTTATTAAGCACAGGGTCTCTCCATATAGCCCTCATCATCCTAGAACTCACTGTGTAGACTAGACTGGATTTAAACTCAAAGAGATGTCTATCTCTGCCTCTTACAGTGCTGAGATTCGAGGTGTGCACCATCACACCTGGTTTCTTTCTTTTACATATATACATTTTATTAATTTATTCATATTACATCTTAATGGTTATCCCATCCCTTGTATCCTCCCATTCCTCCCTCCCATTTTCCCCTTACTCCCCTCCCTTATGACTGTGACTGAAGGGGACTTCTCCCCCTGTATATGCTCATAGGGTATCAAGTCTCTTCTTGGTAGCCTGCTATCCTTCCTCTGAGTGCCACCAGGTCTCCCCATCCAGGGGGACACCTGGTTTCTTATACTTTAAAGAAAAAAAATAAAAAAATTTTTTTTATTTTGTTTGTATTGGTGTTATGTGTAGATATGTGTACATGGCTGGTACTTACAAGAGATCAGGGGCTGGTGTGGTGGCACACGCCTTTAATCTCAGCACTTGGGAGGCAAAGGCTGGTGGATCACTGTGAGTTCGAGAACAGCCTGGTCTACAGAGTGAGTCCAGGACAGCCAAGGCTACACAGAGAGACCTAGTCTTGAAAAACCAAAACAAAACAACAAAAAAAAAGAGATCAGATCCCCTGGAACTAGATTCCATGTGCGTGCTGGATACCAAATCCCGAAGATCTGAAAGAGCATCAAGTGCTATTCTTTGCTGCTGTGCCTTTATTCACTGAGCTATCTCAGTGGCCAAGAATGTGTTTTTAATAACATAATTTAAATAGCATAAACTGTCTTGTTGTACAGTGGTATCCAGTGTTGGTGTGTTCATAGTTGTTAAGAATCCTACTTAGAGCTGGAGAGATGGCTCAGAGGTTAAGGGCACTGACCGCTCTTCCAGAGGTCCTGAGTTCAATTCCCAGCAACCACATGGTGGCTCACAACCATCTATAATGTGATCTAATGTCCTCTTCTGGCCTGCAGATGTACATGCAGGCAGAGCACTGTATACATAATAAATAAATAAATAAATCTTAAAAAAAAAAAAAGAACCCTATTTAATTTTAGAACACTTTCATCAACCTGAAGTTATAGATTCTTAATTTATTCAACACACAAATATAAATGAAAGATAAGTATCATGGCCTGCCTTGCCCCGTAGGCACAGACTCAAACTGAAGAGTGACGGTGGTAACCCAAGGCTGCTGTACTGCACAATACTTCTTATGTGAATAAGAGTTTATATTGAGGCTCTGGTGAGATCAAAGGCATGTGACACCTGGTTTGTCTTTTTTGTTTGTTTGTTTGTTTGTAGGCGTTGGGGGGTGGGCATGTCATTGAGACAGAGTTTCTCTGTGTAGCCTTGGCTGTCCTGGAACTCACTCTGTCCACCAGGGAACTTAGAGATCTGCCTTCCTCCCAAATGCTCGGACTAAAGGCCCATACGAGGCTTCAGAGATAAAGACTCAAGCTGAGCATGGCCATTTATGTCTCTAATAGCAGTACCAGGGATGTTGAGGCAAGAGGATATACATAAGTTCTAGGTTAGCCTAGACTACAGAATGAGTTCCAGGCTAGTCTGGCCACAGGAGTGAGAACCTGTGTCAAAAACAAAGACATTTCTGGGGTAGATAGCACCACATCCCAGCGTTTGGGAGACGAGGGCAGGACCAGCCTGTGCTACGTAGTGAGCTCTAAGCTGGCCTGGGCCACAGGGTGAGGCTGCATCTCAAAGAGAAAAATCCAGAGGCCCCAGGAAAAGCACCTTGGTCTTTGTAGACCAGGCCGGCCTCAGATTTATGATCATGTTGCCTCCAATCCTGCCTGTGACCTTTCTTTTATTTTTTATTTTTATCTATTTATTTTGGTTTTTCGAGACAGAGTTTCTCTATGTAGCCTTAGCTGTCCTGGAGTCACTTTCTAGACCAGGCTGGCCTCGAACTCACAGTGATCCGCCTGCCTCTGCCTCCTGAGTGCTGGGATTAAAGGCGTGCGCCATCACCGTAATGTATAGGTTTAGTGGACAGTTGTATAGACAGGACCAAAGGCCTTGGTCTGGTAACAGTAAACTGAAAAAGACCCAAGAAGGCCTGTGTGTTCAGATCCTGCTTGATCTCCATATGCATCATTAGTCACCTCCCCCTGCTGTGTAGCATGCTCTGGAGTGTCTGAGGACCTGCTATGAGATGAAGTAGCCTACGGTTTGGAGTGGAGGTGGTTTTGTTGTTTATCTTTTAAAAAAAGATTTGTTTATTATGATGTAACCAGTGCTCTGCCTGCATGTACACCTGCAGGCCAGAAGAGGGCATCAGGTCTCATTATAGATGGTTGTGAGCCACCATGTGGTTTCTGGGAATTGAACTCAGGACCTCTGGAAGAGCAGCCAGTGCTCTTAACCTCTGAGCCGTCTCTTTAGCCCCAGAGATGGAGGTTTGAAGTAATGTTTATAATTTATGTGGCTTCTCGGGAAAGAGAAATTGTGGTTTCTGGGAGTCACTGTAGGGGAGAAAAGGCAGGTGACAAATCAGAGAAGACTTGCTTTTGAGGCTTGTTTCTATAGTCTTTAGTCTGTGTCTTTCAGATTCAGAGGACTCAACAGACCAGAGAACCAGACTAAGGACTGTCTTTTGTTTGTTTGTTTGTTTTGTTTTGTTTTGAGACAGGGTTTCTCTGTGTAGCCCTAGCTGTCCTAGTCGCTCTGTAGACTAGGTTGGCCTTAAATTTACAGAGACCTGCCATTGCCTCCCAAGTGCTGGGATTAAAGGTGTGCACCACCATTGCCTGGTCCAGGATTGTCCTTTTTTAAGCTGCATCTACCATAGCATCAAAAGCATGTCTCTGTACCAGGCTGAGTTAAAATATTTTGAAAGAAAGTGTTAACATGATATCCAGTTTGCTATACCATGTAAAGTTGCCAGACTTCACATGTCCAGGTGGTAGTCTTGGTGTGCACCTCCTGGCCTGCCCGGTTGGCCCAAGGCTATGTGCTGCTTGTAGAGGGATGCACCTTCCTAACTTCCTGCCTTCCTTGCATCTATCTATCTGTCTACCTATCTTGAGGAAGGGTTTCTCTGTGTAGTCCTGGATGTCCTTGAACTCGATTTATAGACCACAGTGGTCTCGAACTCAGATATCCACTTGCCTTAGCCTCCCGAGTGCTGGTATTAAAGGTGTGCACCACCACAGCCCATGAATGTTCCTTCCTTTAGACCTAGTTATAGGTCCCACTGTCCCGAATACAGGAGGTGTGCTTGGTGTGGGACCTTATCTCAGAACCTGTGATTCCTCAATGGTGCTGCCCTCTTTTTGATGTAGTGTTGCTACCATTGTCATCATCCTGGTCAGTGTGACCACTAGAGCTGTCATCTTTTAAACAGTTTGTGTCCTATTTTCAGATTTGTTCATTTAAACTTCTGTTGGCAATATTAACTTAAAACAGGTTTTTAATACACGATTTGTTAAGGACACCTTTAATCCCAGCACTTGGGACAAGGAAGGTGGAGATTAGCCTGGTCTACACAGAGTTCCAGGACAGCCAAGGCTATAGAGTGGGACCTTGTCTCAAAAAACAGACACCTGCTGCCCCTCACTAATATTGATGAGTTGGCACACTGTCCTGAGTCCCATGTTTGGTCCCTCCAGCATTGCTGCCACAAAGAAGGTGGCACAAAGAAGGCTACATGCAGCCATGTGAAAGTTGGCCACACCCAACTTTTTATGTGGATAAACTCAGTCAAGCTCAGATTCTCATGCTGGCATAGCAAACAGTCTGACCCATTGAGCCATTGCCCCATACTCTGAGAACAGTCACTTGTGAATCACTATGTACTTGGCCTGCACTTACACACACACACGCACGCACACACACACACCTATACAGATATAAAACACATGCTTCATAAAATAAGATACCCAATGCTTTTTAAGCATTGACTTTAAAAAAAAAAGATTTATTATTTATGTATATAGTGCTCTGCCTGTATGTACACCTGCAGACCAGAAGAGGGCACCAGATCTCATAGATGGTTGTAAGCTACCGTGTGGTTGCTGGGAATTGAACTCAGGACCTCTGGAAGAGCAGCCAGTGCTCTTAACCTCTGAGCCAGCTCTATATAGCCCAAGCATTGGCTTTTTATTACTCCATTTACCTGTGTACTATTTTCAAATCTAAGGATTTAGAGAAAATGGTTGATTTCTCTCTATATTTTTTAGATTGTGGAATACATGTCCTCTTTGGGAGCTCTTCCCTGTGGCATCGGAGTCACTGTGCTGTGTGTTGTGCATCTGTCCTCCCTTTGGTAGTTTTCGTGTCTTACGCCTGGAGACTGGGCTGTCCACGGCCTAGCCTGTCAGCTGGTGAATACAGGGCCTTTGCCCTCGTCCACTTCCCCATAGTGTCTCCAACATGGGGAGATGTGAGGTTTATGTTAACCCTTTCCTTTTTAAGATTTTTCTCAGGTTTTTAGGTGCAACCAAGGAATCTTTTTTTCCATGACCAACTTTACTAGTTTCTCAGACTATTGATTACTTCTATTTTCTTCCTCCTTCTTGCAATAAATGACTTTTTGTGTCCTGAGTGAGTCCTCTTCTCTTGCATTTGCATTCATAGAGCTGAAGAGGAAGAGGTGATTTTGAAAAACAAGTAAAACCTGCCCCAGAGCCTTTGGCACTCTGATTGATAAGCAGCCCTCTTAAGTTCTGTTTTCTTCTAAGTGCTAGACCAGGCAGAAAGTGTTGGCATTCAAAAATAGTGGGTTCTGGGTTCCTGCTGTTGTCTGGCTTGCTTGCCAGCCTGCGTGTGAAAGGTGGGGCTGGCTATGGCCACGGCGCCTTTTGTGCCTTTTGTCTTCTAGGCATGCCCGGTGCACCAGGTCTTTCCTAGATTTGCTTCATAACTGTCTAACCTATCTTCAACATTTCCCTCCATATTTTTAAACAAAATTTATTATAACTATTTTATTTGTGTAAGGAATGTTGACAGAATATTTGAAAATGTCTCTTGCACTGTACCTTAGAAAAGAAATAAATGACAGAACTGGAGAGATGGCTCAGAGGTTAAGAGCACTGACTACTCTTCCAGAGGTCCTGAGTTCAATTCCCAGCAACCACATGGTGGCTCACAGCCATCTATAATGTGATCTGATGCCCTCTTCTGGCCTGTAGGGGTACAAGTAGAGCACTGTATACACAAAAATAAATAAATAAATAAATAATCTTTTAAAAAAAAGAAACGAATGATGTAGAAAATATGTGACAATTGGTAAGAATTTCTTGATTTTTTTTTCTTTCTTTTATTTTTTATTTATTTATTTTTTGGTTTTCAAAGCAGAGTTTGTTTGTATAGCCTTAGCTGTCCTGGACTTGCTTTGTAGACCATAGCAATCCACCTTCCTCTGCTTCCCTAGTGAATTTCTTTGTTCTTATGTAGATAGATGACCTCGTTTTTTTTCTTTTGCCTGCTAAGTGCTTTATATTTATTCAGTGGAATTAGGAGTTGGGAATATTTGGGAAATGAGATGGCTGATTTCAGAAGTAGTTATTCTGTAAAACCAAGACAGTAAGTGTGACAGTTCATTTGCTTGTAATTGAACTGATGAGACCAGGTGTTGAGATCATCAGTAAGTTGACTTGATGTCAGTGCTTCAGAGAGTTGCTTGTTGTTTCTCATATTCTAAAGTAAATTATTGCCTCTGATGGTTTATTGAGAATGGCCACCCAGGGAGTGGCACATTTGAAAGGATTATAAGAATTTCTTATTGGAAGAAGTGTGCCATTGGGGGTGGGCTTTGAGGTTTTTAAAGACCCACGCTAGGCCCAGTCAGAGTCTGCCTCAGTCTGCCTCCCCACCCCCTCTGCCATGTTCCCCACACTGATGACAATGGACTAAGCCTCTGAAACTGTAAGCCAACCCCCAAACTTTTGTTAAATCTTTTAAGAGTTTCATAGTCAAGCTGGGAACGGTGGCGCACACCTTTAGTCTTAGCACAGACTCAGAATCAGGCAGATCTCTGTAAGTTCGAGGCCAGCTTGGTCTACAAAGGGAGTTCCAGGACAGCCAAGCTGTTACACAGAGAAACCATGTCTTGAAAAACAAACAAACAAAAAAAGAGTGTGCAGTCTGGTGTCTCCTCATGGCAGTAGAGCAGGAGCTAACACGCTGCTGAGACACCGCCTGACCACATCTGTCTTATCTGCAGCTGTGCTTTGTGTGCATTACTTCATGGTTGTGGTGCTGACCTGTCTACAAAGTGCCTCTTAAAACTAAGTTATAGCCATTTGATTATTGCCTTTGATAGGGTAGGAACAGGCACGGATTTTTGTGACTGTTGGCTGCAAAAAATTGGAACATTCTCCATTTCTCTCCATCACTAAGAAGAAAACCCTCATAACTCCTATTGGTATTGGTTCTGCCTAATGGGAGACTTACTGTTGGAGACTTCTGCTTGCTCTGTGGTGGGATAACAGGGACTAGATCTCTGCCATGCCCAGGAGAAGTAAACAGTATAGAATTGAAGGAGACACCAAAAATGTTAGTAATTAAAATTAATATTTTAATGTAATTTTTTTTTTTTTCTTTTTGGTTTTTTGAGACAGAGTCTTTCTGTAACGTTGGCTGTCCTGGGACTCTCTTTGTAGACCAGGCTGGCCTTGAACTCATAGAGATCCGCATACCTCTTCCTCCTGAGTACTGAGATTAAAAGGTATGAGCCACTACTGCCTGGCTCTTAATGTAATATTTTTTAAAACTAAAATTAAATGAAATCTGTGTTGAAAAATAAACATTTTCACAGTATAGAACCTCCATAGCTAGGCATGGTGGAACATGCCTAATGTTGAGGGAGCTGAGACTGGAAGATCACAGACTCCATGTCAGTATAAGATACATGGAGACTGTCTCAAAAACAAAACAACAATGAAACAAAAATAAAATCTTATAAACTCCATACATGCATTTTCTTCCATACCGTGAAAAGCTGAAGATACATATTATACCAGGGAAATATTTCTTCAGGGATTAAAAAAAGCATGAATTGCCAACATCAGAAATATACAGTGGGACACCACTGTAGATCACATGCCGAAGGATGAGAATAAAGATTATTTTTATGCCAATAGTTTGACAAATGAGCAGTTGCCGAGTCTTGTGCAAGAAAAGACACATAATCTGTATACTTACCGAAGAACTCGTGTTTAGGGCTAGTGAGATGGCACAGCAGAGAAAGGCCAAGGACCTCGGACCTGACCACTGCAGCTCAGCCTCCGGGACGCACATGGTGGAAGCAGACGGCCAACTCTGTCATCTGACTCCATCCACATACATATACTAAATAAGTGTAATTTAAATTGTTTGGAAAAAATTTAATTGTATTTAGAATGCCTGGAAGAATACTATGTACATTATATTTTACTGGTAGATTATACAAAATATTTAGAAGAAAGAATATTGGGGCTGGAGAGTTGATTCAGCTAAGAGCACCTGTTGCTCTTGCAGGTAACAGTTGGTTCAGGTTCTAACAGGTGGCTCATGGCCGTCTGTAACTTCAGTTCTAGGGAGTCAGTGTCCTCTTCAGATGTCTGCAGGCACCAGGCGTCCACATAGTACCCATACATACAAGCAGGCAAAACATTTATAAACATAATGCAAATCTAAAGATAAGAGAAAAATATTAACTGACAAAAGCTTTTTTCAAAAAATAGAATAGAAAATATTTTCTAATAAATTCTGCAAGTTTGGCACCATCCTAATTACAAGGCCAGACAAGACATAGTGAAGACAAACTTCCATGACAGAAACTGTAAAGCACAAAAAAATCCCCCATACGTTTGGCAAATCAAATCTACATAGCAACAGATAAAGAGATTATTCCATGATGGGCAGGAGAAGTCTGTCTCAGGAATGGAAGGCTAGGTTAACATTGGAAATCCATTGTGGCCAACTAGAGTAATGGAGCAAAGGACAGAGTCACAGTGAGGGCAGACATGGACAATAGAGAACACAGAAGGCAGATAAAATGATGCCTCAGATGTAAGTGAAGAGGAAGAGGAAAGGAGGGATGTGGGCACTGAGTGTCTTGAAGGGTAGTGGTTGGAAATGTTGAGATCATAGGAAAGCTGCCGGACGGAGGAAGGCAGGAGGACCAGGAGGTCAAGTTCATTCTCAGCTTCTGAGGTGAGGTTGAAATCAATGTGGATTACACAAATTCTTACCTCAAGCAGTGCACACGTTCAGTATCAGAAATAAATGACTATTGTATACTCAAATGAAAGAGACTATTTAACTTCCAGTGGCCAAGAAGCCACAGGTATAGTGACTAATCTGAAAGAAGGCAGCAGGAGCCCCATGTAAAAAGAGCAGACCGAAACCGAAACATGAAGAATCACTTCTAGTATAAAGTGGTCCAGTTAAAAGATAACAATAATAAATTGGAATTTTAAGGTATTTAAGTCAGTCCTGTTCAACTAGGGACTCTTCTAGGGCATAAGGATTCAGAATGTTGAAATCAAAACCAAGAAAACACTCCACACGGACACTAGCCAGATGCTGTAGAAAGCGAGGTAAAATGCCCACCATGGCAGTATTGTGGAGGGTGCCACACATCTCAGCAGCTTACTAACCCGTCCATTTCCTGTCCTGTAGAGGCCCTCAACAGCCTGCCTTAGTCGGCAGATCTCTTTCCACATGGTAATTTAGGGATTCAAGGTTTTTTTTTTTAATCTAAAATTTATTTTATCGTGTGTGTGTATGTGTGTGTCTGTGTGTGTGCCACAGAAAGCATGTGGTGTTATGAAGACATCTTTGGATTTGTTTCTCTCCTTCGGCCTTTGCATAGGCTCCAGGGGTCACACTCAGGTCACCAGGCTTGCATGGCAGGTGCCTCCTTTACCCAGAGCCTCCCAGCAGCCAGCCCGTTGTTGTTTGCCTCTCCGTCGTGTCACAGAACCTTGGCACACTCTGCAGGATCGTCTCACCTAGGGGAGAAAGCCGAGAACATCTCCATGGGTTAGGCCAGGCCTGAAAGTGGCACACAGTGCTTATGCTTGCAGTTCTTTAGCAGAACTTGGCTCATGAGCCAACAGGACTGTGGATGGGCATGTACCTGTGTGCCAGAAGGCTAAGGAAATATTGGGGGTTTAATAAGCTTTCCAGTTTTTGCACATTGCTATAATTGATGGAACAATCAAATAAAAAAGTAATTGTAACTAGCGTCTAAATCTGGTTTGATGTTACATATATGCCTTTTTAAAAAGCACCATAGTTATCTTTCAGATATGCAAAGTGTTTTGTTTTTTTTTAATTGGCCAATCTATCAATTCAAATCAGTCTCAGTACATTTCAAATACAGATTGTAATATATGACCTCTATGGAATTAAGTTGTAAATCAGTAGTAAAAAGGTAATAGTAATATACTAAGAGTTTAAAAACAAACTTTAATTGGGCATGATGGTACACATCTGTCATACTGGTACTTGGGAAAGCAGGAGGGGAGGTTTGCTGCAAGTCTCAGACCAGTTTGATCTGCATAGTAAGTTCTAGACAAGCCAGGGCTACATAGTAAGACTCATTTCAAGAAAAAACAAAAACAATAAACAAATAACAAAACTCTTTTGTATAATTCATGGTTAAAGAACATTAGTGGGGCTGGGTGGGGGGGGGGGGGAGCACTAGAGAGATGGCTCAGTAGTTAAGAGAACTGGTTGCTTTTCCAGAGGACGCAGGTTCAGTTCCCAGTAACCACATGGTGGCTGACAACCATCTCTAATGTGATCTGATGCCCTCTTCTGGCCTGTAAGTATACATGCAGACAGAGCACTCATACACATAAAATAAATACCATCTTTTAAAAAATTAGTGGAAGCTGGAAAATAATTTAGGTAGACTAGTTTAAAAGTGTGTGTTGCCGGGTGGAAGCATCCGGGAGGCCTCCTGCGGGCACTGCAGCCAGGCTAGGGCTTTCCTGCATGGCCTCCTGAGTTTGCTTCGTTCTCAAGTCAGGGCCGGCTGATAACACTGTCAGCTGCAGCCTTCTTTATACTATATTCAAGTTGTATGGGAAAGTCTCTTTAGTAAAAACTCCATACGCTTTCTTAGGCCATGTTCAAAGAGTGGACTGACACTGATAAGGCAAGCCCAGATCAATGTGGTTCTGTAGGCACAGAGCTTAGAAGCTGGTGTTCAGAGTGGGCTCAGGGTGGGAAGTTACATTTGTTGATAAATTGGGGTGCAAGAACTTGAACAGATGCTTAGTTGCAGAATTTCTGTGCAGTGATCATCAGATGTAAGTTTTTATAAAATTTATTCAAAATAACCTAAACTTTGCATTAAATATTCATAAGGGTGCCATTATGCAGCTGCTTAGTTAGAAGGGTTACACACTGGTCAGTTCTGCTGGAAAGTGAGCAACAGGAATCCTCTCAGGTCCTCCTTCTAGGAGTGCGAATTACAGCTGCTTTGAGAAGTATTTGCCTTTCTGTAGGTGTTGAATTGTGCACTTGCCTGATACAGAAGTCACTCTTCTGTGTAGGTGCTTTTCATCTGTGTTATTGGCGTTTTTTATGCCTCTACCTCCCTTCCAGCCCTTATCCACCCTAATCCCTTCCAACATCCCAACACTAGGAGAGAAAGAAGGTTAGTGGGGAGAGGGCTGTAGGTCTCTACTACTTCCAGCTGATTAGAGTTGCCCGCTTCTTTGGGAAATACCAATCTCGGTTGTCATGATATCTAGCAGTCCAGCAAACCACCAACAGGATGAACGAGCAGCAGCCTCCCCCCTCCTCCTCCGACTCCTCTTCCTCTCAGTGCCCTGGCATTTATACCCTCTCAGAGTCCTCAGAATTAAACTCTGCAGCTGGCAAAGATCACACCCCTCTCCAAGCTCTCACAAGGCAATCGTAGCTAACAGCTGTGGACAAACTAAAAGCGGCTTCATATCCTACACTTGGAATATTTTTAAAAAGCATATTTACATAACATAACTGAGTTTTTAAAGAAACCAAAGCTTCCACTATACTTCTAACTATGTGTACATCAGAGAAATTTGTTCCTATGTGTTTGCGGTAGATGTAGAAGAAAGATCTTATGAGGTTTATACTTTCTCTGGAGCAGGAACTTTGGACCAAAGACTAGCTGGCCCCATCTTGTACTTACACTCCAGTATTGCATGATATTGGGGGAAAATCATAGCTACAGCAACAACAGTGGTGATCAACAAAAAGCTAAATAATAGGATGTGAGCCACTGCCACAGGTGGCGGCTTTTAGTCCCAGTGGCCTTTAATTTCAGCAGGTGGGAAGCAGAGACAAGTAGATCTCTTTAAGATTGAGACCAGCCTGGTGTACATACACAGAATATGATTCTATTTATATAAAAGTAAGAAGCAAGCAAAATTAAGGAAAGAAAATCCAATATGTGCTAGGGTTGTTTAGCTGGGTTTTAACTGTATTAAGAAAAGCAAAGAAATACAACCATGGAAGCTACGGTGGTTGTTCAGAGGGGCAGAAGCATTGAGGTCAGAGCAAGGCACTCAGTGTCTGGAGTTCTTGGCAGCATTCCATTACTTGCCTAGGGTTGTAACGAGGCTTTCTGTGTAGTAACCATGGCAACACTGTATGAATGTTCTTGGAACTTTGCTGTCTGTAATAGTTTAGCATAAAAGAGATTTAAAGGAAAAAAGAATCAGATTTTATAATGCATGCTGTGATTTTTAAAGTGTAGAAAATTACAGTACATATGCATATAGAATGATTAAAAATACTTATTGAACTTCACCATTTTATGAAAATGTATGCTTTGAAATTCTGTTTTTGAAGCTTTACATTTTCCAAACGAAAGCTGACCAGGCCTTCCTCTTGATTCCCAGGTACAGGGTCCCCATTACTGAAGGGTAGGGCTGGCACTGCTCCGACGGCTTTGTGGAAGCTTCCCCCTCCCGCCTGAGCTTCCCTGGACCTCCTTACAGCGGATGACACAGGTATGCTGCTAGGAATTTTCAATAGAGCCAGGCTTCTTTCTTAAGCGCTTACCTTTTTTGCTTCATATAAAAATAATATAGTTCAAAGCTGGGCAGTGGTGGCACACACCTTTAAACCCAGCACTTGGGAGGCAGAGGCAGGAGGATTGCTGTGAGTTCGAGGCCAGCCTGGTCTACAAAGTGAGTCCAGAACAGCCAAGGCTACACAGAGAAACCCAGTCTGGAAAAAAAAAGAAAAGAAAGAAAAAGAAAAGAAATGGGGAGTCTGATAGAGAGTGGAAGGAGATGTGAAAACCACTGGCTGGAATGCCACACTCTGTTCTAAAGTTAAATTAAATACTGTAAGCGCCTCCTCCTTAATATGGCAATGGTTTTTGCTCTTTGTATCCGTTTTTCTGTAAAATTAACACTGTAGGAAAGGAAATTACAGCCTACCGCCCCCGCCTTCCACTCCCTTTCTGCTACACAGGCAGAGCCCTGAAGAGGTGCTGCCTGCTATTGGAGGCCTGCAGAGTCACACTGCTGCTTCTCTGTGCAGATGGCAGGGCTCCAGCTATTGGCCAGGAAAGCTATAGGCCTGCATCTAAGAGGGTTGAGCAGCGCTATAACACTCCTAAATTGTGGGGCTGGAGAAAGAGTTCAGCAGCTAAGAACACTTAGTGTTTTGCAGAACACCTGGCTTTGGTTCCCAGCACCAACATTTAGTTACCAATCACCTATCACTCCAGTTCCAGGGAGCCCAGTGCTCTTGCCTCCCGGAGTACCATGCATGCGGTACACATATAGGTGAGATAAAACAGTCATATGTAAAAACTGAAATTAAATAAATCTTTTAAAAAACCCAAATTGTACAAATCAAGGAGTAACATAGAGCTGCAAGCTACTGTTACAGTTGTAAGCTCTTCTCTATAATTTAGCTCTTTGCTCCTGCCAGTTTGTATCTCTCATTCTCTCTTTAAACAGTTGACTGAATTTAGAATCACCATGAAAACACACCTCTGGATGTATTTATGAAGGTTATTTCCAAAAAAGGTTTACTTGAAAAGGAAGCTTACCATGTGTTCAGATTGCATTATTTCGAGGGCTGAGGTAGTAGAGTAAATTAAAAGGAGAGAGCTAAGCACCAGCACTTGTCTCTCTGTTTACTGACTGCTGATGGAGTGTGATCAGCTGCCTCATGCTCCTACCTCTTGGCCTTCCTGATAGAGCGGAAAGGTATGTCCAGGAAAGGGAAAGGAGCCCAGGAGCCACACAGCCCTGACACAGGGGAGCCCAGGAGCCACACAGCCCTAACACAGGGGAGCCCAGGAGCCACACAGCCCTGACACACGGGAGCCCAGGAGCCACACAGCCCTGACACACGGGAGCCCAGGAGCCACACAGCCCTGACACAGGGGAGCCCAGGAGCCACACAGCCCTGACACACGGGATACCAGGAGCCACACAGCCCTGACACAGGGGTGCTCAGGAGCCACACAGCCCTGACACAGGGGTGCCCAGGAGCCACACAGCCCTGACATAGGGGAGCCCAGGAGCCACACAGCCCTGACACACGGGATACCAGGAGCCGCACAGCCCTGACACACGAGATACCAGGAGCCACACAGCCCTGACACACGGGATACCAGGAGCCACACAGCCCTGACACACGGGAGCCCACGAGCCACACAGTCCTGACACACGGGAGCCCACGAGCCACATAGCTCTGGAATGGGGTTTTCTCAGCAGAGGCATTGTAGCTCCCACGGGAGAGTCACCCGAATTCCTGAGGTGCTGAGGAGCTTTGGAACCTAAGCCTAGCTCCTTCATTTCTTCTGTTCCTCTCTTCTTCATTGCTTCTTCCAGTGAGAGGGTCACACCAGGCAATAAATCTCTTATTGGAGGGACAAAGCCAGGAGTGACTGCCTCTGCTCCCAGGAGAAGACAGCAGAGAACTGGACAAACACAGCCTTTATGTAGGATTTTAGGAAGCAGAGATTTCTAGGGCAGAGATTTCCAGAATGAGGATTGGTGAGATTTCAAGTCCTGAGCTTGGGGGAAGCTTAGGGATTGGTGGGTTTTGTTCAGGCTTTTCACCTAAAATTCACCTAAATCTGGGAGAGACCCCACTCAGGGCTGGGAATGGCTGTTGGGACAGTTAGAGAGGTGTGGGGGAAAGGCCTATTAACTCGTGCCCTAAGGGGTTTACTCAGACTTGAACTCTAAACAAAACAACTTTCCTTAACTAAACTATGAACTCATACTAAGGGGTCAAATTTCTAGTTCTGGTCCCTGCCTGGCAGAGTCAGACCATGTAAAGCTCCCAGCCTTGGAAGAATGGCTAGTTTATAGACTGTTGTCACAAAGATGGTGCCGTTGGAGCTCACAGACTAGCTCCAGTTAAACACGCCTCCCTCCAATTAGTTCTGTGTCAGCAGCAGCCATAACTGAGGCCTCAGGTGCTGCTGCCTTCTCGCTGGTGTGAGCTTCTCAGTTTCTCCAGGCTCTGATCTCAGGCCCCAGGGCTATGGAGATTAGCCTCAGGTGCTCTGGAGTCCTGAGGTGTTGCTGTCCAGAGGTGTAGAGAGGCCGGCAGCACAACCTGAAGACCAGAGCACCTGTTTCAGGGACCACAGGGTGTGCCACCAAAGGAGCTGGAGATCTGAAAAGGCTACACAGGGATAGATGTAGGAGAGCCCTGGGGCAAAACTTGAAGCTGCACAGCCTGGCTGCTGGAGCTCCTCAGCAGGGGCCTGGACACTTTCCTACAAAGTGTGCAAAGTTTACAAGTGTGCAAAGTAAACAAAGGGAGCCTGGCAGGGAAATCTCCCCCATCCCATGCTGTCTCCAACTGTGAACTAAAGTAAACCCTTCCATGAGTTGCTTTGGTCAGATCATAACTACACCATAGGTGTTTATGCCCTGCTCACTGGTTTGCATGGTCGCCTCCTGTAGGATCATGAAGGGAATTACTGTGTGTGCCAAAGCCCATGCGCACCAGGTTTCCAGGAGGTGTCTTTACTGTCAGCGCATACCAGCCTCCCTCTCCCATCACTGGCCTCACAGGATGGCACTGATTCCCTGCTGGCCTGGATGTTAAGCTTGTTCTCTGCATGAATGCTCGTTTAGCCCTTCTTGCTGGCAGGAGCCATTTTCTTTGTTTATCTGTTGCTTCCCTTTTTTGGTTTTCCCCGGACTTTCCAGTTTTTTGGAACACTCTTTTGCCAGCAGATGTACTTTTGTTTCTAGTTTCTAAGCTCCAAAATTAAAGTGTAGTTAAATCACAGGAGTAGAGACCTTAATGGTGAAGATAGAGGAAGTGTGGAGGTACCATGCATTCTGCTGCGTCCCATGTGTAAGGCACACGGCAGCTGACTGGAAACTAGGCACCGTGTCCTAAGAGGATTGGAGATATCTTGTGTTGGATAAAATAAGGTGGTCAGATACAGGAAGTACATGAAATATGAAGATACAGCAGAGGGTGAAGAATAGAGCAGCAGGTCTGCTTGAAGGACAGCACAGAGCTCCAGTTCTGCAACTGGAGTCCGTAGCTATGGCAGGACACGGGGTCCAGGGCTGCTGCTTTGCTCACCGCTGACCTTGACCCCTCTTCAGAGTCAGTGCTTGTTCGAGCCATGCAGTCCCCTTCACTGTAAGTCCTTGCCTGGGTAACCATCACTTCTGTTCAGCAGAAGCTAGCTCTTCATGTATTGGAAGCAAACCAGTGTTTTGGTTGTTTTGTTTTGTTTTGTGGAGGAATGCTGAGTGGATGTATCAACCATCAATAAAGCGCTGTTTAGCCAATCAGCTGGGCAGAAGGACAGGAAGTGGAAGGTGGGGCTTACTGGGGAGAGGAAGAGGAGGTTTGTCAGTTGGGGTGAAGGAGAGATGGTTGACTGGTAGGAGGACAAAGGGGAGAATGGGGAGCATGGCCAGACAAGCATCTCAGTGGCTAATGCTTGGAGTATATGTATTATTTATCAATTTAGAGTAGTTTGTTTACCATAGTATAGGAATAGATTTCCATCAGTTTAGGTTTTGCCCAGCGTAGAGCTGACAGCCTAAAAGTATGCTTTAGACTCTATGTCTTCTTCAGACTCTGTGTCATTTATGAGCACCATAGACTGATAGGTTTTTAATGTAACAGTTTACACTTGATTTCCTGATGATGGAGGGGAGGTGTCAGCAAAGAACCTCAGATTCCATCGTCACCCAGATTTGTGTGTGTTCAGTTTCTAGGCATTGGAAACGCCATGGTATCCCCAGTCCAGGCTGTTACACTTTAGTTGACAAAACTGTAAAAGTTGCCTCAAATGCTGTCTTTAATACATTTGACTGAAATAGCATACTTTTTCTTCAATACAATTATAAATATAGAATTTCCTTAGCTTATAGTTGCTAAATCTAAATTTTAGGACAGAGGCATACTATGTCTATAGCCATGCAAACACTATTGAAATAAAAGTATTTCTATCCAATAATGAAATCTAATCAAAGGTTTACACATTCTTCTGTTTGGAGAGATTCCAAAGACTGATTTTGCTGTTTTTTCTGGTGATAGTGCGTGGTCTACAGGTGGGATGTGGGAGATCCCTGAGGATGACCTCGCGACAAACATTTTAGAAATATGAAGCTAACTATAGTGACTTAATTTTTACTAAAGGTTTTCTGTTTAGAAGTCTTTGAACTTAAGTCATTTCGGGTACTGAGCTCGTAGGTGTCGTCCCTACCCAGCATCAAGAGAAGGTTGTGGTGACCACTGTTTGGAGTCAGCTGTCCCCAGAACCCGTGCTCCACAGCCCCGGCCAGTAGTCCTCCTGGCCCCTTGTCCTTTGATTCTCTATGTCCAGTTTACACGCCTTGGGTCAGTTTCTTGTGGGTAATTTCTAGTATCTACTCCTGTCTACCTTTACCTTTTACTGTGTGGCACAGGGCCAGTGTGCTCACCATTCCCTGAGGTTGGCCATGGTGAACAGTGTTTACCAAGCTGTGCATAGAGGGAGCCACACCTGGATGTCCCATCTCCTACTTTGTTAATTAAGATTTTTTAAAGTTTAATATATTATGTATGTTTGTGTTTGACCTCATAGCACTTGTGTGGAGGCCACAGTACAAATTGCAGGACTCAATTCTTTTCTTCTGCCCTGTGAGTCTCAGGCACTGGGCCAGTAGTCAGACTTGACACAAAGTCCTTCTACCTGCTGAGCATCTTGCCAGCCCTAATTGTTTTTTACATTTTTATTTTATTTAAAAAGTGTTTATGGGGGGCTGGAGAGATGGCTCAAGGTTAAGAGCACTGTCTGTTCTTCCAAAGGTCCTGAGTTCAGTTCCCAGAAATCACATGGTGGCTCAAAACCATTTATACTGAGATCTGGAGATCTGGTGCCCTCTTGTGGCATGCAGGCACACAGAGCTATATAAATAATAAATAAATAAAATCTTAAAAAAAATTTTTTTTTTAATGTTTATGGCCAGATGTGGTGGTGCACGCTTATAATCCCAGCACTCAGGGAGGCAGAGGCAGGTAGATCTCTGTAAGTTTGAAGCCAGCCTGGTCTACAAAGCTCTGAGTCCAGGACAGCCAAGACTACGCAGAGAAATCCTGTCTTGGGGGCAAAAAAAGAAAAAGGAAAGAAGTTTATGTGTGTGAGTGTTTTGTCTGAATGTTCGTCTGTGGTGTGTTCACGCCTGATCCCCAAGGAGGCCAGAAGAGAGCATCAGACCCCTGGAGGCAGATGGAGTTACAGATGGTTGTGAGCTGCCATATGGGTACCGGGAATTGAACCTCTGGAAGAGTGGCGTGTGCTATTAACTGTTCAGCCATGTCTCCATCCCAGGCTTGGTGGTGGTGTTTTGTTTTGAGACAAAGGTTGGAGGAAGTATGTCACTGAGGGTGAGCTTTAGTTTTTCGAATGCCCAAACCAGGCCCAGTGGCCCACCCTCTCTCTGCTGCCTTTGTTCCTTGCACCTCAGAAAGAGCAGCAGAAAGCAGTACATGAGCAAGGCTTAAGATGAGAGGGGGACTCGGCTCTGCCCCCGCTGTCTCCTGAGTGAGCACTTGTCCTCACCTCTGGTCCTGGTTCATAGCTATGAGTCCCACACTGACAGGAGAAGTTAGGCGACTCCTGGAGGTGGGCGCTCTGGATACTGTGGGTTCAAAGGATCTGTCATGTTTGGTTTGGAGGGTTTTGTTTTTATGAGATGGTTCTCATGGATCCCAAACTGGCCTCATACTCACTGTGTAGATGAGGCTGACCTTGAACTCCTGATCATGCATGCCACCATGACCCATTTCATTTGATACTAGGGATCAGATCCAGGCCAGCTCTCTACCAACTGAACTAAATACATGCCCAGTCAAACCTAGACATTTTTTAAGTAGCAAAAGTAAATCAGGTAAGTTCATTATTTAAAGGGAGCCGGTAACTTTTGAAAGCGCGCGTGCACACACACACACACACACACACACACAATTAAAATCAAAATAAATATTAACAACAATGGCTGTTGCTTTGGCCAAATGGTTGGAATGAAGTTTTGGCACAGAAAAATACTATGTGTATTTTAAAGAATCTTGGAAATACAGTTTACCAAGTGTATTTTTCAGGAAGTATTTTGAACAGCAGTATTAACAATACCATCTGGATAAAGTAAAAAGAAGGAAGTTACTTGGTCTTGTCTTATCCCATGGCAGATTAAGGCTGGGGAGGATTCTGGTGCATTGTCTAAATACCAAGAGTACTTTTGCTTTTCTCGGCCATGTTTGTTAGGCCTTCTCAAGGGGTGAGGGGATGACCTACACTCGTCGTTCTTTTCTCCTGGCAGAATCTCTCTTCCCTAAGATGGATTCAAGCAAAAAGATGGATGCTTCTGGCGCACTGCAGCCCAACCCACCCCTAAAGCTGCAGCCTGATCGCAGTGCTGGGTCGGTGCTTGTGCCAGAGCAAGGAGGCTACAAGGAGAAGTTCGTGAGGACAGTAGAGGACAAGTACAAGTGTGAGAAGTGCCGCCTGGTGCTGTGCAACCCGAAGCAGACTGAATGTGGGCACAGGTTCTGTGAGAGCTGCATGGCCGCCCTGCTCAGGTGGGTGCTGCACACAGCTTCAGGCTGCCTGGCCAGGGCAGCTGTGCCCATCTGTGCCTGTTTCTCTCAAGACTTTAAATGTTTTTAAGTCCAGCTTGGGAGGGCTTTAGGAAAACTCAGGCAAGTCTCATGGTTGAGTTTTCTGAGGCCTCTGTACCTTGCCCTGCCTACCTTACGTCCCATTCCCCCAGGTTCTCCCTGAAGTCTCAGTGGTGTCAGCACTCTGTCCATAAAGCCTCCATGTCTCCCATCTGTGCCGCTGTTTTCTGCTCAGGAAGTTTATGTTCTATGGTGGTGATGTCAAATGATCATAAGTCCTTAAAATAGAAGGGTGCCACTGGGCCAGGGTAGAGGAAGGTCAGGGTCACATGCAGAACAAAACAGGTGCAAGCCTACATGGCTGCCTAGGGGTACACATAGAGCTTTGTACCAAGACCCTGGAAGCCCATGAGCCTATGGGTTGCTGTAGTAAAGTCATGGGGGCAAGCTGGCGTTGGAGGACAGAAGTTGAATTGACCAGGGGAAAACTTCAAGCTGCAGCTTTGTGTATTTGCCAGGCATTGTGCTTGGCACTGGATCACCACAGGACATCCTGCACTGTCAGTACCCTCAGACACATTAGCTTGAGAAGGCCACCAAGTTCTCTTCCCAACTGACTACTCACACCTGGGTGCCTGAGACTAAGGCACAACCCAGTAGCTAGTCTCCTGTGCACCCCATGCCCTCATTGCACCCCCTCACTGGACCCAAATAGCCCACTTGGTTTTTTCTGCTGAGGGTGAAAGGACCCAAGTTGAACTTGGTGATGGCCCAGTATGCTCACCTAATTCCTATAAAACAGGACAGGGAAACCAGTTGGGCTCCAGAGAGGCCTATAGTGGGGTACCTGGAGGATGGAGACAGCTTCCCTGTGAAGGTGCCATTAGCATTTTTATACATAGTGAGCTTTTCTGTAGCCCAAGACCAGAGCATCAGAAGGCCTTTAGTACCTGTGAGTGCTCCTTCCAAAAGGCTCCTCTCTGAGAACCAGAGTGGCACCAGTAGGACATGTCACTTTCATGTTCTTTAATTTTTTCCAATGGGACTGAGCTATTGAATGTAATAGCTTCCTTTTGAAAAATTACCATTTTTAAAAGTTTGGTTCTTTTTCTCCTGTGAATTACTATTTAAACTAGATTTTCCATGGCATCCCGGAGCCCTGCCTGTTGCCGCAAGCTAGAGCAGGCCCGGCTACTGAAGAGAACATTCTGTGTGCCTACTGTGCCTGGGGGGGGGGGGGGGGGATTGACTCCTGCTCTAACATACGTACTCTGTTTCCTTCAGCTCCTCGAGTCCAAAATGTACAGCGTGCCAAGAAAGCATCATCAAAGACAAGGTATTCTTATCATGTCCTTTCTTCAGAAAGAGTCTTGCTCTGTAGTCCAGGGTGGCCCCAAGTAATGGATATTCTTGCCGCACATGGCCTCTGAGTGCAGGGGTGTGCCATGGTGCTGGGCTTTTTAGATAGCTAACACATTTCACGTAGCTTGCATTGGCTGCTCTGGAATTCTGTTTAAAAGTTTACCTTATTTATTATTGGGAGAATCACAAGTGTGCCTTATTGTTCAGGTAAAAGCCAGAGGGCAGCCTTGTGGGGTCCCTCCTTCTACCTTTAAGTAGGTTCCAGGGATCAATTCAGGTTGCTAGGGTTGCACAGAAATTATTTTACCCCCTGAGCCACCTTGTTTTTACATAGCTTTTGTGCAGTGCATTGAAATTCAGTTTTGTTTTACTTCTTAAAGTTAAGCCAGACATGATAGCGCACACCTCTAATCCCAGTACTTAGGAGGTAGAGTTAGCTGGATCTCTGGGAGTTGGAGGCCAGCCTGGTACATAGCAAGTTTCGGGACAACCAGGGCTATGTAATAGAGAGACCCTGTCTCAAAAAAATTAATATTTTTATGGGGAGGTGACGGTGGAAGTGTAGCTCAAGCTAGCCTTGAACTCACGTAGTACCTGAGCTGCTTCTTCTCCATCTCCCACATTCTGGGATTACAGTTGTGACTCCCACATTCTGTTCTGGGGCTTGAAGTACTTAGAGCAGGCACACCACCACCTGATGGATCTCTAGTCCCTTGGGTTTTGTTTGTTTTTTGAAACAGGGTATCACTATGCAGCCCTGATGGGCCTTGAATTCACAGAGATCTATCTGCCTCTGCCTCTGCCTCTGCCTCCATACATGGCAAGTCCCTCTGGGTTGTTTGTTTGTTTGTTTGTTTTGTTCTATTTTTCTGTTTTGAGTTTTTTGAGATTGGGTCTTCCTATGAGGCCTAGACTGCCCTAAAAACCATGGCACTCCTCCTGTCTCAGCCTCCTAGGACTGCAGGCATATGCCACAGCATTCAGCTCTTAGTTTTTACAGGGGTGCAACAGGCCTGACATGTGCTGTGTGAGCCTCTGGACAGTCTAGTGGTAGAGGAAAAGTCAGACACTTTAAAGCTGTAACTCCTGAAAGGCATGCTGTCCTCTGAGCCGGTTGCTTTGCCTCTAACAGTATTGGTCTGACCTATTAACTCCATGGGAAGGTGTGTTAGGAGTGAGGAGTTGTGAAAAGTCCTGAGGTGCCTGTTATGGCTGTTTAAATGTGTTTCTTGTTCCCTGACCAGTACCTTGAAGTGCTTAGACAGTGAATGAGGGCAGCCTGCTGTCTGCCCGTGTGAGTGTCAGCATTGGCACGCTAAGAGAATGGGCACCACTACGGCTTTCCCCTGTCTTCTCCTGAGCCCGATCCTTACCCTTCCTCTGGCACATGGCCACCCACATACTGCTAAGCCCTTCCAGGCATATTTGTAGCTTGAAGCAATCACTTTTAAGGTCTTAAATATCAATAAAAATGTGTGCGTCCAATATTTTGATTAATGAACCTAACAATTTTTTAATGTAGGCTCTTAAATTCCACAGTAAAACTCTTCCTCTGGGGTTTCCTGTCAGAAGCATTTGCAAGTGCTGGACTTGCTGGTCAGGGCAGCCCAGGTGAGGCTGCTGGCCACAGGGACCCCTCAGCTCTAGGGAGAAGTGCATCTTATGGAGCTTGTTCTGGGTAGTTAGGAGTTGGCCAACCCTCCATGCTGTTCCTTAGCACACTAGCATCTCTGCTGCTAAAGACTCAGTCACCTGTTAGCAGAAGCAGGTCACTTACCCACTCCTTTTCTTACATGGCAGTGCGCCTCTCTTGTCACATGAGTTGGCAAATGTGACTGAGAAAAACAAGTTAAAGCAACAAGTTGAGGTGGCTTGTTGTTGTTGGAGACAGGGTTTCTCTGTGTATCCTTGGCTGTCCTAGACTCACTTTATAGACCAGCCTGGCCTCGAACTCACAGAGATCCTACTGCCTCTGCCTCCCTGAGTGCAGGTATGCACCACCACAACTGGCCTGGTTTTCAATCTTACCAGTTATTGATTCCTTCTCTGCCTGGGAATTTAGAAAGGCCATATTAAGTGCCGTACTGTCCTGTCATTGAATATTGATGGGTGAGAGTGTCTTAGAAATGCCTGGTGACTAAGATGCTGTAGACTGTTGCTAGAGGCAGAATGCCTGTTTTCTAAGGGAAAATAGAAGTAAGGAAACAGGTGTCCATCTTTAGGAGAATAGTTCAGTACTAGCTCATCCTTGTGACACTTGTTTAGAGCTTCCTTTGCATAAGATGTGGGTCAGTGGTGGAGTGTCTCCCTCCCCGCTCAGGACTCCATCTCCAGCCCTGAGGGGGCAAGAAAAAGAAAAAATGTTCTTTGGTGAAAACTGAGTTATAAACAACATACACAGAAGGAAGCGCGTTGTTTACAGATTGTCCCCAAGCGTCATCTCCACAAGTGCTGGTCTGACTCTCTAACAAGCCCCTTGTACAACGTGCTGAGTTGCCAGCATGCTGCCAAGTCCTGGCAAGGGGTGTGTGTGCTCCAGGGCCGCCTGCTCCTCGCTGGCTGGGAGCTCGAGCCCACCCTGTCCAGAGGCCACGTCAGTACTCAAGGACTGTAATGCTCTAAAATGTCTTCACCCCAGATGTCTTTTGGTTTGCCTAATAAAAGATAGCATTTAAGGTTATATGAGTTAAATGGTGTCTCTTAGTGCGACTGGCTTCTTCATTCTACTTAGGGAAATTAAGATGGTCCTTAATGCTTTCTGAGGCCCACTTAAGAGTTGCTCTTAGGATTTTTAGAGTGGTTTTGCCTTGTCCAAAATTGCAACATGTGAAGATTAGGAAGTACTAATCCTCTAACTACTTTTCAATTCAGGTGTTTAAGGATAATTGCTGCAGGAGAGAGATTCTGGCCCTTCAGATCTACTGTCGGAATGAAGGCAGAGGCTGTGCAGAACAGCTGACTCTGGGGCATCTGCTGGTAAGCACCAATAGCAGCAGTCTGCCTGGCCAGGGAGACCCAACACAATTAGCTGTAGTGCTGTGCTTATTCTCTAAAACAAAACCATGCAAGAAAGTGTCCAGTCCTAGGACACACAATATCACTTGTCATAATGTCAGTGAATTTCAAGTACTTCAAGTAAATAAATTGGAATTGGGTTTTAATTTTCTTTCTTTCTTTCTTTCTTTCTTTTTAAGATTTATTTATTATGTATACAGTACACATTAGATCACATTATAGATGGTTGTGAGCTACCATGTGGTTGCTGGCAATTGAACTCAGGACCTCTGGAAGAACAATCAGTGATCTTACCACTGAGCCATCTCTCCAGCCCCCAGGTTTTAATTTTCAAAGGCACTATAGAACTTTATTTCTACCACAATATTTCACATAATTTAAGGCTGTTGTTTTTTAAAAAATTTGTGTATCTTATTCAGAATGGATAATTGAATTAGAATAAATAAAAGGTTGGTGTGTGTGTGTGTGTGTGTGTGGTGTTTTTGTGGAAGGGGAGGTTGACACAGGTTTTACTGTATAGTTCAAGTGTGGTGTGTGTGTGTGTGTGTGTGTGTGTGTGTGTGTGTGTGTGTGTGTGTAGCTTTTGACACTGGGTCTTGCCGTATAGTTCAGGCTAGCTGTGAACTCAGCATCCTCTGCTTCGGCCCATTCTTCCAGGATTCCAGGTCTAAATTGCCACATCTTGCTAAAATAGTTCCTACCAGACACCCCCACCCCCCCGACTCCCCGACCTGGTAACAGAGATCAAGTGCATGGTCCCTTCCACATGCTCTGAGGAAACACAAGGTGCACACAGTGAGTCTGTGTCTCTCGTGCTTGCCACTCTGTTGCACAGAACTGTCCCAGCAGCAGGGTCACAGTGTCCTGCAGGGCCTCATTATAAGGCAGTTACAGTCTGCCATTTCACATTTACACTTTTTGCCACTTGAAAACTTTGTTTTGTTCTACAGGTGCACCTAAAAAATGAATGCCAGTTTGAGGAACTTCCCTGTCTGCGTGCTGACTGCAAAGAAAAAGTACTGAGAAAAGACTTGCGGGATCATGTGGAAAAGGCCTGTAAATACCGAGAGGCCACATGCAATCACTGCAAGAGCCAAGTCCCCATGATCACACTGCAGGTACGACACTGCCTGTTCCCGCCCCTTCTGCTCAGCTCAGGTGCACTTCCTCTGCAGAGACGGCGGCTCTAACAAGGAGAGAGAGACAAGACTGAATAGCAGTTTTCATCTAACTATTTCAGAGCAAAGCTGTATTTGTTTTTGCCTGTTTTGATTTATGTGATTAGCATTCCCATTGCCTTGATTGACTCATTTGAGATGTCAAAAAAAAAAAGAATGAGGATTCAGAAAAAGGTAGAATTTGTGACTTGTCCCAAAGAACAGCATCAGATTTTGATGGAGTGCCTGTCTTCTCACAGCTGTGTGGCACAACTACCACTCACAACAGGCTCCTCTATCCTGCAGTGTCGAAGGCAGCTGTCTATCTTGGAGAGAGATGAGGATAAAAATGTTCTCCTCCCTTGTTGTTTCGGCACAGTTTGTTCCGTGTATGTAGTGGAATCATCATTTCTGTGTGAAAGATGGAAGAGGGTAGAGGACCAGCTTCAAAAGCAGCCATTTATTGAGTAAACATTAGTTGTATGCCTACTGTATGCTATGACATTTCAGGATATGCTAAGAGGAGATCGAGGATGTGTCAGGAGAGCTGGGGAGCTAAGCAGATGTGGACTTCTCTTGGTCGTGATGCTGAGGTCATCAGATGGGGACTGTGGGAATATAGCCAGGGCTCAAGAGCCATTGCTGAGTGTCTGGTGTCTGTCCTGGGACATGTCATGGCCACCATGTAGGAGAGTCTCCTGCCCTGTGAAACAGGTGTGCTCTGCTCTGCTGTCTCAGCTTTCACTCCCATCATCAGCCAGGCCTGAGTCTGGGCCTCAGTTTATCTGAAAATCTTTTTTCTTTTAGGATGTACCGTAGATATTTCTAGTTACTAAGAGCTTCCCCTGTGAGAAATAGCATTAGAATGTGTTATGATCGAGCAATGTCTCCACTAACAACTTACAGCGGGTGAGACACACAACGAGTAGCCGTGCAGGTGCACACATGCTATTCCACTGCTGTCAGAGTTACGCTTTGCTTCTTGCAGAAATCAATTATTTGCAGAGTAGAAACAAGTAATTAATTTTCATTTGAGAAAAAACTGAAAACATGCCAGTTAAGCCTCACATAAGTAGCTGCCTTTGAACGCCATGCAAAGTTGTAAGAGTCAGGTGCATGCTTAACTACAGGCTGACAGCCAGGGGGACAATTGATGTTTCAATCTTCAGTCGCTGTCTGAGAAAGGAGAGCCAGGTGCACAGTTAGGTTCTGTAGTGTGGAAAGTACTGAGGCCGCAGTGTGTGCAAAACAGCAGTAAGAAGAGTCAGTCCGTGTGGTAGGGCTGGGAGGCCAGTGAAGAGGTGGTGCTTGGCTCACTTGTGTCTATACTGGCAGCCACAGAGGGAAGGAAAAGACTTGGACCTGGCAGGTAGCTTGAGATCTGAATTTCCCACAGAAATGACTGGTAAATCTCTGGAGACCTTTGTGATAAGAACTAGCTGCAGGCTGCGTAATAGTGATGCTGGAATGTTCTTGTTGCTTTCATTTTGTTTATGTTACTCAGGACTGAACTCAGAACCATCCTTAAACCCCCCCCCTTTTTTTTTAAAGATTTATTTATTTTATTTATTGCAAATGAGTGCTTTATCTGTAGAAGAGGGTATCAGATTACATTATAGATGGTTGTGAGCCACCATGTGGTTGCTGGGAATTGAACTCAGGACCTCTGGAAGAGCAGGCAGCACGCTTAACCACTGAGCCGTCTCTCCAGCCCCCAGAGCCCATTTTTAAATTTTTTTATTTTAAGGCAGCGTATGATTGTCCTTGAAGTCACCGACTCATCTGGCCTTAAATTTTGCATCCTCCTGCCTTGGCTTCCTAAGTAGCTGAAGTCACCAGCATGTGGCAACACCATGGCCTTTTGTTTCATTTTTGTTTTGAAATAGCCTTTTTTGTTTGTTTGTTTGTTGTTTGTTTGGTTTGGTTTGGTTTGGTTTGGTTTTTCGAGACAGGGTTTCTCTGTGTAGCCTTGGCTGTCCTAGACTCATTTTGTAGACCAGGCTGGTCTCAAATTCACAGTGATCCATCTGCCTCTGCCTCCCAAGAGCTGGGATTAAAGGCGTGCAGCGCTATGCCTGGCTCTTTTTTTTTTTTTTAATAATTTATTTATTTTATGTGCATTGATATTTTGCCTGCATGTATGTCTGTATAAAAGTGTCAGATCTGAGAGTTACAGACAGGTGTGAGCTGCCATATATGTGCTGGGAATTCAACCCAGGTCCTCTGGAAGAGTTGCCAGTGCCCTTAATCGCTGAGCCACCTCTCTAGCCCCAAAATACATTTTAAAAGCCCGGGCTGGTCTTAAATTCACTGCATACCTGAGGGTGACCATGAACTCCTGGTCTTCTTGCCGTCACCTCCTAAGTGCTGGCATTCTGGGTATGTGCCACCACTACCTGCCTATATTAAGACTTATATTGCTTTCTCCTCTGGTTTCTAACCCTTTGCACCCATACTGAGAACTTAAGCCAGAGCCTTGCGCATACTGGGCTAGGCAAGCACTCGACCTATCAGCTGTGTGTCTCTAGCCCCAGCAGTGGCTTTAATCAGCCTGTATGTTTCACATCATTGCATGTTCTACCCCTTTGTGACACTGCCAGCTCAGGTGCACGCACAGTCTTTATATAACTAGGAAAGTCCCGTGACTTGCCTCTGGGCCTCTGGGCCTCCTTTCATTCTAGTTAGTGCCAGGATTGCATGCCAAATATTTCTTATTTTTCAGCTCTAACACACTTAATCTCAGCTGTGAAATGCACCACACAGTAGCACAGGTTAGGACCTGTAACACACTGCGTAGCCAGCAGTACATTACTGCAAGTGTCTGGCGCAGGACCAAACTACATATAGTTCCTGGAGCAAATTGTATTTTAATAAAATCTGAAAACAGATGTGGTGGCACATGCCTTTAATCCCAGCACTTGGGAGGCAGAGGCAGGTGGATCTCTGTAAGTTCAAGGCCAGCCTGGTCTACAAAGAGAGTTCCAGGACAACCAGGGCTATTATACAGAGAAACTCCGTCTTGAAAAACAAAAACCAAAAAAACCAAAAACAGCAACAAAAAACAAACAAACAAGCAAAAAATCTGAAAACAACCCAAATGAAACCTATTTTGTTAAGCACACATAAATGTGTTATAAAACTTTTACATGAAATACAATATTCAGAATTGTTTGAGTAGTTACTTGATGGAAGTAAGAACGGAGTAGGTGGGAAGTGTTGATCATGTGCAACACAAATGCAGTCAAATTTGCACTTATGCCCGGCTCGGGAGTGTACACCTACAGTCCAGCACTTAAGAGGCAGAGCAGAGATTCAAAGCTACACTGTTTTCTATGTAACCAATCTTCTTCCAAACCACTGTGAGCATATCAAGTTTTTGTTTTGTTTGTGACAGAGTCTCATTATATAACCCCAGCTGGCCTGGAACTTGCTATGTAGATTAGGCCTGCCTCAAACTCACAGAAATCTGCCTGTATTTCTTAAAGACGTGCCATGTGCTTGCCTGGCCCAAGTTTTTGTTGGTGTTTTCTTGGGTTGTTTTTGGTTTTGTTTGTTTTTGGTTTTGGTTTTGTTTTTTTGTCTCTATGTAGCCCTGATCACCCTGGACTCGTTTTGTAGACCAGACTGACCTCAAACTCACGGTGATCTGCCTGCCTCTGCCTCCCAAATGCTGGGCTTAAAGGCGTGCGCCACTGCCCGGCTTTGTTTGTGTTTTCAATGGTGCATGTTTTCCTTCGGCTATTACAACGCAATATCACCAGACATCACATGGCAGGTTATGGCCATCCATAGCTCCCTCTGCTGGCTTCCGTAGGTACCTGGCACACATGTGGTGTGCAAGCATCCATACAAACAAATACTCATCCACTCATTAAATAAAATATATTTTTAAAAGTAGAAGCCAGAAACCAAGGTGTTGGCAAGGCCATGTTCCCACCAGCTCTGAGAGAGTATGCTCTTTTCCTAGACTCTCTTGGTTGCCATCCACCCTTGGCTAGTAGCTACACAGCTCGTACTCTGTCTCTGTGTTTCGGTTGGTGCTCCCAAGTCCTTGCTAATAAGGATGCCAGTCATGAAACTTTGTCCTAATTCATGACAGCTGCAAAGAGCCAGATCCAATAAGGTCTTACTCAAAGGTTCTGAGTGTACGTGAACAGTATTGTAGGTTGACAGTGTTCAGTCACTTCTATGGGGTAAAGCCTTGGGCAGGCAATTCAATGAAAAGAAATACTCATGATTAGTAAGAGGAACTGAGTTGTAGGAACACACACACACACACACACACACACACACACACACACACACACACACCTACCCTATCCGTTAGATTATTGTAGTTTTTTTTTAATGTAATAGAAGTGATAAAGTAAAGTAATATGCTTCCTTATGATAATGAGACTCCAGACTGAGGTCAGGTTTTTGAAGGGCAATTTGGCAACAGTTCCTCAAAAATCTAACTTAGAACAAGTGCATCCTCTGTTGCTTTTTAAATCTTCTTCTAGATATTCTCACATAAGCTGGGTGGGGTGGCACACACCTTTAATCCCAGCTCTTTGGAGGCAGAGGTAGATGGATGTCTGTGAGTTCAAGGCCAGCCTGGTCTACAGAGTGAGTTCCGGACAGCCAAGGCTACACAGAGAAGCCATGCCTCCAAAAAACAAAAGGAAAAAAAAAAAAAAAAAAAAAAGCATACTGCCTCTTCTGTCCCACTAACCTCCGAGTCAGCCTGCCCAGCCCCCTTTTCCAGCCAGACCCTCCCCACCCGCACCCCCATGCCATCCTGGTCTCCCCTCCACCTTGCTTATGTTGATGAGTCATCAGGCAAGTGCCCAGCCCAGGGAGTGAAGACAGGAGTGTACTGGTTCCAGAGCCAACAGGGCCCCCCATCCACCCTACCCACCCACCTCCACCCTTCTCTGTAGACTTGTAGCCTTGGCTCTAAGGAGGGTGGTCTGATTCTCACCATACTTGGTTTACAGATGTGAGAGGTATCAGAGGAGCAAGGCTCGTTTCTAGGGTTTCTCTCTGAAGTGAACAGAATGCCTTGACTTTGTGATACTTGTAACCTCTGGGTCCATGCAAACCCCACATGAAGGGGTTCTTATATAGGCTATCCCTTGAGAAGGCCTATGATTAAGCTCTCCCCGTTCAGCCCTTCCGGTCAGTAGGGAATGGTAGTGGACTTGCTCACCAGGTACTCTGGAGGACTCTGAGACCCTGCTCTGCAAACGCAGGGTGCACACCCAGAAGGCCCAGGCTCTCACAATTCCAACAGGATTGAGCTGGTACCCTCCCAGGTCAGTGTTCTGTAAAACATGTACATCCCGTGTATGGGCCACTGTCCTTGGCCCTGGTCCTGCCTAGTTAGACTGAGGCTGGAACGAAGGCCACCACCCATTCATCCACCTAGAGACAGATGCCACTGAAGGCCAAAGGAACTGGAAAACCTGCTGAGTCCCAGAAGTGTCCTGGGGCCTCGGAAGAACTGCTGAGCATCCTTGCCCAGCAGCAGCTGCTGTGCTGGCACTTCTGTCTCTGCCTTCACCTTTAGTGTGGGTTCCGTGGTGCTTTCTTGGGCCCTTGGGTGTGATGTGTCCTCAAAGAAGTCCTTGCCCTTGGCTTTGTTTTTGGACAGGTGCCACTGGCATTGAGATCAGCCGGGCCTAGCCATCCTCTACAGACCTGAAGATCATACTATTTCAGTAGGGCCTAGACGAAACTTTATCTGTACTTGTATACTAAAGATAATCTAGGTACGAGTCAGGACAGTCCAGTAAGCCATGCCGTGCTCATCTATTAGAGGGGTGTCCTGTCCAGATTCCAAGTTGAAAGGATAGAGGAAAATCTGAGCATGGGCATGTGACCAACCCTGCATTGTGTATAGGGCTCTTGACCTGGGATCTGCTGGGGAGGTTGCCACCAACAGTGTCCTTTACAGGTTCCCTCTGACCTCTCAAGGTCCCAGACACTCCCATGAGTATAACGTGGGAATGGTGGGCCAAGCTTCCTTCTTGTCTACATTGGAGAGCTGACCGGCATTGCCAGGATAGGCTTTGGTTTTCCAGAGTTGACATACCTCCTTTTTTTTGTAGAAACATGAAGACACTGATTGTCCCTGTGTGGTGGTGTCCTGCCCTCATAAGTGCAGTGTCCAGACTCTGCTGAGGAGTGAGGTGAGACACAGCCAGGGCCCAGTCAGGAGCCCTGTGACATTGGGTCCAGTGTGCTAGTGTCATGAGCATCTAGAGTGCTCAGGGTTGAGTATGGTAACGTGTGTAACAAAAAAAGACAAAACTGATAGGAAGTTTTTAGAAGTCAGAAGCAAACAGCCCAAAGCTACAAAAAGGTAAATTGAGGATTGAAAATATTAAGAATTGAAAAAATGTGAATACTTTATCTGTAAATGTAAGTAAAGGTGATACTTTGTTTTTGAAGTACTGTTTTTAAATCTACAAAATAAGAATTTCTGTAAGATTTTCTCAGAAAAGTGAATTTAGGGCTTGTAGAATCATTTGACCGCCTCATGTGCAGGGGCAGTGATAGATAGATGCACAGTAAATGCTGAGTGAAGGGACTTGTGCAGTTTACATTGTCCCTAAGGGCACATGTGAGGAGTCCCAGTGACCACACTGCACCCTGCCCAGGTACCTTTTTGTTTTTTAGGTTTTTCGACACAGGTTTCTCTGTGTAGCTTTGGCTGTCCTGGAGTTACTTTGTAGACCAGGCTGGCCTTGAACTCACAGAGGTCCGCCTGCCTCTGCCTCCCGAGTGCTGGGATTAAAGACATGTAGATTTTTATCGCTGATTTCATTTGATCTGTCCATCTGGATACTATATGGAAAACTCCAGGGATTTTGAATATTTTTACATGTGAGCTGACCTGGAGCCCCATGGTTACTTAGCACCCGAGGCTCTGACCTTTAGAGCCTGCTCACTAGAGTCTTCTCCAGCAGCCTGGGATGCAAGCTGGTAATGGAGTAGGAGGGCCAGTGTGGGCCTAGTGCTGGGGAGACCATGAGGGCCCTGCTCACCTAGGTACATCTTCCAGGACAGTGGTGGATAAGATTGCTGTCAGGCCCCTGGGCCCCCAAATGTGCCACAGGGAGGACCCGTGTAAAGTACAGCTAAATACCCACACCACACACTGGAAGAGTCTCCGTTAAAGTCAAAATATGGAGATTCTCACTGCTGAAATGATTCCCTGAAGGTATAACCCTTACTTCCCTTCTGTCTGTTCAGGGCTCTGAGTTAAGATGAAAATTTGCCTCTTGGTTACTTTTATTTTAAAATAAAAATTTAAACTGCATTTTCTCTTGGTTTTAGTGAAGGGAGCTGTGGGGCTGTGCATTAGTCTCCTGCTGTTCTGACGTTCCTGTACAATCCTCAGGGTTCTTAGTGTACTGATAATAAAACCAGTTTAGGAAAAGGTAGGACAGTGAGGTTATGTTAGAAGCAGCATGTCAGAGCAGCAGCCCTGGTTGTAGCATTAGAAGTGTTAGCTGGTCATGTCTGTAATTATAAACACTGGCCTTGAAAGACTACCAGACAAAGTTTTAAATAGACTTTGTGAAGTTTCTATGTGCAAGGCCATGCTGATCTGCCCATAATTTATCCCTCTTGGTATTTCATTGTCATCCTGGCTGGATTTGGGGAAACTAGGGTGCTAATCTTTATGACTGTCCAGCTTCCAGGCCCTTTTCTGTACGGTTGGTTGTGGTAGGGGCCTCAAAGCCCATTCCAGGTTGCCTTTCTTCTGAGCCGTGTAAAAGGGTCAGTGAGCAGAGGGAAAATGGATCCCTGTTTGCCCCTCATTCCTAAGTACCAAGCATAGAGAGTAACCACCATGGTCCTCGTAGACTGAGGAAAAATCCTAAGCTACACAAACCTGCACCTCCCCATATTGACACAGATGGCACAGACTGTGAGCTGTGAGAAGGCGACAGGCACACAGGAAGTGCGTCCCAGCCCACAGCAACACAGGCTGCCCTTAGCATCTTCTTAGTTCCCTTGTCTCTTGCTTGGGGCGTCCTAGAGCTAAACAAGAGGCTGTTTTCTCTCAGGATAGCATAGATTTTTCTAGGCACTCCTAATTTTTCCTTTATTAATTGAGGAGACAGTATAAGATTCTTGTTAGAATGACTGCAGGAATCTTTGAAAAGTTTGTGAGCCTCTGAACATGCAGGAAAAAGCCTCTTCAGTGAAGGAGTAACTTACCTCCAGCCATCTCAAGTGTTAGTATTAATGGTTCCGTGTGTGAGCTTGCTTTGAAAATGGGTTTATTTTTGTGTACTGTATAGTAGGTGTGTGACCCAGTTGCATCCCAAATGCTTTCTAATTTTTTTGTGTTTCATACAGTTTTTGTTAACAGTCTTTAAGTGTGCATTTCAGTTTGTTTTTTTTTTTTTTTTCCTTTTCTATTTTTAACTCTGGCACTTCAGACGGCATGTCACAGTTTGAACAATTTGTTCTAAAAAAAATTGGAAGTTTAAGAACTGTTAAAGTAAATGTATTCATGTATATTGGTGTGTATATGTGTATACTTGTGATGAAACTGTATTTTACTGCCTGAAGTCCAGCAAGCAGTTGATGCGAACACACCTGCTGCTGATACACAGCCTTTTTAACAGTACAGCCTGGATGCTTTCTGTGCCCTGATATGTTTGAACATTTTCATGCAGATGTTTGTGTCACAACTCACGTCTCTTTCCTGTTGCAGTTGAGTGCACACTTGTCAGAGTGTGTCAATGCCCCCAGCACCTGTAGTTTTAAGCGCTATGGCTGCGTTTTTCAGGTCAGTATCCAACATTTGTCCTTCCCAGTTACTGACATTCTGCCATTGAAGAAAGTTCTCATAATATTTTAACATTTGAGTTCTCACTCCTTTTAGTCTTTGTCATGAAGCCAAATCACCCTGCTGTATGGGTGAAAAAGCCGCACATGCAGCAGGTGTGGTGCCACTTGCTAGGCCTGGGTGTTCCGAGGCTCAGGCAGAACAACACGGGCCGTCTGAAGAACTGTTACCCCAGACAGCTCTGCACAGTGAGAACGCAGTGACAGCTGTGGAGTTTCTGTGGCTGTTTGAACTGTTTATTACCAAGTATGAGTGACCGTTAAACTAGATGTAGTTTTGGCATTGCTTGTCAGTCCTTAGCTGAAAAGAATCACACATGGGTGTCCATAATGCTTTGTTTATACATGTGTGCTGACTCTGACCCCTGCCTGGGTTGGATTTGACTGAGCAAAGCCTGTAGAAAATCTACATTCTGGGAAACAGTGTTAGCGTTAGAAACCTGCATCTGGTTCTCTGTTTATTTTTTTAAAAACATCCCTGAGATTGCTAGTAAGTTAGGATTGAGTTTTCATTCAAATATATATCCTAGTCTCTATCTACCGAAAGGCAAAATATGATACAAAGTGTATGTTTAGTTTCACGTATGTCGCTGGTGCCTGCTATGGGTCAGTACAGAGGCAGGGAGCTGCACTGTAGCATTTTTTTCTGAGAAGATGAAAAGCTGAAAGTAAAAGTGAAGCTCTCCCTTGCTCTAGTGTAGGAGGCGCTGCACCTCCCTTCTGTGTCGTGCGTAGTGCCGTCATCCTCTGTGTGTGTGCGTATGTATGCTGATGAGGAGCCAAGCTCAGATCAGCATATAGAGAGACCCTATGTACAGAGTACATGTTTTGGAGATCATGAAAATGCTTTTTCTGATTTTTTTTTTTTTTTTCTGGTATCAAAACAAATTATATTCTCATGCTAACTGTGTCCTTGAAAAGTACTATTTAATGTGCTTGCTCTTGGCTGGAATGGTCTGCATCTTATGTACTCTGTAGATTGTTTATGTTTTGTATGTAAATTTCTCAGCACACTCACCCTGGTGAGGCGGTGCCTTTTTGGATACAATGCTGTACCATAGTTCACTGGACAGCTGTAGCAGCAACTGGCTGTAGCTGTGGGTTCCAGAACATTCTCTCTGTTTATCTTCAAGAAAATGATTTGTAAAGGAACAGGATGAGTTTCAAGTTTAGCTCCCTCACTTTACTAGTATGAAACCTGGGTGAGAAGAACTTGAGGAAGGAGGCCGTGACTTGAGGTTAGCTCTGCAGCATCTCTGCGCTCCTGCTGCGCTCCCTGCACTGTAGCCTCGGAGGCCCCGATTGAGAGGCCTGGGATTCCTTCATGTGCAGTGCTGCTTCTAGAGTTGTATGTTAGGTTTTCTGTCCTTTGGATGGAGCAATTGGTTTAGTGTCACCCACCGTTGCTCTTGCAGGGTACAAACCAGCAGATCAAGGCCCATGAGGCCAGCTCCGCGGTTCAGCATGTCAACCTGCTGAAGGAGTGGAGCAACTCCCTGGAGAAGAAGGTAGGCACACATGGGTCTCTTAGCTTTTGACGGATTCTGTGGTTCTTCAGACTATTTAACTAGTAAATCTAATTTGTAACTCTCAATGGTTTTTGAATGAAAGGACCAGCATGAAGAGATTGCCAGTAGAGTTGGTTCTGTTCTGGACTCTTGAGCTTCTGTGTTTACTTCTGTTTAGCTGACAGGCAACATTCAATGCCCACTTTCCCTTTCCTTTTCTCTTTAACCACTTGGAAGGTTATGTTAGTGCTGATTTAGGACAAAGATTGTCCCAACTTCCATACTCTTAGTCCTTAGCTCCATCGTCTTGTGAAAAGCAGCCACCCCTCAGGTGAGCATGCTCCATGCTGCTCTGGCCCTGATCATACTGGCTGGCTCCTCACAGAGCAAGTTGGCCAGTCCCCATGTGTCACTGATCTACAGCTATGTCTTTTCTAAGACCCAGGTAGGAAAATACTTACCTTCGTCCTGTGCTTGCAGTTGGTTCTCTTGATGGCGGCACTAACTGCTGTGAGCCTGGAGCAAGGTTCTTCCAGTTAGAGTGCGCCTTGCTCACACCAGGTCACAGCAGGGCTGTGTCTGCATGAGGGAAGAGTGACAGGAGAAAAGGTTATGGGCTCACACTCACTGGGGGTCAGTTACACTCAGTATGCTGGATTAAAAATTTACAACAGAATAGCACCAAGAACTGATAGAGCCGGGCACGCCTTCAACCCCAGCACTTGCTGGGATTCGAACTCAGGACCTCTGGAAGAACAGGCTCTTAACTACTGAGCCATCTCTCCAGCCCCCTTACTTACTTAGTTTTAACCTAGGTGTTGTGGCACATACTTGTAATCCCAGCCCTATGGAAGTGGAGGGAGAGAAGATCAGAAGTTCAAGGTCATCTTTAACAACATGCAAGTTCAAGGCCTGCCTAGGCTCCTTGAGACCCTGTCTCAAAAGAAAAAAAGAGGGCGGGTCATGGTGGCGCACACCTTTAATCCCAGCACTCTGGAGGCAGAGGCAGTTGGATCTGTTTGTTCAAGGCCAGCCTGGTCTACAAAGTGAGTCTAGGACAGCCAAGGTAACACCGAGACACTCTGTCTGGAAAAACAAAAACAAAAGAAAAAAGAAGTAGTTTTTTGTTTTGTTCATTTGTCCGTTTTATTCACTGCACTTTAACAGCAACACAGGCATTTAGTGTCTCTGAGGTATGTGCTGGCTGTTCACTACAGCAGCCCAGGCAGTGCTGAGACAAAAGGGTGTTGTACAGCTGTGGAGGCCTGCACTGACTGGAGAGTGAGAAGGCTGTTTCTGGAACACGCCTGCCTGCCTCCTCCGTGTGGTCACTTGAGAGCCAAATGAAGTGGCCGTGTGCAGGCACTCCACAGCCGTGCTCTCTAACAGAAGAGTGACTCGTAGTTCAAATAAGGGAAGAAACTGAGCCAGTTGTCACGGTGCATGTCACCGTTAGTTACTTCTGCTCAACTAAGACTTGATTGCTGCAGGGCGATTGGTATTTTTAGAAGTATCAATGAGCTCCATGTTAAACATGGTGTCTCCACTTGGGGTGAGGATAGGAAGAGCCTGGGGACTCAGGCTGTGCTGGGTGGGGATGTTGGAGCAGTGACTTCAGAAGAGTTTTGCGAGCCTGCTGCTGCCCTTCTGCGTGAGTGCAGGTTGGCGCTGCAGGAGCTTATGGCCTTACACAGCGGGAACAAAGCTGGTCTGCTATCATCTTGAAAAGTAAAGGCATGTTTGCCTATGAGACATGCAAGTTTTGTCTGTTCCATTTGTTTTCTTTCTATTTTGGTTGATTTGGTGGTTTTGCTTATTTGTTTGATTGTGGTTTGGTTTGATTTTTTTTCAAGACAGGGTTTCTCTGTCCTGGAACTCACTCTGTAGACCAGGCTGGTCTTGAGCTCAGAGATCCATCTACCTCTGCCTCCCAAGTACTAGGATTAAAGGTGTGTTCCACCATACCTGACCAACTCTACTGAGCTTTTGCATCAGGATCTCTTTGGGTATGTGAGGAGTTGATGGGCTGGTCCAGGGGTGAGATAAAGTGCCTATGTAACTTCAGCCCAGCCACCCTCCTTGTGTTTGGGGATACAGCACTAGTGGGTGAGGCCACTGCAGGGTGTGAGATTACACTCATTGGGCTGTGGTTTGCTTTTTTTTTTTTTTTTTTTTTTTTTTTTTTTTTTTTGGAGACAAGGTCTCTCTGTGTAGCCTTAACTGTCCTGGTCTCACTTTGTAGACCAGGCTGGCCTCGAACTCATAGCGATCCGCCTGCCTCTGCCTCCCAAGTGCTGGGATTAAAGGCGTGCGCCTCCACTGCCCAGCTGTGGTTTGCTTTTTAAAAACTGACAGATGGTAGTTGTGATGTTTGGGTATGTGCACATTAGGAAACGATTAAACCAAGCCAGTTGATTGATTGGCCCATACGTGGCCTCACATTTTAAAAAATGAACATTTCAAATCTGCTCTCAGCTGTTCAGTGGCTTGTCACGTTGTTAACAGGGACCACCATCTCAGCTGTTCAGTGGCTTGTCACGTTGTTAACAGGGACCGCCATCTTGTCACGGTGTTAACAGGGACCACCATCTTGCCCAGCAGATCTTCTCCCTTCGCTTCTAGCCTCAGCTTTAAGCTTCAGTTGTGAAAACAAGCAGTGTCTCTCTTGCTGTGCCTGTGGCAGCTAGGGGACTAGCTCTTTATTATTGTTTTTACATCAAATAGAAAAACAGAGCAGCAGGCTTGATTCTGTGGGCCCATTTTTCAGATATATACTCAGGGTTTGTGCAAGCTGGGTAAATACAAAACTGTTTCTTATTTTGTGTCCTGGCCAAAATTTGGAAGCTACACTGGTAAAAGATTTGTTTTCAGTGAGTACTTCAAAACTAGTCCTGAAAAAAAAGGAAAAACAAACAAACAAACTAGTCCTGTGTTCTGATATTCAGTCACCTGCCCTGGACCCAGCTCCCTACTAGCTCTCCACAATTCCCCTTTTGTGTGGAGAGATTTTTCTCCTGGGCTCCTTTTAAGAAGCCAATAGAAGGGCTGGAGAGACGGCTCAGAGGTTAAACTCACTGGCTGCTCTTCCAGGGGTCCTGAGTTCAGTTCCCAGTAACTACATGGTGGCTCACAACCATCTGTAATGAGATCTGGTGCCCTCTTCTGGAGTGCAGATGTACTTGCAGGCAGAGCACTGTATACATAATAACAAATAAATAAATCTTTTTAAAAATGAAGCCAACAGAAAGCTTATATTGTGAAAATTCAATTACTATCATTATTGTTAATTAATACCAAATCACTTTTTGTTAAATTAATTGAAGAATTTATTTTTCAGGTTTCCTTGCTTCAGAATGAAAGTGTTGAGAAAAACAAGAGCATACAAAGTTTGCACAATCAGATATGTAGCTTTGAAATTGAAATCGAGAGACAAAAGGAAATGCTTCGAAACAATGAATCCAAAATCCTTCACTTGCAGGTGAGCAGCCCGCATGCCAGGAGGAGTCACTCTCTGAGTGAGGCCCAGGGCTTCTCTTGCTTACGTGAACATTCAGGGGCAACTTGGGTTGGCATGGTCCTGCCGAGTAGTCTGACCCAAACCCCGCTTCTGTGTCTTCAACCCACTGGAGCAAAGTAAAGCTTGAAGCCCTTGTTTTAAAACTTAGCTGTTTTGCACGGGGGACAGCTCCGTGGTAGTGCACTTATCTAATTGGTGCAGGGCCCTAGGTTTCCTCCCCACCACTGCAGAGGAGGAGGAGGTTAAAGTCGGCTTTCATTGCCCTGCTTTGACAGTACACGTTGTCCATAAGCCCTGGGGGCCAAGTTTCACTTCCTGAAGCGAAATCAAGCCAAGTACTTTGTTCTGAGTTTTTGACACATATATGTCCAACTTTATTTCACCATAATAATCCAGAGAGGCCCCCAAACCAACAAATACATATACTTCTGCAGGACTGGAGAGACACTTCCGTGATTGAGAGCACTTGCTACTCTTGCTGAGAACTGAGGTTTGATTCCCAGAAGCACATAGGTGACTATATAGGTGACTCACATAGAACTACATAGGTGACTCACAGCTGTCTGTAACTCTGATGCCCTCTCCCGGCCTCCATGGGCAGTGCATGCATGTGCTGCTGAGGGTGTTTTAAGGAAGTAGAATTGAGATATATCTATGTATTTTGCTGGCTCAGGAAGTGTTGATGTTATTACATCTATTCTTTTGGATAGGCAAGGTACATCTGCCACGGTGTGCACGAGATCACAAGCTGGTCTTTAGTTCCTGTTCTCCTTCCAGCATGTGGATTCTAGAGAGTGAACCTGGGTCTTCAGACCTAGCAGCAAGCTTAGTAGCACTTGAACCTGCTGAGTCAGCTTGCCGGCCTAATAGAACTTTAAAGAACAGCTAAGTGTGGTGGTTGGTGCTTGCCTTTGATCCCAGCACTTGGGAGGCAGGAGGATCTGTGAGGACCCAGGTTCAATTCGCAGCACCTGTATGGCGGCTTACAACTGTCTGTAATTCCAGTTCCAGGGAACCCAGCACCATCACACATGCAAGCAAAACACTAAAGCACATAAGATAAAAATGAATCATTTAAAATAAATTGTAGTCTGCTGGGAGAATGCAAGGCTAACCTGGGCAATTTAATTATATCCTGCTCAAAATAAAACTAAAAAAGGCTGAGTATATAGCTCAGTGGTAGTGTCTTTGCCTAGCATGCCTAAGGCCCTGGGTTCTATCCGGAACCCTGCGAGGGATATTGGGGGGGAAAAAAAGAAAAGAGTGCTTGTGAAGTAGCTCAGTAGGGAGAGGTACTGTCACTGAGCCTGACAACTTGAATTCAGTCCCCAGAATCCATGGTAAAAGGAGACCATTGATTCCTGTGTGTGTGCGGTGGGACACGTACTTAGCTACACACACACTGAAAGAAGGAAGGCAGGCCCCGTAGCACATGTCTGTAGTCCTAGCTGCTTGAAAGGCTGAGGTGGGAGGATCCCTTGAGTCTGAACGACAGCAAGTGTGAATCCTGCCGCAAAAGAGGCGGAAATCAGAACAAGTCAGCTGAGTGATGAATTTAGCTACACTTGCTGCTGCCAGTTGCTGAATGAAGCAGTGACGCGTGCAGCAGGGTTCAGGTCAGCAGCCACAGGCCTCACACTTCCACAGGCCACATGGAACACCACCATGCTCACTCTACAGGCTTGTATGGCCAGGGCCTAGTGGCCTAAAGATGACAAGGGATAGCAAAGGACAGTCATTGCAACCCTGAAGTTGAAGTGCATACAGCTAGCTGTTCCTCTGAGTCCTGAGAAACAGGCCTAAGACAGGGTTGTTTATTCTAAGAGACTGCTGCTTCCCAGCTCCTGAACTCGAAGTTAAGCTCTGTCCCGGCACTTAGGCTGGGCCTTTATAGAAACACTGAGTGGCTGAGTCTTCACCACCACACTTCACCACGACACTTCAGGCATTAAACTCATTTGCTCTTCGCAGAGAAGGCTTGACACAGACCTGCATTCTGCTTTGAAGGTTGTTAGGCAAGTGAAAGGTCTATCTGAAAAAAAATCTATCTGAAGTCCCTTGCTGGAATGCAACTTAGAAGTTATTTGGGGGAGCCCATTGTGTGGAGCATGTACCTGCACACAGAATGTGGGCTAACAAGTGTGAGGCAGTGCCCCATGCTAGTTGAGAGAGCTTCCTGGCCAGTGCAGTAGTCTCATCCCCTCCTATGCATGTCACTAGCTGTTGAGGAGGAGCAACTCACAGCTTCCTCCTTGGTCCTCTAAGTAACCAAACATCGCCTATCACACCACAGTCAGGCTTAGGCTCACTTTGTAGACCAGGCTGGCCTCGAACTCACAGCAATCCACCTGCCTCTGCCTCCCGAGTGCTGGGATTAAAGGCGTGCGCCACCACGCCCAGCTAGGCTTTTCTTTAACAATACCCCTAACAGCTTTGCTTTATGGGGAGAGTTCATTCAAAAACATCAAGGCTGTGGGTGTTTGTTAAGGTCAGTACAATTGACCCCTAGAAATCAGTTCCTGTGGAGCCAAATGTTCTTCTGATTATACATTCTTGTTTAAATAGAGACACGGAGCTGAAAAGATAGCTAAGCTCACAACCAAAAACACATAAATATCTACATATCAGGTTTTTTGAGGATTGAGGATATTATCTATGCTATAGAGGGGGTTATATGTGCACATGTATGTACATATGTGTGCCCTAAGGATAGAAGAAGATGTCAAGGATGCTGGTCTGTCACTCTGTCTTCTTCCTTTGAGATAGGGTCTCTCACCAAATGGGAGCTGGGCTGGTGGCCAGAAAGCCCCCACGAGCCTCCTTCCTCTACTCCCTGCAAAGCTGGTTTACAGGCACACACACAGCCGTCTCCAGCCTTTCACATGGGTGCTGGCGATTGGCATTTGGTGTTGTCACCTGCTGAGCCATCTTCTTGGCCCCTTGTCATTCTTCTTACTTATCAGCATCAAGTCTCCTGGGGAAAAGAGGCGCGCACATTATTAGCCTTTTCCTCTGTAGCGAGGGAATCCAGACCTGCCTTGTTTGTTCCTTCCTGGTTAGTCATAGCCAACAAAGGTGCGAAACCCAGAATTTCAAATATAGACTTCCAAAAGAAGAAGTGAAGACAGTAGGCTGTCCTTGGGGCTGTCCCCTGAGCACTCTGTGTGACCAGCGGCTCCAGAGATCCTCTGCTGCCTCTGGAGCGTGTGTAGATTCTTCTCATGAACGACAAATCCTCAGATCCTTGACTCCATCACAGGGAGCAGACAAGCTGGAGCGCGAGACTCTCCCCACTACTACACAGGAACACACACAGCCCTTACACACCCATCCAGAGCACAAGGCTCTGTTCCTAGGTCCCTATAGGAGGTTCCCATAGAAAGGTTTTCTGAATTCAATTAAGACAGTGCAGAACTGGGCCTTGCTGTTGGCAGGCCCCATGTCAGGACATATGTCCTGGTGCCCCTGAATGCAGAACCTACTGTCATTAGCCAACACTTACCTCTTTCTAGGCTTGAGGACCCACAGCAAGCCTTCTCTGGCCATTAATGCTTGGGGCCTCAGGTAGAGACAGGATGGAGGGAGCTCTTTGTTTCCATGGGCCGTGGCACAGTTCTAGGGTCCCCTCTGTAGTCACAGGACAGAAGCAGCATTTCTGTCCTGAGCCAGACAGCAGGACAGGCAGACAGACCAGATCGTTGTGATGACAGAACTCCATTATCCTAAACTGTGATGGATTGGAGCCAAGGGTCTCGTGCCCTGAGAATCCTCGCTAATCAGCAGGCGAGGCGTTGGCCTTAGTCCCATCTCCTCTGCTCCCGGGGAGTGGGTGGGTGGAGGCCTGTGGCAATCTGGTGAGATATTTATAAGGAGGATAGGGAGAGGACACCGTGAGGATGAGGTCAAGGTCACAGCCAGGGTTCTGAAAAGAGAGCTGATGGTATTGACAGGATGCCTGGATGCAGACGTGTGACAAACAGGCCGTTGGCCGTCCAGAAATGGCCCCAGGTGGGGAGGCTGTGTAGGAGCTCTGGCAGGAAGAGGAAGAATTGCTCTGGGCCACGTGCACACCTGCAGTGTTGGCTGTTGTCCCCTGTCATCTGATCCAGCCAGGCCTTCTCCTGGTGATTGGAAACAAGCGCCGCAGGCTGGATGTGCTGACACATCTGAGGTCCTTTGCGTGAGGTGGTCGTGGTCTGACTGCTCCTACTTCATCTGTGTTCTGCACAAGTCCTTATCCCCGGGGACTCCAGGCTGATGGGTGCACAGGGGCTGATGGCTCCAGCGGATATTTAGGTGACAGCGCAGCATGCTCAGAGTTCTGACTGGTTTTTATCCTTAACCCCTTTGGTCTGGAAGCGAGTGATAGACAGCCAAGCAGAGAAACTGAAAGAACTCGACAAGGAGATCCGCCCCTTCCGGCAGAACTGGGAGGAAGCAGACAGCATGAAGAGCAGTGTGGAGTCCCTCCAAAACCGTGTGACTGAGCTGGAGAGTGTGGACAAAAGTGCAGGGCAGGTGGCTCGCAACACAGGTGAGGGCAGCTGCGCCCAGTCGCATGCCACAGCACCAGTACCCCTGGGAGTGGAATTCAGGCCCAGCACATGCTGCCCCCCAACAGTCGCTTCAGGCAGAGGCGGTGCATGCTGAAAGTCCTCCAGGGGGCGATTTTCACTTAGATGTGTCCCTCCACATGAGGCCCAGAGGGGCTGGACTGCAGGTGAACCGCAGGACATAAGGATGTCAGGACCTGTTGGTCAACATGCCCCTGACATACTCTGAAGTTGCAGGGACGGGGCAGACCAGGTGGGGACATGGGCAGCCAAGCATCGCCCAAGCCTCTCTGATACTGTGAGCAGATGTGTGCGTGTAGCTCTGAGCCTGAGTGAGCACAGCGATGAGTGACATGGCAGGATTAGGGCTGGGCATGGATTGTTGTGCTGCATGGGTTGTGCTGCATGGAAGGCGTGCTGTTAGAGTAAATAGGAGACAGCTTAGGCTCAGAGCCCAGTGTCCCGGGGATGCCAGGGCCATAGGGCAGGGGAACGTGAACAAACAGGCCGCCAGGCTCTGACAGTTAGTACACTGTGGCAACCTGGGGGGGGGGGGAGGCACAGTGCAGATGCCCCACACCTTGTGTGCTCTGCACATGTCCACCTTCTGCAGTCACAGGAGTGTCTCTGTGGGCTGCTGTTCAGACACTGGTGCAGATGGGCCTCTCTGATGTTTGCGTGTCTCGTTTGCCAAATGTTTTCTTGCCTGTGGCAGGCTTGCTGGAGTCCCAGCTGAGCCGGCATGACCAGATGCTGAGTGTTCATGACATCCGCTTGGCCGACATGGACCTGCGGTTCCAGGTTCTCGAGACTGCCAGCTACAACGGTGTGCTAATCTGGAAGATCCGTGACTACAAGCGCCGGAAGCAGGAGGCTGTCATGGGGAAGACCCTGTCTCTCTACAGCCAGCCTTTCTACACAGGCTATTTCGGCTATAAGATGTGTGCCAGGGTCTACCTGAATGGGGACGGAATGGGGAAAGGGACACACTTGTCGCTGTTTTTTGTCATTATGCGTGGAGAATACGATGCTTTGTTGCCATGGCCGTTCAAGCAGAAAGTGACACTCATGCTGATGGATCAGGGGTCTTCTCGACGCCACCTGGGAGACGCATTCAAGCCGGATCCCAACAGCAGCAGCTTCAAGAAGCCCACTGGAGAGATGAACATCGCCTCTGGCTGCCCTGTCTTTGTCGCCCAGACTGTTCTGGAGAACGGGACGTATATTAAAGATGATACAATTTTTATTAAAGTCATAGTAGATACTTCGGATCTGCCTGACCCCTGACAAGAAGCCGGGGAGGTGGATTCAGCAGAAGGTAACTCCTCTGGGGGGTTGAACCGGTCTGTCTTCACAAAGGTCTTCGCCCTCAGAAAGGACCTTGTGGAACAGAGGAAGCAGCCGGAGGAGGAGGAGGAGGCGTGGCTGGCAGGAGGAGCCACATGTGAAAACAGACCCCAACAGATTTCCTAATAGACTAGCCACACTCCAAGGAATTATTTATCCTTCAGCAAGATAAATACTGCTGCCAGAGAAGGTTTTCGTTTTCATTTTTAAAGATCTAGTTAATTAAGGTGGAAACATATATGCTAAAAAGAAACATGATTTTTCTTCCTTAACTTGAACACCAAAAAAGAAAACACACGTGGAGGTAGCTGGATGTGTCAGCATGTTAATTTAAAAGGAGAACTTATGAAATAATAATACAATTCTGATATATTCATCCTAAAATTCAAGAGTGCAATCTTGTTTCAAATATAGTATATTGTCTATTTTTAAGGCCTCATCTGGTCTCTGTTTTAATAATTTGTTTGTCAGAAGACCCTGAGTAGGCATAAGGTCTCAAAATTCAGAAGTCATTTTTAATTTAAAGTTCTACAAATAATTGTTACTGCAGACATTTTGTTTTAAAACGTTGATAGACTGATATTTCTTGGAAGAAAATGTAAAATATCAAACACTGGTTATCACTTGTGATAGGAAAGAGAATATTCAACCTGTTGTTATTTCTCGTTAGAAATGTAACCCTTCGATATCTGTCGTAGTTAGTGACACGACTTCACAATGACTGTGAGGGGCAGTGCCCATGGATGCTGTGCATCACTTCAGACTTAAATTGTTCTCACCCTAAAATAGGGCATTAGTTGAACTTTGGAGTTCTAAACAAAATCCTGTAGGTTTTTAAAATTCTGCCCCATGTTTAGACAAGCTCTGTGTTGCTGACAGCACCAGCCTTGGTCTCCAGTGTCCAGGGTGCGGGGATAGGCAGGTGACCTGTGCTGCAGGAGGCCCCAGCAAGCGTTTCTCATGGTGTCATGCTGCTGCATTCGGCTAATGACCTCCGAAAGCAACATCTGTGCTCAGAGATGGTGGCATACGGTACATGTGCCTTAGATGTGACATGCTGCTTCTTGTCCCTGGGTTTGCATTCACCATGATTCTAGAAAGTGATAGTTTAACCAGATCTCTCTTTCTCTCTCTCCACCACCAGATCTTTGTCTCTACCAGGGCCCTCAGGCAACTCCCAACCTGCCTGGGGAAGCCAGGCCTCCGTTGGTGGCTTCTGAAGCCTCTGCTGCTACATATTCAGAGTCCAACTCTAGACCCCCAAGAGCAGCTCAGCCCCACCCCAAGGGAGGGAGGTGTGAGCAGAAGCCACACATTTCCAGGCCTCCACAAGGGCCCTGAAGCCCCCCCACAGCATAAAGGAGAAGCCCCCCTGCCCCAAGCATTCCCAAGACCACTGGTCTGGGGGCCTGCCCAGGCTGGCAACAGCGGCCCTGGCCTTCCTGTTAGAAGGGTGGCCAGCTGATGTCCCAGCCTGTCCTGTCCAGACGGCACTCTCAGCTCACTGTTTACGTCTCTCCCTCGATGGTCCAACTGTGATTAGAAGCCTGGAGCCCTGCCCCGGTGCCCCTTTTGCTATGCACCACGCTCCATGGTGCTCTTACACTGATGGGTGCTACACGCGACGGGTGCTTCTTAGGCAAAACCAGTGTGTGCGAACCACCACATCTGTGCCACTTGCCCAAAAGGCGCGCCCACAATTGGCCAGCTGGGCCCGCGCTTTAGACTGCCTGCCTCTGGGCTCTCCTCATGGTCGCGTGGGGACAGCTGGGTTGGTGCCCGGTGGCCCACCTTGTCTCTGGTGCTGCCATCTGTCCTGGGTGTGCCTTCGCCCCAGTGCCTGCTGGAAGTGCCCTCCTCTCGCACACCTGTCCCCGTGCTTCCATGAGTGACCTCCTGGTTCAAGCACTTGCCCTGCCCTTCCATGGCTGAAACATTTGGTTCTTCACCTTTCCTCCTTTCTCCACTCTGCTGGGACCGCTTTGGGGTAAGTCAGTGGCTGTGGTCCTGCTCATAGGGAAAGACTGCAGAGCCCACGTCATTTCAAAGGTGCCCTCTTCTTCCTCCAGGCCTGTCCCCCAGGCTTCTTCCCCAAAGACCTAGAGTTGGGAGGACCACCTGGAAGTCCTTAGCTGGCTTCAGGTGGCGTTACCATGGCCAGGGTCAGCAACAGGGACATCCCTGCAGCTCCCCCTTAGAAGAAATCAGAGCAGTGCCTACAGGTGTAGGCTGACAGTTGTGTCTAGTAAAACCCCTGCCTGTCTTCAGTTTCAGACCCTGGTGGTGTAAGGGTGACTCTAAGGTTTCCTCGGGCACTCCCTCCCTTCTGGTGAGACTTTTACAAGGCTCCTTCTGATGTGAGGGCGGGGGCCTCCTGGCCTCACCCAGGAACCTGCAGGATGTGAGTACAGTAACAAGTAACTTTTGTCCCCTGGGATGAGGGCCTGGCATGTCACAGCTTCCTGTAGTGTGTCTGTTGTGTTTCTTGGTAAAGTAGCTGGGAAGCTCATACTTTTGTGCCCTGTGTCTCGCTGTGTGGAGGACGTGCTGAGGCACGTCTCCCGGGAGGTGTGGAGCGTGTCACGTCCTGCCTGGGCGTGCCTTGCTCCACTCCATCTTTGCATTCCTTTGGTGCTCACCACCTGGGCCAGTGTTGGGCTGTGGTCTCAGCAGAGTTGAGGCCCTGTTGCCGGTTCCGGCAGCCCTCACCATTTCACGGTGTCCTGGCCACGAGAAACAGGGTGGTCGTGCAGTGTGTGTACCTGGCTGTGCAAAAGTGTCACTTGCTCATCTTTTAAAGGGCCATTTGTTCCATGATCTCCATGAGGAAATTGGACACGACTCCTGCTTGCCAGGAGCAGTGTCATACCTGCCCAAAGCTGCTCCTGGGAAGATGCGGGCCTCTAAGGGGCAGTGTGTCCTGAGGCCTGGCCCACGGTGTTTGTGACTAGCTAGAAAGCCTGTGTCAGTAACAACCCAGGACCAGACTGGGAGTGAGGGCCTTCTACCTTTGTTGGCCAGGGAGAGGAAGGCAGCCTGAGGGGCCATGACCAGGCCTCCTGTACCTCTTGGGGCTACACAGACCGCAGGCCATGCAGCCTGCTATGGCTGCAGGTAAAACAGGAACGGGTGAGAATGTGAATGAGGGTGTGTGGTGGGCGCATGCAGGACAGCAGCGCCCATGCCCCAGCCCACCAGCGCTGCTTCTCTAGAGCCCATGCCCAGCATTCGAAGCAGCAAAGGCCTGTTGAAGGGGTCTGCGTCTCAGTCTACATCCATCTCCTGGAGTAGCCTGTGCACAGAGAGCACCATGTCCCTAAGACAGCACAACAGTCAGACAACACAGCCATCAGCTGAGGGAGGTGTCTGCTGACGGCCACCGTCCTGCCTCCTTTCCTTCTCCATTTCCTCCAAGGACAGGAACTCTGGGGAGCTGTAGCCAGATGCACTGGGGCTCTGCTTCCCAGGAAGCCTCCACCGGGGCCTTCAGACCCACCACCACCAGATCTGTGGTCGGCCTCCTGAGAACCTAGAGATCAGACACAGTCCCCTGTGGATAGCTAGCCACCTTCCCAAACCCCCTTAGTCTGCGCCTGGAGTTGGGACCATATGCCTGCTATCTTGGGCCTAACATTAATGATACCAATGTAACTGAAGCAGTCACCCATGGCAGGCCTGGCAGCCAATGGACAGCATCCAGCAAAGGAGGATGTCTGGGCACACCAAGCAACAGGGTCCTGGGAGGACCACTCCTGCCAGCCCAAGAGGAGACCAGAGGGAGTACCAGTGCCAACAGTATGGCCCTTCCCTCTTCCCCCTGCACACTGCCAAGCTTTGCAGGGACTGCGCTTCGTACCTGGCCAAGACATATCCCACCTGACAGGTGGCAGGGTGGGTCAGTCCCTACCCTCTCATACATCCCTCTGCTTGGGAGGGTGAATGGAGAGGGCTCGGTGGAGCATATGGTACTACTTTTTACTTTCAACCCAGCCCTTTACTGGCTAGTATGAGTTTCCAGGCATGCCATTGTGTCTGAGCGTGTGTAACCAGTAAGGGTCTGCCCGCCCCCCAATCTTCTCAGACTAAGATCATGGTTCTGTCTTCTGTTTGCAAATACATAGCAGCTGTTTTCAACAAAATAGAATGTGCCCACAAGGGTCTGGGTCAGGTGAGGTGATAGTTGGCAAGTGACCCAGCCATAGTTAACTGTCCCACCCCAGCCGGTACTGGTTGCCGTGAGTGCTGTGGCGTCAGAGAGCTGGGTTAGCAGGGACAGTGAAAAGAGGTCAGCAGCCCATCCCAAAGGCCTGGACATACCTAGCCTGTTGTCCACTTGGAGGGTTTCCTGGGTACCATTGCTAGGCAGTAGCGCACACCAAGGCCAGCCATACGGCTAAGCAGGCCCCAGCAGCCAAGCAGAGTGTATAATCCATTTCCCTAGCCACACCATGTCTGGAGTCTTTCTTGTGAGTTCACTGTGGAATGGAGTTTACAAGTCCAGGGTCACTGTGCCACTCTGTAGTCAGTGGTGACTGGCGTACACCCATAGTCCCCTTAGCCAAGTAAGATAACCTCCAAAGGCAAATAGATGACCTAATTGGAAAACACAAAAGCCGGCCTTCCTTCCAAGGATTTCCCTAAGAGTCTGGGTGCTCTGACTGAGTAAGTGGGGGCCAGTGCAGACAAGTGCAGACTGCCGTAGAGTTGCGTTCTTTTCTCTGATGGCACACCTCTTGTGTTCAGTTCTCTTACCCAAAAACAAAGACCAAAGAAGGCCAATCTTTCATCTGACTGTATTTTTAATCTGCCTGTTTTGACACTTGCCGTCTGTAGTAGCCGCTCGCTGTGAGGCCCCATCTTGACAGTCCAAGTGATTGTGACCAGTGATTAGAGTCCTGTGTTCTGCTCTTCTAAGAAACTGAGACAGAATGAGTTATTGCTCAGCAATAATCCTGTCCTGGGAGTTAGCAGCACGTCTCATCTCCTGATAGCATTATGATGTTTCATATTCTGTTTACTGTGTGTTATGTGTGGTTTCCTTTGGTATTTATTTGTGTTTTTGAGGTCTTGCAATGTTTCTGTTCTGCTGCTAATAATAAAGTTTGTAAGACTGTAGAATGCAAAATTTTGCAATGCTAACGTGTCTAGTAGAGGAAAATAAAGCTGACTTAAGAGTTTTCTTGCTGTAGCTGATTACTGCTGAGGCTTCAGGGTGGCCTTCCTCCAGCTGTTCTCACAAGTGGCTGGCTGACAGCTGCCTGGGGACACTCTGTGGCTACAAGGGGCCACCCTTCATTCCAAGACTCGGCGCCACCATCCTGAGATACCAGAAGGCTCTGAGCAAGGCCTGTTTATGTCACCGTAGGTCCTGCCTGTAGCACACCAGGTTGTGTGGCTTGGTTCAAGGTGAAGAACAGCTGATGGGAATCAGGCTAGATGTGAGCTGTGCCCTGCCAGGGAGCCCAAGGTCTGAAAGGTCTGTCTTGGCTAGGGAGCATGAGGCGTAGACAGGAAGCCAGGCCCTGGGCTGTCTGGGGCGGGTGCACTCTCTGTGGAGGACTGCTGCCTGTGGCCAGCGGTCACTCCGTGCCCACTGCCTGCTATGCAGGACGCTGCCAGGTGACTAGAACCACAGTGGGAGCATTGGAGACTGGGAAGCCTGGTGTCCCCTTTATTGGAAATAGACGATAGAATGTTATAACCCCACACACCTCATTTAAAAAAAAAAAAAAAAAAAAACAACCCTGGAGAATTCAGAGCTGAGCAAGAGGGCCCCCTCTGTCCTAACCGGCTCACCGAGTTCTCTCCTGAGCACTTGAGGGCCACCGGCAGCAGAATCGAGCACAAACTGGTGGCTCACAACTGAAGATGAGTGGGAGGAGCCTATGAGCCTGCCCAGGGCCATGGATAGTGGAACCCAGGCACTTCAGCGATGGCAGAGTGCTGACTTCTGGAGTGGGGTTCCTGTGTGTGGTCGCAGCTGTTCCCAGGGTGTCATGTAGGATAAACCCTCTGGTGGCCTTGGACAGCTGGATCCTGCACCTCCACTTTGTGGTGCTTTAGTTCCTGGGGTGCCTGGCACTGCAGCCCCAGGTGGGTGGAGCACACCAGGCATTGAGCTCCACAAGGCTCCACCTGTGTGCCCCCTAGCTGTGGAACTTGGGGCCCAGACACTGAGCTGCCCCAGCCCTGTGACCACACTGTCGGGGGCCAGGTCACTGGAGCTGCTCCTCACTGGGATATCACCAGCCAAACTGTTCCTTGTCAAGCAGCCTTTGTCCCTGCAGGGACCCCACCGAGGAGGAACAAAGAGTTCCAGGAGTCAGGATGCCTGGCCTCCAGCTGTGGCTTCCCCTGACCCACATACCTGTGGTCCTACAGTCTCAAAGCACAGGGACAGGAGGTGACAACTGACCATGTGGAGAAGGAAGGACAGAAGCTGCTGGCTCCTCATCCTGAGAAAGGCCAGTGACTTACTTAATGGCATCTCTCAGAGTGTAAGGAGCCCCAAGCCATCCAGTTCACACTCTCCTCCCCACCGCACCCCGGAAGTTGTATCAAGCCCACCCCAGCCCAGCAACAGTGTCCCTGCCCTCTTCCCACCTCCTTGCCAGCCTCCTCGGTGCCTCGGTGGGCTCTCTCTTTCTGCACACATCCTTGTCCGTCTGTCCATCCCATCCCCCACCTACCCATCCCTCCCCCACAGCACTGCAGGGCTGTCACTGGAGGTTCCCACAACCCCCAGGCAGGCCATGAACTACAATGCCAAGAACAAAACCAGCTGGATATAGCATTCCTGGCACAGTTTGAATGAACTGTGGGAAGCCGCTTGGTGACTGTTTCAGTGGCCTAGTGAGGGATATGGCTCCCTGGCACAAGAAGGTTCCCTATGTACAGATAATTTGACAAGTTGACAGTCAAGCCAATCCCGTGGCTCCACCCTTACCCAAAGTAGCCACACTGAGTACTCCTGGTTTCTCTTTACTTTTTGGGGGGGAGGGGGGCAGCTGGAGAGACAGACAGCCTTGGGTGCTAGGAACCAAATTTTGGTTGTGAGCCTAGCCTGTAACAGCTGAGCTATCTCTTTAGGGTTCTACACTTTCCCCCATTCCTCTGGGGGTCCTGACAGTTTACAAGTGTGTGTCCATATGTGCCTGAGTGCCTGGGGTCCTGCTTACCATCAGGGCTTTCTGTAGACACACTGCCATTCCTCCCACTGCGGGACTACAACTGTGAACTCAATTTCCTGATGCTGTTGTTCCATGCTGCTGCTGCTGCTGCTGCTTCTTCTTCTTTTTTTTTCTTAAGATTTATTTATTATGTATAGTGCTCTGCCTGCGCACCTGCAAGCCAGAAGAGGGCATAGATGGTTATGAGCCACCATGTGGTTGCTGGGAATTGAACTCATGACCTCTGGAAGCACAGCCAGTGCGCTTACCCTCTGAGCTATCTCTCCAGCCCCCATGCTGCCTCTTACAGGAAACCTCTTCACCTGGTACTCTCACTGCCCTTCCCATGTGGCCACTGTGTGGCTCAATGACCCACCTGGCCACTAGCGCTTGTGTCCCATGGGTCAGACTGGCTCAGCAGTGAGAGCCAGAGCCCAGTCTACAACAGTGCTGTCTCTGGAGGAATAAAACAACAGGCAACAAGAATGTCACACACACACACACACACACACACACACACACACACACACACACACACACACACACACACACACAGAGTCTCCTTTGTGTGGGACCTATCGGGAGGCACGGGCAAACCCTTCTCAACACTTACCCCAGAGCCAGAAGAGCTGATGCCCACTTTGAAGGCAACTGTTGAGGGTAAGAGCTAGACAGAGCCGGTGCCCTGGACAGTTTGAACCCAGCCTGGGTGTGACAACAAGTGCCCCCTAGTGGATGAATTGCCTCCTGCATGGGAGAAGAAGAGTGGAGTTAGGTAAGTGTGTGAGTCCAGGGAGAAGAGCTCAGGGAGTCTCCAAGCAGCTCTCCCTCTCTACAGCACCCTCCCCTACTGTCTCCCACCCCCCCCTCCCACATCCCTCCACTGTCCCTAGGTGCACCATCACAGCATCCATCCATCCATTACAACAAACTTGAACCCAAGGTGATCCCTCAAATGCCCACATCCAACAAAAGGCAGCCTCAGGAAGGAACAGTGTATCTGGGCTTTCAGTTGGAAGGGACGGTGGGTGGGGCATGAGGCAGCTGGTCATCCCGTGATATTGGTGACGCTGTGCTGTGTCTGGGGAAGCCGCTCAGCTTGCTCTCCCCTTTATATTTAGTCTGGACCCTACCCATGGGGCTGTGCTGCCCGCATTCAGTGCAGGTCTTACCTGCTTGGCATCTGCAAATACCCTCACAGCCACGGCAGAGGTGTTTCCATGGTGAAACAGTTAAGCTGACAATGAAGTCTTAGCAGCACACCCTGCCACCCGCCTACTGTAGCTCATCTGCCCATGGCTCACCCACATTCTTCCTGGTACCTTCTGCACTCGTCCATTTTACCCCTCAGGAACATGTGACTGGGCAGGGCTGGATCACAAGAGACAACTCCAAGTGGCATGTTGACCTCTGGACTGGGAGAAGCCTTTCTATTAGCCTCCCTTTATTCCCGTTTGCCCGTTCTCCATCGTCCTTCCAGCCGAGTGGCCTACCCTCCTTTACAGGCCGTTTCCACCCATTCCCCATAGAACCTCCACCACCTCTCCTCGCCCTCCCCCCCAGTTCCCTCAAGCAACCTTCATCCAACATCTTCACCCGCCCTTCGCAGCACACTGCCCATCTAACTGCCATCGTCAGGCACCCTGCTCAGACCACACAGCCCCTTTGTGTCTCTGTCTGCCCATCACTAACCATCCTGCCACCACCCACTCCTATCTGTCAGCCACCCTCTGCCATTGGCCTTGTCACTCTGCAGCCCCCGGCATCACCTATTGCTCTCAGGAATTTAATATCCAACACCAGGAGCTACGGTCTACCGTGTACTCACGTCAGCCCTCCTCATGCCACCCCCGTCTGGTGCCGTTTTTCTCACTGACTGTTCCCCATCCATCGTCCACCCTGCGCAGCCCACTCTGCCAGTCTCCTACAACTCGCCTTCATGTCTAGTCAGGCGTGTCTCGCCCTGCCCTACCCACCTGTTCACTTTCAGGACACCACACACCTGTGCTTTGACATCTGTTCCCTTCCCTTCTCCAGCACACACAATCCCTGCAGACCACAAACTCAGGCCTGGAGAAGATGGGGGGACGGGTTGGCCACCTCCACACCATGTCCCAGGGAAAGTCAGGCCAGGCCAACACCCTCTTACTGGGCACCCAGGGCCCTGGGTCCTAAAGGGCAGATGCTAAGGTCGTCGCCTCTGAGAAGATTCATCCAAGGGGCCACAGGAGACAGCTGGGCGGGTCCCTAGGTAAATGTGTAACATCTGGGCGCCCCCTGCCCCTCAGCCCCGCCCTGTCACGTGGGCCCCTAGGAGCAAAGTCCGTACCTGCCACCTGAGAGCCTCAGTGGCAGCGGCGGCGAGATGAGCACTCTGGGCCAAGTCCTGCTGTGGCTGCAGCTCTGCGGTAGGCCGCGCGTCATCCCGGGTCTGAACCCTGAGGCTGAGGCTTCTCCAGCCCACAAGGGTTCCTATCTCAGGAGAGGGTGGGGTGTGGAGGCTGCGTTTGCAGCCTGCCTCAATTTCGCCGTCCTCTGGCGTGGGCTGGTGAGGCCCCCAATGCCCAGGAGGTGGAGAAGCCACGTCTTGTTCCCGTGGGCTCCTAGCCCCTCGTGGCTCCTTTGCGCACCGCTGTGACAGGGCCCGAGCTCCCGGCTCCGGGTAGCCCTCTCTGCGCCCAGTGCGCTTCCCACTAGAGCTCTTTCCTGCCGCTAATTCCTCTCCGAGCCCTGCGGACCCCATCCCGGGAAGTCAGCGTCAGGTGAACAGGAGACAACGTCCCGTGGGAGGGCGAGGACATATTTGCTCGGGCTCTGCAGATTGGCTAAGAGTGCACCAGAGAGGGCCGCAGTTGGGTCCTCACCGGGTCTGACCTGAGGCGCTGACAGATCAGCACCGGGTCAGGATCACCTCGGGGACCTGTGTCGCGCTTCTCTGGAGGGTAACCTTCCCCGACACTCAGCCTTCTTTTCTCCAGCACTGACTCGGGCAACCTACAAACTTTGGGTCCCCGACACCTACTTCGATACTGCCTCCAACTGGAGCCAGAACCGGACCCCATGTGCGGGAGATGCGGTCCAATTCCCGGCGGACAAGGTGCCTAGGTGGAGGTTGGGGACAAGGCGGAGGGTGGAGAGTATGCCAGTCCGGCGCCTGACGCCACCTCTTGTTACAGATGGTATCGGTCATGGTCAGAGACAGTCACGCCATCTCGGACATGGTAAGGCTCGGAGCTGTGGCCACAGGGGCCATGGCTGGCCCAGGGTCGCCGAAAGCCCCTTCCCAGGCCTCTATGTGGCCCAAGGGAGCCTCTGGATGGAGAGGCTCTCTGGGGAGGGACATAAGAGAGCACATGGGGACCGCCCAGCCCAGCTCAGCTGCGCCCTCTTCCCTCCCCCGGCTCCCCCCCCCCCCCCCCCCCCCCGCAGCCTGCCGTGCAGGGTGGGCTCCGGGAAGTCCGCCTGCCCCACCCTGTCCTTGAGGAGGCCACGTTAGCAACCTGCATGCAAAGCTGGCGGCCCACCTAGCCCGGCCCAGCCGGGAGGGTAGGAAGCAAGAAGTTAAACAGCTTCTGCCTCGCCTTCGCACAAGCTAAGGCTTCAGTGCGACCTCCCCTGACCCTGTGCTCAGGCCCTGTCGTTGGAGCAAGAATGAGGGTTTTGTTTGTCTTTGTTCTTGTTAAGAGGTGTTTTTTGTTTGGTTTTATTTTTGCTTTTCCTGTGTATGTGTGTCTGCATAATATACGTGTGTACCACATGTGTGCAGTGCGCAAAAGAGGGCAACCTGTCCCTTGGAGGTGGAGTTACAGACGTTTGTGAGCTACCTTATGGGTGCTGGGATTCAAACCCAGGTCCTCGGTATGAACCGCCAGTGGCCTTAACTGCTGAACCATCAACACCACCAACCAAAACACGCCAAACGAAACCAAAAGGACACTATTTCATGACAATTCAAATATAAAAGCCCCATTTCCTTGACCAAGTTTTTTTGGTGTTTTGTTTGGTTTTTGCTCTGTCGTCTTTTGGTTTTTCAAGATAAGGTTTCTCTGTGTGCAATCCTGGAACTAGTTTTTGTACACCAGGCTGGCCTGGATCTCAGAGATCTGCCTGTCACCACACTGGGCAAGAAATCATATTTTCTATGGGTCATGGTCTCAAGTAGCCTAGGCTGGCCCTGAACTCATTCTATTGTTGAGGCTGACCTGGAACTTTTTTTCCCACATCGCCTCCAAGATGCTGGGATTACAGATGTGAGCTGCTAGCCAAGGTTTGATAGCCAGGTTTTACCCGAGCCCATCCTTCATTGAGTGAGCCCTGGGGCTCACAGGTGTGGCAGACCCAGAGGACAGTCCCCAGCCTCAGGGACAGTGATGTGTGTGTGTGTGTGTGTGTGTGTGTGTGTGTGTGTGTGTGTGTGTGAGAGAGAGAGAGAGAGAGAGAGAGACCTTCAAAGGCAGAGACTCCTGCCTGGTCTCTATTACCACAAAATCTTAAAGATTGCCATTTAGCGGGCAGCTCAGGGCTACCTCTCTCTTTTCCTTGCACCTTTCCTCTTCAGCATTCCTGCTCAGGGTGTGAACTGCCCAGGGATGTCCATTGCTGAACAAGGGCACGGGTCACTTTGAGGGGTCAGAGGGTTACCCTATTTCTTGGAGTCCCCTCCAGCTCCCAGTGATTTTCTTCTGCCTCATCTTGGACCTCACCAGTTCCTCACACATTTCTCCTGAATGGAGAGGTCTTCCCTGGGATGTTCCCACTTCCTACCCCCTTGTATTTCTGTCTTTGTGGGTAGGAGAGTGCCCTGCCCTCCCCCTGTGCTGCTCTTTGTGGCTCTGAGTGTTGCAGAGAATATTTGCATTTCAGCGGGCTCTCCATTCTAGAGCATGGCCTGTGTCTTCCAATATTTCCATCAGCTTCATTCTTCTACGGTTTTTGTTTGTTTTTTTTTTCCGAGACAGAGAGTCTCTCTGTGTTAGCCTTGGCTGTCCTGGGCTAGCTTTGTAGACCAGGCTGGCCTTGAACTCACAGCAATCCACCTGCCTCTGCCTCCCGAGTGCTGGGGTTAAAGGCATGTGCCACCCCCCCACCCCCCACCCCCCACCCCCGCTCTTCTATGGTTTTACGTTGTTCTCTGCAGAGCCAGGCATGGTTCGAGCATGCCTTTGATCCCGGCACTCAGGCAGAGACAGGCTGAGCTCTTTAAGTCCAAGGTCAGTCTGGTCTACATGGTTTATCACACACACACACACACACACACACACACACACACACACACACTTTTTTTTTTTTACTTTTTGAGACAGGGTTTCTCTGTGTAGCCTTGGCTGTCCTAGACTCACTTTGTAGACCAGGCTGTTCTCACAGGGATCCGCCTGCTTCTGCCTCCCGAGTGCTGGTCTTGACCCTCCTAGCAAACCTCTATCTTCAGAAACAACCACATCACGGTTCATAGCCATTTATTCACAATATAACCGAAATTACAGTTATGAAGTAGCGATAAAAATAATTTTATGGCTGAGGGTCACCACAACGCGTGGAACTGTGTTAAAGGGTCACCGCATTAGGAGGATTGAGAACCACTGGGCCAGCCAGGGATCACAGTGATCCTGTCTCAACAACAACAAACAATCTGTACATAATACTGATTGACTCATGAGTACTTTATAGAGTCGGTGTCAGTCGTGAATGATGCCCTTAAAAATTATACTATGTAGTTCCATTGATAGTTATCATAAGAAAAAATGGCAGCCATTCCTCTTGTTTTTAGGCCTACTTCCTTCTTTTTCTTTTCTTACTGGCCATGCTCACTACTCCTATGGAAGTAGGAGCCCTTGTCATGTTGTAAAGCGTGTCACATTTCTGTACTGGCTGCCATGTTGGTCCTATGTTTGGAGGGAATAAGCTTTAGAAAGTTGTAGAAATTTTATTGCTAAAGACAACAAATTTTTCAAAATTGAGTATGTTGTTGAAATTGTCAGTGTTATTTCCTAATGAATTGAGACTGGAGTTCCACATGTTTAAAGCTTGCAAAATAGAATTCCGGTCCTCCAGGCAACACGATGTTCATGCAGCGCCTCTAGAAGCCAGAAGAGGGCGACAGAGAACAGACGGTTGTGAGCCACCGTGTGGAAATGGAACCTGCACCCTCTGCTAGCGCAGTGTCAACCACTCGGCCATCTATCTCTCTAGCTGTCTATTGTCCCATTATGTTTTGCTTCCTTTCTGTTCTTCCTTTCTGAAGCTAGAATATTCTGTCTTTGATTTTAAACATACTGTACACGTGTGGAGCTGAAGTTTCCCAACTTCAGGTCTAAGAAGCTCCCCGCCCGCCCCTCCTCGCCCCCGCCCCGCCCTCCTTTTCTTGTTTCTGCCTCGGCCTCCGCCTCCCTCATGTATGAATTTGGTACTGAGATGCCCACCCTGCTCCTGGACTTCTTTGCCGTCTTCTGTGGAGCCTGGACTTGGACAGCTATCATCGAACACCCAGATAGATCAGTCCTGGTGTTTTTCTCACCCACTAACGATTGTTGTCTAACTATCGTGGTTTTCCACATTCTCGTCCTGTTTCCTCTTCAGTTCTGATCTTTTATTGGGATGCTAGGGACAGAACCCAGGGTCACACAAAAACGCTAGGCAGGTGCTCCAGCCCTGAGCTCAACGCCAGCCCGCCCCGTTCTTTATGGAAAATGCACTCCATTCACATGGCTGGGTGTATAGCACTATGCTCACAACGTATCGCATCTGTCCCCAGCTGGCCCTGCCTGAGGGTGGATCCCTGGCTTTCACAGTGCTTCACCCTTGGCATGGGTGTGGCTGGCCTGTGACATCATCTCCCATGGCTAGTGCGAGCCTTTGGGCAGGTCTGAAACTTTGGAAGGCCAAGTGGGGACAAGTGCCTGGGCTGTGGGTGATGCCCTGCAGGGAGCAGCTCCCACATGCTCCTGTCCCCTCAAGCTCTGGGAAAAAGATGGAGGGGACCAGGAAATGGCGTTAGGGACCATCCTTTCCCATGCCTATAGCATAGTCCTATCTTAGAATTGGATTTGGGCAGTGAGAAGGCTCCCATAGCAGAACCATGCTACTAGCTACAGTCACTCTTAGGTTCCTTGCCTTCTACGACACCCCTGGTCCTGAGACTGAAGACCCTTCCCCAGTGGCATAGGAGCATTTTAAAGTTTGGCTTCTACGACCTGGGAGACCTTGTCATATCTTTTCCAGAGTGATGGGTGCTGGCAAGTGTCACCTCCCTTCCCAAGTGTTCCATGGGTTCCCAGGGTCTCAGCTGTGTACTGCTCCTCAGCACCAGACTCTGCCACCTAGGCCTACGTGACCATCTAGTCTTGGCTCCAGCTCGGGGGCGGGGGCGGGGGGGTCCTTTATCCCGGGCACTTATTGTGCCCTTATGTAGAACGCCCTTCCCTTTTCTTTCCCTGGGGAGACCAGCTCTTCCTGTTAGCCTCAGGCAAGCTAAGGCTCTGGGGGACCCTGGCTTCACCTAGATCCCCGCCAAGGTCCCAGCTTGGGTTCTCCCTGGTGCCCCGGAGGTGTTAGTGGGTCACAGTGTGTGCCTGGACCACGAGCCACCTCAGCCTGCCCCTTCCGCAGCTCCTGCCGCTGGACGGGGAGATCGTTCTGGCTTCGGGAGCCTCATTCAGTGCTGCAGGAGCTGGCTCGGACCCGGCTTGTAACTCTGGTGAGAAAGATGGGCATGCCTTGCAGCGTGGTTTGTAGAAGGTGGGCGCGGGAATGGGGCACCCGGCAGTGCAGGTTCAGTGCGCGGCGTGGGTTGGTGCGTTCCTCCATAGGTGCCCCGTTGCTCTTCCGCAATCCCGACCGCTTCTCCTGGTTTGATCCACACTTGTGGAGTTCCGCGACCCAGGCACGCGGCCTCTTCTCCGTGGACGCCGAGCGCGTACCCTGCAGCTACGACGACGTCCTCTTCCCGCGCGACGCGTCTTTCCGCGTGGCGCTCGGTCCGGGCCCCAACCCGGTGCACGTCCGCAGCCTCTCGGCCGTGGGCCAGGTGAGCAGGTGGACTCCGGTCCCATCCCCTATGCGCGTCCCCGTGGCGTCTTGCAGCTGCGTGCCTCTCGCCGCCCCGCTCACCTGGCCTCTGCTGATGCCACCACCCACAGACGTTCACGCGGGATGAGGACCTGACTGCTTTCCTGGCGTCCCGCGAGGGCCGCCTGCGCTTCCATGGGTCCGGCACGCTGAGAGTGGGCTCCCAGGCCTGCACCGACACGTCGGGCTGCGTTTGCGGCAACGCCGAGGTGAGTGCGCTGTAACTCGGACAACGCGAGGTCCTCCCCGGCCGCGGTGGGGAGCGTGGCTGCCGCCGTGCTTTCCTGCACTCACCTCCGTGTCTCCACCCAGACGCTGCCCTGGGTCTGCGCGTCTCTGCTGCAGCCGCTGGGCGGCCACTGCCCTCCGGCCACCTGCCGCGACCCCCTACTGCCTCAAGGACAGTGCTGCGACCTCTGCGGTGAGCGCTCTGTCCGCCCTCTAACGCGCTCCCCGCGGCCTCCTCTCTCTTGCTGGGACGTTGACCTGTCCTCCCGTCACAGGAGCCATCGTGTCGTTAATCCACGAACCCACATTTGACCTGGAGCGGTACCGAACGCGGCTGCTGGACCTCTTCCTGAAGCAGGTAAAGAGGCTACCAGGCGAGTGTCAGCTGTTGGCAGCTTAACCCCGACTCAACTGTCCCCATCGGCCAGAAGGCAGAGGCCAAGCCAATCCTCTCCCTCCCCAGCCCCAGTACCAGGGGCTGCAGGTGGCTGTGTCCAAGGTGCTGCGCGAGGCTCACACCGAGATCCAGGTGGTGCTCGTGGAGACCGGGCACCAGACCGGCGCAGCGGGGCGCCTGGGCCAAGAGCTCCTTCAGGACGCGGTGGCACAAGGTAACCCCGCGCCCTCCTGCCCCTCGGCCGAGCCTGCTGACCCTGCCCGCTGAGCCTGTCTCTTTGCAGGGAGCGTGCTCGGCATCCAGTCGGCGACACTGCGGCACTCCGGCAAGCCGACGGAGGACTCCGCGCTGGATCAGGACGGGTTCCGTGCAGGACTGGCGGGCGGCGTGGCGGCCATGGTGCTGCTGGCACTGCTGGGGGCGGCGCTGCTGCTGCTGTACCGCAGCGGGAGGCTCAGGTACCAAGTGTGGCCCCTCCTGAGGGCCGGCTCCCAGAGGCTGCCCAGGCGGCCCCAGGGGTTCACATGCACCCGCATCCCCGCAGATGGAGAAGGCATGGCGAGACTGAGCCCTCAGCGCCTGGGGTGCCGCTGGGTTTCCGAAATCCGATTTTCGACGTGATAGTCTTCAAGCAGCAGGTGAGATGGAAGGAGAAGCCGTGTGGGTGGTCCGTAGCTCTGTGAGCCCCCTGACACTGTGACCCCACAGCCCGAAGTGAAGCCGCCCGACTCTCCGCAGAAGGTGGAAATCGACACCAACTTCAGCTACTTCGTTAACCCACTCTTTGCCGGGGAAGCAGAGGCAGAGGCCTGACCTGCGGGGAGAGTACTAGGCCTCCAACCTGTGGACTAGTCGTGTCATCTGAGACCATGACTTCTCTCCTGGTGTCAAGGACCATGCCTACCTTGCCCAATAATTGTTGTGGTTTTACTTTGCTTGTTTGTTCAGTTGGGTTTTTGTTTTGGTTTTGGTTTTTTGCTGTTGATGTTTTTTACTTGCTAGCCTGATGGATGGACTGGACGTGTTTGGTTCCACTTGCTACCTCACTCTACTTGTGTTAGTGGGGATCTGAACTCAGGTCCTCAGACCCATGCAGCCAACGCTCTTACCACTCAGCCATGGTGTTTGGTTTTGAGATGGGAGTCTCAAGGTATACTCTAGGAAGACATTAAACTTCTGGGCTCAAGTATCTCCCTGTCTTAGCCTCCAGGATTAGTTGGGCTTTAGGTATGATTCCCTGAACCCAGCAATTTCAAATGGCCAATGGCCGTTGATGCTGGGATGGGCGTTTCCCAGTTGTTGGCCGGTTAGCTTGTGTCTCATGTCGGGGGAAGCAATTGGTGGCCTTTAAATTCTTTCTGCTAGCTTCAGTCACACTGGACTAGAGCCCCGGCCCCTGTCAGTGCTCTTGCCGCTTTGTGCTGTTGTCTCTGGCTATGGGCTGAGGAGCAGGGGTTTGCTCTTTGCGGCCACATGGTGGACAGGAAGCTGTCCTTTGGTTCATCTCAGGCTGCCCAGCTTACACTTACAGAGTGTTAGGAAAGGTCCATGCTAGTTCTTAGTAATTTTGTGTGTGTGTGTGGTTGGGGGGGGGGGTGGATCAGCACTGGCCAGACATGCTAGCAGGCCAGAGGTGGAGACAGGAAGATGGAGAGTTTGAGGACAGCCTGGGCTGCAGTGCAATTAACAAAAACAAATACACTGAACTAGGCCAGGGAGGGCTAAGGAGATGGCTCTGTGGGTAAAACACTTACTTGCCCTGCAAGCCGGGGGAACAGTTTGATTCCCAGATGTCACGGAAGAAAGCCAGGCATGGGGCACAAGTGTGAATCTCAGTGCTGGGAAGGCAGATGCCAATCTAGTCTATGTGACCGCCAAAGGAAGGTCTTCTGCCCCACATGCCTGCATGCGCACGTGTTCCTCTATACACTTGAACATGTATACATGTGTGTACACTCTCCTTAAAAAAAAAAAAAAAGAAAGATTGGCGATGCATGCAAGGATTATAGAATGGATTCTAGTCTAGAGGGAGAAAAACAAAACACCTTAAAAACCACAACCAGAGCTGGGCATGGTGGCGCATGCCTTTAAGCCCAGCACTCAGGAGGGAGAGGCAGGTGGATCTCTGAGTTTGAGGATAGCCTGGTCTACAGAGTGAGTTCTAGGATAGCCAGGACTACACAGAGAAACCCTGTCTGAATAAACAAAATGAATTTAGTTTTGTCAAATTTGACTTGATTATGTAAATGCAGCAAAAAAAGGAGAGAAACACAATTTGCCACAGAAGCCATGCCGCGGGTCTCTCCAGCTCTAGCAACAGCAGGTCTCAGGGACATGACATTATCTACTCACTAAAGCAAGGGCTCCGGGAACCAGGGATTTGTCATTGCTTTAAGCATCCTGCCACACAGCGGGCGTCTGTGAAATCGCATGTGGAGCAGTATTTTCATAAAAAGGAAGACCCTGTTCATTTTAGTCAGGGGAGTAAAGATGGCGGCATCCTCCCTGCTCACAAAGTCGCTCTTCTCCCCTGCTCCCAGCTCCACAGAGCTCAGGCCTTTCCCTGCACACAAAGCACCCAGAGCACAGCGTCGAGCTCTGCCTCCCACACTCAGAAAAGCAAAGTTTTATAATTTAGAGGGGAAAATTTCAGTAACGAACGATGAAACCTGGCACTGAGGTACAGAGTTGTAAACCCAGGCTAAGGCAGGAGGATTGCCAGTTTGAGGCAAGCATGGGCTACGCAGTATGAACGTGTCTCATACATGACGGGGCTAGAGACACGGTCAGCAGCTAAGGTAACTTGCTGCTTTTGCAGAGGACCAGGGTTGGGTTCCCGGCATCCACATGGCAGCTCACAACCACCTGTAACTCCAGTTCCAAGGGATCCAATGCCTTCTCTGGCCTCCGAGGGCACCATTGGTGCAAATCCAGACAAGCAGGCTTGCACACAAATAAATCTTAAACTATTACAACAACAGAAAACCAGTGTTTTATATAAATGGAACAAGGCTTCATCGGTGGTCTGTCTGGTTTTATGAGCTTCCTTAGCTGTGTGGACGCAGCATCTCTGAGCTCTGAATTGCATGTGCACACGTGGAGGCCAGAGGTGGACTTTGGGTGTCTTCTATTACTCTTGTTACACTGAAAATCTATCGGTTCCGCTTATGGCAGCTAAATAAAAGACACAGGGATTGAAGCATACTTTAAAGCTGCTAACACAACGCTGGGCAAAATCTAAACTAATACAAATCTCCTAAACTATGGTAAACAAACTAACTACTCTAAACTGATATATAATACATATACCCCAAGCATTTGCTACTATGATGCTCCACAGGCCATTGGTCCCTTCGTCTTCCTCCCCAAGTCAACTGTCCCTCTCCTCAATAGCCAAACTTGCTCTTCCTCTCCCAGCAAGCCCCCCTACCACTTCCTGTCCTTCTGCCCAGCTGATTGGCTAAACAGCGCTTTATTGAGGGTTGACACATCCACTCAGCATTCCTCCACATACTCTTCTATTACTCTCCAATTTATTTTTACTTTTCTGTGACAAGGTCCCTCACTGAGTCTGGGGCTCCCTGACTGGGCTAGCCTGGCTGGCAGCAAGCCTCACTGATCTGGCTTTGCCTCCCAGTGCCTGGCATGAGACACCACACCTATGGCTTTTCTTTCTTTCTTGTTTGTTTTTCTGTTTTTCAAGACGGGGTTTCTCTGTGTAGGCCTGGCTGTCCTGAACTTAATTTGTAGACCAAGCTGGCCTTGAATTCACAGAAATCCACCTGCCTCTGCCTCCCAGTTTTGTTTTGTTTTTTAAGACTTTGTTTTTATTGTTTGTGTGTTTGTGCATGTATGAGTGTCTGGAACATGTGTACAGGTGACTATGGAGGTCAAAGAGGACAAGGCTGGATTTGTTGAAGCTGGAGTTATAAGCAGTCATGTGGGTACTGGGACCCAAACACACGTGCTGTAAGAATAAGAGGTCTTAGCTGTGGGCCAACTCTCCTGCTGCCCCTTCTGCAATGTAGCTTTTTATGTGGGTCCTGCAGGGCTAACCTGGGCTCCCATCAGGCTTCAGCGGCAAATCTAGTCTTTTTGTTATTGTTGCTGTTGTTTTGTTCATTTGTTTGTTTGCTTGGTTTTTCCAGACATAATGCCCGGCATTAAAGATCTATTTATTTATTCTACCTATGAGTACTCTATCTGCATGTACACCTGCAGGCCAGAAGAGGGCATCAGATCACATCATAGATGGTTGTGAGCCACCATGCGGTTGCTGGGAATTGAACTCAGGACCTCTGCAAGAGCAGACGGAGCTCTTAACCTCTGAGCTATCTCTCCAGCCTCAAAGGGGAGGTTCTAAAAACAGAAAGAAAAAAAAAAAAAAAAAAAAAAAAAAAAAGCCAGGCATGGTGGTGCACGCCTATAATTCCAGCACTCAAGAGGCAGAGGCAGGCGGATCTCTGTGAGTTCAAGGCCAGCCTGGTCTACAAAGTGAGTCCAAGACAGCCAGGGCTACACAGAGAAACCCTGTCTTGGGGGGGAAAATCCCTGGCTGGAAGGCTTCACAGAATGGGGCAACCTGGGAACTGAAGTCAGTCCCTGGGCAAAGGTACCTGCAGAAGTGGGTTGTGTAGCCTTGTGGGAGGCACACTGCACACGCACATGCCTCTCCCTTCCCGATTCTTTTTTCTTTGTTTAGTTTTTATTTTTTTGTTTTTTCAAGACAGGGTTTCTCTGTGTAGCCTTGGCTGCCCTGGATTCCCTTTGCAGACCAGAGGCTAGTGTTTTGAAAACTGGTTCACGCTTGAGCATTTTCAGACCAGAGTGGCCGGCTTATGGCCATCGCTTTCTTGGTCATTCACTAATGTCAAGCCTACCTTGTGCAGCTCAGGGGTGAGGGGTGGGGGGTGGAGGGTGAGGGGTTGGGGGTGGGAGGTAAGGGGTGAGGTGTGAGGGGGATGGGAGGTGAGGGGTGGGGGGTGGAGGGTGGGGGTGAGGGGTGAGGGATGGGGTGGGGGATGGGAGGTGAGGGGTGGAGGGTGAGGGGTTGGGGGTGGGAGGTGAGGGGTGAGGGGTGAGGGGTGGGGGATGGGAGGTGAGGGGTGGAGGGTGGGGGTGAGGGGTGAGGGATGGGGTGGGGGATGGGAGGTGAGGGGTGGGGGGTGGGAGGTAAGGGGGAAGGGGTCGGGGGTGGGGCTGGAGTAGGAGTGGGGGTCACCCTGCCCAGCCCAGCTGGCTGCTCCCTGCATCCCTGATGCCCTCTCTTTTAGCCTCCAACTCTGAAGAGCCTCTGTCTTAAGCAGCCTACTATGGTCCTACTTAAGCCCGTCTAGGGCTCACTGGAAGACTGCTTGCTCTGTGCTCCCCTCCTGGGGAGGTTGTGGTTGATTTGGCCAAGAAATGGGAGGGGACTGTGTGAACCTTTTGTGGGTAAGACTGTGTGACTGTTGTTGCTGAGAGCACATTGCTTTCTGCCCCAGTGAGGCCTGGGGCTGCTGGGCTGCTGGGCTGCAGCTGGTGTCAAACGCTGACTTCATGGCTACACTGTGCCCATCTCTGTGTGTGTGTCTGCCTGTCTGTCTGTCTGAACAGGACCAATAGGAGGAAGAGGAGGACCCAGGGGCCATATAAAATACCCACCTGAATGGATGAATCTGTTACTTTCCCTCAGCCTTGTCCTTCCTGTCTTTCCTGGATGTTTTTTGTTTTGTTTTGTTTTGGTTTTGGTTTTGTCCCAACCAGGCATGAACTCAAAGATCCTCGCAATGGCATCTAGCACCCATGTTAGATTTTTCAGGGCACTTATCCTGGATTTGAGGAGCAATTGTACAGCAGTCCGTGGGTCCTGGAGAGGGACTAGGAGGTGACCATGATTGTCAGGCATTGTGAGGGGCCCCTGAGTGAGCCCCCTTCATCGAGACTGGCATGGTGAGAGCTTGCACTGGGAGAAGGGACAGCGGGCTCAGGCTCTGAGGGGGTGAGGTGTTTCTTATTTGCTGGCAGGAAGGATCCTTTCAAGGTTCCCTTCAAGGACCAGGGTGGAGACCTGAGAACAGCGCAAAGTCCCCTGTGGAGGAAGGGGAGGGCACGGAGATGCTCCACTGGATACACCTGGGCAAGGTGTGCAGGGACCCATCATTGCTTCCTCGCCCCAGCTGCTTGTGGGCCCCAGCCTGTGACTGGCTAAGGGCAGGCACCTGGGTGGGCTGCCTGGGGGAAGGAAAATCCACCGAGCTTCCCTGCCATTTGTTGAGCTGATCTGGAATGCGGGCAAACCTGACCTCTTGAAGTTTTCAGGTAGAGAGGGAAAAAGAGATCCCAGGCTTGTTTTGACTGTGAGGTGGGACATGGCCCAAATTCCAGGCTGCTCTGCGTGGGCTAGGAGTAAGGTTCTTCAAAGCAAAGCTTTGCTGGGTGCTGGCACAGCTCACAGCCTTTGACTACGTGTCTGGAACTACACAGCTGCTGGAAACTTGTCCCTTTTCCCCTTCGGAGCTCTCCTGAGGTAAGAACTCTGAGGCAGGGGTGGGGTGGCAGGAACAGCTAGACTGTCTGGGGATCACTGTTGTGACCTTGCAAAAGGCCCTTCCATGGTGGCACACACAGAGAAACCCTGTCTTGAAAAACAAAAAACAAACAAAGAAACAAACAAGAAAACAAGAAAAAGAAAAAGGGAGGGTGTTAAAGGAACGCTTACTCCATAAGTTTTTGTGAATGGTGCTTTATTCGTTAGGTCACAGAGTCACATAGGGCGGATCTTACAAGCAGGCTCCCCTTCTCCCCCCCCCCCTTTCTTTTTCTTCCCAAGACAGGGTTTCTCTATGTAGCCTTGGCTGTCCTGGACTCACTTTGTAGACCAGGCTGGCCTTGAACTCACAGCAATCTGCCTGCCTCTGCCTCCCTAGTGCTGGGATTAAAGGCGTGCGCCACCATGATCGGCTCTTTCTTTAATTAAAAAAAAAAAATACTTTTTTGAGATAATTGTATCCTTTCACCCCTTCCTGTCTTCCCTCAAACGCCCTCCCATGTAGCCCCACCCTTTTATAGCTTCTTTTTAATTACTGGTGAATGTATGTTTGGGTGTGTGTGTGTGTGTGTGTGTGTGTGTGTGTGTGTGTGTGTGTGTGTTTTCAGGGCTGACCATTTGGTGCTGGGCAATCCATCGGTGAGCTTCTTTCTTGGAAGACTATTTCTCCTACACTCAGCATCGCTCAGCTGTCTGTAGTGCCCTGTCTAGGCTTGAGCTCCCCAACACCCCCCACCCACATCAGCACGTCTGTTGGTGAAGCCCATTACAGAAAACCACAACTCCTGTACCCAAGGACCACTGGGAAAGAGCAAGAGCAGCAGAAGATTCTAAGAGCCAAAGGTGCTGACAGTTTGCTGTCTTTGTGTCCCCTAGAAATGTCATAAGCTGCAGGCACAAAGACTCCCCAACATGGCTGCCTAACCCTGACCTAAACAAGGACAGCTCCGCCTCCATTCATGGTAGACACTGAGGAAAGGAGGACACAGGCCTCTAAAGAGGAAGGCAAGATCCGGATGTTCCAGTGCACCTTTGTCCATAAGTGGACAGTTGTTAGCAAAGGTGAAGGCGCTCTGCTCCCTCTGAGCTCACATCACTGACATGAAATGTCTAGGGTCCTGGGCCCTAGTCCCTGGGGGGAAGGACAAGAGGGTGATGCAGGCCCAAGAAAGACTTAAGGAAGGAACCAGGGATCGGCTGGGAGGGACCGAGGCACCGGGCAGGCGCAAACAAAGCCACTGCTTAGTTCAGTTCCTCCTCGGGACAACAACGGAGGCTGACTGCTGAAGCCACCCACCACGTGGACTAGGGTTGGTGGGTAGGAAGGAGCAACCCTGACCCAGTCTCCTGTCTTTGTTTGTTTGAGGGTCTCTCTGTGCAGCCCGCGTTGTCCTTGACTCACTTTGTATACCAGGCTGGCCTCAGACTCACAGTGATCTGCCTGCCCCTGCTGGGGCTACAGGCATGTACCATCACTCCTGGATAGTCTCTTTCAACCTTCACCTGGCTGCAGATGGTCCCAAGATTCCTCCAAAGTCACCACTCAGCTGGCTTCCCAAACTCAGGACAGTTTTTTTTTTTTTTTTAAAGATTTATTTATTATGTGTATATAGTGCTTTGCCTGCATGTAAGCCTGCAGGCCAGAAGAGGGCAGTCGATCACATTATAGACGGTCGTGAGCCACCATGTGGTTGCTGGGAATTGAACTCAGGACCTTTGGAAGAGCAGCCAGTGCTCTTAACCTCTGAGCCATCTCTCCAGCCCCTCAGGGCAGAATCACACACACATCCCTACACCTATTTAGATACATACATATATACACACAATTAGGCACATACACAGGCATTCATTCCTACACACTAGTACACCTTTACCTAACTAGATACACACACACACCCTACACCTTGACTTTTTTCTTTTGTTGATGTTTCCAAATCCCTCGCAGGCCATGGGAGGATTCTGACTCACCTGTGTTCAGAGCCTGGGTTCTGCTTAGCAGAGCAGAAAGAAAACCCAGCACTACAGAGACTTTCATGTCATCTTTCATTTGCAGGGACCGACTGTGGGCAGAGGCTTTCAAGGGTAGCCATGGGTGGTCTCAGGTTAGACACCCGCAAAGACAGGTATCTCTGTCAGTTTGACCTTCCTTGATCAGGGCGCTCACTGCCACGCACCCATGAACATAATGTTTAAAGACTCTCAAAGGAAAGAAAAATGTCTTGTTTCTTGCCAGTTCCCGTTCCCAGTGTGTGGCCAAGCGATGGATGAAGAGACTGGCTGGACAGGTCTGTACTGATTATGAGGGTAGGTGCTTTGGGTCCAGCGAGTTCTCACTGGACTTGAAAACTTCTGGGATCAGTTTTATAGAGAAACAAACAGGCCTTTTGGGTAAATTATGTGCTGTTTAGTCTCCCTGAGAAGCTGGCTCTGGAGATGGATCTGGCCCTCCCAAATGTCCTCCAAAGCCAGGCTGGGCCCTGACTCTGTGACAGCAAGAAGGGACAGCGGAAGAGCCAAAGAGTACAGGCACCATGGGTGTTATTTATCTCACTCAAAAAAAAAAAAAAAAAGAGAGGAAAAAGCTCTCCAGATGGCAACGGCAGCAGCTACTTGTACGTGGTTCTCATGCTGAAAACCAAAGGCAAGGTTCCTGCGTCGCCCTGCCCACGCTGTATCAGATGGTCCTGTGTCTTCTGTAGGGCACCTGGGACCTTACCACGCCCCACAGTTTAACATGCACATGCGTATAGTCTGGATTGGATTTTGTTTCATTAAGGTGGGGTTAGAAGGCACTGTCTTCCAAGACAGACAACTGCCACAGCGTCTGCTGTGATCAGCTTGGTGGGCTCGCTGACTGCTAATGCTATTACAGCTCATGCAAAGTAGCTGAGCGTCATCCAGAGTGAGAAACATGCTGGCTAGTTTTATGTGAACTTGACAAGCTGGAGTCATTTAAAAGGAAGGAACCACAATTGAGGGAACACCTCCCTAAGATCTGGCTGTAGGCAAGCCTGGAGGGCATTTTCTTCATCAGTGACTGATGGGGGTGGACCAGCCCATTGTGGGTGGGGCCTGAGCTGATGGTCCTTGATTCTGTAAGAAACAGGCCCAGCAAGCCAGTAACCAGCAACCCTCCATGGCCTCTGGTTCAGCTCCTGCTTCCGGGATCCTATTCTGACTTCCTCCCTGAGGAACTTGCTTTTGGTCATGGCTACAACAGTATCCTAAGACAGAAAGAGATGAGGTAAGCAGGTTACAAAGTCGAGCAAGTTGCCTAAGGTTTGTAAAAGATCTAAAAAGTCCAACGTGTTGATGTTAATCCTCTACTTAAATCAATGGAGTTATTGGTCTATTCTTAATAACAATTATAAGGACTGGCTTAAAGAACAAAATGTACATCTAATTCAAGTCTATTTAAGAGTTTGATTTTTTCCTAGGCTTTATTTATTATTTATTTATTTATTAAAGGTGTGTGACACACACCTTTAATCCCAGCACTTGGGAGGGGGAGGCAGGTGGATCACTGTGAGTTCGAGGCTAGCCTGGTCTACAGAGTGAGAGCAGGACAGCCAAGGCTACACAGAGAAACCCTGTCTCAAAAAACCAAAAATAAAAGTATCGGTGTAACTGACCTTCTGGGTGCCCAATAACCACACCTGGAGTCCTATGCCCTTGTGATCAGAGGAATCAAAAGGAGAAGAGTTAACCCTTTCCCTCCAAGGTCAGGGTCCTCCAGAGGGCTTTGGGGGGAGACTAAAGGGAATCACCTGTTCTCTTGTTCAGGGAGGCTGTGGAGACCCCATCTGGAGAGCTCTCACTAGTGCCCAACATAGAAACAGGAAGTTCAGTGCAGAGGTGATTTCTTGATTTCCTCTACACTTCAAGAGACACCACAGCAGATGGAGCAAGGGCCAAAAGCAAGGCTGGGGAAGCCAGGGTTCCTCTCAAAAGTAAGTGAACCCTAAGGACCAGGTGAAGATGGAACAAGCCAGGAGATTAGAGCAGATGGCTGAGTTAGTCTGGGGCCAAGCAGAGCAGTCCCGGGCTGAGAGAAGCTAGATTAAATAAACCAGCTGGGAGGAGCTTGAGCCAGAACAGCTGAGTTGACCAGCCAGCCCACAGCTCTGTAAGAACGAAAGGGTGAGCTTATTAAGCAGTAAGTCTCAGAGGCTGAAAACATTCTAGGCCTAGGTTAGATTGCATGGAGACTAGAAACTTCCAGGGCTAGGAATAGATTAGCAGGAGGAGGCAGTAAACCTCCCAGACAATTGAGCCAGAAGAATAATATTACTTTTACATACCCAGCAGGAGCAGGAAAAGTGTAACCAAAGACTAGCATGGTTGTTGGTTTTGTCTCTCCCTCTCCCCTCCCCCCACAGGGTCTCACTATGTAGCCCTGGCTGGTCCAGAACTAGCTATATAGCCTTGAACTCGAAGATTCCCATGTCTGCTTCCTGGGTGTGTTTAACAGTCGAAGATCACGTTCCTTAGACATATCCTTAAATCCATATCAGATACCCCCCCCCCCCTTTGGACAGGGTTTCTCTGTGTATCTGTGGCTGTCCTGGACTCATTTTGTAGCCCAGGCTGGTCTTGAACTCACAGCGATCTGCCGCCTCTGCCTCTGAAGTGCTGGGATCAAAGGCGTGCGCCACCATGCCTAGCTTTATCAGACATTTTTTAGACAACTATTTCTCACTAACTAGCTTCTTTTTTCATTTTTTAAAAGATTTGTTCATTATTATGTATACAGTATTCTGCCTGCATGTACACCTGCACACCGGAAGAGGGCACCGGATCTCATTATAGATGGTTATGAGCCACCATGTGGTTGCTGGGAATTGAACTCAGGACCTCTGGATGAGCCATCTCTCCAGCACCCACTAGCTTCTTGATGAGAAAAATGCTGCCCAGATATGGCACATCATGCGTTTGGCTTGATTCAACACTCTAGAGCCTTACTGCAGCCAAGGCCTAACGGGAGGAAAACCAAATGATGGTTAGATTTTTTTTTTTCTAAAAGCCATCTGGGAGGGACCTCACTGATCCTAGCCACTCCATCAGTGATGAGACTTCCTGCTTCTCATTCTCAAGTCCAGCCTCAGGGACCAGAGCTTCCATTCTCACGGTCTAACCGAGGTTCTAACTGGTCACTGGCCTGTCCCACCCACAAGGATTTAGACAGTCCACCTGCGGTTTGAACTGGAATGGACCTTACAGACTCCTGTGTAGAAATGCTTGGCCCAAAGGATGTGGCACTCTTAGGCAGTGTGGTTTGTTGGAGCAAGTGTGGCACTGTGGGGGCGGGCTGTGAGGTCTCATGTGCTCAAGCTAGGCCTACTGCAGCCCAGTCTCCTGCTGCTGCCTGAGGAGCAGCTCCCTCTGCAGCACCGTGTCTGCCTGCACGCTGCCGTGCTTCCTGTCATGGTAACTATAAGCTGGCCCCAATGAAATGTTTTCCTTTGTAAGGGTTGCCATGGTCATGCTATCTCTTTACAGCAATAGAAACCCTAAGACACCACTTTTAGCTGGACTGCCTTGGCTCAGGACCTAACAGAAGAAAATGTCTTACGTCAACACAGTTAGGGATGATGCTGGAAAGGTTCCACCCGAGCTCTGCATGGACCCAGTGGGTCATCTCAGGATGCAGCTCTGTGGGACCACAGCCCGCTGAAGTGGCCCAGGAGACCCCTCTTTCTTGGACCGGCACTCCCTAGACTAACCCCTCTCAGCAAGCAGCAGCTGGAGTGGTCCTCGCCCTTCCTTGGCAGCAGCTGGTGTTGACAGAGGGCTAGCAGGAGTCAGGCAGACAGGAAGGGAAGGGGGCTCCCTGAGGTGACAGCGTGTTGCCCGAAGGCACTGTGAGAACAGCAAGGTATGGGGGTGGTATCTAAGCAGGACCAGCATTGAGCAGAGGACAACACCCAAGCCAGAGCCTAGTTAGCTTATCTCCCAGCTTCTAGGGCCTGTCCTCCTCAGGTGGCCTGAGGCAGGGGCCCACGGCCGACAATGCCAGCAGTGCCACACAAGTTGGGGACGACAGGGTTTGTCTGGTTTATGCTTCCACAGCACTGTTTAATCACTGAAGGAAATCAGGACAGGAACTCAAACAGGGCAGGACTGGCCTCTGCCATCGTGAGGCTGCCACCTTTGACTTTCTGTGCTTTGGTTGTCTGTTCTCCTGAATGTTTCCCACCCACTGTAGATCTTTGGAGACCAGGTTTCTTTTTTTTTCTTTTGGTTTTTCGAGATAGGGTCTCTCTGTGTAGCCTTGGCTGTCCTAGACTCACTTTGTAGACCAGGCTGGCCTCGAACTCACAGCGATCCACCTGCCTCTGCCTCTGCCTCCCAAATGCTGGGATTAAAGGCGTGCGCCACCACCGCCCAGTGAGACCAGGTTTCTTTGTGAAGCCTTTGTTGTCCTGGAACTCACTCTGTAGACCCGGGTGCCCTAACTCGGAGGTCTTTGCCTCCTGAGTGCTGGGATTAAAGGACACGGCACCTCCGCAGGGCTACAGATGGTTAATTCTTGGTCTAATGTTTTGTCAGGGAGTGAGCTCAGAGCCCCTGCCTGCCTTAAATAGGTGCCAACTGGCCTTACTGTCCTCAATCCTAGGCCTTATTGGAGCCCTCAGTGAGTGGCAGACACCCTCAGTCCTCAGGAAAGCTGGCCCATGGGGCAGGTCCTGCTGGCCAGACCTCGGTGTGTCTGTGCACTGCTCTGCCGGGCTCAGGGACAGGCCGTCCTCCTGTCCCTGTCCCTTGAGTGTGAGCAGCTTCTGCCCAGGCTGACACGCCAGGTTCTCTTTTTGCAGCAGCTTCTTAGTGCGACCCGACAAGCCTGGCAAACGCTTCTGGGCAGACCTGCCTGTCATGGTACAGGTGACATGCCCCGTGGGCCTCAGTAGGTGAAGGTGCAGCTCACGCTCTGGATGCAGGTGACATGTGTGTCCCTAATCGTCTTAGAGGGAGGCTTACTTGTGGGGCACAATGGGCAACATCACCCTCAAACAACTGAGAACTTTAAAACTGCCGCCTTCTGCTTTATTGACAGGTAAATTGTTCAAAAATGTTCTCACAATTCAATAATTACAAAGACTCAGACTTACATTAAAAAAGTAAAAACCAGAACCCCCAGCAGGTGCCTGCCCCGGCACGAAGCCGGGGAGGGTGGATGGGGCAGGCAGGCAGGAGCTGGGTGTGACATGCAGGCATGGCCAGCAGTGTCACGACCCTCAGTGCCAACTAGGCCAAGTGCACACCCTGAATTGCGTCACCAAGCACGCCAATGGGGAAGGGAGGCCTGTCCAGGATGAGGACAAGGCATGTCTGCTGCCAGATAGTCACAAGCCTTCAAGGGCTGGGCCACAGACCTGATCACTCAACACAGGACACATGGGAGGGATGAGGTTACTACATGTGGCGTTCCTGGGCCTGCAGTGCGGGCCGATGTGCAGAAGTGTTGGTGACTCTATAGGACTGACTGGGCTACTAAGCCCAGAGGCTCCATGCGGGGTGGGGGGTGGGGTATGAGGTGGGGGGCTGGATGTCCCAGGGCCTGGGCATGGCTCCCCAGGCTCCTCTGAATTCAGCAGGCCATGGGCTTGCCTGCCCCAGGTGTGTGCTGGCCTGTGGCAGGCTGCAGGTGCAGTGGGAGCCAGTACACGGCTGCCTTCACAGGGGGCATCTCATGGCTGTGGCCCAGAATGGACGGACACAGGGACACAGCCAGCCAGCAGGATTGCTGCAGCGGCCTGTGTCAGGGCTAAGTGAATGGGAAGACCACAGACAAGCCTCCGTGACACTGGAATGGTGACAACTTTAGTCTTTGAAGGTCCTAGAGACAGTTCAGGAGAGAGGGAAGTCTGAGGCCACACCCCCAGCATCTGCTGGGAAGCCTGGTCTGGGCCTGGCAGTCCTGGTGGGAGAGGTGAGTGCTGGCCCTTCATGTGCAAACGGAACAGTGCTGCCTCGCGGCTGTGCAGACAAACACATCTGGTCGATTGCCACCAACAACGTGGCACAAAACTCAACATTATAATAAAGATTATTTTATCTATCTACAAACTGATTCTACATTTCCGTGGACAACACTGGAGGGTCAGCTCAGTCTTGGCACTGGTGGTGGGGCCATTTGGGCTTCCTGGCCCCACGGTGCTATGCTGGCAGCCTCAGGCATCACAGGCTGGTTGGTCCAGGCCTTCCATAGGGAGCTGGCTCCGATGGGGAGAGTTGGGGCTTGGGGGGCCACTAGGGTTGGAGCTATTGGATGGAGTTGAGTGTTTGGTGGAATCGGAGTCAGGCTGTAAAGAGAAAATGTGACAACAGTTGATGCCCTTGCCTGCGTGCACACCCTGCGCACAGCTGCTGTGCCCCTTAGGTGGCAGGTGAGAGCACATCAGCCCCAGCACTCAGAACTGACTCCTATACAAGAGAAGGAACCAACAACTCGAGCCAAGCAGGGACTCTAGGAATAAACATCGGGACCAAAGGCTGTCACACAAGCCCACAGGTGTGTCAACACTGGGATGAGACCTGTTTACTGTCGCAGTTCAACACTGCACAGGAAGGAACATAACACTATTCGCAGTGACATGACTCTGTACACAAAGTCCAAAGAAGTCACATACGTTTGGAGTAAACCGAGCTACAAGTGAATACAGCAGGTTCAGGGTTAGCAGCAGACGACAACTCCATTTACAATACCATCAAAAATAACCTTAGAAATGGCGGTGAGGGCTGGAGAAATGGCTCAGAGGTTAAGAGCACTGTCTGCTTTTCCAAAGGTCCTGAGTTCAATTCCCAGCAATCACATGGTGGCTCACAACCATCTATAATGAGATCTGGTGCCCTCTTCTGGCCTGCAGGTGTACATACAGGCAAAACACTGTATACTTAAGAAAAGAGTAAATCTTTTAAAAACAATGGAGGTGAAAGACTTGTACACTATAAACTGCCACTTAAGGGGCTGGTGAGATGGCTCAGCAGTTCAGAGTGCATACTACTCTTTTGAGAACCCAGGTTCAATTCCCAGTACTCACATTAAGCAGCTCATAATTGCCTTTAGGATCTGGCCTATAGATCACGCACCCAACAATACAGGAGGCTCAAATACAAAGGCCCCACGTTCACAGACTGAAATATCAAGATGGTACCAATCCCTAAAGTGGTCTACTGACTCAGTGTGACCTCCTGAATTTCCACTATCAAACAGAAGCTGGGCCTGGTGACTCCAACCATTCTATCATCCTGGTTACTTGGGAGGCTGTGCCAGAGAAGCTCAAAGCATCTTGGAAACTCATGCTTTGTCACAATAAAAAACAAAGTAAACTGGAGTTGAAGCTCAGCAGTAGAGGGTTCAATTCCCAGGATCTGTCTGTTTCTGATTCAGTCTAGTACAAAGCAACAGTGTGGGGTAGAAACAGGGGTAGACACAGCCACGAAATTTCAAGACTTTCAACAAGGCTGTCAAGATCATCCAATGGGCAAGAACAGACCGCAACACACGGCATGCACTACACACACACACACACACACACACACACACACACACAACTACAACAGGTCTAGAGTCTCGAGAACTGCTAAGAACACATGTGTAACAGAGACAATCAGGTTTTGTCAAAATAAGTAACTTTTACATGCCAAAGGGCAGCACAAAGAATGTGAAACATGGGGCTGGAGAGATGGCTCAGCAGCTCTTGTAGAGGACCCAGGTTTGGTACCCAGCACCCACATGGTGTCTCACAATCATCCATAACTCCAGTTCCAGGGGGATCTGGCACCCTCTTCTGGCCTCTTTGAACACCAGGCATACCCATGGTACACAGACATACAGGCAGGCAAACACCCACACACATAAAAGACAAAACCACATTAATCCCAGCACTTGGGAGGCAGAGGCAGGGGCAGGCGGAACATTGTGAGTTCAAGGCCAGTCTGGTCTACAAAGTAAGTTCTGGACAGCCAAGGCTAACACAGAGAAACATTGTCTCGAAAAAACAAAACAAACAAAAAACAAAATAACAAAACCCCCCACATTTAAAGACTGACTTCAGAAAGCACACTAGAGAAATCCAGTGCGTCACCAGCATGCTTGCCACAGGTGTGGAAAGATGGAAGGAGGTCCCTTCACCAGGGGGAGGAAGGTGGCTGGCATGGTGAGCCTCAGGGCTGTGTAGGGAGCAGGAGAGTGGCCATGTCAATCACCACGTTCATACTGGGTGGCAGTGGGTGAGAGGCCAGCTCCTCTTTCCAGAAAGGCCCTAAAGTGTATAGACCCGCAGTTCCTCAGGCGCTAGACAAGTCCTGTTTCATCTGTTTTCATTCTACAGAGAGGAGCCGAGGCAGGGCCACTGCTGTCTTCTCATACCCTCACAGCAAGTGCTCTACAAGGAAGTAGCACAGGTGACCAGATGGCTCTCTAGGACAAGAGCCAGGCTATGTCATGTGCACAGAGAAAGGCTAGATGGAAGGGCAGTGGAGGCAGTAGGAGGACTCCACAGAGCCAGCGTGCAATAGACTGAGACCCTGTCAAGAAAAGCAAAGACAAGCAGGGTCCATGTGGTGGCCATCTCCAGTCAGCACTCAGGAGGCAAAGGCTGACAGATTGCAGTCAACTCTAGGCTTGGTCAACATTTGAGTTCCAGGCCAGAGAGGGCTACCCGGTGAGACCCTGCATAAAAACCAACAAAACAACCAACTACCTAAAGTCCAGAGGGAAGTGAAGTGTGGTGGTGTGCGCCTGTAACCAGAGCATGGAAGAAGATGGTGATACACAGGCCTTAGGAGGCCCCTGCCTCGGGAGGGGCCAGTTTGTTAGGCACAGCCGTCTATGCAGCAGGGCATGGGACCACACACACCACAGTCCTGATTCGTCCTGGACAAGGAGGGGTCAAGGCTACTCCCAACTACAGTCAGCTGGAGGTCAGCCTGAGCTGTGTGAAACTGCCTCAGAGAAAAAAAGAGGTTCAGAAGGAGGGCGCCTCTGGCAGAACCTGGCTCAACTCTAAGGGAAATCCTTACCCCTAGGTGGGGGTGTGTGCCTGGTGACCCCACAACCTTGGCTATACTGCTGCAGGGGGACCCATGACTCAAGGTGGGTACCTGGCCACCTTGGGCTGCCCAGTGTTGCTGGGGGCTGTGCCCAGTGCTGCACAGTGCTCAGGCAGTGCAGAGCTCCAGAGGGATCCAGACTGCACTCCCAGGTGTGTTGGCTTCCTTGTTCCAGTTCGTGGCCAGCTGGCGCTGGGGTGACAGGTAAGGAAGTACTTTCCCCCACATAAGAATTGCTGACCCCACTCTGCAAGCCCCGTGTGGCCACACCTTTCTGCACTGGAGCACCACATACCTCTTTGTCAAAATCCTGGTCGGGATCCGACATGCTCCTCAGAGGCACACTCACTCCAGGCTCGGACCCACCTAAGGACAAGGACACTGTGACCTCAGGAAGAGGCGGAGAACAGGGAAAGTGGAGTCACTGCCCCAGCGCCTATCCCTCCGTGGTACCTGATGAGGGCCAGGAGATGTAGGGCTTGCTCCTGGGCGGGGGCTGCCGAGGGAGGCCTGCAGGGGCAGGGCCCTGCTTCTCCTCCTGGGGAGCGGATGCTGCACTCTGAGGGAAGAGTTGCACATGAGAGTGGCACGTGAGCACAGACGGGGACCACCAGGACGGCATGGCAACCAACAGGCCGGCTGCGGTCCCCAGACATGGTTTCTGATCAGTGGGAGCTAAGAGTGGCAGGCAGTGGCGTTCACTGCTATACCACCAATGCTTCTGAGCTAAGAGCTAGCTATGGCAACCGTAGAAAAAAACTTACAGAAAGTGTACTGTTTAAAATAAAGACAAAAACTGTCATCCTATCACACAAGGAGCCAGAAACCCCTTTCTTGACAGCTGTTTCCTAAGGGACACTAGTACAGACACCATCACAGTGTCAGTAGTGTGCCTGCGCCTGTGTCTACACCTACGCCTGCGTACACCTGGCTGAGCACTTACCAGAGGCAGGTCCATGAGTACCTGCATCCCGTCCCCGGGGCCCATGTGAGCCACATGATTGAAATTGGTCGGGTTGGATATCATTTTGGATCTCAATTCCGGGTCTCTGAGCATCTCTCTGCAAAAAGTACACATGTGAGATTCAGGAATCTGGAACCATCCTCCGGTTCCAGCAAGCCCTTCCCAGTACGCTCACGTGGACTCAGGTACCCGAGCCAGGGGGACCCGCCCTTACCGCCGCTGCTGCAGCCTTTCTTCCTCCGGAACCTTGAAGACAAACCGCCGCTTGCTCCGGGTCCGTAGCATCTGCTTCTTGCTGTTGTCCGAGGTGTCGGGCACATTGAGAACAGCTCCTGTAGGGGAACAGTCACTATGGCTGCTGCGTGCAGGGGCAGCCACATAGGCTGCAGATGATCAACTAAGGACGACCAGCAAGCCGGTGGCACCCGAGGTCACCTCCTTCCTTCTTCCCACCTGTGAGGAAGCTCACCTGAGAGCTTGTTCTTGAAGTAGATGAGGCGTGGGTGCTCACAGCCAAGCAGGTTGAGGCTGCCATCGGAGTTCAAAGGTCGTATCTGTGAAGGAGCAGAGAAGTCCCATCACACGTGGCACCAGGAGATGGGGGAGGGGGCAGCTGCCCTTGGGGGGCCACCATGCTCTTACCCTCCGCAGGCCGATGGTCTGCACCCACTCCATTGTGCGCACGTCAAACACATCCACCCCGTACTCGCTGTACACTGTAACGTGGGAGGGGCTGCAACCTGGTGCAGACGAAGCAGAGCAAGTAAGCACAGGGCTCCACCCTCGCCTGCCCTCTCTTAGGGCCACCAAGGCACTGGCGAGGAGCAGGGACACAGCACCACCTGTGGTGGGGCTCCCACACCAGAAGTCACCTTCATGTCAAGGTCACATGTGTTTAACTGGGTTCAGAGGTATCCCCCTGTTACCACAACCAGGGTCTATTTCCGATACTACAGCAAAATGTTGACGTCTCTGAACTCAGCTTTCTTATCAGAAAAAAGCCCAGCAAAGCTCAACACCTGTTGAGTTCAGCCAGGGACTGCCTGTTCTACACTGCCAGGCAAAGCTCCTAATGTTTTTCTCATTTTTTCCTTCTTTTACATGCATGGATGTTTGAACTACATGCCTATCTGTGCACCATGTGCACACAGTGCCCAGGGAAGACTAGTAACAGAACACTGGACCCCTCTGGAACTGCACTTACAGATGGTTGTGAGCTGCCATGTGGGCGCTGGGAATTGAGTCCCAGCTCCTGGGACAGCAGCCAGTGCTCTTAACCACTGAGCCACCTCTCCAGTGCCCAAAGCCTTCTAAAAGGACAGAAAGAAGCCAGGTTTCTGGGTGAGTATTTCTAAGACCCACACTAGCTCTGGGGCATGACCTGGCTCTGCCTGTTTCATATTAGAGACACTGGGACTACTTATCCTGTAGGGAGTGCTGGGCCTCACTCTAGCAATCTGCTCTGAACCCACACTCAAACGAGGAGCATCTTGGGATGGAGTCCCCTCCCCTAAGAACACTGTCTGTCAGGTTGTGATAACTGACCTGGTACACTGCAGGGACATGCCCTCGGCCCGCTGCCTCTGAGCACACCAGGTTGAAGGAGATACCCAAAGCCCATCTGAATGGCCTGCCAGACACAAGGAGTGGATGTCCTTGCTCTGCTACTCCAGATGGCCTGGCGACCACCAGGAACCTTCAGTGTCCTCCTTTATGGTCGTGGCAGGCCTCAGACCCCGAGGGGCCCCGGGGAGCACTAGAGCACTCTGCACTGAGGCTAATGATGACAGCCAGCACACACTGAGGCTGTGTGACCAAGCAGCCTGTAGTCAGACTAGGCAGGATAAGATGCAGGAACTGGCCACCAAACCTGTCCAGCAGGGGCATTTCAGACACGTGGGGGTGGGGTGGGTGCTATTTTTGAGTGCCATGTGCAGAGGCTGGCCCTCAGACATCTCTCAGATGAAACTTCTCCACATGGGAACACTAGGCAAGCACTCTTTCTTGCTGAATATATGGGGGGCTTTACTTCTTCTGATTCGTCAGCACAGGCGAAGTTCAAGCTGAAGTGTTTGGAGAACACAAACTACAGAGAGCACGCAGGCAGGGTGTGCTCTGGAGCTGGGCAGACCCGCAGGCTACAGGCTCTCAGCCTCCTCAGACTGGACCAGGAGGCACCACGGACAGGACTACTGTGTCCCCTTCAAAGTCCTTTAACTTCCTAAAGCTGACAGGGATCTGTTACATGCGGGGCTGAGAAGGAAAAACCACAGAAGTGGGAGGCAGAACACTGAGTGTCCACGCTCGTGATCTGTGCCCATGGGACCTGCACTTAGGGACGTGGGTCCTTTCCAACTCCAGACCGAGAGTGAAATCCCAAGTACGGAGGTACGGCTTAGAGTGCTGCACTGGCTGCCTGCAGGGATAGGGAAAGGAGTCACCAAGGCTGGCTGTCCCGTTGCTCGGGCTCCCATGGTGAGAGAGGGGATTGAGAGCACTGCCACGCACAGACTGGGTTATCAGCTTTGACAGCCCTGGCTGTCTGGCTTGGCCAGACCAGCGAGGAGGCGGCCTAGATGTTTTACTTGTCCGCCATTAGGGGAATATGACACCACCTCCTATCCCACCAACCCCAGAGGAGCAGGCCAAAACCAGCCTGTGCTTTGCTGGCTGTGGACTCCTTGTTGCTGACCTCAATTCCATGCTGGCTGGGCAGGGTGGAAAGGCTTAGGGCCTTCAAAAGCAACGGAGTGGCAAGCTGGCCGGCAGCACTGTTGAGCCCAGACGCCAGACGCATTTAGTTCTCCCAGCCTCACAACTTCTCCAGGACGGCTCTCACACAAAGAACTTACGGCAAGTGCATTAAAGACCAACAGGCTCTGGCCTACAAGGGGCTCAAACTCGACCCTATATGCTGCCCTGTGATGTCATCTACTATGGGATGCCTTCTTAAAGAAGACTCCAGGTCCCTTCCCCACGCACTACCTTTCTTCCCAGGAGGCCACTTGCTGTCACACAGTGGAGGAACAAGCAGGGTCCTGGAGGTGAGGCCGCTGGCCAATACCACACCGCAGCCCAACACTGCTGGAGCATAGCACCTGACCTGCACACACCCCTCCTTAACTCTCAGCTCAGGGACTGGGAGACAAACCAAAGCAAACAGAACACATGCCGACTGTCCATGTGAGAAGCAGCAACAGTGATATGGCAACAGAAAAACATATACATACTACAGGCGACAGGAGCCGCAGGCCACATGAGCTCCTGCATGCGTGACCTCCGGCCTTGAGGGTCCACGTACAGTCCCATGTGGCTGAAGCAAAGCAGGTACTCCTCACTTTTGAGCTCCACAGCACAAAGGGCATCGAAAGACTGCTGTGAGAGGAACGCAAGCGAGGGGTCAGTGGGATTTACCAGGTCTAAAGGCTGCCCGTCCCCCTGGATGCTCAACAGGGAGAATCCAGAAGGGTAGCCAACACAGAGCCTGTCCTTGAACACGGCCATCCACTGCACGTGTCCCGGAGCCACCATCTCATTGAACTTCCTGTGGAAAGGCTTAGTTCTCTGGATCTCGTAGCAAAGGATCAGTCGCTTCACGGCGACAAACAGGCAGGTGGCTGAGCTCTTCCTCAGTGTCCCTGTTGCTATGAGCTGGCAGCCTTTCGTTTCTGGGAGCTTGATATCAAAGTTGCTTGCTTCCGCTCCATCAAAGGAGGACCAGGGGTAGAGGTGCACGTGGTGGTTCCGGCCACAGAGGAGGATGATGATTTTCTCCTTGGGCGCCAGTTCGATCTGGTACACCTTCTTGCAGTCAGCAGCACGGACGATCACTGTGGCCAGAGGATGCAGGTGACTTGCTCTGGCTGACACGGCCCTCGGGTCCCCCAACAATCCGCCCCAGAACCAGTGTTGCAAACACCTCTAACAGATACACAGTGGCAGCCTGGTCTCCGCTTCCTGACAACCTGGTCCTGCCACTGCCTGTCCTGTGCTCACTTTGTGCAGGCCCTAGCTGGATACTTACAGCACAGTATGGTCCTGGGAGCTGCAGCTGGGATCCCCCAGTCTCATCTCACTCCAACTAGGACACTAGCTGGCTTGGAAGCTCCACTCCTTCCCTGGTCTGGAGCTTGAAGGACCCAGCTGCCCACATGCATGCTCTGGCTCACTCTCACTCAACAGGAAGAAAGGGCTACGGAGTGGGAGAGGCAGGGAAAGTCACCTTCCCTGGCCCGCAGAAGAGGAACACAGGAACCCTGCTATGTCTCAGTACACCTGCATTGCGGGGTTCTCCTGAGAGGCTCGGAGACCAACCTCCCATCCCATTCTCTTTAAAGGACTCAATGGAAGCACACACCTTTAACCCCAGAACCCAGGAAGCAGAGGTAGGCAGATCTCTGTGTTACCAGTCAGCTTGCTCTACACAGTGAATTCCAGGATGGTCAGGGCTATGTCTGTCTCAAAAACAAACTGGCAAGATGGTTCGGTAGGTATAAGTGCTTGCTGCCAAACTAGAAAACCTGAGTTTGAGCCCCAGGACCCACCAACTGCCTGACACTTTATAGCCTGTATTACATAAATAAATAAGTGCACATTTTAAAAAAATAGCTGGGGGTAGGGTGGGGGAGGGGGGCTAGCTCAGAGGTTAAGAGCACTGGCTGCTTTTCCAGGAGGTCCTGAGTTTAATTCCCAGCAACCACATGGTGGCTCATAACCGGCTGTAATGAGATCTGGTGCCCTCTTCTGGCCTGCAGGTGTACATGCAGGCAAAACACTGTATACATAGTAAATAAATAAATCTTTTGTTTTGGTTTTTTGAGACAGGGTTTCTCTGTGTAGGCTTGGCTGTCCTGGACTCACTTTGTAGACCAGGCTGACTTCAAACTCATAGAGATTCACCTGCCTCTGCCTCCCAAGTGCTGGCATTAAAGCTGTGCGCCACCACCGCCTGGCTCTTTCTCCACTTTTTGCTAAGACTTTCCTAACATCCTGACACTGTCACTCTATTTACATGTCAGGATCTTCCTTTTCTGCAGCCACTGGACACAGACTCCAGGGCCGCAGACACTCTGGCACTGTGGTGCGCTTAGTCCGAGTGACGCCACTGAGCCTCTGAGGCAGCCTGTGGGCCTCCCATGCTTTCTACTCACCATCTCGGGTGAGCTCAATGACGTACAGCCCCTCTTCCAGGCCCACGGCAATCCTGTCTCCATCTGGGGAAGCAACACACAGTCCTGTGAGCCACAGCCTGCTTCTTCAGTCAGGAGACTGCCTACACACTCAGGTGGGCGGGACCACACAACCATGCTTGCCAGGCACTGCAGACGTACCCACAATAGCCGCAGCAAGCACAGTCTTGATGAGCGGCAGAGCGCTGTCGTAGGCCTCCTGGGCGACGTGCACCACCTGGCTCCTCAGCCGGTTCTTGTGGAGGATAGCCTGCAGCCCTTCGAGAATCCCAACCCACTTCCTCTTCTCGTTCTCGTTCTCTGTCAGGATGAGTAGCGAGCTGCTCTTAGAAGGGGAACCTAAGAGAGAGGCCGTCACCTTCATGAGAAAACAAAAGACAATGCCATGAGCTGCCAGCCGGATCAGAACAAGGGACTGTGCTGGGACCGCCTAGCCCCAGAGGTCACGATGGGATGGTAAGGCAAGATGCTCACGTCAGTGTCCCTGAGTTGCCCCAGAGACCACCAATCTCCTCAGCCACCACCCAGGCTGCTGGCAGGGCAGCTGAACGGAAGGGGCAGCACTGCAAACACAGACCCTTCCCAGCCAGATTGCAGTTAATTCTGCTGTCATCAACACTAATGTGTAAATGCACATTTAAAACCCACCTTCTTGCCCTGCCCTGTGGCACATGTGGCACATGCTTTTGATCCCAGTACGTGGGAGGCAGAGGCAGGAGGATCTCTGTGAGCTTGAGGCCAGCCTGGTCTATATAGCAAGTTCTACAACAGCCAGTAGAGACCCTATCTCCAAAAAAACTTGACTATGATTATGATGTGGCTCTTAGGGCATCTCCGGGGAAGACAGGGTCCCCAGTCACTGTCCACTAGGAACCGGGAGGCCCTGCAGCTATAGGGTAATTGTCACTTTGATCACAGAATGGTGGTGATTTCCTGGATTATATACAAAAGGGCTGTTTCTGAATCAAAGTGTGATTCAGTAGAAAACAACTCTTAGACTTGTCTTTGTGGGCAACCACATGTGTCTATAAACATTACAACCGGAAGGAGCGTGCATTCGTCTGATTGCGTCTTCCAGAGCTTCCTGACACTCCCGTACACGACATTGACTGGGGGAGCAGAGGGCGCCAGCCCAGGCAGAGAAACACAGACAAACGTTTAAATGTCGCCCCTTTCACTCAGTGGAGAGTGTGGATCCAGGGAGGGGGAACCCTAACGCAAGACACGCCCCAGATCCACCGTGAAGCATCTCTTCATGCTGAGACACTGTGGCTGAGGTGGGACAGGTGCTCAGGGGAGGACTGAAAAGGGAGGGAGGTCAGTGAAGAGAGGGGCACCATGGGAAGCAGGCGGCAGGCCGACTCCTCATGGAACGCTGCTGTGTGGGAAGGCGCTGTGCCCACTGAGGGCCAGCTACGCCAGGCAGGCACCTGGTACACGGAAGAACACAGGAGGAGGGGACCCTTCTGGGATGTTCTCCAGAGCTTGCTGACGTGTAGCGAGATGCTTGGGGAACTGCCTTTTTGGTGTGTGTGGGGACAGGGTCTCACTGTATAGCTCTGGATGTCCAGAAACGGAGTTCTGTTGCCTCTGGCTCCCAAATACTGGGATTAAAGGTGTGCACACCACTATGCCCACAGCTTTTTTTTTTTTTTTAAAGAATTGCTGTCTTTTAATAGTGTAGTTTTTTAAAAAAGATTTATTTATTATGTATACAGTGTTCTGCCTGCATGTACACCTACACACCAGAAGAGGGCACCAGATTTCATTATAGATGGTTGTGAGCCACCATGTGGTTGCTGGGAATTGAACTCAGGACCTCTGGAAGAACAGCCAGTGCTCTGAACCTCTGAGCCACCTTTCCAGCTCCGTGTGGTTTATTTTTTAAAATGACTAACAACCAGAAATAGAGTGAGAGAAAGGCATACCCTGAATATACACGGAATGTCTCGGCGTGTTGCATGGATGACATCTGAAGCCAGGACCGAGCTCACAGAAAACTCCTCATCTCTGGAAGAAAGAAACGCACATGGGAAAAGCTCTGCTGATCTGCTGCCACATTTTCACAACTCAGTTGACGCCTTAATGGGGGCACACTGAAAACAGAGCTCCTTGTCTGACTTGCACTGTCACACTATCCCCCAGTTCCAAATTCCACTTCTGGCTTGTCCTTGGTGCTGTCAGGCAGTGGGTCGTTAATGGCTCATCAACAAGAAGGAGACGGCACTGAGCTCAGGGTGCAGTGCCAGGCTGAGCTGTCTTCCACCCTCAATGGAACCTGGCTGCTATGGTGGTTTCAGTAAGAACGGTCCCCACAGGCCATGTTTGAATGCTTATACTTAGGAAGTGTGTCACTGGGGGTAGGCTTGGAGGTTTTTAAAAGCCCACAGCAGCTCTGTTGTCTCTGCTTCTGGATCAGGATGTAGCTCTCAGCTATTGTTTCTGCACCGTGTGTCACCACACTCCCTGCCATGAGGATAATGGACTAAGCCTCTGAAACCGTAAGCAAGTCAACAAGATGCTTTCCTTTATAAGAGCTGCCCTGATCACGGTGTCTCTTCAGAATAGCAATAGAACAGTGACTAAGATAGCTGTATGTAGCAAGGGACCACAGTACCATTTAGGGTGGCACACTGCCACTGCTGGGTGCATTCTATGCTGTGACCCATCTGTGCTCTCACAGCTCCCTGAAGGAGAGAGATGAGCAGGACAGCACGGGCCCTGCCACTGTGGGCGGTGGGCGCTTGGTAGCAGGGCAGTGTCTTGCTGCACTTAACACACCTGAGGTCCAAGACTTGACTGGCAACGACACCAGGTTGGGTGGACTTTCCTTCTGGCAGGTCGTATAGGAAGAGTTTGCAGTCACAGACCACTGCATAAGCCCGCTGCCATCCTTTCTTCACTCCTGTGGGCTTTGGGACCTACAAACCAACAGTGACCATGTTTCCCCTGGGCCAGATCTGGGTGACACAGGCAGAGACTGCCTTTCTAACAGTCTGTGTCCACCTGCTATGACTGTCCTGGTTCCCCAGGACTGCTCCTTCAGCAACCCTCTTCCCAGACTGGTAGACAAGCTGGTGTCTGGGCAAGATAGTCCTGGCTCTGGAGTCTCAGGGCCTGACTAGGAGGAGCTTGTTAACAGGAAGGTGACACAAGGGATGCTGGCCACCCAGGATCACACTGTGTCCTAGAGGCTGCCGCTGTGTAAGACAGGGGGAAGGCCTACGTACCATGGTTTGCAAGCACCACCTGGCTTTGGAACCTTGATTTTAAGTTCACTGGCCACACACCAAGGAAGTTACTGTGGGAACCCTGGGTGGACTGTCCACCTGACTATTCTTAGGGTCTTGGCCATTTAGAGGACCAGTTGTGCCTGAGACCCTCGTTCTGTGGCAGGAGTGGTAACGAGAGCTGGTTTACACAGCAAAGATGAGCTATGATCACTAGTCACTACAGCAGAGAAACCATGAGCTGACCTAATGAAAATGAGCCACACTGGGCTGAGGCTTGGCTCCTCCTACCTTGACGTAACCCTTGTAGGCGGTGCCTATGCCCCTCTGCACGTCTACCCCGAGAGGCCTCTTGGACTGCTCAGGAGGTATAGGGCACACTTGGGGGGCGCTGTCTTTACAGGACACGTGGCAGGAAAACGCACACACTGAAAAAGAGCAAGATCCCACCTCACAACGTGCTGCCAGGGAGGCAGAACTGCTGAGCACAAGCTCACCACCACACACTAGTGGTCCAGTACAGCAAAGAGTCCTTGGGAAACAATTCCCCAAAAGGCTACAGAGTAAACGCTCAACATATTTCATGGCACCCACACCTGAAGAGGGCTCCTGAATAAGAGCACACACCGGTGAGGCATTACTCCACACAGGCAGTCGCCAGAAGGACAGCCAATCAGATCCAGATCTGCTCACTGGGTCACCTACAGGTCACTGGTCACAGTGGCACACAGCCAACCAGAAGACTTAAGACACCCAGCGAGAATGTCTTTAAGAAGCCACGCATAGCCACTGTGTGCTTGGAGCAGTGGCAGCTCTGACCCAGGGCTCAAAGTCTTCACGGTGTGCCACCTGTGACGAGGCAGGCACAATCAGAACCGGCTCAAGAGCCTGTAGTCAAATCCCAGCATGGAGCAGAGCACAGGAGGGATTTCTTGTGATTTAAAATAGTGACTGCCATCAAAAAGACACAATGTAATCACGCTGGGGTTTAGATACCCTGGGGCCCGTGAGAAGGTTGGTGGGTAGAGGTGACTGCTGCCAAGGCTGACAGACTGACCTCAACCTCTGGAAGCAAAGGTGAAAACAGCAGCAACTCTCTCCAGTTGTCCTCTGACCATGGCACATGTGTCCGTATACTCACATTCACAAATAAATGTTAATTAAAAAGTTAAAAACAAAGCCAGGCGTGGTGGTGCGCGCCTTTAATCCTAGCACTCAGGAGGCAGAGGCAGGCGGATCTCTGAGAGTTTGAGGCCAGCATGGTCTACAAAGTGAGTCCAGGACAGCCAGGGTTACACAGAGAAACCCTCTCTCAAACAAAACAAAACAAAAACACAAAAACCCACACAGCACGACAGTGACAAGTTCCAACCCCTCCTCCGTGTCTCCCAACTGGTGGAATGGCTGTGGCTGTTTGCCTACAGGCACTCTCAGGTGGAGGTGTTGTACTGACTGTCAGTTGACAGGTAACCTGGCAACTTGATCTACACACTGTGAAGGACAGGTGTAGAAGCCACAGGTCGGCTCCAAACTGCTAACAGGTGCACCTCCCTCTTCTGGCTCGCTGGATAATAACTGTCCTGACCTCTGGCGGGAAGCCAGTACTCACCTTCACAGGCGTAGCCCTGTCGGATCAGTCCAACCATCAAGGACGTGCAATGGCTGCACTGAGTGGGGCTGGGGAAGGACTTGATGCTGAACTGGTGTGCTTTGGGCTGCAGGGGGTGGGAACCAAGTACAACAAGTCAGGTGACTGGGAACCAAGGAGAAGTGTGCCAATCTGCTCTGGGCTGACAAAGTCCACTTCTCCAGCTATGGGCTCTTCATCAGTAGCACCTAACCTCAAGGTGCCAAGCCAGAACTCAAAGGCAGCCTTGCTTCCTTTAGATACTTTCATTACAGACAAGCCTGGCGGGGAGGGTCCCGGGTTGCCTTTCACAACTGGTTCTACTTCGGTCACGAGCAGCACCAAATGGATTTCGGGATTTGTCTCTTCTTAAGTGTGAATAAGGCAGCACTCTTACTTTACAAGAGCCTAAGTCCCAAAGCCAAAGCACGAACTATGCTCAGGTCTCCAAGGAAAAACATTAATAAACCAGGTCTGAATCTAAAGCAAAAGAAGGGCACAGGCCCATGCCAGGCATACTGGCTAAATTCACCCAAGCTAGAACCTCAGGGCCTGCACAATTGGGAAGCTTAAGACCTAAAATGACCCAGTGGGCTTCAAGGCTCATAAGGAAAACAAGGTGAAGACAAACAAGTGCTCCGAGGTGCCACGTTCTTGAAATGCTCACGCAAAAGCCAAGGCTCAAACTGCACGCTGCAGACAGCTCTGCTTAACCCACACTGCGGACAGCTCCCTTTAACCCACACTGCAGACAGCTCCCTTTAACCCACACTGCGGACAGCTCCCTTTAACCCACACTGCAGACAGCTCCCTTTAACCCACACTGCGGACAGCTCCATTTAATGCTGGGAACCATATGGCTCTCAAGCAACTGGATGTGAGAGCCTCCACTGCCTACCAAGCAGGGACTAATAAGGAAACAGAGGGAAGGGACTATCTCAGAACATGAGGGCCTCACTGTGTTCAAAACCCACACAGGTATTTTGTACAAAATTTATCTTCTAAAACCGAGAGGGTACCCAGCAATAGGAAGAAAGGACCTACCTTTGGTCCAGTCATGGCGAGGGCCTGTGTGTTGGGCAGCGGCACAGCAGGCGGCCTCTGCTGGGGCCGAGCCATATCCTAGGAGAAAATGTGGACAGGTGCTTAGCTGCCAGGTTCTATCTGGGGTTTCTCTGTAGAATTTATAAATTATTAACATTCTAATTTACTACATTGTTGAGACACCTGGCAAGGTCCCCTTTACGCATTCAAATGATGGTCTCACACAGTTCTGAGGGGGAGAGATGGGCAGGGAGCCTGCCAAGGGTCCTAGCTGCACAGCAGGCCCCAGGGCGCACAGAGCACCCAGTCTCACCTCCTGCTGCTCTGTGCTTGTGGCCACAGACACTGATGGGGACAAATCCAGCTTTGAAGCCTGTGTTTCCTGATCACTAGCTGAGCTGCTCTGTGAAAAGAAAAGGACGTTATCTTTTCCTGCACAGTGTATTCTGTCAGGGGCTAGGGTCCCCTGTGTCCTAGTTACGCTCAGATCTCACCATGAACCTGTTTATTCACAGCTATCCTGCCTCTCCCAGGGAGTGGCAAATTCCTATTACCTGGCCACCTCCCTAGCTTGAGCCTTCTCTCCTCCAGCCATTTAAAAGTCAGAACTGGGGCCTGGGCTTGTAGCACCCTGTAGGCAGATTTCTGTGAATGTAAGGACAGCCTGGTCTAAACAGAGAGTTCTAAGCCAGCAAGGGCCACAGTAAAAACATATATACATACAATGTGGACCTGGGAATACCAAACTCAGGCAGTCCTCAGACCAGATGCTTAACTTCCTTCCAGAAATCAAGAGACGATTCTATCCTGCCCACAGAGCCCTGACAGCTAGAGCTGGCACTTGGCTGAAAGTCTTCCTCTGACAGTTCCATGCTCACAGGCACACCACACGATTAGCTATCTGAGGTGAACCTCTGTGCAGGGCTATCCCTGAGACATACAGTGTCACATGGGCACAGGTTACCACTCTTCCCAGCACACAGCAAGTGCATGGTAATGTGCAGAGCAGAGTCTATAGCTGAACTGTTGCCCTTCGGATCCCAGCTTCCAATAGCTGCAGCTGATCAGACCCTGAGTAAAACTCCATGTTTAGAGGGGAAAGGGTACTGGTACTGGGGGGGGGGGGGAAGGCACACCCTGCACAGGTACAACTGCACACCACAGTGCTAGAGTTGGTAAACAGACCCTCTGTGGACAGGGACATGAATTAGAGAATGAGTAAAGGCAGTAAACACGCGTATCCCCCACACGGCAAGCCAAACAAGTTAGTGACCCAGCTGGGAAGCGAAGGGCAAGCCTATAAAGTAATTTTTAGCAGCGTAAAAGCCCAGTTTTCTAAGTTGTTAATCAAAGGACACAGACTCAGAAACCAGAGTATATAGGACACTGTCTCTGAGAGCGACCCATGAGAGCATCTGCAGTCACTTACGTCCTCCCACAAGGCCAGCAGAGAAGATGCAGACGAGGAGGAGAGCGAGTCCTTGGTGTAACAGACAGGAGGACACAAATGATCATTTCCCACCCAGTAAACCCTGGCAAGAAAGTCCAGGAGACCCATTTCTAGAAGGCAGCAGTGTTTAATCTGGCAGTACAGGAAGAGCTCAAAGCAGATCTCAAGTCTGGAAACCGTTAACATGGATCCTGATCCTCTCAAAGGAAACACATGTCACACCACTCAAATTAGAAAGGGCTGAGGAGGGTCTAAAAATGGCAGCATGCTGGACAGCAAATGAGGCGTTCTGCGGACTGCTCCAGCTCCATGCTGAACGGTCCATGCTGCGGCTCCCACGCTGGGAAAGCTGAGCTCTCTGCAACCCGTTCTGCCCACGGTAAGGTTTGTCCAGCGTGAGCAACACTGTTATGATCCATTAGAAGAACTAGGGCTTGCTGGGCGGTGGTGGCGCACGCCTTTAATCCCAGCACTTGGGAGGCAGAGGCAGGAGGATCTCTGTGAATTCAAGGCCAGCCTGGTCTACGTAGTGATCTCTAGGACAGCCAAGGCTACACAGAGAAACCCTGTCTTGAAAAAGGAAACAAAACACACTCACAAAAGAAAAAAAAATAATGAAAAGAAAAAAGAACTGAGGATTTAGGCCAGCCTGGTCTACAGATCAAGTTCCAAGACATCCAGGGCTACACAGAGAAACGCTGTCTCAAAAAACCAAACCAACCAACCTAGTGAGTGAAACACCCGAGTGCCCTGCATGGTTCAAGCTGTAAGTGCTGCAATATGTCCATGTGGTCACCTGCGACTGCTCCCTGCTCCTAGTGGGAGAGACTCCACCTGATGCCACTTCAACCTAGTGATTCGGCTGCAAAGCGGTCTCTGAACAGAAAGGAAACCTGTCTCCTGTGCAGACTCAGTGCCAACTTCCCCACAGGGGAGCATGCTACGAACCCCAAGTGCAGGGCATTCCACTTTATCCTAAGCGGGAGGAGACAGGCTATTTAGCTAGACCCTGATGATTAAATACTATCAGTGACCTCCTGGTGGGTCCTGAACTGGAAGGAACCAGCTGTCCAGGACACAGCCAGGCCAGACCTGAGGTGACGCTGCTGGTGCAGCCTTAGGATGGTGTTACAGCTCACAGAGAGGAGACTGAGCACTCTGCGGTCACTGCTGTCTGAAGCCACTATCAACTAGACCAGAGAAAACAAACTGCGTCTGTGAGAGAGGGAGGGAGGCAGGCGGAGTGGGAAGTGGCATGCACAAGTGTAGCACACGCTGGGGGAGGGGAGTGCTCACGATGTTGCCTTTGGACTTTCTGGAAGGGCCAAGAGTAAATAACAAGTTTGGAGCACCAGCATTAGGTGCCTCACCAGAAGCTCCACTAATGACTTGAACTTTCATTCTCCCAGCTGCCCACGCCTGTAAGTACTGGGGCTCAACTAAGCAAGTGCTGCCACTGAGCTGCACCCCAGCCTTCACCATTCCCACAGCATGCGTGCTGCAAGGGACTAGGAGAGCAAGTCTACCCGCTGTTCCAGGGCAGAGAAGGAGCCCTGGATGCTGTGTGGAAGGCGGAGTGGGCTCATGCCACTCTGCGCGGCATTCACTGGGGACTAGCAGCCACATTGGTCAGTGATGGGCAGGACAGGCAGGGAAACAGGAAAGTGCTTGGCATTGAGTCACTTATCAACCTCTTTCCCACTAACCACTGTGTGCAAGCTGTATTCATACAGAAGGCCCAGATTGGCAGCGTGACTCTTATTATTTATGTTTTAAATTTTGTCCCAAATCCTCACTACACAGCCAGCGGCCAGTGTAGATTTCCGCACTGAAAAGGCTAAGCATTTTCTCAGTTCTACCCAGGCTCCGGGAACAGTCCCAACACCTTCAGTGCTCTCTATTTTCACACAGGTGACTTCCCTGCCCATGACGTCAGACCTTCGCTTCCCGGGCCATTTTGGGCTCACAGGTACTGAAATCACATTCTACTCCCCCCTCCCCCCACCTCTTTCTTTCTGAGACAGTTTCTCTGTGTAGTACTGGCTGTTCTGGAACTCAATCTGTACAGTGGGCTGGCCTCAAACTCAGAGATCCACCCGCCTCTGCCTCCTAACTGCTGAGGTTAAAGGCGTGCGCCACCACACCAGCTTACATCCCACCATTTCTAACCTGCACACTTATCTTCAGAAAAGCAGTACTCACTCTAAAGGTCAGATCATGTGCAAGAGGAACAGTGTTGAAATACTCAAAGATAGAATCCTGGAAATCGGGAAGTTTGAGCCCTGCAATAAAGAAAAGAAAAATGAGGCAAAAACCATAGACACCACCAGTCCTCCATAAAGGAAGTGTCAGCGGATGGGGCTCCAGAGTAGGTGGGGTTAACACACTTCTCTCAAGAAAGCCAGAAAGCCACGAGCACAGGTCAGAGGGTCCGTCATGAGACGATTCCACATGGAGACAGGAGAGGAAGGGGACTAAGAGGAGCAGAGCTGGGGAGACACCATGAGCTTCAGGCAGGGCTGGGGCAATGACCTCAGCACTCACAAGGCCGGGATGGGAAGGTCAGGAGTTTGAGGCCAGCCCGAGCAACACAGTGATTCTGTCTTGTTTTTAAAAAATGGGGAAGGGGGCTGAGAAGGTGATTCAATGGTCACGGGCGCTGGCTACACCTCCAAAGACCTGCATTGGATTCCCACCTGCACTGGATGCCCAGATGCTCAACCCAGATGCTTCCAGAGGATCTGACATCCTCTTCTAGCCTGCACAGGCTCCAGGCAAGCAAGTGACGCAGACACACATACCAGCGAAAGAGCAACATACATAGAATAACATGACCAGGAAGATGGACTCATGTCCTCTGATCAGCCTGCAGCTAAGAATACTTCCCTTTTCAAGGAAAGACAAAAATTAATAGGCTGAACACAAAAATATGGAAAGCTTTTTTTTTTTTTGGGGGGGGGGGAGTGTCTCATGTAGAGACAAGTATGTGCAACCTACATGGTTTCTGTGGTGTTAAAGAGATCAAACCTAGGGCTCTGTGTGTATGAGGCAAACACTGTAACGTTAAGCAACAACCCTAGCCCAGAAAGGCTATTTCTTATCAAGTCAAAGTAGGAAAAAATAGCAGCAACCTACATCAAAAAGGATTGCATCCTCAATATATAAAAAGCTTCTGAAGCTGGGTGTGGTGACACATGCCCTTAATCCCAGCACTCGGGAGGCAGAGGCAGGTGGATCGCTGTGAGTTCGAGGCCAGCCTGGTCTATAGAGGGAGTCCAGGACAGCCAAGGCTACATAGAGAAACCCTGTCTCTAAACGCTGCCTCCCCCAAAAAAGCTTCTGAAATGTAAGACAACCCAAATTTTAAGACAGACAAATGAACATAAATTCCTGTACTGAGATGACGCCTATTTATTTGTGTGGAGAATTCTGAATGTGAAGTCCACTTTGAGTGTGGGCTGTGGGACAAGCCCTCATGTCGCAGACTGACAGAGGAGACCTTCTGCCCTCAGGTGTGGTCAAAGTCTTACTTCTAAAGCTTTATCCCAACACATGGACTGGCTTATGCACATAGCCACTCCCTGACGTGCCCGGGCAAGAAGCTAACATCTACAGACTCCGTCTGGCCTCAAACTTGGAACCCCCCTGCCTCAGCGTCTGGAGTGTTGGAATACCCCTTGTTCAACATCACAGCACTGCACCCTGCAGCTGAGCAAAAGGCAGCCGCACAAGGGCCCCAGATGGTTGCCATGGGCTGTGGTCTCTCCAACACAGAATAGGACTACCTTTTGTGTGATGTGACCAGGAGATATGAGTGTGTAATAACTGAGCGCACAGGTGTGTGTGTGTGTGTGTGTGTGTGTGTGTGTGTGTGTGTGTGTGCGCGCGTGTGCACGTGTGCATGTGCTTTCATTTTCAAAGCAAGAACTGACCAAAAACTATCACTAATTTGGGGGAAGTATTTCTAAACATACTGCCTTAAAATTTTTCCACTACTACCTTGGAAGTATTTTATACAACTAAAAATAGCTATAAAAAGAAAACCACTCATTAGAAAAGGCTGATATTTAATAATTCAAACCTTTAGGTTTTTATTTTACCTGTGTCTGCTCTAAATTTTTCTTCCATCTTTTTCTTCAGAATTTGCATTTCTTCTAATAATTCTCTGTTTTTGGCTTCCGATTCCTTTAGTTTGCTGAAATAAGTGAACAGCTGTCAGTGCACTGAGTAGGTGTTTTACGGTGTGTGAGAGAAGGAGGCGGGGTCTCCTGGTTCCCTGAGAATGGCTGATGGCATGCCGTGCCACCCATGCAGCGCAGCACAGGCAGTTCAGAAGCATCAACTCAAACACAGAATTAATGTCATGGTTAAGGGGCTGTGGGAGCGCAAGTCTGTTTCCCCAGCAACCAGCAACCAGCAAGCAGAGACGGAGGATCTAGACAAGGCTCTGGGCTACAACAGACTTGCCTTAACACCAGTGAAGCAAAGGCATCTAGATAAGGTCCTGGTCAAGGACAGGGTAGTTCATTAAGCTGTGGGTGAGTAGTTGACTGTCGCCCTGGAAAAGACCTTCCCATGACTGACACCAGGGGAACTAACATGAGTGTGGAGGCCCCGAGAACCTGGCTTGTAAGTACGTCTTGTTCCAGGGCAGAGCTAGCAACATAAAATCTGGCCGGGAGGGCAGGACCCAGCAGACTTGGCCACACATTATCAAGAGGACACTGAGCACATGACTTCGCCTCCATTTAGCTGCACCTGGGTCTTACCACCTGTAGAACAGCGATAACAAGGTCTACCTCACTGGGACGTATGATGGTCACATGACTTAATCCAGGCTACTGCAAATGCAAGGCAGCTCGCTACCCCTGACCCCCACAATCAGCCCTTTATGACTTTTGTATAGTCCAGGATGGCCTTGAACTCTGGAGTGCCGGGGTCACAGGTGTGCACCGAGGTTCCTCACTGTGGCCTGAGAACACTGAACTGTTCCCTGTAGGAAAGGTGCAGGCCCTCCGGCTAGCTTGTATTAAGCACCGTGTGCTGTAAACCTTACATTTCTAGTCACCCTGACTTAGGGACCCTGTGTGCTCCTCTGGAGTGGCAAATGCTGTCCACTGATTTCCCAGGTGAGGAGAACAAAGTCTGGACCAGCTCAAGGGCATCCTCCAAGGCCACACAGGACCCCAGCTCGAGGACACCCACCTTTCAAAGGATAAGTTTGTATCTTTGATCTTCCTTAGCTCCTCCTGAACAAGCTGTTTGGCCCGGATCTCCGCCTCAAGGGCAGACTGCAATTCTAGCCGTGCAGACATGTCCAGCTTCTGACTCCGACGAACTTTCCAAAGTGGATCCTTTGACATTGGTTAAAATAACAAACATACACTTTAAATTAATGAAAAAAATAAAATTTACTTAATAAAATGAATATAAACAGGTAATTCACATTTTCAGTCTTACATTTTAGTACTGTATTTACAAATTAACCTTCATCAGTCCTGTTTGTAGTTTTAATATTTGCAATTTTTTCTTTTTGTAGTGCTGGGCAAGGGCTTGCCAGGTAAGGGCCCTAGGCCTGAGATGAATCTCCAGCCATTATTTTTTTGTAATTTTGTTTACTATGGTGCAAGTGCCCACAGGGACCAGAGGCATTGGATTCCCTGGGGTTGAAGTTACAGACAGTTGTGAGCGTTCAGGCCAGGGTGCTAGGAACCAAGCCTGGGTTCCATGGAAGGTCAGCGCATCTCTGAACCACCACCTCTCTAGCCATTTGTAGAGGTTCTTTGAAAGAAGAGCTTAAGCTGGGTATGGTGGGACTTAATCCCAAAGTTCAGAAGGCAGAGTTCGAGGCCAGCCTGTCTACATAGCAAGTTCCAGACCAGCCAAGTTACATAGTAAGACTCTGTCTCAAAAAACTAACAAAACTTTGAGAGACTCTCATATGTAGCCCAGCTCCCAAGCAGGCTATATATAGCTGGTCTTGAGCCCCTAACCCTCCTGTGCAACTTGCAGTTTGAGGACTGTAGATGAGCATCACCACACTTGGCTCTGCTTAATTTTTTTCTGTTCTCTTTTTCATTCTGAGCTGGAAAGATGGCTCAGCAGTGAAGGACACTTCCTGCCCGTCCAGAGGGTCTGCGTTCAGTCCCCAGCACTCACTGGGTGGCGCACAGCCATCTGTAGCCCCAGTTCCAGGGGCTCTCACATCATCTTCTGACCTCTGCCAGCACCGAGCACATGTAGTGCACATGCATACATACAGACAAAACATTTTTATTTGTGTGTGTGTGGCTGTGCCATGGGACACATGCAATGGCCAGAAGGAACTGTAGGGTGGGAGGCACACTCTTTTCACTGCATGGACACTGCAGCTTGAACTCACACCATCAGACTTGGCAACAAGAACCTTTACCTGCATCTGGAAGTGGCTGTTTCTCCAGCACCTCTACTTAGGTCTTTCCTTCCTTCCTTCTTTCCTTCCCTCCCTCCCTCTTTCTTTTTTTGAGACAGTGTCTCTCTGTATAGCCCTGGCTAGCCTAGAACAGTTTATGTAGTCCAAGCTGGCCTTGAGTTCATAGAGATCTTCCTGCCTCTGCCTCTGAGGTGATGGGCCAAAGGTGCACGCCACCATGTCTGCTGTAATTTTTAAACAGAGTAAATCAAGTTTTTGTGGTACTGTTTCTGTGTGGGTTCACTGGACACTTCTAAACCACATGGGGGTCTATTAGCTTCTCTCCATATGCTGAAACATTTGCTACTTCATCCTAGGGGCCTGTCATTACTAATTCCTACTTACACTAAAAGGCTAAAATTATTATGAGGAAAAGAAGAAATAAAGGAATAACCTGCTGGAATAAAGACACCACAGTGAATAAAGTAAACCAGTTTTTCCTCAGTGCAAATAAACGGAGACAAACCTGCACACGCAAATACAACCAGGACAGAATAGGAAACGAGAAACAGGACATACATTTGGAGTTTTTTTTTTTTTTGGTTTTTCGAGACAGGGTTTCTCTGTGTAGCCTTGGCCATCCTGGACTCACTTTGTAGACAAGGCTGGCCTCGAACTCACAGTGATCCGCCTGCCTCTGTCTCCCGAGTGCTGGGATTAAAGGCGTGCGCCACCACGCCCGGCTCTTTGTTTTGTTTTTTGAGACAGGGTTTCTCTGTCTCATGGAACTTGCTCTGTAGACCAGGCTGGCCTAGAACTCACAGAGCCTTTGCCTCCCGAGTGCTGGGATTCAAGGCATGCGCTACCAACGCCTGGCAATAGAATATATTTACTGAATATTCTTTAACTTCCTTAGCATTTTATTTGTTTCTGCTGTGTGTGTTTGCACATGGGTGCAAAGTACAGAGGTCAGACATTAACCCTGGGTATTATTCACGAGTTTCCCCCCTTATTTTCTGAGAAGCACCCTCTCACCATCATCTGTTCTCCCAGTGAGGGTGACGGGTGCAGAGGACAAGACTCAAGTTTTCATATTTGCACAGCAAGCACTTTACCAGCTAAGTTATTGCCCCAACACCAAGCTGACTCAATATTCTAATTCATGTGTCTAAATCTAGAATCTACTATAGAGCAAAGCGCACGGCGGCTGTCTGACTGCGGCGAATGGTGTAGTGGTGGCACAGGCTTTAATCCCAGCACTTGGGAGGCAGAGGCAGGCAAATGTTTGGGAGTTTTAGGCCAGCCTGCTCTACAAAAAGAGTTCCAAGACATCTAGGGCTGTTGTACAGAGAAGCCCTGTCTTGAAAAGCCAAATAAAAAATAAAAAGAATGATCTTAAAATGCTGCATTTTGACAATAATGGAGAAAAGTAGGACGTGACCACAGCTAGCAATGGTCAGCACAGGTCTCGGCTGAGTTCCTCTCCTTGTGCCCCTGTCATCCCCAACTCTGCCCCTAAGCAAATATCCCTTCAACTAGGATAAAATGTGAGCTGACCTTTTATCACTTATACACACACATACATACCACTCATAAATATATAGTCTTGAGAGAGATGGCGCGCGGGAGCGATGGGCCAGCAGCTGAAGGCATAACCTGCTCCCGCACAGGACATAAGTTCAGCTCCCAGGGCTCTTTTTCAGATGTGCACAGTAGTTTGTAATTTCAACTACAGGAGGCTCTGATACCTCTGGCCTGTAGGAACATCTATATTCCCATGTGCTTACATGTGTGTGCCCCCCCCCACATACACACACACACTCACTCACCCACATGCACACACACCCACATATACACATTTGCACACATGTGTATACACACACACCTCACATTCATATATGCTCACACACACACATATACTCACACATGCACATTTCACACATGCTAAAACAAATGCATACATACTCACATGCAAACACACACATACACACACGTGCACGCACGCACACACACACAGCTGAGAAAGGAAGTTTGGGAGTTGAGGGTGGCAAGAGGACCTCGAGTTTGAAGACAGACTGGTCACACAGTGATTTCTAAGTCAACCTGGGCTATATACCACAAGCTGACAACTGAAGAAATAACTCCATGAGAAGCTTGGGTTGACAGTGGCCAGGTGTACCCCAAGTGGCACCTGAGTGAGCTATCTAGGAGAAGCCAACCTTTAGACAGCATCTTACCAGTGTCCTTGATCCCAAACTAGAACTTCTCAAAGTCTCAAGTTCTTCGGTCATCTTAGAAGCGAGGGCCTGAAGGTAGCCCCTGGCATCTTTCTCATCGCTGACCCTACACAAGGAACAGGTGTTTGTCTTACAAGGATGAACAGCATCTGCCTTCCTCAGGCACTGTGGCAGAGCACCAGCTGCGTCCACAGCAGAGACTGGCTCTGCCCCCTTTAGGGTCTCCCCAGTTGTGTGTACATCGGCCATAGACATTCCCCACGGTGTCACCCACCCTGAGGAACATAAACAGTTCAGCCCAAGTCCTAAGGGGTCTCCCCAGCACTAGTTCACTGCTTCCAGGACTTCAGGCAAACAGCAGTGAAGTGTATTGCAGCCTGCGGCAAAGCGTGCAGCCGAGGCAGAAGCCATTCGCGCCCCACTGGCACGCACCACTGGATGATCTCGGCGATCTGCGCTTCCCAGTGTGCGACCGACTCCTTCTTGGATGCCAGATCCTGCAGCTCATCTTCCAACTGTCTATTTTGGGCTGTTAGTTTATCCACAAAGGAACAAAGCTGAAATTAAACAATGCCATCACATCACATGGCTGTTGGCACCTCTTCACTAGGCAGCGTGGTGACACCGGCTCTGCGGTTCATCAGCACTGTGGGAACGTCACTGTTGCTAACCCGAGGAGGAGCAGCTTTCGACAAATCAAACACCCCATTTAGAAGACCACATGTATCATTTCATCTGAATATTAAAATATTTAAAATAGGCGCTAGGCTTCCAAAAGACCCAAGTGAAACACAGCTACTTCCCCCTGAATGGCAGTGTGGACGTCAAGTCACCTTTTCATTCTCAGCTGTTAACTTCTTGTTCTCATCGAACAGCATGGCTCTTTCTCGCTCATACTTGTCTCTTACGGTACCTACCGCCTCCTCCAGCTCGCTGTGCCTGCGCAGGTGAAGGAGAGAAACCTCAGGCACGCGCCTCAGCCTGGCGACACCTTCCACTTCTCCCCAGACACCGCCAACTTACCGTTCTCGCTTTGACTTTTCTAATTTATCTTTCAGCACTAGGACTTCTTTCTGCAGGGCCAGCTGGTGGCTCTCCGAGTCGTGCACCTCCTTCTTTACAGTCTTCACTTCCAGCACGTGGGAGGCCTCCCGGCGGACCAGCTCCTCCTCATAGAACAGGACTTTCTTCTCAAGCTCCGACTTGATTTTGGAGATCTCCTGCTGGTGCTCCAGGGTGGAGCCCGGCCCGCGGCCTCCCTGCTTCACCTTCAGATAAAGGTTGCACTAGGCTGACAATCTGTGTCTTCCCTCAAGGGCCATGGTGCCTTCTCCTTCTCTCTACTTGCTGGCACCTGCCATCTAGGACTGCACCAGGCACAGTAGCTGACGTGGGAGGTGCGGTCCTTCTAACAACCACTGGGAAAGCTGGGGGCAGCCCCTGCCTGGCAGACATGTGACTGGCGTTGTGCCGCAGCGTCATGCTGTTTACTCACTCATCCACCAACACTCTTAGAGTGCTGGCCTTGTCACAAACCTTCCAGTGACTGAGGTGACACTGGGGCATTGGGAGGTGGTGACAGCAAACCATTAAGTAGGGAAGCAGAGTGGCGGGACATAGGGTAGGTGTGCCACCATCTTGACTGTGGGGCCCTTAAGCACAGGCAGGTAATGGGCACAGGCGTGCTGGCATGAGGATGAGCTTGGCCTACTAGGAAGGCTGACATGGCCGAGGAGGGTTGCAGGGAGGAGCTCTGACTCAGGCTGAGCACACTGCACACCAGGTCCAGAGGGCACCAAAGAAGGAGTGTAGGCCTCCGATAGTCCTGCTACAGCCACTGCTGGCTGTGTGTGAGGGGTGTAGGCCCCCGATAGTCCTGTTACAGTCACTGCTGGGTATGTGTGAGGGATGTAGGCCTCCGATAGTCCTGCTACAGTCACTGCTGGCTGTGTGTGAGGGGTGTAGGCCCCCGATAGTCCTGCTACAGTCACTGCTGGCTGTGTGTGAGGGGTGTAGGCCCCCGGTAGTCCTGCTACAGTCACTGCTGGCTGTGTGTGAGGGGTGTAGGCCCCCGACAGTTCTGCTAGAGTCACTGCTGGCGGTGTGTGAGGGATGTAGGCCCCCGACAGTCCTGCTACAGTCACTGCTGGCGGTGTGTGAGGGATGTAGGCCCCGATAATCCTGCTACAGTCACTGCTGGCGGTGTGTGAGGGGTGTAGGCCCTTGACAGTTCTGCTACAGTCACTGATGGAGGTGTATGAGGAGTGTAGGCCCCTGATAGTCCTGCTACAGTCACTGCTGGCTGTGTGTGAGGAGTACAGAGAGGCAAAGAGGCAGCAAAGAGGGTCTCAGGGAACGGTGGTGGTAGCAAAGACAACTGTGGGCACATGGGGCTCGAAGGAGAGGACGTCATCACTACTACAAGGGCATGGAGGCCCAGGCCCCAAAGAGTAGGTCACTCCTCCAAGATCACTCACGATGGTTCCTTCTCTTAGCCTTCTTACTGCCCTCTGACCCCATCAGCTGGTCCTAGGTGATGAGTGGCTTGCCTTTGTCACATCAACAACAAGACATGGGCTTGACATGGCTTTTCCATAACTGAGCATGACCAAGTATAGGAACTCAGGACAGGAAGGAGGCATCACTGCTAACCCGACAATACTGACCATAAACACCTAAAACTTTTATACAACAAAGAAATGAACTTGGCTTTTATAATGAAAACAGCAGCGGCCACATCCTCCACTTCCTCTTATATGTTACTTCCTGGAAGTTGCCCTGGGAGACCCTGGTCCAACAACCATGCCTGGCAGCCAGTGGCCGTGGCCGCTGGGAGGGCAGCCTTACCTTGAGGGCCTCGAGCTCACTCTCCATCTGCCTGCAGAAGCTCTCGCTGTGCTCACGTAGCTTCCGCTCTCTGGAGGCCTCGGCAGTCGCGTCCTCGAGCTGAGACTCCAGCTAAGGAAAAGCACATCAGCCTTTTGTGAAACAGAACCAGCCCCAGGGCCATGGTGCAGCAGGTCCAGCAGAGTCTCTGTACAGTCTTAACTTTACCAGAGTCACCACGAGTTGAAGGCTGAGGCATGCTTTAGTTGGAATGGCTGACTATGACCACTAGTAATGAAATAAGCCTGCATTCTAGTTAAGTAGGTAAATTTAGAATTAAATTCAAGAGAAGCTCCCAATTTGTGGAAACAATTCTGACATAGGAAGGTATAATTTTAGAAATCTGTTTTTTCTTTTAAACGAAAAATTCAAACAGCCTCAAAACAAGGAGAGAAAACCACACATGCCCAGGGTCCAGCTTTGACAGGGGACAATAACCTAAAGACCAAGCTTGTTTTCTTTGTATGACCAAATTCTCAGGTTCTTTAAAACAAAGCCCAGGTACCCTGTCATTTCATCCTTAATTCTTAGGAGTTCCACTAAGCTGTAATTAGCTCACTGGACCACCACTACAAACACATCTGGGTTATAAAATAAACTAAGAAAACAAACAGGTATTTGGGGCTAACAAACGGCCTGAAAATGAAGGACCGAGATCGTGCAGTGCCAGGCTGTCCATGCTCACGTCCACCATGGCCATTTAACAGAACTTACAAGCAAGTACTGCTTAGCATGCACTGCCCATTACTGCAGGACACCCAGGGCAGACCGAGGGCACCTGAGTCCCAAGACAGCACCAGAATACCAAAACTCTTCCTTTTTCAAGTACCTAGCCACTAGACAGGTGATTTTTTTAATATATTTTACTCACAGTCTTAAAACCAGAAGGCATGTGCCCCCCAGCCTGATGACTTGATTCCGATCCCCACGACCCACATGGTGGAAGGAGAAAAGTGACCCTGCCAGTTGTCCTCTGACCGCCACATACTCATACCCAATAAATAAAAGTGGAGAAAAGCTACCTCCTTCCTGAACTTCTCAGATTTGCGGATGTCCTGCCGCATGGAGTCAATCTTCTGCATGGCCACGTCCATCTCCTCCTCTTTGTCGCGGAGCTGACGGGACAGCTTCTGCTTCTGGGACCTGAGCTCCGCCATGTGCTCGTTGAGCTCTGAAAACTCCTGCAGGGCCCGCTTGCGCTGCTGGTGGGCATCTTTCAGTTCTTTGGTCTGGGACTTCAATCGCTCTGAAGTTTCAACCAATTGCTGAAGCAGAAGATTTCTGTAAGTTTTACATTTGCTCTACAAAGACTTGGAAACCCAGAAGCTGTGTTTTGTCATATTAAAGTTAAAAGATTCGAATGCTGGTCAGTGATTACAGTCATGGGTTTGCAAAGTGCTCTTGGGAACAGGCTGCCCTATAGGACATGGGTGCTCACCACCTGAGCCAGTCCTCCTTACACAGAAGCATCCTCACACAGCCCTCCTTACACACAGGCCTCCTTACACACAGTCTTCCTCAGAGTCTCCACCCCCAACCCCCCAGGCCTCCTCAGACACATAGGCTCCTCACAAAGACAGGCTGTGCTACCTTGTGCAATTCTTCTTTCTCCTGCCGCACCAGGCGGTACTGCTTTTCCAGGCCTTTCAGCCGGTGTGTGGAGTCCTCATGCTCCTGGCGAAGTGCCACTGTATCCTCGAGCTGTCGCTCAAGCCTGTTTGAATCTGGACAGAAGAGAAATGAACTGTGTTCCTCTATGTACCGTGACTTTCCAGTGGTTGACTTACTGACCTGAACGTATCTTCACCAGTTTCCATTTATTTACTTTACGTGTTTGTGTAGTGTGGGCCCATGTGTACACCACAGTAAGGGTACGGAGACCAGAGGCCAACTGCGGGCAGCAGAGACTGAACGGCAACTGTCAGATTTGGGAGCCAACACCCGCTGCACCTTCTTGCCAGGCTTATAAGGTCTTCATTCTGAAGCCTTCTCACTTCCTCCCACACTACTTACAGCCTCCCAGTGTTTGCCTGCTCACATTTTATATTAGGCTTCTGTTTGACTCTGGAGACTCTCTGCCTTGCCTTAACCCGCTGTCATCCAGGCGAGCATGAGCCCTTCCCCAGGGTGTAAGGCAACACACTACTTAGTGAATAATGGACCCAGACCACCCCACCCCCCATTTTTAAAAATCAGGACGGTGGGTCTGATCAGAAATGGAGAGGACCACCTTCGAACATAGCCTGGAGACGGGCTGGTGGAAGCCTCTACCCACAGGGGGCGAAGGGATGTGTTCAGAAGTGATGTGAGCCTCAGAAGTGTTCAGAACCAGGAACCATCAACAGAATTGGAAGGTGTTCCTGCAGAGGACCTGGGTTTGGTCCTGGTTCCCAGCACCCGCACGGTGTCTCACAGCTGTGTCTAACTCCAGTTCTAGAGCACCTAGTCTCCTCGTCTGACCTCAACAGGTACCCGGCAAGCAGAGGACACATACAGATACAGGCAAAACACTCATACGCATGAGCTAAATAACTCTTTAAAAAAAAAAAGGAAGAAGAAAGTAGTGGAGGTGGGAGGCTGAACTCCTAGAACTCTGAGGCAGCAGCCGGGCAGTGGAGTCAAGGGAAAAGTAAGAGTTTATGGAGAAAACTACATTATCAAAGCAAGTAAGGTAGGAACAACTTTGAACGTGGACAACGTGCCACAACCCTACACAAGGTTGCAAACGCTTTAGCTTTTCCCTACTTCCCCCCTTAGAATAAAGAGCAAGAGGCTGCCAGTCAGAGCACTTACCTGCCATTTTATTCTTCAAACGTTCAATTTCTTCATTCAGCCTCTTGATTTCTTTGTCTCGGTTTGAGTTGCCCAGGGCCCGTGTAGAACCGTGAAGGGACTGGACAGTCTGGGTGGACTCTAAGGGAGGCAGGACACTGAGAATGCGAGCCGTGTGTGCAAGGCAGGACCCTCGCCCGCAGCGGCCACTGCAGCCACTCACCCTGCAGCTTCCGGCTCAGCTCCAGCTTCTCCTGCTCCAGCCTTCGGATCCTTCGCTCATAAGCTTCGATCTGCAAGCTGTTCTCCAAATCACGCTGCACATCTTCATCTTTGGTTAGCGTATTAGACTGCATCATGCTCTTCAGAGAGCCTCGGTCAGAAAAGCAGCTGCAAACAGCGACAGGCTTTCTTATCTACTGAGAACTGGCAGTGGCTTCATTAGCATTTAGAGGCTTTCTGGGATGAGAGTCTTTTTAAAGTGGCAAACAAAATACCTGTGAAAAGACTTCATTGTGTACCGAGCCAAAGCTAGACAAGAGCCTCCTGACTACAGGTGACTAGGTAGGGGGGTGGGAGCCTGAGCAGGACACAACAGGGGATGGATGCTGACTTGGAAACTACTGCTCACTTTCAAATGGAAAAGAAAACTAAGGCATTTTGCCTGGTGAGCTGGGTTTGCAACACTGTGATGTGGTGCATGACCAAACTCACTATCGTGGCCTTTACAGAAAAGGCCAGCCGCTGCTGCTCCATGCCTACCCCACCCCCGGGCCTCTCCCGGGAGCGATGTCCCCCTCAGCGCTCTCAGGCTGTGTCTACCCCTCTGAGGAGTGATGAGAAGCATCCACCCAGCCATACCTTTCCGTCGTAAATGTGAAACCAATGAACGGCAAATGCAATCCAGAGAAGCCGGTGTGAGAGCCAGGAGGTAATATTTCCTACATAAGCGCACAGAGAACACAAATGAAATGTATCTTCCTACAAATAAGCAGCACAGTGCCACAAAACAAACAAACAAACAACACCCTGCAAAACCTCTGTTACTGTGTCACCACCCTGAGCTCCAGCTGCATAAAGTGCAGCAGCAGCAGCAGCAGCAGCAGCAGCAGCAGCAGCAGCAGCAACGTGGGCTGGCAGGACGGCTCACCAGGTGGAGGCCTACAGCCCAGGCTTACAGCCCCGGGAGCCATGGGAGCCACTGGAACAACGAAGCTGTGGCACAATAGTGAACCTAACACTAAATTAAAAGGTACAAGATATGGGAAAAATAAAAGCAAAATTGTTTCATGTGTGCGCCACAAGAACATGTTTTTGTTTGTTTGTTTGAATCAAAAGAGTGAGCCATCATATTTTAAAAGAAGACAAAGAACTACACTAAAGGCTTTAAAGTAAACTTACAGAACAATGTAATTTTTAGACAAGGTCTGACTGTGTGCATCTGGCAGGCCTGGAATTCACTATGTAGACTAGGCTAGTCTTGAACTCAGAGGACCTACCCGTCAATCTCTGTCTCGCAATGGTGCTGGGATTAAAGGTGTGTCACCACACCCAGATGCTTTAATTCTTATTTTAAGTGTCTGTCTCTGCCATATGTGTGTAGGCATGTGCAAAGACCAGAGGAAGGTGCTGGAACTCCTAGAGCTAGAGAGTCAGGGTGCTGGGAACAGAACTTGGGCTCCTCTGGAAAAGCACCAGGTACTCCCTCCAGCTCCAGTTTTGTAACGTCCAGCCTTGTCAGGCGAATAGCAGGAAACACTGCTGTACTCAGACCCACCAGGAAGCGAGCCTCAATTATGGCACTCACAGTGTTTCTCAGCACATCATCGTCCACATCGAAGTTGGAAGTGTCAGAAGGACTGCTCACATCGGGAATGTACGGTGCTTCTAGGTTTCGTATATTTTCCCAATTTAGACCTTCAAAAAACGCATGTTTTTTAAAATCCTCTATTCCGTTCTGCCCGAGCCGGCGTTCTCTGCTGCAGATCAGTCTCTGAATAAGGTCTTTTGCTTCTTCAGAGACATCGGTGACGTGGGACGGGAACTGAAACCGCTCCTGGGGAGGAAAGGACAGCCCGAGGACACAGTCAGGGAAGCCTGAGATGTGCAGGGGGCACAGGAAATAATCTCACTTCACAATTAATCAAGTGTCAGACAAAGCTCGGGAATTACCCATGAGACAAGGCTTTTCTGGGAATTACCGGAGACAGGGCTTCTCTGTGTAGCCACGGCTGTCCTGGAATCATTCTGTAGACCAGGCTGGCCCTAAAGTCACAGAGATCCACCTGGTTCTGCCTCCCAAGTGCTGGGATTAAATGCATGCGCCACCTCGGCCAGGCACCATGGCCTGGCAGAAGCAAGGGAATCTTATTTCCAAAAAGGCAAGTAAGAAAAGCATTCCCTTTGGGCCTGAGAGACAGCTCAGTGGGTAAGTGGTACTTACTTGCTTTGCAGCCTGGCAAAAGAAGTTTGATCCCCAAAACCCATGTGAAGAGAGTAGAGAAAGTCACAAAGTTTCCCTTTGGCTTCCAACATGTGCTGCAGCCCATGCACTCACACACATGCATCACACACACATAAGTAAATCATTGCCGACAAGTGGGGTTAGATTTCTGGCTCTCAAAACAGCAAGGAACGTAGACAACTGTGCTGTAGAGACTCCTACAGCATGGCCTGCTCAGAGCCTGGCCAGCACTGCACCTTAAAAAAGAAAACAGAAATACAAAAACAAAAACCCAGAAAAAAAAATTTACAAAAAAGCTGGGCAGTGGTGGCGCACACCTTTAATCCCAGCACTTGGGAGGCAGAGGTAGGCAGATCGCTGTGAGTTTGAGGCCAGCCTGGTCTACAAAGTGAGTCCAGGATGGCCAAGGCTACACAGAGAAACCTGTCTCAAAAAAAAAAAAAAAGAAAAGAAAACAGCCTCGTTTCCACAAAAACCATACGTTCCTTAGGATCAGGGACAAAGAATAGATTAAAACTCCTAACGTACCGAATCTGTGCTCTGACCAAGAGAATGTTTAGTTGTTTCTTAAAAGGATAGAACTTATACTGACCATAAGAAATACATATCTGCGTGTGACAGAAAAAAAAAAAAAAGCCAAACGCACATGAACAGAAGCCCATTCACACAGCGCAGGGCTGGAGGGCTGAGCTGTCGCGCAGCGCCGCATACGTGAAGGAGCTGTGTCTGCTGCACACGCCACAGGGCTGTGCTCAACACTCAGAAAATGGCCCAGCCTCAGAAGACACCCAGCATCTAAGTCCTGGCAGTTATCGTAATGGCAACCTTCATGCCACAAGAGCAGCTCTCACTATCTGCTGGAGGTGTGTGTGTGCGCGTGTGTACCTCAACACACACACACAGACGCATATGCACCCCAAAGGTCCACACTGGAGTCTTCCTCAATTACCCTCCCTCTTTCTTTCTTTACTTATTTATTTTTGAAACCGTCTCTCACTGACCCTGGAGCTCCCTGACTTGTCCAGACTGGCTGGCTCCAGGACCTGCCCAGCCCTCCATGGGGCACAGCTGTGCACTGCCACACCTAACCAGCTGTGCTGGGTGCTGCTGGCGCTTCAAATCTAGGTTTGCATGCTACATACAAACACTGATGGAGCCATCTCTCCAGCCGGAAGATAGTTTAAGCATAGTTTTTACTTTGATTTGAAATGAAATATAAAGCAATTTGCTATTTTGATGTTAATCTGCTCCCAACATGAGCAATTAATGGGAGACAGCGGCTGAAAGACAGGTCAACAACATGTAACTTTGTTTCCTGCACACAAACATGCCAGGGCATGTCTGTGCTAGAGCAGACAGGAAAAGGAACCCTACCCCATTGGGGTACAGGCCAGGTGTGCAGCTCTGTGGCAGGCAGCCATTGAGCGTGTGTAAAGAAAGCCCTGTGCACTATGGTTGGTGGAGATGGAGAAAACAAGGAAAACAACATCAACGTGAAAAATACAATGGAACACACTGGGGCAGGGAAGAAATAAGGATGTGCTGTGTGGGCCAAGCTCACTGTGACTGACTGTCCCTGTGTGGGCCAAGCTCACTGTGACTGACTGTCCCTGTGTGAGGCAAGCTCACTGTGACCGACTGTCCCTGTGTGGGCCAAGCTCACTGTGACTGACTGTCCCTGTGTGGGCCAAGCTCACTGTAACTGACTGTCCCTGTGTGGGCCAAGCTCACTGTGACTGACTGTCCCTGTGTGGGGCAAGCTCACTGTAACTGACTGTCCCTGTGTGGGCCAAGCTCACTGTGACTGACTGTCCCTGTGTGAGGCAAGCTCACTGTGACTGACTGTCTCTGTGTGAGGCAAGCTCACTGTGACTGACTGTCCCTGTGTGGGCCAAGCTCACTGTGATTGACTGACTGTCCCTGTGTGAGGCAAGCTCACTGGGACTAACTGTCCCCGGGGCCATTGGAAGCCAGTGTCCACAATGACCTCCCCACACCACTCTGAGCTCTTCACACTTGACAGTCACATGAGCACATGGTCCTTCCACACAAGCCTGCTTCTCTTCCAGGGAATCCAAGGCAGTGAGTACAGGCCCCGTCAATTACACAGGAGCCACCACTGAAGCATGCCTTCCTTTCTGCCCCATGTGTGCAGCAGGTTTGATGGTATCTCAAACCTCTGCCCACCTTTCCCTGTCCCTCCACCCCTGTGGTCTGAACACCATTAGCCTCCAACCACCTACCTCAACACACACACCAGCCCGTGCAGGCACCAGGACAGTACACAGTACCTCACCTCATGGTTCATGATCTTCCCATAGGTTTCCACCAGAGACTCCGCGTAAAACGGAGTTTCTCCGTACAGCATCTCATACATGCAGACGCCCAGAGACCACCAGTCACACTCAGGCCCATATTTGCCCATGCCATCCTCCATGGCCTGCAGGATCTCTGGCGAGATGTAGTCAGGTGTGCCCACAGCCACAGAAGACTGAACCTTGCGGGGGAAAGGGGTAAGGAAGAGAAACAAGAACATTGTTAACTATATATTTCTACCACTTTCCTTAGAATGTAGCAGTAACCGAAAACAACATGGTCATCAGGAATCAAAGACCAGATGATTCAAGAGTCAACACATACAAGTATTCTCACAGCCTCAACGCTGTGATGTTCCCAGTGGGCCTGGGTCCCCGGAGGCATCAAATCCACACCTGCTGCCCATGCTCCCAGGGTGGCCCAGGGGCAGGCACTGTGCCCAGGCTAGCCCTTAACTTTCCTAAGGAAAAGCTTCTAAAAAGCCTCCAGGGGCTGTAGCTGCCTAGCATAGCCTACCCTGTGTATCTACAGGGAAAACTGGCAATTTGGCCCAGCATGAACTGGGTTTTCAAGATAAAGACTTTTGTTTGGAAGTCTGAGAAAGAATCCTCCCTCATGTCACGTCAGCAGACACACACCTGAAGCAGAGGGAGTGCCAACCAATCAGCACAGGAAAGCAAGCGAGGGTTAGATGACCAGATGAGACACAGCACAGCAGTGGCCACCACAGTGGCTTAGGCAGTAATGGGGCACTGTCATAGGCTCATCTAAGAAGAGAGCAGACTCTCCAGGGTCCCCTTTGGAAGGAGCAACTGAGGACAAGCGTGCCCGGGGTGAGCAGTGTAAGAAGTATTACTCTGAGTAGACAGCGGAGATTCTGTCCAGCGCTTTTCAGCATGGCAGGTCATAGACAGCCTGCAGTGGCCGCAAGCAGCAAGGTGGTGAGGGTAAATGTCACTGTGGTAGGGTGACTCTGTGAACATGTCCAAGGACACTGTGCACATGTCCAAGGACACTGCGCTCTCATCATCAGAAGAATGGGTTTGGCTTGGACCACAGCACCAATCTGCCAAGAAGTCAAGGTGGGGTCAAAATTTAAAAATAAAGTGCAGTGCAATTGAGAGCACACATGGCACCACAGCCTGTGCAGCAGTCAGCTGGCATCTGCATGGCCAGTGCAGCATGGTCAACTGGTGCTTGCCCATAGCTACTTGAAAACATGCTGGTAGGAAATGTCTGGCCATCCACGTTCGGGATATCTGGCATCATACTTAAGTGTAGAACTTAAAGGAGCAAAGCTTACTTGTAGGGCTGCAGGGGCTGCTGTGGCCACAGGAGAGAATGCAGTGACACATGGTGCAGTTAAACAGGGTGGGGAGCTGGCCAGTGAGGTAAGACAGACCAACTACTCACAGCCCACTTAGCTCCAGTGTTGATCTGACCTGGGGCACCAGCTGAGCCAGGCACCCTCCTGACCCCCAAGAGCACGGCAGCTGGTGCTCATAGCGCTCGGTACAAAGGAACCCAGCTTGAGAAAGCTCACTGGCAGAAAACTACCTGGAACAGGAGGGAGCCTGCCACTCCCAAAAGGACAGAGCTTTTCAGAGGAAAGGGCTGCCTCACCTGCTGCAGTGAGGTCTGAGGACCCTGACAAATCCCAGGGGCACCTGAATGCCAACACAAGAACAAAACAGAAGGGCCAAGGACAGTTGTGCAGGTAGCTGCTTTCCTTACAACACTGGGAATCTGAAGCTCTGCAGTTTCATCCCACATTGTTAAAGGAAGTAGGGTGCACGCACACACAGATGGGGGAGGGGGAATGACAACAACAAAGGCACACCCCCTAACTCCAGTGCTGGGGAGGCAGGGAGAGGTGGATCCTGGGGTCACTAGCAGGCAGTAGAACCCAGTCTGTAAGTTCTGGGCCATTGAAGGACCTTGTCTCCAAAAAACAATAATGGCTTCAGAAGAATGACACCCAAGGCTGTCTTCTGGCCTCCAAATGCATGCACACCTGTACTCTCACATACACATCTTCACATACACATATGATTTTTAAACTTTAAAAAAATTCCCCAAATAGAAAATTTCAACTGTCTACTAAACAGATTCATTTTCTTAATTCAATTAATAAGCCGGGTTTTCTTAATTTTATCTCAAACTGAACACTTAATCCCCTTTTAACTACAGGCCAAACTCAAAAGCAAATGACAGTCTTCAACAAAAAAAAATACCTACAGTTCCATCATCGTTCATCTTCAAGCAGGATCCAAAGTCAGCCAAGCGGATATGACCATTCACGTCCAAAAGGACGTTGTCAGGCTTAATGTCTCTGTTGGTGAAATAAGCAGAGTCACATGAACTGTCGTCGTGGGTGGGACAGGCAAGCAAAGCATCTGGAGCAGCACCTCAACTCCTGTCACTTACCCCCTGGCTAAGGTTCCCTGAGTAGCTCCTGTTCCTGAGGCGGCTCATCAGGCCACAGGGTCAGAAAATAGCATCTTAGAGTTAGGGAGATGGCTCAGAAGTTAAGGGTATTTGATGTTCAATCTTTGGATCTCACCAACCACAATAGCCAAGGGTTCCACAATGCCTGGAAATCCAGCTGTGAGGGATCTGATGCTCTCTTCTAGCCTCTGTGCTCATCACCCTTGCCCCGCCCCAGCCCTCAGGGAAAAAAAAAAGACATCTAAATAGCAAATGTGCAGCATTGTCTCAGATGGCAGCACACACTGTAGCCTGGGGAAAGTGCTTTGGAGAAATATAACAGAAGAGGTAATGGAGGCAGGGGAGATGTGGGGCAGACTGCTGCAAGCTAGAATCTACTCTGTACAGAGGATGAACAGCCTGTACACAGCAGCTACCACGGCAAATGGCACAGTCACATAGCCAAGGCAAGCTGCTCAAAGCCCATGCTGTCAACCGCCTGTCTACACACCCAAATGCCCGGCCGAGGCCTATTCACAGCACCAAGAGTAAGATCATGACAGACTATTTGCTCATGTCTGTTCCCAGCAGCACCATGTAGAGCAGCGTGTCTGACATCCACAGCAGGGACCCCACTGCAGCCTCGTGGGAGAGCCCCGCAGGGACCCCACTGCAGCCTCGTGGGAGAGCCCCGCAGGGACCCCACTGCAGCCTCGTGGGAGAGCCCCACAGAGACCCTACTGCAGACCCAGCAAGGGAAAGCAATTCTTAACAAGAATGAGTCAAGGCAGGAGACTAGCACAACACACGAGCCCGAAATAAACACCCTCACACAGGCACGAAGGAGAGTAGCAACGCAGAAAGGTGAGGCTGGAGGGTTAGGAGTCTGAGGTCAACCTGAGCTACATTGTCAGACTAGAAGGGAAGGGGAAAAACAAAGTCGGCAAATATGTGTGTGTGTGTGTGTGTGTGTGTGTGTGTGTGTGTGTGTGTGTGTGTGTGTGTGTGTGTGTGTGTAAGAAGGGAACTAAAATGCCATAGCAGAAAAAAACTTGAAGAAGAAGAAGAAGAAGAAGAAGAGGAGGAGGAAGAAGGAGAAGAAGAAGAAGGAGAAGAAGGAGAAGAAGGAGAAAAAGAAGAAGAAGAAGAAGAGGAAGAGGAAGAAGAAGAAGGAGAAGGAGAAGAAGAAGGAGAAGAAGGAGAAGAAGAAGAGGAAGAAGGAGAAGGAGGAGGAGAAGGAGAAGAAGAAGAAGAACTGTAACCCCAAATGAATACTAACTTAGGGAAATTGAGTTTAAATCAAAACCTAATGAAAAGCAGTGGGGGGGAAAAAAAAGAAAAGCAGTGACGGAAGTATGACCAGGACGACATGGAGGCTGGAGGAGGAGGAGCTAATGCTGCAGGGGAGCCAGATAATAAAACAAGACCCTCATCTCAAATAGGACCCAAGCACATTGTGCAAGTAAAGATGAATCTGGTGAGGGCCCAGAGATTTAAAAAGGCAGTGTCCTGTGTCTGTAGACCAGGGCAAGGGAGACGAACATTCATATGGAAAGCGTAATACAGTAAAACAGCAGGAGTGTGTCAGGACTGCAGGTCGGAAGGAACACCCAGAAGCTTCCATGAAGACGGAAGAAAGGATGACACCGGAGGACCGTGAGTTCAAGGCCTTCCCGAGCTAAACAGACAGACCTTGATTTTTAAAGAGAGGGAAGGGGCTGGAAGGTGGACTTGGTGGCTAAGAAATCAGATGGAACAAACTGCTTGTAACTCCAAGGGGATCTAGTACCACTGGCCTCTGTGGGGCACCTGAATGGGCACGCACAAATCCACATACATACACAAAATAAAAAGTAAAAACAAAACAAAACAAAAGCTAAAAAGAGAGGAGAAAACTGAAGGATGACAGATAAAAGACGAAAAAAATTTTAACAAAGAAATAAGACAGAAGTCCTAGTGAAGTGAGAACATACAACTCCAGCAAAAAGAAAAAGAAAAAAAGGGGAAAGCTGTATGCCATCTCCTCTTCTTCATCAGATGGCAAAACTTGATACACCCTCTTGGCATGGATACAGAGAAAAGAGCATTTCATGTTCCACTGACTGGGAAGCAAACAGGGCCATCAGCAACATGGGATAAACAGCTCATGTGGCGGCTCTCTCCTCTGATCCAGAAATCCCGGTTCTGCAGTTACTCTGCAGACACACCAATGTTCAAATGGAGAAACAGTTACTCAGGCACAGCACATGCTCCTAAGAACTGCCCCCCTCAAGACGTCTGTGTACAGTAGAGCAGTAGATGAGCGAATGGGCTCAGCAGTTGAGAGCAATGGCCGATCTCTGGGAGGCTTATCCCCAATGATTGCCCCTGGAAACAAGCAGCCAATCAGAGGGCAGTGGAGAACTTCCTTATGGTAGAAGATGAATTAGAGGGCCTGGAACCAGAAGTCCACCTATGCCTGCAGCGAACCTCCCGGGGCCAGGCAGAATTGGTGGAGGAGGAGACAGGCACAGAGGAGACGTGAGTACACAAGTTCAAAGTGCCTCCTGCACAGGAAGTGCAGAAAGAGTCAAACAGAAGCATCGCTGGGCGACCTGGTCCATCGCTGTCACCGAGTTGATGGGCAGTGTCTGCTGAGAGCAAACTGAAGAATGCTTAACTATAAAACCAGTGGACCAGCCACTCCTGGTTCTAGTATAAAAGAGTAGGGTACAGTAGTCTTTAAAACCACCAAGTTTGGGGGCTGGAGAGATGGCTCAGTGGTTAAGAGCACTGCCTGCTCTTCCAAAGGACCCGGGTTCAATTCCCAGCACCCACACGGCAGCTCACAACTGTCTGTAACTCCAAGATCTGACACTAACACACATAAATTAAAATTAAATAAAATATTAAAAACAAAAACAAACCCCCCCCACCAAGTTCATAAAAACCAAGGAGAGGAAGAGGAGCCATTCCAGATTTAAAAGACCAGGCAATGGGAGGTTGAGTGTGATCCTAGACCCGCCTAGACTCACTGGAGCACTGTGGTGGTCTGAGCTGGTGCTGGGGGAGGGTTAGTAAGCATGGCCTTGCTGGAGGAAGTGTGTCCGTGGAGGCAGCTGCGAAAGGCTAGAGACAGCTACTTCCAGCTCCCTCCTCTTTCCGCTTCACGTTTGCGGTTCAATACATGAACTTTTGACTTTGGGTTCCTGGGCCCCAACTCTGCCACCATGGACTCTTAACCCAAAAGAAACTTCCTCTGTCTTAAATCGCGTTGGTCACAGTGTTTTATCACAGTGACAGAAAATAACTAAAATAAGGATCAAGTGCAACACGACACAGTAACATCAGCGAGATCAAGTTCCCTTTGCTGAGCGCAGCGGCGCAGCCTTTAACCCCAAATGGAGCTCTGGGAGTTTGAGGCCAGCTTGGTCTACACAGGAAGTCTAGGATAGCCAGAGCTCCAAATGAAGACTCTGTCTCAAAACCAAACCAACATCCTAAAACATCTGACACACACAACAATGTGTTGTAAGATGGCTCCTGAAAAATACTGTGCAGATTTGTGTGCACACCCAGGGAGAGGAGAAACAGCAAACTGTTAGCAAGGCGTGAGTCTGAGCGGATGGTCTTCTACTTCTCTGACAACCATTATATGAACTGGAAATTACTTCAAACATTGTTTCCAAAGGAAATTTTAGAGCTTGGGGTACAGGCCAGCAGAGCACTTGCTGCCATGTGTGAAAGCCTTAATTCAATCTCTAGGAAAAGATAACAAAGATTACATACAGAAGTCAGGTGTGACAGTGACACACCTGTCAGCTCAGCATCAGGAGGCTGCAACAGAGTCCCAGGCTCCAGGCCATCTTGTTGGCAAGACCTCACCTCAGAAAGCAACAAAGACAATTTACATTTCCAGGGTCCTAATATAGTAGTCTCTTGCCACATACAGCTGTTCAAATTAACCCAGGAGCCAGGGAGACGCTTCTGTGGATAAAGGATAAAGGCCGTCAAGCCAGAGGTCCTAAGTCTCATCTCCGGGACCCCCATGATAGAGAAATGACTGCTGCAATTTGTTCTCTAGCTTCCAATTGTGCACGCACCTACACTCACATGTAAATAAACAATTAAGGCGATGGCTTAAGAGGTGTCTCAGTCAGGACCAAGTATTACACACTAGCTAGTAATGTCATTGTTAGTCCTAAGGCCTGCTGGGTCAGGCACTGCCCTCTCGCTACAGAAGGAAAATGGCTTATTGCTGCTGTGCTGTCTCCTCTCCTGGGCTATGTGGTATTACCTACCTACCAATCTACAAACCAAATTCCTGTTGACCAGCAGGTGAAAGCCAGACTTTAAAACCAAAAAGATGACTGTCTTGATAAGCCCCCAGGAATCAGAGGGCGTTGCTTCCCATGAGCGACGTCAAGCCCTGCAGAGAGCTTTGAGGGCTGCAGTCCACCTCCAGGACTTGTGCCTGGCTAGTTAGCGCCTTCCGCTGAGTTCCTCCTGCTTCATCGTCTGCTCTGCTGCCCTCCCTCACCATGTTTTCCTAGGCTTCTTTGGCATCTGGGTGCCCATCAACCTGCCTGTATGCTCTCTGCTGCCTTGGGCACTGGCTGTTCTCACCCTGCAGTGCCCTGCCCCTCTAGGTTCCCAGAGGCTGACATCTTAGGAAGGGGCTGTGTACACTGTACTGGGTGTTTCTGTGCCAGCAGCCGCTGTGAAGTCACAGGAATCCAGCTGTGAGGAGAGGGCAGTGCACAGTTGTCACAGCCCCTGGAGCAGCAGTTCTCAGCCTTCCTAAGGCTGCGACCCTTTAATACAGCTCCTCATGCCGTGGGGACCCCAACCATAAAATAATTTCATTGCTACTTCAATAGCTATAATTTTGCTACTGTTATGAATCATAATATAAATATCTGAATGAGACCCCTGTGAAAGGGTCATTTGACCCCCAAAGGAGTTGTGACCCACAGCCACAGAGGAAGAAAAAGGAGCCAAGCTGCGGCCTGATCTGCTAAGAAGTTCACCATCTATATGCCCAAGAGACACACTGCTGACACCGCCAGATAACTTTTTCAACTTCCTAATAGAACATCTACCTGAGACAAGTAATGAGTCCCGCACACAGACAGGCAGGCGCGCGCACACACACACACTGATAAAAGCAAACAATTTGAAAAAAGAGAAAAAAGAAGTTTTCTAGATAGAAGAAAGCACACAGGAATAAACTACTTAAAATATAACCTAATTAAGATCCCTAGAGGCTGCAACAAATGCAAAGATAGCTCCGTCTTATGAAGCAGGCAGAGTTTTGTCACAGAGACAGAGAACAAAATCTAAATGCTAAGGACCAAAGAGGCTAGTGTGACAGCTTGCGGGCACAAGCCTGGTGGCCTAAGTTCTGTCCCTGGAGCCCACATAAGGCTAGAAGGGAAGAACCAATGCCACAAAGTTGCCCTTCGACCTCCACAACTCACTGTTACACACACATGCCCACTTGCCTCGCCCCCCCAAACACCCCCCCACATATACCCCAGAGAGAGAGAGAGAGAGAGAGAAAGAGAGAGAGAGAACGCATGAGAGAGAGCGCGTGTTAAAAAAAAAAATCGTCGGGGTTAGAGAGATGGTTCCATTAAGAACACTTGCTACTCTTCTAGAGGACCCAAGTTTGGTTCCTAGTACCCATGTTGGGCAGTTCACAAGCACTTGGCATCTGCAGGCTCCCATACACACATGCTGCACATACATGGCACACACGCATAGATATGTACACATACAAATAATTATTGAAAAGAAAGAAGAGAAAAACCAAATCTCTGCTGCATTGGCCAGGCCTGGCGGCACACACACCTATACCCCACTACTCGGGAAGATTGCACATGCCAGGCCTGCCTGGACAACTGATGACACTGTGTGGGTGGTAGTTCAGTGGGAGATGGTGCAGTTCTCTGTTTGATCCCCAGCAGTGAAAAATACTGACCGTAATCCGAGAACTGCAATGACTTGCAGAAGCAGGCATACCCACAGCACAGAGCACATGCATGGGGGAGACACCTCCATCAATCTCTGAAGTAAAGTGAGCACTATACACTCTGGGGCAGCTCCTGTGGGTACCCTGGGGCCAGTGCCACCCCCTGGGACCTGTTGCATTCCCATGATGCAGCACTCTCAGTGAAATGGGAAAGCTGGGTGGTGTGCAGCACCGCAAAGTCTGCTCAGGTCACACAGGCCCTGGCTCTATCCCAGAAACACAGGAAAAGCACAGAACAAACTAACACCAGAGACCTTCATCTTTGCAGAGCTTTGTGCAGAAGGAAGACATAGGAGCTGCAATGTCAAAATCCGAGGAAGTGATATGCAGCCTGACACTCTCCACAGTGAGCCCGAGTCACCAGTGTGGATGGAACAGAAGACAAGACCTCACGGGTCCCCTTCTCAAGAAACCACCACAGCCAAGAATGAGCCTCACAAAAGGAAGACAGGCTGTGATTTCAGAGATATGAGACCGCCTCTCCACTCAAAACACTCTCCAGGGATCAGCCCAGGGGAACAGAAGCACAAAGCATAAATAAAAAGAGACATTCCTTCCATGTGTACAGCACTTTTAACATAAGTGTGGTCTATGGGGATGGTGATAGAGCCTCATTAAAGTACTCAGAAGAACCAGGAAGACATTTACTCCAGGGAAACAAAAAATGATCTAAAAACTAGTCTTGAGGCAACAAGATGGCTCACTGGGTAAAGCCGCTTGCTGTCGAGCCTGAGTTACATCCCTGAACAGTAGATGGAGAGACCATCTTCTGACAGTTTTTCTGATCACCACACACACACCACAGCACCCCAAAACAAACAAATACATCTAACAACAAAAACAAAAATTTTAAATGTATATTTTTGGGGCCAGGTGTGGTAGAGTACATCTTTAATGCCAGCACTCGGGAGGCAGAGGCAGGCAAATTCTGAGAGTTTGCTACTAGCCTGGTCCACAAATTGAGGCCAGGACAGCCAGAACTGTTACAGAGAAACCTTGTCTCAAAAAGCCAACCAACAACAACAAAAACAAACAAAGGATGTATACTTTGGGCTAAGGAGATGGTTAAAAGTGGCTGCTCTGTAAGTCTGAGGGCAAGAGTTCAAATCCCCAGCACCCTGTAGAGAGCTGGATGTAACTGTGTCTGTAAGCCCTGGGGAAGGATAGGAAGATCCCGAGAGCTCACTGGCTGTCCAGCCTAGATGAAACAGCAAGCTCCCAGCTCAGTAATGAAATAAGTAAAATAAAATGGATTTTAGCAGTTGAAGAGATGGTTCAATGGTTAAGCATTTGTTGGTCTCTGGAGGAGAGATGTTCGGTTCCCAGCACACATGTCAGGCAGCTCACAACTGCTTGTAACTAGTTCTCACAATCCAACACCCCCTTCTGGAGTCTCTAGACAACCATACAAGTGGTACAGACACAGATACACACAAGACACACAAATAAAAATAAATTCTTTTTAAAAATATGTCCACTTCATACATCACAAGGCTCAGCTGTAGGAGTCAAATAGCCACTGTCTACTGACTTCACCCGAAGTAATTTTACCAACTGGGGCAATGTGAGAGAGGGAAGGGCAGCCCTGAGAGCCGCCACTCTTCTGGCCTTTCCATTGCTGTGATACCAATACCCACACTTCAACCCTCTCTTCCCCTAGGAGGGCTGAGCATAGAGGTGCATGAGGACAGGCAGTAGAGAGGGCTCTGCCAAGGGAACACTAAAAGCCAAGACGGCTCAGCTGCTGGACATTAGGCTACCACAAGAGGAGCGATGGAAGCCCAAACAAATCACCTTGTACCTGAACTTAGTAAGGACTGGTGTCACCTGCAGGACTCCTTGGGTGGCCTGGAACCTGAGGCCTAAGGCCAGGAACTCTAAAAGGAGAATTTAATGTTTCACGTAGCACTCAAAAATCCCATGACAAGGCAGTTACCTGTGCACGTAGTGGAGCTGGTGGATGGAATCGATGGCCAACACCATTTCGCCAATGTAGAACCTCGCCATGTCTTCTGGAAGCTTGTCTTCAAACTTACTCAGCAGCGTCAGCAAATCACCTCCCACATAGTAATCCATAACCAAGTACTGCAGATTGGGGAAAGGAGAGAGAGCAGCTTTGAGCACCACACCTGACGCTAGCTGTCCAGGAAGCCTCCAGCACGCCAGCTCTGACACTAGCCGTCCAGGCTCCAGTGTGCTAGGACTGCAAGCACATGCAATGATCTCCTCTCAGAAAACACTGTGTGGTGTTGCTGTAATCCTAATGCAGACAAGCAGAGAACAGACCTCACTAAACAGTACCCTAGTCAGTGAAGAAAGGCCAAAGGCACCGCTAACAGAGAAGCCCACTAAGAGCCGGGGGTCTGAAACACAAGCTCTGCTCACAGACATCCTTGAGATGTCCTGATTATGAACAGAGACGTGCTACCTAGAATCAGACACCAGCAGCTCTTGTGAAAAGATAATGTCATCAAACCGAGTTCCGCCACCAGCAGGTCAGACAGCGCCTGCTTTACCAGGAGAAATGTCTCCTGCTAAAGGCTGAGTGTTTCCCTTCACTCATACAGTTACAAGGCCACAGAGTTCCAGGCACACAGTGTGCCTGCACAGACACGCTGCTCAAGAACAGCCTCTCCCATGCAGCGCTTGGAGACTCACGCCAGAGAGCCCAGAGCTGCAGAGGCCCTGCTGGAAGCATCCCGTTACATCAGAGAGGTGTGGGGGGAGGATCGCCACAGGCCACAGCTAGGGTGGGCAGGCCACAGTTCCAGCCTCTGGGACACAGAAAAACGGGCCGCCTCGTCTCTACTTCTAAAAAAAGTACTAAGATCTAGTGTAGTGCCAGCTCTACTGTGTGACAGCTGCACACTGTGCCTGTCTGTCGTCAACACAGCCCTCCTCTCATGCCCAGCTTAGAGCCGGGCAGAGAAGCATGCCCTATGAAACTAAGGTGACCACCATGCCACCATCTGAGAGTGCTCCCCTGGGTGTGAGCAAACCGCAGCATCCCTGTCTTAAAGCATGTAACCAACAGCTCTCACCTTCTTCAGGAACTGAAGAAGATCATCCACCTGTCCCAGCAAAGCAGAGCAGGGACCCTGACATGGCTGAGTGTCATCTGTGCAAGGACTATGAGCACACAGCCACACACTCTGCCCCAGACATCCCAGTTACAGAAAGAGGGTACTCACAAAGGCTTACACTATGGAGTCATTGACAAGGTTGACCAACACAACCACAGGCCTGACGTTACCAGCTGCCCTCTGCTGGAACAAAGACACTTCTCTAAATAAACAATATGACATATACCATTTACCACACTCTGGTTGTTCAAATCTCAGAGTTCTCTGATATTTGGAAGAAACTATTTTAAGATGAATAAAAACACTTTGCAGCAAATGGATACTTGACCAAGGAGCGCCCCAGGGCAAACACGCAAGTGAGCCCTGTGGACAGGGAAAGGCCTCAGGTCTCCACTTGGAGACTGTGAGGACAGCAGCAATCAGATCCTGCTCAGCCACTGCCAAGGCAAAAGCACTGGACAAGATTAAGCACAGCCCTGCTTCTCCGTGGTCCACAGAACACACTCAGAAACCATCTCAAGAGTACTGGCTTGAGTCATTCTAGAATGTTCTCCTAAGCAAGGCCACTCAGGGCTCAAGATCATCAGCAGGTCTCTCTTCTAAACTGGCTGCCCAGGACTGTTGCATGGCTGTCCACGTTCAACTCTACACATGCTTGTGTCAACGCTCAACTCTACACACACGTGTGTGCATGTTCAACTCTACACACAGGTGTGTCCACACTCAACATTATACACATGTGTGTCAATACTCAATTCTCTACTCATGTGTGGACCACAAGCTGACTGAAAGTGTACTTCCAAAGGGCGCACAGATGCTGAAAGTGAGTGCTGGCTCAGTCAGAGCCCTGAGATGATGCCCTGCCCAGGGACTCGTCTCTGGGGACTCACATGAGAAAAGAGAGACAGGTTGCAGTACAGAGCAAGGGCATCTAAATTCCCCAAGTGCTGTTGCTTTTCTCTCTGAACCCAATGCCTCAGCCTTCACAGCGCTGGGAACACAGGTGTGCTACCAGATAGACAGACAGACAGACAGAACCAAACACATTTTATACACTTAAAATGTTTTAAGACCAAGAAGAGACTTGATACCCTATGAGCATATACAGGGGGAGGAGGTCCCCCTCAGTCACAGCCATAGGGGAGGGGAGTAAGGGGAAAGTGGGAGGGAGGGAGGAATGGGAGGATACAAGGGATGGGATAACCACTGAGATGTAATATGAATAAATTAATAAAATATTTAAATGTTTTAAGAACCAAGTCATGCAGTAAAATAACGGTTTGAGAAAAATGACGCACAAACTTTGGAAACTGTTAACAATTCTACCTGGTAACTATTAAATTGAAGCAAACCCCTCGGTTTTGTGCAGGCTAGCATGTACTGACAGTGTCCTCTCCTCAGTCTTACTCTTTTCTGAGTGGCAGCAAGGAGGAGCCAAAACTATGAGGGAAAGTCCCTAGTGGGGTTGTGCCCTGAGCATGCAGACCTACCAGGTGCCTGAGCACGCAGACCTACCAGGTGCCTGAGCACGCAGACCTACCAGGTGCCTGAGCACGCAGACCTACCAGGTAGTTCTCATCCTGAAAGGCGTAGTGGAGGGCAGTGATCCACTGGCAGTCGCCGTTCACCAGCACGTCGCGCTCTTCCCGGAAACAGGCTGTCTGTGTGGAACGAGAGAACAGTCAGTCTGCGTCCATCTAGGGAAGGGTCCCACAGAACAGATTCCTAAATACTAGTGGACTCTTTTGACCTCCTGATTGTCCGTAGCCTGATGTCTTTATCTCTCCTGGAACCAAATGTACCCCTGTCCCAGAGACGGAGTATGTGTGCTTTCCCACTCCTGAGCCCTGGGCAAGGGCAGGGACCACAGAGAACAAAGATGGGAGAGGCCAGAGACCACACACAGGTCTCCCAGGAGGAGGGACTCCTCCACCCAGAAGCCCCCTGTTGCAGAGGGCGGAGCCTAGCCATAGGCCACAGCTCCACTGAAGCCTAGACTGCCCTGGGCAAGGTCGGCAAAGAGGAGAAGCCAAGGGAGCCGGCAGGGAGAGAAGGGAGAGGATGGACATGACCGATGGAGCGGTGCCAAGAAGAAGACAACCTGAGAGCCTCTGTGGAGGGATGAAGGACAAGGCTGTGACAGGGCTGAGACCAGAGGCTGGGGGCGGGGACCCAGGACCATCACCCCGCGGCTTCTGCCACCCCATCCCTTCACTCTGGTCCTTCATGTCCCTGCACAGCATCAGCTCTGCTTGTGTCTGTGTCTGAAGTGCCTCAGGTGGCTGCAGTAGCCCGTACGGCCAGCATCCCTTCTCACACGTTTTTACTCACCGTACACTCCGCACATACCTCTGCTCTCTTTAGCATCTCCCATTTGTTGAGAATTTTCATTGCATAAATCCGTTCGGTGCTCTTCATTTTGACAACAGCAACCTAGAATGCAAATTTGAATTTAACAAAAATTCAGTTAATGGTTCAAAAGCCTTGCACATTTAAGTGGCAATCCTAACTGGCCGGAACCCTGAGAGATGGGAAGGAAAAAGAGAAAAGTTGTATACATATATATATATTTTTTTTTGTTCTTTTTTTTTAAAGATTTATTTATTTATTATTATGTATTTATGTATTATTATGTATTTATGTATTTATGTATTTATTATTATGTATACAGTGCTCTGCCAGAAGAGGGCGTCAGATCACATTATAGATGGTTGTGAGCCACCATGTGGTTGCTGGGAATTGAACTCAGGACCTCTGGAAGAGCAGTCAGTGCTCTTAACCTCTGAGCCATCTCTCCTAAATTTGTTCTTTAAAGAAGAAAGCCCTTCTTTAACCATACTGTAGCTGGGTTGAGACCACCTGGTTCAGCTAAAAAGACCATTTCATACTCAGCAATGGGAACTAGAGCTCAGTCATGCACAGGGGCAACACCCCAAGAATTTCAGTAAAAACAAACACAGCTCTTCTTATGCTGGCTTGCAGCTCTCAAGGCTTCTCCCTATACTTGGGGGCGATCTATATACTCCGACTCCACCCCGCCATGTCCACCTGCCCTGCCAGCTCCTACCAGCCACCAGCCACTCATCTGAGTCTCTGCTTCATGGAGGTAGTGGTCGAGACGGGTCTAGCGTATAGCAAACGATTCACTTCTTTGGCCTCAGACCCCATTGACTACCAAAGGGGCTTAGAGCAACGTCAGGCCTAACTGTAAACCACCTTGTTCAGGAAGTCACCTTGGCCATCGTGACTAGCAGCACCAAGACGCGCCACTGTTTGCACACTCTACCACTTGCTCACTGACCTACATCTTCAAGACACTGTGAGTGGCCTCTGGAAGGAAGGCCAAGCGCCTCGGCACTGACAGCCATGGAACAGAGAGCTTAGGTAGAACTGCCACCATCACGGGGCCTGAGAGCTGACGTGTCCTAACCATGTGCCATGTGCAGGCAGCACTGATGAGCAGTCTGAACCCTTGCTCAATCCTCACAATCTTTACTGGTAAGGATGCTGGACAACCATTTTTCAGAGATGTGGGCTTTGAGGGTGGGAGGGTCTAAACGGCAGTGCAAGGAGCAGCAGAATTTCTCTCCAGCACACGCTTCTAAAGCCCACAGTAAAGTGAGTCACAAGTCAACATCTTCCTGAGAGGACAAGGGCTCCTCCGTGATGTCCACCCCTGCACAGCCCCAGGCCTTCTGGGTCACAGACATATGCCCCACACACTCTCCCTAGGTAAGAGCACAGGTGGCTCTTCATGATGGCCCCTCCCATGCTGTTTATCTACGCCTTAGACAGCAACAGCCAAGCGTGCTGTAACCTGAGTAAACAGGAAATGGTGCATGCATCATGTCTCTGTACAGAGCAGCGTTCTCCTACTGCACAGAGCGGCTCTTCCCCTGAGAGCCAGTGATGGGCTATTGAATGTGGCACCGCCATTTTAGCCACCCTGGCTTCACTGCTGCAGAGCTCAGCAGAGCTGACTTGGGAAAAGCACTGACACTCTGAAGACGAGGCTGAGAACAAGACCTACAACACTGGATCTTTCTCAGGGCCTCGGTCTCACGTGACACACATCCAGCCCAAACCACTGCTTGGACAACATATAAAGTAGCCATTAAAATGCATGGAAAGACAGGACTGTCACAAAAAAACAGAACAATACAAAACAAAACAAAAAAGACCACTTGTTAGAAATATGTAGTAGTGAAATAGTCAAGTAAAATTTAATGTGGAAAAAAAAATCCTTGCCTGTGGGATAAATTTTACTATAAAACAACTTACAAAATAAACAAGACATAAAATTCTCATTTGGCTCACCAGAAAATTCCCAGCCCAAATTTCAATCCAAGTGCTTCAAAGAAAAATGATCATTTTGAGGCCAGAGAGTTGGCTCTCAGCTCAATTCCCAAGGCCCAAGGACACAGCGCGGCACACCTGTGATCCCAGCGGGAGGCAGACACTGACAGACCCTGGCGCCTGGGTTGGACCAAGCCATGTCAACCTTTGGGCTCTACTAGGATCCCTAAGTACAAATATCTCTCTCTCTCTCTCTCTCTCTCTCTCTCTCTCTCTCTCTCTCTCTCTCTCTCTCTCTCTCTCTCTCTCACACACACACACACACACACACACACACACACACACACACAGTTACCATCTAAAAATATGTCTGAAATCAAACATTTCAGCAAAGGAATTTTATAAAGCATTAAAAATTGACCCTAGGCCAGGTGTGGTGGCTCACACTTTTTTGTTTTTAATGATTTATTTATTTTTATGTGCATTAGTGTGAGAGTGTCAGATCACCTGGAACTGAAGTTACAGACAGTTGTGAGCTGCCATGTGATTGCTGGAAATTGAACCCAGGTCCTTTAGAAGAGCAGACAGTGCTCTTAACCACTGAGCCATCTCTTTAGCCCATGGCTCACACTTTTAATTCCAGCACTCAGGAAGCAGAGGCAGGAGGATCTCTGTGGGTTCAAAGCCAGCCTGGTCTACAAAGTTCAGGGCAGCCAAGGCTACACAGAGAAACCTTGTCTCAAAAACCAAAAAGAAAGAAAGACAGACAGACAGACCACAGAACATGAGAACAAAGTTAATACTTCACGCTGGCCCTGTGCTAGAAGCAAAACAGAGACCAAAAAACCAAACCCACAAACAAAAAACCTGTTTTAAATTAATTATATGTAGGCAGACACAAGACACTCTGTGTGAGGAAACAGTCTCTGGGCTTGGGATGTGGCTCAGTGGCACTTGACTTGACTCACACTCACAAGGCCCTGGCTTTCCTCTCCAGCCCCACCAAAGAAAAAGAAAGCAAAAAAGAAAAAGGAAAACTAGTTGCCAAGGCACTGGGGGTAAGCAACTTATTTTCAATGGTTCAGGTTCTCTGTCTGTCTGTCTGTCTCTCTCTCATACGTACGCACGCACGCGTGTACGCACAGTGATCCTTAACAGAAGGATACCTCACCCGACCCCTGAGCCCAGGGCTACTGCACTTGCCGTATAGTTAGAGTGAAGTGTTTTGCAAAGTTTTGTTCATCTGATTTTTAATGTGACTCCATCAAGGCAGAATGGCTGGGCTCAGAGATCCAAGTCAAGCTCCACCCTGGCTACAGCTCTTATCCTTCCCGGACAACACGAGCCACGCCTAGTGTGGTCACCCATGAGAAGCTTCCATGGGATGCAAGGGCTGCTCAGGCCAAGTCAGCTGTTGGCCCCATCACCCCTCAGACAGACCTCCCATGCCTGCTTCTAGGCAGCGGATAGTGTCCCTATACACGGCTGCCCCTCACACAGAGATGGTGTCGTGGCCCTGCTTACCTACCTAGAAACCCGCCTGCACACTGTGTTCTCTGCACACCAAACACCAGCATAGTGCTGGCGTTCTGGGTAGGTTTAGGTCAACTTGACACAAGATTTACCATCAGAGAGAAGGGAACCTCGGTTGAGAAAATGCCTCTGTAAGAGCTGGCTATAGGCAAGCCTATAGGCATTTTCTCCATGACTGAGTGATGGGAAGGCCCAGCCTATCGTGGGTAGTACCAGGCTGTGCCAGGCATGGGGAGCAAGGCAGGAAGCAGTACCCTCCACAGCCTCTGCATCAGCTCCTGCCTCCAGGTCCCTGTTGTGACCAGCCAGTGATGGGCTGTGGTGTGGAAGTGTAAGCCAAATAAACACCCCCCCCCCCAGTTTGCTTTTGTCAGGGTGCTTCATCTCAGCAACAGTCACCCTGACTAGGACACCTGGGTCTGCACGTTCTCACCTGAGAGCACATCTCAGGCTGCTGTGGAGCAGATGGCAGACTGGTGCTGTGTGAAAGCCTAACTGAGAATGTGCTTTACGAAAGGCGGAAAAGAGGAGCTTGATGGCTCTGAACTCAAAAGAAATGACAGAGAGGGAAATGCCAGGGACCAAGGCTCAGGATGATCAACACCCTGTGCCCCATAAGCATACACATTACATGTTCATGAACACGAAACTCAAACAGGGGCACACCGGAAGAATGTTCATCCCCGCAATGGCTGGCAAACGTCCATACTTTTGTGACTTGCCCAGTGCTGTCAGAGACACCAGCAAAGACTGGCACACTTCTGGGACATACACCGTGGTAACCTCGGCCAGAGGCCAAAGGTTTAGTTTATGGCAGGGGAGGTCTAAGAGTGCATGGCCACAGGAAAGCAAGCAGGTTGACTGGGTAACTGAGCATGGGTGCCAGCTCAGGACATGCGGACCTGAGAAGACACTCACGGATGATGCTGAGGCCACCACAGGACAACCAAGAATACACAAAGAGAAGGGTCTTCTCTTTTTAAATTTTATTTGTTGTTTTCTTGAGGTAGGACTATATATTTTCTACGTCAGACTCAAACTCATGGCAATCTTCCTACCTCAGTCTCCCAACTGCCGGATCAAAGCCATGAGTTACTATGCCTTACAGGGGTGGGGTGGGGTGGGGTGGGGCTGAAGAGATGGATCAGCAGAGAATTGCTCCTGCGAGGACCAAGGTTCAGTTCTCAGCACCCAGATCAGGTAGTCCAAACTATAATTCCAGTTTGAGGTGATCTGACACCGTCTGGCCTCCATGGGTGTCTGCAGGTACACGATACACATAAACTCATGTACACATAAAGCAAAAATAATATCTTTTTTTTAATTGGCTGGATGTGGCAGTGCACACCTTTGATGCCAGTTCTGAGAAGCAGAGGCAGGTTGACCTCTGAGTTTGAAGTCAGCCTGGTCTACATAGGAAGACCCTGTCTCAAAACATTAAAAAAAAAAAAAAAAGTTGCAAGGCCTTCTGGATTGAGCCCTAGAATTACAAAAGGAAGGAGAGAAAAATTGTGGGAGGGGAGGGCAGGGCTCAGCCTGCAAGATTTGGTTCTCAATCTGGGAGGAGCCCTCATCTGATCAGTGTCACCTCTGTAAATCATTAAAATCCCTGAGTTTTGGATTAAGTTCTTTGCGTGTGTACACACACACACACACACACACACACACACACACACACACACACACACCAATAATTGTTTTGGCAAGGGAACTTCCTTTCTTTCATTTCACCTACTAATCCTGTTCCCACCCACCATGTCCTCCTCCCTCTTCACGAGGTGGCTGCGTCTGTGGCTGCGGCCCTCCAGTGGCCCTGGCCGGCTCCTCAGCAGACCCTCTATCTTCTTCCTAGTCCCACGCTCACCACCCAGCAGGCTACGGACCACGGGCAGACCTCGGGCTTCCTGCGGCTCCATCAGGGAAAAAGTTCCCTGTTTTTAACGAGTTGCTGCCTGGGTGTGGGTGAGGTCCTGTCAAGAGACAGGAGAGAGCCTTCAGAATGGAGACACCCAGCTAGCTCCAGAGGTACCAGCCTCCGTCAGAACACAAAGTGTGTGTATAAGTTTGTGTATTTTGAATGTGATATTTCAACTCCAGAGCAGGCTAAGATAAGCCTGGGGCTAAGGAAAAGCCACTGGGGACGGGATTCCGCCCCCTCACCCCCAAGGGCCAAGAGAGATGGGGCTAGAAAGGAGACACAAGAAAGTAGAGGTAGGAGACAGGGTGTAACAAGACACAGGGTCACAGCCCTACAGTTTAGCGGGGATCATGAAGTGACTTCAGCAGAAAAGAATATGACCCAACCCTGAGCTGGTTTGCACTCTAAGCAGCTGCCTCTCAAAATGACTGTCTTTCGTGCATTTAACACTTTACACAGAGGGTGACGTCCAGGGCTCGCTGGCAGACGAGTTCAAGGCTCAGGATGTGCCACAGAGGCTTTTTACTGTCTGATTCTTCCTCAGTGATTGACATGTACTTCCAAAGCTAGCTAGGGCATCGGGGCAGACTCCACAGTCCTGGAGACACAGGGGGAGATGCTGAGGTCAGACACGACAGCACCAGTGCTAATGGCCCAGAGTAAATCCGACTTGGCCCCTCTTGCAGTCTTTGGAAAATGTCAAGAGCATTAGGGCTGGGATAAAAGCCCCGAATACCAGCACGTGGGAGGCAAAGGCAGAAAGACCAAAGTTCATTTACATAGTGAGTTCAAGGTCAGTCTGGGCTTTATGAGATCTTGACCAAAAAAAGTAAACAAACAAAATATGAGGGAGGAAAAAATCTAAAAATATTTCAACCAACAAATTAGAAATTTAAAACTATTGATTTGGTCCCAAAATATGCAGAATAATTAGGCAATAATAAACTTTGTTTTCTTGTTTCTCAGAGTTTACCCACCCAGAGATCTCCAGGTGACACCGTGGACATGTGCCCACCATGTAAGGAGCCAGTACTGCCTGGGCCACGCAAGGGAGTCCCTCTTACCTCACCAAACGCCCCTCTCCCGATCACTTTGATGATCTCAAAGTCTTCCCGGTGAAGCTGCATGTCCTTCACGAGCTGCGTGAACGGCTTAGCTACAAAAAGAGAGAAAGCACCAGTTGAGTCCAGCACACTAATGCCCTCTTACGACCTAGCCAATGGAGGTACCACACGGCCTCAGGGTTTCTCTGAATGTGGATGTCTGTCAACAGCCATGATTCAGTAGCTACTGTAGCAAATATCACTGCTGTGAAAATCCCCTGGTTAAAAAAAAAAAAAAAAAAAAAAAACCCTCTAAACTTCCTGCCCAGATCCAAGGTTGGTCCACTGAGAGCAACTCGCATGTCCCAAAAATCACCATAGGGCAGCCCTGCCAATGACCACAGAGCACTGGGTGGGTATTTCTGTGTTCCCTGCTTGTGTGGTTACTGATGATGTTCACTTCCCACCAACGCTGTTTTACCGACCAGTAAAAGCAGCTGGGTTTTGGAAGGTGTAGTGCTGGGATGAAGTGTTCCCCCAAAATGTGACTTTGTTTGGAAATAATGTCTTCACAGATCTAACCCAGTTAGCATAAGGTCACAAACTGCAACTGGGTGTGCCCTAAAGCCAACAAGATCTGTGTTCTCTTAAGAAGAAAAATTGGCCAGAGGCAGGAGGGAGAAAAGGCCACATGAAGATACAGGATGTAGGGAAGCAGCCCCAAACCAGTTACCACCAGGGAATGCTGGTAGTCACTAGGAGCTGAAACAGGCAAACAAGTTCTTTCCTGAGCCTTCAAGGAAACAACCAGACCAGACCCTGCCTTGCTCTTTTAACCTTCACAACAACAGGGCTCTGTCACCTACCGGTAGATGACAATAACCCATATAGGTTCTATAGGTTCTCGCTTCTCCCCAGAAAGAGTGACAGGAGCAGCACTAGGACAGTTCAGTCTGACTCTAGCGGTCCTGTGCTCTTGACCACTGTCCCTCCTAGCCATGGTGTGGCCTACCTGGCAGTGTGTTCCTTGCATCTTATATGCCTGCCTGCTTTTGCCTTCAGACAAAATCCCACATTTTATACTAACTTGCGTTTGTTCCAATTATTGGCAGTTTCTTTTCTTCTTTTCTTGGTTTTTCAAGACAGGGTTTCTCTGTGTAGCCTTGTCTGTCCTGGAGTCTCTTTGTAGACCAGGTTGGCCTTGAACTCAGAGATCCACCTGCCTCTGTCTCCCAAGTACTGGGATTAAAGGTGTGCACTACCGCCGCCTGGCTACTAAAGGTTTTTACAACATTTAGGTAGTTAGGCAAAACTGGGCAAATTAATATATTTGTATCACTATCTAAAACTAGCTCAGTCAAAATGTATAACCTGGCTGTGGTGCACACCTGTAATCCCAGTTCTAGGGAGGCAAAGGCAGGCGGATCTCTGTGAGCTCAAGGCCAGCCTTGTCTATAGAGCAGGCTCCAGGACAGCCAGGGCTACACAGAGAAACTCTATCTCAAATCCCCCTCCCCCACAAGAAAAGCAGAATCTGATATTTTACAGGCTTTGCACTGACTTTCATCCTGCTGAGCTCACTTCACTCTTTCTCCTAGCACAGCTGCTCCATCACTGCTGGTCACTGTTCCCGGGAATACTGAAGCAATAAGGCTCTTGGCTACTATCAGAGGGTGAGCTGTGGACTCTGGCCCATCACCGTGAGTGCACTACAGCACAGAGCTCAGAAAACGGAATGCACAAAGCCTGGAATTTAAGGCCAGCCTAGCAAGAAAATCCTTGAGTTAGACCCTCAGGTCAGCTGCAGTTCATATTTGCTTCTTTCAGATATCACCAACAATAACCACTCTTAAAACCCCCAAAGGAAACAAGGCTTTTAGACAGCAACTGGAGACTTTAGGGGAACCAAACAGTGCCTCTGACTGTACTGTGAAGGAAAACACAGAATCTGACTCCTGAACAAGCCAGAAGAAAGGTGTGTGGGAGGAGCAGAGCAAGCACTCCCTCCCCAGCACAAGTGCAAGCAGCAGCAAGGCTCTCTGGAGCCACAGAAGCAGGGCGCACAGGCACACAACAGCGCAGGCGCTGAAGCACTTGGGAGGCAAAGAACGTCCCACCTATAAAAGCTTCGTGTGCGGGGTGAGCCTGCCCGGCGGCTGCTCCTGCCCCTGTTCCAGGACACGATTACTGCTTACAAATTCTGTGCCATTTTAATTTTACTTCTGATTTTCATGTTTTTGTATCACTCAGCAATCACTTTAATAGATTCATGAGTTGAGTCTGCTGAATATGTTAATTTTAATGTTATTTTATAGTGAATAAATTTACAATGATAATTTTCACATATACTAATGAAATCCCTGGGCTCTCTGAAGAACACAGAGATGTTTTATGTTCCTAAGATGCCTTCCCGAGCAAAGCCAGCCCAGAGCGTTCTCAGTGCCACAGCCCTCACAAGTTACGTGAGGAGGCTGGCCTGCTGCAAGCCTGTCACTGAGCCACTCATGTGCTCTTCCTGCTAGGCACGTAACTGTTTTATTCCTGCTCTGTCAAGACATGCAGCTGTAAGTGTGGTTCTTCTACGCTGGCCTTCTTAAACAGTTATAATACTTTTCATCTTGAAGAAATTAGTTTAAAACTTATCGTTTTACTTATGTATTTATGTATTTATTTATTTAGGTTTTGAGACAGGGTAGAGAGTTATCTCAATAAATTTTAATTGGTCCTTTCTTTCTCCTGTTGTTTTATTAATGTCTAGAAAACCAATTAATCCTTTGAAGATCCTATTTAATCCTTTTTTCTGTTAAATGGCTTTCAAAAACATTTAATCCTTTATACGACTTACTGTTCATCTCTTAGCAGGTGTGAAATGCAGATTTTAATGCTTGGTTTTAAAAACAGACAGACACACATGTTTAAATAGAAAATGACTTGCATAATTCTGCTCAATTCTCCTATTATGCAGGAAGAAGCCCTCTCCACTGTGGGATCACATCACAGATGCGAGTCGTAACAACATCTCATGACTGCCTATGGCTGCACCGTCTTAGAGGTCACTCATCACTCCAGGAACAGATCTCTTCTGTCCACAGCAGCGATCTCGTCCCAGGGTTCAGCTGTGGGCCCCACTGGAGCCGGCACCCAGGCTGCCACCTCATGGCCCGCTTTCCAGGTTGTTTCACATCAACTGTCCTAAGGTTCCTTAACCTTCCTTGTCACGCTTTCCTTCTACTCTCTGCCCAGACCTGCTGTTGTTGCTGTTTATGCGTTTTTGACAGCCGTATCCAGGTGTGCCTCAAAAGGTTGACATGGAGCTATCAGGGTCAGTCTGAGAAACTGGACAATTAAAGAAACAAACCAAAGGGGAAACTTGACATGGTAAAGAAACTACAAGAGTAAAACCAGGAAATCAGGATGAACAAAAGTACAGCAGCAACAGTGGCGCTGGAAGGAAGTCCGGGAGGGCTAAATCTAGCGCATTCTTTAGGCCAGAGAGTGAGGCAGTCAGAGCTCACAGTGTGTGACAGAGAAAGAGGCTCAGCATAGATGGGTCCACGCAGACAGGCGGTCAAGCTCCAGGGCCCCCAGTGGAAACGAGTGCCTAGTGCCAGCATCGCCTCAGGCAAGACCAGCGCTAGGCAGCGAAGTGCAAGGGAAGGCAGAGCATGACGTGGCGCGGACAACCTCAGAGAAGGATGGTCCGAGAAAACAACCCACAATGGTCACAAACACACAGCACACCAGAGCTGGTACTGACATTAATAAGTTCTTCAGCTTGGAAAAACGGAATACCCGAGGCCTAACTTGCATCCAAAGATGGGCAGGCAGGACATGCTGATACTCAGGTTGTGCTGCGGTTCCGTGAGGTACCTGTGTTTACAGGAGATACACTATGCACAGCCAGGGAACAGTGCGTGGAGCTCACTCTCAAATGCCTGGGGAAAAGATCTTCTGTTAGTTACAACTCTTCTCCTAATCTGAAACCATTAGAAAGGCATTTTAAACACTTTTTCTTCCTTCCTTTTTCTTTTTTTTGTTTTGTTTTTTGTTGTTGTTGTTTTGTTTTGTTCTGTTTTTTTTTTGTTTTTCGAGATGGAGTTTCTCTGTGCATTTCTGGCAGTCCTTGACTCGCTTTGTAGACCAGGCTAGCCTCTAACTCACAGAGATTCCCCCTGCCTCTGCCTCCAGAGTGCTGGGATCACAGGCGTGCTGTAGCTAAGCAGCCTGTGGGGACAGCCACGCTCACCAGATGAACATTAGCATTAATGCACCCAGAGAGCCGGGGCACCTTAGACACGCCCACCCTGGGGGAGAGGAGGGGCAGGATGCTGGACACCTTGGGAACCAGAGCATGGGCTCAGGAGAGCACGAGGCTTTACCCCAGCAACCTGATGAAGGGGAGGCCCGTGATGTCAGACTAGATGCCCCCAGAACCAAAAATAAACCAAACACCAAAACCAGTTAATGCTACGGGGAAAGAGGACAGAGTGATTGTTTTTCTTACAGTATTCCACATTCTACTGTTGTTTTGTACTTAAAATAATAAAATAAAATTCAGAACATTGAGGCTAGAAAGATGGCTTCACTTGTGCTTGTAGAGAGCCAGAGTTCAATTCCCAGGACCTACACGGTAGCTCACAACCATCAGTAACTCCAGGGGATCTGAGCCCTCTTCTGGCATCTATGGGCACCAGGTATTCAAGCAGTACACATGCTTACAAACAGGCAAAACACACATACATATACAATAAAATACATGATTTTTTTAAAAGATATTTTCTCCTGCCCTGTGTTTCATTCAGATAAAACCATCAGGTACTGTCACATACTCTTAAAACATGTTAGATAAGAAACAACACTAAGCCGGACACAGTGGCTCACACCTGTAATCCCAGCACTCTCGGAGACAGAGGCAGGCACATCTCTTGAGTTCAAGGCCAACCTGGTCTACAAAGTGAGTCCAGGACAGTCAAGGCTACACAGAGAAAAACTCTGTCTCGAAAAACCAAAACTTAGTTAATTAAAAGAAACAAAACTAGTATGATCAGAAAACCCTCTGGCCCAGGCATGTTGATGTGAGTCCTGGGAAACGTGAGACCTTTTTCAAATCAATCAATTGGTACAAAAATAAACAAAGATTAGTGACTTCAAGCATTATTTATATTATTTTCTTTAATTTTAAAAAAATTATTATGTATACAGTGTTTTGCATGCATGTACCCTGAATGCCAGAAGAGGGCACCTGATCACATTATAGATGGTTGTGAGCCATCATGTGGTTGCTGGGAATTGAACCCTGGCCTTTGGAAGAAGACACAGTGCTCTTAACGTCTGACTCATCTCTCTAGCCCCAGCATTATTTATATTAATACTCTTAACTTTAAAAATAAAAAATTCTGGCATGATGGTGCACATTTTTAATCCCAGCACTCGGGAGGCAAAGGCAGGCAGCTCTTTGTTCGAGGCCAGCTCGGTCTACATAGCATGTTCCAGGACGATATAGAGCCCTGTCTCCAAAAAACTTACCTCTATGTGTGGTTGTCGCCTGCATATGTCAATGCAGCACATACATGAGCGGCAGAGTGTATAGAAGACAGTGTTGGATCCCGTAGAGCTGGAGTTACAATGGGTGGTGAGCTGATGTGGGTGCTGGGGATGGAACCCAGGTCCTCTGAAGAACAGCCAGCGCTTTTTTTTTTTTTTTTTTTTGCTTTTTGAAACAGTGTTTCTCTGTGTAGACTTGGCTGTCCTAGATTCACTTCGTAGACCAGGCTGGTCTCAAACTCAGAGATCCGCCTGCCTCTGCCTCCTGAGTGCTGGGATTAAAGGTGTGCGACACCACGGCCGGCCACAAGCAGTACTCTTCACTGAGCCGTCTCTCCAGCCCCTCCAACACTCTTTAGGCAGACATACGGTCAGCCGGCTTGGGGAAAATGAGTCAGCTACACCTGGTGACGCAGTTCACTCTCTCCCGGTGACACATACTACAAATGGCGCAGGAAGACCACATACAATTCTAGGCCTCAAGGAGAGCAGAACTACAGCGAGGCATGGGGGCTCGTCCCTGTGATCCCAACACTCGGACGGCAGAGACAAAAGGATGGGCTACATAGAGAGAGAACACCTTAAAAACAAGAAAGAAAATTAAAAAGAGCTCTCTCATATTCTCTTCTTTATCTAACACTAGATGCTGCTGTGTCAGTGAGTAACCACAGGGACCCACAGTGCTAAGAAGCCAGGTGGGCTCTCATACCTTTAACTTAGAGCCTAGAGTAGAGCCAGGAACGACTCCGGCCAGTACCGGAACTCTCAGCTGTAGCCTCTGGGAGTCCTGAAACACTCCCCTTCACAAAGCGGACCTGAAGCCTAGGTATACCTCTCACGGGTAAACTGCTTTCTCTCCAGCACAGCCACAAATCTATGATAACTGATGGTCACTATGACATCATGGTCATCAAAAAAGAGATTTACCGCCAGGTGCAGTGGCGCATGCCTATAATCCTAGAACTCAAGGAGGCAGAGGCAGGCAGGTCTCTGTGAGTTTGAGACCAGCGTGGTCTACAAAGTGAGTTCAGGACAGTCAGGGCTACACAGAGAAGCCCCATTTAGAGGAAAAAAGAGATTTACCTTTCCCGTAAGGAAGGCTCACACCACCATGCCTACATGGACAGCTAGCTTCCTACTCCTCCAGACCCACTGAGCTTCTCGTCTTTGCAGAGCTAGAGGTCAAACCAGGGTCTCCTGCAAGTGTTCTGTACGCAGCTGTAGCTCCTACTGCCCTGAACTACTCCTGTCTCCCAAAAGGCAATGAATTCATCAAACAAGATACCTACTACACAAGAAGATGGTTCAGTAGGAAAGGCAGGACCGATCGCTGCGTGCCCCAGCAGCAAGGGCAGAGACAGGTGGATCCCAGGAGCTCAACGGCCAGAACGCCAACCTCATCAAAAAGGTAGAGAGCAATAGAAGACACCTGATACCCTCCTCAGCCTTTGCATGTTCACACGCAAGCACATGCTCACTCACTCGAGAACATGCCATACACCACACACAAGCACAAAGATCCAGTTTGTGAGAAAACCTGAAGCTCAGTGTTCCTTTAAACAGGACAGCTCTGCCAGGAAGAACGAGGGGCAAAGGGAAGATCTCGGACTGAGAATCACTGTGAAATGAGAAACCAATGCCTCATACCTTGGCTTGGTCTCTAAGAGACGAAGCAATATTAGACTCCTGAGCAGAAGGCCGAGCAGGGGAGACTCGGGAAGGTAGACCACGGTCAAGGTAGCTGCCCACAGGCATTATGCTTCACTTTTCCTCAGGAGCGGCTTCCCGCACAGCGTCATCAGCATCAGCACCATCTCCAGGATGTAGGAAAACAGCCAGTTACCACAGAGAAGCAGGGACCCCTGAAGACGCAAGCCAACTACACCTCACAGCTCCCTGAAGGCACCTGCCCCTAGTGAGGGCATAAGATAAATGCTCACCATAAGGTTCTGAAGAACGTGCTCCAATTACAGAAGGACACTCGCCGGTCCAGAGAACTAGATACTGTGAAGTGGCAGCAGCCCTCCTCACAGGCAGCCCGCCTCACAGGCAGCCCGCCTCACATGCAGCCCTCCACCATGAGCTGGGAGCTGGGGAGTTGAACTGACTCTTGCAAGAAGTCCTAGAGGCGGCCCACTTGAAGCCCCCTAAGTGAGAGCCTCCCACGCGAGGGGCCATGACCCACAGACCCGCAGCACTCTAGGTGAACTATGCCCGACATGAGACTGCAGAGTGAAGAGGACGCTTTTTAACACTGAGTCAGAAGCCAAGCCAACTACAAGCTTGTGCATTGAAAGTCCACTGGGGTGGGGAGGCTGCCCTGAGTCAACACCAGATGGGAGACCTTCATTCCAGCAGTGTAGGTCACGGGAGGAGCCGCCCATGCCTCAGATGAAGCTATTCACACCTACTTTCCTGACCAACTCAGAGCTACTTTGCCAGTGGTCTCACCCATTTCTACTTGGTGGAAGCTGCTTTGTCAGCACCGAAACAAGCTTCCGTCACCTCACTGCTGCACATCACTTCAGTGTCCTGACTTCCTGCTCAAGGATAGTGCACTGCACTTGAATCCTCCACAGGGCATATGTCACATGCTGTACTGTCCTGCGGGAGTCCTTCAGGAAAGACCCTCTGCTGAGTGAGAAAGTCTACAAGAAAGTCAGCTCCCCTGCTGCTCTGAACAGAAATCAATTTTTAAAATTCCAGAGCTGGCATGTAGCTCAGTACAGAGCCTTGCCCAGCTGCATGAAGCCCTGGGTTCCATCCCCTGCAATACCTCTTCCCCTCAAAAAATTAAAATGAAAAATAACCATGTGTACAGTGGGGTGATTCAAACATGGAAGTACAGACACTACACCACCGAGTCACAGAAATGCAGCGCGGGCTTCATCACAAAGCCCGTTTTACTTTGTGCTGCAGCCACAGGACACCAGTGTCCAGGCCAGTCCTTCCACAAGCTCCGACCTGCACCCTGTCTACATCCATCCTAAATTTTTAAGAGAAAGGAAATCAAGTGTAAAGAATGAGATAGACATAGTGGAACACACCTGTAAGCTCACAACCTGAGGGCTGAGGCAAGAGGACTGCAGTTCAAAGCCAGGTGGGCTACACGGCGACTCCCAGGCCAGCCTGAACTCGACTACGGGACCATGTCTCAAGAAGCATGCAAACAAGTAAAGCTTGTTACCAAACCTGATGACCTCAGGTCCAAACCCTGGAACCCAAACAATGGAAGGGGAAAAAAAGAAAGAAAGCAAGCCAACTCCTACAAGTTGTCCTCTGATCTCCACATGCATCCTTTTTATTGGGGGGGGGGGCGGGCGCACATATTTTTTCAAGACAGGGTTTCTGTAACTTTGGCTGTTCTAGACTTGCTTTGTAAACCAGGCTGGCTTCAAACTCACAAAGATCTGCCTGCCTCTGCCTCCTGAGTGCTAGGATTACAGGCATGTGCCACCGCCCGGCTACATGTACCCTTTTTAAACACACATGCATGCATGCACTCACACACAGGGACACAGAATAAATGTAAAACAAAAAACAACAAAACAAACCTCAATCCCAAAAGAAAAATGCTTATGAGCAAATGGTTGACAAGTTCAGAGAAGGCTGAATGAGTCAAGGTTAGTAAGGTTCTTGAAGTATCTGCTCTGTACATACTGTGGTTGTCGAAGCTGGGGTCCTCAGCATCCCTAGTCTACTTTTTTTTTTTAATTATTATTATGTATACAGTACTCTATATGTATGTGTACACCTGCAGGCCAGAAGAGGGCATCAGATCTCATTATAGATGGTTGTGAGCCATATGGTTGCTGGGAATTGAACTCAGGACCTCTGGAAGAGCAGACAGTGCTCTTAACCGCTGAGCCATCTCTCCAGCCCCCCTACTTTTTATTGCTGCAATAAACATGACCAAAAGCAGCCTGAGGCCACAGTCCATCAACAGGGAAGTCAGAGCAGGAACTCGAGGAAAGAACTCCAGGCAGGGAGGGAAGCCGAGGCCATGGAGGGTGCTGCTCACTGGCTTACCTCAGCCTGCTCTCTTATAGAACACAGGACCACCTGCCCAGGGTTGGCACTGTCTACAGTGGGCTAGACCTTCCCACACCAATCATTAATCAAGAAAATTACCATATTTTCTGGCATACGAGAAGACCCCCAACTTTTTAAGTTTTCCAGTTACAACGTAGAGCTTGGAATATACTTGCCATATGAGACCATCCCTTTTCCAACACACCTGTGCAGCAGACTCGAGCTGCAAACTATATTTTAACTGGAAAAGTTAAAGTTGGGGGTCATGATATACGCCAGAAAATATGATGCCTCCCCGCCTCAGTCTGCCTGCAGTCCAATCTGATGGAGGCGTTTTCTGAACTGAGGGTCCCTCCTCCCAGGCGACTCCAGCTGTGTCAAGCTGGCACTAAGCAGCTCGCCTGGCTGGCCCGCCACCTCTGCTGGGAGACGGTGGGCAGCTTTGGTAACAGCCTATCTTTGGGAGCACCTCAGTTCTCAAGTTGGAGGCTCTACCCTCAACTCTCTCTCTTCCCAGGGGTTCACACCTGAAGCCATCTCTGCCAACGAGCCCAGCGGAGCAAGGGTGCCCTGAAGACAAGATAAGGACTTTTTGGTGTTGGTAGGACCAAGTAGGTAAAAACACTTGCTGCCAAGGTTGACTAATGACCTGAGTTTAGCCCCTGAAGCCACACTGGGGAAGGGGAGAATCAACCTCTACGAGCTGTCCCCTGACTTCATAACTCTGTGGCATCTGTACCACAACCACTCCAGCCAAACATACACGCAAAATAAGGAAATAAATATTTTAAAACAACTGGTGGTTTTGGAAGTAGACTATTCAAGCCAGGAGCAGCAAGGGTGGCTTAAATCACCAGATACTCCAACCTGTGTGCTAGTGTGTGCACATGCATGTGTGTGTGTGTGCCCGTGCGCGCGATGCCATCTTTGATGAATTCTATCTTAGATTTGAAATGGGTCTCTTGCCTAGGCTAGCTGGCCATAGGTCCTCTGGGATCCAGCTGTCTGCCTGCCCCAGCAGCACTGATGTTATGGGTGTCACCACACCCTGCTTTTACACAGGTTCTGAGAACTCAGGTCCTCATGCTTGCAATAAAGTGCATTATGCACTAAAGCCATGCCCAGCTCTGCCCTCAGTGTCATCCCAATGGACACTAATGTTGAGAAGCATTGGGCAGGAAGTGGAGCCTCCCAGGAACTCAATGCCAAGGGAGAGGTACCAGGTGGTGAGGTCTGCTGCCTGCTGCTCTGGAGAAAAAACAGGACCAAAAAAAAAAGTACAGGCTGGAGAGATGGCTCAGCAGTTAAGAGCAATGACTACTCTTCCAAAGGACCCGGGTTCAATTCCCAGCACCCACATGGCAGCTCACAACTGTGTGTAACTCCAAGATCTGACACCCTCACACAGACATACATGCAGGCAAAACCAATGCATATATAATAAAAATAAATACATTATTTTAAAAGTGTGCTTATGCTTATAGCAAGTAGGATTTTTAATGTAAGAACTTTAGTACTGTTTTGTTTGACTGTTTTAGAAAACCAGACACAAGGCAAAACTTACTGAGCATAGAGAGGAAACAGCCACACATACGTGTGGAGCAACCTGCCACTGAAGTGCCACACAGCCTCTGGGCAGACGTGAATCAGACTGCCCAACAGCAGCACTGTGGACAGCAGCATCCTGTTCGACAGGTAAGACAACTCCCGGCTGTGGCCACAGCACTGCAAACAGCAGAGCTTCCTGGCCCCAGGCCAAGACCAAAGGTTCGAATGTGTGGATCCCTGGGGCACACTGTCCCAGGCACTAGGCGCTGGTGTCAGGGGACCACAGTGATGCTGGCCTTTTACAGTACTCACAGAGGTGAAAGCTTAAGATGATGTCACATCCCTGTCAGAAGGGCATTTCAGCTATCTTCTGAATTTCCCCACAGCCACTTTCCTGCTTTCGGGTTCCACAGCCAAGACACAAGAGAGTCTTGCTTCTATTACCCTGTGACCGAAACTAATTCCATTTTTTGTTTGTTTTGGTTTTTTTAGACAGGCTGTCCTGGACTCACTTTGTAGACAGGCTGGCCTTGAACTCAGAGATCCTCTTGCCTCTGCCTCCCGAGTGCTGGGATTGAAGGTGTGCGCCACTGTGCCCAGGCAAAATTTCATTCAGGAAGAAAATCTTGAATTCAACTATTTGTCTGCTTCTTTCACCTCAGTGTTTAAGAGTCCAACTGTAGAGGAAAGAGCATCAAGCCACTTCTCCCTCAGAACGGAGCCACTGTGGCTTCTTGTCCTTTCCCCACTATTTAATCTCCAGGCCTTTCCCTCATCTCTGTCTTTAGGACTCCCTGCCCCTTCTCACCTACCACTCTTCAAATACAACAACTCCAAAGAAGTTTCACTCGCCACCTGGAGGGATTCACCCTGAGAGTGAAACTGAAAGGGAGAGAACTGGGCGTCTTGTGAGGCATCCACCCAGAGCCCCTGCTGTCTGTGGGCTCTAGCCAACATATTCTAACTGGGACAGAAGAGCAAAGGCCCTGGTTTCATCCAATCTAATCACCCCCCTCAACGTCTAATCTGAGAAATAGAGACGTCCAGTCTAGACTTAATTCTGCCCACATTTACTGAGGAGAACATTTTCTATGTGATGCCACCCAGGTTAACACAGAGGTGGGTGTAGAGCAGACACGGTTTAAGGCCAGACACTGCGATTGTATGTATATTCTGGCAGTCATATCTCACAGCATGCTAAATGGAGTCATTTTGGATCTTGAACCATGGGGTGCAGTCTGTTGGTAGCTCAGCAAGAGAGAATGACAGTAGCACTGTAGACACAACTTTCTAATTCCAGGCTTATCTGTGAAGGAGCATCTGAGGCTGAGGTGACTGACCCATCCCCTCCCTTGAATTCTATGCAATTACTTTTCAGACAAAAAGCATCATTACAGATTGGTGGCCCAGATCAAAGGGACAGGATCCAGCAGGCAGACAGAACCCAGGATGACGCCCGTCTCCAGGGCAGCAATATGGGAACGGATCCCTCCCTCCTTCCAAGATCAGGGCTGAGCCATTCTAAATACACAGATGCTCCCCACACTACAGTGGGCTGGGGCCTGCTACCACAGGAAGAAGGACACGACACCGAGGAAGGGACTGTCTGCACTTCTTCCTCCCAGAATGCCTCTGCTCATGAATTTTCTGCTGAATAAAGGACAAAAAAAAGACACTCAACTTTGGCTCCTGGGGCTCTCTGACAGAATACAACTCAAGTCTTCCGGCTCCAGTCCTTGAGCCCCAGAGAGTCACCAACACGTTTCCTGAGATAGCAGTACCAGGCTTGGGACAAAGTACACTTGCTAATCTGGAACCTAGAGCAGAAACCACCACCGGGAGGAAGCAGGGATTAACCCGGAGGAGTCGCTTCCATCAACAAATCAGAAGTGAAGGTGGGCGGCTGCATCTCAGTAACCTGGAAAAGTCTGAGCAGTTAAGGGCACGCAAGTCTGCTGAGAAGCTGTCTATTGGCCCTGTTGGCCCTTCTCATGTGACCACATAAACACTTCTCTAGAATTCCACTCACCTGCAAGGATCCCACTCAGAACCACAGTCCTTCCTAAGAGACATGAAAGGCAGGGTTCAACTAGGACTTTAAACATGTTTGCTCTCTGCACCCCAATTATTAGGTAAGGAGCAGATCCCTAGCCGACAGCAGCTACAGTCTCCTGAACATTAAGTGTCAGGGAAATCACACCAAACCCTGCAGGATGGATACCAGCTCAGCAAACTGAGGAAACGTGAGGTCCAAGGTCACAGTATCATTTGGTATTTATATCTACTCCCCATAGTTACGGCTTTTATATTTCCTGAAACACTAAAAAGCTTCCATTTTAAGAGTGGGGGGTGGGGGTGTCAGCTCCTGGCACATTACAACCGTCCTGCGCTGCTGTATGAACTTAGCAACAGCAGCTCCTCTTATGTTGAGTCCAGTCCTGAGCGCTGTCAGTGGAAGGAAAAGTTCAACTTAAGGCGAGTATTTTGCTGTCCTCTAAGCACAGCTAGTTGTCACCACCCTAAACCTTTGCAGGAAGCTCTTTGGCTAACACAGGTGCAGCCCAAAAACTGAAACCTTGACTAGGTGACTCCAAGAGAAATAACGGACGTGTCTATCAAAAAGGCACCCAACAGAGTTCACAACAGCTTCATTGTAATCATCAAACTCTAAAAACACCCCAAACGTTCACTATCACTGTAGCTGAGGGGGACAGGAATTACTGCTGGGCACAGACTAGAGAATCTAAGGGCAGCTGGGGAAAGCTAAAGAAACCAGGCACATATTGAGCACAGTAGCTCATGAAGCCCCCGGTGCTATGGTGGCTGACACAGGAATCACACAGGTTCGATGTCAGGCTGGGCTACGTCGTCTCACAAAGGAGAAAGAAAGGGAAGGGCAGAGGTGCTCACGAGCAAGGTGGCTCAGTGGTAAAGCACTCGCCACCAAGCCTGCACACTTAGGTTTGGACTCCCAGAACCCAAGTGGAAACAAAACACCACTACCAAAAACTGGCATGGCAGTGTCCACCTGTAATTCCAGAGCTAGGGAAACAGAGGCAGGAGGATGCCTGGGACTTGTGGCCCACGAATCCAGCTGATCAGTGAGCAAAGATAAGGTGGAGTGAAAGTGACAAAGACAATCAACACACTGAACTTGGGCTCACATGAGCATGAATACCCACACATGAAACCAAGTACAGACCACCATGACTCCACATGACGCTCAAAAGCAGACGCTGCCCCCTGCCCCCTCCCCTTCGAGCCCAAGAGGAAACAGCCTCTTCAGTGATGTGCCAGCCTCCTCCAAGAGTTAGAACCAGCAAACACTTGACACGACGATTTTAAATATGAAACCAAGAACATAAGCAAAAACAGCCAAATTGGATTTTATCAAAACTAGCACCATGGTTGCATACACTGTGACCAGGAGGAGGCAAAGGTGGGTGGAATTAGTCAATTCACGAAGAAACAAAATCACGGTCCATAGAGGAGCACACCCAGGGAACACCCTGTGCACAGGCCGCTCTGGGCTCTTGCTGGAAGTGGCTCCAGGGCCCAGCACTGCCATCTGGACTCATCTGCAGGTATATGGAAGATCCAGTGACCGGAAGAGGAGCAAACACACCTGAGGTAGCTGGACATAGCACTGCTCACAGAGATGGGTAAGTACCAACTTGTGTTCCTAAACTCAATTAAAACACAAAACTCAAGTTCGTATTTAAAGCCAAGTCTTGCTGGGCATAGAGGTAGAGGCAAGAAGACAAGGAGTCCATACCAGCCTGGGCTGCATGAGTTCCTTTCTCAAAAACAAATGGAGTCCTCGCTACCTCCAGAGCTCAAGGGTCTGCAGCCATGAGCCCGCCTGCTACAATAACACATTGCAAGGGGCCTCCAACGCTCTGGGAACAGTGGTGCTAAGAGGGCCCCACACATATCCGTCCTCTCTGCTCCCTCCCAGCAGGTTGGAGATCCTGCCTATCACTCCTGGCAAAGGGGGCTGCCACTGCCACTTAAGAAGCCTACAGCCTCCGACCAGACCGGAGACAGGAAGGAGCAAGGCTTGCCACACACGTCCACAGCCCATGTCTGTGGTTCCAGAGACAGGCTTCAAGGAAGCTGCTCTGTAGCTCTTGGATGAACCTGGCCAGCACAGGTGAGGTGAGAGCCCCAACTAAACCAGAAGAGGTGTCTGGGAAGGCCAAATCAAGCCACAGTGCAAAGAGAGACAGACAGGAAAGGAAAGCAGCTGCCAAAAACAGGTCCTGGGGGATGCAACAGCAACTGTTGACTGGGCTCTCATGTACACATCTCCATGCAGGACACAGAAGCCTGTGACGCCAGCCTTGTGGCATCCCCAATGGGAGCGACGTCAGGACAACCAGCCCCGTGCCCAGCCGAGCTGCTATGAAATCATTTTGTTTATTGCTGGCGTTCTTTCTGGGCCGTAAAAGTTTTACGAGCTGGTAAAACTTCTGTGCAAATCCTGCAGAGCTAACTTGACGGATGGCTTCAGTGTTCAGCATAAACTATCTGTAATTCCCAACCTTGGCCAGTGCCAGCCCAGCTGCACTCTGGACTTGGTTTCAAGGTCTGCGCAGGCTCCCCTACTGCTCCAGCACGTGGTCCTCGTTCAGACACAGTGCTGCTGAATACTTCAGGAAATGAGAAACAACCATTAAAACTTTCCACACCAAATTCTATTTTGAAAAACATTTAAAGTACATTTTATTGAGAATACTTCTAAGACTGTAAATACAGCACTTTACCAGTAGAGCCAATCTTGGGCTTCTGGGGTAAATCCTGATCTGCCATAAAGCTGCACTATAGTTACTTGCCGCTCTGCGTACCTTTATTTCTTACATCTTATTTACTGTGTGTGCAGAGGTCAGAGGACACCTTGCAGGAGCTGGTGCTCTCCTTCCGCCGTGCAGGCTCCTGCGAGCTCTAGTGCAGGCCCTGGGCTTAGCAGCTGCTGCCTTTACTCACTAAGCCATCTCACCAACATTGCTTTATTTTATTTTTTTGGTTTTTCGTGAGACAGGGTTTCTGTGTAGCCCTGGCTGTCCAGGACTCGCTTTGTAAACCAGGCTGGCCTCCAACTCACAGAGATCTGCCTGCCTCTCCCTCCCGAGTGCTGGGATTAAAGGCCATGCACCACCACTGGCCGGCTTTCTTGGTTAATCTTAAAGGTGGCTAAGTGGCACAGCACATAAACACAGGATCTCAGAGTGCCCAGGCTTGCCCAGAGTCCCCCATGTTTTTTATACTATATGGCCTGGCAGATATGCTTACCATTACTGTTAATTGTTGTTATCACCACTTTTTATTAAAAGTAATGGCAGAGTTGGGGAGATGGCTCAATGGTTAGAGCACCTGACCTGCAAGTGTAAGAACTGGAGGTCAGATGGCCAGAATGTGTGAAGATTCCACATTAGTGACACCAGCTAGACTAGCTGTGTGGGCGAATTCTGGGTTCAGGTAAGAGACTGCTTCAGTGTGTAAGTGGGGAGAAAGGAAGACTGTGTGTGTGCTTGTACATGTGTGTCTCTTACACACACACACACACACACACACACACACAGTGAGTTTTAAAGCTGAAGATGGCTCAGCAGTGGTTACGAATACTTGTTGGGACTGCAGAGGGCCAGGGTTCAATTCCCAGCACCCACCTGGCAGCTCACAGCCATCTGTAATTCCAGTTCCGGGGGATCCAACACCCTCTTCACACTCCTGCGGACACCAGGCACGCATGTGGTACACAGACATGTGGGCAGGAAAATACACAAAATAAAAATAAAAATACATATTTTTTTTAGTAAGTGTAGCTGGCTGTGGCTGAGGCATGCATGTGAGGCCAGCCTGGGCTACATGGTGAGGTGTCTTCCCCCTAAAGACATGGCCAAACAAAACCAAAAGGGCTGTAGGCGTAAGTAGGCGGGACCTGCAGTGCTGCTGGGGAGGGCGAGGGCGGGCTCCTGCTGGCCGCTGGGTGCTGCGCCACTGTCCGCACGGGTCACTGCTGCCATGACCAGAGCTGGGCTTCCAGTTGGCGGTCAGCAACGAAGAGCACGGTGATTAGAGCGTGCCTTGCTCTTTAATATTTGCCGGGGATAATTAGGAGTTTCTCTAAATTCAGTCTGTCATGTTGGCAGCAGTTTTGTTTTGTTTTGTTTCTCTCTCTCTTTTCTCTTCAGATTTTTCTCACTTACACTTCCTTCATTTCAGTAGTTGGTAGGATTGTTCACAGATGGTCTAGTCAGCCTCCCAAGTGCTGGGATTAAAGGCATACGCCACCACCGCAGGTCCCTGTTTTAATTGTTGTTTGAGACAGAGTCTCTTTATATAGCTCTGGCTGTCCTGGAATTCACTCTGTAGCCCAGGCTAGCCCCAAACTCATAGCAATCCTCCTGCCTCTCCCTCCCAAGTGTTGGGACTTAAAGATATGTGTCAGCCAGCCACACACCTTTAATCCCAGCACTTGGGAGGCAGAGGCAGGCATGAGGCCAACCTGGTTGTACATGGCAAGTTTCAGGGCAGCAAGGGCTATGCTGAGACCCTGTTTCAAAAAAACCAAAGAGGGCTGATGCAAGAGGATCTGAGTTCACAGCAGCCAGAGCTACATAAGGAGAACACGTCTAAAACCAAACTAACCAACAAAGGAAGAAAGGGAGAGGAGAAAGGGAGAGGAGAAGGGGAAGGAGAGAAAGGAGAGGAGAAAGGGAAGGAGAGAGAGGAGAGGCGAGAGGCAAAGAACTGGTGTAAAACATTGTGACCTTGGATTTGGCAATGACTCCTGAGCTGTGAAACCAAAAGCAACTAAAATCAATAAATAAGCTGGACTTTATCAGGATTGACCTTGTGCCTCAAAGGACAATGTGAAGAGAGTTAAGTGAAGCCCCAGAGACTGGGAGCAAATCATGTGTTTGATATAAAACTTGTATCCTATAAATGACTCAAAGCTCAACAATGAAAAAAAAAACGGATTCAATTTTAAATAGACAAAGAATTTGAATTTTAAAAAAACACAAACAGTCAACAAAGGAAAAGGTGTTCAACATTAGCCACTAATGAGAAGTGAATCAAATTAACAGTGAGAAATCTGCCCACAGAAATAAGCAGAACAAAGTCAGAGCACGCAGCATGCAGGAGGCCGGAGACTGGGGTAGGCCTGTTCTGCAGGCAGAGCTGCCACGGAGAACAGTCTGGTCGTTCCTCAAAACACCAAAAACAGAGCTGCCATCCCATAACCTGAGAGAAATGAAGACACAGGAATTGAACACCAGTATTATGATACTATTCCTAATAGCCATTAGAAACCCAATGTCCATCAACTGATGGACAGATAAACACGTGGATTCGCTATACAATCGAATTGTATTCAATGAGAAAAAGGAATGAAGAGAGACACACTACAGCACGGGGATGGGCGCCAGGTTGTAGGTGTGGGGAGGGACAGCCACGGCATAGGCAGCCATGTAAGGAAGTAGCCTGGTGGCTGCTTAGAGCTAAGGTGGGCAGTTGGGGGCCATCAGCTCATGCAGGGTCTCTGCAGGTAGATGGGCAGCTGCAGAGCTATACGCCTGGAGTTATTTGCGTTTTCTGGTGTTTGCTTGTGTGGTGTATACACAACCTAAGGTGTAAGCAAGTGTCAGCCAGGGGTCAGGGGTCACACATCACTGGATCCTCTCCACTTTATTTTCTGAGGCAGAGGTCTCTCAGCCTGGAGCTTGCCCATTTGGCTTGGCTAGCTGGCTAGCAGGTAGCCCCACAACAGCCTCCTCCTGCCACCTCACCTCCCAGCTCTGAGGTCAGCGATGCGCACACCACATCCAGCTTCTTTAAAAAACAAACAAAATGTGTTACTAAGGATCCAGGCATTACAGGGAGCACAATCCTGATATCCCAGGACAAGGGTAACCCAGGCAAGATCACTATAGAGCAGCCTAGGTGCACACTGAGACCCTATTTCAAACAACACACACTCACTCACTCACTCACTCATGAAGGAAAGGAAGAAGCCTCCACTAAAATAACCAGCTGTAGCCGGGCGTGGTGGCGCACGCCTTTAATCCCAGCACTCGGGAGGCAGAGGCAGGCGGATCGCTGTGAGTTCGAGGCCAGCCTGGTCTAAAAAGTTAGTCCAGGAAAGCCAAGGCTACACAGAGAAACCCTGTCTCGAAAAACAAAAAAAAAAAAAAAAATAAAAATAAAATAAAATAAAATAACCAGCTGTATAATTCAATTTAAATTTCTCTCATATTTATGAAAGACTTTAGTTTAATTGAAATCCTCTTGAAAGATTTCACAAGGGCTATCTAAACTTCATGAACATAAACCTTGCTTCCAAAAAATTAAATATTTATTAGGAAGGTGCCATTTGATAATACTAAAAAAAAATTTTTTTTGTTTTTGTTTTTTGAGAAGGGTTTCTCTGTGTAGCCTTGGCTGTCCTAGACTCGCCTTGTAGACCAGGCTGGCCTTGAACTCACAGGGATGCTCCTGCCTCTGCCTCCAGAGTGCTGGGATCAAAGGCGTGCGCCACCACGCCCAGCTAGCATCTTTCTCCACCACTCCAAATGGTATTTGCAATTAAGAGTATGTTAAATATACTCAGCTTGCGGACTTACATTTCTCAACTCACATCTTAGACTCCCAAGGGTGACATGCCTCAGAGCTACGACCTTGCAAACACTGAGGGTGAGGGAGGGCTACTGACCTTTGCATTTCACTTGTTTTTGTTTTCAGAAATGTCTGAGTGGTGAGAGCTTTCTTGTTGTCTTCTTATTTCTAAGTGACTTCTCTACATACCAGAAGCTCAGAAGCTAAACAAATTCAGCTCATGTCATTTCCAGACAGTTTAGACACAGTGCTCTGCCTGCCCTGCCACAATGGCGCCTTGAGCGCCTTCCTGTTGTCAACCCTTCTTGGACTTTCCTCACAGCCTGGTGTGCGTCTCTCCTCCACCCTGCCCTGCCTGCCCTCCGCTGCAGGCCGACTCCCTTACTTCCATTTCCTCCTTTTACTCAACCTGGGTCTCTTGCAAGAGAATGAATAGGCTAGAAACTGACACAGCAATGTATCCAAATCAAAGAAAAGCGTAAGCAAGCCACTCCGCAGCCACATGTGCAGGGCCACAAAACACAACCTACCCTTCACCTACAGTCTGAAGACTCCAGCCCAACCAGAACATGCAAGCTTCAGTCACCCAGGCAGTGCTGGCACCGCCTGAGCCCTTCATAGTATTTTGTAGAGCTGGGGATGTAGCTCAAGGGTGCACTATTAGTGTCGTACACGTAAGGCCCCTATACGTAAGGCCCCCATGCGTAAGGCCCCCATGCGTAAGGCCCCCATGCGTAAGGCCCCCATGCGTAAGGCCCCTATACATAAGGCCCCATGTTCAATCCCCAGCTCTGAAAAAGAGTTAACTGTAAAATGAAAGATAAAAATAACAGCAGAGCCAGGTGTGGAGGCGCATGCCTTTAATCCCAGCACTCGGGAGGCAGAGGCAGGCAGATCTCTGTGAGTTTGAGGCCAGCCTGGTCTACAAAGAGAGTCCAGGACAGCCAGGGCTCTGTGTAACAGAGAAACTCTGTCTCGGGGGAGGAAGGGGGGATGAACACAATACACCCCCCAAAAGAAACGCATATTGTGCAAGCATGAGGCCTTATGTTCAGATCCCTGCATCCACATAAAAACAGGCATGACACACAGTCTGCAACCCCAGCACTGGGGAACAGAGCCAGCCATAGCCCTAGCGCTCACTGGCCACTAGTCTAGCAGTCTAGTGAGCTTCAGGGTCAGTAAAGAGATTGTTTAAAAAAATAAGGTAGAAAGCCAGGTATGGTGGTACACACCTTTAATCCCAGCACTCGGGAGGCGGAAGCAGGCAGATCTCTGTGAGTTTGAGGCCAGCCTGGTCTACAAAGGGAGTCCAGGACAACCAGTACTATTATACACAGAAAAGCCTTGCCTTGAAAAACAAACAAATAAATAAAAATAAGGTAGAGAACAATAGAAGAAGACATCCAATGTCTATCTGTGGCCTCTACACAGGAACATGCTTACACACACACATACACACCCACATACACACATGCACACTCAGGAACACACACATGTACATATAATGCACAGAGACAACAAAACAAGAATGAAAGAGAATGAGCAACATGGGTGCATAAGTCAATAAAAACATAAAAATACATTTAAAAGCTATTGACTTAATAAAAAAAAAACAAAAACAAAAAACACCAAGAAGCTATGAAAGAAATACTGAAGAACAGGAAAACCTAGCTATGGAAGCAGGTACCAGGGAAGCAGACTCCATAAGGACTAGGAGATGCAAATAAACCACTTCACTCAGAAGCACGCAACACAGAACCCAGGAGCAGAGGCACCCAGAGCCATAGGATCCAAGGTTCCGAGCAGACAGCACAGGACAGATCACACATGCCAAGGCCTCCAGACCCAGGTGGCATGGAGGCCCTGGAGCCTCAGTGGTCCTGGACTTATCCTTACCAGCAACAGAAACAACAACCGAATTCTTCAACAGCTCGGGGAAACCCTTTGCTTCCTCACAATATCATGCCCAGGCACATGGCATCCCGGTTGGGAGGGAAGGACATCTTTAGGCAGATCAAGTCTCATTTACCTCTGATGAACTCTCTCAGGAAGCTACTAGAAAAAGCACTCACCCGAAGGGAGATGACACACAGTCCAAAAGTGAATGAAATGAAGGCAAGCCCCAGGAAAAGCCAGATGTGAGTGCACTGAGGAGGCAACCACAGAGGTCTGAGGCCAGTCTGGCAGATGTGCCTCAAACCTTCCCCCACACCCTAAAAGAGAAAAAGCCCATTAAAAATGAAAAGAAATCTATGGATAGCAGCTCAGTAGTAACCTAAAAAACAACCTAAAACAAAGCAGAAAACACAGAAGGCTCTAGAAGAAACAAGAAAGACAGACACCATGAGAGTTTTATTTAAAAACCTCTGTATGAAGCCAGGCATGGTGGTGCAGGGCTTTAGTCCCAGCACTGGGGAGGCAGAGGCAGGAGGAGCTCTGTGAGTTCAAGGCCAGCCTGGTTTCCAAAGCCAGCTCAGGGACAGCCAGGGCTACATAGTGGGATCCTGTTTCAAGTAAATAAATAAAACAAATAAAAACCTAGTATGAAATTCAAGTCTGTTTATGGAAAAGCTAAAAGGCAAATAATTCACTTCAATTACATAACAAAATTCCTAAATTAACTCTTTATGGTTTAGCTGTGATAATCCACTGTTTCTAAGAATAGCAACTGAGTATCAACTTAAGCCAAATCATGTAGAAGTGTTTGGAGAAAGAAAGGGAAGGCAAAGCCGGTCCCCAGGGCAGTGGCAGACAGGGATGCAGAGAGTAATACTGAGGTGGCCAGGCCAGGCAGGTGATGGCCAAAGGGAAGAGACAGGAGGGCCTCACAGTGGGCTGTGCAAGAGCAAATGAGCCAGGAACTGCTATGTAAGCAGCCATAGATATGCGAGGGCTTTCCATAGTAACGGCCCCCACCCTACTGCCTGAGACTGGAAGGGCTGGACACCACCTGGCAAGTGGGCTGCAGTAAGAGGGGCCCCCAAGCCAGATGTAGTGGTGCACACCTTTTATCCCAGCACTCAGGAGGCAGAGGCAGGGGATCTCTGCGAGTTCAGGGCCAGCCTGGTGTAGAAAGCGAGTTCCAGGACAGCCAGGGCTGTTTACACAGACAAACCCTGTCTTGAAAAATCAAAACCAAAATCAAGACAACACAGAGGTTAAAGTTTAGCTATGCTTTCTGGAGAGATGGCTCAGCAGTTAAGAGCACTGTCTGCTCTTCCAGAGGATCTGGGTTCAATTCCAGCACCCACATGGCAGCTCACGCCTATCAGGTTGCTGAGGATCTGGCACTCTCACACAGACATACATGTAAGCAAAAACATCAATGGACATAAAAAAGTTTTCAAATTTTCACTTGTTTTGCGTGTACGTGCTATGCATACCTTAAGTGAGTTTGGAGGTCAGAGGACCTCCAAATCCAAATCCACCTCCCAACACTTTCTAAATGTGTGTGGGTGTTTCGTCTGCAAGTGTATCTGTATACCACATAAAGGGTGGTTCCCTCCGAGGCTAGAAGAGGATGTCCAGTCCTCTGGAGCTGGAAGTACAGGTGTTTATGGGCCACCATGCCAGTCCTGGGAAACCAAAAGGTGTCAGGTCCTCTGGAAAAGCAGCCATCTCATCAAGGTGTCTTACACCCTGGAACATGACACCCCAACTTTCGGCAACAGTGAAGGCAGCCTTGGCTTTGTACCTCAGTTTTCCTCTCTATGCACGTGGTGTGATCCTAACTCATAGATGGAAACAGGAGACAAAAGTCAGAGTCCGAGGCCAAGGGAGCGAAGGGGCTGCTGTTTTGTTTCAATTCCACAGCTCTAGGGCTTTACCTAGTGTGACACACTCATAAAGGTAAATTTAAATGTACAGAAAAATCAGTCCAGAGTGTTGAACCATAACTTCTTTTTTTGTTTGTTTGTTTCTTTTTCGAGACAAGGTCTCTCTGTGTAGCCTTGGTTGTCCTGGACTCGCTTTATAGACCAGGCTGGCCTCGAACTCACAGCGACCCGCCTGCCTCTGCCTCCCAAGTGCTGGGATTAAAGGCGTGAGCCACCACCACCCGGCAAACCCTAACTTCTAAAACTACGGCTACAGGGATCTTCTTCAACCATTTTAAACCCTACCCCTGGACTCTGAGTTTTGGACTCTGAGTTTCAACCGACTTTTTAAAAGGTACCATTGTGAGGCATCACAGGAGTCTCTAGTAGAAAAAGCAATGAAGTGAAGAGCATAATGAAACTGATCCTGCAGAGGATTTAACACAGGGGAAGCACCCACTTACATCTGGGGGTCAAGAGCTTCTGCTAGGCCAGTGCTAAAGGGGACCCATAGAAAAAGCCAAAAATCAACTACCAACTGGCAGCCAAGAGGATGAAGGATGACTGTGGTCCTGAAGGAAGAGTCACACAAGGCTAGACACTACCTCAGAATGTTTAGAGGCCATTTACTAGAGACAGAGCCAGCCACTGAGGGGAGAGGAGCACAGGATGGGCAGGCCCTAGTGTGTAAAACTCTCATCCGGGGGTCACAGGAATCATGGGTTCCATGAGGAACAGAGAGGGAGAAGCTTCTCCAAAGGAACTCCGATCCAAGGACAGAATTTGAATGTAATAATTCAAATTTTCTGGGTTTTCAACACATTCCTAAAAATAGCCAAAATAAATAAATAGTTACCTACCAACCAATGAAACGAACCAAAACCTAATTGTCAACAAAGACTGTTTAAAATCAAACTCAAAGACTGACCTCTACTTCACAGGTAGTGCCCCTACTCTGCACATCCAAGTTTTTTTGGTAGACTTTAAATTAAAAGAAAAAATTGTGAAAACATTGCTCTCTGGGGGCTGAGAGTATAACCTCTTCCAAAACAAGCAAGAGAACTGCCATAAACACATCACACTGTCACAACACACACGACTTTCCACTGAGGAACAGGGTCTTCCTCACCTTCCCCATCTTCATCACAAGGTCCTATTGATACACCACACCCAAGAATAAAGCCTCAGCTGGGCGCGGTGATCTGTGTCTGTGATCCCAGCTTGTGGGAGACTAAGAGTTCAAGGTCAGCTTTGGCTACAGGGAATTCTAGGCCAGCCTGGAGTAAATAAAACCCTGTCTCAAAATAAATAAATAAAAAGTAAAAGTAAGTACAGGCCAGCAAGGTGGCTCAGAGGCTAAGGAAGGCACCTGCCACCAGGCCTGATTATCTTCTGTTTCCTCCCCACAGCCCAGGGCGATTGAGCACACTAGCTGCCCTCTGACTTCCACATACACACAAAGTAACATTTTAAAAATAAGTAAATAATAAAACACCAAAGTGGAAAAGGACCCAAGGTGTGGCTTGTCACAGACAAGAACACATAGTTTTAGATTCTAAAAGCTCTTTTTTAAACCGGGCAGCGGTTAACATTATTTGGAATTAGCAGTCTTGCGTACTCACTGGTTGATTATACATACATAAATATATGCGCGCGCGCGCGTGTGTGTGTGTGTGTGTGTGCGTGTGCGTGTGTGCACGCGTGTGTGTGTGTGTGTGTGTGTGTGCATATACATATATATACAATACATAATACATGACGTCTTGACAGGCAAGCTGGACGCCTGGCTCCCCAGCAAGAGGCTGAGCGGAACAGGAGGCAGGAAGGCCCTGCTGGCCAGCCCTGCAGTGGCTCTCACACTTGAGTGCTGTTCAGGACAGCAATCTGCCACACAGTGTAAACTTCCAAGTAGGTGGCCCAACTGTGCTGTCCTGACTGAGAACAATTCTTCAAAACCAATTCTGTGTCTGCGGATTTAACATACATTGCGGCTTGTTCAGTACAGTCCAACTGTCTGTGAAGAGGTGCGAGGCAAAGTAGGGCCTGTTAATGTGCGATTGTTGCCACTGTCCTGTCTCATGCGTGTACTCGGTGTCAATGTGCACTTTAAGGAGTTACTTGTAAAACAGAAATTATGTTAGCCTATCTTTTAATCATGCAATTTCCAGTATTTCCTTCCAATTTAAATCTTATTAAAAGATGTTTTCGAAATCTCTTATTTTATTTGTTTTTTGTTTGTTTGTTTCTTTGTTTTTCAAGACAGAGTTTCTATTCTGGACTTGCTTTGTAGACCAGGCTGGCCTCGAACTCAGAGACCTGCTGACTCCTGCTAGATGCCTTCTGACATCCACACAGGCTACACCACACATGCCTGTGCACACACAAAATAAAAATAAGGGGGGCGGAGCTTGAGATTGCTGGCTGTGGTGGCACACACCTTTAATCCCAGCACTCAAGAGGCTGAGGCAAGCAGATCTCTGAGTTCGAGGCCAGCCTGGTCTACACAGAGAAACTCTATCTTGAAAAACCCAAAAATGGCTGTTACACAGAGAAATCCTGTCTCGAAAACCCAAAAATAAAAAGGAGGAGGGGGAGGAGAAAAACTACAAGGAAGTAACCACCAGAAGGACTTCCTTAAGAAGTCCAACACAACAAGAGAAGATGCCCAGGACAGGAAACTGGAAAGCCATGGCACCTGCCCTGTCTCCTGGTCTCAGGCCAGACGGACGCCTGCGCAGTGAGGCAACCTGGGATTTCAAACAGAAGAGCTTCCAAAGATTACACTTGAGCTGTGAAAAAACTCAGCATGTGAAAACACATTTTTATACAAAGAGAAAAGACAGCATGTTGGGGTGTCTGCCTTTTACCGTTTGCCACTGGAAATTTAAAGTGTTTCATACGCTGTGCTTCAAGCAGCTTCTAATTTACATTTTAAGAAACAGCTTAGGCAGGTACAGTGTCCCACACCTGCAATCCCACTTAGAGAGGCAGAGACAGGCAAATCTCTGAGTTTGAGGCGAGCCTGGTCTACAGAGCAAGTTCCAGAACAGCCAAGCCTACACAGAGAAACCCTGTCTCAGGTAAATAGAGGAGGAAGAGGAGGAGGAGGAAGAGGAAAGAAAAAAAGAAACACACATACACAGCACAGTATTCCCAACGTTTAATTACAGTCCGGAATTTCATAGAGGAAACCAATCAAATGATAAACATAATCAAAGGGAAAGGTAAGGCAGTCTCCAGTGAAAGCTGCAGTGGCGCGGCCAACACAAACACAGTGGCCACAGAGGGCCAGGAATGATCTTAAAATTTTAAAGCTTTTTTTATTACTTTTATTTTCCAAATTTCCTCAAAGATTTCCCTAATGGTTTTCCCCCCTTTCTCTTTCTTTTTGGTTTTTCAAAACAGGGTCTCTCTGTGTAGCCCTGGCTGTCCTGAACTCACTTTATAGACCAGGCTGGCCTCGAACTCAGAGATCCACCCACCTCTGCCTTCCGAGTGCTATTCCCTAATGTTTCCTAAGGGCTTAGTTAGCTGTTTTCCTTCAAGAACCCTATCTACTTGTCATTAGACACTTGCCAAGACCTGTGCGGTGAGGAGAAATGGGCTCCCAGAGACTTCAAAACAGTCTGGTGAAGAAGGCCAGGTCACAGCCATCAGCCCGGAGCCATGAAGTTAGGTTAGGACAGTCCATCACTCTTTGCCTTGTCACCAAAACACCGGAACAGTGACTACACATGTGTTCTTACTGGCAACACACCTCTTCAATGTTACAACAGTGGGGGGGGGGGGCAGACGCAGCAGTCTAAACTATGTTACTATTTCATTAAAATGCTACCTTGTATTTAAGACCACTCTGTCCTCTAATTTGTTTTGTTGTTGTTTATGGACATTCTCTCCCAGGTAGCCCATGCTGGCTTCACATCCACAATGTAGCTGAGACCAACCTTCAATTCCTCTCCTCCTGTCTACTTCCAGAATGCTGGCGTTACAGGTGTGCGCCACCACACCAGGACTGCTCTTAATTGAAAACTGACGTGGCTACAGGAACTGAGCTAAGAGGATAATTTATTTGTAATCACAATTTCCAACAGCCAAACACAATTTTAAAACTCTAAACTACAGCAGAGCTTCTGTTTAGATTTGGAAAGGTCAAAGCTTACAAAATCTGCCCTCTGCACATGCTCTGAGAAGAGCTTCCTCCCCGAAGACTGGAGTCCCCAGTGGCCAGCACCCAGGTTTCCGGCACCAGACGCTAGGCAGGCCTCCCAGGCCAGAGGACACCTGGGCCACACCTCAGGAGTTAGCAATAAGCCTTCCCTCTGCTGCCTCGTCTCATTACTCACATGCTATGCACCCTGCTGAAGCCGACAGCGGATTTGCCTGGATTTCAAGTTCCAGTGCTCAGAAGAGAATGACAAATACAATATTGAGATGTCTCACATTGCAGCATGCACTAAAGACCTCGCTTTCAAAGCGACTCTGAAGTCACTTCATTATCCAACTGGAAATCATGTCACTGATAAAGGTCCCCGGAAAGCCATAAGGGCTCGGTCCTCTGTAACCAAGAGCAGAGGCCCCTCACAACAAAGCTCCAGACTGTCCTGAGGCGGGGCACCTCCTCCAGCTGCTCTCACCCATCTGCAGCAACGTCTCACTGAACAGCAACCAGACAGAAGCCCTCAAAAAAATTAGTAAAACTTAAGTTCTACACGAAATTCTAGCCTCCAGTCGCCGCTGAGAAGAGGAGGCTTCCGTGTGGAACACCTTGGTTTCCTCAGGTAAGTATCAGCTTTATTAGTCCCAAAGATTAAAAAAGACTGCTTCAAACTGCACAGTCCTAGCCCAGTGACGAAAGCAACCCAAGGGTAAGATTTACAGAGTTCGACCTGACCCTAAGCCTCACTTCCTGCCACTCAGTCCTTGTGAGGGGACCGAGGGTCTTTAGGGGAAATATTACACTCACTCTAACCGGTCTTGGGACCTATCAATAGTGACTTAATCAAGCACTTGTCCTAACAGAGCACAATGGATCACTCGACCTATGATTCCTGGATTAGATCCATAAGTGAACAAAATCACCACGATCGGAATGTAGAAAAGTTCTTAAGTGACAATGACAGTTCCAGCTCTCCCGCCCCCACCCCCAAAATATCACAAGTCTGACAACACGATTACAATTGGGGAGTGGGAGGGAATATTCTATTAGCTCTTGCAAGGTGTATTTGAAATAAAGCTTTTAACATTAAAATTCGCTTGGAGGTGCTAAAGCAAAGGAGATGCTCAGGCCCTGGGCATCATGAGGACTGTGGACAGACTGTCACCTGGGTGGAGTCCCCGGGGCTGGGCTGTGGGGCGACGCATTCGGAAGGCCCACCGGGCGGGGGCGGGGGAAGAGGAGATGCAAAAACAGGCACAGAGGCTGTCCTCCCACCCGGCAGAGTCTAGGGGCTGGGAGGGGTAACTCCTGGCCCGACTCTGGACCCCAAAAGCGAGTCCGGGGCGGGGGCAAGGCGGATGTCCCAGGGAGCGCTGCAGGAAATGATATCCAGACTCGGAGGGTGGGTCTAGGAAGCGGCCAGGGCGATGGCCGGGAGTGGGGGGAGTGGGGAGGATATGGCTCTGGAGTGGAGGGCCGTGGAGGAGCATGCAGGCCGGGCCCGGGTGCGAGGAGTAAGAGGCGCAAAGGGGCGAGCGGCACCTTACTCACCCCACTCGAGGAACTCCGCCACATACTTGTCGCGGCGCAGCGCCGAGTGGCTGCACTCGGTGTAGAGGCACACCAGCACGTCCAGCAGCGTCTCCACGCTCAGGGCGCTCTCGTTGCGCCACGGCCCGTCCAGGAGCAGCTGCTCCAGCTTCTTGAGCCGCACCTTGGCCGACATGGTGCCGCGCGGCCCGTTCCCCACGCGCTGGCCTCTTCGTCGCCCGTGCGCCCCGGCGTCAGGGCCAGCACCCCCGGGCCCAGCGGCCGCGCGCCCCGGCGTCCAGTAGCCGCACAGTCCTTGTCGTCGCAGCTCGGCCTAGGCCGACATCTTGGGCTCCGTCCCGGCGGCACCGAGTCTGGGCCACCCGGCCCCGCGGGTCCATGGGCCGGTCTCCTCCCCTAGGCGCCGCCCGCACGCCCGCACGCCGTCCCCGCCCTCTGCCGCCTGGCCGCGCCCTCGGCGCGCGCCGTCGCCGACCTGGACCGCGGCGGACCCGAGCACAGCGCAAACCCGGCCGGCGCCCGAGCCCCGACCTCAGCCCGGCCGGACGCCCAGCCCCGCGACCTGCAAGCCAACCGGGGCGCGGCCAGCGCGGCGCAGCCAACCACCGCGGGGCCGACCGCCGCCGCGCTGACCTCAGCGCGACGCCCCGCCCTCGGCTCGCGGCGATCCGCGGCGCTTTGGGCCTCGCGCTTCACCGTAGGAGCGAGGTGGGGCGGGGCGCCGAGTGCGAAGCCGAGATTTTGCGGGTGGCGCAGGCGCAGAGGAGCCCGGGCGGGGCGCCGAGCTGTGCCGTGTGCGCTCCGAGTCCCGTAGTTCGGCTGGTTTCTCGGGCCTCCGGGCCGATCCTCGTGGTCTAGCGAGGGCAGCTGTCGGGCGCGGCCCCAGGAGCAGCTCTGCTGGATTTCGGTTATGGCGTCGGAACTCGTCCGAGCTGTAGACCGACAGTGCCCGGTGCCGGTGTGCGCACGCGAGACGCGGGCGGGGCACCTGCCGAGAGGCTCCCAGATCCGCTGGCCGCGCGCTCCCCAGCGGGCACGCGCCTCTGGGGATGCGCAGTACCCTGCCTGTTCAGAGTCTACCCCGACTGAATTTTAGGGTGTCGGCCTGGTGGGAAGTAGACTATTGCCTCCAGGCGAGTGGCCGCGTTTGCTGTATTCGGCGGCTGAGAAGGTTGATGATATAGGACATCCCTTAAGACAACCCCCCCCCCCAGCCTCGGCAGAGGAGGAACCCTTTGTGGACCCCAGGGTTGCTTCAAAAGAATCGGGGCTAGTGGTGCGCGGAGGAGGGGCAGGTGGGGTTTGGAAGCCGGAAGCTGAGAGGAGCCTGAGGCAAAACGCTGGTTGGAAAGGAGGCAAGCGAATGGCGACTCCTGCGCAGGAAACGACTGAAGGGGTCCCTGGAGCCGTCTGGGCTGCCGGGAATGATGTATGACTTGGGTTACAGAAGCACACATATAAGCCTCCATACTGTCCTCAGAATTCACGCGCGTCAATGCGTGTGTGTGTCAGACAGACAGACAGAGACCCCTTAGTTTCTAAAACGCAGGAAAAATAGCCCGGTATAGTAGGTTGGGTAGAGCGGACCCAGACCAATATTACTGTGAGGGAATCTATACACAAAGTATAGTCACTAGTTACTGCATGTGGATGATGCTAAGTTTTTAAAATGCAAAAGACCATGAGAACCGCCCTACCCAAAACTAAAGTCTGAACACTGTAAGACACAAAGACCCAAAATAGTGTGACCAGACAATTGATTTTTTTTCGCCCTCACAGCCCCCATGCTTCCTCTTTGTCTTTTAAGTGTCTCCATGAAAGTCTCTTCTCTGGCTGGCCCAGTCAGACTTCCAGCCACTCCCACTGGAGTCCCTGAGTCCGTTCTCTGGTTGCTTGCTTCTGGAGTATTTCTTTAATCCCTCCAAATTAGGACTTCGCACTTGCCCCCCTGTGCCAGTCTGAAGAGCCTCTCCCAGCTGCCTTTAGTGTCTGTTCATCACAGATCTGTTTCCTCACTGCTCTTTAGGATGCCTTAAAGCCCCTGGGACAGATCAAACCCACGTGTCCTCTGTAGGCTTCCTTTGAGCTTGAAACAGTGAATCCACATTGGGCTTGCTCACTAGCCTGAAAGCAAAAATAAATAAATAAACCTTTCTGTACCTTGGTATCCTTGGATCTTAAAAGTGTAAGAGCAGCTGGGCACAGTGGCACTTGCCTGTAAACCAGCATTCGGGAGGCAGAGGCAAGCAGATCTCTGAATTCAAGGCCAGCCTGGTCTACAAAATGAGTCCAGAACAGCTAAAGCTACACAGAGAAACCCTGTCTTGGAAAAAAAAAGAAATAATAATAATAATGTAAAAAATAAAGTGTAAGCGCTATCTCCTATGCATGTCAGCCGGTTTGGGAAAGGATTCTGCCAGTGATCACCTGGATAGCACTTTGCCCATAGCTCTGTTCATACCACTCTTACTTAGGTGGCTGCTGTTGGGTCATTCAGGTTAATATTTTAGAAATCAGGAGGTCTGTGACCAGCTGAAGGGTGACACGGCTTTGGGTGCTGATTCTTGGCTCCTAGACCAAGGAACCCTAACTATGTATCTTCTCAGGCATCCATGAGAACCTGCTGTATCGTCACAGTAAAGTGCTTGGACTTGCACACCAACCCTACTCCAAGCCAGCCTATCCCAGCACCTCAAAAATATACACTAACATAACTTAGCCACAAGCAAAGACTTGGTCTGGAGTGGGGGACAGGTTCCCAAGTATTTCCCTTGCTAAACTACACAGGCAATCTGGAGGGTTAACTCTCAGATCTTAAATTCCACATCCGCGTTGATGATATCTAAACAAATGGGGGTGGTTCTGTGCCAGTAAAACTTTATTTACAGAAGCCAGTGGTGTGCGAGGCTGCAGTTTGCTGACTTGCTTCACAGCTCAAGCTGTGGCAGTGGGCTTTCAGGTTCAGAGACACAGCCCTTCTTGGAGAAAGAAGTAAACAAAGTTTCTTTTTTTAAATCAGTGTGAAAACAGGACTTGGAGCTTGAACCTGAAAGTATCCTTTCAAATCACTGAGAACAGGAGATAGTCCCAAAGAGAAAAGACAAGTGATGAGAACAATAAACTGCAGAAAGAAAACACAGGGGTCAACAGACAAGAGAATTTGCCTGATCTAAACGTGTTAAAAAAAAAAACACACAAACTTCTGCTTCCAGGCAAGATCCAATGGGACATGATGGTTTGCCCCTTAATTCCAGTACTCAGTAGTCTAAGGCAGGAAAATGACTAGGAAGTCTAGGCCAGCTTGGGCTACAGAGTGAGACCCTGGCCCAAAAGGGTCTAGGGGAGGGGAAAAGCAGTTTAGCTGAGAGAGAGTTTGTCTAGCATGTGCAAAGTCCTGGCTTATGTGGCACTGTATATAACTGCACATGGTGGCACAGGGCAGCAATCCCAGAATCCCAGCACTCTGGAGGTGAAGGCGGCAGGATCAAAGTTCAAGGTCCTCTTTTGCTACTTCAAAGACAAAATAGGGCTGGAGAGGTGGCTCAGAGGTTAAGAGCACCAATTGCTCTTCCAAAGGCCATGAGTTCAATTCCCAGCAACCATATGGTGGCTCACAACCATCTATGAGATCTGGTGCCTTCTTCTGGTGTGCAGGCCTGAACACTGTATACTAAATAAATAAATGAATGAATGAATAAATACATCTTTAAAAAAAAAGACAAAATAGGTGAGACCCTGTCTCAAAATAAATAAATAAATAAATAAATAAATAAATAAATAAAATCAAGGGGTGACAACAATAAGAATTGTTCCTCTACCTGAGGGAAAAAATGTAGACAGAAAAAAGTGAATTAAGAAATTCTGTGCCAGTTGAAACAGGCAGTGCATGACCCCTTTTCCCTGAGATACAGTTGAGCGGAGATGAATGTTCCAACCCAGCCAGGCAGAGAGGAGAACTGAGGTGGAACCCAGTGAGCTGCCCAAGGCAGAAAGGCAGCTGGGGCAGAGGAGACAGCTACAACTCTCAGGATAGCACAGAGCTTTGGGGATACTCTGGGGAGCCTGAGAAGCCCCCTCCCTCCCCCCTAGGAACCCAGCAGCCTACCTACCAGTGTTTATACTCAAAGAAAACGTCAGTGGCAGGGAAAGAGGCATCTGAAGGAATAGAGGGTTAGTCTCTCGGGCACACACAGACAAAAAGATATTCCAACAAGCCGGACTAGAAGACCCCATAACTGACAGACACCAGATAGAATTCCCAGGAAGGTTGTTATATCTGTCAGCTTTCTGTCACTGTGAACAAATGGCTGAGAAAAAAATAAATAAATAAAGCTTAGGGGAAGAAGCATTTACTGTGGCTCAGGGTTTTGGAAACTGCACTCGGTGACCACCTAACTTGTCGCTGGGCCCCTACAGAAGCAGCACAACATGGTCATGCTACAGAGCAAAGACCTTGCCGTGATGGCAACTCAGGGAGCAGCGAGCAGAAGAGGAAAGGGCCAGGGTCCCAGAACACCTGCCACGGGCACATCCCCTGGCATTTCCTTCATCATTTAGGCCCCAGTTGCTAAGGCATCCATCATCTAGCCCCATGCCACCATCTGGGGAGCAGGCATTCAGTATGAGACTTTGGGGGAGCAGTTATGCCTTAGAGGTGGGATCACCACTTCTAGACATCCACCCCCGCCCCGCCCAGACTTCCTAGATAAAGCCCTAGACCTAATGTTTAGGATCTGGCTTCATGTAGAGCTCTGGCCTCGCAAGAGTTTAGCCCAGAAGAGGAGGGACCGAGGGGCCACTAGCCTGGACATTCTTCCCTGTCTACCTAACAAATCAGCAAAACAAGACGAAATAATATCAGACTCTTCGCCATTAAGTTAACTTCATCCCAGGGCAAAAGTAACAAAACATTTATTGGAGGCAAAAATACCTAACATCCCAAATGGCAAAATCTCAGTGTCTGGCACCCAGTGAAAGATAACCAAGCTTTCAAACAAGCTGGTGGGAAAACACAGCCCCTAACGAGGACTCTAAGAGTCAAAGCCAGCCCACAATTTACACCAGAAGAGAACTGGCAGAAGATATGGACACAGTTATTGTAACTGTATTCCCCGTGCTCAAAATGTTAACCAAATCATTTAAACCTTAATTTAATACCTAACGATGAAAACTGCAGCCCCTGAAGTGATAAATGTACTACAAATAACTAGTAACAGGTTAGATATTACTTAATATTCATGAGACTGAAAGCTTAAGGTAGAACTACTCAGGGGCAGGTGAGATGATGGGTCCGCAGCTTGACAGCCTCGGTTTGATCTCTGGGACCCACGGGATGAAAGGAAAGCGGTGATTCCTAAAAGTCAGTGTGTGTGTGTGTGTGTGTGTGTGTGTGTGTGTGTGTATTTTTAAAAGATAAATGAAATTATTCAAAATAAGAAAGGGGGGGGAGAATCCAAAGAAATAACCTGGCCACCAGGGAGCCCTGGGACGGCAGCAGGGGACGAACCACACATGAATAACTGCAACCCTGAAAGAGCAGTGCGGGAGAGGGGAAGGCAGAGAGAACATTTGAATAGTGACAGGAGCTGAGAGGTGCCTCACTGGTAAGAGCAGCAGCTGCCCCTCTAGAGGGCTTGGGTTTGAGTCTCAGCGCATACATGCCGCCTCACAGCCCTCGGTCATCCCAGTCCCAGCAGCTACCATGTCCTCTTCTGGCCTCCATGGGCATTGTATGATGTGATGCACAGACACACACATTGGCAAAACACCTGCACAAGCCGGGCGGTGGTGGCGCACGCCTTTAATCCCAGCACTTGGGAGGCAGAGGCAAGCAGATCTCTGTGAGTTCGAGGCCAGCCTGGTCTACAAAGTGAGTCCAGGACAGTCAAGGCTACACAGAGAAACCCTGTCTCGAAAAACCAAAAAAAAGAAAAAAGAAAACACCTGCACAAAAATAAAAGTGAGAAGAAAAAAAATCACAAAGAAACGACAATATTCAGAATGGCAAAACTCAACAAAACAACTGACAACAGATGCTGCCGGGGGCATGGGGGAAAAGAGAACACTTACTTGCTGCACTGCAGGTGGGCTGCACCATGGTCCCACAACTCTGGAAATCAGTGTGGAGAATTCTCAAAGAGCTAAAAATAAATCTTCCACATAGCCTAGCTGTACCAGTCCTTGGCATATAGCCAAAGGACTCCACATCCTACTCCAAAGACACTTCCTTAGCCATGCTTACTGCTGCCTCTAGTCACACTAAGACAGGAAATGGGGACAACCTCCACGTCCTCTAACCAATGAATGAATAATGAAAACGTGGCAATATAAACTACAGAACACTATTTGGCTGTAAATAAAAATGAAGTAATGAACTTTGCAGACAAACGGATGGAACTAGAATGGATCATACTGAGCGAGGTAATCCAGACCCCGAAAGACAAATGTTACATGTTCTTTCTCTCCTGAACCTCCTAGCTCCAAATCTTCATATATAAGAGGTGAAACATCCGGTAGGCAGAAGGAATTCTGGGATAGAGACAGGTTCTCGAGATTCCGCCAGCAAGATGTGAAGAGGACGGACGTATGGTGCCTGAGCTCAGGTAACTGGCCATGTGCTGTGGTCCGATGTAGATTAGAATAAATAGGTTATTTTAAGATATGAGCTAATCAGAGAAGAATCCATCTATATAGCCTAAGTATTTATAAAAATAATAATTGAGCCAGGCGTGGTGGTGCATACCTTTAATCCCAGCCCTCAGGAGGCAGAGGCAGGCGGATCACTGTAAGTTTGAGGCCAGCCTGGTGTACAAAGTGAGTCCAGGACAGCTAAGACTACACACAGAAACCTTGTCTCAAAAAAAAAAAAAAAAAAAAAAAAAAAAAGAAGGAAAAAAATAATAATTGAGTCTCATGAGTCATTATTCCAGGAGCTAGGGTGGGAGGAAAAACCTACAACAGTCCTCACCCCCCCAGCTGTGTGTAGTGGCGCACACCTTTAATCTCAGCACTCGGTAGGCAGAGGCAGGTAGATCAATGTGAGTTCGAGGCCAGCTTGGTCTACAAAACACCAGTGCTACACAGAGAAACCCAGTCTCAAAAACAAAAACAAACAAACAAACAAAAAACCCGAAACAGTTCTCACGCCCCATCAAGGAAACTTCTCTTTGCAATGGACAGAGACCATTACAGAAACTGGCAAGGCAACCAGCCATAATGGACAGTTGGAGTCCAGTCACAGTGGATACATTACAAAGTACTTCCTAAACGTAAGGCTCGGGGATCGCTGCAGAAGAGGGGGGCGGAGGAGCAGGGAGGTTGCTGTGATAGTGTGTCTCCTAGGAATGTTGGGAGCTACATCCGTAAAGTCTCAGCAGCATGGTTGCCTAGGCAGGAACTGAACAAGGGCAATAACAATAGACATGCTGAAGTAGGCAGGGCTGGGGAAGAGGCCAGCAGGCTTCCGCCCTACACCAGGGACTACAGGCAGCTAAGGAACGCTGAGCAGGACACAGTCTACCCTCGGCAAGGGTGCGCCAACTAGCTATCCACTGGGAAACAGTCAGCCCTGAAAACATACACACGATAGCACTATACGGACTGAGCAGGTTGTATTTATGTAAGTAGGGATACATGTGTATATAAACATACCTATGTGGAGCCGGGTGTGGTGGTGCGCCCGGTTAATCTCAGTGCTTGGGAGGCAGAGGCAGGGGGATCTCTGTGAGTTCGAGGCCAGCGTGGTCTACATAGTGAGTCCAGGACAGCCAAGGCTACACAGAGAAACCCTGGCTCAAAAAAACAAAAAACCAAAATAATAATATGACTATGAATATAAATAATTTTCATTGTTTTTTTTTTCAAGCAGGGATTAAAGACATGCGTCACCACTCCCAGCAAAAGGAATAATTTTTAAGAAAAGAAATAGAGGGATGGAGATATGGCTCAACAGTTAAGAGCACTGACTGTTCTTCCAGAGGTCCTGAGTTCAATTCCCAGCAATGACGTGGTGGCTCATAGCCATCTATTATGAGATCTGACACCCTCTTCTGGCCTGCAGGTGTACATGCAGACAGAGCACTGTATACATAATAATAAATAAATAAATCTTAAAGAAAGAAAAAAAGAGACAGTAAGCTAGGCTTGGTGGTGGCACACGCCTTTAATCCCAGCACTCAGGGAGACTAGAAGAGGGCAGATTGCTGTGAGTTCAAGGCCAGCCTGGTCTACAAAGTGAGTCCAGGACAGCCAAGGCTGCACTGAGAAACCCTGTCTCGAAAAACAAAACAAAAACCCAAAAACCAAAACCCCCCACAAAAGAGAGATAAGCCATCTTTGACTTGGTGTTATGCATCTTGGAATTTTCTAGGTAACAATCACTACCCAGCATTGTTTTCTCTGATTTGTTTTGCTGGCCATCCTCTAAGATGGTCAGTTTTGGGTGGAAATGACAGGCTTTGTGAATGCTGCCTGCCACTCGTGACCAAAAAGCTTTGAAAATATGGGATTACACAGATAGTTTGGTTGGTAAAGTGATTGCAAACACAAGGACACTTATTTGCTTTCTAGAATTCATGGAAGCAAGTGCATGTGTAATTCTAGCCCTGGGCAGGTAGAGGCAGGAGCCTTGAACTCTATAGCCACTAGCCCAGTGTACTTTTGTAAAATCCATGCCAGTGACAGACTATATCCTTAAAATTAAAAAAAAAAAAAAAGTGATAGCTCTTGAGGAATGGCACTCAAGGACCCAGGTTTCCTCTGACCTCCACATGCATGTTCACATGTGCACGCACCAGCCCAGGAGCATACACAGTATGAACAAGGGCGGTCAGAGGCCTGTAGAACCAGTCTTGGCAGGAGAATCATCACACTATGTGCTCCAGGGCTGTGGAGAAAATCCATTTCTTCTACCAATGACTGTTCTTCATTTCCAAGGCTCCTACTGGCTTGCTACTGGGTTAATAAAGGTGACTGCCTGGCCACGGATACCAGAGAACTATTCAACCTGACTTATCGGCCCATCAGAAAAGCAAATGTTATGCTTGATAACAAAACCCAAACCAGGTAGGCACACAAGCACGCCGTTGTAAATGACACCGGAGCCGGATACATCGGGAAGGAGCAAGCAGATGTCCTGAGTAGGCAGCGCGGCTGATGCCTGTAGTATTCGCTCTTACTGTCTCACAAGCTCTTCGTGCCCCACAGCTATGACCTCATGGTCAGTCAACACAGGATAGAGTAAGGATTGCTGGCGGGTGGGGGGTGATGGCTTCAGCCAGCCTGCGGCGGTTGGCCATAGTGAGGTAAATTCCTAAAAGACATCATTGAAGAGAAATTCTCCTACAAGGCAAAACCCCATGTTGATTCCTAAATGCTGTGTTGTCCAGGATAGGTATAAAATGCCAGCCTATCTCAGGATAGGTATAAAATGCCAACCTGAGAGGCAGAGGCAGCCTGATCTACAAACAAGTCTAGGACAGCCAAGGCTACACAGAGAGATCCTGGAGAGAGAGAGAGAGAGAGAGGGAGGGAGGGAGGGAGGGAGAGAGAGAGAGAGAGAGAGAGAGAGAGAGAGAGAAGCCAGCCTGTGAGAATGAAGATTCCCCGAGGAAGGTGCAGTAGGGAGCAGGCACTCAGAATTCACATGGACGGGAGGACCTTTCTGAAGACACCAGCTCATCCCCTGCCTCAGTGCTGTCTGAAGGACTCAGGTACACTTGAGACAAGAGGCAGGGTGGAAGGCACAGACTTCCTTCACCCAGAGTGACACATGACAGCCACAGCCCACACCTCATCAACAAGGACCGTGCTGTGCTGTTCATCTGGTGCCATTCTCCAAGTCACTGATGCAGACGCCCTCCATCACAGAGAGAACGGCGGCGATTGGCTCTCTATATTTCAGGCAAGGACTTGCTTTCCCAGCCACATCTCTTCTACCAGCCCCACCATTTTTGGGCTTTGAGAATGCTTTATTTATCTATCACCATAGCAACTCAAACATCACTGAGAGCTGCATTTTATGGAGAAGGAAGTAGGGTAGAGAGAGCTCGAGCCCATGAAATCCCCTGACTAGGACAGGCCTCACCGGCAGGCCCATCCTGCAGGGTGTGGCCTAGTCCTTCCCCAGCTGGCAAGGTATGGTGGTGCCACCCCACCCCCACCCCCCACCCCCGAGAGTCCAGCACAGGATGAGTCCAGGAACCCAGCAGCGGAGGAGGCCCTCCCGCTTCACACCAACCAACACAGGAATTTTGCTTTCCTTCCTGTGACCTTGGGCTAGTGTCCAAGAAAGGAATGCTTCCTTCAGGAAACCCAGTCACATCATGTCACAGTCCAGACGGATTATAGGATTACAGCCAGCCGAGGCTGCCCCTCCCTGCCCGCCCCAGCTCTCCCAGCCCCACCCCTCCACCATCCAGAGACTCAGAGCTCCTTGGGCCAGTCAGGCCGGGGGAGGGGGGTTGGGTGGGTGGGTGGGTGGGGTGGTCTTTGCAAATCTATGAATTTCGGGGAAGTACTCCTAATACCTCTTGCTAAACATTCTTTTTTTTTTCCTTTTTTTTTTTGGTTTTTCGAGACAGGGTTTCTCTACGTAGCCTTGGCTGTCCTGGATTCGCTTTATAGACCAGGCTGGCCTCAGTGATCCACCTACATCTGCCTCCCAAGTGCTGGCATTAAAGGAGTGCACCACCACCACTACCAAGCTAAAAGTCCTATTGCAAAAAAGAAAGCGAGCCTGCTACAAATGGCTTCTGAGGGGAGTCGGGTCCTGAAAGAACAAAAGTCATCTCGCCAAAGGCAAGGAAAAGGGCTGCTAAGGAGCCCCCGTAGGGAGACAGGGCATGGGAGGGTTCCAGAAGCAGACCCTGTGGCGGCGTGAGTCAGAGGATGGCTCATGCATACCTTATGTGAAGACTGATGGTGATGTCACATCTTTGGCTTCAAGTAGATGCAATCCTAGTTGTCATGGTCACCAGAGACTTGACAGTCAGCTCTGTGGCCCTTGGAGTTCAGGACACACTTTCTTCCATAGGACACGGGAGAAAGAGGGCTGAAAGGCTGAGTGGTTTGCCTTTCGTCTGCAGGTCCTAAATTCCATCTTACTTTGTTCTCCAAAGTGGGGCTGTTTGGGGAGACTCTGGATTCAGTGGGTGCCTAGTAAGACGCAAGCTGCCCAGTAGCTGACAGTACAGCACTCATCCAGGCCTCCCTCAGGAGCTGCTCTCTCTGGTTATGACATTCCTCCTCCGAGCCACCCCGTGGGACCTATAGTGGGACCCAACAGTTGGCCCATCTCATTCTTCCTGACCGATCCTGCCCACACCCTGGTACACAGGCCACTCGTGTGGCTTCCTTGGTTCTCCTGCAGGGTGTGGCCTCTGATCCAGTCACGTGAGCAGTGACAGTCATAGCATAGTACTGTGAAAGCCTAAATGTCCGTACAGGCCGATGGGCACTCAGAAGGTAGAATGCCAGCACTCACCCATGCCAGCCAGGCCTGGGGTCCACTCCTGTATTCCCAGCAGTCATCTATGCCAGCCAGGTGTGGGGTCCACTCCTATAATCCTAGCACTCACCCATGCCAGCCAGGCCTGGGGTCCACTCCTGTAATGCCAGCACTTACCTGGCAGTTTGAATGAGAATGTCCCCCATAGTCTTGGGCATTTGAATGTTTGGTCCCCAGGTGGTGGCACTGTTTGAGGAAGGCTTAGGAACCGTCTGGCCTTGCTGGAGGAAGTGTGTCACTAGGGCTGGGTCCAATCTGTGCCTCTCTGCTTCATGCTTGTGATCCAAGCTTCTTCCTCCTGCTGCTGCTGCTGTGCATTCACGCTGGCGGACTCTTAACTTTCTGGAGCCTTAAGCCCAGCAGATTCTTTCTTCTGTAAGTTACTGTGGTCCTGGCGCTTTATTACAGCAATAGAAAAGTAACTAAGACCACTTGAGAGGCAGAAGCAGAAATATGAGAAGCTCGTGGTCATACTTAGCTACATATCAAGTTCCAGGCCAGCCTGGCTTACATAAAATTCTGTCCCAGGAAACAAAAATAAATAAACAAATAACAGCACAGAAAGAGAGAGAGAGAAGAAGAAGAAGAAGAAGAAGAAGAAGAAGAAGAAGAAGAAGAAGAGGAGGAGGAGGAGGAGGAGGAGGAGGAGGAGGAGGAGGAGGAGGAGGAGGAGGAGGAGGAGGAAGAGAGGTTAGAATTCCATATAACACCTAAAAACTATGCAAAGTAATTCTTTTAACCAAACCAAGGCTATGGAACATCTTCTCCTTGAAACCTTGTCTGGGTATAAGGTACATTTCAACCATGGAACTAGACCACAAGCTAGGCCGTAAAGAAACAAATATGAACCTGGCGGTGGTGATGCACTTACTTAGTCCCAGCACTCAGGAGGCAGAGGCAGGCAGATCCCTGTGAGTTTGAGGCCAGTTTGGTGTACAAAGTGAGTCCAGGACAGCCAAGGTTCCACAGAGAAACTGTGTCTCGAACCCCACTCCCTACCCCCCAAAAGGGAAAGTGCGCCTTCTGTGAGGAAGTGGATGGTGGACATGGAGGACATGTAAAGGTGTGCCTTGCCTACAGGGAGGAGGGTGACACTATGGGGGAGATGCAAGAAACCCAGCACAGGGCAGGTGCAGATGTGTGCATGATGAACAAACGGGTAACCCAACCCTCAAATGCCTGGACAAGCACAGCCACTGCCTACCGAGAAGGGCCTCTTCCTTCCCTCCCTCACCTGCTGGGTCCCCAGACTCCTGAGATCCTGGCGGTGACACTGACACTCCTGAGCATCCTTTAGCCAGACTCTTCTGGGTCACAGTTCTTCCTGAAGGTGCATGGCTTCCTTTTTACCACCCCAGCTTGCTACACTGAAGACTGAGGTCAGGGAGCACCAGCCATGATCAGACACAAAGAAAAGCCCGTGTCACATCTATGTGAAGGAAAGAGGCAGAAAGCTGTGTGAGAGAGCTGTGGGACAGTGTTGCTTGGCATCTCAGAGTGAGAGATGGGGCTCTCTGAACGCCTCCTCTTCGTTCAGCAGTGCAGTGTGGTGAAGGAGCTAAGAGCAGAAAAACCAGGGAGTCATATCGTAAGGGCCAAAGTTGCTGGGACCAAACACATAGACTGCAAAGGCAGGAAGCCTATCTGAGAAACTGGTCCACTGGGGGAAGGGAACCAGGCAGGAGACAGGTTTGGAGTAGTTTGCCAGGGGGCCTTCACAGGGCACCAAACAAACATCCCTGTCAGGCAAGGGCCCAGCGGGGAACAATTTGGCACCATCAGGTGAGGATTATTCCAGAAAGATCTGTTTACTACAAAGAACCTCTTAACAGAGAGATAGAGGTAGGGACCACAGGGGTGGTGCAGGAAAAAAGCTGCTGGTTGCAGAGTTGTCACACTCATGCCCCAGGCTCACCTTACCCTCTCTAGGTGCTACCTCTGTGGAGGTGCCTGTGTGGGTGACATCATATCTGAGCCAGCTGTCTGGCCCACGGGTTCACTGATAGGCAGCTAGGGGAAAGGAGAAGACAAGAGGGGCATTTATCCCAGGCTTTTTCCTTGCCATTGGTACCTGGCAGTGTCCTGACTAAATGTTTTTCCCATTTAGGAAGTCAAGGAGAGGCGACCCTCTCCTGGATGCCAATTTCTGCTACCTTCACTTCTCCTGGGTGAGGGAGTCTCGGGCTGGCAGCTCCAGCCCAGGAGGTGGACACCTAGTGACCTATGCTGTCTTCTGCAATCACGCTCTGGCTACCCTGCTTTATACTGAGCCCAAGCCCTAGGAAAGCCCACTGCAGCCAGCGATGCTTCTGGCGTCTAACAGGGCCAGCCCAGTAAGGCCGGCAGCTGCCCACCTGGGACACTTTTAGGCTGCACTGAGCCACCCCCCCAACCCCCCCACCCCTGGTCCTCATTCACAAGTCAGCGAGGCTTCTGGAAATTCATAGGTGCAGTCTGTAGTGACAGTGGGCACAGCCCTCGCAGATAATCCTGGAGCCGCACAGGGCAGCTGGTGACAACAACAAGGAAAAGGCAGGCACAGGAGATGCTGATGGAAGCCTCTGGCTTCACACACTCCTCCTGGCAGCCTCACTCTCTCCCAGTGACTGCCAGAGGCATCTTCAGAAAAAACGGGGCTGACTGCCTCCCAACGTTGCTCCGAAACCTCCCATAGCGTCTGCTCTCTCAGGGATGAGAGGGAGTTCTGAGGCCACATTGAGGTCACTGTGTGCTCAGATGCTCTGCAGCCTCCACTCCAACCTGCGCGAGAACCAAGGAGGAAAGGGAGGGTCTGCCTCACCATCGGAGAGGAGGAGCCACGGTGTGTCTGGAGCCCAGGCAGCCTGGCCCGCGATGCTATCCCACCTTCCCCAGAGCTGCAGGACGGTTCCTTCTAAATGCGGTTAATGTCTGGCATCGTGGTCTCTCTCTGACTGGCACACAGCCTGCTCTTCTCCAGAGGATACAAGGCTGGCTCATCCTGCCTAAGGTAGGACCTATGAGACCCAGGAGGGGCGGAATGAAAACATCCTTACCTTCTGGCCACCCCTTCAACATGTAGCTCCCAGTGTGGTCTCCAACGGGACCAATAGCAGTACCTGAGACCCCAAACCTGCTAACCCAGAATCCTGTGCGGAGGTTAGGGATCCTGTGGTAGGCTCAGGCTGAGGGCCTGCCCAGACCTTTGGGCTTGTTGCCTGAGCCAACAGGCCATGTTACAGTTTCCTCCAGATAGCAACTGTGGCACTGAGGGCACACCCTGTCCTCCACTTTGCCACCTGTGTTCATTAGCTGCCCTTGGTGCAACAAGTAGTCTGAGATGGTTGATTCCAGAAGGGAGAGATCCACTTTGATTCATGGCTTCAGAGAGCTCAGTCAGGGTCACTTGGAGCTATTGTTTTAGGCCTGTGGTAGAATGTGACACATGGTGAGTAGAGGTGGCAACCTTGTTTCACAGGGTCTGAATAGCAAAAAAAACGAGTAACAAGAAGGGGACAGGACCCACTGGCTGCTTCAGAAGCACTCCCTTTGGCAACCTAACTTGTTTCCACCAGCCTCCAAGATCCTAGTCATAGCAGCACTCCAGTCCTGAGTGAAAGGACAGAGGGTGGGCCTTGTCTCAGGGACCAGCTAGTCTGGACGTTGCTCCACAGAGGAGAGGATTCCAGCTCATCAGCAGGTCATTCCTCAGTGGCCCAGCGAATGGAGTCAGGCACCATCTGTCCCAGTGTGCCTTCTACATTGCCATAGAAAACACTGGTGCCAGGTGTGATGGCACATGGCACGCCCTTAATCCCAGGACTCGGGAGGCAGAGGCAGGCGGATCGCTGTGAGTTCGAGGCCAGCCTGGTCTACAAAGTGAGTCTAGGACAGCCAAGACTACACAGAGAAACCGTCTCGAAAAACTAAAACAAACAAACAAGCAACAACAACAAAAAAAACATTGACCAGAAGCTCACCTGTTACAAACACTGGCGCCTCTTCCAGGGGACCTGGGTTTGACTCCCAGCACCCACAAGAAAGTTCACAACACTCTACAACTCTATAAGTTCTAGGGCATTTTATGCCTTCTTTTGCCTTCTATGCACACCCAGGCGTGCATGAGGTAAAAAACCTGCACACGTAAAATAAAAATAAACAAATCTAAAAAGAAAAAAAGAAACAGTGACCAAAACCAACTTAGAGGAGGAAAGAAGTTACTACATCTTACAAATCCCAGGTTACAGTTTATCACTGAGGGGAATCAGGGCAGGAGCTCCCGGCAGGAATCTGGAGGCAGGAACTGAAGGGCCAGCTATGGAAGAAGCTGCTCCCTGGCTGTTGAGCTTGCTCACACACACAGCCTTGCCCAGGGGTGCCATCACCTGCAGCAGGGCAGGGGCGAGGGCGGGGGTGGGGGCGGCGCCCTCCCATAGAAATAATTCATCAGGAAAAGACACGACATGGGCCAGACATGGTGGTACACACCTTTAACCCCAGCACCCAAGAGCCAAAGGCAGGGGGATCCCTGTGAGTTTGAGGCCAGCCTGGTCCAGGCCAGCCAGGGTGATACAGAGAGAAAGAAAGAAAACGCCCCACAGACATGCCCACAGCCCAAGCCCCTGGAGGCAGACCCTCAGCTGACGGTCCCTCCCTCCAGATGTAACAAGTTGACAACAGAACTTGAACTTTGCCCTCCAAGGGTGGCTCATGACAATCACTGTCATTTATTTGCAATAGGCACTGGAGAAGAACTGTCCCCACCACCATGGTCATGAGCTGCCATCGGTGTCAGCTCATGACCAGGTCGAGGCCAGCCTGGTCTACAAAGCGAGTCCAGGACAGCCAAGGCTACACAGAGAAACCCTGTCTTGAAATACAAAAAAAAAAAAAAAGTAGTTTTTTGTTTGTTTGTTTGTTTGTTTGTTTGTTTTAAAGTTTGGATCAGCAATGTCCAGAAACTTTCTGCAGCTGACTAGTATTTCCTGGCTAGGGGAGTTGAATATCCTGGCCCTGCCAGACCTTTCCCTCGTAGTCACCTGAGACACAGGAGGTCTGAGTGAGTGATCAGTCCTAAACCTGCTTCTCCCAGAAAATCAGTATGTGAGGACAAAATGCAGGACTGTAGAGTTTCTGGCGTCCTGGAAAAGCATTCCATGTTGAGACTCACCAGGCTTTTGTCATTTTGTCTGCGAGCATCCTAACAGTATGGGTGTGTTTTAGCAGAGTAGCCACCAGAGGGCAACAAGAGCAAACCATCCAGGCCCAGAGACGGCTTTCCCAACTTCGAGGCTCAGCTTAGCCAGAGGACGTCAAAGGTGCTTAGGTCTCACCTTTCCAGCTGCTCTGTCCCTTACTCAGTTTGCATCGACAGGGAAGGCCAGGGAGTGACCCGGGTTCCCTCGGATGCACAGCCCAGAAGCCAAGCTCTACTGTCAGCTTTGCCTTTCTCTCTGGAGAAGACTGCAAGTGGGAACATGAAGATGGGAAAGACCTAGAATTTGAGACCAAAACAAACCAAGGCCCCAAGGTAAGTTTTGGAAGCTCTGGGCTGTGTCCTGTCTTTATAGACACTCCCTACCCCCACCCATTACAGCACAGCAGACACATCACAGCCTTGAGCATTTCCAGAGAGCTCTATCAGGACCAAGCCCACAGCTGAGTCTCTTGTCAGCTAACACCTTGGGTGGCAGCTAACACTTTAGGTGGCAGTTACACCTGCACTAATAAGCAAGGAGAGCAATTCCTGCCCATGTGGGAGGAAGGTGGGGCAGGATGGAGCCCTGCACGGCAGGGGATGTCTGCACAGAGCGTTTCCTACTGTGGGGTTCAGCTGAAGCCACAGCGGCCAGTGGCCCTGGCACCTCATCAACTGGCCTGTGAGCCTTTGGCCCTGACCTTTCGCTTCCTGTCCTGCAGTGGAGAATATATGTATGTAAGTGATCCTTTCTAAGAATTTGCCTCCCCAAAGCTTTGTCGGAGCTCCCTATTGTCCCCATATCAGGGGCTGATTGATCCCCAAGTTCCACTCTGCAGGATCTCGGCCACTTTCTTTTCCCAGTCCTACTCCTTCGCCTCACTTCACCAGGTCTCCCAGGATGCAGCCACAGGCACAGGCCAGACCTCTGTAGACCCCGCTGGGACGCCTCTCTCCCTCTCCTCCACCCTGGGAACTAGGGCTTCACCTTTCCCAAATCCAAGAGACTGAGGCACTGAAATGTCAGCGCAAAGCACATTTTAAAAGATTTCTTTTCTGCCTGGTGGGGGCAGCGCACGCCTTTAATCCCAGCACTTGGGAGGCAGAGGCAGGCGGATTGCTGTGAGTTGGAGGCTAGCCTGGTCTACAAAGTGAGCCCAGGATAGTTAAGGGTACACAGAGAAACCCTGTCTTGAAAAACAAACAAACAAACAAAAAAGATTTATTTTCAAGCTGGACATGGTGGCACACGCCTTTAATCCCAGCACTCAGGGAGGCAGAGGCAGGCAGATCACTGTGAGTTCCAGGCCAGCCTGGTCTACAAAGAGAGTCCAGGACAGCCAAGGCTACACAGAGAAACCTGTCTCAAAAAGGAAAAAAGCACTTGGAAGGCAAAGGTAGGCAGATCGCTGTGAGTTCAAGGCCAGCCTGGTCTACAAATCAAGTCTAGGACAGCCAAGGCTACACAGAGAAACCCTGTCTCGAAAACAAAACAAAACAAAACCAAAAACACAAACAAAAAGGAAAAAATATTTTTTAAAAGATGTATTTTTAATTACATGTATACATGTGTGGTTGTGGGCACACAAATGTGAATTTCTGTGTAGGTCAGAAGGCATCAGATCCCCCAGAGCTGAAGTTAAAAGTAGTCAGGAGTCACCTGATGTGGAGTTCGGAACTAGGCTCCCATTAAGCCATCTCTCTAGTCCTTAAATGTACATTTTTATGCTGACACTCCTCACAGATTTGTTGGCTCTTTTTGGATAATCAGACCATGAATTTAGGTTGATTCTTATTTATATTCATGATTTCAGAATCCAGCATTGAACAATGAATGTTTATTATATTGAATTTTTTCTTAGAAGTTTATTTGTTTTGTGTGTATGAGTGTTTTGCTTGAATGCATGTCTGCCCACCATATGCATGCCTGGTCTTCTCGGAGGTTAGAAGAGGGTGTTGAATTCCCCAGATCTGGAGTTATGGACAGTTGTGAGCCACCATGTGGGTGCTGGGAATTGAACCTGTGTCCTCTGCAAGAACAGCAAATCTCTTGACTGCTGAGCCATCTCTTCAGCCCCTATATATAAAATATATGTATACCTTTAATAGTTATCAACAAGTGAATGCTTGGCTTATGAATGAACAGAGTGAAGAATGGCCAGTAGGAAAAAGGATAAATTATGGAAACGAGAGGGGTAAAGAGAGAAGCAAAGCCGGGCGGGTGGCGCACGCCTTTAGTCCCAGCACTAGGGAGGCAGAGGCAGGTGGATCGCTGTGAGTTCGAGGCCAGCCTGGTCTAAAAAGCAGAGAAACCCTGTCTCAAAAAATCCTAAAAAAAAAAAAAAAAAAAAAAAGAAGGAGGAGAAGAAGAAGAAAGGAGGTGGAAGCCGGGAGTGGTGGCGCACGCCTTTAATCCCAGCACTCGGGAGGCAGAGGCAGGCGGATCGCTGTGAGTTCGAGGCCAGCCTGGTCTACAAAGCGAGTCCAGGACAGCCAAGGCTACACAGAGAAACCCTGTCTCGGGAAACAAACAAAACAAAACAAACAAACAACAACAACAACAACAACAACAAAAAAAAAAAAAAGAAAGAAAGAAAGAAAGAAAGAAAGAAAGAAAAAGAAGAAGAAGAAAGGAGGTGAAATTAGTTGACTGTCGGACACTGTCAGCCATGGAAGGATCATAGCTGACTACACGGAGGGATGCTGGGTAGGGTGAGTTACTATGTGGCTGGGTGACTAGAGGAGGGATGAGTGCGGGACACAATGGTAGGATGATGTAAGCAGGATGTATGTTCAGGGCTTAGGCAGGTACTAGAAACAAGGGAGGTGGTTGTGGTACCGTGGCGGATGGATGGAAGGTGGAAGAGGTAAGTGGCTGAGAGGCAGTGTAGACGCTAGAGGATGGGTTGGATATTGATGAAGAGTCAAAGGGTAGATAGTGAATCAATCTATAGATAGCAGGTGATCTGCAGGTAATAGATAATGGGTGGGAGGCACTTGATAGATGAGCCATAAATCGGTGCAGAGTGGATAATTAGTAGGTTGGTTAAGGTGGGTCTATGTAAATAAACTAAGTGGAAAGGGTTGATGGGTATACAGGGTTGGTGGATGGATCCTGAGTGATGGACGAGGGCGTGTCAGATAGCAGATGGATGGGGGGGGGGGACATGAGTGGGAATAAATGGTGCATTAGAGTTCTTGAGAGGAGAGGAGCAAGGGCACGAGTGTACACTAACAGGGGATTTACCTGATTAACTGCTAGATACAGACTGGGGTGTCCATCAACGGTCATCTTCACACGAGAGGCTGGAACCTGAGTACCCACCACTGCTGGGTATGCCATCAATCCTAATCTGGTGCTGAAGGCCTGAAGGGTTCCTGGGGAGCGCTTTGTTGCTGCTACTGGTGTGGTGGTTGCCACTTTCACTGACATCAGAACCCAGCTTCTCCCAAGGTGGTGGAGTTCACCACTGGGATGTGAAGGCAACCAGGCCAACACTTTTAGAACCTCTTATATTTGAGCGGGGACCAAATGTACAGCCTACACTTAGGGTGGATTGTTTTTAACCTAATCAAGAAAATCCCTAGCCAGGCATGGTGGCACATATCTTTAATCCCAGCACTCAGGAGGCAGAGGCCAGCCTGGTCTACAGAGTGAGTCTAGGACAGCCAAGGCTACACAAAGAAACCCTGTCTAGAAAAACAAAAGACAAAAAGCAAAAAGAAAGAAAGAGAGGAAATCCCTCACAGATGGCCTCACAGATGACAATCAGAGTTCATTCCGGATCCCACTAGGGTTACAACCAAGAGTGACCATCATAAATAGCAGATAAACGACTGCTAACTGCACGGAGAATGGGTTACGTGTAGACAGAAGATGGAGAGTGGATGATGAGTGGGTGGTCTCAGGGCAGGCGGACGAGTCACACGGTGAGTGGAAACAGGGTTAACAGTAGATGACCCCATCTAGGACAATGGATCCATGAGACTTGAATGGTGGACGGGTAGCTAGTGAGGTGATGGTGGCTGACTGGAAGGCAGTAAGTGATATAGACAGTGGATGATTTAATGTACTAGACACTAGCCCAAGGAGCATGTCCCATGAACGTCTTCACTTATCAGGAAAGTGGGACAGAGGGGAGGACATCCTATTGGGACTCTAGGTGAGAGAAGCATGGGAGAATGGGGAAATAGAAGGATCCAGAGGGTCCCAGAAACTTACAAGAAGAACATTATGATGGGCAGATCTGGGTCCAGAGGTCCTGCTCAAACTATGGCACCAGCCAAGGACAATACATGCAGTAAATTTTGAACCCCTACTCAGATCTAGCCAATGGACAGGACATTCTCCACAGTTGAGTGGAGAGTGGGGTCTGACTTTCACACGAACTCTGGTGCCCCATTATTTGACCACGTCCCCTGGATGGGGAGGCCTGGTGGCACTCAGAGGAAGGATAGCAGACTACCAAGAAGAGACTTGATACCCTATGAGCATATACAGGGGGAGGAGGACCCCCTCAGTCACGGTCATAGGGGAGGGGAATAAGGGGAAAATGGGAGGGGGAAGGGATGGGATAACAACTGAGATGTAATATGAATAAATCAATAAAATATATTTAAAAAAATAATGTACAGATGGTCCAATGGCAAGTGGATCGTGAGAGATGGCTGAAGGTAGGTACCAAATGGTAGCACTAGGTGGGAGGTGATGTGTGGGTGCTGACTGGCCGGCTAGCTGGGAGGTTGCAGTGGTGTGTGAATGGTAGGTGAACCCTCACTGCTGCGTCTCTGTCGCCATTGCCTAGGACAGTGCTTGACAGAGGTGGAACTCAGCGAAATTCTCTAGGATAGAAAAGTGGAGAGATGGCCGTGATACTTAGATAGATTCGGGGTTACTAAAGAATTATGGCAGATGACGGATAGTGTGAGATGGGTATTGACAGATGGGCACATGACAGATGACAATAAGGCCAGCAGGTAGAGGGAGGTGTCCTACAGTTCTTAAAAGCGTGAGTGATAACTGGCAGCCGAATTACAGGCGATGAGTAGTCACTGACTGGCTAGAGGCTGGTAGGTAGCTCAGGACACACGCCCGGTAAACAGACAACAAACTGGCAATTGGAGTTAGGTGAGTTGTGCGTGGAAGCATGAAGCTGTTATTGACGGAGACCTGTTACATATAGGGTAATTCTGGAGAGGCGATGAACGGATGGTAAACGGGTGCCTGCTGGGTGGGCGTTCGTGTATGTTGATGTTTAGCAAATTGTATGCGGGTGGCGGACACGTAGTTGGATGGGGCGTGGTGATAACGGTGTTCGCAGTTAATAGGTGTTGACTGATAATCAGGATAGCACGTGGATACATGGAGAGAAGCTGGTGGGATGGATGCTGGGTACAATGATAGGATGAGCATGGGGCGGGGGGATGTGTGCAGAGGCAGAGTGTGCAGAAGGTGGGGAGTGGGTGTTAGATGCTGGAGAGTGGCTGAGTGGTAGATGGGGAGTGGGTGTTAGATGCTGGAGAGTGGCTGAGTGGTAGATGGGGAGTGGGCTGGTAGTTTGGTTGTTGATGGTAAATGCTGGTTGCTGTTGAACGGCTGGGTGCACCTTGGTTGGATAGCTAGAGGTGGGTGTTGGCTGTAAGTCTCACAGAGACATGGACGGTTTAGAGAGCCCACAGTGGATCCTAGAAAGAGAACTGTGCTGGTTATGTGTGTGTGCTGATGTTGCACCGTGGCCTTGGATGACAGAGTTGCTCACCAGACCTCTTATCCTGAGCTGCTTAGCACCTTCTGGGGAATGGGACCTGGGATGAAGATGTGAGAGGGAATACAATCCCCCCAACCTGCCCCACTTCCTGTCCTTTTCACTTCCCCCTTCAGTTGCCAGGTTGGAGAAAACCCTCTTCTTCCCTACCATCTCTGGCTCCACATAACGCCACACCTCACATTCTAACCTTGAGGTTGGGGGAGGAGTTCTGAAGTGGCCAAGACCAGGTTCTGGGGGTAGGGTGGTGTCTGGGGAGGTGGAGGCCAGGTCTTCCGGGGCGGGCGGCCCTGCAGAGCAGAGGGCGGGGGTGTGAATGAGCCGGCTGGCTGCGAGCGCGTGTGTGGGCGGAGAGCTCGGAGGAGGATCGAGGGAGGCGAGCTCCCGAGCCAGCGTGGAGGCCCCGCGAGCGCCAGCGGTGAGTGTCGGTGAGTGTGCAGGAGGCGCAACGCCCCCTCCTCACCCTCGCCCCCAGTGTTCCGTCCCAGGTGCCCCCTGGCAGCCCGGGGTCGGGAAGAGGGCGAGCGCTAAGGAGTTAGTGGGAGCGCCCCGGAGGAAGGGACGGGCGTGGGTCCCACGGTCTCTCCTGGCAACCAAAAGCGGGGCTCTGGACCAAGCACCCTCTACCGCCTGCGGTCCACCACACCTGGCTCTCGGCACCCCAGAGTGGATGGAGATGTAGGAGGCATTGGCAGGGCGGCTTGGGACACCAGTCACCCTCAAGAGCAGCAGGAGCGAGGCAGCCTGTGGCCACTTTCCCCACCTTAGCGCCATCCTTGCTGCTGTTTTGGCTCCCCAGATTTTCCCTGAGACTGTCCTCTCTCTTTCTGCCCCTTTCTCCTCTCAGCTCTGTCACCTCTTCGAATGGCCTCAGTGGCTCCTTTCCCTCCCTCAGTCTTCAAGACATCTCTTTGGGTCACAGCCTGTATGCAGGCAGGAACCTAAGGGGGTTCAGAGATGGTAGCATCCCATGGGCTCTGGGACAGAGGCACTAATGAGGTGACATGGCTGCTTATTGCCGGGGCTAGGGGTGGGTTCTCATCATAAGTCCCCCTTCCAGATTTCTCTGGAACTCCATGGAACTTGAGCTGACTGAGGTGGACATTTGTTAGAGGAAACCTCATTTTCCATGCTAACAGATGACCTTGTGGGAGCCCAGAGTACCTGCCTCCCAGCAGAGTGTCTTAGGCATTTTTTCCTGCTGGTCACTACTTTGCCTTGGCCCAGTCTCCTTCCAGCTCCCAGGCCTATAGCCAGTGGCCCCATGCTACCTGTCTAAAATCTGCCCAATGCCTGCTAGACCCTACTCTCATAGCCTGGCCTGGGCCCCAAGAACCCACCCCACTGCAGTGCTGGGGGAAAGTCTGAGGGTGGGCCTATGATTTCTGTCAGGGACACTTTTCCAGGGTCCTCACCATGGAGGCTCTGACCCAGCCTTCCCAACCTATGCCTGGCCTGGGTAGGCAAGGCCATGTGCAGGCAAGAAGTCAGTTTCCCTCAGGGCATGGCCCAGGGGTCTATGGGTGAAGGGGTGCTCTTGGTCTCTAGCTGGCTCAGACTCAGTCCCAGATGCTGCCAGCCTCCTGATGCAAACCTGCCCGGGACCCCTGGTCTGCCCTGTGCTCTGCATGCTATTCTGCTGCCCTGGCTGCCTGCTGTCCATCCCTTTGGGAGGCCTCAGGCCAGCTGACCCTCCTCTGGGAAGCCTCCTGGCCCTCAAGGCTGGGTCAATCTCTCCCCTTCTTGCCACACTCCTCTACAGGCCTGGGTGCTGTAGAGCAGCTGCGCTGTTCTCTTGTGCTCTTCCGATGAGGGCTCAGGTGGGGATCAGGCTAGAGCTGCGGCCTAGCCTGGGCTGAGGTGGGGTGGGTCTCTGGGGGAGGAGGACACCTAGCACTGGCTGCCATGGACACCTCAGTTCTGCTCTTGTCTCTGTGCAGCCCAGTGGCAGCGGCAGCATGAGCACTCCTCAGCCGGCCGTACCAGAGAGTCCTACCAAGGGCACAAGAAGCCCAGCAGGGCAGGTAAGTGGTGGAAGGGGCAGATGAGAGGGAGCCTCCTCATCTCTGCCAGCCTCAGTTTATCCTTCTGTGTGTGGAGGCCGTTGCTACTTTTATGGAAAATTGGTGCATAAAGCAATTGAAAGCAAGGCACTTTTGCTTATTCAGCTCCCCTTCTGGATCTGGGGACATTAAGGCCTATTTCCTAAGCGGATGACCACACTTTGCTCTGTGCGAGGTGATATGATTTTAGGGCGCCCTTAGATCCAGTTGTTTTTTTTCAGGGGTGTTGATGCAGCAAGATGCTCGTCTGTAGGGGGAGCACTGACACGCCCATGAAATCCCAGTATTCTAGAGAGTGAGTCAGAAGGAACAAGGCTAGCCTTGGCTACCTCACGGGTTTCAGGACAGTCTGGGGTATGAGAGACCCTCTCAGAAGTAAAATAAAGCAGGAGTCTAGTTCCCTACACATAGAAACAGCCTTGATGCTCTGTTCCAGAGCTGGGTTAGGTCAGCGGAGCCAGTCAGAGAAAGAGCAGTCCCCCGAAGGTCTCACTGGCCTGGCCATTGTACCACAGTGGGGACCCTCCGGGCAGAACCCTTGGCTCAGGGACAAGATGCAAAACAGCATGGAAGGAGAGAGCTGGGACGGGGAAGGAGGCCTGGCTTGGCAGTGCCAGCGCAGTGTCGGCCTCCGGAGGGCCCAGCTGTGGGGGCAGGATAGGGTCCCTGCTCTACTGTCTTCCGAGGTCATTTATTCTTTCATTCCACAGATGGCCCGGCCTTGAGGCACCTGTTCTCAGACTTCAGGGTCACCCCTGCAGTACTTGGCTAAAAGGGTCCCGGGTAGAGCATGGGGGTGCGTGGGAGTCAGTGTCCATTGGTTCTAAGCAGCCATTCAGGGGCAGTGCAGCAGTGTGCCAGCTCTGTGCCCGCCCTCCCTGGAGGGCCGCGTGACACTGCGGGAAGGTGCACATACACTGGGCTAGCATCTTTTCCATAGCTCTAGGAGGGCACAGAGGTGTGGCAGTGCAGACAAGTTGGGGCCTTAGGGCACTAAGGGATGGAGCTGTGTGAGATAGCCTTGGCCTTGAAAAGCCTTGAATGGGAGGTGGAGCTGCTGAGGGCACCCAGAGGGCGTGTGGGCACTGAACAATGAGTGAGAGCCAGCTTTGATTGCCATGGCAACATCTTCCTAGCTCCTTGGCCTGCCATGTGGAGGGAGGAGGCCAAGGACCCAGCAGGGAAGCCCCTAGAAAGAAATTGTGCTGGGTTCCAGGTACAGGAAGCAACTGGGGTGCTCAGTCCTGGGTTCCCTCCTGCATGATTGGTCTCTACCATCTTAGGCTTGGCCTGTGAAATGGGCTTCTCTGAATCTGAGCCCAGGGGAGGCCTATGGTGTTCCTTGGGTGCCCAGTGGATTGCCCAGAGGTGGGAAGTGGGAGGGGCCATCTACCCTGCCTGTTCTTGCCCTTCCTACTGTGGCAGGGCAGAGGGCAGGAGAGGCAGGGGGCTGGGAGTCCATGGCCCAGTGTTGCCCTGGCCCTTCCCCATTCTCTCTATAGGCTGCAGTAGGTGTCCGGGAGAAGGGCCCTCGGCTGTGCCAGCGACTGCCCTCTATTGTGGTAGAGCCCACTGAAGTGGGTGCTGTGGAAAGTGGGGAGCTGCGCTGGCCACCTGAGGGCACCCAGCGGGGTACCCCTCAGATCCCGGCTGCTGCTGGTGAGTGAGGACTTTTTTTTTTTTCTGAGACAGGGTTTCTCTGTGTAGCCTTGACTGTCCTAGACTCACTTTATAGACCAGGCTAGCCTCAAACTCACAGCAATCTGCCTGCCTCTGCCTCCCAAGTGCTGGGATTAAAGGTGTGCACCACCACGCCTTTTGAGGGGATGTTTTTACCTTAGACCCCAGGACCAATCTAGATATAGCTCATCACCAATATTGAGGCTTCTGTGGGTTTTGGGGTTTTGTTTGTTTGTTTGTTTGTTTGTTTGTTTGATTTCGGTTTTGTTTTGCAGTTCCTTCCCCAAGTTCACCAGGAGCACCAGGAGCACCAGGGAAGGAAGCAGGTGGTGATGACATAGAGGGTGCCAGCTCTGGGTGCCAGGCATAACAGATAAAGGCATGGCAGGCTCTGCTCTCTGACCACTGAGGGGTCCTGGATCCCAAGACAACAACTGGCTGATTCGCAGAAAAGGCTGGGCCCACCATTGACACCCGGCTCACCAAGCTTCCTGCCTGGCTAGGTGTGGCCAGGACCTCAGCCCCTGCCTTTGTGCCCCGTGGCCCAGATCTGGAGCATACCCCTATTTGTTCAGTGGTCTGAAGCAGAAATAAAGACACCCTTCCTGGTGGCCACGGGCAACCTTGGTGGGTACTTGAGGTGCGGGGGACGACAAATTTGGTTCTGTCAGTGACATTCTAGTCTCTCCTAAGAACCTAGGCTGAGTATTGGGTGGGTAAGCACTCGAGTGCATGGCACTCAGCCTGGGTAGGGAATGGCCAGTTCCAGGGATGGGTCTGCTCAGGGCTACAGACTGGGCTCTGCTACTCTCTCTGCCTAGGGAGCCTCTCTAGTTTTCCTCAGCTAGACCGCCTCTGGCCACTCTTTCTGGTAGCCTCCTACCCCTGCTGGAGACCTCTTGGGGGCCAGGCACCCCATGTTCCCCTCATCTTGGAAAAATTAGGGCATAAGGGTGGTACCCAGGGTGAAGGGGTCTTCTTCCAACCTGGACCTCATTAATTCCTTGCAAAAGTCCTGTTTTACAGATGAGAAAATTTAGGTGCAAAATGAAGTCCCTGGACTAGTTTTGGCCAAGGCAATAGAAAGACCCTCAGGCTAGTAATCCACCAAGTTGGCCATAGCACCCTTGTGGGACCTTGGGTGAGCTGGCACATCCTCCTGCCTTAAATGATGGTCATGTCCCTACACAATCATACAAAGTCTCTCTCTCTTTTATTTTTTTGAGACAGGGTTTCTCTGTGTATCCTTGGCTGTCCTGGACTCACTTTGTAGACCAGGCTGGCCTTGAACTCACATCAATCCACCTGCCTCTGCTTCCCATGTGCTGGGATTAAAGGCGAGCACCACCACGCCTGGCCATACAAAGTATCTTGATCTCACTACAGGGGCCACCTATAGTACCTAGCCAGGGCTGGCTTGGGGAGAAGAAAGTTGACCATGCTTAGGCCTCCTCTTTAGGTGTGCTGCCCTCCATTGGCCAAACCTGAGACAGGCCTGAAGAAGTTCCAGAAATGTTAGCTCAACAAAGCCCCCAGGTGGAGGCCCCACCCTGGGTGAGCTGGCAGGGCTGAGGGAGACACAGGTCTTCTGTTCTTTCCCTCCTGGCCTCCTTGCTAACGTCCAAGACGAGAAAAGCAATTTCTCCAGCCTGCTTTCCTTCTAAATATAGCTAGCCCCCAAACGCCAGAGGTGGGAGGGGAGGTGCAGAAGTTTGCCTGGGAGTCTGCTTTAAATTTAAATCCGTGGGCGATGTGGTCCAGTGCCCAGGATGTCTCTGTGGGCCCAACCCAGGTTCACAGTTTAGAAGCGTTGTCCTTCTAGAACCTCCCTGTCCCCTGCCCTTCCTGTGGGTCCCAGAGCAGGTTTAGAGTAAGGGTAGAGAGAATAGAAAATGGGAGGGTGGGGGAGGGGGAGGGGGAGGGGGCTGACCTATGGCAGGAAGTGCTGCCCACATCGGGAAGCCGTGCTGAATGGAGCAATGGGATGGCGCCACCTCTCCCCGGGGCAGGGTTATGCCCAATTAAACAGGGTCCCACAGAAGTCAAGTCCGGAGCCCTTAGAGGTGGTGGTGGAGGTCTCCTGGGACCCAAGCCCAGTCTGAGTCCGTAGTCTACCAGAGTAGCCCCGAAGTAGTGATGACCCGTTCCGCAGGTCCGAGAGCTAGAGGGGGCACGGAGGGTCTTACCTTCGCCCACTCCTCTCCAAGCAGTGGGAAAGAGCCTGGATGGTGGCTACACCCTTCCAGCCCTCCAGCCCAGCCCCTCCTCAGTATGCCGGAGGCCTGAAATCGCTCTGCGGCTCCCCCTAGCGCACACCGGGGTCACTACGTAACACAGCAGGCGCCGCCGTCTGGCGCTTTTTAGGTTGGCCCGCAAGTTCCAAGTTGACCTCAAGTGTGGAGCACAATCTACCTTCACCCCACCCCGCTATACACCGAAGCCGCCAGGGCCAGAGGGTGAACTCTGCCTCCGTAGTCTTAGACTGGCCTCCAGTTTGGGCCCTTAACATTCTGGGGAAAATTGGCCCTGAGACAGGCCAGGTCTGTGGAGGGTCCTTCCTGCTCTTGCCTACCTAGAAGCCAGGTCCTCAGATGAGTTGAACTCACACGTCATCCTGGAAAGAATCCCACTTCACTAATGAGTAGATAAGGTTCAGAGATATAGATGTTTCCCCCCAGGTCATGGGGAGCTGGGCTTGAAGTTTGGTTGGTGTCCCAGCTGGGCCTCCCCATCTCGATGGCCTTCTGCTGACCCCAGCTTGACTGTCCCCGTGCCCAGGCTTCTCTCAGACTAGCCTGGGACTTTTCCACTGGGGATTTTACTGAAAAAGCCAGGGATGGAAAGGGAGAAGAAAAACATCACGTTGCGTGGTTCACATCCTGTAATCCCAGCACTCGCGAGATGAAAGCAGGAGCAAGAGTTCAAGGTCATCCTCAAGACATGGCAGATTCAAGGCCAGCCTGGGATATCTGAGACCTTGCCTAAACAAAGAACAAACAAATAAACAAACAAAAAACAACCAGCCAACTTGGATGGAAGAGATGGCACAGCGGTTAAGAGCACTGTCTGCTCTTCCAGAGGACTAAGCCTGGTTCTCAGCGCCCACATGCTGACTGACACATCTGTAACTCCTGTGTACAGAGAATATGACACCAGGAATGCACAGAAATACATGTAGGCAAAGCACCCGCACACATTAAAAAATGGACAAACTGGGGCTGGAGGGATGGCTCAGGGGTTGAGAGCACCTGCTGCTCTTGCGGAGGACCAGGGTTCAGTTGCCAGCACCCACATGATGGTTCATAACCATCCCTAACTCCAATTCCAGGGGATCTGTTCCCCTTGACCTTTTATAGGCACCATGTACACACGGAGTGCACATACACACTTGCAGGCAAAACACATAAAATAAAATGAATACATCTAATAAGTTATATATATATATATATATACATATATATATAATTTTAAATTTAACTTTGTTGAAAAGAATGTTTAAAACAAAACAAAAAAGTCCCAACCAACCACCACCAACAACAAAATTAAAACAAAACAAAAAAACCACCAGAGCTTCATGGGCACGCTCAGTCTGAGTGCGGTTCAGCAAGACTCTGGGGCAGGCCCAAGAACAGTCCTCCTGATTCTGAGCATTAGATTTCTGAGGCGCCATAGAGACAGAGACGAATAAGAGACCAGAGTCTCAAGCTCGGAGGTCCGAGGCTAGACTTCAGGTCCCTTGAACCTGCAGATCTCAGGACTCTCATGGACTCGGAGACAGTCTTGGTGTCTCCGGCTGACTGTGTGTGTGGTGATGGGTAGGTCCCTGAGTCCAGGGCAGCCTGGGCAGCCCCCTTACAGGGAGCCAACAGACAGGCCAGGCTGAGCAGGGAAGAAGGGTGTAGCTGGGCACCCCTTGGGCTTGGCCTGGTAGTTCTGCCTAGAGAGCCTAGGGCTTATCAGTACTGAAGAAGTGAGTAACTGGAAAGCGCCCTGGAGGCCTGATGGCTTCTGTCTGACTTGGCCTGTCTCCAAATAGCATGAGGTGCTGCAGTGTGCCCGGTATCTTGGATCTATTATTCATATGTTGAACCCTTAGCTCCAGAACCTGAGAGTGTGACCTTATATGGAGACAGGGTCTTTAAAAAGACAGTTGGAGCCTTTAATCCCAGCACTCGGGAGACAGAGACAGGTAGATCGCTATGAGTTCGAGGGCAGCCTGGTTTACAAAGTGAGTCTAAGACAGACAAGGCTACACAGAGAAACCCTGTCTCGAAAACGAAACTAAACTAAAAAGACAGTGGGCTAAAATCAGGTCAAGTAGGAGGCTGAGCATATCGCCTCAGAGTTCAGCACAGGGAGGCCCAGCTCCATGCAGCACAGGGACATCCAGCTCCATGCTGTCACTTTCCTCACCCTTCAGGTTCTTTTTTTTTTTTTTAAGATTTGTTTATTTTATATATATGAGTGCTCTATCTGGGTGTACATCTGCATGTCAGAAGAGGGCATTAGATCACATTACAGATGGTTGTGAACCACCATGTGGTTGCTGGGAATTGAACTCAGGAACTCTGGAAGAGCAGACAGTGCTCTTAACTGCTGAGCCATCTCTCCAGCCCACCCTTCAGATTCTTTTAATCTTTTATAGACCTCAACCTGTGCCAAACTGCGACTTGTGACTTTAATGAACAGAATTTCAGGACTTGCCGGTCTGAAGTAGAGTTGGCGATTCCTTCCCACCCCCACCCCCCTACGACAGGGTTTCTCTGTGTAGCCTTGCCTGTCCTGGACTCGCTTTGTAAACCAGGCTGGCCTCAAATTCAGAGTGATCCACCTGCCTCCGCCTCTCGAGTGCTGGGATTAAAGGTGTGTGCCACCAGGCCCGGCTTGAGTTGGAGATTTTTATTAATGATACTTTAATATAGGTGAGGATGCAGGATGCTCAGGGGACTTAGCAATGGACTGTCTCAGCGTTAGCTATAGATAGCCTTTCTTGGTGACTCTCAGGTTACATCTCAGAGGTTGCTAAGAAAGCGTTATATTTTTTCCTCACTTCTCCCTCTTCTGATAAATGAGTGGTGATGATGGAGATGTCCTGTATGCAATTATAATTTGACGAGTTTTCTCTAGGAGTTCAGTGTGTAGACCGAAGGTTTATAGCTGGTGGGGGAGAAAGGCCTTAAGCAGGTGCTGATTGTACCAGGATTCTGGCCTCTGTGTTGGTGAGGTGCTTCTCCCACAAGAGCTCCTTCTATGCCTCGTGTCCTCACATTTTCCCCATCCTTCTGTTCTGCCTCGGAGCGCTGCCCTAGCATTCGTACAGCCCTGGACTCGATCCTTAGCACGGAGGTGGCTCGCTCACACAGGTGACAATCCCAGCACCTGGGAGGTGGATACTGAAGGATCGCTGTGTTACATAAGAGCCTGTGGAGGTGGGGGCAACCACAAAAACAAAGCAACAAAACAAAACAAAACAAAACAAGAGAATGTATACGGTGGCCCCACATGCAATGTAAAGAGAGAACTGGACAGACACATACAGAGGAAAGAACAAGCAAAGGTAAGAAGTTCCAGGGTACTTGCCTTTAATCCAATTTATGTGAATTTGCTGCGCGGGTGGGGTGGCACACGCCAGCAGATCTCTGTGAGTTCAAGACCAGCCTGGTCTACAAGCAAGTCCAGGACAGTAAAGGCTACACAGAGAAACCCTGTCACACACACACACACACACACACACACAAAAAGAAAGAAAGAAAAGAAGCAATTTCTGTGAATTCAAAGCCAGCCTGGTCTACATGGTGAGCTTCAGGTCACCTGTCTTCAGAAGGAAGGGGTAGGGGAGGAGGGAGAGGAGAAGGAGAAGACAGGTTATCTGCAGACCAGGAAGAAAAGCCTCAGAAGAGTCAGGGCCTCAGCCCTCAGGCCCCAGGACCGGAAGGTGCATAAAGTGTGAGGCTGTGTTCTCACGTCCTGTAACTGGAGCATCCATGCTAAGCAGCACAGGACGGGACAGGCCTGAACGTGTCCTTGAGTTTCCCCTGAGTTTCTTTCCTAAGACGCTGAGTGTGGGATCCCCCTGAAATGGAGGAAGGGGCGTGCCTCTTCTGACATTTCCATGGTCCTCATGGCAAAATGCCTCCTGTTTGAGTCTCTGTGGAGGCAGAAGGCCAGAACTCCGAAGCCATGGCAGCAGCCCCTCCTCCACGCTGTTCCTGCTGCGCTGCCTCTTCCTAGAAGGCTGTCTCTCACTCCTGAGTGTGATCCCCCCGGGTCCCTTGGGCCCTCTCCTTCCAGCACTCAGGAGCAGTGTATATGGCTCACACCTCCAGGCATTTCAGAAAACGTCTCCCACGAGTCTTGGTACCTGCTCTCTGCCTCTCAGCTCTGGCAGGCGACCAGCGCTTCTGGGTTTGGACACTAGGGGGCTCTACCTTACCTCTAGCCGGGGAGGGTCTGACAGTCCTTAGTAGTCCCCAACAGCTCCTGGCCCCGCTGTGCAACATCCTCCCCTAACTTCCACCTCCCTAACCTCTCCTCCAGTAATCTCCACCTCCTCAGCTTCCAGAAGGTCCTCCCTAGCCTCCCCTCGCCAGTCTCTCCACAGCGAGCTCAGGGTCGGGCTCAGGCAAGCTCCAGGATTGTAGCCGATCAAAGGTTGGAAGAGTTGCTTCTGGAATGAAAGGGGCGGAACTTTTCTGAAAACGAAAGCAAGGGGTCTTAGAAGAGAGTGGGCCTGGGCGGTCCTGTGGCTGGGAAGCCCCAGCTTTTGGCCAATCAATCGGGCTGCTCTGGAGGCCTCCCGGCCGGGACCTGGTCTCAGGATCCTCCAGCTTGGCTGACTTCCCCAGTATCTCTTCTGCCTGGGTACAGCTGTCTGCTTCACAAGTAAGGTATGACCCAGCCAGGTGGGGCAGGAGGGTAGGAGGGTGTTTTGGGCAGTGGATGGGGACCCACGGGGACTGAAACTGCGCTGGCCTCTCTGGTCGAGGGTCTGGGCTCCAAGCCCAGGCTGGCTGAACTGGAGTGGCAGCTCAGTCGCAGAAGATATGCACACATCTGACTATATAGACAGCCACACACACACACTAGCAGAAAGCAGAGACATACATGAGGCATGCAGGCACAGAACACACACACACAATCACACAGGGAGACGCTGGGGCCAACATGAGGACGTGCAAGGCTGAAGCATGCCTCAGTGTGGAGGTACCATGGGTTCACAATCATGTCGGCACTGCTTCATCTTCCTTGGCACCTGACATTTATCGGCCCCTCAGGGGTCTGAGCCACATCCTGCTCCCTGGGGCTCTTGGCCAAGTGGCAGAGACATCTCAGACCATATATATCCATATGGTCTGGGTCATGTCTATATCATATCTAGGGCTGGAGCTAGACCCAGAAAAGGGTGTGCAGTGTGCTGGGACTCAGCCGCTCAGGGAAGGCTTCTCAGACCCAGGGGTAGCTAACACAAAGGCATGGGGGAGTTGGGCGTGGTGGCGCACGCCTTTAATCCCAGCACTCAGGAGGCAGAGGCAGGCGGATCTCTGTGAGTTCTAGGCCAGCCTGGTCTACAAAGTGAGTCCAGGATAGCCAAGGCTACACAGAGAAACCTTGTCTCAAAAAACAAAAACAAAAACAAAAGCAAAGAAGCATGGAGAATGAATTCTGAGCAGACAGAGGACCAGGGAACACATGACAAACCTTAGGAAGGGTCTTGTGTACCAAGTTAAGTCTGTATTTTGGTGGATGAGGGCAACCAGGGTGTTTGTATTTTGGCAACTGTGAAGGGAGCATGTGTCTTTTTAAAAGTAGGTGTGGTTGGCATATAGGACAGCTACTGATTGTGTTTGCAAAATCAACACATAAAATTGTTATTCCCATAATAGCCAATCTTGGGATTTTTGGGCAGACAGATAAAACTAATTAAGATGGCAGTCGGAACTGGCCCTCTCTGACATTTGCAGCTCTTATTCGTCCTTGTAGATCTTGAAGGCGGACTGAGGGAATGGATTGAAACCATATTTTCTCTCCCCCCACCCCACCCCCCTGTTCCGTTTTTTCAGGGAGACTCCTAGCTTGCAGAGAAGGTTTCATGGCATGAGTGCCAAGTGCCACAAGCTGCCTGCAGTGGCTCTTGCTGGGCTTTGAAGGACAGGGATGGCCTGGTCCTAGGATAGATAGGTTGGGAGGGAGGATGTGGTTTGTCCAGAAGAAAAACAGAGTGGGAGTGGTGCAAGTGGGAAGGTCTAGAAAAGGGTAGAAACAAGGCTGGGAGTGGGGGAAGTCTCCACCTAAGCGCGTGGCCAGCTGGAGGGACCCAGGCTGGATCCCTGCCCCCTGCCCTGCAGTTGGTACCTGTAGCTTGACCTATAAAGAGATGAGTCCTGGGGCCCAGACTGTGTGCATCTGCAGGGTCTTGGAGCTTAGCCCCTAGCTGCAGTCAGGAAGTGGCAGCAGTGGGTCAGGAGATAGAGAATTGGGCATGGGCCTTGTGGCCACAGAGGGAAGGCATAAGGGCGGGGTCCACAGATCAGCCCAGTGACCACCAGAGCTACACCTAGCCAGGCCAGCCTTGGGTGGGGCACCCACTCTCACTGCACTGTACTTCTGAACTGTACCCTGGAGTGAAAGAGAGAGGAGGGAGCCAGACTCTCAAACCTGGAAGGACCGTTCTGAGGCGCTACCGAGCATTTGACGCACAGCTGAGGATCCTTTGGATGTAGGGGACTCATTGTGTCCTGAAAACCAGGTCCAATTTGGAGACTAAAGAGAGAGGGGGTCAAGAGGGACTCGGCTGGAGGGAGGACAAAAGCTGCACATTCAGCAGGATGGAGGAGGCCCCGTGGGCCAACGTGAGTAACACGCATACCAGGAAGGAGGCAAAGAAAGGTCAACCTAGAAAGAGAAGAACTTGAATGCCAAGATTGGGGCTTGGGGGGTGGCTTGAGGACATTGGGGGTTGCAGAACGGTTTGGAACAAAGGAGTGACCCATTTCGATTGGGGGAGGTCGAGAATGGGTTGGCTAGTTGGTGAGAGCTTCAGAGCCAAAAGTGGTGTGGCTGCAGCCAGAGGGGCTGCTGGGTGGCCTTGAGGGCACCTTAGTGGAGGCCTGCTTTGAAATGAGGGTAGGTGAGCACCTTGAGTGAATCCAAAGATTCCTGTGCACCCAGCTGTCCCTCCTTATACAGAATCTGCTTCTAGACTCATCTGCAAGGACTTCCAAGTCCGACCCCTGTCTTGGGGTCCTCACTGGGAAAACAGATCTTTTGGGGTAACAGCTGATCCTCTAATGCTCAGGAGCACACACCAACCCACCATCGTCCCTAGCTTCTGGAGAGACCTGAGTGGGACAGGCTGGGCGGCTTAAGGCTAGACCCTGCCGCTCTCTGAGCCTCAGGTTCCTCCAATGGGGCAGATAACACTCCACAGCTTTGTTGTCATGGGGATGATATCTGTGTCAACACTGGGCTGGACACACAGTCAGTGCTTTGTAAATAAGGCAGAGCCCACCTTGTCCTCTTCCAATACGCCTGGAGAGCACAGCAGAGCCAGGTGCCATCTCCCACTCTAGGCACTGAATGGCCCATTGAAGTTGGATGCCAGCCAGAGACTGCCACGTAAAGGTCAGGTCTGTATGGGGCAGGGTCCCTGAACTTGAGTGCCTGGCAGGATGATGACCTGTGACCAGGGTGGGGCTGATAAAGGCCCCAACCAATCACCCAACCTTCCCTCCTTCCCCTTCCTTGTGGCTGCTGGTGACCTCTGGAGCTCCAGAAATGCAGGCTTCAGCTGACTCGGACAGATACCTTGCTGGAGGGCTGGACCCTAGGAGCTGGCCTCTGTCCAGCATGCCTTAAGTCCCAGGAAAGAGCAGTCCCTTCTGACTCACCAGAGGACTGGCCCTAGCTCCTATTTGGATTTGTCCTGGTATGGTGGGGAGCCCTGAAGAGGGCTGGGAGCTATGCTTTGACTTGATCTAGTCCTTTGTTTCTTCTTTAAAGATTTATTTATTTGCTTTATGATGTGTGTGTGTGTGTATGTGTGTTGCTTGCATGTCTGTCTGTGCACCACATGCATGCCTGGGGCCCTGAAGTCAGAAGAGCACATTGGTTGCCCTGGAACTAAAGTTACAGAGAGTTGTGAGCCAATGTGTGGGTGCTAGAAATTGAGCCCGGGTCCACTGCAAGAACAGCTTGTGCTCCTAATCACGGAGCCATCTTTTCAGTTCCATCTAGCCCTCTTTTGGCTCAGCCTCTCTAAGGGCGGGGGGGGGGGGTGGGGTGACGTGGGGGTGGGAGGGAGACTTGCTGGCCCCGCACCATCCCCCCATGTGTGGCTTGCACAATATGGGGGGTAGAAGGTTCCAGTGGCCAGGAAGGCTGTCTCTTCTCTTCTACCCCTAGCTAAACATACGGTCAGAAAAGCAAACAGTCAGGTTTTGCTAGCTAAAAAGGTGTGTGGTGGTGGTTGTGCCTGTCAGAGGCTGGAGCAGTGTGTCTCTCCTGTGCTCTTGAGACCCCTGCCACACTCCACATGGTAAGGTTGGGGGCTAGGCCAAAGGGGGAAGTGCAGTAAGTAGGAAATATATTGGAATTCCTCTACTCCAGGTTAAATATAGGCCTGAAGGCCCTCCCCCCACCTTCCCTGCAGGCTGAGTGGTGAAGATAAGTGACTGGGTGCCTGAGGCTAGGGCCCTAGGGCATCACTGAACCCTCCTCCAGCCCCAAGGCGGCAGGGAAGGGAATGCTTCTTAAGGAGGTTCCTGTTTGAGCAGAAGCAATCCTGCCTTTTGTGCTGAAGGGGTGAGCCCAGGTCTCTGGAGGGGCTAAAAGGGAGGTGGGGGTGGGGTGGGGGGTGCTGCGGGAGAAAGGGATGGGGAGAGGTTTAGAAGCTAAAATCCTAGAAGTTTGGGATGTGGGTACTGGGCCCTGCCCTGGTGGGTTGTGGCTTGGGCTGGTTCCCAGAATATGCATCCTCAATACTCCTAATTCAAAGGCGAATTACTCAGGCTCAGTGAAAGGTGGACACCTGGGAGACAGCCTTCAGGGAATGGCATCAGGGAAGGCATTCTCCTGGCAGTAGCGCCCTGCCCGTGCCCCCTTTTCTCTCTCTCTCTTTCTCTTGTTTTTTCTGAGACAGGGTTTCTCTGTGTAGCCTTGGCTGTCCTGGACTCACTTTATAGACCAGGCTGGCCTTGAACTCACAGTGATCCACCTTCCACTGCCTCCCGAGCGCTGGGATCACAGGTGTGCACCATTGCGCTCAGTGTGCCCTTGCGTACAGAAGGCTCTGGCCAGGCCAGCGGTTGGCAGACATTTCTTTTTCCATAGAAGAGACCAAGCCTTCCTGCACCATGTTCCTGGGGCTCCTTAACAAGCCCCAGAGGGTTTACTGGGGGGGTGGGGGGAGGGTCTATGTCTGCTTCCTGGCCTGGGCACCCTCCAGGTCTTTGAAGCTGCTTTCTCACCCTCAGCTCTCCTGCTGCCAAGATGCCATTACCACAGACAGTGGCCCCTAGGCCGGAGCTTCAAAGACCCAAGGAGCCTAGGAAGTCACAGACCCTACCTCAGAGCACCAGGAAGTCCAACAGTATGAAAGATTCAAGCATGTACCACAGCGACACCATGAAACCCAGCCTGAGCACCCTGAAGCGGACCTTCTTCCGGACCAGCCTACCACCACCTTCAACCCACAAGCCCAAGGAGGACCCAGGCCTGCTCAGGCGAAGCTCCCGATCCCTCTTCAGGTCCTTGAGACGGGCCCTGGGTGAAGGCCTAACGGCCGTGCATCCCCAAATTTCTGCTATACCAGAGAAGCCCTCCAAGGTCACCACAGATGGCATTAGCCGGCAGGCATCCGCTGGGATGGGGCCTGAGGATCTGGAGCCGAAAGCAGGTAGGGTCCCCCATCCAACACTGTGAGAGGAGACAGGGAAGAGAGGGCAGGAGCTAAGCCAAGGTATCCTGACAGACACTTCTTGAGGCCTAACTCACCCAAATCCTGCCTTCTGCACACGTTCTTTTAGTATATTGCAAAGAAAGCCCCCCCCACACACACAACACACCCTCTAGGCAAATGAGAAACATGCTCAGCTGAGTGACCTGCTGAGTGTCTTACAGCTAGTCAGTAGAAAAGTGGGCTTCAAACCCAGAGCTACAAGACTGTAGAAGTATAACGCATGCATGACCTTTCACAGCCCTGCCCCTTGAGCAAGCTCATCCTAGGCGGTAGGCACTGGTCCTTTCTGACCACTGGGTCACAGAGGTTCAAGGGTGCCATTGTTATTTGGAAGGGCAGTTAGGGGGACTGACTGCTCAGGGGAGGGGAATTGGACTTGGACCCTGAAGAAGGGAACCAGCAGAAATAGAAAACAGCACAGCAGAAAGCCCGGCTCTGGACAGAAGGGCAGGACACACCCAGCCTGAGCTCTGACCCTATTAGACCTGTAATTACAGTCCCATATGATGTCATGCAGCATAGCAGAGATGGGAGTGAGGGTGGGGTGGGGATTGGGGTTTGCAAGGTAGAAGGTACCGGCTGTGCAGTCAAGAGCTGATCCAAATTGCTGTTTTTCAGCCAGGGTTGGGCCTCTAACTGACACTGTTCCTTCTAATGTGATTACAAGCAGGGACTTCTGGCAGGTAGAGCAGTTCAATAGGGACTGTACAGGACATCTAGGCAGCGGCCAGTGCAACTTAGATGTCTAGCTATCAGGACGCTGGGTTGGTCCCCTGTCATTGCTCCCTTTCTCACCCGCGCTTTGCAGAAAGCAAATCCGTGGCAGACCTCATCACCGAGAGGCAACTAGTGAAGGCCTTTGAACAGTTGCAGGACCTGGAGACGCGGCTGGTAGCCGACAAAACCTCACGCACCTTTGCGCCGGACCCCACCGCCTATGCGCGGCGCGCTATGGACCTTTGTCTGCATTACGATGGAATGGCTGCGGAGATCGGAGCCATTGTGCGCGAGGCTCTGGGTTCCGAAGGCGTGGATCGAGACGCTCTAGCGGAATTGGCCCAGGTGGTGCATTTGGAAGAGGAGGCCCATCAGGCCCCCCAAGCCGAGGGTGACTTCTTGAGTACACCCCGCCACTGGCGTCAGCACTGGGAGGACGCAGTGCGGCTCAGCGCTCAAGAGCGCGTGCAACAGGCAGGCGCCAAAGTCGCCCCAGGGGCTGCCGCGGAGGGCGCGTCCGACCTAGCCCAGCTTCTGGCTGAGCTCGGTAGCGTGGTTCGCCGCGACCTGCAGAAGGTGCGATTAGAGATGCAGCCCGCTTACGAAGACACGGACTTCCCAGTGTGGGAGACCTACTTACGAGCCTTCCACAGCGCGGTGGCCCAGCGCCTTCAGGAGCTGGCGCGAGACGCCCGCGGCTGTGAGCAGCTTTATGTGCTGTTAGACTGGGCAGCTAATGTTTATGGCAGGTGAGGCCATTAGGCAGGAGCGGGTACCACTTACCCACCACGAGACCATGGCAAACACAGGGCGCCTTTCTTCCCTATTCCTGGGCTGGCGAAGGCGATAGGGCACCAGGAGGACTGGGGACCCTGTCCTTTCCTTTGTGCTAGGCTGTGTGTTCCCTTTCCAGGTTTTCCTAAGAGACCACCCATGTAGTACAAGTTCCCAAAGCTAGAAAGTCTTTCACGTGCGCTTCTGACTAGTGCCAGGAGCCCCAGAGAGCAATGCTAAGCCATAAGATGGCTGCAAGTGCATTGGAAAATGGCGGCTTTCCAGACAGAGCACCCTCAGAGCGTTGGTTCAGCCTGCTTTCCCTCTGGGTGTGTGTTCACACGTAGAGCGCAGCCTGTTGGGCCCTTCCATCCTTGATTACAAGGGTGCTTTGATTTCCCCAGACCAATGGGCCCCAGCTTTGCCACAGGCAGGAACATATGAGAGTGAAGGCTGCCAAAGTCCTGGCCTCTTTAAATTGTTGTGTGGTCTGAAGCCATTATCAGCTGGTCTGGACCGTCCTATTTTGGGTTAGATGGTGATTTGGTGGGGGCTAGGGGGAGGGTGGCTGTTGCTTAGAACTTAGTCTTGAATGTAGGTTAACCATGAGGGTAGGGGGTCACATTGAGGCAGTCTGGCAGAGGCCCATCTGAACAGCTCACCCTGAGCAGGCCCAGCTGGTTGCTTGAGCGCCAAGAAGTCCAGCCCAGCCATCAGAGGCTTCTGGGAAGAGAAGTGATGGCACAGAGCTCTAAAGGGTAGCGGGATGGATTATGTCAACAGAAACGGAGTTCAGGGCTGCAGTGACGACTTTAGACTTTGAGCCAGGATAGAGAGAGAGAGAGAGAGGAGGCAGCTGTTAGAGCATCAAAGTCCCACTGGGGCCCTCAACAACAACTCCCCAACCCCATCTTGCTTTTCAGTCCTGACTTCCTGGGCGCCCCAGACTTGGCACTGCCCACCGAACCGCTGCCCCCACTCCTAGAGCCTGCCCTGTGGGCCCGACTGGAAAGCGACTACACTAGCTTCCTAGAGGTGAGGTCGGGGAGGCACCAGGACTCAGTGGCTGGCTCCTACAGGACGCTTAAAGTCTTGGATTGGGTTGGTGCTGCCGGTACCTGTAGGCGTGGACTATGACTGAGTTCCGTTCACGCTAGTCCCTGACGGCGCAAAACGGGGTTTGGGAGCCAGGGGGCGCCCTTTCCTTGCTCCCTGAAATCTTACCTCAGCCCACGCCTCACCCCACAGACCAAGATCACAAGCTGTTTTGACACCATCTTGCAGCTAGAGCAGAGTCGCTGGGAAGCTGAAGAGGACCAGGAAGTGCTGCAGGGCCTCTACCACTCACCCCTGTCCATCGATGTGCACATGGTGCGCCCGGGAAGCAGGCTGAAGGAAGGGTTTGTGTTCAGGACTCAGGCACAAGACAGAGATCCCTTAGAGCTAAGCTGCACTGAGAGGGAAACCTATGGGATGATCTAGACCGCTGGGGCACATGGCCAGGCTAGGGTTACAGTTCTGCCGGTGGACTCTGGGAATGGGGGAGGTGACCCTCACATTGGGGCCACTGAAAACTGCAGCGAGGGGGTGGGCTGTGTTCGGGACTCAACTGTGCTCAGCAAGTGGCATCCCTGGCAGCTCGTGGCTGAGCACGCGAAGGCGGCCGGCGCTATCTCCGCGGAGCTGGAAGCCACCACCCTGCAGATCTGCGCGCGCGCGCTCTGCCTCTTCGTGCCCAGGTGAGGGTGGCAGTCTCAGCCGAGAAAGGGTGGGAGATGACCTGGCCAGGAATGGGAGGGGTCCACTGGTGGACTGAGTGTGAGACCTTAATCGTTAGTGAGGACCTGGCGGCGGGTGCGGATCTGAGGTCAGAGGAATGATTCTTTCCGGCCCGCAGGTTTGAAAAGGCTTTTCTGGCGTCGAAGGCTGTGAGCGAGTGGTACCTGGGCGCCTACATTAACGCCTGTGTGGAGCTGAGGTAGGTCGCCCCAGCTCCAGGGCATTGCCAAGGTACTGTCAGCAGGAGGCGCGCGAGCTCAGGAAAAGAGATCGGAAGCAGCGGCAGGGGTGTGGGGGGAGCTTAGCGCCTTCGGAGTGTGGACTCTTGTAGGTCCACCAAGCCTTCCGGGATCGATCCCTTCCCGCCTTGACCCGAACGTGCTCAGCAGAGGAGCTTCAAGGCTGACCAAAGGCTAAGAAGATAGGGCCGCCCTGGTCCCTGAGCTCCCCCGGACCCCTTCATTTATTGCCTCCATTTCATTCCATTCCTTTTTTTGAGTTTACCTTCTCCTCCGAGAAACCCACTCCCTAAATCCCACCCTGGATAATCCTGAGCCCCTCTACCGTCAGAAGGCAAGGCCATCTCTATTTGGTAGAGACTGCTACCGTGCCTGACCTCCAGACGGAGTGTCCTTGTCCCCACAGATATGCTAGTCTGGGAAATATAGCCATCTACAGAAGGCACATAATCTAGACCACCTTGTGGGTTGGGATTCCAGCGCGGCCCATTGATGGCTGTGCATCCTGCCACAAGTCATGTCATCTCTGTGCCTCTTTCCTCTTCAAACAAAGCTGGAGCCTACTTCCTGAGGCCTCGCTCGGGCACTTGGTCCCTATGAGCTCTTTTTAAAAAAAAAAGATATATTTATTTATTATTATGTATGCAGTGCTCTGCTTACATGTACACCTGCAAGCCAGAAGAGAACATCATATCACATTATAGATGGTTGTGAGTCACCATGTGGTTGCTGGGAATCGAACTCAGGACCTTTGGAAGAGCAGACAGTACTCTCAAACTCTGAGCAATCTCTCCAGCAAACTCGCGCCGCCCCTCCCCCATCCCCATGAGCTCTTTATGAGCACCATGATACACCAGGCACTATGTGCCTGCTTCATCCACCCCAGGTGACTTCTCAAGGCCAGGGTACCAGGTACAGATGGGCAGGGGGATGCTGGTGCAGCTGGGAGTTGAACCAGGCACGCCTGTGTCCAAAGGGTGGCCACACTGGTGCTCAGCTTCCCAGCACTCTCTCGCCTAACTGTACCAGGCTAGCCTTCAGCTCTGGGGCAGGGGGAGGGGCTTAGCCCCAGGAAGCAGCCTCCTGCTGCAGTGTTCTGGGTGTAGACTGGTCCTCAGTTTTCTCAGCAGTGAAATGGGACATTTTCATCTTCAGAGGTAATGACGGAGCTCAGGGGAGACTCGCGTCAGGAATGGCTATACTACCATGTTCTGCCACCAAGAGGCATGGAGGGCTGTTCCAAAGCTGCCAGATGAGACCTATGCTATGGAGCTTAGCTGCCGCCAGACTTTGTGGCTGGTGCCCAGGGCTTTAATGGTGTCCGCCCATCCCGTCCTGCTCCCATGGGTGCTACTTGGCACAACTCTTTCAGCACAGTCTAAATAAGTGATTCTCAACCTGGGGGTTGCGGCCCACTCTTTGGGGGGGGGTCAGATATCCTGCATATTAGATATTTACATTCATGAGGAAGCAAATACATGATTTTATAGTTAGGGGGTCACCACAACATGAGGCACTGTATTAAAGGGTAGCAGCCTCAGGAAGGTTGAGAGCCGCCGATAAGTGGACGGAGTCTGCAGGTTGTGCCAGGTGGGTCCTGTTCTTAGCTCATTACTTGTCTTGGCCCCTCCCCAGAACCAGTCTTCTGGCCAGGTTCCCAGGAACCATAAAGGAACTAGAGAAACCCCTGGTGGCTGCCACCAATAGCTTCCAGAAGCATTTGCTCCAGATTGTCCAGCAAGACATGCAGGTGAGGTGGACACTTCCTGTGCCTAGCCGATGCCCACCTAGTCCCTGAAGCTCCAGGCCTAGGGCACAGCATTCATGTGCCCTACTTGAATTCTCAGCCTGAGCAAGGGCACTTAGGAAACACCCTACCACCTCACTGTAATTCCTTCCTCTCAGTGATTTAACACCTGAACTCTGGGATGGTGGGCCAAGAAAGAAGGCTTTACAGCCACTAAAGGTATACCCAGCACACACCCTAAGGAGGGCCTGACAAGACTCTCAAACCAGGCCCATTGGAGGAGGCATTCTGGGAAAGGCACAGTGATAAAATGTGTGCCTAGGGAAGAGGATGGCACAAGGGCACCCAGTAGTAAAGGGGGTTAGGAATGGTAAGCAGAAACTGACTCTGGTGCCCCTCCGTCTCCAGCCACTATTCAAGGTACTGTATACCAAGAGCTGGCTCACACAAGACACACTGCGTCCCCTCATGGACAGGGTGGTGGACTTTGCACATCACCTTGAGCATGTGACTCCACCACTGGCACAGGTACCAGGAAGTGGGTGGCTGGCATGGGAATGTAGGGCCCATGCCTTTGATCTTGACCCTACCCTCACTCGCTCTCCCAGGAGACTCTGCAGGAAGTGCATCGGTTTGTGGTCCGAGAATACCTCGGGCAAGTGCTGAGGCCCCACGAGAGATTCAGTGGCCTGAATCGTGTGAACGGCTCCCATAAGATGAGCCTGGATGCCCAGGCCATTAGCAGCACCTTCCAGGGCCTGGTATGAGCGTTGTCTGGATGTCAAGGAGGGCTCAGTTCTTGTCATCTTATAAGGGGCCGCTAGGTGGGTGTGGAGCGGGTACTGGAGAGCTTCCGGTGGGCGGTTCTTCTGACTCCACAGGGAAGATGACAGGGGTCTGAACTCCTCTTAGAGGGGCAGGCCCAGGGGGCAAAGAAGGAGTGAGGGTTACAATGGACAAGATTGGAGGGAGATCTTTCCCCTCTCAGAGCCCAAACCCCTTATCTAGGCTGCTGGTGACAGGTCCCAGTCAGCACTTCCCTGGTCAGGGCTCGGATTTCCCGTCTGTGCAGACAGGAAGACTTCTCTACAGAATCATTGCAGATGCCCCCCTCGGTTCCCCCCCTCCGTGAAGTCATTATGGGCATGCCACTCGCGGTAGACACATGGGATAGTTGCAGCAGAGCACTAAAGGAAGGGTTTGTAGGCAGGGAAGCCTTGGGGAGATAGACCACAACACACATCTCTCTGTCTCCTCAGGGATCTAAAGCCACGTGGCTGGACCAAGCTATCCTGTGCGTGGCTGAGATCCTGGGCGAGACATACAAAGATGACATCCGGCGGCACCTGGAGACACTTATACGGAGCTACCCGGACATCAGGTTCGCAGACACCCCCCCCCCCCCACTAGCTTCTGACCCAGAGTCAGGCATCACTGGGATCCTGGCACTCCCGCCCTCAGCAAAGTCCTATCGGTTGTGAGTGCGGGCAAGGAACAGAAGAAGAAGCGAGCTTGTCAAGGCAGAGAGAACTGCGCCTCAGCGGGGCGGGGGGGGGGGGGCGGCGGCGTCCGGGGGGGTGGTGGAAACCGCAAAAAAAAAAAAAAAAAAAAAAAAAAAAAAAAAAAAAGGACCCGTGTGTGCATGCGCGCGAGGAAGCGGCCTGGGGAGCCTAGTGGAGTGGACCATTCTCTCTCTCTCTCTCTCTCTCTCTCTCTCTCTCTCTCTCTCTCTCTCTCTCTCTCTCTCTCTCTCTCTCTCTCTCTCTCTCTCTCTCTCTCTCTCTCTCCTCTCTCTCTCTCTCTCTCTCTCTCTCTCTCTCTCGTTCCCCTCCACCCGTGGACGACATGCCCCACCCTCGAGTTCAAACCCGGAAGGAGGCTCGGATCCCAGGCTGTGCGGGGCACTTAGTCATCCGAGCCAGTGGAAATCCCGGTTCGGCCCTGTCCAATGCTCTCGGAGATTCCGGGATGGAAAGGCCGCAGAAAGCCCCTGGTCCAGCCCCTTCCCTGGGTCTCTCTGCTGCTCGCAGCCCGTTTGATCTGCCAGATTTGGGATCTAGTTGACGACCCTGCTAGCCCCCTTCTAAGTTCGCAGTTTCCCTACTGGTGCTGGGAGTTCCCCAGCCTGGGTTTTGTCCTCCCTCCCCGGCTGCAGAGGTGGCCCTGGACAGCGGCTGTGGGGAACCAGTGAGGGGAGGCAGTGACTCTGGGTGCCTTTTGTACCTGCCTTCCCTTCCCCCTACGCCCCCCCCCCCCGCCCGCCCCCTTTCACTTCCCCTGCTCTGTCCTGCACTCTGTGGATATAACCCCAGCCTGGCCAGGTCTCTACCTCCCTCGCGTTCAGCCAGTTTCTGGAGCCTTCCCTAAGAAAGATTTCTTGTGTTGCCTCTGTGCAGAGCTTCTACTACGCACTTGTCCCTTCCCTGTCTCATGCCTGCGAGCTTCTAGGTCCAGGTACCCTGCTCGAGCCTTCCTTATAGAGCCCCATCCCCCACCCCCTCCAGGGCCTGGGATAATCCCAGTCTTTCAGCCTCTCTGACCCAGCTCCAGGAATGCTGGGTGAATCATACTTCCTCCCAAGCTTCGGGGTGGGGCGAGGGCTGGAGGGTGCCAGGGGGGCACCACTCTGCATTGAGGACCCCATGTCTCTACAGGCGTGACCACATTCTGGCCATCCTGGCGCTCCGCAGACTCGGCCGCCGTCGAAACCAGCATCTCCTGCACCACACCCAAGACCTGCTGAGGGCAGCCCATGAGACCAGGCCCTCCTCACACCGAGTGCTCTTTGAGGAGATTGAAGTGCCCACCTCTGTGGACGTTCTTATCACCTGCATTTAGGGCTGACTGGCAGGCAGAAGCCTGGGGAGGGTCTGTCGCCCTCCCCATAACTGACCCCAAGTTGGGAGCGCAGTGAGTCACCATGGGGCCCTACCCTCAGCTCTGAAGCCGGGAGCCATGGAATTTTTGGTCTCAGCTGCTTGGCTGCTCAGCCTGGGGGAACCAAGAGTGGAAGCATTCCAGGCATTTGTGGGGGAGTCATTTGGGGCATGCTGAGGCTGCTTGTAAGGACTTCAGGCTAGGGGAGACTTCACTTTGTAACTGCTCAGCACATCCCCCACTACGGTGAGAAGCTGACTGTTCCAAGAATAAACTCGAATTAAAATAGAGCCTAAGGCTGGGCAAGCTAAGCTGGTTGGGAGATGTGATGCTGGAAGACCCAGTGGGCCACTGAATGAATGGGGTGGCCGAGGCAAGCCCTGCGTTGAAAACATCCTTGCCTGTAGCTGCAGATAAACAGGCCTCAGAGGCTGGAGTGATAGCGCAGAGCTGAAGAGTGTTTGTTCCTCCTTGGGGCGGGGGGGGGGGGGGGGGGGGGGGTTCCTGCTTGTGTTCCCAGCACCCACATAGCAGGAAGCAACCATGTGCAGTTTGATCCTCCAGTTGCAGAGGCCCAAACACAGCCTTGTGGCCTCTGCAGGCATGAGCTTGCCCTTGTGTTGTGCACAGACATATACAGGCGAGTCAGGCATCCGCAAAGTAAAAATAAATAAACTTTAAAAAAATCAACAACAGGCCAGACGGTGGTGGCGCACGCCTTTAGTTCCAGCACTTGGGAGGCAGAGGCAGGTGGATCTCTGTGAGTTCGAGACCAACCTGGTCTACACATGGACAGCCTGGAAACCCTGACTTGGGCAGGGAGCAACAACAAAACAAAGCCAGGACTCTTTAGCCTCAGATAGGTTGGTTTGGCCCAGAAGGGATGGGCAGTACCAGGCTCCATTCTAGGCAACCTGAGCCCTTGGGAACACTGGTTCTGCAGCTTGTGGTGTTCTAGTTTCAGGTAGGAGGGACTTGCCAGCAATAAAAGTTGTCAGGCCAGTGTGGGGCAGGGGTGGGGCGGGGGGAGGTAACCATGCAGGTCCAGCCACTGATGAGCTTCCAGGAGACAGTGCACCTGTGCGTGACATAACTCATGGAATTTGTCTGGCCTGAGGGGCACAACTGGGGACCTATTTGCATTGGTGGCTCCAATTTCCAGGGAAGAGAACTAAGTGGGGATTGACCAAGTTCGGAGCACAGGCTGTGCTGGTCCTCTTATACTACTGTTCCCAGAAGGTCTCCACTATGGCTCTGGGCCTGACCCTGACATTAGCTTGTGAGGGGTCAGGTAGTGGCAGGTGACCTGGGAATCCCAAAATGTCCTTCCTAAGTGTAAGACCAGGGTTCTAAAATACTGCTGTGTGAGGGACATCCTTCCTGCTCTCCCAGACCCCTCTTCTGTGCTCACATTGGAGCTCGGAGCCATGTCTGAGTCTGCTGGATGTCCAGAATTCTTAGTTCCTTCTAGGAGCAGGTGTCAGGGGCGGTGTGACCACCCACCCAGACCAGCAGCACCCCGCAGTGTGTTGTCCGGGCTTGGATGCCAGGGGCAGGTCAGCCAGCCCTATCTGGAAGATCCAGACCTGGCGGGGGAGGGGCACAGGCAGGACAGGAATGAGGAAGTGAAGTTGTTAAGGTTCCCAGGCTCCAAAGCCAGAGGTGAAGGCCCGGAAACTTGTGTCTGTTTACTCTTGATAAGCAGTCCTTCCTGTTAGCAGGGAAACTGAGGCCTGTAGAAGGCAAGTGGCCTTGAAATCTCATGCCCTGGAGTTTAGGGTGTGAGAGGCACCTCTGTCATGGGGGAGAGGATGGTGTTTCACTGGCCAGGTGTCCCCACTTGGTCCCACAGGTACCCCATCAGAGTCCTGCTGGCAGTGTAGACAGGGTTCTAGGAGGAAACAGAAAACCTGATCCTAGCCAGGCCCTCTACCCTCCACTCTACCAGTGAGTCCCAGGCCCCTCACCAGGTCCAGCCGTCCTGGCTGTCCTGGCTTATCTGAGCCTCAGGGATGAGTGGGCTTCCTAGCCAGACTGGAAAGAACAGGAAGTTTGGTCCAAGCTCTGTGACTATCCAGATGAGTCTACAGGAAAGTCTTTGGGCCTGTCTGTGCCTCAGTATTTCCAGCTGTGAAATGGGCATGCTGTCAGAGGAGGGCAGAAGAGGAACTAGCTATGAAGCAAAGCCCCTGACCTCTCTATGAGCCCATGACCCAGCCAGACCATAATCTACAAAACTAAGCTGAAAGATGATCTTGAGTGCAGGCCTGAGGCTAGGGGCCAGGGGGAGTGGAAAGAGATCTTGAGAGTTCAGTAGAGCATAAGGTGGGTAGGCACCACTGGTTTGGAGAGACCAAGGAGATACCAGGAGGATGTGCCCAAGGCTGAGCAGCATCACACACATGAGAAAGGTGTGGGTCCAGTCCTTCCTAGAGCCATGGACTGTCTCTCTGAGAATTTCTAGAGCTGGGAGGAGGAAGTCTGAGTTTCCTGGCCGGAAGTGTGCATTTAGAACACGTATAGAATGAGCGTGCATCAGCGTGTGCACTGCAGTGACTAGGGGCTGAGCTCACCTTCCCAAGGCTCAGCCAGCAGGAGTCAGAGTCAGAGGGTACAGTCAGGGAGACTGAGGACAGGCTCAAAGGAGGAACCCTGCTGGTTATTCAGCCCCAGGAGCTGAGTGATTTGGGGCTTCTTATCCCTCTCCTACATCCACTACCCACAGAAACTCCTTAGGGTCTCTCCTTGGCCATCCTGTTGTCCTGGCCCAGCTTGAGGGGACATAAACTGTCTCTCAAAGCTAACTTGGGACTCACTGGCCAGTTGGCTGGCTGGTGAGCTCTGTGTATGTATACATGTGTGTCCTTATGGGAGCCAGCACTGCCTTGTCAGCACTGCCGACCTGTCCCACAGGACAGAGCCTGTGACTAGCCTCTTTGCTCCTCTCACAAGCAGGAGAGCCTGGAACCACCTTTGCCTCTCAACCTCGAAGCATAGCTTCTGCCTGCTGTTTCTTGGTCCCCCACCTCTGCCTGCCCCCACATCTCACAAGGCCTGCGATGATCTCTCTCTCCTTGTCCCCTGGCCTCTGGCCCAACCTGTTTCAGTGTGCCATGTTGAAACAGCTACGAGACTGCGGACATGGGCCAGCTGCCTCAGCCCTGTTCTCTGGCATGTAACCTGATGTCCCTTTCCTTGCTGCCATTTAGTCCCATAGAATGTAGCAGCTAGCAGGAGGGAGAGAGTTCAGGGACAAGGCAGCTGGCCACAGAGGTCCTGGCGGGAGGGAACTTTGGGTGGCAGTCATCCTGTCACCTTCGTGCCTTCCCAGCCTCTCCCTCTTCCTTCCTTGCCTGCTGGTCCTGGCTCCTTCCTTCCTGGCCCCAGACCTCAGCAAGCCACATCCATAGGGGGAACACCCTCAGTGACTTTGAGGTGTTTCCTGCAGAGCCTCTCATCACTGAGCAGGCTGGGGGTGGGGGGCAGAAGGCAGCACCACACTCTAGTCCCAATCTCACTTCTTTTGCAGAGAGGGAGAGAGAGAGAGAGAGAGGGAGGGAGGGAGGGAGGGAGAGAGAGGGAGGGAGGGAGGGAGAGAGAGAGAGAGGGGAAGGGAAGGAGAGAGAGAGGGAGGGAGGGAGAGAGAGGGAGAGAGAGAGGGAGGGAGGGAGAGAAAGGGAGGGAGGGAGGGAGAGAGAGAGGGAGGGAGAGAGGGAGGGAGGGAGAGAGAGGGAGAGGGGGAGGGAAGGAGAGAGAGAGAAGGAGGGAGGGCGGGAGGGAGAGCAGAGGGGAGGGGGCGAGAGAGAGTGAGGGAGGGAAGAGAGAGAGGAAGGGAGGGCGGGAAGAGACAAGGGGAGGGAGGGAGGGAGGGAGGAAGGGAGGGAGGGAGGGAGGGAGGGCTTGCTTACTGAGATAAGGCAAAGGGCTGCAGGTGCTGCTGCTGAGTTCCAAGTGCGGGGCAGCCCTGCTCTGTAGCGGCTAAGGTGTCTGCAATGGGAGGCAAGCACCCTGTGGTAAGACTGGCCAGAGGCCCAGTGCAGCCTCTGTGTCCCAACTCATGAAGGGAACTGAAGTGTGCTCATCACTGCTGGCCCAGTCTACTCCATGTCTGGGCCTATGAAGCCCAGGTCCTTTTGTCCATGTGCAGACAGACCTGCCAACTACTCACCACATGTGTCACATCTAGTTGGCTTTTTTTGGTTTTGTCCTCTTTTTTTTTTTTTTTTTTTTTTTTTCTTTTGAGACAGGTTTCTCTGTGTAGCCTTGGCTGACCTAGACTTACTTTGTAGACCAGCCTGGCTTCAAACTCACATCGATCCACCTGCCTCTGCCTCCCGAGTGCTGGGATTAAAGGTATGGTGCCACCATGGCCTGTTGCTTTTGTTTTTCAAGACAGGATTTCACTACATATCTCCAGATGGCCTGGAACTCTATGTAAGGCAGGCTGATTAAACTCCCAGAGATCCGCCTGCCTCTGCCTCCCGAGTGCTGGGAATAAGAGCGTGCACCACCTCACAAGGGTTCTCATTTTTAGCTTTACCAATGTTATGGGGCTGTTCCGGCAGGATCTGTAGTATTCCCCTAGGTCAAAATGTAAAGTGTATGTAGAAGACAAGATTTAAAAGTCTCATGTGGCGGGGAGCGGGGGAAGGGGCCGTAGGGGAGGGCTGGAGAGATGGCTCAGAGGTTAAGGACACTGACTGCTCCTCCAGAGGTCCTGAGTTCAATTCCTAGCAACCACAAGGTGGCTCACAACCATCCATAATGTGATCTGGTGCCCTCTACTGGGATGCAGGTGTACATGCAGGCAGAACACTGTATGCATGATGATAATAAATAAATCTTTAAAAAATAAATTAAATTAAAACAAAAAGCTCTTTAAAAAACGTCTGTCAGGGCTGGGAGTATAGCTCAGTTGATAGAGGCCTTGGCTAGCACCCACAAAGCCCTGCACTCAGTCATTAACACCCCACAAATCATACATTGTGGCACATGCCTGTAATCTAAGGGTCAGAAGAACCAGGCAGCATTCAAGGTCAGCTTTGGGAGAGAGGTCCCCCAGTCTGGGATATGAGAGCCTGCTTTTTTGTTTATTTTTTAGTCTCTATCCTAGGGGCCTTGCAAAGGTGATAATTAGGAATGCATGTGAGAGGTGACACTTCCATTATCGCTGAGGACCTGGGGTTTTTTGGGGGTGAATGAGCAGGAGGCAGTTAAAGATCCAAATATCAAGCCTTGAAGAGCCCCAGGCTTTCTGCGGGCTAGAAGTCACCAGAAAATGAAACTATGATGCTGGAAAAAAGATTAAGTAGGGGGTTCTGTTTAGGGATGCTCACTTGTGCCAAGATATGCCTGCCTGCTCCCCACCATGTAGTCAGACTGATTTAATCCAGTGGGTGCAGATAGCATGGGCAAGAACCCCACTTACAAGCCTGCCAGGCCGTGAGACCCTAAGGTCCGTCTTTCCGTGTAAAACAGGGCATCACAGAGAGTGCTGCTGAGGCCGGCTTGGCCCCTATAAAGCAATTCCCAGGCAACAGCCGTTATGTCTCTGAAATGTCTCCTTCAAGCTACACTGCCAGCTTTCTGGGGTTCCCAGGACCCTCAAGAGTCACTAAAAGCCACAGATGCAGGTGATGGGCCTCCCTAAGGCCCAGATGGCCCCTAAGCCTGAGCCTACATGACACCCTTTCTTGGGGAGGATCCTGGCTAGGACTTGCAGCACCCTAGCCATCTTTGTGAGGCCTGGGAGTGCCAGGAGAACTCCCGTCATAAGCTCAGCCTGTGTCATTGGGGGAAACTTGAGTGGCCCACAATCCGTAGCTGATTCCCGTAAGTCACACCAGCTCAGAGAAGGGCCCATGTCAGGGAGGGCTTGAAGGGATGGAAACTACGATTGCATCATTGTCTGAGAGCTGTTAAGAGAGGCTGGCCAATCTTCATCAAAACAGCTGGGCCTGGGGAGGAGAACCGAGCTCCCAGGGACCGCACTGTGCTCCTGCACTGCATTCCTCTGTAGACCTTCTAAACCACAAGCCTGGCTTCTCTCAAGAAGCCCCACCCCCACTCCCACCCCACTCCCCTAACCAGGCTAGGTGTGGAAGTGCAAGCCTTTAGTCCCAACACTCAAAAGGGAGAAGCAGGCAGATCTCTGTGAGTTCGATGCCAGCCTGCTTGACTGAGGGAGTTCCAGGACACCCTGGAGCTGTATAGTGTGAGTGTCTTGAAAACAAAACATTAAGAAAAGAAAAAAGAAAAAAAAGACCCTTGACCTAAGTCGAGGCAGGGAGGTAGACCAGGCTCAATTCCCCATCTGGCGAATATGAGGAATATGAGTCCGTGGCTTGTTTACATCCTTACATCCTAGGAAGGGGAGGGGGCACTACAACTGCAAGCAGCTTACAACTGCTGAGTGGCCTATGGTCCCAACGTCAGAGGTTGAGAATGCCATTAAGGTGGCTTCTTGGTTGGCCCGTCCTGGTCACCTTATGCTGATATCTGAGGATGTCATCAGACCCTAGCCCCTTGCAGCTGGTGTCCTGAGCAGGTCACTTCCTAGGAAGGCCAGGAGAAGGAGGATGACAACAGCAAAGCCGGCCTTGATGACCCCTTCTATGAGACTTGTTTTCCCCATCTGTCCACAGGAACACACTGGCTTTGTTGAGTGCCATGAATGCCTGGGGTGTCCCATGAATGCCTGGGGTGTCTGGCCAACGTCGTAAGTCTGGTGATGGCCTGAGAAGTGAAAGGGACAAACGGTTGTCTTGGCAACCAAGGTCAGGCCAGTGGGAAATGCAAGTCATTAGCGAAAAGGAAGTGGGTCCAGTGACCGGGGAGGACTGGAGGACACCCTGGAATGCCTTAGTCTTCCTTCCCAGAGGGTCCGCTCCACCACCAGTGTGGCCCTTGGGACCTAGGCGACCAACCACACCAGCTGGTTCAGTCTGTCCCCTTGGCCAGGTTTTCCACACCTGCCTGATCCCCTGACGTGGCACTTGTACCCACCGAGCATTGCCCCACAGTGCTTCTCCTTCTGCTCTCAGGTTCTCTTCTTGAGCGCTTCCTCCAGCTACTCTCTCAGCCAGCCAGGGAATGGCCCGGCATGGTGGCGCACACCTTTAATCCCAGCACTTGAGAGGCAGAGGCAGTCAGATCGCTGTGAGTTCAAGGCCAGCCAGGTCCACGAAGCTAGTCCATGACAGCCAAGGCTACACAGAGAAACTCTGTCTCAAAAAACCAAAATAAATAAATAAATAATAAATACCCTGTATTATTCTCTGGCCAGAGCAGCAGCATAGCAGACTATAGCTCTATACTAACTGGTGGATGGCAGGGGCCTATCCATGCCTGTTTCCTCACCTATGAAAAGGGATGGTTAGGCAGTACCTAACTCATACGGTTATGATGAAACCTATTAGTGATCACAAACACTCAGAGACTAGCTTAGCAGTTCTAGAGGTCAGAGAAAGTCCACTGTCCACCCACACGAACTGGAAGCTGGGGCCTGACTGGAGCTTTGAGTTAGTTCAGTGCCCCCCCCCCCCCCACATCACTATCACAGTAGCCAATGCATCCATAGAGAACAGCAAAATACACCCCATCCATAGGACAGAATACAATTGGGACATTTACAGAATACAATTAGGAAATTCCAACCGAGCCGAGAAGTGGTGGCACACATATCTAATCCCAGCACTGGGGAGGCAGAGACAGGGGGATCACTGAGAGTTCAAGGCCAGCCTGGTCTACAAAGTGAGTCCAGGACAGCCAAGGCTACACAGAGAGACCCTGTCTCAAAAAACCAAAAAAAGAAAAAAAAATCCAGCCCGATCAATGGCATGGCTAGGCCTGGAGAACACCATGCTAGCTAAAACATGCACTCATGTGAGGACAGTTTCTGGGAGAGATGAGGTTTAAAGTTTGCCTTTATATATCAAGCTCTCACCCAACCTGTAACCAGGTTAGTGTCATACTTTGAGATCTTCTATAACCTCTAAGAAAAAATGTTACAATCTTACTGTACTCTGGACTGCAAACATAATTAAGTCTTACAAGCTCAGCTGAATGCCCAGCTTAAATGCCTAGCTTTCCTATTTCTCTTTTATAACTGTTGTGGGACACTCTCCCTGGGGAGATCGGGTCAAATGTCCACTAATAGGGGATAGGCCAAAGTACAGATACGAAGTTCAACTTGGTGAACCAGTGAGTTCTGAGGGGGTTATATGAGGGATCACTTTACAGGAGCAGAAATGACTCAAGACAGTTGTTATTACCAAAAGCCACCACCAGCATGCTGACTGTTCATAACAGCGGGGTCTGGAGCTCACAGTGAACCACCTGTAGGCAGCTTGGTAGGTGGGGGTGTCCTTTACAGATAGGTCAGGTGGCCTGAGAGTCTTCCAGCAAGTCTGGCTGGTTTGGTAGATCTCTGTTTTTCCTAGGAGGCTCAGTTTATCTGAGAGTTCTCTTTTGGCCATTCTTTTTTTTTTTTTTTTTTAAAGATTTATTTATTATTTATACAGTATTCTGCGCACACGTGTGCCTGCCCACCACAAGAAGGCACCGGATCTCATTACAGGTGGTTGTGAGCCACCATGTGGTTGATGGGAATTGAACTCAAGACCTTCGGAAGAACAGACGGTGCTCTTAACCTCTGAGCCGTCTCTCCAGCCCCCTCTTGGCCATTCTTACAGCTTATATACAAGCTTGAAGAAGGAGAAGCCTAGTGAATCTGGTCACTTTCAGGGTCTTCCTGAAGCTATTCTGAGTTGTGTCCTTTTCGTCTCAACCAGTTTCCTTGCCGGATGGAAGGTATTGCCTCCCCAGCATGCTGTTGTCTCACCTCCCTGTAAATGCTCTGCGTCTCAAGGAGCCTCCCTCCAACACTGAAGCTGCACAGCAAACTCATTCAAAGCAACGTGTGCGCGGCGGGCAGGCCTTGGACCTTAGTGCTGGAAGGAGGGAGGCACACTGTAAACAATGCCACAGGCCTCCCCCAACAGAAGCGCCCACCCTTCCCCCTATGAAATATGTTGAAAACAACTTATGGTTATAGCTTCATCAGACCTGGTTGTTGATTCTCTGAGTCAGTAGGGCCAGTGACTTTTTTTCCTCCTTTATGAGCTGCTAAGATATCTTACGTAAAATCTGTTAATGATTAAGACCAAAGTCATTCATCCCTCTTTTTACACTTGCTACTCTGCTCTTCAGTGTAGAGGGAGGACCACCTTGATCCAGGATCCTTCTTAGATTAGGACTCTTAAATTAGACTCTTAGACCTATCCTAATTAGACTGTAAGGACAGGAGAGAGCCACACTCTATTGGATAAACCAGGTCCAATCTTGGGTAAATGGCACCACGATTCGTCTTTCTTCCTTTGTGCGGCATCACTACACCATCATAAAAGAACCAAGGCCGTATCCACCCACTCACAGAAATCCACGGAGCAGACACAGCCATAGAATAGGGCACCAGAGACTCAGAGGACAGAAGGGAATGGGCGGCCGGTTGTATAACTGGGACTGTGGTTCAGTTTTGCAAGGGAAAGGAGTTCTGTGGGGCTGGAGGGGATAGCTCAGTTGTTAAGGGCACCTCCTGCTCTTGCCGAGTACCCATTTAATTTCCAGCACTCATAGTGAGCAGCCTCACAGCTGCCTGTAACTCCAGCTCCAGGGATCCAACGCCCTCTTCTGGACTCCCAAGCACCTGCACCCAAGTGTGTACATACACACAGGTGCGTGCCCACGAACACACACACAGTGTGTGTGTGTGTGTGTGTGTGTGTATGGTGATTGTAGCTGCACATCAGTTTTAGATGTGGCTGCAGATCACTTAATGCCAACAGCTAGAATGCCCAGCACCGTTAAAATGGTACACGCCTTGTTATATATATAATTAAAAACATAAACCAAGAGTCGGTGGTGGCGCATGCCTGCCATTCCAGTGCTCAGGATGTAGAATAGGATAGTTTTGGGTTCCAGGCCAGCCTGGACTCTAAAGATCTTGTATCATCCAAGAGACAGAGTCAGCAATTGCTATTTGGGGTGGAGAGGTTAATACTGGGTTTCATGCAAGCAGCAGGCCATGCCTCTTGGCCAGATGCTGGCTGGGCAGGGCTTCTGTGATGAACTAGGGGCCTTTGCCAGCCTACTCCTGGCTGCTGCCCCAACTCTCAGGCTGCTGGATTGGGGATTGGGACAGCAGCTTGCCAGGCCATCCAGACACTTCTTTCCTGTGGGATCTGTTTCTTGGCTGGCTTTTGAGTGACTATGGAAAGGAGTTAGACTTTCTTGGGCCCTGAGGACCAATTGGTTGTGGGTTATCCAAATAGCCTTTCACATTCCATTTGTGTGGGGAACTTCACACAGGAACTTTGACCCTCATCCCGAACTAGGTGCAGGGAAGTGCATTGGCTTCTGCTGGTCCCAAGTCTGCCCTGAGCAAGGTAATGTGGGCATCTGTCCCACAACACAGTCCATAGGTTTCAAGCAGACGTGGATTCTTGAAGGCCTGACTCCCTCTCTCGACCCTACCTGCGCAGCTTACCAACCATTTCCTAATGTTTAAAATTAGGAGTAGAACAGATAGAGCACAGACTGCGATGACTCTGGGGCAGCGGCAACCAGGATGTGGTAGGCTGGGACTCATGGGTTCCTGTCCTCTTTCTGTCTTTAGATGCAGTTGTGGGTGAGACCCTAAGTTCTTGGTCTCCCCTGGGTGCCCTGTAAAGCAGAGGAAACAACTCCCAGCTTAGGCCCTGGGATCTCAACAGAAAATGGCATCCATTAGAATCTCAGGGACAAGCCAGGAGGTGGTGGCACACGCCTTTAATCCCAGCAGTTGGGAGGCAGAGGCAGGCGGATCGCTGTTGAGTTCGAGGACAGCCTGGTCTACAATGCCAGTCCAGGACAGCCAAGTCTGCACAGAGATACTCTGTCTCAAAAAACAAAACAAACAAACAAACAAAAAGAATCTCTTAATCTCAGCACTCGGAAAGCAGAGGCAGGTGGATCCCTGTGAGTTCGAGGCCAGCCTGGTTTACAATGCCAGTCCAGGACAGCCAAGGCTACACAGAGAAACCCTGTCTTGGGAAAAAAAAAATCTCAGGGACAAAAGGTGGCATCTGGTTTGTGTTGAGATGGTCTCACTATGTAGCCCTGGCTACCTGGAACTTGCTCTGTAGACTAGGCTGGCCTCAAACTTATAGAGAGCTCTCTGCTCTGCCTCCCAAGTGCTGGGATAGAGGTGTCTTGCATCACCACCGCCAAGTAGCCTTCTGTACTTGCTTCTACAGTTGCCAAGGTATAGGATGGAGGAGAGCCTTCTTAAATCTGGCCCTTGGCCATTGCTCCCCAGGAGGAAGAGGAAGTTCTGGGTTTCCAGGGACAATCCCTAAACATAACCCACCCACATAGCTGCCCTTCCTTCTCCCCTCAAAGCCCATGCTTATGCAAGCAGGGGAAGAAGAGAGGGCTGGAACAAAAGATGGGGAGGCGCTGAGCTCCAAGCAGGGGCAAAAAAGAAGCTGGTGTGCAGCTGGGAAATTCCTGAGTGAGCCCATCTTCCAGGAGGCAAAAATTCCTGGGGGGGGGGGGAAACACCCCCTTCCTAGGCTATTCTACAACCCTCCCCTCCCCAAGGCAGACCCTGAGGAAAGACCCGCAGAAGGGAATTCTGAGGATCTGGCCCAGGTCCAGCTTAGGGAAGCTGGTCAGTGGGAGCCCCCGGGGAGGCAAGCTGTCTGTCATCTCTTATTGTGACCTCAGGGTAAAGATGAAGGGGCTCCTATCGCTCAAAGCTTGGTGGTGAGAGGTCTTAAGAGATCCCACCCAGTACAAGCCCTGTGCCCAGCCGCCTTTAGGATGCTTCCTCCAGGAAGCTTGCCTGTCTTCCAGTCTTCCATGGACACAGTGGCCTTAGGCGTTGAAGTGGGAGAGGACACTCCCCAGACCTAAGTAGGTGCTGACATTGTGACGTGGGACAGCGGGTCTGGGCGTGCTCCCTGCTACGCAGCCAATTAGAGACCATCTAGGACAATGGCCCGACACCTAACGGAACTCGTGGGCCCCCTGATGCCCTTCCCAGCACACACATACCCAGGCCACGCGTGGCCAGCTCTGCCACACTTTTTCAAGCTGTTGGGAACCGCGAAGTGACCCCGCCTCTCTCTACTGGCCAGACCCCGCCCCCCACCCCCCCACCCCCCGCCCCCAGCTCTGGAATCGACCGGGCCTTGGCCTCCGCCAGCAGCGGATTTTCCGCGGTTGCGGCTGGTGAGGCAGGCGGAGCCCGGGCGGAGCCTGAGACTATTTCAGGCTGTGCCCAGCCAGGGCCAGGACTAAGGCGTCCTGTCCCGGACACAGTAAGTGACCTCTGCCTCTGTGCCTCTGTCCCTACTGCTCTGCGTAGCCTCCACTCCAGTCCTGGCAGAGAGTCTCCGACAGGATTCCCCGAGGGAATGGCCCTGAGTGGCCAAAGAGACGCGGGCGGGATATTTAGAGGTCCCTTGACCTCCAGCATACCCAGTGCTAGGGACCTACAGGGTTTATTCTGAGCCCCTCCCGCCAGGGTCCGGGGTCCCCGGAAGGGCAGTGAAGGGCTCTTTCCTGTTAAACAGGGACAAAAGCTAGGGAGTTTCAGGTTTACAATAGGAAGGTCCCGGCACCCATGGGTCTCCCTTGACTCGGTGGTCTCTTGTGGGGGCATGCGTGTGCGCTCATCACCTGGGAACAGAAAGAGTAGGTTGCTAGACCAGTGAGATTCTCTGTGGTCCAATGGCATCTTGAATTTAAGGAGGTGACACCATCCAGCCACCAGATGTAGCCATCCCATGTGACTCTGAGCAGGGCTTTTCCTGCCTCAGTGGGCCCAGCTCGAGTGATGCTTCAAAACATCACCTCATCACTCTCCTCCTGTCACCTCCTGTGCTGCCCCCCCCCCCGTGGGGGGAGCCTGCAGTCCCAGGGACACAAGGGACTCGCTCTATAAGGCTCATCCTGTGCCAAGCTTCTGGCTTGTGAGTTTGCCACATCCTCCGAGCAGACTGTGAGGAGGAGTGAGAGGGAGGGCTCATCCTCATCTCACAATGGGGAAAGTGAGAGCTATTGAGGTGAGGAAGGGCACTGTTTAGACTTAGAAAGAGAGGTGTGGCCGAGCCCACAGCTGGGCTTTCCCTCTTGTACAAACAGCCTCTGGCGCTGAAGGGCACTAGGGCCAGACATTCAGGCTGGGGCTGAAGCTCTGTCAGCCAGACCAGCCCTTCTGGGTGTTTGCCATGCAAACGGGATAGGTTCATATAGGACTTAAACTACCTGGTCCTGCCTGGAGTTCTCAGGCCTCATGAGGTTAGAGAGAGAGAGGGCTGTCTCTGTTCAGGGTACCTGGTGAGGATGATAAGAGCTAGGGTGGAGGAGCCCAGGTTCTGGTCTAATCAGGGTGCCCTACCCATGCCCTCCCTATCGGACAAGTCCCCCAGGAAATGGGCCAGGTGGCCAAGCTGGTGCAGGGCAGAGAAGCCATGGGAAAGGGCTTATCTGAGACCCTAGAGTCCACTGTGCTTGAGGGAGCGCCCGCCTCTGCAGTTTCCGTTTCTCCTCCCTTGTGGCGATAGGCATTCCCACCTTCCTTACAGGGCTGTTCCTGGCTCACTTCAGGTCATTTTGATGACCCGAAGCTACAGCTTGGGGTGTTTGTTCTTGGGGTTGGGAGAGGCAGGCCACCTCCTGGTAATGGGTCCCTCTGGGCTAGCCTTATTTCCTCTGGTTATCCTCCTCAGTCTGCCAATCCAGGCACAGCAGCGGATGTGGGCCTGAGAAAAGCCAGCCGATGCTCTAACCTCCACGCTCAAGCCATTGACTACAGGTCATTTTAAACAAAATAACACGCACGCTGGGGAGAGAAGACACAGTCCGGGTGCCTAGGAAGGGAGTGGAAACTAGGTTTTGTGAAATTATGTCACCCCATTTGTAAGCAAACAGAGTTAACTGGAAACCAAGCAGTGTGGGTTCCCCGCTCAAGTTGCTGTGTGACTTCAGGGAGCCCCGAGCCTTGCTCACGTGCAAAAAAAAAAAAAAAAAAAAAAAAAAAAGGCTCCCTGGGGTCGTTTGTCCAGGATTTGAAGTCTGGCCAGCATAAGGGACAGGCTCTGTTCCTCTTGTGGTCACAGGACAGCTGCTCTGCTTCACTTGTGGTATATCTCTGTGACCCCAAAGCTAGATAAGGCGTGGGGCACGGTGGCTCATGCCTTTAATACCAGCACTTGGGAGGCAGAGGCAGGCAGAATGATGTGAGTTCGAGACCAGCCTGGTCTACAGAGTGAGTTCCAGGACCAAAAACAAAAACAAAAACAAACTAACAGACACCCCCCCCAAAGGAGGCAGAGGGAGGAGGCGGGGCTGATCTCAGCGGGAAAGGTTCTAGGGTTCCATGACTCCTGAGTGGCTGTGAAGAATTTAGCCTGGTTCCTGCTGTCCCATCTCCTCACTTCTTATGTTCCTTTGCCTCCAAGAGGATGATGCACTGTCAAGGGAGGATTTGCCCACAGCAGGGACTGCCTCCTCAGTCTGGGACTCTGAAGCCTCCAGTCTCTTCCCTGCATAGGGAGACAAGCCATGGGCACTACAGTACTCGTGGCCAAGGAAGTGATCTCTGGTGTTTTCATTTTTCATCTGCAGGCCTGAGCCAGGGTGAGTGATGCTGAAGATGGTGACTTTCTTCCAAGGGCTTCCTGGCCAGCAGTCTGTCCCAGGGACCCTGGACTTCCCTGGAAGCCTCCAAAAGTCACGCTCCACATCTGAGGCAGACTCAGAGGCCTCCATGTCAGAGGCTTCCTCCGAGGACCTGATGGCAGCCCAGGAGGCTGGCATGGCTCCTGATGGGGAGGAGTCTGCAAAGAAAAAGGAGAAGACGTCCAAAGGGTTGGCCAACATGTTCAGTGTTTTCACCAAAGGGAAAAAGAAGAAAAAGAGTCAGCCTAGATTATCCGATCCGGAGGTCCAGCCCAAGTCCAGGCCCGAGCCCGATGGTCCACTACCCACAGGTAGGCTGTGGCCGTAGCTGGGGCTAGAATAGCACCAAGTGGAAGGGGCTCATAAACCACCCAGCTAAGACAGTGGGCAGATGAAACGGCCAAAGCGAGTCTAGAACATGGAGTTCTCTCTTCAGGTCTTGTCTGGGACACTGGGGGTATTGGTCCCTGGAATCTCAGCTTCCTCTTGTCCCGGGTGGGTTTGTCGGCCTAACGCGGGTTTCTGCTCTTCAGTGGAGGAGATCAAGGAGGCCCTGGAGCGCGGGCAACTGGAGGCGGCGCGGCAGGTGCTCTCATTGGAGCGAGAGCTGGAGGCGGCAGCGGTGGCGGGTGGCACGAGCGAGGAGGAGCTGGTGTGGCGGCAGAGCAAGGTGGAGGCGCTGTATGTGATGCTTCGCGATCAGGTGCTCGGGGTGTTGCGGCGGCCACTGGAGGCTGCACCCGACCGCCTGCGCCAGGCTCTGGCCGTGGTGTCACAGCAGGAGCTCGAGGACCGTCGGGCGGCGGAGGGACCCGTGGCGACTGCACTGGCGGCCACGCGCCCGCGGCGCTGGCTGAAACTGTGGAGAAGCGTCGTGGCGGAGGTGGCAGCGGAGCGTCTGGACGCGCAGCCGGCCGTGGTGCCTGACGGCCGTTCTGAGGCCGAGAGCAGGTTCCTTCACATGGGCCTCACCATGAAGGAGGACCTGGAGGCTGTGGTGGAGCGTCTGAAACCGCTCTTCCCCGAGGAGTTCAACGTGGTGCACACCTACGCTGAGAGCTACCACGAGCACTTTGCGGCTCACCTGTGCACCTTGGCGCAGTTCGAGCTGTGTGAGAGGGACACCTATTTGCTGCTGCTCTGGGTGCAGAACTTCTACCCCAAGTGAGCAATGCCAATGGTTGGGATGCGCCACCCCCCCCCCCCGCGCCGTTGGGATGCGCCCCCCGCCCCCGCATCTGTGGGAAGGGGAGCTGAGACACCTGAGCCAGATAGCCAGTGATGGGGTGAAGGGAGAGAGTTGGGAATTGTACCCAACAGACTGGCTTTGACTTCAATTTCCTGGACCTTTCCATTCTGCACTTGGGGAAGGGAGGCACAGAAAACAGACTTTGTTTTTCACTCTCAAAGAACCTCACCCCTAGCCCCACCCCCACATCAGATGAAAACGAGTAGGAAGGGCTGGGTCAGAGGCATCTGGACACGGGGGAGGACAGATCATGGGGGCTTCAGAGGAGACCAGGTCTGGGGGAGACAGAGAGTCTTATGTATTGAGTCAGTTCACATTCTAATGAATGTACAGTCAGGTAGGGAGGGGACAGGGCGTACAAGAAAGAAGTAGGGAGGACAGTACTCCAGGCAAGGAGAGTGACGTTCTGGGAGCCGAGCTGAGCTGTTATGTCTCAACAACCCCAAACAGTAAACACAGCAACAGTGGCATGGCACTAGGTGTCCCTCTTGGGGAGCCTCTTTCAGACAGACTCACACTGGGAGCCCACTGGGATCTGGAGCACCTCAGGCAGGAGACTGGCTGTGGCCAAGGTGGACAGTTTGGTACTCAGCTAGGTCCAGCCCTCCTGTGGGAGGGCCGGAGAAAGGACACAGCAGGGGTGGTAGGTAAAGCCAGCAAGACACAGGGAAAGCAGGCAGAGACTTCCAGAGCTAGCAGGCCCTGACCTAGCTCCTGCTGGGTTTGCTTGACTCATCAGGAAGTGCCAGACACTCATTCCCGCTCCCTGCGGCATCACCTTCCTGCCCCTGTGAGACTCTGGGGTCTCCTGATCTGAGGTGTGGCTGCAAAGCAGGAAGCTAAAGCCAGCCTGGACATGGAGTCCAAGGGAGGCATGTTGAGGCCTGTGAGGACCAAACTGTGGCTCACGTGCATCCAAACTGGGTGAAGGGCACAGAGAGGGTCATTCTTAAGGTTCTAGGCAAACAAAGGGCCTTTAGGAAGTGCCAGGGCTGGGCAGGTCCCCTGGGAGCTCTGGGCCACTTGAGGCACGGAGAAAGCTCTATGGGGCAGTTCCAGGACAGCCCTTCCTGGTCAGCCACAGGGCTGACCTGGTGGAAGCGGTGAGACTGGCTTGCAAGGCCAGTGAGGTCAGAAGCTGTGTTTATATCTGTGCAAAAGGGGAACCCTGGGGTAGACAGAAAGATCAGATTTGAGAGCTAGCTCTGGGGCAAAGGCATTGTTGGTGGCCAGGGCAGAAGTGAGGGGGCAGGAGGAAACTCCTTCAATAAGCTGGTCAAGAAAGGATGAGAGCTGCCAGGGATACAAGGCAACCTCCAGGCCACCAGGAGTGGATGAGAGTGGGGGGGTGAGAAAAGGCAGGATGAGTCCAGCCTGAACTAAACTGACTGTGGTCTGACATGATCGGCCGGCGAGGGGTGTGTCTGCCGAGGTGGTGGGCTAAGCTAAAGGCGTGCTGCTGGGGTGTGCCTATCTCATGTCAGTGTGTCTCTGCTCACAGTGAGATTCTGAACAGCCCTAAGTTGGCACAGGAGCTGCAGGGCATCAGCCTTGGGAGCCTCCTGCCTCCCAAGCAGATCAGGTTGTTGGAGGCTGTGTTCCTGTCCAATGAGGTGGTGAGTTCAAATGTTAGGGATCGGGCCTGGGAGGGCCAGGGCAGAGAGAGACATGACACAGGGCTCCCAGAGTGCAACAGACACTTCTGGTTGAGCTTGGTGACAGGCTTCATGCTACTCTGACCTGTATTTTATTTTCCCCTTAGGCCAACGTGAAATTGCTCATGACCCGAGCTTTGGAGCTAGAGTCTCGGCGCTGGGCCCAGGATGAGGCTCCCCAAAGCCTGGATGGCCACTGCCACAGTGAGCTGGCCATAGACATCATCCAGGTACCACTAGCTGCCCACACAGGCCCATGGTGTGCAGGGACAGCCACAGCTCGCCTTTGGTGGGGAGAGGGACACCAGGATTCCAGCCCCATGTCCCAGCATGCACCTCTCTCCCATGCTCTACCTGCCCCAGTCCAGAGAGGCAGCTCCTATGCTCACCCTCTGTTCCCTGCAGATTATTTCGCAAGGCCAGGCCAAGGCTGAGAACATCACTTCCGATGTGGGGGCCCAGATAAAACAGTTGCTCCTGGTGGAGCTGGCTGCGCTACTGAAGAGGTAGGTGTGTCCACAGCACACAGGGTCCCCAGCGCCTCTGAGAGTCATGGCCCTCTGTGCTTAGGATGGGGGAAGCCAAACTAAGTCAGTCCTGGCATGCCCTGTCTACTACAGCCCAGAATCCTCTGGGCAGCAGAACCTCTGGTGGGGTGACCTCCACAGTGACTCCATGCTTCTTGCCTTCCTCATCAGCAAAGCTCCCTGGCAGAGTAGTCTGTAGCTTCAAAGAAGCTATGTCATGAGGATGGAAGTGCCCTGCTGTCCCTTCCCATGACACTCTCAGAATTCCCGGGTTTCCTCCCCACTTCTGAGAACACTCTTTGGCTGCCCAGTTACAGAGGGGACCGGGAAAGAGTGGGTCCCCAGAGTCAGGGCAGCCCTAACAGGGCGCTGGCTCCTCTGAGCTCAGCTTTTGCAGCCTGTATGTAATATGGTGTTTAGGAGCTATGGCCCCTCCCAGCAGCCCGCAGACCAAGGGGAGTGGCTTATGTTGTCCCAGTGTTTGAACTGGTCCTGAAGGCGCCCCTTCTGGTTTTGTCAGCTACCAGCGCACCTTTGATGAGTTTCTAGAGAAAAGCAAACTGCTGAGAAATTATAGGGTCAACATCATCGCCAACATCAACAACTGCCTGTCCTTCCGGTGAGTGCTGGGCAGATGTTTCTGATGGAGAGACGGGGCAGATGGGAGGTGGGTGGGGCAAAGAAGGGGAATTAAGGGTCACAAGGCTGTGAGGAAATGACTGGGCCTGGAGCAACCACAACCATGGGGCGGAGTGCCCAGAGTCAGCAGGATGCAATTGATTTATTAATTCAGTCTTATTAAAAAAAAAAAAAAACCATGAGGCAGAAGTCAAAGGGTGGAGAGCTGGAGACTTGCCAGAGGCAGAAGGGGATGTGTCTGGGACATGGGGCATACACGGGGAGACTTGGGCGGGACCCCACAGGGAATGCGGAAAATACTGAGGGTCCTAGAGCAGAGACCTAAGTAAGGAAGGCTAGCCCAAGGACCACTGTGCGGTGTCGTAGGCTGAGCAGGCTGTCACCTCTTCCTTTTCTAGGACATCTATGGAGCAGAAGTGGCAGATACCTCATGACTCTCTGAGGCACCTGGTGGAGCCCTTGAAAGAGATCAAGGCTCATGGCTTCGACACCCTGCTCCAGAGCCTGTTTTTGGACCTGAAGGTGTGAGGAACCCCGCTCTGGGGAGCATCCTGAGGCCTGGCACAGAGGGGAAGGCGGGGAGAGGACTATGGAAGAACCCGTCTCAGACATGTGGGAGGCACAGATGGGAAGGTGCAGTGTTGCTGGGGATGTCCAAGTGGTGGCACCCTGAGTGCTCTCCAGCTGGCCACCCACATCCTGGCTTTGCCTGGAAGGAGCACAGAGCTAGGAGTGTCTACCGAAGGCTCAGTCCCCACCCCCACCCCCATTCCTGGCTCCCAATCCCTGGGGCTCAGGACCTTTGATAGCTAGGTTCCATCTCCTGAGGGGCCCCTCAGGAAGCAGAGGAGACGGTTCCTTGCTTACCTTCAGGACTGGAGGTGCTGCAAAGGCCACAGGGTGACCTTGGGCGACCTGGCACAGGGCTCAGGCCCAGCCAAGCACAAGGTCTTGTTTATGCAGGAATTTATTTATTTAAGAGGGAGGCAGTAGAAAAGACCTCAGGGCTGCAGACAGGCTGTCCTGGCTCTCCCGAACCACAGCTGGATGACCTTGGACGGAGGGTACAAACAGACTGCCTCTGCATCCGATCTCAGAGCAGGGACCTGAAAGCCAGCCAGCTCCTGGGAAAGCCCTTGGGACCCCACTGGTCATGAGTGTCTGTGTGAGGGTGTCTGCGCCTGGCCGCCCTTCCTCTCCGGGCGTGACCAGACATCCTGCCTCTCGATTGTCCAGCCACTGTTCAAGAAATTCACCCAGACCCGCTGGGCAAAGCCAGTTGAGACCCTGGAGGAGATCATTGCTACTGTGGACGTCAGGCTGCCTGAGTTTTCAGAGCTGCAGGATTGCTTTCGGGAGGTGAGGTTAGCGATTGGAACAGTCTGGAAATACACAATGACCAGCAGTGTTTAGTACCCCACGCCCACATGTGTTCACACATGCACACAGGGGAATGCAGACACCCATGTTCACACTTCATCTCTATGTATGCCTGGGTTTTGGGCTTGGGAGCTTCAATCCAGGGGAGGAGAGGAGCCCCTCAGGGGTAGGTGTCAGTGGGTGGCTCACTCTCCCTGGCCTCTGCCTGCCCAGGAACTCATGGAGGCCGTGCACCTGCACCTGGTGAAAGAGTACATCATCCGGCTCAGCAAAAGGCGCCTGGTCCTCAGGACGGCCGAGCAGCAGCAGCAGCTGGCAAAGCACATCCTGGCCAACGCTGATGCCATTCAGCGTTTCTGCACTGAGAATGTGAGCGCCTCCACCCACCCCGAGGGCCCTGGAGAGCCCCCGTAGGGCCTTTCCAAGCCTGGCCAGTTGTTTCTCTGAGTCTCTCCTAGTGTCCCCAGGGGAAGGGACATCATCCATCAACCAGCTATCTTTCTTCAGGGCTCCACCGCAACCTGGCTGTACCGTGCCCTCCCTACCATAGCTGAGATTATCCGCCTACAAGATCCCAGTGCTATCAAGATTGAGGTGGCCACATATGTCACCTGTTACCCCGACTTCAGGTGAGCACTAGAGGCCCCCAGGGACTGGTTTGTCCATGCCAGGACCCACTGTGCGTTGAGCAAGCTGGGATCAGAGTTCCCTCGTGACCACTCAACTACTAAGGCTCCACCAAGATAGGGTCATGACCTCTGACCCATACTGGGTGCCAGGCACCATGCTAAGACCTTTGCCAGGAGCACAAACATTTGACATCACCAGAGCCCTGTAAAAAGGCTGCCTCTGTTTATCATGTGCAGCTGTGGCCTGGAGGAACTGAAGGGATGTGACCAAGGCAGCATAACTAGTGGTGACAAGGCTAGGTAGCATGCTCTACAATTCATGTGCTGAGCCTTATGTGATAATGCTAGTCAAAGACGAAAGTGAGACCCGGGTCTATCACTCAGCCTGGGGGTGACTTGCACCCTCACGTTCCTGTTAAGGACCTGTCTGAGGCCCTTGTGAACCATGGACTGTGTTCCTTCCCAGGCTGGGTCCTCTGATGTGAAAGTTTGAATTGGTCTTGAGTCTGGTTGGCCTAGCTTAGCCTAATCTAGCCTGTGGCTGTCCCACCCAACCTGTTCAGTCATCTATCTACATATAATGACCTGCATGCATACAAGCCCGTATCCACTAGTCTCTGCATTTATTCTCTTGCCATCCCTGTAGCCTATTTACCTGCTTTCCCATGTAGTTACCGATCTGTCCTTCTGCTAACCCATCTATCTATTCTTCTATTGCTCTGTCCATCTTTCTACTTACCTACTTGTCCACCTGTCCATCCATCCAACCGTCCACCCACCCTTCCGTGCAGTTACCCATCCACCCTCCTACTTCCTCACCTACCCACCTGTTTATCCACCTGCCCACAGACCCAAGCACACACCCTCTTTCCTGATCACACCAAAGTCACTTATCAGTATTCTGGATACTGGACTCTGTGCTGTTCTGTTCTCCGGGGTACAGTGAAGTGCTAGGCAGCCTAGACATCAGTCTTCTTCCTGTAACTTACAGCCCAGCAAGGGCTAACCATGACGGGGTCATCAGGCAGAAAGAGAAACGTCCAAGTTGTAGAGTTTAATCATTTTGATTCACAGGGAGTGCTGACCAGAGAGGACAGAAGCACTTAGGGCAGGAAGGAGGTGGCCCCCTCAAGGGTAACAGCCAGTGCAAAGGTCTGGTGGGCTGGAGAGGGAGAGAGACAGAGAAGGCAAAGCTGCCTACTGGGCAGAGCAGCTAACTGGCTGCAGCTTCTGTGGCAGGGCCTGGAGTCAGGCCTGTCTGTGACCAGTGGGGGTGACAAGATGCTCTCTCTCCTTGCCAGCAAAGGCCACCTGAACGCCATCCTGGCCATCAAGGGCAACCTACCAAGCAGCGAAGTCAGGGGTATCCGGAATATTCTGGACGTCAGCACTGGAGCGCAGGAGACGTCCAGGCCCCTATTTTCACTTATAAAAGTTGGTTAGCTTTTCCAAGAGTCTGATGTGCTCATGAGCAGCCAGCGGACATCAGGCGCCATCCCAGTCGGGCATGCTCAATGGCCCTGGCTCCATGACGCCCATCACCATCCTCCCACAATTCTGCAGCTGCGTCTGCCCAGCCCTTGCTCTGGAACAAGATCCGGCAGCCAAGATTAGTCCAGTGGGGTCCATCCAGATCCCACTGCGGGGAGTTGACATGTGAGCGAGCAAGAAACTTCTTGCAAATGGTTATTCATCTTGAGTGGACTGCCCTCCGCCTTCCTACACTACAGTCTGTCTTTTAATTGGTTCCCTCCTTTGGCTGGTTCTGAGCAGCCCCCTCCAGTCCCCTAGGACCAGCAATGAAGCCTCATTTATCCTGCTTCCTTCAGGCCAGGGCTACCATGAAAACGAAGGAAGAAGGAAAAGATTAGATCTGATCTGGGCCCTGGAGGGAGGTTTGTGACGGGCCATGGCAGAGCTAGGGTCAGAACCTCTTCCATAGTGGCCCACAACCCTGCAGAGTGGCTCCTGGCAGCACTCAGCTAAGAGGACTCTCTTATCCACTCCCCATGGGCTGCCCCTGTGTGTGTTGCGGGGACGGAGTGACCCAGAAGGTCTTGGTAGAGCCAGGGACCTCCTGGGCCCTCTCAGATTGAACTTTTCCCCATGTGGGAACAAGCCTCAGTGCGTCCACCGTTTGAAGTCCAGGTGGGAATGCAGGGGTCCAGCAAGCACTTAATTAGGCTGATTACCTTCCTACTGATGCTGTACCAAGTTTCCACACATCTGATGGATTTGAACTAGAACTTTTTTCCCTTTGGTTTTTTTGAGACAGGGTTTCTCTGTGTAGCCCTGGCTGTCCTGGACTCGCTTTGTAGACCAGACTGGCCTCGAACTCATGATCTGCCTGCTCTGCCTCCCAAGTGCTGGGATTAAAGGCAGGCACCACCACGCCCGGCCCTGAACTAGAACTTTTCTTACAGTTCTGCAAATCGGAAGTCTGGTACAGGATTGAAATCTAAATGTGGTCAGGGCCTGTTGCTTCTGGAAGCCCCAGGGGAGAATCATTTCCTGCTCTTTCCCAGTTTTTAGAAGCTACATCTCTTGTCTGAGGCACTTCTGCCTTCAGAGCCTGGGACAGCTACATATGTTGCGCAGGGCACCTCGGTCTACTATTTCTCATCCCACTGTGATTTAGGACCCCTTGATTGCACTGAATCCACCTGAGACTTATTAGCAGCCTTGATTCTGGCTGCAACTTTGGTTCCTATTTGCCATGTCACCTACTAGTCATTGGCTATGGGGACCAGTGGATCCCACAGGGTTTACGCTGGAAAACAGGGAGTCAGTTTTCCACAGCCCCTGCTTCTCTCTAGCCGTGACAACCTACTCAGCACCGAGCCAGCCTGGGTTCCTCATGGCTCCAGGCTGGTACTGAAGCCCCTCCTCTCCCTTTGTTCCCTTTCCCAGGTACTTGCCTTACAAAACTGGCCAGGAGGTGGCCAGTGTGAGCAATGAACAAAGCCTTCGAATTCTCATAGGTGTTAACTCGTTTGATGACATTAATATTGTTAATATTATTTTTATAGTGTTGGTTTTGTATGTGTGTACTCAGGACAGAACCCAGGGGATTTTTTTTTTATAGCTTGATATAAAGCTGATTTCAAAAGTGGCCGTGGAGTGGTTTATTTGGGGAATTGCGAGGAGGAGGAAAAGCTGGGATGTCTCTAGCAGCTTCAACCTCCTATTGTCTGCAAACTCTCTGCTCTGGCTCTGGTTCACACTCACAGTCCTGGCTCCCCAGCTCCTGTGATTCAGCCTATAGCAGGTCTGCCCGCTTCCATGAACCTGGGCCTATCCCAGCAGCCCTGCCTCTCTCTCTCTGCCTGTAAGCTGGCGACTGGTCATCCTGAGGATGGGGGCAGCGTCTGGTGAGAAGGTGAGGTGCCATCTTGTTAACTTCATGCTTGGACTCAAGTACTGTGGGAAGGACATGGTAGCCTTTTCCTCTGCACCCCAGTTCTGACCTAGGATTTGGGGAAGAGTAGACTCTAAGGAGTGAAGGCACCATGACAACCCCCTCCACAATGTTCCAGAAGAATTCTAGGGGGTGATGAGGGATATGTGTGTGTGTGTGTGTGTGTGTGTGTGTGTGTGTTTTGTGTGAGATGTGTATGGTTGTACATGAGTGTGTGTGAGTGTGTGTCTGACTGTATATATGAGTGTGTGTGTGACTGGTGTGTGTGTGAGTGTATACGAGTATGTATGGGTGTGTGTGTTGTGTGTGTGTGAATGTGTATTGTATGTGGCTGTTGTGTGAGTATGGTATTCATGAGTTGTGTGTTGTATGAGCATGTGTGTCTCTGTATATGAGTGTGTGTGAGTGTGTGTGTGACTGTTGTGTGAGTGTAGTATGTATGAATGCATATGTATGTTGTGTGAGTGTGAGTGTCTGTGTATATGAGTGTGTTATGAGTGTGCATGTAAGGATGTCTGTATGTGACTGTTTGGTGAGTGTTGTGTGAGTGTTGTGTGAGTGTGTGTGTATTGTAGTGAGTGTTGTGTGAGTGTCTGTGTATATGAGTGTGTATGAGTGTGTGTGTCTGTGTATATGAGCGTATGTGTGACTGTTGTGTGAGTATGGTGTGTATGTGTGTGTGTGTGTGTGTGCATGCACACATGCTTGCACCTGGCTGGAGAATCCCATGGGATAGGGATGGAATGAATCCCACCACAGAGAGAGAAGATAGGCTGGCTGGAGATCAAAAAGACAGCTGGGACAGGACCCCTCAGCGCTACTCCACCGACTGCAGACTTGTGCTGGTTTGAGTCCCCTCCACAAAGTCCAGGGAATTCCTACCTTACCAGGGACCTCCTCAATAGGATGAGAGGGGACCCCTTGGCTAAGACCAGGGGAAACTAAGCTTCTGGATCAGATGTTTAGTGCCAGGGGCAAAGCAAAGGATGAGAGTGCCTGGGAGACCCCAGTGGTTCCTGGCTCTCAGCGGTAAGGCCCAGTTCCAGGCAGCAGCCTGGCTGCCACTTGGGTTCTCCACCAGTCATTTCTCCAGGGAAATGCGAGGAGCAGGGTTTGCCCCAGAGAGGGGAAGTGAGTCACCGGGCCAGGGGCAGAGGCTCTGTCCATCAGGCCCGCAGGCTCCAGGATGCTGAGCAAGGGGAGAGGTCACCTCTGCTACTACAAACAGAGCTGCGCTTGCACCAGGGCCCACACTGATGCTTCATTTCTTCGATGCCCACTGTTTACAGAGGCCCAGGCCAACCCCAAGTAAGAAAATAGTTGAGCGCTAAATGAAGCAGGGTGAGCGGCTCTGGCTGTGGCTTAAGAGGGGCTCTTCACAAAGAAGACAGGTGGCCAGGATCCCAGACTAGGGGAGCCCTTAGCACAGAAGCTGGACTGAGTAGCACTTAAAGAAAGGAGGGCTGTAGGAATCAGTGGTGGATTTGCAGGGTGTAAACAAGGCATGCGGGGAGACTGTCGGGAGGACAAGCCAGAGAGCAGCCAGTTAGACAGGCCGGGGCCCAGTTCACTCCAGCTGTAAAGGAAGGATTTCTAGAATTTGAAGAGAGGACTTAGTGGCTTGGGACCTGGAGGGACCCCTCAGGCTGTTGCCTTGAGAAGAGGAGGCAGAGAGGGGCCCCCAGGAGAGAGGAGGGGTAGGGAGGACTCTGTGGACTGAGCTGGCTTGTGTTAAAAGCAGTTCGAGAGCCTGTGGTCAGAGGTGCTACTTCCAGTGGAGAGGAAGGCCTTGGGGGGCCGCAGAGCTGGGAGACACAGAGAGAAACTGAGCTAATCTGGGAAGTCTGCAGAAAAATATTGTGGTTCCTTATAAGACTCGAGTAATGATAGCACCCTGGGTACGGGGCCACCTCTATCGCGGTACTGAGGGTATCATTTTGCACAGCCCTGTGGAGGGGGGTTTGAGAATAGTAGACATTGCTGGAAGCTAGCTAGACCCTTTCTAGCACTTCATCTGATCTGAAACCCAGCAACTGTACAAAAGGACAAGTGTGTCGGCTCAGTCACTTCCACTGTGGCAGCAATATACTGGAAACTCCCAAAGTGCCCATCAGTGGGCAGCTGGGCGCAGTCTCAACACAATGGAGGCCTATGCAGCTATGACAAGAGGCAGGAAGGTCCCTTGGTGCTGACTATAAAATTCAGGTCATAAAAAAAATAATAATAAAATAAAATTCAGGTCATAAAAAAAAATTCAGGTTATATAATGTTAAGGGAGATAGCACAATACACAATACTGTGCCATATCCTGCCTTCAAATACATGAAATTATTAGATGAATATATGTTTGAATTTGCTTGTGAGTGTTGCCGGAGTGATTTCACCACTGAGCCACGTGCAGATATTGGCATTTTATACTTAAACACACAATTGAGGGAACAGGAGCAGGTGTTCTTGGAGGCTCAGCAGGAAAGGAGCTATGATGGTCCCAGCGTAGGATGGTCCAGCTACAGTTAGTATTGCCACAGCCTGAGGTTTCTCCAGCCATGCTCAGCGCCCAAGTGCAGACCAGGCATCAAGAGAGAGAGCTAAGGTGAGGCATGACGGGGCTGGCTAGGTAGTTCTCACTAAGGGACCATGGGATCTCAGCTGGCAGGAAGAACAGAACACACATGAAGTGATGTGTTGAAGGACAGGACTCAGGTGTCTGTTGAAGGACACGCTAGAGCATCTACAGCTGCTGCTGAAGGCGGGCTGGGTGTTCCCTGAGAATGTGGCTGACATCACTGGGAGCTGAGTGTCCAGGGAACTGGTCAGCATCACACAGAGGTTGATGGGAACAGTAGCTGCTGTCCTTTGAGAGTCCAGGGGGAGGCCCAGAGAGAGGAGAGCAATCACAGCGGCCTGAGGAAGGACAGGCATTTCAGAGAGAAGGTACATCTGTCAGGGTGGGCAGGCACTGACCTCAGCAGAGCCTTGGGCTGCCCTTTACCCAGGCCAGGGCCTTAGTAGTTCGTTTATTGGTGAGAGTATCCTTGCTCTACTTTGGGGTGTCCCCTGAGAAGGGTTCCAGATCCCCGAGCCTGAGCTTGGGAGAGCTGCAGACACTAAACCTATGCTAGGGACTGGGTGGATCAGGGCAACACTCTTGTGTAGACAGCAGCTGTTATTGTAGAGTCTAGTGTCAGAAGGACGCAGGCGTGTGGGCAGCCAGCACCTGCACTAGAGGGATCCCCCTCCTGTGGGGTGGAGGGGTTTGAGGTGATGTGTGGGACTGCACGCACTTAGAGGTTGGGCCCACAGCCTCCTGTGGCCAGGTGCCTCAGAGGATTCTGGAGCTGAAGGGATGTTTCATCTCTGGGAGACTGGCCTGGCCTGGCCACCTGATGATGGCAGGACTGTTTTATTTGTGGGAAGAAAGGGCAAGCTTATTGCACTCTTCTACATCTGCTAGGGTCACACTTGTTGGTGTCTCATGGCCACATGACCACGTCCACACACAAGAGCTAGAGAAATAGGTTGTTTTCTGAGGGAGGTACCCTTCCCGCCAGTTCACCACGTTTCATCCTGGTTACAGCTGTGTGTGTTCCTTTCACACAAAAAAGATATCTTCCCTTTCCTAGGGCCCCAGAGCCCCATGCAATCGGGATCACGGGTGCCATCAGCCACCCTGTGATCTCCACGGGGCTGGGTTCTGATGCTCCTCAGCTCGGCTCTATGGATGACGCAATGCTTCCTTTTCTGAGGTGCTGGGATGGGGCTCAGGACCTCAGTTCTGCAGAGCTCTGCCACTGAGCTACAGTATTTTGACACACTGGGACTCACTGACTTTCCCGCGTGGCCATGTGTCTTGATCCAAGACTTACGACCTAAAAAGCCAAGATGAATGACACAGAGTAGTCAGCGAGGGACGGGATAGGCTGGCTGCTTTGGGTGACATCATGGAGAAGGGCCATGGTGGAGCCCAACAGGCTCGTGGCCAGACCCTGCCCCCAGCATAGGAGAGGACGAGCCCCTCTAAGGCCTAGTGCTGTCCCCTAGGGTCTCCTTAGTCATTCTTCTGATGTTTCACAGCCCAGGAGGCTCTGCCTTAACTAGTGGGTCACCGCTGTGGCTTTCCTGGTCTTTGTGTCATCCAGGGCCAACCAAGAAATTCCAGGATGGTGAGCTGCTGACAGGGGACGTGAGGTCCTGTTGACTAACAGGCTTGGAAATAGCAAGGAATTGTCAATTTCCTTGAGGAAATTGAGGAGTAGTGGAATCTCCAAGTATCTGGGCATCGTGGCGCACGCCTTTGCATAGCGGTTTCCGGGTAAGCCAGGGCTATGTAGTGAAGTGCTGTTTCAAAAGTAGGTATGTAAATTAATTGATTAGCCAGGCAGTGGTGTCGCACGCCTTTAATCCCAGCACTTGGGAGGCAGAGACAAGCGGATCGCTGTGAGTTCGAGGCCAGCCTGATCTACAAAGTGAGTCTAGGACAGTCAAGGCTACACAGAGAAACCCTGTCTCAAAAAAAAAAATTAATTAATTGATTGATTAAATTTAAGAGAAATATATTTTAAAACAAACAGGCAAATAACCACCACAACAACAACGAAGATGAAACACAACAAACCCCATGGGAATAGAGGAGATAGGCCATGGCCACCAACCATGGAAAGGCCATGCGACAGAGCCAGGGAAGGAAGGAGTCAAGCCAGAAAGTTCTCATGCCCCAAACCAGAACGCAGGCCTTGGAAAGGACGCAGCCTCGAAGAAGAGAACTGCCGTGCCTGCAGAGCTTGCAGGGAGTTGCCCTCTGTACTACCACGTGCACCTGAAGAGCTTACATCAAGCTGCCCTCAGTACTGCCATGTGAACCTGCAGAGCTTACAGTCCTGCAGAGGGTAACTGGGCCCCTGAGAACTTGCTGCAAAGCTATAGAGTCCTGAAGGAAGTGGTGAGAGGAAGCTGTGTTCACCATAGCTGGCATCCCAGTTAATTAGGAAACCTCTTTCCTTCTCCGTTGTCCTTCTAGCGCCCTCTGCTGCTGCTGCTGAATATTACCAATTAGCAAGGGATGAGTCGCAGAGCCAAAGATGGACCTAGCTGAGCTGAGAGGCAGCAGCTTCCCTTCGGCATCTGTTCACTTACATTTAATATTTCATTCTTTTGTTTGTTTGTTTTGTTTTTCGAGACAGGGTATCTCTGTGTAGCCTTGGCTGTCCTGGACTCACTTTGTAGACCAGGCTGACCTGGAGCTCACAAAGATTCGCCTGCCTCTGCCTCCTGAGTGCTGGGATTAAAGGTGTGTGTCACCACATCCTGCTAAGCAGACATTTTTGCAGCAGTCCCTTTTGTCCAGGGGCTTGGGTGGCCCTGTGACAAAAGTCATGAGACTTCTGTGATCTTCCTCAGGCCTTTCATCCATCACCTCCTGGGTTTAATCGTGTTAGCATCGACAGCAGCAAATTGATCATGACTTGGGAACGTTTACAGAAATGTTTCGAGCAAGTAGAGCAACCTCTCTCTAGACCCTTGGCATCATGAACCCTCAATGGCATGTGGCAGTGTCATCCTTCAATTTAATAGGACTGTCCTTGTGCCCATAGTTGAAGTGTACTCTTCGTAGAGACAACACCTTCAAAGTAGGAGAATTCAAGGTTTCCAGGGGGAGCAGTCAACACCCTGTCCATAGGTGTTCTGGGCGTGGACCCACTCCTGTCCCAGGTTTACTGCATTTTTGGCTGTGGAAATACAACCGCAGTGATCTCTGCTCCAAAACATGTGTGAAATCCTGCAAAGCAGAGCCCTGCCCTTCCTGGTGTGCTGCCTGAGTGGCCCCATCATATCTCAGAGTCACTCAGCCTTCCAGTGGGACCACGCGCTTCTGGGTGATGGGCTAAGAGTAAGGCCAGTGAACCGAACATCAGAGGCCCACTGCCGCACTTGTTAATGGAATGAATTCCTCAGTCAAAAGCAATGGTCCATGAACCGCCAAGATGGCGGATGAGATAGCTGCTGAATCTGCATACCCAGGTACAAGCAAATGAGCAGGAAAGTCCAGTCCATTCCCAGCATGTCTGCTCAAGGGAGGCAGTGCTGCCCTTACGGAGGAAGAGGTCTGATGTATGCACCTGGATGCCTTCTCCTGGGAATGGTACCACCACGGGCCACGTCCCTGGTAAACCAGATCAGTCTGGAACGCTCTTCCCATGCCACTGAGCCAGTGCATAGGTCCCACCCCAATCGCCGCAGCAAAGCTGACTCTGGACCTTTGAGGAAACACTGGAATGTCTGGGGAATTGTGTGTCCCCACGTTCATACTGATGTCCTGGTCCTCAGCCCTTCAGAATGTGGCCTTATTTGGATGTAGCACTCACACTACAGGATGACCTCAGCCAATGGCCAGGGTCCTTATCAAATGAGAAATGTGGACACAGAGAGAGAGAGAGAGAGAGAGAGAGAGAGAGAGAGAGAGAGAGAGAGAGAGCAGCGCAGGAAGCTGGTGACAGGTGGGAGAGGTTTCTGGTTTTTGTTTTTGTTTTTGTTTTTAGAGACAGAGTCTCTCTGTGTAGCCTTGGCTGTCCTGGGCTTGCTTTGTAGACCAGGCTGGCCTCAAACTCACAGCGATCCGCCTGCCTCTGCCTCCCGAGTGCTGGGATTAAAGGCGTGCACCACCATGCCTGGCCAGGGAGAGGTTTCTATAGGCCCAGGAAGTTCAGAGACTGCTGTTAACTCACCCAAAGTGGAGAGGAGCCTGGAATGTATCTCCCTCATAATGTCAGGGGTGTATGGGTGTGTATGTGCGTGCATGTGCATGCGTGAGTGTGTGTGTGTGTGTGTGTGTGTGTGTATGTGTGTGTGTGTGTGCTTATGCACAAAAGCATGAGCTTTATCATAGACTTCTTCACCAGGACAATGGGGCAATAAACGTCTGTCGCTTACGCCACCTGTTCATGGTGCTTTGTTATAGCAAACCCAGGACACGCACACCCACCAAGAGCCCCACAGAGCTTTGCTCTTTCAAGTGATGGGTCAGGCTCTCCGGGCCTGTAGAAACCAATGCTCCAAAAACAGAGGGAAAGGATGGGTGACATTAAGGATGCTGGAGACCCAGAAAGGAGACAGACTCATGCCCCGTGCCCTCTGCTCCCAAGTCGTAGTGAGAAATATCCCTGAGAGAACTGGTCAGGGCTGTGTGCAGAAGACAGTTTGCCCTGGAGTTTAACCTCGATGTCTGGTATTGTGACACTAACCGGAAGTTATGCTTGCCTAGTGACCTCCTAAACTTATCTTGACAGTAAGACTCTCAGGAATGTGGACCAAAGCCACATCCTGGGAAGGAAAAAGGAACAGAAGTAAAGCAAGATGGAGTCACAGATGGCAACAGCCTGTCACAACACTTCTGGCTAATCAGATCCGATCAGGAAACCGCACCAATGTGGTGAACTCCTGTGGTGTTTGTGAAATCTTCAGATAAGATCAGTTCTCAGAGGCAGCAGTAGACCAGTGCTGAAGTGGGGGAGGGGTTGACTAATCCTAACTAGCTGATTAATGGGTACAGAGTTTGGGTTTACAGGATGAAGAAAGTTCTGGAAGTAAATGGGTGGTGATGCCTTTGATCTGTAGAACACTGGATGTATTGAATTCCCCTGCACTGTACGGGACCAAGACGGGCCGGCGAGATGATTGGGTGGTTCAGAGCACACATTGCTCTTGCAGACAACCCAGTTTGATACCCAGCATCCACATGTAGGCTCACAACCATCGGCAACTCTAGTCTCAGGGAACCTGCCTTCCCCAGCCTCCACGGGCACCAGGCACGCATGAGGTGCACAGACATACATGGCAGGCAAAACACTGATGCACACATAAATAAACACAAATAATAAACACAAAAAGAGGTGAAAATGGGAAGATTTGTGTGTGTTCTGTTGTACATTTTGTAAATATGAAAAGAGCAAGGTGTGGTGGTGCACACCTTTGATCCCATCACTCAGGAGGCAGAGGTAGCTGATCTCTGTTGAGTTTGAGGCCAGCCTGGTCTACACACTGAGTTCCAGGCCAGCCAGAGCCACACAGCGAAACTCTGTCTCTGGGCTGGAGAAATGGTTAAGAGCACTGACTGCTCTTCCAAAGGACCTGAGTTCAATTCCCAGCACCCATAGGGCAGTTCACAACTGTCTGTAACTCCAAAATCTGACACCCTCACACAAACATACATGCAGGCAAAACACCAAGGCATATAAAATTAAAGTAAATAAAAAAAATTTTTAAAGAAAGAAACTGTCTCAAAAGAGGAAGGAAGAGCTGGGTAATGGTGGTGCATGCCTTTAATCCCAGCACTCAGGAGGCATGGGCAGGTGGATCTCTGTGAGTTTGAAGCCAGCCTGGTATATACAGTGAGTCCAGGACAGCCAAGGCTACACAGAGAAATCCTGTTTCAAAAAACCAAAACCAAAACCAAAACCAGGAAGGAATAAATGAACTGGTATGAACTTTTACATCTGTACCCCCACCATTCCAGACAGCTGAGGCAGGAGGATTGCTAGGATTTCAAAGTCAGCTTAGACTATGGAGTGAGACCTTGTCTCAAAATCTTTAAAAGGAGGGCTTGGACTAGAAAGTTAGTTCATCTGTTAAAGACTGTACTCAAACCAAAAAAGACAAGAAAGGAGGGATCGGAAGAGGTAGATTTCAGAACAGTTAGGAGGAAGAAGGAATAATATGTTTAAAATACACTCTATGCATCTATAGAATTCCCAAAAAATTTTTAGGGGGCTGGAGAGATGGCTCACTGGTTAAGAGCACTGGCTGCTCTTCCAGAGGTCCTGAGTTCAATTCCCAGCAACCACATGGTGGCTCACAACCATCTGTAATGGAACCTGATGTCTTCTTCTGATGTGCATGAAAAACAGAGCACTCATATTCATAAAATAAATAAATATTTTTTAAAAGGAATAAAAAGACATTTTAAAATTGAGACACTAGCTGGGTGGTGGCAGCTCACACCTTTAATCCCAGCACTCAGGAGTTAGAGGCAGGTGGATCGCTGAGTTCAGGGCCAGCCTGGTCTACAGAGCAAATTCCAGGACAGCCAGGGCTACATAGAGAAACCTTGTCTCAAAAAACAAACAAACAAATGGAGACACTTGCACCAGACCCTGATAAAGTAGAGTGGAGGCCATGTTCAGAGGGCCCTCAGGAAAACTCCACATGTAACCTTTGTGCTGCCAAGAATGTCTTGTGGCTAAGGCCCTTCCACAAAGACGTGTCACAGCGTCAGCCAGCCCTGACGGCAAACGTGCCAGGAGCCATTGAGCTCCTTATTTTGCAGTGAAGAGTAGTACTGGGGGTTGGGCTGGTGCTATGTACTAATGCTTATTACTGGCCCCCAAGATCTGGTTGCCCCCCAGAAGAATACACCCTCATGCACACCTGTCTTTGTTGTGTAAGCTTTACTCTCTAGCTTATTCAAAGTTAACTGGTTAATAAAGATGCTGAAGCCTGTGACTGGGCAGAAGAGAGAGACTGGGCTGACATTCCCAGGCTTGGGATCTCGGAGGGACCATGAGGCGGGGCAGAGAAGCAAGGACCATGAGGCCGGGGCAGAGGAGCGAGGACCATGAGGCCTGGGCAGAGGAGCGAGGACCATGAGGCCTGGGCAGAGGAGCGAGGACCATGAGGCCGGGGTAGAGGAGCGAGGACCAGGAGGCCTGGGCAGAGGAGCGAGGACCATGAGGCCAGGGTAGGGGAGCGAGGACCATGAGGCCAGGGTAGAGGAGCGAGGAGGCAGGAGATGGAGCAGGAGGAGAGGAAGCTGGAAAGGAGTAGCACAAGGCCACAGCAGCTCTGAGGACTGGCCTGATGGAGCAGACGCAGACCAAATGGGACATGTGCAAGTATTGGGGATTTTGGATAGGAAGCAGACAAGGTATCTTACAGGCTTTAAGGCTTACTTTTATTTGGAAAATAGCTGAGTTAGGAATGACTGCTGCCATAATAATTTTCTGCATTAATTTATATTTACAGAATAATTAATTCCTTTCACAGAGTTGGTTACTGAAGGTTGGCTAACAGCAGCAAGCACACGTCACCACCTGGGACAAGTCACTGTGACCAATGAGCTGTTGCCTCAAAATAACTTCAATGTACCTCTTAAAATTTCCCCTTGCCCCATGTGCGGTGGCGCAGGCCTTTAATCCCAGCACTCAGAGGCAGAGGCAGGCGGATCAATGTGAGTTCGAGGCCAGCCTGGTCTACAAAGGGAGTGCAGGACAGCCAAGGCTACACAGAGAAACCCTGTCTCAAAAAAAAAAAAAAAAAAAAAAAAAATCTTCCCTTGCCTCAACTTCCCCAGATATATGGATGACCTGCCATATCACATACCCAGGTCACCATCCTCTATATATCCCTGAGTCAGCCTTTCTCCCTACTGCTACTTTGGGTTAATAACAAGATTATAGATTAAAATAAATCTTCTGTGCCAGGCATGATTGGCTACACATCAACTGTAGAATGTGGGAGGCAAGAGGATTGGATCAAGCCGAGGCTTGACTGCACTGGAGAGGTGGCTAAGTGGTTACGAGCTTTAGCTGCCCCTCCGGAGGCCCCGAGTTCGATTTGCAGCCCCCATCTCTGGATGCTCACCACTGCCTGTAAGTTCAGTCCCAGGTGATCCCAACACCCTCTCCTGGCCTCTGTGGGCACCAAGCACACATGGTGCACAGACATATATACAAGCAAATACTCAATCACAAAAAAATACATAAAAAATAATTTTAAAATAATAGCAAAGGACTGTTTTTAAAAAGTGAGTGGGCTAACTGAGGGACAGAGTACAACTCTATCTCAAAACAACAACAAAAACAAGCTGTGTTTTTATTTGGCCACTTTTGGAAAACAGTGTGCCAGAGCCTCTGCACTCTGAAAGCACGTTGTGTCGCTGGAACGTTTTAGATGCACAAATAAGGCCTCACACCCTTAGACCAGGATCTTTGCTTACTCCCCAGATGGCTCATAAAGTCTGAATGGGTTTGTTGTTGTTGTTTGTTTTGGTTTTTCGAGATAGGGTCTTTGTCTGTAGCCTTGGTTGTCCTGGACTCACTTTGTAGACCAGGCTGGCCTCGAACTCACAGTGATCTGCCTGCCTCTGCCTCCCAGGTGCTGGGATGAAAGGCGGGTGCTACTATACCCAGCAAGACTGAATGTTTTTATCACCTTTGAAAAAGAGAAACCAAAAGAACATGAGCGATAAGCAATGAAGCTACTAAAGTAAAAGGGAAAGAGATTTCTGTATGTTGTCGCAGAGGGCAGGGGACTGACACAGTCGGGAACAACAGAGGAAGGTGCACTGTTGCCCCTGCTGGGAAAAAGCAAATAGGACCTGGAATGGAATCCAGAGAAACAGACAATAGTTTGGGCAGTAGCTGCAAACCAAGGCTAATTTGTCCAGGAAGTGTACAACCCCAGGACAGCGGCTTAGGGGATTTTGTTGTTATTGGTTTTTTGTTTGTTTGCTTGTTTGCGTGGTTCTTTGTTTGAGATAGGGTTTCTCTGTGTAGCCTTGGCTATCCTGGACTCCCTCTGTAGACCAGGCTGGCCTCGAACTCGCAGAAATCCTCCTGCCTCTGCCTCCCGAGTGCTGGGATTACAGGCGTGCGCCACTGCATAAGCCCCAGTTCGTAGGGGATCTTCATGATGATATTTCTCATGCTTCCTGTTCTCCAGGCTCTGTCCGGCTCCTGCAGACCAAACTGGTGAATCCACAGTTGGGAACTGACTGGCGTCCTCGTTCCTGCTCCCAGCGCATTGAGCCCGGAGTCTTGCACATACTAAACAAGTGCTCCTGCCCTTCGCTCCGACCTCGGCCCCTTCTCTGCTCCGGTACTGTTTGTTGTGGGAAAATCAATTTCTAATCATCCAGGAACGTGGTCAGGGTCAGGACAAAAGAGAGGCAAAGGAGAGAGCAGGGCACAAAGTTCAGAGAGGCGCTCACAGGACCACCTGATCCCACATCTGACCCCACACCTGACCCCACATCACTCAGGGACCTCATTCTTAGCCAGCCCCTCACTCCCCAGGGCTGTGCTGGCTGACTGCAGGTTCACCATGAGGCATTAGGCAGGGAGACTCTTACTCTTAGGAAGTATAGGCCGTGACTGGAGACCTCCAGGCCTGCCACAGGGGTCTGGCTCTGAGACAGCTGCTGGCCATCTGTGGGCTGTGATGTCCTGACAAGTCTTGCAAAAAGCTGAATTAGTTATTCTTCTCTTTGTGTCTTCACCCCTGAACGGAAAGATGGCCAGCTTAAAAACAGCCCTCATTAAAAGATGGATATGCCATCAGGGCTTGGTGGCGCACGCCTTTAATCCCAGCGCTCGGGAGGCAGAGGCAGATGGATCGATATGAGTTCGAGGCCAGACTGGTCTACAAAGTGAGTCCAGGACAGCCAGACTAACACAGAGAAACCATGCCTCGGGGGTGAGGGGGTGGGGGAGGGGAGATGGATATGCCAACAGGCCGAGCTGAACAGGAGCCTAACCACCGTCATAAGGCAATAAAGGAAACAGATGCAAGATGAAGGCAGAGACGCCAACCTTTTATTATGTCCATTGGGTATCTTCAGGCCCAAGCCAAGAGTCTGTTTAGTAAAAGCAGCCTTTAAGTCCCTGTTCTGGGAGCAGAGGACATTGGTGAGGGAGAGCGAGTGTCAAGGCACAGGGAGGCACAGGGCTGACACTAGGCCCTGTCACAGTAACTGTGGCTTCTGTACCTCCTGTGGAAGGCTGGCCAACCTGCACCAAGGAGAAAGCTCCATCATCCTGGCCTGCACTGTTCAATTCAACCATCCCATGGCAAGGGGACTCACTTCTGGATAAGATGTGAGCACCAACATGTAGTCCATTGACACCAAGTCCCTTCTTGTGGTGTTGGTGGGCTCTCACACAGTGCCCTTTGATGTACACCAAAGTCCTACTGGTCCCCCAAACCCTCACACCTCCTCCAAGCTCCAACCACTTGTCACCCCCTCAGCAGGGCTTCAGCTGTGGACTTAAATGTAGTAAGCCTGGCCCATTTGTCTCATACCTGGTGACGTATTCAGACTGTATTGTTTATTCTAAGAGGGGTTTAGTTTAGCCTCTGATTTTCTCAGTGAAGCCTCTTACCATGTGGAGGCGAGTGGTGGATTCATATGTGCGTCTTATAACATCTGTACAAAACACTGGGACCCCTCCTTTGAAGGCTCTTCCAACCTGGATTCTATCCCTACTTCTCCCTCAGTGACTCTGACTCGCACACGCATGCGCGCACACACACACATGCACCTAGTACACAGCATATCTGAGGCTGGAGAGATGGCTCAGCAATTAAGAGCCCCGACTGCTCATCCAGAGGTCCTGAGTTCAATTCCCAGCAACCACATGGTAGCTCACCACCATCTATAACGTGATCTGATGCCCCCTCCCCTCTGGCCTGCAAGTGTGCAAAGCATATCTGAAACACACAGAAGCTGTCTACGGAGAGTCACACTATTTGTTGGGAGGGGTAAGAGCAACCTACCGAGGCACAGCCCCAGGAGTGCAGGCTGGGTCGTTACTGATAGTGTGGAGATGCTAGCCTTTGCTGGCAGGCATTGGGCACTCCCTAGGGCAGCCATGCCAGCCTATGTGCTAGCCATGGTGCTTCCCTGGCAGACAGAAGGACCACTAGAACACCCTGACTAAAGAGGAGGGAAAGCCTGTCTGCCTGGGCTGGCTGTGGGGCGGTGAAAGACGAAGGCGAAGGTCACAGTCCCGGCGCTGGCTTCCTTCCTCTGTTCATAACCTCACAAGCCTCCACTGTTGGGCACACTGTCGTTATTCCCCTGCTGCCCACTGAGGGCGTGTTGGGAGTTTCCTGAATTTTCCTGCAACAATGGAAGTGACTGATCTGGTGCCCGTGTCATTCTGCATAATTGCTAGATTATGGGTTGGATGAAGTCCTAGAGAGGCCGAGGCTGGCTCCTAGGTGTAAGACCTGTTGACTAAATCCCTGCCCCCCAGGGGCTGTGAAAAATGACATCCCCAGCCAGGCCTGCACTAGGGAGGCAGAGGCAGGTGGATCGCTGTGAGTTCCAGTGAGGCCAGCCTGGTCTACAAAGCGAATGTAGGACAGCCAGAGCTACACAGAAAAACCCTGTCAGAAAAAAACAAACCAAACCGAACCAACAAACAAAAAAAGAGATCCTCAAAGCAATGACAGGAAGCCTGGTGCCCCACAGTTTCACCACTGTAAAATATACAGAATCTTTTAAGAAACTGGATTAATGGGTAACTGTGGGTAGGGATAGGGAGAGATGAAAGAGACAAATCAGGAAAGGGTATGAAGAAACTCTCGGTGACAAGGACTGTGCCTTCTCTTTTCTGTCATGATGGTTGCATGTGTGTGCATACATGAAAACTCACTGAGTGGTGTATGTCACGTCTGCTCAGCTCAGAGGGTATGCATTGTCTCTCAATAAAGCTGTTTAAAAAAAATAAATAAATAGAGGCCGGGTGGTGGTGGCGCACACCTTTAATCCCAGCACTCCTGAGGCTGAGGCAGGTGGATCGCTGTGAGTTCGAGGTCAGCCTGGTCTACAAAGTGAGTTTAGGACAGCCAGGGCTATATATACAGAGAAACCCTGTCTCGAAAAAAATTTTTTCTAAATAAAATCACATTCATTCATTTTGCCTGTGTGTGTGTGTGAGGTGGTCATGTATACATGCCACTGCACACAGACGGAAGGCAGACAACGGCTTGGGGAGTCAGTTCTCTGCTTTCACTGTGTTTATTGTTTTTGATAATTTGATGGGACAAAAAAATAACCTATTATTTATTAAACAAATTAAAGGCGTGTGCCACCACACCTGGCATGAATGTGATTTTTTTAAAAAGTAAAGAAAAAGCAATATAATTGCCTCTGTTTTGGAAAAGTTGCAAGGAAATCAAGTATCTGTGATAGTAGAGTGATTGTCAAAGTTGTTTTTAGAACTAATTTTCTTTCTTTTTTTGTTTTGTTTTGGTTTTCAAGACAGTTTCTCAGTGTGGCCTTGGTTGGTCTGGACTCTCTTTCTAGACCAGGCTGGCCTGGAACTCACAGAGGTCTGCCTGCCTCTGCCTCCTGAGTGCTCGGATTAAAGATGTGTGCCACTACTCCTAGTCTTTTTTTTTTTTTTTTTTAAGATTTTTTAAAATTTTATTTTATTTGCATTGGTGTTTTTCCTGCATGTATGTCTGTGAGAAGGTGTGGAGTCCTCTGAGACTGGAGTTATAGACAGTTGTGAGCTGCCATGTGGGTGCTGGGAATTGAACTCAGGACCTCTGGAAGAGCAGCCAGTGCTCTTAACTGCTGACCTATCTCTCCAGTCCAGAACTAATTTTCATAATTCATCCAGAGGCTGGGGAGATATCTTACAGTGTATTCCCTATCTATAACTTTAACTCTGTATAGACCGAGGGTTCACACTTTTAACCTCAGTGCTAGGGAGGCAGATGCAGGCTGATCTCTGGGCTACATAGAAAGACTCTGGCTAAAAAAAAAAAAAAAAAAAAGCCCATATTGACCTTGCAGAGGAGCCAAATTTGGTTCCCAGCTCACAATTATATAACTACGGCTCCAGAGAGGACCCACTATGCTCCTCTTCAGTCCTCTAGCGCCTGCACACACCCATACAGAGACACACAGGCAGGCATGCAAGCTTACAGGTAAAACATCTTTACAAAGTCCTTTTCAGGGGCTGGGGAGATGGCTCAGCAGTTCAGAGCACTGCCTGCTCTTCCAGAGGTCCTGAGTTCAGTTCCCTGCACTGTATGGCAGCTCACAGCTACCTATAACTGTAACACCATGTGCTCTGATGCCTTCTTATGGTGTACAGATGCACACTCAGGATGCCCACACACATAAATAAAGTTTTAAATTTTTTAACTCTTTTTTTTTTAAGTACCCTTGAGCCATCAAGATGGCCTACTGGTAAAAAGCATTCTTCATGTATGTATGAAGACCAAGGTTGATCCCTGGAGGTTGTCATCTGATTTCCACACTAATGTGCATACACACACATGTGCCACGCACACGCACACACACATACTTATTACGTTGACAATGATGATAAATTTTAGAAGTGTTTTGATTTTTGTGGGAAAAATTTTTTTAATTATACTTACTTAGCTGATACCAAAAGTTAATGTCTCTCTTTTGTCTCAAGGGCCCACAGGGGATTTCTTTCACTTCAAAAGTAAATTAATGATTCTCCAGAATATGGCCTTTAAAATTATAATGCACGCAGGTGGTGGTGGCGCACACCTTTAATCCCAGCACCTGGGGAGGCAGAGGCAGGAGGATCAGTGTGAGTTCAAGCCCAGCCTTGTCTGCAGAGTGAATTCCTGGCCAGCCAGGGCTACACAGAGAAACTCTGCATCAAAAGAAGAAAAGAAGAAGGAGAGGAGGAGGAGAAAGAGGAGGAGGAGGAAGAGGAGGAAGGAGTACAGGTAAGAAAAGGAATCTAGGACAACAATAAAGTGTCTTTTTCCCTCCTGAACTAGTCTCTGCTGAGTAAATTCACTCTCAGTTCTGTTTGTTTGTTTGTTTTTTGTTTTTCGAGACAGGGTTTCTCTGTGTAGCCTTGGCTGTCCTGGACTTGCTTTCTAGACCAGGCTGGCGTCGAACTCACAGAGATCCTCCTGCCTCTGCCTCCCATGTGCTGGGATTAAAGGCGTGCACCACCACGCCCAGCCACTCTGAGTTCTAAGCCTTGGCCATAGTGTGTGATTGGGTAAGATGCTCCATCAAAACCACTTACAAGGAAAGGCGTACATTTTGTCTCCCGGTGGAAACTCGAAGTTGCATGAAAATTCCTAACTTCTGAATTTGCTAATTTCTTGGCAATGCAGTTGGTGATTAAACAGAGACTTATTATGACTTCCAAAATAACTAAGGAAAACTTAAGAAATGTGCCAGCTTGCCTCTCTTGAGGAGTGCTACCGTGAGGGCTTCTGGGATCCTAAGCAGTTCAGCGAAGGCAGGAGATTCTGGAGCCGAGTGGCTGGTCTCATCCTGAGCAGGCTTTTCTTGCAGGAAATGTATGCTAGCACAAATAACAGGACAGTGTGTCGTCACCCACATAAAGCTCCTCATTGTAGGGAAAACTGGGAACCCCCAAAACCCCCAGAAAAGGGAAGAACCAACAATGAGAACACAAAACACACTGGGTCCCTTACGATCAGCCCACACCCCGAAAGCCAGCAGGGACCAGTGCCCAGCCTACAGAACACACCCAGGAGGGCCCCAGACTGGGTGGACCTGGCGCCCTTGCCCCAGGTTCCCTGTCTCTGTCTGCTAGGAAAATTCCGCTGTCACACTCTGGGGAACCAGCAGCTCGCCCGTGATCAGGGCTGAACAGCCTGAAGGAAAGACTCTGGAGCCAGGGTTAGCAGAGAAAGAGGCCCGAGGGCAGCTGATTCTTCCTCTTACTCAGAGTCCAGGATTTTGAGCGAAAGGCCTCAGGACTGGCTGTGTGTCTCCTCCTGTCCTCTGGTATCCATGACACTAGCTCCACTCCCTGCCAAGCTGTGCTCCACAGCCCCAAGGTGTGCGGGGAGCCCTTGGGGCCATCACAAGCCCAGGCTTTAGGAGCCAAGGGTGCTGCCTCCCCCACTAACCCAGAGGGCTGGAGAGGAAGGAGCCACTAGACAGGCGGAAAGGATGTAAGCGTCACTTCGGCCATTCTAAACAGAGATCGAATTGGGAAGAGCAAGGGTCTAAGGCATTATCAGAGTGGCCCAAGGATTGTTCCAGGGTCCTTTGGTAAGGGCTGTGCTGCCCTGTGGATTTCTAGATTGACCAAAAACAAGAACAAAAAACAAAAAACAAAAACAAAAAAACACAAGAGTCAGTGACAAGCTCAGTCTGTAAAATCACGTCCCTGCCCAGACTGACAATCTAAATTTGGTCCTAGAAACCCATATGGTGGAAGGAGAGAATCAAGGTTGGTATGTTGTCCTCTGACCTCCACAGGTGTGTGAGTACACACACACACACTTAAATAAACATACAAATATTTGTTATTGCTGCTGGGGTTTTTTGTTGTTGTTGTTGTTGTTGTTGTTCGGTTTTGTTTGGTTTGGTTTTTTTGAGACAGGGTTTCTCTATGTAGCCTTGGCTGTCCTCGACTCGCTATGTAGACCAGTCTGGCCTCGAACTCACAGCGATCCGCCTGCCTCTGCCTCCCAAGTGCTGGGATTAAAGGCGTGCGCCACCACCGGCAAAACCAGTTTTAAACCAACACTTGGGGCATCAGGTAGAAGGGAAAGGGCTAACGAAGGGCAAAGGGTCGAAATCCTGGGGTCACATCTTCCCCAGGATAGTAGCTAATAGTAAGGTGGTCAGTCCAGGGCCATGCCCTCCGACTCTGCGCTGGCAGAAAGGGGCTGAGCCCAGGACAGAGGAGAGCAGACGTGGGTCACCCACGGAGTCGCCAAGGCAGCGCATTCCCTGTTTTCTTCGCTGTTAGAAGATCTGTAAGATTGCTTTGGAAGAGAGAGGTGACCCAGCAGGTGGCCAACGGCAGGCTCGGCAACCCCCTGCAATTATGACCCGGGGGCCCCTTCTGCCTGCTGTCCTGACAGCGTGTGTCTGGGTCCCTTCTGTTCCAGAGAGTATGTCTCAGATTGCTGGGCCCCAAGACAGGCTTCTCGGATCCCAGATCCTGTGTAAGGCAGTGGCTGCAGAAACTCCTCTAGAGCCTCCGGGAGTCCCGGGGTCCCTTGAGGGAGAGGAAGCCAGACCTTGGTCCCCAAGCTGCAGGAGGCTCCCCAGGCTTGCAGCCCCTGGAAACCAGGGGCCAGAGGAGGACCGTACTCACAGCGGCAGCTTTTCTTTCATCAGGCTGGTTTCGGCCCCTAGTGGCAGGCTCAGGTTCATTCACCGGGCTGGTTTCGCCCCCTAGTGGCAAGCTCAGGTCCCCTCCCAGGTGCGACCCTTCCAGGCTCTGGGTTCCTGTGTGGACAGCGCGCAGCTCAGGAGAAGGTTGAAGCCAGACCTCACTCTCTTTTTGCTAATAAAGTCTCCGGAGTGCTTGGATTATAAGAGTGAGTCGCCAAATCTAGTTCTGTCTCGGCTCTTCTCCTTTTTTTCCCGTTGGTTTTCGAGACAGAATTTTTCTGTGTAACCCAATGTCCTGGAACTCACTGTGTAGACCAGGCTGGCCTCTAATTCAGAGATCCAGCTGCCTCTGCCTCCCAAATGCTGGGATTACAGGCCTGCGCCACTACTGCTCCGCTTTATAGTGTATTTTGTAAGTGTAAATTTAAGTTGTTGCCAAGACTCTAATCTCTGTCTCTCTCTGCTTCTGTCTCTGTGTCTGTCTCGTTATTGTTGGTTGGTTGGTTTTTGTTTATTTTGTGTGGTTTTGTTATTGTTGTTGTTGTTTGTTTTTTGAGACAGGATTCACTATGTAGTCCTGACTGTCCTGAAACTTGTTCTGTAAACCAGGCTACCTTGAACTCACAGAGATCCACCTACTTCGGCCTCTCTGAGTGCTGGGATTACAGGAATTAGTTTGTGTTTTTAAACAGGAAGGTTCTTTTTTTTTTTTTTTTTTTTTTAGATTTCTTTATTTATTATGTATACAATATCTTGCCTGCAAGACAGAAGAGGGCACCAGATCTCAGTATAGATGGTTGTGAGCCACTATGTGGTTGCTGGGAATTGAACTCAGGACCTTTGGAAGAGCAGTCAGTGCTCTTAACCTCTGAGCCATCTCTCCTGCCCAGGAATTAGTTTTGTTTTGTTTTTTATTTTGGGGGTTTTTTGTTTGTTTGTTTGTTTGTTTGTTTGTTTGTTTTTAAGACAAGGTCTCATTTTGTAGCCAAACTAGGCTGGAACTCTTCCAGGCTGAACTTGAACACATGAGAATTCTCCTGCCTCGGTCTCTGAGTGCTGGGATGGCAGGTGGCAGCCACCATATTGTGCATGCCCTATACCCCTGTGCCAGCCATTATTCTTGCCTTACTCTTTCCGTAGACCTGAGGTACATCCTGCTGTCTTGTCTTCTGTGGGAGGGATGCCTCCACACTCCTTGTGGCACGGCTCTGCTGTGTGTGCCTTCCCCTTCTTCACACATCTGGACATTTCTTTTTCCGGCTTTGGGTGTGAGTTGACACGGTTTTCTTTATTTTCCCATAGCTGAGGTACATCTTGCATCTTATATTTCTTTTTTAATGATCTATTTATTCTTATTTTATGACCATTGTGCTGTGCTTGCTTGTATGTGTAAATGAGGGCATCAGATCCCCTGGAATTAGAGTTATAAGCATTGTAAGCTGTCATGTGGGTGCTGGGAATTGAACCCAGGACCTTTGGAAGGGCAGACAGTGCTCCTAACCACTGAGCCAACTCTCCAGCCCCCATCTTCTATTTCTTTTTCTTTTTCTTTTTCTTTTTCTTTTTCTTTCTGTGTGTGGTTTTTCCAGACAGGGTTTCTCTGTGTAGCCTTGGCTGCCCTGGACTTGCCTTGTAGACCAGGCTGGCCTCGAACTCACAGTGACTCGCCTGCCTCTGCCTCCCATGTGCTGGGATTAAAGGCATGTGCCACTCATCTTCTGTTTCTAACAGTGCAGTTTTAAATCACACTTCTGCTGATCCAGCTGTTACGCTTGTAATGTTTTGTTCAGCCCTCTCTTTTCTCCAGCAGGGACTCATACAGAGAAGGCTAGATGAAGTTATTTCACAGCCCACTAATATTCCATTTCTACTTTTAAATTTTACTTTATTTGTGTATCTGCAATGTGCTTGTGAATGTGGGCCAGAAGAGGGGAATTCCACAAAGCTGGAGATACAGGCAGTTTTTAACCATCTGCATGGTGCTGAGAATCCAACTCAGGCCGTCAGTATAAGCGATATCTACTCCTAACTGCTGAGCCATCTCTTCTGTCCCCTGGGCTTCTATTTTTAAAACCATTTTTTCAGGCCAAGTGTGGTGGCGCATGCCTTTAATCCCAGCACTTGGGAGGCAGAGGCATGCGGAGCTTCATGAGCTCAAGGCCAGCCTGGTCTACAAAGTGAGTCCAGGACAACCAAGGCTACACAGAGCCTTGTCTTAAAAACAAACAAACAAAAATCATCTTTTCTGTGTGTTTGATTTGGGGTAGTTGCTATGTATGTACATACGTGTGTGTGTGTGTGTGTGTGTGTGTGTGTGTGTGTGTGTGTGTGTGTGTGTGTTTGAGACAAGAGTCTCACTATGTAGACCAGGGCCTGAAATTCACAGAAACGTACCTGCATCTGGCACCTGGGTAGTTCCTACTTCTGATGACTAATCTTACTTGTCAATTTGACAACATCTGGAATCAACCAAACCCTACCTGTGTGGGGTTTTTTGTTTTGTTTTAAGATTTATTTATTATTATGAATACAGCGCTTTGTCTGCATATACACCTGCATGCCAGAAGAGAGCATCAGATCACATTATAGATGGTTGTGAGCCACCACGGGGTTGCTGGGAATTGAACTCAGGACCTCTGGAAGAGCGGTCAGTGCCCTTAACCTCTGCGGCTTCTCTCCAGGCCCGGGATTTTCTTGATTGGACCATCTGAGGTGAAAAACCCCACCTAAGTCTGGTGGTAGCTCACATAAAAGGTCACGGAAGAGGAAAGCCTTTGCTTTTTGCCTGCTTGCCCTGACTCAAGCTGTCAGGGTCATCTACCCTGCTGCTGAGGCACTCCTTCAGTGGCACTGGAACATGCTTCTTTGGGATTCCAATGAAGACTGAAGACCAACTGTGACATCCAGCCTCATTAGCTGAACGACAGGATTTTTGGCCTTTCCATGAAGAGTAGGCCATTGTTGGACTAGTTGGGCCACAGACTGTGAGTATGCTAACAAATCATCCATTCTGTCAGCTCTGTTTCTCTAGATGACCTGAACTAGCACTCTACTGCTGTGACTTCCAGGTCAACTCTGTTCTTCTGCAGTGCTTGCTTGGCTATTACTACTGCCAGCTTGTCAGAAATAGAGTTGTTTGTACCAAATGCTGCTGTGAGGTAATCCCACCAGAAAATGCATGACGCACTTAAAGCCAAACAGCAAGTCTATGCCTCCAGTCAGCAGCTGCTCAGGGACTTGTCCAAATCATGCAGCCTGAGTTTCACTGTCCTTTATCTTTTAGACACAAAGCCCACATGCTGGTTGACACCCTTCACCAGTTAGCAAGAAGAGAAACTACAGAAGGCGAAAGCAAGGTTAGAACATTTAGGGACTTTCCTGAGTCCTGGAACTATGGACTAAGTCTTCGATAGACTAGGTCCTCGATGGATTAGGTCCTCAATGGACTAGGTCTCCAATGGACTAGGTCTTCAATGGATTAGGTCTTCGATGGATTAGGTCTTCGATGGACTAGGTCTCCAATGGATTGGGTCTTCGATGGACTAGGTCTTCAATGGACTAGGTCTTTGTTCCCACTTTGGCTGGTATTGGGGCCTATATGCTGGGTTCTAAGGTCAGAATGAGGACCCTAACATGGTGTCAGTCGTGCTAAGTTCTCGAAGCCTGTTCTGATACCACTCTTGTGTTAAGAATGTCTACGTTGCCTACCACACTATGATATTGACACAGACAAATGATTGCAGCATCTTCTAATGGTTAGTACAGGATATGTATACAGCACGGATACCCTGGTGTCTCACAGACCAGGTGGCGCAGAGCAAGATGGTGGGAAATTTCATCACGCTATCAGAACATCGGAGCAGCTTCAGAAACATGGGTTATTTGTTTCTGGAATTTTCCTCTATTACTTTTGAAAGCTGGCCATGAGTCACTCCGTCTGCAGATGGAATAAGTGGAGCTTAAGGCAGCAGCTTGTGTCAGGTGACTGAAACCTGGCTGGGTCTGCCTCCTGATAACCACATCTGAGCAAATAGGATGTGAAGATCAAAGCACCTGTGGGATTCGTGAGAACGGCGAGTCCTGGGTATTGATGTGGGACGACGGGGACAATGGGGACAACAGGGCCAGGCTGGCAACTTGCATGTAGAGCACAGCAAATCCGGCAAAGGCCTGGAGCCAAGAGATACCATGCGTAACAAGAACGCTTGAGGACTCCAGGTCACTGTTAAAACGACAAAGCAAGAAAGGGGAAAAAAGGAAACCAGTTGAATAACCCAATCTTGAATATCAAACGATTGAGTTAAAACAGTGTTTTGGAACAGTGCTGCTCAATCTTCCAGCCAGGTAGTCAAAGGCAAGCCTGGCATGGTATCTTACCAACTCTACTTGGGCCTCACGTCTGAAAGTGTTCCCCCCAAACCGAAGGGAAGTGTGAGAAATGAAGTAAAAGTGCCGGGCCGGGTGTGGTGGCGCACGCCTTTAATCCCAGAACTTGGGAGGCAGAGGCAGGAGGATGTCTGTGAGTTCAAGGCCAGCCAGGGCTACATAGAGAAACCCTGTCTCGAAAAACAAAATAAACAAACTAAAAAAGCTACACAGAGAAACCCTATCTCAAAACCCCCACACACACACCAAAAAAAAAAGAAAGAAAGAAAGAAAGAAAAGTGCCGCTTACAGCCATGCCTCTCTAAACACGTGGATGCCAAGGAGGACCGTCCTAACACATGGTCTCAATGACCTGAGAAGCAAGGGCGGTTCTTCTGGGCCATCCACCCGCTTGCAGCATGGCAGGCCCTGTGAGGTGTAGGTCAAGGATGGGAGACTCCCACGTCTCTGAGAGCTTTAGACCGAACTTCAAAGCAGTGACACGCTGACCTCTCATTTCCCAGAGATGATAGGGCCTTGCCAGGCGGAATAGGCAACCACAGAAAGTTTTGGTTGGGCTATCCTTGCATCAGCTGGACGAGCTAATAGAGTTTGGAAGTACAGGCACAGGCCCCAGCCAGCAGTAAGAGTGGCTTGTGTGCAAGATCATCTCTCTGGGCCTGTGTCTCACTGCCAAACCTCAGAGGCTGTCTGTCGACTGTCAGTGGGGAGATCTAGCGGGATCACATCAGGCAGGCCCAGGGAGGTCCATCCATCGCTGTGGTTGAGTCAGCCATACATATATATGTACAGATGGATGGATGGACAGATGGACGGTTGATGAGCAGGGCCCTAAGGCATTGCAAAGCAACCATGTTCCGAAACCAAGGGGGCTTGCAAATGCACAGGCTACCCAGGAGGTTGGGTCTGGGAGGTCGGTGGGGAAGAGCTGAGGCACACAGAGTGGTCACTCTATCTGTCCATTTTTCCAGTGACCGTCTGTTCTGCTGGCAGAAGTTCTGGAATCCGGCTGGCATCTCATCGTAGGATGCATAGCCAAAGATGTGACCAAATGCCCAGCAGCCTGCCCAGGTCCATCAAATGCGGGGATTTCTGCTTGTATGTCACAGGTCAGTTAAAAGCTAGAACGTGCCGGTCGTGGTGGCGCATGCCTTTAATCCCAGCACTCCGGAAGCAGAGGCAGGTGGATCTCTGTGAGTTCGAGGCCAGCCTGAGCTACAAAGTGAGTCCAGGACAGCCAGGACTACACAGAGAAACCCTGTCTCGAAAAAAAGAAAGAAAAAAGGCTAGAACATTTTCAGGAAGCAGTTCAGCTTGTGCAACCTGCCCTGGGATGCAGGCAGGACAAGGTGGAGGGCTACACCTTCTGAGCTTAAGGTCAGGAGAACCAGCAGGGTCTGAACTCCAAGCTCTTGCATCAGAGCCCGGGATGAGAACCCCACAGCAGGAAGGACCCTATGCTTGTGTGACAATGAGGACAGTAACCCCTGGATTCCTCCCTGTCTAGAAGCTGGCCACAAGTACTGTCTTCCTGTGGTGGTAGTGGCCCCCAGCCTCACGCATGCACGCGCACACACACACACACACACACACACGCACGCACGCACGCACGCACACCACGCACGCACGGCCCTGCACCACCCTGACAGTGGATTCCACATTGTCCCTGGTGTAAGTGACAGAAAGCATGCTCACCGACCTTCACTTCTGCTCCTCCAGAGCGCTCCCAGCAGTTTGCGTTCCCAGGAGAGCATAATTAACTTGTCCTCTTGTGTAAATGGACAAAGACTCAAAGAAGAAGCAGAAATGGATGCTGGATGTCATCTGGGTGACTAAAGGACACAGATCAATGGCAGCTCCTGTCTGATTCGTGGGAACGGTCCGCCTCGTAGGTTCACAGGAGGGGCTAAGGGAAGCCATCTTCCTGGGTCCGGTCTGACAGTGTATGTGCACAGAGGACAACTGTTTTTGAAGAAATCTGGCACTATAGAAGTAACGGGTAACAAGAGTGACTAAAGACCTCAGGGTGGGGTGGCAGGATCTTGTTATGGGGCAGTCTGGTGTGGCGGTTCATGTCTATAAACCCAGCACTTGGGAGGATGGCCAGGACTGTATTCTTGGCCTGTACAACTGGAGCGTTAAGGTTTTTCACCCAAGAAAAAAATGAAAGCAGGGGTGAAAGATGAGTGGCTAAAGGAGTGAGCACCAGGTTTAGTGAAGAGAGCCAGGTGGAGGGGCTGGGGAGACACCTCAGTTGTCAGCAGCACTCACTGCTCTTGGGAGTTCAGTTCCCAGCACCTATGGCCCATAACCACCTGCAACTCCAGCTCCAGTGACTCTACTGCCCTCTTCTGGCCATTGCAGGCACAGGCAGATATATAAGAAAATTTTTCTTTTTCATTTTGTTTTGTTTTGCTTTGTTTGTTTGTTTGTTGAGACAGGGTTTCTCAGTGTAGCCCTGGCTGTCCTGGACTTGTTTTGTAGACCAGGCTGGCCTCGAACTCAGAGATATGCCCACCTCTGCCTCCCGAGTGCAGGGACTAATGACGTGCGCCACCGCCGCGTAATTAACCCAACAAAGGCTATCATTAATGCTGGGGATAAGGGACAGATGCCATCTCGACCATGGGTGCTGCTAGCCTGGTTTGGACTCTGGCCGATGCGCCCTTTTTATAAAAAGAAATTGCCTTGCTTTCCCATTGTTCATGTGTTCCTTTGCATGACACTGACACTGTTCTTTCTCAACACATGCATGTGCACTCAGCACCATCCTCATGTATGTGCACAGATGTACAAATGTACCAAAAAGAATATGAACAGACATTCTCTAAAATGTTCATATATTTAACAGCCAGGGCAGGTCTCAAACAGCTATAGCCTGGGACCAAGTGTAGCCTTTGTATGCTGTATAAATAAAGCTTTATCCTAACACAACCTGTTCGTTTGCTTATGTGCGTAGTGGCTCTCACAGTCTAAGAATGGAACTGAGTATTCATGACAGATCGGCAGCTCTTCAAGTACCTACTGCCTGTCCCTAGACAGCAAGCTAACTAATGACTGGGGTTTAACATGGGAAAACATGGCTGCAGAGCTGGCTCAGAGGTTAAGAGCACTGACTGCTCTTCCAGAGGTCCTGAGTTCAATTCCCAGCAGCCACATGGTGGCTCACAACCATCATATAATATGATCGGATGCCCTCTTCTGGCCTGTAGACGTACATGCAGACAGACCATTTGTATACATAATAATAAATAAATAAATCTTAAAAAAAAAAAATGGGAAAGCAGGTTTCTGTGTCCTGGATCAAAGACTTGAGTAAGAACATGTAGACAGTGGGAAAGGCAGGGGACAGAGTTCCTCCAACAGAGAAAGTGGACCAGAGCCGAGGAGAAAGGGCAGAGGTTCAGCGGCTTCATGCTGGAAAATGGTGACCTTTCATGAGTCAACTGCCTATCACACTTTCCAGGAGTGTTCTGTCTGCTAACAACAGCCCCTGTGGGGCCAGCAGAGGTCCAGTCAGTCTTCTTGGCATTGATTTCTTTCATATGCTAATCCCAAAGCTCTCCAAACTGCCTCTCTGCGTCCTGCTCCCAAGCTTCACGGGCATAAGAAGGACAGCTGTCCTCCCCACACGAGACGCACAGACCTCCAGATGAAAGGATGGACGGAGCCCCTGGAGCAGACAGCCGGTACCCCAGTTTCCATACACATGGGGCTGACCCTGGGTCTCCATGCCCTGTCCACAGTGGTGACTTTAAACAGAAACAAGAAGTTCCCCATGGGCTCCTAGGGGAGCCAGCCTTCCACATTGGAGACTTCTCCAGGGGAGGAGCAAGGCCTCCCCCAGGTCAGATCACTCTGACCCCTCACCTCTTGGGACTCAGTGAGGCTCCTAGGCCTCCTGGAAGCCTTTGGCTCCTGGCACCAGAGGGAGGCACAGACCCCAGACAGCTCTGAGATCAGGGCTGGATCAGACCCCAGAAAAAAAGAGGTGCCCCTCCACCTCACAGGCTTTTGTGACTGAGTGGGCCTGCCCTCCTTACCTCTGACTGGGAAAGCTTGGCTCTCTCTTACCCATTTCTCTCTCCTTGACTACTTCTGAGATCCCCAAACCCCCCCCCCATCCACCACCAGCACCACCACCACCTATGCCCCCCCCCCCTCCCCTCACCCCACGCACACACGCTTTTTTTTTTCCCTCTAAATCTCCAGAGATCCTGTTCTAGAATTTCCTTCTGAGTATGTTTTTAAATTCTTTGATCTGGGAGAAACTTTAAGAATCTACAAAAAAGGCTGGGCATGGTGGCACTCACCTGTGATCCCAGTACTTGGGAGGCAGAGACAGGAGGATTGCTCTGAGTTCAAGGCTAGCCTGGTCTACAAAGCGAGTCCAGGACAGCCAGAGCTACACAGAGAAACCCTGTTTCAAAAACTAAAAAAAAAAAAAAAAAAAAAAAAAAAAAAAAAAATAATAATTAATTAATTTAAAAAAGGGACCATGTAAAAGGATTCTGTCTTCCCCAGTGACAAGATCATGATTATTATATGACTGCAATCATTTCACGGTGTGTTCCGGCAACATATACCAGTTTGAACCTGAATACAAGGTTTCAGTTTTTTTAGTTATAAGCCCTCACTAGCGCTAGGTGGTAGCATGTTTGAGGCTACCTTTTGTTTGTAGTCATTAAGGAACTGGCAAGAATGGTGGGCAAATTCTCAAAGACGCAGCATATTAGCTTGTTCCGTCGTTGTCGTCATGGCAAAGCATGTGGCAGAAAGCAACTAAAGGAGGGACAACAGGCTCGCAGGCTGGGTGGGTACCATCCAGTCTGGTGGAGAAGGCATGACAGCCTGAGTCTGAGGATGCTTAGACACCCACAACAACCTGAGTCTGAGGATGCTTAGATACCCTGACAGCCTGAGTCCGAGGATGCTTAGATACCCTGACAGCCTGAGTCTGAGGATGCTTAGACACCCACAACAACCTGAGTCTGAGGATGCTTAGACACCCACGACAGCCTGAGTCTGAGGATGCTTAGACACCCACAACAACCTGAGTCTGAGGATGCTTAGATACCCTGACAGCCTGAGTCTGAGGATGCTTAGATACCCAGGACAACCTGAGTCTGAGGATGCTTAGATACCCTGACAGTCTGAGTCTGAGGATGCTTAGACACCCTGACAGCCTGAGTCTGAGGATGCTTAGATACCCTGACAGCCTGAGTCTGAGGATGCTTAGACACCCACATCTGCGTGGAGCAGGAAGCAGCGAGATGGATTACTGCACCCCGTTCCCCCATAGTATTCTGTCTGCTCCAACCCCCGTCAAGTGATACCAGCACTCCAGAGTGGGTCTTCCCTTCCCTTCCCTCCTCAGTTAATAGTTTCAGAAAACACCCACAAACAAGCCCAGATGTATGCCTCGCTAATGCTCTAGGCATTTCTTTCTTTCTTTCTTTCTTTCTTTTGGTTTTTCAAGTCAGGGTTTCTCTGTGTAGCCTTGGCTGTCCTGGACTCGCTTTGTAGACCAGACTAGCCTCGAACTCACAGCAATCCTCCTGCCAATGCCTCCTGAGTGCTGGGATTACAGGCGTGTGCCACCATGCCCGGCTTGGCATTTCTTATCTCAACCAAAATGCACTATTGTAGACAGCTTAGAGTTTTCATGCACTGACTTTGAACAAGCAACCTTACCGGCTTGTTGCTGCATATGTAAGTGAGCCGAAAGAGCAGCTTGAGGCCCTAAAGGGTAAACTGCTAACAGTGAATGCAGTGAGCTGTGCCTTCTGGGCCAACACTAGCAAAAGCTAGAAGTGAAATTAGTAAATTCACTCGGCTGTCATCCTGCCTCGAATGTCCATCTGGAGTCCGAGACCACAGAGGTCAGCCTTGGAAACAGAACTCAGAAAGAAGGGGCCAAACCACGCATTTCAGTTGAAACAAGAATCAGGGCTGGGGCACTGGAGAGATGGCTCAGAGGTTAAAGAGCACAGGCTGCTCTTCTAAAGGTCCTGGGTTCAATTCCCAGCCACCACATGGTAGCTCACAACCATCTATGATGAGATCTGAAGATCCAATGCCCTCTCTTCTGGTCTCCACCAGAACCTGCACAAATGACAGCTACACTTGGGCACACACACACACACGTGCACACACGCTCACACATGCATATGCACACACACACATATAAAATAAATCTTTAAAAAAAAACCCCACTAGACAAAATTGAACATTCAACAAACCAGCTGGAAGGAAGATGTTCCTTGTTGTCCACAGGGCCTGAAACCATCAGTTCCTTGTTGTCCACAGGGCCTGTCACTGGTATTGTGACCCATCACTCCAGTCATATTGTTCTGAAAGAAAGAACTCTAATAGGGCAGACCAACCTTGAGGGCCGAGGTCACTATGGGGCATAAACACTGAGAAGTGGGTGTCACTGAGGTATATCAGGGACGGCTGCCACAGATGACACCAAGGCCCCCTGTTACCGTGGCAGGCCATGCAGTGTAACACTGGAGTGAGTATTTCTCAGAAGAGGAATGTGGTGTCATTTGAACCCCCTGAAAGTGTCCTCAGCACCTCAGCAGCCCTAATCACACACGCTGAGCTGTGGTGTACTACCTGGAACAGCTCTGCCGAGCCCAGGGGCCGAGGTACTCACTGCCTCTCTTGTCCCTGCTTTCCTTTCCTCAGTGTGACACTTGGCCACTTGAGGGACTTACTCCTTAATTATACAGCACAGGGCCACAGTGTCAAGGCCTGGGAAGGTCATCCCACTTCATCCTGAGGTGCTCGGCCTGGGAACCACACCTGCAGGAGCCAAGCCCTCTGACAGTCCTATCTGCCCCTTGCAAACTCACTTTGGAGTCATTTAGGCCTCCTTTGTCACCAAAGTGACACAAGTAGCTTATACCTGGCACATGGACGTTAGAAATATATGAAGGAGGGCTGATGAGATGGCTCAGAGGTTAAGAGCACTGTCTGTTCTTCCAGAAGTCCTGAGTTCAATTCCCAGCACCCACATGGTGGCTCACAACCATTTATAATGTGATCTGATGCCCTCTTCTGGACTACACACGTACATGTAGGTGGAGCACTGTATACTTAATAAATCAGTTGGGTTTTTTTTGTTTGTTTGGTTGGTTGGTTTTTCGAGACAGGGTTTCTTTGTGTAGCCTTGACTGTCCTGGACTCACGTTGTAGACCAGGCTGGCCTCAAACTCACAGAGATCCACCTGCCTCTGCCTCCCGACTGCAGGGATTAAAGGTTTGTGCCACTACCACCTGGCAATAAATAAGTCTTTTAAAAAAGTATATGAAGGAAAATCCTGTGTGGATGTCTTTAACTGTGTGTGTGCGTGTGTGTGTGTGTGTGTGTGTGTGTGTGTGTGTGTGTCCCAGTTGCTTCCTCCTCACTCCTGAGGGTGGAGGAGTTGACCTCACACCCTGCTCCTTCAGTCTGGCCCACCAGCCAGTTAGGAAGGCCCCTGGACTCTCAACTGGAAACTTGGATCTGACTGGGGCCATCTGAGGTCATCCCAGAAGTCCACAGGCAGGAAAGCCTGTCTGGGAACGTTTTCTTGGATCAAGGCCTCATAATCAGAGGCCCAAGGCTATAGAAGCAATCTTTGCAGCCCTCAGCACAAGTATATGGAGAGTTGGAAAGGCCCATCCAGCTTCCGGTCCTAGGGCCAACTCCCCAGGCTAGGAACTGCTGCCTCTGCAGAGCCGCTATCCAGTGTGTGGAGACCCTATGTGTCCTCTGCTCCAGCAGCAGGGCTGGCTTTGACCACAGGCCTGAGGCCAGGAGAGTGCTCCCAGTGTTCCCACATACTCCTCCTCATCTCTGAAACAGAGCCTTGGAGAGATAGTTGAGGCCTGGCAGGAAAGCCAGCAAGATGTGTGTGAGTACAAGCACACACTCATACACGCACACACACACACATGGACATACACACACTCACAAACATACATATGCACACACATATACACACCTGCTCATAGGCTCACACACTCACACACAAACATGCACTCACATGCGTATATACATACTCACAAACATTCACACACTCACATATACACACATACACACGTGCTCCTGTGCTCGAACAATCACGCACACATGTACACACAAACACGCGTGCGTGCGCGCACACACACACACACACACACACACACACTTCTGATGGTTTTAAGGCTTGCAGAGCACCCTGACCCAGCCTGTCTCAGGAGGGAGGAAGACTGAATGCAGGTGGGGGTAGCTAGCTGGTCCTTTCTAGGCAGGTCTGTAGATGCGTTCTGAAACACGCTCTTTACATGAAGAGGGAAAACCTAACCCGCAACTGAAGTATCACATAGCATATAAATAAAAGTGAACAGACCCTGTCACACCACTATTCAAATAACTTTCCACTAGCAGTTAACTGTTTCAGGTCACAGGCAGGCAGGGCCCTATGCTTCCTTGTTTGTTTTCTAAGGTTATTCAGCACATGCACATTTCAAAGGTCAGTTTTTAAACCTTATCCAGCACAACTAAACTCCTGTCACATGAAAACGACACCGGACGACCCTTACACTTCTGCCACTGTCCAGCTATGTGGGTATTCAGAAAAAAAAAAAAAGTCTGAACCTAGAAAAGAAAACAAAAACCCTTGGTTCCTGGCACCACTTCTGCAGAAATACACCAGGAGATGGGGCAGGGGAGAAGGGGGGCAGTGGTGGGTCTGCTTCCCTCTTACAAACTTCTGTTTCCTGGAAAGTAACTCAAAAGACAAAGTATGTGAAAACTTTAGGAGTTAGGGGCTAGGAGATGGCTCACTGGGGAAATCACTTGTGCAAACCTGAGGACTAGAGTTCAAATCCCAGCCACATCTGTAATTCCAGTTGTCCTTCGCCAGGATGTAACAGAAGAATCCAGAAGCCCGTGAACAACAAAACAGACGCCGGACTCAAACAAGAGGAAAGGAGGAGGACCAAAACTCCGTTGCCCCTTACATGCATGTACGCCCACACACACACGTACTCACATCACACAAACACACAATAAAAACAAAACGTTAAAAAAAATAATAATAAAGCTTTAGGAATGAGAGGTTTACACATAAGCTAGAAAAGCACATGTTAAAGATTACCAACTTCTAATTTTATTTCCAATGAGGGATGTAAAAACCAACTAAATGTCGATTAGAAAGCAGGGCTGAGCTATCTTTGTGTGCACGCGCCCGCAGTTGTCCCCCATAGGATCCCCTTTCAAACCAACATGGCATAAGTCATAACTATATTTAGGAATCCGTGTTGAGGAAAACCTTACTGCTGGGTTCAAGGCTGTAATGGAGAGAGAGAAAACTCTTCTGCAACTGAAGAGCATTTGTCTTTAGTGCACACTCCCCAATCTGTCCAAAGCTCACAATTTGCTATTTACAAAAATTAGACAGGGTCAAGGTGGGAGTCAGAAACATACTGATGATTGAAGAACAGGCCCGTAAATTCTCTGTACATAAAAATGCAGTTTTTGGTTTCTTCTGATAGCACAGTCGGCGGTCCATGGCGGGGAGACTGCAAAGTTTTGCCTAACGTTGAAGAAAGACACGCAGGCAGACTGAAGCACCGTCTGGAGTATACTGAAGCAGCCACTTGCTTACGGATTCGGATTCGGTAACTTGCTTGGTAAAGGCACTGGGCGGGTGGGCCGTGGCGCGCTAGCCAATGAACCTCTCGGCGGGCCACGTCTCCGGGGCGTTGGCTGGGATGCGGGGAGCTTCCTGCACCGGAGGGGCAAGGGCCTCCATCTCGCTAACCACCCGCGTGAATACGCGGTCCACCATCATTTTGCTCTTGGCCGTGATCTCCAGGAACGGGCAGCGCCACTCGCGGGCCAGCATGCGGCCCTGAGCCGTCAGCACCTGGCGCTCGGCGTCCAGGTCGACCTTGGTGCCCACCAACACGAGCGGGACGGCGCGAGAGCCCCGCAGCTGGCCCATGTGCTCCCGAAGTGGCCGCACGGCCTGGAACGAGGCCTCGTCGCACACGCTGTAGAGCACCACGAAGCCGTCGCTGTTCCTGATGTACAGGTCCTTGAGGGTGACCAGGTGCTCGGCGCCCACCGTGTCTACGATCTCCAGCAGCGCGGGAGCCCGATTCACCTCGATCACCTTGCTGAACAACTCCTCCACCGACGGCTCGCAGCGCTCGGGGAAGCGGCCGCACGCGAACTGCGTGGCCAGCGCCGTCTTGCCCACCGCCACGCTGCCGAGCAGCACCACCCTGTAGCCCTTGGCTGGACGCAGCACCAAACCCTCCATGGCTGGGACGAGGGGGACCCGGGGAATGGCGCTGGGAGGCGGCGCGGGGAGGACGGGAGGACCGGAGGGCGGGGCGCTAGGCCGAGGGCGCGCGCACGTCCCCGTAGCGCCGGAGTGGAGAGAGCCACCCGCTGCCCCGCCGCCGCCGAGGGTCACTGCGTCTCGGTCCCGCGAGTCTCTTCACATCAACTCCCAGCCTCGCGCGCTGCTCCGGTCTCTATCACCCCACGCTGCGCTCTGGCCGCGGCCTGCCCCACCAGGCCCTCCTCGGAGCCTCCTCTCTCCTGTGGGTCTCCGGGAGATTCCGGCCCTTTTCGGTTTCCCTCCCAGTCCCCGCAGACTAGCTGGGGCCCCTCAGTCAGTCCTGGCTTGGATATCCCAACAAGGGAGCCCCTGGGTTGACAGACCAGAAGGTAACCTGATCCCTTCCTGGCCAACCCAGGAAAGACAGGGATTTCCGCAGCATTCCAGATGCAGACATGCCCACTCAAGGTCACGCTCTCCCTACCGCTGGCCCCTCTAGGCTCCGGAGGACCCTACGCTCAAAGGCAGTTGAAGAAGTCTGTCAGAGCGGGTCCCAATTCCCTCCTGGGCGCTGTGATGGCTCACCCTTAGTCCTTCTCCCCGAGCTCTGTACAATGTAGATCTCACAGCCGCACCCACTGAACCCCTTCGTGGTTTCGCACCTTGGTGAAGACTCACCTCAGCCATCCGTACAACTGTGTCACTTTGGGGAAATGAGAACTCACTCAATAGCAGGCAGAACCTGCAAAGGCCCAAGCAAAGCCCACGACCCCCTCCTCAGACCCTTTCCCCTCCTTGGCCACTCTATGACTGCAGAGGAGAAAGGCTGGGCCCCAGCTCTGGCATTGTTTCCCTGTGTAAACTCCCTTCTGCCTCCTGGGGGCGGGGGGGCGGGGAGGGGGAACAGCTGCCTTGGCTGCCTGGGCAGCTCTGGAAAAACAAGTCGTCCACCTGAGGAATGTGCCTTTCTATACGCTACGTGGGACATTCTCAAGATACAGTGATTTCCAAAAAGAAACAGCAAGTCAGCAAAAGTAAAAACTAACACGAAAAGTAAGTAACTAAACATTCCTGGAGACATATGAGCTCCACCCAGGCTCGAAAGTATCCTGTAGATAACTTCTGAAGAAACACAGAGCAATTTTACAGCCTCAGATACCACAAAACAGACAAGGAACCCCCACACAGTACAACCACACGCCAATCTGTGATGCTGGCATTGGCGGGAATGAAATAATGACATTTTTGTTTCAAGAAATGAGAAATGAAGCCGGGCGTGGTGGCGTACGCCTTTAATCCCAGCACTCGGGAGGCAGAGGCAGGCGGATCACTGTGAGTTCGAGGACAGCCTGGTCTACAAAGTGAGTCCAGGATGGCCAAGGCTACACAGAGAAACCCTGTCTCGAAAAACCAAAAAAAAAAAAAAAAAAAAAGAAATGAGAAATGTGACAGGAAAGCCAGGCGTGGGGGTGCATGCCTGTAATCCCAAAACTCAGGAAGCAGAGGTAGGTTCAAGGCTAGCCTGGTCTACAAAGTGAGTCCAGGACAGCCAAGGCTACACAGAGGAATCCTGTCTCGAAAACAAAAACAAACAAAACAAAAAGAAAAAGAAAGAAAAGAGAAAAAAAAGAAATGTGACAGAATTTTCAGGAGACTAATTTGAGAAAGATTTCACCTGGAACACTGTAGAAGTGAAAATACAAGTGTTTGGGTTAGTGTGTAAACTGACCGGTATAATATCGTGTGTGATATAAGAAATACATATCTGAAGCAGGGTGTGGTGGCGCATGCCTGTAATCCCAGCACTCGGGAGGCAGAGGCAGGCAGATCACTGTGAGTTTGAGGCCAGCCTGGTCTACAAAGCGAGTCCAGGATGGCCAAGGCTACACAGAGAAACCCTGTCTTGGAGGAAAAAAAAGAAAAGAAAGAAAGAAATACATATCTAGGCTGTTTGCCTCCAGGCTCTTTCCCGGGAGGGGCCTGGAAGCTGGAGTTTAGGAGACCTGGAGCACATTTTCCAAGGAAGCGACATTTGCAAGGCTCACCGAAGGAGCATCCAAAGAGGCTCCTCTAACCAACCCCACACAGCTCCCGCCCTTGAGCATGGCAGCCGTCTTTATTGACCTGTCAGTTACTGCTCACAAAGGTCTCTCAAGATCTAGCCTGCTGTCTGTTGGTGTCGCAGACTCCAGTCACAGCCTCTGCACCTCTTAGCCAAATGTATGTAACTGCAGGTAACCTTGTGGTCTTGGGAGGTGTTTGAGGTTTTAGGTGTGGAAGGCTGACAGAAAGTAAGGGGCCCCCACTATATATCTATGGGGAAGTCGCCATTCTTGCTGGAGCGGATGCTTTAGGGCCCCCCATTTCCTTCTATGCAGCCTCCTCCACCCACCACCCCCCACCCCCCAACCTCCAACCCCGGCTCTGTAAGTGAACCAAGGGACTCATTATTTCCCAAGTTGGACTTTGGTTTGTCATTAGTCCCACTGAGGAAGACAGCCAAGTGGTGGTGGCGGCGGCGCCCGCCTTTAATCCCAGCACTCGGAGGCAGAGGCAGGCGCATCTCTGAGTTAGAGGCCAGCCTGGTCTACAGAGTGAGGTCCAGGACAGCCATGGCTACAAAGAGAAACCTTATCTTTGGGGGGAGGGGAAAGGAAAGGGTAGACAACTTGTGCCTCTCAAGGCAGAGTTCGTGTCACTAAAATGTGTAACATGAATGTGAAAGAAATTTACATTTGAACTTCACCTGGTTCACATGAGGGTCCAAGCCCTTGAGAGTGTCCTGAAAATCACTCTTTAGACCAGTCTTGCTGTAAACCCCCAAGCACAAGGATTAAAGACTTGTGCTGCCAATGCTACCACCATCACCACTAGCACCACCACCAGTACCACCACCACCACCACCACCACCACCACCACCACCAGCACCACCACCAGCACCACCAGCACCACCATCACCACCAGCACCAGCACCACCACCAGCACCAGCACCACCACCAGCACTACCACCACCACCACCAGCAGGAGCACCACCACCACCACCACCACCACCACCAGCACCACCAGCACCACCACCAGCAGCGGCACCACCTCCCAGCTGTCTTTGAGATTTCTACGTTATGGATGATGCTAGGACTGGTTTCTGTCCTCAGCCCCATACCGTGGGAGCAAAGGAAGGTCCTCCCTGAGGAAGGGCCATGGAGTGTCTTGAATTCACAGGTGGCTGCTTTAAGGGTTCTGTTGTTGCAGAGGCTTTGAAGAGCCCTGGTAAGAAGCCCAGCCGCAGTCCTTCATATACTGTCGCTGCAGTGGTCATTTCCTTATTACTGATGGGACTGTGATCCACCATAAAGACACAGGCTTCACCTCGCAGGCCCATCTGAGGCCACCTGGGCGCACCACTGCATCTGTAGAGCAGGCCCAGGCTCCCCCTCAGGTCCTTCAGCCAATCCCGGCAGAGTGGACTTCACAGCGCAGCAGAGAGTGTGATTGGCGGTTCCTGGCTGTTCTGGCTGTTCCTGCTCTGACCTCTGCTCTCTAGAGCCACTGGTCCTTCTAATCAGGGTTCCCTGAGCTCACAGAATGAGACGAGTGCTGGGTGCAAGTTATCTAGAAGTGGGTTCAGGGACCAGGAACCCCAGGGACCCTGGCAAGTCAGAGGCATGGTGCAGAGAGCCCAATGCCAGCATGCATGCCGAATTGGGTACTAGAGTAAAATATTCCTTTCAAACGCCCACTGCATACCCAGGAAAAGAGCACACTCACTCACTCATAGTGTCCACACATAGTCCACGCTCACGGGGTGAGCTGGAGCACCTCTGGGTCGTGGCTGCACAGAGCCTGGGCTGGAGCAGGCAGTTCACAACTGCACAGTTGGCTGGCCCCTGCAGCCATGACCAGAGGCCATGACACTTAGCCATGGCAATGCCTAAGTGAGTGGTGGAGTCGGCGCTTATGGTTTGAAGATACCCCCATCGTTTGGGGGGATGCGGAAGCTGGTAAGCAACATGCCCCTCTCTTTCCTGAGGGTGCAACGTGACCAGCTGCTCCAGGCTCCTGCTGCTATGACTGCCCCACTGTGACACACTGAGAACTCACGTCCTTCCCTTTTTGCTTTAGCTGGCATCTGAAACACAAGTGAGCAGTGGGAACGCCTCTGCATGGCACTGTGGGTCTGATGCGAACTGCTGCTCGATGACCAAGGTTCCTGCAACATAAGGATGTGTTGGTGCACTTCTGTCTCAGGGCTTTTATTAAGAATGAACGTCTGGGGGCTGGAGAAATGGCTCAGTAGTTAAGACCACCGGCTGCTCTTCTAAAGGTCCTGAGTTCAATTCCCAGAAACCACATAGTGGCTCACAACCATCTATAATGAGATCTGGTGCCCTCTTCTGGTGTACATGCAGGCAAAACACTGTATACATAATAAATAAATCTTAAAAAAAAAAAAAAAAAAAGAATGAACGTCTGATTTTCATAATCTCTAATATGTTAGGTAAGAACACTTCCTCACACACACACACACACACTTAATGTTGTAAACATGATTTGTAGGTGTGAATTTCCCTCTACAGGCTCATATTTCTCTCACCTCTGCCATCAAGACCACCTCCTGCTCCTTCACTGTGCTTAGCTGTGCTCACCTCAGACCTTACACGCTGGTCCCCTCTGGGATACTGTTCCCTCAGAAGTCCACATGCTTTGCTTGCTCACTGAATTCAGGCTTCTTGCTGCATTGTCATTGGCATGGCGTGATCATCCCGTCCTGACTGTTACATATGGACTGTCCCCCTCCCCAATGTTACATGTGGACTGTCCTCCCCACCCCCATAATTCATATGCTGAAATTCTAGTCCTCAGGAACTCAGACTGTGACATTGACAATATAACTTTGAGAGCCGGCCATGGAGGCACACACCTTTAATCCCAGCTTTCAGGGAGGCAGAGGCAGGTGGATCGCTGTGAGTTTGAGACCAGCCTGGTCTACAAAGCGAGTCCAGGACAGCCAGGGCTACACAGAGAAACCCTGTCTTGAAAAACAGAACAACAACAACAAAGCATGTCCTCCTTTGGAGCGTCTGAAGGGTCCTGTCAGCACCTGGATCTTGGACTTCCTGCCCAGGACCGGAGGCAGTCTGTCTGTTGAGGGTGCCAGTCCGTGCAGCTCAGTTATCAGCAGTTTAGGAAGGGAAGCGCTTCAACCTGCAGATGTCACCACAAGCCAGAGCTGGCTGGCTCTTTTCTCAGACCTCTCCTCTTGACCTGGAATCACACTGTTGTTTTTGGTTTTTTTTTTTTTTTTTTTTTGTTTGTTTTTTTTTTTTGGTTTTCGAGACAAGGTTTCTCTGTGTAGCCTTGGCCATCCTGGACTCACTTTGTAGACCAGGCTGGCCTCGAACTCACAGCGATCCGCCTGCCTCTGCCTCCCGAGTGCTGGGATTAAAGGCGTGCGCCACCATGCCCGGCTCTACATAATTTTTTTTTTTTTTGAATCACACTGTTTATGGACCCTGGTTTCCTTGCTGCTCTGCAGCTCCTGTCAGGGCCCAAACCTGAGGGGTAGCCCCTGGTACAGTGAGTGCCTGGGAGTAGGTCCTCAGAGGGCCAGCAATAGACAGGTTTGGCAAACACCTGCAATTCCAGTACTGGGGAGGCAGAGGCAGGAGGGTTCGAGACCAGCCTGAGTTACATGGCAAGATGGCCTCAGAAAGACAAACAGCAAACCCTTCTGTGCAGTTTCAGTGCTTGGAAAATGTGTTTGTCCTAACATACACATTAGGGACCAGCTGGAGCATAGTGTGAATTTTGCATTTGAGTTTGTCTTTGACATTATGTGCAGTGTGTATGCTTTCTGTGTGTGTATGTGTACGTGTACACACACTTATGCACATGCAAGCACATGTGGAAGCCAGACATCAAGGGTCTCCCTAACTTTTCTTTTTTTTTTTTTTTTATTAATTTATTCTTGTTACATCTCCAATTTTATCCCATCCCTTGTATCCTCCCATTCCTCCCCCCCCCCCATTTTCCCATTATTCCCCTCCCTAACTTTTCACCCTGTCTCTTTCAGACTTTATTTTTTAAAAGTTGCAAATAAAAAAATTAGGGCTGGAGAGATGGCTCACAGGTTAAGAGCACAGACTGCTCTTCCAGAGGTCCTGAGTTCAATTCCCAGCAACTACATGGTGGCTCACAACCATCTATAATGAGATCTGGTGACCTCTTTTTGTGTGCAGGTGTATATGCAGGCAGAACGCTGTACACATATTAAATAAATAAATAATCACTCACCGAAATTAACCAAACCCAAGGACCATAGGGCTCAGTTACCTTCTGTGCAGTCAGAGCAGCCACTTGATGCTGGATTTTCTACATCCACTATTGAATATATTTTTACACATTATTCACTACTCAAAATAAAAAAACATCCATGGTAGAGTTAAAACTACAAAAATAATTCTCAGCCAGGGATGGTGGCACACACCTTTAATCCCAGCATTTGGGAGACAGAGGCAGGTGGATCTTTATGAGTTTGGAGGCTAGCCTGGTGTACACGGTGAGTCCAGGACCACCAACTCTGCATAGAGAAACCCTGTCTCAGAAAACAAAAACAAACAAACAAAAAATCGCTTTCTGTCCTTTTGCATAACCCCGGTCTATTACCTACATCCGATCCTCTCATCCCTCAATGTGTAGTCTTTCCTGGTCTGTTTTCTGTATGTTATACTGTACACACATTACGTTTGTTATTTGATTCCTTTTTCAGACAGGTTTTCTCACTAAATTTAGAACTCACCAGTTCAGCTAGACTGACTAGCCTACACATCCCCAGGTCCTCCTGTCTCCACCACCCCAGTGTAAAGTCAGGCGAATGTGACTGCTCCAGTGTTTACACAGAGCTGGTCCCCCTCACTCACGTCCCTGTGCTTGCCATCTCCTCAGTCCAGTGTGCATTTTGTTGGGTGGTTGCTTGTTTTACTTTTTGGTTACATTTTTAATTTTGGGGGTAGGGGAAGTGCAGACATAGTTCAGAGGTCAGAGGATAACTTGGGGGAACTGGTGCTTTCTTTCCATCGTGTGATCCCAGGGATAAAAACTCAGGTTGTCAGGCTTGGTGCCAGGCACCTTTACCCACTGGGCCATTTGCTTGGTCTCTGTTAGTGTTGTGGTTTTGGAGACAGGGTTTCTCAGTGTAACCCTGGCTGTCATAGAACTCATTATGTAAGCCCAGACTGGCCTCAAACTCACAGAGATCCTCCTGCCTCTGCTTCCTGAGAGCTGGAACCAGTCATTCACCAGTCCATGCCAGGCTTTTTTTTCCCTCACGTATGTTTATGCGCCATGTGCATGGAGCATGTGCAGAGGCTGGAGGAGCACTGGGTCCTCAGGAACTGAAGTTACAGACAGCTGTGTGCCACCATGTAAGTGCTGGGAACTGTGGGATCCTCTGCAAGTGAGGCCAGTGCTCTTAACCTCTTGAGCCAGTCACCGGCCCTCTGCTGGTGGTTTGTAGGGAAGGGTATCATGCATTGAAAGTGGTCTGAGCTCCTGATCTTCCTGACTTCGCCTCCCACACGCTGAGACTGGACGTGTGTGCTACCCTGCTTGGTTCATAGTTGTGAATTCTCGCCCTTAAGCTGCTCATTGTTCCTGCCTGCAAAGTGCAGAAAACCGTGACAGAGAGCACATCTGTGTGGCGACGGGGCCGTCTGGATGGACGGTAAGAGCCCAAGTGAGGCCAGTTCAAGGTGGACAAGTGAGTCCCTGTGCGGGGGTAAAGTGCCACAGAAACGCCCGCTTCTGAACTGGGCTGGGCCTGCAAGGCATCAACATGGCACCAGGTTTGCAGCCAGGTAGCTGTTACTGTAAGTCTCTGATCTGGAGAGTCTACTCCAGGAAGTCACCGAACAAGAGGCAACGCTACAGGGTCCACCTGCACCCGAGGGAGAGGCCACCGTGAGTAACCAAAGCACTGAGTTTTTATAATTTTTTGAAGGCAGATTTGTAACAATCCTATTGGCTATTTAACATAACCTTTAATTCTATTGGGTGGTTCTAAAACTATGTCTCAACCCAGAGGTAATTGTCTTGGGGTGGGGGCGAGTGGGGTAAGTTTCTGTTTGTGCAAGCTAAAGCTGTCAGCTCTCAGCTCTGCAGGGTGGAATTTCTCAGGACCTGTCCCCTTATTGACCCTGCTTTAAAACATAGTTAGGTTGGATCTCTCATTCCCCACTCTTTGGATAGCTGCTTTAGTCATGAAACAGGTTGTAGCCTGATCAGAGCTGTCTGAGGGTCCAAAGTATCTAAAGAGGTATATTCTTGTTTAGGTATAATCTGAACAGTATTAATGTGTTCTTCAATAAAAGTTATTAAGTAGTTTAGTATCTTTAACTACTCTTGAATGATCTATATAGAAGTAACATTTTCCCCCCTAGGACTGCACAGAGGCCTCCCTGTTGTGGCAACAGGGGATCAAGACCTCTCTGGTTCTGAAGTACAACTCGGAGAGGAAGCTTAGAGATTTTTTTAAGTGGGAGATGGAGGTTTTATCTATGGCTGTCTGGAGTCCCTGAACGTTCTCGTTCTGCAAGATTAGGGAAGATCTAGGGTAGGTGGGTTAGAAGGGAGGTATAAGCATTTAAAGAACCCCAAATCATGTAGGTTTAGAAAAAAAGTGAAGCCTACACATGCCTGGCCCTGAGAGCACAGATTCTAAAGGAGGAATTGCAACAACTTTCATAGACAGGGGAAAGGTGCCTGTCAATCAACACAGTTGGGGAATGTATCAAGAAACTCAGGGCGAACATGGTGGTGCCCACCTTCATTCCCTGTTCTTGGAAGGCATAGGCAAGTGGATCTCTGTGAGTTCAAGGACAGATTGTTCTATATAATAAGCTCCAGGCCAGCTTTGGCTACATGGGGGGAGGGGGGAGGGACTAACTGGCCCTGGGGCCAGTTGAGCAGGCAGGAGATTCCGATCATCCAGTGGAGACACCGTCCCCTGCTTACTAAGAAGCTATGCAGTCAGGGTCTGCATGGAGCACACACCACAGAAAGTCTAGCCATCATCAGAATGTTGGGTCAGACACTGTTTTCTTTTCTTTCTTTCTTTCTTTCAGATGTATTTATTATTTATTTATACAGCATTCTGCCTGCATATGAGCCAACAGGCCAGAGGAGGACATCAGATCTCATTATACATGGTTGCAAGCCACCATATGGGTGCTGAGAAATGAACTCAGGACCTTTGGAAGAACAGCCACTGCTCTCTTAACCGCTGAGCCGTCTCTCCAGCCCTAGACACTGTTTTCTAAGAGTTAAACCCTTGGGTGTCTTAAGACCTCCAATAAACAGCTGGTGCTTACATTTCCTCATGGGAGGATGAAATTGTCCACACCATGCTTGCTAGAAGGAATCCCGTGGCAGTAATTTCTTTAGGAATGTTTAAGCTCCCCCACCAAAAACCAATCCCTAGGATTTAAGTGCCTTTCTAGGTTGGATGCTGTCCCACACCCATAGGAGGGCCAACCTGTATTATTCTAGACAACCAAGGCTACAGCAGCGTACCAAAGGCCCCAAGGCAAGATTCATCTGTACCCACTGATCCTAGGGTCACACAGGGACCAGCCAGGGGACAAGTGGAGCAGAGATGTCTTCCTGGGATATCCCCCTCCTTAGCAACACTCTCAGCCTTGTGTTCGGCACCTCCAAGCCTCTTGAGTAGCCTGCCTCCATTCCCCAGCCTGGTCCCATTCTTTTTCTAACAGTGGTTTCATTGTGGTTCTGTGCTGGGGCCAAGACATGTTGTCTCCAGGGGCAGACGAAACAGTACGCAGAACTGTATAGGTCAGAGGAAGGCATGGGACTGCAGGTTCTTGGGAGGTTTTGTTTGATTAATTTTATTTTTTGTTTTGTTTGTTTTTCAAGACAGGGTTTCTCTTTGCAGCTTTTTGGCTGTCCTAGAATTCACTTTGTAGACAAGGCTGGCCTTAAACTCAGAGATCTGCCTGCCTCTGCCTCCTACACTGAGAGTACAGAGAGCTACGTAGAACTAGCATGGAGCAGCAGCTTGAGAAGCTCTGCATGACAAGCAGTAGGCAAATCTCGTGCGATGCGGCATGTTCTTTAATGATTTGTTTTTAAGCTGCACAGTGATGGCGTGTACCTTTATCCAACACTCAGGAGGCAGAAGCAGAGGCAAAAGGACCTCTGAGCTTGAGGACAGCCCAGTCTATGGAGAGGATTTCAGGGCAGTCAGGTTTATACAGAGAAACCCTGTCTTAAAATAAATACTTGTGTGTGTGTGCGTGTGTGTGTGTGTGTGTGTGTGTGTGTGTGAGTGAAAGAGAGAGAGAGAGAGAGAGAGAGAGAGAGAGAGAGAGAGAGAGAGAGAGAGAGAGACTGTCAGTGTATTCAACATCTGTATGGCTATCCATAGAAGTCAGAAAAGGAGGCTGGGCATGGTGGGGCACGCCTTTAATCCTGGGAGGCAGAGGCAGGCAGATCACTGTGAGTTTGAGGCCAGCCTGGTCTACAAAAAGCAAGTCCAGGACAACCAGGGCTACGCAGAGAAATTCTGTCTCAAAAAAACCTAGAAGAAGAAGAAGGAGCAGGAGAAGCGGTAGTCAGAAAAGGGCATAAGATCTCCTGATGCTGGAGTTGGACGTAGCTGCATGCTACCAGAAGTGTGCACTGAGACCTGAACTCCGGTCCTCTGGAAGAGCAGAATCTCATACTGAACCTCTGAGCCATCTCTCCTGCCTCAGGCATGTTTTGTTTGTTTGTCTCTTCTACCCAGCCAGGCTGTCAGCAATGTTATTAGCCAATCGGGATAACTGGGGAGCAAAATTACACAGCATCACTTGGCATGTTGTGTGACTGTGTTCATCCTGGGTGTAACCAGATCTTGGGGTGGGGGCAATAAGTAGCATTATAATACACAGCACCAGACAGACCCCCAATATATGGTATTCAGTGAGCACTTCCATGCACAGGGATTAGAACGCAGGACGTCAAAATGACACCAATGAATTTAGGTGCTGGCTCCTTTCTATCCTATAACTATATTGGCAAGTAATAACCAACTTTGGCAATATGCTAAAATTCAGGGAATTGTGCACTTTATTTAATAACTTCTGCCTCTGTGTGTACACACATGGAAATGGGAAAGGCAACAGCAGCAGAAGTGGAGACTGACAGGGGTCCTACTGGTTTTTGCAACTTCCTACATTGATGTTCATAATAAGAGTAGATCATTGGGGCTGGGGAGATGGCTCAGGGGTTAAAAGCACTTGCTGCTCTTTCAGAGGACAGGGGTTCAGTTACCAGCACCCCAGGGTGGCTCACAACCATCTATAACTGCAGTTCTAGGGGATTTGATGTTCTCCTCTGATTTCCTTTAGGCATCAGGCATGCAATGGTGCATGCACACGTACACACAGGCAAAGCACTCAAACACTTAAAATAAATCCTTAGGTTTTTTTTTAAGTAAAAAATAGCTGGGCATGGTGACACACGCCTATAATCCCAGCACTCGGGAGGCAGAGGCAGGTGAATCACTGTGAGTTCGAGGCCAGCCTGGTCTACAAAAAGATTCCAGAACAGCCAAAGCTATACAGAGAAACCCTGTCTCAAAAATAAAAAATAAAAATGGATAAGCTTATGACAAATCACAACACTGAATAACCCAAGGTAACAATTTCAGGATCCGGTAAAAACATTCAAGTCGGTGTGGCCTCCTTCCCTAACACATCCACAGGCCGGGTCCTGAGGGTGGCCTACCCCAGACTCCAGTGCCCAGTGTCTCCAGTCACCAGGGGCCAGCGAGTCCACAGGGTACCTTCTAATGCCTCCCACTCTGCTAGGCTGCAGGGCCTGCTCTTCACAGCTCTGGTAGCTCAGGTCTCCCAGAACCCCCTCAGGATGCCAAGGCTCAGAACACTACTCCCTTGACTGACAGCGTTCACCCAACACATTGAGCCAAAGACCGGAATGTGGTTAGGGTCTCTAGAAAGCCTTCCTGTGTGCTAGATAGAAGGGCCTGAGACCCTCCCGTTTGCTGTATGTATCTGCGTAGCCCGGAAGAGAGCCAAACCTCATTTAGGAATAGCCTCAAACTGCCTCAGAGTCAGGCGGATGGCGCACACCTTTAATCCCAGCACTAGGGAGGCAGAGGCAGGAGGATCTGAGTTCAAGGCCAGCCTGGTCTACACAGGGAATTCCTGGACTTCTATGTGGAAAACAAAGAAACCGAACAACAGAACATGTGTCAGTTTAAACGCTGGGATTATAAAGGGTCCCGCCACACGCACCAGGCTCTGCTTTCTACTTCTCCGTCCGCCATCTATTGAGATGATCCCTTGTTATATGCCCCTGACCAGCCTGGAACACCTTGTATAGATCAGGCTGGCCTTGAAGTTGTGGCAATTCTCCTGCCTTACTGTCCCACATGCTGGACTATTAACATGTACTATTTGACTCAATTCTTTTCTACACCCAGTTTTAACAGCTAATGAGAATTGCCTATGGACGCCTGCCACTGTGATTGCCGAAGCTTGAGTCTAGATGGTTCTGGGGCTGTGGTCTGTGGGTAGACTTGACAATCAGAGCCACTGGAAGCATTTATAATGCTATGTTAAATAGTTTTAAATTTTAAAATGTAGGCAGAATACTATATGTATAATAAATAAATCTTTTTTAAAAATCAAAAAAATAAATAATAAAAAAAGGTGAAGCCCAAAATACATCAAGAGGAACCACCTCTAGTAAATTATTTACATCATTCAAGACACCTCATATCCAGCCACTACACACAACGGGGTGTGTCTCCAACACCGATGCTGTGAGAAAGCATGCCTTAATCCAGTGCTTCTCAACCTTCCGAATGCTGTGACTCTTTAATACACCTCTTGTTGTGGTCACCTGCAACCATAAATTTATTTTGTGGCAGGGCAGTGTGTGGTGGCGCACACGTTTAATCCCAGCACTCGGGAGGCAGAGGCAGGCAGATCTCTGAGTTCAAGGCCAGCCTGGTCTACAAAGCAAGTCCAGGACAGCCAGGTCTCCACAGAGAAACCCTGTCTCGAAAAACCAAAAAAAAAAAAAAAAAAAAAAAAAAGCTAGTCCAGGACAGCTAAGTCTATACATAGAAGCCCTGTGTTGAAAAACAAAACAAAAAAATTATTTTGTTGCTACTTCATAACTCTAATTTTGCTACTGTTATCAATCTGATTACTGTTATAGAAACATCTGATATGTGACCCCAGGGGGTTGTGACCCACAGGTTGAGATGTACAGCTACTGACACACATGTGCAAATATGCCACATTCATACAAATATATGCAGATGAGATGATACAAACCTGTAACATAAGCTCTTAGAAGCTGAGGCAGGAATGTTTCCTGCTTGGGTCGAAAGGTATGCTGGGACTTGGGAGCCCAGGAACCACACCACTCCAAGGTGAGACAGTGTCCCAAAGGAAGGGTATCCTGAGACCCAGGAGGCCAGGAACACACAGCTCTGAGGGTGCCTCCTCGGCAAAGGTGTTGCCACCCTGAGATAGGATATCGCTGGCTGAGCTGGAGTGCTGCAGTGCAACGCTCTGCTTCTCGGCTGCAGCTCCCAGGGGAGGTGTCTGCAGCTGAGTTAGGGAGCTGTGGAGCCTCAGACCGGCGACACTTCTTCCCTTCTTCACTTCTTGGTTCCTTGGCTTCTTCCTATGAGAGAGTTTTACCAGGCAGCAAATCTCATAAAAGAGGTTTATTGGGAGGGATGAATCCAGGGTTTGGAGAGACGAATCCAGCGGTGGCTGCCAGGGCTCCCGGGAGAAGATGGCAGAGAATTGAACAGCAATGGGTTTTTTGTTGTTGTTGTTTTGGTTTTTTGGTGGTGGTGGTGTTTTTGTTTTTTTTGAGATAGGATTTCTCTGTGTAGCCTTGGCTGTCCTGGACTTGTTTTCTAGACTAGGCTGACCTTGAACTCACAGAGATGCCTAGTACTGGGATTACAGGCGTGCGCCACCACAACTAGTTTATATAGGATTTCTTTCCCTTTTTTGGCGGGGGTGTGGTTCAAGACAGGGTTTCTCTGTATAGAAGGCTTGCACCACCATGCCCGACTGCATAGGCTTTCTTTTTCTTTTCTTTTTTCCTTTCTTTCTTTTTTTTTTTGGGGGGGGGGTTGTTTTTTTTTTCCAGACAGGGTCTCTCTGTATTAGCCTTGGCTGTCCTTTGTAGACCAGGCTGGTCTCGAACTCACAGTGATCTGCCTGCCTCTGCCTCCCGAGTGCTGAGATTAAAGGTGTGTGCCACCGTGCCGGCTGTACAGGCTTTCTTGAAGGAGATATGAGCAGGGAGATTTCCAGGGTGAGGATTGGTAAGATTTCAAGTCCTGAGCTTGGGGGAGCTCAGCGATTGGTGGGTTCTCCTGCTCAGGGCTTGGTGGGATTTTTCTTGTAGCGCAGGGTCTGGGTACTCTCCTGCCTTGGGCCTAGGAATGGCCATTACAGATGTTAAAAACTGGCATGGTGGTGCACACCTTTAATCCCAGCACTCAGGGAGGCAGAGGCAGGAGGATCGTTGTGAGTTCGAGGCCAGCCTGGTCTATAAAGTGAGTCTAGGACAGCCAAGGCTACACAGAGAAACCCTGTCCTGAAAAGCCAAATAAAAAATAAAAAAAGAAAGGAAGGAAGGAAGGAAGGAAAGGAAAGGAGAGAGAGAGAGAGAGTGAGAGTGAGAGAGAGAGAGAGGCACAAAGGAAAAAGGACGGAAATGACTCAAAGCCGTGAGGGAAGTCTTGAGGGCAGGGTCTGGCTGCTGGAGCACCTGGGGGGGGAGCGGGGGAAGGAGTTGGGCGGCGGGGGGGGGGGGGGGGGGGGGGGGGGAACGGGGTGGTGGTGGCCACTTGACTACCTTGAGGGTTTGCAACGTTTGCAAAGGGAGTTCACAGGAGCTTTCCTTGCTGATTGAGTCCAGTGACATCAACAAGGATGATTTCATGTTTTGAGTCTGTCTCAAAAAAATACATTTTAAGAATTCTGTTTATAAGTTCAGTTGATTTTAACAACAGTTTACAAGGGGTTCAGTCTCTTTTACCAGCTGTTCTAAATAAAAGCTCTTAAATCTTTTTGTATATGTAATTGCTTTAAATGCAATTGAACAGCTGAAAAATATTCCCTAATGTATAGAACACATTTAGAAATATAGGATATATTTTTAAGATCTATTTTAGCCAAGTAGAAGGCAGAAGCAGGTAGATCTATCTCTGAGTTGGAGACCAGCCCAGTCTACAAGTTCCAAGACAGCTGGTGCTAGAAAAGAGAAACTCTGTCTCAAAAAAACAGAAGTTGCTGCTATAGTTGGGAAGTTGGCACAATGGTTAAGAGAACTGGATACTCTTCCATAGCGCCTGGGTCCATCCACTTAGTAGCCCCCAACCATCCATAGCTCCAGTCCTAAGGCTTTGTTTCATCTTACTTTTTTCCCCCTTGACACAGTATTTCTCTGTGTAGCCTTAGCTGTCCTGGACTCGCTTTGTAGACCAGGCTGGCCTCGAATTCACAGCGATCCACCTGCCTCTGCCTCCCGAGTGCTGGGATTACAAGTGTGTGCCATAGCACCCAGCTAGCCATTCTTGATTGTAGCACCCCCCTTGACTTCAGCTTCAAGAATGAGGAGCATCCTCCAGGAGTCCTGAGAGCATCGCGCACAGGGCTGGCGTTGCTCCTCCCTTTAGGTGAGCCTGACTGAGGCCAGGCTCTGGAGTAGTGTGGTAGGCTCTGCTTGAAACTCCAAAGCTTGGGGCTGCTCAGAGATTAAGAACACTAGTTGTTCAATTCCCAGCAACCACATGGTGGCTCACAACCATCTATCTATAATGAGTTCCGGTGCCCTCTTCTGGCCTGCAGGCAGAATATAAGTAATAAAAATAAAAATAAAAAAAGAAAGAAAAGAAAAAGAAACTCCGAAGCTTGCCTTCATCTGGACCACAAGGGGCAGATTTTCTTGGGCCCTTTAGAGTGACCAGCTAGCTCTGGCTCCAGCTGGGATTAATGTGTCCAATAAGCAAAGAGTAATGAATCCAAGTGACAGCTTCTCTGCCTGAAGACAGATGTGGCTGCATCCACACACCTCGCCCTAGCTCACACAAAAGGGCCCCAGGCAGCGTCCCTCTCACATCAGAAAACACTGAGACCCTGAGGACAATAGCAGAAGACAGGAGTCTGCAGTCACATAACTGGGCCTCTTACCAGGGGTCAACTGCACAGTGACATCCTATGAATAGGGGCCAATTTCTTAAAAGGATGACATTGGGTATAGTGGAACTTCCTGACTCACTAGTGCAATGAATGATGACACAGAGGCTTTCCAATACTTTAAAGCTTAGGCCTTTCAGCTGGGCAGGTTCCCAACTACCTTTCTAGCTTAACCCAACTAAACCTGTCTTGATGTCCTGCACGTGGCCAGATTTACCTCTCTGCTCCAGTTCACATCCATCCGTTTGCCTCTGTTCGCTGGTGAATCTCCCACCTTTCCTTTTTTTCTCCCAGCATCCCTCTCAGAAGTTCCACCTTCTACTTCCTGCCCAGATATTGGCCATCGGTTCTGGGTTTTTGTTTTGTTTTTATTTTTTGAGACAGGGTTTCTTCGTGTAGCCTTGGCTGTCCTGGACTCTTTGTAGACCAGGCTGGGTGCGAACTCACATTGATCTGCCTGCCTCTGCCTCCCTGAGTGCTGGGATTACAGATGTGCACCACCAGGGCCGGCTAACCATCAGCTCTTTATTACATCCAATAGGTGAGTGAGGAAGGACGAATGTTTACAAAGTGTTAGGCCTGTGATGGGCCACAGTAAGAACAATACTGAGATCTGGCTAGTTGGCTGGCACTTAGCTCTGCGGGTTTAGCAACTAATAGTCAAATATACAGAGACACAACTTCACACAATGTACTTTAACAACTGATCCCAAGAAACATCCCCCTTTGAAGAGCTGTGTGGGTCCCCTCTTCCAGGGAGTTGTAAATGTGGAAATCCAGGACCCCGGCTCAGCCTCTATGCCTGAAAGAAACACTGAGCTGAAGAAACTTCTGCAGGGAGACGAAGGCCTTGCCTCATGAATGAGCTTGAGGGGTTCCAGGCAGAGCACAGAGCTGTACATGCTGGCCAACGAACCTATGTATGCCACATGCAACTGTCACAGGAGAAGCCCTCCTCCATGCCACACTTTGCTGTGGCCTTTCTTTCCATGCCCTATGGCGGTGGCAGTGCTTAGAACATGCCGTTCTAGCCAGGCGTGGTGGCGCACGCCTGTAATCCCAGTACTCAGGAGGCAGAGGCAGGCAGATTGCTGTGAGTTCGAGGCCAGCCTGGTCTACAAAGTAAGTCCAGGACTGTCAAGGCTACAGAGAGAAACCATGTCTTGTAAAGAAGAAGAAGAAGAAGAAGAAGAAGAAGAAGAAGAAGAAGAAAGAAGACGAAGAGAAGAAGAAAGCAGAGAAGAAGACAAGAGAAGAAGAAGGAAGCAGAAGAAGAAGAAAAGAAAGAGAAAGAAGAAGAAGAAGAAGAAGAAGAAGAAGAAGAAGAAGAAGAAGAAGAAGAAGAAGAAGAAGAAGAAGAAGAAGAAGAAACTGGGCTTGAGTGCATGTGGATCGGGAAGAGGTTCAGCGAACAGGCCAGACCAGCGTGCAGGCCAGAGACACCTAGGGACCTGTCCTGTGGAATGGATACCAGAAGTTTCACTCTTGTTTCCCTGTAACCTTTTTTCCCTTTTGTGTAAGGTAGTTGGGTTGTATAATAAAGTTTAATTGTTAAGAAAAAAGAAAAGAAAAAAAGAACATGCTGTTCTGAGAGTTCAAATATCAAGCCTCAGGTGGATGCACAGCTAAAAACACAACACTTAGGAGGTAGAGGAAAGAGGTTCAAGAGTTCAAAACCAGCCTGGGCAACATAACATAGCAGCCCTTTTAGAAAGGCCACGGCTGGGTTTGGAGCTCAGTGGTAGGGTGCTTGCCCATCATTAAAAGCTCTGAGTACTGCCTTTGGCATTGGGGTGAGGCTGGAAGAAGCTGGGTATAGTGCTGTGTGCCTGTGATCTGAGCACTCAGGAGCAGAGGCAGCAGAATTACCATGAGTTCAGGGACAACCCGGGCTACACAGAAAGATCCTGTCTTAGCACCCCTGTCAAGAAAAAAACAGGTTGGAACTATAGTTCAGTTGACAGTGCTTGCCAAGCACATACACGTCCCTGGGTTTGGTCTCCAGTAGTTGGTATAAACTGGGCATAGCTGTGCCATGTGTATCTCAACACTTGTGTGGTAGGAAGATCAGAAGTTCAAAGTCATCCTCAGCTACATAGTGAGTTTGAGGCTAGCTTGGGCTACATGAGACTCTATCTCAAAAACAAAAATAAACAATATAACTCACTGAAAAGTAAAATTAAAAAGCAAATATACAAAGCCTAAACTTGTGCCAGCTGTGGTGGCACACACCTTTAATCCCAGCACTCGGGAGGCAGAGGCAGGCAGATCTCTCTGAATTTCAGATGAGCCTGGTCTACAGAGGGGGTTCCAGGACAGCCAAGGACACACAGAGAAACCCTGTCCTGAACACCGCCCCCCCCCCCAAAACCCTTAACTTGTGGCCAAATCCTTCTTCACCCAACCCTGACAACCCTCCGCAAACACCACCGCCTGCTGCCTGGCCTGTGAACCTCTGTGAGCAAATAGCATGTTTATGAACAGCTGACCTAGATTCCTGACTTGACCGAGGATGTCTCCCGGGCAGTTGAGGAAGTGCTGAGATGAATTTAAATGTTACTCTCTGAAGCATAAAAGCTTGATGGCAAGGTCAGGCAGCTTTTCCCCGGCGTGGGGGTTGGGTGAGGGTGTTGGTGCCAGAATTCTCCAAAGGCCACAGCCCCAGTCTGGCAGGACCCAGTCAGCTCACGGCCTCTCCTTCAAGCTCCAGGCCATCTGCAAAAGGATGTGTATGCTTTAAACCTTAATTTTCCTGCATTTTATCCAGACCCTGTGACCTGATTTTCTTCTATCCTCAGAGACCTACAAGGTAGAAGTAGAATTTTCTGTTTCAGTGCTAACACTCATCAAATGAGGGCACAACCCTCAAGCAAAAGACAGGCACAGCAGGAAGTAGAAAGGAAGCAGTGACAGACATATCATCCAGGGCCACTGTTCCCCTTGGCCCAGCATCTGCCACCATGGAAATGGGGATACGGGACAAGCCCGGGACAGTCACACCTAAGAATGTATATTGCTATGAGACTCACCTCCGTCCTCCCAAGCTCCAGGGAACATAAAAGGTCCAGGAATTCACACCACCTACAGCCAGTGACCTCGTGTGGCAAGAATATTAGGCTGGCAGCCATGCAGAGTCAGGGTGGCCAACCCCGGCCCCAGAGTTTGATAATAGCCTTGCTTAGGCGCTTCACCCCTGAGGATACTGCCAACCTTTTGTCCTTGCCTTGGAGCCTGACCTAGTCTCCCTCCCTAGGGAAAACAGGCTTTGACCCGAGGGATTATCTGGGCTCACCTGCGCACCCCACTGTACATGCCTCATGGAGTAGCTGGTGTCTCTGAAGAGTGTGTGCAAAGCCAAGTACCCAGCCCACGCCGGGCAGGCCTCCTCTAAAGGAGACAGACTATGTTCCACCAGCTACCTGGACACATTGGGATATCAGGACCAGACTATAAACAGAGAAGGAAAGGTGACGGGAGATACTGGCAACACACAAACAACAATAGGAAAGAAGTGCTGTGAAAAAGAAGCAAGCCGACTCAGCCACAGGGAAATTCAGAGTACAATAAATAGAACAAAACCAGGCATGGTGGCGCTCGCCTTTAATCCCAGCACTCGGGAGGCAGAGGCAGGCAGATTGCTGAGAGTTCAAGGCCAGCCTGGTCCACAAAGCGAGTTCAGGACAGTCAAGACTACACAGAGAAACCCTGTCTCGAAAAACCAATAAACAAACAAACAAACAAATAAATAACAGGGGGCAGACTGGACACAGCCAGGCACAAATCAGCAGATGGGAAGAGCTCATGGGAGAAGCTTTTTAGAAAGAAGAGAAGACAGACATAAATAGAAAACGGAAAAGCCAAGTGAGAGAAAAGGGAAGTGCCAAGCAAGCGTGGAGACTCAAGAGGTTCAAGGTCATCCTCAATTCCACAGTGTGGCAGTTGAGCTTGAGGTCAGCGTGGCTTATGTGTGACCCCATCTCAAACAATGAAAAGGAGTAAGTACCGAGAAAGGGGCCCAGAAGACCCAGAAGTCCCAGCCAGGCACGGTGGTGTGCACCTGCAAACCCAGCACTCGGGAGGTAGAAATGAGATGACCTGAGGTCCCAGGCCAGTTTACCTGTGTGAGAGTGTATATCCCACCCCCAGCCATTTATGTAGAGATTTTATGCTGTAATGTTTTTGTTTGAGACAGGCTCTCACAAAGTAGACCAGGATGACCTAAAATTCAGAGATCCACATGCTTCTGCCTCCCAAGCGCTGGGAAAAAAGGCATATGCCACCACACCCAGCTGGAGGAAAAAAAAATTTTTTCCAGAGTTTCTCTGTGTAGCCCTGGCTGTCCTAGACTCACTCTGTAGACCAGGCTGGCCTTGAACTCACAGAGATCTGCCTGCTTCTGCGTTCCTGAGTGCTGAGATTAAAGCCGTGCACCACCACATCCAGCTGCAAAAACTTTTAGAGCCACACAAATGAGTGTTAAACTGAGGCCAGCCTGGGCTAGATAAGACCTAGTCTCAAAATAAATAAACAAATAAATGGCTGTACTAGGTCCTTACATAACCAGCCTGAAGATTACAGTAGTGGCCGTCAGTGCTCGGAGAGTCAGAGAACCCAAAGCTCTCAGCCTGGGAGCTGGAAGTACAGCACTCCCTTTGAGCCACTGGTGCTGAGTCCACATTGGGACAGTGAGGAAGGTGGAGTCTGATATCAGCGGGTCGCAGCAGCCATGGTGGACTAATCCACCCAATTAGGAAGCAGCGTAGGAGGGCACCCACACACTGCTTTTTCCTAGAACTCTTTATCTGAGCCACTGGTTGAAAAGTGCCACCGATATGCATTATGAGACTGTCCTCAGTCACTGTCCTTCATGCCAATCCTCTCTGGAATCTGTTCCCCTCAGACTTACAGGTGAGTTTCATCAATGCTAGGTGGCAAACAGAGCAGCCATCACTGAAGAAAGAGAAAAATACTAGCCAAGGCCAAAGGGAGAAACAGTCTAGCTACAATTGGGAAGCCGAGGCATTGAGCAAAAGAAAGGCTATGGATGGGGCTGGAGAGATGGCTCAGTGATTGAGAATGCAGTTTGCTCTTCCAAAGGATCCAGGTTCAATCCCCAGCACCCACATGGCTCACAACTGTCTGTAACTCCAAGATCTGACACTTTCACACCAACGTACGTAAATTAAATATCTTTTGTTTGTTTTTGGTTTTTCAAGACGTTTCCCTGTGTAGCCTTGGCTGTCCTGGACTTGCTTTGTAGACTAGGCTGGCCTTGACCTCACAGCAATCCACCTGCTCTGCCTCCTGAGTGCTGGGATTAAAGGCGTGTGCCACCACCACCCGGCCAATAAAATCTTTTTCTTAAAAAAGGCTGTGGGCAGCTGGTCTCTCTTGCTCTGCATAGGTTATCCCACAGACAGTAAACACCAGAAGGCTACAAAGAAGTACAGAAAAGAGTCAGGCCTAATGGCGCAGATCTGCAATTCCAACACTGAGGGGGCAGAGACAGGAGGGTCTCTGTGGTCATTTGTAGAGGCCTGTGTGCCCTGCACTGGACCATATGAGCTCAACTTGATGCAGCAGGCAGCTGAGAATGTTGGTTTCTGTTCCCGGAGCCAGTGCTTGTATTGCATGGAAAGGGGTGTGTGAGCCCACATACCTCCACCAAGGTCTGGACTGTAGCAATGATGTGCCAGCTCTTGGGTTAGGGCAGGTTCCACAATGCTGTAAGTGGCATTGCCATCCAAGGTCTCATTTTACCCTGAGAGAGGAGGAGTGATCTCATCAACTCACCTTGTCAATAGGGCACACAACACACAGCAGAAGACTCTCCATTTTGTGCATGGTGGTGCACACCTTTAATCCCAACACTCGGGAGGCAGAGGCAGGCAGATTGCTGTGAGTTCGAGGCCAGCCTGGTCTACAAAGTGAGTCCAGGACAGCCAAGGTTACACAGAGAAACCTTGTCTCAAAAAACCTAAATAAATAAATAAATATGAATGTGATAACTACTTCCTTTAGTTGCACTGCTTAGAAAGAGGCTGGCATGTCTGTATGAGAAGCTTCCAGTGATGGGCGGAGTTGGGCCATTGAAGGAGATAGTGATTTTGCTCTTGGGTCCTCTCTGGGATATGAGTTCTGTGTAGCTTGGGGGAGCCTCCAGAGGGGACCACTTATCTTCTAATGACAAACATGTCTGATAGTGTTACCAGCCTGGAAACATGCCTATCAAAGCCACACATGCCAGAGAAGGCATTGGCAGGACAGGACTGCCTTTTTAGTGCTGCGCATGTGTTAATAAACATTTTGTCTCTGAGCGGTGGTGGCTCATGCCTTTAATCACAGCACTGAGGGAGAGGCAGGCAGATCACTGTGAGTTCAAGGCCAGCCTGGTCTACAAAGTGAGTCTAGGACAGCCAAGGCTACACATAGAAACCCTGTCTCAAAAAAACAAAACAAAACAAAGAAAAAAAGCAAAGCACTTTGTCCATGCCAGCCAGCCTGCTCCCAGTGTGCCCTTCTCTCCCAGACTGTAGCAAGCACCCTTGGATTACTGCATTTCCAGTTCTGGTCAGCAGTGTGGGGCACAGTCTCTGTCCCAGGTCTCAGAGGGCTGGGGTGGATGTTGGTGTCTTTTGCCTGCTGTCCCCCAGTGCTGGGATTAAAGGCGTGCTCCACCACACTCTTCAGATGGGGCTGCACATCCACCCATGTTGGCAATAGCTTATATAGTGGCACGTGCTCTGAGCTCATGTTCAGATCTGTTCTTTGCGATCGACTTTTCCCACATGTTGAGGTTCAGGAGGCTGGGGGAGGTTCTTGTAGGTACCTATTACATGTTCTTCTTGGTGGGTTTTGAGATCCCTATGGGCAGGCATGCTGTCCTGTGCTTTTCTGTGCCAGAGACTTTAAAGAGCCCTCTGTTTGGTCTGCATCCAGACAGAATGCAGTGATACATGCTTGTGACTTAAATGGGCAGTGGTGGTGCACGCCTTTAATCCCAGCACTTGGGAGATAGAGGCAGGCTGATCTCTGTGAGTTCAAGGCCAGCCTGGTCTACAAAGAGTGTCTAGAACAGCCAGGGCTACACAGGGAAACCCTGCCTTGAAAAACCAAAACAACAACTAAAACCCTAGAATTGTGAGGAATGCTTCCTGGGTCCACAGTAGCCAAACACACAAACACACTCCAGAAAACACCAAAATACAGGCCTCGGAACTGTATCCTGCTGCCCTCCAACTCCCAGACTCTAGACCCTATATAAAGAGACCTTGTCTCAAAAAAAAAAAAAAAAAATCCAGTCTCTTCCTCCACCTAACTCCCTCCAGAACCACTCCCTCTGACCTTCCCACCCCATCAGTCACATAGACATTTTAAGCCATCAGGTTAAACCCTCGAAACGCTCGACACACCCAGAAGGTGCTTCAACAACCCCGTAAAGCAGCAATACAATCCAATTGACCATGGAACGATAAAATTAAATCTAAGAACCGGCCACCCCACCCCCACCCTTGCCAGCTGCCCTCCTCCTTCGCCTTTCATATTCCTACTGTCTTGCAGCCCCACCCCAGACTCTTGGGCCTTTCTTGGGCTCCTCCTCCCTTCTGTCTTCCTGAGTCCCCAGAGAACTCCTCCAGGGTCCCCTTCACTACCCCTTGGACTGCCATGCTGTCTATAAATGTTTTGTCACTTTCTATCCACAGTGAAGGAGGTTTCTTTGTCACCAAGTCTCATGGGCAGTCTAAATCAAAGGTTTCACAGGAAAATACTGTTACCACATGAAGAATGCACACTAAGCCAGGCGGTGGTGGCGCACATCTTTAATCCCAGCACTGGGGTGGCAGAGACAGACGGATCGCTGTGAGTTCAAGGCCAGCCTGGACTACAGAGCTAATTCCAGGAGAGCCAAGGCTACACAGAGAAACCCTGTCTCAAACCCCCCCCCCAAGAGCACATATTGATAGTATCTAGCCTATTTCATTTGTTTACAAAATGCTCTCCTGAGCCAGGCATGGTGGCACACGCCTTTAATCCCAGCACTCAGGAGGCAGAGACATGTGGATTGCTGGGAATTCGAGGCCAGTCTGGTCTACATAGCAAGTCTAGGACAACCAAGGCTACACAAAGAGACCCTGTCTTGAAAAAAAAAATGTTCTTATGCATAGAACATACAAAACCAAACCTGAAGCAGGGCGGTGGTGGCGCACACCTTTAATCCCAGCACTTGGGAGGCAGAGGCAGACAGATTGCTGTGAGTTCGAGGCCAGCCTGGACTACAGAGCTAGTTCCAGGACCGCCACGGCTGTTACACAGAGAAACACTGTCTCAAAAAAACAAAAAACAAACCCAAAACTGATCCCTAAATTAAGTTACAGTATGGGTAGGTCTATACGAACATGCCAGAATTCTATTAAATCACCCCAATCCACATAATGATGTTAACCTGAGAGCCAAAGAAATTTCTGGCTCCAAGACAAATTAAATGTCACAAAAGGTCAACAGGATCGTAGCTTTGATATGATGCTGACAACAAATCTCTTTGGCTCCTAGTTCTTGGAGGAGAAACATGACTGAGAGGCAGCTGCGAGCCGGGGCTGCTGGGGATCTCAGGTCAGAGGACTCTCTTCTACCTCTCCACTAGCTAGAACTGTCTCCCCCTCTATAAAAAAATGCCTTTCAAGTTTCAATTTAAATCTTCTGAAACATAGATAAATTTATTTCATTTCATCTTACTGTCTATCATGAGCTTGGTACTTTTCTTTTTTAAGTATTTTTTGAGACAGGGTCTCTCTTTGTAGCCTTGGCTGTCCTGGACTCTCTTTGTAGACCAGACTGGCCTTGAACTCACAGAGATTGGCCTGCTTCTGCCTCTGTCTCCTGAGTGGTACTTTTCCATTTTAATAATAGCTGCCACTTCCCAACTAAACCCCAAACTCTGTTTGGCAGAAACTTTGATATATATATTTACTGTGTGCTTGCTAGCTTTTTAGGATTTCATTTTTTTGTTTGTTATTTTTTGTTGTTTTTTTTTTTCAAGACAGGGTTTCTCTGTGTAGCCTTGGCTGTCCTGGACTCACTTTGTAGACCAGGCTGGCCTTGAACTCACAATGATACGCCAGCCTCTGCTCCACGGTGCTAGGATTAAAGGCATGTGCCACCAAGCCCAGTTTAGGATTGCATTTATTTGAACTTTCTTTTTCTTTCTTTTTGTTCATTTCTCAAGACAGGGTTTCTCTGTGTAGCCATGGCTGTTCTGTTCTCATCCCTGTGCTTCTTCCAGATGTAGGTTTCCCATTTCACAGGAGAAATTTCCACCTGGTGCCTACCAGCTTGACAGGACCTATCTTGTTCTGTATAAATCTTTACTCTGAGGGTTTAGCTTCACTAATTGAACGTGATGTCTTTTTGTTTGTTTGTTTTTGGTTTTTTGGGACAGGGTTTCTCTATGTAGCCCTGGCTTTCTTGGACCAGCTTTGTAGACCAGGCTGGCCTTGAACTCACAGCAATCTGCCTGCCTCCCGAGTGCTGGGATTAAAGGCATATGCCACCATGACCGGCTTGTTTTGGTTTTTCAAGGCAAGGTTTTTCTGTGTAGCCTAGGCTGCCCTAGACTCACTTTGTAGACCAGGCTAGTTTCGAACTCACAGCAATCTGCCTGCTTCTGCCTCCTGAGTGCTGGGATTTAAGGCATGAGCCACCATTGCCAGGCTTTAGTTAGATGTTTTTAAAAGTACTATGTAGCTGGGCATAGTGGCACATGCTTTTAATCCCAGCACTTGGGAGGCAGAGGCAGAGGCAGGCAGATCGCTGTGAGTTCAAGGTCAGCTTGGTCTGCAAAGCAAGTCTAGGACAGCCAAGGCTACACAGAGAAACCCTACTCGAAAAAATAAAAAAGAGTGCTATGTGGCTCATCTAGCCTTGGACATACAGGCTTGCTGTACCAGCCCCTAAGTGCTGAGATTGTATTTGCTACCGTGCCCAGGCATGCGCAATGCCCTCCAATGTGCTACTGTCCCGGGCATTTTTCTGCTGCACCAAGTCTGTCTCACTCTGATATTTTCTGCCCAAGCCTACAAGGACATGAGCTTAGAGCACCTGCTCTCTAAAGAGCCATCTTGCCAGGAAGCCTGTCTAGAGATGATTTCCGAGGGATCACAGACTGATGGGTGCCTTCTCACAGTCAGCTGGGCGTGACTGGCTAATGATGCACATCTGATCCCGATGGCCAAGGTGCAAGACGTTTCTCTGCTTTGCAGTTCTCGATAACAAAGACCATCATTTCTTTAGGCTGTTCTCATCATAAATCATTTTGCCCTCATGCAGTTCCTGACATATGATGCAATGGGCAGGCTGGGGTCACCACCCAAGGCCCTCTTCTAGTGGCCAAACTCGGGCTAAGAAAAGAAGACAGTGAGGCGTGACCTCAGGGCTCAGCTTTCTTCACCTTCATGTAAGCCTTGCTGAAGACTGATGGATCGGCCACTTTCCGTTGCTGTAATAAACTGCCATGACCAAAGGCTACTTAAGAAAGTTTATTTTTTTACTTACAGTTCCAGAAGGCCGGATGTTCATAACAACAGGGAAGGTGTGGCAGTAGGAACAGGAAGCTGAGCAATCACATCACAACCATGCACGGGAAGCAGAGTGCCAGCTGGAAGTGGGGTCAGGCTAACAACACTAAAATCCCACCTCCAGTTAGCAAGACTCGACCATCAAAAGGTTCCATTACCTCCCCCAAATACCCACCAGGTGGGGGTGACACCAAGTGTTGACATTGGTACACATCTGGAGACATTTCTCATTTAAACCACTATAACTGATCTCAGTTTACTTGTAATTTACTTGTGTTCCTGACTAAATTTAATGGCTTTTTTTATTTTAGATTTATTTATTTTACTTACATATTTTTTTTTGTTTTGCCTGTATGCACATATGTGCATCATATGCATGCCAGTTAGCGATCCCCTTGTACTGGGGTTACAGATGGTTGTGAGCCACCAGGTGGGTTCTGGGAATTGGACCCTGATCCTCTAAATAGTAACAAGCACTTTTAACCATTGAGCCATCTCTCCAGACCAAATTTCATGGCTTTAAAAACAATTTTGAGTGGGGCATGGCACTGCAGGCCTTTAATCCCAGGACTCAGAAAACAGGGGCAGCCAGATCTCTGTGAGTTCAAGGCCAGCCTGCTGTGCATTTTTTCTTTTTTTGAGACAGAGTTTCTCTGTGTATCCTTTGCTGTCCTGGAACTCACTCTGTAGACCAGGATGGCCTCGAACTCACAGCAATCCACCTGCCTCTGCCTTCCAAGGGCTGGGAGTAAAGACATGCACCAACGCCTGGCTTCTGTTGTGCATTGTTTTGGTTTGGGGGGGGTTGTTTTGGTTTGTTTTGGTTTTTCAAGATAGCATTTCCCTGTGTAGCCTTGGCTGTCCTGGACTCGCTTTGTAGACCAGGCTGGTCTCGAACTCACAGCAATCCACCTGTTTCTGCCTCCTGAGGGCTGGGATTAAAGGCGTGTGCCACCATTGCCCAGCCTGTTTTTGTTTTTTGTTTTCTTCTACTAGATTTTTTTAAAATCTATTTTATTTTGGTTTCTTATGTCTCTACGTCTCTTCCACCAACTCCCAATACTAGGTAGGAGAGAAAGGTCAGAAAGGAAAGGGGACATAGGTCTCTTTACTGTTTCCAGCTGGTTAGGGTCCTCGGGTTTTTGGGGCAATACCAATCTCAGTTGTCATGATATCTAGCAGTCCAGCAAACCAGCAAATAGCAAACAGCAAACACAGCAGCAGCAGCCACTGCCTCCTTGTTCCTTCAAGCACACCCCCAAAGCATCTTCTCTCTCTCTCTCTCTCTCTCTCTCTCTCTCTCTCTCTCTCTCTCTCAGTGTCCTCCCTCAAAATGTCCTCTTCTCTCTTTGGGCTCTGATATTTATAACTTCTCAGAGCTCAACTACAAAGACTACACCCCTCTCTGAACCCACTTATCAGCTGTGGACAAACTAAGGTAGCCCCATATCCCACACTTGGGACTAAAACAAAAAGATAGATAACAGGTTTTTTTTTTTTTTCCGAGACAGGGTTTCTCTGTGTGGCCCTGGCTGTCCTGGACTCCCTTTGTAGACTAGGCTGGCCTTGAACTCACAGAGATCTGTTTCCCTCATGCTTGGATTAAAGATGTTTGCCACCATGCCTGGCTATAACAAGTTTTGTTTGTTTTTTAAGCATTAGGATTTAATCAAATTAATCATATTTTGAAAAATATGGAACGCTTCATGAATTTGCGTGTCATCCTTGCGCAGGGGCCATGCTAATTTTCTCTGTATCATTCCAATTTTAATATATGTACTGCCGAAGTGAGCACATAAAATTAAGTTTTAAAGAAACCAAAACTTCCACTACAACAGCCAGGGCCTCACAGAGAAACCCTGTCTCAAAAAAACAAAAACAAAACAAAAGAGCAGGGCATGGTGGTGCACACCTGTAACCCCAGCACTTGGGGAGGCAGAAGCCGGCAGATCTCTCTGAGTTCTAGGCCAGCCAAGGCTGCACAAAGAAACCCTGTCTCAAAAAACAAAAAAACAAAAAAAAAAAAAAAATTTTTTTTTTTCAGTATTATCATCTGGGACCTACTGGATAATAGTAGCTCAAAGTACTAATGTGCTATCTTCACAATCACAGAACTAAGTCAAAGTTGTTTTGCTGTTTGCCAAGGAATGGTTAATCTGAAAAGAAATACAAAGCAAAGCAAACTTTATACAAACAACATTGTACACATGTGCACTGCAAGAAGATGAGCTTCAGCTACCATCATTTGTAGAGACATGGATACATTCTCTCTAGCTACTCTTGTGAAGCCATGACAGGGTGTTCATTTGATTGGTTGGTTGGTTGGTTGGTTGGTTGGCTTTTGTGTTTTTCAAAAGTGACAAGGTTTTGATGGGGATACATAAAGATGTCTAAGCACATAGCACTCACCTGTTTTCTCACCAACTTTGCCTTGTTAATGCTGTTATCTAGCGATTGCCAACTTCCTCTCCAGAACCTTTTCCATCTTGTTAACCAATGCTCTGAAACGTTGAAGGGCAGCCCATGTCCGTGCGCTGGCCCTGGCCACCACCCTAGCCACTCCACAAGTCTGCTGTTTAGGGCTCTCATCTGAACTCGGCTCACAGTGTTTGTCCTTCCACAGCCCTACTTCCGGGCTTGGTGGGTGAGCTCTAGCGTTAACCTGCTGAGGACACGCAGCCTGTCATGGCTTTAAACAACTGGGATTTTTTTGTTTGTTTGTTTGTTTGTTTGTTTTTCGAGACAGGGTTTCTCTGTGTAGCCTTGGCCATCCTGGACTCACTTTGTAGACCAGGCTGGCCTCGAACTCACGGCGATCCACCTGCCTCTGCCTCCCGAGTGCTGGGATTAAAGGCGTGCGCCACCATGCCCGGCTACAACTGGGATTTTAGAACAGCAAAATGTGTGCTAAAAACAGCTGTGATGGATCTCCAAGGTGACTATGTGGTAAAGGCACTGCCACCAGGTCTGGTGACCTAAGTTCCACCCCCAAGATCCACGTGGTGGAAGGAGAGAACAGACTTTCAGAAGTCCCTTGGTTTCCACGCATGCACTGTGGCTCACTAGCGCGCGCGCGCACACACACACACACACACACACACACACACACGTAAAAGTTAAAACAAAAAACTAACCCGCTCTACAGAGCAGGTCCAGGACAGCCAAAGCTCCACCGGGGAAAAAATGAACTTTGCAAATCTCTAGCAAAAGAGATTTCTTTCTGCACAAAATACCCAATATACAAGCAGCCTTATGAACTAACCCAAAGCAGCACTATGCACTGGAGCTGCTGGCACACAAAGCTCAGAATAGCTGGGCTCCACTCACCAGGTTTAACAGCACAGAATGTCACATTGGGAGAGCTGGACGTGGGAGCTCACCTAATTTAAGAAATGCAGAATGAATCCACTCTTCCTTAAGAATTCTGCACTTCCATCTGGTACATTCTATATTTACTCAGATCTGTACCAGAAACTAAAGGCTATTTAGAGCCCATCTGGCTTCTGGAAGGTTCTTTCATCTACTAGAGAACGTCACAGACGCACAGAGATGGACTCTAAGAAAATATTTAAGAACAGCACTCCTGGCCAGGCAGATAGGCAGATGTGACTTGTGCATCCTACCTTCAGGATGACCCTTGGAGGCCCAGTGCCCAGAAGAGGGTGTTTTACCTCACATCACTACTGGCACTTGGAAACCAGGCTCAGAGCCTATCTTATGCACCAGGCCAGAGGGTGGCTTCCTGCTGACACTGTCACAATGGAGAAGTGTGTTGGGGAAAGAACGCAGCTTGCTAAGCTTCACCTTCAGATGCAGCTGCCGCTTCATTCATACCAACTGGGGCCACAGCGACAACCTAGGTCAAAGGTCTTAACATCTCGGGGCTTTAGTCCTTATCTGTGAGGACTTATAACAGGAGACTCTACGCCTAGGACAACTGTTCTGGGGAGTGTATGGAGTAATATATATGAAATATTGAGCCCACAAGATTTGTGGTGAAGCTCCGCAAGTGTTAGCTGGCCCTGGGGCACTGACCAATTTAGCTCCCCAAGTGGGTGATAAACAAAGGGCTGTGCTGTAAATTTGAGGCTAGCTGCGCTTTTAACCTGATATAAACAAGCAGTATATAAGCCAGGCGTGGTGGCGCACGCCTATAATCCCAGCACTCGGGAGGCAGAGGCAGGCGGATCGCTGTGAGTTCGAGGCCAGCCTGGTCTACAAAGCGGGTCCAGGACAGCTAAGGCTACACAGAGAAACCCTGTCTCAAAAAACAACAACAACAACAACAAAAAAAACCAAGCAGTATAGAGCATCCTTCTTCGTGGGGTAAGCCCTTAGGCCAGTGGGTCTGCCGTTCTCTAAATGATGTGCAGACAAGCTCACTCAGAGAGATATCATGTGAAGACACAGACATGAGGACCAATTGTGTGACAACCTGAGTGCAGGTTGCAGCTATCTTTTCAACAACTTACTCTTTTTTGAAACAGTCTTGCTTTGTAGCCCAGGCTAGCCTCATAGTCTCAGTCCTTCCTCTTCCTCCCTAGGACTGGAATCAGAATTGCCCGGATTAGAGTTTTACAGGCACGGTGGCACATGCTTGTAATCCCAGCACTTGGGAGGCTGAGGAAGGCGGATCTCTGTGAGTTGGAGGTCAGCCTGGTCTACAAAGTGAGTGTAGGACAGCCAAGGCTACACAGAGAAACCCTGTGTTGAAAAAATAATTATTAGAGTTTTAGTTGGGCATGGTGGTGTACACCATTAATCCCAGCATTTGGGAGGCAGAGGTAGGTGGCTCCCTTTGAGTTCCAGGTCAGCAGAGCTACATAGTGAGACTCTGTCTTTAATAATAATAATAGTAGTAGTAGTAATGGGACGAGGAGGAAAGATTAGAGCTTTTGTAGGTCAGCAAGATGGCTCCTCAGATAAAGGCACTTGCCACCAAGCCTGATAACCCAAGTTTAATCCCCAGGACCCACATAGTGGAAGAAGAGAAAGGATTCCCTCAAATTGTACCCTAGTGTCCACTTGCTGCTGCTGTTGCTGGTGTATGTGTGTTAAGTAAATAAAATATAATTCCGCGAAATGTAGAGCTTCATAAATATAAGCAAGGGACACCAAAAGTTGCCAGCAATCACGGGAAGCAAGGCAGACAGGACGGCCTTGAGATCTAGGCCGCACTGACTCCTGTAGCTCCAGCCTGAGAAAACGTATTTCTGAGGTCGTAATTCCAGCACTGTGGAGCCTTGTCACCTGTGATGCTTAACTGCGACTGTCAACGTGATGAGCTACGGACTGAGCTAAGCAGCAGGCCTCTGGGCGAGCCTCCCCTACTGTGAGTAGCACAGGCTCCTGGGTTGGGCTTCTGGGATGGGTAGGAAACGGGAAAAGTGAGCATAACGTTCATTGCTCTGTTCCTCCAGACTGCAGACTAAACACCCTGTCAGTCTCTCTAGTCTCCTGCTCAGAGCTGTGATCTGTTCATCCGCCATGTGTGCAGCCTCTCACACGTGTTGCCTTCGTGATGCTGAACTGATGGGGCTGCTTGTATTTCAGGTTCCAACACTACAAGCTAAATAGATCTCTTTACTCTTTAAAAAAAAAAAAAAAAGTTAGCCTGCCTCAGCTATTTCTTTATAGTAAGAAAAAAAGACTGAAACACAGTGTGTTGAACATTCAAATTCTCTAAGGCTGGAACATAGAGGACATGTAAATGAATGAAATGAATAAAGATGAACAGAGGTAAAATAGGCAGCAATGAATGATGGGACAGGAGTGGATACAAATGCACATCTGGATGGGGATGGTGATATGCTTGGGCAGAGCTCATGCACACCTGGATCGGCCACAATGTGCTCACACATGAGCACTCAGGCCCTAAGCTAGGCTTGGATCAGCTGGCTGAAACAAGACTCTACACAAATTGTCTTAAAAGAATATCCAGCATGCCAAGAACTTGCGTTTTCCAAGTGCCCGATCTCTCTCTCTCTCTGGTTTTTTGAGACAAGGTTTCTCTGTGTAGCCCTGGCTGTCCTAGACTCACTTTGTAGACCAGGCTGGCCTCAAACTCACAGTGATCTGCCTGCCTCTGCCTCCCAAGTTCTGGGATTAAAGGTGTGTGCCATCACGCCTGGCCTAAAATCTCTTCATTTTTAAGACTCTATTGTTATTTTAAGTTTATTGGTGGTTTGTAAGTGCACCACATGCTTGCAGTGCCCTTAGAGCAATGGCTCTCTCTCTCTCTCTCTCTCTCTCTCTCTCTCTCTCTCTCTCTCTCTCTCTCTCTCTCTCTCTGTTTTTTGGTTTTTTGGAGACAGGGTTTCTCTGTGTACCCTTGACTATCCTGGACTCGCTTTGTAGACCAGGCTGGCCTCACAATGATCCGCCTGCTTCTGCCTCCCAATTGCTGGGATTAAAGGCCACCAACGCCCGGCTTAGAGCAATGGTTCTCAGCTTTCCACTGTGACCCTTTAACATGGTCCCTCATGTTGTGGTGACCTCCAAACATAAAATTACTTTCGTTGCTACTTCCTGTCATTTTGATCATTTGTCATTATGAATCATAAAAATATTTTGGAGATAGAAGTTTGCCAAAGGAGTCACAGCCCAGCCCACAGGTTGAGAACCACTACCTTAGAGGCCAGAAGTGCCATGGCCTGGAACTGGAGTTAAGGATGCCTGTGAGCCACTGTGTGGGTGCTGGGAACCAAACCCAGGGCCTTGCGAGAGCAATACCCATTCTAAGCTGTTGAGTCGTCTCTCTAGCCCCACCCTCCCCATCTTTAGATGTTGGCCCCCAGTCAAAACACACATGAGCAGATCTTACTGACTGTGTGCATCACTGGACGGGTTGCAGGGGCTGGTGAGTGACAATCAGTGGTACCCTCACAGGATGCACCCTCGGAGGACAGCGGCAGACCCTAAGGCATGAGGCTCCCAGTCTTCCCTCCCAGGACTGCAGCCAGATCCTGCCTCCGCTCTGGCCTGTCTCGGACAGAACATCAGAACAATCGAAACAAGAGTGAGGGAAAAGAATCACCTGGATGCACCAACCGGCTAGCCTGCCCCTACCAGGGGGAGGAACCGGGAAGGTGGGTGGCACACCACACAGGTGTGTGCTGACTTGTCTCCTCTGAGCAGCAGGGAGAAGGGACACATGTACCTCACCAGGTGTGGTGACCAAGGAGCACCTCAAGGTCACTCGAACACATAGGTGTGATCAACATACACCAGTGCCACCCTGCACGACTAGACCTGGCGACTGTCCACAACATACTCACTGAGTCCCAGACCTGCCTCTTGTTTTCCTTTGCAGACTGACTGCCCCAAGGCACCTAAAAAGAAAGTTCCTAAGAGAGTGGCTTTGAGAATCCAAAGTTAAAGAACACCAAGCGTTTATGGAAACTGTTCTCCTGGGATGTCTGGCACCTGCAACCTCTGGAAACAGCCAGAGATCTTAACTCCCCATTCACCAGGAGAAACACCCTCCACGTGGCAAATTCATAGATTTAAAAAGAATTTTTTTTGGTGGATTTTTTTTTTTTTTTCTGAGACAAGGTAGCCCTGGCTGTCCTGGACTTGCTCTGTAGACCGGGCTTGCCTCGAGCTCACAGAGATCCACCTGCCTCTGCCTCCCAAATGCTGGGATTAAAGGTGTGAGCCACCACACCCGGCCATAAAAATATTTTAAATTCCATTTGTTTAGTAGTATGTGTGGGCATGTTCATGTTACAATGTGCCTGAAAGGTCAGGGAACAACTTGTGAGATTCAGTCCTCTACTTCAAATATTGGGCACTGGGGATTGGACTGAGTTGCTGTAAGCACGAGACAACACTGTGCCATCTGGCTAGCCCCCGATCCCTGGTTTAACAAGGCCCTGTCTTGAGAAAAACCAGGTCCTGCAAGGCAAACAGGAGAGCCTTATTTTAAGAAATGAATAGATTCTGGAGGATGGAAAAACCCTCGGCGGTTAAGGGGCGCTTGCTCTGCAAGCAGGAGGACTGGAGTTTGACCTCAGACACCCACATAAAAAGCCAGGCATGGCTGTATGCGCCCATAACCCCAGCATGAGAGGGCAGAGATGGGCAGATGCTGAGAGCTCGCTGACTGGTCAGCCTGGCAGAAACAGGTGAGAGACTTCCTCCCACCTACCTTCAGCTTCTGGCCTTCCCATGTCCCTGCACACTCACATGCAACACACACACACACACACACACACACACACACACACACACACACGGTAGGGGGAGACAGATCCTAGAACACAGCCACACTTAGTACTTAGCCATACTTAGTATCCAATAGAGATGACCTCTAGACCCCAGGTAGCCCTAAGTGCAAACAATCTAGCCAGACATAATCCCAGTGGGTGTGGTCTAGTACACCAATAACAGGACCCACTTCCCACTTCTCACAAATCATTGGGGACCAGGGCTCACCCACAGACTTGTAGTGCATTTATCTGGGTGAGCAAATCATCACACTCACAACTTACCAGGAATGGGAGGACAGGGACAAGAGTGGTGTTCCCTCAGAGGTTTGTAGGTGCCTACCAGGACCCAGAATAAAGTAGCTACCCCAGGGTCTCCTGTAGGAGAGCAAGCACTCACTGTGCAGCACCCCACAGGCTCTTGCAGTGCTTACACCAAGCATCCATGTGGCCACTAGCAGTGTGGGGATGGGGATTCAGTCAAGGGGCATTTACCCGAGGCAGTCCCAGGCCCAGTGTGGGGCAGCTAGCGAGCCAGGAAGGAGCCTTTTGTGTTCCTGAGACAAGCAATGCAACATCAGAGGTAACATTCTCACTCGTGAAGCCCCAGTGTCAGTGTGGGAGAGAAGACGCAGGCTGACTCACACCATGCTGCACATCTTCCTCTTTCCAGGAACAGCAGGCAAGACTCCACTGTAGTCAGGGCTCTGCTTGTGAGGAGGAGGGGCCTAGTCACCTGGGTGCTCATCTTCCCCAGACACTCCTGCTTCCCGCCTGGGTCATGGAGACAGCAGGCCTAGGCCTCCACCAACCCAGATTATATTGTCCTCCTCAGAAGCAAGGTCCCTGGCTTCCAACTGTTAGGACTAATAAGTAGCAGGGACATGTGGACAGAACACAAATAGAGGATGAGGGAGGAGGTGGGCCAGAGGCAGGAGGCATCCTGCTGGGTCCTCACCCTGTGAGTCCTGACTCCTTTGGGGCTGCATATCAGATATTTATATTAAAATTTAGAACAGTAGAAAATTACAGTTATGAAGTCACAACTAAGTTACTTTATGGTTTTTTTTTGGGGGGGAAGGGGGGAGTCACCACAACATGAGGAACTGTATGAAAGGGTCACAGCAGTAGTAAGGTTGACAACCACTGTGCTAGGTCAGAAACATCATGGAAAAGCTTCAGTGGGGTGTTCACACACACACACACACACACACACACACACACACACACACACAAAGATGTAAAGAAAAACGTTAATTTGTATACTAATCAAGTGGATGTGCTTGTTTATCAGAAAGAACAAAATTTTAGCTAAATATTTGATGTTGCAGGACACAGAGCATCATCAACACTTTTTGTTTGTTTGTTTTTATTTTTGTTTTGTGAGACAGGGTTTCCCTGTGTAGCTCTAGATGTCCTAGACTCACTTTGTAAACCAGGCTGCCCTCAAACTCACAGCAACCTGCCTGCCTCTGCCTCCCAGGGTGCTGGAATAAGAGCAATAACTCTGTATCTACAGTAAAATACCACTGTTTATAACTCAAAATGTCCTCAAATCTGAGCATAGGAGGCACCTTTTGTTGGCATTGCATGGTGTGACCGCACACGCAACACGATGTGCACACGTCAAGTGCTCAGGACCTAGGCTGCAGGAAAGCTGTACAATGCAACATGGGCAGGCACTGTAGAAATACTTCAAAGTCACTATATGTTTGATTCTGAATTAATGTTTGGTCATTCAGTGATCAATGCCTTTTACTGTTGCCAACACTTTCCTGCTCCCCATGCTGTTATGCAATCCCACAGAGGAAGAAGCTGTGATTTAGGGTACCAGCCCTTCAGGCAGGCATGGCTTGCACACTCACCAAATGATGCTCGCTCTCCTCTGGCATCTTTGAAGCCTTGTCTTCTCTGTGCATACTGAGGTGTAGGCTAGTGTGTCAGGAGAAAGATGATGCCTGTGTCCTCTAGCTCCTCCTCAAGCAAGAGACAATGATTGAAGTAACTGTTTGCAGCCTTAAAAAGCTCAGAGACAGATGTCATAAAGCGGGGTGGAGCAGCTGACCAACCAGAAGGCCCCTCAAAGTTGGCTCCACCTCAGTCCCCTCAATGGCCTACTACTCAGAAACACAGAGTTCTAGTCCACAAAGAGTTGATTTTCAAAACTCACGGGACTAATTCAAACTAAACAGGGTCACAGCCACCAATGTCTGAACAGCCAGCCCGTCCACTTACTCCTTTACTTCCTCATGTCGGCTCTCCAGCGCCAAAATGCCCAGCCCAGGAGCAAGGACAACACAAGCACCACGTGTCCACTGCTTAACAACTGTAAGTACTTGACCGAAACAACATCCAAACAAGGCGGGGACTGAAATAGCAGGGGAAATTAGGCACTAAGCTTGGCGTCAAACAAGCTGGCGTTCAAAAGCTGTCCACCACCTATTAAAGAGCTGTCATCACCTGTAAAGTACAGGTATAACACCCCCTTACAAGATTATTAGTTGATTACAGATGGGGTTACGTAGGAACTGCCTGGATACACTTCGGTGTTTAGTTGGGAGGGCTATGTCGTATGCTGACCCAGGGAGGCTCTGGGATCCAAGAGAACTGGGTTACAAATGTTAGTTCTGCAATACTGGAAATGTAACAGCCTTGGAAAAATAGCTTCAGTCCCCCTCCCTGCCCCACCAAAATGGGAAAAACTCAGTGTATTCCAAGTCCTACCAATATGATAAGCATCTGATAAATGGAGTGGCTGAGGGGACTTCTTCGCTGGGTTTACTAGCATCTGCCTGTTATTCCCCTGCTAGGGGAGTTGAGGTATGAGGTTAGCTGTGAGTTCGAAGCCAAGCTGGGGTATATAGCAAAAGGGCACTAGTTGCCCATAATAACTAGCAGTGGAGCATGCACTGAATAGTAAAGTTAAAACTAATACAACCTTTTGTATTTTTATTTTTGGCTGTCCTAGAACTCACTATGTAGACCAGGCTAGCCTCTAACAGAGAGATCTGCCTCGCCTCTGCCTCCAAAGTGTCAGGATATAAAATGTCAGCAGGGCTGGCCACTACAAGCTTTAAAATGAAATTTAAGATCAGGCTATCAAATATACAGAAAAGACCACTTTGTATAGCATTACCAAAGAACACTTTCCTGAGACAAGCCTCTTAGCTCAGACTAGTTTCACACCCTTACTTTATGACAGTTTCTAAAATACTGCTATTTGAGTGCAGCCAAGCAAAAACCCAATCTGTTCCAATACTGCTAAGTCATGATCCATCGTTCACAGGAGCCCAGTCTGAAATCTAACCATTTTAACGAAGGGGAACCCAGGTAAGCACAAAACAATATGCATTAGATTTTAAAATGGTACAACCATGTTCTGTGAAGTAAACGCTACAGAAAACGACACAAATCTTTCAATTCTGCATCGTGCCTTTATTCTGCCCCACTAACGCTGTCAATTTCTAAGTGGCGTTATAGGACTTATCAGACATGGGGAAATAACCTTGGATTTGGGCAAAACAAAACTGACCTTTCAATTTTAACCTTCTTAGAACAAAGGGCAGGCCCTCTTCCATTACAATGTTGTTTCTCCCCATCAGGAAACTACACAAGCTACTGACTAAGCCAGGCTGCTGCTCTCAGAAGCCTCAAGAAGTTGGAACAGAGCTCCGATCACTCTCAGGTAATTTCTATATTGTTTTAGGTAGTATGACCTCAAATCTCAATAGAAACTTTTTTTTTTTTTAATTTAAAGTTTTTTAAACAATGGGGGTTTCTACGAAACAAAAAAGTCGGGTTCTTCTTCCGAACATAAATTTTTAGTAAACACAGCACTATGGCCTCAGCGGGTACACGTGTCCGGAGGCAGCCAGGAATCGACTTTACAGACTGGGTTGGGATGGGCAAGTGGCCCTAGACGTGGCGGCTCAACACCTGGGAGGGGAGTAAGCAAACTCCGAGGCACAGCCGGACGTTCCTAGGGTCGGGATCACACCACGACGCACGTTCGGGGGACCCAAGTTACACACAAAAGGTAGCGTTTCCATCCTGGGAAACCTCAGAGCCACGAACACGGAGTCTCGGTTAGTCAACAGCCTTGCTCCCCGAGCTCACGGAGAGGCACCATATGGGATGACAGACCCGGGCCGGGTGGGGGAAAGGGTGGTGGGGAAGAGCACCGGGAGCTGCACTTTCGGGGGAGCCTGGCGGGGTCAGGACGAGCAGCGGGGTCCCCTGTGGCCCGAAGCCAACGCTACGCGGCGGAACGACTCAGCCCCACCCCACGGGAGGAATAGGCGAGCGCCATATTGCCTGAACACCTAAACTCACAGCGGAACCCGGGTATCGCGAGACCGCGAAGGCCTCTGGGAAGGACAGAGGGGGAAGGGAAGGGAAGGAAGCGGGCACAAGCGGGAGGCGGGCCGAGACCAAGAGTGGAGCCCCAGGAAGTGGAGGGCGGGGAGAAATGCGATTGACGTGCCTACTAGCCAATGACAGGCGACATCGGGAGGTCCGGCGGCCAATAAGCAGTTGCTGCCCGCTGCAGGGGGCGGGACCCGGGGCCGAGGGTAGCTTGAGCGCGGCGGCGGCGTTGTTCAGTCAGAGCGAGAACATTCCAGAGGTGAGTCCGCGGGGGGCGGTGGCCCGTGCCCCTGCCCTGCCCTCCCGCCCCTCCACCCCGCGGGCCGCTGGCGGGGCCAGGCGCCGCCCGCGGCTCACGGCCGTGTCCCCGCCAGGTCGCCAGGCTCGGCGCTGCTGGTGTGGACGCGGACGTCGCTGGGACAGCCCCTCCCGCTGCTCGGCGGCGGCACCTGCCCAGCCGCCCCTCCGCTCGCCACCCGCCCCGCCGCTCCGGACCCGGTTTCCAGCGCCTCTTCCTCCCAGTCCCGGGCGAGCCGCGTTGGGTTTATGTCTTTATTTGACGAAAACGGTGAGTCGCGGGCGGCGGGCCATGGCGGCGGCAAGATGGCGGCGCGGCCGCGTGACCTGCCGCGCGTGTGGCGCAGTTTGGGGGGTGGGGGAGGCGGTCTCCGCGGGAGCGCGCGCGGGCGGGCGGGCGGGCGCGTGTGCCGGGGCCGGGCTGAGTCAGGCGCGGGGCTCGTTTGTGACTCAGGGAGGCCGCACCTCTGCCCCGCCGGCCGCCGGAAGTGGGAGGCCAGGCGACAAGCTCTTGCTGTCGTGTAGCCATGGGGACGAGGGCGAAGGTCGGCCGTGCGCGGAGGGAGCGAGCGGGCGGGCGGGCGGAGGGGGAGTCCGGGCGCGGCTCCGGCCGCGTTCCTCGTGCTCCGACGGAGCCAATGGCTCCTGGCCTGGACGCGCCGCCCCGAAGCCACCCGGAGTCGCCGCAGCCGCAACTTCGCGGTTGTCAGGTCCGGCTCGACGTTTCCCGTTTCCCAACGATGGCGGCCGGGGGAGGCGCGATTGGAGAAGTTGTTTGCTCACTGGCTTGAGCTGAGGGCGAGAAGGGCCCGCAGCCCCTTTTCGGCAGTTACAGCACGGTCACCCGGCAGGAGCAGCCTGTGACTCGCCGGTGGTCTTTTGGTCTGACAAACTCACGGCAGCTGAGGGAGCAGGGTTTGTGTTTCGTGTTGTTTCCCTTCGAGTGTTTATTTCCTGGCCACAGTCTCAGCTCTTCTTGGCAAAATGGTGGCCTCCTGGGCTCCTCGAGTTGTGCTTAGTTGTGCTTTGTTACGTGGGAATGGAATGTCACCTGCTCTCCCACGCGGGGTGTTAATTATGCGGGGGTACTCGGGGACAGGAATTAACTCCAGATAGGAATGATGCTAAACCCGTGGGGGTGTTTGTGTGTTTTCTCCTTTTCTCTTTCAGAGCTGTTGCGCAGCCATTGGTACCTGTATTGGGGAAACATAGCATACAAGCAAGAAGCCTACAGCCTCAGTGGCGAAAATTTTTTCATGTCAGAGACCGAGAACTCTTGCAGTCGTTTATGTCATCCCTTCTTCTCCAGACAGAAGATACCAAAAAGTTGCAATCAAAGATCTGTTCATCTTATTGATAAAGTCACTAATAAGCCAAAATGTCTGTCAACGTCAACCGCAGCGTGTCAGACCAGTTCTATCGCTACAAGATGCCCCGTTTGATTGCTAAGGTAATGCTGATAGTCATTTTAGTAGGAACTTGGTCCATTATGCTCCATGGGTTTTGAAAGGTTGTATTTTACAGGGAAGACAGTGCAAAATTGAAATTCTTATTTTCTTTAGGTTGAGGGCAAAGGAAATGGAATCAAGACAGTTATAGTCAACATGGTTGACGTTGCAAAGGCGCTTAATCGGCCTCCAACGTGTAAGTAAAGCTTGGAGAAGCCTGAAAAAGGTATATTATGGATATAGTGTTGACAGTCTTTGAGCTATACATCTTTCTTCAATCATATTGTTAACTAGCAAGTGTGGAACTTTGGACCTACTTTATTGGGTGTCATTAAACCACCTGGCTCCATCTCAATGACCTTGTAATTTTAAGACACGGTGAGTTTTTGTATGAATGCTCTTGTGTAGCTTTGGTTAACTCTAATGAAATGTCTTTATATAGATCCCACCAAATATTTTGGTTGTGAGCTGGGAGCACAGACCCAGTTTGATGTTAAGAATGACCGTTACATTGTCAATGGATCTCATGAGGCGAATAAGCTGCAAGACATGTTGGATGGATTCATTAAAAAATTTGTTCTCTGTCCTGAGTGTGAGAATCCTGAAACAGATCTGGTGGGTGCCTTTAAGGTTTTTGTTTGTTTGTTTGTTGTTTTTTGTTTTGTTTTGTTTTTTGTTTTTTCCATTAAATTCTGTATTTGCTTTTGTGATAACAGTTTCATGTTCCTGAGAGAGCACAGCAGACTTGTTAGAAAATGCCTTCTGTTAAAATTAAGCTACCATGAACAAAATTTGTGTTACGCTAGTGTTTTAGATGTCTTCTGGCATTTTTACATAAACTACTGTACAATTTTCATCTTAAACTATAGATGACACTTGTTTTTGCTTTTTTGGCAGCATGTCAATCCAAAGAAGCAAACAATAGGTAATTCTTGTAAAGCCTGTGGGTACCGAGGCATGCTTGACACACATCATAAACTCTGTACATTCATTCTCAAAAACCCACCTGGTAAGTCTTAACAAAATGACTATTGGACTACTACAACAAAGACTTTTGTTACTTTATATATCAATGGACTTGGTTTTTAATGTGTGGGGGTAGTTTTTCCAGACAAGGTTTCTCTGCAGTTTTGGCTGTCCTTTGTATACCAGACAGGCATCTGCCTCCTAAGTCCTGGGATGATTGGCTCTGGACTTCCTGCCATAAGACATTATTTGTTTCGTGTAACAGTAAAAGTGGAAAAGGTTGCAAAAGTCATTCATAAAATAGCTTATGATGCAAACTCCTCAAAGGTTCTACTGTTCTAGAACTGAGGCTATTAAGTTACAGTGACTTTAAAGCATTGCAAGCAACACTCTGTGGCAGATGGACAAAACTGTCTGACACAATTTGAGCTTGCTATAGCAAGAAAGTCTAACCTATTCCGGTGTTCTCTTCCCCGTGAGACAAGCCGTTATATAGGCTCAAACAAACGTTTTGATTGTTGGATTTGTTGAGTTGCTCTGCTTTTAGATTTTGTTTACATCTTTGGGGCAAGCTACCTGATTGAGGCATTTTCATTATATAGACCTTGAAATAGTTTAATATTCCCAGTACTATGTATGCTATTATTGCTTTGCCTTATTTCATAACCCATGAAATGCAGTTAGTAAATTTATTTGATATCTGAATCCCTTCAGAATTCTCTCATGGTTTTTCAAGACAGGGTTTCTCTTGTGTAACAACCCTGCTGTCCCAGAACTCACTTTGTAGACCAGGCTGGCTTCAAACTTATATCCAATTACCTCTGTCTCCTGAGTGCTAGGGCTAAAGAAGTGCAGAATTGTTTGGGGTTTTGTGGGGGAAGGGGGGTGTTTTGGTTTTCAAGACAGTTTCTCTGTGTAGCCATGGCTGTCCCAGACTAGTTTTATGGACCAGGCTGGCCTTGAACTCACAGTGATCTGCCTTTCTTCCCCTCCCCAGTGCTGGGATTAAAGGTGTGTACCACCATGCCTGGCTCAGATTTTTTTTTTTTTTTTTTTTTTTAAATTTTGTGCTGAGAGGGTAGGATTTAAATCTGATAGTAAAACATAAAACTAAGTTAACTCTTGTTTTCTTGTAGAGAATAGTGACAGTGGTACAGGAAAGAAAGAAAAGGAAAAGAAAAATAGAAAGGGCAAGGACAAGGAAAATGGATCCGTATCCAGCAATGAGACACCACTACCTCCACCACCAAATGAAATGAGTCCTCCTCCACATCCTGTGGTGAGTTTAGGGCACTTAAATTTGTCTGGAAAGCCGGGTGTAAACTTACTGTGTTCCCTTTCTCTCTTCCTCTTCGTCTGTGTCCCTTGTATCTGTCTGTCTCTCTGGGGTGTCCCTCTCCCCTTCTCTGCCCATGCTCACTTAATAAACCTCATATAATCTAAAGCAAAACTTACTAATGTTAGCTTTCTAATGGTTGGGTTGTTTTTCAAGATAGCTTCTCTGTGTAGCCCTGGCTGTCCGGGGCTCAAAGATGTCCACTTGCCTCTGCCTCCCAAGGGCTAGGATTAAAGCCATGCCTCACCACGCCTGGCTTGATTGGTTTTTTCCTGCTTAGCATTCCTTTGTTTTTGTTTACACTGATATGAAGGATACCATTCCCTGGGCTGATAGGTAATAGTCTTCGGACAAAAGTGCTTGGTCCTGTGGTGACTAATTAGCAGTATTTATGTCTTTGCTTTCTGTATAAACAGGAGGAAGGCAATGACGAGGACTGGGGGGAGGACACAACCGAGGAAGCTCAGAGGCGCAGAATGGATGAGATCAGTGACCATGCAAAAGGCCTGACACTCAGCGATGATTTGGAAAGAACTATAGAAGAGCGGGTCAACATCCTGTTTGATTTTGTTAAGGTAAATTGGCATAGTTAACTTTCAGGTGTCTTTGAATTTATTTGGTATCTGTTGTTTTTGTTTTCAGTCAATACCTTCTCTATAGCCCTGGCTATCCTGGACTCGTGTAGACCAGGCTAGCCACAAGCTCACAGATATCTGAGTCTCTGGTACCACCACACCCTGCCATCCTTTGAATGTTATTAATACAAGGCTTGTATTTACTTTGCTTATTCACAAAATGTATTGGAAGGAAGTACAGTGGGTATTGAACTGTCTTTGGAAAGTCATAGATTGCATAGAAATTCTGGAGAAAGTACTGCTCTCAAGCACACATGTTTTATTTCCAGAAAAAGAAAGAAGAAGGCATTATTGACTCCTCTGATAGAGAAATTGTGGCTGAGGCAGAAAGGCTGGATGTAAAAGCCATGGGGCCTCTTGTTCTGACTGAAGTTCTCTTTGATGAGAAGATAAGAGAGCAAATCAAGAAGTACAGGCGCCATTTCCTAAGAGTAAGAGATTTTTTTTTTTTTAAGATTTGTAAATAAAGATGGTGACCTTAAAGCTGTGGCTTTAAAATTGCCTCAGCTCACTATATTGTCATCCTGAAAATAGATAAATGGCCGCTTTATAAAGTTTGGGAGCACCTGCAAATGGTAAGGGTGTCTGTGCATTAACGTTTTTGAGCTACTGCTAAATGTTCTATGCCTTAAGAAAATGAATATGCTCAGATACTAAAGTACCTTAGAACAGGTAGCTGATTATTGATGCTGTCTACTTGCAGTTTTGTCATAACAACAAAAAGGCTCAGCGGTACCTTCTTCACGGTTTGGAATGTGTGGTAGCAATGCATCAAGCCCAGCTGATCGCTAAGATTCCACACATCTTGAAGGAGATGTATGATGCAGACCTTCTAGAAGAAGAGGTCATCATCAGCTGGTCAGAAAAGGTAGGTGGCACATGGTTGTGTTGCCAAGTTTCAGAAGTATCAAAACAGCTTATAAAGAAGTTGTGTCTAATACCGAGTCCTGTCTACATTAAGTTGAATTCCTGTGCTTATCTGAGTCTCTTTGTAGTTAAGGCAGCAAGGTGGTTTAGATTTCCTGTGTGTGTGTGTGTGTGTGTGTGTGTGTGTGTGTGTGTGTGTGTGTGTGTGTGTGTGTGTGTGTTTTCTGTGCTACTGAAGATAAGAGTATGTTACAGGCCTTTTTTTTTTTTTTTTTTTTTTTTTTTTTTTTTTCTTTTTTTTCTTTTTGAGACAGAGTCTCTGTGTAGCCTTGGCTGTCCTGGACTCACTTTGTAGACCAGGCTGGCCTCAAACTCACATTGATTCACCTGCCTCTGCCTCCTGAGTGCTGGGATTAAAGCTGTGTGCCACCACACTCGGCTGACACAAGCCCTTTAAATGGCTAACTGTACAAGTAATTTAAGTTATATTTTCAAGTCTTAACTAAGAATTCTGGACTTTTTTAGGCCTCTAAGAAATATGTCTCAAAAGAACTTGCCAAAGAGATTCGTGTCAAAGCAGAACCATTTATTAAATGGTTGAAGGAAGCAGAGGAAGAATCATCTGGTGGTGAGGAAGAAGATGAAGATGAAAATATTGAGGTAAATGACAGAAAACATGTTAAATACTTGGTTAGCATTGTATGTTAAGAGATCTTATGTCACCTTCATCCCCAGACAGGGTTTGTTTGTGTAGACTAGCTAGCCTGGAACTGAGAGAGATCTGCCCACCTCTGCCTCCAGGGTAGAACACTAGGAATAAGGGTGTACATCACCCCCAGCCATCTATTTGGAGGTCAGAGTAGACTTGGGACAGGGTTTCTCTGTAGCCTTGGCTGTCCTAGACCAGGCTGGCCTCGAATTCACATGGATCCACACTGCTCAGGGTAGAGAGATATAAAGGTAGTGTTGTGATGAGGCGATTGGGGTAGTTCCAAATTTCAGTTTAAGGGTAAAACAAAGCTTAAACTTTCCATGGGTAGAGGAGACAGGTTTTGTATGTATTGCTGGAGATAGAGCATAGTAGGTAAGCATTTTTTCTAAACCTTGAGCCTCTTCCAGCCCTGAAAAATAATTAGATGAGTACAATTACAACCATAGACATTTCCCCTTATGCATAATTTAAGATAAAGCCAGATATGGTGGCATACATCTTTAATGCTAGCACTCATGAGCAGACAGTCTCCTGAATTCCAGGACAGTCAGAGGCTATGCAAAGAAACCCTGTCTCAAAAAAGTCAAAATGAGGACTAAATAGATGGCTCAGCGGTTAAGAACATTGTCTGCTCTTCCAGAGGTCCTGAGTGTCATTCCTAGCTGACAACATACATACTAGGATCTGATGCTCTTCTGTCATGTAGATAGAGCCCTTCTGTACATAACGTAAATATTTTTTAAAAGTCATAAAGGAAATGATGGGAAGGCTTGGGGGGAGGAAAGGGTAATGGAAATACTTTAATTCTCAAGAAATAACAGAAAAAAGAATTTCTGTATTTAATTGATGTATCTTATCAGGTGGTATATTCGAAGACTGCCAGTGTACCAAAAGTTGAAACTGTGAAGTCTGACAACAAGGATGATGACATTGATATTGATGCCATTTAAAAGGATGGATGCAACTTAGCTTAACAGTGTAATGCTGCAAAATATTCTCCATTATCAGCCAGAAGTGCAACATGTATGTGCAAGAGCTAAAATGGCTTAACATCATGCTACACTTGATACTAAAATTATTACTGTGAGTGGTCTATAATTAAGCCCAGTGAGACATCTAGGGAGTCCATACTTAACAGTGAGCAGTTGTAGTTTGCTTATTTATAGCATGTTTCTTTTGGAAAAACTAGTGGTGGACACATTTGGATCACATTTATACAGTTACAAAAAAAATAAAGATTTGATTTTGGTCATTCTTCAGACGTTGGGCTCTGAATGGCTTATACTCAAGTAACTGGCTACTTTTAGGATGTTACACCATTTAACTTAAGGTCCTTGACCCTGATAGATTGTTATGTGCTGAAAGTTGCAGAATGCAAACAATTGTAATTGACCTTACCCAGCCATTAAGAAATGAAGTATTTTAAAAGTTGTATCACTAGTCCCAGTCAGTTAGGATTCTTGTCATTCTAAGGAAGACTGATAATTAAATGGCAGTGTGACATCCTTATGAGAAGTAAAAATGACCTGTGTGTCCTATGGTTTTAAGAACAAGTTTTGAAACTTGGAGTAGTTTGTGTCCACTCACCCCAAATTGTCTTTAGAGTCATGTGCATTGTACATTGGATGAGCCAGGGAAATTATTAACAAATAAGTATTTTGTGTGTGTATAGTGGGTGCTTCGTATTGAGAGAAAAGCTTTGAGGTGTGATTAAATCGTAAACTCTAATTCTATTTGGGAGAAACAGGGGGGAAGGTGCACTTAATTTCTAACTAAGACAGCATAATTTTTCAGCCTTTACCCTTAAATTATAATTTCAAGATGTTTAGACATACTGTATCTTGTGTTTGATGTGTTCCCCCTCCCCCCAATATTAGGGTTTATTCTTTAATTCCTTTTACTTTGGATATAATAACTTGTACTTCAGATTTCGGTTGCTATCTTGCCAAAATAAGTGTTATTGTGTCTCAAGCTTGATTCCCTTCCCCAATTGTCTTACTTAAAGAGAAAGTTGAAATCATACTTCTGAGTCAGAGCCTATATTTTGGTGTAAGACTTGGGATCTCTTTTTACTTCACATTGAATATAGCTGGGTATCTGAGAGGTCCAGTGATAGCCACTGGGTGGGTACAGTTAGCTAAGGCCTGACCAGCCCATTCAGAGCCTTGGACTTCAAACACAAGTGAATTCTTTACCCACTAGTTGGTGTAGGCTCCATCTGGGCTCCTGACTATATTTGAATATTTGTCTTTCACGTGACATTTAAAATAGCACATATTTCTTTCCACAAAAGTGCATTCTGGGAGTTAAGAGCCCACATGGTTAATTTTGTGTGGTGTACGAGCTCATACATCAATTCGATTTTATACTTTGTGTCATCCATCTCACAGATTATAAGACTTTAATAAATGTGTATGCAGGAAAAACTTTGCATTCAAATCACACAAACATTGAGAAAAAGGGAAACCTTGATATGAGTCTGAGGGCGGAACAGGAGCCATATACCTAGAATGGTAGCAAGGGAATGTGCTATGTCACACCAAAGAAGTGGTACTTGAAAAGTCCCTTGTCTCCTGGGTTTCAGGTTCTTTGTTGCATGGTCAGCCCCTCCATATTTCACCGTTTTCTGAGCTTCTCAAGGGGATCAGTGCATTCAGCCTCACGCTGGCAAGATTTTTGTCTTAGAGCTGTTGCTGTTAAAGTTGTTCAACACTGAAGAAGGGGCTTGGGCTTCAGCCACTGTTCATTCTGGTGCCAAACCAGTAGGATTCCAATTCACACAATCTGAGTTTATTCATGGAGGTTAACCTGAGAGGAGTAATCCTTCACTGCTCTATTGAGGTGTCTTAAAGTTTCCTGTTTCAAACAGCTGCGTTACTTGATTAAAACAATGTTAAAATTAAACTTTTGTCTCTGCTTTGTCTAAGCTATGTTTTCATTTTATTGTGAGTAAAAAGCACTGAAAGATGCCCAGTATTACAGCTCATGATTGGATTTGGGTGTTGGGTATTCCATGGAGAGTACATCAGCTGTATGTGTAAATCAACCCTATGTATGAAAACAGGTCGGTGGGCTGGGCATTGTGGTGCACACCTTTAATCCCAGCACTAGGCAGATCTCTTGAGTTAAAGGCCAGGGAGTCCAGGACAGCCAGGGCTACACAGAAAAACCCTGTCTCAAAAAACCAAGTTGGTGATTTCATTGTGTCACTGGACTTTTCCTCCCCTCTATCTAAATAACATGTTTACTAGGGGATTCTGACTCCAGTGATTGTAGCAAATTCTTTCTTCCCCTGGATTCTTAGACGATTTGTGAAGCCCTAGGATGCAGGTACTGAGATTGGCCTTGAGTTTGCTTTCATCTCCCATGCATGTTCTATTTACACATACGGAGGCCAGGGTACTAAAGCCAACATCTTTGTGACTACCCTCCAGGTGCTGGGATTACATACAGGTCTATGTCACCAAACCTAGCTCATACCCTCAAAGTGTGAAGCAAAAGCTAATCAGCACCATAATAAAAATACCCACTAGAAACAAACAACAAAAAAAAGGCCATTATACAGTTTGTTGGAAGATGGGCTAGACTGAGGTGGGAGAATCACCCTGTTGTAGAGTGGTGTACTGCTGGCACTTACTTGGGAATGTGCCAAACATGGAAACTTTAGACCAAAGCTGAAGCAGGAGCCTGGCTACAAAGCAGTCAGAAAGGGCTTCTGGACCCTGAACTGCTCACCCAGCTGCTGAGGAAAGGTAGAGAAGGGGAAATGAGCCAAAAACCAAGGACCCCCTAAACAGCTTTGCAAGCGATTTGCTGGGCTGCTGTAACAAAGGACCACAGCAGCCTACACCCAGGCCAGTGTGGGGCTCTGAAACTACAACCAGTGTAAATTGTGGGCCCTTTTGTAAAAGAGACTCTGGTGTAGCCTCAAAGTGAACGGTCTTGAGAGCATGTTCTGCAATGCCTGAGGTTTATCCTAACCCTCTTGCTGAGCAGTTTGGACTAAGAAGAGTTCTTCAATGAGTGTTGGGTCAAATAAGGACTGGCTGCTCTAACAGCATGCAGGTTCAGCACCCACGTTATCACAACACTTAACTCCAGTTCCAGGGAATTCAACACCTTTCCTGACTATGGTATACATACATAATTGTAGGCAAAACACTCATACACCTAAGATAATAGGTTTTGGCCAGGCATGGTAACACTTGAAGGCGGAGGCAGCTGGATCTTTGTGAATTTGAGAGCAGTGTAAGAGAGCCCTCTATGCGGAAGGAGGGAAAGCAGACTATTGCAGAAGACCAGAATTCAGTTTCCAGCACACATAGCAGGTGGCCCAGAACCATCTGTAACTCAAAGTGTCCTCTGGTCTCTATGGGCACTATACTCGTGTTCTCATGCACAAACCCACACACAGACACCAATATAATGAAAGCTACGGCTGGGTGTGGTGGCCCAGGCCTTTAATCCCATCCCTGGGGAGGCAGAGGCAGGCCTGGCCTACAAAGCGAGTCCAGGACAGCCAAGGCAACCCTGTCTCAAAAAAAAAGAAAAAGAAAAAAACCAATGTATAATAAATTTTTTTCAGCTAGGAATACCTTTAATCCCAGGCTGATAGATCCCTATGAGTTCAAGGCCAGCCTAGTCTACATAGTTCCTAGTCTACATAGTTCCAGGACAGCAGGATGCATACGTAATTTACGTGTATGCCTGTGTCAGTGTTAGTATGTGCAGGTGCCCGCAGAAAGTGTCAGACCTAGACTTAGACTCAGCTGTGAACCATTTGCTGTGGCTTCTAAGAACTGAACTCCAGTCTTCTGGAAGAATAGCAAGCCATCTTAATCACTGAGCCATATCCAACCCTTGGTCATTGTATTTTATCACAGCAATAGAAAACAAACTAGGTGGCTAGAGAGATGGCTCAGCCCCAGAGGTCCTGAGTTCAATTCCCAGCAACCACATGGCGCCTCACAACCATCTATACTGGAAATTGATGCCCTCTTCTGGCCTGCAAGTGCTCATACAGATAGTGCACTCATACATAAAGGTAAATAAAACCTTAACAAACAAGCTAGCTGCTATCAATGGATGAACATGCTCAGAAGACATGAAATAAAGCACCTCATCCAGCCAGTTCCTTAAAGCACTAACAATCAATGCCATATTTTTAGACAAGAACTGAGATCTAAAAACAAAACAAAATGGGCTAGAGAGATGGTCCAGTAGTTAAGAGCACTAGCTGCTCTTCCAGAGGACCCAAATTCAAGTCCCAGCACCCACATGGCAGCTCAAAATATCTGTAATTCCTGTTTCAGGGAATCAGACACCATCACATATACACACATGCAGTCACAACAGTAATGTACCTCAAAATAAAGATAAATATTAATGCCGGCAGTAGTGGCACACACCTTTAATCCCAGAATTCGGGAGGCAGAGGCAGGCGGATCTCTGAGTTCGAGGCCAGCCTGGTCTACAAAGTGAGTCCAGGACAGCCAAAGCTACACAGAGAAACCCTGCCTTGAAAAACAAAACAACCCAAAAGCAACAACAGCAAGATAAATATTAACAAATAAGCCCAAACAAAAACCCACAACAAAAAGGAACAAACATCATGAGCCAAAGCAACTTGGAGAGAAAAGTGTTTATTTCAGTTTATATGTTCCAGGTGCAATTTATCATTAAGGGACTTCAAGACAGGGACCCAGAGGCAGGAACTGAAATGGTGGAGGCCACGGAGACCTGCTGCTTCCTGGCTTGCGTCCCTTGGATTCTCCAGTTTGCTTGCTTTTTATTTATTTATTTTTTTTTTTATTTTTTATTTTTAGACAGAGTTTCTCTGTGTAGCCCTGGCTGTTGGCCTTGAACTCACAGTGATCCACCTGCCTCTGCCTCCTGAGTGTTGGGATTAAAGGCCTGCGCCGCTGCCGCCCAGCCCAGATGTCCAGGGAGCTCACTATCTTAGTTCCAGGCCATCCTGCTCTACAGAATGAGTTCCAGGGCAGTCAGGCAGGCCTGTACAGAGAAACCCTGTCTCAAAAAATAAAACAAATCAATCATGATTCAAAGGATTGGCCCCACAGACTTGACCACGGGCCAGTCTGATAGAGGCAATTTCTTAGCTGGGACTTCCTCTTCCCAGGTACTCCAGTTGACAAAACAATCACCAACCAGCATAGCTTAGATTTGAGGAAATGTATCTGAGAAGTGGTCATGGGCTCACCTTCAAAGGAACTTGTTTTCACTGCTGGTGCTGCTCTCTGCAGACACCCTACCCCACACCTGACCCTCATCACCGATTGTGTTTCTGAGCACTGATTGTGTCAGCTCCAGGCCATACTCCCCTGCAGAGAATTGCCTCAGCAGCAAACTGTGACTGACAGACACTGGTGGGCACTTGTGAAGGGGTGGCGTGGGGGGATAATTATAAAATACTTGAGGCACTCCTTGCCTCAAGCTAGTATCAAATTCAGTCTTTGGCCTTGGTGGCCATTCTAAGTTGTGAACTTGACTACATCTGGAATTAAAAACCAATTGTCTGTGTATACCTGTGAGGTTTTTGTTTTTAAGATTTATTAATTGGGGGCTGGAGAAATGGCTCAGCAGTTAAGAGCGCTGACTGCTCTTCCAGAGGTCATGAGTTCAATTCCCAGCAACCACATGGTAGCTCACAACCATCCATAATGAGATCTGGTGCCCTCTTCTGGCATGCAGTATATGCAGGCATAATACTGTATACATAATAAATAAATAAATAAATAAATAAATAAATAAACATTTTTTTTTTAAAAAAGATTAGCCAGGCATGGTGGCACACGCCTTTAATCCCAGCATTTGGGAGGCAGAGGCAGGTAGATCGCTGTGAGTTCAAGGCCAGCCTGGACTACAAAGTGAGCCTAGGACAGCCAAAGCTACACAGAGAAACCTTGTCTCAAAAAACAACAAAAAAGGGCTGGAGAGATGGCTCAGTGGTTAAGAGTGCCACCTGCTCTTCCAGAGGTCCTGAGTTCAATTCCCAGCAACCACATGGTGGCTCAGAACCATCTATAATGAGATCTGGTGCCCTCTTCTGGCGAGCAAGTTTTTGGTTTTTTTTGTTTTTTGTTTTCTTTTGTTTTTTTAAGATTTATTTATTCATTATTATGTATACAGTGCTCTGCCTACATGTATACCGATAGGCCAGAAGAGGGCATCGGATCATATTATAGATGGTTGTGAGCCACCATGTGGTTGCTGGGAATTGAACTCAGGACCTTTGGAAGAACAGTCGGTGTTCTTAACCTCTGAGCCATGTCTCCAGCCATTTGAAGTAGGAAGATGACATTTTCTTTTTCTTTTTCTTTTTTTTTTTTTTTTTTTTTTTTTTTTTTTTTTTTTTTGGTTTTTCGAGACAAGGTTTCTCTGTGTAGCCTTGACTGTCCCAGACTTGCTTTGTAGACCAAGCTGGCCTTGAACTCACAGCAATCCGCCTGCCTCTGCTTCCCGAGTGTTGGGATTAAAGGCAGGCGCCACCACACCAGACCTCCAAATCTTTTGAGATGGAAAAATTCACCTTTAATCTGGGCCACATTTTCTGCAGGCAGCCTGTATAAAGGACATGGGAGAAGGAAAGCTTGTTCTTTGCCTTCTTGCTATCTATTCTGTCACTGGCGTTAGATTTTACTTCTTTGGGATTCCAGCAAAAACTGAAGACCAGCTGAGACATCCAGCCTTGTGGACTGAACAGCTACTGGAGGTTTGGACCTTCCATTGGTAGACCGCCATTGTTGGGCTAGCTGCACCACACCTTGTAAGCCGTTCTAGGAAGTCCTATATATGTGCATCACACGCTCTGCTTCTCTGCAGAACCCTGACTAGTTTAGCTCTCCTGCCTCACGGCTCCGCTTACGCCTTTCCCTGGCCCCCCACCTGGCTTCCTTACACCCCCTCTCCTGAGAGGACTCCGTAATGAATCCCCTGCTTGCAGGCTCTACTTCTAGAGACTTGAATGAAGCAGCCGGGTCCAGGAGTTGTCCAGTGAAGCGGTAGCAGGTGGCCTGTTGACAGTGCCTGACGTGGGCAGCGAAGGGCAGTTGCCACACTGGTCACCCATGGTTCCTTGGGAGAAGGCACCAGTGTCCACTCATATCTTCCAGACAGAACTATGCCTCTAAGGTACCTGACGTATCTGTGACAGCACACGGCTACACTGCACTAAGGTGTCCGCTGGTCTGAGCTGATGAGCAGGTGAGAAGGCTGATGTAAGAAGCTCTTGCTTGGGCTGGAGAGATGGCTCAACGGTTAAGAGTGCTGGCTACACCTCCAGAGGTCCTGAGTTCAATTCCCAGCAACCACGTGGTGGCTCACAACCATCTGTAATGAGATCTGGCGCCCTCTTCTGGCCTGCAGGCACACATGCAGGCAGAATACTGTATACATATATAATAAATACATCTTTAAAAAAAGAAAAGAAGGGACTGGAGAGATGGCTCAGTGGTTAAGAGCACAGACTGTTCTTCCAAAGGACCTGGGTTCAATTCCCAGCATCCACGTGGCAGCCCACAACTGTCTGTAACTCCAAGATCTGACACCCTCACACAGACATACATGCATGCAAAACATCAATGCACATACAATAAAAATAAATAAATTATAAAAAAAAAAAGAAAAGAAGAAGAAGAAGAAGGAAGAAGAAGAAGAAGAAGCAGCTCTTGCTCCAGAGAACTGAGCAGGAGCTATTACAGAGCTGACCTCAAGGCTGCTAACATAAAAGGTACATTATTGTACCTGGCGCCTTCCACCACTAGGAGGAAGTAGTACAGAGAGGCTTCCCGGACTGCATTCCTGTTTGGAGGCAGCAGATTCGGCACTTGGGAAAGCAGAGCTAATCCTTCCACTCAGTGTGCACAGGAAGGCTGTTTTGAACTGGGTCTGGAGCAAAAGAAGGGAACAGCAGTGCAGACAACAGAGCCCGGCTGATCCCACCAGACAGCACAGTTGAGGATGTAAGGCAGGTGGGTGGGTGGGTGGGGTACTCGACTCTGATGTTTGAGGCCAGCCTGGTCTACAAAGCAAGTCCAGGATAGTCAAGACTACACAGAGAAACTTTGTCTCGAAAAATCAAAAAAACGCCGGACATGGTGGCGCACCCCTTTAATCCCAGCACTCAGAAGACAGAGGCAGGCGGATCTCTCTGAGTTCGAGGCCAGCCTGGTCTACAAAGCGAGTCTAGGACAGCCAAGGCTACACAGAGAAACCTTGTCTCAAAAAAAAAAAAAAAAAAAAAATCCCAGCCAGCAGGAGGCCAGCCTGGTCTACACAGTGAGTTTCAGGATAGTCTTACATAGTAAGTCTCTGCCTCAAACAAACAAACACCCCCCACCACCACAAGAATTAAAGAGCTTTTAGTCTCAGCACTAGAAGGTGGAGACAGGCAGATCTCTGTGAGTTCAGGGCCAGTCTAATCTACATAGTTCCAGGCCAGCTAGGGCTACATAGTGAGACTCTGTCTCAAAATAAGTTAAAAAATAAAATAACAATAATAAGCAATTTTCAAATCTCTTTCATTTGGTTTAATTGTACAAAATGATCTTCTTCCCTGCTTTGTGTTTAATTTGTTTTATTTTTAATTTATTTTGTTTTGTTTGGGAGCATTGAAGAATATTAAGAAAATTTGGCTTTATGATGCCAGTGTATGACATTTGTTGTTGTTGTTTGGCTTGGATCAAAAGTGTGCATCACCAGTACCTGGCAGTAAGTTTTTGTTTTTGTTTGGGTTTGGTTTTTGTTTTTTTGAGACAGGGCTTCTCTGTGTAGCCTTGGCTTAAAGATGTGGCCACCACACTCGGCCAATAAGTTATTTTTTATTAATAGAAGGTCATTCTAAAATGATGGCTAGAGGTATAGTCAGTACGTACCTTAGGCATATATTAGAATCAATTATGATATACTGTATATAACTTTATGTGCCATTCTTAGGCTTGTTTAAATCAGCAAGAGCAATGAACACAAGAGGAAGGTGTGTTCCTGATACCTAACAGGTCATAATGACACTCTTGCCATTAGGACATAGGAAATGTCCAGCTTGCCAGGTGGTGGTAGCACATGCCTTTAGTGCCAGCACTCGGGAGGCAGAGGCAGGTGGATCGCTGTGAGTTTGAGGCCAGCCTTGTCTACAAAGCGAGTCCAGTACAGCCAAGGCTACACAGAGAAACCCTGTCTCAAAAAAAAAAAAAAAAATTACAGGAGACCTGGACTATGCATGTGGTATGCTGACTTGAGCTTTTTTTTTTTTTTTTTTTTTTTGGGGGGGTTTTGAGGCAGGGTTTCTCTGTGTAGCCTTGGCCATCCTGGACTCACTTTGTAGACCAGGCTGGCCTCGAACTCACAGCGATCCGCCTGCCTCTGCCTCCCGAGTGTTGGGATTAAAGGCGTGCGCCACCACGCCCGCCTTCTGACTTGAGCTTTTTATTTATTTATTTATTTTTGGTTTTTCTTTTTTTCTTTTTCTTTTTCTTTTTTTTTTTTTTTTTTTTTTTTTTTTTTTTTTTTTGGTTTTTTCGAGACAGGGTTTCTTTGTGTAGCCTTGGCCATCCTGGACTCACTTTGTAGACCAGGCTGGCCTTGAACTCACAGCGATCCGCCTGCCTCTGCCTCCCGAGTGCTGGGATTAAAGGCGTGCGCCACCACGCCCGGTTTATTTTTGGTTTTTCAAGACAGGGTTTCTCTGTGTAGCCTTGGCTGCCCTGGACTCGCTTTGTAGACCAGGCTGACCTCGGACTCACAGTGACCCACCTGCCTCTGCTTCCAGAGTGCTGGGATTACAGGCGTGTGCCACCGCGCCTGGCTTGACTTGAGCTTCTTTAAGTCATGTGTCACTGTACTGTGTACTTCATGGAGCTGCCATCACTTGGGAACATTATTCACAAGGACACATGAGGAACTAACTCCAAACCCCGTATTTTCCTCTCAACATAATTATTATTCTCAGCCCCCTGATTGGTTACTTTCATGAGCTTAAACATAGTGTTTGCAGTTTCATTACTTATGCTTCTGCCCATAAGAACACCCTTGACTGCCCAGAGGGTAGATGAGTGTGTTTCTTCCTCTATCTTGGCTTTCCGGCTCCCAGCTTAAGTCATCTTTATGGTTCCTTTACACTGTCAAGACTGAAGTAATTCTAATCCACCTACAATTACAATAAAGCTGAGTTTTATAGGTTGAATCAGAGGGTGAAGATCTGTCAGCACTGTTTTTATTTGTGAGTGTGTGTGCACACACGTGTGGTGTGTAGGAGTATTTCTATCTAGGTGTGTGGTGTATGTACATCTGTGTGTGTGTGGAGTATATAAACTTGTATGCTTCTGTGTATGCGTTTGTATGTGGTGTATGTGCATGTGTGTGTGTTGTGTACATGGATGTTTCTGTGTGTATATATGTACTCCCCCTCTGTGTGTGTGTGTGTGTGTGTGTGTGTGTGTGTGTGTGTAGGCCAGAGGTCAGCATCAGATATCTTAAATGACCACTGCCCACCTTATTTCTTATTTTGAGACAGGTTCTCTTAATGAACCTGGAGCTGCCCGGGGCCACAGCAGGCTTTTTGTTTTATTGTTTTGCTTTGTTTGTTTTGGTTTGGTTTTTCGAGACAGGGTTTCTCTGTGTAGCCTTGGCTGTCCTGGACTCACTTTGTAGACCAGGCTGGCCTCGAACTCACAGCCATCTGCCTGCCTTTGCCTCTGCCTCCCGAGTGCGCCATCATGCCCAGCACACAGCAAGCTTTTTACACAAGTGTTTGGAACCTGGATTTGGGTCCTTAAACTTACACGGAAGGCACGTTAGCCACTGAGCCATGTTCCTAGCTCCAGCTATGGATTTTTGTTTTGTTTTGTTCTTCACAAAGATATATGACATGTTCCTTTTCTTTTTGAGATGGCATCTCTTGAAAACCAGGCTAGCCTCAAACTCAGTATATTGTCCAGAGTGGCCTTGAACTACTTACTCTCCATCCGCCACCCGCCACGCCCCAGCCTTGGGTTTAGAGGCATGTGTTAACACATCTTTTTTATCTGAGCTACAATATTGTGCTATGTTTCAAATTCCTTTCCTTTCTTTTGCATTACCTTCCTTTCCTCCATCTTTATGCTCCTCCAGAATCTCCAGGACACAGGAGGCCTGTGGAGTTCACTCCCCAGGTCCCGTCCGCGACCCAGTGCAATGGCCTGCATCTTCCTCGTTGTTCTCCACAGTGGAGCCTTTTTTTAAGGACCCACAGATTCGCCTCTCTGTCCTCTCAGACCTCCAAGTAGCTCCCAAAGAAAGGAGTGTGGGAGGGTGATGTTTTCTTACACTATGTGAATTTGCCTTTTATTTTGTTTTGTTTTGTTTTGGGAACAGGTTTTCTCTACATAGCCCTGGCTGTTCTAGAACTCACCATTCAGACTAGGCTGGCCTCTAACTTACAGATGTAAGATACACACCTGCCACTGCCTCCTGAGTGCTGGGATTAAAGGCATGCACCACCACACCCTGCTTTGGCAAGTAGTTTAATAAATTAGAAAATGCACATTTCTTTATTTTTATTTTATGTGCATTGGTGTTTTGCCTGTATGTCTATGTGAGCAGAGCGGGTCAGATCTTGGAGTTATAGACAGATATGAGCTGCCATGTGGGTACTGGGAAGAACATTCAGTGCCTCCAACCACTGAGCCATCTCTCCAGCCCCAGAAAATACACATCTTATGTGAATTTATTTGTGTGTGTAGGGCAGAAATTAAAGGTGTGAGCCACCTCACCTGGCCATTACTTTGCTTTTGTTGCACAGCAAAACACCATAAACTTCAGTGACAAAATACCATTGCTTTCTTTCTACAGATCTGCAGCTTATCTTTGGTTCAGGTGATCTCCCAGGACCTGGCTGGACTTGATGCTGGGCTTGTTTGGGACCAGCCCTGCTCTGCTGTCTTCATTCTATTTCAACACGAGGAATGCTTCTGGAGGCAAAAGCCCAACCGCATGGGGGCCATAGTTGAAGCCTCTGTCTGAATTGCATCTCTTACATTTTTGTGTTTGTTTTGTTTTTCGAGACAGGGTTTCTCTGTGTAGCCTTGGTTGTCCAGGACTCCCTTTGTAGACCAGGCTGGCCTCAAACTCATAGCTATCCGCCTGCCTCTGCCTCCCGAGTGCTGGGATTAAAGGCGTGCGCTGCCACCGCCCGGTGCATCTCTTACATTTTGTTGATCAAAATAAGTCACATGGCTAAGCCCAACCCTGATGAGGCACAGAAGCATGCTTCTTCTTGTACATTAAGGGAAGAGAAAAAGTATTCTTGGGCAATGCTGTAATAATCTTCCACAGTGGGTAGATTTCAAAATGTCTTTAGTCAGCTGGGCATGGTGGCACAAGCCTTTAATCCCAGCACTTGAGAGGCAGAGGCAGGAGGATTTCTGTGAGTTTGAGGCCAGCCAACACCAAAAAAAAAAAAAAAAAAAAAAAACCAAAACCAAAAACAACAAAAAATAAAGAAAAAAGAAAAAAGAAAAGGAAAGGAAAATGCCTTTATTTTGCTCTTCATTTTATTGATGTTAGCTGGGTATAGAATCCTAAGGTAGAGCTCATTTTCACATAGAACATTGAAGAATTGGCCACAAGGTCTTCAGATATGAAAGCATTCAGTGCTAATAGATATTATTAGACTCACATTACCTCTTATCTTGCTTTCCCCCTCTCTCTTAGAGCTATTCCTTTTATTATTAATTATTTACTTACTTTACATCATAATTGGAGCTTCCTTCCCCAGTTTACTCATAGCCCCTACCTCTCCCCTCCCCTCCCCCTCTCCCTTTCTCCTCAGAAAAGGGGAGGTCTCCCCAGGATATCAACCTGCCTTGGCATGTCAAGTTGCAGTAGGGCTACGGCATCTTCTCCTATTGAGGCCAGATGAGGCAGCCCAGTTACGGGAAAGGGATCCAAAGGCAGGCAATAGAGTCAGAGGCAGCCCCTGGTTTGGAGACCCACAAGAGTCCCACATGACTGTTACAAAGGCACAGGGCCTAGGTCAGTCCCATGCATGCTCTCTGTTTGGTGGCTCAGTCTCTCTGAGCCCCTGTAGGTCTAGGTTAGTTGATTCTATAGGTTTTCTTGTGGTGTCCTTGACCTCTCTGGCTCCTACAATCCTTTCTCCCACTCTGCCACAGGACTCCCCAAGCTCTACCTAAAGTTTGGCTATGGGTCTCTGTAAGTTTTGCTTTCTTTGTAAACTCAGTTATGTTATGTAAATATGCTTTTGTTTTAATCCCAAGTACCTTAGTTTGGGCTTTAGTATGTCCAACAGCTGATAATTGCCTTGTGCGGGGCATAGTCTTGTGGAGCACGGAGAGGGGCGTGGTCTAGGACTCTGAAGAAGATAAATATGAGCACTCCAAGAGAAAGTATGACGTGTGGTGGTTTGGAGAGGACAGAGATGGATGATGTGGTGACTCGGAGACAGATGGAGAAAAATGTTTCAATGCATTGGCTTGGAGGAGACTGCTTGCTACATTTGCTGTTGACAGACATTGGTATTGTCCCAAAAGGAGCCCAATTGACCCTAAACAGCCAGGAGAAGTAAAGGGGTCTGCACCCCCCCCCCTCCACTGACCTTCTTTCTTTTTGGTGGAAGGGAGGTAGAGGCTTCAATACCCCAAAAAAAAAAAAAAAAAAAATAGTTTTTAACCGGGTGTGGTAGCACACGCCTTTAATCCCAGCACTCAGGAGGCAGAGGTAGGCGGATCGCTGTGAGTTTGAGACCAGCCTGGTCTACAAAGCAAGACTAGGACAGCTAAGATAACACAGAGAAACTCTGTCTCGAAAAACCTAAATAAATAAATAAATAAAATAAAGAGTTTAAAATCAAATGTCAAAAACAAAGAACAAAAAAACAAAGAACAAAAAACTCAAAGGGTCAACAGGTCTCTCTGCCTGTTTCCATCAGCTGCCGGGTGAAGCCTCTCTGAGGACAGTTATGCCAGGCTCCTGTCTACAGGCATAGCAGAATATCATTAACAGTGTCAGGGGTGGCATGGGTCTCAAGCTGGATCACTCATTGGTTAGCCATCTCCTCAGTGGTTTTTTGAGACAGGATTTCTCTATGTAGCCTTGGCTGTCCAGGACTCACTTTGAAACCCTATCTCAAAAAAAAGAAAGAAATTTTCCCCTCTCATAGTCCCTTTCTAGTTTTGTCAACCCCGTCCATGTAAACACACACACACACACACACACACACATTTTAAACCTACTTTCTGCATATGAAAGAGCACATGCAGCACTTGTCCTTTTGAATCTCAGTTCCACAACTGAGTTTTGTTTTTTGAGACAGGTTTCCTATTAGCACAGTCTGCTCTCAAACTCATAGTAATCCTCCTGCCTCAGTCACTGAGAAGCGCTAGGGTTACCAACACAAAGCACTGTGCCTAGGATTTAGTATGTATTGGGGAAGCATGTCTAGTAATAATAAACTCTCTTGGCTTTCTTTTCTCTGAGAATTTCTCTCTCTCCACCGTGTGTGTGTGTGTGTGTGTGTGTGTGTGTGTGTGTGTGTGTGTGTGTCTGTGTGTGTCTGTCTGTCTGTCTGTCTGTCTGTCTGTGTTTATATAGTTCAGGGTAGACTCAAACTTACTATGTAGCTTAGGCTGGCCATAAGTTTTTCATCCTCTCACTTCTTAAGAGCTAGAATTAATCTCCTTTTAGGGGAGGATTGGTTTTCAAGTTTTTATTGGGGAGACACACAGAAAGGGACCTCTCTTCCATCAGTAGGAGTATTTACAGGTTTCCAGACACTCCAGTCTTGGGCACTGCAGGTCATGGGTGTGGCTGGGTTCATCAGGCAGGCTCCCACTATCTCCCGTGGGCACTGGGCAGTTGTAGGGTGTGGTCGTCTTGGTGGCTTTTGGTTAGGGGCTGAGTGAGGGAAGAATTACAGCAGTGGAAATGAGCAACCGATTGCTTTGTCATGACATTTTTTTTTTTAAAGATTTATTGCTATGGATACTCTGCCTGGATGTACAAGTGCAGCCCAGAAGAGCGTATCAGATTACTTTATAGATGGTTGTGAGCCACCATGTGGTTGCTGGGAATTGAACTCAGGACCTCTGGAAGAGCAGACAGTGCTCTTAACCTCTGAGCCATCTCTCCAGCCCCCGTATCAGGACATTCTTCTGTTTTGTTTTTGGTTTTAGAGACATGGTTTCTCTGTGTAGCTCTGGCTGTCCTGGACTCACTTTGTAGACCAGGCTGGCATTGAAACTCACAGGGATCCACCTGCCTCTGCCTCCTGAGTGCTGGGATTATAGGTGTGTGCTACCACCCTGGGCTGTCAGGGCAATCTTTTGTTTTTGTTTGTTTTTGGTTTTTTGAGACAGGGTTTCTCTGTGTAGCCTGGCTGTCCTGGACTCACTTTGTAGACCAGGCTGGCCTGGAACTCACAGTGATCCACCTGCCTCTGCTTCCCGAGTGCTGGGATTAAAGGCGTGCGCCACCGCGCCCAGCTTTGTCAGGGCATTCTTTTTTTTTTTTTTTTTTTTAATTTTTTTTTTTAAGATTTATTTATTATTTATACAATATCTGTCCGCATGTGCACCTTCCCGCCACAAGAAGGCACTAGATCTCATTACAGATGGTTGTGAGCCACCATGTGGTTGCTGGGAATTGAACTCTGTACCTCTGGAAGAGCAGACGGTGCTCTTAACCTCTGAGCCATCTCTCCAGCCCTGTCAGGGCATTCTTGAGGAAGAATTTCCTGGCCACCCAGGTCTCAGTGGACCCTCCCTCTTTTTTGTTCTTGTGGTTTTCATTTGTGTGTTTGTTTTTTGCATTTCATAAAATTTAAGCAGTTTTCAGCCATTGTTTTTCATATAATAAATTTTTCCCAATTAGTTTAAAAACTAAACAGCAATAATCTCTTGTTCTCCTCCCTTCGCTCCTCTCCTTTCTCAGGCAAGAAGGGCCTTTCCGGATGCTGGCCCACAGTGACGGACTGGCCCCAGCCCTGCGAGACTGTGCATTCCTGTCCCTGTATTACCCATGGGGCTGACTAAGTGGCTCAGCAAGTAGAGTGCCTATGGTACAATCATGAGGACCTCAGTTTGAATCCCCATAAAAGCCAGGCCTGGTGGCACAAGTGTGCAACTCCAGTGACGGGGAGTGGCAGAGACAGGTAGATCAGTCATGGGAGCTCACTGGGCAGCTAATGTAGGCAAGGTGGTAAACTCCTGTTCAGTGACTGACCCTGCCTCAAAAAATAAAATAAATAAAATAAAATAACTAAATAAAAAGATGAGGAGCAACATACTATATTGCATATAGGAAGACACTGGGCACCAATTTCTGACCTCCACACGTACACACACAAGGTGAGTTTACTCACACTCACAGTTACCAGGTCCCTAGTGTCCTATCACAGTGCATAAGAGGAACTGAGAGGCACAGGTCTCGGTCTGGAAACTGCAAATTTTCCAACCAACTCCAGAGATTCAAAGTAGTCACATCAGACAGACCCTGCTGTATTGTCATCTAAAGGAGGAGTCCGGTCCTGGCACTTCCTATTTCGTCATCTTCCTGATCTCACTGCTGACTAAGGAATTTACAAATCACTAATGAAGAAGCTGCACAAAGGATCTGCAAACACACGTTTCTCCAAAGAGTACAAACTGCTAACAAGCACGTGAGAAGGGGCTGGCATTGTTAGCCCACAGGAATGCGCCAATCAAAAGCACGATGTGATTCCACTTCACACCAACGGAAAGCCCCGTCAGATCTCACAACCTGTGTGCTGCCTTATATGGCAAAGGCGCTGGGAGCTTGAGGCCAGCAGCTTATCCTGAATCATCTGGCTGCTCTTCAGATGCAATTACCTGTGTCCTCGTGAGAAAGATGCACGTGGATGTGGTTGGTTCGTTTCAGTTTTGACAGGTTCTTGTAATCCAGGCTGACCTCAGACCTGTACTCTTTGTCTCTCTGTCTTCCAACTGCTAGAATTACAAGTGTGCACCACCATTCCAGGCAGCATACTGAGTGCGTGCGCCACACACACACTGGGGTGGGTAAAAAAGGGCAGAGATCAGAGTGATGTAGCCACAAGCCAAAGAATGGCAACTAGCAAGAGTCCTGAGACAGAGCTCACATTAGATTGTGCTGGGACCATGAGGGAGGAAGGTCGGTTGGGCTGTGGTACCCAGCATGTGGTGGTTCGTCTGTGCAGAGGACAAGGATAAAACAGACCAGGCAGACAGTACACAGTTGGGACTACCTTCCACATACACTGCTGGTGGGAGAGTAAGATGGTGCTACGGTTTTGGAAAGTGAACTTTGGGTCTTCAAGCGCTTAGACACAGGGATACCAGAGGGGTGAGCAATCCCATTGCTCAGAAGTACACCCAGGAGGGAAGGGAGGGTACTTCCAAGTAGCAACTTGTCTGTTAGATTACAGCAGCGTTAGTCACAGTCGCCTCAAATGTCCAACTGCACCATGGATAAGAAAAACCTGTTGTAAGAACACATAGTGGGATACTGTGCTGTGCTTGTGGTCACTATTTCTTGGTGTCCTACAAGAATTTTTCTTTATTTACAGGGTCTCTCTCTATACCTCTGGCTGTCCTGGAACTCACTTAGATGGACCAGGCTTCTCATGTCCTGGGATTAAAGGCAGGGGCCTATAACCATTCCTGGCTAAGCACTGCTTCTGATTGGACCTCTCTACACCTGGGAGATGCTGGTCCCTCCCGTGGGGCAGGTCTCCCCTCAGTTACTCCTTCCTGGAGATGCTCTCACAGACCTGCCCTGGGCTGACCTCTTAGCTGATCCCAGATGCAATCAGATTGACAATGTTTATTGTTTCTGAATTTCTGCTCTCCATCCCCTAACATACACGGACACACCATGCATGCACATGTACACACACATGGACACAGGAGCACATAAATATATGGACCTGCGCATTCTTTTTTTTTTTTTGAGACAGGGTTTCTCTGTGTAGCCTTGACTGTCCCAGACTCACTTTGTAGACCAGGCTGGCCTTGAACTCACAGCGATCCACCTGCCTCTGCCTCCCTAGTGCTGGGTTTAAAGGCATGTGGCACCACGCCCAGGCCCAGCTTGACCTGCGCATTCTTTTTTGAAACAAGTTCTCACTGGGTAGCCCACATTCAGGGCCAGCCCGGCTGCCTGGAACTCCCTTTGTAGACTAGGCTCGCCTTGAATACACAGAAATCCAACTGCCTCTGCCTCTTGAGTGCTAGTAAAGGCTGCACCATCATGCTTGGCATACTTAAACACATTTTAGATTAAAAAAAAATGTACATGTATTTTATATATGTGAGTGTTTTGCCTACATATGCATATGATATGCACCATGTGACTGTCTGGTGCCCACATATGGGTGCTGGGAACCGAACCCTGGTCCTCTGTAAAAGCAGGAAGTAACCACCCAGCCATCTCTCCAGCCCCTCCCACCCCGGCCTTACTGGGAGGGTGCTCCTGTTCTTGCTCTTGATTGCTCTCCTTGCTGGTGTGTACACATTGCGTGTGGACCGAGTGCTCTTCCTTACTGGGACCAAATACCCGAAGAGACTGCTGAAGGAGGGTTTGTTTGGCTCACAGTTGCAGAGGTTCCACCCCATCATGGGGGGAGGGCATGGTAGAGAACAGCAGCCCACATCATGGGAGCCAGAAAGGGGACAGGGAGAGGCAGAGGGGAGGTGGGGAGAGGCAGAGGGGAGGTGGGGAGAGGCAGAGGGGAGGTGGGAGAGGCAGAGGGGAGGTGGGAGGGGGGAGAGGCAGAGGGGAGGGGGGGAGAGGCAGGTGGGGGGAGAGGGAGAGGCAGAGGGGAGGGGGGAGAGGCAGAGGAGAGGGGAGGAGGTGGGGGGGAGAGGCAGAGAGAGGGGGGAGAGGCAGAGAGGGAGGTGGGCAGGGGGAGGAGAGGAGAGCAGAGGGGAGGTGGGGAGAGGCAGAGGGGAGGTGGGAGAGGCAGGGGGGGGGGGGGGAGAGGCAGAGAGGTGGGGAGAGGCAGAGAGGAGGTGAGGAGAGGCAGAGAGGAGGTAGGGAGAGACAGAGGGGAGGTGGGGAGAGAGATGCCTATTACTGGCTTTTCCCCTTTCCCTTTGGCTCCATTCTGGCCTTCAGGGCCAGCCTTCCTTCTGCTGCTAGGCCTCTCTGGAGAGAACACACTCAGAGCTGTGCTATCCTACCCTCCTCGGTGCCTCTTAACCCAGTCAGTTCACACCACTGTCTCATCTCACGGGATGTCTGCAGTACAGCTGTGTCCCCTAGGTTGGCCGTGACCCTAAAGCAGAAGACTGTGATGATCTGCACACTCTCATAGGTCAGGCCTCCTCACACTCCTTACGGTGGGACTGGAAAGTGTCTTAACACTCTGGAGGCTCATGATCCCCTTCCCGGCCGCGGTCACTATGTACGAGGTCTACAGAAAGAGGTGAACAGTTGTGTGTGTGTGTGTGTGTGTGTGTGTGTGTGTGTAGTGGTGGTGGTGGTGTAGTTGACAGAGCCACCATGCTCCTATAAGTAACATGCTAAACTAATTGGCTTACCCCGCTGCACGAGGATGACGTTCTTGTTTCTGTAGGTGCCCTGTCTATCTGTGGGGAATAGCTTTTTTGTCTCCCAGGAAAAGCTGTAGAATATCTTACCTTTCCTTTCCGTGAATACAATGGCATTTCTTAGAATCTCTTCTGAAAGGCTGGAGGTGGTGATGCACTCCTTTAATCCCAGCACTCAGGAGGCAGAGACTGGTAGATCTGGGAGGTTGAGGCCAGTCTGGTTTTCGGAGCGAGTTTCCTGACAGCCAAGGCTACAAAGAACCTCTTTTTTGTTTGTTTGTTTTTGTTTTTGTAGACAGGGTTTCTTTGTGTAGCTGTGGCTGTCCTAGTCTCGCTTTGTAGACCAGGCTGTCCTCGAACTCAGAGATCCACCTGCCTCTGCCTCCCGAGTGCTGGGATTAAAGGCGTGTGCCACCGCCAGTTTACAAAGAACCTCTTTTGAGACCTGAAGATACTCAAAGACCCTGTACTACCCAGGGTCCAATTACCCTGAGTTATGCCTCAGATGCCAAGAAAGCCACCGTTGCCGGAAGAAGAAGGCTCAGTTTTGTCCTTGGTGTGTTTGTTGAATCACTGTGTTGGGAGCACTTAGTGTGTCTTCAAGATTTAGGTGTCAGGCAGTGATGGCATATGCCTTTGATCCCAGCAAGTGGACCTCTGTGAGTTCGAGGCTAACCTGGTCTACAAAGTCTGGGACAGCCAAGGCTACACCAAGAAACCTGTCTTTAAAATGTTTTGTTTTTTTTAATTTATTTTTTGGTTTTTCGAGACAGGGTTTTGTGGGTTCTTTTCTCCGAAAGGCTGGGCTGAAAATCTGGCCACAGAGGGTTTTGTTGTTGTTGTTTTTTGTTTTTTCAGCCTTCTGGAGGCTAGCTGAAGAATGCTCCCTCCTGAGAACCAGTCACAGAGAAGGCCTTCTGGGCAGGAAGGAAGCGCAGGGCAGTTGCTCTCAGCCTGGTTGAGACAAGAGAAATCTGTGTCCCTTCCAGAGAGGGAAGGTGGCCTCTGGCTTGCGAAAAGGCCAAACTACACTTTATTAAATAAAGACAAAAGAGTCAAACAACTAGATTTTAATTCACTAAGCTTAAAAGGAGAAGGGCAGAGAGCTATGGGGAAGGGATGGGGAGGGGGTGCCGCGCAACCTTCCAGCCCCTGGGTTTTTAAACTAAGCCTACCTGAATAGCAGGAGACACTCCCAGGACACTTCCCGGGGCTTGTCTCCAGGGTACCTTTGATATGTTTTTCTTCAAAGAGCCAGCTTTTGACACCTTTTGTGTGGGTTAGGGTCTGCGAGGAACTATCCTTTAACACATTTGGGTCTGGCGTCCTGTTGCCAGCAGGGGGGCCGCTCACCAAGCAGAGCACAAAGCTTACCCGGAAGGAGCGTCTGTCCTTCTGCCAGCAGACAAAGGCCCACAGGGTTTCTCTGTGTACCAGTCTTGGCTGTCCTGGAACTTGATCTCTAGACCAGGCTGGCTTCAAACTCAGAGATCCACCTGCCTCTGCATCCCGAGTGCTGGGATTAAAGGCGTGCACCACCATCACCCATCTCAACGTCATTCTTTTGCAGTGTCTGGTTATCTCAGCACTACATTCTTCCCCAGTGAATTGCCTTCACGTGGGTCATCAAAACCCTAACTGAAGCTGGGTGTGTCAGCACATGTCTTTAATTCCAGCACTTGGGAGGCAAGAAACAGGAGGATCTCTATGAGTTCCAGGCAGCCAGGGTATATCATGTAGAGTCTCTAAAAACAACGATGAGATCTGGTTAGGTGCCTCAGTGATTAAGTGCACTTGGTGCTCCTGCAGAGGACCTGGGCTTGATTCCAGCACCCACATGGTGGCTCACAACCCTCTGTTGCTCCAGCCCTGATGGCCTCTTCTAGGTCTGTGGGCACTCGGAACACCTGTGCTACACAGATATATATATATATATATATATATATGCAAACACCCATATACATAAAATAAATGAGTAAATTTAAAACCACAAGGGCTAGCCAGGTGTGGTAGCATGCACACCTTTAATCCCAGCACTTGGGAGGCAGAGGAAGGCAGACTGCTGTGAGTTCAAGGCCAGTCTGGTCTACAAAACAAGTCCAGAACAGCCAAGGCTATACAGAGAAACCCTATCTCAAAAAAACCAACAGAACAAAACAAAACCAAAACAATGCCCCCCCTCACAAAGATTTGGGTGGGTCTGGGTTCAGTTCTGTTATTTAGCATGCTAGGTAAAGTGTCATAATCACTGAGTTGTCTCTAGCTCACTCAAATGCCTGTATTTATGCTAGTACTCTGGTTTTTTTTTTTTTTTTAAAGATTTATTGATTTATTATTATGTATACAGTGTTCTACCTGCATGTACAACTGTAGGCCAGAAGAGGGCATCAGATCACATTACAGATGATTGTGAGCCACCATGTGGTTGCTGGGATCCGAATTCAGGACCTTTGGAAGAGCGGGTGGTGCTCTTAACCACTGAGCTATCTCACCCTTACCATGGTGTCTTAATGGTTGTAGCTGCTGCTGCTGCTTCTTTTTCTTCTTCTTGTCTTCATCTTCTTTTATTTTTTTGAGACAGGGTTTCTCTGTGTAGCCTTGGCTGTCCTGGACTCGCTTTGTAGACCAGGCTGGCCTCGAGCTCACAGCGATCAGCCTTATGAATTGGGGCATGTGTGGTGGTTTTGATGAGCTAGGCTCCCATAAGCCCATATGCTTGAATGCTTGGTTCGCAGTTTGCAGGGCTGGTGGGGAGGGTTAGAGAGTGTGGTCTTGTTGAAGTGTGTGTGGGTTTGCTGGGGAAGATGTGCCATTGGGGATGGGCTTTGAGATTTCAAGGTGTGTGCCACTAAGGCCTGGTTGGCTTTGAGACTTCAAAAACCCATGCCAGAGCCATGTTTTCTGTCTGGAGCTTGAGGAGCAAATGTGAACTCTGAGTGTCATATTGGACTGCCACCAGGCTCCCCATCATGATGAACTCACCCTAAGTGTTAAGCAAGGCCCCAAATGCTTCCTTTTTAAGTTGCCTCATGGTGTTTTATAACAGCAATAGAAACGTATCCAAGACAATGTCTGTGTTCAGAGAAGCCTGGAGCCCATCCAGGCCTGAAGTTGTAGATGGTTGCAAGGTGCCATATGGTGCTGGGCATTGACCCCAACTGGTAGCCTCTTCACCACTAGAGCCGTCTCTCCACTCCTCACTGTGGTTTTTGTTGTTTTGTTTTTAGTATATTTATTTACTTACTTTTATGGATGTGAGCACTCTATCTGCGTGTACACCTACATCCATAAGGGGGCAGTATAGATGGCTGTGAGCCACCATGTGTGGGCTGGGAATTGAATTTAGGACCTCTGGAAAAGCAGACAGTGCTCTTAACCTCGGAGCCATCTTTCCAGCCCTGTTTTGTTTTGATTTTTGTTTTGTTTTGTTTTGACAGGGTCTCTACTCTAGTCCTGATGTCCTAGAACTCGCTCTGTAGACCAGGCTGGCCTTGAACTCAGAGATCTGCCTGACTCTGCCTCCCTAGTGCTGGGATTAAAAGTGTCCCCACCATGGCCAGCCATGTTTGTAGTTTTGTACTAAGCTTTGAAGTCAGGAAATGGCTAGTTCCAGGTTTGTCCCTGTGTCCCCATCTCCACAGGTTCACTGAACCCATCTGAGGTCTTTGGCCACAGACCTCTTAGGAATTGTGCTTTGTGTTTGCTGCTAAGGGTTCATCTTAGAGCCTCATACATGCTGGGCAACTGTGCTGCTGCTCATCTGTGCTTGTCAGTTTTAATTGTCAACTTGACATAGCCTAGAGTCACCAGGAAAGCGTCTCAGTGAGTCTGGAGCAGGCTGGTCCTGGCCAGGTGAGAGACTGTCTTGATTGCCTTAATTAATGGAAGACCCAGGCTGAAAGTGGCAGCACCCCTCCCTAGGTTAGAGGCCAGGACTGTGCATGAGTAGGGGACAGGGAGAGCAAGGGAGTAGTAGGCAGGCAGGCGTGTACTTCTGTTCTTGGCTGTGGATGTGATGGGCTGGCTCCTTCATGCTCCTGTTGTGACTATGACACTGATGGGCTATAAACTGGAATTGTAAGTAAAATAGACCCTTTCTTTCCTAAGATGCTTTGCAGGAATTTTGTTTTGTTTTCTAAGACAGGGTTTCTCTGTGTAGCCTTGTCTGTCCTGGACTCAACCTGGTCTCAAACTCAGAGAGATCCCTCTGCCTGTCTCTGTCTCCTGAGTGCTGGGGTCAAAGGTGTACCCCTGCCCCCATTGCCTGGCGTTTGCCAGGATATTTTATCTCAACAACCAAGTCAGATGGTGAGTTTGAGGGCAGCCTAGGCTAAATGGTGATTCAAGGCCTGATCTGAATAAGATGGCTCTGTAGCTCAGCAGTAGTAGACCAGGAAGTTGGTTGACGATCGTGTGCAGAGCTCTGGGGTTGGTTCCCAGAATTACCCCCCTGCTAAGAAAAAAAGGTTAGAAGTTGTGGTTTTGTTGTTTTGAGACAGGGTCTCACTATGTGGACCTGGAGGGAGATGGCCTGAAATTTGCTGTGTAGAGCAGGTTGGCCTTGAACTCATAGGAATCTGCCTTCCTCTGCCTTCCAAGTGCTGGGATAAAAAGTGTGTGTTACCATGCTCAGACTGAAACTGTGACTTAAAGCAACACTTTTATAGAAGTAGGATTTCTTCGGAGGTTTCCCTCCCTAGGGAGATTTAGGAATTTGGGGTTTCTCTTGTTTTCTATTTGTTTCACTTGGGTGTAGATTAGAGAGTTTGTTTTAAGAAACTCTGTTTTGGACTTCCTTGGCTACAAAAGCTACTTCCTACTAATATTCAAACACTCCAATTACTCACCTGTGCTTGATCACATTATGTCCTCGGTTTTCCTGACCTCGCACTGAAGGAAGGCTTTGAGCCCTGACACCCCACGGGGAAGGCGTGTAGGTGGAACCCAAGGCTGACTCAGAGGGCCAGCCCTACACAGCTCATGGCTGAGGTCACACCACAGGAGAGAAGGCATCCTAGCCTCGGGAATGGAATCTGTCCTAACAAATTCTCTGCTTCCTCATGTCCTGCCTGCCTCAATCTGGAGCTGTCCATGTGAGGAGGTCAGGGACTGACTGATCAAGTTGTAAGACTAGAGCTCTGAGGGTTTTTACACTTTCATTCCTCCCCCTTTCCACGCTGGCAGCAAACGTCAGACTGTGTACCAGGAATCAGACTCGGGTCGTTAGAGTTTGGCAGCATGTGTCCTCACCCACTGAACCAACTTACCAGCTGAAGATCATGTTCCTGAGACTCAGTCCCTTTACTACATAAGGCTAGAGCAGATACAGTTTTTGTCTCTGTTACATATTAGTTTTGGTGCAAACACGCCATATTTTCCACTCATACTGATAACAGACATTTATCTAATTTCTAGCTTAAAAAAAAAAAAGGAACCTTGAATGTTATTTGTGAATATCTTTATACATGTTCCCTCAGTACATTTCAAACCTTTCATTTATTTATTTATTTATTATTTGTTTTTCCAACACAGGGTTTCTCTGTGTAGCCTTGGCTGTCTTGGACTCACTCTGTAGACCAGGCTGGCCTTGAATTCATTAAAGCTCCTAGTGCTGGGATTAAAAAGTGTGAGCCACTATCACCTTTCCAAACATGTCTTTAAAACATTTTTAAAGGTTTATGTTTATTATTTTTTTATTTTGTTTTGGATTTGGTTTTTCCAGACAAGTTTCTCTGTGAAGTTTTGACTGTCCTGGACTCACTTTGTAGACCAGGCTGGCCTTGTAGAGTCCAAAAAGTGTCAGATTTCCTAGAATTCCAGGTAATGATCAGCTGCCTGATATGAAGGCTGAGAACCCAGCTCTGGCCCCAATAAGAGCAATATAGGCAAGCCGGGCGGTGGTGGCACATGCCTTTGATCCCAGCACTTGGGAGGCAGAGGCAGGTGGATCTCTGAGTTTGAGGCCAGCCTGGTCTATGGAGTTCCAGGACAGCCAGGGCTGTTACATAGAGAAACTCTGTCTCAAAAAGCCAAAAAATAAAAATCTGTCAGTCCCTGAAAACAAACAAGCAAAACAATAACTAAAACTTGTAAATTATGCTTACTCACTTATGTGTGTTTATTCACATACAAGCAGCAGGGCAGGCACAGCAATCAGAGGACAGCCTGCAGGAGCCATTGCTCTTCCACTGGGCACCCAGGGATCGAGCTCAGGGTGACAGGCTTGGTCGCCAGCACCTTCATGTGATGTGCTACCTTGTCAGCCTATGTTCAGGTAAATATTCTGGAAAGAACTGTGGTATTGCGGAGCATGCCAAACTTGATGATGTTGCTAATGTTACTAGCTATTGTTAATTTCTCCCAATATGCCATTTTAAAAGATTATTTTCTCAGGTAGTGATGGTGCACACCCTTAGTCCCAGCACCCTAGAGGGCGAGGCACATGGATCTCTCTGACTAAGTTCAAGGCTAGCCTGGCCTACAGAGTGAGTTCCAGGATAGCCAGGGCTACACAGAGGAACTCTGTCTCAAAAAAAAAAAAAAAAAAAAAAAAAAAAAACCTAAATAAAATTTAAGAGTTATTTTAAGTGTGTTTTGACTCTCTGTGTGTATATGTGAGCATGCCGTGTACTTGAGGCAGCCAGTAGGCATTGGACTCCCTGGAAGTGAGGTTTTAGGGAGTTCTGAGCTGCCATGTGGGTGCTGGGCACTGAGCATAGGTCCTCCACAAGAGCAGCCAGTACTTGTTACTGCCGAGTCATCTCTCCAGCACCCTCTCACTTTTTTTGGAGACAGTGTTTCACATGTCATCTCAGCTGGCCAGAAAGGAACTCTTTACACTAGGTTGGCTTCAAACTCACAGAAATCCTCCTGCCTCTGCCTCCCAAGAGCTGGGATGTGAAGTGCTAGCCACGGAAGCACACAGCCCTGAGTCTGATCCTCTGAACCCGGGTACATGACAGATATGGTGGTGTATGCGTGCAATGCTCGGGTTGAAGAGGCAGGGACAGAAAGGTTCCTGGGGCCTGTTGGACAGCTAGTTTAGCCTAATTGGTGGGGAGTTCCAGGCTAGTGAGAGACCCTGTCTTTTAAGCGCTGGAACACAAGTGGGCTGCTTTTTCTACCTGGGGTTTACATGATTTGGGGCAGACCTAATCCTTCTGCTTAAGCATCAGGAGCTGTAACCACTGAGCCATCTTTCCAGCAGCCCTGGGTACATTTCTGAACTGCAATGGGTTTGTTCTTAAGATGCTCAAAGTAGGAAATAGAAAGACAGGGAACAAACTGGGCATGAGGGTGTACATTTGCAATTTCAGCATCAGATCGGAATTTGAGGCCAGCCTGCTCTATGCAGCAATACTGTCTAAAAAATGTAAAGGGGAGAAGAATCATGCAGGAAGCAAGAATTATGAAAACAGCAGTTTTAAGGGTGAATTGTTCCCTTCCTCCCAGATAGATCTCAGAAGTTCAAAGTTCAGGACCACATAAGGGCCTCTGGACAAAACAAGGCTCTCCTCCTCTCCTTCATGCCTTCCTAAGTCCCCCTTTTCTGTGATTTTTTATACTTCAGTGTCTCCAATTCCAAACCTTACGAGAACTAGGAAACAACTTGAGGAAGTCTCCCTAGGGCAAGCCTCACATCCAGTTACCTCTCTGGCCAATGTGGAGTGCTCTGAAGTGTCCACTGGCTTTTCAAAGCTCCAGCCTGAGGCTGACAACCTTTTGAGAGGCTTCCCCAATTCACCAGGAGCCAATGTTGAAGCACCAGAGTTCATCAGGTTGAGGGGAGACCGGGAGCCATGCGATGTCTAAGGCTCTTTCTAATGCTCTGTCTAAAGTTATGCCTAAGTCTACCTGGCTCGGGTGTCTTCTGTGTGCCTTCCCATCCCCACATGTTCGTGCTGCTTGCTTGGCTCCACCCTGCTGCTTCTTACTGCCATCCATGCCTCTGGATTAGCCTTAACTGGCTGTGCAAAAGACCCCAGGATCTTTCTGTCTCTGCCTCTTCAGCCTTCAATCCCTCTTTGGAGCAAGCATGCCTTCTGTAAGCTTTCCCCTACCCAGGCCCCCACGTGGGGATGGATGTCTTCTGGCCCTTGAACACACTTCCACTTATCACAACCTACATTTCAGTTGAACTGTGTGGAACACACACTTGCTTCGGAGGAATACCATTGTGGATCTCTCCTTGACCAAAAAGGGAGAAAAAGAGTAACACTTTAAGTAGGGCCACCTGGTCCCCTTGAGTACACCCCTCCGAGAGTAAGAGTGTACACTAACCCTGAGTGTATCTTAGCCCTGTGTTGTTTTGAAATGGGGTCCTCTGGCCCCTCTGGAAGTGATGTCGGTGTTTAAAGAGCTCTGTTACATGAAGCAGGAAACATACCAGATACAGCGAGATATTGGGAAGGGGGGGAGGGGCACAAAACCAAACCAAGCACGTGAACAAAACATAAGAAGCAAAGAAAGCAAAGCTTAGTCACTCACAAGTTAGTTTACCTATTTCTAAAGCTGCAGGAATGGGGGTTCAGTTTCTTCTATAACCAACAACATAGATGATTTGGTTAAGCAACTAACTTATCAAGACGCTATGTCGGGCTGGAGAGATGGCTCAGTGGTTAAGAGCACTGTCTGATCTTCCAAAGGTCCTGAGTTCAATTCCCAGCAACCACATGGTGGCTCACAGTCATCTAGAATGTGATGCTGCAGGTGGTACATCCAGGCAGAGTACTGTATACGTACTAATAAATAAATCTAAAAAAAAAAAAAAAAAAGACGCCATGTCATATGCATCTTACAGGGGTACCCTGAGGCTTAATGAATAACCAGTACAAGGTGCACTAATAGAAGCAGTTTGCATTACCCCGACACAGCCCTCCTGTCCTCAGAAGACATAAAGACACGACGACACGCTGAGGAGGACTTCTAGAAAAGGCAGGTCACTCAGCCTGGCCCATGCCTATAGTAATATCACTATGCAGGAGGCTGAGGCAAGAGAGCGGAGCAGGATAGGGAGCTTGAGGGAAGGGCAAGGAAGGAGGAAGGAGAAAAGGAGAGGGAAAGTGAGTGGAGGGAGTGAGAGGGTCAAAGGGGGAAGAGGGAAAGACAGAAATATTGAATATATCAGCCCCTACAGACATTTAGGAACTGATCCCTGGGGGGCGTCTATGTGATCTTATCGAACCCCTCTTCCCATCCCCTTTGTGCCACCTTTGTTACCGCGCTCTGTCATCCGCATGGGTGGTCAGTTCGGCCAGGTCCAATACCCAGTGGCCCTTAGCCAGAAGCAAGAAAATTCACTGGCTGGATGCCCCATGGCTCAGTTATGAAGTAGGAGCCTGACTCTTTCCCACTCCGCTAGACCTGTAACTGCTGCTCCGCCTCGGGAGCTCCATCCTTTGCCGCGTAGCCCGGCGAAAGCGAACTCGGCTTTTGCAAACCGTAGGATCTCCACGTGTCGTGTAATCCAGCCAGCCTAGATCTATACTCTGTAAATGCCAGCCCAGCAGTCGGGCGCAAGACGGTCACTAGGGCAGTGGCCCGGAGGTGTCAGGGATGCCCAGGCAATTTGGACCATTGGAACTCACCGCCGGCTGGAGCAGGAGGAAACCAAGCCAGTCCTTCCCAACGGCACCACCCACCTAGAACCAACAGGACGAGTCGCCCCTAGCAACAGCAGCCGGCAGCTTGCTCCGAACACGCTGATTGGCGGAACTCCAGGTGGCCGCGGCGTCACTTCCGGCAGCCGGAGGCAGCGGAGGAAGCCGAGGGGCGGCCATCTTGGGTCTGTGAGGCTCCTGAGGTGCCGGGGAGCGGCGGTGGCAGCCGGCAGGGCGAGGCCGGGCGGAAAGCGAGCGGGAGAAGGGAAAAGCAGCCGGGCGTGGGCGCCTCCTCCGCGGCCCCCTCCATGGTCGGCGCCTGCAGGCCGCGGCGGCCTGTCTTGCGCTTCATCTCCGCTGCATCCTCCTGCGCCGCCGCCGCCTCTTCAGGGGCTGCCGGCCGCGCCGTGTCGAGCCGCCGGGGCTGAGCTCTGCGGCGCTGCGGCTGCGAGCGGCGAGGAGGCGCCCCCGAGGCTTGCGGCAGCCAGCCGGCCCGCTTCCACCGGGCTCCTCGCCGCGGCCGCCGGCGCTGGGGGAGAATGAGCCCCGGGGCCCGCGGGCGCACGGCCCGGGCCAGGCCGGAGATCTAGACTCCGGCAGGGGAGGGCAGGGCCCGGAGGCTCGCGGCCGCTGCTCGCCGGCCGCCCACAGCTGGGCGGTTTTGTTTTCGCCTTGGCGTTGTGCAGAATCAAAGCGCAGTAAGATGTCCACTAGGACCCCTTTGCCAACGGTGAATGAACGAGACACTGAAAACGTGAGTGGACCGCGCCGCGGGCGGGGTGGCAGACCCTCGGGGTGGCAGACCCGCAGGGTGGCAGCAGCGGGGGGATGCTCCAGGCCGGGGCGGGGGGTCAAGGCGCAGCCCTGTCCTGCCGCGCGCGTGCGGGGCGGCCTGCGCGCTGTCCTTACGGTCCGCTGAGCATTACGGGTCCGTGCGCTGGCGCGGCCGGGGCGTGTTTGAACACAACTCTTCCTTTTACACCGGGCAGGTTGACAAACAGCCTGCCTGTCCTTTGGGTGCAGAGTCATAGGACCCGGTCGGGCCGAGTGGACCGTCCTTTAAGATGGGACTAAGTTTAATGACAGGGGCTAAAACCAAGTGCCCCCTGGAGAAAGAGAGAGATCCCTGTGGGCCCCCTTAGTTCCCGAACGCACCCGGGTAGTTGTGCGCCGGCTGCTTTTTTATCAAGGGGTAGCTTCCCGTCTTGCACATCTAAATCAGCTCGGAAGCAGTAGACTTGAGCGTTTTGAGAGACAGATACGAAGCTGTGCGCTGTCCTGCTGCCCAGCTGAGGGACACCCACTGGGTTGGCTTTTCTTTCCGCTGCAGAGGTTGCCTCAGAGGAGCTCGGGCCAGGTCCAGTGTGCACACCCAGCACATCTGTATAAAAGGATTTTGTTCGGAAGGACCTTCAGAAACCACCCAACCAACCACCTGGAGCAGGATTGCTAGGGAGTGACAAACGTGTAGTAGCAGTTCTGTTGAGGAAAGGTTTGGCCTGCCCAAGTGTTTCTTGAACCCTTCTTCCCGCATCGGATTCCAATGTGTCCCAGCCTAGCTTTTGTCCTCTGGAAAGCATTCAGCAACTAACTTGTAAAGAAACTTCACTGGCCTTTCATTATACGGAGCTATGAGGTAACTGCTGGCAAGAAAATGCCATCCTTTTGGAAAAGCTTCTATGCTTCGGTGTTTTCCTGCTTTGAAAATCATCCTGAGACATGGTGACCTAGTGGTATCAAATTCTTTTAATTTTCATCTTCAAGGTACCGCTTGTGCTTGATTGCTAGTGGGTAAATTTAATCTATTTACGTAGACGTTGGTCTGAGTCATCTCGGTAGTGTATTAATATAGTTGTATACGTTCTTCCACGTGAGATAGATTAGAAAATTACCTAGACTGGACCTTTCGCCTTTTCTTCCTCTTCCTTCTTTCCACCGCCCTGCGCTCTTCACTCTTTTCGGTCCATAGTTGTTACTGGGTTGCTTGGCCTAGCTCACAGGAGCTTCTGCCCCACTCTGCCCATAGCTGCCCCACCCATGAGAATGTGGTCATGTCCCACCAGCCCTGAGGTTCAGAGACCTGATGTTCTTTTGAAGAAACTTATTGACTCGATTGACCATCATATTCTTTAGTCACTCTAAAAAACGAAGCAAGTAAATAGATTGATTGGCCTCAATCATTGCTTTGTTTTTGTTTTTTACTCAAAGTCAAAACTTTTTTTTTTTTTTTTTTTTGAGATAGCATTTCTCTGTGTAGCCTTGGCTGTCCTAGACTCGCTTTTGTAGACTAGGCTGGCCTTCTCAATCCGCCTGCCTCTGCCTCCTAAGTGCTGGGATTAAAGGCATGCGCAACCACGCCTGGCGTCAAAATCAAAACTTTAAGTAGAACCAAAATATGGTTTTCTAAACTGAAATAAAAACCAAAAGACTGCATTTGAGTCCTCTTTCAATATGTGTACCACTTATCTATTATCCATCCATCCATCTGTCTGTCTTTCTATCTATAGTCTCACTACGTAGCTCTGACTATCCTGGACTTCACTGTATAGACTAGTGACCTGCACCAGCCTGCCTCTGCCTTCTACGTGCTGGGATTAAAGGCATGTTCCACCATGCCTTGCTTTAATAAGTATATTTCAAAAGAGGTGGGAGGACACAAGGAGAAGAAATTTATTTTTAGTCTGGAATGCATGGTTTAGGTGGTATTTGTGATTATTATAGGCTGAAGTGGCTCATTCTTTACAATTCTTCCCCTTTTTTTCGAGGCAGGGTTTCTCTGTGTAGTTCTGGCTGTTGTGGACTTTGTAGACCAGGCTGGCCTTGAACTCACAGAGATCCATCTGCTTCTGCCTCCCTGAGTTCGGGTTTTACAGGCATGTGCCACCATGCCCAGCAAAGTTACGTATCATTGCTAAAATCAAGAGGTTTGTGGCATATCCAAACTGGTCACACTAATTCATCTTGCCATGCTCCCCTTGTAGTTCTTGCATATGCCTGATATGGAAATAGCTGCCACAATGTGGGGCCTGAGTCACTGTCACATCTCACGTTCAAGCACAGCCTGCCCTTACCTGTCATCGCTGCACAACTTAATGTAGACCTCTGAAGGTAGCATGAAGGTACAGCAGTGAATGTGCGATCTCTGCCTCTTGAGAAGCTCTTGTTAGTCTGGCTTGCAGAGACACAACATCAACACTTTAAGTGGACAGTCTGATGAGTCTGACCGATAATGCAGTCATGTAGGCACCACCACAGTCAAGACAGAGAACATGCTGGGCGTGGTGGCGCACGCATTTAGTCCCAGCACTGGGAGGCAGAGGCAGGCGGTTCGCTGTGAGTTCAAGGCCAGCCTGGTCTACAAGAAGAGTCTAGGACAGGTAGTGTGACACAGAGAAACCCTGTCTCAGAAAACAAAACTAAACTAAACAAAAAACTAAACAAAAAACTAAAACAGCAAGTAAATGATGTACATATCTAGAGCTGTTAATAAGCAAACCTCTGCCTCCAGTCCTCTACCAAATAGTCCAGGCTTGCAAAGTGTCAAACACTTTGAAATCTTTATTCAAATCAACTACAGAACAAAAAATTGGTGGGTAAAGTATCTTTTAAAAGCCTTGTATTTGGGGGCTGGAGAGATGGCTAAATGGTTAAGATGACTGAGTCCCAGCACCCACAACGGGCCTCATAACCACCTGAAATTCCAGTTGCAGGACGTTAGATACACCTTCTGGCGCTAGACAGTTAACTAGTTTTTCTGAGCTTTGATGAACTTTTATTACCCATAAAGGTGAATAGTAACATGTGAAAATCAAAACGCATGAGAACAGAATAGTAGATAAGGAGGAAAAATTATTTTTGCAAATCATGTTTCTTTATTTATATTTACACTGCAGATAAAAGCCAGAGCTTCCACCCACCCCCTCCCCCCCTTTTTTTTAACCCCCACCCCCTCCTGCCCATGACAGGGCCTTCACTGTCTTGGACTCACTTTGTAGACCAGAATGGATGAGTTTGAGGCCAACCTCAGCTACATTGTAAAACTGTCGTAAATTTTGTTTGTTTGTTTTTACTTTTTTTGTTTTTTTTTTTTTTTTTTTGTTTGTTTGTTTGTTTTTTTGGTTTTTCGAGACAGGGTTTCTCTGTGTAGCCTTGGCTATCCTGGACTCACTTTGTAGACCAGGCTGGCCTTGAACTCACAGCGAACCGCCTGCCTCTGCCTCCCAGTGCTGGGACTAAATGTGTGCGCCACCACGCCCAGCATGTTCTCTGTCTTGACTGTGGTGGTGCCTACATGACTGCATTATCGGTCAGACTCATCAGATTGTCCACTTAAAGTGTTGATGTTGTGTCTCTGCAAGCCAGACTAACAAGAGCTTCTCAAGAGGCAGAGATCGCACATTCACTGCTGCACCTTCATGCTACCTTTAGAGGTCTACGTTAAGTTGTGCAGCGATGACAGGTAAGGGCAGGCTGTGCTTGAACGTGAGATGTGACAGTGACTCAGGCCCCACATTGTGGCAGCTATCTCCGTATTTCCATGCCAGGCTTTACTTACTGTTTTATTTATTTCTCCATGGCAGCAGTTCTCTACCTGAGGGTTGTGACCTCTTTGGCTAACCTCTGTCTCCATAAATATTTACATTATGATCTGTAACAGTAGCGACAAAAATAATTTACAAAAATAATTTTATCGTGGAGTCACCACAACATGAAAAACTGTATTAAAGGGTCACAGTGTGTTAGGAAAGTTGACAACCACTGCTCTATGGGCCTGTTCAGGAATTTGCTGTATAGACCAGGCTGGCCTGGAGCTCACAGTGATCTTACTGCCTCAGCCTCACAAATGCTTAAGGTGTGCACCACTGCGCTTTTTTGATCCCATAGCTATAGCAGGTATTTAAAAGTTAGTGCAGAGGGGTCAGAATTGCTGATGTGTGGTATTGTCTAGCCAGCTGCTGATTGGGTGACAGTGAATTAACCTGTTGAACAAATTGGAATGCTTACTGAGTATGAAGCTGTGCCCCAGAGGATGTGTTGTTTACCAGAGAACCAGATTGTTCTTGTGCTTTAGGACTTGCTTGTCCAGCAGAACAAAGTACCCAGGGCTTTGGAACTGTGCTGTCTAACCTGAGCGAACATACCTAGAGGGTTGCTGTTGCTGAGTACTTACCTCACCTTCAACCAGGCTCCACGACAGTGGTGCAGCACACCTAGGGCTCACACTTCAGAAGTCAGTGCCGTGATGTTTAGCTTGCTGACTAGGGACCGTTTAGATTGTCCAGGTTCCTAGAAGAGATTTTTTACTAGATATAATGGGGTTTTCAGATATTAGGAGTTGTTTTGTTTTGGAGACAGGGCTCACATGAGTCTTAGATGCTTGGACTGTCTGCGTAAGTCAGCTAGCCCCAAATGCTATGTGAGTTTTCAATAAATGACTTTAAAAGAAGGTGTGGCTGAATAACAGGAATAGTTAGTACTTGTTCTTACTTCATTATATTCAGGCAACAGTACAAAGTAGTTTATATAGCATCTCATTTAAATATGTACCATGTGGCAGCTGGGCGTGGTGGCCACGCATTTAATCCCAGCACTTGGGAAGCAGAGGCAGGTGGATCACTGTGAGTTTGAGGCCAGCCTGGTCTACAAAGTGAGTCCAGGACAGCCAAGGCTACACAGAGAGACCCTGTCTTGAAAAAAATAAAAATGAAAAATAAATATGTACCATGTGGGGCTGGAAAAATACCTCAGTGGGTAAGAAGAGCACTGGCTGTACATCCAGAGGGCCCAGGTTCCGTTCTGCTACCTACATGGTATAACTCCAGTTCCGGGGGATCCAACAATCTTTTTTGGATTCCTTGGGTACCATGTGTATATGTGGTTCATACACATATATGCAGGCAAACACCTATACACATAAAATAACTTTTAAAATATCTAGCATGGTGGCACATGCCTTTAATCCCAGCACTTGGGAGGCAGAGGCAGGCGGGTCACTGTGAGTTTGAGGTCAGTCTGGTCTACAAAGCGAGTCCAGGACAGCCAGGACTGCACAGAAAAACCCTGTCTTGAAAAGCAAAAAGCAAAACAAACAAACAAACAAAAAAAAATAGCATGAGCTGGGCATGATGGTACATGCTTGCAGTTCCATCAGACTGGGTTGTCTGATGGCCAGTCAACTTGAGTCCAACCTCAAAGTTAATCTTTTTTGGGGGGGCAGCGTTTCTCAATGTAGTCTTGGCTGTCCTGGATTCACTTTGTAGACCAGGCTGGCCTCAAATTCACAAAGATCCGCCTGCCTCTGCGTTGCCATGTGTGGGGATTAAAGGCATGAGCCACTGCACCTGGCAAAGTTAAATTTTTTGTTTTGTTTTGATTTTTTGGTTTTTCGAGACAGGGTTTCTCTGTGTAGCCCTGGCTGTCCTGGACCCGCTTTGTAGACCAGGCTGGCCTCGAACTCACAGCGATCCCCCTGCCTCTGCCTCCTGAGTGCTGGGATTATAGGTGTGCAACACCATGCCCAGCTAAGTTAAATTTTTAAAAAATGATATTTGCCATTTACTTCAAAAAATTATTTTGTACGTGCATAACCATGGAAGTCAACTTTTACCTTCTACCACATGGGCCCTGGTGATTATTATTTTTTTAAAAAGATTTATTTATTTATTAGTATTATGTATACAGTGTTCTGCCTTCATGTACACATGCCAACCAGAAGAGGGCATCAGATCACATTGTAGATGGTTAAGAGCCACCATATGGTTGTTGGGAATTGAACTCAGGACCTCTAGAAGAGCAGCCAGTCCTCTTAACCATTGAGCCATCTCTCCAGCCCTAGGCCCTGGTGATTAAACTCAGGTTGTCAGTAAAGGACCTTTACTTGGTCAGCATTCTCACTCAGTCCAGCTTGTTTCATGTGTAGGGTTGTCTTGCCACCTTTGTGTCTGTATTACATGTGTCACTAGTGCTCCAGAGGCGTCATTGGATCTTTTGGAGATTGTGAGCTGCTGTGTGAGTACTGGGATTAAAACCTGGGTCCTCTGGAAGAGCAGTGCTCTTCAATCAGCAGTTCCCAACCAATGGGGCTGAGACTGGGTTGTCAAAACTTGTATGTCCAAAATATATTTACATTACGATTTATAACAGTAGCAAAACTACAGTTATGAAGTAGCAACAAAAATAGTTTTATGGTTGGCGGTGACCACAACATGAGGAGCTATATTAAAGGGTCACAGCATTAAGAATGTTGAGAACCACTGCCTTAGACTTATACCTGCCAGGTCTGGTGATGCACGTCTTTAATCCCAGCATTTGGGAGGCAGAGGCAGGTGGATCTTTGTGAGTTCGAAGCCAGCCTGGTCTCATGAACGAGTTCCAGGACAGCTAGAGCCTGTCTGGGGGTGGGGGAGGAGAGAGGGACACGGACGGACACACGGACGGACACACGGACACACACACGGACACGGAGACACACACACACACACACACACACACACACACACACACACACACACACTCACACTGACTTATACCCAGTGAGCTAGGTAATCCTAGCACTTGAGAGGCAGAGGATCCAGGATGGGTGGGATGAGGTCAAGAACAACCTGGCTATATACTAAGACCCTGTCTGTCTCTGTCTCATACACAGAGAAAGTGGAAGGATTGGCTCAGTGATTAAGAGCACCCAGCACTGGGAGGTAGAGGTAGGTGGATCTCTGAGTTCGAGGCCAGCCTGGTCTACAAAAAGTCAGGGCAGCCAAGGCTACACAGAGAAACCCTGTCTTCAAAATTAAAAAACAAACAAAAACCACACACACACAAAAAACAAACAACCATGAAAAGAGTGCGTGCTGCTTCTTCCAGAGTGCTTGGGTTCCATCCTCAGTGCCCGCAAGATGACTTGCAACCATCCATAACTCTAGGTCTAGGGTATTTGATGCTCTTTTCTGACTTTTTCATGCACCAGGCATGCAAGTGGTGCACATACATTCATTCAGGCAAAACATTCATATATAAAAATAAATCTTTTCTTTTCTTTTATAAATCTTTTTTTTTTATATCCAAAATGTGTTTATTGGGGTGGTTTCCCCCTCATCTTGAATTAGGTACTTTCAGTGCTGCTTCCTCCTGAAGGAGCATCCTTCTGTCAGCCTTGCTTTTCCTCCTGTAGGCTGACAGAGAACAGTGGAGCAGCCAACACACAAGACCACCGTTTGTGCATGGCTAAAGACCGTGGTGATTTTATAGCAGCCTGGGCACTTCACATCCATAAAGTAGGAACTGGGGCTCTGCCCCAAGTGCTTTTTCTTGTGTTTCCTCTTCTCCTCTTCTGGAGAGGGATGAAGGAGATCCTTTGCGAGAGGCATGTTCTCATGGGGAGGTCGTCACCACCGGAAAGGCAATAATTCTTTTTTTTAAAAAAGGTTCTGGATTTTATTATTCTAAGTTATAACCAAATTTTAGCCCTAGAGTTTGTCCCTAGCTAGAAGTAAGAGCCAGCTTGTGCAGATCCTCCTGACTTGTATCACACCTATTTGGCAATTTCAAATTAAATTTGAACAAAGACTAAATCTGCCTAGAACATTTTCATGTCCATTTGACAGAAGTTAAAGCATACACTTGAGGACTTGGGTTTACCTCCCAGCACCCGCATGATGGCTCACAACCATCTGTAACTCCATTTGGAGGATCTGATGCCCTCTTTTGGCCTCCAGGGTATCAGGCACATATTTGGTTTACATATATACATGTAGGGAGAACATCCATACATATAAAATAAAATTTAAAAAGAAATAAAAAGAATACACGTGAAGGGCTGGAGAGATGGCTCAGAGGTTAAGAGCACTGCTTGCTTTTCCAGAGGTCTTGAGTTCAATTCCCACAACCACATGGTGGCTCACAACCATCTATAATGAGATCTGGTGCTCTCTTCTGGTGTGCAGGCACACGCAACACTTTAAAAATATATATATATAAAACATATATGTATATATATTACACTTGAAGCATTCAAGAGCCTGAGACAAGGAACAACATAGGCTATGAGTTTGAAGTGAGCCTAGGCCCCACTGTGAGATACTCTGTCCTATCTCCATGTGTGGCCTTTTTTGGAGTTGATGTGCCAACCTAAACATGCTTACATCTGACCTACTGACCTGTATGTGCCCTCCTTTAGGAGTAGGGAGAGCAGACATTCACTCAGCAGGACTTTTCACTTTTAGCAGTGAAAAAGGAAAACTGCCTTTTTTTTTTTTTTTTTTTTAAAGATTTACTTATTTATATAGTATTCTGCCTGCATGTACATCTGCAAGCCAGAAGAGGGCACCCAATCCTATTATAGATGGTTCTGAGCCACCATGTGGTTGCTGGGAATTGAACTCAGGACCTTTGGAAGAGCAGCCAGTGCTCTTAACCTCTGAGCCATCTCTCCAGCCCTAGTTCAGATTTTTGTTTTTTTTGTTTTTGTTTGTTTGTTTGGTTTGGTTTTTGTTTTTTTTCCAGACAGGGTTACTCTGTGTATCCTTGGCTGTCCTGGACTCAGTTTGTAGACCAGGCTGGCCTCATACTCAACAGTGATCCACCAGCCTCTGCCTCCCGACTAGTTCAGATTCTTAACAGTTACGTGTCACTGCTGACATAGTTCTCCTTTCAACTGTAGTCACACACTTTCCCAAGTTAATAGTATAAAACAAAGATTGAGAGAGAGAGAGACAGAGAGAGAGCACGCATGTGTGTGTGTGTACGTGTGTGTACATGTGTGTATGTATATGTATGGGTGTTTTGTCTGCATGTGTGTCTATGCAGGCCTGAAGAGAGTGTTAGATCCCCAGGAACCAGAGTTACAGTTGTGAGACATGTGGTTGCTGGGAATTGAATTTAATTCTTTGGAAGAACAGTCAGTGTTAACCACTGAGCCGTCTTTCCAGCCCTGTGAAGCATTTTATTATGTTTAGATTGTTGTGGAAAAAAATCTGATAGAAATGGCTTATCTCTGCTATGCCTGAGGCTTTGCATGGGCTCTTGAAAGGTCCACATTCCACCAGCATTTTGACAGGCATGGTTAGAAGAACGGGTGCTCACCTGGGGCTCTTGGCAAGAGCAGCTACAGTAAGTAGGCTTTGGTAAGGTCATGCTTTGATTGTGTTAACTGTGTTTCTTTCACGGTGGCTCATTGTTTCAGCCAGCCTTTTAGAACAGTCTCAGAAGTCAGTGTTGCTGCCAGTCTATCTTGCCAAAAGCAGCCTAGACACTCAGATTTCAAGAGGAGTGTGAATGTTAACCAGGAGGTGTGTGAAACTTTTTACTTTTTTGTACATAGGGTTTTTCTATGTTATCTTTTTGGCTGTCCTGGGCTCCCTTTGTAGACCAGGTTGGCCTGGAACTCACTTGATCCGCCTTCCTCTGCCTCCAAAGTGCTGGGATTAACATTTCACAGGCTTTAAAAAAAAAAAGAATCACACCACTTCCTTGTGTGTGGTGGTGCTGGTGATTAAGCCTTGGCCTAGACTTGGTAGCAAGTATTCTACTGAGCCAGACCCCACATTTCCTTCAGAGTGATTACTTCCTTTTTTGTTTGTTTGTTTTCAAGACAGGGTCTCTGTAATAGCCCGGGCTGTCTTGGACTCAACTTTGTAGACCAGGCTGGCCTCAAACTCACAGAGATCGGCCTGTCTCTGCATCCCAAGTGCTGGGATTACAGGCGTGCACCACCACAGCCTGGCTCAAATCTGTCTGTCTGTCTCTCTTTCTTTTGTTCTGCTTTCTTTCTTTCTTTCTTCTTTTTTGTTTTTTGTTTTTTGAGACAGGGTTTCTCTGTGTAACAGCCCTGGCTGTCCTGGACTCCCTTTATAGACCAGGTGGGTCTCAAACTCTGTCCTGAACTCCCTTTGTAGACCAGGCTGGCCTCGAACTCAGAGATCCTCTTGCCTCTGCCTCTCAATTGGTGGGATTAAAGGAGTGTGCCACCACGCCTGGCTTTGTGCTGTTTTCATGCACACCAGGGCCTCTGCTAGAGCAGCGAGTGCTCTTAACCACTGAACTATCTCTCCAGTGCCTCAGACTAGTTTCTTTTTGTTTTCTTTCTTTCTTTTTTCTTTCCTCCCCAAGACACGTTTCTCTGTATAGCCTTAGCTGTTTTGGACTTGCTTTGTAAACTAGGCTGGCTTTGTAGACCAGTAATCTGCCTGCCTCTTGCTTCCAGAGTGTGTGCACCACCACACCTGGCCAGACTGATTTCTTAAAGAGTGGATGAAGCCTGGGCATGCTTGGGAGGCATCACTGTGAGTTCGAGGCCAACCTTGTCTACCAAGTGAGGTCAGGACAGCCAAGGCTACACAGAGAAGCCTTGGGGGTGGGATGGGGGGGAAGTGGCCTGATGGAGAAAGGAGAATGGACACGTACCTGAGCCTGTGATGGAGGAAAGGCTGGGTGGAAAAGGTGCGAGCCTCAGTGCAGGAAAGGTTTGGTGTTAGAGACGTAAGCAGGTCTTCAATGGGGTAATCCTTATTTATATATTAAAAAAGCGTGCCAGGCAGTGGTGGCACACGCCTTTAATCCCAGCCCTTGGGAGGCAGAGACAGGTGGATCACTGTGAGTTCGAGACCAGCCTAGTCTACAATGGAATTTCAAGACAGTCAAGGCTACACAGAGAAACCCTATCTCAAAGAGTAACATCATCTACACTTCATTGCTGCTATGATTAAAGTAAAATGCCTATGAAGTGTTTTCCTTTTTTTTTTTTTTTAAAGGCTGGCCACTAAACTGTTTTTAGACACTCACTTTTAAAAAAATTTTTTATTATGTATACAGTATGCATCTGATCACATTATAGATGGTTGTGAGCCACCATGTGATGCTGGGAATTGAACTCAGGACCTCTCCAAGAGCAGTCAGTGCCCTTAACCACTGAGCCATCTCTCCAGCCCCCTATGAAGTGTATTTCAAAGTCCATTCCAGCCAGTAGGGCTTTTTAAAATGTTGATTCTACCTTAAGATAACTTTTGTAGTTTCTCTGGATAAAGTATTTCTGTGCAAAAACTGAATAATCCAAAACCATTGATTTCGTAGTCAGACATTTATTATTGTCATCATTATTACTTATTAATCTATTTTGCCATACTGAGAATTGAACTAGGGCCTCACTTGTGCTAGGCAAGTATCTGTTCTCTTTGTATATCTAACTGTTCACCTATACAAATAATATCCAACCAGACAAGTCAGCTTGGCCATTTGTTTATTTAGCAATTTGATAACTCTTGTGTACAGAGTCCTGTGTACTGATAGTAGAGACTCTTGAGCTCCTCAGTAGAGTTCACAATGAAGCCCTGGGGAGAGAAGGGCAGGTGTGGCATAAGGACCGTCTAGTGAACAGACTGCAGATAAGACATTGCTCCCAGCACTCGGGAGGAAGAAGCAGACGCAGGCGGGTCTCTCTCTCCAGCCTGGTCTACAAAGTGAGTCTAGGACAGCCAAGGCTACACAGAGAGACCCTGTCTGGAGAAACCAAAACAACAACAAAAAAGGATAAGACATTGCTATCACAAGGGGTGGGGGTGCATGCCTTGGCTCGCAATTTGGGGCCTGCATAGGGAGGGGGAATTCCAGACTAGCCAAGGTTACAGACTAAGTGGATAGAGACCCTATCTCAAAAAACCAGGGTAGGGGGCGTGTCAGGGATCTGAAGCTGTGGCTTCAGCATTAAAGGCGTGTGAAGTGAGAGGCATAGGAGGTGAAACAAGCAGATTGAGCTAGAGCCTTGCTCTCTGGCTTTGGTGTGTGAGGAGCTGAAGAGGCTGTATTTGGAGAAGGCTGAGATATGGGCTCTTACCAAATATTCTTGCAAGGATGGTAGAAATGGGGAAGTGATTGAAATGGAGAAGTGGTCAGAGAGACTGAAGATGAAGCCCAGATTGACTTAAAAATGAGGGGAGAGCCGGGCGTGGTGGCGCACGCCTTTAATCCCAGCACTCGGGAGGCAGAGGCAGGCGATCGCTGTGAGTTCGAGGCCAGCCTGGTCTACAAAACGAGTCCAGGACAGCCAAGGCTACACAGAGAAACCCTGTCTCAAAAAAAAAAAAAAAATGAGGGGAGATAGAGAGGTAGGAGCAATGGGTGACTGTAAAGTTCTCTGAACAAGGGAGATTTACAACTGAAAAAAGTAAGATTAGGTTTTAGGAAAAGTTTCATTTCTCTACAACAGACCATCTTAATGGAATGACTGATACCAACAGTTTTTGTTGTTGTTGGGCTTGTGGGCTTTTGTCTAGTTTGTTACTGCTTTTGACTCACTATGGAGCCCAAGCTGGCTGCTTCTCCTCCCCAGCCTTATCAGTGCTAGGATTTCAGACATGTGTTACTATACCAAGCTTTGGACTGCAGTTCTGTGGTTTTTATTTTTTGAGACAGGGCTTCTCTGTGTAGTCCTGGCTGTCCTGGACTCTTGTAGATCAGGCTGGCCTTGAACTCACAGAGGTCCACCTGCCTCTGCCTCCCTGAGTGCTTATATAAAGTCAATTTAATTTAAATATAGCTGACTTTCCAAGAACTACTTACTTAGTGAATTTATAACAGTTGGTCTTATAGCTGAGTGTGGTGGCACATGCCTTTAATCTCAGCACTTGGGAGGCTGAAGCAGGCGGATAGTTGTGAGTTTGAGGCCAGCCTGGTCTACAAAGAGAGTCCAGATTAAAACCCTGTTTTAAAAAAGAAAAGAAAAGAAAGAAGAAAAAGAAAAGAAAAAGTATTAGGTTTTCTTATTCAAACATACTTAGTTTTGGACCCTATGTTGTAAAAGTACCAGTAACTTTTATTCTCCTTGCACAGTTGTTGTCTGGGAGGCGTGTTGCCTCCTTCTGCTAACCTAGGCCTAGTCCTGGAAGCTTCTATCCTCTGTAAAATCTAGTCTAGGCCTAGAATGTTTTAGCCTCTGAGACTTACTTCTTAATAAGCTCACCCTTATTTCTTCTTTCTGAGCTCTGGGCTGGCTGGTTCAACTCAGGTGTCCTGGCTCAAACTCTTATTTAATCTGGCTTCTCTCTCGGCTTGGTCTCAAACTAACTCAGCAATCTGCTTTAATCTTCTGGCTTCTTTTGGCTTCACCTAAGTTGTCCTGGCAAAACTGCCTGCTCTCTCTCTATAAAACTGCCTCTTAACTAGCTTTCCTTTCCTCTCTTCTCTGATTTGTCACCTTCTCTGCCACTCAAGTAGACATCACTTTCAAACACATAAACTAACTTTACCTTTATTTGGGAATAAAGGCATGTATCACTGTGCCTGGATCTAAGCTTTTCTTTACTTGGTTTTTTTGTTTGTTTGAAAAAGCTACAAATATTTATTTACAGTCTCAAAACGAGAAAATATGTGCAGATGTGAGCCATTTATAGGGTTTACCTGATTCTGGCTCTGTACCAGGCTGGCCTTGAACTCACATCTGTTTGCCCGTCTCCTGGATTAAAGGCATGCTTGTGTTCCAGCTGTATCACACAGACCTAGATCTTTGGATGTGATCTCTTGCCAGAACAGCCATGTTCTGAATTAACACTCCTTTACCCAGTTTTAGGCATTTTCTATTGACTTCCCACTAAGGAAGAACAGGGCACTGCCTTTCAGCTACCACTTCTTTTTCTTCCATCCGTTTATGCTTGAGCCCTTTCTAGTCAGGCCAAGTATGATTGTTAGCTCTATCTACTCTGCGCACTATTGTGGGCATGTGGACCTTTTACAGTTGTATAGCATGCAATGATGAGTCTTCCATTTTGTCCATATCGAGATAGTAATAATGATTTGGAAACTGTGCAAAATACATATATTTGTCTGGTAAACTGTGACTCCCCTGTGAGAGTCCTCTGTGGAGCTATTTGTTCTCCATATGCTTTGGTTTTTCATTTGTTTGTTTGGTTTTGAGATATTTTCTTTTCCTTTTTTCTATTTTGGTTTTTTGAGACAGGGCTTTTCTGTGTATCCTTGGCTGTCCTGGACTCACTTTGTAGACCAGGCTGTCTTTGAACTTACAGAGATTTGCCTGCCTCTGCCTCCCAAGTGCTAGGATTAAAGGCGTGCGCCACCGCTGCCTGGCTTTCCCTTTTCTCATTTGTGCCTTGTGTTTCTAGTCACATAAGACCTTCTACTTTGCCTTTTCTCTCTTACTTCCTTACTCAGTTTCCCAAGTGCTTGTTTGTCCTTTCTAGGAAACCTGGATTTTGCTTGTCTTGTGTTTCATTTTGTTTTGTTTTACTAGACTGAGAGAGGAGAAATCCAGTGCACATGGCATTACACAGACTTGCACATCCTGTCTGACTCCTATTTCCAGATGTACTAGATATTGCCAACTAGTGAGTCTTAAGGGCTGAGGGTTAAATAGTATATAATCAAGGGACCCCATTATCTTTTTAGCTGACTAGGAATTCATCTTCATATGTATTAAAGACATTTTCTCTGGAGATAGAGATAGCTGGGCGAGTAGCTGAGATAGCATACTTCTCTTCCAGAGGACCTGAGTTAGACCCAGCACCCATACCAAGTGGCTCACCACCAGCTGTAATTCTAGCTCCAGGGGATCCTCTTCTGGACTCCTTGGACACTTACCCACACTTGCTCATATCCATACAGACATATACATATATACATAATTTAAAAAGAAAAGTAAATCCTAAGCTGAGCTCAGTGGTGCTTGTGTTTAATCCCAGCACTTGGGGAGGCAGAGGCAGATGAGATCTCTGTGAGATTGATGTCAGCCTGGTCTACACAGTAAAGTTCTGTTTCGAGTGCCCCCCCCCCCCGCAGGTAAATCTTAAAGATATTTTCTCTTTTTCAGTTTCTGAAAGATATGATTTTTATCTATTCCTTTGGTTGTTGTTTGTATTGATGAAGCCTCAGGCCCACCATGGGCTGGGCCTTTGTAGCTGATGATGGCTTTGCCCCCCCCCCCCAACCCCAACGTCCTGTTGTGTCTACTTCAAAAGTGCTGGAATTGCAGGTTTACACCAGAACACCTGCCTTGTCATCTGTTCATTTTGTCGTAGGTGGTTTTACTTTCTTTTCATTTAGATGGAATTTTTGGAAAGACAGAGGTAGATGTGGGCATAATCTTTAACCAGAATTGGGTTACATATTTATATGTGCCAATATATCTCTGAAATTTTGCTATTGCTGACTGATAGCACACTAAGATTGAGGAGGATCTGGAGAAGTTGTTGCTAAGTTGGACTATGATGGCATTTGTGCCAGGGAAGTTTTGCCTAGCTGTCTCTGAACTTCATTTTCAGTTAGAACTCTTGTTAATTGGATACTTCACCTCTTCACTTGTAGGACACTTCATTTTCTTCATGTCACCAAAATATGATCATATCCTTTGAGTGCTTAGGGCTACATTATTAGCCTATAGTCACATGGTTATTAGGCATTTGAAATGTTTCTGATCTGACTTAAGATGTTCTGTAAATATGAACCAACTATCCCAAAAACTATTTGTATATGTGCATGTATATGTATGTGTGGGGAACACTTGCATCTCATTACATACGCACCTGTGTATGGGTGCTTGTAGACGTCAGAGGTTAGTTAACATTCCTTGGGTCTCTTTAGATGCTGTCCACCTTCTTTTGTTTTTGTTTTAATATATATTTTTAATGATTTATTTTTATTTTCTTTTATGTTTTAATTTGTTCGCTTTACATCCTGATTGTAGCCCCCTCCCTCATTGTCTCTTGGTCCCACCCTCCTCCCCTAACATCTGACCTCAGCCTATCAAGTCTGATCTCGTTTATCTTCTTCCTCTGTGGCCTGGCAAGGCTGCCCCACCAGGGGGAAGTGATCCACAAGTGGGCACCAGAGTCCATGTCAGAAGTGGTCCCTACTCCTCATATTATGGGGCCCACAAGGAGACTGTGCTGCCTATCTACTACATCTGAGCAGAGGGTCTAGGTCCTCACTGTGTATGGTCCTTGGTTGGTGCATCAGTCTCTCTAGCACCCTCCTCCTCTGCTCGGTTGTTTTAATATTTTTAACATTTATTGTGGGAGTGTATGTGCCACAGCAAACATGTGGAGGTCATCAGGCTTGGCAGCAGGCACCTTTACCTACTGAGGCTTCTCACTCCTTAGTTTGTGAGACCTGGAGTCTGCTGATTAGCCTAGACTGCCTGTCCATGAGGCCCCGAGGTAGTCTTGTTTCTGCCCCCTTAGCACTGGGATTACAACTTGAACCACAGTGCTTGTCTGTTTTGTGTGGGTTCTTGGTTTCAACTCAGATTCTTATGGTTGCACAGCAAATAATGATACTGTGCTTTATCTCTTCAACCCTAAAGACAGTATTTAAAAAAAAAAAAAAGCCAGGCATGGTGGTGCATCCTTTAAAGCCAGCATTCAGGAGGCAGTTTGAGGTGCACACCTTTAATTTTAGTACTCTGAGGCAGAGGCAGGTGGATCTCTTTGAGTTCTAGGCCAGCCTGGTCTACAAAGAGACTTCTAGGACAGCCAGGGCTATTACATAGAGAAACCCTGTCTTGAAAAACCAAAAAAAAAAAAAAAAAAAAAAAAAAAAAAAAAAAGATGATGATGATGGAGGAGAAGAAGAAGAAGGAAAAAAAAAAAAAAACAACCAAGATTATTCTGGTTATATGTGGTGTTACCTGCCTGTATTCCCAACACTAAAGAGTTCGAGACAAAGATCTGCAAGTTTGTGGCCAAGCTGGGCCAATGATGAATAGAGAAAGGTAGGGTGAAATGAAAAGGGGCGGGGCACAAAGATTAAATTCTAAAATTTCTCCATTGACTGTAACATTTGCTAGGATTGTTGTTGGAGGACGAAAACAGGAGGATCAGGAATTCAAAGTCATTCTTCAGTTACGTAGTGAGTTTGAAGCCAACTTGTTATCAGAGACCCAGTATCCAAAATAGAGAGAGAGAGAACTGAAAAGAAGCAAGTTTATTTAGTACTCTGCCAAGAGAACAGTGGGCAGCATGGCAGTGCCTGGGCTATGGCACTGTGATCTTTATCAAGTCAAGGAAGATCCGTTGTATGTTTGTTTTTGAGACAGGGTGGCTGTCCTGGAACTCTGTAGACAAGGCTGGCCTTGAATGCAGAGATCTACCTGCCTCTGTCATCTCAGTGCTGGCATTAAAAGTATGTACTACACCATTCTGGGCTAGGTCTATTCTTATCCTAGTTTGCTAGTAGATTTTCTTTTTAGTCATAAGTTGTTCAGTTTTATGGAGTCCTTTTTCTGTAGTGGATAAAATAATGTCCTACCTATTTACCCCCACCCCAAGAATTCTCTGTATAGCCCTGGCTGTCAAAGAACTCACTCTATAGTCAAGGTTGGGCTCCAACTCAAAAGACCTACCTGCCTCCACCTCCGGAGTGCTGAGATTAAAGTTGTGCACCACCACCCCAGGCTCCCGAGATGTTTTTAAAAGTAAAATTTGGAAGATAGTCACTTAATGGCACAATTTGGCTTTGTAGATTATTATTTTTAACATTTAGAAAACCTTCCCTAGCCGGGTGGGGTGGCACATGCCTTTAATCCCAGCACTTAGGAGGCAGAGGCAGGCGGATCGCTGTGAGTTCGAGGCCAGCCTGGTCTATAAAGTGAGTCTACACAGAGAAACCTTGTCTCGAGAAAAAAAGAAAAAAGAAAAGAAAACCTTCCCTATAAGTTAAGGATATGGCTTATTTTCAAGATTAGACAAGATGTATAGTATATGTATTGTCTTATAGGGAAGAGACTAGGGCCTTATTCAGGATGACTGGAAATATATGAAGTAGCGTGGAGAGGCTAAAGAGATAGCTCAGTGGTTAAGAACACTTGCTGCTCTTGCAGAGGATTAGCATCCAATAGCTCTCAAAACCACTGTAACTCTCATACCAGAGGTTCTGATGCCCTTGTTTGGCCTCTAGACCACTGCATGCATGCAGGCAAAATAATCATACACATAAAAAAAAAAGCATCTTAAAAGAAGTTGTAGCGCTCTCTTCTTACTCTTCCGTCTTAGTGTTTCTGTCTCTCTCTCTCTCTCGCCCCTCCCTCCTCTGAGGTACCCTTCCCCCCTTTCCTTCTGTTCCCATGCTCATTTAATAAACTCCTCTATAACATTTAAAAAAAAAAAAAAAGTTGTAGCTTGTAAACCTTGGTGTCTTATTAGGGAGATACTGAAGTGGAACTCTTAAGTTCCGGGTTGTTTCTCTGCCCCATAAATATAAACACATAACAATTTTGGAACCATATTTGTTAGGTTAAAATAAAATTTAAAACATATACACACATGCACATACAGGTACCTACATTCTCCCCCCTCTCCAGACAGGGTTTTTTTGTGTCTACCTGGCTGTCCTGGACTCACAGAAGTCTGCCTGCTTCTGCCTCCCAAGTGCTGAGATTAAAGATGTGTGTCACCATGCCCAGCCCATACATACATACTTCTAAAGAGTGTAATTGATAACATTTAGCTCTTTTAAAAAATTGTTTTATATGCTTGAAGGGTTTGCTGCCTGCATGTTTGTACACCATGTGTGTGACTAATGAGTGAGGAGGCTTGAAGAGGGTATCAAATCCCTTGGAATTATTGGAGGTTTTGAGCCAATATATGAGTGCTTGGAATCTGCAGGAGAGACAGTACCCTGACCCATCAAGCCACTTCTCCAGCCTTACGCATCAAAACCTTTAGGATTCAAGTGAAAGGCTTAATGTTTGTTTCTTTCACTAGGTGCTTCTAACACTTGGCAGCACTGTTTATCCTCTAATTTCTTTGTCTGTCTACATTATGTTTCAGCACACTTCACATGGAGACGGGAGGCAAGAAGTCACCTCTCGCACCGGGCGCTCTGGAGCTCGGTGTAGAAACTCAATAGCTTCCTGTGCAGATGAACAGCCTCACATGGGAAACTACAGACTGTTGAAAACAATTGGCAAGGGGAACTTCGCAAAAGTGAAATTGGCAAGACACATCCTTACTGGCAGAGAGGTAAGTGCTTGGGCTTCCTTTTGCTGTGGTATGTGTTCAGTAAAAACTGGGGAGTTTTGCTTTTCTTCCGCTGTAAATACACCACGGGAGTGATCTAACTTGAAAAATGAGTAATGTTCTGTTCTTCTTCAGTGGAAAAACCAATAAAATTGTCTTGAGTTGCATGCATGTATGTCTGTATATAACATAAGCTCATGGCACGTGGAGATCAGTGGTTGTCTGTATTTTCAGGTTATCCCGTGGGTTCCCTCCTTTTCTGAGGATCTCTGGTAGCCCATGTGTGTTGCAAGGTGCATGCTTTCCCGGCTTCTGTAATATTGGGGGTTTCCTCTCTTGTGTTCCTTATCCAAGTACATGTAATGAAACCACAGAATTAACTTCCTCTTTGCTGCTTCTTTTTTTTTTTTTTTTTTTTTTTCTTTCTTTCTTTGCTGCTTCTTGTGTGGTGCAGTCTCTTTTCTGCTTTGACAAAGTTCTCGTGTTTAGGTCTTGGCACCTGTTGTCTGACTGCCTGAAGAGCTCTATATTCTTTGTGTAGGGCTTACTTCTGGGAAGTATTGGTACATCCCTTTGCTCAGGCATTAATAATCCATAAAAATCCAAATACCTCCTTTTTGTTGTTGTTTTTTCAAGACAGGGTTTCTCTGTGTAACCCTGGCTGCCCTGAACTCATAGAGATCAGCCTGCTTTTGCCTTCCGAGTGCTGGGATTAAAGGCGTGTGCCACCACACCCGGCTTGTAAATACTTTTAAAATCATGTATTTACTGTATACTTGCAGCTTCCTCCTTCCCTCTTTCTTTCATCAGGGTTTCTCTGTAGCCCTAGGCTATTCTGGAACTCTCTGCAGACCAGGCTGGCCTCAAGCTCAGGGATCTCACTGTACCTCCCTGAGTGCTGGGATTAAAGCCTTGTGCTGCCACACCCAGCTGTGTATGTGGCGCACATGCTTCTTGCTCTGCCTGCATGTACACCTGTAGGCCAGAAGAAGGCATCAGATCACAATACAGATGGTTGTGAACCGCCATGTGGTTTCTGGGAATTGAACTCAGGACCATTGGAAGAGCAGGTGGCAGTCTTAATCACTGAACCATCTCTCCAGCCCACTATTGTATTTTATTAAGTTGTAATTAGAAATCTTTCTTTAAAGATTTTTTTTTCTTGTATATGTGTTTTACTAGTGTTTAACTTGCATGTATGTATGTGCTACATTCATGTGCCTGGTGCACACAGAGGTCATAGGGTTTGGATCCTCTGGATCTTTTTTTTTTTTTTTTTCCGAGACAGGGTTTCTCTGTGTAGCCTTGGCTGTCCTGGACTCACTTTGTAGACTGGGCTGGCCTCGAACTCGCAGCGATCCGCCTGTGCCTGCCTCCCGAGTGCTGGGATTAAATCATGAAGTGCTTTTAACAGCTTAACCATCTCTTCAGCCCTTTAAGTTTTATTTCGTAACCAGCTACTGTCATTGTTTTAGTTTGCATCCACCATGGACTAAAGGTTTGTCCTCACGTTCACTTGTTGAAGTTCTGGCCTATAGAGTGATTATGTTTGGGTAGCAGAGTCTTTATAGACCTTATGTATCAACAGTATTTGTGTTTTTGTAAAAAGAGACAACAGAGTCATTTCTGTACTATGTAAGGACACAGTCTGGAAGTGGAACAAAGCCCTCACCAGAACCAACCCTGTTGGCCCTTGGATTTTGAAACATCATCCTCTAAAACAGAAAAAAGTGAATTTCTGTTGTTTAAGCTGCCTGTCTGTGGTGTTTATTATGGTAGCTTCAGCAGACTAATATTCCAGCTATTGGGAGAGTTCTTTTTATTATTAAAAGTTTTATTTTGTATGTGTGTGCGTGCGCGCGCGCTGTCTGTGTTGTTTTGTGCTGATGAGTGTAGGTGCCCAAGAAATCCAAAGACATTGGATTTCTCTACAGCCAGATTTCCAGGTGGTTGCCTGCTACTCATCTTGGTTGCTAGGAATTGATTGATCTCAGGCCCTCTGCAAGAGCACTGTACACTTTGGACAGCTCTTTCAATGGTTATGGATGCTTTAACACCTTTCAGGTCAAGATGTTAGGATCTTTTCTTTTCATTAGGAGTTAGGAGGTAAACATTTTTTTCCAGGGGTCTTTGCTTGGCCTGTTCTCCAAACTTTATACTTTGCTTCTGGCATCAGAGTTACTTAGCCTTCATCTTTTTGATACACCACAGTGCTCATACCCCATAGTCACCCTTTGTTGGTGACCTCAAGTTTTTACCTCTGTCTCAACTCTCCAGACTGCAGGTTAATGTGGTGATTGAGGCAGCCTAGCTTGGAAGAGATTGAGAGTGTTCTTCTCAGGCTGTGTAGATATGTTTGCTTTTTGTTTTTCCAGACAGGGTCACTCTGTGTAGCCTTGGCTGTCCTGGACTCACTTTGTAGACCAGGCTGTCCTCAAACTTACATCGATCCGCCTGCCTCTGCCTCCCGAGTGCTGGGACTAAAGGCGTGCGCCACCACGCTCGGCGATATGTTAAGTGATTATCTTTCACTCATAGTAGCCTCGATGACTTTCACCTAATTTAGTAAAGCTGTATACAACATATTTGACCTTTTTTGAAAAGCAATCCCTGATTGGAGTGATGATGGCTCAGCATTGAAAATAGTGGCTGCTTTTGCAGAGTGGGTTCAGTTCCTGACAGCTACATAGCAGCTTACAACTGTTGTAACTCTAGTTTCAGGAGATCCACAGCTGTCTTTTGGCCTCCATGGGCAGAACATGGTGCACCTACATATATGCAGGAAAAAGACTCATTTAAAAAGAAAAACAAACCAAAAAAACTTTGGCTAAGCAGTGGTGGTTTATGCCTTTAATCCCAGCACTTGGGAGGCAGAGGCAGGCAGATCTCTGAGTTGGAGACCAGCCTGGTCTACAGAGCGAGTTCCAGGACAGACGGAGCTGTTACACAGAGAAACCTTGTCTTGAAAAACCCAGAAACAAAGCGGTTCCTGAATGTGAACTATGCAAGAACAGAAGCGGGATAGAATCTTTAGAATAGGAAGATTTACAACCAGAGTAGGTGCTGTGAAGCACAGTATTGAGCTTGGAGACCAGGTTTCAGAATATCGAGGGAAGAAAAGGGAAAATGCCTCAACATTGCCAGACTGAGGGTGATGACCAGAAAAGAAAGGGCTCTCTTTGGAATTAGGGATTCCAAATATTATACCATATAAAACTGTTTATGAAAATTAAATTTGGGAGCTGGAGAGGTGGCTCAGGAGCTAATAGCACTTCCAGAGGACCTAGGTTCAATTCCCACCACCCACATGGCAACTTACAACTGTCTGTAACTCCAGTTTTAGGAGACCTGACACCCTTACACAGACACACATGCCAGCAAAACACTAGTGCACATAAAATCAAATAATAAAAAAGAAAAAGTTTGCTCGGCGTGGTGGCGCATGCCTTTAATCCCAGCACTCAGGAGGCAGAGGCAGGCGGATCGCTGTGAGTTCGAGCCCAGCCTGGTCTACAAAGTGAGTCCAGGATGGCCAAGGCTACACAGAGAAACCCTGTCTCGAAAAACCAAAAAAAAAAAAAAGTTTGAAGAAAAAAAAAGAAAAGAAAAAGGTTGAAAAAAGTTAATTCTTCCCTGAAATACTATACATAAGTGATATTACAATCTGTTAAAATGCTAGAAATCCCCAGCACTTTGGAGGCAGGGGCAGGTGGATGGATCACTGTGAGTTCGAAGCTAGCCTGGTCTACAAAGCGAGTCCAGGACAATCAAGGTTACAACAGAGAAACCCTGATGAGGGAAAAAAAACAAATGCTGGAAGTCATGTGTGTGTGTGTGTGTGTTTTTTTTTTTCCATTGTCCTATCTCCATATTTAATGTATTTTTGGTTGCTGATTACAAGTGGTCAAGGCCTTACATCAGGTCAGAAAACTTAAATACCGTGTTCTTTCTTTGCATGACAGAACTTTGCCTCGGGAGATGTTACCCAAAAATCTACTCACCCCAGCTCATGACAAATCGAAGTACACATACCACTGAAGTCCAGCTTGGTGAACCGTTAGTCTTGCTGGGGTTGCTTACAGGGCTATAAGAACAAAACCCACTCAGATAGCTGTATTCACTAAATCCACCCAGCTCACAAGGTTGGGAACCAGAGCACACTGCACAGCCTGCAGGCAGCTCAACAGGTTGCAGAGTGTCCTTTCCAGATGCCTCAGTTGGTCTTCCAGGCAGCTGGTCTGCTCTGTAGTCTTCTTTGCAGATAAACTCCATTTATCTGAGAGGGGTTCTCAGGTTTTTGTTGGTAGTGGTCAGTTGGTTTTGTTTTTTGAGACAGGGTTTCTCTGTATAACTCTGGAACTCACAGAAGTCCTTCTGCCTGCTGGAATTAAAGACATGTGCTACCACACCTCGTTAGGGAGGGGCCTAGTGAATCTAGTCAGTTTCAGGGATTTCCTGAAGCTATTTTGAGTTGTTTATCTTCCTGCTGAAGAGCTTCACAGCACAGTGGAATGTTTTAGCCTCAGAGGAAACTGTTATCCAACCCGTGCCCAACCAAAGTACAAGTTGGACTATAAAGATAAATAAATAACCTGGCTCTTCCCCAGATGAGATATGTGTAGGTAGTATTCGAATATCCTACCAGCAAATTAACTTTTTTTCTCTTTTTAAGTACAGTTTCCAATTAAATTTAATGTTTTCCAAATATGGAACTAGTATTTTGACTTGACTTTCTTTTTTCTTTTTGGTTTTTTGAGACAGGGTTTCTCTGTGTAGCCTTGGCTGTCCTGGACTCGCTTTGTAGACAAGGCTGGCCTTGAACTCACAGCGATCCGCCTGCCTCTGCCTCCCGAGTGCTGGGATTAATGGTATGCGCCACCACCGCCCGGCTGACTTTCTTTTTTAAACAAGTGTGTGCACATATATTCTCCACATTTTTCTCAGTTCTGAGTTGCCTTGAAGTAGATGGGGTAGTTTTTCACCCTAGAGTCAAAATTATTTCTATGGTGGTTCTTCTTCTTATTTCTGGAGGCTAACAGGTTCTTAGAGAATCAGTAATTTGATCAGGTAAAGGTTTTAGACCAAATTAAGTAGTTATTTTTTAAAAATATTATAGTGTTGGACTGGCAAAATGACTCTCAGCGAGTAAAGGTTCCTACAGCTTAGCCTCATCAGACGATCTAAATTTAATACCTGGAGACCACACAGTGGACAGAGAGAATTGACTTCAGACAGTTGTCATCTGAGGCACGCATGTGTGCACATACACACTAAATAGGCAGACAAATAATAAATGAATGAATGAATTTTATTGTTTGTTTTTTATTTTAAAGACAGGGTTTCTTTGTGTAGCCCTGGCACTCTTCTCTGTAGACACAGCTAGCCACAAACTCACAGATCTGCTGCCTCTGCCTCCAAAGTGCTGGGATTAAAGATGTGCACCACCATGCCAGACACAAAAATAAAACTTAAAAAGCAATTTTCCTACTAATATTAAGACATTTACTTTTTCTCATTTTCACACAAATGGAAAGTAGGATTCCCAGAGGCCGTGTTACAGCACGTATCACAATAGAGGAAATACAGATGCATAAGCTGGTACAACCTTTAATTCCAGTATTCAGGAAGCAGGGACGAGCAGACTTCTGTGAATTCAAAGCTAGCCTGGTCTACAGAGTGAGTTACAGGCTAGCTGAAACTATATAGTGAGACTCTGCTTTTAAAACAAAAATAATTTCATTAAATATGTCGTGGTAACATAGTGGGTTTGTTATTTTGTAATGAATGGGTAGATACTTATTTTTATAATTTTTCTGTTTTCATTTGTGGTGTGGTAAATGTTGACAGTGATTCTTAAAAAGGATCAAATGCACCAAGAAGTATGAGAAGCATTGGCATGGAGAGTCTGCAAGCCCTTGTCCCAGGCTTTGGCCAGCACATACTTTCTTGAGTGGGTTTTCAGGGTCTGAGTTGTGCAGGGCGCACAGTGGGAAAGGGCTCTCCTGCATCTTACGGGACAGTCTGCTGGCTGATCTGTACTTTAAGTGGAAGCTGAGTTCAATTCATACTCTAGTCGTAACTAATCCTTTTCTTCTTAAGTTCCCCTCCACTTTTCAGCACTTGACACATAATCTGTAGAAAAAAACATATTTAATTCCACTTTCCTTTTTTGTTGTTGGAGATCAAACCCAAGACCTTACGCATGGTATGAACATGCTCTTACCACTGCACTTCCAGCCATCTTAATGCAACAAGCTTGTTGCAGTCAGCTTGTGAGGTGAGGATACTCATCCATTTACTAAATATTACTGACACTGATCTCTTCCCTTCTAAGGAAGACATACTTTTTTGAGACAGGGTTTCTCTGTGTAGCCTTAGCTGTCCTGGACTTGCTTTGTAGACCAGGCTGGCCTCGAACTCAAGAGATCTGACTACCTCTGCCTCCTTAGTGCTGGGATTAAAGTTGTGTGCCACTACCACACCTGGTAGAAGCCATAGTTTTCCCCTATATTCTAGTAGCTTCTCCTCCCACCCCCTTCTAAAAGATTTTACTTATTTTATGTATATAAGTATTCTATCTGCATGTATACCTGCATGCCAGAACAGGGCATCAGATGGTTGTGAGCCACCATCTAGTTGCTGGGAATTGACGTCAGGACCTCTGGAAGAGCAGACAGTGCTCTTAACCACTGAGCCATCTCTCCAGCGCTCCTTTTTCTCTTAAATACTATCTGCTGGTATCCTCTTTCTGAACAAAGGTTGTCAGGTAACACACTTATTGCCTCAGTATATGTTTTGCATGGTTAGCCCACAGAATCGTCTGGAGCTCTCTCTGGGAGTTTTCTACTGTTCTCTGAAGCAGGTTCATGCTTGGATACTCCATCTGGTCTCCTGGCACCAGGACACTTCCTGCTGCTAGATGCTTTTACATTCAGCACCAGTTTAAGAAAGCTCTATGTACAAGACATTCCGACAGGTATTTAAGGCTGAACATTCCTTTCAGGTTTCTGCTCTGGGATTCCAAAATCTGAAATTAGTTTCAGTAAATAGCAAAGTGGCAATGGGGGCTAAAGATCAGTGGCAGAACACTTGTCCAGCATGAGAGAAGGATGGAGGGATCTCACCCTCCTCTATGTAAATAACAAATGTAAAAAATGTTAACATGTTATAATAATATCATTTGCGTGAACTATCTGTTTTTTTTGTTTTGACTTTGTGTTTTGGTTTTTAGAGACAGGCTTTCTCTGTGTAGCCTTGGCTGTCCTACACTTGCTTTGTAGATTAGGCTGGCCTCACAGCGATCTACCTGCCTCTGCCTCCAGAATGCTAAGATTCAAGATGTGGACCACTACCCCTGGCTTTTTTTTTTTTTTTTTTTTTTTTTTTGCTTTATGAGATAGGTTTACTCTGTAGCCCTGGCTGCCCTGGAACTCACTGTGCAGACCAGGCTGGCCTTGAACTCACAGATCTCCACCTGCCTCTCTCTCTTAACTGCTGGTATTAAAGGCATGCTCCACCACTGCCCAGAGAGGTCTCTGTTTTTTGGTTCTTGGTATTTTTTTTTAAAGATTTATTTATTTATTATGTATACAGTGTTCTGCCTGCACTTCAGAAGAAAGCACCAGATCTCATTACAGATGGTTGTGAGCCACCATGTGGTTGCTGGGAATTGAACTCAGGACCTCTGGAAGAGCAGTGAGTGCTCTTAACCTCTGAGCTATCTCTTCAGCCCAAGGTCTCTGTTTTTTAATCATATAGTCTTATGAAGTTCTAATTGCTTTGTCACAACTAGCTGAGATTTGCTTTTTTTTTTAATTGCCTTTTTGTTTTGTTTTGTTTTTTGAGACAGGGTCTCTCTGTGTATATCCTTGACTGTCCTGGACTCGCTTTGTAGACCAGGCTGGTCTTGAACTCACAGCAATACACCTGCCTCTGCCTCCCAAGTGCTGGGATTAAAGGCGTGCGCCACCACCCAGCCTTAAATTGCTGTTTAAAACAATGCCATATATGTGAGAATTTACAAAACTATTACTGGTTAATCTATAATTAGCAAGTTCTAAACGTCTGTAAATACTTTTTCCCTCCCTAGGTTGCAATAAAAATAATTGACAAAACTCAGTTGAATCCAACAAGTCTACAAAAGGTATGTTGATTTAGTATTTAATTTTTAATTTTTGTCTTAATTGCTGTGTAATTTGCCTCTTACATCTCTTAACTATTAGTAGTGCAGTAACCCTTTCTGTTCCTCCAGTGAGTGTAGTTGCTGAGCATGATAAGCGTACATGCCTTCAACCCCAGCATTGAAAGGCAGAGACAGAAACCCTGACCCCCTCAAGTTGAAGGACAGTCTGGGCTTTCTAGTTAGGCATCTCTCTTCTTTTTGTAAATGGAATATTTCATAAAAATAGTTCAGTTAACTTCAATTGAGGCTAATTTGACTAATTTAAGAATTTTTTAAAATTAAAATATTTTCATTTAAGACATTTACTTTCTTAAAGTGATACCAACTGAACCCAGTTGAAACAAATGAAGCCTGTACTACTTACAGCAAATGCTAAAGTCTTTGAGCCCTGCTCTGACCAGGCCTAGTGATTCACAGCTCTCGTCCCAGCTCCTGCTGAAGTGGCTGAAGAAAGACTGTTTGAACTCAAAACTGTGAGACTGGACCAAAAAATTTGGAAGCTGGGCACGGTGGCACATACCTGTAACCCCAGCACTCGGGAGGCAGAGGCAGGTGGATCACTGCGAGTTTGAAGCCAGCCTGGTCTGCAAAGTGAATCCAAGACAGCCAAGGCTACACAGAGAAACCGTGTCTTGGGGAAAAAAATTGAGATTATAATTTACAATGTTTCTCAGTTCTCTTTCTTCCCTTCAAGCCCTCCCATAAATCCTTCCCTGCTCCCCTGTACGTTCATGGCCTCTTTTTTTCACCAACTGTTATTGCATCTATTTCTAAATATAACCTGTTCAGCACATATATATAATGCCACTTATATGTATATTTTTAGCTGACCATAAGGCACTGGACAACCATTGTTTGCTCATCCCTAGGGAAGACTACCTTTCCTTTCCTCAGTTGTCTGTAGTTTTGTATAGGGTTGAGGCTCCATGATCCTTCTGTCCAGTTTGGTATATTTATTGGTGTCATCCTTGTTCAACTCACATTTGGACAGTCATGTTGATGAGACTTTATGAGTTACTAGGAGACACAGCCTCACGGAAAACTCCATGAACTCTGGCTCTTTCGATCTTTCTGTAATGTTTGACCCTTAGGTGCAAGACTATTGGTGTGCTTTGTTGAGACAGGTTTTCTGTTGTTTGGGTTTTTTTTTTTTTTTTTTTTTCTTTTTAAAGATTTATTTATTATCATGTACACAGTACTCTGCCTGCATGAACATAAGCAGGCTAGAAGAGGGCACCAGATCTCATTATAGATGGTTGTGAGCCACCATGTGGTTGCTAGGAGTTGAGCTTAGGACCTCTGGAAGAGCAGGCAGTGCTCTAAATCTCTGAGCCATCTCGCCAGCTAAAACAGGGTTTCTTTGTGTAGCCCTGGCTGTCCTAGAACTCCACTCTGTAGACGAGACTTTAAAGTTATTCCTCTCATAGGAAAGAAGTGAGATTTAGGAAGTGAATGGTGGTTTACAATCAGTTTTAAGTGTTATATTTGTGTTTACTCATTTAACTGTTGTAATTTATAAAGCAGATCTTATTCTATCCATCTGGTTTTTTTTGTTTGTTTTGTTTTGTGTTTTTCCTGCTACCGAGTCTTATTATGGAGGTCTGGCTGTTCTGGAACTTGGCTTCGTAGACCAGGCTGGCCTCAAACTTGCAGAGATCCACTTGCCTCTCTGTCTCTGGAATGCTAGATCGAAGGCATGTCCTACTTCTTACCCTGAGGTAGGCCTTGTTAAGGTGAGAGAGGCAGTGGGATTATGTTACCTGCCCTAATTGATGAAGGATGAAATTTAGCCACCTATTCATCCTGTGATATGTGTGAAGGAACCATTGATAGATAAAGCCTTGCTGGGATTGATACTGTGCGTTGGTGAGCATAGGCATTTGTTGCCATCAGATGCTAGACTGTACTTCTCCTTGCTCTTCTCTTAGAATGTTACCTGTGGGCTGGAGAGATGGCTCAGGGGTGAAGAGCACTGGCTGTTCTTCCAGAGGTCCTGAGTTCAATTCCCAGCAACCACATGGTGGCTCACAGCCATCTATAATGTGATCTGATGCCCTCTTCTGGCCTGCAGGGGTACAAGCAGACAGAGCACTGTATACATAATAAATAAATAAATCTTTAAAAAAGAAAAAGAATGTTACCTCTTCTGATGGACATGTTTTCACCTTCACTTTCTTTTTAAAAAGATTTGTTTGTTTATTGTATATGAGGGCTCTATCTGCATTGTGAGCCGCTGTATGGTTGCTGGGAATTGAACTCAGGACCTCTGGAAGAACAGCCAGTGCCCTTAACCTCTGAGCCATCTCTCCAGCTCCCACCTTCACTTTCTTATTGCCCTCTTACTTTCTACTGAGGAAACACTCCTGAGAAATTGATGTAGTCAAGCCCTCCATCTAGTCAGTGATGGAGCAGGAAAGAAAAAAATCCCCCATTTAATACTCTGTTATGCTGCATTTCTATGACTATATTTCCTTAGTTCAGGATTAGGTAAGAACTGAGCCGAGGCTTTCTGTTGAAAGAGCTATAAAGAAGTAAAGAAGGTGGTTATAGCCAGGCGGTGGTGGCTCATGCCTGTAATCAAAGCACTCGGGAGGCAGAGGCAGGTGGATCGCTGTGAGTTCGAGACCAGCCTGCTCTACAAAGTGAGTCCAGGACAGCCAAGGCTACACAGAGAAACCCTGTTGGGGCGGGGGGAATTAGTCATTAGTTTCAATCTGAGAGACTCTTTCAAGTACCTATAAGAAGCAGCTGTGAACCACCCTGGCGCGCCCAAGGCAAGCTAGGTTTTCAATCTACGTTCATTCCATTCATTCATTCATTTAATCCATCTATCCATTCATTCATTCATTAAGTAGCCGTTTAAATACCTGCTGCATGTCAGGCACTGTTCTGTGGACAATGAGTACAGCATTGAGCCAGCTAAAGTTCTTGCTTTCTTGAAAGCTACTATGAATAAAACCAAAGCTTTGCACTGTTATTTTTCTGTAGTCTTAGTTCTGTCTTATCTGGGCCCTTGCTGGCTCTACCCAGGGTGAGCTAATTCTTAGCCATAACAAAGTACCATCCCTTAGGTGTGCCTTTCATATGCAAAGCAGACATGTCATAGCCTGTATTTTAAACTACTGGCTCTCTCTTGCTTTTACATACACCCTAGGGCCATACATCAACAAGAGACTCTGTATCTCAAGAGTTTCTGAAATTATCCAGAGTAGCCAGTCCAAGCCAGCTTCTTGCTCTGGTTTGCTTTTCCCTGGGAGCCATAATAAAGGCCTGACTCTTTGTTTTCCCTGCCCCACTCTGCCTCCTGGCCAGCTCTGGTGCTCCTGGTGTGTGACTCTGCATATCATGGTGGGTCCCCTCCTCTTAGAAAACTGTAAGAAGCTACCTCTTCATTGGCAGTCACACGGTAGCATGGGTTGCAAATGAAAAGGGAGCTTCTTTGTAGTAGTTCATTTAAGAAATGTCCTTGCCCTCTGTGCAAGGCTCCGAAGCTACCAGGGAAGCACAGCTGACCTCAGCGCTGCACCGTAGCACTCTACCCCATGCAAAGACCTCATTTGAGTGAACACATGGGAGCTCAGTGTCAGTGCACAATGACTGATGAGTAACAGCCGTAGACGCTCTTAGAGGTCTCACTTCTGTCCTCTGACAGAAACTTGCCGCTACTGTAATATAATCAGCCATCTTTTTCTTAAACTGGAACCATCTAATTAAAAACAAGACATTTGTAACATGTGACAAAATAGTTGGTGTTTTTTAAATGTAGCCATGATTTAGGCTATTATCTGTGAGTTCGAGGCCAGCCTGGTCTACAAAGTAAGTCCAGGGGCCACACAGAGAAACCCTGTCCCAAAAAAGAAAAAGAAAAGAAAAGGAAAAAGAAAAAAAAATATAACCATGATTGCTGGCTGGTTTGCTGGTCAGTCTTACCTTCCCACAGTGCCTGGTGTCTAGCAGCTTTTATTATTATTTGTTGTTATTAGACAGCTTTTCTCCCTTGCTGTAGATGACATGTGTCTTGGAAACTTCTTTCTATACCTCTGTTCTCTGTTTCACCATATGGAGTTCCATATGTACAGTATACCGGTCCAAATAACAGCCAGCCTTTGAGGTCTTCTCAATTCTTTCTTCTCCAAAGTAAACACTCTCAGATTTTTGGTCGCCCACAGGAGATGTTCTCTTTTTGTTTTTTTGTTTCTCGAGACAGGGTTTCTCTGTAACAGCTCTAGCTATCCTGGAATTCTCTTTGTAGACCAGGCTGGCCTCGAATTCACAGAGATCTGCTTGTCTCTGCCTTCCAAGTGATGGGATTAAAGGTGTGCACCACCACTGTCACCACCAACTGAGCCACTAGACTTTTTGTTTGTTTGTTTTTCTTGTAGTCCTGTCTTTGTAGACCAGGCTGGCCTCGAACTCACAGAGATCCACCTACTTCTGCCTCCCTAGTGCTGGGATTAAAGGCATGCGCCATCACGTCTGGCTCCACGAGGCTTTTTGTATTAACTATCATTTCTACATTGATGCTATCTAAATTAAATATGGAGTTTTTACCCATTTAAAATACTCAGCAAGACAGTAAAGAATATTTCTTCTAAGTTGTTGTTGTGGACTTGGACTCAGTATTAAAGCATTTAGATTTACTTTGTGTTTTATAAACGTTTTGCCTGTGTGCAAAAATGTGTACTGCCTGTGTGCTTGTTGGATTCCATAGGACTAGAGTTATAGATGGCTGTGAGCCACCACATGTGGCTCCTCTGTAAGAGTAGTAAGGGCTCTTAACTACTGAGCCATCTCTCCAGCCCCCCTAAAGCATTTTTTTAAATTGTTTTTGGGTTTTTTGTTTGATTTTTTTTTTTCCCCCTTTTTTTCTTTCTTTCTTTCTTTTTGTTTTTTTGTTTTGTTTTGTTTTGTTTTTTGAGACAGGGTTTCTCTTTGTAGCTTTGTCTGTCCTGTTGTTTGGTTTTTTTTTTTTCAACATAGTATTTCTGTGTATCTCTGGCTGTCCTGGAACTAGCTCTGTAGACCAGACTAGTCTTGACTCACAGAGATCCTCCTGCCTCTGCCTCCCTAGTGTTGGGATTAAAGAGGTGTACCATCACGTCCGGCCATAACATCTTATTTTTGAAGACAGCATATCTTTATGCTGCCTAGGTTGGTCTCAAACTCCTAGGTCCATATGAGCCTCCATGTTAGTGCTGGAGCCATCAGCTTCTGTTTCTTCCCCATTTATTTGTTTGAATTTAATTGGTTGCTTGATGATTTAAAAAAAAAAAATTAAGCTGGGTGTGATGGTGCATGCCTTTAATCCCAGCACTTGGGAGGCAGAGGCAAGCAGACCTTTGCGTTCAGGCCAGCCTGGTCTACAGAGGTGGTGCCAGGACAGCCTGGACTAGACAGAGGAACCCTGTCTTGGAAAACCAAAAAGAAAAAAGAAATCTATCAATACATTTTAGTTTTCAAAAACATAGAGGCTTTCTTTTCTTCTTTTCCTTCCATCTACTAATTTAGACTAAAGTCTAAAAGGAGAAAACCAAGTCTTGTGCAGTATTTTAAGCACACATAACTAAGAAGTGTGTCTAAAACAGGCTGCCCTGTGGCTAGAGAGATGGCACAATACACATATAATAAAAGGAATTCATCTAACTAAAAAATTTTAAACAGGCTGTCTTGTAGAAGAGTGTCTTACCAGACCTTTCTCATCCCCATGGCTGTCTATTGTCCCAGCCCTTTTACTCAGGACCACTAGGGAAGAAGCCTTGTCTTTCAAAAAAGAAGTCACAAACGACTCTGATGTGCATCCAATGCACAGCAAATGTTGAAAGCTACTGTTTGTTTCTAACATTATTATTTTGTGTATTTGACAGTTTTGCCTGCCTGCCTTTCTTGGTATCATATACATGTCTGATGCTCCCTGAGATCAGAAGGTGTTAGATCCTATGAGACTGGAGTTACAAACAGTTGTGAATTGCCATATGGGTGCTTGGAATTGAATCCTGGTCCTCTACAATAGTAGCAAGTGCTGATAACCACTGAGCCACCTTCTAGCCCTAACTAGCCAATTGGCAGGAGTACAACAAGCCACATGAAGAACACTAAGTGGTTCTCTCTGCCTGGAAAATGGTTTTGTTTCTTTTTTTTTTCTCATTTTCCCCTAAGACAGGGTTTCTCTGTGTAACCCTGGCTGTCCTAGACAGTTTCTTGAATATGCCACACCTGAAAATCCTCATGATGCCATAAAGGCCACCACTGCTACATAACTATTATTTGCCAAAAGTGGCATCAAAAAAACCACCAGCATTGAAAAGAATATGGTCAGCTTGGTGGCCTCTGTCTATAATTCCAACTCTTAGAGACCAGTGGAGCGGACTAGTCTATAGAGTGGATTATTCTAACCCTCAGAGGCCAGTGGAGAGGACTAGTCTACAGAATGTATTTCGGCTTTGACTGGACAATTTAGTTAGACACTGTCTCAAAATAAAAGTGAGATAGTGGGTTGGTAATGTGCCTCAGTGATAGAACACTTGCCTTGTATGTACAAGGCCCTAGGTTGTTGACCCAGCACATTAGTGCTAATGGCTCCAAGATTAAAAAAAAGAAGTCTTAGATGCCAAGTCTCATCACGTTACATTGTTCCTTCTTACCTCCACCCCAACAGAAGACCGTCGATCTGTAAAGGTCTGATCTAGCTAACATTTAGAGGATTACTCCAAATTCATCACAACTGAGGACAGTAAAAAGAACAAAACCCAGTCCTAACAAAGGGTATGGTGGGGATGCATGGATTTTAACCCTAGTATTTGGGAAGCAGAGGCAGGTAGATTTCTGTGAGTTCAAGGTTACCCTGATCTACTTAGTAAGTTTCAGGCAAGCCAGCTACATTGTAGGACCTTGTCTTAAGGGAAAGGGGAGAGATAAAAAAGGAGGTTATAGGAAAGATGGCTCAGTAGTTACGAGCACTGGCTTCTCTTTCAGATGACTCAGATTTGGTTCCCAGCACCCATGTGGTGGCTCACAGTGACCTGTAACTATACTTCCTAGCATCCAGCACCCTCTGCTGCCCTCCACAGCACAGCATGCACGTAGTGCACTTATGTGCAGACAAAGTATTCATACTCATAGAATAAATAAATTTTAAAAATCCTTTAAAAAAAAAAGTCGGCTCAGGTGTGGTAGCACACACATTTAACCCCAGCACTTGGGAGGTAGAAGTAGGCAGATCTCTTGAGTTCGAGGCCAGCCTGGTATCTTAAAGGATCAAAAGTGTGCTATGCCACAGTGCTGGTTGATTTAGTGTGGGAATTCAACACAGGGTTTCTCTGGACTCACTTTGTAGACTAGGCTAGCCTCGAACTCACAGAGCTCTGCCTGTCTCTGCCTCCCGGGTGCTGGGATTACAGGCTTGTGCTACCACACAAAGTGATTTAGTGTTATTTTGCAGTCATTTATCAAGGGCTTTTGTTTCTGCTGAGTGTCAGACTTGGTCCTGTGGAAGATTGCATGATAATTAATAAACATCTGCACAAAAAATGTATAGAGCTGGGCACAGAGGCACACTGTTTGCTTGACAGAGGAAGCCAGAAAAGAGACCCAACCTGAGTGGTTGTCAGACTTGTGGTTGTGTCTGTCTGGTCCAGAGACTAATCTATGACAGTCAGACTTGGGTTTTGATTGAATGAGTTTATTAGGTATACAGGAAACCAAAAATAAAAGAGTTAAGTAGCAAGTAGAATTTAGACAGACAGCAGCCAGCAAACACCATCAAATTGGGGACTCAGAACATCAGACAGACTTCAGCTGGGGAATCCCTTTTGAGGCAGCCAGCTGGAGTTCCCAATAGAAAGACTCTTGGGCAGAGAAGAAGGTTCCCTCAGATGAGGTTTCCAAGTAAAGAAGTAAATAACAACAGAGAAAGCAGCAACTTCATCAGATTAGTAGAAACTGACTGGCTAGGAAAGTTGAAACAGTCAGCTAGTTAGTTTCCTGTTGAGCTTTCTCTCTATGCCTGAGCCTTCCATGGCTTTAGCCACTTTGATGCCATGGGATAAACAATAGTAACCTGTGTCGGAGATGCGCTGCTCTCTAGGGCTCTTCTTAAAGACTCTTTTTGCTTTGGGTTGTTTTGCTCTTATCTCCTCCCTGTCATAGTCAGGGGCCATCCCCAGGCAAGGAGTCCTGGAAGACACTTGACATAACCATGCCTGGGTTTGAAGTTCAAGAGATAAACCAGATTCCACAGCTCTAACAGCACATGGCAATTTTTTAATATAATGAACATTCCAGGGTGGCAGGAAGTATTTATGTTGGAAATAAAAGCACTTCTGTTCTGCTAGGCATGGTGGCATATGGCCGGGGAGACAAAGGCAAGATTAGTCAATGTTGGGACTGGATCAGTGATTAGAGCACCTGTGGCTTTTAGAGTCCTGGGCTTGGTTCCGTGCACCCTCTTGGCAACTCACAACGAGCAGAAACCCCATCTAGTTCCAGGGAATCAAGTGTCCTCTTCTGACTTCCTAGGGCACCAGGAATATATGTGGTGCACATAAACACATGCAAGCCAAGCAGTCTCCCTCCAATGCAACATTCTATCTCTCTGTTTCTGTCTCTCTTTCTCTCACGCACACACATATACACACACAGCCAAAAAAAAAAAAAAAAAAAATCAGTCTAACAAGATACTTGAGTTAGCTGGGTGGTGGCAGCATACACCTTTGATCCCAGCGCTTGGATCTCTGTGGGTTGGAGATCAGCCTGGGCTACAGAGTGAGTTCAAGGACAGCCAGGGATGTTACACAGAGAAACTGTGTCTCAAAAAGTTTTCTGTTCTTACTGAGGACCTTGGTTCAGTTCCCAGCACCTGCATTGGATGACTTAGAACCACCTGTAACTCCAGAGGTTCTGACACTTGGCCTCCACGGGTACTTGTGCTCACTTGGACTTACCCATTATTAAACGTATTCAGTATTTATCATAGGAGACTTTACCAGTCTTTATACTTACTAAGATCTGAGCTCAGATTATGTATCAAAACCTGCCCATAGCTATCTACCTGCAGCTGTTCGTTTAAACTTAGGTTAGACACAGTGAACAGAGCAGGCAAAGTGGGAATCCCGACCTTCTCAGCAGCCTCCTTTCAGCAGACACAAGCTGTTCCAAGACTTGATCAGTGTATTCCCCATAGAAAGATAGCACAACTTGGGAAGAGGTTGGCCAAAATGAGCCCTATCACTTCGTAGCTTTTGAGTCCTATTGTTAATTCAGTCCAAAGTGACAAACTTCTTCCCGTCTTCAAGTCCCCAGCATGTGTCTCTACCACACATTGTAGCTGTGTGGTGTGGTGTTGGCAGGGGCTGTACTCTGGGGAGAGGGTTTCTTTCTCTGTACTACCTCTCATCCTGAAAGGCAGGCCCAGCTTCATGCTGTTCTCAGATAGTAGACCCTGATAGCCTAACATTTCCTCCAGTTTCTGTGCACTTTGACTTTGCTAGTGTTGCATTGGCCCCTGTAGCTGTGTGGGGTGTGGCTCAGGGGGCCTGTGTGGCAGATGGCTCCCACTGTACTGTCACCCACCTTCTCCAGTGAGGCCTTCCACATTGGTACCCTTCAGAATCTTACTGAAGAATCATAACAAATCTCATGTAACTGGAACACAGGTCACTGGGACTGCACAGGGTTTTATTGGACTCAGGTATGTGGGAAAGGAATTGGGCCAAGTTTAACCACAAACTGTTCTTTTCATTTTTCTTTTCTTCTTCTCTTTTCTCTTTCTTCTCTTTCTTTCTTTCTTTCTTTCTTTCTTTCTTTCTTTCTTTCTTTCTTTCTTTCTTTCTTTCTTTTCGAGATAGGGTCTCTGTGTGTAGCCTTGGTTGTCCTGAACTCGCTTTGTAGACCAGACTGGCGTCAAACTCACAGAGACCCTCCTGCCTCTGCCTCCTGAGTGCTGGGATTAAAGGCGTGTGCCACCAGCACACAGCAGTCACAAACTATTCTAACCTAAAAATCTGTTTTTAAGATGGCAAATATATTCAGAGTGTGTGGTACTTGTTGCTCTCAGGACTGCTGCTGTCTCCGTTAATGGAAGTATTTAGGAATACTGTTTGGTAATAGTAAGTGTACTTCAGGGTTACTCTGGATTTCCGTGTTATTTTAATCTTAGGAATAGGGTAATAAATATAAGTAATGAAGCAGTTATCTAAAAGAAAATTTACAGAGTAAGTATAACATTTAATAATATAGGAGTTTGTCTTTTGCTTTGTTTTTTAGCTCTTCAGAGAAGTAAGAATAATGAAGATTTTAAATCATCCAAACATAGGTACTTTCTGTTTTCTTAAATACTTGGGGTTTAAATATGTAGTCTTTAAAATATGTCATAAAGCTAAACATGTATTTCTGAAGCGATAGGAAGATCTATCCCTTTTCCCCATTCCCATGTATTTTTTAATTTAAAAAATATATACATATATACATACAAGTTATTGTTTGTACTAGTTTGAAATTACAGGTATTAAGCATTTGAAATAAGCTTTAGTACCATAGAAGTATGTATAATCAGGCTGACTTTTTAAAAAAAATAGTTTATTTGGAAATGTAACTGCATTTCATTACTTGGTAATATTTTCAAAGAATAGTATATAAAAGACAGGATACATGTTATATAATGTAATTTGTTTTTTGGTTTTTCAAGGCAGGGTCTCTCTGTGTTAGCTTTGTAGACCAGGGTGGCCTCGAACTCAAGGAGGTCTGCCTGCCTCTACCTTCCAAGTGCTGGGATTAAAGGCGTGCACCACCATGCCCAGTTCTATAATATAATTTGTAAAGGAGCTATCTATATGTCCTCTGTGCACAACTGTGATAAGCATTTAAAGATGAGGAAAGAACTTTGTTCTGCCCTCATTTAACTATAGAACCAAGATGACACACACAGATTGACACCAATTAATTTGATTCTGGGGACTGGAGAGATGGCTCAGAAGCTAAGAGCACTGGCTACTCTTTCAAAGATCCTGAGTTCAATCCTAGCATCACATAGTGACTCATAATCATCTATAATGAGATGTGGTGCCCTCTTCTGGCAGGCAGGTATACATGCAGGCAGAAATTGTATACATAATAAATAAAAAAATCTTTAAAAATTTTTTTTGGAGAACTAACCTTTAAAGGATTAAAAAAAATCTATATTTCAGAATTTTGTAACAACATAGAAACCATAAAAAAAAAAAATAAAGATTTTCATTTTGTTTTTTGTTTTTTTTTCCAAGACAGGGTTTCTCTGTGTAGCCCTGGCTTTCCTGGATTCACTTTGTAGACCAGGCTTGCCTCGAACTCTCAGAGATCTGCTTGCCTCTCCGGAGTGCTAGGATTAGAGGTGTGCATCATCACGTTTGGCTAATAAAGATTATTTCTGTCTGGGTGTTGAGAATGCGCCCAGCAGTCTGGTCATATGACTGCTGCTCACTTCCTCTCTTCCTGTTCCTGTCTGTGATGGTTGATGGTGTCTGTGCGGGTGGGCTGTCCTCTTATCTGCTGATCTTCTGGAAAGTACAAGCAGGCCCTTTTCTTTGTCACTGTGGCCTGTTTTTGAAACAGGGTTTCTCTGTGTAGCCCTGGCTGTCCTGGAACTCTGTTTGTAGACCAGGCTGGCCTCAAACTCACAGCTGTCACTATGGTTTTAAGGTGAGATTCCACCTGAGACTTTTATAACTTGGGAGACTTATCACAACTCTTAGACAACTAGGTTCCATTGTTACTATTTTGAGAGTAAAACTAGAAATAATTAGCGAAATGTGGCAGTTAAATACCTTTCCCCCTGTTGTAGTACTGAGAATTCAGTCTAGGGTCTCAAGAATGCTAGTCAAGCGCTGTCCCCAAACCTTTTCCTGTTTATTTAGATATAAGTTGTAAGGTTGGCCTTGAACTCATTCTGCAGTTTAGACAAGCTGTGGATTAGGGTTTTCCTGCTTTAGCCTCCCTAGAAGGTAAGACTGTGCCACAACCCAGCTAAAATAACTTAGCCCCCCTTTCCTCTGGAATTGAGGTCTAAGCCCAGGATTTTAGGCTTGCTAGAAATGTTCTATCATCAAGCTAAATTCCCAACCCCCAGAACTTCTTTTAAAAAATGATTTTCAGAGTTCCAGGACAGCCAGAACTACACAGAGAAACCTTGTCTCAAAAAACAAAAACAAAAACAAAAACAAAAATTCCCAAACAAACCAAACCCAAACTTTAAATCTGTTACAATTATTAAGTAGATCAATCAAACTCACTTTACACTAGCCTGGCACACACAATGCCTTGTGCCCTGATCCCAGGGACGGTAGTGATCAAATATTTAGTGATAAAATTCTGAGCAGTAGTTATAAAGTAAATTTTTGGTGAAAAATTGAAATCTAAACTCCAGATATTAATGGTTAACCTCAAAGGGTTGAAATGAAAAACAAAGAAAGGGATTCTTTCCATCATTTTACTTTTAGTGATTTTTTTTCTTTTCCTTCAAACGTATTTATTGATTCTAATATATACAATTTTTCATTAATATCATTTTAGAATGAAGGTAGCATTTTTGCATAGTAGTATGGTTTTTTAAATGACTGACTAATTTAATAAAATAGAGTATACATTATTCAAGTACATATTCAAATAATTCTGTGTGGAAGCCTTTTATTTTCTGTGGTTATAGTCTGGAGAATTCATACATTGTCCTAAATATGACATAACCCATCTTATTTACTCTTGAAATAAAATACTTTATTAGAATTTTATTTTATTTTAAAGATGTATTTATTATGTATACATTGTTCTGCCTGCATGTACACCTGGAAGCTAGAAGAGGGCATCAGATCACATTGTAGATGGTTGTGAGCCACCATGTGATTGCTGGAAATTGAACTCAGGACCTTTGGAAGAACAGATAGTGTTCTTGACCTCTGAGCCATCTCTCCAACCCCTAGAATTTGTTAGAATAATGCCACTGGCAGGTTGTAGGTCTTTTGTTTTCTTTCTTTCTTGTCCCCCCCCCCCCCCCCAACCATGCTGGCCTTGAACTCACAGTGATCCGCCTGCCTCTGCCTCCTGAGTGCTGGGATTAAAGGCATGCGCCACCATGCCCAGCACCCTGAAGTTGTGTGTCTTTAATCCCAGCATTCAAAAGCAGAAGAAGACAGATCTCTATGAGTTCAAGGCAAACCTGGTCTACAGAGTGAGTTCCAGGATAGGCAGGGATGTACATAGAAAACCTGACTAGAAAAACAAAACAAAGCAAAGAATAAAGGAGCCAATATTTTATAAAAATGTACTTAGGTTATTTAAAAGGCTCTATAATGAATAAAAAACTTATTATGTATACAATGTTCTGCCTGCATTTGTGCCTGCCTGCCAGAAGAGGGCACCAGATCTCACTATTGATGGTTGTGAGCCACCATGGGGCTGCTGGGAATTGAACTTAGGACCTTTGGAAGAGCCGTCAGTGCTCTCAACCTCTGAGCCATCTCTCCAGCCCTCCAAAAACTTTTAACAGGAAACATTTGGGAATTTTGTAGTTTATAGGTGCATGTTCTATACATACAGACATTTGTTCTTTCCTCGTCTATCTTCTTCCTTCCCCCAGTGAAGTTGTTCGAGGTTGTTGAAACGGAAAAAACGCTCTACCTAATCATGGAATATGCAAGTGGAGGTAAGCACATTTATATTGCAGAGAGAGAGGGAGGAGGGAGGGGGAAAGAGAGAGAATATCTGTCTATTTTCCTTTTTTCTCTTTATAAACACTGCAGAACCACAGTGCCTGTATGGATAGTCATTAAAGTTTTATTTAACACTCAGGCATAGTAAACTGGGATCAGACTCAAAAATCCTGGCCTTGCCTCATCAGTTCTGTGGGTTGTAGTATTTGATTATTAACATTACTATTTTTTATTACATTTATTTGTTATGTATATGTATGGACATTTGCAACAGCACACATGTAGAGGTGAGAGGACAAGCAGTCAGACTTGGTTCTTTGCTTCCGCTGTGGCCTTAGACTCAAATGATTAGGCTTGCGTGACCTGCCCTTGGCTCTCTGACCCTCTCTCTGACTTCACTCACTGTTAGCATTACTACTTGATAATATACAGCAATCAGTGTTTCCATTGTGCTAAAGATGTATCACATAAAATGTGGGATTTGAATCTCTCTGTCTCTCCTGATAACCTTGAGCTCTGATCAACTTCCTTTCACCTCCCAGATCTGGAATTATAGATGTGTGCCACCAGCACCCAGTTTTGTTTTGTTTTCTTTTGTTCTGACGAGATTCTGGAGCTGGAACCCAGGGCTTTCTGAATGCTAAGTAAACACTCCACCAAGACAACAACATCTACCCCAGCATTTGCACCACTTTCAAGTGTATAGTTGAATGAGTGTTTCAGTCAAAGTTTCTTTGTTTTTTTTTGTTGTTGTTGTTTGTTTTGTTTTATTTTTGGAGACAGTGTTTCTCTGTGTAGCCCTAGCTGTCCTAGAACTTACTCTGTAGACCAGCTAGCCTCAAACTAGCCTGCCTCTGTCTTCTAAGTGCTGGGATTAAAGGCATATACCACCTGCTTTTAGTCAGGGTTTCTATTGTTGTAATAAACACCATGATCGAAAGTAAGTTGGGGCCTGGTAGTGGTGGTGCATCCCTTTAATCCCAGCACTCCAAAGGTGAGGCAGGAGGGTCTCTGTGAGTTCAAGGTCAGCCTGGTCTACAAGTTAGTTAAGGACAGCCAAGGCTACACAGAGAAACCCTGTCTCAAAAAAGAAAGAAAGAAAAGAAAAGAAAAACAAACAAAAAAAGATTTTAGAGCTAGGTGTGGTGGCGTGTGCCTTTAATCCCAGCACTTGGGAGTCAGAGGCAGACGGATCTCTGTGAGTTCGAGGCCAGCCTGGTCTACAAAGTGAGTCCAGGACAGCCAAGGCTGTTACACAGAGAAACAAACAAACAAACAAACAAAAGTAAGTTGGGGTGAGGGGGAGGGTGTGTTTGTCTTACAGTTCACATTGTACTCCCATCATTTATGGAAGTCAGGACAAGAACTCAAATAGGACAGGAACCTGGAGTCAAGAGCTGATACAGATGCCATGGAGGAGTGTTGTACTGGTTTGCTCCTCCTGGCTCACTCAGTCTGCTTTTTTTATAGAACCCAGGACCACCATCCCAGAGATGGTACCACCCCCAATGGGCTGGGCTCCACTTCACTAATCACCAATTAAAGTGCTCCACATACTCTGCTACAGTCCAGTCTTATGGAGCTATTTTCTCAATCAAGGTTCCCTTCTCTCAAATGTCCCCAGCTTTGTCAAGTTGTCATAAACTAGTTAACACAATGACATTAAGTACATTCAAATAATTATAATGAGGTTGTATAATATTCATCTATTTGTCCCTGACTTACAATAATTTACTTAATATGTCAGAGTCATCTACACTGTGGCATGTACTGGAATTTCCCCCCACACCCCACCCCTTTTTCTCTTTTTTGGTTTTTCCAGACAGAGTTTCAATGTGTAACAGCTCTGGCTGTCCTGGACTCACTTTGTAGACCAGGCTGGCCTCAAACTCACAGATATCTGGCTGCCTCTGCCTCCCAAGTGCTGGAGAGCGCCACCTGCTCTTCCAGAGGTCCTGAGTTCAATTCCCAGCAACCACATGGTGACTCACAACATTCTATAATGTGATCTAGTGCCCTCTTCTGGCATGCAGGTGTACATGTAGATAAGGCACTTAGATATATTAAACAAACAAACAAACAAATAAATCTTTAAAGATATGCCACTATCACGCAGGCCATTTGAGGTTTTTAATCCATATTAGATTTTTCATCTGTTTCTTAGTTTTGTTTGTTGTCATCTTGTTTTTGCTCTGAGGATTGAAATCTGAGGATTTAAAATCATATGGTTTATCACAGAACTACATCTCCAACTCTATCAGATTTTAATGCTATTGCTGTCTTTATCTTTCCCAAAGCCAAAAATGATGGTTTTAGCTCATATAACTACAAATATAGCTTCTGTGGTTCTAAAGAGTCTTCTTAAGGGTTGAGGTTGTTTGGAGCTACCTGAGTTCCACTGTCTGCATAGAACAGGTGCTTCCTGGTTGGCTGCTCTTACTCAGCCTTTAGCACCATGCTTGGCACATAATAGATACCCAACAAGTCAGAATTAGAGTTTATTTTTGTATTAGTTTGCTTTCTGTCCTATAATAAACATCATGACCAAAAGCAGTTGGGGAAGAGAAGGCTTATTTGGCTTCCACATCCTAATCACAGCCTATCACTGAGAAATTCAAGTTGGGATGTAGGCAGAACCATAGAGGAATGCTGCTTACTGGCTTGCCTCTGGCTTCCAGTTCAGCTGCCTTTCTTATGCTTTCCAGGACCACCTGCCCAGGATTGGCACATCCTACAGTGGGTTGGTTCCCCCACATTTAAGAAAGAGAATGCCACACTGGCACATGCCTATAAGCTATTCTGACAGAGGCATTTCCTTAATTGAAGTTTTCTCCTCCCAGGTGACTTTTGCTTTTTTCAAGTTGACAAAAACTAACTAGCACATTTATTAATTTACAAACTCCTAGAGACACATCCTGTTGCATGCCACAGGATTATAATTCTATGACTAATTCATTCATACAAGTTATAAAACCTGAAAGTATAAAGTTAAATCATAGCTTCATTGTTGTGAATTAACCATTAAATCAAGATTATAAGCTTATTGGGACTGGAGAGGTGGCTCAGTGGTTAAGAGCACATGTTTAGTTCCAGCACCCACTTGGGGTTTCACAGCCACTGAACTCCAGTTTCAGGGATCCAACACTCTTTTTTTTAGCCTCTTAGGGCACCATACTTACACATGATGCACAAATATACATGCAGACAAAACATCTATATACATAAAACAATTTTAAATATATTTAAAAGGGAGTTGTTGAAGAGATGATGACTGTTCTTCCAGAGGACCCAGGTTCAATTCCTAACACCCACATGGCAGCTCAGAATTGTCTGTAACTCCAATTCCAGAGATTTTGACATCCTCACATAGACATACATGCAGGCAAAATACAAATGCACATGAAATGGAAATAAATTGCAAAAGAAACATTTACAAGCTTATCATGGGATGGATGAGTTATTATGGGTCTACCCCCAACACCACTCTTCCATACTCTGAATCCATTATTGACTATATATTTTGTGTTTATTTTTATTTAATTTAATATTTAAGTTTTTTGTTTATGTATATGTGGGTGAGACTGCATGAATTTCTGTATACCACATGGATGCTGGTACCCACAGAGAGCATCTGATCCCCTGAAACTATAGTTAGAGGCAGTTGTAACAGTTGTAAGCCTCCTTATGTCAGTGCTGGGAACTGAACCCAAGTTCCCTGCAAGAGCAGCGTGCAGCGCGCAGCGCGCGCGCGCACACACACGCACACACACACTCCCCCCCACCCCCTTTCTCACCTCTCCAACACTCTTGAGGGCAAAGATAGGAGGGTTGAGGGGACTTGCTGGGTACCTTCCTAGCTTCAGATTCAGTTATAGAAAATAAAACAGAATGATACAGAAGTGCGCCTGATGTCATTCTCTGCCTTCCTCCAGCATAGGCTCCCACCTGCACATACATGTGCTTACACATATACTACACACAGGGGTGTTTTTTGTTTGTTTGTTTGTTTTGTTTTTTTATTAAACTAGTCTCTTTTAAAAAGGCAGGGTGGCAAAAAAATTTTTAATTGTGTGTTGGGGTATAGTGACTTGTACTTGTGGTTGTCTGTCCTTTTTTTTTTTAAGATTTATTTATTTATTATTATGTATACAGTGCTCTACCTGCATGTACACCTGCAGGCCAGAATAGGACATCAGATCACATTACAGATGGTTGTGAACCACCGTGTGGTTTCTGGGAATTGAACTCAGGACCTCCAGAAGTGCAGTCCATGTGCTTAACCTCTGAACCATCTCTCCAGCCCAGCAAAATTTTTTAAATTTTAATTTATTGTTATCCCCTTGCTTATATCGTCCTGTTCCCACCTTCCCTCCCTCTTCTGCCCTATTCCCCTCTCCTAGACAGAAGGGGACCTTCTCCCCCACCATATGACCACAGCCTAACAGTTCTCATCCAGAGAGTCTGTTTCCCCTTCTCTGTGTCCCACCAGGCCTCCCCACCAAGAGGAAGTGATCAAATCTGGGGCACCGGAGTTCATGTCAGAGGCAGTCCCCGCTCCCCCACAACCGTGGAGAATGACCTGTCCATTGGTTATATCTGAACAGGCACAATTTGTTTTAATCCCATCACTTCTGGCCGAACCAAAAGGATCTCTGAGTTCAAGGCCATCCTCTTCTACATAGTACATTCCAGGCCACCGACAGAGCTAGAACCTCTGTTTTGTTAGTCTGTCACTGGTTTCTGTTTCTTTTTAAAGTGTCCCAGCTACAGATTATTATGCTTAAGTGGAAGCAAGAATAAAACATAGGAGAAGCATCTTGGTTTGGTAAAATGAAGACAGGCTTTGGAAAGACAAATTGTGGGGTGAACTCAGTGGCTGTGGGGCCTGGCATATGGATGGCATCTGCTGGGCTGAACATCACAGTAGATATGCAGATGCAGCCCTCAGCAGTTTAACTTAAGGTGTCCTATGGTCTTCAATATGCCATGTCTTGTTTAAATGAACTCAGCAACACACTGTCAGTCAACTGGCTCAACCACTACCAAACTTGGTAGCTTTTCTCTTCCCTCTCTCCTCCTGTTTCCCTCCCTTTCTTTGTGTGTGAGACAGGCTTCCCTGTGCAGTTGTTGCTGCCTCAGAACTTGCTCTGCAGACAAGCTGGCCTGAAACCCATGGAGATGTGCCTGGTTTGGCCTTCTGTGCACTGGAAATAAACGCATGCAGATCTGCCTGGCAGCACCTTGTTGTTGGCTGATATCTTAGAATTGCCAAGAAATGTTTACAAGTCATTCATGGCATCTACTTGTTATAGGTAAAGTTAAAGCTCAGAAAGGTCATGCCTGCCAGGGATGCCATAGTGAGCTGAGTTCAAGGCCCGAAATTTACAGTTAAGTTAAAGGCATTCTGTTCCCCGTTCAGCCCTCCATCCCAGCCATGCTATCCCTGTCCTGGAGTGCTGCCAGCATTTCTCACATAGGAAATACCTTTAGAGGCTTTCAGTGCAGCTGCTTAATCTGAGTGCTAATACATTCTTAATAGGAAATTTTTTCCAGCTTATCAATTGTATTCCTGGTTTATAAAACCTAGTTATTTTGAGTGTGCTTCATATGTGCAGAAATCTCTTACTTAAGAGTTTATGTTGCATTTAAATTTATAAATTATGATTTGGATATTTGGACATCATCTACTTTTTTTATGTGTATGTGGTGTGTGTGCATGTGTGTGCATGGGGCTTGTGCTTGTGTATGCATGTCATAGAAAATGGGGTGTGGTTAGGTTTTCTCCTCTGTCACTCGGTCCCATACTCTTTAAGGTAGGATCTCTCCTTAGCTTAAAACTAGAGTTTTTCGGGTAGGCTGTGAGGCAGTATGCTCCAGAGCGCCTCCTGACTCTCCCTATATGGCACTGGGGTTATAGGCCCCACAAGAACACATCTGCCTTGTTCCGAGGATGCAATGATCCAACTTAAGTCTTCTTGGTTGAGTAACAAGCACTTTTAACCACTGACTAGGATTTGTTTGTTTGTTTGGTTAGTTGTTGGCTGGTTGATTTTGGGGTATTGGGTAGGGGGCTGGTTTGACAGAGTCTCACGTATCCCAGGCTAGCCATGAACTATGGCTATGTAGCTGTATGTTTGTGTGTTACTTTTCTGTTACTCTGTTAAAACCAAGAGGCAGGCAGAACTCAGAACTCGAGGCCAGCCTGGTCTACAAAGTGAGTCCAGGACAGCCAAGGCTACACAGAGAAACCTTATCTCGAAAAACCCCAAAACCAAAACAGAACAAACCCGCCATGACCTTTATAGAAGAAAGAGTTTACTTGGGCTTGTAGTTTGAGAGGGATAAGCATTCCTCTTGGCAGGGAGGCAGAGCAGCAAATCATGACAGCAGGAATAGGAAGCTGAGCGTTCCCATCTTCAGCCACTAGCACAAAGCAGAGAGAACAAACTGGAAGTGGGGTAAGATTTTAAGCTCTCAAAGCCCACAGTAATAAACATTTTCTTCAGCAAGGCCATACCTGTGAAGACTTCCCAAACAACTGTGAAGCAAGTATCCAAATACCAGAATGTACGGGAGCTCCTGTTTAAACTACTACAGTAGCTAAAGATTACACGCAGGTCCTCCTCTTCCACCATCCTAGGCATGGGATTGCTGTTGGGCACACCACCATACTGAGCTGTGCTGGCCTCACCTTCACCCTGCTCTGAGCCACTGCCACATCTCCATACCGCCAGTCATGCTCAAGCTTGACTTGATAACTGCAGTGGGCTTCTTATCCTGTCTCTCTTCCTGACTCTTTGCACTCTAGAATTCAATGATCCTTTCATGGAGTCAGTTATTTCTTGATAGTTTCTCACCTCACAGAGTCTAGCCAGGGCCCTTTCTAAACCTGATGAACTTTTGTGGCCTTGCCCTCCACTCCATCCATTGCTCACACTTCTCCAATACCTGTGGCTGCCTTACTACACCCTCCCCCCAGGTAGGTGTGTGTGTGTGTGTAGGTGTGTGTAGAATTTCACTCTGATAGCTTTAATGTCCACTCCATCAGACAGTTAGCAGAGTACAAACATGTGTCCTACAAACTTTTTTTTTTTTTTGGATTTTCGAGACAGGGTTTCTCTGTGTAGTCTTGGCTATCCTAGACTCGCTTTGTAGTCCAGGTTGGCCTCAAACTTACAGAGATCCGCCTGCCTCTGCCTCCTGAGTGCGCCACCACGCCCAGCTGTGTCCTACAAACTCTTGTTATTCCTGTTTCTTCACAGCATTCATGGCCCTCTGAGACTCTGAGTACTTGTGTTCCTTGTTTCTCCTGTTAGCAGGAGATCCCGATACTAAGGGCTCTGCTGAACTTGCTGCTGCACTTCCCAGGGCATGAGCCTTGCCTTAGTTAGTTACTAGTGATTCAAACACTTGTTGAATAAAGTAACACTTTATTCACTTACAGTAACACACGAAGATACATTTGGTGGGAGGCGGGGCGGGTGTGTGTGTGTGTGTGTGTGTGTGTGTGTGTGTGTGTATTGATTTAGAGAGAGAGGTAGGGTCTCTCTGTAGACTGGGTTGGTCTTGAACTCAGAGATCTGCCTGTCTCTGCTTTGTGTGTGCTGGGGTTAAAGGCATGTACCACTGTACCTAGCTTACCTTTCCATCTTGATTGCTCGGTTTCTGTTGAGGCCTATTGGAGAGACAGAAAGCTGCATAATTTAAATGTGTTAAGAGTCTTATGGTTATCTCTTTAGCCTGAGGATTATCCTTGTGAGCTTAGTTAAGCTTCAGTTATAGCTTAGTGATCATGTTTTACAACTGGTAACTTCAAACTTAGAGTTGAAGTTATATGAAATTTAAAAATAGGAGCTAGAGCCGGGCGTGGTGGCGCATGCCTTTAATCCCAGCACTCGGGAGGCAGAAGCAGGCGGATCGCTGTGAGTTCGAGGCCAGCCTGGTCTACAAAGTGAGTCCAGGATGGCCAAGGCTACACAGAGAAACCCTGTCTCGAAAAACAAAAACAAAAACAAAAAAAAAAAAATAGGAGCTAGAGAGTTGGCTCAGTGATTAAGAGCACTTACTGCTTTTTCAGGGGACCAGGGTTCAGTTCTCAGCACCCACATGGTGACTCACAACCATCCATTTGTAACTCAAGTTCTGGGGGAATAAAATACTTCTTTTTACCTCTACAAGCACCAGGCATACATCCAGGCAAAACACTTATACACATAAAATAAAATAAATAAATGTAAAAATTTTTAAATAAAAAAGGACTAGAACTTTGCTAAAACTGGATCATTATCAATTTGTGGGAAAATTAATGCCCAGATGTAGGATTTCTGCTTAATTATATTTCTCTCTATTGTAGGTGAAGTATTTGACTATTTGGTTGCCCATGGAAGAATGAAGGAAAAAGAAGCAAGAGCTAAATTTAGACAAGTATGAATTAGCATGTCTTTACTTTTTTTTTTTTTTTTTTTTTAATGTCTTTACTTTGTTAATTCAGTAAGTTACGTTGTTAATCCTGGAAGTGCAATTAAGAGTGGCATCCAGGGCTAAGAAGATGGATCAGTCAGTAAAGTGCCTGCTGTGCAAGCTCAAGGAACTAGGTTTGAATCCCCCAGAACCCACAGAAAGCTGCATCTATAACCACCACGCTGGGAAAGGAGATAGGAAGCAGTAAAGGAAGACACTCAGTGTTAACCTCTGACCTCCATATAGACACACACAGTCGTCAGTAAATAAAGGTGGAAAGCAATTGATGAAAAACATCTTGTGTTTACCTCTGGGCTCCACACAAACATGCACACGCAGTTTCTCAGAATATTGATTGGCTATTAAAAATATTTAAGTACTTTTTATACCTGAAACACTGTTAGCAGTGAATGTGGATCACACTTGATGGGTTCTGTAGGGTTTTTAAATTAGATTTATTTAGTGTGTATACATACTAGCACAGATTTGCCAGGGCATGCATGTAGCGGTCAGGACAAGCACCTAAATCTTCTTTTACTGCCTTCTGTTTTATTTTTGGGAAATGGTTTCTCACTGACTCTGGTTCTCACTGATTTGCTAGACTGACTGGACAGTAAGCTTCAAAGCTGTGCTGGTCCCCTCTTTCCCAGTGTTGCAGTTATAGGTGACATCACTATGCTCAGCTTTCTGTGTGTTCGGAGGGATTCAAACATAGGTCAGTTCTTTCCTTCCACCATGTGGGCCCCAGAGATTGAGCATAGGTCATCAGGCTTGAAGGTAGGTATCTCAGAGTCCAACGTAGAAAATACCCAGGCTCCAAGTCTTTCTTAGAAATAATTATTTTGGCCCTGCAGTGGTTGTGCATGCCTTTAATTTCAGCACCTAGGAGGCAGAGGCAGGTGGATCTATTGTGAGTTTGAAGCCAGCCTGGTCTACAGAGTGTCCAGGATAGCCGGGGATATTACACAGAGAAACCCTGTCTCAAAAGCACACCCCCTAACCCACAACAAAAACAACAACAACAACAAAAAGGAAAGAAAGAATTGTTTAATGTAGAAAACACTCAGGCTCTGGGTCTTTCTAAAAATAACTGTTTCTAGCTTAATACCAGAAAACGAACAACAAGGCTTTTTTTTAAAAAGTTATTTATTTTTACTTCATGTGCATTGGTGGCATGTATGCCTGTATGAGCGTATCAGATCTCCTAGAACTGGAGTTACAGATAGCTGTGATCTGTCATGTGGGTGCTAGGAATCAAACCTGGGTCCTCAGGAAGAGCAACTCTTAGCTGCCAAGACCCCCAGCAATCAGTTTTGAGTATTTTGCAGCCACTGTGGTGTCAGGTTAGAGTTGTTTGGAGCTAGAGGAAGAGATATGGAAAGCGGCAAGAGATTGTAAGATATGATTCAAAAGCAGAATCCAAAAGTAACCTTTAAGAAAAACCTCAAAAGCCAGGCACAGTGGTGCACGCCTATAATCCTAGCACTCAGGAAGGCAGAGGCTGGCAGGTCTCATTGAGTTAGAGGCCAGCCTGGTCTACAAAGGGAGTCCAGGACAGCTAAGGTTATACAGAGAAACCCTGTCTTGAAAAACACAGAAAAATGGGCTGGAGAGATGGCTCGGTGGTTAAGACTACTGTTTGCTTTTCCAAAGGATCTAGGTTCAATTCCCAGCACCCACATGGCAGCTCATAACTGCCTGTCACTCCAGTTCCAGGTGATCTGACAGCCTCACACCAATGCTCATAAAATAAAATTAAATGAATTAAAGAAAAAAAGGAAGACGAGACAAGGATAAACAAATATTATAATTGTGAGTTTATACCAGTGGTGATTAACCCAACTTTTCTCATATCCAGATTGTATCTGCAGTACAGTATTGTCACCAAAAACGGATTGTTCACAGAGACCTCAAGGTGAGCCCAAACACCCTTACTAAGTTATATATATAGTTCTCTTGGTGGACATTTTGCAGATGAAGGTTAGATCGTGTTGTTCAATAAGAAAAATATGTTGTGTGATGGTTGACTCCTTTTGACCAAGGTGGCGGGGGGGGGGGGGGGGAGTCTTAGGAGACAGGGTTTTTCTGTGTAGCCTTGGATATCCTGGATTCACTTTGTAGACCAGGCTGGCCTTGAACTCACAGAAATCTGCTTGCCTCTCCCTCCCTCAGTGCTGGGATTAATGGAATGCTCCACCTAGCCTGGCCTTTCACCAAGATATCTAGCGAAGAGCTTTTTGTTGTTTTAAGTAAAGTTTATAGAAAGTATTTCAGATCTCAGTAAAGGTGCCTAGTGGTTCATCTCTGGAGGACAGCCACACAGAGGTACCCTGAAACACAGTGGATGCCTGTACCTTTTAGAAGGCAATCTGTCTTGTAAGCTGTGGTGCCTGTTAGAGGCCTCCAAGGGCTGCATCACTGCTCTCCTTTGGCAAAGAATTAGGCCTCACAGAGCAGGAAGAAAATGCCCATAAAATTGTCATTTCCTTGTTCAACAACTCTTGAGTGGTTTTCTGTCCCCTTGAGGGTAGAAAACTGAAGTTCCTTAGCCCTGTTTGTTTGGTGCCTGCCCTCTCCCAAGCCATGCTCACTGTGGGGCCTCTTTCTCCATTCATTGCCTCTGAGTTGTTGACAGAATTGTTGTCTCACCTGTGTGCACGTCTAGCCCTTTAGTCTGCCCTCAAACACAGCTGAGACAAGCTATACCTTTCTCTGTCTCACTTCCTCTGAGAGTTTCTGTGAACCCCTTGTGCTTGGCCTGTAGCTTGTGGTTACCCACCCATCATAGTACTCAGATCTCCACAGCCTATTACCTTCCTGCTTTCCCACCCTACCATATGAGCTCCTGGGGCCAGCCCTGTCTTGTTCAGCTTTGTGCATCCAGAGAGCAGGCTATCAGCTGCAGTCAACACAAGTGACTGGTGTGTCTCTGCAGTGAGGCTGGGCGTTCTCCTTCCCCTGTAATACCCAATTACAGCCATTTAGTGGTTTTTATCAAATGTGACTACCTAAAACAACTTTTTTAAGCCTCTTAGTAATTGAAGAAGCTTTATAAGTTTCTTGACCTTGAAGTATTTGGTATTTAAATTTGTCTTACAATTTATCTGTATTTAGTTGTTAATATCAAATTAAGAATTTTAAGTTATCTTTTTTCTCTAAAAATAGTATTTTACTAATTAGGATATAAGTCTTTGTATAAAGCCTTTATGAAATACCTGAGACTGTTATCACAATTGTATTTTAGTTGAGTTTCATTTTTGTCTTGATGTTTTCCCTCTAGGCTGAAAATCTGTTATTAGATGCAGATATGAACATCAAAATAGCAGATTTTGGTTTTAGCAATGAATTTACTGTTGGCAGTAAACTAGACACGTTTTGTGGTAGTCCTCCATATGCAGCCCCTGAGCTCTTCCAGGGCAAGAAGTATGATGGGCCAGAAGTCGACGTGTGGAGTCTCGGCGTCATCCTGTATACCCTTGTCAGTGGGTCCCTTCCCTTTGATGGTCAAAATCTGAAGGTATAAGAAACAGTTGCAACTAAGAGCTTTGAAAACTAAGCAGTTTTATAAAATTGCATAGTTTAACGTTTTTGATGCTCCATTTGTTTGGGTGCTTTTATGAGTTTGGTTTTAGTGTCACTGTTTTTAATCTAAAATTAACTATTCATTCTTCCCTGCATCTCCAAAGGAACTAAGAGAGAGAGTACTGCGAGGGAAGTATAGAATCCCTTTCTACATGTCCACGGACTGTGAGAACCTTCTCAAACGCTTCCTGGTGCTGAACCCAGTTAAACGTGGCACTCTCGAGGTAACCACGCCAGTAGGAAGGGACACTATTTATAGAATTTGGCTCAGTTTGTGTGACACTGACACTTGCCTGGGGTTTTAAGTAGTAAGTGAAACAAACAAACAAATCCTCTTTTGTTTCCTTTAAAGTGTTATTCACTGAAGTGTTAAATGATGGCCCTAAATATTGTGATTGTTGAGGTACTTTGTTCTGTGCTGCTAACACACAGCTCACCTTTCAGCAAATCATGAAGGACAGGTGGATCAACGCAGGTCATGAGGAGGACGAACTTAAGCCATTTGTTGAACCAGAACTAGACATCTCAGACCAGAAGAGGATAGGTAACTACTATGTCTACAAGTTTGTGTGTGTGGACTGTACATGCTTTACTCCTGTGAGTGTGGCTCAAACAACAGTGAAGGGACGGGAAGCACAGAATTTAGAGATGGGTGACCTGTTGTGTCTTAGTCAGGAGCTTACTACCTGCAGTGTTCTGTAGCTGCTCCAAGAACCCAGGGATACCAGCAGCTCTTAAGTTAGAAAACAAGTAACCTTCTAAATCAAAGAACGTTCGTTTTCCTATGCTAGCATGATTTCCAATTCAAGTAAAATATATAAATCACATTTTATCTTTTAGATATTATGGTGGGAATGGGATATTCCCAAGAAGAAATTCAAGAATCTCTTAGTAAAATGAAATATGATGAAATCACAGCTACATACTTGTTACTGGGGAGAAAGTCTTCAGAGGTAAGAGTACTTAGAGAGGAAAAGCTGCATACCCTGTGTAGGAAAGATCAGTTTGCTATGCATGATGGCATATGCCTGTATTGGTAGCACTCAGGAAGTGGAAACAGGAGAATCAGGAATTTATACTGTCCTCAGCTGTATAATGAGTTCAAGGCCTGTACTTAAAAACAAAGCCCTGTCTCCAAAAAAGTTAATTTTAATTTATCTTAAAAGATAAAAAAATAGCCGGGCGTGGTGGCGCACGCCTTTAATCCCAGCACTCGGGAGGCAGAGGCAGGTGGATCGCTGTGAGTTCGAGGCCAGCCTGGTCTACAAAGTAAGTCCAGGATGGCCAGGGCTACACAGAGAAACCCTGTCTCGAAAAACCAAATAAATAAATAAATAAATTTAAAAATAAAAATTATGCTGGGCAGTGGTGGTGCACACCTTTAATCCCAGCACTCAGGAGGCAGAGGCAGGTGGGTCCCTGTGAGTTTGAGGCCAGCCTGGTCTATAATGCGAGACCAGGACAGCCAAGGCTACACAGAGAAACCCTGTCTCAAAAACAAAACAAACAAACAAACCCCCCAAAAAAACAAAACAAAAAAATTATTGGTTATGTAACTCTTTCCTTAATTTTTTTCAATATAACATTTGGTATTTATTTTAGAACTTTACCTATAGGGGCTGGAGAGATGGCTTAGTGGTTAAGAGCACTGGCTGCTCTTCCAAAGGTCCTGAGTTCAATTCCCAGCAACCACATGGTGGCTCACAACCATCTATAATGAGATCTGATGCCCTCTCCTATCCTGCAGGTGTACATGTAGGCAGAGCACTGTGTACATAATAATAACTCTTAAAACAAACAAACAAACAAACAAAAAACTTTGCCTATAAACAGTGATCTAACATCATTGACCATTATAAGCTACTATTTTATATTTTTGGTTGTGAGTCTAGCCTTTAATGCTTGCCCATCTCCCCAGCCCATAAGCTACTATTTTAACTTAAAGATAATAACCTTTATGATCAATAATGTCACAAATGTATACAATTATAAGTTAACTTTAGTCACTAGTAGTTTGAAAATGGTGTTAAAATAACCAGAAGGGGAAACAGCACATGCTATCTTAGTTCCTTGAAAAGGCCCAGGAAGGAGATCATTAATGTACAGTCTTGTTCCCAGCATTCCCAGCAGTCAGAAACACTGTTTTGACTGAGTTTACATTGTTGTTTTGTACATTGTGATGACCCCTCTCTGACTAAGAGGAGTGTGTCAGTGAGAAGTGTCCTGACAAGGCGTTGGGCTCTGTGCATGGTTGCTGCTCTTCTCATTTTCCCGTAGCTGGACGCTAGCGACTCCAGTTCTAGCAGCAACCTTTCACTTGCTAAGGTGCGGCCAAGCAGTGACCTCAGCAACAGCACTGGCCAGTCTCCTCACCACAAAGTGCAAAGAAGTGTTTCTTCAAGTCAGAAGCAGAGACGGTATAGTGATCATGGTAAGTTTGAGACCATTCTAGTAGCTTCTGAATGTGTTCTACTGTGTAGGCAAGATTGGTGGGGCAGGGGTGGAGAGATGGCTCAGTGGTTAAGAGCACTGCCTGCTGACCCGAGTTCAATTCCCAGCACCCACATGGCAGCTCACAACTGTCTGTAACTCCAAGATCTGACACCCTCACACCAACAGACATAAATTAAAATAAAATAAAAATGTTTAAGCTGGGTGTGGTGGAGTCACATGCCTTTAATCCCAGCACTCGGGAGGCAGAGGCAGGCGGATCACTGTGAGTTCGAGGCCAACCTGGTCTACAGAGTGAGTCTGGGACAGCCAAGGCTACACAGAGAACCCCTGTCTAAATAAAATTAGTGAGGCAGAGATTGGCTTGCTGTCCCTGTGTAGCATCAGAGGCTGGTGTGGGTACGGTCCTCTAACTGTTGGAACATCTGCTGGGCTGCTGTGGGTGGGCTTAGCAGAATTGCAGCCTCATGTTAGTTATGCACATCCTTCTTCTAACTGTGGGATCACTGTGGAGCACTGCAGGTGGCGGGGCTCTCTGTACTGATGGGAATATTCTCTGTTCAGTCAGGGTTACAACGACTAACCAGAGGAAGCTGTTGAGTGCTTAAATGGAGGAAATGACTTTCAGTGTAAGAGTATTTTAACTTGGTGCCCACGGAAGGCAGATAGTGTGTCAAGTCTCCTGGAACTAGGATTATAGATGCTTGTGAGCCATCATGTGGGTGCTGGGTCTCCTGCAAGAGTAGGCAGCGCTCTTAACTGCTGGATCATCTTTTTAGCTTCAAGGTTTTCTTATTTATTTGTTTGGTTGCTTGGTTTGGTGCACTCCTTTAATCCCAGCATTCAGGGAGGCAGAGGCAGGTGCATCTCTGTGAGTTCCGGGACAGCCAGGGCTACACAGTGAAACCCTGTCCCAAAAAACAAAAGCAAAAGCAAAAACAAAAACAAAAAAAATGAAGGTTGGGGCTAGAGAAATGGCTTTCTGGTTAAGAGCACTTGCTGATCTTCCAAAGGACCTGTGTGCCTGTGTTCAGTTCCCAGCACCCACACTTTCTAGTATTCACGTCTATCTGTAATTTCAGTTCTAGAGGATCTAACTCCATCTTTGCCCATTGTGCCCTCTAGGCACACATGTGCACAGACATACATGCATGCAAAACAACTATCTGCATAAAATACTATTTTTTTAAACTTCAAAAGAAGGTAAGGTTATCCTTGAATATATCCCAAGTTTGAAATTGCAAAAGAAGGAGGGGCTTGGGAAAAAGGACAGAAAGAAGACAAAAACCTGTGTGGGTAATTTACCCTGTCTGCAGGGTGTGTAAATAAGACGGTGTTGCTCTTTCTCTTCCTGTATACTCATGTTAGCTAGCAAGGGAGAGTCGTCAGGGCCAGTGGACTGAGTGTGAACTGCAGTTGCCTACATACTGCCCTTAAGATAGCCAGTTTAAGGAGAATTACTCCTAAATCCCTAAAGAAACCGATGGAATTTTCTCATTTACCAAGGGAATAATCTTAGTAAATTTATTCTTCCTTAAGTACGTAGATTTCACCTGGATTTCTTTTTTTTCTGTGAATATCATTGTTTTAATAACAAAATACAAGGTACAAAATACCGTACAAGTATACTTTTACTACACAGAGATGGAATAGCATGCATGTATTTTTACCAGAATCTGTATCACCAAATACTTTTACCACAGTACCAATGACTTTCCAGACATTTTAGGCTTCCTATGCAATTTATCATGAATAAAAAAGCTTACAACTCTTTTCAACCAATGCAGATTTACATTTGTTAATATTCCTCTTGTTCAAGGTGCTTTGGAAAACTGTTAAATATAAAATTACCTTTAAAAAAATTACCTTAGCTTAAAGGGCTTTTCTGGTTTTTGGTTTTTTGTTTTGTTTTCGAAACAGGGTTTCTCTGTGTGGCCTTGGCTGTCCTGGGCTTGCTTTGTAGACCAGGCTGCCCTTGAACTCGCAGTGGTCCACCTGCCTCTGCCTTCCGAGTGCTGGGATTAAAGGTGTGTGCCACCACGCCCAGCTAGCTTAAAGTTTTGAGTGGGTAGTGCTATCTCACATTGATCAAGTCTCCCTTATACTGGTATTGCAAAGACACAGTGCACTTATTTGGGGTCAAAGTTTTATGTATGTCAACAGCCCTGATACTATGTAGGAAAGCAAATAATCAGTTTCTGAAAAGTTCAGAATATCAGAAAAGCTACTGGTTAAGCAGAAATGCATGAAAGCCTCTTTACAGAACACAACAGCCACAGAGGATGATAGTGTCCTACTAAAGAAGAGCAGGCTTACAAATGTTGGAACTGTCTGTCTTCCCTGCCTCTAAAAGGTTCACCACATCAAGAGAGAGTAACATCAATCAGTAAAGAAAAAGTAAACTGTGCTGGTGACCAGCATTCAGCAGCCTCCGTAGCATTCCTCACAGTTTTCGGTCATTTCAGTTAAGAGTTGTCTTCTAATACATAAAATAAAACATAAGCAGCAGTACCTTGTAGGGAAATATGAAAAAAAAATACTGTTAATTTCATAAAATATTTTAAAGTAATGGTGTTTTTAAAGTTTTAATTATTCTTGCTGTGAAAAAAAAAAAGTACTGAAAGTTACATCAATCTTTAAAGATGAACATTGGCTTATTTAACATGTTTGGAAACCTGAACTACGTTTTCAGTTGCCAGTGTTTGCTTTATTCTTGATAGAATCATCTTTATTTCTTCTTTTTACATCCCAGTTATAAATGCTGGCCATATTGACTTCTGTAGTGGTAAATTGATCTCGAAGAAAGTCAAGGTCTTCTTCAAGAGAACTAAGATTCTTTGTGGCAGTAGATAAATTCTTTTCCAACAATGCCTGAGCTTCATCAATGTCATATTCAAGCATTACATTAGCCCCCAGCCACAGGCACACTTTATCAGGAAGAGGAACTAATGCTTTGCAGTACATGTTATCTGCCAGTAAGAATCTGGTCTCCATGGAATTGGTAGACCCTTTTTTCTTCTGCATGTATTTCAGAATTTCCAAAGTCTGTTTAATTTCAGAAATCTGACCCTTCAGCCTCTTTTTTTTTTTTTTTTTTTAATGCACATGGTTGAGTTCCATAAATGTATACTTCTGGTATTGTTCATTCAGCTTCTTTAACACTGCATCTGCAGTCTAATTCCCAGGCTGCTTCATGAAGAAATCTACATCTTCCACAAACACTGCTTCTGGTCTGGATTCCGTAGGTGGAGGCGCTACCCGTTTCCAGGAGCATTGTCTAGGCCACATCCATCCTTAGCCACGACCGTCTTAGGAAAAACCTCCCCTGGATTTTTTTTTTTTTTTTAAAGATTTATTTTATTATTATGTATACAGTGTTGTCTGCTTGTTTACCTTCAGACCAGAAGAGGGCACCAGGTTACATTATAGATGGTTGCTGGGAATTGAACTCAGGACCTTTGGAAGAGCAGATGGTGCTCACAACCACTGAGCCATCCCTCCAGCCCGCCTCCCCTGGATTTCTAATGACTTTTTTTCCAAAGATAAAAATGGCTTTAGAACTGGAGCCACATATCACTAAGGCATGGGGAAAGGAACGTCAGCTGTCTCCCAGGGGACAGAGCAACAGAGGAACGCTGGCACAGGCTGACTCCTCATGCCCAGTACTTAGCTTATCTACTCATAATCCATTTTCACCAGGCAAAGTTCTGTGTGGCCTCAGGTGTATAGGTGTATATAGACCTGCCAAATCACAAAAGTAATTATTTTCAAGTATACATGTGATGTCACTATTTTATTAAAGGGGAGTTTTGATGCTAATGAGATATCCATTCCTGCTTATTTTTACATGGAGAGAGTTTTTCTTGTTGGTTTTTTATTTTTCTTTGTTTTATTGAGACAAGGTAGTCCTGGGTGGCCTGAAACTTGATATATAGAATCAGGCTGGTCTTGAACTCCTAAAAGCTGCTTGCCTCTGCCTCCTGAGTTTGGGATTAAAGGACTATATCAATAGAACATTAATATTATTTTTCCAAATTGATTGATGTCTTTACTTTTGGTAATAATTTTGTATTATAAGAATAATATTTTATGCCAGGCAGTGGTTGAGCATTCTTTTAATCCCAGCACTCGGGAGGCAGAGGCAGGAGGATCTCTGTGAGTTTGAGGCCAGGCTCGTCTACAAAGTTAGTCCAGGACAGCCAAGAATATACAGAGAAACCCTGTCTCAAAAAAAAAAAAAAAAAGTATTTTACTATCTTTATAACAATATGAAACTGCTCTGCATATATATAGGGCTGGAGAGGGCTCACACTTAACTGCTCTTTACATATAGGACTACAGTTTGCTTCCCAGCACCCACGTCTCTTATATAATTGCCTGTAACTCCCTGGTTCTGGGGGATCCAGTTTCCTCCCTGGGCTCTTTGCATGCATATGTTCCACATAAACCCACAAAGGCAAACAAACACACACACACATTAAATGCATAGTACAAAGTGGCATTCATATGTTACCTCTGTTCTCAACACGTGTACACATGCCAAGAGGAGAAAAAAATGCTGTCAGGGTTCCTTAGCAGATAAAGATGCTTGCTGGGGGCACACACCTTTAATCCCAGCACTCAGGAGGCAGAGGCAGTAACTTTTGAGGCTAGCCTGGTCTACAGAGTGATTCCAGGACAGCCATGGCTACACAGAGCCTGACAGCTTGAGTTTGATATATGGGACCCATATAGTGGAACGAGAGAATCTTATCTGCAAGTGTCATCTGACCTGCATGCACACCATGGCATGTGTACACACACACACACACACACACACACACACACACACACACACACACACACACACACACACACACAAATAAATGAATGCTTTGCTTGCTTGCTCTATCTTTTTCTCTCTCTCTTTCTTTCTTTCTTTCTTTTTTTAGAGACAAGGTTTCTCTGTGTAACCTTGGCTGTCCTGGACTCACTTTGAGACCAGGCTGGCCTCATACTCAAAAGAGATCCACCTGCCTCTGCCTCCCTGAGTGCTAGGATTATAGATGTGGGCAATCTTGCCCAGCTTTTTTTTTTTTTTTTTTTTTTTTTAAACTTTAAAGAAAAGAGAAAAGAAACTGACTCTGTTGCACACAGCTTGGATGTATGTCAAGAGAGTGATTTAAGCAGAAAGAATAACTCGGGGTCTGGAGAGGTGGCTCAGGTTGTTTAGAGTACTTGTTGCTCTTGCCCAGGGTTAGGAGTCAATGCTGTTAGCTGCATGATGGCTTACAACTGTCCATAACCTCAGTTGCAGGGGATCTGCTCTTTCTGACCTCCACAGTCACCAGACATGCATGTGAAGTATGCTTACTTACATTCAGGCAAACTGTTGACACACATTAAGTAAAAAAAATTTTGAAGATTTATTTCTGCCTGCAGTGTGCCTGCCCACCAGAAGAGGGCACCAGTTCTCACTATAGGTGGTTGTGAGCCACCATGTGGTTGCTGGGAATTAAACTCAGAACCTTTGGAAAACAGCTAGTGCTCCTAGCCAGCTCTCTAGCCCACGTAAGTAAACCTTTAAGAAGAAAGACAATACCCAAGCCAGCAAAACAAGGTAGGAAGGATTTGAACCTGATTCTTTAGAAGCTGAGCCTTGGTTTGTATTTTCTTTTATTTCTTTAAGATTTTATTTATTTATTTATTAGGGGTTTTGTTTTGTTTTTCAAGACAGGGTTTCTCTGTGTTGTCTTGGCTGTCCTGGACTCACTTTGTAGAGCAGGCTGGCCTCGAACTCAGAACGATCCGCCTGCCTCTGCCTCCTGAGCGCTGGGATTAAAGGCGTGCACCACCACGCCCTGCTAGTTTTTTCAAGACAGGTTTTTTTCTGTATTATCTTGGCTGTCATGGAAGAGCAGCCAGTGCTCTTACCCTCTGAGCCATCTCTCCAGTCCCCCAGTTTGCATTTTCTAAATGGAAGTTTAAAAGCACATCAGTAGTAACCTGGAAGTTTACAGTTACACAAGTTGACCTTAACAATATTTGGAAGACAGATGAGTGCCAACAGCATCATCGCCCTATGCTTGGTTAATTCTTAGTTTTATATTTTACAATAGCAAATCTGAGAGCTAAATTAGTGGTCCTTCATAAGTAAAACCTTTTTAAAATTTAATTTCCAAATATAGCTACCATTTTGATTTTTGTGCAGGAAGTAGTTAACTCACCCTTCTTTCTATAGACCTAAGATATGTCTTCTCTATGTAATTGTTGCTGTGCTGTTTTGAGACAAGGTCTCACTGTAAAGTTTAGACTGTCTTAAAACTTGCTGTCTATCTGCCTCAACTTTTTTTTTGAGACACAGTTTCTCTCTGTAGCCCCGGCTGCCCTGGACTCACTTTGTAGATGAGGCTGTCCTCAAACTCACAGCGATAGATCTGCCTGCCTCTCCCTCTCTGAGTGTACTGCTGTGTCCAGCTGCAAGATAGTTTTTCAAAAGAAATGGTACATGAAATTTATGGTATCTTCCACAAAATGAGAATATTTTATGCATAAAGAATGCGGGAGAGATGGCTCAGCAGTTAAGAACACTGTCTGTTCTTCCAGAGGTCCTGAGTTCAATTCCCAGCACCCATATGGTAGTTCACAACTGTCTGTAACTCTAGTTCCAGAGGATCCAACACCCTCTCACAGACATACATGCAAGCAAAACACCAATGCAAGTAAAATAAATAACTGAAAAAAGAAGAAAAGAGTGTAATCTGCTGGGTATGGTGGCGCATGCCTTTAATCCCAGCACTTGGGAGGCAGAGGCAGGTGGATTGCTCTGAGTTCGAGGCCAGCCTGGTCTACAAAGCAAATCTAGGACAGCTAGGGAGGGCTATACAGAGAAACCCTGTCTCGGAAAAGGAAAAAAAAAAAAAAGGATGTAATCTGCAGGGCTGGAGAGATGGCTCAGAGGTTAAGAGCACTGACTGCTCTTCCAGAGGTCCTGAGTTCAATTCCCAGCACTCACATGGTGGCTCACAACCATCTATAATGTGATCTAATGCCTTCTTCTGGTGGGCATTAGATGCATAATAAATAAATCTTTTAAAACTGGAGGAAAGGGGGTCGGGTATGATGGGGCACACCTTTAATCCCAGCACTCGGGAGACAGAGGCAGATGGATCACTATGAGTTTGAGGCCAGCCTGGTCTACAAAGCAAGTCCAGGACAGCCAAGGCTACACAGAGAAACCCTGTCTCGAAAAACCTAAATAAATAAACAAACAAATAAATGGATGGATGGATGGATGGATAATAAGCAAATAAAAGACCCCTTAGAGAATTTTACTAGTTTGCAGTTATACATGAATAAAGATTTAAATGATCTTACAAAAATGTTCATTTTCACAGAATACTGTATGAAGTGCCTTCTGTCTTTTAAAGAGTGAACTCTTTATTGTAGCTGGACCGGCTATTCCTTCAGTTGTGGCATATCCCAAGAGGAGTCAGACCAGCACCACAGACAGTGACCTCAAAGAAGATGGAGTTCCCTCGCGAAAATCAAGTGGCAGTGCTGTAGGAGGAAAGGGGATTGCTCCTGCCAGTCCCATGCTTGGGAACGCAAGCAATCCCAACAAAGCGGATATTCCTGAGCGCAAGAAAAGCCCTGCTGTGCCCAGTGTAAGAGCTCTTGGATGGTAGCCCTCGGTGTTTGCGCTTGAACCTGCTACACTTTTGCATCTGTTCATCTCACACTCTTCTCTGCCTTCGTTGTCTTTCTTCCACACTACCATGCCCGTTTCCTGCACTGCACATATTTCTTTTGATAACTGCTGTTGTTTTGGTTTTACAAGATAGGTTCTCTCTGTGTAGCACTGGCTGTCCTGGACTGACTTTGTAGACCAGGCTGACCTCGAACTCATACCGATCCACCTGCCTCTGTCTCCAGAGTGCTGGGATTAAAGGTGTGCACTACCACACCCAGCCATTTCTTTGTTTATTCATTCGTATTATTTGTTTGTTTGTTTATTTGTTTGTTTGTTTGTTTATTCTATGAGTGCTCTGTCTGCATGTACATTTGCATGCCAGAAGAGGGCATCAGATCTCATTATAGATGGTCGTGAGTCACCATGTGGTTGCTTGTAATTGAACTCAGAACCTCTGGAAGAGCAGACAGTACTCTTAACCTCTGAGCCATCTCTCCAGCCCCCAATTACTACTAGTCTTAATCCTCAATGCTAATCTAGCTTCCTCCTAGTGTAAATCCCAGATGTACTTGCACTTTGTGGCTTTCCCTGTTCACCTGCTCTCTCCTGATGTCTCCTGGACCTCTGCTAGTGGCTAAATCCCCTACTTCCTCCTCTAACTGCCCCACCTCCCTGGCTGGCAGGAAGTCCAGCCCTATTCTCCCCCCTGCTCAGTGATTGGCTGTAAGCTGCTTTATTGGCATATCAGGACAACTGGGGAGCAGTGTTTACACAACATTGAGACAGGAGAATCTCACAAGGATTCTAGCCAGATATTGGGGGGCGTACAGAAATCAGCATTTGAATTAGACAGTAACCTTATTCTAATACTATAGTATGCTGGTAGTGGTCAGAGGACAACTCTGTAAAATTGTTTGTCTCTACCAAGTGGTTCCTAGAGATTGGACCGACATGGGGCCTCGCTGTGTAATCCAGGGTAGCCTTGAATTCAGAACAGCTCTCCTGCCTCAGCCTAAAGAGTGTTAACACTATGGCTAGGTTTTAGGCTTTCATTTTTCTTGTGTATATGACTAGGGATAAAAATTGTTGGATTGTATTGTAATTGTAGTTTAATTTGAGGAACAGCCAAACTGTTTTGTTTTACATGTTTTTTGTTTTGTTTTTGTTTTTGGAGACAGGGTCTCCCTGTGTTAGCCCTGGCTGTCATGGACTTGCTTTGTAGACCAGGTTGGCCTCGAACTCACAGAGATCCACCTGCCTCTGCCTCCCTAGTGCTGGGATTACAGGTGTGTGCGCCACGCCCGGCTTTGTTTGCATATGTATTTTTTATATTCCTTCCAGCAATAAGGGTTTCTATCATCTTCCTTCTTGCTAGTACTTGTGTGTTTGTTGTGATGGTGTATGTGTAGGTGTTTGTGGGCACACAGGTGTGCTCATAGAGGCCAGCGACTACCGTGCCCTCTTCAGTTACTCCCCAACTTCTGTCTTGGAGACAGGGTCTCAGTAAACCTAGATTGCTAATTGAGCTTGATTGGCTAGTCAGCAAGTCACAGGTTACACAGCACACTGCAATGCCTGACTTATACATGAGTTGTTCAGATCTGAATTCGGGTCCTTAGCAAGTGCTTTGCCCTCTAAATCCTTCACCTTTTCTTTTCTTTCTTTCTCTTTTTTTTTTTTTTTTTTTTTAAGATTTATTTATTATTTACACAGTATTCTGCCCACACGTGTGCCTGCCCACCACAAGAAGGCACCGGATCTCATTACAGGTAGTTGTAAGCCATGATATGGTTCATGGGAATTGAACTCAGGACCTTCAGAAGAACACACGGTGCTCTCAACCTCTAAGCCATCTCTCCTGCCCCCTCTTCATGTTTTCTTTTCTTCCTTCCTTCCTTTTTTTCTTTTTCTTTTTTTCTTTTTTATAGCCATCCTGAGTAGGTTAGAAGTAATACTTCCTGGTTCGTATTGAGCATCATTACATGTGCCTTTTTGTCATTGTATAACTGTTTTGGAGAATAATCTTTTCAAATTGCCAATTAAAAAAAACTTTGCCAGGCGTGGTGGCACACGCCTTTAATCCCAGCACTCGGGAGGCAGAGACAGTGGGATTGCTGTGAGTTTGAGGCCAGCCTGGTCTACCAAGTTACCAGGACAGCCAAGATATAACCTAGAGATACCCTGTCTCAAGAAAACATAACAAAGCTTTCTGTTGAGCTGGGCGTGATGGTTCACACCTTTAATCCCGGCACTACAGAGGCAGAGGCAGGCTGACTTTGTGAGTTCCAGGCCAGCCTCATCTACAAAGAGAGTTCCAGGGTTGGGGGGGAGGCGGCATGGGGGAGTAGTTATTCTGCAATTATGTTGTAAGGATTCCTGGTACATTCTGAATACTAGACACTAATCAGATATTTTGCAAGTATTTCCTGTCCTTGTGTGTATTCTTTCTTCCTTTCACAATATTCTTGGCACTTTTGAAAAAAATGTATTTGAATGTTTTACAAACTACATGTGCCCTAACCCTAACCCTGTGTGCCACACATGTTCATAGTGCCTATAGAAGCCTAAAGAACATCGGATCCCAGGACTGGAGGTACAGGTGGGATTGTGAACCACCATGTGCTACCTCTCCATTCCCATCCTTTATACTTTTTTAATTTTTTGTCCATATTTGTGCTATCTTTATCTGTTAATATGTTGTCAAATCCCAACATCTTGTAAATATATTCTAGTATCTAATTTTTTTCCTTTTGTCTTTTGAGATAAGGGCTTGCTATGTAACTCAGACTGGCCACAGCTTACGATCCTCCTGCCTTAGCCTCCCGTATGATAGGATTACTAGATTTATTTAGAGACTATTTTTCAAACACTGGACTGGAGTGATGACTCAGTGGTTAAGAGTACTTTCTATTCTTGCTGAGGACCAGAGTGTAGTTCCTAATACCTATGCTAGCAACTATGAGGAACTCAGCTCCAGAGGATCAGTGCTCTCTTCTGGCTTCTTCAGGCACACACATGCATGAACAAACAGACTATTTTTATTTGTTTGTTTGTTTGTTTATGAATGACAATGGTGGTTGGGGAAATGATTTAATGGATAATATGCTTGACATCCAAGTGTGAGTTCCAGAGTTCAGAACCCCAGCACCCACATAAAAAACAGGTGGATGTGGCTGCTTGCCTGTAATCTCGGTGCTCTAAATGCAGAGACAGGATGTCCTTGGAGAAACTGGCTAAATAGTGTGGCCTCAGTCTGCAAGCTCTGAGTTCAAGCACCTTTCCTACTGATAGAGAATGATCCAAGCCGGGCACAGAGGCAAGCAAATCTCTCCGAGTTCAAGGCCAGCCTGTTTATAAAGTGAGTCCAGGACAGCCAGGACTACACAGAAAAACCCTGTCTAGAAAAACAAAAATCAGTGATCCAGAAAGACAGCAGATGTTAACCCCAAACACATTAACAACTTCCCTCTTCCACTGGTTTTGTTTGCATAAACTTGTTAGATTTGGGGTTTTTTGGCTTGGTTTGGTTTGGTATTTTCATTGCTGAATTATACTTACCAACTAATCCAAGGTGACAATGTCTTTCTCTTTCAGAGTAATACAGCATCTGGTGGAATGACTCGGCGGAACACATACGTTTGCAGTGAGCGGTCTGCAGCAGACAGACATTCAGTGATTCAGAACGGCAAAGAGAACAGGTATGAGCTCTGCCTCCTGGCAGAAGTGTGTTTCCTCCTACGAGAAGTGGAAGCCTGTTACTTCTCATTTCATGATCAAATTCAAATGGCTAATGGTTGTTGTTTAAAGGTAAGTAAACTTTAAATGTTAATTCCTAGCAAGAGAGCATTTACCTCTATGACTGCTAATTATGACGAGGAAAAGTTACGGTCGAGCCAAAGCGGTTTTAGAAAGACTGATAGCATGCTGTGGTTTCAACAGAATGGTGAATAGGGCAATGGAGGAGATTTTGAGTGTGTTCATCTTTTGAAAAGGATCTGGGATATGGCTTGGGTATACTGCCATTATTGTGTGCATGGTTCCATTTCCAGCTCTGCAGTGATGATGATGATGATGATAAATACCATCGTCATCTTAAAGAGAATGAAAGGGAAGAATGTAGAAGACTGAGGCGAGGGGCCTCACCTGGGCGTACGAGCCCTAAGTGCAGGTGAGGGTTCAGTGAAAGGGTGACAGTTTGCCACCACGTGCCAATGGCTGGTAGTAGCATAGTCTCCACATCAGAGAAATACACTTGAGACTCTAAGAACACAGAGAGCCCGTCTTCTGCATGGCTTGAATTACTAATGAAATCATGTGTCCGTAAGATAATATCATACAAACAGCCTGCCAGAGTTCATGAAATAAGAGTAAGAAAATGGGATTGGGTAGATCTAGGAACCATGGCTCTCTTGATTTGGGGCGAGGAAGCAAAAGAATCCCCTAGTTGATGGGATTTGATTAAATACATACTCTGTATAGGATAAGCTAAATTCTAAGTGAGGAGATGAAAGTCAAACTGTGTCTCAGAGAACCCCAATAAATGAATTCACATTATCTTTTGTTGACCTCTGGCTTGCATCTTGACCACTATCTGGTCATATTTAGCAGTGTGTGTGTGTGTGTTTTAGTGTGTGTGTTTTAGTGTGTGTGTTTTACAGGTGTTTTGGAACAGGCATGTCTGTAACGTGTGAGGCCCTGAGGTCCTGAGGCTCAGTCACCGGCCCCGCATCAACAACATAAAAGGTGTACAGAGTTGAGATGGGGTGACATTAGGGTTTTGTTGTTGTTGTTGTTGTTGTTGTTGTTGTTTTAACTTAAGGCTTAAAATTTCTAATCCTCCTGCCTCCACCTTCAAGTACTAGGATTCTAGTGTGTGCTACCACTTGTCTTGTAACATTGATCTGTTTTGTTGAATTGGAGGTTTCTGTCTGTCTGATCCCATTAGTTAGACAAAATATATGACTGGTGACCTCTGTGATTGCCTGAGAAAGATCCATATTAGGTGGTTTTCTTATTGCTAGGACAAAATACCTCAACAAAAAAAAATGGAGCTTATCTGGGCATGTAGTTCATGGTGTTGAGAGGTCATGGCTACATCATGCACGGCAGCAAGAGTCAGGACCCAGAGAGAGATGGCTGCTGTGCTCAGAGCCCCACCTAGGAAGTGGAGTCTCCCGCAGTTAAAGTGCTTCTTCCCAACTCAGTTAGCCAAATCTAGATAATCCTCACACATGTGCCCAGAGGCTGCTCTCATAAGTGAGTTACCCGGGGCTGGAGAGATGGCTCAGAGGTTAAGAGCACTGACTGCTCCTCCGAAGGTCCTGAGTTCAATTCCCAGCAACCACATGGTGGCTCACAACCATCTATAATGAGATCTGGTGTCCTCTTCTGGCCTGCAGGTGTACACACAAGCAGAGTGCTATATATATAATAAATAAATAAATCTAAAAAAAAAAAAAAAATAAGTGAGTTACCCATCACACCCTAGAAGTAAACCTCCTTAAGCTATGGGACTGTTGGTCAGCTGGCCTTGCCTTGTAAAATTATCAGTGCTCTCCCACCCCCAGGGTTTCTCTGTGTAGCTCTGTCTCTCCTGGAATTCACAGTGCCTCCTGAGTGCTGGGATTAAAGTAGTGTGCCACCACCTGGCAGCCAGCCCTTATTTCTTGATATTTATTTTTGGTAGACTTGCTTTTAACACAGTTCCATTCTCTACTCCTTCAAGAATATTCTAGATCACAAGTGTGAAAGCCTAGAATTTCTTCCACGGGACTCAAAAGCTGTTGTTTCATGGTCCTTCTTGTTGTTGTTGTTGTTGTTGTTGTTTTAAAGTTTCTTAGTTGTTGAACTACTGAAAGTCCCTTTGGGGCTTTAAAGTGTGGTGGGTACCACTCTCTGGCCTGGGCTTCTGAACCACGGCAAAAGGACAAACCATGTTGTTCACAACCCACAGTCAGACCTTTTACAGGGCTGGGTCTGGAGCCTCCAGGCCTCTGTGGCTGACTGCATCTGCATACACTTTACTAAACCCTCACACTGTTCTTCTAACTCACCAGCTCACTTCCTCTAAACCACTATTCAGCCTTTGGAGACAGTTTGAAGACATCTTTATTTAATTTCTTTACAGTCGTTTTCTTTCTGTGTTCTAGTGAAGAGATCCTCTTTCTTGAGGTTGATTCCTTTGTATCCTACCAGAGCCTGTTTGCTTCTCTCAGCAGCATTCATTGAAAATACTTTACTCAGCCTAGGGAGATGACCCAGTAAGATGAGCAGTTACTCTGTAAGCATGAGGGACATGAGTTTGACTTTCCAACACCTTTGTAAAAGCCAAGGATGCCTGTGCATGCAACTCCAGCACTGTGGGATGTAGACAGCCAGTCAGCCTTGCCAAAATGCTGAGCTTCTGCTTCAGTGAGAGACCTTGTCTCAAGGCATTAAAAGGTGATAGAAAACACCTGACAAACAGGAGCATACACCACATTTGGCACACCAAAAAGGAGGAGGACAACAATGGACAGACAAATGCTTTCTCTTTTTTGTTTGTTTGTTTTGGGGGGTTCAAGACAGGATTTCTCTGTGTAGCCCTGGCATTCCTGGAACTCATTCTAGACCAGGCTGGCTTTGACCTTGGAGATCCGCCTGCCTCTGCCTCCCCAGTGCTGAGATTAAAGCCATCAAGTTCTTCTTTTTTTATTTTTAGTTTTATTTTTTGTATGAGTGTTCTGGGATTACAGGTGTGTGCCACTGCCCAGCTCATTTGTTCCTCCCCCCCCCCACCTCCCCGAGACAGGGTTTCTCTGTGTAGCCTTGGCTTTGTAGACCAGGATAACCTCAAACTAATATCAATCCCATCAGTCAACTTGCCTCTGCCACCACATCCAGCAGCCTGGCTCATTTTTATAGAATTTAGCGGAGAGTATCCAGAAAGCAACTTTAATAGCAGAACCAAATCTTTGGTAATGATAAACATATAAGAGTGTACTGAACAATACAGTTCAAAATTATGAACTAAATTGCTCTTTCAATTTATTTACAATGAAAAGTAGACAATTAGGAGGAGAGAGCGTCTTCCATACAATGAATGACTAGCACTTCTGGAAATTTTCTTTCTTTCCTTTCTTCTAGACCAGGCTGTCCTCCAACTCACAGTGATCCGCCTGCCTCAGCCTCCTGAGTGCTGGGATTAAAGGCATGCACCACCACGCCCACTTTATATTAAATAGCATTGGTTTAGTGCTTTATGCCCTGATTGTGATTGTTTCTGTACTAGAAATTTGTCTTGTTGTGATTTTTTTTTTTTCCCCTCCATGAAGGGACTATTGATGCTGAGTTATTCTCTAGAGGAAAACAAAAAACATTTTAACAAAAATCAAGCAAGCAAACAACAAGAAAATTCTAGCCAGGCTGTGGTGGCACATGCCTTTTAATACTAGCACTCAGGAAGCAGAGGCAAATTTCTCTGTGAGTTCGAGGCCAGCCTGGTCTACAAAGCATGCCCAGGATAGGCAAGAAAACACACACACGCACACGCACGGGGGGTGGGGGGTGTGAATTCTAAGTTCTGGCTGCAACAACAGAGCCTTGCCCCTCATTCTTTAGAATTTAGGTGTTGCCTCTCAAGAACTGAATTCTGAAGGCTTTTCAGAGGTCTCCTCTACACAAAGGCACTTTACTTTTCAGCAGGTCGGTTTCTGCATACCAGGCCTCCGATAGGATCCAGGAGTGTCTGAAGTCTCAGCCAGGCTTCCTGGTTTGCCAGGTGTGTCTAGGTTACGCAAAGGCTCTGTGAATCCTTCAGGAAAACAACTTCATAAACCTCAGATAACAATCACTAGTTACAAAAGGCTACTTCAAAGCCTAGGTGCCCTCACTGGGAATTCATGCCAGATAAAATGGCTCTGCTAAGATTCTGCTACACTTTTTTAGGGGGGCACGGGGCAGAGGCGAGTCCAGATACTTTAACCGAGTCCAGTCTGTCCTGGACTTTCTTTGTAGACCAGGCTGGCCTAGAACTCAGATCCACCTGCCTCTGCCTCTCAAGTGCTAGGATTGAAGGCACTTAGTGAGAGCTCCAGGAGAGCCAGTGCTATTATACAGAGAAACCCTGTCTCGAAAAACCTCAATAAATAATAAAATAAATACGCGTGAACTGTAGGATGTCTTATTTATGTTCTTTGACTTGTGAGACCAGTCCATTCCATTATGTCTTAAATATTGTGGCCTGTCTCCCACATGATGTTATAAAGAATTCCAGCACAAGCCGGGCGTGGTGGCGCACGCCTTTAATCCCAGCACTCGGGAGGCAGAGGCAGGCGGATCGCTGTGAGTTCGAGGCCAGCCTGGTCTACAAACTGAGTCCAGGATGGCCAAGGCTACACAGAGAAACCTTGTCTCGAAAAAAAAAAAACCAAAGAATTCCAGCACAGCAGTGATCTTCTATGATAAAACCATGCATGACACATGTCTTAACAATTTCTAAGTACTTTCATTCGCCTACTCTGTACTTGAAAAATTGTCAAGGCTCACCAAATAATAGTATTTTCTTGCCGTGTGTAGTGGTGTTATTATGTCGTAAGAGTTTTTGTTTCTATGACAAAACTCCTTGACCAAAAGCAACTGGGAGAGGAAAGGTTTATCTCACCTCACTGGTTACAGTAGATCACAGAGGGAAGTCAGAGCAGGACCCCAGAGGCAAGAATTGAGGCTGAGGCCATGGGGAAGTGCTGCTTACTAGCTTGGTAGGCTTCCTTCCTTTTTTTTTTTCCTCCTTGCCCCTCACCCCCCAGAGACAGGGTCTCCCTGGACTCGCTTTGGTTTTTTGGGTTTTTTTTTATTAATTTATTCATATTATAACTCAGTTGCCATCCCATCACTTGTATCCTCCCATTCCTCCCTCCCTCCCACTTTCACCCTATTCCCTTCCCCTAGGTCTGTGACCGAGGGGGACCTCCTCCCCCACTATATGGTCATATGCTATCAAGTCTCATCTTGGTAGCCTGATTATTCTTTCTTTGAATGCCATCAGGCCTCCCCACTAAGGGGAGGTGGTCAAATATGGGGCACCAGAGTTCATGTCAAAGTCAGTCCCCGCTCTCCACATAACTGTGGAGAATGTCCTGTCCATTGGGTAGATCAGAGTAGGGGTTCGATGTTTACAATTATATTTTCCTTGGTTAGTGCAATAGTTTGAGGAGACCCCCCGCCCCCGGGCCCCAATCCACCCATCATGATGTTTTTCTTGTAGGTTTCTAGGACCCTCTGGGTCCTTCTATTTCCGCATCTCCTATATTTCTCTTACCTAGAGTCTCAGTAGGATGTCCTCACATCTATCCCAATCTCCTGGTAAGTAAAGACTTTCATGGGACATGCCTTTTGGGCTAGTGCCCAATTATGAGTGAGTATATACCATGTGCGTCTTTCTGCTTCTGGTTTTACTCACTCAGTATGACCATCTCTAGTCCCATCCATTTGTCCACAAATTTCGGGATTTTCTTGTTTTTAATAGCTGAGTAGTATTCCATAGTGTAAATGTACCACAGTTTCTTTATCCATTCTTCAACTAAGAGGCATTTAGGCTCTTTCCAGGTTCTGGCTATTATGAATAAGGCTGCTGTGAACATGGTTGAGCATATATCCTTGTTGTGTGGTGAAGCATTTTCTGGGTATATTCCAAGGAGTGGAATAGCTGGGTCTTGAGGAAGCCCTATTCCCAGTTTTCTGAGAAAGTGCCAGATAGATTTCCAAAGTGGTTGTACAAGTTTGCATTCCCACCAGCAATGAAGGAATGTTCCTCTTTCTCTACATCCTCGACAGCATGTGGTGTCACTTGAATTTTTGTTTTTTGTTTGTTTGTTTGTTTTTGTTTTTCGAGACAGGGTTTCTCTGTGTAGCCTTGGCCATCCTGGACTCACTTTGTAGACCAGGCTGGCCTTGAACTCACAGCGATCCGCCTGCCTCTGCCTCCCGAGTGCTGGGATTAAAAGCGTGCGCCACCACGCCCAGCTGAATTTTTTATCTTAGCCATTCTAATGGGTGTAAGATGGGATCTCAGAGTCACTGTGATTTGCATTTCTCTGATGACTAAAGATGTTGAGCATTTCTTTGTTTCTCAGCCATTCGATATTCCTCAAAAGCAATTTACAGATTCAATGCAATCCCTATCAAAATACCTACACAATATTTTAAAGACATTGAGAGATCAATTCTCAACTTCATGTGGAGAAACAAAAAACCCATAATAGCTAAAACAATCCTATACAATAAAAGATCCTCTTGAAGAATTTCCATACCCAGTCTCAAGCTGTACTATAGAGCAACAGTGATTAAAACAGCATGGTACTGGCACAGCAATAGGCTGGTTGATCAATGGAATCGAATTGAAGACCCAGAAATGAATCCATACACATATGGTCACTTGATTTTTGACAAAGAAGCCAAATCTATTCTATGGAAAAAGGATAGCATCTGCAACAAATAGTGCTGGTCTAACTGGATGTCTACATGTAGAAAAATGCAATTGGACCCATATTTGTCACCATGCTCAAAACTCAAGTCCAAGTCGATTAAAGACCTTAACATAAAACCAGAGACACTAAATCGGTTAGAAGAAAAAGTGGGGAAGAGCCTGGAAACATTGGCACAGAAGACAACTTCCTGAACAGAACACCAACAGCCCCAGGCCTTAAGGTCAACAATTAATAAATGGGACCTCATGAGGCTGAGGAGCTTCTGTAAGGCAGGAGACACTGTCAACAGAACAAAGCAACAGCCTACAGACTGGGAAAAGATCTTCACCAACCCTTCATCTGACAAAGGCCTAATATCCAAAATATATAAACTTAAGAAATTAAGTGGTGAAATCTGGACTCACTTTGTAGACCAGGTTGGCCTTGAATTCACAGCGATCTCCCTGCCTCTGCCTCCCACGTGCTGGGGTTAAAGGCGTGCGCCACCACACCTGGTAAGAAAACACTTTCTGCCAGATGGTGACGGTGGAGATCAGCCTGGTCTGCAGAGTGAGTTCTAGAACAGCCAGGACTACACCAAGAAATCCTGTCTCAAGGGGAAATGAGAAAAGTAAAAAGAAAAGCACTTTCTATCAGATTTTTAAAATGAGACTGGGCATTGTAGTACGTACCTGGAATCACAGCACTTGAGAGGCAGAGTCAGAAGGGTTTGGTTTTGTTTGGTTTTTCCAAGACAGGGTTTCTCTGTGTAGTCCTGGCTGTCCTGGGCTTGCTTTGTGGAGCAAGCTAGCCTTGAACTCACAGAGATCCACCTGCCTCTGCCTCAGGAGTGCTGGGATTAAAGGCGAGCGCCACCATGCCCAGTTCTTGAAATTTTTATAACAACCAACTTGATGAACTTTTAGAATATGTTGCCTGCTATGATTGGTGTAGGGGCTATTTGTCATAAATGGAATGTTTTTAAGAATTTGATTGTGCCCATCTAAAATTTAGCTAACACTAAACCATGGTGTTAGGCCTAATATAGACATTAAAAATAGATCTGTTGCTGGGTATGGTGGCACTGACACTGAGGCAGAAGCAGGTATACCTCTGAGTTCAAGGCCAACCTGATCAACAGCCAGGGCTGTACAGTGTTACCCTGTTTCAAAAAAAATAAAAAAGAGACTGGTAAGCTAGAGATATGACTCCGCAGTTAAGAGCATTTATTGCTCTTGTAGAAGACCAGAATTCCAACTTCAGCTCCAGGAGATCTAGTACCCTCTTCTAGAGTTTCCAAGCATAGTCACTCAAATATGTACACGCACAGGGGAGGGGGAGCACGCTCACACACATAATTTTAAAAATAATTTTTAAAAATGTATTCAAGTTGTTGATAGACTATGAACTATACTTTTCTTTAGAGAGGTCTTGCACTTCAAGCAGGATCCAGTCAATGTTGCAGAGTGTCTGCCCATGCTCTCTTCATGTCCATGTCCGTGTAGGTCCTACCTGGACTATTGGGCCAACCTCCCCTGTAGCTACTTCCTGGGGAAGGAGAACAACCTCTTCCTCTACACCCAAGCCTGTCCCTTCTCCAGTCTTTAAGAGCGCTTATGTTCTCCAGAGAAGAAGCCAGACAGCTCCTGCCTTTTCTCTTCTTGCTGTGTTCCATGCACATGTTGATCCTAGCTTCCAGTTTGGTAAAAATTGTCAGCAGCTGGGCAGAGCAATCAAATGTATTGACCACTCTCTAGACCTGAACGGATAAGAGCCAGTGAGACAGCTTAACAGATAAAGGCACTTGTCAGTTGCACACAGACCTAGTAACTGGAATCTGACCTTCAGAACCCATGTAAAGGTGAAAAGCAAGAACCAGTTCCTAGGGCTCTCCTCATGATAGTTGTGCTGGTCTGACACTGAAGGCTTTAATCACCATGCTACTCTGTCTCTAAGTAGTCCATATGCTGAGCTTTCCTGTCTTGATAAGAAGGCCCTCTGGGGGGCTAGAGAGATGGCTCAGAGGTTAAGCGTTCAATTTCCAGCACCCATGTGCTGGTTCGCAACCATCTATAATGAGATCTGGTGTCCTCTTTTAGCATGCAGGCAGAGCACTGTATATATAGTAAATCTTAAAAATAAAAAATAAGAGCCAAGCATGGTGGAGCACGCATTTAATCCTAGCACTCAGGAGGCAGAGGCAGGCAGATCACTGAGTTCAAGGCCAGCCTGGTCTACAAAGTAAGTCCAGGACAGCCAAGATAACAGAGAAACCCTGTCTCAAAAAAACCAGAAAATAAAAATAAAAAAGAAGGGCCTCTAGACCTACTAGGAGTGCTGACTGCTCTTTATGAATGAGTAAATGTCTTTTGAGTGACAGTGTTCTAAACTGTGTTGTTCAGATGGCATAGGGTATCCAGTGTATAGTGCCTGGTATGCCCATGATTTCGGCCATCCATTCAAAAGGGATCAAATGAAAGGTACAGTGTGCTAATGCCAAATTTATTTTTAACCATTAAATTTATATAGAGACATCTCCTTTAGGATGTATTTTATTTTAGGCAGAGTTTGGTGGGCACATATAGGAATATTTAAACATGTAAAGTGTTGTTTTCTTTAAGATAATGAACTTTTAAACTGCTGCTTGCAAAAGCAGCTACAGTTGCCCCAGAATCTCCAAACAAGTTAAAGAGATTCTTAATCTCTGGAGGTCTACAGGGTCTGGGGAGAAGTGTGTGCATTTGACAGCAGGCTGCTCTTTAGTCACTGTTCCATCACACTGTTGTTTCTGCCTCTGCCTGAACCCAAACCCTCTCCCAGCCTGACAGAAGTGTTCGCTTATGCAGCTAGCCCTGCCTCACTCTGTGCCACATCTACCTGTCGGCTGAGACATCAGAAGTCGATGTCCATGTCAGCCTCTGGGCACCCCAAGATGATGTTACCTCCAATAGACAGTGAAGGAGATAACTTCAAGGCTATGTAAGAAAATGCACATTCTTTGTGAAGCTAATGTGTACCCACTGCCGCTTAAGTCTGTGCTGTGGATTTTATGGTCCAAGATTTTGTTACAGTTGCTCCCAAGATGTTCTTCTTCCATACGGTGTTAGTGAAGCCCACCCTGCTGGCTGCGTCTGTGCTGCCTGTGTGTGTGTCTGTGCTGCCTTCGTGCCTTGGCGTGCTACAGCGGGCATAAGAAATCTCCACCCCAACTTGCTTCCAGCATGTGGGATTTTTATATTATACCATCTGTGTGCTTCCAGAAATGTTTGGTTGCCTGTCCCTTTTCACATGCAAGCCTTTCTTTTCTTTGGCATTATTCTCTGTGTAGAAGCAGCTGAAAGGGAGGTAGAGGGGACTTGAGTCAGCCATTCTCCACCCTCCATTGTCTGCCCTTGAGAATGTCCATGTGCTGTGCCCTAAATTCTTTGAGCTCTGTCTCTTGTCATGTTCCTTTGATATCCTTTCCCACTGGGCTTACTTTTGCTCCTACGACCTGTAAAATATCCCTTGGATCTGGATTCACAATGGCTAACTTACTTCACTATGGGTAAAAGGTATATTGTGCTTATAGATTTTTATGTGTCATGATTTTGGAACAAAGATGTGTCTTTTTCTGCTTTCCTAGCACTATTCCAGATCAGAGAACTCCAGTTGCTTCTACCCACAGTATTAGCAGTGCGACCACCCCCGATCGCATCCGATTCCCAAGGGGTACGGCCAGCCGTAGCACTTTCCACGGCCAACCTCGGGAGCGGCGAACTGCAACGTATAATGGCCCACCTGCCTCACCCAGCTTATCCCACGAAGCCACGCCACTGTCCCAGACTCGAAGCCGAGGCTCCACTAATCTTTTTAGTAAATTAACTTCAAAACTCACAAGGAGGTAAGTGTCATGAGATGGCTCCACTGGAGCAAACACAAAGAGTGCGTGTCTTTGCTAGTGCGTGAAGCTGCTGCCTGCATCCTTTTCCTGCTGCCTTTGGCTCCTGTGTTTCTAGTTCCTAAAGTGTATCCAACTTTAGACTTTGGGAGTTTTAAAGTAGAATTACACACTGTTTCACAGTACTAAAAGTTGTATGGCTCCTGTAATCCCAGCACTTAGGAGGCAGAGGCAGGCAGATCTCTGTGAGTTAGTGGCCAGCCTGGTCTACAAAGTCTGTCGAGGACACGGGGAAATCCTGTCTCAAAAAACCAAAAAAAGAAAGAAAGAAAAACACATTCCTTGTGATTATCTCTAAACATGCAGCCCTCTCTCTCTTCCATGTCTAGGTTTTTACCAAGCGTCTCACTCACTGAGCCCTCTCACCAGCCCTACAACTGACCCTTGAGCATCATTAAAATCCTCCAACTTATTTGTCTCCTTTGTGCTCTTTGATTATGTAAGACTAGCATTGATTTAAAATCTCAGCACTTAGTTAGGCTAAGTAGTACACACCTGTAATCCCAGCACTCTGGGAGGCAGAGGCAGGCAGATCTCTCTGAGTTAGAGACCAGCTTGGTCTAAGAGTGAGTCTCAAAGTGCTGGGATTATAGGCGTGCACCACCACGCTCGACCCTATTTATTTTTTGTTTTTGTTTTTTGAAACAGGGTTTCTCTGTGCAGCCCTTGCTATATTGGACTTACTTTATAGACTAGACCAGGCTGGCCTCGAACTCACAGAGATCTGTTTACCTCTGCCTCCCAAGTGCTGGGATTAAAGACTAGCACCAACCACCACTGCCTGGCTTCATAAAAATGTTTTTAAAGGGAAAAAAAAATCAGTATTTGAATGTTTATTTTGTCCTGAGATACTTAGGTCGATATCTATGCATATGTAGTTTGTTTGGTTTAGTTTTTTTGGTTATTTTATGTTTTGTTCTAGTAAGTTTATTTTATTTTATGAGTACAAGTGTTTTGTTTAAATAAATGTACTGTGTACCACATGCATGCCTGGTGCTGGAGGAGGATAGAGAGGGTATCAGATTCCCTGGAACTGGAGTTCCGGACAGTTGTGAGACATTATGTGGGTTCTGAGAATCAAACCTGGGTCCTCTGAAAGAGCAAGTGCTCTGGCTATCATTTTGACTTCGTTTGTTTTTTGTTTTTTTCGAGACAGGGACTCTCTGTTATCTTGTCTGTCATAGACTCCCTTTGTAGACCAGGCTGGCCTGGAACTCACAGAGATCCACCAGCCCCTGCCTCCCAAGTGCAGGGATTAAAGGCGTGTACCACCATGCCTGGCCTTTTGTTTTGTTTTAAGATTTAAATTTTTTGGACTAGGCGGTAGTGGTGCAGGCTTTTAATCCCAGTACTTGGGAGGCAGAAGCAGCTGGATCTCTGTGAGTTTGAGGCCAGTCTGGTCTACAAAACAAGTTCTAGACAGCCAAGGCTACACAGAGAAACCTTATCTCAAAAAACCAAAACAAATAGACATAAAATTTTAAATTATGTAGCCGGGCGGTAGTGGCGCACGCCTTTAATCCCAGCACTAAGGAGGCAGAGGCAAGCGGGTCTCTGAGTTCAAGGCCACCCTGGTCTACAAAGCGAGTCCAGGACAGCCAGGGCTGCACAGTGAAACCCTGTCCTGGGGAAAAACACAAAACAAAACAAAAAAGTACCATACTGATCTTATAGAGGACAGGAGTTTGATTTCTAATACCCCACTCGATGTGACTCACAGCCTCCTATAACTGGAGCTCTAGAAGGACATGATACCAAATATGTATAGTGCGCTCGAGCATGCACACACCCCAAACAAACAAATGAATGAATCTCTCTGTGGGACTCTGTAGGCAGTATATGGCTCCAGCCCAGACACAGAACTTCCACACAAGCCTAAGCATAGTACACGTCTTCAATCTGTTTTCCATTCTCTCTCTGTGTCTCTCTCTCTCTCTCTCTCTCTCTCTCTCTCTCTCTCTCTCTCTCTCTCTCTCTCTCTTTAAATTTTTATGTATATAGTGCTCCGCCTTCACATGTACCTGCAGCCCAGAAGAGGGCATTAGATCACATTGTAGATGGTTGTGAGCCACCATGTGGTTGCTGGGAATTGAACTCAGAACCTCTGGAGGAGTAGTTAGTCCCCTTAACCTCTGAGCCATCTCTCCAGCCCTGTTTTCCATTCTCTTACTTTCACCTTATTTGGGTATTTAAAAAGGTTTGAGGGGGAGGCAGAGGCAGGTGGATCGCTGTGAGTTCGAGGCCAGCCTGGTCTACAGAGCGAGTCCAGGACAGCCAAGGCTACACAGAGAAACCCTGTCTCAAAAAAAAAAAAAAAAAAAAGGTTTGAGGGAGAAATAAGAAAAGTACTTCAATTTCATTCGACAGTAACTTTTGACTTAGCAGGTAGAAAATCAGGAACTGAAATATATTTTTAAAACGTTGTGAACGCCAGGCATGGTGGCGCACAACTTTAATCCCAGCAGTCGGGAGGCAGAGGCAGGCGGATCTCTGTGAGTTCGAGGCCAGCCTGGTCTACAAAGTGAGTCCAGGACAGCCAAGGGTACACAGAGAAACCCTGTCTCAAAAAACAACAACAACAAAAACTTTGTGGAGGGGAGCCAGGCATGGTGGCACATACCTATAATCTCAGCACTCAGAGAGGCAGAGGCAGGCGGATCTCTGAGTTGTAGGTTAGCCGTGTCTACAAAGCAAGCCCAGGACAGTCAAGGCTACACAGAGAAACCCTGTCTTGCGGGGGGACGGGACTTTGTGAGGGGCTGGAGAGCCAGCTCAGCAGTTACGTGCATGCACTGCTTTTAGCAGACTTGTGCTCAGTTCCCAACACCACTTGCCTGCTGATTACTGATGACTGTCCACTGTTCCAGTTCTGCAGAGTCTTGTTACCTTCTGACCTCCTTGACCCTTCACACCTGTGGTACACTCATTCACATACAGGCAAATACTCATATATCTCAAATATATAAATAAATACTTAAAAGACTTTGTTATCTAGGCATGTAGTTCAGTCAGTGACAATCCACAAGGTTTGATCTCCTGCACTGGGATAGGAAGGTGGACCCTGATAATCATTTGAAATAATATATCTATATTTATATAGTGTCTAATTTAAAATATTTTACCGCACAATCTTGTATACAGTGCTTACCCTGCTGTATCCATTGTTTGGTGTATGCTGTGGATACCAGTTGTCTATAGAGTATGGACATGCACTCCAGAGCAGCTCTGAATGGGGCCCAGCACAGCTGCCACACCACAAGGTCAGAGTGTGGACTTCCCTAAAGACAGTACACAGTTAAACCCAAAGGGGAAATGTAAACATTTGTCAGTGCCAGCATTTGGTGAATGTGTGTCTGTGGTGCCCGTTAGAACACTGGGCTTTTCTTTACCTACACTTGCCCAGATGTGCTTACTGTGTGAAAGATCTTGTCAGATTCTGTTCAGCACAGCCTGTGTCTCTAAAATTTTTTGTTGTTGTGTTTTGGTTTGGTTTGGTTGTTAGTTTTTGAGACAGGGTTTCTTGTTCCCAGGCTGACTCCAAACTCACTATGTAGCCAAAAGTGACTTTGAACTTCTGATCCTCTTAGTTCCAAAACAGAAATGGCCAGCCAGGTCCGATTTCATGCAGTACTGGAGATTAATCCCCAAGTTTTCATGAACGCTAGGCAAACACTCTACCAAGCAGCATTATCAGCCCTACCCCCTTTTCAATACATGATCTTGCTATGTAGCCCTGGCTCTGGAACTTGGTATTATAGAATTGGCTGGCCTCAAATTTACAGCACCCCTGCCTCTGTCTTCACATGCTATATTGTAGGAACATGCCATCACACATAGCTCAGTGATTGTCCTCTTAATGTTTGATGACCTCTAATTAGAGATTTTGTGTTTATGAACAGAAGGCAAAAGTTCTGCTCATAAGATAGTCTGTAGGAATCTGAGTGATGTTATTTATCACAAGTGTATTGCAAGGTACTGGTTACTTCTTTAAGATACCAAATCTGCAGGCCTGGTGGCAGGTCTGTATTCCCAGCACTCAGGCTGAGGCAGGTTGCAAGTGCAAGGCCAGCCTCTGATACACGTACAAGGCCCTAAATCAATAATAACATAATAATGATTTTTGTTTTGTTTTGTTTTTCAAAGCAGGGTTTCTCTGTGTAGCCCTGGGTGTCCTGGACTCGCTTTGTAGACCAGGCTGGCCTCAAACTCATAGAAATCTGCCTGAAACTGCCTCTCAAGTGCTGGGATTAAAGGCGTGTGCCACCACTGCCTGGCTTATTTTAAAAGCTTTTGTAATAAATTTAGTTAGTATGGCTAAACATGTGTTTATGTTTCAAATTAAAAGACTACATGCTCAGATTTTAAGTGTTTATAATAATTTCACTTTTTCAACAAATGTTGCTTTTATTGATCATTGGCCAGCAGAGGAGCCCTGATGCTTGGTTTGGGGATTTTTGCTGTTGTTGTTATTGTTTGTTCGTTTGGTTTGTTTTTCTGTTCTTTCTATAATTAATTAGATTTTCTTTTATGTTAATTTTTTGGCTTAATTTCTTTTAGAAACATGTCATTCAGGTTTATCAAAAGGTATGATTTATATATGTACACTTACTTTTCAGTCCTCACCCCACCCTCCCCAAATGGCTCCTGCAATTAACATCAGGTTTGGCTTTTGGTCCTGTTTTTTGTTATTGTTGTTGTTTTCTTTCTTTTCTTTAAAACTAAACCTTCTGCTAAGAACTAAATCCTTATTTCCTTAAAAGGAAACTGGAAAGAAATAGATTAACTCTGCTGGGCATTTTAAAGGAACTCTAGCACCCACTCAACAAAAGGCCTGTGCATGCCCTGTGCACTCTTCTTTCTTCAGTAGAGTGATTTAGCATCCAGATAATTCTGTCTTGGTACTAATAGCACTTAGCATGCTCCTGTTAAAGATGTCAGTGATCAGTGTACATTAAAGATTTAGCCACAAGCATGCAGAAGGTAAGTGGTAATTGTGTTAGTTGTTACTGTTATTTTACTGAGGATTGAGTTGACAAAAGACTATAAAATGACATGGTGGCTAATTCTCCAATATTGGCATAAAATCCTCCATACTCATTTGATTTGGCTCATGTAGAAATTCAGATATGAGTACCTTCAGAGCAGAAGTGTCTGATACTTCTGGAGAGTTGAGGAGCAAATAGTATTCTTGACAGCCACTTCCCAGTGAAGACAGCAGCTGTCATAGTTTCACTGGAGTCTGATAGGAAGTAGGTTCCAGTTGGGTTAACAGTTGGTGTTGACAGTAAGAGACCAAAAATATTGATGTCCTTGGAACGTGCACATATAAGGCAGAAACTCTGCTGTTACAGTTGCTGCCTAGCCAGGCATAGTGGCACACAGTCTTACTCCCATCACTGGGAGGCAGAGGCAGGCCAAACTCTTACTTCCAAAGCCAGCCTCATCTATATATTGTTGTAGCGTGGCCAGGACTACATAAAAGACCCTATTTCCAAAAAAAGAAAAGAAAAGAAAAAAAGTTGCTGCCTGCTTGTGGCTCTCAAGAAGGCCAGGCTGCACCTGTGTGTTTATGAAACATGATCTCTTTGTTAAAAACTGAGCGGAAGTACTTTTTGTTGCAAGTGCCACTCTACGATGATTTTTCAGGTGATCGTCCCAAAGAGCTAGTTTTTCACTCAACAAATATATTATATTTGAATGTAAAGGTTTACTGATAACCTCATTTCTTTCCAGATAGAAACTGTATTGCATAGAGTGGTAATAGAACAGAGCAGTTCTAGTCCAAAGCCATGAGTACACACAGCAGGAAGAAAACCTTGGTGAATGTGCAACCTGCCTCTTGACACAGCTTTGTCCTAGTGAAGAGTACATCATCATCTGAGTCAGAGGAGTAGGGTCTGAATTAGTTCAGTGGTAACTGAGAGGTGCCTTGGGCTTATTCATTGCATGATGTTTTGTTGATGTATGGGTGGTCATGTACCAGTGTGTAAGATTTCTTTTCTCTTTCCCACTTTCCTTTGCTTCTACGTTCTGTCCATTGAGACTTCCAACTGAATATGAGAGGAACGGGAGATATGAGGGTTCAAGGTGAGGGAAATTATTTTTATTTCAATTTTTTAAGTATTTACCTATCTTCTTCTTGTGGCAGAGATGACCAATGCTGGGATATTTTTGTTTTAGGTGTGTTGTTTTTTTGGTTTTTTTTTTGTTTGTTTGTTTGTTTTGGTTTGGTTTGGTTTGGTTGTTGTTGTTGTTGTTCATTTAAGTACAGTGGGCCTGATACTGTGCTGAAGTTCTGGTTCTAGAATATTCTTGAGGCTCTGCTTGCTGGACCTAGGAAACTGCTTTATCCCCCAGCAGCCACAAGGCGGCACTGGTGTGCCACCAGAGCCTTCCTGAGCACCCTTAGCCCCTCTTCACAGTTGGGTCTTGATGCCTTGAATAAAGTCGGGAGGGCTGAGTTGTTGTTTCTTTCTAAATGATTATAGAAGTTATCCGTTTGCTTTTTGTTTTGTGTAGCTCTCCTTGTGAATATGGAGTCACAGATAGGCTCAAGACTCCATCCCTATAGTGGGAGGCCCACCTACCACTTTCCAGTACAGGCCCCATGACACTAGGGTTCCAAGTGAAAATCATCTCCTTTGGCACCTACTGCTTGACCAACTGTCTGTCCCTGTGAGGCCCTGAGCATGGTGTAGGCTGCCCTTCAAGGTAGAGTTGGGGTACGCTCCAGGCAGTCTACTCCCAGGCCTGTCACAACTTAAAGCAGTGTCTGCCTTTCCATATGTATGGCCCCATCCACAACAGAAAGGTGGTGATAGAATCTGCCTCCTGGTATGGAGCAAGACAGTGCTCGCCATGCCAGCGCTTTCTAAGAGCCAGCGGCTTTGTATATGTCCCTCTGAACTTGTCTGGTGGGTCTGTTCACTTTCATACCTCTGTGCATTTTGTGGCAATATTCTGTTCAAAATAAAGACTCAACAGACATGGTGGCAAACACCTATAGTCCTAGACAGAGCAGGCAGACCAGGGCAAGTCTGAGCTGCATGAGACCCTGTTGCTACAAAAAGAAAAAAACCAACAAGAGCACAGAATCTCTGCTTCTGGTTTAATTAAATTGTATTAGGTTTTCTGTAGCCAGCCTCCTTGTCTGCCCCACCTTACTCTTCCCTCCTGTAACGCCAGCGGACTGCCCAAGTTTTGTGTGCTGCATCTGCCTCCTCACCTAAGCTTTTCTCATCCCAAAAACATTGCCAAGCTTGTGCTTGCCTCTGTGACCTGCGGAGTATCTAACGTAGCAATTTAGCTGTACTTCAAGCCCTCACCTTGTGCAGACCAGTCATTTCAGTTCTCCACAGACAAGTGAGCTGTAGCATTTCATTTTTCTGTCTGTTTCATTAGGATTATATCATCTAAGTTGTGGTGTTTGGTTTTGACTATTTTGAGATGGGCCTCACTCTTAGCCAGGCTTACCTCAGACTCCTACGCTCCTGAGATCCTTCCATCTCAGCCTTCCGAGCAGCCAATACCACAGGAGCGTGACCTGGATATTTTTAGCTATGAAATTTGAATTTTAACAAATTTGAGAAAAACAGTAAAGTGGTGACGCAATGGCTGCATAGCTGTATACTGGGCCCCTGACTGAGGGGCAGTATAGCTAAGTTAACTTTTGAACATCACTTTCTGTGGTACTTGTGGCAAGCATAACTGTGGTTACAGAGAAGCTATGGGTGAAGAAGCCGAGGGTAAGAGTGCACCCTGTGCCTGTGCTGCCTGATTCCAAACAGTCTCCAGCACAAGGCTGGGCATTTTCTAGCCAGGTAGATTTTTGTGTAAATGTGTGTGTTTAGGGGCTGGGGTATAGGTGTATGCCTTTTGATAAATGCGAGGTGGATGAGATCACATGTCATTTGTGCTGAAGGAGCTGATAACTAGCTAAGATGAAAAGGTTCCTTTTCCAGGGTAATTAAAAACCACCCTGCCCTGTGCATTTCAGTCGCAATGTGTCTTCAGAACAAAAGGACGAGAACAAAGAGGCCAAGCCTCGCTCGCTGCGCTTCACCTGGAGCATGAAAACCACGAGCTCCATGGACCCCAGCGACATGATGCGGGAGATCCGCAAAGTGCTGGACGCCAACAACTGCGACTATGAGCAGAGGGAGCGCTTCCTGCTCTTCTGTGTCCATGGCGACGGGCATGCAGAGAACCTGGTGCAGTGGGAAATGGAAGTCTGTAAGCTGCCAAGACTGTCTCTGAATGGAGTCCGGTTTAAACGGATATCAGGGACATCCATAGCTTTCAAAAATATTGCTTCCAAAATTGCCAATGAGCTAAAGCTGTAACCCAGTAATTATGGTGTAAATTAAGTAGCAATTTCAAGGTGTTTTCCAGAACACTGATGGAAATGTATAGAGTAATATTTAGGCAATAAGGACTGCATCTTCTAAATCATGACATTACAGTCTGAGGGCGAGAGCACGCCTGGGAGCGAAGGCTGGCCTTTTCTACGAATGCACTACATTAAAGTCTGTGACCTCGTGCCTCTGTCTTGTTTCCATTGCCCTGGGAGTCAGAGTGTACCACCATCTGCACGAGACGCCTGTGTGTGGTATGAGTGGATGGTGTGTGGGGGAAGGACTGCATTGGAAACGTCTCCTCACACTGGCAGCCAGCATTACTAGTACCTCTGTAGGAGATCATTTGGTGCTAAAACATTACAGTTGCCAAGAAGGAAAATACTGAATTACTGCTAAGAATTAACCTTAGGACTAGTTAATTAATACAGGTTTACAGTTCATGCCTGTGGTTTTGTGTTTGTTTCGTGATTTTTTTTTTTTTTTTGCTTTTTTTTTTTTTTTTTAGTGCAAAAGGTTTAAATTTATAGTTGTGAACATTGCTTGTGTGTGTTTTTCTAAGTAGATTCACAAGATAATTAAAAATTCACTTTTTCTCAGTAAAATCTTGCACTGTCTCCTCATGCTGTACTGAAGCCTCAGTCTAAGGCAGTCCTGAAGCGGCTGCTGCCTCCCCTTGGGTGGAGCAGAGGCAGTGGACGTGTGTGAAGCTCGGAGCATTGAGTGCTCTACATAGGTCCCAGCAGTTTGGATCAGTAGCATCCTTTCTCCCTGCCCTCCAGATCCCTGGGAGGGGATGGTGGCTGCTGAGTCCTTGGGGACTTTGCACTCCCATGAGGGAGTACCCTGCCCTGACACTGCCAAGCTGTTTTTTCCATATGGTACCTGATAGTCCTGTCCTTGCGTGTAATTTACACACGAACCAGACTTACAGCTTTTCCCCAATGTCTACATGGCTATATTGGGGGAAGAGGGGCTATGAATTTGACACTTACTTTAACATTTTAATGTCACAAGGAAATTGTCACATTGGTTGAGAATACTTTCTGGGTTGTTGCCTGGGTCATGAAATCTGAACTAGAGCTTAAGTCACAGCTGCCTGCCATGCTCAAGACACTCTTACACAAGACAACGTGGATGAGTAAAAACACAGACCCGAGAGACCTTGATGCTTGCATTCCAGCAATCAGTCAACGAGAAGTCGGAACTTAGTGCCTGGAGAGATTGCTGAGTGCTCAGGAGCACAAGCTGTGTTTGCCAAAGGCCAGGGTTTGATTTCCAGCATCCACATATGGTGGCTCACAAACATCTGTGACCCTAGCTCCAGGGCATCCCACTTCTGACCTTCATGGGCACTTAAACTCACATGCATACACAAACATTTACGTTTAACTATCTTTTTAAAAGAAGTGAGGGTTCCAGAACATCCAGGTCTACACAGAGAGACCCTGTCTTGAAAAACCTGTACATTGCAGAGCAGCTGGGAAACTCCAGAGGGTCCAGGGTCCCCGAGGCCTGCAGGAGTGGAGACTTGGTTAGGATGGTTCAGTAGGCCCTGAGGCCACAAAGTGCTCCAACCGGTCTGATTCTGGTTGTCAGCCATCTCTGGCAACTGTGTGTGGAATTCATCATAAGGAGAGAGAGCTAGAGCCAGGGGTGGTGGCACATGCCTTTAATCCAGGCACTCGGAGACAGAGGCAGGTGGAGCACTGTAAATTCGAGGCCAGCCTGGTCTACAAAGCAAATCTAGGACAGCCAAGGCTACACAGAGAAACCCTGTCAAAAAAAAAAAAAAAAAAAAAAAAAAAAAGAGGGAAGCTGGAGAGATGGTTCAGCGGTTAAAAGCACTCACTGGCTGCTCTTCCAGAGGACCCAGGTTCAATTTCCAGCACCCACATGGCAGTTCACAACTGTCTGTAACTCCAGGTCCAGGGGATCTGATATACATGCAAACAATAATGCCTATAAAATAAAAATAAATAAAAATTAAAACAAGGCCGGGCATGGTGGCGCACGCCTGTAATCCCAGCACTTGGGAGGCAGAGGCAGGTGGATCACTGTGAATTCAAGGCCAGCCTGCTCTACAAAGTGAGTCCAGGACTGCCAAAGCTACACAGAGAAACCCTGTCTCCAAAAAAAAAAAAAAAATTAAAGCAAAACAAAAAGGCGGGGGAGCTACAAGAAGCCAAGGAAGCTAAGCAGGGTCCTCATCATGGCCAGCTGGGAGCAGGCCTGCTGGACTCTGGGTACACTCTGAGCAACAGCATGAACTCTCTGATTGGTTTAGGGTGAGTGAGAAAAGAGGCCTGTTTTTGCTGTGAGCCGCAGGTTGGAGCAAGAGCTCAGTGGGGAGGAAGAACCCCAAGGAACAGGCTTAGCAGGGGAAAAGACACTCGGGGATCCTCAGCAGGTGGGTAAAGACAAAAACTGAGGAGAGCTGGGATACAGTCCTGACCCCATGGAGAGAGTTTCACGGGAGAAGTGGTCAGGCAAGCAGTACAGTAGGAGGAAGGCCCCCAGGAACAAGTCAACTATGGGAGCTGCTTGCCTTTTGACCCTGAAGTCATAGCATCTCTTAGTTCTTGGGACTCAGGGCCTCTAGAGAGAAGGGCCCTGCCAGGCAGAGGTGACTGTCCAGCCTCTTGGTCTGGAGCCAGCTGTCTATATCCCTTTAAACTTTAGAACATCCTTTAAGGGGTCACAGGGCCCACCGAGACAGAAGAATGTGGGCTGTCCTGGTACACACGGGCTTCTCGGGTGGTCCACATGCGCATTGTGCCCACTGGTGCTCTGGGTCCCTTTGTGCTAGACAGACAGCCATGTGACTTTCCCTATCAAGGCAGTTTCTGAGATTTAGGAACCATGACCAGCTGTTGCTCCCTGCCCTAAGCTGGGTATGGTGACATGACTTAGTAAGACCCCTTGTCAAAGAATCCTGCCCTAGAAATGCAATCAAGCCGGGCGTGGTGGCGCACGCCTTTAATCCCAGCACTCGGGAGGCAGAGGCAGGCGGATCGCTGTGAGTTCGAGGCCAGCCTGGTCTACAAAGTGAGTCCAGGATGGCTACACAGAGAAACCCTGTCTTGAAAAACCAAAAAAAAAAAAAAAGAAATGCAATCAATTTTAATCCCAGCACTCGGGAGGCAGAGGCAGGCGGATCGCTGTGAGTTCGAGGCCAGCCTGGTCTACAAAGTGAGTCCAGGATGGCCAAGGCTACACAGAGAAACCTTGTCTCAAAAGAAAAAAAGAAATGCAATCAAGACGGCCCACACACAGAACCCATGTGGAGGCCTATCAAGATAGGGCTCGTGCTTGGTGTGGTGGTGCACAGCTTTAATCAAAGCCGTGGAGAGACAGAGATGAGCAGCAGGGGTTACATGGCAAATTCCAAGCCAGCCAGAGCCCAAGAAAAGGAAGAAATGGCCGGGCGGTGGTGGCGCTCGCCTTTAATCCCAGCACTAGGGAGGCAGAGGCAGGTGGATCATGTGAGTTCGAGGCCAGCCTGGTCTACAAAGTGAGTCCAGGACAGCCAGGGCTACACAGAGAAACCCTGTCTCAAAAAACTTAAAAAAAAAAAAAAGAAAGAAAGAAAGAAAAGGAAGAAATGGCTCTTGTTAACTGCTTTTCCATCTCTATATTCTCTTTTTTTTATTTTTTATTTTTTAATATTTTTTTTGCTTATTTATTATGTATACTGTGCACATCAGATCACATTACAGATGGTTGTGAGCCACTATGTGGTTGCTGGGAATTGAACTCAGGACCTCTGGAAGAGCAGTCGGTGCTCTTAACTGCTGAGCCATCTCTCCAGCCCCATCTCTATATTCTCAAAGCCAGGAGGATGGAAGAAGTCTGCCATGTGCCCTGATTGAGCATAGCCACTTTGTGGGAATCAGAGCGCTCTGGTTAGGTTGGTTTGCTTTGCCATTTGGCTTCATTTTAATGTTCTGGATCAAATGAATAACTGCATCTTTTTTTGTTTGTTTTTTGTTTTTCAAGACAGGGTTTCTCTGTAACAGCTCTAGCTGTCCTGGAACTTGCTCTGTAGACCAGGCTGGCCTCGAACTCAGAGATCCTCCTGCCTCTGCCTCCCAAGTGCTGGGATTAAAGGCGTGCAACACTACGCCCAGTTGAATAACTGCCTCTGAAAGAAGTATAAACAACCACTGAGTTCCTGACTCGTTGTATTTAGGAAACTTCCTGATTTTTTTTTAATGATTGATTTATTATGTATACAGTGCTCTGTCTGCATGTATACCTGCACACCAAAAGAGGGCATCAGATCACATAGGTGGTTGTGAGCCACCACGTGGTTGCTGGGAATTGAACTCAGGACCTCCGGAAGAGCAGGTAGTGCTCTTAACCTCTGAGCCATCTCTCCAGCCCCATGTTGCTCTGTGTTTTTAAGACAGAGTCTCTTTTTTATTGGTTTTTGTTTTGTTTCTTTGATTGATTGATTTCGAGACAGGGTTTCTGTGTACCCTGGCTGTCCTGGACTCACTTTGTAAACCAGGCTGGTGTTGAACTCACAGAGATCCTCCTCTCCCAACTGCTGGGATTACAGGAAAATGCCAGAGCGCCCAGCTCCAGGTTTGTTTCTGTTTTGTTTTCTCCTGTCACTAATTTGGTTAGCCATGCGTCGTCTTATGTCAGCTGTGGTGAAACTGGCTATAAAACCAGAGCTCCTTATTTCTCTAGCCATAAGTACATCGTGTGTCTCCTGGTTGTAGATAAACTGAGGACCTTTTGCAGTCTCACCAGAAAGAGGAACACATGGGCTGCAAAGACTGCTCAGCAGCTAAAAACCAGCACTTGCTGCTGCTGCTCCAGAGGACCTGAGTCTCTGGCGTCCACTCAGACAGCCTCTCCGCCCAGGGGGTCCAGTGCCCTTTGGCCTCTGCAAGCCCCTGCACATGTGGCACTCAGACACACATAAAAATACATTTTAAAAAGGAACAAGCCAGCCATGGAAGCACACACCTCTAATCCCAGCACTCAGAAGGCAGGAGCAGACAATCTCTGAGTTTGAGGCCAGCCTGATCTACAGAGCCAGTTCCAGGACAGCCAGGGCTACACAGAGAAACCCTGTCTCCAACAACCAAAAATAAAATCTAAAGAGAACAAGTCCTGCTGTGGCTCTTGCCCTGACTCTGGCCTTGTGCATACTCCTGCTCTTTATACCTTCCAAAACTAAGCCATCACTGTCTGCACCTCTAGCGTCAGGGGTCCCAGCGTTGTCCAGGGACTCAGGAAGCTGGACAGCAGCAATTGCTTTTTCCTAGGAGACATCTACTTCCTGGACTGCCCGAGAGTCTTCTGTCTTGGGACTCAAGTATTGAAGATGTAAATTAAAATCTTCAATTTTAATGTTAAAAAAATAATAAGTTGAAAAAAATGGAGGCTTAGCTGGCTGTGATGGCGCATACCTTTAATCCCAGCACTTGGGAGGCAGAGGCAGGCAGCTCGCTGGGAGTTCGAGGCCAGCCTGGTCTACAAAGTGAGTCCAGGACAGCCAGGGCTACACAAAGTCAAGACTTGGCTTCCTCTTGGTTATCTGCTCCCAGGCCCTTTGCCAGTTGGATGATGTATCTGTTAGTGTTGGGACGTGGCTAAGGAAGGGGGCTACTGTGGAGGACCTTGTGCTGATCCTACGGACTCAAAAATGAACAAGGAATAGGCTCCTCTATTCAAAGCTCAGGCTCCAGGCTGAGAGAGACAATATAGGAGGCCAAGGGGTAGCACTAGCAGGTGAAGGCAGAGATGCAGAGATGACAGGAACAGTGACTGCAGAGGAAGAGGGAGGAGCTGTAGGTGGGTGGGAAGGCGGCACAGAGCCCACTTCATGTCTCACTCATGCCGTGTGGGGCCATGACACCCACCAAGTCTCCAGTGCCCTAGCTCCTCGGGGAAGATCAAGACAGACCCACCGTATGGGATGGCTTGCACCAGGGATCTGGAGGAAAGGCCTGACATGCAGCCTGACTCTGCCACGCCTTTCTGAGCAGGATCTGCACTGGCTTGCCTTCTCAAGGGAGCTGCCCGCAGGCGTGGGCTGTGCAGACACATTCTCAAAGCGGTCCTGGAGGTAGCACATAGTCATTTTCATTGGCGTGGCACCAGAAGTCCTAGGCAGAGGAGCCTCAGAGTGCCCCTTCCAGCCTCATGAGGCTGCATTCCAGACCACCCTGAGTATTCGAGGTCTGGGTCTGCTGCTCCCCACCTTCTTTCAGGCCAGACTCTCCCAGGTCTGAGCCCCAGCCCCCTCCCTGGCCACACCCCTCCTGGGAGCCCTAGGGGAACCCACCCTGTCACTAAGAGCAGCCATGCTGCACACCCCTTTGTCCTGCCTGATGCAGTGCAGAGTGGAATGTTATTAATGAACTTAAGCAAACACTGGGACTTTACTAAAAAAGCAAAGTCATGTAATCCCTGACTGCAGGCCAGAGAGAAGCAGCGCCTGGGCCCTCCTTTCAGTCTCCAGTTCTAAGGACGAGGTTAGGCCTCCGGCCCAGGCACAGGTGGTCCTTGTCAAGCCAGAGTCAACAACTGCGGGTCTGATGGGACAGGATGAGCTGGGTTTTTGTTTTGGTTTGGTTTGGTTTGGTTGGGGGGGGGGGTGATGAGCTGTTTTTAATGTCTCAACATCTGGTCCATCCGAGCTCCCTCCGTATACACAGGCTCCCTCGCTCATGAGTGGTCAGAGGCTTTTAACAAAACTAGGTTTTGCTTTCAATGGAATACATTTGCTAAAGCTTTTTTCCTACTTGTTTTTGTTTCTGATTTTTTGGTTGGTTGGTTGGTTTTGGTTTTTCGAGACAGGGTTTCTCTGTGTAACCTTGGCTGCCCAGGACTCATTTTGTAGACCAGACTAGACTGGACTTGAACTCACAAAGATCAGCCTCCCTCTGCCTCCCTGAGTGCTGGGATTACAGGCGTGCACCACCACACCCAGCTTGTTTTGGGGTTGGGCTGTTTGGGCGGGCGGGGGCACAGGGCGGGTGTTGGAAGAACTTTGACATAGTGAACACACTGCTTGTCAACACCAGGGTGAAGAATTGACTAAGAACACAGGGTAAAGAGACCAGTGAGGGGCTGGAGAGATGGTTCAGTGGTTAAGAACACCGACTGCTCTTCCAGAGGACCTGGGTTCAATTCCCAGCACCCACATGGCAGCTCACAACTGTCTGTAACTTCAAGATCTGACACCTTCAGACAGACATACCTGCAGGCAAAACACAAATGCACATAAAATAAAATTTTAAAAAAAAGAACGGGAGTCCGCTGTAGCAAGGCCACCTTTGCTGATTATAGGCATGGTAGACTTTGCAAAGTGAAGCCTGGCCTGCGCTAGGCACAAAGCTACCTAACTTACAGAGCCTGACACTACTATCAGACCAACTTAGTGAGTCATCGTAAGTGGGGATAGGCCCTCCCCCCCAGATTACCCTTGATTGCACCACATTCCAACCCCACCGATCCACAGTCTGCCCTGCTCGGCAGTGAAGCTGCTGTTAAGAGAGTTGGACAGCAGTCCTCGATGGTCTCTTCCCAGGAGTGATTTAAGCACGACACACGTTTCCATTAGAACCTAGTGACTAGGTTGACACAAACACAGCCCCCTCCCCACTTGTGCAGGATGACCTTATACTCACGTCCCAAGGTGGCTACCTGAATATCCATGCACCTTGTCGCCTAGCCAAGCTAAAGCAAGGTGGCAACAGGGGGTGGGTGACCACAAGCCATCAGTGCCTTAAAGCTTGGCTAGAGGGAGCTCCTGGCAGCCATCTTGTATCTTGTCTGGGTCTTTTTTTGTTTGTTTGTTTTTCGAGACAGGGTTTCTCTGTGTAGCCTTGGCCATTCTGGACTCACTTTGTAGACCAGGCTTGTCTGGGTCTTTTTGTCTTAATTCTCTGGCTAGCCTGCAACGCAGAGATCCAGCTGCTGCCTCTGCCTCCATAGTGCTGTGATTAAATGTGTGTGATACCGCCAGGTGGTGGTGGCACACCCTTTAATCCCAGCACTTGGGAGGCAGGGGCAGGCAGATCTCTGTGAGTTCAAGCCCGGCCTGGTCTACAAAGCTAGTCCAGGACAGTCAAGGCTACACAGAGAAACCCTGTCTCGATAAACCAAAAATAAATAAGTAAATAAAAATAAAGGGTTTAATATCACTCCCAGCTGTTGTGCAGCCTTTAAGTAGGGGCAGTAGCTGACAAGGTGTAGTAGACAGGACATCTGAACCTCCGCCAAAACCCTTCCTCAGCAAGCAAAAGCAAAGGCGCCATGACAAGGCAGGGGGCTGCCTGGCACGCTGGGGTCCCAACACTCTGCTAAAAAGCCTTGCTTCTCTAGACTGTGTCACCCACTGCGCTAGTAAAATGACTCTCCTTTTTCCCAGTGGGAAAGACGTTTAACTTGAACACCTGTGGTTATGGTGTGTGGCTGCCTCGGGCATCAGGGAGGCTTGTTAAGTACCAGGCTGGGTCAGAAATAGGAGTGCTGTGTAAGAAGCCCTGTGGGCAATTGCAGCCTTCTAAGCTGTTATTGGGAGAAGGAGGAACCACCCCTGAGGAGTGTGGAGAAGGAAAGACCCAAGGGCAGGGGGATTAAACCCTGACTGGGAGGCCAGACTCCACTTGGCCTAGAGTTAGGCTTTCTCTCTGAGCCTTGGCCTCCCCATCATAGGGAAGGGTGACAGTGGATTCCTTCCTGCTACAGTGTTTATTTATTTTGTTTGTTTGTTTGGGCGTTTTTGGGTTTTGTTTTGTTTGTTTTTGAAACAGGGTTTCTCTGTATAGCTTTGGCTGTCCTGGACTCCCTTTGTAGACCAGGCTGGCCTCGAACTCACAGATAGTCACCTGCCTCCGTCTCCCAAGTGCTGGGTTTATAGGCATGGGCCAACATACCCGGCCCTGCTACCGTCTTTTTTTTTTTCTTTCCCTGCTACTGTCTTAATGAACCCCCACCAACTGTGACATTAAATTCTTAAAATATAAATAGAAGGAAAAAAAAAAAGAAAATATTTTCAATTTTCCCGGGACAGGGCTGGGCTGTTGCTCAGTCAGCAAACCGATAACTAGCATGAAGCCCTTAGTTTAATCCTAAACACTGCATTGCAAAAACAGAGTGTGGTAGTGTACATCCATAATCCCAGCAGGTGGTGGGTGGTAGCAGAAGGATCCAACGTTCAATGTCATCCTCAGGTACATAGGGAGGGCTGGGGTGTGGCTTAGTGGCATGGAGGGCTGAAGTGTAGCTCAGTGGCAGGGAGGGCTGTGGTGTGGCTCAGTGGCAGGGAGGGCTGGGGTGTGGCTCCATGGCAGAGCACTTATTTAGCATATACAGAGAGCCCTGAGTTTGACCCTCAACCTGGCAAGAACCATGGTCTTATATAAGCAATACATGTTGCCTGGAAGAAATTTGGAAAAAGAAATATAAAGAAGGAAGTCACCTGTTACCCCACCACCCACAGCCAGACTGTTCTGGGGGTTTTTCCATACATAATTTGTGTGGGATCTCAGTATGAGCTGAGCTGTTTTATAACCCATGCTTGCTCCTTGTCTTTCTCGGCCTGTCTTCTTCACAGCGCTGAGTGTGAAGTTTGCTTGCACCAAGTAGGAGGGGTGGGGGCAAGCTTTTTTTTTTTTTTCTTCAGGTAAACAGTTCTGACCAGTTCTTTCCTGCTCTAAGCAGTTGTATTTCCTGGTTATTTCTGTAGGAGAGTGGTCTTCTGTTTGTGCGCCATCATGAGAGGTTCAAGGTCAGGAACACCACTTAAAGGTGTCTTAGTGGACAGAGCACCCGCCTGGTGCTCCCAATGCAATGTTGGTGCTCCAATATGAAATCTTTCCAGACAAGAAATCAGGGCTTAGGCCGGGCGTGGTGGCGCACGCCTTTAATCCCAGCACTCAGGAGGCAGAGGCAGGCGGATCGCTGTGAGTTCGAGGCCAGCCTGGTCTACAAAGTGAGTCCAGGATGGCCAAGGCTACACAGAGAAACCCTGTCTCGAAAAACCAAAAAAAGAAAAAAGAAAAGAAAGAAAGAAAGAAAGAAATCAGGGCTTCCCCAGGTGTAAGCAGAATGTTTAGTGTGTCCAGACTGTCCTGGGGGCACCTTGCCTCACCCCTGCCCCCAGTGAGCAAGCACCTTCCTCCCTACACCCCCCCACATTCCATCCCAGCAGGGCAAAGCCAGATCTGATGCACTCATTTGAACCTCAGATCAAGGGGAAGCCCCACAGTCCACAGGAAGTTGAACCATCCCATCAGCACCACAATTCCTATGCAGTTTACAGTGGACCATACAGCCCAGTAGAGGCAACACAAGCAACAGCATCCTGCCTGCGTGAGTTCGGGGAAAGAGACCTCAGAGCCTGGTAGAGATCTGAGCTCCCTGTGGCCAGGATGCCCCGAAGGGACTTGGGGGCAAGGTCTCCTCTCCAGTGCCCTCACAGGCCCTGCTCAGCTGGTGAGATAGAGCCAGCTGGGGTAGGTGCCCAAGTGGCTGGTCCAAGACAGCCATGAGATTCATAGCCTGCAAAATAAAAAAGTCTTCCCAGGCTAGGCCCTGCCCTCTGGGGCCTGGGGAGGTGGAGTGGGGGTTTCAGGTCACAGTTCTCTGGATCCTTAGGGTTTGGAGCAGGGGGCAGGATGCTCAGTGCTGTGCCCACCTCCAGCAGAGGACGGTATCTGTCTTATCCTAGCCACCACGGGTTAGCTGGCCCTGGCCCTGCTGGTGGTAAGGGCCCGGAACCAGCAGGAGAACCTTCTGGGTTCAAGGGGCAGGAGGAGGAAGGGTTGTGTTCTAGGTGGGGACTTCCTAGGCCTGAGGCAGTTATAGGAAGATAGACCAGGAAACCTTCACCCATAGCAGGGATCCTGTGCTCCTGCCTCCTGTCATTTGGTCTTTTGATGTGTAACAGCAGACATGAGGGGTTTGGCCATGCATGTCCCCCTGTACCTATTATCTCTCTCTTGCCAGAGAGATTTGCTTCCTTTGTGGAAATGGTTCAAAGGGCTGATTTTTTTTTTTCCCTGTCTTTTTGAGATAGGGTTTGTAGTCATGTCCATCCTGGCCTGGAACTTGCTCTATAGACCAGTCTGGCCTTGAACTCAGAGATCCACCTGCCCCTGCCTCCCTAAAGGCACGTGCCACTGCCACCCAGCCAAAGGGTTGCTTTTGGTCAACAGACTGAAGTGTTCAGTGTGCTGGCGGGAGGCCATCAAAGAGAGTGATGTCAGCCCACACCCTAGCTTTGTCTGGGTCCCAGGCATTCCTGACAGAAGTGCTAGCTGTGACGTAATTAGGACATCCTAGGAGAGGAGTGTCACCCCAGGACACTAAGGAAGGATGCAGAAGTCCCTGACCCTCTTGCGCTCTCTGGGGACCTGTGCTGTTCTGGGCCCAGCCTACTCAGCGAGGTGGATCTGACAGCTAGCATTCCACAGAGATGGAGCCTCTCTCATTAGGGTCCTCCCAGGCTGGACCCCACTGAGATAAGCCCATAGCTGGCCATTGAAGCAAACACCAAGACACACCTCTTGTAGCTCAAGGCTGCCTCCCCACCTACAGACCGGGCCTGGGCTGATCCCTGTGTTCAATCTTCATCGGGTAAGAATGCCGTCTGACCAGCAGGGGGCAGAACAAGACTGCCTTCTTGGAAGAGGCACCGTGTGGGTGGGGAATTGTAGTTCCAGCCTTTGGTTGACGTGGTCCTTTCTAGGCTTTCAAATGTGGGCCAGATCTTTTCATGAGGCCCAACCGGGATAAGCCACCATGAAGATGGCTCTTTAGACAGCCCAGCCTTTTTTTTTTTTTTTTTTTTTTTTTTTTTTTTGTGCCCGAGACCCCGATGTAAGCTTTGGAGCACCTAACTTACAGCAGAGTCCCCCTAGATACTGTCCGGTCTCCTTGATGACGTGGCACAAACCTAGATGAGTGGAAGCAGAGGGTTGCCTCTGGCCAGGCCCCAGGGGCCGGGGAGGAAGCTGAGAAGAGGGGCTGGACTGGAAGGGCCCTGCGAGAGCGAGGAGGATGAAAGCTGGAGGTAGGGGAGGAAAGGTTACTTAGGAGCTGCGGCAGGAGTCTGGAGAGGGGCGAGGCCTGAGGGAAGAAGGAGCAAGAAGATGGAGCTTTGGATTTTTCAGGCCGCCAGGAAGACGGCAGAAAGGAACTGGGAGCGGGTCAGGTTTCTGACTGCCCTCCGCTGGCTGGAGCTGAGGAAACACGAGGCTCCACCCTGCAAGTATGAATGTCCTTAGATGCTCAGGCTTGAACGGCTGAGCCTTGAGAATACCTCCCCCTCCCTCCCTCCGTGCCTGCCCTGGATCTTCTATGGCTCGCGTTCCAACTGCTAGTGGAGTCAACACAGATGGCCAGCGCGCCCCCCCACCCCCACAAACACACACACACATCGCTGTCTCTAGGAAAAGAGAGGCACCACTCAGAGACATAGGGCAGGCCAAACCCTACTTTATTTCAGTGTCAGCAACAGCTTAGCCATCAAAAAAATAAACTCTACCCAGGGCGACAGGAGTCTCTACAGCGAGGCTAAGGGCTCAGCCGCCAGGCGGCAGACATCAGGGATGCATGGCGGGCACTGCCCAGGTAATAAGTTAGGAAGCAGCAGGCTGGTGGTAGCGAGGGCCAGGCTTCACTTCTGGGCAGGCATGAGGTCATCAATAGCCTGACCCTGCTCAAGCCGCTGTTCCATCTCAATGAGTAACTTCACGCCATCCACCACCATTTGCACCAGCTCCACCTCCGAGAAGCCCAGGCGGTCTGCGTTGGAGACGTCGAAAACTCCACCAACAGCTGCGGTGTCCACACCACCTGGGGATGGAAGACAGGCAGGTCAGCGGGGCTGAGGACACCATCATCTTCCGCCTCTAACCTGAGCTGCACGCCCCTCACCTGTGCCTCGCTTCTGAAGCCGCAGCCGCTTGAGCACCTCCGAGAACCTCTCGTGCTTGCCCAGGTGGGGCAGCTTGATGTGCACGCCTGCCCGCAGCCCGGTACCCAGGTTGGACGGGCAAGTGAGGATGTAGCCCAGGTGAGGGTTCCACATGAACTCGTAGTTCTTAGACTTGAACAGAGTTTCAATCTGAAGGTGGAGAAGAGACTGTTCAGAGGGGAGCCTGCCTGCAAGCCCTGAAGGGACGCTGGGAGATGTGGACTCTGATCTGCCCTCTGCCCCCACCCCCACCCCCATTATCAGGCCCTGGGAGTGGGCTCCAGGCCTGACCTGGGTGAGGCCAGTGCAGAATCGGGTGAACACTTCCTTCATGTTGCCCCCCTTCTGCATGGAGATGACCCGCAGGTGGTCCTCCTCGTTAATCCACACTAGGAAAGTCTTATTGTCGTTGTGCCTGGGGGGAGGGGCATAGTCAAGCCAAAGTCCCCGCCAGAATAAGGTCTCAGAGCTCATCCAGAAAGACACCGCAGGTGGGTGGCCTCAAACAAAAAGAGCTTCCCAAATCACAGAGGTGTTTATTCCAGCAAGGTGTGGGAGTGTGGGTGTCACCAAGACTCCAATCCTAGCAAGGCAGGGGGGAAGGGGGCCGGAGCACCTCATCACCCCAATCCACCAGTCACGTGCTGTGTGGCAGGCAAGGGTCTGGAGCAGCCAGAGCAGCCCACAGAGGAAGCCGCCTCCGCCTGCACAGTCTGCAGAGGTAGGAGCCCTGCCGGGATGGGTGCGGAGGCTTTTGCGTCACTGGCACCTAGCAGAATCCCGGCGGAATAAGGGGGTGAGAACCAGGAGAGAAAACAAGAAGCGCCGGCTCCCAAGAGGAGGGTGGAGAACAGACGCCAAAGAGACTGGTCACCACCCTTGAATCCCTGGAGACTGTGGCCTCCCGCAGTGCAGGGACCGCAGGCACCTGGGGACCAAGGTCACCTGCGAGTAGGGCTGACACAAGGTGACACCCTATGAGCCAGGAACTCAGGCCAGGCCCCACCTTCCGGGGGAGGCGGGGGAGGGGGGAGGCTCATACCATATGCCGCGAGCATCCGGCCAGTCGCGGGCCATGCCGGAGGCCAGCAGCAGAGGCGACACAGGCTTGTCAAAGAGGAAGTGGTCGTCAATGAGCTGCTGCTGCTCCGCTTCGGTCATACTCTTGAGCGCGTAGTACCTGCCTGACAGGTCGCCATCCAGGCTGGACAGGGCTGCGGGAGGGCAGAGTTCAAGGCCCGGGTGGGCGAGCGAACAGCCGCCCCTGCGGGTGTGCCCCTGCGGGTGTGCCCCTGCGGGTGTGCCCCTGCGGGTGTGCCCCTGCGGGTGAGGCTGTGCCTTGGACCCTCTGTCCCCTGGAGAAAGACCCGTGAGCACGCAGGTAAGAACGCAGCAGCTCTGGCGGCTGATACCGGCCCCCTACCTTCTACCGCCAGCTTCTCGATGGCGCGGCGCTCCCCGCGACTGCAGTGTGGGGGGAGACAGAAGCCGCGGATGCTGCGGCCGGTGCGCACCCGCGAGCTCAGCACGTAGTTGGGGTCCAGGTCATCGCCGCCCTAGGGACGCAAGGTGGTGGCGGGAGTGAGCGCCGAGACCCCTCGCCCCAGCACGCCCGGACCCGGCCGCCCCGCACCTGCAGGTTGTCTGGGTTGAGGTCCGTCTTGTGCTCATCGGTGGGCTGGTAGCCGCCGTGCCGGTCCTCAATGATGGGGTCGAAGAGGTCCTTGAACACGACGTAAGAATCCTCGTCGCCCGCCACCGCACCCACCGTCAAGATGTAAGGGTGGCCTGGGGGAGGGGCGCGGCGACAGTGACGTCACCGCTAAGCTGGGGCAAGCCACTGAGGCCCCCAAGGGGACCAGGGGACCCCAGCCCGCGGGAGGTTAAGGGAAAAGCAGTGGGATCCTTGCCCCGGGGGGTTTTCTTGGAGAGAATAAAGCCTGACGCCTACAGGGTGTGCATACCCGGATTATCTACCCCAGTCTGAATGGCGTCGTCCAACGTGAAGCCGCTCGGCGTGCACTTGGCTCGGAGTTCAGCGTACAGCTCGGGGGTCAGCACCTTAGCCATATAGTTGTTGTGGCTACTCAGGTCAGGGTACTCATCCTCGGCCGGGAAGCGCAGCTTCTGCGTGTTATGGCTGTTGGAGAAGGGCATGGCGGCGGCGGCGGCGGCGGGCTGCGGGGAGGAACAGGGTCAGAGGAGCTTTGCGCACCGGCCTCCAGGGACCTGCAGACCGCTTGAAACTCTTGTGTCCCGGCCGCCCCCCCCCCCCCCCCTATGCCGCCAAGGTCAGCAAGGTCTGCATCTTCTGCGCCCAGCGTCAGAGCATCCCAAGTCCCCCGCAGGTCCAATGCGCGCTCCCGGCCGCGCATAATCCCTACCCCACCGGTCCCCGCACCTCACCGCATCGCGCCTCCCACGGCTACCCCTGACCCTTGGACCCGCTCACCGGGATGCCGGACGGAGCAGAGAGCGCAGTGCCTGGGCAGCTCCTAGCGCAGCGCAGACGAACAGCGGCCGCTCGCTGCTCCCGCAGCTCTTAAAGGGCGCGTCGCCGGCCGCCCATTGGCGGCTATTTATAGCCCATTCATTCCATTGGCCAGCACTTTGGGGTGGTGCCGCTTTGTCCGAGGCAGCGGCCCTCAACACCCCTAGGCGCCCACCCCAGCGGTCCCCAGCCTTCTACTCGGCCGAGCAGCTTGACCACCCCATGACGCTTGCGCTGGATCCTGAAAGCGGAATCCCGGGGCCTTAGATACCTTAGTCCTCTTCTCGCACACTGCTTCGGAGCGGGAAACTGAGTCTGGAAACCTAGCTGGTACTTGAGGCTCCTGCCTTCCCTGCCTCCTGCCTTGTTTGGCCCACCGCGGTGGCGAGGGGACATGGAGAGAGCGTACAGGTTTTTAACAGTAGGTAAGGCAACCATCCACTGCATCCAGGCGGTACAAAATGGCACAGAGCCACTGACCTTCCTCAAGGTGCCCGCCGGCATCTCCTGGGTGTTCTTAGTGCAGCACCAGAGGCGCAGTCTGGCTGTGGTCCCGCCCGGAAACACCCAGGGTGTTCTGACCTTGGGCGGCCTCTGAGAATCAGAGCCAAGACCCTTGGACCCAGACCCTGAAAGACTCAAGACACTGAGTTTTAAGAGGCTGTTTTTGAACCTCCAAAACCCTATCCCCTGGCCCTCTCCTCAGGGGAACAGTTTCTACTACCCCACCCACAGTCGCCAGGCAAACTAGGGGTGGAAGAAGGACAGGTCAAAAATAAACGCAAACACACACACACACACACACATCAGAGTCAACACATGGAAACCGTCTCTCCCGGTGTCCCCCACACAAAGGTATGGTGAAACCAGGAAAACTGACTCCATAGCCAGTGCCAGCTGTGAATTGGAATGTGTGAAGATAGGCGTTCCCTGACTGCAGCTGCCAAGCGCTTCATCTTTTCTGGAAAGTAATCTGGCAGGATTTATTAAAAAAAAACAACCCCCCTCAAAAAAACGCTGGTCAGTGGTGGCACACACATTTAATCCCAGCACTGGGGAGGCAGAGGCAGGCAGATCGTTGAGGTCAAGGCCAGCATGGTCTACAATGTGAGTCCAGAACAGCCAAGACTACACATATAAACCCTGTCGTGTGTGTGTGTGTGTGTGTGTGTGTGTGTGTGTGTGTGTGTGTGTGTGTGTGTGTGTGTAATTTATGTGAACTTTCTTGGTTAATGTCCACTCACAACCCCCTCACTGCTGGACTAATAAAAGTAAGAATGAGAGAGAGACCTTTCATTTTTGATGTTTGACAGACTTCCTCCAGTCATTTGTCTTTTTTTGGATTTTCAAAACAGGGTTTCTCTGTGTGGCCTTGGCTGTCCTGGACTCACTTTGTAAACCAGGCTGGCCTTGAACTCACAGCGATCTGCCTTCCTCTGCCTCCCAAGTGCTGGGATTAAAGGTGTGCACCACCACACCCGGCTAGCCATTTGTCTTTGAAACAGTTTCCCTTTGTAGCCTTGGCTGGAACTCACTGTGTAGACCATGATGGTCTGAGACTCAGAGATCAGCCTGCCTCTGCCTACTGCATGCTGGGATTAAGGGTGTGCTCCAGCAAGCCCTGAGGGACTTTCAGAGAACTGACAGCACACCTGAAGGAGAGGGGAGCAAGGACAGAGGCAGCCCTGGAGGGAGAGAAGCTGAAGGCCACTTTGTGGGGGGGGGCAGCTGTACCACCTGCACCTCTGCCCATATGAGGTGCCGGATGCAAGGAAGTTTCGACCTGAGCAAAAGACCATGGGAGGGGTGCCAGGAATTCCAGGCTTAGAGAAACTGCAGATGTCTCAGCCAAAGGCCCTGGAGTGAAGAGCTCAGGGCAGAAAGCCTGCCTACCTGCCTGCCTGCCTCTGCCTGGGTGAGCATGAAAAAGTACCGCTGTTCTGTCCTCAAAGCTCCTGCGGAGACCCCACCTGCTGTCCTCTTGCTCTCCTTGGCCGGCTTCAACCTGTCCTGTTCTGTTTCGAGACCAGGCTCCTCCTGTCTCAGCCTCCCAAGTTCTGGTATTGTAGCCACCACACCCAGGTCCATTCACTGTTTTGTAGGCCAATAGAACAATCCCATGTAAGAAGGTATCTGCTGGGTATGGCAGTGTCCAAATCCTTTAATCCCAGCACTCAGGAAGTAGAGGCAGATGGATGTCTGTGAGTTAAGGCCAGCCTGGTCTACAGAGTGAGTTCTGGGACAGTTAGGGTTGCATAGAGAGACGCTGTCTCCAAACAAACAAAGAAACAAACAAAACAGCAGGAATTCAAGGCAGCCTGGGCTCCATGAGGTCTTGTCTGAAATAAGACCATCCACCGGCTAGACAGCAGGTGTGCCATAAACATGTAATCCCTGTATTCTGTACCTGACCCCCAGCCTCTCCACCATCTCAGAAATTTCTGCAGCTGCCTACCCAGTCCCTAGCTATCTCAGGGAAGCTGCTCTGCCTGAGCCCCAAGTGCTCAAGTTTCTGTTTGTAGAAACAGAGGAAGCAAACTTAATGTCCAGGCTGGGGTGGGGGTAGGGGGCTCAGGGCTTCCTCTTTGGTCTCCAGCAGTTAAGCTTCTCAGCCCCCTCTCCTCCCACCCCCTCTCCCCTCTCTCAGCCAGAGCAAGGGCAGGACTCTAGCAGTGCTGAGGTACAGAAGGCAGGACTGTAGGGTTACCCACCCTGGCAGTAAGCCACGCCCAGCACAGGCTCCTGTGACCTTTAGCCTCTGGCCTATTCTACTACAGATAAAGGAAGATTGGCTGTTGAGAGAAAGAGGTGCTGGCTCGGAAGTCCAGATATCCCCCAGTGGTCCTAGGGTGACACCCCATTCCCACCCCCACTTGGGATACAAGCAGAAAGCCCTGACAAGGTGACAGCAGGGTAGGGAGATAAAGGGCACTTCAGAGCCTTCAGACCACAGTATCAATGTGAGGCCCCCTCTGGGGGTGTTGCTGGGAAGTCCTGGTGGCCCCCGGAGCAGGAAGCAGCCCGTCCCTGCCTGTGGACCCTCTACCATCCTTGGGACTCAGCAGCTGGTTTGGCAGCTTCTGGCTAGAAGTAGATGACATCACCCAGCAGATTTATGGTCCTAACTGCTTAGAAATCACACCAGGCATACACTAACCACAGAGCCAGAAAGGGCCTCAGAGGAGTTCCGGGTTTTTATTTCACAGAGCAGGGTCCAGCTGAGGAGGGTAAGTGGAGGCGCAGACAGAGCCAGGCTCCAAGTTCCACACAGAGGCCGTCCTCAGTCTGTGCCCAGGCTGCAGCACTTCCTCTCTGGTCCCTTGCTCATGGAATGCAAAGGGGAAGTTGGCAAGGATCAGCAGTGGTTTCGGGGCACAGTGCAGCCAGAGGCCTGTGCCAGTCAGAGGGGACTCTTGGCAACCTGCCACGGTGCAGGTGGAGCAGCGCCCCCTGCAAGGGGCCTTCAGCTTTGATCCCTCCAGGGCTGCCTCTGTCCTTGCTCCCCTCTCCTTCAGGTGTGCTGTCAGTTCTCTGAAAGTCCCTCAGGGCTTGCTGGAGCACACCCTTAATCCCAGTATGCAGTAGGCAGAGGCAGGCTGATCTCTGAGTCTTGGACCATCATGGTCTCCACAGCGAGTTCCAGGCCAGCCAAGGCTACATAGGGAGAGTGTCTCAAAGACAAAATTTAATCCTGCTTGAATCAGGTTGTATGATGTTAGAAAGTGGTCATAAGGGACAGGTGTGGTGGCGCACACCTTTAATCCCAGCACTTGGGAGGCAGAGGAAGGCGGATTGCTGTGAGTTCAAGGCCAGCCTGGACAGCCAAGGCTACACAGAGAAACCCTGTCGGAGGGAGAGGGAGGGGGGAAGAAGTGGTCTTAAGATGGTAGGGGAGGGTTTAATGTCATGACAGTTCAAGGTCACGTAGCCCTGGACAATCCCTACCCCCATCCCACCAGCTAGGATCCCAAAGAGACTGGTTCTGCGTTTAGACTCCAGCCTGAGGCTAGGCATGACAGACAGCTAGCTCTGAGACAGTCCACTGGAGAAGGCACACAGGAAGGACTGGGAAGCCAGCAGTGGGCAGCTGGGACCAAGGGAAAACCCTGTTGAGCTCATAGGCTGGGTGGAGACGTAGTGAGGACTGGTCTCCATGCCAGCTAAGAAGCTGGGGGGAAAGGAAACTCCCAGGGGAAATGCAAAGTGTAACTCTCCAGAGGAGCAATTAGGCTGTGGAGCAAAGTAGCTAGAACATGGGTTGTGGAGCCATGGATATGGCTGGAATATCTCAGCTAAAAATGTGACTCCACAGCATGGGAGACCAAGAAAGTCCCTATTGCTGGCCTAGCCTGGCCCCAGAGGATTCACATAGGTCGGCAGGACTCTAGAAAAGGCAGGCTTGTGGGGTTGAGCCATCCCCATTTTACCAAGCTACAGTAGCCTCCTGGCTGCAGAGCTCAGCCTGGCCTGGCATTGGTCACGGCTTCAGGTTCTGAATAGTTGGTCTCAGCCCCTCCAGTCCTGCTGGCTGAGGTCTACAGGAAGGCTCTCCACTCTCCCTACCCATCCCTCCTCCCTCTCCTCCTCCCCCACTGCACACGCGCCTCTTCATGAAGGAAGAATCTTCCTTCTTGAGGAGCCCCTGGGGGCTCTGGATCAGCTCTGCTGAGACAAAACAACACTGCAGCTTCCCGTTTCTGCCTGGCCTCCAGCAGCTCCTCCCCCCAGGCCACGAGTGAGCCCAATTCACCAGCTCTCAAGAGGTCAGGGATCGTAGGAAGGGGCTCTAGACCCCTTCCCCTTAGGCAGCGCCTGGCCTAGGGCACTTTTACAGAATACTCCTAATCGTACTCCCTTCACTCGGCCTGGCCCTAGCCAAAGACTTTGCGCCCCGCCTCACCCCCTTTGCCCAGCGGTTCCACTTTTTGGGATTCACCCTGGGGCCCAAGCAGGGTGTTTCGGAGTGGTTTGCAAAGACAAAATGTCCTGGTGGGCCCTAGTAGGGAGGCCCTTGGGTTGTACAGTTGTCAAAGTGCGCTTTAGGGTCCGCCGTATACCGCGGGCAAAAGCGCCCCCCCCATCCACTGGGTAACACTTAAAGGCCGCACGCGGACAAGTATCTGGAGAACAGGGGACTTTTATTTTGCACAGCGCTCGGATCTCTTAGGCAACGCGCAAGTATGCACAGAAGACCACAGCCGGGGAGACGACAGCCAGAAAACGTCCTTTGGGAGCGCGTAAAGGACAGCGCGGCGGCTCCCAGCACTCCCTCCGCGGGCCTTGACGTCATCAGAAAGCACCGGAAGTGTGGCGGCTGCCGCGGAGCCACGTGTGGAACCGAGAGCCGGCGTCTGCTGGGTAAGTTTCCGAGCTAGGGCGGGTACATCGCTGCCGGTTTCCTTGCAATTCCCGTGCTGTCCTGAGCGAAGCAAGCCTTCCCTGCGGTCGGAAGCCCTCCCTGGCGACTCTGGGCAAGGGGTTCCCGGGAATCCGGGCTCGGAGGTGACTTTACTGCCCTGCTGGTGCACGCCTCTCAGAGGCCGCTGCCTTCACTGGTAGGGCATGGAGGAAAGCCTATGCTCTGGTCCTTCCTGTGTGGGAATCCTTGGGCCTCTACTACTGCGCACCCTCTCTCGGGTCCTCCGAGATCCAGAAGTTAGGCTCCATATGTTAGGCTAGAGTGCAGCTCAGAACCCCGGGCCCCACACCTCGACCCAGACCCACCTGCCTCCTGGTCCTCTGACCTCCCACCCACACACCACTTCCCCAGGTCTCTGACACTTGGCAGACCTTAAAACCATGAGTTTCGTGGCATACGAGGAGCTGATCAAGGAAGGTGACACAGCCATCCTGTCACTGGGCCATGGCTCAATGGTAGCAGTGCGCGTGCAGCGTGGGGCACAGACCCAGACCCGGCATGGCGTCCTGCGGCACTCGGTGGACCTCATTGGCCGCCCATTTGGCTCCAAGGTGGTCTGCAGCAGAGGTGGCTGGGTGTACGTCCTGCACCCCACCCCTGAGCTCTGGACAGTGAACCTGCCCCACCGCACACAGATCCTTTACTCCACCGACATCGCCTTACTCACCATGATGCTGGAGCTGCGGCCTGGTTCTGTGGTCTGTGAGTCAGGTAAGCTCCTCCGGTGTCTTCAGAGCTGAGCATTTATATGGAAGTGGGAGTCAAACCCACAGTTAAGACAGTTTGCAGCCAACCCCTTCTTGCAGATGTGTGTTGAACGTCTTGGTTTCTATTCTAGTTTTTATTTATTTAGCAACTCCACTTGCCCTGGAAGGTGTGACTGCAGGGAGTGAAGAAAAAAGCAGAAAAACTTACTAGCTGGTGTCGTTGACGTGGCTGCTGGTGGGGGCTGACCTGGGTCGGAGAAGGAAGAGAGGAGGTGGTTGTGCCCTAAGAGGGGCTTGGCCTGCCTTGATGGGTCGAGGCTAGGCTTGCTTGGTGCTGGCCAAGGTGCTGACTACTTATTTCTAAGCCCACAGTTTCTTCCCAGAGACGAGAGCTTACTGTAGAGAGAATTCTGCCCCACTCACCTGGCTCCGTTGAAGATTAGCACTGTCACTGATGTTCCAGGCCAGCGGGTGGACGGATGTGCCTGAGAGCTAGCTATCTCTCACATACTCTTAGGTGTTGTGGCCACTGTGTGAGCAGTCCAGGCATGGACCTCTTCCAAGAATGACTCCAGGATCAGATGTGGCCAGATCTTTGGTGGTGTGTTTCTTGTGGGCTTCGAAAGCTGGGGTTCAGGGTCACAGAGAGTTTCCATTCTCCCTGTTGCTGGCTTTCTGGGCCTTTATATGTTTCTCGCCCTCTGAAGGGAGAGGGTGGATAACAGAATTTAGAGCCAGCTCTAACAGCTCTCCTCATGTAGCCTGCATTAGCCACCATCTTCTCTCAGGCTCTCACCCTGTTTCAGTCAACACACTCTGTGCTCCTGTGTGGTAACAGGTCCCTTCCCTGAGGGCAGAATATGCAGTGAGCCTGGTGATCACTCAGTGCTGTTGGTTGTGAGCAGCTCATAGCACAGAAAGCCTGACTTAGAGAGAGCCTCAAACTCAGGAAGTCAGGGATCTGAGAAGGTGACCTTTAGTTTAGAATGGTGAGGTATTACCAAGAGCCAAAGAAAAGCTGTTCAAATGCCCTGAGGCAGGAGCACGATGCTTGGGCATGTTGGCAAGAAGATGAGCGTGGCTGGAGCTGGAAGTAAGGGTAGAGGAGTCCTAAATGAGGCTGGGAGGCAAGCGGGGCACCTTTGGGCTATCAGGAGCCTGTGGCTGCCCCTGAATGGGAGGGTAAGCCCTGCCACTGTGTGATCTGATCTCATTGACAGTAGTACAAGAACAGAGGCTGCAGATAGCATAGAGGGAGGGACCTGGTGGGATGGCAGAGTGGATGTTGATGGCTGGTGATTTACCAGTCTGGCCCCTGCAGGGGGTGTCACCTCCTGGGTCTTAGAGTGATCAGGATTGGATGGGGCCCAGCTTTGCTCTTAGTGATTTTTAATTTTTTTAAAATTTACTGTTTTTGAGCGGGTCTTGTAAGAGCACTGAGGCAAGCCGGGTGTGGTGGCGCACGCCTTTAATCCCAGCACTCGGGAGGCAGAGGCAGGCGGATTGCTGTGAGTTCGAGGCCAGCCTGGTCTACAAAGCGAGTCCAGGACAGCCAAGGCTACGTAGAGAAACTCTGTCTCGAAAAACCAAAACAAACAAACAAACAAACAAACAAACAAACAAAAAAAGCACTGAGGCAGTGGGGTCAAGAGGGTTACTTGAAGCTGTGGGAAGGGCAGTTATGGGAGTGAGTGAAGGCAGTCAGGTGAAGAAGGGCAGCCTTGCCTCTGAGGAAGAGTGGAGACTTTTTATGTTTGTTTGCTTGTTGACACAGGGTTTCTCTGTGTAGCCCTGGCTGTCCTGGAACTCACTCTGTAGACCATGCTAATTCAGAGATCTGCCTGCCTCTGCCTTTTGAGTGTTGGGATTAAAAGCGTGAGTCACCACTGCTTGGCTGAGTGGAGGCTTTTTGACAGCCTGGGGACATTACGGGAAGGGTGGCTTTATGTCAGATGAGTTGGAGCAACAGCAGGGAGAGTTGGCCCTGTGTGCACATTGGGGGTATGAGCTGACCTGAGTGAGTTGAGGAGGTAAAAAATAAGACAGGCAGCAAGACCTTTGGGCTAGCCATAGTGTAGAAGAGGCTAGGTCCCATGATAGGACAGGCCTGCATTAGCTCTGCCTACACTCACCCCAGGTCAGGCCCGCTGAATCCATGCTTCAGATCAGTTCTGTCTGCACTGTCCTCACCTGTGCCCATACTACACAGCCCATCAACGCCACCCCCAACATCCCAGACCCAGGCCTGAGGCTGCCAAGAGCACACATGTAGCTCATGATGTGACACCCACCTCTGACCCTGGGTCAGCTGCCCTCTGTGCCTGTTAGGAACTCCTCCCTCCCTCCTGGAGAGGATGAAGCTGTTGATGGGCAGGTATGGCCCTCAAATGACCCCTTAATCCTGTCCTGTCTCTCCTGCCAGGCACAGGCAGTGGCTCCGTCTCCCATGCTATCATCCGCAGCATCGCCCCCACTGGCCACCTACACACAGTAGAGTTCCACCAGCAGCGGGCAGACAAGGCGCGGGAGGAGTTCCAGGAGCATCGGGTGAGCCAGTGGGTGACAGTGCACACCCAGGATGTATGCCGCAGTGGCTTTGGTGTGATCCATGTGGCTGATGCGGTCTTCTTGGATATCCCATCACCCTGGGAAGCTGTGGGCCACGCCTGGGATGCCCTCAAGGTTGAAGGTGCGTCAGTGGTGTTGGTAAGGGTGCTAGTAGGGGGCTGAGCCTCTAAGTCATATGGAGCCCAAGAAGACGCAGGTTCCTGTAGGCCACACAGAGTGAGGATTGGCTCAGGCTGGCTGGAGACCAGGGGCAGGGGAGATGAGTCCCGTTCTCCAGCCAAGATGGGAACTCACTGAGCCCCTGAGGCCCTGGCAACTCCATCCAAGTGCAGGCAGGATCTGCATGACAGGACGGGCTAGGATCCAAATGGAGGTCTTAGGCAGTCCCCTACCCCCAGCCATTTCCTGCATTCTCACTGCACCCGTGCTACAGAGCCAGGCAGCTGGACCCTTTTAGGGAAGATGCTGAGTGTGGAGGCGGGGCGATGGGGAGGCCTGGAGAGAGTCGGCCTTGAGCCAGAGAGGTGGCTGCTGAGTCCCAGGGTTTTCGCCTTTTCTGGAGAAGAAGTGGGCTTGGCAACCAGGGCTGCTCTCGTCCCAGCTCTGTACAGAGGGCGGAGGAGCCTCTCAGACAGGCCTCAGGTCCTGCTTTCTGCTGAGGTGATGTAGAGCTGGGAGGGGAAGCCTCGAAGTCCACACCTGAAAGTTCTCTGACACAGGGTGTGGGTCAGTCGAGCCTCAGTGAGGTCCACACCAGGCAGGTGAGCCTCCATGCCGAGCAGTCAGAGGCACCTGTGCCTGTGTTTTGGTCTTGTCACGTGTCCCATGTTCCCTTCTCCTGTGCTCTTTCTCCAGATCTATATGATCTGGGTCCTTAGGTGCCTTTCAAGGCTTGGTGTCTCTGGTGGCCTCCGTCAAGGGGTATTTGGTGAGCTTTGCTCTTTAGTGTGGGCTCTGTGTACTGGGGTCAGGCCTCCTCTTACCTGCAGATGTACTGTGTCAGGGAGCACTCTGGGTACCTGGTCTAGGGACATTTGCATATACTCCGTTCCTGCCCAGACTTGCTTGTGATCCCCGTCAAGATAGAGATAGTGCATTTCCCTGTCTCCGGGCAGGCCAAGGGAAGCCTGTGGGAGGCAGCAGGGAGGAGCGCAGACTGCTCCCTGTAGGCTCCTCCTGTTCCAAGAGCCAACGACAGCCTCTAATTTCCTGTGACAGCAGCCCACACAACGCCCCGTGCTGCCCTATGGTGAGAGCTATTCTTGGGCCTGGCTCTGACAGCCCTGACCCCCCAGTCCTCTATTGCCTCCTACAAGGGAGGGTGGTGATGCCTGCTGGCAGCCAGGGAGACGCAGGCTGGTGGGGCACAGCTGTACAGCTTCCCGAGGCCCCTGCATAGCTCCTCGGTCTGAGGGCTTACAATCTGCAGGCAGCCTGGAGCGAGCCTCAGGTGCAGGGTGGGTTGTGCCCTCTGACCCCGTGTCTTGCTCCCACAGGTGGGCGCCTCTGCTCCTTCTCTCCCTGCATCGAGCAGGTGCAGCGCACATGCCAGGCACTGGCAGCCCGAGGCTTCACAGAGCTCAGCACAGTGGAGGTGCTGCCACAGGTCTACAATGTGCGCACCGTCAGTTTGCCCTTGCCTGACCTAGGGGCCAACGACTTAGAGGTCAGCGTGGGCTCCGATGCCAGCCCCTTCCGTAGTGGCACGCCCATGAAGGAGACTGTGGGCCACACTGGGTACCTGACTTTTGCCACCAAGACCCCAGGCTAATGGGCCTGGGCAGGAGTATCACAGGCAAGCAAGGCTGCCTTATATGGTCAGCCACTGCCTGTGGGGCTTGTGTTTAGAAATAGATGGCAGGGTGGAGCAGGGGCCTTCTGGGTGGTTGAGGGGGGTGCGTAGGCTGGCCCTGTTCAGGAGGAAGGCATCCCTGTCTTCTGAGAGAGACACCACCTCGTCACTGCCCAGCTCTAGCTCTGTCCTGGCTGCTCTCTGTTATCAACATGAAGTTTCCTCTCCATAATCTCTTCTGAGTGTTGAGACCAAATGGTACAAGTTAGCCGCTGCCTGAGGCCTTGGGCTGACATACAGGGGCAGTGGACTGTCCCGCCCCTGATCTAAGGCTCCAGCCACTGGTGGTCCAGAGCTTAGCCAGAATCTGCGGTTGAGCTAACCAGAAAGCTTGGCCCTGCCCTCATGCCCTCTGCACTTCTCCGAGGCTGATGGAGGGACCAGGCTGGCCTGGGGAATCAAAGGAGGTGAAGCCATAGTCTTGGGTGCTGCACAGGCAATGAGTGAGCATACCTGCACCCAGAGTCCCTGATGTGCCATCATCTGAGGTTAGGCACCATCCTCCATGCCTCCAGTCACCTGTCATAGAGGAGGCGGTGCATGGGCTAGGAGCCCTGGCTGTGGAGCTGCTGGGTGTGTCGTCTTGGGCCTGGTGTCCATTCCTGGTGTGTGGTTGCCTTCAAGGGATCACATTGGTGTGAGGCTGCCCTGCACCTACTTGTGATGCATGGAAACAGCCATCGAGAGAACTGCCCGTGTCATGTTGGCCCCTGGGGGTGCCTAATGGAACAATAAACATGTTGCCCTGCTGTGCGGACTGTTCTCCTGGCTGCCCTTGGCTTCCTGACCCCTGTGCTTTCCTCTCTGCCCTGAGTAGGTACTGTGGGGATTTTGAGCCCTAGGAGAGTGGTGCAGGACCCCACACAAAGGTACAGTGTATGGCCACCTCCACCCACTGCAGGAAGGCCATGTTCTTAGAGGTAGCTATTGAGTCTCTGTGGCTTAAGCTACCAGGTCTCCCTCTATAGCTCTTGCCCTGGGCAACTTCCCACAGTCCCTTGAGGACCTAACAGCATCTTGTTAGTGGCTTCGCAGGCTGTCTGCTCTCTGTGCAGTGTCAACTGTAGACCCTGGAGATCCATGTCCTGAGAGGCCTGTGTGCCCTCAGAGTGTTCCAGGGGCCTACCCCCCTGCAGGACCTGGTCTCAGCTCTAACATATGCCTAGCATGAAGGATGGAGGAGCAGTGCCTGGGCCTTGTTCAACATGAAGTGAGTGCCTTGCTGCTAGGAGCTCCTACAGGGTTGTAAGCTGGATGATCTGGGTACCCTGTTACCTGGCCTGACCAGCCCAGGCCCTCTGACTTCAGGGAGGGGCTCCTAGGCAGCAGGTACAGGTCAAGAGATGGCACTACTGTGGAGCAGAGTCTGTTCAGTCATGGAACACGTAGGCTGTATAGCATGTAAGGCTCAGGTTATGTCTTTTTTCCCTGTGGCTAGGTGTCCTGCAGAAGGCATAGCTAGGGCTGGAAGAACCCAGTCTACCTGCTGTCCCGTGGGATAAACTCAGATCTGCCTCTTCCTGCCTCCTGAGTACTAGTATTAAAGTTGGTGCCACCATGCCTAGCTAAATCAGCCCTGCTTGATGCTTTCCCAGACCTGCCTACTCTGAGGCAGGAGCATTCAGCTCAGCCATGCTCCATTCATACCCTACACTGATCTGCTGAGGGCTGCCTCAGCATGAAGCCCCCACCTGCACCCCCATGGCAGGGGAGGAGAGTCTAGGTCCTCCCCAGTGTTACGACTGAGCCTGACTCCCGAACGGTGTCCCCGCACCCATGCTTGCTAAGCGCAGTTAGCTGATCCTGTGTGTACCTGACTCAGAGGCTTGGGACTCATCATGGGGCTAGATCCTGGAAACTTCTACCCAGCCTGATCCCCGGTTCTCTGGCCCTCGGTTTTTCCTTAGCTCTTCTCCTGGTTCACAACCTTCTACATTGTGGCCAGGCGGCAGCGTATCTCCTTGGCAAGAGCTTGATTTGCAGTGCCAAGCCCTGGGAGGCCCTGATCCACCTGGAAGGGCTCCTGAGCCAGAATAGTCAGCTTCCTGGGGTGTGCCTCCTCCTGGCCACCTGAAGCCGTGCCCAGGCCTCAAAACACGCTGCCCTGTGTCTGCGCGCTTTCCAGCAAGGGCCCTGGGATCTAGTGTTATGCTCTGGGTGAGGAGTGAGTGGTGCTGGGGTTGTCAGGGACGCCTTTGCTTTTTATGTTGTCCAGGTCTCCCAGAACCTGCCCTTGGTGATGTGTGCACTGAGGGTGATGTGTCCCCTCCTGGCCGTTGTACTGCTGCCTCTTCCTGCCTCAGTCTGTATCCTGGGAACAGGCAGGCCGCCATGGAGAGGCACTCCCTGCTCCCCAGTGCTACACAGATGGAGAAAGAAGTCTCTCCACACAGATTGTACACCAGAAAAGGGGTGGGTTGGTGAACACCTGTGGGCATATGGCCACCCTAGGGTGCTCTTGCTTGGTCAGTTCAATGGGACTCCTTAGGGAGGGGCCTCCTTCCGGCCAGAACTCATGAGACCATAGGAAGGTCTGGGAGACGTCAGTGCCTAGTGCTCCCAGCTCTGTGTCCCCACTGGGGAGGAACTTTTACAACTGGCCTGGCTTGAACCAGACACAGCATGGAAGACGGAAGCAACACAGGAAAGCAGGGCTCAGCTCTGCTATATGGGTTGGGAAGACTCCCCCGCCACCCCGCAAGGAGGGGACCTCAGGTTTATAGACTTGACCCTCTGGGCAGCAGGGCTTGGTGGGTAACCCGCCCTCAGGAGTGCAGGGGTGGGGTGTGCTCAGTCTCTCACACGACACTCAGGTTGGTGGTGAGTCACCTCCCTGTGGGGATGAGACAGTGACTGCCTCGTGGCTGAGAGTGTGTCATGGCACTGTGATTACTGCTCCCTGCTTCCAGAAGCCCTCCTTTTAGGGGAGTGTATCTGGCAAGATGGCTGAGCAAGTGAAGGCCGGCTCTTGCCACCAAACTGATGACCCAACTTCAGTCTCTACCCACATGGTGGACGGAGAAAACCAACTCCCTCTGACTTCCACATGTGCACCATAGAACATGCAAGCAAGCAGTAGAAATGTGTATGTGCTTGTAAGAATGTGTACATGTGTGCGTGAGCATGTGAAAGCCAGAGAGCAGCCACAGGTGTCATCCTTAGGAGTGTCACCCACCTCCTTCAAGACAGGGTCTCCTTCAACAGAGCCTTCGTGCTTAGAAGACAAGATTTTTGGCAACTGGCTGTCACTCCCTCCTGTTTTAGAATCCAAGGCCAGAATTTGGATTCCATCTCTGGTCCATCTGAGAAGCACCCTTTGTGCTCTAGGCAGCAGAGTGGCCTTGGCAGGCACTCCAAATGGCCTTTGCACTCCTGGTACTAAGAACTTGAGCACATTGGGGCACTTGAGTGATCAGAACTACAGAAGAGACTTGCAATCAGCTTTCTAGAAAGTCAGGCCGTCGGCCATGATTCTTGTGGATTGGACCTGACTAGAAGCCCTGCCTGGGCCAGGTATGAGCAGACAGCTTCTCTTCTGACCTGTACGATTTTCTAGGTGGGTGTACTCATTAGCTGCTGCTGCAGGCATGCTGGGTAAGAAGTAACCCCCCCACCCCCCAGAAAGGCTGAGAACAGCAGTCAGACCTGCTCTTGCAAGGCTCAGGGTAAGGCTGAGCTGATGTCAGCCTGCTGCTGCTGGCTGCTGCTCTTGCTCCTGGGCCGTGTGCCAGCATCACGAGCTTAGGTACAGTAGGTCCCAGCCCGGCTGCGCTGCTGCTGGCCAAGCCTTTGGTCTCATTGTGCCCACAGATACCCGCCTAGTCAGTGGTTCAGGCATATCCCATGCCTGGCCTGGAGTAGAGAGAGCAAGCCTGAGGAATGGGGAAGGAACAGCAGGTCACTGGTTTGGGAAGACAGAGGAGCAAGCCCTTGCTGCCCTTTCCTCACCCTGGTGTGTAGCTGAGTAGGCTGTGGGCAGAGCTGGCAGAGCCTGGCTAGCCTGTGGGCTCTGCACAGGGGTCATTGGCAAGTAGGACCCTGTCCATGCAGAGCAGCCTGGCCAGCCTGCTTCGAGTCTGTTGCCAGGACGAGGGCGTTTCAAAGTCAGGCTGCCTCCAAGGCGGGATCTTCTGCGGGAGGGAATAGCTTGGCTCCCACCAGGCTGAGAATAGCTCAGAATTGGGTCACGCTCACCCAGCACTCCGGTCACAGCCTCCAGCCTTTAACAATAATCAGCTTTTTCCCCGACATCTGTCCCTTCAAAGATGGGGGAGGCAGCCAGGGCCACATTTTTAGAAGAATGTGAGGGGATAGGAGAGGAAGTTGTTTGTGATGGACAGCCTCTCTTGTATACAACCCCTCCCCAGGCACCCCCCCCCCAAACATACACACCCACTGGCCACTTTAACCCCTCCCACCCCCCACCCATCCTGTTCCACCATTCCCAGGACTGCTTAGGCTCCTGTTCAAACCAAAGCAACCTTGGTGCCCCTCACAGGTGGAGCTAGGGGTTGTCTGGGAGGCTTGAGCCTGGACTTGCCTACACCCTGCAGCCTGGGCAGCCTAGCTTTTTGTGTCCTGGGGGTCGGGTGGCTGTTTTTCTCTTCTGTGGATGAAGTAATAATAGCAGTGGGCTACTGTTCCTTACGGACTTCCTCAGATCCCAGTGACCTTCACTGAGGCAGCCCAACATGAGATTTGCAAATTGTTTATCCAGATTTACCCAACCACATTTCCATAAAACTCCAGTAGAATTGCCTTGGCTGCTGTGGCCTGGCCCTCCACAGCCTCACTTACCTTGCCTACACATCTCAGCCTCCGTGCCTCTCCTGATGTGCTCTGTCCCAGCAAATGGCAGGTACTAGGCTGGGTGGGGGTTTCAGGACCTTCCCCTTACAGGAGTCCTGAGCAGCTGCAGCCTTGTATTCTGAGTCTCCTTGACCTGGACTCCCGGGGACAAAGGCCTTTCCACCAACTCCTCCCAGGCCTGGGCATCCACCTGCTCAGCTGATGCAGTCTGTGCTTGCAGGAAGGTCAGCGTCAGGCTTGCTCTGCAGGTACGGGCAGATGGCCATGTGCTGCAGCAGGGTCCACACCTAGAAGCTAGCCAGTTGGGTTGGTTGGTTTGTTTCATGCATTTGTGTGCGGTGAAAAGATGATTTGTTTGCTGGGCGTGGTGGCACACGCCTTTAGTCCCAGACTCGAGAGGCAGAGGCAGGCGGATCACTGAGTTCGAGGCCAGCCTGGTCTACAGAGCAAGTCCAGGACAGCTAAGGCTACACGGAGAAACCCTGACTCAAAAAACCAAAAAAAGGGGCTGGAGAGATGGCTCAGAGCTTAAGAGCACTGGCTGCTCTTCCAAAGGTCCTGAGTTCAATTCCAAGCAACCACATGGTGGCTCACAACCATCTACAATGAGACCCGGTGTTCTCTTCTGGTGTGCAGGTGTACATGGAGGCAAAAACACTGTATATATAATCAACAAATAAAACTTAAAAAAAAAGATTTGTTTTTGTTTTGTTTTTGAGACAGGGTTTCTCTGTGTAGCCTTGGCTATCCTGGACTTGCTCTGTAGACCATGCTGGCCTTGAACTCATAGTGATCCGCCTGCCTGCCCAGCCCTCCCGTCTGTCAAGATGATTTGTAGGGATTGGTTCTCTCCTTCCATTGCGTGGTTCTTAGGGACTGAACTCAGGCTGTCAGGCTTGGTTGCAAGTGTCTTTACCTGCTGAGCCATCTCACCGGCCCAAAACACACTAGTTTGAGAACTCTTGGTTTAGCTACAAGGAAACTCATATCCCATTGCTGTCCCTCTAGTGGAAGTGTATAGAATGTTACTCCACTTGCTACTTTCTATCTGTTTTTCCCTGCATCTCGCCTTCCCAGAGTAGCCTTGAGAGTGGGTAAGGTCACAGGACTTTGGAAGCCATGTCCATACTTCCACTCAGGCGTGTTGCCAACAGCTAGTATGGTCAGGCCCATCCTTGTGAGAATGCTGCCTGACAGAGGCGTCCCTTCTGCACAAGTCTTTGCTTCTGTGGTCTTCACAGGCCACTGGGTGGATCTCCTCACGCCAGGCAACAGGATGAGGCATAGCCTCACAATGCTTGCATGAAGCATCCACTGAGGTGCTCATGTGCCCCACCCTGGAAACCCTTTGACAGGCCCAGAAACCCCTACACCCCTACAGGCCATCGGAAGGCTCAAGTCCAACAGCTTCCGCTGGAAGGGCCTGGAATCCCTCAAAGTCACTTTCTTAGTTTGTATTTCTGCAGACACTTCACCTTCTGGTCATGTCCTACGTGAGAGACCCATTGCTCTCAGACCTCCTTGGTTGTTCAGTCCGGGGAAGTGTGCCTTGGTGTTCCCCAAACACTTCAGAATTGTTATCCGCTGGTGGCTGCATCTTGCAAAGACACTGGGGCCTATGGAGAGCCTGCCTGCCCTACTATGCAACGACCTCATGGATCCAAGGTGAGCAAACCAGTCTTTTGCTTGTGTTTTGAGACATGGTCTTAGCCCGCGGTAGTGGTGCTGGTGGTGCTGCTGCCTCACACCTTTAATGCCAACCCTGAGAGGCAGAGGCAGGTGGATCTCTGAGTTCGAGGCCAGATTGAGTTCCAAGACAGCCAGGGCTACACGGAAACCTTGCCCCCCAAAATCAAAGAGATGGGGTCTGATGTACCCAAGATTTCAGGGCTCTTCCGCCTCCCTCATAGTGCTCCGGCACACCCAGTTTCTAAGTGCTTTCTTTCATAAGGCAACTGCCAGGAAACTTGAAATAGATTGATTTGTGTTTTTTCAGGCTGGCCTAAAACTCAGAGATCCACCTGCCTCTGCCTCCCAAGTGCTGGGATTAGAGAGACATGTGCCGCTGGATCGATTCTTGAGTGTTTAAGGCATGACAACGTTTTCAGGGTGCTTAAGGCATTCGTGGGAGGATACAGTGGCGGAGAGTTGCCTGAAAATCACCTCAGTGCAGGGTGAGCAGGGAGTGCGTAGAGACCCAGCAAGCCAGGCTTCGATGGCGCTGGGTGGGCCTGGGAGGCAGGAGCGGCCTCCTCCTGCTCTTCTCTAAGCTGCGGTGCTTCTGTGGTGCTGTGATGGCAGCGATCCCGCTCCAAGCCTCCGTCTCACCAGGAATCCCTCAAGTTGGTGAACTCTGGTGTCTTGAGTCTTCCATCCCTGGGACCAGAGCAAGGCCTGGGATGGCCAGTGGGGTCACATGCTGTGGGGCAGATGTAAGGGGTGTTCCTGGCTCTCGCACAGGTCACTGTGTGCATTCATCCTCTATCCCTCCAAGAGTGGCTGTGAGTCAGGATAGTCCCCATCACATTGGAGCCTCTTAGGCCTGCCTAAGGCAGGGGGAGAGAGCCTAGAGGCACCCCTCCCCCACACTGGCCTCTTTAGGTAGTGCTGGCAGCCTCCTGTCCCTTCTAGAACCTCTGTAGGTCAGCTGCCAACAACAGGTCTGGTCTTAACATTCTGAAAAAAAATAATTGTGTGTGTGTAGGGGTTTCTCTGTGTAGACTAGACTGACCAATAACCCACTGTCCCCCTCTCTGCCTCTGAGTGCTGGGATTTCACTCTGGCTGTAATTACATGAAATCCCTGCCAGAAACCCACTTTCCTGCAGTCTAATTGTGGACTGTACAGCTTGCCCATCCTGTCCTTCTCCAAGCACCCTGCCCAGCCTGTGTACCTGTGAGACTAATGTGGCACCTGGAGGTCTCTCTCAACCCCGCTTTAAGGCATCCACGCAGCTCCTTACTGTTAAATGTGTTGTGTTTGCCTAGAGTTGAGGGTGTCAACGGGGTCACGGGGGAAGCAGGAATGGGATGAGATTTCTGAAGGTTGTGTGTGGCTGCCACAGGAAGGAGCTTTGCCACAGTGCCAGGAGTCAACCCCTGGTGGTCAGCACTGGCGCCTCTGTCACACAGATCGCTGGCCACTCTGAGCTACTGGACACCCTGCGGTAAATGAGCACCCTCCCCCAATCTTGCTTCTTCAGGAAGCTTGGGCCTGCTGAGGTCCTGACCTTGCTGAGAAATGCAGGCACCCGTTGTGGGTGGTAGGGCCAGCTGTGTGGTGGAGATAGTGGGGGTGGCAGAAGCTCGTTGCTAAGTTACAAGAACAGTGGACATTCAGGGCACCAGGCAACAAGGAAGGGGACATTTGGAGAGGGAATGGAGTACCAGTGTCCCCTCGTTCCCGCCTCCCTGGCTCTGCTGTGGATTGTTCCCCACAGGAGATGCAAGCAGCTGGCTGTGGGCACTTCAATGCTATGTGGCTCTTGCAGCTGGTCTGAGGCTGGCTGGCCCGCCCTACCTGATCCTCCTGCCTTTGTCCCTAGCCTCTCTGGTCTTGAGTGTGCATGCCTGGCATCTGCTCCCACAGAGCCAGCCATGAAGGATTCAGGGAGTCCAGGATTTGAGTTGTGGGTGGGCCATGCCTCCACTCAGGCCTTCCACGGGGTTCTTTGTTGTGCACGGCTCTCCTAAGAACCAGGCACCTGCCACACCCTGCACCCTACAAAATGGCTATCCCAGCTGGAAATGTTGGTTGTGCACTCATGGGAGAGTCGTGAGACCCGTATCTGAGTAGCTGTCTGCCTTAATTGGCCTCAGAAGTGGCTGCAGTATATAGGCCAGGGAAGACCAGGAGGGCTGGCTCGCCCCTGCTGGAGAAAGGCTTTCCGGGTGCAGCCTGTGGGAGAGGAGCACCCGCACCCCGGCAAGTGTGTGTTCCGTAAGGAGTCCCTAGACTGAACTGTGGCAGAATCGTGCCTTGATTTGTCGTTAGGACCAAAACAGAAGGCATGGGTGTTGTGTAGTCGCCTGGAGAAGGGATTTCAGCAGCAGCCCCCACCTGAGCCCAGTAGACCAGACCATGCAGACCTGAGGTTCCTGGCTCCTGCCTGAGGCTGGGTGGAGGTTGTTTATCTTACTCCCTTCAGGCTTCACCCCCTCCTTCCATGGAGAGATGGAGAGACTGCTGAAGAGTTCTGGAGTTTGAGAGCTGCCAACTATTTGTGTGTGTGTGTGCGTGTGCGTGTGTGTAGGGGGGATGTTACGTGCTGTGCGTCACCCCATCCTGCCCCCATCTGGCTGTGTTTTCCTGCCTATGTCAGTTTCTAGTCTGGTCACCAGGCCTTCACCCTGGAAGTTCACCAACACACACACACACACAGACATGCCCTCATCTAACAGGCTCTCCCCTGGGGTGTCAGTTCTCAAAAGTCCTCCCCTACACTTCTGTCTCTTATGGAGGGGCCTGAATCTCAGCTGACCCGCGTGCTCCATCTGGGGCTGGGCCTGTAGCTAGCACCCAGTGGGCGTGTGGTAGCACCTGGCTGGCACTATCCATCGAAAATGTTCTGGGGACACACCCTCCCTGCTGTATTTGAACAGCTCTAGTCGCCTGCTCTGCCCCATTGCTGTTGGCCTCCCTGAGCTGGCCCCTAACCCCAGAGTCCTCTGTGCAGCCTCAGAAAGGGTTCTGCCTGCGAACAGTATAGGGGAAGCAATGCTGCTGAAAAGCGCAGTTCCTGGGGTCCTGACTCTGCACTGGGGCTTTGGGCAAAGAGCGTTCTCTCAGCCCATGCTGGGCCCATGTGGGTCTGCTGGGGTGTGCTCAGGAGCTCCACAGGAGAGCTGCACAGGGAAAAACCACAGGCCTGTCCGCTCCCACCACTCAGACATGCACACACTGCACATACACACCAATGCCAGAGGCGAGGAGCTCTGGTTTGTGCATTTTCTGGGTCATTGCCCAAGACCCCATCTCTGGCCAGAAGACAAGCTGCCCACAAATGGCTCATCTTCTGACCTCTGGCTATCCCCCTTAACCACCGCTGAGGTTTGCCTGCTTGGTGACCTGGACAGATAGCTGCACAAGTCCCTTGACCAGGCCTCTGGGCGGAGCCTACACCAACAGGTGCCGTTACTTGATCAGGAGCAGCCTAGGGGTTGGGGTTGTAAGCCCCCTCCCCCACCTGGTGGACTTTACAGAGAGGAAGCCTGGGCCCCTAATGCTGAGCTGGGGCCTTGCAGGGTCTCTCCTAGACCAGGACAGGAGGACAAAGCGGCAGCTGCCAGCGGGGTAGGGTGGGGGCCTGCAGCCTTTGTGCTTGTGGGGCCCCTCCTGGTGACCTCACCATCCACCAGAGAAGGGCCCTTTCTTCCCAAAGGCAGCCCTTGGGAATCCGCCTGGGGACAAAGCCGCTGCCAAGTGGGGGACCAGCGAGTGGCTGGCCCTCCTCATGGCATAAATTAGGGGCGGGCAGAGGAGGGCAGTTGCAGCTGGTGCCTGAGAAGGGGCACACATCCCCCAACTCACACACTGCCCACTCAGCCTCATTCATCTAGTCACCCAGTTCATAGATGGCTCTTGGACACTGGCCCAGGCAGAAGGTGGGTACAGTGATGATGGGGGAGGGCTCCCAAATTTGGGGACAACTGGGACTTGTGGGTCACAGCTGCCTTCCATAATTGTGCACATTGGGGAGATCTGCCACAGGATCACGAGGAGCCAAAGCAACTTGGGGCCACACAGGCTCTGGAGGTCTCAGGAAGTCAGAAAAATATTTGCTTTTCTGTGCATAGTGTCCAGTGACACCCCGTCCTTGACATGAGGCCAAAGGTTTCCTGTCTCCAGGGTGCTCTACAAAGCTTCCTCACAGCTTGCTGGCTTTCAGCCCTGCCCCACTCTGCTGGAGACCCCACTGGGTGGACAGCACAGAGGACTTGCCAGGCCCCAGAAATTGTCCTACTACCCCGAGCTGAGCCAGGTCTGCGGTCTGACCACACTGAGTTGGGGATGGAGTGGGTGATCAGGGTGTGAAGGGCCCTGTCCAGCGAGAGTGAGCAGGATGCCCACAGCCTGACAACACCCTGGCTAGGCAGGGAGCAGACACCCAGAGGCAGGAGCACTTCCAGAGTGCTGGGCCTCCCACATGCTCACTCTTCATTCCCATTTATGGACAAAGAAAGTGAGTCAGTCTCACAGGCCTCGCTAGGCCAAGAGGAGGCCAAGGGTTCCGGGGCACTGGGCTCCTAAAGGTCAGGGGCACGTGTGTCCCCAGGGGCCCTATACCCCCCCCCCCAAGCAGATCAAGGAGTGGGGGTGGGGTGTAAGTAGGCCAGCACTTTGTTCTGCGTTGCTATGGTGCCATCGCCTGCCTGTGCAAGCTTCCTTCTGGGCCTGTTCCCAGGACACCTCGAGCCAGTCCCAGCCTCAGCCCTCCCCATCCCATCCTCAGTAAAGACTGCTCTCAGGCTCCGAGCCCCTCACTATCACGTCTTCCTCATCTCTGCATACATCTTGATACATACAACTGCCAGTACACGTATGTGTGTGTGCTTATGCCTACCTACATTACGTGTACCCACATGTGTAAGTGCACACAAGCACACCCACAATGCATTCTATTAGCATTTGCACACTGGCATGAGCCCATACATGTTCACACATGCATATGTGCACATTACACACAGCCACACACGGGTTGCTCAGTGAAGCTGGCGGAGTACCAGGGCCTTAGGCTCCTTAGGAAGGAGGGCCTGTGAATGGAGCTCTGGCCTCCACAGGACCAGGCACTATGGGGCTGCTCAGACCACAGCAGGGGCTCAGGGGCCTTGGCCAGGTCTCCATCTTAACCATACCATCCTCTCGCTGAGGGTCAGAGGCTATGGCTTAGCTGGGGAGGGAGGGAGGAGGGAAGCAGCCAGGAGCCAAGGGACAAGAGGCCTAAATGGGGCAAGAAATTGGGGCTTGGAGTCGAACCCCTGGGGAAACTGAGGTGTGGGGCCAACTCCCCCTCTTCTGTACCCTAGCATGCTCCAGGGTCACTCCTTACCACAGCCCCTGCCCTCCAGCTCCTTTCCTCCCCCAAGCTTCGCCGTCCCCAATCCTTGACCCTCAACATGGACCGGAACCCTGGGGGTGGGGCAGGTCCTGGGCCCCAGGAACTGCCTTGCTTCTGTGGAGTCTGTCAAAGTGCGCAGCCCCAGGGACCAGCACTAGGGGCTGCTGTTTGGGGAGGAATGTTCTGAAGGCTCGTGGCAGGGAGTGGCATTTCTTTTGGGTTATAAACATGACTATAAACTACACGGGAGTGGTGTGTGTGTGTGTGTGTGTGTGTGTGTGTGTGTGTGTGTGTTGGGGGAAGCACACATCTACCTTTTCAGTCCCACCACCCTGACGACATTGGGACCATGTGGGGACTGTTGGAGAGTGGACCAGGCAGGGCCAGAGCTGGAGACTGCCCCCTGCAGTCAAGTGAAGAGTCTTAGAGTAAGTTAAAAGCTGCCAGATTTGCAGAGCTCCACGCCAACTGCTATTGTTCGTGGTGGGCAGCCATCAGAAGGCTGACTGGAGGACCATCTACCACTGGGTACCAGGCAGCTGCCCAGGTGGTGTCATAGCCACCTGTCCACCATCAGCTGGGACAGGTGCATGCACTGGGGGGAGGCCCAGGCCTGACAGCTGCATGGGCAGCCTGGGCCCTGACCATTTTTGGTGACTTGTGCTCAGGAAAAAAAAAAAAGGCATTGAGTGCCTCCTGGTGGTCACATAGGAAAGAACAAAGCGAGGCTGAGGAACTCTGAAGAAGCAAGTGTGTGTTTAGGGGGTGCTTCAAGGTCATGGCTTCTAAGCTCTATGCAGGTGAACTGGGTGTGGAGGACAGGGGCTGAGGTCCCCTCTGCAAAGCCTGGCAAGGCAAGGCTAGCTCTGTGAGCACCTAGCAATGGGAGCTTTAAGGACAAAGCTGGAACCAGGGAGGATCCCTGGCCGCAGTCCCATCCTGGCACAATGGCCTCTACCACTGTCACCTAGAAGCACCGCTCAGGGCACCCTCTCAGTGACTGGGTGAATGCCCACAACAAAAGTCACCTGACCAGCTGGGCCTGGGGACAGAATCCTGTAATCTCACCCTGTTCAGGAAGCTGGTGCAAGAGGACCATAAACGCCTGCCAGAGCAACAGAGTATGGGCTCAAGGCCAGGCCAGGCATCTTAGCAAGACTCCAGAGTGCCGGCCTAGCAAAGGCAAAAAGCCATGGTTTCATGGTTTTGTTTTGGGTTCCATCTTAAGGAAAGAACGTGAGATTGAACCAGGTGGTGGCGTTCGCGCACACCTTTAATCTCAGCATTTAGGAGGCAGAGGCAGGAGGATTGCTTGAGTTTGAGGCCAGCCTGGTCTATAGAGAGAGCTCCAGGACAGCCAGGGCTACACAGGGAAACCCTGTCTTGAAAACCAAACAAGCCGGGCGTGGTGGCGCACGCCTTTAATCCCAGCACTCGGGAGGCAGAGGCAGGCGGATCTCTGTGAGTTCGAGGCCAGCCTGGTCTACAAAGTGAGTCCAGGATGGCCAAGGCTACACAGAGAGACCCTGTCTCGAAAAAAAAAATCCAAAGTGATGGGAATGAAGAGGCTGCATGGGCTGGATCCAGAGTGCGTCCCCCGTAACCCTGGATGGAGGTGGGGGGCCTATGCCTACGGCCTGTTACTTTCCAAAGATTTATTGCTGGCCAGTGGTGGCACACGCATTTAATCCCAGCACTCAAGAGTCAGCGGCAGGCAGATCTCTGGTTTGAGGCCAGCCTGGTCTACAAAGCGAGTTTATTTTTATTTTAAATGTATGGGCGGTTTGCCCATTTATGTCTCTGTGCATTACACGTGTGCCTGGTGCCTTTCGGGGGGTAGAAGAGGATGATGGATTCCTTAGGACTAGAGTTATAGATGGCTGTCGTGTGACTGCTGGGAATCAAATCTGGGTTCTCTGGGAAAGTAGCCAGTGCTTTTAGTTTTCTAACCACTGAGCCACTGCTCCAGCCCCCTCCCTCCACCTCGTGGCTCTTTCTTGGGAGACCCCTGGTCAAGACAGAGACCTACCCCTTGGTGTGTCCAGTCTGAAGACCCAGGGACCCAGCTCTGCAGACTCTTACCCCATCATGTGGCTAGCTCCAGCGTGAAGACCTCTGCACTGGCTGGTCCCACTTCCCGCATGCTCTTTCCTAGGCCCTCACACAGTCCTGGCCGAGAGGTCACCTCCAATAGCCACGTTGCTTCTGGGATGACTGCTTTCCCTTTGGGTGCCTTGGTTAGAAGTGAGAGGCAGAAGATAAGTCTGCATGAGAAGATGGGAGTTGCCATAGCAGACGAAAGAGGAACATACACTCAGATCACGGGGTCACTGGCTCCTGCTGCAGCCAGTGCCAGGACTGGACTTGAGGCTGCAGAGCGAGGCGGACAGCCTTGCTGTCCAGGCTCAGGCTCCATGAGGACCCTTGCACCTTGAATACCCAGCTCACCTGGCTGTTCAACTAAGCCCAGATTATGTAACCTTTTCACATAACTAACTTCTGCTGTCAGGCAGGCCAAACCCTGAGACTGCACCTCCATCCCTAGTGCCACCCTCGCTGTCTGTCTTCTCACGCCTCCCTGCCTCTTCTCTTGGTCCTGTCCCCCTGGCCCTACAGGTGGGGACAGTTAATACAGACTCCTGACCTAAAATGTCCAAATCATACAGTGTTCAGTCAGAGTCCAACTCTGAACCAGGCCCTCCTAGTTCCCAGCCTTGTCCCACCCTGAGATCTCCCAGGCTCTGAGCCTCCTGTGGCTGTTCCCCTGGGATGCCTCCCTCTCTGGGGGGTTCCTGTAGAGGAGGTGCCCCTAAGGTGGCCTGCACTGCCTTCCTTGTAAAAGTAGCTCCTTCCCTTTCTCCTGGTGCATCTGTGGCATCAAGGCTGGGAGGTCAGGACTCATGTCTGCCTTCTCGGAGTACCTACCTCACTGCTGCCTCCACTCAGCACTTCCTGTCTGCAAACATCACAGGTTTTTAATGACCTGGGTCCTAGGGATGAAGGCGAAGAACAAACCATCTTATGTCCTCAGGGTCTAAGGACGCTGCAACTGGGCTGCCTGCAGGCACTTGATGGGCTCTTGCACTTCCCCTCAAGTTGGGAGCCATGCCCTCCACGGCTCTCTGCGACCAGATGCATTCTCCATCCTGCCTCAGTGGCCAGAGCCAGTGAGCAAGGGCATCACAGCTGCTCTGGGTCAGGCCTGAGCTGGGAACAGGATGCATGGAGTCCATTGGGGGCAGATGGCTCTCTGTCACGCTTTCAGTCTGCCATCTGGATCTTGGACACCTTGCTGTAGGGATGGTTGCTGGACATCTTCCCTACGCCAGGCCTGGCCCTGGGAAGTTGAAGAGACACAAAAAGCCAGTGTCTCTTCCTGCTTTCTGCTTCTCACTTGCCATAATTGCCAAGTACTCCCTGAAGCAGGATGAAAAATGAGGGAAATTAGGAGCAGAGGAAAGGAAAGGAGTCCCCACTACAGCCTCTGATTGAAGCCTCTTGCTAGCTGGAATCAAGAAGTCTTAGCTAGAGCTGGGTGCCGTGGCTCACAACTTTAATCCCAGCAGAGGCAGTACAGGTCTCCAAGTTTCAGACCAGCCTGGTCCACAGATCAATTTCCAGGACAGCCAGGGCTATACACAGAATGTCTCAAAAAACTAAAAAGAAAGAAAAAAAATCATTCTGGCAAACGTAACAAAACTTTCTATGAAAACAACATTCTTATATCAGGCGATTTCAGATCATATCAACAGGGGCTCAGGCACACGCAGCTTGGTTGGTGTTCAGCTAGCACGAATGAAGTCCTGAGCCCAGTCCTCAGCACCATATAAGCCGGGTGTGGTGCCACAGGCTTGTAACCCCAGCACTGGGGAGGTGGAGGCAGAAAAAACCCACACATTTTGGGGGCCCCTAGCAGTGGTGAGCAGGGGACTGTCTCAGTGAGGTGGAAGGTGAGAGGGCGGATGCTTGGAGGCTGTGTTCTGAATTCCAATGGACCTTGACAAGTGCACATCTGCACTCACAAGAGTTTATGTGTGCACATACATGATTAAAAAAGTTAAAATGGCCGGGCGTGGTGGCGCACACCTTTAATCCCAGCACTCGGGAGGCAGAGGCAGGCGGATCGCTGTGAGTTCGAGGCCAGCCTGGTCTACAAAGTGAGTCCAGGATGGCCAAGGCTACACAGAGAAACCCTGTCTCGAAAAACCAAAAAAAAAAAAAAAAAAAAAGTTAAAATGACGATGAGCCATGCTTAAGGCCAGGCCTGAGGGCACTAGGCCCTCTGAGTACATAGTCTTAATTCCTTCCCTGATATATTCTAGGACTCTCAGAAACAAGACCACAAACCTTGGTCTACAGTAAAAACATCAACTTCTCCCCCAAGCCTGCAGCCTAGGCTTCTACCCTAATTGCTCTCTGTACATCAGGGACCACTCTGATCACACTTACTGAGAAAAGTGGTCTCTTAGCAACCTCTTGAGATATAGCTAAAGAAGCCACTAAAATTGTATCTTTTTTGTTTTGTTTTTGTTTTTGTTTTTGTTTTTCGAGACAGGGTTTCTCTGTGTAGCCTTGGCCATCCTGGACTCACTTTGTAGAACAGGCTGTCCTCGAACTCACAGCAATCTGCCTGTGCCTCCCGAGTGCTGGGATTAAAGGCATGCGCCACCATGCCCGGCTCTAAAATTGTATCTTAAGTGAAACTGTTGAGAGGCCCACGCTACACTTTGAGTGCGGCTTCTCTGTCCCCTGGGGCCTCTCTGTGAAACTGCAATTTTGTTTCATTCTCTTCTGAAATTCTTTTTTGTTAAGGATTCCCGCTTCGGCTGGGTGTGAGTTCAAGGCCAGCCTGGTCTACAAATCAAGTCCAGGACAAAACAAAACAAAACTCCACTTCATGCTGGGCTTGGTGGCGTACACCTTTAATCCCAGCACTAGGGAGGCAGAGGCAAGTGGGCCTCTGAGTTCAAGGCCAGCCTAGTACAGAGAGAGTTCCAGGACAGCCACAGAGAAACCATCTCAAAAAAACAAAAACAAGCCAGGCGCACACCTTTAATCCCAGCACTTGGGAGGCAGAGGCAGGTGGATCATTGTGAGTTCGAGGCCAGCCTGGTCTACAAAAGTGAGTCTAGGACAGCCAAGGCTACACAGAGAAACCCTGTCTCCAAAAACCCGAAACAAACAAACAAACAAAAACAAAAAAACCCACCCACTTTAGCTGAGTGACCTGCTGCAGGCAGCAGTGGGTCCTCAGCTGCAGCACTGCCCTGACCCGCCATAACTGGCTTCCTCGGTCTCTGCTATCTCCTGGCCAAATGTGGTTGTTCTGAAGCCAGGCCAGGGCCTCTGTGCCTGCACTGCTCTCTCCCAACCTAGTACAGCTGTCTTTTAGACCTCCACTATCTCTCCCCTGAGCTCCAACTGAGCGGATGGAGGTGCTGGCAACCAGAGCCTGGGGACACTCCAGCCACAGACCCTCTGCCCTCACTCATGTCCTTGGGGAAGGGGCTGGGGAAGGAAACATGCTCAGGGAATGGCAGACTTCGACGACCCTGGAGAGGAAGGAAGTGAGCAGGCAGGCGGGAGAACTTCACGGCCACAGGAGAGACTGTGTGGCCATGGTCTCCCAAGATTGACACTGCCTGGCTACCTTACAGATGTAGCCAACAAATCATTAGTGCTGACCCTGCCTCTGGACAGGAAACAGGTGCGTGGGACATTAGGCCCTTTGGGGGTGTCCCACCTAGGTGGTGGCTGAAACCAAAATGTAGTGGGCCACACTGCCCTGAAGCTGTCCTGCCCTTTTATTCAGCCACAGTGGGGCACAAACTTCTGTGGTTGCTGAAGTCCTGGATTTCCCCCCAGGCAGCCCCCCCAAAAGGGCCCCTAACAAGTGCAGCTGTGGGTACATCCCAAGTTTTGGGGACATGCACGGAGCCCTGTTAGTTAGGTGAGGCATGCCCAGATGACCCACCAGGCCTGCAGCCCTAGACACCACAGAGAAAAAACCCACTCCTGAGCACATTAGAAGCACTCCAAGGCAGCTGGGAGTGGGGGTCCACACTTCTAATTCCAGCCCTGGGAGGCAGAGGCAGCTGGATCTCTGTGTTCTAGGCCAGTGTGGTCTACATAGCAAGTTCCAGGACAACCTGAGCTACATAGAGACCCTGTCTTGAAATAACAAAAAAAAAAATAGAACCACTACAAGGAGAAAAAAATAAATGTCTTCTGAGTGATGGGTGCAGAGGGAAAGGGTGAGGCTGAGGCTGGAGTACAGGGCTTTGTTTTGTTTTTTGAGACAGGGTTTCCCTGTGTAGCCTTGGCTGTCCTGGACTCAGTTTGTAGAGCAGGCTGGCCTCAAACTCTCAGTGATCCACCTGCCTTTGCCTCCCAGGTGCTGGGATTGAAGGCGTGCGCCCCCACGCCTACGGTGTGAGTAGTGGGCTTTGGATGGGGAAGCCTCAGGGTAGGCACAGTCCCTAGTTACGGTGCTGGGAGTCTGACAAAGGCTCTCAGCTCATTTGTGTTCTCAGAAGCCAGTTCATACCCCATACTGTCACTTCTCTCCTACCCACCTCCAGGAAGGTTCTGGATTAGGCATCCCTGCCCCCTCCTTCCTAATGGAAACTCCAGGATCTGAGGCGACATCTGCTCACAGCAGCCACATGGGGTTGAGGCTCTCTGCGGCTGAGGGTGGACTCCTGAGGACAAGAGCCTCTCCAGGGCTGGGCTGTCTGCTGCAGGCCTGTGGACCGGTGGGGATGCAAAGTACAGTGCCTCTTGAGCTCAGGGCTCACATGTCACATGACTCAGGCACCCAAGTAGGGCAGGCAAGCACAGGAGACAGTTTAGCCTCGGGGCAGGTGGGTTTCTGTGAATTTGAGGCCAGCCTGATCTGTAAAAGATCTAAGGACAAGGGTGTGTGTGTGTTAGGCAAAGTGAATATGTATGATCTCATCTATCAATTACATTGGAGAACCACCTAAACTACATCCCGCAATAACTGACTGCTCCTTTGTTCAGACCCTATAAACGTCTGGCATGGTGGCACACCCCTTTAATCCCAGCACTTTGGAGGCAGAGGTAGGTGGATCTCTGTGAGTTCAAGGCCAGCCAAGATAACACAGAGAAACCCTGTCTCAAAACAAAACAAACAAAAAAAAAAACAGACCCTATAAAAAGAAGTCCCAAAGAATAGTCAGGACCTACCAGGCAGTGGTGGCGTTCGCCTTTAATCCCAGCACTCGGGAGGCAGAGGCAGGTGGATCACTGTGAGCTTGAGGCTAGCCTGGTCTACAAAGTGAGTCCAGGACAGCCATGACTACACAGAGAAACCCTGTCTCGAAAAACCAAGGTCAAAAACTTGAAAACTCCTGACTCAGGCTCCAGCCACCAGTAACACACAGGTGAGAACAGTGTCCTGTGAGCACCTGTAGGTGGGAAGCATTTGGGTGGGCCCCAGGGTGAGGGAGTGGGGCCCCAGGGTGGAGGGGTGGGCCCCAGGGTGAAGGAGGTGGGGAAGAACCACAGGGTACCTATGCCATGCAGGCTAGAAGGAAGGAGACCAAGAGTGTGCTCAGGTGGAGACAGTCCTCAGAACGCATCACTGGTCACATGGGCTAGTCCACTCCCGTTGCTCTATTGGGGGACTATGGCCATAGCCCCTGCTAATACATGATAGAGCTGGTGCCCCATCCCTGGATATGATGATGTCCTCGTGACTTTCATCTTGAAGCGATGGTGGCTCTGGGCTGTCACAGTCGGACCCAATTGGAAAGCCTTGAGCTTGGCCAAAATGGAGGACTCCCTTTGTTGGCGAGGCTTCCTCTTCTCTGCCTGGGAAGCCTGGATTCCCCACTTCCTCTACCCAAGGAATATCACATGGTACTCAGGGAATTACAGGCCCAACTCCCTTCTCTCCTCCATGTCAGTGAGGCATTTCAGTACTGTAGCCCTCCAGCCAATGGTCTTTACCCACACCGGAAATCCCCCTTCCCCAAAGTTCTCTATAACCCTCGTTCACCATGAATAAGATTGATCTGCCCCCCCAAAGCTGATCCTGGAAGCTCACTGTGGTGTTCTCACAGGCACTGAATCCCTAGTTTGTCGATTCTGCTCCCTTGTCCCCAGGGACTGGTGGCCAACGATCCCCGAGACAAGGGAGAACTACATGTCCTTGTTAGTTAACTGCTGTGCATCTCTTCCAGGAAGACTCCCCAGACTTCTCAGCCACACATGACCACAGGATGCAGGCCCTTGTGTGGGAATTGTCCCAGTCTCTGACATGGAACAAGAAGTACTTGGCTTCGACCCTTCTTGACACCCTAGTTTTCCCAGAGACTTGTTTGTTCTGTGCCCTGTTCTGCACCCTAGCTCAGTAATTCTGCATCCAGGAGCCTTTCCTGTCCTTTAGAATCAGTCTTAGGGCTGGAGAGCTGGCTCAGAAGTTAAGAGCACTGGCTGCTCTTTCAAAGGTCCTGAGTTCAATCCTCAGCACCCACATCTATAATAAGATCTGGTGCCCTCTCCTGGTGGGCAGGCACACATGCAGGCAGGACATAGTAATAGTAGCAGTAGAAGAATAAATAAATAAATAATAATAATATACTAATACTAATAAATAAAATCAGTCTTGAGGACAGATTTGACATAGCCTCTCCCTGGTCACCCTGCCTCCTGCAAACAGCACTTGTCTGAACAGCCCTAAGTTTAGCAGTTACAAGGCATAGACTTGACTTCTTTATGTTAGCCTTGGCTGTCCTGGATTCATTTTGTGGACCAGGCTGGCCTTGAACTCACAGAGATCCACCTGCCTCTGCCTCCTGAGTGCTGGGATTACAGGTGTGTGCCACCACGCCCAGCTTCTTCTAGGTGAATTTTAAGGCCAGAACCAAACACTGCAAGGTGCAGGCAGCAGTGCCAGAGGCAGGGTGGGACTGCCAGCCCTAGGGGCCATCTGTCCCCATATGTGCATATCTGAGGGTCTTATGTACAGAGGGCCCTCTGCATCTCACCAGAGTTCCTGCCAAGGGACACTAGAACCCTAAGGGATGGCAGAGAGGAGGTCATTTGCACCCTGGAAATTCTCTGAAGCAACATGAAGGGTTAATCAAACGTCTTCTCTGCCTAGTTACTCAGCAAGTGTTTTCTGAGTGCCAGCCACGTGCCAAGACGCTATTCTTCAGAACAGCTCATCCCCACAGGCATGCACGTGCCTGCTCCTACCAGGGCCTGGGGCTACACGGTACAGAGGCGGCCTGGCTAGGGACAAGCCAGCCAGCACTAGGTTGGTGAAAGCAGACACCTCCAGACCTGGAGATGAGTGGAGCAAAGCAGCACCAGGCTGGCTGTCCGTGGCTCTCCCCTCTGCTCACTCAGGACCCCCCAGCTCCATGACTCAGGACCTCACAGGACTGCACTGAGACATATGCTTAGTGTGAGATGGGGGACAGCCAGCAGGAAATGGCCTAAGTATTCAAAGGCTTTGGGAACACACTGAAAGGAGCAAAGAGGACACTGAGGGTCAGCCTGAGGCCCTGCCACTCTGCATCCTAAATAGATGTGGACTTCACATTGGCGTAATTCCTGCAGGTGTGATTCCCAGTTGGAGACACTAGGCAGCAGGAGACCCACAGCATTCTTTTCTCTGAAAGGGACTCACGTTGCTGATGTTGACTTGATAGCTTGGAGCAACGTGACACCACAGCCAAGTGTTCCAGGCATGAATCATCTGGCCCCTTATCCATTGGCGTGACACCTACTCAGCCGCCTCCAGAAGCCAGGTTTAAGGGGCTAACCAGTAACTCTGGCTTTGGCTGAGGCAGAACTGTGAACCCTAGTTTACTAGAGGGTTGTTCGTCTAACCCCCAACCACCTTGCCCGTGTACTCAATGGGAGTGTTCCCAGCCCTATGTCCATACTGTGCCCCAAGCTGGTGCAATCACCCTCTCTTGGAGACCACACACCAGCCACTGCTTTCCAGGTACAGACCTGCACTTCACTGTCCTGTTGAGAACTTGGAATGTGAAACACTCATGGGCTTGGCCCATGGGAAGGTAAAGGTAGTTTAACAAGTAAAGGATCTAATTATAGCAGGGAAAGTAGAGGGCTTCAGACACGTCCCAACCAGGAAGGGCGGAACCCAGTCCTGCTGCCAGGGCTGGACCGAGGCCATGCACAAGCTCGCTTGGGTGTTGCCCTGTTCCCTGCTCCCTCCACGCTCAGCTGTCCTGTGGGGTTGCTGGGCGGCTACTTGACCTGCCAGCTCCCAGGATGGCTGATTCTGTACCCTTTGTCTTCTAGGAGGTCAGGTTTAATCTTAGCAAAGCTGAGTCCACTTATTGTATATTAGACTTCTGATAGATGCAGATGCCCCTGCTGTGTGTGGGGTGGGGCACAGACAAGCTTCTCAGTAGCAGTGAAACTGAGCTTTCTCAAAGATGAGCTACCTCAGGAAGATCTTTCTACAACAGATCCTGCATTTCTACAAGATTGCGCCTCATTTCTATAAGGTCAACTCCTATGCAACAAAAGGGAGCAGTGTGCCAAGCCCATCAGAAGCACTTGGGGTCTAGGGACCTAGTGAACGCCATTACTTCAATATGGTGCTACAGTCAGCTCTATACCCACCAAGCATAAAGGGTCCCTCTTAATGTCAGAAAGAACGTGAGGGACAAGGTAGGAAGTAGGCAGAGGTCAGCAGAGAACTCGACACACACTTTGGGCTCATATCCTTTCTCCACACCCACCTAAGAGCTTTGTTTTATTTCAGAAATAATTACGAGGTATGTTAATGTGAATACCGCCTTGTTTTTAGACCAAAATAGTCACATGGTTACTAGTGAGGAGATGGGAACACGCACACCGGAAACACTTCTGGATTACAGGGGCAAACTTTTTTTTTTGGAGACAGGGTTTCTCTGTGTGTAATCCTGGACTCACTCTGTAGGCCAGGCTAGCCTTGCACTCACATCGATCTGCCTGCCTCTCTCTGCCTCCCGAGTGCTAGGATTAAAGGTGTGCATCATTGTGCCCAGCTGTTCCTGCCATTAAGGGAAAATATCCGACAGATTAAAAATGACAAGACCTGACCGGGTGGTGGTTGTGCACGCCTTTAATCCCAGCACTCGTGAGGCAGAGGCAGGTGGACTGCTCTGAGTTGGAGGCCAGCCTGGTCTACAATGCGAGTCCAGGACAGCCAAGGATACACAGAAAAACCCTGTCTTGAAAAACCAAAAATAAGGAAAAAAAAAAAAAAAAAAAAAAGAAAAGACAAATTAAAAAAGACAAAGCCTTCGTGGTCAGCCAGCCCTCATGGCATACATTGGTAATCTTAGTATTCTCAAGGCAGAAGGATCATTACAAGTATAAAGCCAGCCAGGGCTACATACCAGCCTCAAATATTAGCAAAATAAAGCGTTAAACTTAACTGAATGCACATCCCTTCCACTTACTTTAACAGTGGAGTTGTCGCCGAAGGCAAAGTGATCCCAATTTTAGGGAGGACAGCAAAGATTCCCAGCTATTTTCCTTTTTCTGAGAAACAGAAAATGCTGACAAAGCCACGCTCCTCTGAGGAGGTTTTACTTCTAACAGTTTCTTCACGTCATGAAATGACTACAGTGCTGTGCCGGAGTTTAGAAGTCCACTAAGCAGCTCACAGCAACGCACATGGCTCCCCGGGACAAGAAAGCAGTCTGAACCGTGTTAGTGTTCTTTGTGTGAGACAACTGGGTCCAAAGAACTGTAACAGGACACAAAGCCTGTCCCAACAGCCACACGAGGTCATGTGACCACCTCGGGGACCCAGAAGATCCACGTGGAAACCCCACTGGCCTAGAGAGAGCTTATCGTGCTTAGCAAAGGCTCCAAGCCCAGCAGTGTGGGATGCCTTGGAGGTTACAGCAAACCACTTTAAAGAGACTAAAATCTGCTTCAACAGGATGACAAGGAACATTTTGAGAGTAAAGGCCAATATGCAACTCTCAGAAACGAAGCTAAATGATTAACTAACCTAAAGTGACGTTCACATACTGCCTCCCCAGAGTTCAGCTTAAAAGCCTTCGGTCAGACTTGAGGAGCATTCTGAGGCCATGGCGCAGCACAGCAGCTATCAGGGGGGAGGTCGGGGCACAAGCTTAGGGCTATGTACTGACCAGTACATATCGCTAATTCATTCATCTGTCATGCTTTCAGCTGTTTTAAGAGAATTTCCTTTTTAAAAAGTTTCCAGCTGGGCGTGGTGGTGCACCCCTTTAATGCCAGCACTTGGGAGGCAGAGGCAGGTGGATCTCTATGAGTTTGAGGCCAGCCTGGTCTACAAAGCAAGTCCAGGACAACCAAGAAAACATAGAGAAACCCTGTCTTGAAAAACCAAAAGGAGCCAGGCATGGTGGCGCATACCTTTAATCCCAGCACTCGAGAGGCAGAGGCAGGCAGATCGCTGTGAGTTCAAGGCCAGCCTGGTCTACAAAGTGAGTCCAGGATGGCCAAGGCTACACAGAGAAAAACCAAAAGGTTTTCAAAATAATATCGTGTGTGTGTGGGGGGGGACCCAAACCCACAGCTCATCAAAGTTGAAAAGGTCAGGTCTCAGGGCTATAGAGAGATGGTTTAGACAAGTTAAGAGCTGACTGCAGGCTGGAGAGATGGCTTCGAGGTTAAGAGCACTGGCTGCTCTTCCAGAGGTCCTGAGTTCAATTCCCAGCAACCACATGATGACTCACTACCATCTATAATGTGATCTGGTGCTCTTTTCTGGTATAGGCAAAACACTGTATACATAAATCGTTTTAAAAAAAAAAGAAAAAATGCTGACTGCTCTTCCAAAGGACCAGGGTTCAATTCTCAGCACCCACATGGCAGCTCATGACTGTAACTCCAGGATCGGACGCCCTCACACATATATGCAGGCAAAACACCAATGCACATAAATAAAAATAAATTATTATTAAAAAAGAGAAGGTCAGGTCTCACAGGGTCATGCAATGGAATGGAAACAGGGAATAGGGTCCGTCAGCTGCGCTGCTGGGGCCCACTATCAAGGCACTGCAGGATTTTGGGGAATTCCTGTTTGCATCAATAGACAACCATCATGTCGGATACTTAGAAAATATTCACAGAAGCACATAAGCAGCCTTTAACAAAAGGATAAAACAAATAATAAAACCCTCTAGATAGCTGACAGCTTCTAATGCATTTTCAGGCAGAAGTCTGTCTCAGTATGAGCGGCAACATCAGCAGGTGTACTCCACAGCCTCACCCCGGGTAGGTACAGGTGTTACTCAGGGTGCCAGCAGCAAGGACCAGTCCCTCCAGTTTTCCAACGGTCTCTGGGATCATGGTGTAAACAAGCTTGTCTATTTCACAACTTTGACTGATGGAGGGATCCATCTCATTTATGCCACAGGTGTGTGCCCCCATCAGCTCTGGAGTGACCTGACAGCAGGCCCTACAGGTAGGCAGCAATGGCTTTTTCTCTAAAGGTCCACTGGCTTCACTGAAACGTTCCCTCTCTTTAGTAACTAATGAGGAAAAAATTTAAATTTATTTATTTTTTGGTTTTTCAAGACAGGGTTTCTCTGTGTGGCCTTGGCTGTCCTGGACTCGCTTTGTAGACCAGGCTAGCCTCAAACTCACAGCAGTCCACCTGCCTCCGCCTCCCAAGTGCTGGGATTAAAGGTGCGCACCACCAAGCCCAGCTAAATTTATTTTCTTTCAACCTTCATGTGCATTGGTGTTTTGCCTGCAAGTATGTCTGTGTGAGGGTGTCAGATCTTGAAGTTAAGAGACAGTTGTGAGCTGTCCAGTGGATGCTGGGAATTGAACCCAGGTCCTCTGGAAGAGCAGGCAATGCCCTTAACCGGTGAGCATCTCTCCAGCCCCTAATGAGAAGTTTAAGTTGAGATCTCACAAGCAAAAGCAGCTTGAAGGAATCCACTAGCTGAGGTTTTATCCTTGCAGCAGTTTCGGATTTTTGTTGTTAGGCTTCATTAATTCCGTGTGTGTTGTACACAAGAGTACCCCCTCTAAAATGAAAAGCACAGGGGAACAGTTTTTTCCAAGCAAAAATGTTTATGAAAAAACAGACCATCGAAACAAAAACCCCACCCATAAAATCAGGCAGGACCCACAGGCCTTGCAACTTAACAAGGCCCAGCTCTGTCTAGCGTAACGAACCATCTCTGTACTGCTCTTGTGCTCGGACTTTATTCAGCCCCGCAATCTCCTCCTCCTCCTCCTCCTAACTTAGCTACAGTTAGAGAAGTTTGATCTGATTCTAGACTCTGCAATTCTGCACTTAATGCCTGCATAGCCCATCTAACAGTTAGGAATGCTGCCCTTTTCATGTTCCCATTAACAACACATGAAACATGCACAAAGCACACACTGTAAGGATGATGAGCCACATGGGAAAGTTAATGTGCTATAATGACACTCGCTTTGCAACATCAAAAGCAGCAGAAATACTCAATATAATTTGATTAAATCATAAATACTGAGATTGAATATGCACATAGAAATTACATTTAGGCTCCACGAAATGAAAGCTCTCTAAAAGTAGATAAAGTGCGAACCAGCACGGTCGGCTCGTGGCCCATCAGTACTCCCACTCGTCAGACTTGAGGTCCAGGTAGCTGAGGATGTTCTGGGCCAGCTTCACAGCCTGCTTCCTGGCAGCCTTGCACTTTTCTTCTCCCTGGGGGTCCACAGCGTCCAGAGCCAGCAGCTGTTTGGTCAGCAGCTCTTCCAGACGGATGTAGTTCTTATCAGTTCGATTTCCACCAAATGAGAGGACTTCGCCCTGGATCTCTGACAGGTTTCCAAGAACATCCCACACAGCCTTATGTGGGGGGTTTTCCTCACAAGGGAACAGCTTCCTCTTCTCAAGGGCTTCCTTCAGGTCCAGGTATGTGATCAGGGTCTGCACCTCAATCACTGCTCTTCTCCTGGCTTCCCGGATGCAGGGGTTTTTCTCAAGACTCACTTCATCCAGCTGTCCGATCAAGCCCTGCAGTTCTGTCTTGGAGCTCCGGTACAATTCAGGAGGGCTCTGCGCCTGGAGAAGTTCGTTCTTTATTTCTCTCATCCTCTTGAGGACCTTCTCTATTTTTATGATGGAATGGTTCTGCCTCAGGTCAAACGCACGCGTGCTGTCAGCCTCCTCCTCTAAATCTAGGTATTTCAGTAGCTTGTTGATATCTCCCACCACTTCCCTCCGGTAATTCCTGATCTCCGTCCGCCCACACACATCTAGGGCGTCTAGATCAGCAATCAGCCCTGACAGCACGCAGGACAAGTGCCTGCAAGTCTCAGTACTGTCCACGCCCATCAAGAGTGCGATCAGAGTGCCTCTGGCCTTGTTCACCTCACACATCACAGAATTGATCTTGGCGACAGAAGGATGCACATCCTCAGAGAGCGGCAGGGAAGGCTGTTTCTTCATGCAGTCCTCAATAATCTCTTGCACCGCACAGATCTTGGTCAGCGTGTGGTACCTTGCTTTCCGCAAGGAGATCTTCCCTCCAGTCTTCACGTGCGTCAGCCTCAGGATGATGTCCTGGATGCCTTCCTCAAACTCGTCAGTCACAGAGTTGCCCCCACTGTAAAAGGGCACTATCTTTTCTCTCACGAGGGCCTGCGCTTCCTTAAAGATGTTCTGGATTTCAAGGCGGTGTGGGTGGTTTGCATTCTGTTCGAGCTCTTTGAGAAGGCGTTCTGTCTCCTGTGCTGCCCTTTTCCTAGCTTGCTGAATGTCTCCTTTTCCTTCTGTATCTACAGAGTCTATTTCAAAAAGCTGTTTTGTCAGAATCCTCTCCAGTTTCTTGTAATTCTTGTCATCTGACAGGCCACTGAAGCCAACCACTTGTGGCTCTACACTCTTTACCTCCCGCTGGATCTCCTGAAGCCTACTAATAGAAGGGTGTTGGTTTCCCATATCCATGCTTCTGTGGTCAGTTTCACAAGCACTGAAAGACAGCAAGAATGACAACGTATTACAGTCTGCAGGGCAAGTACAGCAGCCCATTCCAAACTCCCTTGTAGAAGGCGTATGTATGTATGTATGTATGTATGTATTTTATTTATGTGTGCTGGTGTCAGATCTTGGAGTTACAGTTATGAGCTGCCATGTGGGTGCTGAGAATTGAACCTGGGTCCTTTGGAAGAGCAGGCGGTGCTCTTAACCACTGAGCCAGCGCTCCAGCCCCAAGGCACACTGTTTTAAAGGGCTGATTGGGGCTGGAAACAGGGCTCAGTGTAAGAGCATTGAATGCTCTCTTGAGGACCTGGGTTCAATTCCCAACACCCACATGGCAGCCCAAGACCACTCCAGTTCCAGGGGAAATGATTGGTTTTCTGGCCTTTATAGGGACCAGGCACATGAGGCACACAAACATACAGAGGCAAAACACCAATACACATTAAATAAAATGTAAAAGCCAGGCAAGATGGTGCTCAGTTATACTACCAGTGCTGGGAAGACAGATGCATCTCTATGGGTCCCTAACCAGCTAGCCTAGCCTAATTGGGGGTGGGGAGGCTCAACTCTGGCATCTGGGCATGCACCAAAACACACAGAAAAAAGGTTTTGTCCGGGGCTCAGGGGTTAAAAACACTGCCTGTTCTTCCAGAGGTCCTGAGTTCAATTCCCAGCAACCGTATGGTGGTTTGCAACCATCTGTAATGAGATCTGGTGTCCTATTCTGGCCTGCACATGCACATGCAGGCACTGTATACTTAATAAATAATTCTTAAAAAAAAAAAGTTTTGTCAAAGATCTAAAAGACATACTTGAGGAAAAGGAAGATATGCTTTGTCAACTGCCTCTCCTGAAAACAGAAAAAAACCAAACCACACCCAGCTGAGCGTGCTGGTGTATGCCGCCAAGCCCAGCACTAGAGAGGCAGAGGGAAGAAAATTAGGAGTTCAAGTTCAGTAGGGGCTACTTAGTGATACAATGGATCAAAAGCAAAACTAAAGCAGAACACGGCAGGGATTGTAAGAACAGATGGCAGTTGCTCAGGGTCCAGACTGGCCAGGATGTCTGGGCCTGTGAATTCTGTCTTCAACCATCAAAGTGAGCTGCCTATAATTTCACACTAAGCCAAACCATCTGGTTAGCAGCATCACACTTGTCCTGAGATTTCATCGTCTTTTAAACTAGTTTTTGGAACTAGCAGGGTACCCCCGTGGAAGTTAACAGCAGCTCTTCCAAACGCACAGGACCACCATTCTGCCGGACTGCTAACTTCCTACTCCTCAGGGAGAGGAACTAAGAGACTCCCAACCCCCTGCCTTCGAATTTCAAATAACCCGCGCAAAACCGTGACGACTGCGATTAACTCGGTCACTCGCCTCCCGGTCTGCGTGCTTAGACCATTTCCCACGCTCTCAGGTTTCTGTGCTCAGTCCCTGGGGAGGGGGTCCAAGCCCGGCCCTCGCAGCGCTTCTCCCCGGGGAGGTCTGGGTGGCGGCGGTCTTGGCTGCCGCGGCGGGCGGCGAGGGGGACAGATCGGCCCGTCACGGGGAGCGGCACCGCAGCGGGGCCCCCAGCGGCATCCCCCTCGCCCTTCCCGGCTAGGTCTGACCCGGGCGGCCGGAGAAGGGGCCGGCGGCGGCTACTGGCCGCGGCGGCCGCTCCCGGGTGGCTCGGCCCGGCCCGACGCGCCCCCGCCTGACCTCACAATGGGTGCGGGGCTGCGCAGCGAGGGCGGCGGGGCGCCGGAGTCGGGGAGAACGAGGCTCGCGCCCCCGCGCCGCGCTCACCTGTGCCGCACGCGCCATCGCGCTCCGCCGCGTCCGCTTCCGCAGCGCCGCCGCCGCCGCCGCCGTCGGGGTCACACAGCTCAGAGCCCGGGGAAAACTTCTCCCCGTCCCGGCCCGTGCGGGCCCGGCCACGCGTCGCGTCTCCGAGGGAATGTTCACGGTCGGCCTCGCCGGGCGTCGCCTCGGACTTTACGGCGCTGCCGTAAAGCCGACCTCTCCACTGTCGCGATGCTGCCGCGTGTCGCGAAATCTAGTGCGCGCGGACCATGGCGGCTCTGCGGCCCGGAAGCAGAGCCCTTCGCCAGCCTCTCTGCCGCTCCTTCGCCGGCGGCGTCGGTCGGCTGGCCGGTGAGCGCGCTACGGAGCGCAGGGATGCTGCGTCCAGCCCGGTAAGCGGGACGCCGCCGGGGACGCTGGCAGGGAGGGAGGCCGCCAAGCACACTCCACGACGACTGCGTCTACCCGGCCGGCCGATCGTTGTGGCGGGTCCGCTTCGGAACGTGCGAATCTTGCCTGTTCCGGAAGTTAATTCCTGTTTGTATTTACACAACTCTTGAAGTGTGTGTTTTCTGATTTTCGCTTCGTTCAGAAGATTAGTGTTCGTCTTAAAGCGCTGGCTGACTTTATCTTCCTACTTTTAATATGCACGTAGAGTCAAAGATCCACAGTGCATGTCTGTAGCGAGAAAGGAGGCAGGAAAGTTTTGTTGTTTTTTAATCAATTGTACTATTTTGCGAGAGGATGTTTTGTTTAAGGGAGGCTTAGGTTTTGAGTCTGTCAGATGAAAATGCTGACTGGGGCTGCAGATAAAACATTAGACAGTTACTACTAACACTTCGTTTGCCACCAGGCTAGTGATAGAGACCGTAGAGCTTGGTCTAAGCAATAATTATGGAAGGACAAAAAGAGATAATTAAGAATTGCAAAATGCGCCTGCTGTGTAAAATTTTCATTTCTGCTATGCCGTGTCTAGCATGTTTTTTTTTTTTTTTTTTTTTTTATAACTACGGCTTTGAAGTTGTGTCTTGTCTACAGTTAAGATTTGTTGCCTAGGACCCTGGCCTCTGCCTCAGTTCCCTGGCACAAGAAACAAAAAAGCCTTCACTTCTCTAGAAAGTAGAGTTTGCCAGGCGACGGTGGTGGCCCCGGCACACGCCACTAATATCAGCACTCAGGAGGCAGAGGCAGCTGGGTCTCTGTGAGTCTAAGGCCAGCCTGGTTTACAGCACGATTTCTAGGATAGCCAAGGCTAAGCAAAGAGAAACCCTGTCTGGGGAGAAACATAGGTAGACAGACAGACAGACAGACAAAACAAAACAGGTGTCTGAAGATGCTTTGGGAGGGAAAAATGTAACTCAGCCAAGAGCTTTTCTCATGATGAGAGTTTTCCCTGACGCCACACGCCTGGTTTATAGAATTTTTATCATTGTGTGTGGTAGGCATGCTGTTCACCCGAGAGGACAGCTTTCTGGAGACCTTTCTGTCCATCCTCAGGAGGTTCCAGGGGTAGAACTCAGACTTTCATAGGAAAGCTTTTACCCTCTTAGCTACCTTGCCTGACCTTCCCCAGCCGATCTGGTGAACTAATGCTGGAAAAAAGACTGACAAGGAACAGTCTTTGAAGTTTTGCTGAAGGCCTGGTGGTACTTGTAGAAAAGCAAGTTCAGCGGCACTGGGGTTACAAAGTGAGACCCTGTCTCAAAGCGAAACAGACAAAAAGTAAGTCTTACTCTGGGCCTGGGTCCTCAGTGTAACACTTTGGCCCTTTGTAGTCCAGGGGCAAGCCTGTGCTCCCCACTTCTTGGAAGGAGCAGTGGGGACAACTGTGCTGAGGGAACTGCTACCAGCCAGAACTTGCCCAATTCTATACTGACTACTGCTATGTGTTTTAGGATCTAAATGTCCCATTATAAATATTGGGCAGCACAAAAGAAAACAGTTTTGCCTCAGGACTGTTTCCTATGCACTGCTACCTTTCTTGTTTCCTGAGTAATCAAATGATTATAAGACAGATTGTTGCCTTGCAAAGACACTTTGTAAATCACAAGTCTTAAAAGTAGCATTGCAGCTGGGCATGGTGTGTGTTGGGGGGTGGTGGGGTGGGGAGCTTTAACCTCAGCCCTCCAAGGCAGAGGCAGGTGGATCTCTGAGTTTGAGACCAGCATGGTCTTTGCTACACAGAGAAATCCTACCTTAAAAAAACCAACTAACCTGGCTGGAGAGATGGGTCAGTGGTTAAGAGCACTGCCTGCTCTTCCAAAGGACCAAGGTTCAATTCCCAGCACCCACATGGCAGCTCATAACTGTCTGTAACTCCAGTTACTCTGATACCTTCATACTAATGCACATAAAATGAAATTAAATAAGTTTTTTTTCGAGACAGGGTTTCTCTGTGTAGCCTTGGCCATCCTGGACTCACTTTGTAGACCAGGCTGGCCTCGAACTCACAGCGATCCGCCTGCCTCTGCCTCCCTGAGTGCTGGGATTAAAGGCGTGCGCCACCACGCCCGGCAATAAGTTATTAAAAAGAAAAAAAAAAAAAAAAGAAAAGCCAACTTAGCCCACCAAATAAATAACATTGCAAACATTTCCTTCAATAAAATAAATCTAATACTAGCTTACTCGGCATTCTTTCTTTCTTGCTTGCTTTTTTTCTTTTTGTTTTTGTTTGTTTGTTTTGAGATAGTGTTTCTTTGTGTAGCTTTGGCTGTCCTGGACTCACATTGTAGACCAAGTTGGCCTCAAACTCACAGAAATTCACCTGCCTCTACCTCCCAAGTGCATGTGCCACCACTCCCAGCCTGCATTTTTTTTAAAAGCTGTCTTGTCTTGGTTTAAGGAGACCCACTGGAGTCCCTATATGACTTCATTATTGTCATTATATTTTATTTTTGTCTTTGACACCGTCTTGTGTATCCAAGTTAGCCTCAGACTTTCTGTGTGGCCAGGGATAACCTTGAATCCTCTTGTCTGTCCCCATCTTCCACCACGAGGCTAGGTTTATGCAGCCAGGATTGAAACGCATCCACCTGCCTCTACACCCCCCACCCCCACCCCCGAGTGCTGGGTGACGGGAGTGCGCCACCACGCCTGGCTGTGAGGGTTTTTATTATATATACATACATACGCACGCGCGCGTACACACACACATATATAATCTCCAGGCCGTGAACCTACCTTTTAAGAAAGGTCTTTAGGGGGCTGGAGAGATGACTCTGAGGTTAAGAGCACTGCCTGCTCTTCCAGAGGTCCTGAGTTCAATTCCCAGCACTCACGTGGTGGTTCACAGTCATCTATAATGTGATCTGATGCCCTCTTCTGGCCTGCAGGTGTACATGCAGACAGAGCACTATACGTAATAAGGGTCTTTATTGTTACACAAAGGCACTTTACTTTCAGCAGGTCGGTTTCTGCATGCCAGGCCTCCGATAGGATCCAGGAGTGTCTGAAGTCTCAGCCAGGCTTCCTGGTTTGCCAGGTGTGTCTAGGTTACGCAAAGGCTCTGTGAATCCTTCAGGAAAACAACTTCATAAACCTCAGATAACAATCACTAGTTACAAAAGGCTACTTCAAAGCCTAGGTGCCCTCACTGGGAATTCATGCCAGATAAAATGGCTCTGCTAAAACTCTCCTACACTCAGACACCCCTGTCTCTGCCTCCCAGGTGCTGGGAATAAAGTCATGTGACATCACTGCCTGGCAAAATTTTACTAACTTAAAAGTTACTTTTTGAGAAAGGATTTTCTCCAAAATCATGTAGCCCAGGGTAGCCTCGAATTCAGTGTAGCCGAGGATAGCTTTGAACGCTCATTCTTCCACTTTAGGTTCCCAAGTGATAGGATTGTGGGCATGAGGCAGCAGATCTGGCTTATTTAAACATTTTTGAGGAATGCCACAGTAGTAATGACATGCCATGTCAGGAGACATGGTTCCAGTAGTAAGCAGCAGGCCTGTTCAGTGTACAATTATTCAGGTTTTCTGTTTGTTAATGATGAGGATGCAAATGCTGTTTCTTCTTCTTCTTCTTCTTCTTCTTCTTCTTCTTCTTCTTCTTCTTCTTCTTCTTCTTCTTCTCTTTTCTTTTCTTTTTTCCTCCCCTGAGAGACAGGGTTTCTCTGTGTAGCATTGGCAGTCTTGGACTTACTTTGAAGACCAGGCTGGCCTAGAACTCACATGGATCCGCCTGCCTCTGCCTCCCGAGTGCTGGGGTTAAGGGCGTGCGCCACCACGCCCAGCGGGATGTAAATGATGTAAATGTATTTCATTAAACTTTTACTCCTTGGGCTGGAGAGAAGGCTTGGTGATTAAGAGCACTAGCAGCTCTTCTAGAAGACCCAAGTTCAATTCCCAGCACCCATGTGGGAGCTGACACCATCTATAACTCCAGTTCCAGAAGGCCCAGCACATTCTTCTTAGCCTCTGCAGGCACTGTATGCATGTGATGCACAGATATACACATAGGGAAAACACCTATACACATAAAATAAAAATCTCTTTTTAAAAAACCTCATATCAGGCTGGAGAGATGACTCAGAGGTTAAGAGCATTGTCTGTTCTTCCAAAGGTTGAGTTCAATTCCAGCAACCACATGGTGACTGACTCACAACCATTTGAAATGGAATCTGATTCCCTCTTCTGGTGTCCATGAAAACAGAGAACTGATATACATGAAATAATTTTTTTTGGTCTTTATTTTTTTTAAAAAGACTTATTCGGCCTGTGTGCTAGGTGAGTTCGTTTAGAATGAGATTGCTGGTATCCAATGGCAGTGGAAGCCTGGGTGTCTTACAGCTCCTTGGATGCTTGTAACTGCTGGAAGGCGGTGAGGCACAGCCATCAGCACCCAGCTTGTGGTGGCGATGGAGCAGTTTTCAGTGACTACCAAGGCAGCCTCGCCTTGCCATCAGTGCCTGACCATCAGCAGTCAAGCCCCCAGAATAGATGATGAGGCTCAGGCAGCCGTGGCAGAGGCATGGCTTGAGTATATGAGAGCAAGCCAACCTTCCTTTTTGTAAATCAGGGATTTATAAACTTTGGGCAGTGGGGAGGGATTTGAGAGCTAATGTGTCAGCTTCGCTGGGGCCTGGGTGCTAGGATACTTGATTTATATGCAGTGGTGCCGTACCTCATTACGTGCACTAGCACAGGGTCCTATCACAAGAAGGGGAACACAGTACTTGATTAGCCTGTGGGTGGGGGAAGAACTTCCTGGTATGATTAAAGGTCATTTGCTGGAGGAGGATCTCCACAGGATAGGGTGGGGTGTTTCTGGGAATCTCCAGGTGTTTGCTGAACAGGTGAAGAGAGAACCCCACTGAGAAAGGGAGTCTGTTGTACTAGACCAGCTCTCTTGGCTATTCGGAAATGCCAGACCTTAAAAAGAGGGTTCCACACAGTGTCCTGTGAGGCCTGTGCAGCCCCATTTCTGAAAAGGAAACAACATTTTTAAGGGGAAATGGCCTGAGCATGAACTCCAGTTACAAAAAGCCCACAAGCACATGCTTCTGATGTTTACCATCACCCCTAGCAACGGACAGCCAATCAGGGTCAGCCAGGACCCCTGGCCTGAGGAAGATAAGGTTGCCTAGCTACTGCTTTGAAAAGCCCCTAACTCCTGATCAAAGTCACAGAGCCTTCTTGGGTACTGCCCAATCTTGTAACCACAGCAGAAACTCCCCTTTCTGGCCTTTAAAAGAAGCCTGCAGGTTCCCTTGGGGCGGAGAGGGGGGAGGAGAGAAGAGTCATCATTTTGCTTGAGTGGTTGACTCCAGCATGCTGGAATAAAGACTCTTGGCTTTTACATAGGATTTGAGATTCCTAATGGCTTTTGGGATCCTTGAGCTCTGGGCATAACAGCCTAACCTTTTTTTTTTTTTTTTTTTTTTTTTTTTTTTAAGATTTATTTATTTATTATGCACACAGGGCTCTGTCTGCATGTACACCTGCACACCAGAAGAGGGCATTAGATTACATTACAGATGGTTGTAAGCTATGATACAGTTGCTGGGAATTGAACTCAGGACCTTTAGAAGAGCGGTCAGTGCTCTTAACCTCTGAGCCATCTCTCCAGCCCATGAGTGTTTTTTTGGTTTTGTTTTGGTTTTTCAAGACAGGGTTTCTCTGTGTATCCCTGGCTGTCCTGGACTCACTGTGTAGACCTCGAACTCACAACAATCCACCTGCCTCTGTCTCCCAAGTGCTGGCATTAAAGGTGTGTGCCACCACACCTGGCCCATGAGTGCTTTTTTAAGAGGTGTTGAGAGTTGGGGAAAGCCACCAATAAGATCCTTAGACAGTGTGCTGGATAGTTCTCTGTGAACTTGACAGAGGCTAAAGTCATCTGAGAGGAGAGAACCTCAGTTAAGAAAATTACTCCAGAGCTGGGCCCACCTGTTAACCCAGACTGGGGAGGCAGAGGCAGGTGGATCTCTGTGAGTTCAAGGACAGCCTAGTCTACAAAGAGAGTCCAGGATAGCCAGACCAAAAAAAAAAAAAAGAAAGAAAGAAAGAAAAGAAGAAAAAGAAAAGGCCTCCGTAAGATATGATTGTATGCAAGCCACATTTCCTTAGTGATTGATGTGGGACAGACTTGTGCTCCTGGAGGCTTTCGTTTGTCTGGTTTGGTTTGGTTTTTTTGTTTGTTTTGTTTTTGGGGGAGGGGGCAGTATTTCAAGACAGGGTTTCTCTGTCCCTGGCTGTCCTGGAACTGACTTTGTAGACCAGGCTGGCCTTGAACCCACGGAGATCCACCTTCCTCTGCCTCCCGAGTGCTGGGATTAAAGGCGTGCGCCACCAAGCCAGGCTAGTAGTCCTGGATTCTGTAAGAACACAGGCTGAGTAGGATAAGCCTCGTGGGACTACGGACTCTACATCAGCTCCAGGTTTTGTGTGAGTCCAAATCTCACTGCTCCCCCCCCCCCCCAACACAGAGTTTCTCTGTGTTAGGCTTGGCTGTCCTGGACTCGCTTTGTATGTAGACCAGGGTGGCCCCCTGAGTCCTTGGATTGTAGGTGTGTGCCACCAATGCCAGCTGATCATGCTCTTTTATCACAGAAATAGTCACCCTGACTAAGGCAGCACTTGAGTGCCCCCGGCTAAGCAGGCCTTGGATCTGGAGGTGGTAGGAAAGACAAAGACAATAAAGCAGGGAATATGGAGGAGTCCAGGGAGGAAACCCCTACTTTGAGCAGTTCTGAATGCTCGTCTTTGCAGTTGACATTCAAGATACCAGATTCCTGGTTTGGTTTGGTTTGGTTTTGGTTTTCGAGACAGGGTTTCTCTGTGTAGCCTTGGCTGTCCTGGACTCACTTTGTAGACCAGGCTGGCCTCGAACTCACAGTGATCGAACTCACAGTGATCCACCAGCCTCTGCATCCCATGCAGAGATGTGTGCCACCACACCCGGCTTGGTTTTTTTCCTTAATTATTTATTGTTATTTTATATGCATTGGTGTTTTGCCTTCGTGTTTGTCTGTGTGGGGGTGTCAGATCTTAGAGTTACAGACAGTTGTGAACCACAGTCCTCTGGAAGAGCAGTCAGTGCTGGTAGCCCATCTCATCAGCCCCAAGACAAGAGATTCAGCGACTTGCTGTTTCTAATAGTAATCCTTTCCATGCCTGGTGGGACATGGTCTTTGTGTTGCATGAGTTTGCCTTGCTGGTTTATGTGCTGCCTTTGTGCAGGAGGGGCCTGAGGCTCCTAACTCTCAGGTCTCTGAGCGCTCATCTCAGAGGAGCTGTGTAAAGCAAGAAGCCTCTGCAAGTGTGCACTCTCCCTCTTGTCCTTAACCGTGGCTTTGAGCTGCACAGAACTGCCTGGAAGGAGGGACTGTCGGGCTGGCTGCCTCTTGGACATGTTGGCTTCTTGTCTGACTCTCAGCAGGCTCCGTGGCCCGCAGGAGCCTCCCTTCCCACGCACAGCCCTTCTGTCCACGCTTCAGGGAGCCCAGCACTATGTTCTTACTTAAGAACTTAAATTACAGTAATTACACTACAAAGGGAGGCTTTTTTTACAAAAGGTTTTTTTCCCCTCCCCCAAGCTTTCTTTCCTAATAGCAGCTGCTTGGTGAACAAAAATACAAGTATTTTCATGTAGGGAAAGTAGACAAATTACCTCATCACATTCAAAGAAAAGTATCTCTCAAGGTATTATGAAAAACCAAACGAGCAGAACATTTGTCTGTGGGTTCACAGTGGAGGCAGGTGACCTGCCACCAGGAGATCCGCATGGAGAAGCCACTGCTCTCCTGGACACTCTGTGGCTCACTGTGTTGGACATGGCAGCTTTATTAATTTTTGAGACAGGTTCACACATCCTTAGCTGGCCTGGAACTATGTAGATTGGGCTGGCCTGGAATTCCTCTAGCCTCTGCCTTCTAAGTACTGTCAGTAAGGGTGCACGTGGGTGGGAATTCTAACATTTCCTGCTGTGGACAGGACCTGTAAGAAGATGAGGGCTAGGCATGGCAGCACACGCCTTCAATCCCAGGGAGGCAGAAGCAGGCGGATCCCTGGGAGCTCCGGGCCATTCTGGTCTGCAAAGGAGTCCAGGGCAGCTAGGCCTACCAGGCCTGAGGTCTCTTCTGTCAGGGTGTAGAGCTATTGTGGCAACACTTGGTGAACAGTGTAGTAATGTTAATATTTAAGCCAGGTGATAGTGTCTGCCTGTAATACCAGTGCTTGGGAGGCTGAGGAAAAAGGACTGTGAGCCCGGCCCAGGCCATTCATTAGTAGTTCATGTCTGAACAACCAAAAGGAAAAACAACAAAATTAGTATTATAGCTCTTTCAGTTTGGAAAAGGATGATGAGGTGGATACATTGTAGTCTTTCGGCAGAGTAAGCGGATGAGGACCTTGTTAGTTTTATAGCACCAGCGTCTGGTTTGGTTGCTTGCTAATTCCCTTCATTTCATTAAAGGTCTCAAGATTCTGCCCTCCGGCACAGTCCTGCTGTGATTGGATAGGACCCCCAGATAAATACTCGAACCTTCGACCTGTTCATTTTCACATCCCTGAAAACGAGTCCCCCTTGGAACAAAGGCTCAGAGAACTGAGACAAGAAACACAAGAATGGAACCAGCAGTTCTGGGCCAACCAGAATTTGTCTTTTAATAAGGTGAGTGTGAGATTCAGGTCAGCGAGGAAAGAGGACTGTTCACTCAGCCACTTGGGGGCACTAAATCTTTAGAATTTACATTGTAGCCTTTCTGTTTGGGGTTTGTGTGAGTGCACAGAACATTCTGTCTCTTCTTAAATGGTGTCTTAGCAGCCAAGTGTAGTGATATGCATTCCTTCAATCCCAGCACTTGGGCTTTAAAGGCAGGAGGGTCTCTAGTTCAAGGCCAGTCTTCAAGGCTGGAGAGCTCCAGACTAGCCAGAGATACATAGTGATATCCTGTCCAAAAAAAAGCCTTTAGGAGATTAAAAAGACTGTTTTAAAGGTGCGTGTAACTGTGTAGAAGACACCTTGGCCAGTCATAAGTCACAGAGTTTGAGGCTTCCTGGGAAGAGAGGTAGCAAGGGACCGAATGTTCCTGTTTCTGAGAAGTCTCTGCCATCGATTGTTACTTATGAGAGTTCAAGATTTATTTATTTATTTATTTATTATTTATTTTTTATTATTTTGGTTTTTCAAGACAGGGTTTCACTGTGTAACCCTGGCTGTCCTGGACTCTTAACTCACAGCAATCTGCCTGCCTCTGCCTGGGATTAAAGGCGTGTGCCACCACGCCCAGCCAAGTTTAAGATTTTTAACAGTTTACTCATAAACTGCAGAGAAACAAGTATAAATATCCTAATGAATAAGAAAATTTCAATGTTAATCTTAGCTCTTGGGAGGCAGAGGCAGGTGGATCACTGTGAGTTTGAGGCCAGCCTGGTCTACAAAGCAAATCCAGAACAGCCAAGGCTACACAGAGAGACCCTCTCTCAAAAAACCCACAAAAAAAAAAAAAAAAGAAAAAGAAAGAAAGAAAGAAAAAGAAAATATCAATGGAATCTTTGTTGTATTTTGTGAATTTATAAACAGACCATCTTCCAGAATCCATTGAACATCTTGTTTTTAAGTTCTGTTTCAAGCCAGGCATGGTGACCCACACTTGTTATCCCAGCGCTCTGGGTCAGGAGTTAAAGGCCAGTGTCTACTATATAGCATGTTTATGTCCTTCCTAGACTACATGAAAAAGTCCTATATCATGATAAAACTTGAGATGGTTTCAAACCAGCTCTGATGGCAGCTGGAGAGATGGCTAAATGGTTAGAGCACTGGCTGATCTTCAAGAAGACCAGTCTCAGTTCCCAGCATGCACATGGCAGCTCACAAGTGTCTAACTCTTGTCCCAGGGGGTCTGATGCCTTCTTATGGCCTCCTCAGGCCCTGTGCATGCATGTAGTACACAAACATGCAGGCTCATACGTACACAAATTTTGTATTTGTTTTTCAAGACGGGGTTTCTCTGTGTATCCTGGCTTCCTGGAAAAGTAAATCTTTTTTTAAAAAACAGGCTTTACAGTGTGGTATTTCTCACCAGGCAGTGGTGGCGCACACCTGTAATCCCAGCACTCAGGAGGCAGAGGCAGGTGGATCTCTACGAGTTTGAGGCCAGCTTGTTCTACAAAGCCAGTCCAGGACAGCCAGGATATCACAGAGAAACCCTGTTTCCAAAAACCAACCAACCAAACAAAAATATACAATGTGGTATTTCTCAGGAAATGTGCCCCAAGTTTCTCAGCATTGTGCTCTAGCCAAGAGTAGTAGCAAGCCAGAGAGCGAGTCTCTCTCCTCTTGTTTAGTGCTGGGGATTAAACCGAGGGCTCCACTAGGCAGGCGCTCTGCTCCTGAGCTGCAGTTCCAGCCCTTTTTAATTTTTATCTTGAGATGAAGTTCTGTTAAGTTGCCCATTGTTAGCATACTGCCTCCAGTCTGCCTAGCAACCGATAACGTCATTAGCTGCCAGTCACTAGGTGTGCCAGCTGCCCAGGATATAAAAAGGGCAAACTTGCCCAGGTGTGGTAGCACACACCTTTAATCCCAGCATTTGGGAGGCAGAGGCAGGAAGATCACTGTGAGTTTGAGGCCAGCCTGGTCTACAAAGTGAGTCCAGGACAGCCAAGGATACATAAGAAACCTTGTCTCAAAAAACCAAAAAAAGAAAGGACAAACTCATCCTGTGTCTCTCTTACCCCTCTCTTGCTCTTCCTCTTGCTGTCTGTCTGTCTGTCTGTCTGTCTCTCTCTCTCTCTCTCTCTCTCTCCCTGGGGTGCCCCTTCCCCTGACTCTCCCACACTCACATAACACATTTCACCATATCGTTTCTTGTCTGGCATTTTTAATCATTACACCCATGGTGCTTCAAACTCTTATAACTCCTGCCCCACCTCTCCTAGCTAAGAACACAGTTGTTTGGGTTTTAATATTTTTAAAATTAATTTTGTTTTTTTTGAGACAGGGTCTCATGTAGCCCAGGGTGGGCTCAAACTTACAGTTGAGCATGACCTTGACCTCCTGATCCTCCTGTCTCCACCTCTGTCGGGAGTATGGGCTGTACTAAACACCTGGCTAAGAGAGTTCTGATGGTCATCTTTCAGGAAAAAGAAGAATTCATTTACTCAAGACTGCAAGCTAAAGGCTCAGGCCTGCGGACCAAGTCAGGTTAGTGCGCGTGCGCCCCGTCGGTGTTGTAGAGTTAAGGGGAAGCACAGGGCAGGCCGCCTCTGTCCATCAGTACTGTGTCCCTCCTGTGTCCCTCACTGCGAGACTGCTCTTCCTAAGGTATGTGTGCTCAGGCTCCCACAGACTCCGGCTCCTTCCCATCGCTCCTTTCTTCAGGTGATGTCGAAGTCTCTCAGAGGTTACATCTTCCTTCCTTTGATTTTCCTTTTTTGTGTTGTGCTGGGTATAGAATCCAGAGCTTTGAGCATTCTGAGTAAACACGGAGCCATTGGGCTGCTCAGCCCTGTCCTTCTGATGAGTGACTTCCCCTGAGGCCAGGGACCTCTGTAATCTCCCAGCGCTCCATCTTCTCACCTCTTCCTCCTGATTCCCGAGTTAGTTGTCAAGTCAGAAAGCAGGAGCCGTGTGGTAGCTTCTCCTAGACCAACGCTTGGCTTCCCTGCCCTGTAGTCGTTGTTGAAGCTCGGGCCCTTGTCGCTTCTCTGTCCACTGCAGCAACTTCGTGGGTTTTCCCAGCTTCTGACCTTTTTGTTTTTTGTTTTCGTTTCTTGGATCTCTGTGCAGCCCCAGCTGTCTCATAACTATGTAGATCAGGCTAGCCTTGAACTCACAGAGATCGGCCTGCTACTGGGATTAAAGTCAGGTGCCACCACAGCCAGCCCTCACCAGCTTCTGATCTTTAGGAAGGAAGCTAGCATCGTCTTTTCTGTAAGGGCCTTTGTGGTTATCTGGGTACCCGTGGTTACCATCCAGCCTGCTGTGAAGCATGCACGTGTGGGTTCTAAGAAAATCTAATTTACTTTTGTTTTGTTTTGTTTTTTGAGACAGGGTTTCTCTGTGTATCCTTGGTTGTCTTAGACTCACTTTGTAGACCAGGCTGGCCTTGAATTCACAGGGATCCGCCTGCCTCTGCCTCCCGAGTGTTGTGATTAAAGGTGTGCACCACCACTGCCCGGCAAAAACCTAATTTACAAAAAGTTGATTTGACATCTAAATGTCCTGTCAGCCCTGCCTAAACTCATTCTTTGTACCGTAGCTACACAATTCTGCCTCAAGTGTACGCCAATCAGGTGCTCTGTCTAAAGGCTTTTCTTGTTGTTGAGACTGTCTCACTGTGTAGCCCTGGCTGTCCTGGAACTCACTCTGTAGACCAGGCTGCTCTCAAACTCAGATGTGGGGCTGGAGAGATGGCTCAGACTGGCTGCTCTTCCAAAGGTCCCGAGTTTAATTCCCAGCAACCACAAGGTGGCTCACAACCGTCTATAGTGAGATCTCCTGCCTTCCTGTGGGTGGATATGCAGGCAGAGCACTGTATAAATAAATCTTAAAAAAAAAAAAAAAAGGATGACATTGTTTGGTAAGCGGATGCCTACTGCCAAAATAGACAGCCTAGACCTGTTAACCCCTCGAGCTGAGTCTGTCCCTGGGTTAACGTGCCCTCACTGCTAACCCCAGCCTGTCCTGGTTTCCTGTAGAGGAAAGGCTGAGGGGTGCTAATCTGGATGCCCCACTTGTACTGCTTTGTGCAGACACCAGCAGCAGATGAGGGTGCTGCATCCTGTCACTTAGTGTGGGGATGAGCGGTGGGTCAGCTGACCCTGACTGAGGGCCAGGCACTTTGCTGAGTCCTTCGTGTATGTCAGTCACAAAGACCAAACACTGTCAGAACAACCTGAGGCTTAACTGGGGGTGAGTGTACCAACCCAAGACCACACACTTAACCTTTGAGCTATCTCTCTAGCGCAGTAAGTTACTTTTGATGCAAAAGAAAAAAAAATTTTTTTTGGGTTTTCGAGACAGGGTTTCTCTGTGTAGCCTTGGCCATCCTGGACTCACTTTGTAGACCAGGCCGGCCTCGAACTCACAGAGATCCGCCTGCCTCTGCCTCCCAAGTGCTGGAATTAAAGGCGTGCGCCACCACGCCCAGCTCAAGAAAATATTTTTATCTATTTCTCTCACAATGCCATTCCAAATAATTTTTTTAATGATCAGATATCAGTTGCTGATAGACTTCAGAGTTAAATCCAGAGCAGTGCATGATGGTGCACACTCTTAGTCCCTGCACTGGGGAGGCAGAGGCAGTTGAATCTCTGTGTGTTCAAGGACAACCTGGTCTACAAATAGTTTCAGGACAGCCAGGACTACACAGAGAAACCCTGTTCTCAAAAAAACAAATGTCAATAACAAAAAATTCATGGGCTAGAGAGATGGTTAAGAGTACTGGCTGTTCTTTCAGAGGACCAAGGTTCAATTCCCAGCACCCACATGGCAACTTACACCTGACTATTACTCCAATTCCAGGGTTTCTGACACCCTCGCCGCACAGACACACTTGCAGGCAAAACACCAATGAACATAAAATAAAAATAAATTATATATATATATATATTTTATTTTTTTTTTTTAAAGACCCAGTTTTGTAAGTGGATGGGACCTAGGTCCATAGTCCTCTTTGAAAGCACATGTGCTGTGACCAAGAGGCCTCCTATTAGTTTCCACATCCTAAAGATTATGCTACCTTCATCTTTAGGATACAGGAGACACCAGCAGCTTGGGAACTGAAAGCCTCTAGCGGCAGGACTTCAGGGGGAGCTGGCAGTTGCAGGAGATGTAGAGGTCCTGGGGCATGGGGAGCAGGGCCCGGCAGTGGTTGTCCTGACAGTGGGACCAGAGCCTTGCTAGGACTTCGTCCTTTGTTCTAAAATCCTCTCCTGTGCCATCTTGCCCTTCTCTTGCTTTGCGTAATCTGGCGCTTCTCCTCCCTGTTTCTCTCTCTGTCCAGTGATGCCAGCTTCCAGCCATGCTGGGCCCAGCATCAGCAGACAGAGATGGGGCTGTGCTGAAAAAGCCTGGCGGCTGCCATGGCAACGCAAGATGAAGGAGGCCCAGAGGGACGGCCAGACAAAGGGGTCAGTGTCCAAGAAACACACACAGTTCATCATGGATAGCAGATGGGTGGGGTTTGTAGCCAAGGTGACATGGACCATCTGTACTTTTAAACAGGCACCAACAAATCTGCCTTAATAACAACACCTGTGGACAAATGCGGAGTGCGCGAGGAGGAAGCTTTAAACAGACAGGGCATCTCAAGCAGCAAGGTGTCAGCCTGCGCTTTCTGAATTCATAGGAAAGTTTTCATTAACACTCAGTCCAGGTGGTCTAGCTTTGGTGGCAGCCTGAAGTCCCTTTTCTAGAAGATAGCAAGCAGTGGCCATGATGTCTTTATGTGGTGACCAGCGAGTTCAGCAACTTTTCCTTCCAGGCTTTTTTTATAATTGCAAGGTGGGGATGTCTAGATGCCCAGCTATTGCAGCCGGCCACCAGCTAGCTGAATGTTGTGCACGTTCTGCGGCACTGCGGGAAGTTCACTGACTGCCTTCAAGTGCAGAAAGCCTTGGTGCCAGGAGGGGGTTGTTCTCTTTCTGTGACTGCACAAGTGCTTGTGCTCCAGAAGAGAGGGCGCCGTGGAGACAGATCGTGTTCTCAGACTGCACTTGTGAGACACCCACGAGTTTCCAGTGATGATGTAATAAATCGAGTTTTCCCTCTCCGTCCCTCCAGTGAGTCTCCCCTCCTCCTTCCTTCCTGTTCCCTGCTCTTCTTTTTACCCCCCTCCTGGCTCCAGTTTGCTTTATGTTCAATAATGAGAGTCAGAGATGGTGAGTGGAGCAGGAATGACTGAGTCCTGCTGTCTGACCACTGGCTTGAGGGTGTTGTGGCGTGGGGGCCCTAGGCCTGCCTGAGAGCTCTTTGGGGAGGCATCAGGTGTGGGCAGCTCTGCCTGCCTCCGCCCTGCGCTTCTCTTCCCTGTGTGCTGCAGCAGTGACATCCTGCCTGGGCCCTCCACCTCTCCCATTGTTGCCAAGAGAAGCCTGTGTGAGCTGCTGTGTCGAGCGCTTGTTAGATGACGAAATAGCTGTAGGGAGGATGCAGTTCAAGTCTCCATGGCCTGTCCCTCCAGTGAGGCGGCCTGTGCTGCTGTTGCCAGGGCAACCGGTTTCCTGTGTTGACGGTCCCTCCCTTGTTATGAAAGGCCCAGAGATGATGCTGGAGAAGAGGGAACTCCCTTCTCTAAGGGTCGGTGAGGGTTGCCGCCCTGAAAGCTTCTCTGCACTGGGCTCCGTCCTGGGGCCCTCCAGTCTGATCCTGGTTTCCCCCACCAGCCTGTGTCTGTCCTTTGAGACCTTCCCCAGGGCCTTTGGTGTGCCTTACCTCTCAGGTGGTCGGTGCTTCCCACTTCACCTGAGTAGCATCTTCACAGGGGCATCCACTGGCCACTGGGATGGGGCAGGAGGAGCATAACTGTGGTCCTGCCCTTTGGGGACTGAAAAGCCAATGGGGTAGGGTTGGCATACAGGTGGGTTCGCCTGCACTTCTAGCACGTGGTCACTTGGAGGAAACTAGCACAGAATCAGGGAGGTGAGTGTGTGTGTCAGTGTATGTCTCCTCAGAAGAGTCCTCTAGGTGGAGGGAACAGCAGGAAGACCGAGTCAGAGACTAACACATGTGGATGAAGTGCTGTGTGTGGTCAGCACAGTGCACAACAGTGCAGAACTCCAGCCGGTGCCCCCAGTACTCAGGGAGGCAAAGGCAGCCAGATCTCTTGAGTTCTAGCCTGGTCTGCAAAGCTAGTTTAGGACAGCCAGGGCTACACAGAGAAACCCTTTCTTAAAAAACCAAACAAAAAGAACTAAACAGTGCTGAGCTCCTAACAAGGGCTTGGTTCTTCCACATGCTCTGTACATTAGCAGGCATGCATAGCACACATGTCATTGTCTGCATCATGGAGTAAACTGAGGCACAGAAGGTGGCAGATCACCTACACCCACCTAATAAGAGGCGGGCTGAGGTTGAACACAGAAGTGCAGCTGTAGAGTTGAACCAGTCTCCCACTCAGTCTTGAGTCATCCTCAGCATCGGGCTGTCCAGGCACAGGGGTAGGAGGCTGGGGGGAAAGGGGGGCTACTTGTTTTATGTACATTGATATTTTGACTGCATGTATATCTGTGCAAGTGTCGAATCTCCTGGAACAGGAGTCACAGACAATTGTGAGCTGCCATGGGGGTGCTGGGAATTGAACCAGAGTCCTCTGGAAGGCCAGTCAGTGCTCTTACCCACTGAGCCCCACTCCAGCCCCAGCTGTGCGCATCTCTGTCAGTGTCCTGTGGGCGTGTGCTGGCTTGATGCCTCTTCCCTCTTTTCTGTCCCCACCTGTACTGTCTAAGGCACTGTCTGCTGCAAGCAGGTCTGCAGGAGGGACTAGCATTGCAGCCCTCCCTGAAGGAGAAGAGTGGCTTTGTGTGATGCATGCCCCGTGCAGTTCAGGAGGTGGTGGTGGCAGCCCCTCAGCTTCAACGTCAGCGGGCCCCCATCCGTTGTTGACTCTCTGCTTCCACGGACTCACACTCCCTTCCCCTGTCAGGGTACCTGAGAATGGCCTCTGGGCCAGCAGCCGCCCAGGGCTGTTTGAGTTGTCATGAGTAGATTAGCCCTGAAAATGGCTACTACCCACCAGACAAAGCATCAGAGAGGGTCACCTGTCCTAGTGCACTGTCCCCAATGCCTCAGCGTGTGCTTGCTGTCTCAGAGTACACACCACCTTCCCCAAGGATGGGTTGATTGTTGCTGACATGATTAAGTTTATCTCTGTGCCAAAGGTCTGTCCGTCTGTGACAGTGCTGCATGGCTCCATAGCAAGTTTTGAAATTGAGAAATGTGAGCCTTTTCACTTTGTTCTTTTGTTTGTTTTAGTTTTTGAGACAGGGTCTTTCTGTGTAGCCTGGCCTAGCCTGGACTTACTTTGTAGACCAGGTTGTCCTTGAATTCATGGAACTCACTGTCTCTGCCTCCTGAGTGACGGCTAACTTTGTCCTGCCCTCTCACCCACATTGTTTTGACTTTCCATTTGAATTATAAGATTTTGTTAGTATTTACAGAGTAAACAAAAAGCCCCATCAAGGAAGAGGGAAAGCCAGTTGTGGCTTTGATGAGGATTATGTTGAATCTGCTAGTTGGAGAGCAGTGCCTGTGGTTTTTGTTTTGTTTTGTTTTTTGTTTTTGTTTTTGTTTGTTTTTGTTTGTTTTTTGGTTTTTCCAGACAGGGTTTCTCTGTGTAGCCTTGGCCATCCTGGACTCACTTTGTAGACCAGGCTGGCCTCGAACTCACAGCGATCCGCCTGCCTCTGCCTCCCGAGTGCTGGGATTAAAGGCGTGCGCCACCACGCCCAGCTCCTTTGTTTTGTTTTGAGAAAGGGTTTCTCCGTGTCGCTCCAGCTGTCCTGGAACTTCCTCTGTAAACCAGACTGGTGTGAACTCAGCTACCCTTCTGCCTCTGTCTCCTGCGTGCAGGAGGCGTGCACCACCACACCCAGCGACAACTGGTGTTTATGTGTTGATCTTCTATAAGTTTGTTGAATGTATTAACTTTTGTTTTGTTTTGTGTTTTTTGTTTTTCGACACAAGGTTTCTCTGTGTAAGGCTGTCCTGGAACTCTCTTTGTAGACCAGTCTGGCCTCGAACTCAAATTGATCAGCCTGTCTCTGCCTCCGAGTACTGGGATTAGACATGTGCCACCACACCTGGCTGAATGTATTAACTTTTTACATGCAGATATGTGTATAAGTATTTTGCCAGCCCGTATATATCTGCATTATATGCATGCCTGATGACCTCAGAGACCAGGAAAGCCCTTCAGATTTCCTGGAATTGGAGCTATAGACAGTTGTGAGCCTCCATTTGAATCTGGCTCCTCTGTGGGTTTTTTTGTTTGTTTTTGTTTTGTTTGGTTTGGTTGATTGGTTTTTGGTGTTTCGAGACAGGGTTTCTTTGTGTAGCCTTGGCTGTCCTGGACTGGCTTTGTAGACCAGGCTGGGCTCAAACTCACAGTGATCCACCTGCCTCTACCTCCCGAGTGCTGGGATTAAAGGCGTGCGCCACCACACCTGGCGCTTTTGGGTTTATTTTGTTTTTTTTTTTTTTAACCTGGGTCCTCTGCAAGAGCAGCAAGCACTCTTAACTGCTAAGCCACCTGTACACAAACCTACAAACACACACACACATAATTAAAATAAAATAGAATCTTTAGCCAGGCATGGTGGCGCATGCCATTGGTCCTAGCACTTGGGAGGCAGAGGCAGTTTGATCTGTGTGAGTTTGAGGCCAGCCTGGTCTATAGCATGAGTTCAAGGATAGAAGGGCTACACAGAGAGAAACTCTGTCTTCCCCCTCCAAAGGAATCTTTAAAATCTTTTATTTATTTATTTATTTACTTGTGGGGTGGGAGTGGTGTTCTTAACATAATCTCACTAGTTTGATTTTACCAATAAAGACTTGGGAACCAGGTGCTGGGGTGAAAGCCTGCTGCTCAGAGGCGTAGAGGAAGCACCCAGCTGACCTTCTTCCTCAGCCCACATCCCAAAAGGGAACAGCAGCTGTCTTTCCCGTGCCATCTCCAAAGATCCCTCGAACTGAATGTCCCTCCCTTCCGCTTCCTGTGCGTCTCTATGCATCCCCTGACTCCCTCTTACTCCCTATGGTTTTTTTCTCTTTACTCACTGTCAGTTGGTTGCTTGTTCCATCTCTTGGCCTAGGGTTAACTTTATTTAATCCTATTTACAATATTAAAGCAGAGAGCTCTTGGATTAAAGGTGTGTGCTAGGGCTGAGCCACACCACAACTAGATACAAGTTTTTCCAATAAATAACACACTCTCAGGGTTGACAGTATGATTAAATATCCTGCACCAGGGTGGTTCACATGCCTTGGCATGCGTGTGGAGGTCAGGCGACGGTTAATGGGAGTTGATTTTCTCCTTTGACCTTCTGGGTCCAGGGATTCAACTCAGGTCTTCAGACTTGGCACCAAGTGCCTTTACCCACTGAGCCATAGTATAGGCCCCTGGGTTTTGGATATTTTAAGACAGGATCTCCTATAACCACAGTTCTGGGGTTATGAGTGTGCGTCACCACAGCCAGCTTCTCTTGTGTCGCATTTAAGTTGTAATTTACTTCTAGGTCAGAGAGCAACACTGGATGCAGAGGAGATGGCTGACTTTTATAAGGAGTTTCTGAATAAGAATTTTCAGAAGCACATGTGCTATAACCGGTAAGTGTTCACGTCTTCCCTCTAGTTCACCTAGCACATCCATAGCAGGGTATTTCTTACCTTAATTTAACAGCTGTGCTGTTTTCAGTGGAAGTGGAAGTTATGTGGTTTTGTGGTTTCACTTTTTGCAGTTTTAACTAAACTTGTCAGCCTCACTGTGTGCACAGTACCCACAGTGCCTCAGTGCGTGCACAGTACCCACAGTACCTCTGTGTGTGCACAGTACCCACAGTGCCTCTGGGCCTTAGATCAGTGAGTAGGCCCTGAAGGACGTTCCTTAAGTGTCTTTCGTGGAAGTATAGGGTCAATTGAGATGTTGTCTGGGTGGGAACAAGGAAGTCAGTGGAGATCAAGGGCCACAGGACAGCTATAGAGGGTCCAGCAAGGAATCTGCAACCCAAGGTGAGTCAGTCAGCCCCCCAAAACAATCCACACAGAGGGTTACAAGATGTCACTGTACACACATGTCTGTTAGTACTCAGAAAGCGCCTGGGTCTGTTCTGGTTTCCTAAGGCTACACATGGGAAAGATTCCCTGCCCCGTGCCAGCAGCAATGAAAGGTAACCACATTTTAACACATTTAAAGGACTCTCATGGAGCTGGACTTTTGGCTACTTTATTGAATTCTTTTGTCCCTTCTCTTCCCCCAACATGAGAGAGGAAAGGGGCTCCAGCAGACTACTTCCTGCTGGTTAGGGGCTTGGAGTTTCTTGGGGTGAGTTTGATCTTCATCATCAGGGTATCTCCAGCTAGCAGCCAGCAAACAGCAGCAGGGGAGCAGCAGCTGCCGCAGGCCCTCTCAGGGCTCTCATATTTATACCCTCTGAAGAGTTCCCAGAATTCCAGATAATAACTATCTGGAGCTGGCAAAATCGTACCCGTGCCAGAGCACAGACAAATCATAGTCAGCTGCTGTGGTCAGTCAGAAGCAGCCCATATCCCACACCTGGGATTAAAACAAAAACATATTTACATAACATTTCTATGTTTGTAAAGAACCCAAAATTCGCCAGGTGTGATTTCATACTACACACTCAGGCTGGTCAGTGGTGACGCACACTTTTAATCTCATCACTCAGGAAGCAGAGGCAGGTGGATCTCTGTGACTCTGAAGCCAGCCTGATCCACAGATCAAGTTCCAGAACAGTCAGGACTATACAGATAAATAAACCCTGTCTAAAACAAACAAAGGAACACCTAGAAATAGGATGAGCGGGGCCGGGCGTGGTGGCGCACCCCTTTAATCCCAGCACTCAGGAGGCAGAGGCAGATGGATCACTGCAAGTTCGAGGCCAGCCTGTTCTACAAAGAGAGTCCAGGACAGCCAAAGCTACACAGGGAAACCCTGTCTCAAAAAAAGTAAGAAAGGAAGAGGACAAAGTGATTGTTTCCCTAATGGCAGATAGCTCTAGACACTTGTCATCCCTGGCTGCTGAAACTACCTGGCAAAGAAAACTGTGGGATTTGAATGACGACAGGTCAGGATGGCACGCCCTGTGCATGTCCTCACCATATGCAGTGGGGCAACCCAGAACCCAGTGTGCTGCAGGAGGAAGTACAGCCCACGCCTGCACGGTGTGCTCATGAGAGGTGTGGTTATACTGTGGTCGGGCTTCTGAATCCAAGTATCAGTTCATAGGCAAAAGGCAAAGGGGTGTGCATATGTGGGGTGGCTGCCGAAGACATTGTCAGCCCAGCCCAGAGTATTGGGAGCTCTGCACAGTGTCCAGGCCTGAGCTCTGTGGACAGGTGTCTAAGGCAGATGGGATGGTTGTGTCTACGAGTTAGCTGATCATCCTATTAGTGGTCTTTTTTTTTTTTTTTTCTTGTTTTATTTGTTCACTTATTTTTGAAACAAGGTCTCATATATAGGCCTGGCTGCCTTGAAACTTGCTATGTAGACCACTCCTCTGTTCCAGGAATGCTAGAATTAACAAGCAGATGTCACCATGTTTGGCTCTTTTTTGTTACTGTTGTTATTTAGTTGGTTGGTTTGTTTTTGTTTTGAGACAGGGTTTCTCTGTGTAGGCCTGCTTACTTCCATTTCCCAAGAGCTGACTGAGATTAAATCTGAGGTTTTTTTAAAAAAGAGTTTTGGGTTTTGTTGTATCTGGTAAAACAATTAAGATGCAACTTGAGATTTGCTTTAAAATACAGCAGTGACAGGGCGAGGTGTGGCCAGAGTGGCAAGACCGCAGAGATCATGGGTGATCCTGGAGCCTGGATGAGGGCAGTGGAGCACAGAGCTGCAGGTTAGTCCTGGAACGCAGGCTCAGTGTGGCGTGTGTTCCTGACCTAGTTAGTCACTCAGCCACATGAGCTTGTGGACAGAGCACAGCTGCCCCCTACAGGCTCTGTGTGTACGCTGCTCTCAGGAGGCCGCTTCAGCACAGGAAGGGAGGCCTGGCTGGCTTTCTGCCCAAACGAGCAGATCAGATCATCTGCGTGGCAAGAGCAGTGTGGCGCTCCTTGGCCTGAGACATGGAGTCGCCCTGGCTCTCCACAGCCTTTCCTGTTTTCTTAGGGTACTGCTGTCGGCGGAGCGACATTCATGTAGATGGAGCTGGTTTGTGCTGTCCTAGCAGAAGTGGCTCAGGGCCTGGAATGCTGGTGCTTTGTTGGCGGCTTTGAGGTAGCAGGGGCTTGTACCCAGGGTCTGAGATGCACCCTGCCTCCATGCAGTAAGCTCTCCAGAGCTGCCACCAGTGGGTGGGCTTCCATGAGTGACTTAGAGGTAGCAGCTGTGTATTTTCTTTGAACAAATTCCAGCAGGGTGTGTATGAGAGGATCCTGCCACTCAGGAGAAGGATTCAGAGCCTCGTGACTAATCAGCTCCTGCTGTGAAGCATTTGGGCTGTGTGCTGCCATACAGATCAGACCAAGGCAGGCGTCTCCCCACCCTACCTCCCCAGGCCCCTGGAAAGCCTGAGTCTTCATCACTGCCTGACTAGGGTTCTGAAGGGTCTTAGGAAGCCTTTAGTAAAGGCCACAGGAAGGTTGGAGCCTTCTGTACATGGGGAAATAGCTCTCTCTCTGTCTGTGTGTATGGCCAGCTGGGTGGAGGTAGTGAGTCAGGTGCCCACACCTCCCTGGAGCTGCTGTTGGTCAGGCCCTGTCCCTGCTGTTGACCAAAGTGTCTTTTTCTCTGTAGAGACTGGTACAAGCGTAATTTTGCCATCACTTTCTTCATGGGGAAAGTGGCCCTGGAAAGGATGTGGAGCAAGCTGAGGCAGAGACAAAAGAAGACAGGCAGTTAGGAGCCCTGCAGGACGTGGCCCACCAGCACCCAGATCCATCTGTGAGGGCTCTGGAAATTGTGAGTCCCTTGGCCTGTGTTCAGAGCTTGCCTGACTGCATCCCCAGCTGGCGGCTTCTCATCAATACACTGTATATTTAATGTCTGTGTCTTGAATTATACCAATTCAGAATACAACAATGTAAAAATGTGAATAAAGTTTGACTACAAGAATTTAACCCAGTGCATGTTGGGAGTGAACCTTCACCTGGCTGTGGTGGTGGTGTGGGGATCCTGACTATGGTAAAGTCAAACACAGCAGGTGTGGGGCTGGAGAGATGGCTCAGCGGTTAAGAGCACTGACTGTTCTTCCAAAGTCCTGAGTTCAATTCCCAGCATCACATGGTGGCTCACAACCATCTATAGTGAGATCTTGTGCCCTCTTCTGGCATGCAGGTGTACATGCAGGCAGAGCACTGTATACATAATAAATAAATCTTTAAAAACACACACCCCACACACAGAGCAGGCGCAGCATCAGTGTGTGAAAGACAGATCAGTGGAGTGATGTCATCATTTTACAGTGCGTCAACCCTCTCAGCTGCCAAAGGCACCACATAGCAGCCATCACCACCATGGTTAAAGGTGCTAGGAGTGGTGGCGCCCACCTTTAATCCCAGCACTCAGGAGACAGAGGGAGGCGGATCTCAGTGAGTTCGAAGCCAACTTGGTCTACAAAGCGAATCCAGTAAGGCAATGCTACACAGAGAAACCCTGTCTTGGAAAAAAAATTAAAAAGACAGCATGGAGATGTGTGGTGACTGTGGGCTGATGGCACCGTGGGAAGGAGGTAGAGCTTACTGGAGCCTGGCTGGAGGTCGTAGGGCATAGGGCCTCAAAGGGAAGCAGCTTCCTCTGCCGTGTGCTCCCTGACATGAGGTGGTGCTTTGCCAGCAGACCAAAGCCAGTGGGGCAGAGTGACCTGGACCGAACCCTCTGGAACTGTGAGCTGATGTTGTCACCCTGCGTGCTGCTACTGATGGGCTTTGCCAAACCTATGCAGGTCCCATGTCACAGTGTTCTCCTCATCTGTCCCAGAGTTGTCACCTAGGAGAGGGATCTTGCCATTGTTGAACAAATGGGCTCTGCTCAGTCAGGGGCGTGGTGAGCAGCTCAAGTATATATATTGTATGAGGACGCCATTGTCCTCCGGGAACCCAGCTCCTTGTAGGAGACTAAAGCAACTTCTAGTCAGGTAGCATTAGAGCCAGTGACACTTGGAAATACACCCCAGCGTCCACAGCTGGAGGCCAGGGACTGTGCCCGAGCACCAGGTCAGCAGCTACCTCTGTAGAAGGTGCTGGCTTCATGCAGTCAGGCAGGGTCTTGTCTGTCAGGCCTTCATTTGGTAGAAGTGACTACAAGTAGGTGACAGGGACTTGAGACTCCCATTACCTGCCCCTCAGGTTGAAGGCCAAAGCTACCGGCTCCTCCTTTTTATAGGTGTGTGTGTGTGTGTATGCATGCATGTGAGTCCAAGGTGTGTGTGTGTGTGTGTGTGTGTGTGTGTGTGTGTGTGTGTGTGTGTGTGTGTGTGTATGCATGCATGTGAGTCCAAGGACAAGCTTTCAGGAGTCACATTACTCTCTACTTCTCCACTTTGGTCCCAGAGATTGAACTCAGGCTAGCGAGTTGCTAGTGAACCGTCATCGCACCAGCCCCAAGGTTGCTGTCTTTGAGGAATACTTTCACATGAGCTGTTATGACTGTCAGAAGCCAGACAGGAAGTCCAATATAGTCTGTTACAAATCTATGGAATCTGGCTGGGCAGCGGTGGTGCACGCCTTTAATCCCAGCACTTGGGAGGCAGAGGCAGGTGGATTGCTATGAGTTCAAGGCCAGCCTGGTCTACAAAGGGAGTACAGGCCAGCCAAGGCTACACAGGGAAACCCTGTCTCCAAAAAACAAAAAAAAAACAAAAAATCTACGGAATCACCAAGGCAGGCAGAGGGCCTCTGGCTGGTCACTCTTCCCTGGGTTGGACCTTTGGTGATGGTAGGCCTGAAGCATAGAAACAGCCACTTTTCACCGAGGACCAAGGCTGATGGGAAGACAGCATTCAGAGCCTTGATCTTGGGATCTGACCTCAAGCGAACAGACCCTTGGCCCCCATCTGCTGGCACTGTTTTGAGAGATGAGGTGGGTTTCCAACAGCTGCCTCCTATCTGTCTCTTTGTTTCCTGGTTACCGCGATGTGAACTGGCCTGCAGTGCCATGTCCTCCTGTGATGGCTGAACCCTCTGAAAGCTTGAACAAGAATCAGTCTTCCCTCTATGAAGTTATTTTTGTCAGTGTTCCCTCACAATTACGTAAAAGAAGGATGCAGGAGCAAACGTGAACTTCCTTAGGACGAGGCCTGGCCTTGTGGGGGACGTTGTCAGCAGGGAGGCTGTGCATCAGGAACGTGTGTGGAAAGTACACTTCATCTCTTAGGCTGTACTGCCCCTGTGGGTCTGTTCTCCTGAGATGTCCTGCTGTGGGCCACGTGACAATGGATGCCCCCAGATTAGGAGGACAGAGTTCCAGCAACTGAAAGATCTGTGAGCTGTGTCTCCATGGCTGTGTCTTCATGGCCTATGTACTATCCTGCACCCAAAAGTTCAAATGGATCCTGCAAACTGCACCTGAGCAGCATGACACGAGGTGATAGATACACTTTTGAGGGAGTTGGTTTTGGTGTTTTGACACAGGGCTTCTCTGTGTTTTTGGTTTTTTTGTTTTGTTTTTGTTTTTTTTTTGAGACAGGGTTTCTCTGTGTATCCTTGGTTGTCCTGGAACTCTCTGTGGACCAGGCTGGCCTCGAACTCACAGAGATCTGCCTGCCTCTGCCTCCCAAGTGCTGGGATTAAAAGTGTGCGCCACCACCGCCCGGCTAAGACAGGGTCTTACTATGTAGCCCAGGCTGACCTCTGACTCTGCCTCGAGAATGCTAGGATTAAAGATGTGTGCCAGTGGGCCAGGATTTCTTGAACTTTTTGAGTGTGTGCATGCATGCCTGTGTTTGTACATGGTGCTGGAGATTGAACCTCCTCAGGGCTTTGTACTTTAGGACCAAGTGTTCGGCCACTGAGGGACATCCTGGGCCTGGATTCTTTTTTTTTTTCCCCAAGACAGGGTTTCTCTGTGTAGCCTTGACTGTCCTGGACTCACTTTGTAGACCAGGCTGGCCTCGAACTCACAGCGATCCACCTGCCTCTGCTTCCCGAGTGCTGGGATTAAAGGTGTGCGCCACCACTACCTGGCTCTGGGCCTGGATTCTTAAAAATCTAGATCACAAATATGTGCAAAGAGGGCCTGGAGAGATGGCTCAGAGGTTAAGAGCACCGTCTGCTCTTCCAGAGGTCCTGAGTTCAATTCCCAGCAACCACATGGTGGCTCACAACCATCTATAATGAGATCTGATGCCATCTTCTTGCATGCAGGTGTACATGCAGACAGAGAACTGTATATGTAATAAATCTTTAAAAAACCCAAATATGTGTAAATAAATTACAATCACAGTTTTTTTGACCATAAAATTGGGGGATTTTTTGGATTTTGGTTGGTTGGTTGGTTGGTTGATTTTTCCAGACAAGGTTTCTCTGTCTAGCCCTGGCTGTCCTGAACACACTTTGTAGACCAGGCTGGCCTTGAACTCACAGAGAGCCGCCTGCCTCTCCCTCCCTGAATGCTGGAATTAAAGGTGTGCGCCACCATGCTAGGCTCGATGCACTGGCTTTTGGAAACAAGTCTTTGTGTATAATTCTGGTGTGCCTGTAGCCCAGACCGTCCTCAAGCTTGTGACTCTCCTGCCGCCTCTGTCTCCAGAATGCTGGGACTGTAGGCATCTGCCATCAGTTTGTGGACTTGCACATAGCTATAACATAAAGGCTGTCTCAGTGACATGCTTCATAATGACTTCCCTATGAAATGCTTCCTTGATGAATCTCAATATTTTTTATAATTAGATTGTGTGGTTGCCTTAAGAAGTCTCAAAAGGAGGTTGGAGAGATGACTCAGCAGTTAAGAGCACTGGCTGCTCTTCCTGAGGACCCGGGTTCAATTCCCAGCAACCACATGACGCCTCACACCATCTCTAACTCCACCGTCAGGGGATCTGAAGCCCTTCTGAGTTCTAAGTGCACCAGGCACACATGGTGCACAGGTGTGCATGCAGGCAAAACACTTAAATATATAAAACACCAAGCCTGGAGTACTTGGGGCACGCCTGTAATCCCAGCACTTGGGAGGCTGAGGCAAGTAGCTCTCAGAGTCTGAGTCTAGCCTGATCTACAAAGTAGGATCCAGGAAAGCCCGGCGGTTATACAGAGAAACCCTGCTCCAAAAGAAAAAATATCAAAAAATCAAAGGCCAGGCATGGTGCCGCACACCTTTAATCCCAGCACATGGGAGGCAGAGGCAGGTGAATCGATGTGAGTTCAAGGCCAGCCTGGTCTACAAAGTGAGTCCAGGACAGCCAAGGCTACACAGAGAAACCCTGTCTCGGGCGGGGGGGAGACAAAAAAACACACACACAACAACAACAAAAACCCCACCAACCAACCAAAACAAAACAAACAAAAGACCTGAAAAAGCCCAAAACCATAACACCGGCTCTTCTCCATATTGGGTTGTACTTTAGGATGCTGCATTTCACCCGGTCGCAGTCACCCAGGGAGGGGTGTGGTGTGGTCCTCAGAAACCCAGCAGTCCCGGGCTGGCTTATGTCAGTCATGACAGGAGGGTCTGGACACGGGCAGGAAGCCTGCTCAGCCGCTGGGCCTCAGCACCTTTGACCAGAACAGTGCCAGCAGAAACCCGGGGCCCTGGGGGCCCTCTAGTTCCAGTGTCCACTATGGCCCAGTCTCTTGCAGAACACTGAAGCTTTGGTGACTAATAGTGATGTCCTCCAAAGGCCGCTGCGGCTGGAAGATGTGAGGCTGAGGATTTTAAGCAGCTGTGTGGAGTGATAGGGCTCTGGCATGCCCTCTGGGGACACTCCTAGGCCTCGCACCCAGGCTTTTCTCCTGAACCCTAACCCTGTGTCCCGACATCTGACTGAGCCACATTTTCCCACCAGCCCTGAAAGCATAGAGCCCTGCGAGATGTGACTGCTTCTGAGACTCTGTGCCCGACCCAGACGAGAGCATCCAGGCACTGTCCCCATATCCCGACCTTGATGGTTCCTGTAAACTTGCAGCAGATATCTTAGACTTCCTGTTACTGAGGAAATCACGTGGGAAGTGGTATGACCAAGTTTGTGTTTGCTGATCTATTTTGCTTCCAGCTTTGCTTTCTAAAACAGGACTATAAACACCCCCGCCTTCTGCTGACAGTTTCAAAGTCACACTGTAACACGCTCTGCTCAAGGAAGCTGAAACAGCGCGGGAAGGAGTGGCCACAAGGAGCAGCTTGTCTCAGGAAGAGCATTAATTTTCCAAGTAGAGGTGGGGAATCCACAGCGGGGTCTGGGGCTTACTCTTTTTTTCTTTTCTTTTTTTTTTCCCCTTCCCATCAAATGCCAGCCTTCCCTCTGTGGTAGTTTGAGTCATGTTTTTATTTATTTTGTTTTATTTTTGGTTTTTCAAGAGAAGGTCTCTCTGTGTTGGCCTCCGCTGCCCTGAACTCACTTTGTAGACTAGGCTGGCCTCAAATTCACAGAGATCTGCCTGCCTCCACTTCCCCAGTGCTGGCATTAAAGGCGTGCAACCACCATGCCTGGCTTATAATTTTAAATGTTTGTTTGTTTGCTTTGTTGTTGTTGTTTGTGGTTTGGTGTAACCCCCCCCCCCCCCCGGGGACAGGGTTTCTCTGTGTAGCCTTGGCTATCCTGGACTCGCATTGTAGACCAGACTGGCCTCGAACTCACAGGGATCCACTTGCCTCTGCCTCCTGAGTGATGGGATTAAAGGTGTGTGCCACCACTGCCCAGCTGCTTTGGTTTTTCAAGACAGGGTTTCTCTGTGTAGCCCTGGCTGTCCTGGAACTCGCTCTGTAGACCAGGCTAGCCTTGAACTCAGAGCTCTGTCTGCCACTGCCTCTTGAGTGCTCAGATTAAAGGTGTGCCCCTCTACCACTTGGCATATTTTTTACTTAATTTTTAAAATCTTATTTTCATATTTTGTGCATTGGTGTTTTGCCTGCATCTCTGTGTGAGGGTGTCCAATCTTCTAGCACTGGAATTGTGAGCTGCCATGTGGTTGCTGGGAGTTGAACCTGGGTCCTGTGGAAAAGCAGTCAGTGGTCTTAACCACTGAACCATCTCTCTAGCCCTCGTATTTTTTTAATCAAAAAAAATATTTTCAATGCTTTGAGGATTTCATACACTGTATTGATTCTATTTATCCCCCCAACTTCTCTCACTCCTCCCCTTCCTACCCACCCAACTTCTAATTTTCTTTCTTTTTTCTTCTTTTTTTTCTTTTTTTCCTTCTCATCAAATTCAGCTTGTACTGTCCAACTACTCTTGGGAGTGGAACCTGCTCTGAAGAATTGTCAGCCTGCGGGAAATAGGGAAACCGACTTTCCCTCTCGTGCAGCTATCAAATACAGAAACTCCTCCTGAGGGGTATGGGAGACTTTGTGCCCACTTCCCCCCTCCATGCTGGTCTGTGCGTGTTGTCACAAATTGCCGTGGGTTTGTATGTGTCTGAGTCCTCTCTGTGTAGTCCTGGCTGTTCTGAAACTCTCTGTGTAGACCAAGCTGGGCCCAAACTCTGAGATCCACCTGGCTTTGCCTCCCAAGTGCTGGGATTAAGTGTGGCTCTCTGTGAGTTCGAGGCCAACCTGATTGACAAAGCAAGTCTAGGACAGCCTTGGCTGTTACACAGAGAAACCCATCTCAAAGTGTGTTGCACCATGCCTGGTACCTCTGACTACAGCAATCTTTCTGCCTCTTCTGAAAAGATCCCTGAGCCATAGGGCAAGGGCAAGGTCTCTGCTGGCAACTGAGGGCTGAGCACAGTCTCTGGGTTAACTTCATCTAGTGCAATAGAAGCTTCTGTGATGGGGGCTGAGAGATGGGTAGAGCAATAAGTCATTCCGAATCATTTTAACATCGTGTAGAATATTGTTAGGTTCCCCGCTAGGGCCTATGATCTATGCAGCCTCAGGATCTCGGCCCCGTTAACATGGCCAGGGTATAGATCCCATCTCACGGGGCAGGCCTTCAAGTCAATCAGAAAGCGGTTGATTACTCTGATAAGGTCCTGCCATTATTGTGCCACTGGGCACATCTTGTCCAGCCACTCGTTAAAAGTAGCTCACAGCTGAGGAGAGTGCTGAGGACTTTTCTGCAGCACTGTGAGATCAGGCCTGTGGGACTGGAATTTTCAGGTGAGCACCACCCAGGTCTCTGTTTGGTGACTCCGCTATGTGCTGTTTCTGGCAAGGGTTCTGGAGGGAAACCAAGGGTATTGGCAGTAGCTTGTTGTTGTTGGAGGTCTGTGGAGTCCTGCTGGCCAACAATGCAAAACCTCTTCCTGCTAGTGGGGTTCTTATTTGTTAGGCTGTGGTATCTTGTTGGAATATTGTCCCCTGTTGTAGGGTCACTCCATTATAAAACACATAACCTCACGCCGGGCGTGGTGGCGCACGCCTTTAATCCCAGCACTCTGGAGGCAGAGGCAGGTGGATCTCTGTGAGTTCGAGGCCACCTGATCTACAAAGCGAAGTCCAGGACAGCCAAGGCTACACAGAGAAACCCTATCTTAACAAACCAAAACAAAAACAACCCCTCCCCCCAAAAAAACCATAGTAATTTATTTTTTGAGACAGGGTATCACCATTTAACCCTGGCTGGCCTAAGACCAAGGGCCTGAGACCAGATTGACCTTGAACTCAGAGACTTGCTGCTTCTGCTTCCTGAATGCTGGGATAAAAGACCTGGCCAAGGGCTGGAGAGATGGTTCAGAGATTAAGAGCACCGGCTGCTCTAACAGAGGTCCTGAGTTCAATTCCCAGCAACCACATGGTGGTTTACAACCATCTATAATGTGATCTGATGCCTTCTGCCATCCTGGGTTACATGCAGGCAGAACATTGTATACAAACATAAATAATTTATTTTAGCCGGGCGTGGTGGCGCACACCTTTAATCCCAGCACTCGGGAGGCAGAGGCAGGCGGATTACTGTGAGTTCGAGGCCAGCCTGGTCTACAAAGTGAGTCCAGGATGGCCAAGGCTACACAGAGAAACCCTGTCTCGAAAAACCAAAAAAAAAAAAATAATAATAATAATAATTTATTTTATTTTATGTGTATTGGTGTGAAAGTTGGAACTGGAGTTACAGACAGTTGTGAGCTGCCATGTGAGTGTTGGGAATTGAACCCCTGGGCCTTTGGAAGAACAGACAGTGCTCTTAACCACTGAGCCATCTCTCCAGCCCCTACATACATAAATAAAGAAACAAGTCTTTAAAAAAAAATTTAAAAGGCCTGGCCAAAACGTTTTTGTTTTTATTTTTAAGCAGCTGCCTTTTACCATATACCTTCTTTTTAAACTTTTTATTTTACTAGCCAGGCGTGCTGGTACATGCCTGTAATCCCAGCACTCAGGGAGGCAGGGACAGGTGGATCTCTATGAGCTCAAGGAAAGCCTGGTCTACAAAGTGAGTCCAGGAGAGCCAATGCTAGACAGAGAAACCTTGTCTCGAAAAAATATATTTTATTTTTATTTATGCGTATATTTGTTCATGTGCGTACAGCTGCCTAGCGAGGCCAGAGAGGACATCAGATCCCCTGGAGTTGAAGTCAGATGTGGCTGTGAGGCGTCCGGAGAACACAGCTCAGATCTGCTGCAGGAGCAGCTAGTGTTCCTAGTGCCTGAGCCGTCTGCCTGGTCCTCGACATACACCCTCCGGAGTCCTGTGTTATGAGACGCTGATCTCCTATCTGCTGGCCAGGCTCTCACTTAGCCCAGGCTAACCTTGAACCTGCTTGGTAGGCAACGATGGCCTTGCACTTCTGGTCCGTCTCGTGCCTTCCACTCCTGAGTGCTGAGGCTGCCAGCGTGGCCACCACATTCTTTTATGTTACGCTGGGGATCAAACCATGCCAGGCAAGCACTCTGCCCACTGAGACAGATCTCCAACCCTGACCTCTTCAGTCTTCTTGGTGGCATCCATGTTTTGTCATCATCAGTTTGTCGTTTTCATCCTGGACGACTGTTCCTGGGTTTCCAGCTGTGACTCCCGCCTGTGACTGTGCCCTGTGTCTCCCCCCCTCCACCCCACCCCATCCCCCCCACAAGCACCCAGCATTTCAGGGGAACAGTATGTCTAGAAACCTGCACTCTTGGATCCAGCCATCCAGCACTCAGTGCCCACAGCCTACATACCTTGTCACTTAATTGTGGTTCTTCTTATGAACTCGTAGACCAGCAGGATTTGGGATAAAAAAAAAGATAATTGTACATAATAAAGAACCCACCAGATTCATTGCAGAATCAGCTGTTACAGTTCTGTGTTTACGTCCTCATTAGTTGTAGGTACATGTGCTCCTCTGCGGGCAGGTACCTGTGAGGGCTAAAGGTCAGCAGTGGACGTTGTTTCTCGGGAGGTGGTCTTTTTTTCTTTTTATGGTTAATTAATATGTTTGTTTGTTTGAGACAGGGTTTCTCAGTATAGCCCTAGCTCTCCTGGACTCACTTTGTAGACCAGGCTGGCCTCAAACTCAACGATCTGCCTGCCGCTGCCTCCCGAGTGCTAGGATTACAAGCGTGTGCCACCACTCCTGGCTCTAATTAATTTTTAAATTTTATGTGCATTGGTGTTTTGCCTGCATTTTTGTCTGGGTGAGGCTGTCAGATCCCCTGGAGCTGGAGTTACATCCAGTTGTGAGCTGTCATGTGGGTGCTGGGAATTGAACTCAGGTCCTCTGGGAGAGCAACCTCTTAACCACTGAGCCATCTCTCCAGCCCAAGCACCTTGCTTTTTGAGCCAAGATCTCTCACTGCATACTCTCTAGTTAGGTCAGGCTGGCTGGCCAGCAGGCCCCAGGGACGACACCCCCCATCCCCACCCCAACCCCCAACCCTGTCTCAGCAGCTACAGCGCTGGGAATAGTATGCTCCACCACACCCAGCCCCACATCCAAGGCTTTTATGACATATGCTTTACTGATCGAACTGTCTCCCAACATAATATTAGATTTTGATATATTTCTTTCAATCTGTTTGTTTGTTTGAGACAGGGTCTGTGTAGCACAAGCTTACCTCAATTGCATTCCTGGCCTTAACCTCCCAAGTGCTAAGATTGCATGTGTGGGGCTGGAGAAATGGCTCAGAGGTTAAGAGCACTGTCTGTTCTTCCAAAGGTCATAAGTTCAATTCCCAGCAACCACATGTTGGCTCACAACCATCTATAATGAGATCTGGTGTCCTCTTCTGGCATGCAGGCACACATGTATAAATAAATAACACATGTATACTGAATAAATAAATAAATCTTTAAAAATCCAGGCCTAGAAGTTAACCATTGTTCTTGTGGTTTTTTTTTTGTTGTTGTTGTTGTTGTTTTAAGATTTATTTATTTATTATGTATATGTTTTGCCTGCATGTACAACTGCAGGCCAGAAGAGGGCACCAGATCTCAATATAGATGGTTGTGAGCCACCATGTGGTTGCTGGGAATTGAACTCAGAACCCCTGGAATAGCAGCCAGTGCTCTTAACTGCTGAGCCATCTCTCCAGCCCCTTGTGGTTCTTTTTAGTTTAGTTTGTTGTTTTGGATTTATTTTTGTTCTCTGTGTATATATGTGTGTCTGTGTGAGTTTGTACGCACCATGTAGAGGTTGAGATAAGGTTTCTCTCTGTAGCCCTGTCTGTCCTGGAACTCCCTCTGTAGACCAGGCTGGCCTTGAAATCAGAGATCTGCCTGCCTCTGCCTCCCAAGTCTTAGAATTAAAGGCGTGGGCCACCACCAGGTTTTTTGTCTGTTTGTTGAGGTAGGGTCTCTTTGTCAAGTCTAGCCTGGAATTCACTAGCAAGGCTGACCTACACTTAAGACTTTCTTGCCTCAGTCTAGCCATGTGCTGGGATTACAGCTATAAGCCATTATGCCTAGGTTGCTTAACTATATTCTTTTTTTTTTTTTTTTTTTTTTTTTGAGACAGGGTCTCTTTGTGTAGCCTTGGCTGTCCTAGACTTGCTTTGTAGATCAGGCTGGCCTCATCTACAGCGATCCACCTGCCTCTGCCCCCAAGTGCTGGGATTAAAGACGTGTGCCACCACACCCAGCTGCTTAACTATCTTAACTTTCAACTCAGAATCAGCTGGACTCAAATTATATAGCAATTATATCTAAGTGCCAGTCAATAAAATACTTTCTCAAACAAGTTAGTAGCCACATTTTTTTGTTTTTGTTTTTGTTTTGTGAGACTGGATTTCTCTGGTCCTGGACTCGCTTTGTAGACCAGGCTGGCCTCGAACTCACAGCGATCCGCCTGCCTCTGCCTCCCGAGTGCTGGGATTAAAGGCGTGCGCCACCACGCCCCGGTGGCTTTTCACAGGATCTTAAAAAAAAAAAAGATGTATTTATTTTCTGCAGGAATGCTCTCTGTACACACACCTGCGGGCCAGAAGAGGGCATCAGATCACAGTATAGATGCTTGTGAGCCACCATCTGGGTACTGGGAATTGAACTTCTGGGCTCTCTGGAATGGCAGCCAGTGCCTTTAACCACTGTGCCTTCTCTCCAGCCCCACAAATGGGCAAAATTTAAAGCATGAAATTTCAAGTAGAGTGACACACATGCCATGTAAGCCCTTCTGAGACCTTGCCACTGTACATAGTACCTTCCTGTGGAAGGCTCTGGTCTTATTCCTCAACTGGCCTGGCCTACCTGGACACCTCATATGCAGCCCAGAATGCCCTTGTGAACACACACACACACACACACATACACAAACACACATGGGGGTGGGGGATGGGGGGTGTAAACTTGTCACCCTCCAAATGATTCCCACCAGCAGGTTTAATGCTTCCCCCTCTCCAAACCCCCCAGTCTCTTCTCCTATGGAGAGGAATTCCTGCCCTGGTTCCCACACTCTAGACAAGCTCAGAGAGCTAACGGACTTGGCTAGCAACACTGTACCCCTTATTAGAACCCGTATGAGTGTTTTGCCTGCATGTATGTGTGTGCAGCATTTATATGCAGTGCCAGCAGAGGCCAGAAGAGGACATTGGATCTCCCGGATCTGGAGTTACCGACAGTTACCAGCTACCAGGTGGACATGTGACAATTTGTGTCCTCTGGAAGGGTGGCCAGTGCTCTTAACCATCTCTCCAAGCCCCTGTATTGGTTTTTGTTTTGTTTTGTTTTGATTTGGCAAGGGTCTCATCATGTAGTTCTGGCTGGCCTGGAGCTCATTATGTGGACCAGGCTGGCCTCCTGTCTCTGCCTCCCAAGTTAAAGGTATGTGCTACCAAGTGTATTATCAGTTCTTAATGCCATCGTCCACTGTACTTAGACATCGGCTTCTAGGTGGGGCCAGGGGGCCCTTCCCTCTTCTCTGGGAACTTCCTGGTTGATATCAGTATTAAGGAGGAACCGAGGCCAAAGCCATGTGCCAAGTCAGGGTAAGCCTCTGTCTCCCCAGACATCCAATTTCCTACTTTTTTTTCAGGTAGGGAGCTAAAGCTTACAGAGATGGGTACGTGCCTGGGAGCAGCCCGAGCCCTCGAGAGCGAGGAGAGAAGAGGGTTCTTGCTTCCCCAGCGGTGTGAGCCTGCTGGAGAGGGAAGTAGAGCGGAGAGATGTGTGAAGTCCTGGGATCTGTCCGACACCACAAAAAAAAAGGTGATGTGTGATCATGAAGCAAGGGCAGGTGTTGGCAGGCTGAGCCCGGGACATTCCGGGCCGAGACACAGCTGTGAGTGACCCTGAAGTGATGAAGTTTGTTGGTTGGTTTGTTTGACACAGGGTTTCTTTGTGTAGCCCTGGCTGTCCTGGAACTAGCCATGTAGATCAGGCCATCCTCGAACTCACAGAGATCCACTTGTTTCTGTCTCAGGCATGTGCGCTACCACCTGGCTGATGATGTTTCTTTACCCATTTGTGGAAACCTAGGACTGGTATAAAATACTTTTTTTTTTTTTTTTTTTGGTTTTCGAGACAGGGTTTCTCTGTGTAGCCTTAGCCATCCTGGACTCACTTTGTAGACCAGGCTGACCTCGAACTCACAGTGATCCGCCCGTCTCTGCCTCCTAAGTGCTGGGATTACAGGCGTGCGCCACCACATCCGGCTTCCTAAAGTGCTTCTTCCTCCTGCCTTAGCTTCTCCAGCACTGGCAGTTGTCAGGTGAGTTCCTTGATTTCTGAAGGAAGCAGGTGAAGCTTTTGGCAACTCACAACCAAGAGGCCCAGCCTGGACCGGATTCTTTGGTGTCTGCCCTCATCCATAGCCAGCATCATTTCTCCGCCTACACATCCCAAGGTAGTACCCCCTAACCCTAGGTACACCCACCCATCCCGAGGGAGTACCCCCTAACCCTAGGTACGCCTGCCCATCCCGAGATAGTACCCCCCTAACCCTAGGTACGCCTACACATCCCGAGGTAGTACCCCCTAACCCTAGGTACGCCTACACATCCCGAGGGTAGTACCCCCTAACCCTAGGTAGGCCTGCCCATCCCGAGGGAGTACCCCCTAACCCTAGGTACGCCTGCCCATCCCGAGGGAGTATCCCCTAACCCTAGGTACGCCTGCCCATCCCGAGGTGGTACCCCCTAACCCTAGGTACGCCTGCCCATCCTGCGGTAGTAATACCCCCTAACCCTAGGTATGCCTACACATCCCGAGGGTAGTACCCCCTAACCCTAGGTACGCCTGCCCATCCCGAGGGTAGTACCCCCTACCCTAGGTATGCCTGCCCATACCGAGAGAATCCCTAACCCTAGGTATGCCTGCCCATCCGAGATAAGTACCCCCTAACCCTAGGTACGCCTGCCCATCCCGAGGTAGTACCCCCTAACCCTAGGTACGCCTGCCCATCCCGAGGGAGTACCCCCTAACCCTAGGTACGCCTACCCATCCCGAGGGAGTACCCTCCTAACCCTAGTACGCCTGCCCATCCCGAGGGAGTACCCCCTAACCCTAGGTAGCCTGCCCATCCCGAGGGAGTACCCCTACCCTAGGTACGCCTGCCCATCCCGAGGGAGTACCCCCTAACCCTAGGTACGCCTGCCCATCCCGAGGGAGTACCCCCTAACCCTAGGTACGCCTGCCCATCCCGAGGGAGTACCCCCTAACCCTAGGTACGCCTGCCCATCCCGAGGGAGTACCCCCTAACCCTAGGTACGCCTGCCCATCCCGAGGGAGTACCCCCTAACCCTAGGTATGCCTGCCCATCCCGAGGTAGCACCCCCTAACCCTAGGTATGCCTATCCAGCCACTGTAGAGAACGTGTGAAACGAAGAGGAGAAAGTATAGGAAAAGAACATAGTTGGGCCGGGCGGTGGTGGCACATGTGTTTAATCCCAGCACTTGGGAGGCAGAGGCAGGAGAATCGCTGTGAGTTCGAGGCTAGCCTGGTTTACAAAATTAGTCCAGGACAGCCAAGGCTACGCAGAGAAACCCTGCCTCAAAAAAAAACAAAAACAAAAACAAAAAACAAAAAAAAAGAAAGAAAGAAAAAGATAGCCGGCGTGGTGGCGCACGCCTTTAATCCCAGCACTCGGGAGGCAGAGGCAGGCGGATTGCTGTGAGTTCGAGGCCAGCCTGGTCTACAAAGTGAGTCCAGGATGGCCAAGGCTACACAGAGACACCCTGTCTGAAAAACCAAAAAAAAAAAAAAGACACAAAAAGATACAAGAAGAGAGGGCTGGAGAGATGGCTCAGAGGTTAAGAACACTGTCTGTTCTTCCAAAAGTCCTGAGTTCAATTCCCAGCAACCACATGGAGGCTCACAACCATCTATAATGAGATCTGATACCCTCTTCTGACAGGCAGGCACATATGCAGGTAGAACATAATAAATAATCTTTAAAAAAAAAAAAAGATACAAGAAGAAAGAAACTAGATTTAAGGATCTCTCCCCCTCCTCTCTCTCTCTCTCTCTCTCTCTCCTCTCTCTCTCTCTCTCTCTCTCTCTCTCTCTCTCTCTCTCTCCTGTCTAGTGATAGGGGATGAAACTGGGGGGATGGAGGGTGGGGAAGGGGGTAACCCACAACGTAGCAAAGAGGAAGCAAGAAGAAAAAAAATCTGTCTATATGTTGTGTGTGCGTATATACACACACAGACACACACACACACCTAAGAGCTCAGAGTGGCTATCTGGACCCAGAGGACTGTGGCCTCAAACAACAGGGTTCTTCCAACAGAAGAGCACTGACTCTGAGACCTTGTCCTCACCTCCACACTGCTGAGGCAGGCACGCTCCTGTGCACTTTCTGTCTCCTTTCTCTTAAATAACAAATACATTTTTAAAACTGGAAAACAAAATGATCCCAAGCACTCATCACTGTTGTTTTGAAGCCAAGGTCTCTAGTAGTCCCGGCTGGCCCTGACTCAGCTGATAACGAGGGAGGGTCTTGAACTCTTTGTTTGAGACAGGGTGGCATTATGTAGCTCTGGCTGTACTAGAAAGCACTCTGTAGACCAGGCTAGCCTCAAACTCAGAGAGATCCAGCTGTCTCTGCCTCCCAAGTGCTGGGATCAGAGGTGTGCGCCATCACACCAAGTCTTGAACCTTAAACTCTCGATCTTTTTGCTTTCCCCAACTTATTCTCAGTACCTAAAAATACACTTTAATCCCAGCTCTAGGGAGGCAAAGGCAGGTGGATCTCTGTGAGTTCAAGGCCAGCTTGGTCTACAAAGCGAGTCCAGGACAGGCAGAACTGTTACACAGAGAAACCCTGTCTCAAAAAACAAATCAACCAAACAAAAAGTGTAAAAACCACATAACACTTCAGAGGCACTATACTCATGCATGTTGCCCATGCATGTGATACCACGTCCATGTTGGAGATGCCTAAACTCCACGTCCTTGCCTGCCATACAGCCCTGGCAGCCCTGCTCTGCCTTTGTCCTATGAATCTGGTGTTTAGAGACCTCACCTATGTGGAGCCTTATAGGATCCAGTTTCTGACATTGGCTGACCTCACAGCCCAACGTCCTTGTCCCCTCCATGTTATAGTAAGGAGATGGGTGCTTGTCACTGGCCACCATACCCCACAGTGATAATCTGTTTGTAAGGTTACCCCATGAGATACTCAGAAGAGAGCCGGGCGTGGTGGCGCATGCCTTTAATCCCAGCACTCGGGAGGCAAAGGCAGGTGGATCGCTGTGAGTTCGAGGCCAGCCTGGTCTACAAAGTGAGTCCAGGATGGCCAAGGCTACACAGAGAAACCCTGTCTCGAAAAACCAAAAAAAAAAAAAAAAAAAAAAAAAAAAATGAGTTACTCAGAAGAGCTAGGGCACTCACAAACTATTACAAGCCATCAGACAAGGCAGATCCTAGCCCTCGGTGGCCCTTGTCCTTGTCCCCTAGGTCCGGTTCCTGTGTCTGCTAGGGAAGGTGCTACTGACTGTGGGCATCTGCCAGGAATGTTATTTCTTTTATGTTGTCAAATATGAATCGATTGGTCTCCTAGAAACATAATGGCTGCTTCCAACTGCTCACTATTGATTGTTGTAATTGGCTCCACTTTATCCTGAGTCAGTCCTCAGTGGAAAAGTACAAGGGCTGCAGCTGGGGGAGGGGGAGACGGCCAAACAAAACAAGAAGGTGGCCAAAGGAAGCTTTTCCTGGGCCCGGACGACAGCCCCACTGCCCTGAGTACACACTGGTACCCGGGGAGGAGCTGGGCACTGAAACAGGCGCCACCCTGCTGTAGGGGTGAAAAGAGAAATCAAAAGCAAGCCTAAGTGTTGGCAGATGCCCTGGGAAAGGGCATCAGTTTGCGTCTGTCTGCCCACCTCCACACCTGTGACAAGGAGCATGTGCAGCTGAGGGGCTATTTGGGGGAGCGCCATTAGTAAGGGTACAGTCCTAGGTGAAGAAACCCCCCTTTTTTTCCTTTAAATAAAAATTGTGTCCTGAGCCGGGCACAGTGGCACACGCTTATAATCCCAGAGGCAGGCAGATCTCTGAGTTTGAGGCCAGATTTGTCTACAAAGTAAGTCTGGAACAGCCATGGCTACACAGAGAAACCCTGTCTCAAACAAACAAACAAACAAAAAATTGTGTCCTAATGCTGAGTGTGATGGTGCACACACCTTTAATCCCAGCACTCCAGAGGAAGAGGCAGGTGGATCTGTGAGTTCGAGGCCAGCCAGGTCTACAATCAAAGTACCAGGACATCCAGGGCTGTTGTACAGAGAAGCCCTGTCTCAAAAAACAAAAACAAGACAAACAAAAAAAATTGTGTTCCACATGTCCTTGGAGCTTCCAAGCCTCCCCTATGGTCAAGCCATCCAGCAGCCTGGGTCTGACTGAACTTGGTGCCACCTGCACACCCCCAGCCCCCTCGCTGTAGCTTGTCTTATTTCCATCTCGTTAGGGCATATTGGAAACACATCTGGCTGTGGGCACCAGAATCTGACCATATCGTGGTGAAGGAACAACCTTTTGGAGGGCAGAGCCAGGACCATGTCAGTCCCCAACCTGTGCCTGTCGTCACTGCCTGCTGCCTTCAACATATGGACTTGTCAAGTGCCATAACAGCTGGACTGTTCCACACAGCAGTGAAAGAGCAGGTATGAGGACCTGCCATCAGGCCATCAGAGCTGAGCTGGGTAGGGTCCTGGGGTCCGTCATAGCCTCAGGGCAAGCTGGGTGGTGGTGGTGGCGGCGGTGGCGGCAGCGGCGGCGGCGGCGGCGGCAGCAGCAGCAGCGCACGCCTTTAATCCCAGCACTGGGGAGGCAGAGGCAGGTGGATCACTGGGAGTTCAAGGCCCGCCTGGTCTACAAAGCAAGTCCAGGACAGCCAAGGCTACACAGAGAAACCTTATCTTGAAAAAACAAAACAAAACAAAACCAAAAAACCCAACCAACCAACAACAAAACCGCATAGCCTCAGGGCAGAGCTTCGATCCCAGTTGCAGTTTGGAAGCAAAACCCTGCTATTACAAACCTGGCTGGTCGTGGCCACGGCTGCTGTCTGGTGCAAGCCAAGGGGACAGAGAAGCTCAAAGTCCCCGCTACAGGTGCTGGGGGACAGAACGATGTTGAGAGGGGGGAAGAGACGGGGTTCTGTGCAGCACACACGCAAAGCCCGCAGATTGCTACAAGATTTTAAGTGCTGTGGAAAAGGGGACTTGGCTAGGGAGCGTGGGGCCAGGCGGGGTGCTCCAGGGGACACTAATAGGTATAGCTGCTGTGTCCTGAGCTGCCTGGAGTAGGATGGCCATTGTGTTGTGGGTAATGGGATGAGGGCAGAGAGAGGCCCTGGTAGAAAGGGTGTCTCCCAAGGGCTTGGGTTTCACTGAGAGTCTGGGCATCTGAGAGTCATGGCCTGGTCATGCTGCCAGAACAGTGGTAAGCCCCAGAGAGGCTCTGCCCCCTACTTGTTGCAACCACGCCCTGCCCAGAACATATTAATAAACAACTTTAGAAAGGATTGAGGGTTGGTGAGTGACTGACTCAGTGTTGACCGCCAAGCCTGACTTGCATGTGGTCCCCAGAACCCAGGTGATGGAAGGAAAAACATACAAGTTGCCCTCTGACCTCCACTTGTGGGACATAAGCCTGAGCATGGCTGTACCTGCATGGAGAAGGAAAGAAAATTAAAGGCAGATGTGATACACACCTGTAATCTCAGAACTCAGGAGGCAGAGGCAGGCAGATCTCTGTACATTCAAGGCCAGCTTGGCCTACATAGCGAGTTCTGGCGCTCCATAGCGGAAGCACATCTCAACAAAAGCTTAGGAAGGGACGATGAGAGGGGCTGCGCCTTCCTGCAGAGGGTTCACCTACCCTTCCCCTTGGTGGCGAGCCTCTGCCCCTGAACCCGAGAGAAAGGCTCCTGCCACTCTCGCTCTCAGCCGTGGGGATGACAGCATTTGGTTCTGCAGCCCCAGGAGACACATACTTCCATAATTAGCACACAGGAGTCCAAGAAGAGGGCTCTGGGGCATGTGCTGGGAGGACAGATGATGCTGGGTTAGAGAGGAGAGGAGCTTCCTGTGTGGGGAGAGAGGGAGCTGAGCCTGCACACTCAGCAACGTTGGCGCAGAATGGCTCGGTGGCTAGAAAAAGCTGCCAGAGGCCACTTGGACCTGAACCCTGAAGTTTCAGGCTTCCTGCTCTGGAGTGGCACTCGTAGGGGTCCAGCCTCACCACCAGTGTCCTTCTTGAAGCCTCAGCTTCTTTGTTTGTAAAATGGGGCAATGTTCCCTGCTCTGGCTGACACTCAAAAAAAAAAATGAGAATGTGGGACTCTGGATGAGCACAGTGGGGACCTGTGGGGGGTGGGGTGCTATACCTTGTCCACGGTTGCTGAGGGAAAGTTGTGGAGAGGGTATCCCCAGGGCTGGAGTGCCAGGCCCTCCCCTTTCTGGAGGCCAGTGCCTTCTCAGCATGCACCACCTCAGTCTGCACAGAACCAACTCCAAGTTTCCTCACTGCTCCTCACCCGATGTCCACTGTGTCCTCCTGGCTGAGGTCCAGCTCTGTCCTGCAGGGCCAGACAGGTTGAGCCATCCAGCTTGTCCGTGGAGTTTGACTAGTGCCTGAGTGGGCTTTGGTTGCCTTCTAGGTCTGCACAGGTGCCTGGGTGCCAAGACAGAGGCTGGAGGTTTGCCTCTGTTTGGAGCCTCCATCCTAACTGTGTCTGTGCCTTTCTCCTGTTATTTTTGGAGGCAGGGTCAAATGTAGTCCAGGTTGGCTTTGAACTTGCTATGTAGCTGAAGACAACCTTGCACTCCTGATCTTCCTGGGATTACAAGTATGTGCCACCAAATCTTGTCTAGTGCCTTTCTCAGAAGAGGTTCCACACAGCTGTAGTCCAACCTAGCCCTTGTTGGTGTTAAAACCTGCTAAAAAGAACTTCTTTTAGCACTCGGGAGGCAGAGGCAGGCGGATTGCTGTGAGTTCGAGGCTAGCCTGGTCTACAAAGTGAGTCCAGGATGGCCAAGGCTACCCAGAGAAACCCTGTCTCGAAAAAAAAAAAAAAAAAACAAAAAAAAACCTCCTTTTATGAGCTGAGTGTGCTGGCCTACTTCAGAAGGCTGAATTGGGTGAATTCCAGGCCAGTCGGAGGAAGTTTAAAGCTGAAAGATGCTGACTTGGTAGCCAGCAGGTACCTGTATTTGATAGGCAGAGGTGAGAGGATTGCTTCAAGTTTTAGGGTAGCCTGGGCTACACATTGAATTCTAGGCTAGTGGTAGGGATACACAGCAGAGCCTTCTGCTTAGACAGAGAGCACCGCAAGTTCCCTTCTTACTATGTAGTGCAGGCTGCCCTCCAGCTCAGTCCTCCTCTCTCTGCAGGCCCCGCCCCTGCCTACATCCAGCCCTGGTGTTCATTTTTGTTGTCACCGCTGCTGTATTTCCTCCCCTTGAGGTAAAAATGTGGAATTAGGATTTCAGCCTCATTTTGTATGTGTGTTCATGCACGTGTGATGTTGAGAGTCGAACTGAGTGTATATACCCCCAAATTTCAAATGGCATTTAAAATATGTACCAAGATACACTTAGTCCTTAGAGCTCAGACTTGGGAGTTCAGGTGTTTTGTCACACAAGCGGGGTGGCTAAGGTCTGCTGTAGAGTGCTTTCCTAGGAGGCTCGGGCTTCGGACTATAAAACAACAAACCCAAAGAGTCCAGGTCTTCCCAAGGCATAGAAGAGAGGAATGTTTGGTAGGGTGGAAATGCTAATTATGGGCTGGGGGTGAGCTTTGGGCAGGGAGCTTGGCTTTCATGCACAAGGCCTGCACTCAATCCCAGAAGCGCACACACCAAGCTGCAGGGTCCCATTTACATGAGATACTGAGAGCGGTCAGAATCACAGCGGCAGACAGTTGCGGGGGACACCCTTACATTCTGTGGGAATGTCCCAGACACTGCGAAGGCCACGGTGCTCTCTATCTAAGCAGAAGGCTCTCCCTCCTGCTCCCACTGCACTCTCCTCTATGGAGGGAGCGTCAGTCTCTAGCCAGCAGACTTGCGGGTTCCAGGATCTCACCTGGAGACATGCATTTCTATCTAAAGCGGTATTGGTGACCCCACGTTCTCCTCCCTCCTCCTTTTCCCGACTTATGCCTGGAAGCCAGCCTGGCTGCAGGCTTGGGTTACAAAACACTGTCCTCAAAGAGGCACAAGAAAGACCCCTCTCTGCCCGGTGAGCCCTGATCTCCTCTCCCCAGAGCCTCTGTGATGCTGTTGTCTTTGTGCCCGCTACATTAAATAAACCTTGTGCCCTCAAGAAATGGTCTTTCTCCCGGGCGTGGTGGCACACGCCTTTAATCCCAGCACTCCGGAGGCAGAGGCAGGTGGATCGCTGTGAGTTCGAGGCCAGCTTGGTCTACAAAGTGAGTCCAGGATGGCCAAGGCTACACAGAGAAACCCTGTCTCGAAAAACCAAAAAAAAAAAAAAAAAGAAATGGTCTTTCTCTTTATGTCCTCTATTGTCTGAGAGCTTCAAGTTCCGGTTGTCGTTTTCGGTGCTGGGCATGGGACCCGGGACTTTGGACATGCCCAAGAGTGCTCTGCCACTGAGCCACACCCTCAGCCCTCACAGTGTCAGTCTTACAAGAGGCGAGGGATCATGGAGCTAGGTGACGATGATGATTTATTTTATTTTATTGGTTTTTCGAGACAGGGTTTCTCTGTGTAGCCTTGGCTGTCCTGGACTCGCTTTGTAGACCAGGCTGGCCTTGAACTCACAGCGATCCGCCTGCCTCTGCCTCCCGAGTGCTGGGATTAAAGGTGTGTGCCACCACCGCCCGGCTGGACAATGACGGTTTAAATGCTTGATATGTGAAGTAATAATGCTAGATACTCATCGTGGCTTAGATGGTAACTTTCACATGGGGTATAGTTTCCTGCAGTGAAGATAGGAGGATGAAAGATACGTAAGCAGCCCAGGAGGAGATAATCAGACCCGGCTCATGGAGAGGGCTCGGTGACTCAAGAACGGAGGCCAGGGGATGCTTGCAATCCTAGTTCTCATGGGACGACGCAGGAAGATCATGAGCCTGGCCTATATAGTGAACCTGGAAATAAAAGCAAAAAGACCACCCCTCCCCCCAAATCCAAGCCAAGATAGATGCTTGGCCTGGGGGTGTGGTTCAGTCCCTAGTGCCTGCCTGGCACACATGAAGCCCTGGGCTCTGTCTCCCAGGACCTATAATGCAAACATGGACTAAAGAAGAAGCCGAAGGTCACGCTTGGCTGCATGGTGACTTGGAGGCCAGGCCGTGGCTGCATGAGGCCCCATGTCTCATAAACAAAACTAAAGGTAGGCTATTGTGGTGGTTTGACTAGCCTCGGCCCTCATACAGATTCATAAGGTTGAATGTTTGGCCCATCGGGAGCAGCACTATTAGGAGGTGTGGCCTTGTTGGAGGACGTGTGTCCCTGTGGAGGCAGGCGTTGCAGTCTCCTATGCTCGAGCTATGCCTAGCGTGGCACACAGTGCCCTTCTCCTGTGCATCAAGACGTAGAACTCTCAGCTCCCTCTCCAGCACCATGGCTGCCTGCATGCTGCCATGCTTCTAGCTATGAGGATAATGGACCAAACCTCTGAAACTGTAAGCCAGCCCCAATGGAATGTTCTCCTTTATAAGAGTTGCCATGGCTGGGTGTGGTGGTGCACACCTTTAACCCCAGCACTCCGGAGACAGAAGCAAGCGAATCACTGGTCTACAAAGTGAGTCCAGTACAGCCAAGATAACATAGAGAAACCCTGCCTCAAAAGAGAAAAAATATATAAATATGCAGTAAGCTGGGCTGGAGAGATGGCTCAGAGGTTAAGAGTACTAGGTGCTTTTCCAGAGGTCCTAGGTTCAATTCCCAGCAACCACATGGTGACTCACAACCATCTGTAATGTGATTTAATGCCTCTTCTGGCCTGCAGGGGTACATGCAGGCAGAGCAGTATATACATAATAAATAAATCTTTTTAAAAAATGTGCAGTAAGCATGTGCTATTTTCAGTATGATAGTCATGGAGAAAAATGCAACTTTAAGCTGCAAAGAGAGATGGGGCCCTTGCCTAGCATATAAGAGCCCTGGATTCAATCCCTGGATTCAATCCCTAGCAACACACATCACACATTTACTAGAAGGACACACACGAGAGTGACAACACCAGACATTGTCTGAGAAGCTTGAGTCATGTTAAAGCAGGAACAGGCCAAGTCCCTAACAACAGGCAGATGCTGACTCCATGGAGGAGTCACACGGTGGCTGTCACTCTGAAGGATGTGGCGGTGCCACTACTGCACTATCCCAGTGGTACAGTTTTGGGACAGGCAGAATGAATAGGTACAGATGCAAAGGAAAGCCAGACCTCAGGGCCTGCCGGAGCACATCAGGGTGGCAGGGGAGGTGCCATCTCTTGGTAGGGCTGTCAGTAACACAGCTGGAAGTTTCCTCAAAACTCGTCAGGTCTCTAGCTATGTGGCAAGATCTGAAGGACATACAGCATGATAACAATGGGCCTGGAGCCTGGCATAGTGGTATGTCTTTAGTCCCAGCCCTCAGAGGCAGAGGCAGGATGATATTTGTGAGTTCGAGGCCAGCCTGGTCTACACAGTGAGTGCCAGGACAGCCAGGGCTACATAAAGAGACCCTGTCTTGAAAAACTAAACTAAACTAAATGACAGGCCTGGTGACACAAGCTTGTAATCCCAACTGTTTGGGAGGCTGAAGCAGGAGGATTGCTATGAGTTTGAGACCAGTTTAGGCAACAGAGTGAGATGCTGTCTCAACACACAAAAACAGAAAACCAGAAAAACTAGGTGTGGTGCATGCCTTTAATTCCAGTTTGTAGGAGGCAGAGGCAGGCAGATCACCGTGAGTTCAAGGCCGGTTGTCCACAAGAGAGCCAAGGCTACACAGAAAAACCCTGTCTCTAAAAACAACAAACTGCTCTTTTTAAAAATTTAAATAATTTATTCAGATTATATCTAATTTGTTATCCCCTCACTTTTATCTTCCTGTTCCCCCTCCCTTCCTCTTTCACCCTATTCCCCTCCCCTAGACCTGTGACAGAGGGGACCTCCTCCTCCACCATATGGTCACAGCCTATCAGATCCTGGTAGCCTGCTTACCCTTCCTCTGAGTGTCACCAGAGCTCCCCACCAAGGAGAAGTGGTCAAATAGGGGGCACCAGAGTTCATGTCAGAGGCAGTCCCTGCTCTCCACACAACTGTGGCGAATGTGCTGTCCATTGACGAGATCTGAATAAAAAACCTGCTCTTGCCTCTCTTCCTACCTCTTCCTCTCTGTGTCTGTTTCTTTCTGGGGTGCCCCCTTTTCTGCTCTCCCACACTTACTTAATAAACCAGAGCTGGGCATTGGTGGCGCATGCCTTTAATCCCAGCACTTGGGAGACGGAGGCAGGCGGATCATTGCGAGTTCGAGGCTAGCCTGGTCTACAACTCCAGTCTAGGACAGCCAGGGCTACACAAAGAAACTCTGTCTTGGCTGAGGTGGGGGTGGGGTGCGGAAGGAAGCTTAAGGATGAAGAATTGCCTCAAGCAGAAGCTGGAGGGCAGCTGACTAGTGTTTGAAAGGGAAACCTCAGCCAGGTGTGGGGTACACACCGTTAGACCAGCACTGGCATGACAGAGGCAGGAGGAGCTCTGTGAGTTCGAGGCCAGCCTTGTCTACAGAGTGAGTTTCCGGAAAGCCAGGGATATATAGTGAGACCCTGTCTAAAAAGGATGAAAAAAGCAAGGAAGGGTGTGTGGCACATACTGGCAATCCAGGTAGTTGGGAGGTTTGGGGAGTGGCAGGAAGAGGGTTAGGAGTTCAGGACCAGCCCCAGCAAGTTTGAGGCCAGCTGCTGAGTTCAGAAGCATATGAAGGAGATTCAAGTGCACTTGTGGCATCCTTGTCCTTTCTTTGTGTCTACCACTAAGACACCTGTGTCATCTGTAGACCCTGGTCCCTAGGGACCCCGATCCTTGTACTAGGCAGTGACAGGGAATCTCTTGAGGCCTGAGGTCTCCTCCAGCTGTACTCAGGCACGAGTGTGTGGGGCCTGGGTTCCCGGAGTCATGTGAGAACAGGCTACTGAGACCCTGGGCCTCCCAAATCACGATTAACAGGAAGCGATGTGGTAGCCTGCAGAACTTGGGGGACCCCTAGGTACCCTCTCTCCATGTCTGCAGGCCCTCAGTGAAGAAGTGGGTTGTCCACACAGGTGCCACACTCCTAGGAGAATGTGAGGGGCAGAGATGGCTAGGCTGCCTCCTGTGGAGTGCCTGCCTTGCCAGCTGGCTCTCCTCCCTCGCCGGCTGGTTCTCGTCCGGGCACTGCTGTCCGAAGGCAGCAGCCCCAGATGGGCAGTGCTGGCTCTGCAAAGGAAAAACTGCCTGGAAGTTCCATTTTTAGAATTGAAGCCAGAAAGGGTGTGACCTGCATAAGAGCAAGATTAGCCCCAGGGCTGGATACCAGGACGGGCGTGCCCAGTGACTCCTCCCTGAGCCTCGCACACAGCAATGCTGCCTGGGTCCGGAGGGGGCTGCAAGCTTCTGAGGGGAGGGGCAGGTGCCTCCAGCTGAGGATGCCACCCACTCACCTACCTTCCAGCTCCCTCCCAGCCTGAGCCAGGCATTAAGCACTGTTTCCCAGGTGGACATCCTCTCCACTAACATTCCTTTAGTGTCGTCTCACTCATGTTGCTTCTTCCTTCTTCCCTTTTCCTGTCCTCCTCCTCCTCTCGTTTCCTCTGTTCTTGGGCATTTGTGGACAACCTCAGCCTTCTGCTTCTTCCTAAGACAAAATACTTATTCATATTTACATTAAAAAGATGAATGAGGTTTTGTTTTTGGTTTTGGTTTTGGCACAGGGTTTCTCTGTGTTGCTCTGGCTGTCCTAGATTCACTTTGTAGACCAGGCTGGCCTTGAGCTCACAGTGATCCACCTGCCTCTGCCTCCTGAGTGCTGGGATTAAAGGCGTGGTGGCAAGCACCGCCAACTGGCTCTATTTCTACTTGGCAGTTCTCTTTCTTTTTCTTTCATTCTCTATCTTTCTCCTTCTTCTTCTTCTTTTCTTTATGAGACAGGGTTTCTCTGTGTAGCCTTGGCCATCCTGGACTCACTTTGTAGACCAGGCTGGCCTCGAACTCACAGCGATCCACCTGCCTCTGCCTCCCAAGTGCTGGGATTAAAGGCGTGCACCACCACGCCCGGCTCTTCCTTCTTCTTTAAAGCAGAATCTCTCTGTGCAGCCCAGGCTGTCCTGGAACTCACTCCATAGACCAGGCTGGCCTTGAACTCACAGCGATCCGCCTGCCTCTGCCTCTGGTGTGCTGGGATTAAAGGTGTGCGCCACGCCACGTTTCGCTTACTTCACTGTTCACCCGCGTCACCTCAGCAGCTTTGAAATTCCAATGAGATTTTGTCTCAAAAAACAAACAAAACATCAGCAACAACACAGACTAAGATGGTTGTTGCTGCTGTTGTTACTCATGTCTATCACCCCAGCACTGAGGAGGTGGAGCCAGGAGGAACAGAAATTAAAGGTCACCCTGACTACATACTGAGTTTGAGGCCAACCTGGCCTACATGAGACCTTATGTCAAAAACAAGCCAAAGGACAAGGTGCGGGCTAATTTTGCCAACTTGTCAGAGGCTGTCGTTAAGAAGGAAGAGGCTTCAACTGAGAAATGTCTCACTGAGATGGGGCTGTAAGCAAGGCTGTGGGACATTTTTAAAATTAGTGCCATTCCTGGGCTGCTGGTCCTGGGTCCTACAAGACAGCAGGCTGAGCAATGCATGGGGAGCAGTGAGCAGCACCCTCCGTGGCCTCTGTATCAGCTCCTGTCTCCAGGTTTCTGCCCTGCTTGAGTTCTTGTCCTGAATTCCTCCAGTGATGGACAGTGACGTGGGACTGAAAACCAAATAAGCCCTTTCCTCCCCGGCTTGCTTTCGGGCATAGTGCTTCATCTCAGCAATAGTCACCCTAACAAGGGCAGAAAAGCAAATCCGCATGTTGAGCTCTAGCCTTGGTTTTCATTTCTAGACAGCTTACTGATCTGTCTGGGTTTGGGAGTGGGACAGAAGGAAGGACCCGAGGCTGAAGGAGAGCAAGAAGCACAGAGGACCACACACTTCTGGGAAGGGAAAAGGGAGGAAAGGCAGGCAGCCACCATGCCAGCTACTCTTGCTGCATAGCATAGAACAAGACAAAAAACTCACCCTTTGTGAGCCAGCCTGCTGCAGCTGGAGCTACCTCAGTCCTGCTGTGGTGAGCACGGCCAGCCAGGGTGCTTTGATGCTCCACAGTGGCACAGTTCCCCAAGCCTTCAGCCAGTTCCAGGGATGCTCAGAGGCCTCAGGATCCCCACAAACAAGCTGTTAAGGCTTTACCTTGGTACCCCATGCTTGTTCCTAGGGTCCTGCTCCTCTCAGCTCACTGGGATGGGCAGATAGTGTCTGCTTGCTCAGTGCAGCCTGCTGAGGCCTCCTCATTGCCAAGGCAGAGCTCACTTGGGACATAACGCCTTGCTCAGCCAACCTCCAAGTCAGAGGCTGTATTGTGCTTCCCAAAGCTGAGAGACGATGTCTCCAAGAGATAGCAGGCATGTCTCAAAGCCTACAGGAGCTGGGCTATACATATCTGTAAAGTAGGGGCAACGGCGCTCTATTCAGTGGCTGTGATGGTCCAACGATCAACAGAGACAGCCAGGGCTGGAGGTTTGTAGAATGCTTGCCTAGTATGCACAAAACCCAAGGTTTAGTCCCTGGAGCTCCATATAAACTGGGTGTGGTGGTGCATGCCTATAGTGCCAGCATTTGGGGGTTGGAGGCAAGAGGGTTGTAAATTCAAGGGTATTCTCAGTTCATAGTGAGTTTGAGGTCTACTTGGGATGCACAAGACCCTATCTCAAAATATTTAAAAAAAAAAAAAAAAAAAAAGGACAAATGAAGAAAGAAACAATGTATTCAGGAAGGCTGGGTGCTGGTCTCAGAGATGGGTGGGGCGGACTGTAGCTGCTCCAGAGCTTCAGCCACCAGGCGGCTGTTCTGCCAAATATTTGTGCAGCAGAGCCCAGGATCCATGCCTTCTGCCTTGGTCAGGCCCTCCCTTGGGGGAGCAGCCTCAGCCATTAATGGCTCTCAGAACAGAAGTCAAGCCCTCACAGGGCTTGAGTGAGTGTCTCTTCCACCAGAGGGGGTGGGGCAAAGGAAAGAGGAGCAAGGGTCAACTTGACCTTCTGTCTTCCACCGGCCTCAACCCCATACCCGGCTGCTCGGGGGCAGTGGCTAGGGAGGACTGTGAGGGCTGAGTGGACACAGAATACCTCTGCTCTAATGCTGTCAGGTCAGGAGACAAGCAGCTGTGTAAACTGACCACAGTGCACAGCAGGAGAAGGGACAGGTGGAAGCCCGGAGCAGGCCTTGGCCAGGCTGGTATGGTCAGAGAAGGCTTCATTGAGGAAATGACTTTTGCCTGAGTCTTGGAGTACCTGGGGACAAATAAGAACATCTGTTGTGGTCTACTTCCTGTGGGGGAAACATGACCAAGGCCATGACGGAGCAGGGAGCACTATGGGGACCTACAGAATACCTTGGCCTCTAGGCATGACGATGAGGGAGGCAAGATGATACAGTGCTGGCTAGGGTCATGGGAAGGAGCTGTTAACACTCCCAGGAGAGGGGCCAGACCCTCACCCAAGAGTCCTGTGACCACTCTTTCCTGCCTCCCAGCTGCCCATGGCCCTGAGAGGAGAGGTGCTGGGTGTAAAGAGGCTACAAAGCTTTCGTGAGCTGTCACACATGCTGGGTGGCCTTTGGGTGCTATAGCTGCTGGTCTATCATCCTTGCTTCTGTAAATATCCCTAATCTCCTTGGCTCATCAAACGGGACTAGGGTGGAATTCTTTCTTTGCTCTGTTGATGCCCTGTTTGAGGATGAACGGTGTTTTTTCTTTTTCTTTTTTGTTTTTCGAGACAGGGTTTCTCTGTGTAGCCTTGACCATCCTGGACTCACTTTGTAGACCAGGCTGGCCTCGAACTCACAGCGATCTGCCTGCCTCTGCCTCCCGAGTGCTGGGATTAAAGGCGTGCGCCACCACGCCCGGCTTGAACAGGTGTTTTTTCAAAGATTCATATTCATTGATGTGTGTGTGTGTACAGATGTCAGATGTCACAGAGGCCAGAAGAGATCCACAGATGCCCTGGAGCTGGAGTTACAGGCAATTGCTGGAAACAGAACTCCAGTCCCCTGAGAGAGCAATAAGCAAATAAGCATTCTTAATCATTTAGCTATCTCTCTAGCCCCTGGACAGATCTCGATCTCTCTCTCTCTCTCTCTCTCTCTCTCTCTCTCTCTCTCTCTCTCTCTCTCTCTCTCTCTCAGATTTATTTATTTATTATTATGTGTAGTGTTCTGCCTGCATGTACATCTGCAGGCCAGAAGAGGGCATCAGATCACATTACAGATGGTTGGGAGCCACTATATGGCTGCTGGGAATAGAACTCAGGCCCTCTGGAAGCGCAGCCAGTGCTCTTAACCTCTGAGCCATCTCTCCAGCCCCGGATAGAGATGTCTCTATGTCTCCCCAGGAAGTCATGTAACATTCTAGGCAGGTGGACACTGAAGTGAAGGTGGTAGGGCAAACTGAGGGACAGTCAGGGGCAGCTAGGGGCAGGATAACACAAGGTTAGCGCAGCCAGGTCCTGTGCATTCTGGAGACCAAGCTGGAACTGAGAGCCATGTGTGGCTGGGGCAGGGTTGATTAGCTTGGTCTTTTCTTGCCCACAACACAATAGGGTTGCTCGAGTCTCAGGACTTTACTAGAGTGTTTGTCATATGCTGGCTTTGTGGGCCCATTCTTTCCTATATTTTGGGTGTCAGCACAGTTTTCTGACCTTGGAGTTTGGGTTATGTACCCCCTCCCCGCTCCCCAGCACACCATCCACCTGTTGTTTTATTTTCTTTTTCTGTCCTTTTGGTTTTTTGAGACAGGGTTTCTCTGTGTAGCCTTGGCTATCCTCAAACTCACTCTGTAGACCAGGCTGGCCTCAAACTCACAGAGATTCATCTGCTTCTGCCTCCAGAGTCCTGGGACTAAAGGCATGAAATGTCCCCCAACTGCCACCTTGGCTGTTTTACTATTTCAACGAGTTAGATTCTGTTTGAGCCTGTTTTGCTCACTGGAATGGGAGGTCATCTGCCACTCAGTGCACCTGGGTCTTCCCATGAGGCTCTTGGTAGACATTACTCGAAGGGACAAAAAAAAAAAAAAACAAAAAAAAAAAAAAAACCCCAAAAACAAGATGAATAAAGCAAGGAGCAGATGAAACAAAAAGGCCCTTCACTGAAGACAAGCATGTATACAGGGCTCTGAGGGGGGTAGGGCCTGGCCCACAGGATGCAAAGGGCTCCTGTTCAGCCTGGTGTTTTCTTTCCTACAGCATGCAGGCAAAAGGTTTGCTCAGAGGTGTGGCGGTGGCTGAAGCACTGGTTACACCAAGCAGTAGTTGGTGAGCTGGGGCAAGCTGTAAAGACTGTTCAGTCAAGAAAAGACTCCTTCCTTAAGGCAACCTGAGCAGCTGTGCTCCCCACAGGAGCTGCCCCCTTATTACCCGGCCTTTGATTTTCCTAGTTCAAAGTAATTGATCTGCCTGTTAAGACCAAAAGCACCTGCCTCCCTGCTGTTGACAGGTGTAACTGCAGAGGGGGAGAACGGCAGCAGGTGCTGAGCCAATACCATCGGAAGAGGGCAGTGGCTCCCAAGGTGGGGAGGCTGGCACTCGCAACCCCTACCCCTTAGTAATGCCACCGGGCCATTCTGGGAACGTTCAATGGCACCCGGAGGATTCCCAAGCCGGTGGCAGGCAAGCTCGGCCTTGCCACTGACTCAGCGTACCCTCTAGCTGGCTGCTGAGTCAGGCCTGAAGCTGGGGTGCCAGGCGGCTGTGTGAGGCCCAGGAGCAACCTGAGCTGGCAAGCCTGCCCTTCGGGCCAGGCTGGAGGTCGAGAGCTGCGGCCGGGAGCGAGCCAAGAAAGGGTGGGCCCTGGCCGCCTGGCATCCTTCCCCTCCTCCACTGCTGGAGGCGCGACGCGTAAGGCCTCCCAGGATGGGGCGACCGCACGCAGATTAGAGGCTTCTGGAGACCGCCGGACTGCAGATCTCCGCCTCAGTTTCCCCCCCAGCCCCGCCCGGCGGTGCGAGGGTGGGTGACGTCACAGCGCATGGCATTGTGGGGCGGGCGCGGCGCCGGCGACGCCATTTTCGGCGGCGGAGGTTGGCGCGAGGCTGCGGCGCGCGGGTCAGGCTGAGGATGCTGCGGGGCGGCCGCGGAGGAGCTGCTTGCTGCTGAGACGGCTGGGCTCCGCGCGGCCTCGGCCTGCGACAGCGCGACGAGCGCGGCGCTCCGAATCGGACGGTGAGTGTGCGGCCCCGCCCCGCCCCGGGCTCCGCGGGCCCCGTGCGCAGCGCTCTGGAAGCGCCCGCGACCCCTTCCCGCCCGCATCCTCCGGGCTAAGGCTTCCGGGCCCTTCCGGTCCACCGCCGCATCTGCACCCGGCCCTTCTAGGCTGCGATTCTGGTCCTGCGCCTGGACCCAGATCCAGACCCCTCCCTGGCTTTCTCACTCGCGTCTGCACGCTCGGGTCCCCTCCCGGCTCCGCCCGCGCCCCTCCGTGCGCCCGGTCTCTGTCTCCTCTGCCTGCGCACCTGCATTCTGCGGTCCTTGTCCTCTCTCAGCCTGTGCTCATCCAGCCTGGGGTTTCTGTCCGGTCTCCGCCTGCGACTTTCCAGGCTCGGGTCTCTTGTCACTTCTCCGTGTTCCTCCAGTCTGCGGTCCTTGTCCCCTGGCTACCTGCGCCCCTGGTTTGGGTCTCTGCCCTGTCACTGCCTGCGCCCCTCCCGTCTCAGGTCTTTGTCATCTCTCTGCACACCCAGGCTGAAGCTCTTCTAGAAACCCTCTCTGCCAGTCCTGGTTCGAGACCTGTCCCAGTTCTGCCTGTGCCTTTTTGGGTTGAGGTACTTGTCTCTTCTCCGTCTGTGACCCTCCAGGTTTAGAGGATCTGCCTGCACTCTAGGCTCGGGTCCCTGCCCCTTCCCCTCTCCCCTGCTCCTCTCCGGCGTCCCACGACTTCTGTCCCATCTGTGTTCAGGGCCCCGCCCTGACTCAGGCCCCGGGGCGGGGGCGGCTTTCCAATGGCAGCTGTGGGCTTAGGGTCCCAAAGCCTGCCTGCTGAGGTCCAGGGGAGGCGGCGGCGGTGGTAGCGTGTGTGTTGGGGGTCAGCCGGCTGGCTTTGTCTCGGGCCTCTCTGCCCTTCTAGCCCCCACCTCTCCCCGGCACCGCCCTGGGCTGCGTGCTGTCATGCTGTGGTCCGTGGCCGGTGGCCAGCCAGTCTCTTTCAGTGGCCGGGTGTGGAATCTCCCTGGCGACCTGAACGTGCCCAGCCTGGAGTGCTTTTCCTTGTACCGTGCGGAGTCCCCTTCCCATAAAAAAAAATCTTAAAGCGTTAAAAAGTGATTTTAGTGTGTGATGGCGTGTATGGCCTTATAACGGAGTTTGCAGGTGCGCTGTGTTGGAATTGTCACCACCTGCTAATCTTTTATTATCAAGTGGTGATCTGGTGTACTAGCTAAAGTGACGTATTTAGAAAGCATGAGAACAAAACATTTATATACTATTTAAACTGCTGTATAGAGGGATAGTTGCATTTTTGATTCTTTTGTTACTTAAATTCCAAGGCTCTCCATACAGCATGACTAAGCCTCAGAATGCATTGTAATAGGGCATTGGGCCAACCTCCTTGCCCCTCCTAACATGCCACAGTTAGGGATCTTCTTTAAAATGGTCATTTGACTTACTGTTCGGTGTCCTAGGTATTTTTAAGAATGCAGTGATTCTATTTAAAATTTCAGAGTGTGTGGCTATGTGGGAGGGTGGGCTTTTTCCAGTTCATTAAAGAATGCATCATCGTGTTGCTGTCCACGCTGATGGTCTTGGGGTGGGGCTGCTGGCGACCTCTCTGTAGCGCCAGCATCCAGCTGGCTTGGCAGTGCATTGTAAAGGGAGAGAGCAGGGAGTGACGGTGCATACCTTAGCCAAGGCGGAGGGCTCTGACTACATAGCAAAATCTCACCCCAAATAAAACAGAAACCTAAAAGCAAGAAAAGTATAGACATGCATGGGACCTGGACAGTGGTTTTCCAAGTGCAGAGACGAGGAGATGAGGTACACACGTCTAATAGTCCATAGTAAAGTCTTCAAGGCTGAAGCATGCTCCGGTTCCAGCCTAGCATTCCAAAGGTCCTGTTTCCCTCAGTGTAAGAACAAACAAATCAAATATTACCCACAATGTAAATGTTTATATTTTAAAAAATAAGTACATTCTTGGGACCAGAGAGATGGCCCAGTTATTAAGAGCAATTACTGTTCTTTCAGAGGGACTTGAATTTGGTTCCCAGCACCCAGATAAGGCAGCTCATAAGTGTCTCTAACTCCAGTTCCACGTGATCTGACCCTCTTCTGGGCTGCTGTGGTGCACAAAAACAAAACAGAGCAAACCAAAACCAACCAAACAAAAAAGGCCCATGCAGGTGGACACATAAACAAAATCTTTTATTTATTTATCTTGGTTTTTCAAGACAGAGTTTCTCTTGTATCCCTGGCTGTCCTGGACTCACTTTGTAGACCAGGCTGGCCTTGAACTCACACAGATTCACCTGTCTCTGCCTCCTGAGTGCTGGGACGCCGGCCTTTCAATAACATTTTAAACCATTTTCCTCCCAGGTTGGGAGAAAGTAAAAGTCTCTAAAGGGCCATAAACAGTCTTCAGACATAATTGACTTAAAAGAACTAGAAAGAAAGGTCAGAAGTAATGGAATTCTTAGTTGAGTGAATATTTGAAATCAGATTATGCAACAGAAATGACTACCATGCTGAGCAGGATAGCGTCAAGTTTTAGAATGTGGGATAAAAACATTAGAAACTGGCCATGGCGCATTTTGAGGATTTTGAGGCCAGCTTGTGTTATACAGCAAGATTTTTAAAGTAAAAAACAAAGACTAACACTTGGAAGGTTGAGGGAGGTAGATTTTTGTGAGTTCAAGGACAGCCAGGGCTACAGAGAGAAACCCTGCCTTAGAAAAAAATAAAATAAAATCCATGGAAGCATGGGCTTGAGGGATTGTTGCCTGCTGAAAGCCCACTGGGCAGCACTGTGCTATTAAGGGCCCTGGCACAGAGGTTAGACCCAGCCTGAGTGCTGAGGAGACAGACTGGCCATGTGTGGTCCTGATGGGAGGAGATAAGACTGTGGCTGAGGCCTGTCCCAGCAGGATGGGGTGAGGGGAAGGTGAGGCTAGGAAATGCTCCTGTGGTAGGAAGAGGCATGGAGACTGCTCCCAATGTGAGGATGGAGGGAGGGTGAGATGAGCCAGGGTCACTTGGGGAAGGCGAGGGCAGTGGTTGTGTGTGTGTGTGTGTGTGTGTGTGTGTGTGTGTGTGTATGTGTGTGTGTCCGTCCCTGTCCCCAATCTTCCCCCAGCCCCCTGACCACAGGGGTGAGCTAGTTAGGAAGTACCCACCCTAGTCTAAATTAGGACAGTGGCTGGGGATGCAGAAGAACAGTCATGTCCCTGAGGTCTGCCTTGGAGCAGGAAGGTGAGGGTTGGGAGGGAGGGAGCCTCTGCAGACCATGGACAGTGGACCATGTCAGTCAGTCACTAAAGATCTCAGTAGTGTCCTCCTCTCCTGCCCCATTTGCCTGGCCAGGTGCCCGCCCAGCTGAGTTAAAAGCCATGGTTCTGCCCCATCCAGCCTGGTCTGTCTGTCTGTCTTTCTTTTATTTATTTTAAGATTTATTTATTATGTATACAGTGTTCTGCCAACATGTATGCCTGCAGGCCAGAAGAGGGCATCATATCACATTGCAGATGGTTGTGAGCCACCATGTAGTTGCTGGGAATTGAACTCGGGATCTTCGGAAGAACAGCCAGTGCTCTTAAACCTTTGAGCCATCTCTCTAGTCCCTGGCCTGGTCTTTCTTGCTAGTATGTACTTCCTTACTGAAAGAGCTGTGCTTTATTCATTTGTTTATTTATTTATTGGTTTTTTGAGACAGAGTTTCTCTGTGTAGCCCTGGTTGTCCTGGACTTGGCTTTGTAAACCAGGCTGGCATGAAAAGCCACCTGCCTCTGCCTCCCAAGTGCCAGGATTAAAGGTGTGTGCCACCACGCCCGTGTTTTCTTTTTTTTAACGTGCATTAGTGTTTGCTTCGTGTATGCATGTGCACTGCATGCATCCCTGATGACTGAGGCGGCCAGAAAAGGGCAGTGGATCCCTTGGAACTGAAGTTACAAATGGTTGTGCGCTGGGAACTGAACCGAGGTCCTGTGAAAGCAGCAGATGCTCTTAACTGCTGAGTTGTCTCTCTGCCTCTGGTTTATCTTCTTGTCTCTCTGTCTGTCTGTCTGCTCATACTTCCCCATGTCCACAAGGGTGGGATTTATCCCTGGCTCTGTGCCAGTGTGTGGTGCACAGCCAGCACTTACTGAGCGCTGAGAGAATGCATTTAGAATAGCTTCTTTGCGTTTTGGTGACTCATTGGCTGGTGACACCCACCATGTTAGAGTGGGGAGAGGACAGGATGCTGTTTACTTTTGAGTATGATAAATTCTAGGTCCCTGTGGGAGGCCCAGTGAGCCAGCTAGAGATGCAGGCCTGAAGAATAAGGCTGGAGATGGCGATTTCAGAGTGAATCAGCATTACATTGAAGGCCGGCAGTGCCATGCATGTTGTCCTGCCTGAGGGAGAGTGCCCCGTGACCTTGGGAGAGGAGCATTGTAAATAACTGCTGGACTAAAAAGTTTACATCTGGACCCAGCTGTGGTGGCGCACGCCTTTAATCCCAGCACTTGGGAGGCAGAGGCAGGCGCATTGCTGTGAGTTCGAGGCCAGCCTGCTCTACAAAATGAGTCTAGGACAACAAAGGCTACACAGAGAAACCCTGTCTTGAAAAAAAAAAATCCAAAAAGTCCAGAACAGCCAGGGCTACACAGAGAAACCCTATCTCGAAAAAGGCCAACCTCCCCCCCCAAAAGCACTGGAATAAGCCTATTGAGGGGATTGTATATGTCTGTAAATAAAATGGCTTCTTGCTTCTCGAATAGTTCCGTGGTCTCAGGGTTCTTTTGCTTGTTTTAAGACAGCATCAGGATGTGGCCTTGGCCGACCTACAGCTCACTGTAGGCTGGCCTGGGACTCAGAGATCGCTCTGTCTCTGTCTCCTGAATGCTGGAGTTGAGGGTATGTGGCCGCAAGCTGACCTTCTATTACCTCAGTTTAAGCCACTGGTTGTCCCTGATCCACTGCCTAATGTGGACACTTGCCTCTGGAAGTGCCTATTCTTCCTGGTAAAGTGGGTGCTGTGGTCACTCTGCCCTCCTGACAAAGGAGTGCGACATTAATTAGACAGAGCAGGCTATGGACAGTCCCATCAGGGCTTCCATGTCAGGCTTGGACTCAGTTGTGCTTGTCAAAGTCACAACCTCGTGAACTGTGTCACAGCTAGCTGTCTCTTCAGGGGTGGCTTTGCTCTATTGCTGTTCTCTCTCTCTCTCTCTCTTTTTTTTTTTTTTTTTTTTGAGACAGGGTTTCTCTTTGTAGCCTTGGCCATCCTGGACTCACTTTGTAGACCAGGCTGGCCTCGAACTCATAGCGATCCGCCTGCCTCTGCCTCCCGAGTGCTGGGATTAAAGGCGTGTGCCACCACGCCTGGCTCTGTTGTTCTCTTTTTGAGAGAGCATCTCTCTGTGTATCCTTGGCTGTCCTGGACTCACTTTGTAGACCAGGCTGGCCTCGAACTCATAGCGATCGGCCTGTCTCTGCCTCCTGAGTGCTGAGATTAAAGGTGTGCGCACCACTGGCTGGCAAACATTGTTTTTTTTTTTTTTTTTTTTTTTAATTAAAATATAACTACATCATTTTTTTCCTTTCCTCCCTGAGCCCTTCCTGTGTGCACCCCCTCTCAAACTCACAGCTTCTGTTTCTTTGTGTGTGTTTGTTTCTAAATATATAAACGGCAACTACTTATTCCATCTATTGCTACTTTTGTGTGTATGACCTCATTGCTGATCACTTGGTGTTGGATAATCACTTGGGGGGACTCTCTATGCTTTTTATTATTTATTTTATTGATTTATTTAATTTTTTTGAGACAGGGTCTCACCAAATAGATCTGGCTCTTTTGGAACTCACTGTGTAGACCAGGCTGGCCTTGAAGTCCTAGAGATCCAAAGGCCTCTGCCTCCTGAGTGCTGGGATTAAAGGCTTGAACCAGCACACCTGGCTTTTTTTTTTTTTTTGGACACAGGGTCTCTCTGTTGTTTTAGCTGTCAGAGACCAAGCTGGCCTTGGACTCACAGAGCTCTTCTATCTCTGCCTCACTGGTCTTGGGACTAAAGGTGTGCTCCACCATGCTGGTAACAGTCTTAGAAAGCAAGCAGGGGATTTTTCTTGTACTAGTCTGTGGTGTTTGCATGTAAACACAACTGGAAGAACGGCTGCTGTTATGACTCTTTTGTCTATACATGTTTTACTTTATAGACTTTTTTTTTTTTTTTTTTTGTGGCCAGCATGGATTTCTGGGGTGCGGGGACGGTGTGTGTGTGTGTGTGTGTGTGTGTGTGTGTGTGTGTGTGTGTGTGTGTGTGTTGTGACCAGGTCTCATGTAGCCCAGGCAGGGTTTTAGTTGTTGTGTAGTCAAGGATGACTTTGAACTTCTGATCTTCCTGCTGTTACTTCCTGAGTCCTGGCCCCCAAGGATGTCCCCTTGTCAGTTTTCTGCAGTGCTGGGCATTGAAGCCGGGCAGCCGGGCGAGCACTCTATCTCCCGAGCTCCTTCGGTCCATTGTTAGGACTCAAATCAGGAGAGGACACGAGAGGGTTAGGTTGGATGGACGGAAGGAAGGAATGGTGTGTGTGGTGGCCGCTGTGAAGGTGGCCGCTGTGAAGGTGGACACTCGCTTGCCTTGGTAGCACTCAGATTTATGTATTTAATTTCTTTCTTTCTTTCTTTTTTTGGTTTTTTTGAGACAAGGTTTCTCTGTGTAGCCTTAGCTGTCCTGGACTCACTTTGTAGACAAGGCTGGCCTTGAACTCACAGCGATCCACTTGCCTCTGCCTCCCGAGTGCTGGAATTAAAGGCATGCTCTACCACTGCCTGGCCTGTAGTGATTCTTAGAAAGGACAGGAGGCTGGGTGTGGTGGCGCACTCCAGGAAGTGATGCTGAGGGGCAGAGTCAGAAGGATCATGCATTTGTAGCCAGCCTAGTTTGGTACAGCTGCTAATCCAGAGGCAGGCAGATGTCCTGAGTTTGGGGGCAGCCTGGTCTACAGAGCGAGTTCCAGGCCATCCAGGACTATACAGAGAAACCCTGTCTTGAAAACCAAACAACAGGGTTGGAGAGATGACTCAGAGGTTAAGAGCACTTAAAGGCTGCTCTTCCAGAGGTCCTGAGTTCAATTCCCAGCAACCACATGGTGGCTCACAACCATCTATAATGAGATCTAATGCCCTCTTCTGGTGTGCAGGCACACATGCAGGCAGAACACTGTATACATAATAAATAAATGAATCTTTAAAAAAAGAAAAAGAGGGGCCTGGAGAGATGGCTCAGATGTTAAGAGCACCAGCTGTTCTGCCAAAGGTCCTGAGTTCAATTCCCAGCAACCACATGATGGCTCAGAACCATCTAAAATGAGACCTGGTGTTCCATTCTGGCCTGCAGGCAAACACAAGGACAGAATACTGTACAAATGATAAATAAATAAATCTTAAAAAAAAAAAAAAAAAGAAAAGAAAAAGAAAAAAGAAAACCAAACAACAGCGCCGTTGTGGTGGCGCTTGCCTGTAATCCCAGTACTCAACCCACCAGAAACATAGAGAACTTTGGAGAACATCTCCCATGCAGTGTCCTTCTAGTGATGTGTGCAAGAGCTTCCATGCTGTCTGCCCTCTTTCCCAGCATGCACCTGCACCTTCACCTTCTCTGTGTGTGTGTGAGTTATGCAGCATCTCAGACCTGCAGGCTGCTTGTATATGGTCCTCCAGCCCCCTTTGCTCTGTGTACTCACTCAGACCTGATAATTTCTACCTCATTCTCTCTCTCTTTTTAGTTGAGGTGTAAATCACATGACATAAAATCCCCCATTCTAAAGGACAAGCCCAGCATCTGAATTAAGTTCCTAAAACACGAGGTATGGTGACTCACACCTTTGATCCCAGCACTTGGGAAGCTCTCTCTGTGTGTGTGTGTGTGTGTGTGTGTGTGTGTGTGTGTGTGTGTGTGTGTGTGTGTGTATATGTATACATAAGAACTTTTTCAAAAGAAGTTCAAGGTTATCTTCAATTACACAGTGAATTAGAGGCCAGCATGGACTATATAGTTTTTGGAGCATTTTCATACTTGTTTCATTATTTATTTTATGAAACTAAGAAATATACAGATCATTTGACGACTATCACGTTCCACAACACCACGAAGAGCCGGGACCAGCTGACGTGACTGAAGGCCACACTAGAACAGTCTGAGCCCTCTCTGACTGAGGCGTCACAAATACCTCCCTGCACACACTTCATGCTGCTTACAGTTGCCGACGAGGGTGGGGACTAAAATCTTAAACTCTCAGATACAAGAAGGATCCATCTGCCACAATAAAAATAGACTAATGAACATTGGACCTAGAATAGAACTTTAAAAAAAATTATTTATTTATACAGCATTTAGTCCACATGTACACCTGCACACCAGATGAGGGCACCAGATCTCATTATAGATGGTTATGAGCTGGGAATTGAACTCAGGATCTTTGGAAGAGCAGACAGTGTCCTTGTCTTCCCCTCCCCACTCCCCCGAGACAGGGTTTCTCTGTGTAGCCTTGGCTGTCCTGGACTCACTTTGTAGACCAGGCTGGCCTCGAACTCACAGCGATCCGCCTGCCTCTGCCTCCCGAGTGCTGGGATTAAAGGCCTGCGCCACCACGCCCAGCTCGACTTTGTCTTTTCTTTATGTGTGGTTTTCCGGGCCTGTAGTGGTGTCACTTCCGTGTGGGAGAAGGTGGTCTGTGCATGGCTAATGTGACTGCTGCATGAGGGGCTACCTGAGTATAACAAAGAGAGTGGGTAAGGCTCCATCTGCCATGTTGGCTCTGGCCCGGTCTGGGTGATTGGTTTGGTTTGCTTGTTTCTCTGTGTAGTCCTGGCTGTCCTGGACTTGCTTTGTAGACCAGGCTGGTACTAGAACTTACAGTGATCTGCTTGCTTCTGCCTCCCTGAGTTCTGGGATTAAAGGCATCTACCATCATGCCCAGTTGGGGTGATTTGTTTTTTGGTTTTTTTGTTTTGGTTTGCTTTTTTTTTGAGACAGGGTTTCTCTGTGTAGCCTTGGCAGTCCTGGAACTCACTCTGTAGACCAATCTAGCCTCAAACTCAGAGATCCACCTGCTTTTGCCTCCCAAGTGTTGGGACTAAAGGCATGCATCGCCACTGCCCCATTGGGTGATTTTTTTAAAAAAATATTTTTATTTAATTTTAATTTATGTGCGTTGGTGTTGAGGGTGTCAGATCATGGAGTTACAGACAGTTGTGAGCTGCCATGTGGGTGCTGGGAATTGAACCCAGGACCTTTGGAGGAGCAGACAGTGCTCTTAACCATTGAGCCAACTCTCCAGCCTGGGTGATTTGTTTTTTAAAGGTGTTAATTAATTTTTCTTGTAACCTTTATTTTTGTGCATATGGGTGTTTTGCTGCATGTATGTGTATGTGCAAGAAGGTGTCACGACCCCCTAACCCAAGTTACAGACAGTTGTCAATTGCCATGCTAGTGCGTGGCATAGAACCAGGTCCTCTGCAGAGTAACCAGTGCTTTTAACTGCTGAGCCACCTCTCCAGATCCAGCCCTGCCCCCCTGTTCTGAGTGGTTTTGATTTTACTGTTTGAATGGCTGCTGGTGTCCTGCTCTAGTGCAGTTCTGCAGTGACGCCAGCCCTTGGCCTTCCCTTTGCCTGTCTAGTCTACCTTGTCTCCCCCCTCGGATCTCCATCCCTTAGTCTTTTGTTTGCATGTGTGTTTGTGTGTGTATGTGGGGACAGATGCACACGGAACACACGGTCACTGGTAACTGTGGAGGCAAGAGCACAGCTTTTGGAAGTTGGCTCCTCCCACCCTGTGTTCTAGGGGTCAGACTTCAGGCCATCAGATTTGCATGGCATCAGCCTCCATCTCTCTTTTTTTGTTTTTGTTTTTGTTTTTCAAAACAGGGTTTCTCTGTATAGCCTTGGCTGTAATAAACTTGCTCTGTAGACCAGGCTGGCCTCAAACTCATAGAGATCCACCTGCCTCCTCCTCCTTAGTGCTGGGATTAAAGGTGTATGCCACCACTGCTGGCCCAGCCTCCCTCCCCTCCCTCCTTCTCTCTCCCTCCCTCCCTCCTTCCCTCCCCCCCTCCCTCCTCCTCTTCCTCCTCCTCCTCCTTCTCCTTCTCCTTCTCCTTCTCCTTCTCCTTCTCCTTCTCCTTCTTCTTCTTCTTCTTCTTCTTCTTCTTCTTCTTCTCTTTCTCTCTCTCTCAGGTTTATTTATATTCACTCTGTATATGAGTATTTTGCTGTATGTACATTTGCACACCAGAAGAGGGCATTAGATGCCATGGGACTATAGTTATAGATGGTTGTGAGCCACTGTGTGCGTGCTGGGAATTTAACTTAGGCCCTCTGGAAGAGCAGCCAGTGCTGAGCCATCCCTCTGGGCCTACATCTCCTGGTCTTATGGGATTGAAGAGAGGTAGAGATCTGTGTCTAACTGCTTGTGGCTGATGATGGGTTTCTGGCCTTAGCTGTTGAGGACAGGATTCCCCTGGCTGTCTGATCTGGGGCAAGAGCCCCTGCTACCACAGATGGCTTTGTGCTTAGGTTCTCCTGGAAACCTTGTAGGTCTGTACTGTAACCCCCCCCCCACACACACACAAAAGACAGGGCTTCTCAGTGTAGCCTTGATTGTCCTGGAATCACTTTGTAGACCAGGCTGGGCTCGAACTCACAGTGATCCACCTGCCTCTGCCTCCTGAGTGCTGGGATTAAAGGGATGCTCCACCACGCCCGGCTTGTACTTTAATTTCTAAAGATTTGTTTTGTTTTATGAGTATTTGCCCAGTATATATGTATACCACATACATGCAGTACTCATGGAGGCCAGAAGGGGGTGTTAGACTCCATGGACTTGGAGTTAGAGATGGTTATGAGCCAGCTTGTGGGTGCTGGGAACCCAATCTAGGTCTTCCTTATGATCAAGTCCCATTTTGTTTATTAATTTTTGAGACAGGGCCTCATGTATCCCAGGTTAGCTGTTGCTATGTAGCCAAAGAGGACCTTAAATTGTATACTTCCGGGTTGGAGAGATGGCTCAGAGGTTAAGAGCATTGTCTGTTCCTCCAAAGGTCCTGAGTTCAGTTCCCAGCAACCACATGGTGGCTCACAACCATCTGTAATGTGATCTGATGCCCTCTTCTGGTGTACATGAAAACAGAGCACTCATATACATAAAATAAGTAAATAAATCTTTTAAAAAGACAAGAAAAATCTAAAAAAGGGGGGGGGGGCGGGAGAGCTGGGCATTCTGGTGTATGCTTGCAATATCTGCCTGAGGGCAAGGGCGTTCCAGTACCAGTATCTGAGTGCAGTCACCAGGGCTACATTGTGAGACCAGGGCTCAGAATATTAAACCAACACAACGTACTTAGCTGGGGGGCTGTTTACCAAGCATGCACAAGGTTGTGGATTCTGTTTTCAACATTACAGACACGGAAAATTCTCACACTTGTTCGTTAGTCTGGCATGAGTTTTCACAGCATTGAGGCTGGCTGGAGGAACCTTCCTGCTGTCCTAGTAGGCAGCTGTGGCAGCACTGCTTCTAGCCGCTTACTGGGCTTAGACGTGGAAAGACCGAGGCATCTAAGTACAAACCCTCTGCAGGGACCTGTGCCTGGTATGAGGCGTGCCCATGGGGCCTGTGAGCTGAGAGCTTGGGAAATTGGAACCTTGGTGAGCCTGTTCCTGCATTATAATATTTTAAGTGTCATCTGTGTTAAGGCATTCCATACTTACTTTATTTAAATTAATTATCTGTGGTTAGTTGAAACAAAGTTAAATGCTGTAGCTCGGACAGGCCTCAGATTCACAGCAGCCTTCTTGGCAGAGCCCCTGTGGTCCAGAACTGCAGGTTTTAACCCCGTGCCTTGCTCGTATGTTAGAGGGATGAAGTGAACTCAGTGGGCATAATTTATAAGGAGGCAAGTCCCACCTCAGGAAGAGCAATGCCTGTCTTCAGGGTTCTGGAGCAGCCTGGCAAGGAAGGGCTCAAAGAGTAGCCAGTGCAGTCTCAGCGAGTCACCCTGCTCCCAGCAGCCCACAGGAGCGCTGCGCAGAGCTGTGCTTTAGTGCCTGGCTCCTGCCATCCCAGCTGCCTCAGTTCTCAGGATCGCTGGAGCCCCAGACACATTCGGATACTTTGGAATTCTCCCTTCCCACTTCCCCAGCGCTCTCCAGTCTCTCTCCCACCTGCATGTCTCCTCTTCCCTCTGCCTCTCTGCGGGCCCCCGTCCCGTCTGTCTTTTGCCTGTATGTATGTGTGTCTGTGTGTGTGTGTCCGTCTCTCTGTCTCAGGGCCTTGGCTTGGCTTTGATGTGCAGCCTGAGCTAGTCTCCTGTGTTCTCCAGTGGCCTCTGACAGGCCTCAGGCCCAGCTTCTGCTGCCCCTCAGTTTTCCTGTCTTGAGGTTGCTCTGTGATGAGGCTGCTCTCCCTGTGGGACTGGCTGCTACTCTTTAGCCCACCGTGCTCCCGGTTTGTAGCTTGTCCTGTGGTCTCTGTGTTCTTACAAATGCTGTGTCCAGGGCCTAGCTCGAGAATACGTTTTGATATAATGCTTGACTCATTTTTTTCTGGGGAAGATCAGACATTCATATTTCATTACTGGGAATGTAAACCTTGCTATCAGAGGGAAGCGATAAGGGGAGAAGGCCCACATTTTTTTCTCCTTCGCCAGTTGAGTCCTGGTACCCCCCGCCCTCTTCCTGCTCATGGGAACCTGATTACGCTTACAGCGTGGTCTCCATTAAAGGTGGCCAGACAGTATCTCACTTCGCTGTTGAGGACCTCGAAGAAGAGAGCACACATCTGCTTTCAGGGAGCTGCAGTCACTTTCTGGCCAGCATCCCATCTTCCTAGCTTGCCACCCAGTACACATGTGCAGCAGTGGCCTTACAGGCCACGTGCCCTATGAGTGCACAGCAAGTACACTAATCGAGGACTCTGTTGTTGTGTTCTCTCAGTGAAAAAGGACAGTGTGTGCATGTATGCATGTGTGCATGTGCGTGATCTTTTTCTCCCCCAGACAGGGTCTCTCTGTGTAGCCCTGGCTGTCCTGGACTCACTTTGTAGACCAGGCTGGCCTCAAACTCACAGAGATCCGCCTGCCTCTGCCTCCTGAGTGCTGGGATTAGAGGTGTGAGCCAACATTGCCTGGTTTATAGTTTTTTTTTGTTTTTGTTTTTTTGAGACAGGGTTTCTCTGTGTAGCCTTGGCCATCCTGGACTCACTTTGTAGACCAGGCTGGCCTCGAACTCACAGCGATCCGCCTGCCTCTGCCTCCCGAGTGCTGGGATTAAAGGCGTGCGCCACCACGCCCGGCTGGTTTATAGTTTTTAAAGATCTACTTAATTTTGTTTGTGTGTTGGTATTTCTCCTCTATATGTGTGTGTGCGTGTGTGCGTGCATGTGTGTCTGTATTTGTTTATATGTTTATCTCTGTGTTTCTGTGCACAGTGCTTACAGAGATCAAAAGACAGTTACAGATAATTGTGAACTGACAAGTGGGTGCTGCGAACTGAGTTCAGATCCTCTGGAAGAGCCAGTGTTTTAACTGATGAGCTGTCCCACCAGTTCTGTAAATGATTTGAAACTGTCACTGTTTGCTGTTTAAAGATGTAACATCAGGGCTGGAGAGATGGCTCAGAGGCTAAGCGCACTGACTGCTCTTCAGGAGGTCCTGAGTTCAATTCCCAGCAACCACATGGTGGCTCACAACCATCTATAATGTGATCTGATGCCCTCTTCTGGCCTGCAGGTGTACATGCAGATAGAGCAATGTATACATAATAATAAATTAAAAAAAAAAAGATGTAACATCAGTAAAGGTCTTATGAAGTGTCTGGTTTCTTCTGCACTCTAGAATGTATGACAGTATGTCCACGATGGTGCACGTAAAGGAGGAGAAGCTGGAGAAGCTGACGCAGGATGAGATCATCTCTAAGACGAAGCAGGTGATCCAGGGCCTGGAAGCCCTGAAGAACGAGCACAACTCCATCCTGCAGAGTTTGCTGGAGACGCTGAAGTGCTTAAAGAAGGATGATGAGAGCAACCTGGTGGAGGAGAAGTCCAGCATGATCCGCAAGTCCTTGGAGATGCTAGAGCTTGGCCTGAGCGAGGCGCAGGTACCAGAGGGCGCATTAGTCACGGTTGTGCTTTGGGGGTGCGTGTGGACCAGCACCTAGTCACACATCGAGCCTAGGACCACATTGCTGAGTGTTTGACTAACTCTGATGTAGGCATGAGGACAGTGGACACGTACGTGCCTGTACATGCTTCCCTAGAGGACTTGAGGACTTGTGGCCCCTGTCAGTAAAGCTAGTTAAAATCCAGTGCCCCAGCTGGGCCGAGGTAGCATCTGCCTTTAATCCCAGCACCAGGGAGGCAGAGGCAGGCAGATCTCTGAGTTCAAGCCAGTGTGGTCTACAGAGTGAGACAGCCAAGGCTACACAGAGAGACCCTGTCTTGAAAACAAAACAAAACAAAACATAAAACTCAGTGCAATGGGGCTTGGCTTCTTCCCTATTGTTCTGCTTGTACAAGAGGCAGATGGCAGGATCCCCAGCTTTGCCTTTTGTGAAGAAAGTCCCCACCTGTGTTCCAGTCTTCACTTTCACATTAGTTATGGCCTTCAGCTGTTGTCTGTTGAGTTGTACTGGGGAGGAGCCCAGGACCACACGTGAGCCCAGTGTCTCCCCGAAGTTTAGAGTTGGTTTTTTGTTTTTTGAAGCAAGGTTTCTCTGTGTTACCTTGGCTGTCTCTTTGTAGACCAGGCTGGCCTCAAACTCACATTGATTTGCCTGTCTCTGCTGTGCCCCTGCGCCTCCTAAGGGCGTGCACCACCAGCCCAGCAAGTTCTGAGTTTTTGTTTGTTTTCTGAGACAGGGTTTCTCTGTGTAGGCTTGTCTGTCCTAGATTTGCTTTGTAGACCAGGCTGATTTTGAACTCACAGTGATCCGCCTGTTTGTTTTTATATGCCTGCCTGCCTCCCTGCTATCTATCTATCTAGACAGGCATGTATCTGCGGTCACAGTGTCTATGTAGTAGTCTTGGCTGTCCTAGAAACTCCATGTAGTTCCAGGATGGCCTCAAACTCATAGAGAATCTGCCTGCCTCTGTCTCTGCCTCTGCTGGGTTTAAAGGTGAGCACCACTGTGCCAGGCTTAGCTGGTGTGTGTGTGTGTGTGTGCGCGCGCGCGCGCATGCACAGGAAGGTTAAGACAATGACGCATGGGGATCTACCACGTGAGTTGCAAGGACTGGACTCATGCATTCAGGCTTGGTAGCAAGCTCCATTACAAAGCTTGCCAGCATCCAGTTCTGTTGTTGAAAGGTGCTAGGAACGTGGAATTTTTCCTTTTTTTTTTTTTTTTTTGGCTTGGAAGTGATAGGTTTTAATTACAGAAGTAGGAAAGATCCTGCTAGGTTTTAATTACAGAAGTAGGAAAGATCCTGCCTTGTGGTGTTTTGTATTTTATACAGAGGAGGGTGGTGGCTCAGTTACTATGTTTTGACCAGGACAGGCAAATACAGGGTCTGCAGACAGCGCAGGCTGAAGCGCCCGGCTCCTTCTGCTTCTTTGCCTCAGTATCGCCTGGAGTGGGCGGTATTGTCCACAGTTGGTGGTAGCCACAGAGGTTCTTCTCCTGTCTCAGTGGTGAGGATGGTGTGCATGCTGCCTTCCCAGCTCCAACTTTGGGCCCTTGCCTGCCTGCACTCTGAATACACACAACACACTCAGGTGGAAGGAGGCTCATGCAAAGTCAGGCTGGCTGGTCTGCATAGGAAGTGGGATGCTCAGGAGAGGAGACGTGTGTTTCCAGTCCACAGAAAGATGGGGTGTAGCTGCTCCAGGCTTACGGTACGGTGAGCCTCTGTAACCCATGGAGGGTGAAAGGAGGAATGCAGATCTTGTTTACATGCATGTAGAGGACACGTTGTGAGTGTGATTGGAGCTGCATGTCCACATGCATGTGCTGCAGTGTATAAACGTCTCTTCTGGTCAGGTGATGATGGCCCTGTCCAATCACCTGAATGCTGTGGAGTCAGAGAAGCAGAAACTACGTGCTCAGGTCCGTCGTCTGTGCCAGGAGAACCAGTGGCTGCGGGACGAGCTGGCCAACACGCAGCAGAAGCTACAGAAAAGTGAGCAGTCCGTGGCTCAGCTGGAGGAAGAGAAGAAGCACCTGGAGTTCATGAACCAGCTGAAGAAATACGACGACGACATCTCTCCCTCGGTGAGTGGTGCCCAAGCTCAGCAAGGCCAAGAGGCAACCTCAGAGCAAGCCTTAGAAGGCCATCCCAGTAATCCCTGTGCTGGGAGGCGCAGGCAGGAGAATCGCTGCAAGTTCAAGGCCAGCCTGGTCTGCATAGTGACTACCAGGCCAGCCAGAGCTCCATAGCAAAGACCCTGCCTGGAAAGGTGGAGTAGGAAAGCTGGCCTTGGCTTCCAGCTGGGGAGTTTGCTGTTGCTCACAGGTTGGTTTTAGTTCCTTGTGTTTGTGCTCAGACCCCGGACTCAGCTTTCCTGCTGGTGCATCCTGCTCCCTGCTGTGTTGTTTTGCCCCTTTGGCTCTTTTTGCACTGAGTGGTACTTGTTGGTACTCTGGGCTAGTTTAGTGGGCTTCTGTGTTTTGGTGATGGAGATGGACCTGCTCATGCAGATGCGCTCTACTGCGTAGTGGCCCTGGTTCTCACACCCTCTTTGGCCATCTTTCATTTGAACAGTCTCCAGTTGTTTGTCTTTCATGGGCTTGGTATCTTTGAAGACTACGTTATGCACCCCTGTGGGAGTTTTCTAAAGGTGAGGTTTCTCTCTCCAGAGGCCGGGCTGTCACCCTCATAGTCATGCCCGTTCCTTACCCGACCAGGCTGGCTGCTCTCCTCACTCTGTCGTCACTGTTCTTGCCTTGTGCACCATGCAGAACTCTGTTGAAGCTACGGTGTAAAAGTGACAGGTTTTAGCTCTTTTTGAGGCCCCTAGTGTATTCCACCACAGGCACGGGACCAGGGACTTCCTCCCTCTATTGCTTTGGGAATTATAGGTGCATCCGTTTTTTTTTTTTTTTTTTTTAAGATTTATTGATTATTTATACAGTGGTCTACATTGTACACCTCAGGCCAGAAGAGGACATCAGATCACATTATAGATGGTTGTGAGCCACCATGTGGTTGCTGGGAATTGAGCTCAGGACCTCTGGAAGAGCAATCGGTGCTCTTAACTTCTGAGCCATCTCTCCAGCCCCGCATCAGTTTTTTTTCCTGATCATTATTTTTTTTTTTTCCAGCAAGACTTTGCTTGTCTGTTAGAACGTCATAGGAACAGTTGAAGAAGCTAAGGTCTAGAAATGCAGTCAGGGCCTGTCTTGTCATGCCGTGGCCTGCAGTTGTTTCCTCAGTTCTAGTCTAGGAAACCCTCTTTTGCTCCTTTTTATCTGCTTTTTTAAAAAAAATTTTTAAAGGGGGCGGGGAGTTGGTTATCTAGCCGCAGGCCTTGTGCAAGGTATGCGAGTTTAGTAAAATTTAGTAAACTAAACCGATGGACAGCTGTACTGCAGATGACTGCACACCGAGTTCTAAGACATGGCGATCCAGTCTGGCCTGTAGTAGATGAAAGGGAGCACCATGCTGAGGGGTTGTAGGTGGCGTGTGGCTCTGTGGAGTGAAGGCTGCCCTGGGTCTCTTGTAGGAGGACAAAGACTCTGACTCTGCCAAAGAGCCGCTGGACGACCTCTTCCCAAACGACGAGGACGACCCAGGACAAGGAAGTGAGTTGCAGCGTGTGGCTGTCACTGGCGCCCAGGGCTGCTGCTTTCTCTCTGAGGACACTCTTGTCATGGTTTGCAGAGCCTGTGCTTAGCCTGTGGAATGGATTTTAAAAAGTTATTTTAGCCTGGCAGTAGTGATGCACATCTGTAATCCCAGCACTCAGAGAGGCAGGCGGATTTCTGTGAGCTCGAGGCCAGCCTGGTGTACAGAGTGAGCCCAGGACAGCCAAGGCTACACAGAGAAACCCTGTCTTGGAAAAACCAAAAAAGTTTTTTAAAAAAATGTATATGAGCTGGGCGTGGTGGTGCACACCTTTAATCCCAGTACTCGGGAGGCCAAGGCAGGAGGATCGCTGTGAGTTCAAGGCCAGCCTGGTCTACAAAGGGAGTCCAGGACAGCCAAGGCTACACAGAGAAACCCTGTCTCAAAAAAAAAAAAAAAAAAAAAAGTGTATGAGTGTTCCATTTGCATGTATGCGTATCCACTAGTGGTCTGGTGCCTGCAGAGGTCAGAAGAGGGCGGCAGAGGCCCTAGAACTGTAATTACAGCTGTAATGAGCTACCACGTGGGTGCTGGGAACTGAACCCCAATTGTTTGCAGGAACAGTAAGTATTTGCTCTTCACCACTGAACTGTCTTTCTAGCGTCAGACCTCAGACCCTGATCCTTCTGCCTCATCCTCCAATTCTGGGATTACAGTGTGGGCCACTTACCTGTGCCTCACCCTCCATTGTTAGTGTGTGTTGGGATATTAGCACATAGGCCAGACGACAGGAAGCCGACTTACAGGTCTTTACGAAAGTCAGAGCCATCTGGCTCTTCCTCAGTTTCTCACCTGGAGGAATCCTGTGGAGTCCTTGGTCTGCAGGACTCAGGCCCTGATAGGCTGTTTCTCTTTGCCTTGCTCAGGGATTACCAGGAAAGTGCATGAGCATGCGCACTAACTGGAAGTAGGATGTAAGGCTCAGCGCTAACCACGCTGCCACGTCTCTTCTCTGTGCAGTCCAGCAGCAACACAGCAGCGCTGCAGCCGCGGCCCAGCAGGGCGGCTACGAGATCCCCGCGAGGTTGCGCACACTCCACAACCTGGTGATCCAGTATGCTTCGCAGGGGCGTTACGAGGTAGCAGTGCCACTCTGCAAGCAGGCCCTGGAGGACCTGGAGAAGACTTCGGGCCACGACCACCCCGATGTGGCCACCATGCTCAACATCCTGGCCCTGGTGTACAGGCTAGTCCTTGGGTTACTACGCTGGCTTCCTGAGAGGCGGCTTTGAACTGGCCTGCTTTTCCCAGTGTTCCACGGCCCACGATGGAACAGCTCTCCACTTCCCCATGCACTTCAGACAGCCAGCAGTTAATCTAGAATAGTCTGCCAGCTTGGTGGCAGGGGTCTCACAGGACCAGAGAGGGTGCACTGGGCCAGCTCTTCCTGAGTGGCCAATTATGCCCTCCTCACTGACCAACTCAGTCATTTTTACTTTAAAAATGTTTTGTTTTATGTGTGTGAGAGCTTTGCCTGTATGTGTCTGTACACCTGCAGTGCCCTGGAGGTCAGACAAGGCTCTCCTGACGCAGTTACAGGGATTGTGAACCGCCGTGTGTGTGGGTTCTCTGCTCTCCAGCAGTGTTTAGACACTTTACTATGCAAATTAATGTCTCTAAGCACTGGCCACACATTTGAACTTTTTTCCTTTTAAGATAGTCTCCTAAAATAGGTTTTTATAAAGTTCTGATAGTTTGGGCCCTGCATGGTAGCACGCCTTTAATCTGAGCACTCGGGAGGCAGAGGCAGGCCGATCTCTGTGAGTTCGAGGCCAGCCTGGTCTACAAAGTGAGTCCAGGATAGCCAAGGCTACACAGAGAAACCCTATCTCGAAAGACAAAAACAAACAAACAAAAGTTCTGATGGTTCTGTCCAGTTGCTTTCTAGAGGGGTGATGGATGCCCTTTTTGCTCCTGCCCAGTGCCTGCGTGTAGGCAGCGTTGGCCTTGGTCACTTCATCCTTGTCAGTGGGTGACTGAGGCCTCGTTGCAGTATTTATTGTTTTGAGTATATATTTTAAGTCGTCTGTGTTCTTCTCTGAATGTTATGATACCTATTTTTCTTGTACAGTTTTACAGTGCTCTAAATTTTTCCTTTTTAATCTGGATTTCCTGGCTTGAGCCTTTGACTGAACAGGTCTAGGGCAGCTATGGGTCTCAACTGACTTCTAGCTTCAGCGGACCACTGCAGGCAAAGGGTCTGTTCCATCTGATCCACACGTGGGCTCTGTCCACTGCTCTGGGCTGCCTTCCTAGGCCAGCGCTGCAGGGAGTTTGAAAATTGCCTTTTAAAAAGGTTCAGGATGGCTTGTGGTAGAAAGTGTGTGTGAACCCTGGCCTCAGCCCTCAGTGTCAGCAGTGGCTTGCTAGCCGGTTGCCTGCTGGGCTTCGTGCCCTCCAGCTGAGCACGGAATGTGTGTTTTGGTTTAGGGATCAGAACAAGTACAAGGATGCAGCTAACCTGCTGAACGACGCCCTGGCGATCCGGGAGAAAACCCTGGGCAGAGACCACCCCGCGGTGTGTATACGCTTCTTCCGTCCTTGACAGCTTGTTTTCTCCAGTACATTTTTGTCCAGCTCATTCCAGTGCCCAGCTCAACAGGGAGGGTCTGAGAGCCACCTGTCCCAGATGGCACCGGTAGGGCCTGCTCATGTACTCTGGTCACTTCTGATTTGAAAAGTCATCTTCTCAGATCTCTGGCCCACTTCACCTTGATCCAGAATCAAATCGCATGTCCCTCTAGATTTGGTCTCCAGACTTTGTGTTGTCTTCTCACAGAGTCTGGTCACATCTGCACAGAGATCTGCTCGAGAAAATTGAAGAATCAAGCCCATGCTGATTTGTTTAACTTGACTGATCTGTTCTGTAGTGGACCCCTCTGATGTGATGAGTGTGTCACCATGCATGTGGGGGGTCTAGGACTCACCTCTGTGGCATCTCTAAAGTGGCTTGTTGTGGCCTTCTGTCTTGGCAGGTGGCAGCAACTCTGAACAACCTGGCAGTACTGTACGGCAAGCGAGGCAAGTACAAGGAGGCTGAGCCGCTGTGCAAACGAGCCCTGGAAATTCGAGAGAAGGTGAGTGTGTGTGTGTGTGTGTGTGTGTGTGTGTGTGTGAGAGAGAGAGAGAGAGAATATGACAGCGTTGTAAGGTTTGAGCACTGAGCACAGGGATATGTTATATTACTACTTCCTGACAGTGACTCCTGGGACGGCAGAGCGCCCTAACACAGAACCCACGCGTGTGGGCATGGGGCATGTGGCAGGGTGGCGACTTCCTGTGTGGTGTCCAGAGAGGAGGCTCTTGAGAGGCAGGCGGACAGTGTGGCGTCTCTGCATTGCACTGGTGTCGTGTGCTTGTTATTAAAGATAGTTTGATGTAAGAATAACTTTACTGTCAGGTGTGGTGGCGCACGCCTTTGATCCCAGCAGTCGGGAGGCAGAGGCAGGTAGACAGCCAAGCTGCTGTGCATAGTGAGTCCAGGACAGTCAGGGCTACGTAGAGAAACCCTGTCTCAAAACCAAACAAGATTAAGTTTACTGGAGCTAGAGAGATGGCCAGCAGTTAAGAGCACTGCTACTATTACAGAAGACTCAGTTCCCAGCACTCACATGGCAGCTCACAGCTGTAACTCCAGTTATAGGAAATTCAAAGTTTTCTTGTGGCTTCAGTGGGCATCAGGTATACATGTGGGGCACAGACACATGCATGCAAAACACTCACATACATAAGTAAATCTTTTTTTTTTTTTTTTTTTCTTCAAGACAGGGTATTTCTATGTAGCCTTGGCTGTCCTAGACTCACTTTGTAGACTAGGCTGGCCTCGAACTAAGAGAGATTCACCCACCTCTGCCTCTTTGAGTGCTGGGATTAAAGACATGCGCCACCACACCCAGCTCAAAGAACCCCCAAATTGAGTAAAGTGCTTTTTGTAGAACTTCTTGCCTGTCAGGAACACTGTCCTTTGGTTGGCTAGGGCCCAAGATGGACCAGCTGTAGGACAGAGCCACAGGACAGGTGGAGGAAGGGGCTCCCTCCCCCCAGTCAGCTTTCCTGGGAAGCTCTGTGTTTGATCTGAGTGTTGTCTAGCTGATGTCATAGTTTCAGAGGCAGGGCAAGCAAGGCACGTGGAGAAGATGCTGCTGGCAGTGTGCACGAGCGAGGCACCGTGCTCGGAGACCAGTGCCTGGCCAGCTTTTTGGGTTTTGTTTTTATTTTTTTCTGAGACTGTGTAGCCCTGGCTGTCCTGGAACTCACTCTGTAGACCAGGCCTGAACTCACAGAGATCGGCCTGCCTCTGCCTCCCAAGTGCTGGGACTGAAGGTGTGCGCCACCACACCCAGTGCTTGACCAGGTTTGGAGGAAATTAAGTGTGAATTTATTCTTCCATCTGTGCCGGTCAGAGTGCTGAGGGAAAGACAGCACACTCTTGTGTTGTATTCTAGGGGAAGGATTAGCAAGATGGTTTGGGTGGTGAGACTTGGCAGAAAAGACTAGTAGGCGTGCTTATGAGGCGTTGGCACGGTGGGGGAGGCTCCAGGTGTGAGGTGCAGGGAAACTGGGGTCCTGGGTCATTCTGTTTCTGGGGCTGCATGGAGCATGCAGGCAGCTGGGGTGGCGCGTGTGGGTTAAGGTAATGAAAGCCTTCCGGAAGCAGCTCCCTTAGCTTCTGGTAGGTTCCATAGCAGCACCTGCTGTGAGTTAGACAGAGCTGCTGAGGCGTGTGGCAGTTCATGCCTATAATCCCAGCCCCTGAGAGGCTGAAGCCGGACTGCCGAGAGCTCAAAACTAGTCTGGGTTAAATAGCAAGTTCCAGGCTGGCTTGCACGACAGAGTGAGACTCAAACTAACAACACCGCCACCACTCAAAAGAGCCAGGTGTGGTGGCTCAAGCCTGTGGCTCTTGGTGGGAAGAGGCAGGAGCATCTGAAGTTCAGGTCAGTCCCGCTACGATGTGCTGTGTGTGTTCCCACAGGAAAACAAAGACGTTAAGGAGATGAGCACAGCTCCCCCTCTCCCCTCAAGGCGAGGTCAGCAGACCTCAGCTGCCCCACTATTGTGTGTGTGGGCACACAGGAGCTTTAGTCTCATGTGGAAGTCAGAGGACAAGTCTGTGTTTCTCTCAGCTCCCAGGCATCTCACCAGGATTGGGGTCCTGTGAGGGTCTCCGTCTGCATGTGGAGCACAGCGAGTTCTACTTTAGAAGAACCCTCCAGCGGAGGGGCCGATGAGGAAATGGCGGTGTTTCTGATTCAGTGTTTTTAACCTCAGGTCCTGGGAAAGGATCATCCTGATGTTGCCAAGCAGTTAAATAACTTGGCCTTACTGTGCCAGAACCAGGGCAAGTATGAGGAGGTGGAGTATTACTACCAGAGGGCCCTGGAGATCTACCAGACGAAGCTAGGACCCGATGACCCCAATGTGGCCAAGACCAAGAATAACCTGGTACGCTCCAGGGCCTGCGTCCCTGCCGCTGAGACTCCCCTCGAGTTTCTGTGCGAAGGCTCTAAGTGCTGTGCTTTGTTTGAAGGCATCCTGTTACCTGAAACAAGGGAAGTTCAAACAAGCAGAAACACTGTACAAGGAGATTCTCACTCGTGCACATGAACGCGAGTTTGGATCTGTGGATGGTAAGAAATATCTTAAGCAAATTGTATTATTAAAAAGAATTGTTTCCAACTTGCGCTTGGCCATAATATCCAAGACCCCACAGTGTTTTCTTTCTTTCTTACTTTCTTTCTTTCTTTTTAAATATTTTATTTTATGTTGTCTTAGTTTCTATTGACCAAGGCAGTTTATAGAAGAAAGCATTTAAACACCTTGCAGTCACTGACAGCCTTCGAAGTCATCTGCCCCATGATTACTGTGGAGCCTTGGCTTTTCTGAATCTCCAGTGAAGCTCAGGCTAGCCTGAGACTCAACCCTCTGACTCCCCCCAGCTCCCGAGTGCTGGGATTAAAGGCATGTGTCACCATGCCTGGCTCCAGTTTGGTTTGTTTGTGTTTTTTTTAAAAACATGGTTTTTCTGTGTAGCCTTGGCTGTCCTGGAGCTTGCTCTGTAGACTAGGCTGGCTTTGAACTCAGAGATCCACCTGCCTCTGCCTCCCAAGCAGCACCACTACCTGGCTGGCTTTGTTTCTTCTTCCCTAGATGAAAACAAGCCCATTTGGATGCACGCCGAAGAGAGAGAAGAGTGCAAGGTGAGGCTGCCGCCTGGGGGCCGTGGGCTGCTGCTTGCATCTGGCTTCACTCATGACCTTTCTCTGTTGCGATTAGGGAAAGCAGAAGGAAGGGGCGTCCTTTGGAGAGTACGGTGGCTGGTACAAAGCCTGCAAGGTGGACAGGTGAGTCTGCCCAGCCCGTAGGCCAGACAGGGAATGGCAGCACAGACCAGACGTTAAGGATCTAGTCCCATGGTCCCTATTTCCCTTAAATTCTAGTTAACAATCTGACCATTGAGCTGGTGAGATGGCTGGGAGCTGAGAGAAACACCCACTTGCCCTCTGACTTCCACATGAGACTAATGCTCATGTGTGCCCCATACACACAATAGTAACAGTTGGTAGTGAAATAAAGTAAAAAAAAACCCAGGCATGGTGACACAGACCTCTAATTCCAGTACCTGAGCGCCAGATGCAGAGGGATCTTTGTGAGTTTGAGATTGATACAGGGAGTTCAGGCTAGTCAGGGCCGTGGCGTGAAACCCTGTCTTGAAATGACACAAGAAGCTGAGTGTTTTTTCAGTGAGATCATTTACACTTACCCACACTCTCACAGAGTGACGGCAGCATGGGTGTGGCCACCAGTGCTCTTCCCTGACCAGCTCCTCACTGGAGGTGACACTTGATGAGGAGTTGCACACATGCCTGTGCTCCCGCCGTGGGCCCTGTGCGCCATTTCTGAGTCTTGGCTTCCTTCCTCTAAGGCTTGGTGTCCTCACCCACGTCAGGGAAACTTAGCTGACTCTGGTTTATCATAAATATTCCTCTGTTCCTTTGCACTCACTGATGTGATGGGATTCATCTCCCCATTTCTCATGCTGGTGCCATTGTCATTTCTGTGACTGAGATGCCTGTCTGTCTAGCGAGAACACAGCTCTGGACCAGAGTGGGGCCAGAGTATTTCTTTTCTTTTCTTTCTTTCTTTTTTTGTTTTTTTTTGTTTGTTGTTTTTTTTTGAGACAAGGTTTCTCTGTGTAGCTTTGATTGTCCTGGACTTGCATTGTAGACCAGGCTGGCCTCAAACTCACAGCAATCTGAGGCCAGGGTTTGTCTAGCTTTTCTTTTCTTTCTTTCTTTTTGTTTTTGTGGGTTTTTTTTTTTTGTTGTTTTTGTTTTTTTTTTTTTTTTTGAGACAGGGTTTCTTTGTGTATCCTTGGCTGTCCTGGAATCACTCTGTAGACGAGGCTGGGTTCAAACTTGCAGAGATCTGCCTGCCTCTGCTTCCTGAGTGCTGGGATTAAAAGTGTGTGCCAACCCCGCCCAGCTTTATTTCTAGCTTTTCATTTTGTCATGGTGGCTTGCTATGTGACTCATGCTGCTGGCCTTGAACTCTTAAACTTCCTGTCTGCACTTGCTGAGTGTTAGGATTACATGGATATACACCATGCCAGGCTGTTTCTGACTTACATGTATACACACATGTGTGTATGGGTGTGCTTAGCTGCGTATATGCGTGTGGAAGTCAGAGCAACGTTGACTTTTAGTATCTTCTATTAGTCTCCACCTAATTTTTTGGGACAGGATTTCTCCCTGAATGTGGAGCTGTTTGGCTAGACTGGGTCCTGGACTTGCTTTGTAGACCAGGCTGGCCTCAAACTCACAATGATCTGCCTGCCTCTGCCTCCCAAGTGCTAGGATTAAAGGCGTGGCTCAGATCCATATTTCTAACTTTTAGCAAGACTTCTCTGTCCAGGTGGCTACTCTCCCATCCCGTCTTATGCCTCCTGTTGGATGTACAGTGTCTCCACAGCTGTCAGGTCAGCAGGCTCTGCTGAGACGCAGGAGCTATGCCCAGCACACACCAAGCTTTGCCTGCAGGGGTATGTGCTAACCACTGGCAGACTAGCTGTGTGCTTCTGTGGTCATGCCACAGGCTCCCACGGGCTCTGGGAAGATGCCATGGGGTTCCTGCAGAGAGCTGTGAGGATCATCAGGCTGCTCAAGTGGAAACGCTCTGTTGCCCGTGTCTGCACCAGAGCAGACTAGGTGCCAACCACTGCCTAGCATCTGTGCCCTTCGGCCTGGAGAGTCACCACACAGTGTGTGTGCTGATGACAGCGCTGTCCTATGCCTTGCACTTAATGCTTCTCTGTTGTGTGCATTCTTGCAGTCCTACTGTCACAACCACTTTGAAAAACCTTGGAGCACTTTACCGACGGCAGGGGAAATTTGAAGCTGCAGAAACATTGGAAGAAGCCGCCATGAGGTCACGTAAACAGGTGTGCTCAGCACTTCTGTCAAACGAATCTGTTGGAACTTTCATGTGATGGCCTTTTATGTGGGCTATTGAGAGCTTTCATTTGGACTCAGGCTCAGTGAGAGCTTCAGGAAGAAAGGGCTTATTTAATTGTTTGTTTTGGAGATGCTGGAACACGGGTTTCTTGGGTAGGGTGTGTCACATGCCTTTAATCCCAGCACCTGGAGGCAGGTGAGTCTCTTGAGTTTGTGGGTTTGAGGCTAGCCTAGTCCTATGAAGTGAGTCCTAGGACAGCCTGGGCTACATAGAGAGACTATCTTTACAAAACAAAACAAAAGCACAGGTTTTGGTGCGGCCTTTCACGTGCTGTGTAGTGTGGTTTTACTGCATTCAGGCCTCATCACCCCCTCAAATCACATGTTTTTAGCAACTTAATTTATTTGTCTAAAATGTTCAAAGGGGCCAGGCGTGGGCCTCTCAGAACTCAGTGCAGAGGTGGCTGAGGCAGGAAGGTTGACCATTTGAGGCTAACCTGCTTTGTAGGAGACCTTGTGTCAAGCAACTAAAAAGGTAAATGAGAAAGAAAGGATGGAAGAGTGCTCGCTACCTGTGTGCTCACAGCTGGTGTGAGGCACTCCTTGGTGGGCTGCCCTGTGGTCTGCAGCTGTGCTGCTGTCTCCACAGGGTTTGCCGTCCAGGTTTTGCTCTAGATTGCAGCCTGGGCTTCAGTAAGAGGAGCTGCCAGGCTCTCATAGGTCCAGAGAATGGCCGTTAGTGCTCCCCTGGGGGTGCTCCTCAGCAGGCAGCCACAGAAGCTCTGAACAGAAAGACAGATTCTGTGCCACAGGGGTGTCCTGTCACACAGCAGGGCAGGATTTGGGGCATGTGCCAGGGTTGTCGTTGTTCTTTGAGGCAGGGGTGCAGGTTGTTTCCTGGGCTGCAGTCCCGTGCCAGCCTAGGGTAACCCTGAGCTTCCGGAGCTTCCTGCCTCCACCTCCAAGTGCTGAGATGGCAGGTGTGCACCATCAGGTCTGGTGTGTGTGGTGTTGGTGGGAGAACACAGTGTGCATGCTGGGCGAGCACTTAGCCGCGTTGCCAGCAATGTGCTGTTCATTACCTGGGCTTGGTATTTGCTTACAGCACTTATTTTGTTTTAAATACCCAGGCTGGCCTCGAACTCTCTGCCTCCTCCTGTTGCAGTTTCTAAGTGTTGAGATGACAGGCATGGACCAGCATACTCATGCTCACCTAGAGTACAGTGTGCAGTCAGTCCTGTGTGCAAGTGCCTGGGTTTTGGTGATAAGGATTTTTATAATTCAGGCTGCCCCTGTGGCCCTGGGAAGCCCAGACCCCATTCCCAGGGACGACTGGTCTGAGTTTGTCCTGGTGGCTTAAGAATTAGGATCTTTGGGGCCAGTGAGGTAGCTGAGGGCCCAGAGGGTAGAGGTGCCTGCTATGCAGGACTGACAGCCCGATCCCCACAACCTGTGTCAGGCTGTATGGGGAAACCCGACTGACACACAGTGTCCTTTGACTCTGTGGCAGGCACGCCCCCTAACAACAGCAAAGACTAATTAAAGATCTGACTTGTCCCTACTCAAGCTCAGATACTGAGAAGAGTCTTCTGAGATGTAAGTGCTAACGGGTCAAACCGTTCTCCCCTGCCTGGCTCAGGGTCTTGACACTGTTCACAAACAGAGAGTGGCCGAAGTGCTAAATGACCCTGAGAGCATGGAGAAGCGGAGGAGCAGGGAGAGTCTCAACGTGGACGTGGTCAAGTACGAGAGCGGCCCTGACGGAGGGGAGGAAGTGAGTATGAGCGTAGAGTGGAACGGGGTAAGTACAGCGTACAGCTGCCGCACGTGGGCCCTGCCGGCCTGCCCCCGCCACGCTGCTGCCTGTCTCACGCTAGACCTCCACTTTTCGCAAATTAAGCATCAGGGAAGCTTCCTGTAAGTTCCTAACTCCTGCTAATACTGCAGCTGCGTTGCTTGTAGAAGTTCTCTTCAGAAATCCATGCAAGCTGCCTGGCCTCTTGTGGAGCATGTGTGCATGCTGACAGAGCGTCCTGGCTGTGTAAAACCTAGTAACCTAGGGGTGGGTGTAGCTGACAACTAACTAGCGTTCCTAACTTGCCCATCCCCTGCTAACTCAGTGCTCCTGGACCATTCAGGAAGCTGCCTGAGGCTGGAGAGAACCTTGAGGGGAGATGCTTTCCCAGCTCAGCTCAGCAAAGGCACATTAGGGCCAGTCTCCACTCCGCCTCAGCAGTCCTAACAAGACCACGCTGCCACTCGACAGGCACCCCTGCTTTTTGGCCTCGAACCACCTGCTTGTGTGTGGAACAAGCAGGGGTCAGAGTTCCGTGTGGGCCTGCTCCCCAGCCTCCCCGGATGTCCTCACTACTGCTTTCTACCGTGGGTTGTGGGCAGCATGCGGCCACACACTTGAGTGGGCTTCTGTCGTGTGGGTGAACTGGTGTCTTTGGACCATTCTTCAGGGAGAGCGTGAGAGGACTCAGCAGGCAGGCCTGTCACCTGCACCCTGGAGTTGCCGAGGTGGTGTGGTTGGCTGGCATGGTCTGCTTTTGTCAAGTTGTAGCTTGGGACTTTATTATGATCCACTGATCTGGAGTTTGCTTCCCTGTAGCAGTTTGGGAGGAGCCAGGGGTGTGGCTAAGCATCATAGGAAGTGTTAGCAGCCACTTCAGGAGGACGACCTCTGGCTGGCTCTAGCTAGCAGCTTTCTTGTTTTGGACTTTTCTGTGCCAGGACAGCCAGTCAGCATCCACTTTGACTGTTGAGCTCTGTTGGGCACTGGTCCCAAACTGCAGCCTAGGCCTGGGGATTCCTGCCCATGCCTCTGCTGCTAGAGCTGTGCACTCTTCCTGTCGCTGCAGTTCCTGCGTGCTTGTCCAGGGCCTGTCCTGCTTGGTGGCCAGTGGCTTGCTTACAGGTTGTAATATGAGTGAGGCTCCAGGGGCACGCTTTCCTGAGACAGTATTTCTAGGTCTGTATGTATGTGAGTCCTGTGCCAGTGACATTGTCAACAGTTCAGAGCCCCACACCTGCCCTGGACCCTGGGAGGAGATGGCAGTGCCTTTACCTGCAGGCCAGAGTACCTCAGAGTACCATGCCCTTCTCTCATGCTCCTGTTCCTGTGTAGTGTGTGTGTGTGTGTGTGTACATGTACACAAGAACTTTTTCAAAAGAAGTTCAAGGCAGGGAACTTGAGTGCGTGGTAGGGCTTGAAGTTTGCTTCGTGGGTGTTAGACAGATGCCCCTGTTGTCCTTCATTGATTCCCTCCTGCCGCAGCCTCTGGTGCTGGAATCTAGGTGTGCACAACATGCTTTGGTTAAAATTAAAACCACCCCCCCCCCCTTTGTTTTGTTTTTTGAGACAGGGTTTCTCTGTATCCCTGCCTGTCCTGGACTTGCTTTTGTAGACCAGTCTGGTCTTGGGTCTTGAACTCACAGCGACCTGCCTACCTCTGCCTCCCAAGTGCTAGGATTAAAGGCGTGCGCCACCACCGCCTGGCTGTTTCACTTTTTTTTTTTTTTTTTTTAAGATTTATTTATTTACTTACTTATGAGCACCTACATGCCAGAAGAGGGCATCAGATCTCATTATAGATAGTTATGAGCCGCCATATGGTTGCTGGGAATTGAACTCAGGATCTCTAGAAGAATCACTTAACCACTGAGCCATCTCTCCAGCCCCACTCTTTTATTTTATTTTATTTATTTATAATGGATACAGTATTCTTCCAGGGTGTATGCCCACATGCCAGAAGACAGCATCAGATCTCATTATAGACGAGCTACCCTATGGTTGCTGGGAATTGAACTCAGGACCTTAGATAAAACAGCCAGTTCTCTTAACCTCTGAGCCATCTCTCCAGCCCCCTCACATACATACATTTATTTATTTGTTTGTTTGTTTGTTTGTTTGTTTCTCGAGACAGGGTTTCTCTGCATAGCCTTGGCTGTCTTAGACTCACTTTGTAGACCAGGCTGGCCTTGAACTCACAGCGATCCGCCTGTGAGTGCTGGGATTAAAGGCGTGTGCCACCACACCTGGCTCACTCTTATTTTTATACTACTGGGTATTGAATGTGGGGCCTTACACATGTTAGGCAAAGTCCTCTTCCACTGAGCTCAGTCACAGTCCTCCCAATTTATTCTTTTTGTAGCCCAGGCTGGTCTGAAACATGCTGTATAGACCAGGTTGGCCTTGATCTCAGATATATGCCTGCCTCTGCCTCCCAAGTTTTAAGATTAAAGGTGTGTGTTATTCATTTATTATTTAAATTATTTATTTTTCTCTGTGTAGTCCTGACTGTCCTGGAACTCTCTCTGTAGCCCAGCCCAGCCTTGAACTCACAGCAGTCCACCTGTCTCTGCCTCCCAAGTGCTGGGATTACAGGTGTGTGCTGCCACACTCAGCACAATTGTAATTTTTTTTTTTTTTTTTGGTGTGTGTGTGTTTTTTGAGACAGGGTTTTTCTGTGTAGCCTTGGCTGTCCTGGACTCACTTTGTAGACCAGGCTAGCCTTGAACTCACAGCAATCCACCAGCCTCTGCCTCCCGAGTGCTGGGACAATTGTAATTAAAAAAAAAAAAAAGATTTATTTATGTATTTATTATGTATACAGTGCTCTGCCTGCAGGTACACCTGCAGGCCAGAAGAGGGCATTAGATCACAGTATAGATGGTTATGAGCCACCATGTGGTTGCTGGGAATTGAACTCAGGACCTTTGGAGGAGCCATTTCTCCAGCCCCCTTAGAATTATAATTTTTAAAGAAAAAATTTCATTGCTCCTTAAAATACTGAAACTTCTGTCCTTTGTTTTCCTGGGTGGCTGCAGCCCAAGTATGTCACAGGAACAAGATGGCAGTTGATTAAGTCACAGGAACCTGCTATATGGGACTAAGGGCTTTTCCTCAGTGTTCAGAGATAGGATTGCGAACAGGATGATGTTTGTTGGAGACAAGGCTTGCTAGGTGTTGACCTGCAGGCGCTTGGCTGTGTGCTAGTGGAGGCAGAGCGCTAGGGCGCGAAGACATGGAGGGTCTGAGGCCACTGTGAACCAGGGTCTTGAACCTGCAGCAGTGCAGCCGTCCTCTTCAGCATATGCCGTGATGGTAGTGATCACACCTCATGAGAACAAGGCCACCTCAGGAAGCCTGAGGGATGGGATGTGGCTCTGGCAGGCACTGCTGTAACAGGTGCCTGCTCTAAGTAGGGTGCATTTCTGAGAAAGTTGGTAATTTGAGGCTGTGCACCCTTTTCTAGACAATTCCTTATTTAGCCTCTATCCATGTGGTTCTGTGTCTGTTGTGAAGAGTGTCAGTCATGGGCACTGGGTTCCAGCTGACACGGAGCAGTGCTGGCCTGTCTTGTGTGACGTCATCCTGCCGACATTGTCCTGATGTTCATACATGCAGTACCACAAGATTTAGTTCTTTGCGGACGAGAGCCCTCGAGGACAGCCTCCGTTTTGCTCCCCCTTTTTCTGGGGTCCCTGAGAAGCAGCCGCCTGTCCATCTGCCCTTATTTCACATAGTTCTTGTGCTGAGATTCTACAAGTGTGTGTGTGTGTGTGTGTGTGTGTGTGTGTGTGTGTGTGTGTGTGTGTGTGCGCGCGCGCGCGCGCGCGCGCGCGCACGCGTGCGTAGAGAGCTCATGCATGCACTGCTTTCGGACTGGGGGTTGAGCTGGCCACGTGGAAGGGAAGGGCTCTACAACTGAGCTGCATCCCTACCCGCTTTACGGATTTGTTGGAGACAGGGTGCTGCTGTGGGGCCCAGGCCGGTCCCAGGCTCCTCCTACATCCCAGGCGTAGGGATTATGGATGTGTGCCCTACCTAGGGCCTGACTTGTACAAGTTGTTTGGTTTTTGGTTTTGTTTGTTTTGAGACAGAGTCTCTAAGTAGCCCTGGCTGTCCTGGAACTCACTCTGTAGACCAGGCTGGCTTCAAACTCAGAGATCCACCTGCTTCTGCCTCCTGAGGGCTGGGATTAAAAGTGTGTGCGCCTGTTTTGTTTTTTGAGACAGAGTTCTACTGTGTAGCCCCTGTTGGCTGGAACTCCTAGAGATCTGGAACTGCAGGCGTGCGCCACCAGCCCTAGCTTGACTTTCACAAGGTTTAATGCACTAAATTCTTACTAAAGGTTTTTAAGGAATGAGAGAAATGTTAATGCAAAGTAGATTTTTACTTATGGGAAGTCATGCTAAGACAGCAGCTGGAATATACTAAAATAAGTTACAGGCATGTCACACCCACAGTTCTATTGTACAGAGATAATACTAAAATCAGTATATTATGTGATTTATTTCTGTTCAGAAACCCATTTTAAGAGCTTACAAAATGGCTCTGGATAAAGACACTTGCCACTCAAGTGACCAGGGTTTAATCCTCAGGACCCACATGATGGGCAAGCTACCCTCTGAATACTGTAGGGTATATACACACGATACGTGTAATTTAAAAAAGAAGCCCTCTTAGGGTTTACACAGTGTGAATGGCTTTGTAGCTATATAAAGAAGTGTCAGAACACCGTGAGCCTCTGAGCCCGGGCCTCGCGGTTGGGGATTGGTGTACTTGAACTTCAGTCAGCATTCTCCATCCCACCTGCGGTGCGGGTGCTGAGGTCATACGTGGAAAAGCACGAGCCTGAGGGGCGCACAGCCTGCTGCTGCCCTGGACAAGGGCCTGGCGCTGCTGGGCTGCTGCTCACCTGGGCCCTCCCCGGGTCTTTGGCTCCTCAGGCTCCTCTATGTGGTGACAGCTGCCTGGACCAAGCTGGAGTCTGTTTGTCCTGACGCTGTGTCACCTGCCACCCCAGTAGTTTAGAGGGAGCGCGGTTACTGGAATCTACTTGACCCAGGGACGGGAGGCGAGCATCTTGTGATGGGGCACAGGACCATGTGGGCAATAGATGTTGCTGTGTGGGAGCTACAGAGCATTTAGAATCCTTCTCATGGTAAACAGTGGGAATTGATGTTTTCTTGTCCTCCTGGCATTCACGAGGCATTGGTAACAAGTTTTATTTTTCATTTTAAAGATGAGAAAAATGAAGCTCGGGCTGGTTAAATGACTTGCTCAGCGTCCCATGGTGAGTCTGAGCGGGCGGGCCAGCCCAGCTGTCTGTGCGCCTGTGAGATTTTGGCAGACCCAGGAGACTGCTTGTGGAAACTGGTTTTGTTTGGAGCATCAGCTACATGGCTCCCAAGTGGTGGCAACTTTTAAAGCCACTGGGTCTTAACGTGCCCAAGGTGTCTAGGGTGTTAGTGTGTTTAAGGGACTGAAGTCTTCAGACTGCAGGGGGTCCAGGACAGAAGAAGCTTAAATGGTGTTTTCCACATCCGGCCTTTCCTTTGTCCCGGTGTCCCTCAACACTACGTACAGTATCTCCCTCCGATACAGTAATTTGTGGAACTTTTCCATAGTAAGTATCAGGTGATTTCTAACACGCTAGTCTGTGCTTGAAAAACATTGACTTTCATTCTTGACAGTTACCTGAAAGCTGGCCTCAGTTCCCTCACACGGCCTGGGTCCTGTGCCGGCCTGGTAAAGCAGAGTGCCTGGGTTGCTGAGCATAACGCTGCTGAGATGTGTGACCTAGAAATACTGTAGAGCAGGCTTGCGGGGCGGGGCCTGCTGCGCCTGCTCCTGTGGCCTCATCTGCTTCTCTCTTTCTGTCTGACAGGCCTAGCCGCCCGCCGGTGCCTCCCGCACTGCTCCTGCATGGCGGGCAGCGCCCCCTCCGGCCCCTCCCGTGCTGCCCGCTGTGTCTAGCAGCCCCAAGGAGCTTGTCAGCCGCACGCTGGGACTGGCCACTCCTTCCGGTGCTGCTGTCCTTTCGGGGTCTTGGTTTCTGGATACATGTAGCTTTGCCAGATATGTACTTAGAAATACCAGCTGTGTTAATAAGCCCATTTACTGTAACACACACGTTTAACAGTTAAGAGAGAGTAGCTGTTCACCCTGACAGTGGGTGCTAGTGTCACGCAGGTTCCTTAAGTGGCATGATAGTGACCTGTGCAGCCACTGAGCTGTAGAAGTGAGGCATGTGCTGCACGTCCCTGTCGTTCTTAGACCTGGCCAGGGCCCAGCACGGCCTCCCCAGGACACACTGAAGTAGACTTGCTGTGTAGTCTTGGTGTGGATTCTGGCAGTTCTGCTTTTCTCTACTAATCTCAAGTGCTCTGTGATGTGTGTATTCGTGTCTTTCTAACTTCTAATAAACTCACTCCAACTGACCTGTGTCTTGTGTCTGTCTGCTCTGCAGTTCTCGACCTTCCAGGGCATAGACTGGGTGGGTGGCCTCAGCAGACTGGGGCGTCTGAGACTCCCCGAGGGTTCTGAGGGTTAGCGCTGCTGTGCACATGGCTTCCACTCTGCATTTGGTTTCATGTCCAGACTCTGCCGGGCCCGGGTGTCTCCTTAATGTCTGGTTATGGGGACAGTTGGCTGCTCTCTCCCTTCCTACAGGTGCCTCGGGACTTCTAGTATTTTTAGAAAACCTTGCAGTAGCTTTAGATCTGATATTTGCAATTTACTGAGGACACATAGATGAGGCTGTCGGAGAACACGTCCTTGGGAGGCCTGGCATCCTGGCTGGCTTCCTGCCAGATGCACACATGCACACATGCCCACGCAACGTGGAGTCCCACTGGCTGCCAGTCTTGGAAGATGCCTTAGCTCTTGCGACCCTGTGCTGTACTTTGTCCTAAGACAGCAGTGGGCTCGCTCTCCTTTGGAAACGGAGCTGCTTCTGCTTGGGCTCTTCATTGTCATGGGCTCCTTGATCGTGGGTCTCTGTAACGTGGCCTTGCACATGGCAGTCTGGTGGCTTTGGTAGGACTCACTTGCCAGCCAGTGCCTGGCAGCAGTTGGGGTTGTTGGGCTGCGCCTGGGGCAGGACGGACACCCACAGAGTCACCCTTGTTCACGTGTTTTTCAGGGTGGCACTGGATCTTTAAAGCGCAGTGGCTCCTTTAGCAAGCTCCGGGCTTCCATTAGACGCAGCAGTGAGAAGCTGGTTAGGAAGCTGAAGGGAGGAAGTTCACGGGACAGTGAGCCTGAGCCGAGGAACCCTGGGTAACTATCTCCTCAGCGCCCTCCTCCCACCAGCATCAGTACTGAGCCATGCCTGAGTCAGCCTTCCTGGGGCTCAGAGCTGGTCCCCGGAGGGCTCAGGCTCGCTGCCTGCTGCTTCCAGGGCAGGGTGAGAAGCAGCTGGGAAAGCTGGCCGGTAGTGGTTCAAGGGGAATGGTGGAGTGCCTCGATTCTGTTCAGAGAAAGTCTTCTCAGTGACAAGCAGCAATTTAGTTGTACGGCCCCGAGCAGGCATGGTGGTTCACACCTGTGAGCTCAGTGTTTGAGAAGCCAGCACAGGGCACAGGGAGACTGTCTCACATCAAAATGGGGCCATGAAATGAGTCCAGGATCTTCTGGCCTCCACACATAGGCCTGGGCACAAGGATGTGCATGTGTAAAGTGCTGGCAGCCCAAGCCTGAGGACCCAAGTTCAGATCCCTGCATTCGTGCAGAAGGGCATGGTGTCATGTGTGTGACTTGACACTGGGGCAGGTGGAGAAAATTGGATCCTGGAGGTGTCTGAGCCAATCACCAAAATGGCCTGCCTGCTCCAGGTTCAGACTCTCACTTAAGGTGCAGAGTGGTAGCAGATGTGTAGATGACCTTGGAACTCTGAAGTCACACTCTGGTGCACACAAAGCCTACAGAAGCCACTCCATAGGCACACGTAGTGCAACTCCGGCTCTTTCTAAGTTAACACCTTCACTCCTTCAAAATTTACCTTCAGAGTGAAGGCTGTGGTCACACTAACTCAGCCAGGGATTGTGGGAAGAATGGTTTTTAATGATGTTTGAGTTTTGTGACTTTGTTATAGATTTCCAAGGCTCTGGCTTCACTGGGTTTAAGGAAAGGTCTGGAAGTCACAGGGCTTCAGCGGTGGCATCCACATTGTCTTCATGGGAGGGGCTCACAGGGAGGCTCCATAACAAGCCCCACACCTCGTCCCTTTGTGATGCTGGCTGCCCCACACTTGGGGACATTCTCTGTATGTAAGCTTTCCCTCGTAGACCACTCAGTAGAACTGCTTAGGGATCCACTTCTAGAAGGTGTCCATGGTAGTGCCCTGTGGGTCAGGACTGTCGCTGGCTCCTGGCTATGAGTTTTCAGGGGTGTTTGGAGAGCACGTTGGGAATTAAAATGTTTTCCAAGCTGCTCTGTTGTTTATTGTCATCTGAAAGTGTCCACTTTTGTTCTCAGGATCACCTGGATTACGATCTATACCTCGCTCCCTGCCTGGGCCTTCAGCTGGGCCTGGGGCTACCATGGCCCCAGCCTGCCTTATGCCACTGTCCCTCCAGAAGTCTCTGTGGGTTCCTAGGGATTCTGGGAGACAGGTTGAGCTGAGCAGGAGGCACACTTCGGGTTTTATTAGTGGCTGTATGCTGGTCAGCTGTGTCTGTAGAGCGTCTGAGGCGTTCACAGTATCAGTGAGCAGCTGGAAGCTGCGCTGTCTGGACATGACGTGGAAGTCGGCTAGGCCTCTGCCTCCAAGGGGAACTGTGCCAGCTGCCTCTGGGTTGAGGGTCTGATTATTCCAAGCTTTGCATGTCTGTGGAGTCAGCAGGGCAGCATCTGTTGTGTAAAGCTTGAGGGATTGAACACCGTTGGAGTACTGAAAGGAGCACGGAGGTGGCTGGGCCATCTCTCTCAGGCCGACCAGATGACTGGGGACAGAAGCAGGGTTGTGTGTGCTTAGGCTGGGCAGATGCTCTACTGTTGTGCTTGTGTGTGAGGGGGCACAACAAAGAAACTGCTCTCTTGACTGCTCCATTCTTAGGGGCAGGTTTTTATTGTGAGCAAGAGAGCATCCAGAGCAGAGAAAAAAGAAACCAGAGGAGAGGAGAGAATAGTGGAGATAGCAAGGCAGCAAGAGCTAGAGAGAGAGCTCGAGTGGTGGCAAATCACGTGGATTATAAGGACAAGCAGCTGGGGGGGAGAGGGACAGGAGACCAGCAGTGGCACTGAAGTGTGTAATAAGAGCTGTGATCTGGAGGGAGCCTGGAGGGCCGTGTGGGCTTTTTGATATTCAGAGGTGCTGTAGGTAGCCCTGTGCCCCTTCTGCCGGAGGTAAGGGAAGTGATTCCTTTTGGCAGACAGGAACCCTTTTCTCAAGCTCCTGAGAAATGCTGGCTTTTATCTAATGACGAAGGAGCCTTGTAGTCCAGCCTGAGCTCCTTGCTGGATATAGGACACTCTGAGACTGAACAGAGCTGAGCCAGCCTTTTATTTTTATTTTGAGGCAAGGACTTATTCTGTAGCCCAGGCAGGCCTTGGATTTGTGGACTCTTGCCTCAGTCAGTCATCTGAGTAGCTGGGATTGCAGGTCTGCACTGCCCCTGTGCAGGTCTGCCATCTGAGCGCTGGTTCTGTCCCTCAGGGTGACTGTGTGCTGGTGAGTTTGTCCTTGCATCTTCATGTCTGGGTGACAGCATGAAGTGAGTCAGTTCTCTGGGTCGTTGTCTTCCTTCTATCTCTCCTTCTCCCCTTTTCTGGGGGTTTTGTTTTTGTTTTTGTTTTTTTGAGACAGGGTTTCTCTGTGCAGCCTTGGCTGTTCTGGATTCACTTTGTAGACCAGGCTGGCCTTGAACTCAGAGCGATCCACCTGCCTCTGCCTCCCAAGTGCTGGGATTAAAGGCGTGTGCCATCATGCCTGGCTTTTGTTTTGTTTTTCAAGACAGGGTTTCTCTGTGTAGCCCTGGCTGTCCTGGACTCACTTTGTAGACCAGGCTGGCCTTGAACTTGCAGAGATCTGCTGTCTGCCTCTGCCTCCTGAGTGCTGGGATTACAAGTGTGTGCCACAGTGCCCAGTCTGAGTATTCTTAATGCGGGAAGCAGAGCCACAGAAGAGCCTGCGGTGGTTGTGCCCTGGCCCCTGGCCCTGAGCACCATCCGCCGTTGGTGGGCTTATGTAGTGTCTCATTGCACACCACTGACTGATGTAGCAATCTTTAAGAATAGCTGGAGCTAATACTGTGTTTATGGGAAGTATGTCAGGGTTGGAGTGGTCTCCTGGTGTGATGACACTGGTGACTGCTGTCACTCAGACTCTTGAGATCATGTTGTTTCCCTGTGGGGTCTCACACAGATGCACTTTACACTGAGCTTGCCAGAGTGGCCTTGCTACTTCCATTCTGTTAAGACATCTGGGCTGGCAGCTGGCTGTTTCCATCACCTTGATCCTAGAACCTGCCCCGTTGCTTGGGTGCTCTGAGCATGCCTAACAGCTGGAGGAACAGCCTGACTTACTGTGAGGGACATTTCTTTGTTGGCACATAGAACTCAGTCCAAGGTGACAGACTCCTTGTCATCACACCCGATGAGGACACAGCTCTCTCAGTGGCCCAAATTAAACTAATAAAGTGTCAGCTGCCACCCTAGCCCGCAGTAGAGAACGATGCCACTTTAAGACAGTGGGTGTGTGCTCTAGGCCCAGCTGGCAAGGATGTTGAAGACAGACCTTTGGTACTAGGATATACTGAGGTCTTTTGCTCATTAAACACTTCCTCTGTATTGCTGCCCCCAGCACTGAGCTACATCTGCAAATCCAAATGCTCAGTGTTTTTATATGCATATATTTGATATTGGAGCTAACACTGCTTGAGGGGGATCTCCTTAGAAGTATTGATTAATTATAATTTTTCATTTACCTTTTCACACAGGATGTAATAATGGTCGGCAGACTTGAGAACACTGAGGGCCAGCCACACTGACCTAGCCCACTGAGGGCTGGGACTAAACTAGATAGGGTCCCTGAGGGTAATGGAACACTGACACCCAAGAAACCCTGGCAGTTCCTCCAGCCTGCCTGGGAGGGGGCTGCCCTCTTGGTAGGAGTGGGCTTTCTTTCTACATGGGGACGACCACCAGCACTTGGAGGCTGTTGCTTTAAAGGTGCCCGGCAGCCATGCCCTGGAATTCTGTTGCTAGGTCTGCACCTGTGCCTGGGGGCTGCAGCTGGTAGCTTAGGCATGTGTGGATCAGCTGCTGTGTGACTGCTCACCACTCTGTCATGACGCCTAGACCTATTTAAAATTTGAACACTGAAAAAACTGTCAAGTAACAATCAGAAGCTTAAAATATTTCCTTTGAGACCAGGAGTTCACAGTGGCCCGTGTCTGTTGAGCCTGAGGTGTGGAGGAAAGCGATGGGGAAGCCACGCACAGGGAGCTGCCCCCACCACACGCTTCGCTGGTGAGCACCGCGCAGTGGCCTACAGTCCCTTCTCCTCCTGTGTATGCTAAACACACAGAAGCCTTTTCACAAGTGTGTTTTCACACAAGTGTTTCAGCCATGTGTGAGACTAACAACACAGGACCCAGAAGCAGTGGAATTACAGCCCTAAGTCAGGTCTGTGCAGGATATGGCCTTCAGGCTGCCGACTGCGCCTCAGCCCAGCATCTGTCTGAGGAACTGCATGGCTCAGAACACACCAGCTTTTAGGCCTGCTCTGAGTGTAGTTTTTAAAATCCATTGATCAGAACCAGGTACAGGTTTCTTAGGCCAGGCATGGTGCACACCTTTACTCCCAGCACTCGGGAGGCAGAGTTCTAGCCCAGGCAGGGCTTTATAGTGAGACTCTGTCTTAAGGTAAAGCACCACGGTTGGGGCTGGGGAGATGGTTAAACAGGCAAAGCTCTTACCACACAGCAAGGAATGGTAGTTCCTCAGAAGCTGTGTAAGAGGCTGGTGGATGCCTGCAGAAGGTAGACAGAGGTTGGCTAGTTAGCACTGGGCTGCAGAGGGGCACTCTAGGAACTTGTATGCTGTCAACATTGTACAAGGTTCTGTTGCACTTTGACGCTCTCAGGAGAAAGCAGGGTCTGCTGTCCCTTCCCCCCGTGAGAGGTTTCTCGAGTCAGGTGCCGACCACCTGTGGTCATTCCACAGCTGGTGGGCACAGCAGGCAGCTGTGATGCGACCAGGTTGGTGTGTGGTCCCTGGGGTTGAGTGTTGGAGTTGCTGAGACAGGACGCAGGATGACGGCATTCATTCCCTTCTCTCCTTCACAGGGTTCAGAGTAGACTCAGCTTGTTCTGCAACTGAGTCACCCTGAGCCTTGTGCCAGCCTGGGAAAGCCAGTGTTTGCAGTAACGTGCGCATGCTTACAGTTCACACGGGCTGATGCAGCACACGGCCTTGAGATGACCTCGAGCAGTAAGATGGCATTTAATGCATGATAAGCAGGGAGGCAGGGCGAGCAGCTCGCTGTGGCGGCAGTCAGGGCAGCTAGCTGGTTGCAGCAAGGCCAGAGGTGCTAGTGAGCCGTTCCCACACCCTGAAGGATACTCTCAACTTCTCAGTGAACTACTGTTGGAGTGGACCTGCAGGGCCCCTTGACCTGGCTAGTGGATACAGGCACTAGCAGCCTTTGGGCATGTCTTCTAAGTGTATCTGTTTGGGAGCTGTTTTCTGATTTTCAATACAACCTATTTAGACATGTTGAAATTTTGTTACAAAAATAAACGTTTTATTTCCTGATATAAAGCCCTCCAGATTTGCAGGGAAGCTGTTTGTATAAACCAGCTCCAGCCAAGCCGCTGTGTCCCATCCAGTATGCCAGTGTCTCGGCCTTTCAGGCCACAGCTCAATGTAGAACACTTGCCTTGCATGCCGGAGACCCTAGGCTTACTGTGTGGAATTGCCAAAAAAGGGCTGGGGCCACAGGTGGCTTTGAGGGTTTGATGAGCTCAGTCCAGGGTGGGGCTACCCTGGAGACGTCATGGTATATACCATAAGTATTCTGTTTTCCCTGTTTGAGTGGGGACAGTGACAGTGTTGAAGAGTCACACACCACTGGAGTAACAAGGCTCCTTGGTGAGGGCCCATGTCCCTTGGCACAGTTGCTGGTGGGAGCCTATGCTACAAGGCAGGATCTGGAAGCACAGGGCTTTGGGACCACAGCCCTGTTTTCAGGGGCCACATTCCCTGGTGACTGTTGAGCCTCAAGTGCACAGGGAGGTGATTTTGAGTCCGTAGCAGATGTTACCAGGCGGAGCACGCACACAGCCCTGTCGGGTGCTCTGGAGCGCCCTCTAGCCTCGAGGCGCTGCGCAGCCAGAGCTGCTGGACAGACTCAGCCAGGCCCCTCGCGCCTGTTTGCTGGCATCAGCTGCTTGGTTTGCCAGTCCCATCTCCTGCCCCTCTGCCCCAAATGTGTGTGTGTGTGGGGGGGGGGGCACAGCAGGGGAGAGCCTCACTGCAAGCCTGAGTGCTGGGTGTGTGTGCGTGCATGCGTGTGTGCGCGTGCAGTGGTGGTGGTGGTGGTGTGAAGGCCGTCCTGTGGGAGGGGGGCCCCACCAGGCAAGCTGCTGACTCAGGTCCAGGCAGAAAGCAGGTGAGGGAAGAACTGAGTCTTCTTATTCTGGGGCTCCTAAGAGACACCCTCAGGGCTGCCAGAGCTAAGGGGCAGCACGGGAGGGTTAAGCCCCAAGGCTTAGCAGTAGGCAGAGCTCAGAGAGGAGGGGCAGATCCTGTCACGGTGTCTGCTCACCAGGCGCATGACTTGCTGTGGGAAGGCTCATCAGAGCCAGGGCTTCTTGGGGCTGGTTAGTCTAACGCACTGTGCTACTGGTGGCAGGACTCGGTTCCTGGCACCCCTCTAACGCCCTCCTCACTGACTGTGTAGCAACAGGAGGAGAGGGGCAGGTGTGGGGCAAAGAGCACCCGTAGCATCCGGGCTGGGCTTCTGGGCATGTCCATGATGGCATCATCGTCATGAACCCGGTCAACCATCAGTCGCATCAAGAGCTGGTTGGCCCAGGTGATGCCAAGGGCTGGAGAGAGGTGCTCGTGCCAGGCCCTGAGACACAAAGTAGATGTTGCTGCTTAGGCATACCCCACCCCACTCCAGTGTTGAGCATGCTAAGGTGTCCACACTCACCCCAGTGGCTTGGGCACAGACTCTTGGTCCCCCACCATTTCTGTCACCTGAAAAAAGCAAACAAGTGAGGGTTACTGACAGAAGCCACTTCAGCTGTCTCCCTTCTACCAGGTCAATGCTGCTTTCCCCAAGTTCAAGGGCAACCTCTGTCCTTCCCTGCTAGCCTCACGCCTACCTGGTTGATACACAGCACTGGGCTCCGGAAGGTGCTGCTCAGTCTTCGCAGTGCTGTCCCCAGTGATTGCAAGTGTTTGGCCCTCACAGCCGAGTTTTGAATATCGAACTCACAACGAAACGGGGCTGCAATAGAGTCTACCACCACCAGGCGGGCCATGCCCCTTGATAGCAGAATAGGGACCTTCTTACTCACACACTCCAGCAAAGTGTCCTGTGGGGAACATACATCACGGTCTGTACTGGCTACGTAGCTGCCTCCCATCCCCCCTGGAGTGAAGCTCGGTCCCAAGCCCAGTGGAGGGGTGTGGCCAGCACAGCGACACACACTCCAGTAGTTCCACTGCAGACACTGAGGTCACTTAACAGTCTAGAGAGCAGCTCTGCTTGATCCTACTTGAGTAGGGTGTGTGTGTGGGCGGGGGGGGGGGGGGGGGGGGGGAGGTGCGTGCGTGCGCACGCTGTGTTAGAATGGAATACTTGTGTGGGAGTCAGTTCTGCACACATGAACTCTGCACCATCCACAGGGGCTCCACCCTAGAGAAAATGCTAATGAGGAGAGAGTAGGGCTAATCCTGGGCCCATCTCCCCTGCTGCACACCCCAGGAGCACTATCTTTCTTGGGGCCACTGCCCTGTTGACACTAGGCTTGGGTGACTTACACTGTGGTCCAGAGTCTGACTGTAGCCAAGTGGCCCAGGTGGCAGGTGCACTTGTGTACGGATGGTAGGTGGGTGCTGTCAGAGGAAGAAGGCCTTGCTAGTGGCCATGCAGCCACACTTGAGTGGTGCTAAGGGTTGAGGGTTTGGCCAGGGCCTCCATATTGCTCTTCAGTTCAGGGACTTGAGGCAGTTTTGGCTGGCTAGGCAGGTAGCACTGACACACTGGCAGCCTCGAGAAGCTGTCAAGATTCTGGCATCCAGCCCAGAGTGAAATCCAGTCTGTATTTCTCTCTAGGGTATCCCCAGGAGAGCCTCTCTGTGTGGAAAACGACAGCAGCAGCCTAGAAGACGCTAGCACTAACGTGAGTGTCTGCACTTCCCCTCAGCCAGGGTCTGGGCACCTCAGGGATGACAAGTGCTGGCTGCACTTGCCAACTGCGGCTGGGTCTGATGGCGAGGAGAGGTGGGAGGACAGGTGTGGTCCACATTGCTCTCCTTGGGCACAAGAGGAGAGGAGGCTCTCTGTCCACACCCTATGGCCTTGAGCCCTAGAGAGGCCGACACTGACCACCCCCAGTGCCGGCCTGGCCTGACGAGTGCCTTTCTCTTGCAGTGACCTGTCCCTGGCTTGCTCTAAGCACCATGATGCTGCTGCTGAGCGTGGCTCCAGAGCTGGCCCTGTGAAGGCCAGGATGGGGCTGGGAGGGCCCTGGGCTATGAGCCCGCCGTGCTAACTTAGTCCCCCTGCCCATGTGCTGCGGAGCACACACTAATAACCACACCACTAGTGGGGTCTTGGAGAGCAACTCTCAGTAAACTTGGCGACCTGGCCCTGTTCCCTCCCTGGGAGGACCCGGAACAGGACACATCTGGTTCCTGCTGCTTTTATGGCCTCTCTGTGGCACTTGTCATGTGTTTAGTTTTCTGTGTTGTGTGTGATAATGTATTTTTATTGTACATTTTAAAAAATTAAAACTTTATATGCCTTACCACCTATCAGAATGAAAGTTTATTCATAACTATTATTTAAAAATTAATTTTTTTTATCATCATGTATGTGAGTGACCTGTGTGCATGCCATGGTGAGTCAGGACAACTTTGGAGTCAGTTGGGTCAGCTTGCCATCCTCTCAGATCTTGTAACACTGGGCATGCCGAGGGTGCTCCCCGTGCCCCAATCACTACCCAGATTTCTATTTGTGGTATAGGGTTATTCCCCTCTCCAAGCTCCTGAATGAGTCCGCATTTGACCCCCACCCCTGCAGACAAGGGCCCTACATTGTCATGGGTGTGGCCCTGCTTCCAGCTGCTGGAACTGAGCCCAGCCTGGCCAGCTTCTCTTCTGGCCGTGGGTTGGCCTCAGGCTCAGGCAGGGTCAACAAAGAACAGCGGCCAGGAGAGGGGTCTGCCCTGGCTTGTCAGCTCTCAGGACCCGTACATCGAGGACACCACTGCTACATGTCTAGGGCCACTTTTTCCTGGGTTGACTGACAGGTAATGTCCAGCAGCCAGTTTGCTCTGTCTTCAGGTAAGGAGTAGCGGTATTGGTCTAAAGATAGGACAAAGGGGCAGACTTAAGTAAGAATTTGAGTAGTGGGGTTTTTGTTGGTTTAGAAAGGGTTTCACCGTCTGGCCCTGGCCAGGCTGGCCTCTGCCTCCCAAGTGCTTAGATTAAAGGTGTGTGCCACCATGCCTGGCTTGACCAGTTTTTGAGGTGACTCTCTGTGTTTGAGAGTGTGCCCTGGAGGCTGGCCCACAGGCTCCCTGGGGGGGGGGGGCAGCAGGCTCCCTGCTGTGGCTTCAGAAAGCACCCTTCATCTGACATCTTCAGTCCTGACGTTACCCTGCCAGGATATTCTCAGTTGAGCCTGGTCTCTACACTTCAGGCCCCTGCACAGGTGACACTGGCTGAATCACCGGGCCATTTGTGAGTACAAACAGGCACTCACCACGTCAGCTACATGCTCAACGAAGATGTGGTTGCTGAACCTGATCTTCTGGATCACCTCCCCAGGCACGTCTGTCCGGAGCCGCGGTTGCTGTTCAATGAGCTGCCATAGCCGCTTGCTGGGGAAGACATCCTCTGTGCAGACGTAGACGGCCCCTGAGAAGCCAGAGCACCCAGAGCATACAAGAACCACAAACGGCCCCCATGGCTGCACAAACCAAATGTAGTCTCTTCTGCCTGTCTCAACCTCTGTCCCTTATACGTTCTTGCCCAGAAGGGCAGCAGGCTAGAGCTAGTTACCACCTGTGGCTACCTTGCTGGTCCCTAGGAACACAGGCTAGCCCTGTACTGACACCTGAACACACACATCCCCTGCTCTTGGACACCCTGCCATCTCCTCAGTGGGCTAGGCAGGATGGGACAGGATGGTGGATCACCCTGATTAAGGGCTTTGGGACGTGGTCCTCCAATGCAAGACAACTGACAGACTCCTGCCTCTGTCTACTTGGTGATGCTGGCGCCTCTGTGGTAAGTACAAGAGCAATGAATAGGCATGCGCACCGGGGTCACGTGGGACACAGTGCTGCGCCATAAGCTGCTGGGCCACTAGCAGGAGACCGTAGGTTTGTGAGCAGTGCCTCAACCGAGAAGCCACTTTCCCTTAGATGGTGCTGGGACTGCTGGAACCCACATGCCCAGTTCTAGAACTCTCAGGAGAAAGAGTTTACCACAGGTGGTAAAGGCGCTTCGTGAGACAAACGCTGCTCATGTTTCAAAGGACTCAGTTAAAAAAGCAAAAATCATCCACAAAGGGGGAAACATAGCTGACAAATTTCTGGATGTAATAGAGATATTTAAATATTTTTGCTAAAACGCGGTCTCAGTCCACAGGCCAGCCTCACTGTGGAGCCGGGTAGGCTTCCAGCTTGCACTGATCTTCCTGCCCGATCTCCTGAGGGCTGGGTTACAGGCATGCAGCACCATAGCTGGATGGCAAGATTTAAGACTCAGTAGGCAGGTTGCATTGAAAGGGCTCTGGGTCTAATGAGTGTCTTGGAGGAAGGCACAGCAGAGGCCTTCTGACAGAAACTAACATGAAGGGGCACTGTGGTGAGGCCCCAGCTGGTGCAGGACAAGACGAAGCTTAGGAGGGGTCCTCAGACCTGCTCCCTAATGGCAGAGCATGGCTTATTCTGCCAGCTGTGCCTGTCAGCCCACGGAGGGCCTAGGCAGAGCCTCCCTGGGTCAGAGCCACCCACATGCTGCTCAGACCACTGGCCCCAACCAAAAGGAAACCGCCCCATGTTCTCGGCCCAACCTAACTGGTTCTATGGGCATGGTGCAGGGGTGAGGTGCCTCAGTGGTGTGGTAACTGCAAGGCCAGCTGGCCCCCTGCTTCTTCTGACAGTCTGAGTGCAGCTTCGCCTCCCACTCACTCTTGGAAGAAGAAAGCCAATCACAAGAACCACCCAGGAGACAGCCACTGTCTCCGTGAGGACAAAGCGGCCCCCTGCAGAGCTGGACAGGGGTCCCAGTGCCACCTGTCTCAGACTGTGTCTCCCCTACCCCTCAGGAAGGGGCAGCTACTCACCAGCCTCCAGGCCTCCATATTGTCGTGGGAACTGCACAGTCAGACAGAGCTGTAGGGCCAGCTGGGTCTTTCCTGCTGAGCTGCGGCCAGCTAGGCCAGTGATGCCCTCCAGAGGCAAGCCACCTCCCAAGAACTGATCCAGGACAGGGCAGCCCAGGCTCAGGCGTTGATGCTGCTCGGGGAAGCTCGCCCTCTGCTGGAACAGGTGTAGCGCTGCAGGGAGCACGGGGTCAGGCTATGCTCCCAGCCTGGCCTGTGCCCTGCCCACAGCCTGCTAAGGGCCAGTGAGCCTGAGGCCTTTAAGTGCTGGCTCCAGATGCAGCATGGCTGGAGGCCTGGCAAAGCCATCACACACAAGGACAGGGTGCTGAGGGGAGAAGGCAGGCCGCTTGGCTGTGCAACTGAGTACAATGCACACTTCCCAAGATGCCATGCACATACTCTTAAGACATGGCCCGTCCCTGGTGGGCACAAGCTGCTGAAGAAACCCAAACTTACTTTGGGTTTAGTGATCTACACAATTAATGACAGCACTTGGAGGCAGATGTATCTCCATGAGTTCGAGGCCAGCTTGAGCTACATGCAAAATTCTACGATAGTCAAAACTGCATAGAGAGACCCTGTGTCAAGAAGGAAAAGAGAAAGGAAGTCTAAGCTCCAGAACATGGCAGGGTACCCTCAGCCCGGACAGCTTCAGGATGAAGAGAGACTGAGCAGCAGCCAGGGCAATGCCCTGTGACAGCTCTGAGGGCGGGGCTTCGGGTGAGGCAGATGTCAGTAAGGCTAAGCCATCCTGTGGAAGCCATATCCTCAAGTGGCACGGCCTCGCACAGCTGCCTCACCACACACTGGGACCCCAATTTTGTCTTTTACTGTGAGGGCCTCCTCTGGGGTACAGGCACTCCAGGAGGGCTTTGTTGAGGAGCTGAGGCCATGGGCCCCACTGTTCAGTGCTGTGATATGGGCCATTTATCTGTGGGCTCTGGGCAAGTCTCTTGGGTTACCTATCCTAGGGGAGGCTCATGCTGGGCTCAGGGCAGCTGCTACAGTCATTCCTCAGAGTCTGGAGCCTCCGGAGTAGGATGTCCACACAGTCCTGGGCTTTCCCACCCACCTGTGAGGACGCGGCTTCCCCGAAGGTGCAGAGAGGCTGCTCTCAGCAGGCACTGTACTTCGTGGCCAGGCAGCCTGGTGAGCCTCTGCAAGTCTGGTCCCGAGTAGCACAGCACTTCCTTCACTGACCTCAGTCTACCTGAAGTCACACAGAGAAACCAAAGCAAGTCAGGCACTCAGCAAGGGTGGGAGGCAGAGAGCAGGGCTCCAGATCTGAGGGGACCAGTGACAGTGGTTGGATTCACCCAGAAAATCTGGGGTAGTGTGACCAGTGGGTGGAGAGTAAGGGGAGGGTCCCACTGGAGGGATCTGCTGCTGTACCCTGTGACCTGGGCCTGACTCTCTAGTCAGCACCAGCAGGAGCCAGAGATGCAGCAAATCCTGAGTGCTATGAGGATGGGACTGTCACCCTGTGCCACCCTTTGTCCATAGTCCCAGCTACTTGGGGAGCTGAGGCAGGAGGATCGACTGAGCCTGGGAGGTCCAAGGCTAGTTAGAGCTACACAGCCTGACCCTGTCTTTTAAAAACAACAAACAAAGCAAGAATGGATTAGGGGTGTAGCCTGGGACAGCACCTGTTGACCATGCACAAAGCCCTGAAGTTGACTGACACTGGCAAACAGAGAAAGAGCAAAGTGAAAACCCAACTCTGAGCCCCACGCCAGGTCAGGCAGAAGTGAAGGGCACCACTCTGTGGAGGACCAAGGGCCGCTACTTGGAGAGAAGGGTGAGGAAACCAATTCTGGGCTCGGATTTACTTTACTTTCAAGCCAGTTGCCAGAAGAAAATACTAATCCCAGCACTGGGAAGCAGAGGCAGGAGGATGCCTGTGAATTCAAGACCAGACTGGTCTACACAGTAAGTTCAGAGATCCTGCACTGTGAGACCCTGTTGCAACTAAAAAGAAAGAAAAATACATTGCAGACCTATCCAACCAGTTCACACAGTGGCAGAAAAGAACTGCCCTGAAGATGGCGGCGGAGTAGCTCAGCCTTGGTTGCCACAGCCTGCCGGGAGCTCAGGTGACTGACTAGCCAGATCTGAGACCCTCTTTGAAGAGGAGAAGCTGTGGGAGGTGGCGATGCAGACTTGGCTTAGCTTTCCCCAGCCTGTGGTACCTGCAGTGCACGTGCACAGCCATCCCCTCCCTTCACACAACAGCCTCCCCCTTTTTGCTTTGTTTTTTTTTGAGACAGGGTCTCTCTGTGTAGCCCTGGTTGTCCTGGACTTGCTTTATAGGCTGGCCTCGAACTCACAGAGATCCGCCTGCCTCTGCCTCCCCAAGTGTTGGGATTACAGGCATGCACCACCGCACCCAGCCAACATACCCTTTTTAATTGCAGCAGTAATTCTGGGATTTAGGTCCAGCTGGTCCAAGTCCATATCTTCAGTGGGTTCACCACGAGCATGCACAACTCACAGGGACACAGTGATGGCAGCAAATCCCCATGTGCTTGTTGTCAACCTGTGGGAGTGAGCATGTCAGGAAGCAGCACTCAGAGGGCAGTCCAAGGTGGACAGTGGTTAGGTATGCCATGAAAGCACAGCGTGGTGGACGGTGGTTAGGTATGCCATGAAAGTACTGGGCGGTGGGCGGTGGTTAGGTATGCCATGAAAGCACAGCGTGGTGGGACGGTGGTTAGGTATGCCATGAAAGCACAGCGTGGTGGACGGTGGTTAGGTATGCCATGAAAGCACAGCGTGGTGGACGGTGGTTAGGTATGCCATGAAAGCACATGGCGGTGGACGGTGGGCTAGGTATGCCATGAAAGCACATGGCGGTGGACGGTGGCTAGGTATGCCATGAAAGCACATGGCGGTGGACGGTGGTTAGGTATGCCATGAAAGCACAGGGCGGTGGACGGTGGCTAGGTATGCCATGAAAGCACACGGCAAATGCTTCTGTCTGCACTATGCTAAGTGGGCAGTTCAGAAGCCTAGGCTGATTCCAGACCGAACAAATACAGCTGTCCCTAATAGCCTGAAAGCAACAGTTCCTGCGGCTCAGCTGGGAGTGGGAGAAGGAAACTAGCTGGTGCTAGCTTGTCCTGGGGCATGTATGGGTCCAGGTGCACACGCATGGGTCTTGCTCAGCGTTCTCTTATCTATTTCTGAGTTTGGGATTTTGAGGGATGGAGTGGGAAACTGAACCTCATCAGAGAACAACAGAAGGGACAGGGCTGCTGGAGAGCACTGGGTGACCCTCCCAGGAAGGGGCGGCCCCAGGACTCTACTCCTTCCCCCGGGCTGCCTATGCTAGGTAGTGTGACAAAAGATGTGACAATACACTGCTATCTCATCCATGGGTTCAAATGACAATGTCAAGAAGTGCTAAGTGTGGGGGTAGGGGTGGCTCAGGCTTGCTGTGCAAGTGTGAGGCTGTGAGATCTGGTGCTGGGCAGGCATGGTGGCCTGCCAGAGATGGGGTTTTCAGAGCAGGCTCATAAGGCCAGTGATTGAGGAATACATTGGACATCAGCCTCTGGCTTCCACACATGTCAACAGCCATGTACACACGTACACACACCCAGTATATGTGTGATGGGGGGTGCTAAGGCAGCTGAGGGCCAGCATCTTGTATGAAGCTTAGCACTTTAAAAATAGCTGAGTGAAGTCTCCAGCTGCAACAGTGGCATTAGCAAGGCCAGGAGACTGGAGCAAGCCTGGCCACAGCATCCCACCAGGCAGCTGCAGGGGAGGAGGGAGGCTGGCTTGAGAACATGTTTCTTCCTGAGGACACAGAGCCTCGGCGCTACAACTCAAAGGTCCCGAAGCCGTCAGCTGACCTGTCCAGTGGTGAACCAGTGTAATCACGGGGCCTGGTGGAAGCTGGACAGAGGATGGGCCTGGTTCTGTCTCTGCACTAGCAACTGCCGAGGCCTTGAGGCAGCTAGCCTTGTTTTACAAAATGCCAATGAACATCTGTCACTTCAACACTGAGAACCTGTGTCTCAGACACTGGCACGGAGCTCTATGCTCCACTTGGCCGCCTGTCTTCCCGCCTTCCAGAGAGACAGGCCCCCACCCACCTATGCCTCCTAACTGGGGAGCAGGCTATGACAGACTGAGCAAAGCTCCTGGGTTGCCGCTGTTTGGGAAGCGAGGCCAATTAGCCAGAGAAACCAGAGGATGAGATGCGCGTGGCGGCTCACTGCTGTATTAGTACTAAGACGGCTGGGGCAGGACTGTTGGGAGTCCGATGTCAGCCTAGGCTACACGCACCGTTGCCCTTAAAAACGCCACCAAGAAAAAAAGTCACAGGCCAAGTCTATAGCGACTGGTGAAGCTGTGGCTGGCCTGGGACTCTGGGTTCGATTCCTTCAAACCCCGCTACGGGCCTGAAGGGGCGCCCCGCCGGAGAAGATCGTTCTTTGAGCTCCGGCCCGAGCCTGGGCGCTCGAAACCCACGGGGCCCTCTGCCCACTCCCGGCGCCCCAAGCCCCACCACTCACGCCGTGTTAGCCTCCGGGATCAGCCGCCGTGCGAGCTCTCCCGCGCGCTCCGCCCGCTCCGGAAGCCCCGCCCACGTCCGTCTTCTCTTCCAATGAGCGGCAGGACTGTGAGTCTGCCCCACCCAGCAGACGCGAAGAGGCGGCTACGTGGCTGATTAACTGGCCAATCCGAAGTCAGGATTTCCCAGAAAGGGGCAGAGAGCGCCCCCATCCCTCGTCGCCTATTGGTGGCCTGCTGCAGGGGCGGGGAGCTTGCGCGGATTGGAGAAGCGCGGCGTTGGGGCGGATACCACTCTCCCATTGGCTCATGTTCCGAACTGCGGTTGCGGATTGGGCTCCGGCGTTGTCATTGTGCTGGCGGGCGGGGCGGGGCGGGGCCCTGTGCGGGCTCGGCGCGGGCGGTGGCGTGAGGGGCTCAGGCGGAGACATGTCCTCGGGGGTGGCCGCGCGTCGGGACGCCAAGAAGCTTGTGCGCTCGCCCAGCGGCCTGCGCATGGTGCCGGAGCATCGCGCCTTCGGAAGCCCATTCGGCTTGGAGGAACCGCAGTGGGTTCCGGACAAGGAGGTGCGTCCAAGCCCCCGCGTCCCCAGCCAGAGCCTGGGCGTCTCCCCGCCTCCGCCCTCGGGGCGCTCGGCCGCGGCTCCCCTCCGGGCGTCCCCGCTGTCCCTCCCGTGCTGTGGGGCGTTTTCCATTCCTTGGCGGTCATTGGCTGCGCGGTGCAGAGCCGGGGGAAGGGCGAGGGGGGCTGTGGAATGGCCCACCAGTGGGCGGTGCGCTAGTTTGGGGCTGGGATGGGTCCGTGGGAGCGAGGGTGAGGGAGTCCGCCTCCATCTGCCCATGGAGGTTCGGTGCCAAGGAGTTTGCAGGCTTCGGAGTTCTAAGCTCTGCAAAGCTTGGACACTTGGGAGAAAATAGAAGCACTTTATGCATTCCATGCGATTTTATTCCAGAGTAAATTAACTATATCTAAAATGTATCAACTAAGTATTGGTGACTTTTATAAACTTTTTTTTTTTTTTTTGCATTTACTTTTTACACTTGTGTGTATGCGGCTTTTCCCCTATGCCACAACGTGCGTGTGTAGGTCAGAGGACAATTTATGGAAGATAGGTTTTTTTCTTAAACTATGTGGGTCCCAGCTATGGAATTCAGGTCTCAGGTGTGGCTGTATGGTGAGCCATCTCAGTGGTTCTTGTAAATTCATCCATTTCTCCTCCTCCTCCTTCACTCTTTCTTTTTTCTATTTCCATAAAGCGAGTCCTCACTATAAAGCTCTGGCTGTTCTGGAACTCACTACATAGAACAGGCTGGCTTAGAACTCACTTAGATCTGCCTGGGTCTGCCTCCTGTGTGCTGGGTATGCACTGTCACACCCTCCTGTGTTGACTAAGTTGGCCTTGAACTCACTGAGATCCTCCTACCACACTCTTTGAGTGCTGGAATTTAAAGGTGTGCTCCACCACACCTGACACCCTCCCAGAAACTTTAAGTTAGAATCCCTGCTCCGAATTCTAATCAGCTGCTTTTCTCTGTGGGATCTCATCCACAGGTGGGTGAAGCCCTACAGTTTCTTTGAGGGAGGTTCAGCATTCTTTAAAACAGTGGGCACTGGGGGCTGGAGAACCCACCTGTGCAACCAGAGGCTGCTTGCTGCCTGGCTGCCCTTGCCCTGCCACTCCCAAGTTCAATTCTGAAGTTACTTGAGAGCCCCTATATCAGTGCTGGATTCTCAGAGCCCTGAAAGAGGCCCAGACGACTCCTGGTGTAGTAGGTGTGTCATGGAGCTGTCCCTGTCGTCCCTGGCTGAGCCATTTTAGTTCTGCACTTTACCCTTGCGCTTAGGTATCTGAGTACACAGATCATCCTTTCTTCCACGTCTGTGAAGGTAACTGAACACAACCCTGAGTGCTCTTAGCTCCCCTGAGGTGTGTGTGGGCTTCGGAATGGGAAAGCATAATCATGCGCGGTGGTGCAGCGTGGTAAGGATGGGATACAGCCTGGAACGCTAGTTGTTGGAAAGCTAAGACAAGAAAATAGTTTATGACCAGCCTAGGCTACACGGCTGTCTCACAAACAAAGTGGGGTTGTTGGGAGATGAGTCAGTGGGTAAAAGTGGTTGTTGCGAATCAGTTTCAGAGTAACACCCAGAACTGGGCAGCAGCTGTTTCTAGGAGAGCCCAGTAATGCACGGATTGAAATAAGGGGTACATGTGGGGCAGGTAGAAGAGGCCATTTGGGGTGGGAAGCCATGCCGGTGAGGATCAGGATCTGAGGCCCTTGGAAAAGTGTTCTCACTGTCCTTTAGCCTAGACTAGCTTTTTCAACATTTTCCCTGTTGCTCTCTAAGGAGCCTTTGCTTTCACGCGATTGACACCTGAGATCGTAAGTCTGGATGGCCTAGTAGAAAGGCCACGTCTGTGCCAAGAGGGTAGAGGTTGTCTCTGACAAGTGACTCCAAAGAAGGGCATGGGCTCAGCTAGTGGCTCGGGGGTCAGAAAGGGCTTTGCTTTGCAGGAGTGACCAAGGATGGAAGAGATGGCAGGAACAGATTTGGGATGCCTGCTGAACTTGGTCTAGTGCTGAACTGGCTGGGGAGGGGTGGCCTGGGCTGTGCCTATGGGGGAGGGGTGCTTCATAGCCTGCCTGGGAAGGGCTGGGATTTCACAATTGTTTTATAGGGTCACAGTGTAAAGTTCACCCCATGCTCTTCCCAAGGCGGCAGGAACCTCCCTATGTGTTCTAGCTCTGGAACTAGTGGCCCTGTGAGAGGCTTCAGTCCTGTGCCTGGCTGAGATTTGTGTAAAAGTCAGGAGAAAGTTCCTGATCAGCTTCCAGTCTGTAGTTTGTTTCTCACCAAATTTTTTTTTTTTTTTTTTTTTTTTTTTTGTCTTTGAGCTGTTTGTCAGCTCTGTGAGTGTAGAAAGTCTGATGGCAGTCCCTGTGCTAGAACTGCTCTCACCTCCACTGCAAAGGCAGCCAACTTCCAGCTGACCGGTTCATACGTCCTTATCTCATGCCTCTATGTGTATGTGTGCTCTTTGCCTTCTACTTTGAACATTTTTCCCCCTTTTTCAGGACAGTGTTTCTTTGTGTTGCCTTGGCTGTCCTAGACTTGCTTTGTAGACCAGGCTGGCTTGGAACTCACAGCTATCTGCCTGCCTCTGCCTCCCGAGTGTTGTCATCAAAGGCGTGCGCCACCACTGCCCCAGCTCTTTCAACTTAAAAAAAAAATATGTATATGACTTTTTCTTGCATGTATGCCTGTGTACCACGTGCATGCTTTGTGCAAGCCCTGCAGAAGTGTTGGGTCACCTAGTACTGGAGCTATGAGCCAGCTATGTAAGTGCTGGCTGGGTACTGAGCCCAGGTCCCCTGCAAGAGCAGCAAGTGCTCTTAAGTGCTGAGCCATCTCTCTAGCTCCTGAACTAGGCTGTTTCTTCCTGTTGGCTTACCATTAGTTAATAAACAGTTGATACTGGTGCCTGTGTGTGTGTGTGTGTGTGTGTGTGTGTGTGTGTGTGTGTGTGTGTCTGTGTGCGCACGCGCATATGCATATTAGAGTAGAGGCCACACTTCAGGCTATTTCCTTCAGCCAGCACCACCTATGTTTTTCAGACAGGGTCTCCCACGGAATCTGGAGCTCACCTATTGGCTGGCCAGGGTCTGCTTTTGTCCACTTGCCGAGGTGCGCATGGCTGTGCCCGGCTTTTATGTGGGTCTGGGGGTGAACTTAGGTCTTCATGCTTATGTGGCAAGTACTTTGCCAACTGAGCCATCTCCCAGCACCCTTTATAAAATGTTTTGTTTTATCATTGTGTGTAAGTGTATGTAGTATGTTTGTTTACATACCGTCTTAGTTAGGCTGGGGACAGACTTAGGATCAAGGAAAACGTTCACTCTGGGTTAGGTCCAGGGATGAGATCGCAAGGCTTGGTGTGCACATGATAAGAAAAGCAGTGAATACGGAGCAGGCCATTCTATTCTGAGTGTAAGGACAGAGAATAGATGGTTAGCTAGTTTACCTACACAGGACTTCAAAAATAAGACCGAGATAGATGACCTGTTTCTTGGTAAAACCCATGTTAACCTCTGACATAAAAAACTATTGCTTTGAGCTTATAATAAACTTGTGAAATGAAAAACAGATAAAACTATTTGCTTTGAAGTTATCATGAACTTGTAGAATGGAAGATAGATTAAAAAGTATTGCTTTGAAAGATAAAGAATGAAGCCAGGTGTGTGGTGCACAGCTCTAGTCCCAGCACTCGGGAGGCAGAGGCAGGCAGAGGCAGGCAGAGCTCTGTGAGTTCGAGGCCAGCCTGGTCTACAGAGTGAGTCCAGGACAGCCAGGGCTACACAGAATGTACCTGACTTCTGGGGTGGGAGAACTTGAAGCACGATGCAGACTCAGTGGTGAGTGCCCTGTTCTGCTGCTGTCAAGAGGAAGAGTAGCAGAGGAAGGCCAGCAAGCCCTGTTCACTGTGGAAGTGATCTGCAGCTGCCACCCTATCCCAGGTCTTTCATGTCATCCTACTCAGTACCATTCTCCTGCTTGTGTAAATCCATGTACACAGAAGACTTTGCCCAAGTCCAGACTCAGAGCCTTCTGTATCCCTCTCCTGTGTGCACATTTCAGGCCATACTGGACCTCTTGTTTTGTGTTCTGCTCTAGAGTCTTTGTCATGGGCCCCAGTCAGGTGTGCGTTCAGAACCATACTTCCTAAGAGTCCTCGTGCTCTCCTTTGTGTGGAAAGCAAGGTAGACTTAGCCTTTCCCCAGTGCAGGCCGTTTCCTGCTATGGAACGCCACGCTCATTTCACACCACTGAACTTTGGCTCCTGTAACAGGATAAAGGTGAGCTGCATCTGCATGCAGAGTCTGAAGGAATCAAAACCCCTCTGGTCTGAACTGTGTGCCTTTGCACCCCACAGACTATTGGCCATCAGGCATGCGGGCCAGGTCCTGGTGAGGGCTCCTCGGGCTTTAAAGCTGCCCTCCTAAAAAGCCAGCTGCCCTCCTAAAAAGCCAGGCGAGGTGGCGCACGCCTTTAATCCCAGCACTGGGAGGCAGAGGCAGGATTGCTGTGAGTTCGAACCTGGTCTACTAAGCGAGTCTAGGACAGCCAACGCTACACAGAGAAACTCTTGTCTTGAAAGACAAAACAAAGCCGGGCGTGGTGGCGCACGCCTTTAATCCCAGCACTCGGGAGGCAGAGGCAGGTGGATCTCTGTGAGTTCGAGGCCAGCCTGGTCTACAAAGTGAGTCCAGGATGGCCAAGGCTACACAGAGAAACCCTGTCTCAAAAAACCAAAAAAAAAAAAGAAAGAAAGAAAAAAGAAAAACAAAACAAAAAACAAAAAGAGCTGTCCTCCTAACGTAGAGCCTTGGCTAACGTAGAGTCTTCTCTGGCTTCTGAGCTACACACTGAACACAATGGCTGTCCTGCCTTGCAGTTTCATAATCTACCTCTGCAGGCTGCTTCTGGCAGAAGGTTGGCTTTCTCAGCAGCTTTTCCTGGCACCTCTTGGCCTTGCCCCAGCAGTTAGCCAAGTAACAGAGATGGATTATAATACTGGGTCACATTCCCTCCTAGTGTCCAAGATGTATGCAGTGTGACGCCAAGTTTGACTTTATCACCAGAAAGGTAAGCTGAGGCTGTGGCGGGCATGCAGTGGAGGGGAGGACTGGGCCCAGTAGACGACTGAGTGAGTTCTTCCTGGGGAAAGCCCAGTCCCTCAGAGGAACTGGATCTTACAGGCCATTTTGATACCTATCAGTCACTGGGGTAGCTCCCCCACAGGGAGCACTGAGCTCTCAAGGAGGCTCAGAGACAGCCTGTGCTGGGCAGCAAGAAGGGGAAGGAGTTGAGGGCTTGGGTTGTGGTTGAGTGATTGAACTGCTTGCCTAGAATGTATAAGGCCATGGCTTCAATCCTGACTCACCCACACTCACGTCGAGACAGAGAACAGAACCTCTTTCAGCCCTTTTTTCCCACGTGGGGCAAAGCTCTGCTGTGTGCACACTGGGTTGTGTGGACGTGGCACACAGCTACAGGTGCATTCAGTGTTCTGAGAGCACTGGCTAGCAGGGCAGGCCTGGTGCATCTTTTGACTCTCTCACTGTCCAACCTTCACTCTCATCAGCATCACTGCCGCCGCTGTGGGAAATGCTTCTGTGACAGGTGCTGCAGCCAGAAGGTACCACTTCGGCGTATGTGCTTTGTGGACCCAGTGCGTCAGTGTGCTGAGTGTGCGCTGGTGTCCCACCGTGAGGCTGAGTTTTATGACAAGCAGCTCAAAGTGCTCCTAAGCGGTAAGCATGGCAAGTGGACATGCCGTGGCCTGCTCCAAGATGGTGTGGCCTGCCTCCTTCTCTACTTAGAGGAGGTGCTAGAGCTGACTTCGGAGATGGAAATGACTTACTGGGCATCAGATGGACAGGGACCTGGGGCCAGCAGCACCTTCCCCAGGTGGAAGGCTGTCATTAGTAGTCGTTTTGTGTGACCATGGCCCTCAGAGAAGAGGCCTGGACACAAGTTGTAGCAGATGCTGGGTCTCTTGGGTGTGGGGCCTGCCTCCCACAGCTCTGCCAAGCAGCACGGCCTCTCAGTGCTGTAGGCCCATATTTACCACACAGGCGGGGCCAGCCTCTTTTCTACCACTTTGGCCTTGCCCACTCTGCTTATAGAGTACAGTCACTGTTATTTGATCTGGGACTTGATGACCTTCTCTGAAGGTTATAACCAAATTCACACTTTGTATGCATAGCAACGCCTTTATTTTATGTGGCTGGGTATTTTTCCTACATGATGTCTATGCACCATGTGCCCACCTCATGCCTACAGAGGTCGGAAGAGGGAGTCCATTTCCCTGGAACTGGAGTCACAGGAAGTTGAGCCACCATGTGTGTGCTGGGAATTGATTCCAGGTCTTCTCCCCCCCACCCCCCGGAGGGGTGCACCAGTCCTGGAGGTACTGCAATACCAGGTCAATGCGTGGGGTGGACGGAGCAAGCTCCTATTCCAACTCCTAGCTACAAAAATCCATTTAATATATTGTCCTCGGATAGAGGACATATCAGATATTAAACTGATAAGAACAGATACTACACTTGATCTTAGCCAAAAGGCCGAGAAGCGATTGATTCCAGGTCTTCTTAGAGAACATTATGCTCTTACCCGAGCCATCTCTAGCCCCCAAGCAGTGCCTTTTTAAGCTTCTGAGACCCTTAACATGATTGCCTGTTTGCCTAACAAAGGGACCCTAAACACAAAACTGTCATTTGTATCAGCCTGTTCTCTCTTGTCTGGTAATGGAGGAAGGCTTTTTTTTTTTTTTTTTTAATTCATTCATATTACATCTCAATTGTTATCCCATCCCTTGTATCCTCCCATTCCTCCCTCCCTCCCGCTTTCACCCTATTCCCCTCCCCTATGACCGTGACTGAGGGGGACCTCCTCCCCCTGTATATGCTCATAGGGTATCAAGTCTCTTCTTGGTAGACTGCTATCCTTCCTCTGAGTGCCACCAGGCCTCCCCATCAAGGGGACATGGTCAAATATGGGGCACCAGAGTTCATGTGAAAGTCACTCTCCACTCAACTGTGGAGACTGTCCTGCCCATTGGTTAGATCTGGTTTGGGGTTTGAAGTTTACTGCACATATTGTCCTTGGCTGGTGCCATAGTTTGAGCAGAACCCCTGGGTGAGGAAGGCTTGAGTGCATGGGTCTGGGGGCAGGGAGATGAAGCAGTAGGTCATGTGTGGTTTGGTTTTGTTTTCCAAGGAGCTACCTTCCTTGTTACTTTGGGGGACTCAGAGAAACCTGAGACCATGGTTTGTCGTCTTTCCAACAATCAGAGGTAAGAGCTGAAGTCCCACTAGCACTGGGCAGGGTTGATAGGCTTTCGGCCTCAGTCTCATGAGTATCTCTTTTGTTGGTTATAGATGCTTGATTCTGGATGGAGACAGCCATCATGAAATCGAGATTGCACACGTCTGTACTGTGCAGATTCTCACAGAAGGCTTCACTCCTGGAGGTACATGCCTTTCCTGAGCAGGAGGGGTCTAGTACCTATGTGGGCAACAGGAGGTACTGCACTTGGTCCCAGGATGGCCCGCCACGCCCTTCATTGGGGCTTATGTTAAGTCAGTAACTTTAGAACCCACCAGGTAAGTACAGAGGGGAGATTCCTGCTGTGTCATGGTTTCCTATTACTTAGGTCATCTTACTTACTGTTAGATGGTGCCCCAAATGCAGTGTCTGAGCTCCCAGACAAGGTCTGTGGTGGTGGCTCATCTGGAGCCTGCTTGAGGGCCTGCCTGCAGCCACGGTCCTTGTTCAGTGAGCTTTAGTCTCGGCTGAGCCTCACCGTGTTGGTTGAACTGCACATTGTGCATTATGACCCTGCAGATCTGACCTGATGCATCTTGCTTTCCATTTTCTGACTGATTCTCGGTTGTGTCTTCTTTGCACTGCCTGCCTACCTTCTTCAAGTAGAAAAAGACATTCACACTTACACCAGCCTCCTGGGGAGCCTGCCTGCCTCTGAAGGTCAGCCTCCATCCTCCCCTGGGTCGCTCTTCCAAGCATGCTGTGATACCTGTCCTTCTATGACTCCTGTGCTTCTGTCCCTTGGGGTGGGTCCTGAAACTTTGGGTCACTTATTTTGATTAAGAGAGATTCAAGGTTAACCATAGGAGCCTATAGAGCACAAGTGAAAATGTCCTGAGAGAACAAAGTAAGCTTGCTCAGTTCTTCCCCAGGGAGAAGTTATGCAAGAGCTGACAGATAGTGTCTGCGAGCCCACAGTGCACTGAGCCAGCTGTGTGGACAATCCTTTGCTGACTGGGCACCAGGCATATGCACTGGTGGCAGCTTTCATCACTGCACCCAGTAGCTTGCCTCACTCAACACACTGGCCCCCAGGAATCCCTGGCTCTCAGCTCCTCCACCTCAGTCTCTTGAAAGCAGCAGTAAGAGGGGCCTGGCTAAGGTGCATGAAGTGTTAAGCTCGCTGAAGATACCCTAGTGCCAAAGGCAGGGTCTAGAAATCTAGACTCACCCCGCACTGCCACCCCCTTTCCCAGGGTGTCTAAAAGTCAAGAACGTCTGCATGTATGTACATGTACTGTGCACCTGCCTAGTGCCTTCAGAGATCCCTAGAACTGGAGCTACAAATGGTTGTAAGCCATCATTTGTAGGTGTTGGGAACTGAACCTAGGCCTTCTGTAAGAGCAGTGGGTGCTCTTAACTGCAGAACCAGTCTCTCTAGCCCCCATTGGGGGTAAATTTTGGTGGCCATAGCATAGAACAGCCACAACCAACAGTGGCCATTACCACTTTCAGTACAGTTTTATTTTTAAAAACTGGTGGGTAGATAGACATAGCCCAGATAGGAAGTTCTGCAGCAGCTTGGATCAGGCAGCTCAGCTGGCGTTCTTCAGGTGGGTTTCTAGGCTTCCGGATTAGAATATAGTTCAGAAAGCCTCTGGGTGGGCCCAGCCCGGCCCAGCCCTCTCAGCGAGATCCTTTACAGGCAAGGAAGTCAGGCTTCTTCCTGGCTGTGGTCTGCATGCTCTCTCCAGTGGCCAGCGGGACTCAGACTGCTTTGATTTTATAATGATGTCTGATTAGAGGTAAGCCATTTCCCAAAATGGTTTCCTTCCGGTCACCATGGCCCTGACAGGACTTACCTATTTCTCTAGTGGTTTATTCCTAAAGCAGACCCTAAATTAAATCATTGTCCTTAGAGCAGCTGGTCATAGCCCAGAGATGGAGCTGTGACTTGGCAGGCTGACCCCCCCCCCAACAGGGACCTCCATGGGACGCCAAGGTGTGAAAGAATGGTGCTTGACTGGGTAGTGGCATCACTCCTGCATTAGCAGTCGGCTCAGCTTTGGCCTTGGTTTCCACAGGCTCATCTGTGGCCTCCAACCTCTATCTGGTTCCTAAAGTAGTTTCTGTACTTCCACTGCTCTGGCTTTGTGTCCGTGTGTAGTTTCTCTTATGGTAGAAAGGAGCAAGGCATGGATAAAGAAGGCTTGGCAGTTCCTGGACTAGGTCATAAATCCTGTTCTCAGTGATATGGTACCTTTAGTTTATCCTGGCCCTGGGGATCACAAGCCAACTTTATATCTGTTTCCTGTTCTCTGTGCACATGGGGTCTCTGCAGAAGCAGGAGTTAATGTCACTCACCACTGCATGTTTCCAACAAAGGTTGCTTTCTGAGCAGCGCACAGGGCACTAAGGTGCTCTATATGCAGCTCATCTCCCTCCTCCTGCAGGCAGCACTCGAGCCACAGGCATGTTCCTACAGTACACAGTGCCAGGGGCAGAGGCTGCAACACAGCTGAGGCTGATGGCTGGAGAGGATGCAAGTGGCAGCAAGAGGCAGGCTGCAGCATGGCTGGCAGCCATGCACAAGGTAAGCTCATAGACAAGCGGTTTTCCCAAAAGATTACCACATAGCTGGGGTGCCCCTAGATACCACCTAAAAGGCACAGAACCAGTCATGCTTTATGGTGTTCTGCAGGCTACCAAGCTCCTCTATGAATCACGAGACCAGTAACTGCAAAGGGAACTGAGCTAAGAGTGACGGAGTCCAAGCTGCTTGCCCCTGCCTGTGCACTCAGGGTTCTGCCCTGTGTGTGCTTGGAAATGCAATTCAAGTATCTGAAAACAGAATGTTTCACTTACCTAGTGCAGTATGTGCACTGCTGATTAACGCTTTGAAGAGCTTACGTTATAGTGCATTGTTGGTACTTAACTAGGGTTGGGAGAAGCTGCACTACAGTACTGCTAAGACAGGTTTAGCATAACCTATTCCATGTTTCTATAAATTCCCAGGCTCATTAGAGGTTTTTGGCCCTATTTCCACAGAAACAAATTAGGTGGTGATCGCTCAGGCCTCTGCCTATCCTCAATAGCCTGTTTACAATGCCTTAGCCCGTTTATAGACTCTCTGTTCACTCTGTCACTAATTTGGGAAAGTGAACAGTCCTTTTATATGTCACTAAAAGGAAGGCATCACCTTTGTGTTTTCTACTTCTCACTGTTTTAAAATGGCTGTACAATAATAATTTGTATATAAAGTGTATGATTAAAACTTATTTTTAAAGTACATAGCAGGCTCTGGCGTCACTTTGTGCAGCTGTCCAGAACACAAGACTCTCAGCCAGGTGTGAGACAGCTGTTTATTGTCCACATCACACAGCATCAGTGGTGTCAGGATGGCATAGGATGCCACCTGTACAATCAATACTTGGCAGCTGACTACAGCACTGCTCCCAGAGCCTACACAACAGATTTATACACAGTTATGCACAAGACTCACATGAAAAATAAAGCTAAGGGCTTGTGTTTTGATGAGGAAGAAATATTTCCAACACAACTCTGGTAGTTTTCAATGGCCTAGTTGAAAAATAGTCTTGGTGTATAAAAAGCCTGACTACAGAGTTCAAGCCCCAGGGAATAGAGCTTATCTTGCTAGAAATGTGGCCACAGGGACAGCATCCCAGTCTGCCAGGTGGCTCTCCTGAACGGGCTTTGTCCAGCCTACCACAAACTTAGACTCATGGTTGCCCAGACTCCCATGTCTAAATGCACTCAGAATAGAATGAGCTCATGCCAAAGGGGGGCATAAAAAATGACACTGTACAGTTAGAAACGGTAGGACTCAGAGAACCCCATGTGCTGAGGCATGCAAGTCCAGCCACATCCAAGAGTCATCAGGTAACTAAACAACAGTTTCCAAATGGGCTCCTTTGGTAATGAAAACACTTGATGAGGGAATGTGAGAAAGGATGATGGTCTGAGACTTTCCATGAATGGATGGCCAAAGCCACCTGGTAGCAGCTTACTCTTGCTAGAAGTCTGAGACACCTAACATAAGAAAGGGCCTTCAGGCCAAGTCAGCTTTATCTTCATTGGCAACTGCCAGGGCTCATAGTTATAGGACTTATTGGCAACAAGGGTGGATGTTTTGGAAGCTGGGTATGTATTTGGATTTACAGTAATTGGCAAAATGCAGTCCTCTGAAGGCAAAAGTACTACTGCCTTTCCCAGTTCCTGCAGACTGGAGAAGGGCCTCACCTGGGAAGCTGGGGTTCACATTGTGGATACTGTCTGCTACAGTGAGCACCATGAGACCATCCTAGCTGCAGTTTTCCAGGGCAGCTGGAATCCTCTCCAGTAGCTCCTGGGAGCAAATGAGACCGTTGGTACTCCAGGGGCAGTTCAGGCGAGTGTTCGCTGCCGGGGTTTGATCCGTGGATACAACTAGGAAGCAATGGACAAAAATTAGGGTGAAACATGATGGAGAAGGAAGGAACTGGGTTCTAGGTTCTTCTGTCACCTCAGCATTCTCCCCAAAGTGTGCCTGCTCAGACCTAACCTCGGCTGTCCTCTCTACGGAGACCCAGGGAACCTGTTCCTTTTTTTTTTTTTTTTTGTCACACCTGAAAACCTGCCAATGCCTGCCAGGCCCCTGACAATGTAAGCTGCTCAGGTGCAAGCACCTGTGCTTGGTTCATGCCTTGGCATGTGGCAGGTTCAAATTATCTGGCACGTTTGCCTAGAATCATCTGCCAGGCTTACCACAGCACTTTAGAGAGCAGAGGCAACTGTTCTGTAAAGGACAGGTGCCATTATGAATGCAATACAGCTGACAACCCATGAACCAAATTTCTCCACTTCTTCACAGGCTTTATTTTTAAGCAGTCAGGTCTCTATCCCAGGCTGGCAGTTACCTTTAGGGTCTCCTGCCTCCCAAAGACTATAATTACAGAGGTTGGGGATTTAGCTCAGTGGCAGAGTGCTTGCTCAGGCCCTGGGCTTAGCGGTCAGTTTAGTAGAGGTAAGGGGTTAAAAAACAAAAACAAAATGAGAGGAACGAAGCACTAGGATTACAGTGTGTGCTCCTACACTCACATCTGGAGAATTCCAGGTCAAGGAGAACTATGTGGGGTGGCTTAGTACTTGCCGAAGTTCACCATGAGTGTGAATGAGTGAGGTGACCCTGATGGTCTCTAGAGCTACACATGCTCTCCAGCAGGCAGGAAAGCCACACAACTCTCAGGACTCAGGAGCTTGCCCATATGCAGAGCAGGCTGCTGGGGCTTGGACAAAGTGATGTGTTCTGCCTTGGTGTGAGCACAACCGACCCCATGCTAGGGGTGCCTCTGTGATGTTTGTACAGGCAAACAAAGCCAGCTGGCTTCCTAAGTGCTGAGTGCTTACCCCCAGCAAGTTTTTGGGCACATAGCCCTCCTGGTCCCCAAGACGAGCCCACCACCACTCCGTCTCGCTGTCATCTTTGCGCCTCAGGATGGTGATGGCATCCCCTTCATGGAAGGACAGCTCATCGCTGTTCTGGGCCTCGTAGTCCCACAGAGCGTACACAGTGCCTTTGTTCATTACTCCCAGCTTCTCTTGTACCCCTGGGATCAGAAAGGGATAGTCAGGATTTAGCAGAGGGTGGCCAGCAGAGATAAAGTACCAAGAACAAACTGGGCAGCCATCAGATAAGGAGCCATGACTGTCCTTGAGTAGCAGCACACTGGCTGCACATGATGGCTTGCACTTTGGGTCTTGTGTTGGGCCTGGTGCTTTGTAATTGACTGCTAATTCTTTCTCCTGAGGTCTGCTTGCTGTCTTTTATGAGCAGACACTCATGTACCTCAAAATGATGTTTGTAACCTTGCCTAAGAAACTATACCTGATTGGCTGATTAAAGGCATCTGGGGCATGGCAGAATTGGGTAGGTGTGGCCAAAGTTGAAGGAAAGGAGGCAGGCACCAGAGGAACAGAAGAGGATCGCCATGGATAGGAAAGTCATGCAGGCCAAGAGGGGGAGCTCAAGTTCCACGTGAAAGAAGTGGCCCAGATGAACAACATTAGCAAGTATTTTGGGATTATGGATGAGAGGTATTCCAAAGAGAAATGATTCAAGCAGCTGGCATGGGATAGAGGCTGGGAGATAATAGAAGGCAGCTTCGGAGATAGTATCTGCCATGCCCCAGGTGAAATAAGGCTACTCTAAAATCTGTCTGGTGTCTGTGTCTTTACTGACTGTGAAAGCAGATTGAATAATACTGCCATGATAACTACAAGCCTAGTAATAAACATTTTTAGGCCATACTTTTAAATTAACTGCAACAGTTTTGTAAGTGCAATGTCACACAGTGTCTTCTGTGACTTTCAGAGTCTATACCATCACTGATGAGAAAGATTTCTCCCTTAGCAGTTTATGTGACTACAGTTCTTCCTCATGGGCTGGATGTGCCAGGGCCCATGTGCCTGCTCAGCATTTAAAAAAAAAAAAAAAAAGCAAGCCAGGGGGTGGTGGTACACACCTTTAATCCCAGCACTTGGGAGGCAGAGGCAGGAGGATCTCTGAGTTCAAGGTCAGCCTGGTCTACAGAGAGAGTTTCAGGATGGCTAGAGCTGTTACACAGAGAAACCCTGTCTTGAAAAATTAAAAAAAAAAAGAAAGAAAGAAAGAAAGAAAGAAATTATATATTATGCATACAGTGTTCTGCCTGCATGTGTGCCTGCCTGCCAGAAGAGGGCAATAGATAGTTGTGAGCCTCCAGGTGGTTGCTGGGACTTGAACTCAGGACCTTTGCAAGAACAGACAGTGCTCTTAACCTCTGAGCCATCTCTCTAGCCCCCCTGCCCAGTGTCTTTGTTGCCATAAAGTTTGTTGCCTGCCTTTGTTGTAGGAGTTCAGTACAGAGTGCAGTGTGGCTAATCACTTGTACCGTCATCAGGCCAAACATGGTAGCTTCTCAAGCTGTATGTGGAACAGGTGACTTGTGAGTACTTACAGAGGACATGTTTGAGCGCCCAGATTTCTGACATAGGCCACACCACCTTAGTTAGGGCATGCCTTTCACTTGCCAGATGCTTGAGGTGAGTAGATGGCCCCAAGCCAGCTTATAGGTCAATAGCCCTGCTTTTAGCTCATGCACCCAGCAGCAAGTGTGCAGACCAGTGCTGCCTGGTGACCCAGAGCTCCACTCCTGAGACCCCAGGGGACCATTACAAAGCTTCCAGGGCATTCCCACTCCTCAGCAACTAGAATAGAATCCTTTCAATGTGATTGGGTTTTGTTGTTTAAGGCAGTCTCACAATGTAGGCAAGGTTGGCCTAGCTTATCTTCCTAAGCTTCCAAGTGCTGGGACTGCAGGCTGGCACAACCCAGCTACAGACAGGATCTTCGGGTGTTTTAGGGGTGAGTTTAGAGGCAGTGAGCACTTAAGCATGATCCACTCTACTCACTGAGCCAGCATGTGGGACACGTGCCGATTAGCCAGGGTAAGCAGCTGAGGCACACTGAGCCTCCATACATACCGTATAGAAACTGAGAACACTGGATGTAGCCCTCTTCCATCTCCTCACACTTGTCGGCAGCAGTCTCAATGTCACTGATGGTGGAGGCAAAGATCGCGGCTCCACTCTCCACCAGCTGCTTACAGAGGTGGACACTGTTGCAAGAGGCAGCACAATGTAGTGGTGTCCTAGAACCAGGGGGAAAGGTAGAGTCAGGTACCACCCAGGGCTACCTGGCTCCTGTGTTGACACAGAGCTCCAAGATTTCTGATGAAGGTACTATACCTTTGTGCCAGACAAGTTTTTTCTCAGTGTTGTGTTTGTTACTTTTATGTATTTAGGTGTTTTGCCTGCATACATGTGTGTCATATGCGTGCACAGGCCAGGAGAGGGTGTCAGTTGGTCTTCTGGGGCTGGATTACAGATAGGCTGCCATGTGGGTGCTGGGAGGCAAACCTGGGTCCTTTGGAAGAGTATCCAGTGCTTTTAACCACTGAGGGATTTCTGGAATTGCTACTTGTTTTTTGTTTTGTTTAGGTTTTTGTTTGGCTTTTAAGACAGTTTTTCTGTGTAGCCTTGGCTGTCCTGGAAGTTGGTCTGTAGATCAGACTGGCCTTGAACTCAGAGATCTGCTTCCTGAGTGGTGGGATTAAAGGCAATCACCACCACATGCTTACAAATTTCTAATTTTTAAAGTTTTGATTTATACAAATTATTTAGACCTGTAAATTTTTGGGTAAAGGTGCATGGTGTGGTTCAAGAAGTGGCCTATATTATAGCAGGGCATGGTGGCACCTGTCTGTAATCCCAGCACTCAGGAGGTAGAGGCAGGCAGATCTCTGAGTTCAAGGCCAACCTGGCTTGCAGAGTGAGTTCCTGGACAGCCAGAGAAACCCTGTTTAAAAAAAAAAAAAAAAATCAATCAAACAAAACACACCAAAAACAAACAAAAACACAAAAAACAAATGAATAACAATTCCCCAAAATTCACAAACACCTAAATATTTACAAGGGGGAATTCTGAAGTTCTTCTTCATGTAGAATTTCTAATGGTCTGGCGTATTTCATAGAGAGTCTGAAAACAGGAAGAGCAGATAGCTACAGTGCCAGCAGGCATGTGAAGAACAGCCGCCACAGGAGCGAGAAGGACGGAAATGGCAAAATGCTGACGACAGCTTTCCTAGGATTCAGTGAAGGGCATTCTTCCGCTCATGACTCTGTTTTCTAAAACTTGTGTCTGTTGTAACCTGCTTATACTCCCCCTCTGCTGAGATCTACTTTAGTTCCCAGCAGAGCTGTGGCTCCCTTGGTAACATCCACTGTTGCTTGTAGCACATCAGAAGCCATTTTGCCTCCAAATCTCCACTTTGATCATAAGGTAGAATTAAGTTCAGGTTCTCTGGCTGGGCCTGCCAGGGAGCACTGATGGCCTTTTATGTACAGTTCAGTACCTGCTGAATGTTGAATGAATGATACACAGTCTACTTAAACAGAACCACAATACCCTGCTGTGTTCCTTTCTCCCGAAAGGGTCCTAGCCACTCAGCTTAGAATGCTTGTCTAGCCACCTGCATACATTGTGCTCACAACAAAATCGATTCTTCTTGTGTTTGGCTAATCAAAATGATGTAATGCTGCCCTCCTCCTTGTTTCCCACCTGATTATAGTTTTTCTTATGAATAGCTTGCCTTAGAAGCAGACCAACGTCACAGTTCAGCTCCCAAGTCCACTGTGTGCCTGGCCATGGTCAGTCATGGGGTGTGGCATTCTAATAAACCATCAGTATCTCACTGAGATTGGTGCTGGAGTGGTTTGTGTGGCAATTCTTGTATTGTAACGGTGTCCTTACTTTTTGTAAGATAGGGGAAAGTGAGTCTCTGAGCCCTTTCACTCCCCATCCCACATGGGTTCTCACCATCCATCACTGTCAGCAGCATTCACATTGACACCAAAGTCCAGCAGAAACTTCACGATGTGATGGTGACCAGCACAGACAGCATTGTGTAGGGGTGTGATCCCTTCATCATTGGGTTTGCTAGGGTCTTCCACCTAGGACACAGAGTATGTGAAAACCAGCCCTTCTAACTCCCAGCAGCACATATGGGAGTATGGCTCACCTCATAGATGATCCTCTGCACTAGATCAAACTCTCCTTCCAGAGAAGCATCTAGAAGCAGTGCCAGGGGGTTGAATCGCACTCGCAGCCCATGTCCTGTTCGTTCAGAGTTAGGTTTCTTCAGGTTGGTTCGTTTGCTCTGTGGGTGGAAGTGTTTTAGCATCAAGTGACCTCCCCAAGGCAAGGACCAATCCAAGACACTGCTGTGGGAAGCGGTGGCAAGAACTAAGGCAACAGTTTTCCAGGAGCAACCCTGGTAGCTTCCCTACTAGGGCTTGGCCATCTGTGGAGTGGAGTGGCTGGTTGAGGTTGCTAGCTACTCCTGGGAAGACTTGTGGGAGGGCGTATGGTGATAGCTGCACTGCCAAACCATATATCTGCCCCAAGGGAGGCAGTAGCTCATCCCTACTGACAGGCCACAGGGCTATTTCAGTGGTGGCTCAGAGATCCCACCAAGAAAGCCTTCTGTGGATCTCCTGAGGTGGTCCCAGCCCCTCAGCAAGGCTCACGCTTCTGTCATTGGGGGTGGGGTTGCAGTGGCATCTAGCTTACCAGGGTACCATGTACTATGCTTTGGATCCCTGGTCTGTGCTATCTGACTACCCTGTCCCCACATACAGTTCTGCATGTCTGGCTTTGGTCTAGCAAGGATACCCACCGCAGACGCTGCTGGAGGATGGACAACAGGGGAAAGAGGTGCTGGAGGGACCTCTTCCTCCTCTGAAGGAGCCTCAGCCACAGGACTTGAGATCTGTTCTGTGGAGGGTACTGTAGCCACGTTGTTGTTATTGTCCTCAGCAGGCTCAGCAGTTTGATGAGTTGTCTGGGGACAAATGAGCTCCTCTGGCTCAGGGGAAGGTAACTCGTTATCATTGGCATCTGAGGATGGGGCAAGCTCATCAGGAAGTGGGGCTGTGGGCCGAGGAGGGAAAGATGCATCCAGGTTGCCATTGGCATTGGTATTTCCATTGTCCACATCAGCTAAGGTGCCCACAAAGTCCTGTGAAGGGCTGGGCTGGTAGAAAGGGGTACCCTCCATGCCACCAGCCAGAGTGTTGAAACGTTGATACAACAACTTTTGGATGTTGGGCCCTCCAGGGCCCTCTGGCTCTGTGATAGAGCTGCGCTTCTTAAGGGGTCGGGGAGCATTGGCCAGCTTCCTGCGGAGAGCTTCCAAGTCCGCATCACTCTGATAACGAAGTGGTGAGTGCACAATGGGTGTGAGTTTGGTGGGACTAAGTGGCCGTGGCAGGCTTTCCACTGTGCTGCCTTCTCCAGGTACACTGGGGCCTTCTTGTTCTGGCTCTTTCTCAGCACATTCTGAAGGTGGCTGAGGCTGTGTCGTGCCTGTGCCCACTGACCCATGAAGAAATGGTAAGGGCGATGGAGATGCTGACCCTGATGGTAGGACAGGCTTACCATATACTGGAGGAGAAACAGAAGACAAAGCAATTTCATCTTGGCTGCTGTGACAGGATCTTTTCCCTGGCACTGACTTGATGATGTAGAAGCTACTGTTGCTGGTAGGTTTTGCTTTCTGAATCCTAGCAAACCTTTTCCAAGACCCTCCACTCATTCCCTTTAAACTGGGCTATTTGAAAAGAAAAGGTTGTTGACCTGAGCTTCCCCACTCAACAAAGGCTACTGTTCTCTGGCCAAGGAAAATGCCAAATCCACTAAGTCTGTGTCTAAGCCTGGGATGACTCAGGCAGCATGGAGATACTTACCTCTTTGGAACAGGACAATTGGCCTGTGGCCTAAGAGCTTCTCCCATGGTCAGAACTGTGGCCACAGACCATAGTAGTACTTGGGAGATCCTTGGCAGGTAAACACAGGAATTGAACTACCAGTTTGGATGCTGTAGCCTTGACCTGACCCATAGAACCCTCCAGCTAGTATGGGAAACCCTTCATAGACCGCGCTTTCCCTTCTCCCTTGCCTTCCTAGAAGGCCCCTGTCAATCCCCCACTCCAGGCTGTCCCTCCTGGTAGCTCCTTACACTGCCCATGCCCAGGATGCTGGCTTAGCAGTGACGAGCAGGTCTACCTCCTCCACCCACCCACCCACAATCACTAGATAACTAATGGCACAAGTTACCCTGAAGCAGGAGAAAAATGGAAACTGCAGAAGTCTTAACCTTCAGGGTAATGGATTTACTACTGAGTGATATGTGAATAACTAGGCAGTAAGTCAGAGTGGAGTTTCTTCCATCCTAAATTGACACCCCCGTACCTTAGGTAAGAATTGTGTTTATGCTAAGTAGCATGCAAGGACATAGATCTTAAGTCAAGGGTAGCTTCCGTTTCAGAGAGTACATAGCAGCATACCTGCTTTAACTGACTTATTTAAGGTGCCGTGCACTGGTGGCTGGTAATTCTTAGGTGGTGTGGCTTGTTGGAGGTACATGGAATATATAGAACTTGAATTTACTGTCTGAGGTCCCTTCCTAGGAGACTGTGGCCTTGACCCTTTTTCAGTCAGAAAAGGCCTAATGGCCACTGTCAGTGGAAGCTCGGGTTTTCCGTCTCCAGCTGGAAAGGTGGGTGGCCCCGCTGGTGGGTAAGTAGGACTTGGTGGCACTGATATCCTCTGCTGAATCTGCTGTGAGGAGCCAGGTTGGGGAGCGTTGCCTGCTGGGGGCAGCGGGGCAGGTTTCGGCCGACTTGCTGGGCCTGTACCAGGTCTGGGCAAGCTGCCTTCTTTCCTCCTCTCCAAGGAGCTTGTTGATCCTGGGCCCAGGGGCATAGGGCTTGGATATGTCCCATAACTTGGAGGTAGTGGCTTGCCTACACCAGGGATGGGAGGTGGCCCTTTGCCAATCTCGATTCCCTAAATTTTGGAGTTAAGAAGAAAACACCAAATTACTCTTTGGAAGGTTAAATGTATTTCTGTCCATTTACAACAGCAGACACAGCAGGACTGATTACCTGTAAACGACACAGACACTATCAGGCTCATTATCTGTTTGTACTTGCGCATGCTCAGGCCCCTAAGGGCCAGCCACTCTCTAGGACTCGGTATAAAGTGGACACCTCACACCCCTGAGCTGAAGATCAGGATCTAAGGGAAACTCGCCAGGGTCCTGAGATTAAAGGCAGATAACCTACCAGCTTCTCCGTAGCTCCTAGTGCAGACAGGGGCAAAGGCTGGCTTGAGATGGCACCTTGTTTTAGGGTCCCCTCCATGCCCGAGTCTTTCCAGTCTCCAGCAGCCATCTGAGTTGACTTCACTGAAGCAGCATTCTGCTTTAGTGTTGGCCAGTTTCCATCATTAGCTTGAAAAAAGTATAGAATTTAAGCAAAAACAAAACAAAAAGAGTCTTGAAATTAGTTGATCCAGAAACAAAAACAGTGCGGGGACTTCCAACAGCTGCATGTTTATTAATTTGCTCAAAAGCCCACAGACCCTTTAGTAAGCAAGAATGACCCTGGCTATCACCTCCTGGCCACTGTGGCCAGCACTCACCAACATGGCAAGGTTCTGCTGTGCAGCAAGGGCTGCATCATACTGGAGTACAGGTGAGGTCCAACAGCCACAGCGCAGAGCACAGAAGCGCTTATCCATCAGGCACCATTTATAATCACACAGCAATATGAAAAGACTTATTTGACTTCATAGATTTGATTTGTATGATTTCCATTATTAAAATAAAATCTCCCATTCAGTCCCTTCTCCAGTGTGAGTTCTTTTGATTGGGTGGCAGCAGGAGCAGCAGCTAACATTCTGTTCAGTGATTAGGAAGCCAGCCATTACCTTAAGTTTCCAGGAAATCTACAGGAAATGTTCATTACAGCACATTTTCCAAACTGAAAAGGGGTGCACACAAGTGACCTGAAACTGTGGGTCAGCTCTACAGGTGTGGGCCGCTCTGGCTACCGGTTCTGGTCCCAAGTGGGGACCTGCTTCTAGTCCTAAGTGTAAGCCGCTCCAGGGCGCTCTGCTGGGCCAGCCAGCCATGGCATGTACTACAGGGCAAGCTGCTTGGCATGCTCCTGCTGCTCTGTGCCACTCAGGGACTACGACAGTGCTAAGCCACAGGGCTCCAAGGCCACCAGCCCAGCACTGCTGAGACAGCTCAGAGCCTAATATCAACAACCATTTTGCTCCACAATCTGTCAGCTTCACTCCTTTTGGGTGACTGACTGGGAATACGGGCTATATGAAAGCCACTAGAGGCACCCAGGTGAAAACTCAGCTTACTGGTAAAGCATGGGCAACTGGAGTTCCATGAGGTGAGCAGGTGGCTAAGATGGGATTTTCTGCTCTCAGGGTCACAGGAATACATACAGTACTCAGTAGCCTCAGAAATCCCGTAGCAATGGGAAGTTTTATGGGAAGCAGTCATAAGAGGACTAAACTTTTTCTTCAGGATAAGGTAGATGTCAAAGGTAGCCACTTATTTGCACTGCTAAGCAAAGGACTGTCAATTATGACAAGAAAGAGGTTTCAAAAATAACTCAGAAAATTTTCTTTACTTTTTTTTTCCCCCTGAGGTGGGGTTTTACTATGTAGCGCAGGCTGGCTTAGAACTTTAAATCCTTCTGCTTTAACCTTCTAGTATGTGCCACCATGCCCAGCAGTTCATCTTAGTTTTTGAGAAATAAGCAGTACCCCTCTGCCACACCCGCCCCTTACACAGCCCTTCCTACGTCATCCTCTATCACTCAGTGTCCAGCTGTGTCTGGGTGGCTCTGTATGGCCAACCCCTAGCTCCACAGCTGGGCCGGAGGCAGGTGTGTCAGCCCAGTGTGGTTTCCACGCGCAGAGCTAACAGGCCTTTGTCAGTTTGGAAAAACAAATGGTTGTTGATTTAGTCTGTGTTATAAATCAAAAATGCTGTCAGATGACATACAGTTTACAAGTGGCCTTGCAAAGTGCCACGAGGAACCACAATCAGGCCCGACGTCCAGGTCTGACTCTGTCCATGTGCTGATCCCTCTGCATCTACTGCAGCCATCTGTGTAACACAGAACCAGGAGAGCCAACCATGGAGAGCTCCCTAAGGAGACTTTCTCACCCTAGCTCCACAGCTGAGATCCTGGCCCAACTTGGGTTCACACAGACAAACTGTGAGCGGCTTTTAGCTACAGTGGAAGGAACTGAAGTTAAAGGCATCCGACCTTACGAGGCTACACGGCATTTAAGCAGGGAGTGGGAAACAGGTGATATTCTCAGCTTGGAAGTTTGGTTTGTTCTTTTTGTTTGTTTTTTTCTTCTCTGTATAGCCTTGGCTGTTGTGTAACTCAGAGATCCACCTGCCCCTGCCTTGCTGGGTGGGTACAGCTTGGAAGTTTTAACAACTGACTTAATAGAGAAGATAGCTATGCTGATATCTTGCCACTAAGCATGCACACATTGTTACCATGGACAGGGGAGTCACACAGCTGCTTACCAGTGAATGCTGCAGCGAGGGGTCAAGCTCAACACAGAACCCATCTGACAGCTAACACATGGCCATAGAGAGGGCTGAGTGGGGTTCTGGCCTATGTGGGTGGGGAAAGCCTCCTTTGCTGGAGCCAGGAGCCAGAATGGCAGAAGTAGCTGTGCATAGTAGATACCAAGCAACAGAGAGCAACAAAAATGCCTGGTGTAGTGGTGCATGCCTTTATCTCAGCAAAACAGAGGCAGGAGGATCTCTGTAAAATCAAGGCCAACCTGGTCTACATAGTGAGTTCCAGGACAGCCAAGGCCACACAATGAGACCCTGTGTCAAAACCACAATTCTCACTCTCCATTCTCCGGAAGGCAAGCAGCACACAAGATTACCACAAACTTGTTACTAATACTGAAAGAGGAAAAGACTCAAAACACGGGCCCTATATCAGGAGAATAATATTTTGACAAATTTAATATGCCAAGACATAGATTTTGATTCTGTATATGCAGGCCAACTCTCGTCATAAAGTCTTATTGCAATTTTAGATATTTTAGACAGGGTGTCCCTGTGTAGCTTAGGCTGGCCTTGAACTTGTGGCTATCTTCCTACGTCTGCCTCCTAATAACTGGGATCATGGGTGCATGTCACCATACCTGGCAAGCCCTGAATTCTTAGTCTATTAATCTATTGGTTTAAAAATAATCATACTCTCACATATCGAGCCCTATGCCTGAATGAAACACCATGCAGTGAGTGCACTTAGAACACAGTGCTGGAGGCCTGCAAAGACTAAAGAAAGGGTGTGCCGATTTTTCTGCCTTTCCTTTCCTAGCCCTGACCCATGGTGCTTGAGATCTAACTTATGGCTTTGCAGCCACACCCGTAATCCATCCCAAGTTTGTGGATTTTCTGACTGTTGAAGATAGTACTGAGTGAGTGGGAAAGACACTCTGTTGACAGGATGGCAGCCCTTGCCTAGCTGCAGACCCTTAGGGATAAAGAAGCCTGTGCTATATGCACCCCTATACTTTATCATCTGTGTTTTGTGAAGCTCAGGGAGACCTTCAGACCAGTAAAGATAATCTGTCTTTGTTTTAGGGTCATTGTTATTGCAGAGACTAGGGACCTCAATGGGAACAGAGCCTGGGTTTAATGTAGGGGTATGGGCTACCGCTGCCTCAATACCCCTTTCTTCCTGTGTACTCTCCAGGAGAGGACTGGGGTGACTTACCGGATTTGGATCTTCCGTGGGCAGCACTTGAGGCAATGGTTAAAGACTGGGGCTTTACCGGGTCCCCTGGGAGAGGAAACCCCCCAGTACTGGGAACTTGAATATAAGGGCCCACAGCAGCGACCCGGCCAGATGTGCTCAGAGGTGACTGTGGTGATGATGTGCCATTCACACGGTTCAGCTGCAATGAGGATGAAGTTCAGTTAGAGCCTGTTGGGCTGGGAGAGAGGTCACTCAGCTTGCTCTCAAAGACAACATGTACAAGGGGAGCATGCTTTCAGAGAACTGGGTTCATACTGAACACCCTGCCTACTGGTGAGCTACAAACATAGGAACTAGCATGATGACTGCACCAGCCCCAGTGACCCACAAACTGCCTTCCCTCAGGGAATGCCATCCCCGCTGCTGTGCGGACAGAGGTACTGTCGGAGCCTACTTGTTCTCTGAGTATGGCTTCAAATCTTCTGTCACTCACTCACTGTGCTGTCTCAGGCCAGTGACGCAGTATCTCTGAGCCTCTGTGTCTGTATCTACAGTTAGAACCAGAGTTACTGTAGGGATGCAGGTGCTCAGGTGATGCTCCAGTCCTGACAAGGACCCTGCATTTCTGAGAGCAGTTCTGCTTTTTTTTTTTTCCTTTTTCCTTTTGGTTTCTCTGTGTGGCCTTTGCTGTCCTGGACTCACTCTGTAGACTAGGCTGGCCTCAAACTCAGACAGACACCTGCCTCTGCTTCCCTGAGCGGTGGGACTACAGGTGTGTGCCACCATGCTTGGCTTGAAGTTCTGCTTTTATAAGAAAGGGTACAACCAGGCAGAAGACATTGGCCATGTAACACTGACCAAGATCAAAAGGATTCTAACTAGAGGTCCATAGGCTCTTTGTTATGAAGGCTCTAAATAGGGAGCCACAGATTCCTAACTGTGTACATGATTCTGCAGCTGGGAAAGGTTCAAGACTTCACAAATGCTCAAAGTACCCTTTCCAAGAGAGCCACAGCTCTACAAAAACATCTTAAATAGTATAACATATCTAGCTATTTGTAACCTTTTATTTTTAAAATTATGTGTCTGTTGTACACACGTGTATGTGTGTGTGTGTGTGTGTATGCGTGAGCACGTGTGTCACAACACACATGTGGAGGTCAGGGACAGCTGTCATAGGAGTTGGTTCTTGAACTCTTGTTTGTCAGGTTTGCTGGCAAGTATATTTGCCTGCTGAGCCACTTCATCAGTCCTGTGATGATTCAGGTTTGTTTGTTTGTGGGATTTTTGGTTAATTTTATGCATCTTGGCTAAGCCACAGTACCCTAATGTGTACTCAAACAGTAATCTAGATGTTTCCAGGAAGGTCTTTTTTAGAGGAGATGAACATTTAGATGACACTGTGTGAGATGGGTGGGTCTCATGCAGCTAGTGCTAGGCCTTGAGAATAATAGGTTACCCAGAAAGAGGGGATTCCAGCAGCTCACCTTGTACGTAAGTGTCTGAGACGTCTTTGTGCTACAGGTTTCAGCCTTGCTAGCCTTTATCAACACAGGAGGCAAGCTGGAGAGCTGCCTCCACAGTTAAGAGCACAGCTGCTCTGCTCGTGGACCTAGGTTTGGCTCCCAGGACCCACACGGCAGCTCCCAACCATCTTTAACTCCAGTTTCAGAGGGCCCTCTTCTGGCCTCTGTGGGCACTGCGTGCATGGTGCACAGGCATACATAAATAAAAAATATCAAACGGAAAAAACCACATAAACCAGTTCCTGAAGATATCTTTCTTTTCCTCTTTCCCTCACTTTTTCTTCTTCCTTGTCTCTCTGAAGAACTCTCCCCACTACTCTATGTAAATAGGCACACAGAATCTTGTCTCTCATGACCTCTGTGTTGTTAGTCGTGAAAGAAAAATATCATCTGAAACTATAGTTACTAAATTACTGACTTTGAACTTGTGTTTAACAAACAGAATAGAGCTCTGTGAGAAACAGATTGTTAAAAGTGCAGTCTTCCACCATCCTTCAGATCCACCCGAGTTAGGCAAAGCCTTGACAGCCACACCTGCCTCTTCCTGAGGCTGAGGAGAGGACACAACTGTCACCAGACTGTACGTGTGTGCATAGAAACTCAGGGCAGGGAGGACTTCCTTGCTAGTGGCACCTCTCCCACTTTCCACCATGAGGGCAGAGTGTGATGGCTCTTCCCTCAGCTCCAGGTGCCGATGGCGTACAAGGGGTGACACAGGGCACAGTATTTGTTCTCACTCATACACTGAGAGGCAGCGAGACTCAGAGGGTGGTGAAGGGCAAATAGGTACAGCATTAGATGTTAAAGGAAATGAAGCAATAATCTAGAAAGTTGTTCATGTTGTTTAATAAAAAAATAAGGTTAGGTGCAGACTGTGCCTAATGTACTTGCCATAATCCCATTTCCATTTAATATTCTACGCTCTTCTATATCTTTGTGTCTGAAGTAAGCAAAAGACTAGAACCATGAGCAACTGGAGCAATCAGCTCTGGCGAGCAGGAAACTGCCGTATTTCCCTGTGAATGTCCCTGTATGATGTCAGTTTTTGCTCAAAGTATTTACTATCTTTGAAATTTAGAACAGCAAATACTATGTAGCATTTTGTTCAGGAGTTTTTTCTTGAGACAGGGTTTTTTTCTCTGTGTAGCCTTGGCTGTCCTGGACTCACTTTGTAGACCAGGCTGGCCTCAAACTCACAGCGATCTGACTGCTTCTGCCTCCCGAGTACTGAGATTAAAGGTGTGCACCACCACACCCAGTTTTGCTCAGGATTCTTTTTGTTGAGACATGACCTCTCTGTGCAGCCCCCACTGGCCCCTATTTTACAGATCTCCTGCCTCTGCCTCCTAAGTACTGAGATTCAGTGTGGACCAGCAATAACCGGCAACTTTTAGATGAAGCTCTAATAGCAGTTTAGCTCACAGCTGTCCACTCTTTCACATGCCTGGATTTTCTTGCCATAAAGGCGCTCACGAAGCTCGCTGATCCGCTTGTCCATCATGGCCACTTCCATGTTGCGCTTGTTTAAGAGCTCCTTCTGCTGCTGGAGCTTGGAATTCTGTTCTTGGTTAAGCTGGTTACGAATCTGCAAAGTAGAGAATACTAATTAACAGCTGCATTAATTACATCTGTTAGGTTTCTGGTGAGTGGGGTCCTACATGGGCTGCACATGTGAATCAAGACACTTTATGTCTCTTCAGGGCCAGTCTGCCCTGGCCACAGCATGATGCTCATCTACACAGCCACAAGGTGTTCTGACTCCATGAATCCAAACAACAAAGGCTTTTTGTTTTTGTTTTTTTTTCTAGACAGGGTTTCTCTGTGTAGCCTTGGCTATCCTGGACTCATTTTGTAGACCAGGCTGGCCTTGAACTCACAGAGATCCACCTGCCTCTGGTTCCTGAGTGCTGGTATTAAAGGTGTGTGTCACCACACCCGGCTACCACAAACGCTTTTCAAAAAGTATGATCTCCACAAAGTGAACAAAAACTTTCTAGAAAGCAGTTGGTCAAGAATGTACGGCAGCCGGGCAGTAGTGGCGAAAGCCTTTAATCCCAGTACTTGGGAGGCAGAGGCAGGTGGATCTCTGTGAGTTCAAGGCCAGCCTGGGCTACAGAGCAAGTTCCAGGACAGCCAGAGCTGTTACACAGAGAAACCCTGTCTCGAAAAACCAAGAAAAAAAAAAAGAAAAAGAATGTATAGTAGCTACATGTGGTGGCTCACACCATCACTCCTAGCACTCTGAAGGGAGAGGCAGTTGGATCTCTGTGAGTTCTAGGTCAGCCAGGGTTACACAGTGAGATATTGTTTCCAAATTGGGGAAAAAAAAAAAAAAAAAAAAAAGAGTTCCTGATTTGTTTTTCAAAAACTAAGAAATAGACTTGTGAACTACCAGTAAGAGCAATGATAAAATTGCTGATGCAAGAAGAGCCTCTGAGGCCAAATGGAAACACCAAGATAAACTGATAATGAATAAGCTGGGGACAGTAGCTCATGCCTCAATCCTAACACTTGGGGGCTGGAAGCAGGAAGATCTGGACTTTCAGGCGAGCCTGTGTGCATGTACACTAAGCCCAGGCCCTACCTGGAGCATAAGAAACCCACTCTCAGCAAATAAGCAAACCCTTACTGTCTGCCACCATTTCTGAATGTACATTTGAAGTCTCTTTTGGATTGATTTTTATTATATAAGGGCCAGGCAGTGGTGGCTCATGCCTTTAATCCCAGTTCTTGGGAAGCAGAGGCAGGAGGATCTCTGTGAGTTCAAGGCCAGCCTGGTCTATAGACAGTTCCAAGACAGCCATGGAACACAGAGAAATCCTGTCTATTAAAAAAAAAAAAAATCAGGGGGCTGGAGAGATGGCTCAGTGGTTAAGAGCACCGCCTGCTCTTCCAAAGGACCACGGTTCAATTCCCAGCCACCACATGGCAGCTCACAACTATCTGTAACTCCAAGATCTGATACCCTAACACCAATGCACATAAATTAAAATTAAATATTTTTTTTAAAAATCACTCAAATAAAGGGACTGTAATACTTTCCTCTCTTACACGGCTGTCTGCCAGACACCAGATGCTGAACGTTAGGGTGTGTCTCTCTGTCAGGTCTTCACTGACAGTGGAGCATTTGTAAATGCAGAAGTTAACTGTGGACATGTGATGCCCAGGCTATTTGCATAATGGCCATACATTACAAATGCATAATAACTAATTCCAAAATTCATGGCTAGTGATAAATGCAACATTTCCTGCAGTAAAACAGTCTCTTTATTAGGGTTATAGAATAAGAGGGACAGCAAGGAACAGCTTACATGACAAAACTTTGTTTTGAAAACCCAAACGAGAAACAAACAAAAGAAAGGATGGAGGGAGGGAGGGAGGGAGAAGGGAGATAAAGAAAAATAAAAAGTCAAACCCTCATTTCCAGGGAGAGGAAAGAAGGAAAAGGGAATGGACGGAAGAAAGGACAGTGTAGCTTTGCCTTTGGATGTGTTTGCAGAGACAGCCTGCACTTGTGAGCTGGTATAGCACAGGGGAAACTAGTGCAGAAGCAGCTTTTGCTTGTTGAGTTAAGTGGAGGAGACTGAAGCCAGGGCGTCGTAACTACTGGCAGTCAAGAGCTCCACACTGACCCCCATGCCCATCTTTGTCCTCTGAGACAGGGTCTTGCTGTGTGGACAGTTGGCTTGTGCTCATGCTCCTCTAGCACACAGAGTTCTTACAGAACAAAGACAGGACAGAAATCTTCAAAGCACAAGCAGGACAAGGGGCACAGTGCCCTCTGAGACCTAGCTGAGTCCTGGGGCAGCCCCTGAGCAGCTCTATCAAGACCTGGGAGGCCAGCCCTGGCCACTGGATGAGGAAACTTAACTATAGAAGGAACTGGAGGTCACAAAGATACCTAGATTCCAAAGACATCACTCTTCACTGAGCTGTAACTGGCATTTATTTTATTCTTTTATTTACATGTATGTGTATCTGTGTAAAGTTATGGTGTGTGTGTGTGTGTGTGTGTGTGTGTGTGTGTGTGTGTGTGTGTGTGTGTTCGTTCCTACCAAAGCCAAAAGAGGTAGTGTCAGATCCCTGGAGCTAGAGCTACAGGCTGCTGTGAGTCACTGGACCTGGGTATAGGAAACAGAACTCCAGTACTGGAAAGCGTAGCAAGTGTTCTTAACCACTGAGCAAACTTACCATCTCCTATAACCGGTATTTTTAAAAAATGAGATAGGAGAGACTAGACGCCATCAATGTATCCCTTGGCTAGGCAATGATTCTGGTAAACTCTTCATGAACCCGTAACACAAGCACATATACCTGCACACTCACAACTCCTATTTGTGTATGTATACCGGAGAGGAGGCTAACCACTAAAAACTAACTGCAGACCAAAAAGTTTCTTCACTCAAATAACTTTCTTACAATGTAGCTCACAAAAAATACCCTTATAAATGCTGCCCACTTGCTTTAGAATGTAAAGGAATGGTAATGCTCTTGCTGTCTGTAGTGAAATGCCCTCACAAGGACCCAGTACCTTCTTTAGCAAGTGTGTCATGGGCCTGAAAAGTCACCTGTTGAATGGCAGGCAGCTTCTGAGAAGCTTGTTTAGATTTACGTATTTTATCTTATGTGTATGAGTGTTTTGATTTGCATGTATGTATGTGTGCTATGTGTGTGCAATGCCTACAGATCAGAAGAGGGCATCGGATTCCCTGGAAGTGGAGTTACAGATGTTTGTGAACCACCATATTGGGTTGGAAACTGAAGTTGGGTCTTCTGCAAAAATAGTAAGTGCTTAAGAGCTCTGAGCCACTTCTCCAAGCCTGAGAGATAGGGACGTTGAAGGCTGAAATTTGAGTGTTCTGTCTCCCTGAGTAAGGCCAAAGCCCTAACCTGCATGGAGAAGGTACTTGGAGGGAAACCTTTTAGAGGCATCTACATTCAGATGAGGTCAGAACTCTATTAAATTAGAATATACCAACTTCTTTCCAGGCTCTGAGTATCCATCACACACCAAGGAGAAAGCCAGAAAGAGCATATCTGTATTTAACCAGCCCCCAGATCTAGGCCATTACCTGTAACTCCTGATATAATCGTTTTAACTCCACTGCTGCTGGTCCTGTCAACTTGCCATTGTATGACTGGAACCCATTCAGTTTTCCTTTCTTTAAATCTTCTAGTTGCTGACTAAGCTGATCAACTCGTAAGATTGCAGTCTGAACTTCCTGCTTCTTTTCCTGGAACATGGCACTGAATCTTTCTATCTCAGCAGCTGTAGATACCAAAAAGGGAAAATGGTCATTGAAGAAACATACTCTCCTCATTTCTATGCATTACATTCAATTCTCGTATTATTTAATGCTAGTCTTGGATTAAAGTGCATGCATGAAAGTAAGATTAAAAAGATAAAGTGTATGTATAACTCCAGACAGTTTTTTCTTCCCAAGAGCTAGGGATGGAGAAACCCTGAGTCTTACAAAGTCAGTAACAATGCTTGCTTTAGTGATTGAATATTCTTTAGGGATAACAATTCAAAAGCTAGTTTGGTCAAGGTACTTCAGAATCCCAGCGAGCAAAAGAAAAGTGTTGCTATGAAGGCCTTACCCACTGCTGTAACATTAAATAGACACTAGCTGAACTGACAAACAAACAAACAAAGAAAACCAGAGTCCACGCAGAAGCAAAAGAAGCACCATATGATGTAACTGACCGTTGGTTGAGGTAGGCCTCACTTCACAGTCTGCCTCTCAAGGGCTGGGAGTACAGGCACATGCCACCATACCTCGCTGTATGGTCATCTTAATGCATGGATAAAATCTAAGTACTTAAACAAAACCAGACTACTCATTATAGCCCCTGGAGGAGCCTGACATCAATCCAAAGGTCTGATGTCACCACCATAACAGAAGGGTCCAGAGCTATTCTGAAACAAACTACATGTCAAGATATGCAAAAATCACCACAGATTTATAAATGTTTAAGTTCAAGGAGACATAAATGTGAACCTCCTGACTAACCAATACACATTATACACATTATTTCGTTGTGCCCTATAAAATGCATAATTAAGTTTATATTTTTAAAAAATCTGAGAGCGCTGTGAGTTCGAGGCCAGCCTGGTCTACAAAGTGAGTCCAGGACAGCCAAGGCTACACAGAAAAACCCTGTCTCAAAAAACCAAAAAAAAAAAAAAAAAAAAATCTGAGAAATTGAATTCAAACAATACCATACTAGAGCCCAACTTCATTCAGACTTCATTAGGGTTCTTTTTGGGAGAAGAATATGTAACTTTAAAACCCAGTTATGAACTCTATCCTCTTTGGTGCAGGCGAGCGTGAAGCGTTAGAACATGCAACATGCCATTTGGACTTGTGCCTGGAACTGCCAGGCAACTGATTTGGTTTGGCCTGGGCATGTGGGCACATGGGCTGCAGGCACATACACAGATTGCCGTTCATAATTTTGCTGTAATCAACTTGTCCTCTCATGGCACGGATCTTCTTCAGCTTGTTTTCCTGGGCTTCAACTCGCTCTTTCAATTTCTGAAGCTTTTCATTTTCAGAAATAGACTGCTGCTGTCGGCGCTCCTGTTGTTTTAGAAAATGTAAACGCTGTTCCTAATATAGAATAAAAAAAATCTTAATTTTGCAATTTGAAACTTTTTCCCTGCTGAGACAGGGTTTCTCTGTGTAATAGTGTTGGCTGTTCTGGAACTCTCTGTGTAGACCAGGATAGCCTCGAACTCAAAGATCCGCCTGCCTCTGCCTCCTTGAGTGCTGGGATTAAAGGTGTGTGCCACCATGCCCAGCACAAGTAGAAATTTTTGATTACCTTTATACATTAAAAAATAAACTGGGCCGTGCGGTGGTGGCACACACCTTTAATCCCAGCACTTGGAAAGCAGAGGCAGGTGGATCGCTGTGAGTTCAAGGTCAGCCTAGTCTACAAAGTGAGTCTAGGACAGCTAGGGCTATTACACAGAGAAACTCTGTCTCGAAAAACCAAAAAACAAACAAACAAACAAACTGAACGTACCCTACAGTATCATCTATTAATAAATATTAAAGAACACTGAAGGAATGCTGCGCTCATCAGAGCACATAAAACTGACACAACTGGACATCATGTGTGTGAGATAATATGAATGGGAATTCTTAAGGCAGAGCTGACTATAGGCACTGATCTGCACTCAGCTCATGCTGTGCCTCTGCTGAAAGTCACAGCAAGGAACACAGGTCTGCTCTTAGTTTTCCTTTGCATGCCATCGTATCTGTCAAGTCCCACCAGCCTTGCTTCCTGCTGTCTGTGCAGGGCTAGTGATGCTACGAAGTACTTCCAAGGATCCCACACTCAACTTCCTAAATAGCAGAGTATTCTACTTGGAAAGAAGGATGGTAACCAACAGGTGACTTCTGTAACCCACACTAGGCAACCAAGGGACCGTTTGCTTTCTTCATGACTCGTGTCTAAATGGTGAAATATTTTATAATAGAACATTCCTAAAATAAAATGCACGCAACAGTCTTGAGCAGTTTTTCTTCTCCTCATGTGAAAATATACCTTAAAGGTAAGTCAGCAGTAAGTATCTGTGGTCCATCTGTGTACGTAAGTGCACCAAATGAGAAGAGCCTGCACACAACTCCACAGGCTTTACACATTGCACTGTGGTGCAGAGACTCATGCCCAAATATTTCCGCTTGAACATTTAGTTGTAATTTATACAAAGTTTGTTCTTCATTATTTTAGAGAAAGTGTGTGTGTGTGTGTAAGTGTACAGGCCACATGTGTGCAACATCCCTCAGAAGTCAGAAAAAGGTGTCAGATCCCCTAGAGCTGGAGTTACATGTAATTGTGAGGTGTCTGGTATGGAGGCTGGGAACTGAACTTAGGTCCTCTGAGAAAACAGCAATCATCTTAGCTGCTGAGTTATCTCTCCAGCTCTACAACACTGTATTTTTATTCTTGAGTTCCAATAAGCTTTGAGACAACTTTTTTTTGGGGGGGGGGGGCGTTTCAAGACAGGGTCCCTCCATGTTAGCCTTGGCTGTCCTGGACTCGCTTTGTAGACCAGGCTGGTCTCGAATTCACAGTGATCCGCCTGCCTCTGCCTCCCAAGTGCTGGGATTAAAGGCGTGTGCCACCATGCCTGGCTGAGACAACTTGTTTTAAGACTGTGTGTGGGTAGGAACATGCGTGCCATGATGCACAAGTAAAGGTTGGAGGATAGCCCACAGGAACTGGTTCTTTCCTTCCACCATGTGAGTCCCAGGAAGGGAACTCGGATCATCAGGATTAGCCATCTTGTTGGCCTAATGAGACAAGTCCAACAAATTCTCATTCACATAAAAGCAGTCAGAACAGTGGATTGCACATTCTGTAAATGAAAAATACTAGATTAGTCACTTGGTGACTGAGTAACCTTCTGTACAGAGGGGACAACCAGGCCAGCCAAATGGGTAAAGGCACTGGCCACCAAGCCTGAACCTGCGCTCCTTTCCTGGGACCCACATGGTAGAAGGAGAGGACCAACTCTACGAACCTGTTCTCTTCCCCACACTTGTGCCACGGCACATGTGCCACCCACACACAAACACCTGAAAACACATATATAAACAGAGGACAAGAAGCCAAGCTGGAATGTTCAGAGGCTTTCTTTAAAGTAGATTCAGAACACTTTAGGACATTTCACAGCATAAATAACCCCCATGAGGGATGGGTAGTAGCTCTGGTTTTTTCTAGTTGACTATCAAGCATGACTAAACCGTGGTTTAGGAAAATTCCCAAACCTACTTAGACTTGGCGTGTATAATGGGCCCTAACTACGCCCCATACTGCAATCACCCTAACGTGCTCACTGTGAGTACTTGGACCGCCCACTAGTTAACTGGCTGTCATTCTTCCAGGGCCCCACCAGAGCTATCATCAGATTGCCAGTCTCCTCTGAGACAGTAAAACCTACTACATGGCAGAAATCACAGCCAGGGAACCTGGAAATAACAATGGGAAATATCTTTTCTTTCCACATTCTGTCTGCCATTTGGCTAGACTTCCTATTCTGTAATGGCATGTGTACCAAGGACCAAGGGCTCCTGCTCTAATGCAGTTCCCACATCATGAAGGTCCAGGCACATGTGCCATTACAGAATACAACACACAACACTTCCCTGGTATAGCCCATCACCACCATGAAGGTGACCTCAGTCTGCACGGCCAGTTGGAAACATACATTGTGAATGATGCTTCTTTTGCATGTACCTTGGCAACCAACATTTGCTGCTGATTTTCAATTTGCTGCTGCTGCCTGGCTGCCATATCCTGAAGTTCTGAGAGAGTCAGTTCAACACGTGCACTCCCAACCTGTAGAGAAAAAATACTCATTGGTATGTACTTCCCTCTGCATAATTACCTCTCTAGTGTCAGCCTCACACACAGCTCGCTTTTAGATAGGTTCCCTAGAAGTTAGAAGAATAAAACTGAGTTTTTTTCTTCATAAGAACTTCTCCTTTCTGGTGAGCACTTTTATTAAAGGTAAATAATAGGTATGATTTTTTTTCTAAATACCATTTCTTTTTTTGGTCTTGTTTTGTTTGAGACAGGGTTTCTCTGTGTTACCTTGGCTGTCCTGGACTCGCTTTGTAGACCAGGCTGGCCTCAAAGTCACAGTGATCCACCTGTGCTGGGATTAAAGGCATGCACTACCATGCCAGGCTCTAAATACCATTTTTCTTTTTATTCTTTTTTTCTTTTTTTTTGGTTTTTTCGAGACAGGGTTTCTCTGTGTAGCCTTGGCTGTCCTGGACTCACTTTGGAGACCAGGCTGGCCTCGAACTCACAGCGATCCGCCTGCCTCTGCCTCCCGAGTGCTGGGATTAAAGGCGTGCGCCACCACGCCCGGCTCAATACCATTTTTCTAAAGCATAAATCTCAGATACTATATGTAATAAAAAATATAACATTACACGATCATTTGCAGAAATGCAGAACTGAAATTCTTCTGTTTTGAATAGGGTTTTAGCAGGTGTATTTAAAAAATGGGGCTACCAAATATTTAAGGACAAACAACCAAAAAAGTAAATATACAGGTGACAAGCAAGAAAAACACAATTTCACTGTCACCTGCTCTACAGAAACAAATAGCTGCTAAAATGCAAATGTTTGTTTAAAACCCTCTGTATGACCTGCCTATTACCTGACAGAAAATGGTGCATGTGGCTTGGACATAAAAAAGAAGTAGAGCGTGACAACTGGCCATATAACCTTCCCACACAAGCCTCAGAATGACCACCAGGCATTCCACCTCACAGATGGGAAAGCAAGCAGAAGCAGACAGCTTAGTAAGGCAATGCAGAAAGCCTGTGAACTTAACCTGTCACACAGAACATGACTCACTAAGCTCTGCCATGTGCAAGACGTATTCTGTTAGACATGTTCCATGCACTATGTACATATTCTTTAAGTCTATGCTGGGTGTGTGAGGACTCTGGGAGAGGAGCCGTGGGAAAGGCATGAATTAAGCTAAAGGAGGTAGCTCATAAAAGCAGCAGAGGCCCATCCTACTGGGCTAACCCTCCTCTGAGCCTTCAGTTCTGACCAGGAAGGCTGTGCTGTATGCACCTCTCAGACCCTCACTACCTACTTCCTACTTCTACACACACACACACACACACACACACACACACACACACACACACACACACACACACACACACACACACACGATCCCTTTAAGTCCTGGCACCTTTTAACCTCTTAAAATTATTTTTCTAATTTTGGATTTCCAATTTTATATATATGGGTGTTTTGCCTGTATGAGTGTCAATGTATCACACAGAGGCAAGAAGTGTTAGAAGTTGTGAGCAACCATGTGGGCTGGAACTGAATGTGGGTCCTCTGGAAGAGCAGGCTCTTAACGCTATGCCACCTCTCCAGTTCCAGGCCATACTCTACCTCTTTCTAAACTCTAACAATTATCTGAGCATACTCTAAGCACCAGGAACACAGACTCAACTAGGATTTGTTCAACACTCTTATCTGAATATTATTCTTTTATTTAAAGATCCTGATAGAACAATGTGGAGGTGATCTTTTCTAAAAATGAGATATTTTAAAGTGGGAATGGTGGTGCAAACCTTTAATCCCAGCACTTGGGAGGCAGAGGCAGGTGGATCTCTGTGAGTTCAAGGCCTACAAAGTGAGTTCCAGGACAGCCAGGGCTCTACACAGAGAACCTCTGTCTCAAGAAACCAAAAAACCAAAACCAAAATTAAAAATTAGGTATATTACATTAATTAGCACATGTGGCATGGGCAGTCAGGATAGTTTAAAGAGGTAGCTCTCTCCTTTCATCATATAGATGGAAGATGCTTACATCAAGCACCTCTGCCCTCTAAGCTATCTTGCCAGTCATAAAAATTAGGTATTTTAAGCTGCTGTCAAGTTACAGAAGCTAACATTTTAAAGGAAACATGTTCTATGAAAAATAAAGTTCCTCGTATACAGGCTGCTGAGAGAGTACAATCAGCAGCCTCACTCAGCTGTAGACCTGAATGCTACAACAGTGACTTGCAAGGCATGCTGTGTTCCCTGGACCGTAGTGCTGACTGTTACAGGACCACCAACCACGTTCTGACCTGAGCTGAGGCCCTCCCCATGGAGAGAGCTCATGCCTGGTATTTTAAACTTGGCCAAAAGCCCACGACTGGAGAGGTCATAGGCCCTAGCAGGTAAGTAAAACTGCTGTCTTGCTAATGGACATACTGTGACCATCACACTGCCTTCTAAACACTTGGGTTTATGCCTAGAGATCAGTGCTACTATCAGTTTCAGTCAGAAGCTTTGCAGCAGTAAATGGTTACCGTGGAGACTTATAACTGGCCCAAAGGCTGAGAATAAGCAACACTTGAATGCTTGGCCACAAATGGAATATGTCCATCGCCCAATTCAAGGCTCAGGGAACATCATGGAAAAGGGGGAATAAAGACTAAGAGCTGGAGGATAGGCAGTTGTATGGAACACTGACTTGGGGATGACATGGCTGTGTGCTCTTGGCCTCACTGTAGCTATGACTGCTTGTACAGGAAGTGCATAAGATTGGGCCTGTCAACATCCTGTTAGGGATGAGGAAGGGTTCACCAGACTACATACCTTCCTCAAGAATGACTGACAGTTAATGGTTGCTGAGACAGCAGCCAATGGTAAATTGCCCATGCTCCTGAAGTAACTCCTCATTAGTGGTCATGTGAGCAACCCAATTAAACTCATTGGGTCACCAAAACAAACACAAGTAAAGGGAGACTGGTTGGAAAAAGAAGTGAGTCAAGGGAAATGGGGGTGGGACAAGAAAAGCCAGACATCATCATGGCTCACACCTTTGTGTCTGAAAGGTACAGTTTGTGAGTGTGAGTGAGTGTGTGTGTGTGTGTATCTGTCATGTGCTTGAGCTGCTCTAAGGAGGTATAAATGTACTAGAGGTAGAACAATAGCTCACTTTGCTGACCCTGGTGACCTCAGCTCCTCTCTAGCCTGCACACCCCCCACAGTCAGGTGCAGCATCCCAGGCTCCCGGCTGTGGTTGGAATGAAAGCTGTCCCCACAGGCTCCTGTGCTTGACCCCTTGGCTCTCAGGCTGTGGTGCTGCTTGGCTGGTAATGGAACCTTTAGGAGGTAGAACCTTGGTTGAAGAAGTACAATACTGGCTCTGAGATTTTACACCTAGGTCTCACTTCCTGCTTTCTTCTATTTCCTGTGTGTGGACAAAACATGATCAGTCAGCCTCCTGCTCCAGCACCATGCCATTCCTGCCTCCTGTCGTGTTTTCTCATAATGATGAACTCTATCCAAATGAAGCTTTTTTCTTTTTTAGACAGAGTTTCTCTGTGTAGTCCTGGTTATCCTGGAATTTGCTCTGTAGACCAGGCTGGTATGAAACTCGGAAGACTGGCCTGGTATTAAAGGCATGTGCCACCACTACTTGGCCCTTTCTTTACTTTTAAGTTGCTTTTTGCTGGAGCACTCTTTAATAGCAACAGAAAAGTAACTAATACAGGTTCCCAAAGCATCACCTCCCTACATTCGTAAGTCCCATTAAAAAAAAAAAAAAGATATATTCTAGTATTATAATTTCAGGCAGGAAAAACTCATCCGTTTATTCAACCCAGCTGTTCCTACAAATTGACTGTGGTGTACCTTGGCACTGCACATGGGGCCTGGACAATTCAGAGTGGCCTTTGGCAGCGTGTGGATCTTCAGGCTTCTGCTCCACTGTTACATATGCCCTGTGTCTGGCTCTGAAGTCCTCTTGTACTGGCATCTGCTACCCTAAAGATGCTTTCTTGTCCTTTATGTCTATATGGAGAGCAATCTACCCACACGATGAAACAGCAGTGTAGAAAAGAATGCCATTCGGAAGCTACTCTAAGGAAAGAGTCCCCTGCGACTCACACTAGCCACCCCTCCTGTGAAGGACTGCTTTCCTCACTGCATGGCATTTGGTGCCAACTGCGCACGCACACACACACACACACACACACACACACACACACACATATATACATATAGCTCCTTATAGACACATGTTTTCCATTGAATTTTTTTATGTATGAAAATTGTACTGTATTGAGGTCTGTTAAAGAGGATTCCTTGATGGGCAGACAGATAGGAAGACAGACCAAGTGTAGAAAATAAAGATAGTGAACTGCCTATGGACTGGTCCTACAAGTTCAAGGCAAGACCAGGACTTCTTTACCCATCAGCTTCCTTGTCTTGATTCAAACTTACTAACCCTAAACTGAGGAAGACCTCCTTCAGAGACCCTTACAACCCCCAGCCCTCAAGGACAGACGAGGCTTAAGCTTCCCAAGTCATCTTCTGCTTTTTCCTGTGCATCTCTCCCCGCCCCGCTCCCCCACCTCTGTGTGTGTGTGCGCGCGCGCGAGCGCGTGAGTGCAGCCTTTCCTTTAGCAGCGCTTGCTGTCTGCTGTGTCAGATCTGCCACTGTTCCTGCTGCTACCTGTGGCATTTGAGATTTTTCCTGCCTTTTAACCTTTAACTGGCAGAGAAGATGAACCCAATCAAGATCCGTAGACAGTAACTGGAAGCTATCTCAAAGAGATTAATCTAAGCTCTCAATATAGTGAGCTCTAATTGTGCCCACAGTTGGTATACCTACACCTCAGTTTCAAATTTTGTACCAAATCTGCTTCTCCACGCCCCCACCCCCCGCCATTTCTGTAGAAACCTCAGACCACTCTCTTTGATAACCTTTGATGATGCCCCTGATGGAGCGAACTGGACTACAGCTTACTTTGGTACCTTGCTCTGCTTTTGCTGTACTTTTATACTACTATGATTTATTTATATTTCTATCTCTAAAAACAACCTGTGAAATACAGAAGTTTAAAAATTACCTCACCTAACACCTTTTGTGTCTGTAAAGCTAAAACAAACGGCACAGGATTGGTTAAAAAGAATAAAGCAAGAAATTCTAAGCCTGACTGGTAATCAATCCCAAAAGCCTCTAAATAATTCTTTATTTTTTTGGCAGCATGAGCTGGGTTGTGGGGGGTTGTATTGTTTTGTTTTTTCCCCGAGACAGGGTTTCTTTCTCTGTGTAGTCTTGGTTGTCCTGGACTCACTTTGTAGATCAGGCTAGCCTCAAACTGACAGAGATCTGCCTGCCTCTGCCTCCCGAGTGCTGGGATTAAAGGTGTGCACCACCACGCCCTCGTCTTAGTAATTTTTTAAAAAAAGAACTCTCAATATAATTGCCACATTATATTTTGCTGCCTGAGTAATTCTTTATTCTTTTTCCCCCTCTTTGGTTTTTTGAGACAGAGTTTCTCTGTTTTAGCTTTGGCTGTCCTGGGCTCACTTTATAGACCAGGCTGGTCTCGAACTCACAGCGATCCACCTGCCTCTGCCTCCCGTGTGCCACCACGCCTGGCGCTGAGCAATTCTTTAAACTGCACATTTTATACATTTTTCTGTATGGATATCTCACAATAAAAAAGAAATACAAGAGGAACTGAAGAAATGGCTCAGTTGGAAGCACTGAATTGGAAGCATGTGTTCTTGCAGAAGACCTGGATTCAGTTCCCAACACTCGCATGATGGCTCAGACTTTAACTCCAGTTCCAGAGGATCTGATGCCTTCTTCTGGCCTCCTTGGCACCAAGCACATATGTGGTGCACAGACATACATGCATGCAAAACACTCATACATATAAAACAAACATATAAAAAGAGTGAGAGATCAAGATTAGTGAGAAAGAGAGCATGAGCAAGAGACAGAGACACAGGGACAGCCATTGTGATGTTCAGCTTTAACCCCAGCAGACAGATCTCTACAAGTCATTCCAGGACAGCCAAGGCCACATACGAAGACCCTGCCACAAAAACCCCTGTGCATGTTGATTCTAATGAGAACCACAGCAACATACCAGGGAGAGTGACTGCTTCCAAAATCATGGCTGACAGGACAGCCTTAGCTACACTCACGGTAACTACAAGATGAAATGTATTTATTTTAAATTTTTAATTAATTTATTTTATGTGTCTGGGTCTTTTGCCATTCTTAGAAGCTTCACTGAGCAAAGAGAACAATCTACAGAAGGCAGAACCTTCGGCAACAAAAGAAAACCACAGCTTGCATCTGCTCTCAGACTTTGCTCATCTTAAGTATGGCTCTAGCAGCTGCTGTAGCCATTCACACACAAGCCTGCAGCAGAGGTGCCTCTCAGGAGCAGGATGCTGCTTATATGGCAGACTTGAGATTTAAATTCCAAACTGCCAAACTGCAGATTACAACATTTTCAGTCCCACCTAGCAATGCATCAGAGTTCCTGCCAGATCTTGTTATATCAGTCTTTTACCATCAGATCTTTGAATGATCTTGGTTTGTATTTTCTTGAACATTAATTACGCTGAACACAATCCATGTACTTAATAGGGCACTAATGTATCTCCTTTGGTGAAGTCATGGCCAATTTTTAAAAATTGAGTAATTTCCCCCTAACCAAGAAGCTATTTGCAATTGATACCTACAAAGGAAAAATTACTTTTCTCCAATAGCGTCTCACTGAGTCTATCAACAATTCTTCAGGGCACGCTCCAAGCACAAAATGAATGTTACTTTTGTTCTTTGTTTGGTTTGGACTTTTTGTTTCATTCTGGCATTTTTTGTCTTTTTTCTTTTTCAGATTCATTTATTTATTTTATGTAGATGAGAGCTCTATTTATATGTACACAGGCACGCCAGAGGAGGGCATCAGATCTCATTACAGATGGTTGTGAGCCACCATGTGGTTGCTGGGAATTGAACTCAGGACCTCTGGAATAGCAGACAGTGCTCTTAACCTCTGAGCCATTTCTCCAGCCTCTGTCTTATTTGTTTGTTTGTTTGTTTGTTTGGGTAGGATATGGGAGGAGCTGGATGAGAAAAACATGATAAAAATGTATTGTATAAAAATTTTAAATAAAAAAGAAAAATATGAATAAGGATTATTCAATTTTCAGAGTTCTTTATATAACTGCACATAAGTTACTCATCAAGCATATGATTCTCAAGAATTTCCTCCCAGACTGAGTCTTCTTTTTTCATAACAAATATTAAGACCACCTTATTTGTACTAAGCAACCAAACAGATATGGCTGAAGACAAATTCATCTGCTGAAAAATGTCTCTTTATTAAAAAATGCAGAACAGAACACAAAGCAAAGGAAATTTAAGAGATAAGGAGAACAAAACAAGACAGGTATCTAACCAAGATCCAACATAAAAAAAGGGAGGAAGATGAAATACCTGCAGAGAACTTTGTAGAATTAGTTATTAATCGATACTAATCCTTAAAAGTCAAATAGATGCTAATCCTCAGAAGTCAAAATAAATTTACACAGCCTCACTCAAAAATGGAGGATTATTTATTTCATTAAATCCCAAATGCTAAGAAATTAAAGAGATTTCTAATATCATATACTATTCAACACAAAGTAGGTCGAAGAGGAGCATATAGTAACTATACAAAACCAACAAGAGGCCAGATGGTATCTGAAACACCCTGGATGAGCGTCCCAGCCACAGAGTTGTCTTGGGGACTTGCCACATGAATTACTGGCAAGGGGATGAAATAACAGGCAGACTAAGCAAAAGCTGCCTCAGAAGTAAGTAAACCCTGCCTGTGGCCCTCATGTTCCTGCTGTAAACCCTGCCTGTGGCCGCCCTTCCATGTCCCCGTTGTAGTAGCTCATGTCTAGATTTTTTCCCTGAACAATTGTTACGTAACAAGCACAACCAAGTCCTTTGTACTACATGAAAAATGGAGATGGAGTGACCACTTAATTGGTCAAGAGTGTCACGGCTTTTTAGGTGAAAGGACAGTGTAGTTTTTATCAAATGATAAAACAATGCAAAAGAATGAATTTGGATTTCTATGTTATATCACACACACAAAAATTAACTCAAAATAGATCATAGACCTAAGTATGAGTTAAGCCTACAAAAAAGTTTGAAGAAAACAGAATCTACTGGCCTTGCAGCTGCTGGACAGACATCAGTAAAGCAGGAGTGTTCAGCAAGGCAGATTGAGTAAACAGGACAGAGTTTCCTGGACTCTACTAAAGAACATACTTTTTGGTGGAATGTGTCCTTTCAAAATAGTAAATCATACCCGTGAGCACTTGTATCAAATCAAAGAACCCATGGTGTTTGGAACCCCGCACAGGACACACCACAGAGAGTATACTAAGATCTCTACTGCACAGTCAAGCCACCACCTAGCCCGGCCTATCTTGTTGACTTGCAGTTTGCAGAGAGCAGAACTTCCCCAGCCCTTGCTTGAGCAGCTGCCAACGGGCATGACTCACACGAGCGCAGCACCCTGTCTCACTCCAACCCACACGCACCTTTTCTCCCTCACAGCTGCTACTTGATCTGCTTTCTTGTCTCAGTTCACCAGCAGAGCATTTAATATGCAGTTGTTCTATCCAGACAGACTCAGAAATTATGGAGAAAATATTTCTAATATCTTGTTAATTTAAAAATGAATGTAAAAGTGTTTTGAAGACATTAAGGTACTTTACAAGGCAATGCATTATAGGATTAAAAAGCAGGTGTGTATGCTATAAAATATGCTAAAAGATCTTTGGTGTGATATGCTTAGCAGTTAGTCCTCTAAACAGGATCTCTTGACTTCCTTCTAATTATAAGCTCTTATACTAGGTATAGACACAATTCTTTAAAAGGTTTATTTATTTTATTTTATATGTCTGAGTGTTTTGTCTGCCTGTATGCTTGTGCACCACATCAATGTAGTTCCTTAGAAGCCAGAAGAGAGCGGTGGATTGATTCCCAGGAACTGGAGTTACAGATGATTGTTGGACTCCATGTGGGTGCTAGGAATTGAACCTGGGCACTCTGGGAAAGCAGCCAGTGCTCTTAGCTGCTGAGCCATCACTCCAGCCCCATAAACACACTTTTAATTTTAGTTTTAGGTCTAAGTTTTGTTGCTCTTAACATAAACAACTTTATCAAGGAAGAAGAGATCACATACCTATAGAGCTAGCCTTCTCCCTTTATTATACACAGGAATACTGCTCTTCTGAGCCTCTCCCTGCCATTCATCTTACATTACTATCCCTGAGGTAAGAACTCTTGTCACCAAGACTGACAACCTGAGTTCAATCCCTGAGACCCACATACAAAGTGGAAGCATAGAACTGAGCCCCCAGTTCTCCTCTGGCCTCTACATATTCTTGTAGCACATATATGAACAAGTATGTGAGTGCATATACACAAATGTAAAAAAGAAAAAATCAAAGGAGTCTCAAAACTGTGCTATTAATTCTGAATTCCTACTGTGGTGTATACCTGTGTCCTGGAGGTTATGTTGCCAGCTAGATACAGGAACAATCACATACATACTGTTTTAGATCCCACCACATTTACACAATCACAAATCCCACCAAGCATCCATCCATCCATCCTCCATCCATCCTTACCCACGCACCCACCCACATATCCATCCATCCATCCATCCATCCATTTTGAGACAGAGTCTCATTACATAGCCTAAGGTAGAACTTCACTATATACCCAAGGATGACCTTGAACTCACAGCAATCTTCCTTCTTTTCCCAGGTGCTTGAAACACATGCATGTGCTGCCACATCTAGCTGAAGGAGCCCCTTCTCTCACTGGCAACTGTTGGGGGATGGTCTGATGTATTTTGATGCTAATTACTGCTTGCTGTCTCTGTGACCCACCTTTTGATTAATAAAAAGCCATCCCACCTGGACACAGCAGAGGAGATAGGTGTGTCTAAGATTCCCGGGCTTAGAGAGAAAGAGGAATTCTGGGAAGAGAAGAAAGACCAGAGAAGAAGAGGGTCCCCAGAAGGGAAGAGAGGAAAGCAGCCATGGGTTAGATGGAGGAGAAGCACGTGGCTGGTGTGGATGGAGATTCGGCCCAGATGAAGAACATTATCAAGTATCTGGGATTATGGATGGGAGATAACTTGATAGAAGTTATCAGAAGCAGGTGACATGAGATTGGGGCAGGTATCACATACCTGCCCCACTATGGGAGGTAGTTTAGAGGATTACTGTCTGCCCTGCCCCAGGTTAACTAAGGCTATTTTTAAAATATAACAAGTGTCTGTGTCTTAACTGATTGCTAGCTGGGCAATCAATTTTAAATGTAAATATAAATAATTAAAAGCAAGAGTCAACTGCTCAGACTTGCTAACCATCCACCCATGTTGTTCTTCAGGCCTGACACTGAAGAGATGAAGGCGGCTTGTCTGCTCAAGTCTTTGTTTTGGTGCCGGGAGGGCAGACACAGGCAGACCCTGTGCTCACTGACTGCTCAGCCCAGCCTACTTGGAAAGTTCCAGGCAGTTAGAGACCATATCTCAAAACCAAGACGGGCAGGTTCTGAGAAACAACACTGCAGTTGTCCTCTGACCTCTACAGGCTCATGAATACAAACAAGTACACCTGCATACACATGCAAGCAATACATTTACCAAGCAATTCCGTTTAGTTCACATGACTTACCCCATTTTCAGTGCGTTTTTCTCCAGGTGCATTTGTTACATTTCTCTGAGTTCTCTGCTCTTGGGTCTGACGGCCACCTAAAGAGAGGAGAGGAGAAAGCCCACGGTGACAGCTCAGCCACAGTTAACTGCATTAAGAAGCTCCATGAAGCGGAGCCTGATTGCGTATGTTGTTAATCCCAGCACTTGGGAGGCAGAAGCAGGTGCATCTCTGTGAGTTTGAGGCCAGCCTGGTCCACAAAGGGAGTCCAGAGCTACACAGGGAAACCCTGTCTTGAAAAACAAACAAGAAAACCCCTGAAAACACACCTGTGTGTGTGTCTATGAAGGGGATTTCCAGGAAGGTTTAACTATGGTGGGAAGACAAGCCCAAATATGTGTGGCGCTGTGCCATGCTGGAGGATGCTCCCTGCTCTGCTCCCTGCACATGTCTCACTCCTGCCTCACACCAGAGCCGCAGAGCCACCCACAAGAGCAGACAGCACGTCTTCTTACACTGTGAGCCAATAGAAACTTTGTGGCCATCTTCCTAGAGCTTCTAGATTTTTTTTTTTTTTTTTTTTTAAACAGGGTTTCTCTGTGTAGCATTGGCTGTCCTGGACTCACTTTGTAGACCAGGCTGGCCTTGAACTCACAGAGATCCTCCTTTCTCTGCTTTCCCAGTGCTGGGATTAAAGGTGTGCGCCACCAGCCGCATCCGGCTGAGTGTCTAGATTTTTTAGTTTACACTTTTTGAGAGTTTCATGGATGAGTACTGAACTTAATTATTTCCAGATTAAAAAAATATTATATATATTATTAATTTATTCATATTACATCTCAATGATTATCCCATCCCTTGTATCCTCCCATTCCTCCCTCCCTCCCACTTTCTCTCTACTCTCCTCCCCTATGACTGTGACTGAGGGGGACCTCCTCCCCCTGTATATGCTCATAGGGTATCAAGTCTCTTCTTGGTAGCCTGCTATCCTTCCTCTGAGTGCCACCAGGCCTCCCCATCCAGGGGACATGGTCAAATATGAGGCACCAGAGTTCATGTGAAAGTCAGTCCCCACTCTCCACTCAACTGTGTAGAATGTCCTGTCCATTGGCTAGATCTGGGTAGGGGTTCGAAGTTGACTGCACGTATTGTCCTTGGCCTTAGTTTGAGCAGGACCCCTGGGCCCAGATCCGCCCATCATAACGTTCTTCTTGTAGGTTTCTAGGGCCCTCTGGATCCTTCTATTTCCCCATTCTCCCATGCTTCTCTCACCTAGAGTCCCAATAGGATGTCCTCTCCTCTGTCCCACTTTCCTGGTAAGTGAAGACTTTCATGGGACATGCCCCTTGGGCTAGTGTCCAGATATAAGTGAGTATATACCATTTGACTTTTTCTGCTTCTGGGTTAACTCACTCATTATGATCATTTCTAGTTCAATCCATTTGTCCACAAATTTCGGGAATTCCTTGTTTTTAATAGCTGAGTAGTATTCCATAGTGTAAATGTACCACAGTTTCTTTATCCATTCTTCTACTGAAGGACACTTAGGCTATTTCCATGTTCTGGCTATTATGAATAAGGCCGCTATGAACATGGTTGAGCATATGTCCTTGTAGTGTGCTGGAGCATCTTCTGGGTATATTCCAAATATTAACATCATCTTTTTTTTTTTTAGCTAAAGTGTTGCTCTGGCCTTGGCTGGCCTGGAACTTGCTCATAGAGACCCTCCTTCTCTCCTTTTGCTTTCTAAGTGCTGGGGTTAGAAGTACGTGCCATCACACATTCTTTATTTTTAATTGTATGTATATGTGTCTGTGTGTGGGTTTATGCATGAGAGCAGTACTCATGGAGGCTGTAAGAGGGCACTGGACTCCCTGGTACCCGAGTTACAGGCAGTTGTTGGCTGGGTGCTGGGAACTGAACTCAGGTCCTCTGTAAAAGCAGTATGTGCCCTTCACCACTGAGATGACTCTCCAGTCCCTGAAAGATTTTTACCTTTTTATCAAAAATAAAAAATTGTTTTTTCAAAATTTTGTGTGTGTGTGTGTTGCGTGTGTGTGCATTTTTAACTGTTAAGTCATCTCTTTGGTTTTTGGCTAATTTTTTCCACAGTAATGAGAAATAACAAATACAACTACCAACTTAATTGCATATTTATTGAACACAAATGTAAAACGCCAGGAAAAGAAATCCAGGACTTAGTATAGTTAAAAATTTTTTTATTTTAATTTTTTGGGTTTTTGTTTGTTTGTTTGTTTGGTTGGTTGGTTTTTCAAGACAGGTTTTCTCTGTGTAGCCTTGGCTGTCCTGGACTCACTTTGGAGACCAGGCTGGCCTCGAACTCACAGTGATCCACCTGCTTCTGCCTTCTGAGTGCTGGGATTAAAGGTGTGCACCACCACGCCCAGTGTTAAAAATGTTTTACAATCAGTCTTTTCTTTTCTTTTTTTTTTTTTCAAAATATTTATTTATTATGCATAGTATTCTGCCTGCATGTATACCTGCAGGCCAGAAGAGGGAATCAGATCACATTATAGATGGTTGTGAGCCACCATGTGGTTGCTGGGAATTGAACTCAAGACCTTTGGAGGAGTAGTCAGTGCTCTTAACCTCTGAGCCATCTCTCCAGCCCCAATCAGTCTTTTCATGTATTGCTTCTTTTAATTTCTCTCCCTCCCTCCTCTCTCATGAAATTTATAGTCAAGCATGAAATTGATTTGTTATCAAAAGTATTTTAGCTGAGGCTGGAGAGAAGGCTATGTGGTTATGAACACTGGCTGTTCTCCTGGAGACCCTGGATTCAATTCCCCAGCACCTACACGGTGGCTCACAGCTCTCTGTAACTACAAGTCTCAGGGGATCTGACACTCTCCTGGTTCAGAAAACATGAGGCATGGATGTAGTACACCGACATACATGCAGGCAAAATACCCATACGTATAAAAACAGTGTGTTTTAACTGCCAGGCATGGTGGTACCTGCCTTAAATTCTAATACTCAGAGGCAGCGCAGGCAGATCTCTTTGAGTTTGAGGCCAGCCTGGTCTACATATTGAGTCCCAGGCTAGCCATGGCTACAGAGTGAGACCTTGTCTCAAAAAAACAGAAAATAAAGAAAATAAAAAAGAAACATGATTTTACAATAAATTCTAGCTAAGCTAGCAGGAGAAATTCCCTTTAATATAAAATACAAATAAAGAAGGGCAGCTGGGCAGTGATGGTGCACACCTTTAATTCCAGCACTTGGGAGGCAGAGGCAGGCTGGATCTCTGAGAGTTTGAGGCCAGCCTGGTCTACAAAGTGAGTCCAGGACAGCCAAGGATACACAGAGAAACCCTGTCTCGAAAAACAAAACAAGACAAACAAACAAAAAAAGAAGCACAGTATCTGGTGGCACATGCCTTTAATCCCAGCACTTGGATGGCCAGCCTGGTCTATAGAGAGGTTCCAGTATAGGCAGGGGCCAGTAGAGAAAACCTGCCTCAATGAATGAGTCACTTAATGAATATATAAAGGAAGGAAACTTGCAGTAAAGAAATCCTTCTTTATAAAATTATTTCCTTTTGAGTTTATTTTATAATCAATACCAAAGTCATCCACAATCACTGTTAATATAATAAAAATCTTGAAACCTGAAATGTTTATGTATCAGGAAAAAAACTCCTTTGTTTTCTGCAAATTTTAGCTTAAAAAAATGTGTGTATGTCTAGAGTTCAAAATTCAAAAGAAACAGAAAGGTCTACAATTAACATCAGCCCCTTTCTGTCCTGCAGCCATATCTGTTCCCTTCTGCCCAGGCTACCATGTCCATCTTTTCACATGCCCTTTCAAAGCTGCTTCACTTACAGACAAGCATGTGTACCAATGCAGTCACTCTTGTCTGAGCCACACAAAAGGCAGCACCAGTATGGTATGTACATCTTGGCATCAGACGTCCTCTACTGAACACGTTTCCAGGCCAGGGCACAGGGTTTCTTCAGTCTCTAAGCTGCAGAGCACCTTACCATGCGCTTTACTTTACTGACAGTAGCAGTACCTGGTAGGAACACTGTGTGCTCCTCATTTCGATGGGTTGAGAAAAAGTTGAGTGTAGAACTTCCACAGGAAGACTGTTGGGTTGAAAGGCCTTGCGATTTTTTTTAAAGATGTTTTGCCTACATGTGTATATGTATACTATGTACATGCTTCATGCCCAAGGAGGTCAGAAGAAGGCATCCGATCCCCTGGAATTGAAGTTACAGATGGCTGTGAACCACCTTGTGGGTGCTCAGAAGCAAATCCAGGTCCTCTGCAAGAGCAGCCATCTCTTTCTAGCCCAGCTTTGTGCTTTTACGCGTGCATGTATGTATATATGTATGTATGCAGAGATGGGTTTATTGATCTATCTATAGACAGGGTCTTTTGATTTTCTCCATTTTATTTTTATAAACCTCTAAGCTTCTTACATGGAAATTACAATATACCCACCCTGTAGTTATCCATGCTGTCAGGATGCTTACTGCCATTAGTTTTTCTTTTCTTTTTGTTGTTTGTTGTTTTGTTTTGTTTTTTAATATTTTATGTATATGAGTGCTCTATCTGCATGTACACCTGCATCCCAGAAGAGAGCATTAGAGGGTACAGATGGCTGTGAAGGCAGCATGTACTTACTGGGAACTGAACTCAGGACCTCTGGAAGAGCAGACAGTGCTCTTAACCAGAGCCATCTCTAGCCCTTTGGTTTGGGTTTTTTTTAAAGACAGGGTTTCTTTGTATAATAGGCCTGGCTATCCTGGAACTCATTTCATAGACCAAGCTGGCCTTGAACTCACAGAGATCCACCTGCGTCTGTCTCCTGAGTGCTGGTATTACAGGCCAAGAGCTACCACATACCTACCTATCCTTTTGTTTTTGTTTTTAATTTAGGGACTCACTGGGATTAAAGGTGTGTACCATCATGTCTGGCTTTGTTTTTGTTTTAAGTAGCACACTAACTAGTCTTGGCTTTTGTAGTATGATGTGACTCCAAGAAAGGCCTGGTCCACTCTAAAATTAGAAATATGTCTCATAATGTTTTCCTTTATTATTTCAAGATTTTATTTTAAACTTTGCTATCTGACTTATATGGCATCTATTAAAATTAATCCCTTCACACATTTTATGTTTGCACATTATCATATTTGAGTGCATCATCTTACCAGCTGCCTGAAAGGAAGCAGGAACTGCCGCCTACAGGTTGTGACACCCTCTAACCTGCAATAGCAGGGGTCAAAGGCACATGGAATACCTTCTCCTAACAATTTTGAGTAAAGGAAGAAAATATGTGATTTCTTTTCTAAATTTAACTAGTATGATAAAAGTTAACAAGTGAATAAAGAAGAAAGCATTTATCTACCTTGTTCACTGCTCTCAGTTGGGGAATCTTCATGTCGAAGAAAAAATTTCACTTCTTCCCTGCGAGGTCCCCACTTCTGCAGGTGCTCATACATCATGTGGTCATAGGGGAGGGGGCGCTCTAGGAGGAAGGCTACAGTTTACTCCAGAAACAAGGGCACTGCTACCAATCAAAGGCCTCTCTGTCTGTCTCTGTCTCTCTCTCTCTTTCTGTCTCCCTCCCTCTCTCATACGCACGCACGCACGCACGCACGCACGCACACACACACACACACGCACACACGCACACTGGAATTCAAGAACATTAAAAGCACCACATTTTACTTTAATGAACAAAAGCAGGACGAATGAATAATGAAAGACAATGAGGCAACATACAAACAACAGGAATACATATGGAAGTAAATGTCTAGCGTCCAACAGGGAACAAGGAACTTGACCTTGCACCTCTCTATTCTCACAAACCCTGTGTTCTTCAATGATGCTTCTAGGTCGCACCATACAGGCCTTAAGCATTGTGATTTATTCCCTCGCAGTTCAGTTTTTCATGTTCTAGGCAAGCACTCTAGCACTGAGCTCTGAGCTCACACTTATTCAACTTAAGTTTTCTGTTTCACACACACACACATGCTTATTTTTGCAAGATTCTTGTTATGCATACATGTCAATGTCTGTGTGTAGGTACATGCAAGTGTATTCAGGCATTCATGGAGGCCAGAAGAGGACACAGGATCCTCTAGAGATGGAGTTAAAAGGAAGTTGTTCTGAGTAACCTAACAGTGCTAGGAACTGAACTTTGGTCCTCTGCAAAAGCAGCAAGCATTCTTAACTACTGAGCAATCTCTCCAGTTCCAGTATCACATCTCTTTTAAAATTTTTGTATTCTGAAATAATAATTTTAGACTACTAAAAAGATAGGCACAAGCCATATCTGTCATCCCATCACTTGAGAGGCAGAGGCAAGAGGGTGCCAAGTTTGAAGCCAGCCTTAAGGACAGAAAGTCTCCGGCCAGCCTGGGCTACCTAGTGAGATACTCTATCTCAAAACATTTTTATTTCACACGAGTAAAAAATTGCCAAGGCAATACTTTGTACCTTTACCTGAGTCTTCCTAATGTAGAGCTGTCAAAACAAGCAGTTGATCTGGCAGACCACTGTTAGTTACAGGCTTTATTTGGATTTCACCAGCCTCTCATTAACTCTGCCTTTCTGTTCCAGGATCTCAGCAATGAAGGCATATTTAACTGTCCTAATTCTCTGGCCTATAACAGTTTTTTTAATGACTATGACAATCATAAGAACTGGCAGGTATTCTGCTGGATTATCCTGCTTTAGGTTTGTCTAATGTACACTTCTTCTTCCTCTAGGTTCTGACAGGTGTGCATATCTACAGTCAGAGCCCAGTGTGTGCTTTACTACAGGCTTTCAAAGGGGTCACTTATTGAATAGGAGAAACCCACCCTATTCAACTGGTCATTAAACTATAACCCTGATCTTCAATGCAGCCAACAGGTCTCGCTTGGACTAAGTGTGAATCCTTTATAAACAGACTTTTATAATGCCACAACTTTTCAATTTGCTGTTGAAATGGATTAGCTGATATTTTATTTAGGATTTCCTCATCTATGCTCAAAATAAGGGACTGGAGACGTAGCTCAGTTGGAATAATGTCTGCCCAGCTTGTGGAAAGCCCTGCCTCTACCCCTACACTATGCAGGTAGCACATGTCTGAGATTCCAGCACTAAGGTACAGGGAGGAGCACCATTCAGTTTGTTTATATGATGGATTGACAAGGCTGGTGGATCGGGACCCAGGGGGACCTGCACAAACCGATGCACCAACCAAAGACATTGCAAGCAGAAAACCTAGAGCCCTCTACTCAGACGTATCTGATGGACAGCTCGTTCTCCATGTAGGGAAGGGCTGGGGGAAGAGCGGGGACTACCTCTGACATAAACTCTGGTGCCTGTGATTTTGACAAGGAAGCCCTTCAGGAACACAGAGGAAGAGAATCCAGGCTATACGGATGAGACCTGATAGGCTGTGGTCAGATGGTGGGGGAGGAGGACCCCATCTGTCAGAGGTCTAGGGGAGGGCAATAGGTGAAGAGGGAGGGAGGGTGGAACAGGAAGAGTGAAGGGATACAATGTGAATTAAAAAAAAAAAAAAAGAAGAAGAAGAAAAGAAAAAGAAAAAGAAAGAAAGATAAAAGGGGAAGAGGATCAGAAGTTCAAGGCCATTCTCAGCTCCACAGGAAATCGGAACCTCATCTGGGCTACATGAGACACTGCCTCAAAACACTCAAGCTAAGGTCAGCCTACACTTTCCTTGTACTCTTGTTCAGTTGTATTGTAGAAATTACACTTGTCTCACAAAGTGAACTAAGTGGGCATCTCTTTTCCTATTTGACCTTTCTTCTATCAAATGAGGATGATTCTTTGAAGGTATGAAAGACGGAAAATTACAGGGACATATGAAGGGAAAGGAGTCTCCCACCTAGAGGCTGGCTGACCCCCAGCTAAGAGGCAGGAATTTCAGCACAGCATATCTGCTGTGAGAGTGCCAACACAGGGATGGTATTTTTTCATACATAAAATATATATTAAATATATGTTAAAACAGCAATGAATCAGCTTAAGATCTGAATGTATGTGACTCTGGGAAGGGTCTCATTCCTCTTTGGACAGTTTCTGGGACTCTCAAGACTATTAGCTCTGTCTACATCAAAGATGGCCTCTCTTGCAGGCAGCGGTAGCCATCGTCATTTAGCCCCACCATCACTGTTGTTGTTATTTCTTCTTCTTATCATTACCATGATTACTGTTTTGGTTTTGGAGACAGTGTGTCACTTTGTAGTTCATGATCTTCCTGCTTCAGCCTTCCAAGTGCTGGGATTGCTGGTGTGCAGACACCATTCTAGGCTTTAGTTTACTTTAAATTGTTTTTTATTTATTTAACTTATTTTAAATATTTTATGTGTGTGTATCTGTGCCTGCATATATGTATATGCACTATTACACATGTACCTGGTAGCCAAAAGAGGATGTTGCGTCCACTGAAACCTGAATTACAGGTGTGTGTGCTGGGAACCGAACCTGTGTCCTCTGCAAGAGAAGGTAAAGGCTCCACTGGGCCCCAAATCACTTACTTTTTAAATATAGTTATTCTAGGTCTACAACACAACACACATGATAATTTATTTTTTAACCATTTGTCGTCCGTGTGTAAGCAAGATCCACCTTACTTAAATTAACCAAGAGTATGGACAGCTGTGGTCCGATCTTGGGATAAAATGAAATCCATGTGTGCTTAGCTCAAATTCAACTCACAATTAAGTATATCAAAAAACAAGCACAAGTTGAACATTAAAAAAGTAAATTTCACACCACATCTTTTGTTTCAAAGGCAGTGTACACACACACACACACACACACACACACACAAAAACACACACACACACACACATACGCATATATCCGTAAACAAACTTTAAAAATGTTGGCACTGGCTTTTGTAAACTGTAAGACTTAAGGGCGGGAGAGGTGGCTCAGTGGTTAAGAGCACAGGCTCTTGCAGAGATACAGCTCAGTTCCCAGCCTCTGCATGGTGTTCACAACCATCTGAAACTCCAGTTTCAGGATGGGATGCCCTCTTCTGACTGCTAAGGGCACTAAGCACACAGTGCACATATATACATGCAAGCAAAACACATAAAATAAAAATATCTAAAAACTAAACTGTAAGGCCTATATATCCTCAGCCATACCCCTTGGCTTTACATACAACTGAATCATAGGCCATATTTTTATCCATATATGAAGCTCTGGCTTCAAAGATGGTACTTCCTTGTATCTTCACAAAACAGACCAGGTAAACACTGTGAGACTATGAAACTCCCTATCAACCAAAACATGTGCTGTGCTTCAGTATAAATCTCAGAAGGAAAACAATATCCATATTCCAAGAAGAGGGATTACCTGACTTTGATTATGAGGAGACTGCAGACTGAACATGGGGAAGTAACTGGCCTATGTGCACGCGTGCAGCCAGAGGGCAATGCGGTGACGTTCCCAGTAATTCTTCACTATGACAAAGGGTTCCTCACTGAACTTGGATTCCCCATTTTAGCTAGACTGGCTGGCCAATGAGCTCAGAGTATTCTCCTACCCACCCTTAGCCACTGAGCTTGTCAGTGATATTTCAATAAAGCTGTCAAAATAGTAGTATTTGGGGCTAGAAGGATGGTTGAGCCCCAGGAACTTCACTGCTCTGGCCTCTGTGTGCACTGCACTCATGTGCACATTTCCATACAGACACATGCACACACACATACAACTAGTAATAGTTACACTTAAAAACAGGAACCTTTCAAAGAACAAAACATATTTTAAAATAATACCTATCTCTAAGGGTTCTTTAAACATTTCCATTTGGACTTCTATCTCATCACCTGAAACTCAATATGGCTGAATTGACGATTCTCTCAGAATTCAATTTAGACACATTTATACCTCAATTACCAGGTATAATTTCTCTAAGCATTATTTTCATAATATTACTCATATTTAAAATCTGCACAATTACTTTCTAGCTTCTCTGTGGTACCGGGGCCTTACATAAGCTGGTCTGATACCTTCTCCTTTCTAAGTTCAACCACTTCTTTCTTTCTTTCATTCTTTTTATTTATCTATCTATCTTTGAAACAGAGTTTCTCTGTGTAGCCTTGGCTGTCTTGGACTTGCTTTGCAAAGCAGGCTAGCCTTGAACTCACAGAGATCTACCTGCCTCTTCCTTCTAAGTGCACTCTCACTATGTACAAGCCTTGAACTCCTCCTTATCCTCCTCGAATACTAGGATTATAGGATACAGGCATACACCAACACACCCAGTTTAAATTTCTTCTCCTTCTCCTTCTTCTTTTTGAGACAGGGTTTCTCTGTGTAGCCTTGGCCATACTGGACTCACTTTGTAGACCAGGCTGGCCTCGTTAAGTTTCTTCTTTAGGGTGTAAATTCTGCAGAATTCCCTGGATTCTGCTATCATACTATCTTTGAGAAATTTTCTCTGCCTGTTTGCTGACAAGTCTTTCATTATAAGGGCCAGGATTTTACTATTCTCAGTTAATACTACTTGCAGGGGACTTACTACTTACACCTGTGCTGTCTTCCTGATGTTATTAGAAGTGAAAAGAGTTGCTGAACAGAAGTTGAGGTATAGCTCAGTGGTAGAGTGTATACTGAGCATTTGTAAGGTTCCACAACAACACAGTAGTCACCAACGCCAAAACCATTACAAATAGTTGCTGATGGGCTAATGAGATGGCTCAGCTGGTAAAGGTGCTTGCCACCAAATCTGATTTGAATTTGATCCACAGAATCTGTATTATAGAAGGACAGAACTCACTCTTTAAAATTGTCCTCTGGGCCGGGCGTGGTGGCGCATGCCTTTAATCCCAGCACTTGGGAGGCAGAGGCAGGTGGATCGCTGTGAGTTCGAGGCCAGCCTGGTCTACAGAAGGAGTCCAGGATGGCCAAGGCTACACAGAGAAACCCTGTCTTGAAAAACCAAAAAAAGAAAAATAAATAAATAAATAAATAAAATTGTCCTCTGACCTCACAAGCCCACTGTGATACATGAGCCCACACACACCACTGAGCCATCCCACTTGTCACAAGCAACAGAATCTCATCCACTATACTACTTTCTACCACAGGTAACTGGGAGTCACAGCATGCTTCCAACTGAGCATGCCGAGCTTGAGCTGTATATGGCCACTACCAGATGGCATAACGTACCACTTCCTCTCCACACTTCGGCCAGGTGGCAACTGCCCTCTCCAGGTTCCTTGCAAAATTCTACAACATCTCGACAGGTGGTTTCTGGTGTTACAGGAACTTCTGTTAAAATCTGTTCATTGTTGCTCAAGAACACGGTTAATATCATCTGTAAGAGAAAAGATTAAAACCACAATTTAGATTCCTTATATAAAAAGCTTACTATTTTAACTGTGTATGCTAGAGAACAGACACAGTTGCAGGGCTGGAGAGATAACTCAGTAGTTAAGAGCACTTGTTTTTCTTGTGTCGGACCTGGGTTTGATCTCCAGCACCCACATGTCAGCTTCCAACTGTCACTGACCCCCGATCCAAGGGATTCAGTGACCTCTTTTGACCTCTGCAGGCACCAGGCATGTGTGTAATACATAGATAAACATATAAACAGACCACTTATATACCCATACATATAAAATTTAAAAGAAGTCATACTGTAGGCTGCTAAGATGGCTCACTGTTACAGGCCACGACCAGTGGTGACCTAAGCTCAATCCTGAGTGTGATACAGGGGACCACACGATGGAAGAAGAGACTCCCTGAAATAGTCCTCTGACCGCCACATATGCACAGCAGGAAACACACAGCTACAGCAACATCTCTCCCCCAGTACAAATAAATAAGTAAATAAACCCTACAATGCAAAGATGTCAGTGGGACAAAGTGACATCTCATAATCAGACCCATTTCAAAGGAGAAAGTTTAAATGACACGGTGCTTCAAAACCAAGTAGGGAAAAAGGTTATGTTATAAGTGAATGTTTTCCTTCTGGGAAAAAAAAAAAAAAAAAAAAAAAAAAAAAAAAAAAAAAAAAAACCTCAATTCATTTTCTATCTCATCCACTGGCAAAAGTTACTTCTAAATTAATAATTTTCTTTTATTTTAAATTAATATTTAATTTTTATGTGTACAAATTCTTTACCTGCATGTATATATGTGCACCTCACAGATGTCTGGTGACAAGAGGGCTTTCCTTACTGTAGTTACGGATGGCTATGAGGCACCATGTCAATGTTGGGGCTCAAACCCAGGTCCTCCCAGGCCCTCTCAAGCATTCTTTTCTTTTCCTTTTTTTTTTTTTTTTTTTTCTTTTCTGTTATAGGGTTTCTCTGTGTAGCCTTGACTGTCCTGGACTCACTTTGTAGACCAGGCTGGCCTAGAACACACAGAGATCCACCTGCCTCTGCCTCCCGAGTGCTGGGATTAAAGAGGTATGCCACCACGCCCAGTCCCCACTTCAAGGCATTCTTAACCACTAAGCCACCGTTCCAGCCCTGACCATATATATAACTTATAAAACCATAAAAAGTCTAGGCTAAACAAAAAGAAAAACATTCTGAAACAAAGCCTAAGCAAACATGTTTTTATAACTATGTAGTACAGAAGCCCTTTCTAGTAATTCAAATACAGAATCATAAGATTAATTATTTGAGCACATTAAATATAAGAATTTTATAGAGCAAAGACAAATTGGGGAAATTTTTGTAGCTCATGTTACAAATAAGTGGCTAGTCTGGATCTATAAAGAGCCCCTAAAAATTACTAACAAAACAGTAAAGATCCAGCCAGGTGTGGCACATGCCTTTAAGCCCAGCACTTGAGAGACAGAAGCAAGCGGATCTCTGTGAATTTGAGGCCAGCCTTGTCTACAAAGAGAGTCTAGGACAGCCAAGGTTGTTACACAGAAAAGCCCTGTCTCAAAAAACCAAAACAAAAAACCAAAACAAAAACAAAACAATAAAAGCAACCACTGACCAATCTCTCCAGCCTGGCCTTGTCTTCTTATCCCCATGATTTTATGCTTTTCTGGCTTGGAGGTCTTGTATATTAAATAAAGATTGGTATCAATGCAAAAAAAACCCAAAAAAACAAAAAACAAAAAACCAAAAAACCAAAAATCCAATTCATTAAAAAACAAAACAAAACAAAAAACTTGGCACCCAGAAATAAGCTAAAGCATCATAGCAAAAGAAAAATAACTGGCCTTAATTACAGAAATACATGATAACATAGTTGAAAAAGTAAAGGCTGTCTGACCTATTTTCTTTTTAATCTAAAAATAAGATTCATTCACTTTGATTTAAGATCTTAAAACATAATATTGAAAATAAGTTTAAAAAGACAATTCTCAAAAAAAAAAAAAAAAAAAAAAAAAAAAAAAAAAAGACAATTCTCTTTGGGTACAATTTAAACAAAAGGCAGCCTTTAATCCAGCAGCTCTCAACTCCCCCAATGCTATGACCCCTTAATATTGTTCCTCCATTGTAGTAACCCCCAGCCATAAAAGTATTTTGTTGCTACTTCATAACTGTAATTTTGTTACTGTTATAAATCCTAATATAAATATCTGATATATAAGATATCTTATCTGCAACCCCCAAACAGGTCACAACTCACAGGTTCAGAACTGCTGTCCAGAAAGCTTTCCAAAGTTTTTTCATTAGTCATTCATTAAAGGTTAGAAACAAGGGGGGAGGGAATAGTCATGGTTGTGCACATCTTTAATCCTAGCCATCTGTAGGCAGAGGCATATGGATCTCTGTGAGTTAGAGGCCAGTCCAGTCTATATAGCATGTCTGAGGCCAATAAGAGCTACATAATGAAACACTGTCTCAAAATAAAAACCAAGGCCTATGTGCAACAGAATACAACTGTTCTCTTAGCTCTGGAAAAGTAGAGACAGGAGGATCCTGAAGCTCACTAGTCAGCCAGCCCAGTAAATTGGACCAACTCCGGGATCAGTGAAAGATCCTGCTCCAAAAAGTAAGAAGAGCAATGGAGGGAGATCCTGTTGCTGACTTCTGGTCTCCATACACAGGCATACATATACATGAGTGTACATAAACAAACACATTCAACATATATACCCTCTAAAAAGTAGGGACTAGTCTGGGGAGATGGATCAGTCAGTAAAATGTTTGCCTTGCAAGCACAAGGACTTGAATTTGATATCCAGAGTCCACATAAAATAACCAAGGCATGATAGCATGCTTGTAATCCCAACACTGAGGTGGTGATGACTCCTGGAAAACGGGGGCTTGCTGTCCAAACAACGTTTCAAAAACCAGGGTAGGGCCAGGAATGATGGTGCATGGCTTTAATGCCAGTACTGTACTCACTCTGAAGGCAGAGGCAAAACTACTTTGTTCCAGGCCTACCAGGGCTTCATAGGGAAATCTGTCTCAAACAAACAAAACCTTAAAAATTGGATGGTGGGGTTGGGATTTAGCTCAGTGGTAGAGCGCTTGCCTAGCAAGTGCGCACAAGGCCCTGGGTTCGGTTCTCAGCTCTGGAAAAAAAAATTGGATGGCACCTTAAGAACATCCTCTGGGGCCCCTCCCCACACATACATACACAGGCATATGCACACACACACACGAACATACTTAATACATATACATATAGGCATGTGAACCCACACATGAACATACATGTGCACGGACACGAAAACAGGAACGTATCTATAATCAAGAGTAGCAAGAACGTGGAGAACACTCTAGTGGTGGAGATGTACAATGGTGCAGCCATTCTCAACAACATAGCAGTTTCTTACAATATGAAGCTCAGATTAACCACATGGCCCAGCATCCCCCTGAAGAAGCAACATCTGTCCACACAAGGCATTCTATAGAAATGTTCGGGGCAGCCTTGTTTATTCATAATAGTCAAAGAAGAAACAACTCAATGTCTATCAACTGACTATCAATAAAAAAAAAAATGTGACCCAAGTGAGGGGATAACAATCAAGATGCAATCTGAATAAATTATAGTAAATTTTAAAATGTGGCCCTCGGGGCTGGAGAAATGGCTCAGAGGTTAAGAGCGCTGTCTGCTCTTCCAGAGGTCCTGAGTCCAATCCCCAGCAACCACATGGTGGTGTATAACCATATATAATGAGGTCTAGTGCCCTCTTCTGGCGAGAGGGCATACATGCAAGCAGAACATTGTGTATGTAATAAATAAATCTTTTTTAAAAATGTGACCCTCCATACAACAGACTTTTCATGAATGACTTCTGAACTCATTATACAAGTAGAAGAAGTCAGAAACCACCACTACCAGCAACAACAACAAAACAACAGAAAAAACCCACACATAGTATATGATCTTGTTTATGTCCGTAACAGTCAAATCTACTGAGGTGAAAAAATTAGTTGCCTTATAGTTGGGACTCAACAGTGATAGGAATGTTCTAAAATGATTATAGATTGTGGTGATGGTTCCATAGCTTTGTACATTTGCTGAAGATTACTGAACTCTTTACTTAAAATAGGCATTTCATTTATTTAGTTAGTTAGTATTTCGATACACTGTATATCTGTGTAACAACCTCGGCTGTCCTGGACTCACTTTGTAGACTAGGATGGCCTCGAATTTAAAGAGATCTTTAATCCCAGCACTTGGGAGGCAGAGGCAGGAGGATCGCTGTAACGTTGAGGCCAGCCTCGAGGTGCACAAACCCTTGAGCCATTCAAGCTCTCTTTAGCTGTGTGTGGATTTGCTGCCACCGATGGAAAGGACTCTCCTTTATTTCTGGTTCTCAATCCTTAGCAGGAGCTCAGTAGACTCTGGATGTAATCTTTTAGAGCAATGGCTCCAACTCATATCTAGACATCTGAATGCCTTTATACAAACTCCTTCTCCCACAAGGTGGCGCCTAACAGCAACAGGGAGCAATCACACATTTGGAGAAAAATAATACTAAACAACAGTTAAGTCAGATGTGGTGATACACTCAGGTAGTTGAGGCAAAAGGATCAGAAGTTGTAGGCTGGCCCCAGCTATATAGAGAATTTGAGTCCAGCCTAGGCTACAGGAGACCCATTTCAATTTTTAAAAAGATAGAATTAGCCCGGCGTGGTGGCTCATGCCTTTAATCCCAGAACTCAGGAAGCAGAGGCAGGTGGATCACTGTGAGTTCGAGGCCAGCCTGGTCTACAATGCAAGTTCAGGACAGCCAAGGCTACACAGAGAAACCCTGCCTCAAACAACAACAACAACAACAAAGATAGAATTATAATTAGAAATTGATCATGCTTCAAAGGAAGAATTGTCCTTAATAGAGTGGTGAAAAAAATTCAAAATAAATAAAAGCCTAAGCCTGAAAGGTGCCTATTTCACCTGTTGAGAGGGCAGGGGTATTTAAACACTTGAGTGGCATCTAGTCTGTTAAAGGGCTCTAAAGTTGTCCTCAACAGCAAGTTTTACTAAGTTAAAAATCAATGTTTTTATTTTATTTCAGAATTGAACATTAAAAATATATTCCATACCAGGTATGGTGGTGCACACCTGTGATCCCAGCACTTGAGTGTAGGTGTAGGAGGATCATCCTTGGCTACTTAGTGAGTTTGAGGGCACTCTAAAAAAAACCTCATCATTTATGTATACACACATTCTATCCTATAAAAATTTCACCTCACCAATCTGAACTGGCAAATCTGGTGGTATACATTATCCCTGATAATACAACATCAACAGCTTCCCTCTATCTCACCCACCTAGATCCTTTCACATTTAAAAACACACACCACATGAGAGTCATCCAAAACCAAGTGGGAATGCCAAACTTGAGTATACAGCTTTCCATAATATCTAGATGAGCCATGACTTGGGACCAAAACTTAGTGATACTTGAGACTATAAAGGGGCACATACCTTTTGGTACTCTTGCTCACCAGTGTTGAGAAATGGCAATCACTTTACTGGCATTATCCATAAGAATATTACAGAAGCAGAACTTGGGCTAAGCATTAGACCACAGAATTAAGCATTAGGCTGTCAATGAGCTGGGAAGTCAGTATATTAGGAGCAATTTTTTTTTGTTAATGTACAAAATGGGTTTCACTGTAATATTTACATTCATGTATAGTGTGCTTTTTTCTTATTCACCCCATTATCTTATTCTGTCCTCCTCTCACCTTCTGCTGCTCCCACCCCCAAAATGTCCCCCACCCCATTTTCATGATACATGCGTGCCTGTGCGTGTGCGCACACACACAGTATATACATATAAATCTATATTTTGCATAAAAGAATGTTCATGCTCTTCCTTGTTCTCCTCTTTTAGTCCCCTCTGACTGCCATCTCCTTTTAACAAAACAATATAAAATAGCATTAAGAAAATGAAAAGAGGCAGGGTGGTGGTACACACTTTTAATCCTAGCACTTGAGAGCCAGAGGTAGATGGATCTCTGGAGTTTTGAGGCCAGCCTGGTCTACAGAGAGAGTTCTAGGACAGCCAAGGTTACACAGAGAAACACTGTCTCAAAAAACCAAAACCAAGCCCCCAAAAAACAAACAAAATAAATAAACAAACAGAAGAGAAGAAAGTCAAAAGGGGGCTGGAGAGATGGCTCAGTGGTTAAGGGCATTTGTTGCTCTTATAGAGGATCCAGGTTCAAGTCCCAGAACCCACATAAGGCAGCTCACAACTCCCCGTAACTCCAGTTCCATGGGATCTAATGCCCTCTTTCCTGGCTTCCGTGGATACTCATACTCACGTGACCTATGCATAAACACTTATATAAAACAAATAAATAAATCTTGCAGAGCAGTGGTAACACACACCTTTAAAGTGCAGAGCCAGGTGGATCTCTGAGTTCGGGGCCAGGTTGGTCTACAGAGCAATTTCTAGGACAGCCAGGGCTACACAGAGAAACCCTGACTTGAAAACAACAGTTGAAAATAAAACTATCTATCTATATCTGTCTATCTATAGCTATCTATCTATCTATCTATCTATCTATCTATCTATCTATCTATCATCAGGTCTCAGACTGAGTGTGAGGCCAGTCTGGGCTACACAGTTAGACTTTTTCTCAAGTACCAAACTGTATTATTTATTTCTTTGTATGCATTTTCTTCCTTTCTGATAATATGAATTTATAGTAACACAGATCCTATTTTGTCCTGTCTGTAAACATAAAAATTCCTTTTGCTAGTAGGAAAATAAGGCTTAAAACAGAGCCAATTAAGCTAAGGATATAGTTCAAAGGTGGAATGCATGTTTAACAGGCATGAAGGCCTACAACTAGAAAGACAATTTCCAAAATAGTAACCTTACAGAATAATCTACATAAAATCAGGTGTATATCCACAACACAATCACAGCACAATTTCCAAAGGAATAGTAAACCCAAAAATACCTCCTCCATTATTTTATAAGAGACTGTTAATTCTGTCTTTTAGGTGTACACTGTCTCTTGAAAGCCAAAATACTTTGAATTTGCTTTATAAGGGTGAGCCATTATTTTGAAATATTCCTCATCATAAGAAACTAAGCAAGCTGAAGAGATGGCTCGGCGGTTAAGAGTACTGACTGCTCTTCCAAAGGACCCGGGTTCAATTTCCAGCACCCACATGGCGGCTCACAACTGTCTGTAATGCCAAGATCAGACACCCTCACACAGACATACATGAGAGCAAAACACCAATGTACATAAAATAAATGAAAAATAAAAAGAGTTAAAAAAAAAAAAAAAAAAGAAAGAAAGAAAGAAAGAAACTGAGCAAGAGTGCCGTGGAGCTCAAGTGCCAGTGCCTGGAGACTGTCTGTTTGCCCAGGGAAAATGCCTACGCAGATGACCTGGAGGCCTTGATAAACTATACTAGGCACCATGACAGAACCATGATAAGACACCTCATGAAACAAGACAGACGACACTGTTGCGACAAGCGGTATGGGTAGAGTTTCACCTAATTAGGTATGTTCCATGAAAGGTAGCCAGTGTTCCCAACTTTCAATAGCAACTATAAATAGGATCAAGAAAACGACTGTGGCCAGGCATGTTGGTACGTGCCTTTTTAATCCCAGAACTTGGGAGGCAGAGATAGACAAATCTGAGTTTGTGGCCAGCCTGGTCTACAGAGTTAGTCCCAGGGCAGCCAGAGCTACAGAAACCAGGTCTTGGAAAACCAAAACCAAAACCACCCAAAATCAACCAACAAACCAAAACCCTCAAAGGACTTTTGCCAATTTAGCCACTTATTAATATTTAAAAGCCATTATTATTATTATTATTATTAGTTGTTGTTGTTATTATTATTATTAGTTGTTATTATTATTATTATTATTATTATTATTATTATTATTGGTGGTGGTACTTATTGAAGGGGAAGGCATTCTTTTTCTAACTCTGCAGTATAGTCTGTAGGCCAGCTTCTGGGGCATCCACTCTACAGGCAGACCAGCCTGTCCAAAGTCACAAGAGAAAGAACCAAAGAGTAGGAGCTAACCCAGAGGACATGTTTGTGCTTGAGTAGCTCTGAAAACACGAACATGGATTCATGATCACTTCAAAAGCAAACTAGACAAGTTCTTCGTTTCCATGAAGCTGTACACTGAGTTTTACACAAAAGTTATCTGATAGGAACAGAAAGCCAAACTTCTTTAAATGAAAGAACTCACTTCATGCACAAAATGTGTCTGTAGCTTGATAAAGAACTTTTTTTTTTTTTTTAAAGAAACAGGGTTTCTCTGTATAGCTTAGGCTGTCCTGGACTCACTTTATAGACCAGGCTCGCTTTGTACTCACAGAGATCCGTTTGCCTCTGCCTCCAGAGAGCTGGGACTAAAGGTGTGTGCCACTACACCCGGCTGATAAAAACATTTTAAGTATGACTATTAACAGCCATGAGTAGAGAGGCATTATAAAACTGAATGCACTCAATGGCCCACGCTGCTTCAGAGAGATGTCCCACCGAATAACAGATGTGAGAGTAAAGCCCTTGGTACCTTCCAACTCTGTGGAATACTTTCTATTCAGTACTGGGGCTAAACCTAGAACCTTACATATGCTCGGCAAGCCAATGTCTCACTAAGCCGCCTAGCCTGGCCTTGAACTTGTACTCCTGCCTCAAGCTCCCAAGTTGCTGAGAATCAAAGCAAAATATATGGGCCTGATCTGAGTTCTGAGGTCCACATCTGCTCAGGCAGCAGAGGTCCTCAGAATCCCATGTATAACTAGGCATGGTGCTGTATGCTCTTAAGCCCACACTCAGGAGCCAGAGGTAAGCAGATTGTTTTGAGTTCAAGAAAAATTCATGTACAATTTGTGAAATTTTATCCCTATTCTTTTTAAAAAGAAAATTCTATATTCCAACTTAGTAAGACATAAATATATATATGGATTTTCATATTATTACATGGTTTCTGTTCTTCCAAACAAGCTGTATCATAAATGGTTAACTGTTGAATATTGGTAGTCAAGCAGCCATTCTTTTTCACAAAGGTGACAAGTAAACAATTTTCTGAGTCCCTGTAAAACACACATGTATTTGGTCCTCACAGCAATCCCGGTGACGTCAACCAAGATGCCTTCACAGTCAGTTCATCCCTCTGCTCTGCGACTCGGCTCCAGATAGCATGCTTATTTTATGTGGTGTGTCCCTCTTGCCATTTCTCACTCAAAAAATTCTTCTTTGTACCACAATTATGAGTGCCTACTATGAGCTGGGGACTACATTGATGAATTAACACAAGGCTCTGGCCCTTATGCAGTTGTGTCAAGATGAAGGAAAGACATAGTAAAACGTACAGCACAGAAGATGGTGGCAGGACTGTGGAAAAGCATAGAGCAAGTCAAATAGATGGGCAATGGAGTGGTTTCAGTCCTGAAGAAGGTTGTCAGAGAAAACCTCAGAACCCAGGCATGGTAGTGTGTTCCTATAATGCCAACATTCAGGAGATAGAGGCAGGAGGAAAAGGAGTTCAAAGCCAGCCTGGGCTACACAAGACCACCCTGCAACAAAACACAACGCTTCACTGAAGGAGGTGACAGAGTGAGCCCTGACAACACTCTGAAAGAAGAGCACGCAGAGGAAAAGGTGTAAAGGCAGAACGAAGGCCAGGCAAGAGTGAGACTCCCGAAGGAGTTCAGTTTTGCTGTAGCAGAGAACTAAGGGTAGAAAAGTAGGAGATGAGCAGCCAGACACATGCCAGGCTGTTCCAAGAGGCTAATGGGAAGCCAGAGAAGGTCCTAAGACCAGCTCATTTTGATAGACACTTCCCAGGTCATTCCAGATGCTTTCCTGAGAAGAGACCCACGCAGAACAAGCAGATACAATAACCCTTAGTAATGAACGAGTGTAAGAATTCAAGACAGTGCCAGAGGTGCAGCAAGAGAAAGAAGCTGGGGAGCCTGCTAAGGAAGCTCTGACAGCCTTACTAATTGGCATATATGTGGATTTTTTTTTTAAAAAAGAAAGGGGAACACACTACAGATAGAGGGCCTTAGTAACCCCTCATGCCAAGGTCCCCAAAGCTGTCCCTTTCTTGGCCTATGCTGTTTGTCTTTCCATCCAACGTCTTCCCAGGAAATCATTTACTATTGTTTGTGTGTCTGATGTGTGTGGGGTGGAGAGAAAGCGGGGTGGGATGGGGAGGTGGCGGGAGGGAGTAGGTCAGAAGAGTTGGAGCAAGGGGTCTATGTACTGAGTCACTTTGCTGCTTAGGAGGTAAAAGTGCTTGTTTCCAAGCCTGAGCGGCCAGGTGGCAGGAGAGAACTGATGTCTTCCAGCTGCCCTTTGACCTACACATATATGGTATTATGCTATAGCACTTGAAAATGTCCATGTGCACATATGTCACACACAAATTAACTAAATTTAAAACTATTATCACTTTACAAACAGAAATCTAGAACATTTTTACTGTTATGCTCACTCCAGGCTCACAGCTGATTGTAACAGCTCAGACAGGCTGCATTTGCTCCATTAAAACCAACATTAACGCTCCCACGGTCTGACTGGCCTTGAGGAAGGGAGTGCAAGAGAGAGCAGCAAACCCTGCTTCAGCCCACTGTGGCACAGACCAGAGAAGCAATGGCTTGCAACTGTAGAGAACACCCTTCCTTTCCCACTACCCCAAGGTCCTGCGCACAGAGGTGAAAGCCTCTGCTGAGGAGGGACTGAAGGCAGACCACCTTTCCCTTTGTCTTATCTTACTCTAAAAAGTTTTCTTTCTCTTCTGACCTCAAAAACAGTTCATGTGCTATTACTGGCTCAGTACTCAGGATATCCTCATAAGGAGCCATATGCCAACACAAAAATAAAAAGGCAGCATTCACTCTAGTCCATTAAAAGAAAAGCAAGTTTGAGGCTATAGTATCTAGATGCTTCAATTTCCTAAAACTAATGTTTTTGTGTGTTAAAAACAATTTTTTTTTTTAAATTTTAGTTAGGGATCAAGTAAGTGATTATTTCCTTCTTAATCTTTTTAAAGGTGTTTAATTCAACAAAGAAACACTCTGAGAATTTAAATTTAAACATTTAGAGCCAGACTTGCAACTATCTAACACCCTTTCCTCAGTTTACAGATGAGAGAACAGAAAGCACCCAGAGACCAGTAAGCTTTTCAGTAACAAACCAAAACTGGAGCCAGATGTGGTGGTACACACCTTTAATCCCAGCACTCCGGGAGGCAGAGGCAGGTGGACTGATGTGAGTTTGAGGCCAGCCTGGTCTACAAAGTGAGTCCAGGACAGCCAAGGCTACACAGAGAAACCCTGTTTTGAAAAAACAAAACTGTAATCTAGGTGCCTTGATTCTCAGCACAGCCAGCTGTTTCCTTTCTACACTTAGAGATGTCAATTACTTACCTCTTAAATGCTAAAGTCTATGAAACATCTAGCATAAAACCTGACATACAGTATCCTGTCAAGATGGGCCTGGTGACACAGACCTGTAATCTCCACACTAGGGAGGGTAAGGCAGGTCTTTGAGAGTTCCAGGGCACTTAGGGATACATAGTGAGCCGAGAAAAATAAAATAAAATAAGAAAGAAAGGGAGGGAGGGCTAGAGAGATGGCTCAGAGGTTAAAAGCACTGTCTGGTCTTCCAGAGGTCCTGAGTTCAGTTCCTAGCAGCCACATGGTGGCTCATAACCATCTATAATGAGATCTGTGCACTCTTCTGGCGTGCAGGTGTACATGCAGGCAGGATACTGTATAACTAATAAATAAACAAATCTAGAGGGGGGGCAAAAAGGGGAGGGGGAGAGGAGTGGCAAAGTGGTCAAGAACACTGCTCTTCCAGAAGACCCAGGTTTGATTCCCAACACCAACACGGCAGCTCAAAACTGTCAGCAGCTCCAGCTCTGAAGGATCTGGCACCCTCTTCTGGCCTCCAGTCATTATATGCATGCGATGCACAGATATACATACAAGCAAAATACTCATACTCATAAAAATACTTTTTAAAAAATTTAAAGGCCAACCAGGCATGGTGGCGCATGCCTTTAATCCCAGCACTCAGGAGGCAGAGGCAGGTGGATCTCTGAGTTCGAAGCCAGCCTGGTCTAACAAAGTGAGCCCAGGACAGCCAGGGAGGGCTATACAGAGAAACCCTGTCTTTAAAAAAAAAAAAAAAAAAAAAAAAGTTAAATGCCACCCTGGGCTAAACAGCAAGTCTCCAAGTCCATACCCCTCCCACAGCATTCTCTTAATGTATTCCTCCCTTTTAATTTCTGTACCTAACATTAACTTTGGGCACTAAAATAGTTGGATACGCCCCCGCCAGTCCTTTAACAGTCACAAACATGAACTGAAATTTAATTTGGGCTGGTGAAAGGGCTTGGCTGGTAAAAATGCACAATACACAAGCCTGACAACTTGAGTTTGATCCCCAAATTCCACAGTGGAAAGAGATAATTGACTCTCAAAAATTGTTCTCAGACCTCCACATACCCACATTCTCATATATATACTAAAAATTAAAAAAAAAATTAACCATCTCCCAGCCTTCCTTAATGTGGCAGAAAGCGAGGTGTATCACACAGGTCACATCAGCCTCCTTTATAGGGAAATGCAATGCAGGCTTGAGAGGCTTGGTGCCCACTCTGGAACAGACTCTAAACCTAGACATGACTCCACAAACCCTACATTATGACATTGTTCATGACAGGCCTATGTCCCAAATATCTTTATTTTTTTATTTTGGTTTTGGTTTTTTGAGACAGTTTCTCTGTGTGACAGCCTTGGCTGCCCTGGACTTGCTTTGTAGACCAGGCTGGCTTCGAACTCACAGCAACCCACCTGCCTCTGCCTCCCCAGTGCTGGGACTAAAAGCATGTGCCACCATGCCCAGCCTCCAAATATCTTTATTTTTAAAGTGTATGAATGTTTGCCTGCATGTATTGTGAACTTTGTGTGTGACTGGTGGACATAGAGGTAAAAAAAAAGGGGGGGCATCCATCCACAGGAGTTACAGATGGTTGTGAGCCACTGGTTTGGTACTGGTAACTGAACCAGGCACTCTGCTAGAGCAGCAAGCTTTCTTAACTACTGAGCCATCTCTCCAGTCCCATAAAAATCTTTTAAGACAGGCACAACTTAGTAGGCTATTTTACTTTTCCAAGGTAAAAATGGGCACTGTTGTTTCCCAAGAGGACAGAGTGGGAGAATGGAGGGAAAAAGAAGGGGAGTGTTGCTGTGTGCCTGGCACTCGCTGCGCTCAGGCTGGCTTCTAGCATACTTCCAGCTAAGGCTCACAGACTCTAGTCCCCACCTGACAACCACAATCCTACACTGGCCAAGGAAACACATCACCCCAACATCCATTTTTTTCAGCTGTCAAGGACCATATATATAGTCAAGGAGACTTCCACCCCAGCTGCCAGCTTCAGCAATAACCTGTACTAGCTGATCCACTGATCCACTGGTTTCCTGGGTGTCAGATCTACTGTTGATCGTTGTCCACATGGAATATTTCAGGCCAGACTTAAGAGGTTTTCTTTTCAAGTGGCCAGTTGTGGTAGAATATACTTATAGTCCCAACACTCAAGAAGCTCATGGATTTGAGGCCAACCTGAGCTACATTGCAAGAAAATGTCTCAAAACAAAGGCTGGAGTTTAACTTAGTGGTAGAATAGTTGCCTAGCATGAGCAAGACCCTGTGTTCACTGAGATGCACAAGTATGCAAATGATAGATCAATAATGAAAAGAATATTAATTTTAAATGACAACACATACAAAAACAGAGGAAATGAAGTCTCTTTTGACTTACATTTCATAGCCTATATATATATATTATATATTTTATATAAATACACATACATACATACATACATATACTTAATCCCTTTTCTGTACCACAAAATGTTCTTTTTATTTTAATAACAAGGGAACACATAGTAAGTAGACTGTTTAGTATTTAGCCAATGATAAACCCTGGGCATGCTACCACAGGAGCACACACAGCTATATTTTGTTTTAGGCTATGTATTCTTTCTCTATTAGGCTATGAATTTTATCTCTATATGACCACATCCTAATTTATTGAGACAGGAACTATTATTTTATTTTATTTTAAAGATGAGGAAATGGGTTCCAGAGGTTATATACTTTGCCTAAAGGCCACACTGCTAGTAAATGGCACGGCCAGGTCTGGAACCAGGGTTAGCTGCTTCTCAAGACTGCATTCTCCTACACCCCTACCCAGCCATGTATGGCTTTGCATGCTTCGGCTACAAGACTAGAAACACTTCAAGACAGTCATGTCTTTAAGCTTTAGTACCTACCACGATGCAAAAACACAGTAAAACAGGTGTTTGTTGCATGCCATTGTTTGGGTTACTATATCTGTCTTCCATACTGGGCCACTCACATCTTTCTCAATGCCCTATGAAATAGTTGACACACATATTTCTGGAAAATATGAATCCAACATCTAGCATACAACTGTCTGTACTTGATGGAAGCAGGGTCTCTTGGCCTTCCTAAAGCTCAGGACCAATGTAACTCAAGAGGACCCAGCTCAAGAGGAGCTTCACTAGCAAATCTTACACTTTGTTTTTTCTTTTGTGTTTGTTTGTTTGGAGACAGAGTTTCTCTGGGTAGCCCTGGCTGTCCTGGAACTCACTATGTAGACCAGGCTGGCCTTGAACTTGGAGACTGGCCTGCTTCTGCTTCCTGAGTGCTGATATTAAAGGCGTGCACCACCACTGCCCAGAAGGAACAAATTTTTTATATTAACAATTATTTGTCACATTAAAAAAGTTAGCAACACAGAAAATTTCATTTTTCTATCCAATTTAGTCGTGGAATGTAACATCTTTTGACTTTAACATTAAAAACATGTGTAGGGGCTGGAGAGAAGGCTCAGCAGTTAAGAGCAAAGACTTGATTTTGATTCCCAGCACCCATCATGGGCAACTCACCATCACCTGTAATTCCAACTCCAGAGGATCCAGTGCCCTCTTCTATACTCCACAGGCACCATATACACTACAATCACCCCCAACACACACACACACACACACACACACACACACACACACACAAGAAAACATGAGCAACTATTATTGCTACAGATACATCATCATAGTCATTAACATCACTATTTGGTTTTTTTGAGACAGGGTTTCTCTGTGTAGCCGTGGCTGGTCCTGGACTCACTTTGTAGACTAGGCTGGCCTCGAACTCACAGAGCTCTGCCTGCCTCTGCCTCCCTAGTGCTGGGATTAAAGGCCTGAGCTACCAAGTCTGACTTATTGCTACATTAAAAAAAAAAAAAAAAAAAACAAGGTCTCAGTTGGTAGCTCTGAATGGTATAGAACTCACTATGTAGACTAGGGTGGTCTAAACTCACAAGATCCTTCTGCTTCTGCCTCCTGAGTACTGGTATTAAAGGCATGTGCTCCACACTCAGCTGCTACTACTACTTGTTATACGTATGTATGTATGTATGTATGTATGTGTGTGTGTGTGTATGTATGTATGTTGTGTATGTATGTATGTATGTTATGTTATGTATGTATGTTATGTATGCATGTATGTATGTTATGTATGTTATGTATATATGTATGTATGTATGTATGCATGTTATGTATGTGTGTTATGTATGCATGTATGTATGTTATGTATGTATGTATGTTATGTATATATGTATGTATGTTATGTATGTATGTATGCATGTTATGTATGTGTGTTATGTATGTTATGCATGTATGTATGTATGTTATATATGTATGTTATGTATGTATGTTATGTATGTATGTATGTTATGTATGTATGTATGTTATGTATGTTATGTATGTATGTATGTATGCATGCATGCATGCATCTGAGCATCTTGTGCATTCCCAGTGTCCAAAGAAGCCAAAAAAGGGCATCAGATCCCCAGGAAATGGTGTTAATCACTGAGCCATCTCTCTAGCCCCTATTGTTAGTTTTAAAAGTCCCATTCTCCAAAAGACCAGGAAACCAACTGGACCATAAGCTTTTCTCTATTAGCAGGGATATTTGAAGTGTGTTCAATTCTACAGGTAAACACCCATATAAAAGATTTAAATTCAGCTATCATGTTTGTTTTCTTGTCACTTCATGGCAAAGTTTGCAGTATAATGGGCAGGAAACACCAATATCCACACAAAACAAATTGCTACTTTATATATAACATAAAGTAAGGATATTTGCAGGATCACTCTCTGTTTATTTAGAAAATTTTTATTGAGTCCAACCTGCCCTGAGCCAGATTCTGGACATACAAGGTCAGTAAGACTGGCCTAAGTCTTAGTTCCTCATTGGATCTGAGACCTAGGAGAACAGAGAACTACAATTTGGAGCTGCCAAGTGCCAGGGGATCCCATGGGAAGAAGCCCAGACTCGAAGATGAGGAAATACTTCCCAAAGGAAGCAACAAGTAGGCTGGGCAGGAAAGGAGTTAGTTATGGACAGGAATGGGGGGTTGGACAGGCAGTGCTCCAGTTGACAGAGAAGAAAGCAAAGACCAGAGTCAGGCGGCAAGGAGTCTGCCAAGATGGCCGTATTAGGCACAGCGGTCTGGATACACTGGCCAGACAAGCAGCTACACTACAACATGGTTACCGCCCTGCCTGTCTCACTCTGCACAACACAGGACATCCTCTCCTGTCCTCTTGCTAAAGGGGCATCTTTTTACACTATGATTTTATTTCTGCTATACTCTCATATCTTATTTACAAAGATTAGGAAGTAAAACTCAAAATAATTCAGTGTGTTAGAATACACTAATTTAAAAAAATTAGAAAAATTAAAACCAGGAAGTCTCCCCAGACACAGCACAGCTAATAAAGTATTTCAGAGAGAAAGAGTAGCTTAATTATAACAGTACTGGCAATTAAAATGTTGATTAAATCATCCTTTCAACTTTTTCCTATACCTTAATTAGAATCCTAAATCATTTAATCATAAATTATAATATTCCTGTAGTTGTTGGGTAGACTCAAATGTTGTTGCAAACAAGGAAATTAGTTGCCCAAAGACACCAATTAAAAAGGATCCTTATAAAAGGATAATGTAACATTTTCCTCACCTGTGAAAACTTGTTTTGTAAGTCTTTATCTAAAGCAATCTTCAGAGCAAAAATGTTTGAAATGAACTGACTCAAAACCATTAAGCATTTTGGAGCACACCTGCCGTGCTTGTCATAAGCCAGGTCTTGTGGGTTCTTTACACCGCAGCAGCTTGTTTCACCCTCCCTAATCCCAGCAAAGTTGGAACTACCCTGCTCATTCTACAGATGAAAAACCGAGACAAGGAAATTAAGGAATTCACCCAAGATCACACTGCTGGGAAATAAGTGTCACCCTCCAAATGTATGTTCCCTCATTATTGCACTATGCTGATTAACAGTCTACAAACACCAAAGCAAATGTTAGCAGTGGAAAACAAGTATAATAAAAGCCCTTCCAGACCCAGCATGGTGGCACACACCTTTAATCTTAGCACTCAGGAAGCAGAGGTGGGTGGGTCTCTGTGACTTGGAGGCTAGTCTAGTCTACATAGCAAGTTCCATGCCAGCCCCAGCCAAGGTTACATCAAGGTTACATCAAGAGGCCCAGTAGGCAAAACAAACAAACAAACAAACAAAAAACAAAACAAAAAAACCCAGAAACAATAAAGCCCTCCCATTAAACCCTTGAGGAATTATTAAGCTACAGGACTGGTAGCATTCTCTGTGCAGTTAGGGTTTTAGCCATTTTACCTGAACCACAATCTGAAACCACACTGGCCATCTGATAGCCACTAACCACACATGGCCACTGAGAACTTAAAAACATGGTTAACATGAATTGAGATGGATTTTATGTGTAAAATATGTTCTGGAATTGTAGACAGTCTAAGAATGTAATATATCACTAATACTTTAATACCATATATTGAAATGCTTTGGACAGAATGGGTTAAGTTGCACTGAAATCTTTTTATGTTTCTGTTCAGCTCCTGGACACTGTAAAATTATACTTGTAGCTCCATCGTGGTAATCTAAACTACATCAGCGGTAGACATCACTGACAAGGTTTACTCTTTCTGATGACTCAGGCATCATAAAGAGCTGTAACTATACCCTGTGTGATCTGTAATCATGCCTCAGGTACTAACAAGTCAGGCTGCCCCTTGGACCCAGATTACAGCCTCCTGGCGTGCTGAAGCCATGCCACTGTGTGACCTGCAGACTGAGATGAAGCCCTGCAACTCTCTGTATCTAGCTCCCTTGCTGCAGCACCTAAGCCTGAGAAGCTGGGTAAACTAGAGTGGTATAAGAACAAAGAGTCTGCTGGGCATGGTGGTGCAAGCCTTTAATCCCAGCACTCAGGAGGCAGAGGCAGGAGGATCACTGCAAATTCAAGGCCAGCCTGGTCTATAAAGCAAGCCCAGAATAGCCAAGGCTACACAGAGAGACCCTGTCTCGGAAAACAAGAAAGAAAGAAAGAAAGAGAGAAAGAGAGAAAGAGAGAAAGAGAGAAAGAAAAAGAAAGAAAGAAAGAAAGAAAGAAAGAAAGAAAAAGCGAGCCTATGAGGCTTTAAGGGACTTTGACAACTATGCTGATGGTTCAGAGAGCCAACTGCCTCTACATCTCCAACTATAACCAGACCAGCTTTACCTGGAAAACACTCAGTTCAGCTTTAAAGCTTACTAGTAGTTGTAGTTTGAAAAGATAAGATGGTGCTGTCGATGGGCAGTGGAGATAGCTGTTGAACAATGTGAATGCACTCGCTGCCACTGAAGTGGATAATTGAACTTTTACTTTACCACAATAATACATATAGTTTAAAAGGTCCTTTACCAGTTTCATGTCTACCTCAGGACCCGATTCAAACTCTTATGCAGGTCATACTGAGCCTCCACTTAAGTTTTCTCATCCCTTCAGTCTCCTCTGACCTCATGCTCTATGCACTTCCCCTCACTACAACATTTCCATTCTGGCCTCTCTGACTTGGAACCTTTCTACCTAACAGCCCTGCTCCACCACCTCCACCTTCTTTCCTCACCCTTCTAGAATTCTCTGAACCGCCCATGTCAACATGGAAAGTCACAAAGATGGTTGTTGCCACCATGCTCTGCAGCAGCAGGTACTTTGATGCTCAAGTCTTTCAAATGGCACTTGTGTTTACATCCTACAGGATGAGCTCACTTCAAGCAGGGCCAGACCCAGCATATAATTAATGCATCCCAAATGCTGCTGAGCTCATTCAGTAAACAAGTACTTACTGAATGCCACTGGGGGCCTGCCATGTCCTCAACACTGAGGACACTGCCATGGAAAAGGAAAACAGACCCTGCTTTCCTCGAGTGTCCAGAGATAAACACCACGTAGGCACTGTACTAAAGGAAATAAAAAACACAGCGAGGGAGGGGCATTTCCTGTGAGGTGGTCTGGGGGTGCCAGCTACCGGCTCTTATCAGAACCCTGGTGAAGTACACTAGTCTGGTTCTGAGTTGGGTCTGAATAACAGAAATACTAGATAAGGCAGACAAAGTTTAATTTCTAACAAAAGGAAACTATGCTCTCTCTGTTCTATCAATCAGGTAGGCTTTCCAATCTCATTCTAGCTTCCTGCAGCACAAAGCGTGGAAGCATACTGTGTGTGGGATCTCACCTGTGTCATATTTGCATAATGGCTCCTGGCTACGACAGAAAATATAAGAACAAATGTTTACTGAGTGCTCATCATGAATATGGATACTCCAGCCCCTGACGGCGACACAGCCATCTTAGGAAACGTGATGTCACTAAATCTACTCTAAAGAGGAGGAAGAGAAGGCATAAACATGTTACATAATTTATCCAAGGCCTCAGAAAAGTGATTGGCAAAGCCAGAATCAGAAGCCCACTGTGGCACTGAAGCCTAGGTGATAACTACTATGCTGTGTAACTTTATACTAGCATTTCCCCAGAGTCTGAGGTGGGAGGATGCAAGTTCAAGGCCAGCCTGATATATATATCAAGTTCCAAACTAGTTTGAGATAACCAGTCCAGCCATGACCTGGGAAATGGGTTAGTTACCTCAAGAAACTGACCACGTAAACTACAAAGTGAGGTATACAGTGCAGTACAGATGCCCAGGCAGCAACCCTTCATGACACACAGCATTAAAAGCTACTTAATCTGAAAGGAAAGATGCTTTTGCCTGATGCATTTAGATTTAAGGTGTCATCTTTCTGGGCTAGCCAACAGCTCAAGCAGCCAAAATCAAAGCACATCCTCCTCACAGCCCTTTTATACCTACTGCTTCAATTAAAAAAAAAATTTTTTTTATTAATTTATTCTTGTTACATCTCAATGGTTATCCCATCCCTTGTATCCTCCCATTCCTCCCTCCCTCCCATTTTCCCCTTATTCCCTCCCCTATGACTGTGACTGAGGGGGATTTACTACTGCTTCAATTATTCTCTAGCTTAAAGGAAAGGCAAATCCAGCTGCTGAAGCAATAAGCCTGTTATCCTCAGCTCCAGTCACTGTACTTCCTTCCTCTCTCACACACATACGTGCACTCACACTCAATTCATACTTTTTTTTTTTTTTGGTTAGAAAGTCCTTTAATGACAGGCTGTGGATTATACTCAGGGACTCCAGAAACCCTTGAAGGATAAACTCAAGGATTTTGTCACCCTGGAAGAATTCCTAGAATAAAAGCTTTTCAATTCATATTCTATCAGATCTATTTTACTACTAACCGAAGTGTCCCCTTCTTCTGGGCAAGCCTGAATCAACTGGTCTATTAACTGATCTTGTTACTTTCTTTTTTCCCCAAGGTATTTTTTTGGTAGTTATTACATGTTATTCATTTCTGTATGGTAGAAGGGGAAGAGGTTTGTGTGAGTACCACAGTACAACTGGGGAAGTCAAATTTCAGCATGTGGGTCTTAAGGATGAAACTTGGCCCTTCAGGCTTGGTAGCCAGTGCCTTTCCTATGAACCCTCTCATTTGGCACTCCATGTCTTTCTTTCTCTCCTTCTCCATACACCTTCTACCCTCCACTGGCTCCAGAATTACTCTTTTATAGTTTCCTTTTGACTAAGATCAAGATCAAGTGCAGAATGTATCTTCGACCATGGAAAACTGACAGCATTGCTGCACTTCCTGAAAGTGAATCAGGAATCTGCTCCTGCAGGCACACTCTCAAAATGTGACCTGACACCACTCTGCATGTCATTTCCTCCTCCATTCAACACATGTTTACTGAATATCAACTATGTGCCAATTGCTGGATTAGGCAGTGCATAATGGGAAACAAAATGGCAGTACCCCTGCTCTTCTCTCCTGAAAGGCAGAAATGGAGCCCCACACGCAAACTGCATCAGGTACAAATTGAGCATCCTATCCAAAATCTGAATTCAAGTGTTCCAAATGTACAACTGAACATCAGCATGAAACCACAAGTAAAAACTTCCATACCCAACGCATGTGAGAGCTGTCACAATGCTGGTGCACTAAAAATACTGTATAGAGCCAGGCGTGCTAGCACTCGGGGAGGCAGAGGCAGGCAGATCTCTGTGAGTTCAAGGCCGGCCTAGTCTACAAAGCGAGTCCAGGACAGCCAGGCTACACAGAGAAACCTTGTCTCAAAAAACCAAATACCAAAAATCAAACTGCAAGCAAACAAACAAAAAAAACTATATAAAAATACCTTCAGTCTACAGGACTGATGTATATGAAACAGCAAATCTCGTGTTTAAACATGAACTCATTTCCCAAGACTTATACATATGGAAACATTCCAAAATCCAAGAAAGGAATAAAAGCTGACTGTGGAACTCTAGTCAGAGGCATTTCAGATAAGCGACACTCACTGTAGTTCTGAAACAGACAGCTGCCACACTGTGCTATCCTGACATACTCTACAACCACTGAATCATACTCAAAGTGGCATAGAAGGCCTGTAATGGTAGTGCATACCTTTAATCCCAGGACTTGGGGGTCAAAGACAGATCTGGTAAGTTAGAGGCCAGAACGGTCTGCAAAGAGAGTTCCAGGACGTAGGCTACACACAGAAAGCCTGTCTCGGGGGTGGGGGGTGGGGAAGGATATAAAATATATTCCCTCTTACCTAAAAGGGGGGAAAAAAAAGAACAAAACAAAACACCGGCACAAGTGAGATGGCTCAGTGGGTGTCTATTGCTGTGATAATGCCATAATTAAAAAGCAGCTTAGGGGAAAAATAGTTTACTTTTATATTTTTGGTTGTGAGCCTAGCCTTTAACGACTGCGCCATCTCTCTAGCCTGAGAAAATGATTTACTTAGATGACAGTCCAATCATGAAGGGAAGTCAAGGTAGACACTCAAGGCAGTAACCTATTGGTAGGAACTGAAGCAGAATGTCACAGATAAATGTTACTTATTTACTGACTTTCTTTCCATGGCTTGCTCAGCATGCTTTCTTTCTTAGACAACTGCGGACACCCACAGTGGGCTGGGTCCTCACACCACTCATTTACGAACTTGCCTATGGGCCAATCTAATGGAGGCTTTTTTTAAGTTGAGGTTCCCTTTTCCTAGGTATTCCTAACTTTGTCAAGCTGGTAAAGAACTAACCAGCACAGCAGGTAAAATCACTCACTGTGTAAACTGAGGACCCAAGTGTGATACCAGGAGCCCACAGAAGAAGAACAGAATGACTCTGGAATGCTGTCCTCTGAATGATGTGCATACATTGTGGCATATCTATACAGTCCCATTCATTCTCCCTTCCTCCCTCCCTCCCTCCCTCTCCTTCTTTCTCTCTTTCTCCCTCCCTCTCTCTGTCTCCCCCCCTCATCCTCCCCCCCCCATCTCTCTCTCTCTCTCACACACACACACACACACACAACTTAAAGAAAAAGCCACAGCAGGCTGCATGCTTCTGGGCATTTACTACATGTAGGCACCTTTTATGTAAGTCAGGAGACCCTACCAACTCTAAAAGGTTACTGTTATCTTTAACTCAGAAAATAAAGGAGCTAAGCATGGTGGCACACACCTTTGATCCCAGGACTTGGGAGGCAGAGGCTGGAGGATCTCTGTGAATCTGAGTCCTGCTTGATCTATATAGTAAGTTGCAGGACAGCAGGAGCTAAAAATAATAGACCATCTCAAAAAATAAAAAAAAAGAAAGAAAGAAAGAAAGAAAAAGAATATAAGGAGTCAGGTAAATTTACCCAACACCACAGAGCCAATAAATGCTCACACCACTGCAGTAAAGTCACCTTTGCAATGTCTGCAGCTTAGAACTACTTAAAGTGCATCATTTCCTCTATGAGGGATTTCCTTACCCCTTCATCGGCCTTTAAGACCCTATCACACCAGTTATGTCACTCACCTCACCTCTTCACCCCTCATAAACACATCACCTTTCTAACCAAGCCTCCCCACTATCCTCTCATTCACTCTGTTCCAGTCACAGGCCTCCCCATGTGGCCGGCATACTGGGTACATTCCTACCACTCGGCCTTTGCATCTGCTTGAACTATGATGATGACAATCAAGACACACAATATCAATCATGGCTATGCCAAATTTTCAGTTAACAATTTCTCTAAACATGCCAACAGCACCCGGTACTGAAGTCACATCGATATTTCAGATATTACTGATTAATCTTAACAAAACTGCCTCTCATTGTTCAGGCCTTTCTTTGTTCTTCATGATGTCACCACACATTTTCATTTTATAAAATCTAGTGGGTGCAGCTTTTGCTTACCAATTAGTATGTACAAGAGTCATAAAGCTATCTTTACAGCAAAATAAAGCAAGGCAATAAAGCCAAGAAAGTGTCACAAGAGAACCTGATTTTACTAGTCCTTGGGCCCCAGAAGCACGGATGGTAAAATAACTATGGTAACAGCACTTCAAGGCACCCAAATCCCACCACACTTTGCTGAAAAACCATTCTCCATCTGGGCAAACACACACAAAGATGCATGTTGACAACCAGTTATGTAACTTTAACATAATAGCCCAGTGATATTTTAAGCTCCTGTCATGTTTAAAATCTTCAGTAACTACAAAGCATACATGCGGCCATCCACTGAAGGATGCTAAGAAAGGAAGAAGACACAAACAGTGCAAGGCAGAGAAAACTTCACTTCTTACCGAGAACACTTGCCTTAGTATTCTTTTCATGTTAAGCTCCATTCGACACAAGTATAAAAGAAAAAGAAGGTTTTGCCAAATCCCATTTACCAGCACCTCTGGCAACATGCTTTGACTATGGCGAACTCCCCAGCAACTGGCACAAAGACTAGGAGCGGAGGTGTCTGAGTCAGATCCTTTGTTTTAGGCCTCACCATTGGCTTGGAGAACGTGGCCAAGCTTCTTTACCTCTTAAACCTCACTTTCCATACAGACATTAGGACATTAGCGCAAAGCCTGCCACACACTGCCAGAGCAGACAAGAACAAACACCACTGCTGAGAGCTCACTCTCATTAAACTGAACTGTAGGAAGCCACAAAGCTGCAAAGCTTCTGGCCTGCAGTGCAGCCCAGAGAAGAGTTCTCCATGTACATTACTTTATGCTCAGAAAAATGGCACTGGCAGCTTTTATACACAACGTCTTTGGATCACTGAGATGGTGCTTCTCATTTTAGAAATCTGTGAGTAGTCTAGAAATACATTGTGTTTAAATGATCTTACATGAATAATTTTATTTAAAAGAAACAAGAAAGCTGGGCGTGATGGCGCACGCCTTTAATCCCAGCACTCGGGAGGCAGAGGCAGGCGGATCGCTGTGAGTTCGAGGCCAGCCTGGTCTACAAAGTGAGTCCAGGATGGCCAAGGCTACACAGAGAGACCCTGTCTCGAAAAACCAAAAAAAAAAAAAAAAAAAGAAAAACCAAAAAAAAAAAAAAAGAAACAAGAATTTTAAAAAATCTTGTCCAAGCTGAGCATGGTGCCACACACCTTTAATCCCAACACTCAGGAGGCGGAGGCAGGAGGATTGCTGTGAGTTCAAGGCCAGCCTGTGAGGTCAAAGTCCAAGACAGCCATGGCTAACACAGAGGGACTCTGTCTTGGGAAAAAAAAAAATCTTGTCCAGTCTTGAATATTACTTACTTAATTAGAATATAAAGTCAATTAACTTCAGCACCATACGTCTGAGTCTCCCTATCTGCCTCATCACAGAGTTCCTTGACACTAGGTTGCCATGCAACAGTTAGGATGCCTTGGTCTTTGGTGTGGCCAAAATAACCGTCACCTTAATGAAAGTTTCTGCTCTAAACCAACTACCAGACCAACCACAAATACTTGGACATGACCAAGTCCAACTCACTTGACAAATGAGAAGCTGAGCTCACAAGCTGTTAAGTCAAAAGGTCACACTATTAACAAGTGAGGAGGTAGAACTAAGTCTCTCACATTTCTCATTCAGTGTTCTGGCACCTGTGTGATAACTGATAGTTTACTAGTGGAAAGACTTTCTCTTGAGTCTTAAAATATTTCTACATAGTTGTGAAGAAGAAAACCCATTCATTGAAAACTTAAATGTTTGCTTAATGAAAGCTAAATACATCCACAAATGAACATAACCCATACCGTACAGTGAGCATGCAGAAAGGGCTCCTGGGAGCCCTTTCTGCGGAACCAGGTAGTGGCAAGGGACAGTGCAGCAAAGGTTAAGGAGCCCCAGGGCTAACATCCCCTCACACAGAACACACTTCAAAGCTGTAACACTTCCTGTTAGCTTCCCTTTGGAAGGGAAAAGCAGCTTTAGTCCCCTTCCCTCAGAACCTTCCATCCCCTTAAAAATCTTCACCAGCTCCCAAAAGTCACTGTCAACAACACAATGGTGCCCATTTTCATCTACTCTGTGCTCTAAGTCAGGCTGTCCATTTTTAACTAAAAACTTCCATTCCTAATCAATTGTGTATAGCCTCAGGGTTATCAGGCCCAACTGGGCCTTAGGGCATTCTTTAAATAGCCCTTTCCCTTGGGCAAACATTAAAGAGTTCTGCTGGTTTTAATTTATGTGTGTATTTGCCTGCACATATGTCTGGGTACCACATGCATGCCTGTTAACCACAGGGGTCAGGAAAAGATGATAGGTCCCCTTGCACTGGAGTCATAGCTAAGAGCTACTTGGGTGCTGGGAATTAAACCTGGCCCTCTGGAGCAATAGGTAGTGCTCTTAACAAAAAAAGCTATCTCTCCAGCATCTTAGGCAAACTTTTTCTGGGGGCAGGGGTAGGAAATGGTTTTCTTTCTTTCTTTTTTTTTTCTTTTTAAAATAATTTTTCTTTGCTGGGCGTGGTGGCGCATGCCTTTAATTCCAGTACTTGTCATTAGGTTCTTCTTGTAGGTTTCTAGGACTCTCTGGATCCTTCTATTTCCCCATCTGCTACAATTCTCTCACCTAGAGTCCCAATAGGATGTCCTCACATCTATCCCAATCTCCTGGTAGGTGAAGACTTCTATGGGACATGCTTTTTGGACTACTGTCCAATTATAAGTAAGTATATACCATGTGAGTCTTTCTGCTTCTGGGTTAACTCAGTCTGATCATTTCTAGTTCCATCCATTTGTCCACAAATTTCGGGATTCCCTTGTTTTTAATAGCTGAGTAGTATTCCATGTGGGTGGATCTGGGCTCAGGGAGGTTTGCTCAAACTACTGCACCAAGCAAGGACAATACAAGCAGTAAACATTGAACCCATACTTAGATCTAGCCAACGGACTGTTGTGTGGAGAATGGGGGACTGACTCGGACATGAACTTTGCTGCCCCGTATTTGACCACTTCCCCATTGTGGGGAGGCCTGGTGGCACTCAGAGAAATAAGCAGGCTACCAAGATGAGACTTGATAGCCTATGACCATATAATGGGGGAGGAGATCCCCCTCGGTCATAGACCTAGGGGAGGAGAATAGGGTGAAAGCAGGAGGGAGGGAAGAAGGGGTGGAGGGGAATACAAGTGACAGGATAACAACTGAGTTGTAATCTGAATAAGTTAATTAAATTATTTTTTTAAAAATCCCAGCACTAGGCCAGGCGTGGTGGCGCACGCCTTTAATCCCAGCACTCGGGAGGCAGATACAGGCAGATCTCTGTGAGTTCGAGGCCAGCCTGGTCTACAAAGTGAGTCCAGGACAGCCAAGGCTACACAGAGAAACCCTGTCTTGAAAAAACAAAAACAAAAAAATTCGATCATGTTTTCCCCTGCCCCCAATTCCTCTCATACCCTCCGCACCTCTCTATCTACCCAACGTTGTTTCTTTATCTTTGACAGACGAGTGCACATGCACACACATACCTCACAAAAATGAAAAGCAAAGCAATCAAGCAAAAGCCCAATAAGATAGGAAAAGAAAAGCCAGCAAAACCCCACAAAACCACCATTCTGTTTGTTTTATATTGGCTAACCATTTCTGAGCATGGGCCCTGCCCTAAAGTGTGATTAATATTCCCAAGGAGGCTCCATTGGTTAAAAAACAAAAACAAAAACAAAAACAAACAAACAAAAAAAACCCAACTGACTTTTCCTTTGCTACTGGGTATCAGTTGCACTTACCCCTTCAGCGCTAGGACCCCGCCTGGTTTGTATCTGTCTGCTGCCAAAGTCTCTGTGACATGCATCAGCCCTGCAGTTTCTGGAAGACACCTTTTCCTTGGCATTATCTATCCCCTTTGGCTCTTAGAATCTTTCTGCCTCCTCTTCTGCATAGATCCCTGACCCCTGAGGGGAAGGTTTTGATTTAAAAAAAAAAAAAAAAAAAATCCTATTTAAGACTGAGCACTCTACTGTCTGCCTGCCTGCCTGTCTCTCCCCACCTCCACACACTATCCAGTCGTGGGTTGGTGTTAATTCCCACCTACTGTAAACAGAAGTCTCTCTGTGGGTGAGTGAGACACAGATACAGCAATGTGCCATTAGGAGTCATTTTATTCCTGTTCCTTTAATAAAGTAACAGTAGATTTTCCTCTAGGCCTGTGAGCTATTTAGTCTCAGGTTCTTAGCAACTTTAGCAGTGTCCGGTATGGATTTTATCTCATGGAGTGGGCCTTAAATCTAATCTGAAACTGGTTGGTTACTCTGGTAACATCTGTGCCACTGTTATCCTGCAGGAAGGTCACTGTTGCAGGTCTCAGGGACAGTAGCTAGGTGATACCGATGATTACCTTTCTCCTCTTCAGTACCGCGAGCGCTAGTCAATGGGGGCGAAGCGTCTAGTCAGGCACCAGCTCAACTTCCCCATGTTGTGTGACATGTGCTGTCTTCAGCAACAGGGCTTACCGTTAGTTGTAGCCTTGGTAATAGCCTGTGATGCTTGGGGTTTGGCCAACAAATGAACAAGATGTAGCCCACCTCTGGCACTGGAGGTTTTACTTGGTGGCATACAGTGTCTAGCTGGGGCACTATCTCCCCCATTATTTGGTGACTCCGGTTAGTTTCCTACCATATATCCCTAGAAGCCTCTAGAGGAGTAGGTTTCATATGGATTTTCATGTGGCCTTTAGTGTTAGTGCTCCCTTTCCATATTCCTTCCTTTACTCTTCTCTGCCTTGCCCTGTTTAAGCCTCCTCTTCCAGTTTCCCCTTTGTCTCTATAACACTGTACTCTAGTTCCCTTCCTCTCTAGGTACCTAACCTCTATGGATTGTAGCATACACACTGAAAGCTTAAAAGCTAACATCTAGATATAAGAGAAAATATATTTGTCTTTTGGGGTATGGGTTATTTCATTTGGAATGATTTTTTTCCTAGCTCCATCCATTCACCTGTGAATTTCAGAGTAGAATTTTTTTTGCTTTTGTTTTTTGTTTTTTGTTTCTCTCTCTCTCTCTCTCTCTCTCTCTCTCTCTCTCTCTCTCTCTCTCTCTCTCGTTTTTCAAGACAGGGTTTCTCTGTGTTATCTTAGGTGTCCTGAACTCGCTTTATAGAACAGGCTGGCCTCAAACTCACAGAGATCCTCCTGCCTCTGCCTCTCTGAGTGCTGTGTTTGCAGGTGTGTGCCACCATGCTTGGCTTGAAATATAATTTTTCTTAACAGCTAAATAATAGTTCATTGAGTAAATTTTCACTATCTATCAGTTGATGGCCATCCAAGCTGTTTTCATTTCTGGCTTTTATGAACAGAGCAGCAATGAACATGAATGAGTAAATTTCTGTTGTAGGATATGGAGTCCTTTGAGTTTATTAGGAAAAACATTTTTTAAAAAAGATTTATTTATTACGTATACAGTGCTCTCCTGCATGTATACTTGCAGGACAGAAGAGGGTACCAGATCAGATTGTAGATGGTTATGAGCCACCATGTGGCTGCTGGGAATTGAACTCAGGACCTCTAGAAGACCAGTCAGTGCCCTTAACCTCTGACCTATCTCTCCAGCCTGGAAAAACATTTTTAAAGGGTAATCCATTGATAGAAAAGTGACTAATGATACTAAAACACAGTACTGTTTTCATAAGGGAAGTTTTCAAAATTTAACTTTAAAAGTAGGAAGTTGGCAAGGGTGGTGGTGCAGACCTTCAGTCCCAGCACTCAGGTAACAGGAACAGGTGAATCCCTGAGTTTGAGGCTAGCCTGGTCTACACAGTGAGTTCTATGCTAGACAAGACTACATGTTGTGACCTCATCTCAAAGAACAAACCACACATGCACACAGCAGAAAGTCTCAGAATATTTTTTGTTTTATTTTCTGAGACAGTCTCTCTCTATGTAGCTCTGACTGTTCTGGATTTCACTGTGTAGGCCAGGATTGTGTTGAACTCAGAGATTCTCCTGCCTCTGCTTTCACCTCCCAAGTGCTAGGATTAAAGGCGTGTGCCACCACATCAGGCCAAAGTCTTGGAACTTTATTTAACAAGCAGACAGATGTCTTTTACAAAGACTTTGTCAGATGGGAAATTGGCCAGACACTCTTCACTGATTTTCAGCAGCTGAGATCCGGTGCAGTACTAAGCCGTCTGATCAGTTAAGAGTCACCAAAGACCAACGCTAACACACCAGTAAGTTCCAAATCTGCATTGCCCGACCTGGTAACTACTATCTACATACATGTGACAATAAACGTCCACCTGAAGTGTGCTGTAAATGTGCGCTTTCAAGAGATTCATACAAAGTTTACTTAAAAAAAATTGTTTTAAAAAGGCACTCAGGAGCCAGAGGCAGGTGGGGCTCTGAGTTAGAGGCCAACCTGATCTACAGAGAACAGCCAGGGCTACACTATCATACTGGTAACTTTTAAAAGGGATAGCTTTCTGGAAATTATAGTTCCAGTAACCAGTGTGATGGCTCAGTGGGTGAAGGCACTGCCATCAAGCCTGCCGACCTGAGTTTATCCCAGAGACCCACTTGGTGGAAGGACAGACCCTTTTGATCTGCATACTTAATGTAGTACTGTGCACATACGAAAGTATGATTCCCATAAACTCAGTTAACAAAAAGGTATGAAGAGAGAAATACTTGGTTAATTCTTATAGCGCCTAGAACACTTTAAATTGCATTTGTTCCTGATGTGTATTACATTCTGTGTGACAGATCCAGTGCTGTGTACAACCACAAAATAAGAACCAATCTTTCTTTGAAGATTCACTGTGATGGTCAACACCAAATATATAATAAAGCCAGAAAAATCACATTTACATTTTGGATATGGAGTGTAAGATATCTTCAAGAAAGAAAGGTGTGTTCTTAAAAGCTCTATTAAATTTACGAGCACCTCCACCTGTGTTAACAGAGGAAGGCTCAATCCTAAAAGCAGTATTAAGAGGGGTTAAGGAAAAGATCATCAGTTTCTCAAAGTATCTTAAAACAAAAGCTGTGCAATAAAAGCTTAAGAAAACACTATTTGAGTTTTAAAAATAAATATCCCAATCCTCAGGCTAAACCAACTTCTTAAAAACAAAATTTGTTTACCTTAGACTGGAAACTCCAATCACATGGACAGACGTGAAAATGTCTAACATATGGGGAAAAAAATCACCCAAGTCTCCTAATAGGGCACTTATAAGTAAACACTACCCAATGCTGAAACCTGCCAAGCTTTTGATAATCTTCAATATTATTACAGCATGAATGCATTCTCACCATAACTACCAAGACTTACTGAAACTGCATTCAAAACTCTAAAATACCACAATACCTTTCAACATTCTGCCAGTAAAAAAAAAAAAAAAAAAAAAAAAAAGAGGAAATAAAGCATATCTTGCAGAGATTTAAAATTACAAATTGAAAACCCAAAGCCATGATTTAAAAAAAAAAAAAAAAAAACAAACAGCATGACTTTCTGTTTAACACTTGAAAAACATCCTGGTTGATCTCCAGGGTCATACTTCAAATTCTGACATGTGCTTGTCCCTTAGAGTTAACTTAAGGTCCAGACCTCAACTCTCTCAAGGTCACAGAACAGAAGTATCAGAACAATTATTTGCCCCCAGCTCTTCTGATTCTCAGTTAATGCTCTTTCCATTACATGACAATCGTTTAAAAACGTGTTTACAATTCAACAAGCCTAACACCAAAGGATTTACGGATCAAGTAGGTCAAATCTTAAACCTCCACAAATACCAGTGGTTGGAATCAGTGCAAAAGGGAGCAACGAGATTATCAAGAAACAGGAAATTATTTGAAAAAGAGGTCTATAAGCTAATGAGCTTGGGTGCAGCATAGCAGAACAACAGTATTCAAGTAAAAATACAGAGAGACATATTTTCTCTTTGAAACGTGATCTTTCACGTAAGCTTTTTTTTTTTTTAATCTGGGATATATAAACTCAGCGGTAGAGCACTGGCCTAGCCTTGCAAAGCCCAGGTTTGATCCGCAGCACTTCAGAAACAAACGAGAAAAAAAAAAAAAAAAAGATTGTTACTTTATTACGTCTAAGAATTTTACTCAATAGGCAGCCAAAAAAACATGTCCAACTGGGTACAACCCATGCCATTCCCCCCCCCCCCATTAATCACAACGTTTATACTTCACAAAAAGCCTTTTTTTTTTTTTTTTTTTAAATGAGAATTCAGCATCCACTGCCGCTTGAACTGCAGGTAAAGGAAAAGACCGGGAAGGTGGCAACCCCAATGACGATCGTCTTCCTGGCCAAAAGCATCCTAGAGAGCAGGACAAAGGCTCGGGCGACACACAACCGGCTCAACCTTCAGGACACACAGGAGGGACATCGCGCCAGGTGGAGCAAATGCACCCACGGGGAAGCCTCAGCAAGGGGATTCCTAAGATGGCTCTCTGAATCCGCGCACGGCGTGCGTTCCACCCAGCGCAGGGGGAAACCTGGATTCCGAGCGTGGGAACACAACACCGCACCGGGTACCCCCAAAGCGCCGCGAGGAAATCGAGGCACGGGTCACCGGCCGGGAGGGGCCACACTCGCCGCAGCCCCGCGCAGCCTGCAGCCCTGCGGAGGCCGCGCACTCGCGTCTCGCGACCCCGCCCACGCCCGCCCGCTGACAGCCGCCGCCCCCACCTGCCCGTCGGCCCGCCCGCCCGCCGCTTCCTCCCCGCCCGGCCGGCCTCGCGCGGGGCCCCCGGGACGCGGCGCCGCCGCCGCCCGCACCCACCGGCATCATCGCGGCGCCGTCCGCCGCGCCCTCGCCGCCTGACAGGACGCCGCTCCGGCCGCCTCACAGGCCGCGCACCCGCTGCGGCGCCCTGCGGCCCGGCTGCGGCGAGGCGGCCACTGCGGAGAGCCGCGCAGCCCTCGCCCGTCCTGTCGCGCCGCCCCGCGTGCCGCGTCGCCGTCCCTCAGCCGCTGCCGCCGCCTCTGCCGAAGCCGGCCGCCTTCCGCCACCCGCACGGCTCACCCCGCAGGCTGCGCAGGCCCCGCCCCCGCGCGTCGGCCTCCCCCACCTACGCCACCTATGATTGGTCCGGGGGGGGGGGAGGAAGGCGGGGACGACGGGGCGGGGCCTCTCCGCAGGCCAGGTGAGAGCGCGCTCGTGCGCGTCCGCGCTCCGGGCGGCGGGGGAGGGGCGCGCGCTGCGGACGCCGGCCCCGCCCCCTCTCCGGCAAAGCAGGCTAGGTGGGCGTTGAGGCGCTGAGGGACCTCCGAAGCCTGAGTCTGCGAGGCTTTGGCTTAGGGTCACCTCGGACGAATACAAAGAGAGGGTCAGAGAAGGGAGGGCCGGCGGGGATTCGAACCTCAGGTCCGAGAGGCTAGCGGCGAGCGGGCCGCAGACCTCCTCTGACCCTATGATACCCCCGGGGTGTCCCCGACTTGTCTACGTCCGCGGACTGCATACCGCTCAGTGCCATAGGCCCCAGGGATCTGGGTCTCTGCCCAGCTTCCACCGCGACCTGAGCCACTTCGGCCTTCCTGGGCACAGCACACAAGCTGTCGGCCACAGCCCTTCCCTTGAACCATCCCACGACCTTAGAGCCCATGCCCACCTGTGTCCATATCCTCGGAGGTCCAACCGGAGCGTCCCAGGGCAGGGTCCAGTCTCTGTCTTCAGGTTCCAGGTCTGTCCTTAGAGCCCTGTCTTCCATGTCACTTTGCCCTCCAGTCTGGGAGGCTGAATGACAGAGACTAGAGCAGGCGCCAGAGCAGACCCTCAGCAGAGGCTGCCGGGTGGGCAGGCACCCTTTCTGAGCGGTCCACGTTGGGCCATTCGTCTGAACTCTGACAGATGAGACACAGCGGCTGATGAACTGCACCGGACTTAAGCTTCCGTGAGCTTCCAGAAACATGGAGACCAGTGGGGTGACCCCAAACACAGACCCGGTGGATCACCTTGAGACGTACCTAGCCCCTGGAGAGGGCAGCGGGTGTTGATCAGGGACAGTTTACAGCCTGTCTGGCTCTCTTGAGAGGCAGGAGGCTGTTGCTAAGTGGGGGTAGAGAGAGGGAGGAGGCCCGGGTTACACCAGCCCCCTTATGGTCAGCCACGCCTGTGCTTAGGAGGCCACGGGGGTTAGCGATTGAGAGCGTGGACTTTCCAGTTGAACAGACTTGGTTCAGCACCGCTGCTGACACACCCTCGCTGTGTGATCTTAGGTGAGCACGGCTCCGTCATAGGCTGTGTAGGATAATAGTACCTCTCCGGGGAAGCATGGGTGTGAGGTGTGAAGGAATGCTCCTAGCAGTTGGTGGCATGTGCCAGCTGCCCTGCGAATTCGGTAGTTACGTTATTGTTAGCAAGCAGGGTTGGTGTATAAATGCCCCTAGGGCTTTAAGAGCGAATTCACGTGGACCATGAGTGGCGAGTGACACATCCTTTCTGGGAGCAGGGTTTTGAGAGTAGAGGAAGTTTTGGGAGTGAGTGACTCTACATCAGACGTGAGTCTTGGTTCCAGTTCTGCTCCACCTCCCACGAGGCAACTTGTACTGTTTCTCTGGGCTTTGAGTTCCCCATCGGGAGCTGAAGTGAGCTTGAGGCCTTCCAGTCCTGACGAACTTAAAGACCATGAGTGGTAAAGGGGCAGATGTTGACCCACTTAAGCCCAAAGAAAGATGGGCCCATTAAAGAGTTATCCACTGTCCTAAGATGACCTTGGCCACAAGGTCTTTAAGAAACAAACAAACAAACAAACAAACAAGATGTATTTTGGGGACTGGAGAGGTGGCTCAGTGGCCAAGAGCACTGGCTGCTGCTCCACAGAACTCTGATTTGATCTCCAGCACTCACACAGCTGCTCACATGCCTGTAACTCCAGTTCCAGGGAATGACACCCTCTCTGTCCTTCGCAGGCAGGCACACTTGTGTGGCACACAGACATATATATACCAGCAAAACACAGCATGTACAGAAAATTAAAACAAACCCAAACATTTTATTGTGCATGGTGTGGTCTGTGTGTCTTTATACGCACATGCATTTGCAGGCTCCAGATGTCTGGAGCTGAAGTGACAGGTGGCTGTGGCTGCCTGCGCGCTGGGAACCTTGGTGGTCCTCTAGGAAAGCACACTTACTCTCAACCAGGGAGCCATCTCTCAAGCCTCTCTGCAGGACCTGTGGGCACAGAATGACACCTGCCTGACCTCTGCATCGATGCCACTGTGTCCTCCAGGCTCATCTCCAGGCAGTATTTCCCGAGCCAGCCTGGCCAGTAGGTCCTCTCCACCCCACAGGTCACACTGGTGTTCAAGGCTCGTTTTCTTGTACTGCAGCAAAGACGTGTGTAGCAGCCGTCCCAGGCTTCAGCTTCCTCCAAGCCCCAACCGTTTCCAGCGGCTCCTGGAACTCTTGACACATGATTTCACCACAGACCCTTCAGGAGCTCCCATCATCCACAGCAGAGCTCCTCAGAGCCCCCCCCCCCCCCCCGGAATCACATGAAAGGCAGAACGCAGGCAGTAGGGTTTATAAGATGTCCGCTGTGAGCTGGGCGTGGTGGCGCATGCCTTTAATCCCAGCACTCGGGAGGTAGAGGCAGGCGGATCGCTGTGAGTTTGAGGCCAGCCTGGTCTACAAATCGAGTCCAGGACAGCCAGGGCTACACAGAGAAACCCTGTCTTGAAAAAAGAAAAAAAAAAAAAAAGATGTCCGCTGTGTTCAGAGATGCATCCCAGCATATGTGAGACGCCCAGCCTAGAGCTGGCTTCCGAGGGGAGCTTCAGAGCTATAAGGGGTGAATTCTTTGGAGTTGTTCATTTTGGGTGGTGAATCTGTGGAGCTTGTTACACGCACCCCCCTCTATTTTGTACCTTTCTGACATTGTGTATTAAAAGTGGCTAAATATCCTTCAGAAAAATTTAAAATGTCCTTGAAGGAAATCAGTATATACTCACATTTGCATAATGAAGTTCTGGAGGGCCTCACAGAACACTAATACAGGATGCCTGCAGGTGGGCCTGGGATCTGAGTACACCAGCAACAGACGTGAGGCAGATTGAGCGCTATTAGGTATTTTGTTTTGTTTCCAGGACAGTCGAAGGATTGTTGCAGGCCCCCTTGCCGTGGTTCCTCCACTTCCTGGAACCGTGCTCCAATAAGCATGTGCCGCGGAACATGTCGTACTTGGAGGATGTAGCCGGTATGCCTATAACCTACCATCCTAGCAGTGATCCTCAGAGCCCCAGAGCACCGTTTCCTGGTGACCGCACAGCTGCCTGGGAGTTCCGACTCCCCTGCTGCCCAGAGTCAGCACGGCGTACTGAGCTGAACACTAATAGTCCACAAATAGGCCCAAGTTCAAGATCTGAAATATGGTTTCTACTGAAGTCACGTCCCTTTGCACCACCGTAACGTAAAAAGTATTCAGTGGAACCACTGTAAGGTGTGGCCCTCTGTATGCTTTTCCTGCCCAGTTTCCTCTAATTATCACCACCATTCTTAGTGAGGGTGTGTAGCGGGGAGTGTGTGCACGAGGTACGTGTGCATGTGAAGTCCCACGGGTGACGCTAGGCATCAGCGTCGGTTGCTCCATCTCCACCTTACTGTGTCTAAGTACTTTTAAATTGCATTTTATGTGTGTGGGTTGTTTAGCCTGCATGTATGTCTGTGCACCATATGTGCACCACATGTGCACCACATGTGTGCCTGTGCCTGTGGAGATCAGAGGGGGCCTGAAATCCGTGGTACTAGAGTTATAGATGCTTGTAAGCCATCATGTGGGTGCTTTGAATTGAACCCAGGTCCTCTGGAAGCGCTCCTAACTGCTGAGCAGTTTCTCTAGGCTCCGCCTTACTCTGTGAGACAAGGGCTCTCACTGAGCCTGGAACTCATTGACTGGGAGAGACTGGCTCCCCACCAAGGATCAGCCTGTCTCTGTCTCCCCAACGCTGGAGTTGTGGGCATATGGCTCTGCACTCAGGTTTGGTTTGGTTTATTTTAGAGAAGGTTTCTCTGTGTAACCCTGGTTGTCCTGGAACCTACTCTGTAGACCAGGCTGGCCTCTTGCCTCTGCCTCCCTAGTGCTGGGATTAAAGGCGTGCGCCATCACCGCCCAGCTCTGTGCCAGTTTTTTACATGGGTGCTAGGATTCAAATGCAGGCCCTGGTGCTTACAGGGCAAGCATTGTATCCTCTGAGCAGTTTCCCAGCTGTCCCGATTGGTAACACCTAATTACCAGCTGTGGTAAATTTGTTACTCCTGATCTGATGAACCTGTGTCACTCTATCATGGCTAGCATACAGACTTTCCCCGGTTTCCAGTCTTACCTAATGGCCTATGGTCTAGGACAACACTTCTGTCTAGTCAGCATGTTCTTTTCATACCTCTTGGCTGTGACAGTTTCTCAAAACTTTTCTTGTTTGTTTGTTTTTTAATGACTTTAATGGTTAGGAGAAGTACCAGCCAAATTATCCTAGCTTGCTCTCTGAGGTAAGCACCTTGACCAAGAGCAGTTTGGGAGGAAAGGATTCATTTCTACTTAAAACTTAGGGTCCATCATGAGAGGAGCCTAGGCAGGACCTGAAGCAGAGACCAAGGAAGAGTGCTGCTTACTGACTCGCTCTCCACACCTTGCTCAGCTTTCTCATGCAACCCAGAACCACTGCCCAGGGCAGGGACCGCCCACAGGGGCCTGGGTCCCTCCACGTCAATTATTACCACAGGCCAGCTTGATGGTGGCATTTTCTCACTTGCGGTCTGTTCTTCCCAGCTGAGCCTAGCTAGCTCGTGTCAAGTTAAAAAGACACTTAACCGGCATGTGGTTTTAAAACGTTCCTGTTGAGATGTAGATGTTTCTCTCATGATTAGACTAAGGTCAGGGGTTAAATTAAAGGAAGATCACAGAGGCAGATGCCACTTTGAGCATCATAACAGGACATATACTGTCACTAGAATTTATCCTTGACTGTGTGAATTGTTAATACTTGGTTGCTATTATATACTTTTTATTTTTGAACCTGACAAATATATTCTGTTTGATTTTTGAGTCAAACTATATAGCAAAATAAATATTTTTTTAAAAAATTAAGACATGCCTAGTTCACTGTGGTTGCCATGGGAAAATGCCACATACAGAGCAGAGTGGCTTAGGCAACAGGAATAAACGGAAATAGTTTTAGAGGCTGGAAGTTCAAAGTCAAATCTAAAAGATGGAAACCAAGGCAGTGTGGGTTCTTCCAAGGCCTGCCTTGTGGCCTTGCAGACGGCAGGCACTGTTGCCTCTCCTAGAGCCGTCTCTGGTCACAGCTCTGTTAGTTCCTTTTTATGGGAAGCCAGTCATGACTGGACTGGGGCCCAGCCACGGAACCTCATTTAACCTCAATTTCCTCCTAACGCTTCTATCTTTTGCCACAGTCGCGTTCTGAGGTGTATTAAGGTGAGGACTTCGGTATCTGACTTGGGGGCAGGCACAATTGAACCCGTAAGACCTTTCAAAGAAGCAATTTACCTCTTCACATTAGTCTCCATGCCCCAGCAGCCCACACACAGCGCTCTCCAGCCCTTACCGTTCCCTTTCCCGAGGAGGTAGGCCCATGACCACCTACCTCCCCATGCGTGGCATAATGCTTGGCTCCATTCTGCTCACTTTTTCAACCCTCTTCCTTTGCAGATACTCCAGGGTTGGGGTGGGGGTGGGGGCATCTCATTCACTTCTCCCAGACTGCCTACCCCAGGATCACCCATCATAACCTGTCTGTCACCTTAGACCTGTCAATATCCCCGTCTCTCCCAGGGGCCAGCAGGCCAATACAGTTAACATGCTTCCTATGTGCTAGGCCTGAGCGGCCTCATCTCAAACAGGACAGATGAGGTCCCTGTCCTCACAGAGTTCACATTCCTGTCAGGGGAGAAAGTGGTAAATACTGGCAAATGTGCTTTAAAGTTATAAAACCAGATAATGCGACAGACGCGGCTGCGTTGCCATATGGAAGGTAGCTCTTGAGTTGCCTTCTGAGTTCTGAGGGCATAGCTTTGCTGCCTTCCTGGAGAGGAGGAGGAGGAGAGGTGAGGCAGGAAGGTACTGGTGGGCGTGTGCTCAGCGCGCTGCGAGCTCGGTGAAGGATTAGGGACAGAGGGGCGTGGTGAGCTCAGAGTGGGGCTCTGCATCCGCGTGTGCCCTGATGAGGGTCCAAGAGGAGTCCAGCGCAGTCAGGAAGGCGGGATGGCCTGCTTCGGGAGTGGAGGACTTAGATGCACTGAAGTAGAGAGAGTGGAGCTGGGGAGCTGGGTCCTGTTCAGGGTGTGGTTTGAATGGTGGGAATTGGGGACAGTAAAAGAGAGGGGCAGCGCAGGTCCTAAGCTTCTGTGCAGTGCTGGAGACTGGGGTCGGGATGAACAGATGTAGGCTCGATGCTGACGTCAGCTCCGATGCCTTCTGGGGTTATGTTTTGGGCCCCTCCTTCTTTTGTCCAGCATGGGCCTGCACCCAAACCTGAAGCTGTACTCTCGCTTCATCGAGAGGCTAGCCTGGGCATTGGCCCCGCCACAGTCACTCCACAGCCCACCTCCTACCCACCCCCATGTCCTTTCCTCTCAGCGCTCACCTCTGACTTCCAAATTTGGCCTCCCTGTACCAAAATGGGCTTCTACACAGGAAACTGAGCCAGCACTGTGAGTGTAAAGCCTAAGTGTCTCCCACAGTCCTTGGGACAAGATGGGAGGGGCTGGGGCACATAGCTCTTAGACCCTGGGGACCTGGTCTTCTGCCACTCGTGGATAGTCGCTACTTCATCAGCACCAAGCTGTTACTGCTCTCAGTGTGTGGTGGGGGTGGCAGAGGGACAGAGGGAGCAGAGGCGTGCCGTCTGCCACCATGGCTCCCAGGGAACCTATTTTCACAGTAGCTGGCTGTGAACCAGACTTCTTCTACCTCTCCTGTGGGCGCTAAGAGTTTGTATGAAGGAAGTCAGAAAAATTGTAGGTCTGGCCAAGAACCTGCAGGTGGGAGTTGACAGGCCCCAGGAGTGAATCAGCCACTATGATTCTACTAAATGGACTGTCCTGGTTTGTTGTTGTTGTTGGTTGGTTGCTTGCTTGCTTGCTTCTTCAACTGGAGACAAGTTAAACTCTTCTGGGAAAAGGACCCAGAGCTGGTTCCTCTTGGCTGAGGGAAGATCTTCATGAGGTTTCCTATAGGCAAGTCTACAGTGCAGTTTCCTGATGAGGACTGGTGGAGGTGGGTCCAGCCCACAGGGAAGCACCACACTCGTGAGCTCACGGCAGCTGCGTTGCCGGCACAAGACCTGTATAACATCAAGCCAGTCGGCACTCTGAGGTGCTGGTGACAGGTGGTGGCCTCTTCAAGCAACAGTCAGTTTTCTTTGAAGGTATAACCTCTGGTAGGATCAGACTCCTCTGGGTGACCCCACACCCACGGGCAGTTTGTCTGGGCAGTACAAACTGGCCTTGGCAGGTTATTAAAAAAAAAAAAAAAAAAAAAAAGGGATAGAGAGCACCAAGTTGGGAAGTGCTGGTAAGGCAGGGGGTGGGTCTGGGAAGAGTTGGGGGAGGGGTGGGAGTGAATGGGATGAAAATACTTTGTATAAAATAATTAGGAAAAATGTATGTTCAAGGGAAAGAAAAGTTGGCGTCAGTGGGTGACTGCCTTGAGAATTCTGTAAGGGTCTGTGCTCGTGTATCCAGTGCTGTCTCCAGGCCCATGCACAGAGGTGACAGCTGACAAACAGCGTAGCAAACTGCTGTCTCCACCAGAAAAAACAAAAAAAAAAACTACAGAGAAACCCACAAGCTCTTCTAGAGCTGGGTGTCAGCCGAGTACTCCTGCCAGGAGATGTCATACAAGGCTGTGGACTAGAGAGGTTCGTGTGCCTACAAACAGGCCTCTGACACAGTCCCTCTGGGATGAGGGATGAAGTCTGCACACCGAGGCCCTGGCTAGTGTTTAGTGGTCTCATCTCACCAGGAAGGCTCTGCCGGTCATCCAGGGCTGCAGAGAAGACACCTCCTGGGATCACAGCTCAAACTTGCAGCCCAGGGACTGGTTCAGTTCTGCAACCCTGTGCCACCGACACCCACTCCCACCCCTGCAGCTGCACAAGCTGGGCATTCCCAAGAGCACATACATAGGTCAGCTCTCCCGCCTCTTAGCCTCTGCAGGCCCTCATGGGAGGAGAGGGGCCAGAGCTAGTACATTGGTTCATTCCTTGGTTTATTTCTGACCTCTTCTGTGCCCTGCTGCTAGACCTCAGCATGTAGAGGTAGCAGACCCTGCCCCAGGAGCCTCTCCATCAGGGGCTATGCCCTACAGGTATGTCAGGCAAGCTAGCCTATGCCTCCTCTACCACCTCTATGCCAGGCTTTTCTGACATATTTTTTTCACCTCCACCTAACCCCACCCCCCACCTGAGCTCGTGGCCGGTACCAGGAACCTCTAGTTTCCGTTGTTGTTCATGGTGCTGTCTCATCACCAGTCAGAGTCCCTGTGGGAAACAGATGGCTTCCTGAAAGCCAGGGAAATTCCAGGAGTGCTATTTACAAAGGAGAGGCTCATAGAAGGGGTGGGAGGTGGGGGCCAAGAGAGAGGGCAGGGATCCCAGCCCTGTTTTTGGCAAGATCGCTTCCACTCCTAGAGCTGGAGGGACAAGGGCTGAGGTCTTCAGAGGATGAAAGGGGGGCGTCATTAAGAGAAGGTTAGCCCTGAGAGAAAAGAGTTCGGCGCCAACAACATGGACCTGTTGAGGTGATCGGCAGGGAGAAGGCAGATTCATTTTCTGACCTCGCTCTCCAGCCCTGCTCTGACCTCGTACAGGGCACCTCAGTGGGTACCCACTCCATATTGGTATTGGACGCAGTCCAGGAGAGCAGGAGAGAGATAGAGCAGTCAGGGCCTCTGCCTGTTTTGTTCTTTGTGAGTTCCGGAGGCAGTCTTTTTTGCCTCATAAGAGTGACTGTGCTTAACACGGCTCAAAGATATGTCACTCCTTGGCTAAGCACAAGTACCTCAGTGCCTGTCACAGCATTCTGTCACAAGGTAGCCACGCCCGGTAGCCTCACAGGCAGAGCCCACACCCCAGACTGCAGGGTTCTCTCTAACAGCCCTAACCCAGTGGGGCTGGGCTTTCATTCTCAAGTGTGCCCCCCCACCCCACAAGTGTACCTGACTGAAACTGGCCTGTAGGAGTTGCTGTTATGTGGCCAAATATCTCAGAAAAGTGAATGTAGGGCAGCCATTTATCATTTCTTAAATTCAGTGTATTTAATTGGGACTCAGATGGAACTCAATATGTAGATCAGGCTAACCTTGCCTCTCTCCAGTGCTGGGATTAAAGACGTGCACCCCCACTCCCGGCTCAGTCATTTATTTTGATGAATAATTTCAGAGTTTCAGGTCACAGTCACTCAGCCTAGCTGCTTTGGGACCTACGGGAAGGCAGTAATAAGTACATCGTTATGGGGGGCACTTAGTGGAGGGAATGAGATGCCGAGGAAGGAGCAGGCTGAGGCCCCCAATGTGCCCTTCGGGAACATAGCCCTATGACTTCCTTCCTCCAGGTAGGCCCAGTCTTCCAGTGCTTCTCCTGGAACCCAGTTTCCCCAGCAGCTGAGGACCAATGCTTCAGCACACGAGAGTTCGAGGGACTTTCCAGATGCAAAGGACAGCACTGTAGCCACCAAGCCCCACGTTGATAGCTCAAGTACGTACATGCTGCACAGCCTCCTGCGTGGACTAAGTAAGTATCTGCAACCCCTCAAAAGTGCTGCGCTGAAGTCCTACCTGGACGGAAGGCGGCACCGCAGGGGGCTTTGGACGTGGTGAGGTTGTTCGCCTCATGGGTGGTAGAAATACTGTCCTCAGAGAAACTGTAGAGAAGCCGGGGGACCCTGGCATAGCATGAGGACAATCCAGAGGAAATGTGTTGTGGACAGCTAGAAAGGAGGCCCTTGCGACACTCCAGCTGCACTGGTGCCCACACCATGATGTTAAACAGAGCTGTGAGAGTTAATCTCTGCTGCGGCTAAGATGTCCAGCTTATGGTACATGTTACCTTGTTTGGCATTTTATTTGAGACAGGATCTCAATTTACAGCCCCGGCTGGACTGGAGTTTGCTGTTTAGAACCAGACTGGACTTGACCTCAGGACTATCCTCCTGTCTCTGCCTCCTGAGTGCTGGGATTACAGGCGTCCGCCAACATATCTGGCTGTCTGGCTTTGTTCTTAGACAGGCTCTCATGGAATCCAGGCTGCTTTTGATCTCCTAATTTCCTATCTCTGGCTCCCAAGTACTAGAGTGTTATAGTTGCCACCACACCTGGCTTGGTACTTGCTTTAGCAGTCTGAGCTAAAATAAGCCCCTGGCCCACCCACACATTTATAGCCCCCCTCAAATGCTGTGTAGAGCACAGCGGTCCATCCGCGTTCCCAAATCCTGCTTTCCCCTAACTTCAGCATCAGAAGCACCAGGGTTCTGGTGTCATCCTGAGAGGCTACATTTCTTGCAAGGACCACCCCAGGGTTATCTGACCCATGCACGTGCGAGTGCCCAAGGGCTGAGGGAGGCCAGTAGGCCCAACAGTGTGCTTCACAAACAGTGCTTGGAGTGTGTGTGTGTGTGTGTGTGTGTGTGTGTGTGTGTGTGTGTGAGTGTGTGTGTGTGTGAGTGTGTGTGTGTGTGTGTGTGTGTGTGTGTGTGTGTGTGTGTGTGTGTGTTCGGGGGAGGGGTACTTTGCTCTACTTGTTCTTCACAACACTTTATTCAAAAATTTATTACATAGGCCGGGCATGGTGGTGCATGCCTTTATAATCCCAGCACTCGGGAGGCAGAGGCAGGCAGATCACTGTGAGTTCGAGGCCAGCCTGGTCTACAAAGTGAGTCCAGGACAGCCAAGGCTACACAGAGAAACCCTGTCTCGAAAAAACCAAAAAAATAAAATAAAATAAATAAATTTTTTTATTACATGCTCTTTGCCCTGTTAGAATGAACACCCGTGGCAGGAAGCCGAGGGTGTCCCTACCCTGAGTCCTTACAGCTGTTCCCAGAGGATGGAAGATGCTCACCCAATGACTGGAATGAGTGGGAGTGAGCACGTGACCAGGCATTCACCTTGGCAGGTGTTTAGCAAATGTTGGGGCACAGCTGGTACAAGTAGGTAGAAAAATGAAGAAGGATGGGGAAGCCTAAAAAGATGGGCACCTCTGCTTCTGCATGACCACCTTCTTGGGGTGGGGGATGGGGAGGAACCTCTCCTTTATGCTAATCCTGCCTCCCTAGCATCTGACTAAATTGAAGAGAGGAGCTGCCAGCACTGTCCCACGGCTGCTGACAACTGTCGCCGGTCCTCAGCCCACCCCAACTTGTGTCCTTGCCAGCGTTCAGGCTCTGCCTGCCGTCGGTGCCCTGTAGTTCTGTCAAGTGCCCACTGTTGCGGTCTAGGGAGAAGGAGGGGCCAGCGCCCTGGCTTCTGCCCCTGTTCTGTGGCCTCTAGCTGACCATCCACTGCCACAACAACCTTGGCCTCCACTCTGGAGGACAATGTCTTCCCACCATCCCAGCCGCAGTGCTGATCTTAGTCTGTCTCATGTTGCAAGGTTTCCCGAAGGTTCGTGGACCGCCCCCCCACCCCCTTCGTACCCCGGCTAGGTGGTTTCTCATTTGTCTTTCCGGGTTGTGCTTTTCAGATTGTTGTATCAAGGCAACATGAGTGACCCTTGATTGATTTATTTTTCCCAATGTTGAAATTTAACCTTGAGTTAAATGTTGTCATTTTGCTGGCCCCAGGTGGTTGGGCAGATTTGACCTCATATGCCCGTCACTGTGACCCCAAGTCGACAGTGTTTCCCCTCAGTGGAGAGGAAATGGGTGTCTGGGAGGGCCGAAGCCAGAGCTGGAAGGTCAGGTTCCAAACGAGGCTGTCAGCGTCATCTGATCTCTACCATGTACATGTGCCATGTTGTTTTATGAGCTTTCCCTGGGGTCTGTTTTGCAATACCATGTAGAAGTTATCAAGCTGGATGTGGTGGCACGCATCTATAATCCTGTAATCCTAGCACTTAGGAGGCTAATGCAAAAAGGTCACAGGGTCAGAGCCAGCCTGGCCCACACAGCAAGATCTCAGAAAACTAAAGAAAAAAAAAGGGGTTCGCATTTACATAATTTTCTTTGCCTCAGTTTGCCCGTCTGTAAAGTAGGGGAATAGAAGTGTCTACCTGGGGAATTTTCTTTTGTCAGAATTACGCAAACTAGCAGGTGTGGCCCATGGTGAGAGCTCATGGGCTTTGCTGTGTCCTTGCACTGCAGGGAGTTCCCAGCTCTCCAGCCCCACAGCACGTGTGCATGATTGGCAGCCTTGAATGCTCAGCCCAGCGGCTTGACCTCAGGACACCCACACCGGCTGGATGACAGCGTCTGCTTTCCTCAGCGCCCACGCTCACTTCCCCTGCAGACAGCATGCTCGGGAACAAGGCGCTCTGTCCTTTTTGCTGGTGCCAGGGACAGCAGCCAGCCCGCTGATGCCTGAGACAGTGAGACCAACTGCTGCAATTTGTCCTGGTGGCAGAGGCGATGCTGAAGCAGCAAGTGCCTCTGGAGTCAGCCAGAGGGCACAGCATTGCCCTCCCAGGACACTGGAAGGAAGACACACACACACACACACACACACACACACACACACACACACACACTCCTTAGCTTTGCCAGCCCAGGTGACCATGGGTGATGTGGCCAGTGTCCTATGGGAACTTTAATGGACAGTACTCCTTTCCATTTATGGAGTTGTACAGTATGCCAAAGCACCCCCTCCCTCCCTCAATCCATCCATTTCTTCCCTCCATCCCCCCTCTCCCTTTCTCCCTCCCTCTCTTCCCCCCTTAAACACACACACACACAGACACACACACACACTGATGCAGGTGACAGGGAACCACTTGCTTCATGTCACCTGCAAATTTGCTTTTCTTTCCTCTTACTTAACACAGGGTCTCGTTATGTAGGTCAGGCTGGAGTTCCAAGCTGAACAAAAAAGAGACAGTGACCGAGCACCGCTGTGCGTCTCTCTGCTCCCTGGCTGCAGATGTGCTTCGACAGCCCTCATGCACCTCACACCCTCCCCACCATGAACGGCTGAGCCCCATGAGCCAAAACGGCTCTTCCTTCCTGGAGTTGCTTTGTGGGTAATTTGTCAGAGCAACAAGAAAAGTAACGTGTGGTTAATTGCTTTTTACACTGATTTGATTTCTAACACGTTAGATACTATACAGACTTCCAATGAAAACCTATAGGTTCACACCAGTTAGTGTCATGTGCCCCGGGAACCCCATGGAGTTCTTTTTAGGCTCCTTTGTTTGTTTTATCTTCATATCTCTCCATCTTGTGCTCACTCTGTGCTTTTCTTGGTTTTACCATTTGATTTATCCAGATACAAGCCTGTGCCCTCAGCTACTCCGGGGACAAAGGGAGGAACAAATCAAGGCCTGCCTAAGCGACAGTGAGTTCAGTGCCAGACCCTAACTTAGCCAGATCCTATTTTAAAACTTTTTAAAGGGTCCAAAGAGGGGCTGGAGAGATGGCTCAGGAGTTAAAAGTATGTACTGTACTGCTCTTGTGGAGGATCTGAGTTCGGGTCTCAGCACCCACAGGTGGCTCACAGCTATCTGTAACTCCAGCTCCAGGTGGCTCTGACACTTCTGTGCCTGTGGGCATCTGCATTCATGCACACATAGTTGCACACATATGTGTACATACAATTTTTAAAAAAATCCTAAGAAAGAGGAAGGAAGGGAGGGAGGGAGGGAGGGGAGGGAGGGAGGGGGCGGGCTGTAAGGAGCTAGAAAGATGGCTCAGCAGTCAAGAGCTCTTACTGCTCTTGCAGAGGACCAGGGTTCAGTTCTCAGCACTCACATGCTGCCTCACAGCTTCCTGTAACTCCAGTTTCAGAGGCTCCAATAGCCTCTTCTGGCTTCCACCGGCACTACACACACATGGTGCACAGACACACATGCAGACAAAATGTTCCTACACATTAAAAACAAAAATTAAAGAACTACGGTATAGTCAGGTGACAGAGAACTTGTCTAATACATCAGAGCTGACACTTTACTCTGCAGTATGGGGAGCGGGAGTACAGATGACTGGCTCCCGGTGATGCTCAGATCAGCAAACACTAGTCACTGCTGGCCCAAATGGTGGGCAAGCTCTCTTGACATAACACGGGGTTTGTTCATGTAGCTCAGCTAATGATACACAGTGATTGGCAGACAAGCACACGGCTTCTGTTTAGCGTGTTTCAAAGCCAGCAGCAGTAAACACCCAACAACTAAAGAGGCCTTCCTGGCTGCGGTGCCTCGTGCCTTTAATCTTACTTAGCACTTGAGAGGATAAAATGGGTGGATTGCCAAAAGCTAAAGACTGCCCGGGCTATAGGCTACAAATCAAAAACAAAATACCACACTGAAAGTAAGAGGACCCTTGCGGTCATTGAAGGCGCTCCACCAAAAGGCAAGCTGAAACCTCCCCAGGAAAGCCCTTCTTTTCTTTAAAAAAAAAAAAAAATTGTTTTTTATTTGTATGTGGGTTGGGGTGCAGGTGGGAATGGCACATATGCCAGGGCATGCTTGTGGAGGTCGGAGAACAACTTGTGGGAGTCTGTTTTTCTCCTACAGTGCGGGGCTTGTGGATCAAACTCAGGTTTTGGAGTTTGGCAGCAAGTGCCTTTACCTACTGAGCCACCTTGCCAGCCTGTAGCTGCTTCTAGTTGATAAAGACAGCTGCCTCTACTTGTGGTTGTTTTGGTTGGTGTTGTTTAATTGTTTATTTTGTGTTTAAGACAGGCTGGTCCTGACTTCACAGACCTCCTCCCCAAGCCTGCTGAATGCTGGGATCACAGAGGCAGGCGAGCCGCCATGCCTGGCTAGTGTGTTATCTGTGGTCTTGGTGAAACTGGTTTGTTTTAGAGGTAAATGTCTTCAAGGATCTCGCCACCCAGAAGGAAGCAACTGCCCCTAAGGCTCACTTGGCTATTCAAAAGGAATTGGCACTGATGCCTGAGGAGAAATGACTGTACTAGTATTTTTATTGGTATCATTGTTGTTTTTATTAGGGGTCTGGCTACAACCTTCCAAGACAAAAAAACACAAACCTAATAAAGGACCTAACCCAGAGCGTATAAAGAACACTTGTAACTCAATAATAAGACAAACAACCCAATAAAAGAACGAGCAAAAAAAAAAAAAAAAAAAATCTCAACCATGTGCTCACAGAGATGCAGATGACAAAGAAGCACATGAGAGTGTCATCATTTGTCATCCTCACTGCCCCAGTTAAGGCTTCAACATCACGGGCCAGCGAGGATGCTGAGCCCTGGAGCTCTTAGACAGTGCTGATGGGAACACAACACGGCTCATCCCTGTCAGAAATGGTCAGGTATTCTCTCGTGGGCTCGCGCACACGGTCCCGCTGTTACTCGCGAGAAATACGCCGCTCACACTCAGACTCATAGGGTCCATGGCATCTTGGGCCATAATAAGAACTCCAAATTGGAGACAATCTGATGTCCGTTCGCCTGGTGAATGTGAGCTGCCAGTAATGCCAGCCTTTGAGAGGCAGAGGTAGGAAAGTTGCCACAAATGTAAGGACAGCCAAGGCTATACAGAGAGACTCTCCCTAATGGCGGGAGCACTTGGAGCTGATTTGGAGCGTGCAGTACTGTAATCTCAGCTACTTGGAAACCAAGCCAGGACCTCAAGCTCAACCTTCCTGAACTACAGGGCAAGATCAAGGTCAGCACAGGCAAGTTAGTGAGACATTTTCTCATAATTTTAGTAAAAGGGCATGGGGTTCTGGCCACGGCTCAATGGGCTAGAGTGCTTGCCACCAAGCCTGATAACCTGAGTTTAGACTCTGAGACCTACATGGTGGAAGGAGAGAACTGACTCCTACAAGTTGTCCCCTGATCTCCACACATAGAACATGGAATACCCACACACGCAAATAAATGTAATTAAAAATAAAATTAAAAAGGAGAAGGCTATAGCTCAGTAGGAAAGCGCTTGCTAGCACGCACAAGGCCATAGGCCCAATTCCCAGTGAAAGGCAAGAGGGAAAAGAAATGCTTCCCTTTCTTGTTCGATGTCTCCCTGTCCCCATACCCTGATGCGTTTTGATGTTTAACAGTATATATTCCAAGGCACTTGCGTGCTTGCCATGAACCCACAGCTTTGATCAATGACAGGGGCCAGGGCAGAAGAGCCCGCTTCATTCTCATATGTGACCCCCAGGCCACTTTCAGTGTCTGGACAGGAAGTGGGTCAGATACGTTTGCCTGCCAAGTCACCCATCTGCCACCTTGTCTCACACAGGCCTGTCCCTGGCCTCAGGCTCATGCCCAGGATCCCATGTGCGGGAGCAGTGGCTGGGCTTGGCTGTGTGTGGACCCGAGATGGGGCCTGGGGCACCTCCTAGCTGCCAGGGGAGCCGCTCGCAAGGCAGTCTGGGAGAAGTGGAAGGAGAAGGTATCTGGGGGGCAAACTCTCCTCCCCGGTGCACGCTGAGGATCCCACTGGGCTTTAGGAAGTGAAGGGCAGCTGTGGAATCAGTGCCTGAGGTGGGCGCTCTTTAGGCAGCTCGGTATGAAGCCTATTGGGGAGGACTCAGGGGGCTCCCTCCTCCTCAGTCAGGTTTCCGCTCAAATAACTCACCAAGGATGCTCCCCCATCCCCCCCACCCCACCCCCACCCCTCCTTGGGTGTGCTCTCTGCCCTTTGGTGTTTCCTTGTCTCCGCCTCCCAGGGCAGTCAAGGAGGCCCTTAGCTCTGGCACAGCTGATTTTGGAGGCCTGCATTTCTGCAGCACCCAGGACCGACCAGTAGGGACTGAGTGCACAGATGAGGGAACAAATGAGAGAGCATGGATTTCTACTCACGCCCTTTGCAGTGCACGGGTCCCAGTGCCAGGCCTGCTAGGCTCACCCAGCTGCCTCTCAAAAACTGTCCCAATCCCCCATGAACTGTCTTTTCGCCATCTCTGAACACACAGACCAGCTGGTCCTCGCTGCTGTGGAGTTCCAGGAGGCAGCTACCTCCCGTCTGATCTAACCAGGCCCCTTGTCCTTTTCTCAGGCCCGGCTCCTGCCCTTCAAAGGTAGTTTGGTAGCCTCACCCCACCCCTGCACCTGTCTGTCTGTCTGTCTGTCTGCATATTATCTGTGTGTCCAGTGCCCTAAGAGGCCACCTGAGGGCGTTGGATCTTCTGGAACTGCAGTTACAAGCAGTTGTGGGCTTCAGTGTGGGTGCTGGGAATTGAACCTGGGTCCTTTGGAAGAATAGCCAGTGCTTTTAACCAACTGCTGAGCCATCTCTCCAGCCCCAGTTTTCTTTGGTTGGGGCCTGTTTCCCTTCTAGGACCTTACTAACTTGGGAAACCCTCCTTGCCACCCTACAGGAAGGCACCATGACTGACATCCCCACGGTTTAGGAGAGTGAACAGAATCAGAGAGGTTAAGCAGCTTGTTCGCGCCCACAGGGTTGCCAAGCGGCAAGGTGGGGATGTGAACCCAGGCCGCTGACCACAGAACCTTGAGTTAGAGCAGTTAACATTTTCGTGGCTTAGTGTGTCCAGATTGGGATGGCAGTAGGAGTGCCCGCCCCTAGCAAGCCTTCTGCTGGAAGGGCACTAATTAGGCCTCTAGGGTGGGACTGAGCTACCTGCCAAGTGCTTTGGGGGAACCTGCTCCTCCCCCTGGCACCTTCCGGAAACAGTGCTGCTTCCTCTATCCCAGAGGAAGCACTCTGAAAGCGGTACCCTGGAAAGGATGGAGCCTGCCCACAGCCAGCACGCTGAGCAGGGCCCTCCTGGGAACCCTGGAAATACAATAGCATTATGTGTCTTCCCTGGGTCACATGACAGTCCAGTCTCCAAAGTCCAGGGACGCACTGCAGTGCCCAAGGAGGCCAGCACACTAGAAGCAGCTTGAAGGATAGCCAGGAGGCCACTGTCCCCTGAGAGGGTTTGGGGTCTGTATTGCAAAGCATTTCTGTTGGAAGCCTAGGCACCCCTCCCCCATCCTGTGACTTTTTTAAAGGCTGTGTCAATGCGCCAGGTAGTTCTGGCATGTTCTTGGATGTGCTGCCTAACTCTTGCTCCTCCGCCTTGTGAGTTCCCTGCAGCCTCTGAGTGGGCACCCTCGATCACATGGACACAGAGGCCTGGAGATGCTCCACGGCCACCACCGTCTGAAGCCACACAGCAGCCAAGGGTTCCTTAATCTGTGCTGTGGTTCCACTATCAAAACAACCTGGCTGGAAGCCAGTGGTGCGGCTTGTGGGCTTGTGCCAGGCGGTGGGAGGGAGGCTAGGGATTCACTGGGCTGAGCTGGAAGCCTTGGCCCTGGGCCTGCTGGCCAGGGAGGAGCAATCTGTTTGGTGGCTGTCAGAGTCAGCGATTCTCTCCCCAAGGGGCCTCCATCTCTGCAGGCCCCTCTGTGGTGAGGAGAGGCTCGTGGTGGCACTGGCTCTTTTTTATGGCTTCACTGATGGGCTTGGTTGTAGCTAGGTCACCCTGCAGCCCAGGAGGATTCGTTCCACCGGCAAAGGACACAGAGCCAGATCTCTTCCTCTACACCAGTGCTTCTCACCCCTCCTAGTGCTGCAACCCTTTAAGACAGTTCCTCATAAAGCTACTTTTGTTGCTGCTTCAAAACTGTAATTTTGTGCCATTATGAAACGTAATGTAAATCTCTGTGTTTTCGATCTCTGTCTTAGGTGAACCCTAGGAAGGGCTGTTTGATCCCAAAGATGTCGGGACCTACAGGTTGAGACCCCACTGCTCCACCCCAGGGTCTGCCCCAGAGCCCCACAGGGGATGCAGATTTGGACCGGGTCTGTTCTGTTCCTTGCCTGGTTCCTGGTCCCTCTGGCCACTGTTCTGGCTCTCAGGGCTGGTCTTGCTTATTCCAAGTGTCCCCCTGGCCAAAGCCTTGATTGCACCATGCCCAGCTTTCATCCCCGCTGTTGATTGCTTGCTCTCTGTTCTCTTTATTATCAACTTGGCCTTCAAGGTCCCACTCAGGCTCTCTCTTCCCTAAGTGGCTGTCCCTGGGCCACCTACACCATACTTCCTTCTCCACGCAGCAGCATGGGCAGAAGGAAGGGCATGCTTTCAGGATGGGGCAATCCTTTAGGGTGGATAGGCGAGTTACTAGGGGCTTCGCTCTCAGGGATCTCAAGAGAATGGGCTATCTCAGGGCTCTAGGTGGGGACAGCTTCAGGGAGGACTTTCCCACACCTGGCACCTCTGGGCTGACACGCCTACATCACCCTTTGTGAATCCTCACTAGCAGTGACATACACAGCCCTGAGCCTTAGTCACTTCAGTTGTAGATGGAGACTAGTGCCAGGCAGCAGGCTATAGCATGTCAGGCCTCTGTACCTCACACCTATTGGTTGCTGCTACTAATGACAAGTTGATTTAATCATCCATCCAGGGCCTGGGGTAGAGGAGATCGTAGCAACCCCAGCTCTGTACTATCACACCCTTTAAGCAGTGTGTGCGTGCATTCATTTGTGCATGTGTGTGTCCATGTGTATGTGCATGTGCATCTGTGTGCATCTATCTATGTGTCCGTGTGTGTGTGCATCTGTGTGTCTATGTGTGCATGCATGTGTGCATCTGTGTGTGCATGCATGTGTGCATGTGTGTGTGCATATGTGTGTATGTGTGTTTACAGGTACATGTCATTGTGTATATACTGGTGGCAGTCAGAGGGAACATTGGTGTCCTATGATTTTCCCCTTATTCCTGGACCTGGAGCAAGGCCTATAGCCAATAAGCTCCCATGATCCTCTTGTCTCTGCTCTTCTCCTCCAGTGCCATAGTTATAGATGTGTGAGCAGCCATACCTGCATTTTTCACATGGCTGCTAACATCTGAACTCAGGTCCTCATGTTTGAGCAGTGTCTTAGGTTTCTGCTACTGCCATAACTTGACCAAAAGCAGATTGAGGAAGAACAAGTTTATTTCAGCTTAAAACTGGCAGGTGACAACCTATCATGGGCGGAGGTTGGGGGGATCAGGACAGGAATTCAAGGGATGGATGCAGAGGCCATGGAGGAGTTCTGCTTACTTACTGGCTTTCTTCCCGTTGCTTACTCAGCCTGTTTTCTTATAGCCCTCTGGACCACCATCCCAGAAGGCTCTGCTCACAGTGAGGTGTGTCCTCCCACATCAATCATCAATCAAGAAAACGCCCATAGGCCAATCTGGTGGGAGCATTTTCTTAGTTGGAGTTCTCAAACCACTCTGTACACCAGGCAGTGCTGGCCTTTAATCCCAGCATTCAGGAGGCAGGGACAGGCAGGCAGATCTCTGAGTGTGGGGCCAGCCTGGTGTACAGAGCTAGTTAAAAGACAGCCAGGGCTACACAGAGAAGCCGTGTGTGTGTGTGTGTGTGTGTGTGTGTGTGTGTGTGTGTGTGTGTGTGTGTGTATGAGAGAGAGAGAGAGAGAAAGAGAGAGAGAGAAGCCAGCAGAAGCCACAAGTGCTCCTGCCCACTTATCCATCCCTCCAACTGCATGAACCCATTTTGATGTCCTTACCCTGACCTCCTCCTCCAGTCTCTACAGTCACATGCACCCCTCCCTGCACACCTCTATCCCTCCCTTTGTCTGTACCTCTCGGGGACCCTAGCACTCTCCTAGGTCTTAGTACTCAGCAGCGTGCAGGAATGAGAATGAGGAAGGACCTCAGGGACCTGCTGTCTCCCTCTCATTCTGTAGATGGGGAAGCCAAGACCCAGGGAAGCCAGGAGGTGGGACCAACAGCCCAGGGAGGGAAGCATCGGCATGCAGCAAGCCAAACAAGGTCCTTAAGCCAGGGCTTTGCTTTAATCACAAATGAGATCCGGGTTTCTGGAAGCTTCAGGAGATTACAGCTATAGGTGAGATTCCAGGCCAACATGGGAGGCAGCTGGCTCCACGTGGCTAGGTGACTGAAGCTACATGGGCACCAGGGCACAGAGGGGCTGTCTCCACAGATGGCTTCTGGGAAGTCCAGCAACAGTGCTTTGGCAGAGCTCCCCAGGAAAGTGTGGGAGCGTGTGATGGTGCCCTGTCCTGGGGCATCAATGGTATATGTCCTGGGGTGCATGCCAGGCTCCTCAGCTTTCCTGTGATCCTGCCCCTATGCAGTATCACTTGGCAAGCTTAGGACCCCATGCCCTCTTCCTGTAGGTTGTTGTCACTCGCTGGGTATTCTGTCTGGGTTCCACTCTTCCTGAATGTCCACACAGTGTCCTGCCCAAACCCAGATCAGACAAAGCCCTGATGAAACCCTCTGGCTCTCGATTGCCTGCAGAATAAGGCCTGACCTTCTTTCTGCTCCTTCCTGGCTCTTTGTCTCTGCTTTTAATCACTGAACATCAAGAGAAGAAGGAGTCACAGCAGACGGCTGCACTTTTTCTAGGGCTTCTAAGGCTCTGCCTGCCTCCCTCCCTGCCTCCTTCCCTCCATCCCTGCCCCCCTCCATCTCTGCCTTCCACCATCCCTGCCCCCCTCCCTCCATCCCTGCCTCCCAGCATCTCTGCCTGCCTCCCTCCTCCTGCCTCCCTCCATCCATCCCTGCCTGCCTCCATCTCTGCCTGCCTCCCTCCCCCTGCCTCCTACCATCCCTGCCTCCCACTATCCCTGCCTGCCTACTTCCCCCTGTGGCCCTCTATCCATGCCTATCTCCTTTCTTCCCCCCCCCCCCCCCCCTGCCTCCCTCCTACCTCCTTCCTGCCTGCCCCCACTAGGTCTGGCCTCAGAAGAATACTCAAATCTGGCCTGGTCAGATAGACAGGATGGCCAGAGGCAAGTACGTGGGACACTGAGTTGGGCCTCTGACCTCTGTGGATGGAATTTTGGGCCTGTCTTGGGTCACTGAAGCTACTGGTTGGCCTTTAACCCACTCCATGCCTGGCTCCAACCCATGCCCAGGGTTCTGGCCAGATGTGAATTGGCAAGGGTTGGTCAGTTGGGTTCCTGCACCCACAGAACCTTGTCACATACTCCACAACTTGGAACCTCTGACATCCCCCTTGTTGAACTCTGTTCCCCAAATCCTGTGTTACCCCTCAGGGCCAGATCACCTTCTGTGCCCTAGTCCTTCAGTCACCCTCTGCCTGGTACCTGCCCTTCTGTCACTCGTGGCTGGACTGCCTAGCTTACCCATCTCAAGCTTGTGACCAGCTCTGACGACCGACCGGCTAGGCAGAGGAGTTGGGCAGCAGGGGTGAGGGAGGGGAAGGTGGGGGAGGCTCCACGCTAACCGCTAGCTAACCGTCTTGCTCCCTAGTTTCCTAGGGTCTGTGTTGGTGTCCAGCTTTTCTGGGCTGGGACCTGGCCTTCATAGGTGTGGCACCAGCTCCAGTCTCCCTTTCCTGAGTGTGGTAGCCCCTCCTGTCTGCCACACTCTCCCTTCCTGCTGCTTTCTCAGCTACACCTTCCTTGCCTTTCCACAGCTAACCCCTCACCCCCGTCCTGGGTTCTGGACGGGAAGTCCTGATTGTACGAATGGCACCCGACACCTCTTCCAGGACCCAAGTGGAGCGGAATCACCGAATGACCCACCCAAGCTTCCTGGCTTTCCCCTCGTAGCTAGCTAGCGACCGCTGGTTACATGTCTCTACCCTCCCTGCAGCCTGTCCTTAACACTTCACTTCCTCTCCATTAGGAAGTTTAACTTCCCCTCTACAGTGGCACCTCATCTCTCACGGACAGAACCAGCTAAGTAGAGCAGATGGATACTTGGACAAGGAAGCCCCTCAGGCTACACTTCAGGTTTTTATGGATGATGGCCTAGTGTAGTGGGTAGAGCTTTGCCCCTGGGTGGAACTCTGGGGTCATCAGATGAGCCGCTGATTATAGTAGCCAGATCAGCATTCTGCAGCGGCCACCGACAATACAGCCTAGCTCAGCCACAGATCTTTTCCAGGACCCCAGCTGTCCTCTTTCACAGTGACAGTCATTCCCCTGCTAGGGACTTGAGGAGGGGCAGAGCCTCAAGGAAGCCAGGGCGGCAGCCAGGCAGGACTGTCCCTTCCCACAGACTACGCCTTGGGTTTCCGGACTTGAGTTAGGGGGAAAAGATGCGTCCAGAAGCCCAGCCCGTGTTAGAAACTCTCCACTAGCTTCTGCCAGTATGCAATGGAAAGACAGGGCTGCTGGGGCTCCTGGCCCTTGTGCAGGGGACATGCATGTTAGGGTATTCCACGGTGAGCCCTTTTCTCAATGAGTACTCCGACTCAGCAGAAATTCAACCAATATATGTTGCCCTTTGCCCTTTGATATTTATTTATAGTTACTTCAGGGTTGGAAGAAAGGGAAGGATCAACCAAAACAAAGTATGTATGAAAATGCTGTAATGAAATCTATGGGCCGGTGAAACGGCTGAGGGGAAAGATACCTGCTGCCAAGGCTGAGGCCCTGAGTTCAATCCCTAGTGACCTTCGTGCAAGGAAGAACTGACTTTCAGAAATTGTGTGGTGGTGCATGCTTTAATCCTAGTACTCAGTCTCAGGGGGGTCTCTGTGAGTTCAAGGCCAGCCTGGTCTACATAGTTAGAACCTGCCTCTGGGGGGGAAATGTTGGCCAGGCATGGTGGCACAGGCCTGTAATCCCAGTACTTGGGGAGGCAGAGGCTGGGGAGGCAGAGGCAAACGGATCTCTGTGAGTTCAAGGCCAGCCTGGTCTACAAAGTGAGTCCAGGACAGCCAGGGCTACACAGGGAAACCCTGTCTCGAAAAATAAAAAACAACAACAACAAAAAGATGGAAACAAAACCCCATAGTTTATGACACCATTTATATAAATTGCCCAGAAGAGACAAATTCACAGAAACAGAAAGTAGGTTAGCAGTTGCTAAGGACGGTGTGGAGAGGCATGGGGGAGTGCTAGCAGGTACAGAGTTTTTGTTACCCATGATGGAAGTGGTGGACTTAGTTAGGGGTGGTAGATAGTGCAACCCTGTGATCAACATCAAAATGGCCAAGCTTTACACTTTGGGTACATTTTTTGGGACTGGGAATGTAGCTTAGTGGCAGAGGGAGTAACAAATACATGCATGGTGGCACACACTTGCAATCCCAGTTCTTGGGAGGTGGAGGGTTGGGAGTTCAAGATCATTCTTGGCTACATAGCAAGCTCAACAGCAGCCTGGGCTATGTGGGGCCATTTTCTATAAATAAACCAATAAAGCCAATGAGTGAGTGAATGATAAATAATAAAGGGATGTGTCTTGGGGCATGTAAGCTGTATGTTGGTAGAATTATTATGGCTTCTGCTTTTCTGTGGTCAGCCCCAAATACTGACTATGAACCCTGTCCACCAGCAGCCTACAGTCAAACACCAAGACAGGGCAGGAGGTAAAGGCTGGAGAAGGACTTTTCTTTTTCTTTTTCTTTTTCTTCTTCTTCTTCTTCTTCTTCTTCTTCTTCTTCTTCTTCTTCTTCTTCTTCTTCTTTCTTCTCTTCTTCTTCTTCTTCTTCTTCTTCTTCTTCTTTCTTTTTCCTCTTCTTCTTTTCAATACAGGGTTTCTCTGTGTAGCCTTGGCTGTCCTGGACTCACTTTGTAGACCAGGCTGGCCTCGAACTCACAACTCACAGAGATCTGCCTGCTTCTGCCTCCTAAGTGTGGGATTAAAAGCGTGCACCACCACCGCCCAGCTTGGAGAAGGACCTTTCAAAGGAGTAGATCTCTCTGGTCAAGATTATAATATGAAGTAATTACGGTTCACTGGGTTGTGTTCTAGATGCCAAGGCAACACCTACCCCGCTAAGGGTTTTGCATGCATCACATTAGGCCTCCTTATGACCTTGAAGTCAGTAATCCTGTCCCCATGTTACAGATGAGGAAACTGAGGCTATGTGGCATCATATGACAAAGTCTTTTACAGCTAAGAGATAGCAAACAGGCCACAGTGGCTCATGCCTGTCATCCCTGAATTCAGGAGACAGAGATGGGAAGATTGTCCTGAGTTTCAAAGTTAGCCTGCTCCGCATGGTGAGTTCTGGGCCAGCTTGGCTCCAGAGTGAAAACCTGTCTCAAAGAAAACAAAACAGTGGGGCTGGTGAGATAGCTAAATGGTTAAGGGTGCTCCTCTCGTGAACCGAGGCTCTGTTCCCCGGCACCCACAGGTAGCTCACCTGTAACTCCAGTTCTAGGGGTCCATGGCTCTTCTGAACTTCGAGGGCTCCTGAACACACATGGTGCACGAGCATACACTTGGGCATGCATACTCGCACATACCTAAAATAAATATTAAGAAAACAAAACTCAAAAAAAAAAAAAAAAAAAGAAAACAAAACTCAACAGAGCTGAAGAGGTAGCTCAGTTGTTTGAATGCTTGCCTAGGATACACAAAGCCCTGTGCTTGGTCCCCCATTACAACACCACACAGCACCCCACCTCCACCCCCTCACACACTGGGGACATAAGGGCAGTGGGATCGGAAGGTCAAGGTTATCCTCAGCTCCATAGGGAGTTCTAGGCCAGCCTGGGCTGTATAAGATCCTGTCTCAGACAGACCAGCTAACAAGGAGAATTGGTACTAAAGCCCAGACTTCTTTTGTCAGGAAGCTTTTGCCTACTTTGGGGAGAAATCCCCCGCCCCGTGATTCAAGTTACCCCCACATTTCCTCCTTCCTTTCCTTTCTTGCTTCTCCTCCTTCACCTCTTTCTCCAGGCTCTCATGTAACCTATACTGGCCCTATTCTTAAATGGCCAGTGTTGGAGGGCCTTGAACTTCGGAGCCTCCTGCTGCCGTCTCCCCGGCACTGGGATTACAGATGTGTACCACACCCCGCTTTCACGGTTGTTTTCTGTTACCAGGTACAGGTCTTAAGCCTTTTCTGCCCTCAGAGACATTTCTCGAGACTACCCTTTAGTACAGGGAAAGATGGTAGCAGCAGGACCTGCCTCTCTGCTTCCAGAAACTTCACCGTAACTTCAGGCAGCTGCAAACTGGTGGCGACCATGACCTGCTCTACAAAAGACAAAGGGAAACCTGTTTTCCTTCATGAAGGGCGCTGGAATTAGACAATGTTTGGCTTTCCCTGGATGGAGGATCGGCCTCTATTCCCATTGGGCAGGAACCAGTTCCTGTTAGGCAGGGCTGCCTGGGCCCCTGCCAGGACCTTGGGGGAGGGGTCTCCTTTCTGGGCTGCTGCAGGGCTCTCTGTTCCTTGGGAGACATCAGAGGTTTAATCATTAATGGGCAAGTTTACCTTTGGTTGCAGGCTGGAATTGGGATCTGTTCCCAGGAGCAATTATCTCAGACACATTATTTTGTGTAAAATCACTTTTAGCTGATAAAGCTGAAGTAAAAAGGAGTCCATTAACCAGCGCTGGCCTCTTGGTGTCTGAGGCTCCCTGGGACATCACCAAGGAGCCAGCCTTTAGGAGTTGTGAAAAAGCTTCTAGAAAAACATGCTTAAAAGTTGGCCGAGCATTGCAGCGGCTTTGTGTGTTTTCAGACCCTCCACGTGTCACCCCCATCTGTGGTTTCTGGGCTTGGCAGGGTGTCCTGGAGGCATGCCCAATTTGTGCAGACCTATCTGGGACCAAGCAAAATTGATGATTTACACCCCTTGTTCCGGGGTCCTGAATGAAAGCTATGCGCTCCCCCACCCTCCCAGCCCACGCTGGGCCCAGGAATTAGTGGGAGCAGGGGCATTCTTGGTGCTTTTGGTCAGCTAGTGAGAACATCGTGTGGCAGGTTGAGGTTGCCTCAGCAACTGGCCTTGTCCTCACCCACAGGTACCCAAAGCTCTCGGCCCCTCCCCATTGCCCTTTTCCTGACCTTTAACGCCGCTGGCTGAAGCCCAGCCATTCCCTAGGAGAGCACCTGAGGCCCAGCCACCACAGCTGTTCCTGCTGTTCTGGTATTTGGGTGGCGAGTGCACAGAGAGACCCTCACGGGAGGGGAGTGGTCGGTCTCCTGCTTCCTCGTGTACTCACCTGCAGCATCACAGAGGACTCCCCTACTGAGGCATCTATAGCCATCGCTCCACCTGCCCTCGGTCGCACATTTCTCCCTATCCCCCCCCACCCCCATCCCAGCCTTAGGGAGCAGGCTCTCTCAGGCATAACCTCAGCACACCAGCACACTCCTCCTGGGACTCAGGGAGCAGGTGAGTGGTGGTCCAGCGTGGAGGCTGGTCAGCCAGAAGTGCTCAGACAGGAAAAGGCCAAAGGCCTGGAATGGCTGGAGTGGCTGAGGATCTGGCCTTCAGCCAGCTGCTGCCTGTTTTTCCTCAATAGCCCCAGGCCCTCCCTCTGAGTTGCTTCTGTTTCTGAGCTTCATTTCCTGATGTTTTGTGAGGCTCAGGCCTATGTGACCTTTCGGGCCTGCCAGTTACACACACCCCTCTGCCCCGCCCCCACACACTCTGGATGGTCAGATGCACTCAAAAACTTCAACCAACTTGGTGTGATCCAGCCTGAGGAGCTGACCAGAGCTGCTGGGTGGGCACAGCTCTGTCTCGGAGCTTGCCCAGCGTTACCAGAATCCAGGAAATTTAGGGAGACTAAGGTAGAGGACCCCAGCGATTTGGAAATCCCATCTGCACCCTGTGCAGGTCCTGCGCCTGTTCTGGGCATTGGGAAGAAACCCAGCCCCCTTCCCTGTGGTGGGCCCTGCGTGCACGGTGTTCAGGAGAGATGGCTTTCTTGAGAACAGGCATTCCGAGTCCTTCTGACTGGCTCCTCCTCTGTACCCCTGCCACCTCCACATTCCCTGGCACAGGACAATGGGTTGCCCAGTTGGTCTCGGTCGCTCTGCCTTCTTAACCTGGGGTTTCACGTAGCCCAGGCTGGCCCAGCATTCCCTACGTAAACAAAAAGGACCCAAATTTCTGAACTTCTGCTTCTATCTCCCAAATATTAGGATTAGAGGCGCGTGCCACCCCTGCGGCTTCCACCCTAAGATCTTAGTGGGCTTGATCCACTGAAAGCCCGCGTCCACATCAGTGAAGAATGGTTCCTATTCTGAAAATAAGGTTTGTTTTAAGCTGTGCTGGGTACTTAACAGCTGTATTCCACACAAACCACAGAGGTACGTTTCAGCACAAACTCAGCGTGAGCTGAGTGTGAGCTCCAGAGAGTGGCGTCTGTGTGGGAGTGGGGGGTGGTGATGGGGGCAGGCAGGCACCACTGCCTCCTCCCTAAGAGTCATCACCCAGAACACAGCTTAGACGCGTACATCTTCCCAACCAATAGGCTGTATTATCTCCAGTATGCGTGGGAGAGGCAGGTGATGCTTTCCAGATGTTCGGGGAGCAGCCTCCCACCCCTGGCCCAGCCCAGGCCGAGCGAGCTCCTCCTGCATACTTTAAGTGCACGCTAGATGGTAATGTGAGGATAGGATGGTCTGGGTGGGGCCCCGGGGTCCTGCAAACACCTGCATGTGGGCTTATGAGGACCAGCACCGCAAGGTCTAGTCTGATCTCAGGCAGTTCTCTCCTGACCGAGGACAAGCCTGCTGTAGGTCACCTCAGCAGAAAGGGACAGTACAAAGTGCAGCCATCTCTGTGGGAGAATGAGTGTGTGAGAAGGCGACCCATGAGGAGGAGGCTGGCAGGGCCTTGGCCCCTGGACATTGCAGGTATAAACCAGGCCTTCCTTGGCCTGAGTCTTATCTCCTGAGACCAGTTAGTAGTTCATTAGCTACTCAGATAATCTAATTGTTTGGAGGCCTCTTAGATTGCGCAGACACACTCTGCCCCTCCCTCCGATTTGTCACCCTACACATCAGAAAGCTGAGGCCCAGAGAGGGGCAGTGGTCAACTTAGGGACACACAGGGATGGTAGGAGAAGTAAGGCTGCTCCTGGGGAGGGAGGGCAAGCTTTCCATTTAAAGTCCAGCCTGGCCTGGAGCCAACTATGGGCTGGAGGAGTTGAGGTTGCCCTTTGAGCCTTAATTCCTAAAGGACACCCACTGGCAGAACCCAACCTCACAGTGTTGCTGAGAGATGGGAGTCAGAGAAAGATGGCCAGCCAGGATTCCTCATCTAACACGTGTTGAATTTGGGGTGCTTTTCTGGTTCCTTGGGGGGGTATCCTAAGGTCTTGAACAGAAAGAAAGAGGCTTTCCAGCTAGGTGGGCCTGTCTACCCTCTGGAGCTCAGTTCTCCTCAGTCTCTGAGGTGAGTACTGGCCACTAGTGCAGGGCATCTGCCTGGCAGGACAGAGCCTCTTGCTCCTTGGTGTGTGCCCACTGCATTCCGGGACACACCCAGGGCCTTATTCAGTGTTGGCACCAGGTTGTGTCATCTCATACACACAAGAGCCCTGGGGCAGGTGAGAAAATTGGGGCACTGGGAGCTCCGGTCACACTTCGGCTTCTCTGCCGTGGATCCTCCTGCCCCATGCCTGCCAGGGTGCCGAGAAGGTTCTTTCCTGGGTTCAGAAGGTTGCCACTCAGCACCCATGTTCGGCTAGGCAGGAATGGCTTCATGCCACCTCAATCTTTGACTCCCATTCCCTTCCCCCAGGCCTGAGTAGCGAACTGGCATTCCCAGGAATTGTCTGGGACACCATGCACCCCCATCTAGAGTCTGCTCTGCCTGATGAAGTTTATCACAGAGACACAAAGGAGACCGAAGGAGCTGGGCATGGTGGCCTATGCCTTTAATCCCAGCACTCGGAAGGCAGAGGCAGGTGGATTGCTGTGAGTTCAAGGCCAGCCTGGTCTACAAAGCAAGTCCAGGACAGTCAAGGTTACACAGAGAAACCCTGTCTTGAAAAACCAAGCAACCAACCAAACAAACAAACAAAAAAACTTGTAAGTGTGCCGGTGTCCCAAGTTTCTGGATTTAAGGACAGGGAAAGGCTGACAGAGCAGAAACAAACCCCAAACCAGAGTGGCCATTTTAAAGTTACTTTTCCTAAAAAGGGGTCACGGACAGGGAGCAACGGGGACATAGCTGACTGGTTAACATCTGGTCACTCGGGTTAAAGAACAGGTGGTTTTGGGTTGATGAGATCTGGCAATGAGTGATATGTGTTAGTGCCGCCATTGTGATTTTTATCCTGCCTTCCTAGTGGCTCCCTAGATTTTGTATTTAAAAATAGAAAGTATGTATAAAATAAAAATATGTCATTTATTACACATTAAGACACTTCCCTCAGCCTCAAAGTGTAGGCCCTAAGAATTAGTTCTTGGGGTGGTATCTTCCTTCCTCCCTCCCTCCCTCCCTCCCTTCCTTCCTTCCTTCCTTCCTTTTGTTTTGGTTTTTTGAGACAGAGTTTCTCTTGTAGCCCTGGCTGTCCTGGACTTGCTTTGTAGACCAGGCTGGCCCTAAACTCACAGAGATCTACCTGCCTCTGCCTCCTGAAGTGCTAGGATTAAAAGTGTGCCCCACCACTGCCCAGCAGTTTATTTTTTAAGGTGTGTGTGTGTGTGTGTGTGTGTGTGTGTGTGTGTGTGTACGCGTGCGCACACGCGCTCATGCAAACCCATAAAAGTGAAAGTACTCATGGAGGCCAAAAGAAACTGTCAAAGCTGATGGTGGTAGCACATGTTAATCCCAGCACTCAGGAGACAGAGGCAGGTGGACCTCTGAGTTCCAGGACAGCCTGGTTTACAGAGCAAGTTCTAGGACAGTCAGGGCTGAACTTGTCTTATTTCCTAGACCTGCAGGTGGTTGTGAGGCACCCAGGGTGGGTGCTAGGAACTGAATTTGGGTCCTCTCCAAGAACAGTACTTGCCCTCAACTGCAGAGCCATGTCTTCAGCCCTGGGGATTTGTTTGTTTTTCTAAACAGAGTTAGAATCTTATAGCCAATGCTGGCTCAGAACTCACTATGCAACCTAAGGTGGCCTTGAACTCACAGTAAACTTTTTTGCCTCAGCCTGCTGAGTACTTGAATTATAGGTGCTCTAGAACATTCTATAGAAAGGGCTGGGCAGCCTTTTCCAATTCCTCAGACCTTTCTCCTTCTTTCCTCATTCCTTCTGGTCCTGGTGAGTGTCAGACAATGAGCTGGAAACTGGAGGAAGACTTAGAGCATCCCCGTCAGCCTTCCTGCTCAGTGCTGACAAGCAGCGGTGCCCCAAGGCTGCCCTGCAGCAGGACCATCACCTCTGGGACCACGCAGGAGCCACACATACGTAGCTCTGTCCAGAGAGTGGAACCAGGCTTAGCTGAGAAGCCGAGAGTGCTGTCTCGCTGCCTTCAGGCTTCATGACAGCAGCTCTGACCTAGAACCGGAAGAGAAGCAGGAAGTGTGCTGTAACAATGGGAGCCCAGGCCAGTCTGAGCGGCTCTGGAGTCTCCACTGAGGAGGCTGGGTTTCTTCAGCTCTGCTGTACCACAAGGGCCTTCCAGACTGGGCACCACGAAGATGCATGAGGAGGGCCAGTCAGTCAGTCCGTCCCAGACTAAAGGGCTAAAATGGGCCCCCGCAAGGCAGAAATGGGTTTTGAGGCCCTAGTCCTCCTGCTTTTACAACCTGCCCCCACCTCTACCCCACCCCCATCCCTAGAGGGCCTGCCCCATGAAAACACAAGGAATTAGCCTTAGAACTAGCAGGAGAGGAAAAGCCAGGCCCAACTGACCTCCTAGCTAGGGTTGGCTTGAGCAAGTTGGCTCCGAGCCTCCTCAGCTGTAAGCTAGGGAGCACAGCCGCGGCCCGCCTCTTCCTGCCCTCTTCCGCCGGAGGCAGCCTTCCTCCCTTCTGTTCAGTCCATCAGCCATTTCTTTTCTGCTGGGAGGGTAGCACGGTTTGGGTTGGGGCGAGTGGATACTGCGCCTACACCCGCACTCGAGGTCTCTCCTGAGGCTGAGGTTACGCGGCTCTCCTGGTCTATCGGAGACTAGGCTTTCCTTCCTCTGGCCTTGGCCTGCCTTTGTGGAAAGGTGTTGAGTTGGGTTCCATTCAGGCTGGTCCCATATTAAACAGACACAGCCCTGAAAGTTCTGTTTTCCTGGCCCCTCAGTCCTTGGCCTGTCTTCATAAGAGAATGGGGAGCCACGCTCTGCAGACTGGGAAGGCCCCACTCTGCAGGAGGAAAAGTCTCTCCGTTAGCAGATGCCCTGGCATTCTTGACAGCTTGCCCCTGGCCTTGCTCGCCTCCTGCTTGCAGGGACTCAGGGAGTCCTTCCTTTACCAGCCCCACCTAGATGAGGCTAAAGGTGAGCCAGGCTCAGTGATGACCCCAGGAGTAGAAGGAAGCCCTGAGTCACCCTTGCCGGGAGCAGGAAGTGGTTATCGCCAGAGCCAGCACTACCAAAGCCCAGAGAGCCAGAGTGTGACATCACAGTGGTGTCCTCACCAGCAGGGACAGGAAGCATCTGCCAGCTCCCCAGCAATCAGCCCTGTGCCTCCCTGGTCATCCTCTGTCCTCCTGTCCACCCTCTGGGCTGCAGTCTACCCTGAGCACCATGGCTGAGAAGAGCTGGTGAGGACCTGCTCTCGTCTAGCAGGAAACACGTCACAGTTCAGAGCTGGGTGGCTAGGAGGTTAAGCCATGCTTGGGGCCACCCTCGGGAAAAGCCTCCCTGAACTGTCTGCATTGGGGCTTGGCAGAGCTGTGGGCCAGAAAAGATTCTATTATGAACTGGACGCTTTTGTGAATGTGGAAGGTTTGTGACTAGCTTGACATTCTTTTCCCTTTTATTTTCCCCTACCCAGCTACTACGCATACAATGGAGGTGGCTCTGGTCTCAGAGGTCCTTGGGAAACCAGGCTCCCAGACCAGAACCAGCATTGAACAAACAAGTTCCAGGGGACATGAGGGAGGGGACCTGGTGAAGGCCTGCTAATGTCCACAGGCGCCTACAGTCTGTCCTTTCCATGTAGTTCTCAGACATGCCACTGTTGCATCCTGCTCCATCATGCAAGCTCCTCTGTGTTCAGAGAAGAGGGGAGGAGGCCGATGCCATGTGGCTGAGGAGGGATATTCAGGGGTGCCACTTAGTGGAGCTTGGTATGAGTGCTGCCCTGAGGCCTGGCCTGCTTCTGTGGCTGGGGCACACAAAGGACAGCACAGGAAGCCGATTTTGCCCTTCAGTCCATCCAGGCAGGGGCAGCCTCCTTCAGCCTCACTGTGGGTGAGGACGCCTGAAGCTCCCCTCCCCCCCACCCTGGCCCCCCACTGTCCCCCTTTCCCTCAAGGTCCATGTGCAAACCATCGGGGGCTTTTGTCCCGGTGTTCGGCTCTGGGACCCATCGGGACTCCAAGAGCAACCTGAAGCACCGGGACTCAGTCCTCACTCCCACCCCTAGATCCCACACAGGAAACATCTGGGGAAACAAGATAGGCCGGGTGGTAACAATCGCCTGTGGGGGACAGGCTAGCTGGGTCAGCAGCTCTCTTGTCCGATTCCTACCCAGACCTACTCGGCAGTCCACATTGAGGCTCCCAAGAGTTCAGGCTTTAGGTGGGGAAGGGCTGGGATTCATGGCATTTCTCTCAGCCAGGGTCTTAGATGAGTTTTGGTTCTGGTGAGTATGGCCAGGCAAGTCACCCATCATGAGGTGGCACCGACGACAACATCGCCCACGCACACGCGTGCCTAAAGGACCTTATCAGGGGCCCACATCACCTCTACAACCAGAAAATAAGAACAGGCCACTTCAAAAACAATAAAGTGACAGTCCCCAAGCCCAGCGGGCTGATGATGATGTTGAACTCCCAGTCAGGTCAGTGTCCAGATGCTCCAAGCCACTGGCCTGACAAGTGTGGCCTTGATGACCAAGTCTCATGGGCCTCAAGGGAGGCTGCCAGGTGACTCAGCTTCTTCCTACAGCCCTGTAAATAGCCTTGAGTTCATCCACAAGGAGGCTGTGTGAAACTGCCTCCACCAGGAAGGGCAGTTTTAACTGGCCTAGAACCTCACAAAGCCAGAAGCAGACATCCCGACAGCTCAAGGAGGCTTTTCCCGAGGGTGGCCCCAAGCATGGCTCAACCTCCTAGCCACCCAGCTCTGAACTGTGACGTGTTTCCTGCTAGACGAGAGCAGGCACTCACCAGCTCTTCTCAGCCATGGTGCTCAGGGTAGACTGCAGCCCAGAGGGTGGACAGGAGGACAGAGGATGACCAGGGAGGCACAGGGCTGATTGCTGGGGAGCTGGCAGATGCTTCCTGTCCCTGCTGGTGAGGACACCACTGTGATGTCACACTCTGGCTCTCTGGGCTTTGGTAGTGCTGGCTCTGGCGATAACCACTTCCTGCTCCCGGCAAGGGTGACTCAGGGCTTCCTTCTACTCCTGGGGTCATCACTGAGCCTGGCTCACCTTTAGCCTCATCTAGGTGGGGCTGGTAGAGGAAGGACTCCCTGAGTCCCTGCAAGCAGGAGGCGAGCAAGGCCAGGGGCAAGCTGTCAAGAATGCCAAGGCATCTGCTAACGGGGAGACTTTCCTCCTGCAGAGTGGGGCCTTCCCAGTCTGCAGAGCATGGCTCCCTAGTCTCTCTCCTGGAATGTGCAGGCCGCAGGGCTGCAGGGCCGCGGGGCAGTGGTCCCAGTTCTCTCCCTAATTTTAAGTTTAACTTCCATCTCCTACTGTCCACCTATGTCAGACTGTTGCGTCCTGAGGGACTTGGGTCACCTAAGTTCACTGTCATTCGGTCTTACGCCACCTTGCTGACCGGTACCACCACCCCATTTGCAGACAAGGACGGTCTTTGAACAGAGGTACAGCTCACCCTCGACTGGGCCCCAGGAGAGTATGCCACCTTTCATCTTTTTACCACCTGGCATCCGGGAGGGCAAAAGGCCTGGAAGGTGGGGTGCAAGCAACCCCAGGCCTTTTAGCTGGGACCACCTACTGTGACCCTTTTGTCTGGGGTCCAGTATTTTCTTTTCCTGGCCAGGTCTCAGGCAGGTGGTGGCCTAGGCACTGGTGTTCTACTGCCCTCTTGGGGACATCTCTGCTTTTGGGCTCCACCTGCCTACTGCTATGGTATCCTTTTTGCCTGCCAGGCGGCCTCTTGGACCTCTGCCCTCTGGTGGAGCCACTGCAAGCCTTGACTGGCTCCATGCAGTCTCCAAGCCACCCGTTAACATCCCCCCCCCCAGCCTCCCCCGCTGCGTGCGTGCGCGCACGTACGTACGTACACACACACACACACACACACACACACACACACACACACACACACACACACAACCATGCTGCTCAAGGTCTGGGAGAAGACTAGGAAGGAGGGGCAGGCTTGGCTGGCCATGGAGGAGTGGTGACCAGGGCCCCAGCCACAGAGCAGCTTGGGGAATAGTGTGATTCCAGCAGCATTTGGGTTGGGGATGGAGGGGACAGCAAAGCACTCTGGGACCTGAAGAAGTTATTGGGGTTTAATACCCAGCCACTGGATTCCTCTGCTGGCTTGGGCTAAATTTGCAGAGCCGGGCTACCACCCAACTGGCCCTGCCCTCTGGGATCTCGACTCTGACCCACTTCCATAGCAGCTGCTCCCAGGTGCTACCAGCCCTCCTCCTACAGGGGAATGCCAATCCTCCCACCTCATCAGCTTGGAGTGGCCTCACTATTGCATGTCTGTCCCCTAGGACAAAAGTCAGGGCCAGGCATATGTTGTTATATAAATGCCAAGCTTGCTCAGTGGGTGAGGGTGTGGCATGCAGGGCTTCCCACCTTGGTCGAAGGGGCCAAGGTGCTAATTAGGGGAGGCACTCATCCCGAAGAGGGGGAGGAGACCTGCTGGGAGGTGGTCACCTGCTTTCTAAGTCTTGATTCCTTCTGACTAGAGGTGTTTGGCTGACCCAGGCTAAGGCCTTCCTCGGGACTGGGCAATGTTCTTGGCCTGCTTCCCCAGGGCTGGTCCCACTTGGCTGCCTTGTTTCTGTCTCCTTGGAGACCACTAGCAACACAAAGCCATGGGTGCTCAGTGAGTGGGTAAGGGCAGCGATGCCAGCAGGCCCTGCCTCCTCTCTCACTGGGACATTCATACAGTGGTAGATCCCAGAGAGGAGGAGCCCCCTCCCTCAGAGCTCTGAGGTTGCCTCAGGGTCCACAGCTCATGGAGCTGGCCAGGCTAGCTGTACTCCCACAAAGTTTTCTTCATTTTAAGTAAATTTTTGTTAAGGCAAGAATTTTATAATCCAAATTACATTTCCTTGCTCAGCTGTCAGTTCTTTTACTTAAAACAGAACTTACACCCTAAGCCATTTCACAGCAAAGAATTAATAGACTAAGGAAAGGAATGCTTTGATTTGGTACTTTGCTAAAAATTCTTTTTTTTTTTTTTTTTTTTTTTTTTGCTATTTGTAATTGGTTTTATTTGTTTCCTTTATTTTTCTCCTTCCACTCTGTGAATCCCAAGGAGCAATCTCAGGTTATTGGATTTGGCAGCAGGCACCCTTACCTGCCGAGCCAGCTCACCAGCCACTTGTTTTAAATCAAGTAATTTAGGGCCAGCATTGTTAACTATGGCATTTGCCTGGTACACAAATAAGGCTAAATGTTTATTTTTTCTTTTTTATTTTATGCCTTTCAAATTTCACAGTATTAGCCTTTTCAAATGTTTAGATGCTTTCCTTTGGTGAAGCGTGAATTCATCTTCGAGGCCCACGATCCATTGGAGCCTGTGCTCTGTTAGCTGCTATCTGGACAGCTGCTCAGCTTGGCGGCTGTGCAGTACGGCTTTGGTTCTATCAGCACTGGAGCAAAGAGACTGGAGAATGAATTGTATGATGTGCAGTCTGTGTTAGCGGCTTCCAACACGGCCGTGGTTCTGCCAGCAAGAGCATGGTGTGTGGCTTGAGTCGGAGGTGACAGCTGTCCACCCGGTGCTTGATCTTGCCTTTGAGGTGGATGCCAGCATGGAAGCCAAAGGCCTCATATGTGAGGGACAGGCCATTTCATGGTAGCCTGTGGCTATGCACTAAGACATTGCTGGGTATTATCGACTTTACAGTGTGCTGATCCTGGAAAACAGTGCAGACAGCGGGAGTAAGTAGCTGCAGCAGCAAAAGCAGCAGCAGCAACCGAGGACAAGGGCTTGTTTCCTGTGTTAGCACGTTGTTAGCCACGTGCTTGTTGAGGTGACCTGTGAGGAGGCTGTGTTGGGACTGGATGAGGTCAGGCACTCTAAATAGTCTGACTAGGACTTGGTCTTAGTTGAGCATAGGAGGATTGTGTGCCGCATGGTTTGTGGGTAGCTGCCAGGAAGTAACCTGAGGGAGATGCCAGCTGGGGAGTTGGTGATGGGGCCGAGCCATTCTCTGCATGTACTGAGTGAGGTGAGTCTGGCATTCCTCTTGATGCTGAGCTAAAGCTACATACAGCGCCACAGCAGTCTGGAATGTTTTTTAAGCCGCATAAGTGTTTTGAGCGCATGTGTGTGGTGCTTGCGAAGATCAGAAGTGTGTGTCTGGTCCTTCTGGACTGGAGTTATGGACACTTGTAAGTTGCCATGTGAGTTCTAGGAACAGAACAAGTGCTCTTGACCACTGAGCTCCCTCCAGCCCTCCCACCTGCATCTTAGGGTGACAAAGATGCCCTGAGTTCTGCTGCCTGGGTCAGACCTGGGTCCCAGAGGAAGAGCGATGGTGGGCCTTCCTTGCTGTCTGGGCCTGTATCCCTGGCCGCATAGTCTCAGTACCGCTGTCTCTCATCAGCGATCTTCTCAGCCTTTGTGGCAGGGCCTCTCAGGGAGCATCTGAAAACACTGTGCTTTGGGAAGAAGTCAAGCACTGTTGAGTTTCCATGTGGAGCTTTCCAGAGAAGGACAAAACTTGTGAGGAGCCTCTATGTAGCCATCACCTATCAACTGGATGACACATCTTAGATCTGTGTCTTCCATATTGTCCCCCTCTGCCCTATTAAAGCCACCGAGGAGCTTTCTGTTGACAATATTTACCAGATTCAGTCCAGGAACTGAACTCTAGGCTGGGGCCCAGAATAGGTGTGCTTGGACAGAGTTCTCTCAGAGACTTGGAAGAGTGGCTTAGGGCTGAGCTCTGGGACATGGAGAGACGCTTTACCTGGGTGCATTAAGGGTCACTGGTATCTTTCCTTCAAGTTCCGTCCAGACAGAGACCCAGCTGCTGCCAGGTGGGGCAAATCCCCCTGGTGTTCCCCCATCTCCTCCTGTAAGATCTTGGCAGGGAGAGAGCAACACCTCCCTGTCTGCTTGATGATGTACCCACCCCAGCGGGCCCCCCCCCCCACCTGCAGTGAGAGGAAAGGCCTGTGGCATGCCCACCTGGAGTGGTTAGTTGCAGACCATGAGGACAAACGTTTGCTAGGACTCAGCCGGCTGCATCCGTGATCCAGAGCCTGGTGCTGGTGCAGCCAGTGGACAAAGGTGCTTTGTTCACGCACTAGAATAAACACTTCCCCTGGATACTTACTCCCAGGCTCAAATGTAATATGGGGTGTAAGTTACTCGTTAACAGGCAATTGGATACTGGCTGTTGAGTTCTGAACTAATTTCCTGGAGGGAGAGATGGCCACATCCGGCCCCGGGACCAGCCAACTGGTCAGTGTTTTGGGAGCAGCGAGGGCCAGCCATTACCAGGACCCTGAGAACCAGACACAGTGAGCACTGCAGTCAGTCTCCGCCCCCCCCCCCCCCCCGCCCACGCAGGGGTAAGATGAACGAAGCGGGGGCCCGGCAAAAGGGATGTTTATTCTGCCAAGGTAAAGAGCCTGTCTGTCCGTTCACCCTGTATCCACACCAGATACTTTGGAAGAAACCAGTCATCGTGCGTGTTGGGTGGGGAGAGACTGTCTGATGCCATGACGCCCAGCCCCAAGCCCTGTTCCCACTATTAGCTATAGCCACCCAAACCTGGACTTCACGTCAGGGTCAATGGCTGACACACCATGACCTGTCCATCTTTACCGATTAAATAAAACTGCATGGGGTGAGGGGTGGTAATCACTGGGAGAGGCCTTGTCTAGCATATCACAGGCCTTGGGGTCTATCTCTGATACTACACAAATAAACGAATAGGTACTGAAGACAGTTTTGTATGTCAGACTTCAAAAATCTAGATGAAGACTTTGGACAGAGATGGTGTAAGGATCTGTGGGGGAGGAAAGGAAGCCGGCTCTCTTGCTGCCTCCTGCTCTGATTGGACAGTGAAAGACCTCTGTCCCTGCCGTCTCTGGTAGACTTAGTGTTAGACTTATGTTGGCTCCATGCTGAGTGTTCAGGGAATCTGACTAATTTGGATGGGCAGGGGATGGAAGGGGAGGGGTGGTCTGAACCTGGGTGGGTCCTGAAGAGTGGAGAGCTGCCTCTGGGCTGTTCTTCGATGTCATCTCGACCACATCTGGAATTAACTAGAGCCCAAGGCTGTGGGAGATTTTTTAATTAAATCGTTGGAAGTGGGAAGACCCACTTTCAATCCAGATCTTCTGAGGTGGGAGGATTCGCCTTGAATCTGGGCCACACCTTCTGCTGGCAGCTGGTAGAGGACATGGAAGAAGGGGGCTGGCTGTCTTTGTTTGCCATTTGCCGTTCCTCCGTGGCGTGGGAGCCTACCTCATCAGGATCCTGGTGTACATTGAAGACCAGCTGGGACAGCCAGCCTCGCAGACTCAACAGTTACTGAATTTAGACTTTCTCTTTGTTGGACTAGCTGGACCAGGCCACAGCCTGTAAACCATTCTAATAAAACTTATAATACATAATACATAAATTGCATAAACTGTTAAATATCATGTATATGCATCCATTCTATAAGCTCTGTTCCTCTAGAGAACCCTAGTACACTGAGGGGTCAGCATGAGAAAGCTGTGGTAGGTGGGGATGCAGGAAGGGCATTCTGGCCAGCAGGGACACTAAGAATGTCTTTATTTAATGTGCATACATGTGTGTGGGTGTGTGTGAGAGAGAAAGGACCACTCTAGATATCAGAATCTCCAGATGTTCAGAGCTCCTATAAAAGGAGTAGTTTGGTGGCTGGAGTAGGACTCGGTGGTTAGGAGGAGCCAGGTTTGATTCCCAGCACCCACATGGCGGTTCACAGCCATCTGGGCCTCCAGTTCCAGGGGATCCAACACCCTCTTCTTGGTTTTGCAGGCACCAGACACACACCTGGTGCGAGCATACAGACAGCGAAACCCCCATACACATACAGTCTTTAAAGGAAGGTGTAGTGTTTGCACAGAAGCTCACACCCTTTTCCCCGACACTTAAATTATCTTCAGTGGATGCAGGCTTAGATTTTCTACACCTACTTTATTTAGGACTCTGTTTGTTTGTTTGTTTGTTTGTTTGTTTTTGTTTTTTGAGACAGGGTTTCTCTGTGTAACAGCTCTAGCTGTCCTGGAACTCTCTCTGTAGACCAGGTTGGCCTCGAACTCACAGAGATCCACCTGCCTCTGCCTCCCAAGTGTTGGGATTAAAGACATGTACCACCACTGCCCCGCTATTTAGGATTCTTAAGACTTCAACCTCACTTCTAATCCACCGGCTAGAGGAAGGGGACACAGAATGTTAGCAGGAAAAAGGGCTTCTGGACCTGTTTAGATGTAGTTCCTTGGGCCAGCACCACTCTGTGTTGTCATGATACCAACAGTCCAGTCTGATAGCCAAACACCAAACAGTCACATGAGTCCATAGTGGTGACACAATCCAGCAGGAAATGCAAGGGTCTGCTGAATTGCCACGAGTCAGTGGAAGCAGCCAGAGTCAGCCAGAGCACCAAGAGAAGTTCTCTGGAGTGTTTATTTCTGTGAAGTGACAGCCACCAAAGACAAGTAAAGCGTTGCACAGCAGGGTAGCAATGCAAAAGCCTCCTCCCACTGTCTGTGGCTTCTACTTAGACCCTTCTGAACATCACACGCCTTCTCACGTGCCTGCTCCCAGAAAAACATCACGTGGCTTCTCACAAGATCTCATCTAGAAAAACATCGGGTGACACAACGAAGACTTCAAAGAAACCAGAAACTTCCACTTCAAGTTGACTTTTAAGAATTAATGCAGGCTGGGCGTAGTGGTGCACTTTTAATCCCAGCACTTGGGAGGCAGAGGCAGGCAGATCTCTGCGAGTTTGAGGCCAGCCTGGTCTACAAAGTAAGTCCAGGACAGCCAGGGCTACACAGAGAAACTCTGTCTCGAAAAACAAAGCAAAACAACAAAAAAACAACTGATGCAATAAGCTGGGTGTGGCGCCACACGCCAGTAATCCCAGCACTTGGGAGGCAGAGGCAGGCAGATCTCTGCGAGTTTGAGGCCAGCCTGGTCTACAAAGTAAGTCCAGGACAGCCAGGGCTACACAGAGAAACTCTGTCTCGAAAAACAAAACAACAAAACAACAACAAAAACAACAAAACAAACAAATGCCACAACTGATGCAATAAGCTGGGTATGGTGCCTCACGCCAGTAATCCCAGCACTTGCGGAGCAGAGGCAGATGGATCTCCGTGAGTTCGGGGCTAGTCTGGTACACAGATTTTTCGGACAGCTAGGGCTACATGAAGGATCTGCCTTGAAAAACAAAACAAAACAAAACTAAGAAAAAAAATCAATGCAGTGGAAGTGCTACATAAATAATGTGTGTACTGTAATGCTTACCCTGTAGGAACAAGGATTAGAGTGTGTGTTCAGCACAGATGTAGTTTTTCCTTTTTTAATTAATTTACTCACTTTACATCTGATTGTAGCCCCTCCCTCCTCTCTTCCCAGTCCCACCCTCTTCCCCTTATCCCCCCTCCTCTATTCCTCAGAAAAAGGGAGCCCCCCAACCCACCCCAGCACATCCAGCAGCACAGGATTGGACACACCCTCTCTCCCTGTGGCCTGGCAAGGCAGCCCGGCAAATCCTGTGCATTTGGTATTGGCCGAGTGTGCGGCTATGGGACTCCTGGATGTTGAACTGACTACATTTTTTTAAACTGCATTTTGGGGGCTGGAAAACGAGGCACTGGATCAGGGAGGAAGGCAGGACCTCTGCTGACAAATGTAATGCTAAGGGGAGCCCCGTCTACTGGCCGAATGTGCCTCCAAGCAGGGAGGAGGGAGAGGACCACCATTGCATCGCCTCTGCAAGACTCTGGGCTGTACTCTTCAAATACACTGTCATGTAGCCTTTGTCAGGGCAGGGAGACACTAAGTATATGGAGGTGTAGGGTGGGAAGGCAGGATGGACGTCTGGATGCTGGGGCCAGAGAGGGCCACTGCACAAGAGCAAACACTGTAGCAAGAAAGCTGCTCTGAACAGGATCGGCATGCAAAGTCTTGCTTCAGGCTTCCTTCACGTGCATCCCTTGAAGTCCAGGGGCTCCTGTGTGCATCTTCATCTTCCCAGGGGCTCCCACAGGGCAGAGCACTTGGCCCTCTCAGGCCCGATGCAGTAGGTCTGCGCTTCTACCCCAGGACCCCACTTGGAGGATTAGGGGAATAGCTACTAGCCAGGACTGAGGGCATTGGCCCTGCAAACAGTCCCTGAAGGCAACATGAAGCTGACATCCCTCTTTCCTTTGCCGCTTCTGTGGTGGCCGGAGAGGCAGGCACTCTGTGGCGAAGGAGAAGCCTGCAGTGCCTGTGAGTTGGTCCAGCTGTCCAGTGGGCCTGGGAGCCTTGCTAGGTGGTGATAGGCAACCCACACAGGTTGCTCTGCAGATGGGGTCCCTCTCTCTCACTGCCTGGGTAGATGCATGGAAGGTCACTGGTGCCAGTTTCAGTAGGACAGCCATTTGGCTACAAGGCCAGAGTGGGGACAAAAAAACAAAGTCCCACTCTGTCCCTTTTCAAAAGAGAAGCAGCCTGCATTTCTACAGGAGAGTGACTTCATTGTAGCTCTAAGAACCTGAGCCTGTCAGGACAGGCAGTGGCTCTGTGTGGCTCCTCACTGTCCCCACAGCAGTCCCTTTGTGGGGCAGGAGAGATGGTGGCCTCCTGCCAGGCTCCTGGATACTTGAGGACACTAGTAGTCCATCATGATGTCCCCAAGCCTTGGTTTGGGGCCATCAGGTCACCTGAAGACAGGTGGGTGAGAAAGGCATGGTGGAACCTATGTGTAACCGGGAGTCCTCGGCTCCTGTGTCCTGCCTTCCTCAGTCAGAAGGCACCGAGTGCCCTAGATGTTGAGCCATCAGGTCTCACAGGTGGTGTCAATCTGGGCAGGGCTGGGGGCTTCTGATCCAACTCTCATGGGGAGAAGGGGCCAAAGGTCACAGGCTGCCCTGTGGGAGCACGAACACCAAGCATTTGTTTCAGTTTTTTGTTTCTGCCTGGGGAGTTGGCCATGATTGAGACTTTGAAACTATGAGCCCCCCAGAGCCTTTCTACAGTTTTTTTCTCAGTTATTTTGTGATAGCAACAAGCACTAACACAGTTTTAATTTTTATTTATTTATTATTATTATTTGTTTGTTTGTTTGGTTTTTTGAGACAGGGTTTCTCTTTGTAACAGCTCTGGCTGTCCTGGAACTTGCTCTGTAGTCCAGGCTGGCCTTGAACTCACAGAGATCTGCCTGCCTCTGCCTCCCAAGTGCTGGGATTAAAGGCGTGCGTCACCACCACTTGGCACAGTTTTTATTTTTAATTTATTTCTTTGAGACAGGGTCTCTCTATAAAGTCCTGGTTGTCCTGGAACTTGCTATGTAGACCAGGCTGGCCTGGAAGTCATAGAGCCTCTCCTGCCTGTGCCATCTAAGAGCTGGATTAAAGGCACACTCCACTACACACAAACTCTACTGTAGTTTGAAACTGCAAATTCAAACTGTTTAATAGACATGGGGTCACCTAGGCTATTTCTCCTGTTAAAAAGTTACTTCTGTGTGTGCTAACAGTTTCCACCATATGGGTTCCACGGATTGAACCCAGGCCCACCAAGCCTAGAGGCAAGCCCCTCTGCCAGCTGGACCATCCTGCCAACCTACTGTTTATTGGTGTGAGCTCTGGAATGTTGGAACTCACAAGGGATCTATTCCTTGTGTCCTAGAGTATTTCATGGCACAATATGGTCACGATATTCTCTCACTGTCCTTTTAGTCCCTGTGTCGAGTGACCGAGGGCTGAAGCCAGGCCTTGAGCATGCCAAGCAAATGTCCAGTCACTGAGCCACACCCTGGGCCTTATCAACCCTCAGTGTCACATCTTTCTGTTTCTGGTACGCGGTGTCTTCTCTGTTCAGTTATCAGTCTGGCCAAAGGCTAACCCACTTGTTGGTCTTCCCAGTGAACCAGCATTTGTGTTCAGTTCTGCTCCACTGTTTTGCTGTCTCCTATCTCACTGAGATGGATTATTGTCTTTTGTCTTCTTGGTTTTACTTTATGGTTGGTTCTTCGAGACAGGGTTTCTCTGTGCAGCCTTGGCTGTCCTGGACTCACTTTGTAGACCAGGCTGGCCTCGAACTCACAGCGATCCGCCTGCCTCTGCCTTCCAAGTGCTGGGATTAAAGACGTGTGCCACCACGCCCGGCCATACATTTTCTAGTCCCCTGCTTCATAGAGCTAGTGACTGAATCTAGGACCTCATAGGTGAGCACTGTCAGCTCAGTTTCTGTTTTTCTTTTTTGAGACAGTCTCACTATGTAGCCCTGTCGGGCCTAGAACTTAACATCAGATGAGAGTGTCCTCAAACTCACTGATCTGCCTGCCCCTGCTCCTCCAGAGCTGGCATTAAAGGTGTGTGCAACTATGCCTGGCTATGTAGTGCTTGTCTCAGTTTGCCTGTGTAGGTCCTGTGCAAGGCTCAGTTTCTGTGTTTTGGTCTCTAGTCCACCCAGCCCTCATTCAGTGGGTCAGTCAGCAGTGTCCTGGAGTCCAATTCTGTGAGCCTCATTGTTTCTAGACTGCTTAGCCCCGGAGTCTCTGCCCCGGCAGCAGCAGAACCACATCCCTGGGCCTCTGCTCATGTGCCACGCCAGCTCTCGTACATGCTCCGGCCAGTCTCATTTCCTTGTCATTAGTACTAACAGAGGGACTTACACGATTGACATTCCTCATTCTGTCTTGCCAGGGTCTGCGTGCACTGCTCAGGCTGGCCTCACATCTGTGACTCTCCTTGCTATGGCTCTCAAGCGTTTGGTTGGGGCTATAGGTGCACATCATACTTGGTTGTGGTTCTACGTAACTGCCATCTCTGTTCAATTACACTCATCAGAAAACCAGGCTGAAGAAATGATTCAAAGCAGTGTTTACTGCCTTTTATTTATTTTTTAAAAAGATATTTTATTTAATTTTAATTTATGTGCATTGGTTTGAGGGTGCCAGATCTTGGAGTTATAGACAGTTGTGAGCTGCCATGTGGGTGCTGGGAATTGAACCAGGGTCCTTTGAAAGAGCAGATGGTACTCTTAACCACTGAGCCATCTCTCCAGCCCTACTGCCTTAAAAAAAAAGAGGATCTGATCCGGGTTTGGAGGCGCATGCCTTTAATCCCAGCACTCAGGAGGCAGAGGCAGGTGGATCACTGTGAAGTCGAAGCCATCCTGGTCTACACAGTGAGTCCAGGACAATCAAGGCTACACGGAGAGACCCTGTCTCAAAAACAAAAACAAACAAACACAAAACAAAACAAAAAAAAAAACCCAAAATAAACAAACAAAAAAGAATCTGATTTTGGTTTCAGTACCCATACTGTGTAGCTCCCAACTCCAGTTCCATGCCCTCTTCTGGTCTTTGTGGGCACCTGAACACACACTGCATACACTCAAATATACATAACACACACAACAAATAAGTATTTAAGAATGCCAAGTGTGCCCATATAGCCCTAGAAATTGGGAAGCTGGGGCAGGAGGATGAGTTTAAGGCCAACTTGGGCTACATAGTGAGAACCTGTTTCAAAAAACTCCAAACGACCAGCACTTGGGAGGCAGAGGCTATGAGTTCCAGGCCAGTCTGGTCTACAAAGTGAGTCCAGGACAGCCAAGGCTACACAGAGAAACCCTATCTTGAAAAAACAAAACAAAACAAAAAACTCCCAAAAAACAAGAAAACAAAACAAAACAAAACAAAACCCCCTCCAAACCAATGTAACCAACACCCAAATCAACCACGTAAAATCCCTCAGAATGCCCACTCTAAATGCCTTTCCTGGTGTAAGGCTAGACATAAGGAAGAGATCCAAGTGTCTCAGGAAGCTGAGGCAGGACTGTTAGTTCATTTAGAGCCAGCCTAGGATACATGGCAACTGCCAGACCATCCTAATTTACAACTGGCACCTCCTCAAAACCCAGCAAAATCTTGATCTTTGACTTACTGTTCCCAGTGCCCAGGGCACAACTGTCAACTATGCTCTTGGTCTAACAGGCTTGCCACATTCTGGCTCCACCTACAGGCCATTTTCGGTAAAGACGTACTGTCTCAAAAATCCTGCCGGACTCAGACAGTATTCTCCATTTTAGATAGCCAAAGTGGGGTCTGGGCAGGCACATTTAAGGTTTTGTTTTTTGTTCATGTTACTTGTTTTTAAAAACACGCTCTCACTGTATAAACAAGGCCTCTGCTGAGGAGTGCTGAGATCAGAGGCACGTGCCATGGTAACAGGCACAGCACATTTGATCCTAACCCTGCTCTGCAGATAAGGCATTGGCATGGCTCCCAGTGGGTTACAGACAGCCCCACGTGCAGAACTGACTTGCCCTCATTTCTCTAACTGAAGGAATGCTTAGCAGTAATGGGGGAAGAGCAACTGCCCAGCCTGTGTGGGGAGTAACTTCTGAGCAGCTTCCTCTCTAGGTGAGCTTGCCTCACTGAGTCCTTCCTGGCCTGGCACCTGAGACCCCTCACCCACCACCCTCCCAATGCACATGGCTGCTGTCAGTGAGCAGCAGCAACCATCAAGTGGCTGGCAGCTGTCAAGGCAGGGCTTCAGGCCTGTGTGACTGGCCACTTCTAAGACCTAGTCTTGGGCATCAAGTGTATCTGGGGAACTTAGAAATATTAACTTATAGACACAAGGAGGCCCAAGTCCATGTCAATGGCCTCTACTTGAGTCCAGTGCAGGCTGAGGAGAGCTGGTACAGATGCCCATCTTTTGTTTGCATCAGGGTCTCACCACAAAACTCTGGGTGGCTTGAAATTCAGAAATGTAGAGCTTAAGTCAGATAAGCCTCTGGAGCCGTGCTGCATAGCTTATGTCAATTTAATTACTGTCATCAGAGGAGAGTGTCGTAAGACGGGGCTGCAGGCAGCCTGATGGGCGGTTTGGTTTTTGTTTTTCCCTTTCCTTTTTTTTTTCTGAGACAGGGCTTCTCTGTGTAGCTTTGGCTGTCCCAGACTCACTCTGTAGACCAGGCTGGCCTTGACTCACAGCCATCCGCCTGCCTCTGCCTCTCAAGTGCTGGGACTAATGTGGGCCACCATGCCTGGTTCTCCCCCACCCCCAGAAAGGGTTCCCCCGTGTAGCCTTGACTGTTCTGGACTCACCTTGCAGACCAGGCTGGCCTTGAAATTACAGAGATCCGTCTACCTCTGCCTCCCAAGTGCTGGCTTTTTTTTTTTTTTAAATTCTATTTGCATTGGTATGTGTCAGAATCTCTGGAGCTGGAGTTACAATTGTGAGCCACCATGTGGTAGCTGGGAATTGAACTGGGGTCATTTGGAAGAGCAGGCAGTGCTCTTAATCACTGAGCCCCAGGTGTTTGGTGCCACCCCTCAGCTGGTGTCCTGAGTGCACCTATGCATATTGTCATTAAAACAAAAAACCAAGCAGGCTTAATAAAGCCATGGGGAGCAAGCCAGTGAGTAGCATTGCTCCATGGCCTCCATCAGCACCTGCCTCCAGGTTCCTGCCTTGGCTTCCCTCAGTGGACTGTGATTCTGATATGTACGCCAAAACAAACCCTTTCCTTCCCAAGCTGATCATGGTGTCATCACAGCAACAGTAACTAACCCTGAGACAGGAGCTATGGCATTAGAGGTATGCAACACTGCCCCTCCCCCATGTGTGTGCATGTGCGCACGTGCATGAAGTAGTCCAGTTTAGCCTCAAATTCATTAGTTAACAAAGACTCAAAACTCTATCTTTTTGCCTCAACCTCCCATGAGCTGAGATCATAAGTATGAGGCATGCCCAGCTTCTTTGTAAGACAAGGGGTTTTAGAACTTGTGATCCTCCCATCTCGCCTCCCCACACACTGGGGCAAAGGTGTGCATCAACACAGCTTTCCATTGGCCTTTTCACTGCTTACTTTGGCCCGTGACTGATCACTCAGATATACGTTTGTCACAGAGTATGTCCACCACTTGTGTGTGCAAACAGGTGATCACACACAAGCGAGGTCAGAGATCTTCTGATGGCTGGCTTTCTCCTTTCACTACATAGGTCCTGGGGATCAAACAGGTCACCAGGCTTGGGGACAAGCACCCCTACCTGCTGAGCTATGGCACCGCCTTCTTGCCATTAATTTCTTTAATTAAGGGGTATGTGTGTTAGGGGTAATGGGCATGTTATACGCACATGATGCCCAAAGAGGGCGCTGGATCCACTGGAGCCAGAGTCAACAGGTATTTGTGAGCTGTTTGATGTGGGTGCTGGGAGCCCAACTTGGGTCTTCTGCAAAAGCAGCAAGTGCTCTTCGAAACCATCCTTCCAGCTGTTTCCCACTTACTTATATATTTTTAAAATACTTTTTCCTGCAGACAGGGTTGTCAGTAGCTCAGGCTGGCCTTGAACTCCTCAATTTGTGATTCTCCGCGATTCAGCGGGGTCAGGGGTATGTGTGTTCTCCCTTTACCATCTCTTACTGACCCTAGTAAAAAATTTGTTAGCCTTTAAAGTAATTAACATCTTTTTTTCTTTTCTTTTCTTTTTTTTTTTTTGTTTTTCAAGACAGGGTCTCTCTGTGTTAGCCCTGGCTGTCCTGGACTTACTCTGTAGACCAGGCTGGCCTCTAACTCAGAGATATCCGCCTGCCTCTGCCTCCCAAGTGCTGGGATTAAAGGCATGTGCCACCACGTTCGGCTTAATTAACATCTTTTTTCCCAAAACATGAACACAAGATCAGAGAGGTCAGATGGTAGGGAAAAGCAAAACCATTTAACAAATAATTAATGAATATTGGAATTGCAGTCAGTATCTCGATCCTAATGACCAAGCTTACAGCAGCACGGCCTGCTCCTCCTCCTCCAGGCCCCCACAGAAGGTGGCTGAGGTTCTGATGGAGCCTGCGGCATCACAGAGGACCTATTCAGGGGAGGCAGAGAGCAGTACCCACTCGGAGTGGTGCTTCTCACATTTATTAATGCCACATTGTAGTGGTACTTAGACAAGTGTACAGCGACAGGACATGTCCATCTAACACAGTTTGCTTAAGCTTAGTTGACACGCTTCATCTTGAGTGGACGCATGGAGCGGTTAATGATGGCCATGGGCAGGGCTGGAGCCTTAAAAGGAGAGGAGCAAAGTGATATGAATTAGGAAGCGAGAGTAGAATGCAGTTTGCTGTTTAAAGTGATGAGTCAGAAAATGCACATACTCCTTTTCAGTGCTAGAGAACAGAATGGGGGCTGGCAGGGTGGGCACACCTTTAATCCCGACACTTGGGAAGCAGAGGCTCGAGGAGCTGAGTTCAAGGACCAGTGTAGCTCACACAGTGAGTTCCCGGTGAGCCAGGTCTGCACAGAGAGCCCAATCCAGCCCTAACCCCAGCCAGGGTGGGAAGCACTTCCGTGTGACACATTCAGCACGGCTCTAGGTGTGCACACGTGACGCTGGAGCAGCTGCTCACCTGCAGCCGCAGGGAGAGTCTCCTGCCCCAGTGCTGGGCACAAACTGAGCAGGTGCTTTCCCCCAAAATCACATGGGAACAGCAGGAACTTCAATAGCATGCTCACCCAGCTGCCGGGGCCGCCTTAGCGGTAGACTTAGCCACGTGCTTCTCTGCCATTGCCAGAAGTGTTACGTGGCCCAAAAGGGTGCACACTGCTTTGCTTTATAACACTTAACCGCAAACTTCTTGATACTTAGCATTTCCACTGTATCTGACAGAATCACGGAACCAGGTGTCCGTTTCAATTCAGGATTCACATAACTTGTTTTTGCAAAGCTATGATGGTCCTTTTCGACACCCCCACCCCGCCTCCCAATTTCAAAAGGATGAAATCTTACCTTTCAAAGCTTTACTTCTTTTATCTAAAACAGAAAGGAAAAATCAGTCACACCAGTGCCCCAGAGTCACCTGACAGTCAACACTGACTGCAGGCTTTGCATACAAAGTAGGAGGGCTCCTCAGCACGCACCGCCTCTGTCAGGCCCTGCTCATGCTCTCTTCCTCACTGGCTTTCCTCTCCTTTCCCAACTGTTTCTTCTTGCCTGCAATAGCCTTTTACTTTCATGTCAAGTGTTTGTGTGCCTGTAAGTGGACTGTGCACATCAGGAAAACTGTAATATTTATCTGAGTCTGGCTCATCTCGTTTAGCAGGACAATCTTTACACATTTTCCTGCAAATAACATTTTTATGGCTGAATAAAATTCTACTATGTGTATGTTACAATTTTTTTCAGCCTAAGCATGTCCAATAAGGTTTATTTCAATTAGCTTATTCCATATTTTCTTTATCCATTCATTAGTTGATGGACATCTAAGGTCATGGTTCTGGGCTAGCCAGATGGCTAAGCAGGTGCTTGCTGTACAAGCCTGGTGACCTGAGTTCAATCCCTGGGACTCATATATAGGTGGAGGGAGAAAACCAGCTGCACACTTTTGCACAGGTGCTATGGCATGTGTACCCACATACACACGTGCACTTATATGCACAGAAAAATAATAACTTCATTTTAAAAAGTCACAGTTTCTTTTGTTTTGTTTTGTTGACAGGGTTTCTCTGTGTAGCTTTGGCTGTCCTGGACTCATTCTGTAGACCAGGCTGGCCTCGAACTCACAGAGATCCTCTTGCCTCTGCCTCCCGAGTGCTGGGATTAAAAGTGTATGCCACCATGCCCGCCCGGCAAGTCACAGTTTCTTAATAGATACATTGTGATTTAAAAAAAAAAAAAGATTTATTTACTATTATGTATACAGCGCTGTCTGCATGTACAGCTGCAGGCCAGAAGAGGGCACCAGATCTCATTATAGGTGGCTGTGAGCCACCATATGGTTGCTGGGAATTGAACTCAAGACCTCCTTAATCTCTTGAGCCATCTCTCCAGTCCACATTTTGGTTTTTTTTTTTTTTTTTTTCCCTGAAAATATTTCCTCCTGCTAACGGCAAATAAATAAAAGCATATACTTACCAGCACTCCTGATTTTATAAAGGATGAGGGTCATTAGCCCCATTCCTACCCAAATTTCCTGGTAAACCTGGGTATAGTAGGGCTTCATTGGGACCCAGACATTCTTAATAAGGCTTTGAAGCATCTGAAAAAGAAGGGGTAAACATTAAGATAACTGCTGCCACATACTTGACAAGATACTTTCATCACTTCTACCCATTCCCAATAGGCTCTGTGGAGCTCTCTAAACTCCTAGAACCCCCTCCAGCATCTTGCCAGCAGGTCGCCCCCACAAGCCCATCTGCCAGGAAAGCTAGCTCCAAGTTATACATCACTTTTTTGACCTTTCTGTGGAAACACCCATTTTTTAGCATCATTAGCATTTCAAGTTGAAAAAACAAACACACAAACAGGGTCAGGTGTGGTTATTTCCACAGGCAATGAATCCCCAGGCTTTTAACTTCCAGTGCCTCAGTCCTGAGGTTGCTGGGCAGCCACAGAACAAATGGTACAGAAGGCGGCAAATTGACTGCCCTCAAAGTAGTACTTCTGGTTACGGTTACAACTTACTACAGATTCCAAACCAGATACCCTCATTCTCAACCTGGTTTTAAACATCTGATGAATTCAACACTAGTCAGTACAATGGCCGCCCGGTACACCAGCTTTGACCCCTTCTCATCTGACTTGGAAGCCCCTGGGCTGCAGTCAGCGCCTTCTACGCGGAAGGGCCTGCTTTACACCACTACTGCACACAGAATTCTACTTCCCAGTGTATTCTGGTTTTCCGCTGTTGTGGCTCAGGAATAGCTTGGACACCAGACTTAATAGAAATTTATTGAATGGTTAGCAAAGTCTGACCAGTCAGGGACACAGTCTGGATTTGGGAAACAAGACGGTGATCCTGACCTGTTCTCAGAGTGAGTTTGTGAAAGAAAACGACCGTAGCCAGTAGGAAGGGCCAATTCTGTCCCAGCAGCTAGACAAAGCGTTTTAAGTTGAGTGGCTGGGATTTAGGGTAGGGGGCTCTGTGGACTTTCCAGTCCTCATCTTTCCAGGAGAAAGGAACATAGCAGGGCACAACATTCAACAAGTACTGAATTGTACAAAAGGCTGTTCTGAGGTCAGGCAGGCAGTCTCTGAGAACTTGAACTGAATTTCACCTTATGACCAAAATGGAGACTAAAGACAAAATGGCTTCAGTTATGCTAAAGATGAAAGGAGGTCTCAATAGAGGAGCTCTAGCTACACAAAAAGCTAAAGCAGGCCTCAGCACAACGGCACGCCGTCTTATAGTACCAGATCTGTCAAAAGCTCAATCTAGTCGAAGGCCGTGGCTGCCCTTGAACTACTGAAAGCTGCACCGTATTCACTCTGCACACATGAAGGGCACATGGGCTGGTGGAAGGGGGCAGCAAGGCAGAGCCAGGCTACCGTGAGAAGTATGTAGCAGAAGCACAGACAAGGCATCTGAAAATGGGGAGGAGGGTGGTTGCCATTTTCACCCACTGACTCAGACAGTCTCACTTGTGTAACAGGCTAAAGCCCAGCACCTCCTCGAGGAGCTGCTGTGAGCCATCAGTGAGTGAGTGTACGTTAAATGCAAACAGCACCGGGCACCCTGTCCCAAGTGCTTGCTATACATCATGTTATTGTTCAACTAGGGAAGCAGGAACGATGTGCACACCATTTAGGGTGTCACCCAGCAGGCAGATTCCTGGCCCAGAACCCACATGGTTTACAAACATGTGTAATGTAACTCCAGTTCCAGGAAGTCTTTTGACTTCCAAGGGCCCCAGGCACACACAGGGTACGTTTTCTAGATCATACCAAGTCTGGTCCATATTCCTGATCTCTACGGGAATCTGCTTCTATGGCCTTACTTCCTGCTCTTTCCCATGGGAATGAACTTAAGGTGAGGAAGGGTCTGAAGGTCAGCTGGCCCAGTGAGAGCTAATGCGTAGGGTCGGGCTACGATCTTATCCTACACGGCGTATCTAAAGGCTCCGACAGGGCTTTCGGATATCTGCAGCCTCTGAAAAGTTGTGCCTGGAGAATCCCAAGTCACCGAGTGAGTGGAGAGGCCTCTTTGTGAGACAGGCAAGGAAAGTATTACAGAGCACCAGTGGGCTAGAGACCTGGGGGTCCCAGCTCTGTTCCAAACTTTAGGTATTTCCTAAATCTCCTGTGCCAGGTGTCTGTCTGTCTGTCTGTCTCTCTCTCTCTCTCTCTCTCAAAAAATGGACCTCCTACTTGCTTCACCAGGGCTCTTGAAATATAAAGGACCCAGCACGGAGGTGGTGGCGCACACCTTTCATTCCAGAGCTCAGGAGGCAGAGGCAGGTGGATCTCTGTGAGTTCAAGGCCAGCCTGGTCCTACAGAGTGAGTTCCAAGACAGCCAAGGCTACACACAGAGAAACCCGGTCTCAATTAAAAACACTCCCCAAAACAAACAAACAACAACAAAAAAGGATCCAGCATGCACCTGGTGCACAGTAAGCACTCAATAAATGATCAAAGCAATAATGAGGAATTGCTATGACACCTCAATAGAAAGCAACTCGTCCTAGGCCACTGGGGTTCTAAGAGAGGACTTAAAAGAGTACACTCCCACACTCTCCCTTTTCATCTCTTGTCCCTGGGCTGCCCTTTTGACCAGTGTTACTGTGTTTGGCTAGACAAGGGACACGTCCCCAGCATTCAGTAAGGCTTCTCTTCTTCCCATCTAAGTCTCTCTGACCAACCACATTTCTCGGCAGTTAGTTTTAGAACCCCAGATTCTTTAAAAGCCCACCCTAACTCGATGGTCAAACGGCTGTCTACTGAGACTACCTATGCCTGCCAAGTTCCTGAGAACGACAGTAATAGCAAGCTCTATCACCTGGCAGTGCACTGGAAAGAGGGGCCATGCCACCGTCTGAGGTTTCTAATGCGGTTTCCCACAAGTTCGAACAGCCCTTGTCAAAGGCTAACTTGGAGGAAACCAGTGGCATAAAGAAAAGGCACTAACGTTGAAGTGATGATTCTTGGCTTGGATTCTAGCTGCATTATTAACTAGCTGAGTAACTTGGGTAGGGAAGGGGATGCTCACAGTTGATGGTGGCGTGCTCCTTTGCCAAAGCCTACTCTTACACAGGGCATCCATGTGTCAAGGCACGGCATAATGCTGGCTGACTGAGGTGAGCCTCCACTAGAACTTGGTGCCTGGACAACGCCCTCTAAGTCTTGAGGAATAATCTATCAGTATAAAGATTTAATTCACGTAGCTGGGCGTGGTGGCGCACACCTGTAATCCCAGCACTGGCAGAGGCAGGTGGATCGCTCTGAGTTCTAGGCCAGCCTGGTCTACAAAGTGAGTCTACGACAGGCAAGGATACACAGAGAAACCGTGTTTCGGAAAAAAAAAAAATTCAGAGCACACCCTCATTAAGTCTGAGGGACTGAAACCACTCTTCCCCCGACGCAACCAGGCAAACTCCAGTCCCTGCAGTCGGCGTGCCTGAGCCCCGGGCGCCTTCCTGGCGGTCTGGAGGACGGAGCCCCGCACTTACTTCCCCCGTGCAGTCGGGGGGGAAAAAGGCCGTGGACCCTCCTTGCAGTCCGCGGCGCGGGGGCTGACCCAAGGTCAGCGTGGATGGCGGGGGTCCCTCGCCTGCGTTCCCGGCATACCTTGGCCCCACTGCACCGTGTCCCGGCCCCTCTTAGGTCCAAGCTGCTGGGAACACAGCAAAACGCCCAAGTCCCCCTCTTACCTCCGCGGACCAAGGCCACAGGCCACAGTATACAACAACACACCGGGAAAGGTCACAGAGCACGCAAGCGCCGCGCGGGGCCTGCCGGGAAGGCGGAAAGAGCGGACGTAACAGAAGCCGACTGCCGGGTCTTCCGCGCCTGCGCACCACAGCGCCTCCCCCGGTGGTCGCGCGGATGCCGCAAGCTTGGATGAGGGTTGGTTAAAAGCGGGAGCAGCTGGGAAGGGGTGTCCTAAAACTGACTGCCCAGATTTCCCAGGGTTGGTGGGTTTCTGGGAGCACTTTCAGCGCTGACAACAGGATAGTAAATAATCGAGACAAATTGACCTTAATGGAAAAAAAAAAAAAGCCCCTTTTGGAAGGATTATGCCTTTAATTCCAGCACTCAAGAGGCAGAAGCAGCAGCATGTCATAAATTTGACTTTCAGGCCAACCTGGACTACAGTGTGAGACTCCGCCTCACAACCTAAACCAAAAGCCTGGTGTGGTGGCTCACACTTGTAATTACAGCACTCAGGAGGCAGAGGCTGGTGAAGGGTGTAGGGGTGTAGTTTTCTTTGTGTAGTTTGGACACAAGGGTGGTGGCCAGGGCTACTTAGTGAGACTATGCCACTCCATCTTTCCCCTCAAACAAAACCACCAAAGGAAACAAAGTAATAGAGACAAAGGAGGCCCTCTTGATATTATTTATTTATTTATTTGAGACAGGGTCTTTCTGTGTAGCCTGGAACTTGTTTTGTAGACCAGACTGGCCTCAAACTCAGAAATTTGCCTGCCTCGCCTTCTGAATTCTGGGCTTGAAGACCTATACCACACCACCAGGCTTTTGGTACTTCTTGCTATACCCTGCAGTTTTGCTACTTTCTGCTCTACATATTTGATTAAATCGCCATTCTGTGCATAGTAAGTATCCTTAAAATATGTAAAGTGGAATAAAGGCTTCTATAGGAACGCTAGGGACTGGATCTAATAGTGTTTTTCTTTTTTTAATAAACATGCCAGCTGGGTGTGCTGCACATAGAACCTAGCACTTGGAAAGTGGAGGCTGAGGATCAGGGTTTTAACACCATCTTGAGCTACATGAGACCTTGCTTCTTAAAAAACAAAAACAACAACAACAACAAAAAGAGCAAATGAACAAAAATTGTTCTTTTAGTTTTTAAAGAAGGTTTATTTTTATGTGTGTGAGTATGCAGCTGGTGTTTTCTACTTTGTGGGTTCTCCCCTTTCCTGGTTTCACTCCCTAACACTAGATAGGAGAGAAACAAGGATGGGGGGGGGGGGGAGAAATCAGGAAAATCCCTGAATCTAATTTCTTTCCCTTTGTTTCCTCTTTAACTATGGCTGCTAACAGCAACCAACTTCTCTAAACAACCAATAACCACCCACCTCGCCTCTCAGGGTTCTCGAATTTATGTACCCTCTGAAAAGCTCCCAGAATTCCAAATGCCACACAATCACAGGAATTATCTGCAGCTGGCAAAACTACAGTTCTGCTAGAGCACAAAGCAAATCATAGTCATCTGCTGTGGACAGTCTGAAACAGCCCCATATCCCCACACCTGGGATAAAACAAAAACACATTCTTATAATCTTTCTGGTTTTGTTTAGTTTAGTTTTGTTTTTCAAAACAGGGTTTCTCTGTGTAGCCTTAGCTGTCCTGGACTTGCTCTGTAGACCAGGCTGGCCTCGAACTCACAGAGATCTGCCTGCCTCTACCTCCTGAGTGCTGGGATTAAAGGTGTGCACCACCACACCCGGCTTCTTTCTATATTAAAAAAAAACAACAACAAAATTCCAAAGTTGTCACTATATGAGTGTTTTGCTTACATCTACGTGCACCAAGTGTGTGCCTGGTTGCCCTCAAAGGTCAGAAGAGGACACTGGACATCCTGCGACTGCAATTATGGATAGCTGTGTTCTACCATGTTGGTGGTGGAAATTGAACTTGGGTCCTTTAGAAGAGCAACAAAAGCCCTGAATCCCTGAAGCATCTCTTCAGCCCCATGCTTCTGCTTAAGGAACTTCTACAACCCCAGCAGAAATTGCAAAAACAAATCCACCTATTGAATTAAAACAAATTAGATATGTTTATTAAGTACCAAAGCAGAAGACAGACAAAACTAATCAGAAACACAGACAAGCAAGAGAAGACAGTGTTATGGCAGGGAAAGCAAGCCTATCCCACTCAATCCTTTAAAAAACACAGAAATATGCTGGGCGTGGTGGCGCACGCCTTTAATGCTAGCACTCAGGAGGCAGAGGCAGGCGGATCGCTGTGAGTTCGAGGCCAGCCTGGTCTACAAAGTGAGTCCAGGATAGTCAAAGCTACATAGAGAAACCTGTCTCGAAAAACCAAAAAGCCAAAATAACAAAAAAACCCAAATCCCCCGCAAGAAAACACCCCCTCAAACAACAACAACAACAACAAACCCAAAAACCCACAGAAATATTATAAGAATGTTTTTGTTTTAATCCAGGTGTGGGGTATGGGGCTGCTCTGCAGCAGCTGACTATGACCTGCTTTGTGCTCTAGCAGAGGTGTAATTTTGCCAGCTGCAGTTCGGAATTCTGGGTACTCTTCAGAGGATATATAGATGCTAGAGCCTTGGTAGGTGGGTTGGTGTTGGTCATGGTTTGTGAAGCAGTCGTGGGCGAAGAAGAAACAGTAACAAGAGGAGCTGAGACATCCTGACGGTGAAGATCAAACTTGTCCCGCAGAACTCGGTGTCCCTAACCAGCAGGAAGTAGTGGAAGGATAACGTCGCCCCCTTTCCAGCCCTGACTTTATTCAGGGATCTCTTCCTTTCTCTCTGTCCTTTCTCTCTCTCTTATGTAGTGTTAGGGGGTTTAAAGGGTGGAAGAAAGAAAAACCCACAAAATACCAAAGTCCAGACAGCCTCCTTCCTTTTCCCTTTATGCTCCCTTTTAAACACATTTATTATGTGGATGTGAGTGGGGAAAACTCACGCATGCCACGGCTCCCATATGGAAGCCCCAGGCACCTCTACCCACTGAACCATCTAGCTAGCCCTCCTTGGTGGTTGTTTTAATTTAGAATGCTATTATTTTATGTGTTAAGTGTTTTGCCTGTGTATATGCATGGCCTCAAACTCCTGTCAATTCTCCTGCCTCAGTCTTTCAAGTGCTAGGATGACAGGAGTGGGCCACTATATCCAGCTTCTTTCTTTCATGGTGTTGGGGATGAACCTGGGTCCTCGAACAAGATAATTAACTCTACAACTGATTTTACCCTCAGCCATACAGCTAACTGGGGAGTGGGGTAGAAATATTTGAAGAGCTAATGGCTGGCTGAGAATTTTCCAAAAGGGATTTAAAACAAACAAACAAAGAAAAACAAACAAGGCTCCAAAAGTTTTACTGAAACCAAGCAGACAGAAACGAACCGTCTGGAAGCCAAATAATAAAACTAAAGACTAGGGCTAGGGTTGCAGCTCAGGGAAAGGGTGTTTGCTTTGCATGTGTGAGGACCCTTGGTTCCGTTCCCAGCACGGCCAAACAAAACGATCCTAACACCTAACAATGCTGTTAAATAACTGCCCATCTAGTATTCTATTTATAGGAAAATTGACATTTAGTAGAGGTGAAATGTAGATTTGGGCAAGTTGAAAATAAAGGCATAATTACTAACAGGTCTGCAGTAAACGCACTCCATCTGAGAGCGCTCGGATGGAGAGGTGGGGATTCAGGGAATAACAAAGAGCAATGGCCACGGTCCTGCTTAGAAGGGAAGGGGCTTTGGGCCAAATGAGGCTGGGTACAACACTTGCAAAGGTTGCTACTTTAGGGACTTGACACTCAGGTTCAGAGGTCTCTGAGGCCTCGGGAGGACCACATTCTTTTCATCACAATAGTAAGATTTACCTTTTCTTGCTAAAATTCTCTCATGTGCACAGTGGAATTTTCCAGAGGCCGTGAGACTTGTTATGTCATACAGGGTCAACAGAGAGACAAACAGCTGCTGTCTGCCATTCAGCTAGACACGTCTAAGTGTCACTGTGGGGCTGAGAGAAGACTCAGCAGTTAAGAGCAGTGGTTTAACCAGAGTATGGCTCCCAGAACCCACGCTGGGCAGCTCATAGCTGCCTGTGTCCCCAGTTCCAAGAGGATCTATTGGCCTCCTCTGGCCTCTTCAAGCACTGCACTTACACACACTCATACATGTAAATAAAAATTTTAAAAAGTGTTGCTCGTACGCGAGCTTTTTGGAAAATATAGTGATTTTCATAAATAATATTGCCTGATGTCAAATGAGGTTTTAATTGCTATTTTAAATTAATCAATATTGTCTTATTACCCAGGCATGGTGGTGCATGCCTTTAATCCCAGCACTAGGGAGGCAGAGACAGGTAGATCCCTGTAAGTTCAAGGCCAGCCTGGTATACAAAGTGAGTCCAAAACAGCCAAGATTACAAGAGAAACCCTGTCTCGAAAAATCAAAAACAAAACCCCGAAACAAACAAAAATTCTTATTTTGAGCCTTGTCCCTGCAATAAAACATTCTGATTAAAGCAATTTGGGGAGGAAAGAGTTTATTTCAGCTTACACTTAAAAGTCACACTTTTTCGCTAGAAAAGTCAAAGCAGGGACTTCAGGCAGGAGCGGAAGCAGGTTACTGGGTTAGGATCAACTGCACCTGCTTAGGAATGGTGCCACCCACAGTGGGCTGGGCCCTCACACATCACTCATCAATCCAGACAGCCTCTGACAAACATGGCCACAAGCCGTCCCTCAATTACGACTCCTCTACTTAACTCTAGGCTGTGTCAAACTGACAGCTGAAAAATCATTTGGGCGAATACACACAAAACCCTTCTCGGTTGTAACCCACCATAGGCTGAAGCTGTAAACAAAAGCTCTTTAGGGTCTCCAGTCACTATTAGGAGTATAAAAAAGGTCTTGAGAGCTGAATCTGGCTTAAGATGTATTTCAAAATATTTTATTTTGGTTGATGTTTTTGGAGATAATCTTTTACTCTGTTGCTCGGGCTGGCAAATGCACAGCAATTTTTCTGTCTCGGCCTCCCAAGTTGTCAGCTACCAGGAAGAGCGCCATAGTAAGTTATTTGAGGACAAATTTCTAGCCAGGAAGGGGATCAATAGACTTTAAACGTAATTTCAAGTCCAAACACATTAACACATCTTTGAAAGTGTCAACAGATTCACTCAAAGTGCCTAATGCTGCATTTTGAGGCCAAAACATGGGTGAAATTAAAGCACTTTCTCCTGCTTTATGGAGGAGTGCTGTTAAATAGATCTTTCATGGCTAAATGTTGTCAGCTGTTTGCATCCCTATTCTCCCAGAGCGTCAGCTGCTCCGCAAATAAGCCAAATCTGCCTCAAAGGCCAAGGCCCAAGAGCTACCAAGAGTTTTCACGTGAGATCTGACCTAGAAACTACAAGCGCTTTAAGAATCCCAGATTCTAAGTGGTCCCCTTTAGCCTTGACCTTTAGAAGGGGACACCAAAAACTACCTCACTTTGGGGCAATGAGACCTTGGTTCAGTGACGGCAACAGGTGTCCATGTAGCATAAAGCTATACTCTCTGTAGCTTGTGGTCCAGCTGCAGCCGAGGTTAGTCCTCTAGGCCAGGCCGGCAGCAGGGGTGCAGTAAACTTTATTTATTTATTTATTTATTTATTTTATTCTCGCATATATTGCGTCCCAACAGCAGTTTCTCCTCTTTCCTCTCATCCCAGTCCTGTCGTTTCCGCTCCCCCGCCCGTCCTCCATTTCCCTTCAGAAAAGGGCGGGCCTCCCAGTGCGCTCAACCAAACGTGGCCTATCAAGTCAGTGCAGCGAAGGAGATCAGCATCCCCCTGAACTGAGCGGACTCCCAACCTCAAAACAGAAACACTTGCCTCTCCAGGTCACCTGACTCCAGCTGTCCCAGCAGGCCTTGCGCGGAGGCAGCAGCAGCTTGTGGGGGCAGCAGGCACGAGGCTCGAGGTCCCCACGTGCACCCGGGGCCTGGCCCCACCCTCTTGCGTGGCAGAGCCTGATTGGATGACCTCAGCGAGGGGCAGGGTCTTCTGGAACGGTCGGTCGTTGCCGCGCTCGGGAGGGCGCTTTTTTTGAGGCTTTGCCATCATTGGAGTCGGGCAGTTGAGGCAGCTCCCGGGCCACCGAGGATGTTGCGCAAACTCACGGTCGACCAGATAAACGACTGGTTCACCATAGGCAAGACTGTGACCAATGTAGAGCTTCTGGGCTTGCCGCCCGCCTTCCCTGCCGAGGCGGCCCGGGAGGAGGTGCAGCGCCCGGATGAGGTCCCCAGCGAGGCCCCTGAGGCCCAGCCACGGGTTCCAGGGCCAGTTATGGCCACGGCACCAGCCCAGCCAGCTTCAGCCTTCGGGAGGTAGGGAGCCTGGGAGGAGGCGGAGGGCCAGCAAGCAGGGTAAGAGCTCCACGTAGCCCACGCCCCCAGTAAATGGTCCTTTCCTGCAAGAAGCTGAGCATCCCAAGAGTTTGGTGGTTTGTTTGCTTGCTTGCTTGCTTTTTGGTTTTTCGAGACACAGTTTCTCTGTGTAGCCTTGGCTGTCCTGGACTTGCTTTGTAGACCAAGCTGGTGTCGAACTTACAGCGATCTGCCTGCCTCTGCCTCCTGAGTGCTGGGATTAAAGCTACGCCCGGCTGGTGGTTTGTTTGTTTTAATTGCCAGCCTGCTTTTTGTCTTTGTTTCGAAACAGGGTCTTGTGTAGCCCAGCCTTGGCTTCAACTTATTATGTCTCCGTAGATAACCTCCAATTCCTTATCCTGTGGCCTCTACCTTCCCAAATCCTGAGACTACAGGTGTATGTCCCCAGCCCCAGGGTCTTTAAATGTTTCATTGCAAGGATTCAGTGTGTGTGTGTGTGTGTGTGTGTGTGTGTGTGTGTGTGTGTGTGTGTGTGTGTGTGTACACGTACTTGTGCCAGGATACCTTCCTTGATAGAGTAGCTTCTACCATGTCGGCTCCTGGGGACTGAACTCAGGTCGTCAGGATTGCTGTTAAAGTGTCTTTACCCAGCTGAGGCATCTCCTTGACGCAGGTACTGCCTACCCTCCTCGGTAAAGATTTACATTTTTGAGGTGTGGGTGTAGAGAGAGACTCTGTGGGCCATTGTCATCCCCCTGACCTGGGCGCAGGGAATGGCTCTCAGGTCCTCGGGAGCACCGTCCCATGCTCTTAGTCCCAGCTCCATTTCTCCAGACTCCTCAGACTCTGATTTTTTGAAATTAGCTGTCGGTTTCCAGGAACTTTGTGTTGAGTTACCAGGATGGCCTCTTCCTTTGTGCACTTGCCTCTGTTGTTAGTGCACACTTGTGAGTGTGGTTTCACACGTGATGCACATTCATCCCCATCCCGGCACCACTGGCAGTGACGTCAGCGTGCTCCACCTGCTTTGACTGCTTCTCAGGTTTTGGATTCTTTTTGTTTGTGTCCGTGGTTGGCCTTCTCCAGATGCCATGTGGTTGAAACTACACAGTCTGTAGCCCTGCAGGACCAGATGCTCCCACTTACTATGTAGTTGAGGTTTGTTCCGTTGTGGCATTTTAGCATAGATTGAGATTCCACTGGCTGAGTCTAACATTCATCTACTGACACACACACCGTGGCTGTTCCTAAGTTCTGGCAGCTGTGAGCCAAGCTGTTGAGACATCTGTGTATGTTTTTTTGTGGATACCTAAGTTTTCAGTACATCTGCACCTCTTAGGAGATAACATAGCACGGAGTTTGAATGCTTTACGTTTAGGTGTCTTTGTAGAGGCCAGCCGAGGAACCAGATCCCTGGGACTGGGCATTGCAGGCAGTTATAGGCTGCCCAGTGTAGGTGCTGGAGACTGAGCTCTGCCTCTTTGGGAGAGCAGCTAGTGGTTTTAACCACCAAGCCATCTCTCCAGCTCCTTTGTTCATTTAAAAAAGACTTATTTATCCACCATGCATACAGTGTTCTGCTTGCACGCATACCCACACACCAGAAGAGGGCCCCAGATGTCACCACAGGCATCTGGAATCCAACCCAGGACCCCTTGAAGAGCAGACAGTGCTCGCAGCCTCTGACTCATCTCTCCTTTGCTCAGTTTTATTAACCTTTCACCTCTCACTATCTTTGGGTTAAGTAGCTGCCTTTAGTCCCATGAGGATGTGGTGGAAATTACGTGGAAGGCTACTTTCTGTTTAGAAGGGACCTGGATGTGGTGAGTAGAAACCAGCACAGTGTGTGCACCCCAGATCGGTGCCTCTCTGCTACTTCCACCCTAAATCCAGTTCCATTTGCAGTTGATAAGGAGCCTTTTGTTTTTAATAAAAAAAAAATATCCTAGAGGCAGTGTTTTACTCTTTTGCCCAGTTTGATCTTAAACTAAGGATAAGTGACCCTTCTGCCTTCCCCTCCTGTGCACTGGGATTGCAGGTGTGTACCAGCTCGAATGCCAGGGGTTCTCTGGCGTCTGTTTACCCCATGTTAGCTGGCTATAGAACCTCTAGGCAGCTCTCCTGTCTCCCCTCTTAGGGGTGCTGGGTACAGGTGAGTGCCCCTTTATTGCGGGTGTAAAGATGGAACTCAGGTCATCAGGCTTGTGTGACAAGTGCTCTTACTTGCTGAGCCTTCTTGCTGGCAGTGTTTTAATTTTTAAAAGTTGTTCTTTTTTCCCAAACTTTTTTCTTCTTATTTTATTTACATAGGTGTTTTGCTTCCATGCATGTGTGAAGGTGTCAGGTCTCCTGGAACTGGAATTACAGACATTTGTGAAGTGTCATTGGATGCGGGGATTTGAGCCTGGCTGGGTCCCTTGGACGAGCAGCCAGTGAGTGCTCTAACCACTGACCCATCCCTAAAGTTATTCTTGTTAGCATTGCTTCCGTCCTTGGTAGAGTCAAGTACAGCCTTTAGATCTTTGGGAGCTTTCTTTTTGGGAGGAACACAGAGTGGATACTTATATATTTTTTCACTTCATTTCCTCGAATTACTCTGGTAAATAACTTTGTGCCATAGCCTCAATTTAAGGCTCTACAACTGCTATAGGCTTCCCTGGGGAAAATGCATTGTTTTAATTCATTTACTTTGATACTGGACCTAAATATTTATTGACCTTTTCAGAAGCTAAAAGTATAGATTCAGTTAGCATTTTAATTGCTAAGGAACAGTTTTTAAAACTCTTCAATTCAGCCAGGCAAGGTGGCATATGCATTTAATCCCAGCACTTGGGAGGCAGAGGCAGGTGGATTGCTGTGAGTTCAAGGCCATCCTGGTCTACAGAGTGAGCCCAGGACAGCCAAGGCTAACACAGAGAGACTCTGTCTCGAAAAACCAAAAATAAATAAATAAATAGATAAATACTCTTCAGTTCTTTATGGACTAAGACTTGTTAAATCAAAAGTGAATTTGCAGAGCAATGAACTGATAAAAGGTAAGCATACCATTAAAAATTAGATTTGGCATACATAAAATTAGTTTGTCAGATTGCCACAGGCATTTTAACTTACCTAGAGAGGTTCTAGCAGTGCTTCTCTGAGTAATGCTAGTGCAGATGGCATGGCATTTCTCTGCAGCACTTTCTTGGACTCTAAACAAACATATATTCAGTGCAGTATTGTAGCATGTAGTCTGCATACACACAGGTATGTGTGTTTGTATGGTATGCCACTGAGAATGACTGCAGCTGCATTATTTAATCCTTAAATCAACAGTTTAATGATTTTGGAAAAATTTCAGTTAATCTATGATGATTTTGTAAAGGAAAAATAGGTTTGGTTGGCCAAGTGACGTGCCTCTTTTCTTTTAAGGCTGAGAAGTGAACCTACTGTCGCATTCATGCCAGTCAAGCAACAACTGAGCCCCCTCCCAACCCTTGTAGGTTATATGCTCCTATGACAGAGGCACCAATTTTGTTTGTTTGTTTGTTTGTTTGTTTTTGTTTTTCGAGACAGGGTTTCTCTGTGTAGCCTTGGCTATCCTGGACTCACTTTTGTAGACCAGGTTGGCCTCGAACTTACAGAGATCCGCCTGCCTCTGCCTCCCCAGTGCTGGCATTAAAGGCGTGCACCACCATGCCCAGCTTAGAGGCACTAACTTTATAGCAGAATCAGAAACAGGATGCGAGCAAGTACCAGGTGATCTTGGGCAACACAAAAGTTTCTGTCCGAGCAAAAAGGAAGAGAAACCTTTGAAAAATTGGTCTGAGGGGGCTACCACAGATGTGATCTGAGCATGGAAGCTTTGATATGTCTGTTGGCAGTAAGTTTGTGAGTCTGCTTGGAAGAAGTCGGGCTGGAGCTATACTTTTATGGGGTAAGATTCTGAGCCCAGTGTGACGAAAGCATGCAGGTCTAGTGGGGATGTCGAAAAAGAGCAGACTAAGCTCTACAGGGACCTCAGGGTCTGGACTTGAGAGGTTTCTAAGATGGATTGAGAAAAGGGAGGTTTTGGTGCGGGGTGTGGAAGGGTTAGGGGAAGCCATGGAGTGAGGCTGCCTGTGCGGAGGGGCCTTAGCACCCTGCTCAAGCATCTCTTCACACATTTTGGGAGTTGTTTTATGTGTTGTTTTCCACAGAACAGCTTAATGGGGCTCAGGGGGCATTGTCACCAAGTCATAAGAGATGCTGTATTCTCTTGGCCTATGGCTGAGTTCCTAAAGGATGTTTTTGAGGGTATGTAAGTGTACAGTCGAATGAGAACTGTCCTGGCCACTGTACCATGTGTATTTCCAGAGGAAGAGTGGCTCATGGTTTACACATTACCATCCTAGAAGAGCCCATGTCCCTTGTTTGCCTCACTGCAAGAGCCTTCCATCGTTGATCTGACTTCTCATGGTTCTCTGCTGTCACCGAGAGGAGTGCCTGACATGAGGCCAAGCTCAGTTACTATTTATAGAGTGAACACATTCTCACAGAAACTCACCTGAGCCTGAGTGTACGGGTGACTTCCTGTGGATATGCTGCTATTGGACATAATTTGAGTTCTTAATATGGCCTACTAAGCATCCCTCCATCCATTCTTGCCTCAGTTTACTGAGATCTACTGATGCTGTCTGGTCGTTCTGTTGTTTTTCTGTGCTGAAGGCTCGAGTCTCACTCTGAGCTCGAAGTTTCTGCATCTGCTCTTCTGAGTTGACTGCTCTCTCTCTCTGCTGTCTTGTTTTTTTCCTGAGATGGGCACCTGTTACCAGGGCCTGGCCCCATGTCTGCCCCTAGAAAAGTTTCCTGTGATATCCACAGCTAAAGAATTCTACCTCTGCTTTCTTTCCTAATTTCTTTCATCAAGTTCAACATCTTCCCCTACCAAGCACTTCTGGTACTCCCTTTTTTCTTACTTGTATAACCAAAGACCAGCATTGCCAGGCATCTTTGCACTTGCATGGGTTTCTGCCTTTGCTCTCTTCCCAGCCCAAGGGAACCTGAGTGACTATGAGATCCAGCCTGGGGCTGGAGAGATGGCTCAGTGGTTAAGAGATCCAGCCTGGGTGGGTAGTCCTGTCACCTGCTGACATAGAAAATGCTAGTTGCTGAAGAGCTTGCTATGTGTGTGCTAGATGAAGTGTGTGGGTGGGTGTGCGTGGGTGTTGTGGGCATGCTATGGTACATGTGTGGAGGTCAGTACAACTCACAGGAGTCAGTTCTTTGGTTCTACTTTCTGGGTTCCAGGGATCAAACTCAGGGAGTCAGGCTTTGTGTCCGGTGCCTTACCTGCTGACCACTTCCCTGCCCTACTTTTATATTTATTTGTTTATTGGCCTGGAGCTTACCAAGTAGGCTACCCTGGGTGGCCAGCAAACCCCAGGAATCCACCTGGCTCTGTCTTCTCATATTTGGTTTTAGAGTGGGTGCTACCATGCTCGGCTGTTTTATGTGTTCAAGGTCAGGGCTGCAGGCTTGCAAGCTCTGTACCAGCTGAACCATTTTCTGGCTTTGTTCCCTTCAACCCTTGAATTTTATTCTTTTAGGAAACAAACAAACCTGGAGACTTTGGTTTTGAGTTTGTTGATTTTGTGCTACCTGTAAGCATCCAGGACAGTGTGTCAGATAGGCAACTGCTATCTCAATTTGGACCACAGAAGGTGCCTTGGGGTTGGGTCTAACAGGCTGCATGCGATTTCAGCTCTGTTCGTTACCTTGTACTTGGCAAAGCACTGAACTTATCTGAGTTGTTTGCCCCTTTGTCAAGTGAGAATAACATCTCAGCTATACAAGGTTTGGATTAAATGAGAGGTTATGCACATGCACAGTACCCAGATTGTAGAATTACTTTAGCATTGCTAAATGGATTGGTCTGGCTAGCAATGATGACTTTGAGAGTTTGTTGAGTAAAGTACTGTATACCTGTTTTTCTGTGGATGAGCTTATTTTCTCTCTTCCCTAGTTAAAGATTTTAGCTTCTGTGTCCAGACTATTTTCAATAAAGCACACCCCAGTGGTCTTAACTACTGTACACACATGTATGCACTAATGAACAGATTTAACCTTAATTCCTTTGCTAAATTTGGGTATTGTAAATAGCTAGAGGTATAAAACATGGATTTGTTTAACCATAATTAGGAATCAGATTGTAGGCAGTCCTTGTGAGCTGCTATGAGGTTCTGTTGGATCTGAGTCAAAACTCAAAGAATGAGTGTGACATTTTCCTTTCCTTTCCTTTTCTTTCTTTCTTTCTGGGTGGGGGGATGGCTTGGCTAGAGCCACAGTATACCTTTCTGTACTCTGGGCTTCTTCATCTGCCTTTGCATAGCTTGCTGCCTCCAGGCTGACCTCCAATCCTAGCTCAAAGGGCGTGATTCTTAAACTCCTACCTATGACTAATGAACTGCTCTCAAAAAATAGTCAGGAGAAAGCATTGGTATGCTTTTAAATTGGAGATTGTTTTCTTGCTCCTGGCCCCTTCCCTTGTTCCCATGGAGGGTGACATCTCGTAATGGATGTTAGCTTCATTTCAATATTGCGTTGTAAGGAGACATTTACATTAATCATTTATTCTACACATGGACTCTCTTAGTAAAAGTCAAGGTTAATTAAGTTTCACAGAGAATATGTCAAACTTCATATTAAATTTCTTTAGTTCTGTGACATGTTGTATAAGAAAATACTTAAAACATTTAGGTAACATTTTAGTTAAAAGCATACTTTTCAAGGAAAATATTGACTATTTAGAGTGGTTAGAAAACAATACTGCTTACACCAGGTTGGCAGCACAGGAATTTCGACCTCTGACCTTGTAGCAAAGAAACTTGGGGTTATATCACTGTTCTTGTTAGTGCTGAGAGTTCCGACTGTGAGGCAGGTGGTCCTGTAAGTCCTCAACTTGATGGGTTGTAGTATGGCAGGTCCCATACTCTGTGTGAGCCGGACGGAAACCTGTTCTTGGCATTTCTGTCTACATAACTTGAAATCGTGGGTATTTCATCCTTGTCTGGCCTCTCAGAGCTTTCACCTGGGAGTGCAGGGGCAGGGGGCCAGGCGATGCTAGCATCCCACAGAGCAGCGTGATGGCTGCCTCTGTCAGGAGTGCTGAGGAAGTCTTTCAGAACTTGCTTGAAGATGTAGACAATTTCCCAGGGAAGAACATCGTTTTCTGCCAGAAGTTCTCGAAATCTAAGGGGGGACAGGGATGGGCATTTAGAAATTTCTTTTCTTGTATTCAGTCTCCCAGATGCAGCTTACAGATGAATTGTGTGCTAGGCACTTACTTTTGAATAACAGGAAAGTATCACAGTTAAGCTTCTACTGAAGAAACTTTGATTGTAATTAAAGTAAACTTCTACCAGTAAACTCTCCAGACGTATGCCGGGTTTTACCAGACAGGCATCCGTTACATGTGGTTAAAGAGTTTATGGACTGGGGCAGTTTCTATTTAAAGGAGGAGCGAGAATCTCGAGTGCGAGTTACCTGCTGAGGACAGCTCCGGTGTGGCACGGCTGCAGCTGTGAGCAGAGAACTTCCAGTTGTCTTTGCTCGGGAGCTGGGATTGTCAGGTGAGGGTTCTGGGAGTTTCTCAGCCAGCTGTAGTCCACGCCCGTTGTCTTCCCTTTCTGGTCATTGCCGATCTCCTGCAGTAATCTCCCACGCTCCTTTAGGTGCCATTTTAGTTCCCGAAGCAGAGTCTTGGCCACCACACTCGAGCCCGCACAGTGTGTGTGTGTGTAGGAATCATTTCTCGGCCATTTCACCCAGCTAAAAAGTGGCATTTTTAGCCTGTGGAGACATTTATTTGCATAGATTTTAATGGTTTTTATTAGTGAATGTTTTTGTGTAATATTACCAGAAAAGAACATGATTTTTTCATTTGTTAGACATGCAGGTCAAAATAAGATTAGATCATGGATTAAAGTCTTTCCATTTCTAACTAGGTCAGTGCTAAAACCCAAGCTTTGAAAATACTTAGATAAAATTAAGCAGAAATTAACTAAAATCAAATAATACAAATTGGACAATTTCTGAAAATAACACCTGCTAATAAAAATTTTTAAGGGCTTTACAATATCACTGTCTTACAGTGCTGTCTGCGAACTCATTCTTTGTACAGGAAACGCAAAGCTTACCTGCTGAGTTGTGGGTCTCTGGGATTGTTGTCAGAGAGTTTGCTTGAATAGAAGGTGAAGCTGCGTCTTACTCAAGCGGGGCGCATTCTCCCGGAGGTGTCCTCTGCTGAAGGAATGTGTCTCCTCATTTACCCGCTGGAACTGTGTTTGAAACAAACAACTTTCAGTGTTAGGAATGAGGTTCTGTTGTCTTCATTGGAGAGAGTGCTCACTAAATCTCCTTGTTGTAACTAAGCTAAATATATATATATATATTTATATTTATTTCATCTTCACAAATTATATAATCGTCTACCTTTTGAATGTAGCTTATTTTGTTTGAAAAAGATGCCGGCAGCTATGGATGCTGGTTATAAATGCATGCTGCAGCGTCTCTAGAAATGGAGTGAAAAGCAGGTGTCTGAGGCACCACAGATGCTCCTAGCTGAGGGGAAGACTGTCGCATGATGTGATGCTTTGCTGTGCATAGCTGTGGGTCACAGTTCCGTGCTGTATTTTTATGCCTGTAGAGCTCTAAAAATAACCACACTGCTTTTATTCTTCAGCTTAACTTTGAGGCCATTTGGAAGCCAGGTCACTGTCCCTTCTAATGAAAGCAGGAAAAATAGATCAAACCTGATCAAATATATGCAAAATAATACTCTGTGAAAGCTTATTGTAACTGAGCATAATGGGTGAAGCGTGCTGGCATCGGTCATGTGTGAGATAGATAGCAAAAATCACATTCTACATTCATTTATTGCTTATAAAATAGCAAATCTGTATATTGAAGCAAGTTGAAATGCTAGAGGATATTAAAACACTTAGGTAGATGACTATAGTGTATGTTTGATAATCCCAGCGATGAGTCGTCAGCGCAAGTAGAGATGTGAAAAAGAACAAAGTTAAGAATAGAATTGTAGAGGGCGGGGTGCAGCTTAGCGGGTAGAGTGCTTGCCGGGTGTGTGCGAAGCCCTGAGTTCTGTCGGTAGCCCTGCACAAACCAGGCGGAAGTAGTACATTCTAGTAACCTCAGCACTCACGGCGTGGAGGAAGGAGAATCGAAGTCCACGGTCACCCATGACTACGTGAGCTCTATTCTAAGAGGGACTGATGAACATTTACCAGCACTGCTTAGGTGAACACTGGTGAGCCTTGGACTTTGCTATACAGTTTCTACTTAGATGCTTGTCTCGCCAGACAGCGGCTAGAGTTTAAAAGGTGCTTTGCTTCTTGGTTTTCAGTGAGGTAATGACATTGTAGCTTTTCCTTTTATAGTCTTTATTTCTTCTGTTGCTTTTTTCCCCTAACAAACCAAGAATAATAGACATTGTTTACATCAGACCTGTGTGCCATGTGTGATCAAGAGTGACATGTGTGGTCACGCTGCAGCTCCTGTTATGTCTGGGAAAGGCCACGCGTCAGGATTCGTTATCCTCAGTCCGAAGGCTTTCACATTACATTGCCTGAGGAAGTGGGAGAAAGAAAGGAGGGAAGTTTATTGTGACAGAATGTCCTTCCAGATTAAAAACTAAACTTGTACAAATCATGCAGCTTTTTCCTTTGAACAGCTTTGTTACTCTTAAAACAAAACAAAACAAAACAAAACAAAAAAACCCTTCCTATGAAGTGTTAACAAAAATCCCACATGCAGCGGAGGAGAACACACCTGATTTCCGTGAAGGTCCTCTTCAGTCTTCCAGCTCTGCCCCGCCCAGCTTCCCTGTGGACTCACCAGTGCTAAGCACAGCTGCGCCCCCTTCCTGCCCCTCAGCTTTGCTTTGTTTTGAGACAGGGTCTCACTGTGTAGCCCTGGCTGTCCTGGAACTTAACACGCAGACCAGCCTGGTGTGAAACACAGAGACCTACCTGCCTCTGCCTCCTGAGACCTGGGATCAAAGCATCCTGCATCCTGCCCCAGATTTAGATGCACTGACTTCCCCCCCCCCCCCCCCAACCCGCCCAGTCTCTCTCTCTCTTTCTCTCTCTCCAGTGATCCCTCTTGCCTCTGCCTCCCAAGTGCTGGGATTAAAGGTGTGCGCCACCATCGCCTGGGGGTGTACTGACTTCGCAAATGTTTATTCCTCTCTTATTTATTTGTAGCTACTGTCCAATCTAGGTTTTTTTTGTTTGTTTTTAATCTCAACTCTTTTTTTTTTCTTCAACATTTTCTCCCTTGGGCCTACTCATCTTTGAACTTGTTCTAGTTCTGCCTTCCCCAGTTTTAAAATACTTTCTGATTAAATTCTACTATGTGTCCTTGTTGGTGTTCAGTTGCTCAGCAGATATTTACTGCTGTCTCTTAGGATCTGCAGGGTTAGGACCTGGGGATGACTCAGTTCACTCACAGGTCTAGTTCCTGCTCTCAGGGAGCTGCCCTTGCAAGGGACGATGCTCACGTATAAGATGATCACAGGCTGTCTTGCTTATTTAACTCGTGCAGTGCTCCCTTCAGTCAGCTGAGGGTCAGGCAAGGACTTTCTGGTAGGGATAATTCCTTTGAACGGGGATTTATTTGTTAGTTTTTGGCTGGGTTTCATTGCATAGCCAAAGCTAGCCTTAGGTTCACTGCGCTCCTGCCTCAGCCTCTTAAATAGATTACTGGCATAAGCCACAACACCTGGCATTTGAACAGCGGCTTAAATTACCTTAGAGGACTTCTTGAGGCCGTCTCTTCTCCACTCAGCTTACTGGGCACCTATCTGTGCAGCTTCTGAAGTCATGGTCTAATCTTCACAGAACTCCATTCCCACCTCAGTAACGCTGGGTATTCTTTCCTGTGAACATACAGTACAAAGCACAGCGTCTGGTATTTGGTTTGTGCTACTTACACTGCTTTGAAATTCATTTTCCTGCTTTCTCAGGAAATTGTTAAGACTGGAGTAGAGGCCAAATACTGTTCTCTATAATCTCTCTCCTACTACCATGTAGCTAAAGAACATATTTGTAGGCAAGATAAGGAAATTCTCTTTTAAAAATTAATTTTAGGAACCAGGCATGGTGGCACACGCCTTTAATCCCAGCACTTGGGAGGTAGAAGCAGGTGGATCGCTGTGAGTTCGAGGCCAGCCTGGTCTACAAAGTGAGTCCAGAACAGCCAAGGCTACACAGAGAGACCCTGTCTCGAAAAACCAATTAATTTTAGCTGTTTACCAGGGTAAAAACTAGACTGGCATGCGAGTTTGTCAGCTGTTTTAAGTTCAGTGGGCGGGTTACTTCTTCTGCTCCAGAGCCTTATCCAGCTGTTTGTATGGAAGACATGAAGTGATTGGGCCATTTTCTGTCTGATGGTTGTCTTACTTTGTTTTTTGTTTCTTCATTTTTTACTTTTATTTATTTAATTAATTATGTATTGGTTTTTTGAGACAGAGTTTCTTGTGTAGCCTTGGCTGTCCTGGATTCACTTTGTAGACCAGGCTGGCTTCGGACTCACAGCCATCCGCCTGCCTCTGCCTCCCAAGTGCTGGGATTAAAGGCTTTGCCACCCCACCTGGTCCGCCTTCATTTTTATTTTATGTGGATGAATGTTTGCCTTCATGTATGTCTGTGCATGTAAGTGCAGTGCCTGCAGAGGCCGGAAGACGATCTCAGATCTCCTTGAAATGGGGTTACAAACGGTTGTGAGCCACCATGTGAGTGCTTCTGGGAATCAAAGCCTGGTCTCTGGAAGAGCCAGTGCTGTTAACTGCTGAGCTATCGCTCCAGCCGCAATTACCTTGGTTTTCTAGGATAGCAGGTGCTCTTACGCACTGAGCCGGTGTCCCATCACCTATCTCACCTCTTTTAATTCTCTTTCCCTGCATACACTGCAGGTTGTTCAGAAGATGCCAGGGGTGGAGTCAGACCCTAGTTGTTTATTAGTGAATTGGGGAGCAGAATATCAGTAACGGGGGGCCGGTGGGGTGGACAAGGGGGGGGGGGATGCTGGTAGCAGCTTTAGATCCAGCAAAAGTAGACAAATGCAGCTTGCTTCCCATTACAGTGTGCGGGTGTTTTCCAATGAGATGATGGCTATGAAGCCATCATCCCCTGTAATTATGGTGCCAGGAAGTGCCATGATGTACTGCATCATATAAGGCAACCAGGTGTAATGTAATTCATAATTTGAAGGCTGGAACACCTGGGGTGGTGGTGCTGAGGGGGTGAATATTGGATCCTAAATATTTTTTTTATAATTTTATTAATTTATTCATATTACATCTAGATTGTTAGCCCTTCCCCTGTTTCCTCCCATTCTTCCCTCCCTCCCATTTCTCTCTTTCTCCCCTCCCCTATGTCTGTGACTGAGGGAGACCTCCTCCCCCTATATATGCTCTTAGAATATCAAGTCTCTTCTTGGTAACTTGCTATCCTTCCTCTGAGTGCCACCAGACCTCCCCATCCAGGGGACATGATCAGAAAAGGGGCACCAGAGTTCGTGTGAGAGTCAGATCTCACTCTCCACTCAACAGTGGAGAATATCCTGTTCGTCGGCTAGGTCTTGGTAGGGGTTCGAAGCTTACTGCCTATATTCTCCTTGGCTGGTGCCTTAGTTTGAGGAGGACCCCAGGATCCAGATCTGCCTGTCATAAAGTTCTTCTTGTAGGTTTCCAGGACCCTGTGGGTCCTACTATTTCCCCTTTCTTCCATGCTACTCTTGCCTAAAGTCTCAATAGGATGTCCTCTCCTCTGACCCACTTTCTTGGTAAGTAAAGATTTTCATAGTACGTATCCCTTGGACTAGTGTTTTGATAGAAGTGAGTATATACCGTTTGTCTTTTTTTGCTTCTGGGTGAACTCACTCATTATGATACATTGCTGGTGGGAATGCAAACTAGTACAACCACTTTGGAAAGCTATCTGGCACTTTCTCAGAAAAATGGGAATAGGGCTTCCTCAAGACCCAGCTTATACCACTCCTTGGAATATACCCAGAACATGCCCTACCACACAACAGGAACATATGCTCAACCATGTTCATAGCTGCTTTATACATAATAGCCAGAACATGGAAACAGCCTAAGTGCCCCTCAGTAGAAGAATGGACTAAGAAACTGTGGTATATTTACACGATGGAATACTACTCAGCTATTAAAAACGAGGAATTCCCGAAATTTGTGGACAAATGGATTGATCTAGAAATTATCATAATGAGTGAGTTGGATCCTAAATATTATAGAGCCAGGTGCCTCAGATATCTGTGGTCAGAAAAAAAATGATGTCCAGGTCAACAAATGAGAGAGAAATTCTTTTGTTTCCCTTGTGACTCTTATTTGGGTAGGCTTTCAGGTTTTTGTTTGTTTGTTTGTTTTTTGTTTTTGAGACAGGATTTCTCTGTGTAACAGCCTTGGCTGTCCTGGACTCTCTTTGTAGACCAGGCTGGCCTCGAACTCACAGAGAACCACCTGCCTCTGCCTCCCGAGTGCTGGGATTAAAGGCGTGCGCCACCATGCCTGGCTTCTGTAGGCTGTCAATAGAATGCCGCCTTTCTGCCCACACTTGGAAGTGTGGGACTTCTTTACTCAGTCTTCTGGAAACACCTTGAGCTTCTTCGCAGGGGCCCAAAAAACTCATGCCAGATCCTTTGCTCAAACTCTTTCAATGACTTCTCTCTTTAGGGAAAGAAATAAGTAAACCAAAAGCATCTTTGCCATTACTCCATGCCCCTACTCTGAATTTTTTTTTTTGAGACAGGGTTTCATTATGTAGTCCTGGCTGGCCTGTGTAGACCAGGCTGGTCTTGAATTTTCCCAGCTGGAGATATTTCACAGGCTGTCTGGGCATCCCTGAGCCAAGTCAAGTTGGCACCTAAAATCAACAAAACACTTAAGTCTCAAATTTAAGACTCAGTACAGTGTGCTATGTTCTCTAACCCTGGATGCATACCAGTCATTGATTATAAAGCAGTTTTGAATGGTAGAGTGCTATGCACGCTATATTGATGTCTTACATGTGTGATACCATGTTATATACATCATACTATCTTATGGCTATTGTCTGTTTCAGTTAATGTTCTGGGCATTCAAAATCTATTAATGTGAAAAGGAGCTGTAGCATTCTTGGAACAATGCATATTAAGGATGTACTACAGCGTCAGCTTAGCCCTCGGACAGCTGCACACTTTCACAGGTTTAATTATGAATATTGTGAAAAGTTACCCTTTTATCCTGGGATTCTTATTTTACTTTTTGTTTTGGACTTTAACATATTTTTATGTTTTAAGTTATATGTGTGTGTGAGTACATGCCCACGAGTGCCCACGCCTGAGGAGGACAGAGGCCTGAGTAGAGAAACAGGCAGTTGTGAGCTGCCCACTGTGATGCTGGCAACTGAACCCTTTCATCCTCTACAGAACAGTGTGCCCTCCTAACCACTGGGCCATCTCTTTAGCCCAGGACTTTTTTCCTTTGAGACCTTGTCCTATTGTAGTTGAGGCTGGTCTGGAACTCATCGTGTAGCCCAGGCTGGCTTGAACTTGTAGTGGTCCTCCTGCTTCAGCCTCCTGAAGGCTGAGATCACAGAAGTCCCTGGAAGGCTTTGCTGTGTATGCGTAGTCAGCAGCTCACGCTTTGTTCCTGGGGTGCCATTTTCACAAGCATCAGCCTGACTTGCTGTGCTGTCTCTGCTGTCTGAGACAGTGCCTTCTGTGTGGTGGGTGTTCTGTTAGTGTTTGCCTACTGAGTGGGTTCTCCCATGCGTGCGTGCATGCACAGCTTTATTTATGTGTGCAAATTTGCAGGGTTCTAGAGAAGATGGAGAGGCCGCAGGAGAAGCATCCTTAAGGTCTTAGTACATCTGCAGATTGCCCTGTGCCACCATGGATGATCAGGTCACCCACCTCCTCCTCAGCAGTCTGAGATGACTTTCTCTCTTTGTCAGCTTAGTTGATGAAAAAAATTCAATCTTGTTGCTTTTTAAACTTTATTTTTACTTGTATGTGTATGGGTGCTTTGCTTGTATGTATGATGTATGTCTGTGCACTTACTTTTGTGCCTTGTGCCTGTGGAGGTCAGAACAGGCTGTCACATCCCTGGAACTGGAGTTATAGACGGTTGTAGCTACCATGTGGGTGGATGCTGGGAACCGAACCCAGCTCCTCCGGAAGAGCAGCCAGGTCTCTACACTGCCGCAGCATCTCTGCAGCGCCGAGGCTCTCATTGTTCCACTTCTGCTCTATTTGCTTACTGAATTTGAGCATTAAAAATTGCTTATTGACTATTTATGTTTCTCCGACGTCCATGAAATAACTGTTCAGGAACTCCTCTGCAGCAGGTTAGTGACCTTTTTTCCTGTTTTTTTTTTTGCAGATCACTCAGCCAGAGGAGCTCAGAAATGGAGTACATTAACAAATACAGACAACTAGAAGCACAAGAGCTTGACACCTATGGCCAGGAGCAGCTGCCCAGCGGGCCAGGTAAGTACAATGCACGGACAGTTCGTGCATTAAAACATCATCTTCCCAAAAGCTTAAAGTTGGCCAAAGTAAAAACAAAACAAAATGAAACTTAGCTTTTAATTCAAGATTTTTTGTGGGGGGGGGAATGCATGTATGGTAGATTATAAAGTGTTAATTTTTTTTATATCTTAAATATAGAACCTAAATAATCTGTTCTTTGAAAGATTAAATAATGGGCCTTTAACTTCCTATTAATTAGGAATACTTAAGATATTTCTTTAGTGGGGTGTGGTGGTGCTCACTTAATCTTAGCACTTGCAAGGCTGAGGCAAGTGGATCAGTCTTGACCTTGAGGCCAGTCTGGTCTACAAATTGAGTTCTAGGTTACCCATGGTTATATATAAGACCCTCATCTCTAAAACCAAATCAAAACAACACAGGAAGGGGCTGGTGAGATGGCTCAGTTGGTAATGTGTCTGCTGCATAAGCAAAAGACTTGAGTGTGGATCTCAAACACATATAGAAGAACTCAGCGTGCTGCCGTGTCTGTGTGATCCCAGTGCTGGGAGAGCAGGGTGGCAGATCCCTGCAGCTTGCTGGCTGGGAAACAGGTGAGCTCCAGTTTCTGTGACTCTGTTCCCAAAACCAAGATAGGAGTGATTGAGGGAGACACGTAGCATAGAGCGCTGGCCTCCATGTGCATGTGAACACTTGAACATGTGCACTCATGATCACACATAAACACACCCACAGGAACACATGAATGTACATGTGCCACACTCATAAAAAGAGTAGATTCCTTATAGTAAACATTAAAACAATTCTAAAGAGTAGAAATAAATGGGGCTTTAACACAAACACTGTGACATCACTTATGACATAGTAGGATACTTTCACTAAATACTGTTGAGTTTGGCATAGTATTGTTATTTCACTTGAAAGTATTCAAACACTTGGTTCTATGTAGAAATTCAAGAACACACATTGAGTTCCATATACTGTAATTATAACAGCCCTTCATATTTAAAAGTAAATAATTTCTTAAAGATGGAAACTGAATAGAGGTGGGGTCTTTCATAACAGGTGGGCCTGCTTCAGGTGGTGGCCTTTTCATGGTCTTTGCTTTCACATGGCCATGTTCAGTTGTCCTGGCAGTGGTGTTGGGTAGTCAACAAAAGCCACAATGATCTCTTGTTATTTATGTGGAAGTATTTTAAAAAATAACTTATTTCTCATTCTCTCATTCCTCCCCCGTGTGTGTGTGTGTGTGTGTGTGTGTGTGTGTGTGTGTAGTTGCAGGTGGTTGTGAGCCACCCTGTGTGTATACTGGGAACTGAACTGGGGTCCTCTGTAGAGCAGTGTGCACTCTCCCGCAGTGCGCCATCTTTCCCTCTCCTGGTGTGGTGGTGTTTTTAGTGGTTGTTTCATCCCTTATATGCTTTTTCTTCTGACCTTGTAAGAGGAGGGAGAACAGGCTGCCTCTTTGAACCTAAGCTCAGTTTTGAATGTAGAACATTACCCCACACTTGGAGAAAGCAATGTATTATTAATTATTTTGAAGATTTAAATTTTCATTTAAGGTATAAACCCAGTAATGTAGCTTAGTTTTTTGTATGGATAATGTCTAGAGTTTTTGTTTGTTTTGGTTTTGGAGACTGTCTCACATAACTCTGGCTAGGTTAGCCTGAACTCACTCTGTAGACCAGACTGGAACCCACCTCTCTCTTCCTCCTCAGTACTGTGATTAAAGGTGTGGTAGTGGCTGTCTGGATAGTGTCTAGAGCTTAAGGTAAGCTTTATTTTTTTCATGTCAACTAGTTGACATTGAATTTAACTGTGAAAGTCTATTACATCCTGTGAACCTTTGGGCTTCTGTCAGTTTTTGGATTGTTTGATGATATGGTGAGGCAGAGAAGTGGAAAGAACAGCAGTTTTAATGGTTTTTGTATTCTCCCAGTTTATATAAAATATCTTAATGCTTTAATAATAAAGAAAAATGGAAAAATGACACCAGCATATGTAGTTGTAGTTTTTCAACTCCTTCTAAACTTCACTTTGTCACATGTAATTTTTTGGTTTGTCTTAAATTATTGTTGATGTTTTTCTTTTTATTTTGTTTACACAAAGCCAACAGCTACACAGCTGTGAACATTTCTTCTCCCTGATTTCTTGTCCACCCCGGGGCAGTGTCGGTGAAGGCAAGGCTTGATCTGGGTGGGTCTGCTTCAGCGGTGACCTGAAAATGTCAGGTGAAATGTTGTGCCACATGGAGAAAGGCTGAAGTTTAGATAATGCAGCAAGGACTTTTTTTTTTTCCTTCTTGTAAATGTTCGGTCTTTAGCAACCTTCAAAATGGACGTAGTTAAGTCCTGTAAGTCACACAGATGCTGTCAGGGCAGGAAGGCTCCTTTAGGAGCCCCAGGAACCAGGCTCAAGGTTTCTTAGCAAACACATGGACCATCTTCCTTTTCTCTCTCTCTGTCCTTGGATGGCTGTTTCCTCAGCCTCACTCCCACTGACTCTCCTGCTGTGTCCGTCCTCACAACTGTAGTGGCTTCTTCCCTTCTTGGCCACAGGAAAGCAAGGACTTAATCTTAAAAGCTCAGGACACGCAGGTGTCCCTAGGAGCATGGTGGTGTTTTCCAGCTCAGGTTCCACCAGAACTGGAGACTGCTGTCTGGGCTGTGAGGATGACAAGGTTCAGTTGTCCTCATTTTCAAATAAAAACAATTCTTTTAAGCTTCAGGGCAAAGCAGTGTGTGCTATCTCATGCCTATAATCTCAGGATTCAAGAGACAGAGGCAGGGAATTGGGTTCAAGGTCATCCTTGGCTACATAGAGAGTTCAAGGCAGTTTGGGCTATGTGAGATCCAGCCTCAAAAAACCAAAGCTAACATACCACCCCCTATACCAACCAACCAAAACAACAACAACAACAGCAAAAGCAAGCAAGCAAACAAACAAACCCAACCTGACCTAAACCAGAGAAGCTGGAAGCCACAGTGAGTGAAGTAAGACACATCAATGGAGAGCTTCCGTTTCTGTGAGCTTGCCAGTGTGTGGGAGAGGTGGCCAGGGGCCTGCACAGAGCAGGTCTTAGGAACAGGACTCTCTCCCAGGAAGGAACAGTTTTTTCTTTTGAGAGATTATGACAGATCGGGATCTGCTGGCTGTGAAGTTAAGAACAAGTACCACATACTCTGATCCATTTGCAGGAAAAGATGGGTCCAGGGGAGGAGTGTGCAGGAGGCTCAGCGATGATCTCTAGTGTCACTCCAGACATCTAAATGTGTGTGTATAAAATAGGGCTGGGGATGCAAGGTCTGGGGATTGATCCCCAGCACCACAAAATAAAAAAAAGTGCCACTTTACTCACACACTGTTGGACTGTGAAAGGAAGATTGACCCCGTGTTTTTTAGGTGAGAACAGGGACAAGCTGTAGGTGCAAAGAGAGAAAGAAGAGGAGCACGGAGGCAGAGGGGTTCCCAGGCAGGGTGACTTGGAAAGCAACAGGAAGGCCTAGGAGTTTGTTTTGAACATAAAGCACTTACCGGCAGTACCTCTATGCATGAACTCCGTGTTTTGTCCTTTGCCAAGTGGTGACCAGAGGCAGTTACAATTGTAGGGTGACTAGAGCAGGTGCACAGCTTCACAAGAGAACATTACATACTTATGATCAGACAGACATCAAACTAAATGTTTTTGCATAGCCAACAAGCCCCTTTCACTATATCCACAGCTTGCAAGTTGTGTGTGATTTATCTGTCACCATTATTGATTTCTTTTGTAGCAAGGAATGTATAGTGCACATTGCCAGAGGCCCACATTAGAGAGGTGCCGCTGAATCGGGTGTTGAGTGCTGTGTGTGTCAGGTCTGTTGACTGAGGAGGCAGTGTAGGCCAACAGTGCTGGTGGCTGGGATGGAAGGCCAGTCTGCATCATTAATAGTGGACCCACAAAGGGGGAGGGGCTGTCAGTCTGTAGAGAACATACTTAGCACACGTGTGTGGGTCTGTGTATACAAGCATATGCATGTATATGTCCATAAGCCATATACACAGACCAGATAGGTCATTGGCTTATTTTCTTTCTCTCTTTTCAGCTACAAATAACTTTGTTCTGTTTGAATATAGGTCTAAGGTCACCATTGGCTAAGTTAAGTAATGTGACATGCATCCCAGAGACAACATACAAATATCCTGATTTGCCTATAAACCGATGTAAAGAAGAGGTAAAATTACTGTTTCCTAATGTAGTGTTGCTGTTTGAATAAATGACTGAAACATAACACTATTGGTAACATGGGTGGAGTTTAGTGTGCACAGGCCAGAAGAAAAGCCAGCAGCGCCTGTCATACAGAACATCTGCACAGAGCTGAGGCTAACCCTGCATGCGCTCTGCTCAGACACACTGCAGTCAACAGTGGTTTGTGCTCCCTTCCTGGTGGAGAAGGGATGAGCCCCAGTGTCTGCACTGGAGTTTCCTGTGGCAGCTGCTTTCTCTTCTGGTTATTGGTTGATTTAATCAGATTGTACACATCCTTTTGTTACCAGTGCCAAGCCACCTCTAGCAGTAGGATGCTTAGATTTTTGAGTAGTTATATGTTATTAAGTATGGTTAAAAGTAAGTACATTTAAGCTGTTATTTAATTTAGTGAAAAAAGTTGTAGATAAAGCAGGAAGTGTTCCAAATTTCATTTTTATTTTGCTGAAAATTGAACCATGTTTTTTTTTTTTGAGTATATATACTTTATACTTAGATTCTGAAATCCAAATTAATTTATACTTATTGGCCATTGCTGATTATTAGAAGAGTCATTAAAATTGTTAATTGTTTAAAATTCATCTGAAGAATATGATTTGAAAGTTTAAAGCACGCCTTTAATCCCAATACTTGGAGGCAGAGGCAGGCAGGTCTCTGTGAGTTCAAAGCCAGCCTGGTCTACAAAGTGAATCTTGGACAGCCAAGGCTGTTACACAGAGAAACCCTGTCTCTAAAAACAAACAGACAGACAGACAAAAATAAAAAAAGACAGTTAGTTTAAAGTCATGTGAATATGACAGTTTTTGTTTGTTTGTTTTTTAGGAAAATTGTAGTCAGTCTCTTTATAAAGTTTGTTGGGTTTTTGTTTTTGGTTTGATTTGGTTTTGGTTTTTCAAGACAGGGTCGCTCTGTGTTAGCCTTGGCTGTCCTGGAGTCGCTTTGTAGACCAGGCTGGCCTCAAACTCACAGTGATCCACCTGCCTCTGCCTCCTGAGTGCTAGGATTAAAGGCGTGCGCCACCACACTTGGCTCTAAAGTTTGGTTATTTAAAAAAATGTATTTGTTATGTATACAGTGCTCTGCTTACATGTAACATTTGCACACCAGAAGAGGGCACCAGATCTCACTATAGATGGTTATGAGCCACCATGTGGTTGCTGGGAATTGAATTCAGGACCTTTGGAAGAGCAGCCAGTGCTCTTAACCTCTGAGCCATCTCTCCAGCCCATAAAGTTTTAAAATAATAGACATTTAGACTTAGAACCATAGAAATTGGGTTTGAAACCTTGATCTTTTAAAAGAAGAAATTGAAGCCTAGAGCACTGGTCCTCTGACCTGGTTCCCGTAGCTATCAGCATCTGTGTGCTGGGTGTGGCCTTATCAGCCAGCCAGCCAGCCGGCCAGCCACCACCAGTAGGAATGAGTTTACACGTGGAAAGCACAGCTGGTGGTGGTGGTGGTGGTGGTCGTCGTCTTCTTCTTCTTCTTCTTCTTCTTCTTCTTCTTCTCTTCTTCTTCTTCTTCTTCTTCTTCTTCTTCTTCTTCTTCTTCTTCTTCTTCTTCTTCTTCTTCTTCTTCTTCTTCTTCTTCTTCTTCTTCTTCTTCTTCTTCTCCTCCTTCTCCTTCTCCTTCTCCTTCTCCTTCTCCTTCTTCTTTTTGTGGTGGTGGGGTGGTGGACTACTGATTTAAAGGTGAATCATGCCTAAAAGCCTTTTTAGATGAACAGAGCTCTGCATTGTAGTCCTATCTGTACCAATTGTGAAAAGTAACTTTTTAAATTACAGGTTATTTCTTTGATAGAAAGCAATTCTGTGGTGATCATACACGGTGCCACAGGAAGCGGGAAGAGCACGCAGCTTCCACAGTATATCCTGGACCACTATGCTCAGCGCTCTGCCTTCTGCAACATAGTAGTTACCCAACCTCGGAAAATAGGGGCAAGCAGCATTGCCAGGTGGATCAGTAAGGAGCGCTCCTGGACACTGGGCGGCTTGGTAGGCTACCAGGTGAGACCCATGCGTGGGCTTCCTCCCCGTAGTGACTGTTTACTCTATGTGAGCTCATGTCAGGGTGTAACTATTTTCTACTTGAAATGAAAGAGCAGCACTGTGGTATAATAAAAAATATTGAAAGTAAATTTCTTGGAAATAATTTTAAATTTATTTTTTAGTTGAATAGGAGAGAAGGGAGAATTCTCAAACTGGTGCTTTTTATTACTTAGTCTTTTAAATTAGACCTTTATAGTCTTTAAGGTCTTGTCACATGGAAATACTGTAGGTAGCACCATTGGATAAGCCAATCCCTGCCCAAAACAGAAGAAAAAAAATTCAATTTGAGAACTTGACTTTTCATTTGGATCCTACAAGTCTTCTGAAATACAGTAGCTTTTAAAATTCCCTACCTTAGATAAAATGGACATAATTTACTTGGGTAGTTAAATGGGTGCTATTGAAACCTATATTTTTCTTCCTCTCTTTTCCTTCCTCAACTTAAGGTAGGGCTAGAGAAAATAGCAACAGAAGACACTAGGCTAATTTACATGACCACTGGAGTCCTGCTTCAGAAACTTGTCAGTGCCAAGAGTTTGATGGAATTCACACATGTCTTCATTGATGAGGTGAGTCCTCTGCTGTCTAGGTGCCTTCATTACCAGAGCAGTGTGGGCTGCACTCTGTGTCCGTGCAGCAAGTGTCTGAATTTCCCTTTATACGTGGCAGTGTGAATTACTTGTTTTATTCTTTTTTCTTTCTCTCTCAAAACATAGGTGGGCTGTTGAGGACCAAGAAAAAGATTCAGAGCAGAGCTCCATAGGCAGGTTGTAGCCCCAGGTGAGATCAGGCATAGCCTTTTGTGAGTGAGATTTTACGGAGCATTTTCCCTTGCTGCTTGTTCTGAGGTCTGAGTTGCCCTGGCCTGTATCTCAGCAGGGATGCCTACCAGGCCTGTATCTAAGCAGAGATGCCCACCAGGCCTATATCTCAGCAGGATGCTCACCAGGCCTGTATCTCAGCAGGGATGCTCACCAGGCCTGTATCTCAGCAGGGATGCCCACCAGGCCTGTATCTCAGCAGGGATGCTCGCCAGGCCTGTATCTCAGCAGGGATGCTCGCCAGGCCTGTATCTCAGCAGGGATGCTCACCAGGCCTGTATCTCAGCAGGGATGCTCGCCAGGCCTGTATCTCAGCAGGGATGCTCACCAGGCCTGTATCTCAGCAGGGATGCTCACCAGACTGGTGGAGAACAGCCCACATACAGAGGCAGACTTTCTGCCTGGTGGGCTGGGTGTAGTTGAGTAGTAGAGTGCTTGCCTCACGTGTGTGAAGCCCTATGCTTAACCTACTCCAGAAAAAAAAAAGCTCAATTATGATAAACTATTGTGAGCCAGGAGGTGGTTGGTGGCACACACCTGTAATCCCAGCACTCAGGAGGCAGAAGCAGGTGGATTGCTGTGAGTTTGAGGCTAGCCTGGTCTACAAAGTGAGTCCAGGACAGCCAAAGCTACACAGAGAAACCCTGTCTCAAAACAACAACAAACAAACAACCCCCCCAAACCCAGCCACCCAAAAGAGTAGTGTGAACTCTTATCTTTTTAAAAAATTTCCTAATTAAAACAATTGTGTTTGTGTGTGTGTGTGTGTGTGTGTGTGTGTGTGTGTGTGTGTGTGTGTGTGTGTATGTATGTATGTATGTATTCTGGTGTGCCACAATACATATTTTAGAAGTTGAATCTCTCCTTTTACCTTGGGTTTTGAAAACTGAACTCAGGTCATCAGGCTGACACTTTCACTGACAAAGTTGCTATCCTCCTCTTTCTCCTCCTCGTGCCCAGGCTAGCCTGGGATCCATGATCCTCCTGCCTCGAATTCTTGAGGCTTGGGATTTTTGGCATGTGCCATGACACAAAGCTTGTCTTAGCTTTCCTAACTCTCCCTTCCTTCCTTTCTTCTTCCCTTCCTTCCTTTCCTCTTTCCTTCCTTCCTTCCTTCTTCCCTTCCTTTCTTCTTCCCTTCCTTCCTTTCTTCTTTCCTTCCTTCCTTTCTTCTTTCCTTCCTTCCTTCCTTTCTTTTTTTCTTTTTGGTTTGCTGAGACAGGGTCTCTGTGTAGCCTTAGGTGTCCTGGACTTGCTTTGTAGACCAGGCTGGCCTTGACCTCACAGCAATCTGCCTCAGCCTCCCGAGTGCTGGGACTACAGGTGTAAGCCAACATGCCTGGCTCCTAATAATTTCTTATTTATCAACTTCATCTGTACTTTTTGGACTTGTCTCAACCTCCTTCCTTCCTTCCTTCTTGCCTTCCTGCCTTCCTTTCTATTTATTTTTCTTTCTTTTTGAGACATGATCTCACTGTGTATCCCTGCTGGCCTGGAACTTACTATGTAAACCAGGCTGGCCTTCACTTCATGGACATCTGGCTGGCTGTCTCTGCTGAGATTAGTGTGTACCACTATGATGGGCATTGTTCATATTTTCTTTTCTTTTCTTTCTTTGTTTCTTTCGACAGGGTTTTCCTGTGTAGCCTTGGCTATCCTGGACTTGCTTTGTAGACCAGGCTGGCCTCAAACTCACAATGATCCACCTGCCTCTGCTTCCCAAGTGTTGCGATTAAAGGTGTGCGCTACCACGCCTGGTCACACCCCCCCCCCCCCCCCCCCCCACGCACACAGTTCTATTCATATTCTCTGCAATAATGGAATTTCAGAAGACCTACATTTGAAACAGCCAGGCAGTGTGAAATGGGATGATAATACTTCTGGCTTATGGGTCTCGAAAAAGAAGAAGCAAGCTCTGAGCATTTTTAAATTTATTTTTGAGTAGTTGTAGAAGTGCCTGACAGATGTCTATGGAGACAAGGGAGTTGTAGTTTCGCTTCTTAGCTCTGCATGGGTCTCAGGAGGCTGGTATGTGTTGACAGTGTACTTGTGCAAGGGGAAAACCTGTGGGGCCAGAGCTGAAACAAAAGATGTGTGGTGGCGTGGAGTGCTATGGACAGCTGGATAGGAAGAGCTGGCCTGGAGGACCAGAAAAGAGAGTGCAAATATGGAGGAAAGGTGGCCATGTTGCTAATGCGCTTTTTTGAGATGAGGTCTCATATAGGCCATACTGTCCTTGAATTCCTGATCCTCTTGCCTCTGCCTTTCAAATGCTGGGGTCACAAATGTGTGCCATGATGCTTGGCTAAAGTTGTGACTCTTCTGGGCCCTTTATTGGCAGGACCTTTGATTTTCCTGAGGAAGAGAGGAGAGGCTTGTGCTGAGGAGCTGTTCTGGAGTTGTTGGTGGGTGAAATAAGAGTGAAGTTTCTGTGAGGATTTCCAGCATTGTCCACGAGCAGCAAACAGTTTCCAATGTTTGCCTCCCACCATTTGCCTTCTGGTCAGTAGGAAGAGAGGCACAAGTCAGCAGGGCCACACAGAGAACTAGCTGTAGAGTGAATGAAGCCTTGTCTCTTCTTCAGAGTTAGTAGCTGTTTCTCTCCATTTTCAGGGAGATATATGGATATAACCTTGCGGTTCCTGTGTGCTATCATATAGCCTAACCTAACTGGAGCTTTTGGGAAAATGCTCCTTGTTTCTGCTGGAGCAGTTACGGGTCCCCTGGTGGCTGGATCTCTATCTGAGGAGGACTGAGAGGCAGCTGCTCCCACATGCGCTCCTTTGTGCTCCTGTGGAAGTCCTGTCTGCTGGACCTAGACTATGCTTGGTATGGCTTACCAGCATCTGCTGGCCAGCCTCTGACCACCCTGTGAGCTCCAGGTCTTCTTGCCATGGACCAGGACCTCCTCGCCTTAGCCAGCGTTAGACTGTTACAGCTTGAGCTCTATACCGTCGGAGTAACAAACTGTGGTGGAGAGATCAGCAGGGACTGGTCAGGCAATGTTGCTGTTAAGCAGGCATGAGAGAGGGAGAGGGGGGGGGGTGAGAGAGAGAGAGAACGTGCACGTGCACGAGAGCGAGGGCTCAGCATTAGTCTGCTCTAATGCCAGTAAGTCCCAAAGAGAAATAGTGAGGGTGACAGTGTCCCATGGGATACCCTCTGACCTGTGGGCAGAGGCCCTTTGCTTAGTCTTTAGGCAGGACAGGAGCAGGTCCCCTGCAGACTTGTAGTGAGCTGAGAAACCTGGTTTAGCTGAAAGTCTCCTAGGATCATGAAAGCCCTCTTTACCCTGTCCATCAAGTGACATGTGCATCCTTTTGTAAAATTTCATTTTCATGTGTGTGGTGTGCATGTGATATGCATGTTTGCATGTGCGTTGCACATGTATGTATGGGCCTGTGTGCATATGCATGCTCATTCACATGGAAGCTCAAGCTTGATAATCTAGAATCTTCTTTGATCATTCTTCCACCTTATTCAGTGAGGCAGGGTCTGTCGATCAAGCCAGAGCTTGCCTGTATGACTAGCAGCCTCTTCTGTGGGTTTTCTCTCTCCGCATTGATGCTGGAATTACAGACCCAACGTGTTACCCAGTATTTACATGATTCTGGGAGTCTGAATGATGATTCTCATGCTCAAGCCACGAATTATCTAACCACGGAGTTATCTTGACTCTGACCTGTCACTCTTGATGCCATAGGAGGGCGCCTTCCTTTTTTTTTTTTTTTGGTAGGTGCATGAGCGAACTGAGGAAATGGATTTCCTGCTACTGGTAGTCCGAAAACTCTTGAGGACAAATTCACGTTTTGTGAAGGTAATTTTTAGATTTCATTTTGTTTCTCCCATTTTAACAGTTGGATGCTGTGCTAGTTGGTTTTTTGTCAATATGATACAAACCTAGATATATCTGGCAAAGTGACTCTTAAACTGAGAAAATACCTTTATAAGTTTGGCCTGTAGGGTGGTTTGTGATTACTGATTATGTGGAAGTCCCCACCCACAGTGGGAGGAGCCATCCCCGGGCAAGTGTTTTTTTTCTTTTTCAGTTTCTTTTTTATTTTATGTACATTGGTGTTTTGCCTGTATATATGTCTGTGTGGGATGTCGGATCCCCTGGAACTGGAGTTACAGGCTGGCATGAGCTGGCATGTGGGTGCTAGGAATTGAACCATGGTCTTCTGGAAGAGCAGCCAGTGCTCTTGATCTCTGAGCCATCTCTCCAGCCCAGGAAAGTTGTTTTGAATGAGATAAGAAGCTGCCTAGCAAACCACGAGGAACAATCCAGGAGTCAGCACTCTTGCATGGCCTTGTTTCAGTTTCTGCCACCATTTCTCTTCCTTGAGTTCCTGCCCTGACTCCCTCAGTGATAGAATCAGACCTGAGAGTTGTAGGATGAAATAAACCCTTTTCTCCCAAGTTGCTTTTGCTCATAGTGTTTATCCTAGCCACAAAGCCCTAATTAACACATCCATAGTCTCTTGCAATCTACTGTCAGATGTCATACTCCAGATCCTGCCAGGAAGTAGGCCCAGGGCACTTTTTATACTGCTTTAATTTGTATAATGCACAAGAAAAAAACAAAGATAGTCTATATAAAACTCATGGGAGGCCTCCCCTTTTCTGAAGAGAAATGGAGGAGGAGTGGATGGGGAGGGGGAAGAGAGGTGAGGGAGAGGGACTGGGAGGAGGAGAGGACGGGGAAACTGGGGTTAGGATATAAACAAACAAGCAAACAAAACAAAAAGTAGTTCCTGTGTGGTGGAGGATGTGGAGGGCGGGTCTGGGTTCTGAGGTGACTGGCACTGCTCATGGGGCTCTCTTGGCTGCAGGTGATCCTCATGTCTGCCACCATCAACTGCAAGCAGTTTGCAGACTACTTTGCTGTCCCCGTGCAGAACAAGATGAACCCTGCATATGTTTTTGAAGTGGAAGGCAAGCCCCATGCTATTGAGGAGTACTACCTTAATGATTTGGGGCACATTTATCACAGTGGGGTATGTTGGGGGTGCTTTGCTTCTTCTATAATGAATGGACCCAGGTATGGTGGCCAGGCCCTTTTAGAACTGGTCAGAACAGACACATGGGCGGATGGGCTGGATAAAAGTAAGGGAAGAAACAACTGGGTTTTGTTATAGCTGTGAGCATAGTAAATACTCATTTCGTACATCCTCATGGGAAGTATTGAGACTAGCTTCATACCTCACAGGTTTTAGTCATTGTAAAATTGTAAATTCACATGAGGATGGACAATTTAAGACGGAACTCTGATTAAATGCATGCTTTCTAGTGTAAGGTGAGTTGAGTTCAATGTGGAAGAATATTGTATTGTCACAGTGAACACTGGGCACACATCTCCATAAGAGGCTGACGTAGAGCTGTTTCCACATGTGTGGTACACTTTGAGTCCCAGGACTGTAAATGTAAGCAGAAGGAGCTATGGCACACTCCTTTCTCCTCCTGGGCTTGTGCTCAATGACAGAGTGCTTGCACAGCTGTCTGAGTTCCTAGCTCCATCCCCAGCTCATGAACACAAAGTAGAAGGAGTGGAAACCTGCCTCTCTCCTCTCCTCTTCCTGCCTCTCTCCTTTCCTCTCTCCTCTCCTCTTCCTGCCTCTCTCTTCTCCTCTTCCTGCCTCTCTCCTCTCCTCTTCCTGTCTCTCTTTACCCATCAGGCCTTGGTTCCCTTCCCATAAGAGACTGCTCTTGCAAAGCTCACAGGACCCTTTCTCATACTCTCAGGATCCTGCTGAGCAAACAGGGAGACGTTTGTTGTGCAGAGAAGGTGTGCTCTCTGCACACAGTTTTGCCTGGGTCTCCACAGCTTGTGTTTCAGTCAGTATCTTTTTCCTGTTTCTCTAGGAGAGCTGCATGCCGTTCCTCCATGGAGGGGCTGCTCTTCAGCCTCTGATACCTGTGCTCTTGCTACAGACAGCGCTGCAGACTAAGTGCACATGCTACTGTGCACACAGGATAGCTTGTCTTGTAGAACACGGGTTCTCAGCCTCAGCACTACTGGCATTTTGGGCCACACAATCCTGTGTGGCAGGGGTATTCCCCGTGTTCCACGGTTTCTTCTTGTTCCTGTCCCACTGGGAGCACGTAGCATCCCTCTTCCTTATCACAACCAAAAGTGTTTCTAGGCAGTGGCTCCGTGTGGACCTCCTTCCTGAACCTCTGAGCCGGGAAAGACATTGCTGGGACAAAGATTACATGTGCTTACAGTTTGACAGATGGAGCTCGGTTGCTTGGAGTAGGGGCTGAGGCCCTGTTAAAGACACTAGCAGTGTTGAACAGTGGCCTGGGTTAGAATGAGGTGCTGGCCAGGTCTCACCTGGCATCAACAGCACACAATTCTTGGTGGATGCATTGAAAAATAGGCAAGGCCAGCTGTGGGTGTCTACTCTCTGAGGCCCTCTGGTTAGACTAGGCCAACTGCCTGGAAGCCAGGGCCCTTTGACTGATGGTAGGTTGTATTCAGCTGTTTAGAAGGCACCTAGACTTACCATCGCTTACCACATAGCCTGTCTTTGGTATCTAGAAGGCACATAGTAAACAGTTCGGTGCATGAGCAAACATGACTGTACAGACCTCACTGCGTATTGATTTTTATTGGACATTTTGGGGGAGGATGCTGGGGTTGGAACTCAGGCCTTTGCCTACCTAAGCTTCACTCTTACTCCCATGTCCTGTCTACCACTGCTAACTATGAAGGTGGTGTTCACAGAACGTTCAACATGAGAGAATGTGTTTTCAAGTCCAGTTTTCTCATTGTTTCTACTGTTGTCTTAGTGCTGTCTCATGCTGTCCAGCCATGCCTTCTGTGGAGCTCACTCAGCCCTTCCTCCTGTGCTTGCCTTTCTCTCCTCTTGACCCACTGCTGCTTCTCTTCTCCTCATCCTGGGCTTGCTCATCTTTGTGTGTGCGTGTGTGTGTGTGTGTGTGTGTGTGTGTGTTTGTGTGTGCACACATGCTGCCTGTCTTAGGACCAAGCTGACCATGAGCTCACAGAGATCCACCTGCCTCTGCCTCCTAGGAGCTGGGTTATGTGCTCCAATACTTCCTGGCTGTTCATCTTTTCTTGTCCATGTTTAAACACAACTGGCTTTCTTCTTCAGAAAAATCTTCCTCAGTCCCAGGTTCCTCTGCAGCCCTTCCCAGCCTCTGTCTGGGGTGGGGGTGGGGGTGGGGTATGATCTCTCTTTTCCAGTGTGACTCTACTAACCCCATTTAGCCTAAGCTGTATTTACCAGGCTTGTTTGGGTCCTGTTACCATGTAGCAAGGTTACTGTAAGTTTACATGGCTTTTTGAAGATACTGACATTTTAGCCACTCTGGACTTTTTGAAACTCATCTTTAGTCCCCTGGTGGTCTCCTGTTTTTTTCTGATGCCAGTTTTAGGTGTTCCTTTTAAAGACCCTTTGGAACTCTTCTTTATCCCTTATTTTTAACTTGTTTTCTTTTTCAAGAATATACAGTGTAAATGTACACTCTAGTGGGATTGTACAGTGAATATTCATGATGCATAAACCAGGGCCAGAAGTGCAGCACCCTGCCCCTGGTACAGCACCCTGAACCCCCCTTTTCCCCGTCCCCCTTGCAGCACCCCACCACCGTGCAGGACTCCAACCCTCATTCAGCATTGCCCGTGCAGCACTCCCCCATGCAGCACCCACTCCTGTGCAGCACCCTGCCCCCCACCCCTTGCAGCATCTCCCCATGCAGCACCCTGCCCCCCCATGCAGCACCCCCTCCCCAGCACTGAGGATGAGAGCTGCGCTTCTGGCCCTGGTTTATGCATCATGACTGTGCTGTTGCATTTTGCTTGAGGCAGACTCTCAGGTAGCCAGGCGAGCCTCAGTCTGCTGTGTAGGCAAGGCTGACCCTGAACACCTGCTCCTTCTTCCTCTACTTTCCCAAGTGCTGGGCTTACAAGTGTGTGCCACTGTGCCCAACAAACAGCCGGCATTTATGCATCTGCTGTAGGGGTTTATTCTCATTTTTAGGTCTTTAATCCACTTAAATTAGACTCTCATCTTTCCTGCCATTTGCTTCCTCCTGTTGGAGGGACACCTAGTCTCTTGACGAATGTATTTTCCAAAAAACTTGTTTCTTGTTGTCTGGGAACCCCCCTGGCCAGCCTGGACAGGCTGATACCTTTCTTTAGCCCCAACATACTGCAGGGGCCTGTAGCCAGTCTGTGCCCTTTGTTGTTTTGGAAGGCCCATCAGGGCTGAGTGGTGGCTCAGGTGCAAAAGTGCTGCTTTGCGAACACGAGAACCTGAGTTTGCTCCACACACACAGCAGTTTCCTTTCTAATTCTCAGCACTAGGAAGGTGGACACAGGAGGGTCTCTAGGATTCTAGGCTGAACACCAACGTCAAGAACAACAGTCGAGAGGGCTTGAGTTCTAGAATTCAGTAGAGTCACATGCCTTTTCCACATGGCTTGTCGATAGCAGACTTCTAGGTGGGTTTGGTGCCACTTTGGGGTTTGTGGAACACATACCTTCTCCTTATTTCTATTTTGAGTAGTTGCATTACAGAATATTCGGCACTGTTAGGATAGGTAGGAAATTAAGGTATATCAGGGATGGTGCATTAAATGTGCTTTGTCATAACCAAGTTACTAGAATTGTAGTATTGGGAAGGTGGTTATTTGGATACTAGCTGACTTAGTTTACTCTAAGTAACACTTGGAATAATATTTCCATATATGAATAACTTCTGACCACCTGAAGAGTCCTTTCTGTGTGTCTGTCACAACATCATGTGTGAGGTCTTATAGACTGTAGTCGATCCAATTATTAAACAAACACTTTCTTACTCTTGGTGGAAAACACAGAAAGACTATAAAATAGACCCTGTGAAAACTGTGTTGTAGCAATTGGAGAAATTCTTTGTAGCTGCGGCCTCAGCTCCTGCAGAGTCGTGTGCACAGACAGTCCTTTCAGCCTGGCCACGGGAGGGCTGCATGAGGTGGGTGCCTGTGCTCTGTAGAGGATTGCAAGGGAAATTCTTAGCCGCTTTGGTCAATTTGGGTTTAATGTTTAGTTAAAAGTAGTCTAGCATTCTTCTGAGCCTTGGCAGACAGCTGCTATGTCCTGTGGTATTCTTAGGGCACACTGGGAGACGTGGTACTACCCTTTGCTGGTAGTTTCTGTGTGTAGATGTTGGGATGTTGGGACTTGCAGAGGCAGGGATCTGATACCCTGGAAGGAGGCTGACTTGGGGATAGGAAACAACTTTTCTAGTGCTTTGATGCAATTTATTCTGTGCCTTAGAAGTAGTCTCTGCTTGGACTCTGATTCCATTCGTTGTCCCATTGACTTTAATGCCAGACATCTTAGGTATCCCAGCAGCACTTGCTGCCACACGTGTTCAAGAGTGACTGTAAGTGTTGTTGTTACTTAAAGTGTTTTTAGAGTGATAGCTAAAGGGGTGGCACACATCTAAACCAGCATTTTCCCTGCAACTTTATTTATTCTATTCTATTTTTTTCAGCTCCCCCCCTGCCGTCTGGAGGAGCCAGTGATAACAAAGGATGCCTATGAAGTTGCTGTCGCTCTTATTCAGGTGTTTGACGACCTGGACATGAAGGAGAGCGGGTAAGGTCCCTCCAGCCACATTTCCTTGTGTGTAACTTGAAACACTGGTCACTTATTTTGAGCCTTCTTAGCGTTTTTTACTGGATTAAGACCATAGCTGTAGACACTTGGGCTTATTTTGAGACAGAGTCTAGCTACATAATGACAGTTCGGTCTTCCTGTTCTCAAGTGCTGGGATTCCAGGTGTGTGCTGCACACGGAGCTGTAGGTGCCTTTTCAGCAGTCAGAAGTCACTGGTCCCTCTCTGCAGATTTCTACTTATGGGAGTCAGAGCCCTGCTGAGTGCAGTTTTGCCTACCTACCCTACCTACACCTACCTACCTACACCTACCTACCTACCTACCTACCTACCTACCTACCTACCTACCTACCTACACCTACCTACCTACCTACCTACACCTACCTTCCTACACCTACCCCACTACCTACACCTACCTACCTACCTACCTACCTACCTACACCTACACCTACCTACCTACACCTACACCTACCTTCCTACCTACCTACCTACCTACCTACCTACACCTACCTACCTACCTACCTACACCTACCTACCTACACCTACCTACCTACACCTACACCTACCTTCCTACACCTACCTACCCATCTTTCCCTAGCACTGGAGCCAGAAAGCGGGATGATGGCTTTTTCAGACGTAGGAGTCACATGGCTTTCTCTGCTTTGTCTTTGTTTTCTTTGTTTCAGAGATATTTTCTGACACCCAGCAGGCAATCTAGATGTTCATTCTTTTAGCTTTCTTTTTAACTTGAGTTTTTTTTTTCCCTTTCAGAACAGTTTAGATTCTAAATGCTGGGTTGACTCTATAATTTAAAAAAAAAAAACAAACCTATGTCAATGAAGCTCTATGGGCCTAATTTTATTACATCTCATAAATAGCATTTATTAGGAACAAATAATAGCAATGTATATTCTTCCTCCCTTAGTAGCAGGCTAGATGGCAGCTGTGTCGTGTCCCCCCCCCCCCCCCCCCCCCCCCCCCCGCACCCGCCATCCTCGGCCTGGCTTAATCCTCCTCAGGTTTGGACCTCTTATCTTGGGTTATTTTCAATCTTCCCAAATTACACCCTTCCAAGACTCTGTTTGTAATTTTTGGTGGCTTTTATTTTGTTAAAAAGTTATTTTATTTCAGCTTTATTCTTTGGTTAAAGAAATCTAAATTAACAGATAAAAAACTGAGCTGGGGCTGGGGCGATGGCTCAGTTAGTAAAGTGCTTGATTTGCAAGCATGAGGACCTGAGTTTGACTCCCAGAGCACACAGGGAAAACACCGCACATGTGGTGTGTGCTTGAAATTCCACTGGGAGGGTGGGACAGGTGGGCCCTGGGTCTCAGGGACCATCACGCCAGGCTAGCCTAATCCGTGAGCATCAGGCCATTGAGGCCCTGTCTTCCCTCCCTCTCTCCCTCATTCCCTTCCTTCCTCCCCTCATCCTCTCTCCCTCTTCTTCCCTTCTCCTCTCTTGCATGCACATATACCCACATATATGTGTACACACACACAAATGCATACATTAAAATTCATGGCTTTACTTTGTATAGCATGACTTGAAGTGTGCAGACATTTTGGACTGATTCGCTCTAGTGTGTAAACAGGCACTGGCTCTCAAACCATCAAAAGGATGAGTGTGCAGTGCTGTTAGGTTTGGCTGGGCTTCTCTCACCTGAAATGCTGTGGACCAGGATTTTTTGTATTTTGGAGTGTTTTCACAGACTGTGGTGGCTGAACCTGTAGACACTACACACTCAACAACATTTTGAGGCTCAAAGTCAAGCATCAGACTTTGGAGTTTTCAGATTTCAGACTTTCAGAGCAGGGGCCCTCAACTTGTATGAAATTCATGGTTATTAAATGCTTCTTCCATTTCAGTTTTCTAATTCTACATACATAACATATTGAGATAAGCATGTAACAAAAGTCATCCTTTTTAGCACTCTTTCTAAATTTTGATGCTGTTTTCCTAAAATCTACTGGCTTGTGTTACTCCAGTGATAAAGCTCCTTTTTGTCTCATCACTCCTGTAGGTAAATGTATCTTTCACTCTGGCTAACTATCAGATATATGCTTTGTCTTTGATGACCTCTGACCTCAGAGTTGGGAGTAGGTTTGTATTTCTTGTGCTTGTGACTGAGTGAGCTTACTGACCTCAGCACTAGTATCTGAAGGCTGCCCAGACTTCAGTGGCCCTCTTGTCTGATCCTTAGTATATTTGGCATGTTCTAATTTTTCTTTGTTCTATATTCCCTAAGATGATTCTACAAGAAGAATTTTCCCTCTTGTTATGTTAAGTACTTTACCCACCAAGCCATCTCCTCAGCCCCAACTTTTTCTTTTTTGTTTTGTTGTTGTTGTTGTTGTTTGTTTTTTCGAGACAGGTTTTCTCTGTGTAGCCTTGGCTATCCTGGACTTAATTTGTAGATCAGGCTGGCCTCAGACTCATGGAGATCCATCTGCCTCTGCCTCCCAAGTGCTGGGATTAAAGGTGTGCACCACCACCGCCCGGCTAGCCCCAACTTTTTAACTGCTGAATAGTATTCTATTGTGTGCATTGACCACAGTTTATCTATTTACCTACTAAATGGCATATTGGTTGTCTTCTCAGTCTCAAACTCTGAGTAGAACGGCTGTAAAAATTTGCACGCAGCCTTTCTGTGGACAGAGACATTAGTTCACTTGATAAATTATAAGGAGAACAAATGCTGGCTTCCATGGCAGGAGCACAGTTAGTTTGATAAGGAACCGTTAGCCTGTCTTTGAGTGTAGCTGCACCATGTTGCATTACTGCCAGTCAGAGGCTGGGTTCTGTGCTTCTGCACGCTTAGCCAGCTCTCTCTGTGTCTGTGATGTCTCTTTCGTCTTTCACAAAGTGCTTGTTCATGTCTTTTGACCATTTTACAATTCAGTTTATTTGTTGTTTTCGTTTGTTTGTTTGAGACAAGGTGTCACTAGATAGCCCTGGTTGTCCTGGAACTTGTTATGTAGACCTGGCTGGCCTGGAACTCTCAAATCTGCCTGTTCCTGCCTCCTGAGTGCTGGCATTAAAGGTATGTGACACCATACCTGGCTTTGTTTGTTTGTTTTGTTGTTTATTTAATGCTGAGTTTAAGTGTTCTTTATGTATTTTGGATAACAGTTCTTTATGTCAGAAAAAACTTTGCAGAAGTGAGGCTTGTCTTATTTTTAAAAGATTGATGGGTTTTTATTAAAGTGTAAAGCTAACTTCAGCCAAGTTTCTTTTGTGCCCCAGTTGTCGTAAATGCAGTGAGTTGGAGTCTTCTAGGATGATTATTACATCCTTGGGCACTAGCTTCTGCCACTCACCGGGGAGTCTAGCTCCCGCAGTGAGTCATGGGAGTCTAGCTCCCGCAGGGAGTCATGGGAGGACGCCAGACTCTGCAGTGTTCTCCTTGTTGCCGCGATGTTTAGGTGTTCTCAATGGTTGTAGCTGGAAAGGAATGAATGAATGAATCATGTGTGTGTGTAGGCTAGAGGACAACCCTAGGTGTCATCCTCAGGATTGCAGTCCAGCTCCTCCAAGACAGGGGCTCTCATAGGCCTGGAGCTCACACCAATTAGGCTAGACTCCTTGGCAGTCACGCCTGCACCATCTTGCTATCTCTGCCTCCGCAGGATGGAGTCACAGTCGTGTGCTCCCAGCACATGGTCTTCATGATAGCTGTGCAGGTACTTTACTGACTAAGCCACTGCCCTAGCTCCTTGGGATTTAACTTTAGGGCCAGTTCCCCTTGTATTACAGCCTAGTCTTGAACTCCATAAATTTTCACCTGGTCACTTTTGTGGTTGAACCCCCATTAGCGTTGGATAAACAGTGGTTTTTAAAAATCATTATGATTATGATTTTTTTCATACAAGGTTTCTCTGTGTAGCCCTGGCTGTCCTGGAAGTGATCACTTTGTAGACCAGGTTGGCCTTGAATTCAAAGTGATCCTCCTGCCTCGGCTTCCCTGAGTGCTGGGATTAAAGGTGCATGCTACTATTCCAGGTTTATTATTATTTTTTGATAATCAATTTTCACTTAACACTTTTCCTTTGGTCCACAGTTGTCTCCTCCTGGTGTTGGTAATGAACCCATGACTTTGTACATGTTAAGCATATGACTTACCCCACTGTCCTGTGCAGCCCATTTTTTCACAACTCTTTTTACGTATACGAGTGTTTTTGTTCCAAGTATGTCTGTGCACCATGTATGTGCCTGGAACTGGGGTTGCAGATTGTCTTGAGTCACTGTGTTACCTGGATCCCCTGGAAGAGCAGCCAGTAATTCTAACTGTTGAGTCATCTCTCCAGACCCTGCTCTCTCTCTAACACATTGCTGTGTTTGTTTCTCTCATCTTATTGCTAAGTTGAAGGGACCTTCTTAATTTACTTTCTTTTTAATCTGTGTCTCTAGCCAGGGGTAGGCCTTCTGTCTGTTACTGCTGCCCCCAGACTGCATAGAGGATGTGAAATGCAAGGAGGGCCCATAGATTTTGGAGGAAGAATTCTATTTCATACTGAAAGAACCATGGTAGTGAGGAGGTGGTTATCTGAGATCTGCATCTGTAAGCATACTTTGTAATAATCTGGGACTTAATGGGTTTCTGGATTATAGTGTCTAAATTTGCAGGAAAACTTTTGCAGATAGTGTGTCTTACAGGCAAATGTGATGGAAGCCAGGAGCCCCAGCGTATTGCCTGCCTGGGTTCTCTGCATCCCTGTCTTGTTCATGTGAAGTGAAGGCCGTCATCTGACACGATCTGCACGAGCTTTCCTGAGCAAACAGTAGCAGCAGGGTCTCAGGCAGCAGGCCTCTTCTAGCCTTGATTCAAACTTGTTCAACTCACATTTTGACAGGAACAAGACCTGGTCGGGGGCCCAGTTTGTGTCGGAGCGGAGCAGCGTGCTGGTGTTTCTGCCAGGTGTGAATGTCATATTTTGTGACTGGAATTTTAATACTCTGGACAGCACATATTTGAAAAATGGTGTTGATGCTGCCTGTTTTCTCAGACACTGAGAACATGCACAACTGTGACTCGCTTGGTTTGTTACTGTAACCATTGCACTGTACAGGGGTTCGCAGGAACCAAGACTAGCTTTTCACAGGAACAAAGACTAGCTTTTCAAAGGCAGTCTTGCCACTTCAGAGTTTCCGGTAAGGTGTCCTGCTTCGTTAAGAGCATTCCTCTGCATGGTCATGAGTTCATGCGCGGCGTTCTTACTGAGACAGAGCACGAAGCACTAGAGTCACCAGCAATTTCTGAGTCCCTTCTTAGTGCTTAAGACAATGGGCTCTTCCTACCCTTCTGAAAGACTCACCTCTGTTTAGCAGCACTTTGTCAAATGACTTTGTCAAGTAGTATAGTTTGATGAAATTATAATAATTCACATACTCGGTTGTTGAAAAGTAACACTAGCACATATGCGTATTTGTGCGTCTAGGGATGGAAACAAAGGTATGCAACAAGAGAAACTTCACTTTGGAATGTAACATGTGAGCTTCAAGTCTTCATTACATTTGTTTACTGACTGGACTCATTTTATGCACAGAAACAGCCGCTAGCTGGCAGGTGCATAGAGTTTGCATGGGTTTGTATTTATCAAGTGATTCTGTGTGCACATAGTGCATAACCACAGTATGTAAGGGAAAAGCAGCAGCAGAGCTGTGTTGCTACTCAGTAATCTCTAACATGAGGTGAGCACTGCCCCAGCAAGACGGTTACAAGTGATATTTTATCGTCAGGCCTGTGACTGTCTGTGCTAATGTAAATCAAGTCTGCTGTTTAACTAATTGACTTGTTTCTAGCAGATCTGTGTTAGATTTTTTTCAGGGCTGCTCTAACAAGATATTGCAAATTGGATGGTTTAAAATAAGAACAGTGTGTTTTCCTACTTTTAATGAGAGTTGGGCATTCTAAAACAAGCGGTAGTAGAGGTGCTCCCTTCAGGCACCAGGCTCCTCCCAGCTCGGTGGTGGTGGCTTCTGGTTGTCTTGTAGCAGCTCCTCCCTCATCTCTGCTGCTGCCACGGGGCATTCTCCATACGTCTGTCCCCTCCCTCTTTTTATGGGACCAATAGTCCTGTTGGATGAAGGTACCAAACTACTCTCCCAGGCCTCATCATAGCTAACTATCCGTGTGATGGCTGTTTCTGAATAAGGTCACTCACATTTTGAGTTTACTATACTTGTAATCTAAAATATTTTCTGGGAGACACAGTTGAACCTTAAAAGACTCAAATATTGATCATTCTCATGAGGCAGAATGCATATGCAAGTGCTATAAGTCAGTAGATATTTTTAAACCTACTGAAAATGACCATATCCCTTAAAGTATTAATAGTTTTTTATTGCTTGGGATCAAACCAAAAACTCTGCCATTTATTACAGTCTAGTCTTTTTGTTGTTGTTATTGAGTCAGAATTTTAATGTAGCTGTGCCTGGTCTGGAACCATCTATGTAGCCAAGTCTAGCTTTGAAGTAGATATTTTCTTGCTTCCATCTTCAAATTTCTGGGATTTCAGACTGGAGTTACCATATCTGGCTTATAATTTTTTGATAGGAAACATTTTGTATATTCATTGGAGGAAATTCAGAAAACACAGGGAAGAGAAGGAATTACTTGCACTCTGACAAGGAAAACACTGAAAGAATGTATATATATTTAAAACAATTTTAAGTAAGACACTAAAGAAATAAATTGAAGAATATACTAGAAGATGGCAAGGCCTCCGTGCTCAAGGATTGATGGGACTAATACTGTAAAATGGCCATCTACCCAAAGCAGCCTCCAGACTCAGTGCAGCCCTCATCTAAATCCCAAGTGCAGTTCTTCACAGAAACTGAGAAATAATTTCAAAATTCATATGGAAACAAACAATCCTGAACAGTAAAAGCATTGCTAGAGAAAACATTGTGCCTGATTTTCAGTTATGTTATAGAACCACAGTAATAAAAACAGCATGGTACTAGTATAAAAATGATACATTGAGGACCCCCTTATGAGCCCATACTCCTAACAGCAACCTGGATTTTGACAAGAGGCCAAAAATACACATTGGAGCTCTGACAGCATCTTCAAGAAAATGGGGCTGGTCAGACTAGATGTCATGTAGAGAGTGGGATGAGATCTTATCTCACACTCTGTACAGAACTCAATTCCAAGTGGATCAAGTACCTCAACATAATATCTGATTCCCTACACCTGATAGAGAGCAGGGAGTACACTCAACTCATGGGCTCAGGAAGGACTTTCTGGACAAGACCCCAGTAGTACAGGCATTAAGGCCAACGATGACTGGGATGCCATTGTTCAAACGAAGGTGCAGCTTATAAGATGAGAAATGAAATACGTCTGACCAAGGGTTGGTGCATAAGAACTCAGGAAACAAAAGACTAAGCAAACAAGAAACCAAACAACCCAATTAAGAACTGGGGCAAGGAATTAAACAGAGTTCTCAAAATAAGACAGTGGCCAGGCCGATTTTTAAAGAGCTATTTATTTGTATTTTATGTATATGAGTGTTTTGCCTGCATGTGTGTCTGTGCACTCTGTGCATTGCCTGGTGCCTGTGAAGACCAGAGAGGGTGTTAAATCCCCTAGAATTGGAGTTACAGATGGTTCTAAGTCACCACAGAGGTGCTAGACACTGAACTTCCACCCTCTGGAAGAGCAGCAAATGCCTTTAACTGCTGAGCTGTCTCTCCAGCCCCAACTGAGAAGTATTTTAAAAAATATTTTAGTCATCAGGGAAATGCATAATAAAACTACTTTGAGATTTCACCTTTTTGCAGAAAGATGGCTAAGATGAAACAAAAACAACAAAAACCAAATGATGGCAAGTGCAGTACGGGTCTAGGTGAGGAGGGCACGTACCACCGTCAGTGGGAGTGCATCCACTGTAGCAGTCAGTGTGGAGACTTCTCCAAAACTAGGAGTGGCTCTATCGTGTGGTCCAGCTATACTGTTCTGAGCATATACCCAAAGACCATATCTTACCACAGACAGAAGTGCTCACTCGTCTGTGTTCATTGCTGCTCTACTCACAATAACCAAGAAATAAAAGCAACCTAGTGCTGGAAGGTTCTATAAGTGTTAACTGGGGAGAACAATGGTAAACATTGTGACCAGTTGTGAACACTGTGAGCTGCAGCAGAATAGGCCTCCTCATTGCAATAGTGGCAGAAATGTCATGGGATCAACCAAGATGGAACTCAGGCTTCATACTATTAATTGAGCCTAAGGTGGAGGCTGGTGAGGCCATATGCCCTCTGGTAGAGCCTAGTGCCGGTGAGGCCATAGGCCCTCAGATAGAGCCTAGTGCCGATGAGGTCATAGGCCCTCGGTTAGAGCCTAGTGCTGGTGAGGTCATAGGCCCTCAGATAGAGCCTAGTGCCGATGAGGTCATAGACCCTCGGTTAGAGCCTAGTGCTGGTGAGGTCATAGGCCCTCGGCTAGAGCCTAGTGCCGATGAGGCCATAGGCCCTCGGTTAGAGCCTAGTGCTGGTGAGGTCATAGGCCCTCGGCTAGAGCCTAGTGCCGATAAGGTCATAGGCCCTCAGATAGAGCCTAGTGCCGATGAGGCCATAGGCCCTCGGTTAGAGCCTAGTGCTGGTGAGGTCATAGGCCCTCGGCTAGAGCCTAGTGCCGATGAGGCCATAGGCCCTCAGATAGAGCCTAGTGCCGATGAGGCCATAGGCCCTCGGCTAGAGCCTAGTGCCGATGAGGTCATAGGCCCTCGGCTAGAGCCTAGTGCCGATGAGGTCATAGGCCCTCGCTAGAGCCTAGTGCCGATGAGGTCATAGGCCCTCGGCTAGAGCCTAGTGCCGATGAGGTCATAGGCCCTCGGCTAGAGCCTAGTGCCGATGAGGTCATAGGCCCTCGGCTAGAGCCTAGTGCCGATGAGGTCATAGGCCCTCGGCTAGAGCCTAGTGCCGATGAGGTCATAGGCCCTCAGCTAGAGCCTAGTGCTAGTTAGTACTCTGCTAATGGGTACAGTAAGAAGCTGTTCCCTGAGCTTTTATCTTTATACTATAGATTGGTTAATCTCTCAGCACTCAGGAGAGGAGCCTGTTTTTCAGCAGGTGATGATTTAATACAGAGACCCACAAATGATCATTGTGCAAAAAGTAAAAGTCTATGGAGTGCTCAGCTCTAAGTGGGCCGCCCATACTCCTCCCCTCCCTCTAGGACTAGGTGGTCATTATGGAGGATCTGGAAAGATTGTAAGAGGCAGAGGGAGTAGATGTGTACATGGAAGCAGCATTTGCTGGAGCACGACTGTTGTTACAGACATGAGCACATAGTAGCTAGAACTGAGTCACTATGACCTGTACAGGAAAGAGCCGGACAAAATCCCAGTGTGGCTTGGGGTGGGGGTGGGGCTCGTGAAGTCCTGTCCCTATCTAAGAAGCTGTTGGCAGTTGATTGCTACTGAGAAGAGGGAAAATCAGGTGTTTGTTTCAGGGATGTGGCTGCCCAAGCTCCAGCAGACAGTCTCCCACCCATGCATGTACAGGCAGCACCAGGAGAACTCTGGGTTGTTGTTTTGTTTTTTAAGGGCATATACAGGTAGGAGAGAGAAGGAGCATTGGAGGGAGGAACTGGAGTAGCAGGAATGTGGGGTAGATTTGACCAAAACATATGCACACGTGAAGTTCTCAAACAATAAAAAAACCCATCTTCTTAACGAGGGCTATACAGGGCAGAGCACTGAAAGTCACAGGCGTCCTCTGATGCTCTGTCCACCTTCCTGCCTGGCTGTTGTCCACGCTGCACATACTCAGTGGCAGCTGTAGCATGGTCAGCTCGCTGTTGTCTGTGCTGCTCCTGAAGGGGAACTCTTGGGGAGCAGCGATGTTTGCTCTATTGACTGTGTGTTTGCAGGGTGTGGCATAGTACGTACAACAGGCCCTCAGTGAGTCTCTGGGGGATGCTTAAAGATGTAAGGAGCTTTACAAATAAGTTGTCATCTTAATTTAAAGGTTACTTTTTAGCAATAAATTCACACTTGCCTTCTTCTTTTCCTCCCCACCCCTAGGTCTAGGTGAGATAAATTATATGCATGAACTTCTCACCAACATGATCCACAAAAGGTATGTCTAGGTGATATGCTTTGTTTCAGCTCTTAGAGCAGCTGCTGCTTGTGCCTTACATAATTTAGTTGCTTCACTGTGTAGTTACTTGTGCCTGCTGTGTGCCATGTGATATTTTACTTTACTACTCTGTTTCTTAGGTTGCAGGTCTATCCACTCCACTCCAGTGTGACTCTAGAGGAACAGAATAATGTATTTTTAAGTCCGGTCCCCGGGTACAGAAAGGTAGGAAGCCAGCATGGTGAAGTGCGAGAGGACGACTGGTGCTTTAGCCTCTTTCCCAGTGTGTCCTAAACTCTGAAGGCACCAGACAAATATGTGTTGATAAGAATTTGTGCCCTTTTGTGTTGTGTGCTATTTTGTACATCAGTTTCCTGAAAAGCTAAGATCTTTTTTTGTTTTTGAGACAGGTGTTGGTATATAGCCTAAGCTGGCCATGGACTTGGGACCACCCTGTGCTGTGCTCCTGAGTTCTGAGATTATAGGTATATATTGTTGTGCCTGGCAAAAATAAGATTTTTATTTGTTTGGTTTCCTGAGTCCAGGGCACTGTTGCTAGGGGCTTTGCTGCCTTGGAAGTGGTGACTTCGACAGAAGCTGTGTTCTAAATCCTCTGGAGGCTGTCAATATTTTACCACACCTCCTCAGAGCTGCCTGGGAGGATCAGAGTCTGGGACCTTGAGATTTTGGCCCAAATCTCTGATATTCTTGAGGATTTTGGAATCTTTAAGCAAACTAGACCTCACATGCTACTCTAGGGTGCTCAGGGCGACAGCACTTGCTCTGGATTTGACCTGCTTACATTTTTGGCTCCTGGCAATTCCTCAGTCCTCTGCTAAGCTTTACAATTGGTTCATGAGCAGATCTCTGGTCCTTCTTGACTCCATTGCTTTTACCAGTGAAGACGCAGGGGCCAGATGCTGAGGTGAAAGCCTGCTGGCTCAGAGAGGCAGAGGAAACACCCAGCTGACATCCCAGAAGAAGATGCTCTCCTTAAAAAAAGCACCTCAAATTGAATGTGCCTACCTTCTACTTCCTGTGTGTCTCTCTATCCATCCCCCTAAATGCTCTTACTCTGTTTTTTCCTAGTTTCATTTCCTGTCAAATGGTTGCTTGCTCCATCTCTTGGCCTATGGTTGACTTTATTTAATCTTGTTTGCAATATTCAGGCAGAGAGCTCTTGGATTAAAGGTGTGTGCTAGGGCTGAGCCACACTGCAACTAGAAGGGTTTTTCCAGTAAACAACAAAATCTCCAGGATCACAGTGTGATCAAATGTCCTGCAGCCTCTTTCAGCACCTCCTGTGTTGTATGTGTCTGGTTTTCCATGCACCAGGAGCTTCTTCATCAGTTGTGACCCGCATAAAATCTGAAGATGACTAATTTCTAATTCACAGTAATACTCAGTATCAAGACCTTTTTTTTGAAAACTGCAGCAGTGCTCTGAGTAGAAGGAAAACATGAACCTGCTTTGTCTGATGCTCCACAGATCATCCTGTCCACCAACATTGCAGAGAGCTCTGTCACTGTTCCAGATGTCAAATATGGTAAGGCCTTCCTGTGCTCACTTCTCCATGCAAAAGTTGACAGTCAGGGCCTTCTGTGCCATGACCTGTCCTCTGCTCCCCTCCCCTGTGCCACAGCTGTCCCCTGCTCCCCTCCCTGTACCACAGCTGTCCCCTGCTTCCCTGTACCACAGCTGTCCCCTGCTCTCCTGTACCACAGCTGTTCCCTGCTCCCCTGTACCACAGCTGCCCTCTGCTCCCCTCCCTGTACCACAGCCGTCCTCTGCTCTCCTCCCTGTACCACAGCTGTCCCCTGCTCCCCTCCCTGTACCACAGCTGTCCTCTGCTCCCCTCCCTGTACCACAGCTGTCCTCTGCTCCCCTCCCTGTACCACAGCTGTCCCCTGCTCCCCTCCCTGTACCACAGCTGTCCTCTGCTCCCCTCCCTGTACCACAGCTGTCCCCTGCTCCCCTCCCTGTACCACAGCTGTCCCCTGCTCCCTCCCTGTACCACAGCTGTCCTCTGCTCCCCTGTACCACAGCTGTCCTCTGCTCCCCTCCCTGTACCACAGCTGTCCCCTGCTCCCCTGTACCACAGCTGTCCTCTGCTCCCCTGTACCACAGCTGTCTCTCGTCCCCCCTGTACACAGCGTCCTTGCTCCCCTCCCTGTACCACAGCTGTCCTCTGCTCCCCTGTACCACAGCTGTCCCCTGCTCCCCTCCCTGTACCACAGCTGTCCTCTGCTCCCCTGTACCACAGCTGTCCTCTGCTCCCCTCCCTGTACCACAGCTGTCCTCTGCTCCCCTCCCTGTACCACAGCCTGTCCTCTCCTCCCTGTACCACAGCTGTCCCTCTGCTCCCTCCCTGTACCACAGCTGTCCCTCTGCTCCCCTCCCTGTACCACAGCTGTCCCTGCTCCCTCCCTGTACCACAGCTGTCCCCTGTCCCCTCCCTGTACCACAGCTGTCCTCTGCTCCCCTCCCTGTACCACAGCTGTCCTCTGCTCCCCTGTACCACAGCTGTCCCTGCTCCCTGTACCAAGCTGTCCCCTGCTCCCCTCCCTGTACCACAGCTGTCCCTGCTCCCCTCCCTGTCACAGCTGTCCCTCGCTCCCCTCCCTGTACCACAGCTGTCCTCTGCTCCCTCCCTGTACCACAGCTGTCCTCTGCTTCCCTGTACCACAGCTGTCCCTGCCCCTCCCTGTACCACAGCTGTCCTCTGCTCCCTCCCTGTACCACAGCTGTCCCTGCCCCTCCCCTCCCTGTACCACAGCTGTCCCTGCTCCCCTCCCTGTACCACAGCTGTCCCCTGCTCCCCTCCCTGTACCACAGCTGTCCTCTGCTCCCCTCCCTGTACCACAGCTGTCCCCTGCTCCCCTTCCTGTACCACAGCTGTCCTCTGCTCCCCTCCCTGTACCACAGGTGTCCTCTGCTCCCCTCCCTGTACCACAGCTGTCCTCTGCTCCCCTCCCTGTACCACAGCTGTCCTCTGCTCCCCTACCCATCTTTAGAAGAGACTCAAGAGGTCCAGCTCACAAAGTTCCAGTCCCTCAGATTTGGCTCATGGTGGTTTCCTCTCTTTCTGGCAGGGCTGCCTCTAGGGGATGCCAAGGACATTTCAAGGGATCTTGTGGGAAGCAGAATGTCAGGGCTGCCCTGATGTGGTCCTGTGCTAAAAAGGAGGGCAGGTGAAGGTAGCTTGGAAGGAGGCCGTGACAACTCCACTGACTGGTCCTTTGTACATGTGCATGCAGCTTGCTCACTCATGAGTTGATTCTCGTGTTCATCAGTCATGTTTGAGGAGCAGTGCATGTAACCAGGGATGTGGCACCCCTGTGAGGAAGACTGTTGCATACTGACTGCAGTCTGCTGGGAGACAGCTGTAAACAGATGAGTTAGAGTTTCATGTAAAGACAAATGTGAGATAAGAAAAGTAAGGGAAAGAAAAGTCCAGGCTTTTGGGAAAAAGATCTTTTAGATAGGGCATGGGTTACTATTTCTGTGATGACACCTTGTGATCAAGAGCAACATGGGGAGGAAATACTTTATTCGGCTTATGCTTCTACATTATAGTTCATCCTCAAAGGAAGTCAGGGCAGGACCTCCGACAGGCGGGAGCTGAAGCAGAGGTGGTGAACGGGTGCTGCTTACTGGCCTGCTTAGCCCAGGGGCGGCACCACTCGCAACGGGCTGGACCCTCCCGCATCAAACACTAAGAAAATGTCCTACAGCCTGAACTTATGAGGGCATTTTATGAATTGAGATCTCTTCCCCTCAGGTGACTTCAGTTTTATGCTATAAAACTAGCCAGCACAGGGTGTGTATTAGTTACTTTTATAATGATAAGACAAAATACCATGACCAAAAAAGGGCTTTTTTAGGGCTTGTGATTCCAGAGGAATAATAGTTCCTCATGGTAGATCCAAGGAAGCAGACAGCAAGTAGCTGTGCCCACAGTATACACTCACAGCTTGAGCCACAAGCAAGACATTGGCTGAGAGCCCAGGGTGCATAGTGGGGCCTTTGGAAGCCCCAGGACTGCCTCCAACGACACACCTCCTCCTCCAGCAGAACCACCAGCTGGGAGCCAGTGTTCACACGTGCAGAATGTATGGGGACATGTCATTCCGACCGCCACAGCGTGGCCTAGGGCTCCTTCTCTGAGGAAGTGGTATTTGAACAAAGGCCTAAACTGAATGAGAAGTGAATTGTACAAAAGTGTGGTTTAGACGTGAGGAACAGGAAGAAATGCTTAGAAAGGGCAGGACAGAACTTTGGAGGAGTGACCAGAAAAGGACATATAAGTCCAGTCAAATCCTGGCCATGAAACAACAGAGGTCAGGGTTTCCAGACCAGAGTGAGAGGGAAGCGAGCAGTGGGCCCTGGGCCTCTAGGACTGCTTTGCTGACTGAGGTGCAGAAGAGAGATGAGATACAGTCATTTGCCTGCATCGCTCTGGGTACAGACTGAAATGAGGCGAATGAGGGGAGAGGATGATGAGTTGGGGGCCCTGGCACTCTGGATGAGCACTGTAGGAGCTAGACATGCCCGGTTCTGAAGGCAGGAACAGAGAGATTTGCTGAGAGACAGGGATTGTGTCTGCAGACCAGAGTTCTGGTGAGGAGAAAGATGCCTGGGGAAGGGAAGGAAGCTGTTCAGGAGTCATTGGATGGAGGAAGGGCGGTGGCCTGGCAGCATAGAGGGTGGTGTGAGACCCCTGGGGGTCAGGAGATGTGAGCGGTGCTGTGTGGCACAGCCTGAGGGGGGCAGGCAGTAGCGGTGAAGAGGAAAGACAGGAATCTGCCTTCTGTTTCTCCAAAGGATGACTTCCACCATGTATAGGACAGGAGGTACGGTCCAGAGTGGAGCTGAAAGGACTCCTCCCCCTGGGCCTTGAAAGGTGAACATCTTGCAGCATAGAGAATATAGGTGATTTGTTACACTCACTGGTAGACAGACAGACAGACACAGAAACAGACAGAAACATAAGCCTGTCTTCCCTACCTCTGGTATAATGATATTTGGAGTAACTTTAATCTTCTGGGTGCATCCAGGTAGGTAGTTATGATAATTTGGGTTTTACAAAGATCCAAAGACTTGCAGTTCTGATCTAGAGAGAGGCCTTGGCCCCGTGCTGCAGGATAGTGAGCAGTCAGCACATGCTCAGAGGTCTCAGCGACAAGGCTAACTCCAGCAGCTGCACCTTCACACTGCTTGTCACGATCCCATGTTGGCATGGTGCTTATACTTTTTTTTTATTGGCAGTTATAGATTTTTGTCTGACCAGGACTCTAGTTTGTGATGAAGATACAAATTATCAGAGTCTGCGACTGAGCTGGGCCTCGAAGACCAGCTGTGACCAGAGGAAAGGTAAGGCGCCTGTGGCAGAGCACACTGAGGCCTCAGTGGTCACATGGCACATGCAGGTGTCTTCCCAAGAGCTTGGTTTTGGCATTTTCTCTCTCACTCAGATACTTCCTTTATTGGGACTGTTTTTAAGTAAAAGCATTAATATCTTGGTTTTCAGTCACATTTGGCCCATGTTTTTTTCTTTCAGAGTTTCAGTGTAGCTCCTAAGGGACAGATAGCCTATTAGCTCAATATTTATCATTTTCAGAGTGAAATTTTAAAATTGTGTTTAATAGAGACGGAAGCCAAGTGGATCACTTGAATGGTTTTGACAAGCTTCCCTTGGACAACCTCTGAATCCTGGTGCTTCTAGGATCTTTTTCCTAGAAAGTCCCACCGAGGGGTCAAGGTTCAGTGTGCCACTCACACGTGTCCTGGGCCTTTGGGGGCATGGGTGCTTTGGCCACAGAAGAAGTGAGTCTATAACATGCCCAGCCCAGACATTGCCTTCTCCTGTACCAGGACCTGGCATCTGTGGTGTGTCCTGAAAAATGGCTCCATTTTATTGAGACCCTCCTGAGGGAGGTAGGCAGAAGGCCAAAGAATTCCTTCTGGGAAATTACTGCCTCAAAATTACCATATATGTATAAACCTTACAAGTTCTTACCTCAGTGGAGACGCTTGTTTTTAGCATTTTCTTTGTTCCTTGTAAGCAATGTGAGTAGTAACTGCGCAAGGTTTTCCTCAGGTGGGCGGAGAGTTGAGGCCTCCTGACTGCTGCACCCTGTCTGCTCTCCTTGAGAGTTTGATCAGTGTAAACTGCTTCCTCTTTATGCACCTCCACTGTGCATGGGCCAGCCCGTCCGTGCTAGACATGCATCACAAGGGTTTATTTGGCTGTCATTGGAAGCTTTAAGCCATCATGTCTTGATTTTTGATTTGCGATTCCATAATAGTTCATTAGATGAAGCAGCATTCCTCACATTTGTTCCTCGCCTCTGTCTCTTGCCTTTTAAATATTTATTTGTATAGTTGCTTAATTAGTTCTGAGTCCCCCATGCAGCACTGGCGGAGCTCACGGTGTAGACCTGGGCAGCCCTGCACTTGGGAGTAGCCTGCGGTGTCTTCCCCCGAACACTGAAATTACAGGTGTGCACTACCACCCCCGGCTTTTCACTCGTTTGTTATGTGTTTGTTTGTTTTTCCAGACAGGGTTTCTCTGTGTAGCCTTGGCTGTCCTAGACTTACTTTGCAGACCAGGCTGGCTTTGAACTCACGAAAAACTGCCTGCCTCTACCTCCCTGAGTGCTAGGATTATAGGACTAATTACCCATTTTAAAATTAGGTCATTTTTGTTTGTTATATAATACTGAGTTTTGAGAACTCTTTGTATAACTTTATTTTGTAGGCATTTTCCCCAGGTCTCTTTCCAGGGTCTTTTGTAGAGAAAAGACTTGAAACTTTGGTGAGGACCAGTGTGGGTCAGTTTTTGCTGCATAGCTCACACAAGAATTCTCTGTGCAGCTCTTGGTCATGAAGCTTTTTTTCTTGTGCTCTTAGAGAAGTTTTATCACTTATATTTTAAACTTACATTCACCATCTGTTTCTTGCAACATCCACTAGAGGCAGTCATACTTGCTGTGAGCTTTGGCTTGAAGTATTTCTCCACCTGAGGATGTAGTTGGCTCTGCAGACAAATGGTCCTGTTGTGTTGTGTGTGTTGTGTTGAGAAGGTCAGTCAGTCAGATGTGGCCAAAACAGGAAGTATCAAAGAGGCTTGGGAAGATAAAAGCCATTGCACCCATAAACCATCAGGAGGCAGAGCGCACAGCACAGGCCACGCTGGAGAGAGCCTGAGTTGTATGGGCAGCTGAGGGCAAGGCCGAGCGGGTGTGAGGGCAAGGCCGAGCGGGTGAGGGCAAGGCCGAGCGGGTAGTGAAGGCAAGGCCGAGCGGGTGAGGGCAAGGCCGAGCTTTGCCTTCGCTGGGCTCTGTGGTGGAGTGGTAAGGCGGGACGGCTCAGGCTGGCTGGTTTGAGTAACTCGGGGAGACTCTGGATAATGGGGTTCCTGGCTGACTGACACCTGGCCCTGGTGTTATTTCCACAAAGGAATGCTACCTCCTGCTAGTTGTCTTGAGTCCCGTGGTTTGCTGGGTCTGCTGTGAGTTGTAGGAAGGGTTTTGTTGCTTGGGAGACAACCTTGAGCTCTCCAGACAATTCTCTTATTCACAGAGGGTATGAGGAGGATGAAGGCTCAGGCTCCGGAGGGTGTGAGGAGGGTGAAGGCTCAGGATCCATGAGCAGGAGTGGGGTGGGAGTGGGAGTGGGCAGGAGAGGTCTAATCCCCATCAGTCTTTTCTGACCCACTAGTGGGGAAATAAAGCTCCCTGTGCCCCGCCCCCATATTTTCCCTTGGAGACTGGCTGCTGCACCTGAAAGTCTGTAACTCAGACTTGTGCTGGGATTATAGGCGTGCACCACCACACCTGACAGTACCTGTTTTATTGTTGTTGGGATATTGACCCTTTTTTTTTTTTTTTTTGAGTCAGGATTTCTCTATTATGTGACTTTGGCTGTCCTGGAACACACTGTGTAAACCAGGCTTGCCTTGAACTCACAGAGATCTTTCTGTGCACTTGTTTGTTTGTTTAAGTTGTGTCTATTAAGGACACACCTCACTCTTTTATTTCCTTGTAAGATTCGCTTTCATTCTACAAATAATAATTCTCACACACAAAAGGAGCAGCCTTTGTCATTCTGTGTCCTCCTCTCCTTGGACTGCACACGGCTGCGCTCTTTGCATGTACAGTTCTCATTTATGTGGCGTGAAGTGGCCGTGTAGGAACAGTAGGACAGGTGGTCAAAAAGTAGCCGTGACCACCTGCCGTTGGCACCGGGAGAGCCAGGCATGTGCTCACCAGCTACACGGCTTTGTTCTTATCAGCTCTAAGTTTACTAGTTTGAGCTAAATCTTGCAGGGAATGTGTGTCATTATAAGTTTTCTGGTTTCTGCTGCAGTTTGGCCAACTTGTCTTTTTGTTTTTAAGCTTATACTAGATTTTTAAAACATTGGTCACTGAATAGAAGGCAGCACTTAATTTAACTGATTCTAACTTTTAGGATAATCTTACTTGGGATAACATTAGAATAAAGATAATTTGTTTTTACTGGCCTAGTGTGGTAGAAGCTAACATTTTTCCTGATCAGTGTTTAATGGCTGTTTTACATTTCTCTTCACAATGTCAAATTGGCTCAAGCCTCTCTTTTTCAGGACGTGCTGGACGGGTGTCTAAAGGATACTGTTACAGACTGATCCACAGGGACTTCTGGGACAGCTCTATCCCTGATCACGTTGTTCCTGAGATGTTGGTAATGAATTTTGTTCATTGTCACTGTTAGGTTTTTGTGTATGTGTGTACACATGCATGCACGCACGCACGCACACATGCGCATATACACAAACACATAATTTTATTGTTTACTCAGCATCATGCCCTGATCCTTACACTACTGATATTCTTTTTGTTTGTTTGCTTTTTGACTTTTCCAGACAGGATTTCTCAGTGTAGCCCTGAACTTGCTTGGTAGATCAGGCTGGCGTTGAGCTTACAGAGATCCCCTTGCCTCTGCTTTGCGAGGGCTGGGATTAAAACCTGTGCCACCACCACCCAGCTACTACTGATATTCTTTTTTTTTTTTATTAATTTATTCAGAATACAACTCAATTGTTATCCCATCACTTGTATCCTCCCATTCCTCCCTCCCTCCCGCTTTCACCCTATTCCCCTCCCCTAGGTCTATGACAGACTGGGACCTCCACCCCCACTATATGGTCATAGGCTCCTTACCAAGGGGAGGTGGTCAAATATGGAACTCCAGAGTTCATGTGAAAGTCAGTCCCCGCTCTCCACATAACTGTGGAGAATGGCCTGTCCATTGAGTAGATCAGAATAGGGGTTTGATGTTTACTATTGTATTGTCAACAATTAATAAATGGGACCTCATGAGGCTGAGAAGCTTCTGTAAGGCAGGAGACACTGTCAACAGAACAAAGCGACAGCCTACAGACTGGGAAAAGATCTTCACCAACCGTACATCTGACAAAGGTCTAATATCCAAAATATATAAAGAACTCAAGAAATTAAACACCACCAAACCAAATAACCCAATTGAGAAATGGGGCTCAGAACTAAACAGAGAATTCTCAACAGAGGAATATCAAATGGTTGAGAAACACTTAAAGAAATGCTCAACGTCTTTAGTCATCAGAGAAATGCAAATCAAATGACTCTGAGATTCCATCTTGCACCCATCAGAATGGCTAAGATCGAAAATTCAAGCGACACCACATGCTGGCACGGATGTGGAGAAAGAGGAACACTCCTTCATTGCTCGTGGGAATGCAAACTAGCACAGTCACTTTGGAAATCTATCTGGTGCTATCTCAGAAAAATGGGAATAGGGCTTCCTCAAGACCCAGCTATTCCACTCCTTGGAATATACCCAGAAGATGCTCCAGCACACAGAAGGGACATACTACTGATAGTCTTCACTGTGTGTGTCATCCTGCAGGGGCCACACCCCTCTTTTTTTTTTTCATATGGACTTTGACTGGCCTAGAATTCACCAAGTTGGCTAGAGAGCCCCAGGGATTTCCTGTCTCGGTGTGCATGGCAAGAGCACACTACAGTACATATGTGGACGTTAGAGAACAGACTACGGGAGGGTCTGTCCTTTCACTACAGAGGTGGGAATTGAACTCAGGTTATTAGGTGACAGGGCATTCACCTGTTAAATCATCTCACTGTCCCAGCCCTGCTTGTAGCTTTTTTTTTAACTAAAAAAATTTTTTTTGGTTTTCAAGATGGCTCAGCTGTTAAAGGCTAGGCTCACAACCAAATGTATAATTTTTATCTGCTGTGTATTGGTGTTCTCCCTGCCTGTCTCTCTGTGCACCAGTCATGAAGTGCCGCAGAGGTTAGAAGAGGGTGTGGGGTCCTCTGAAGTTGGAGAGGCATTTCAGACTGTTCTCATGCACCAGTCAGTGCTGGGAACCACGCCTGGTCCTGGAAGAGCAGCCAGTGCTTCTAACCACCAAGTCACCCTCCAGCGCCCTGTTCTTAATTCTTTTTAGTTTTTTAAGACAGGGTTTCTCTGTGTAGCCTTGGTTGTCCTGGACTCTCTTTGTAGACCAAACTGGCCTTGAACTCACAGAGATGTGCCTGCCTCTGCCTCCCCAGTGCTGGGATTAAAGGCGTGCGCCACCGCCACCGCCACCAGATTCCTGTTCTTAATTCTTAATGAGAGGAATGTTGCCAAATGTCTGTTGGCCCTTGAGTGCTGTTTTTAAATATCACTGTTTTCTGTTCCTTTTATAGTAATTATGGATTACCCTTTTGTCTTTCCTCTTTTCTCTATTCTCTTTCCTTTTTCCACTCTCTTCATGCCTCTCTTAATAACCCTTTATGTCTTTTTGTTTCCTTCTTTCTCTCTTACTTTTGACCTTTTCTCCTTCCACCTCTTTTTTTTTTTTTTTTTTTTTAAACAGGGTCTTTCTATATAACCCAAGCTGGTTTCAAACTCAAGATTCTTTTGCTCCCCCACCCCCCAAAAGTGTTGGGATCATAACATAAGCATGCACCATTGTACCAGGCCTGGTTTCTCTCTTCTTTCCCACTTCCTGTTTTGTTTTTGTGTCAGGATCTTGTAGCACCACTGTCACTAAGGCCCCGCTCCTGCCTCTACCCCCAGCCTGGGGTTGTGGGTGTGCTGCCATGCCCAGTTTGCTCTGTCTTTTCTTGCTTCTTACCCTCTCTGTAGTTCTCCACCTCCGTTGCTTCAGGTTTCCCTCCTCTCCTTTGCATACTGCAGCACAAGTCGTGTGGTTTAGAATCATCTCTGAATTGAAGTTCTGTTCTTCCAGCGGTGTCCATTGGGGAGCACAATACTGAAAGTGAAGCTACTCGACATGGGTGAACCGAGAGCTCTGCTGGCAACGGCCCTGTCCCCACCTAGTCTGAGTGACATTGAGCGCACCATTCTTCTGTTGAAGGAGGTGGGACTTGCGGAATTAGTGGGAGGAAGAGTTTTACTTTGTGAGGGGCCTAAATTTCATAACCCTTAAAGTAGTTTAGTTTATGTGACATCAGTGCCAGGCCTGCTCTTCAGACTTGCCTTGCTGGTGTTTCTGAAGCCAACCACCTCTGCATCCTCATGGTGCCCTCCTCCCCTGAGAAGCATCTGGCACTTTCTTCAGTCACTGCCTGTCTGCTCTTGCTCTTTCTCCACTTTGATTCCCTCACCTCATTCCAGCCCTCCTGCCCACCCGGTGCTTGAGACTCTTCCCGCTTTGCTTTTCTTGGACTGCTCTTCACTCAGCTCTGCCCTGTGACTTCCCTCACAGCCCCCCTGAGAGCAACTGAGTCCTAGTCCACACACTGTTTCCTGGGGCCAGGGAGATTCTGCTCTGACCCTCAGAAGCTGGGATACCAATGTTTTCTCCTCAGAAGTGGTTTGTTAGTGTAGTTGGGTGCTGTGGTGACAGTGCCACTGGAGCCTGCTTGGCTTCCTGTGTGCTGTATTTGTTAAGCTCAGGACTGGGTGGACATGTAGAAGTCTCTGCATGTTATCTCCCAGTGATGCAACATGCTTTTAAAAAACACTGCAGGAGTGAGTTTCAGGAGCATGTTGAAGCCATCGCCTTTTGCAGGTTACCTTAGCTGTCTTCAGAGCCTAATTCATCAGAAGTTGGTATGCACTGGCTGTCTTGCACCTTCTGCCTTAAGGATAAACTCAAGTTAATGGCGCTAACTTGTTTCATAAGGTTGGAGCACTGGCAGTTAGTGGGCAGAGAGAAGATGAAAACCCCCATGATGGTGAATTGACCTTCTTGGGAAGAGTGCTGGCACAACTCCCAGTCAGTCAGCAGCTGGGTAAACTCATTGTGCTGGGGCATGTATTTGGGTGCCTGGATGAATGTCTCATTATAGGTAAGTGTGGGGGCGGGAGTGGGAAGGTGTGTGTTGGCGTGTGTGGTCAGGCTTCATCCTCCGTTTTCTGTCTTCAGCGGCAGCTCTTTCTCTGAAGAATTTTTTCACAATGCCCTTTCGTCAGTATCTGGATGGATATAGGTATTTAACAGTTTTACTATGAGGGGTCACCTTCCTAGTGGCACCAGATGACACTTCATTAATCTGTTTGCAGGAACAAAGTGCATTTCTCAGGTAGCAGTAAGAGTGACTGCCTGGCACTTGTGGAGGCGTTCAAGGTGAGTGTCTTCTCCTCTGAAGGTGGAGAGCCGCTATGAGAGTGGACAGAGGTTTCTTCTCATGCTCCTGGTAAGGGCTTCTGTGGCCAGCACAAAGTAACAACTGCTGGGGGGGAGCAGTGGGGGGATGTCTGAGCCAATTTCCTGAAGCTGATTAAAAGCATTACATTTGTAAATTTTCTGTGTTCAACCATGTGTTGACATTGGAATGAAATTCAGCTAGCGAGTGAGTTACTGAAGCTGTGATGGTGTTGTTTTAGGCCTGGCAGGCTTGTAGACAGCGAGGAGAGCTGCGACATCCCAAGGTTAGTTATTTGCTCCTTGCTGCCTCACTGATGGCTGGTGCTGCTGATCCCCTACCACCCTGCCTGTGGGCTGTGACCCCCTCAGCCTCAGCTCGGCCCCTGCCTGTGGGCTGTGAACCTTCCAGCCTCAGCTCTGCTCCTGCCTGTGGGCTGTGACCCCCCCAACCTCAGCTCGGCCCCTGCCTGTGGGCTGTGACCCCCCTCCCAGCCTCAGCTCGGCCCCTGCCTGTGGGCCTGTGACCCCCCCCAGCCTCAGCTCAGCCCCTGCCTGTGGGCTGTGAACCCCCCAGCCTCAGCTCGGCCCCTGCCTGTGGGCTGTGACCCCCTCAGCCTCAGCTCTGCTCCTGCCTGTGGGCTGTGAACCCCCCAGCCTCAGCTCAGCCCCTGCCTGTGGGCTGTGAACCCCCCAGCCTCAGCTCGGCCCCTGCCTGTGGGCTGTGACCCCCCCCAGCCTCAGCTCGGCCCCTGCCTGTGGGCTGTGATGGTGCTGCAGCTGGCTGCTGTGTGCTTTCCTCTGGGAGGGGCAGGCAGATGCATCAGTGACCCAGTCCTCTTGCTGAGTGCTGCTCTTCTGTTGCTTGTGGAAAGGACGCTGTCCAGCTGGCAGAGTGGCACTCTTCCACAGCTGCCTCATGCTGCTGTGCCTGCTGGCTTTAGGTTGAACAAATTGACTCAGAATTAATGACCCTGTAGCCTTTGCTGCTTCCTCTAAGCATAGATAATGGAATTAACAGGAACCTAATCCAGCAGCCTCTATTTCTTCTCTTTTTCAGATAAGTCTTCTAATTAGGCCCCAAAGACCAGTGGTAGGCCAGTCTCTGCATGTAGCTCTGTTGTGCCTCAGTGAGTCTTTACCAGCAAGCAAGTGTGTGAGCTGCACTTTAAAATGCTCCGCCATATTTATTACGTGACAAGTCTTCCAGACTAGTCATTCTGCCTTTGATTTTGGGGACAGGTAGACTGATAGGAAGCGCCTTCCCTGTGTAGTGTTTGTGGTTTGGCTCTTGTGTTTCTGGCCTCGGTGTACTGTTGGAAGCTCTTACAGAACATGTCTTGTATGTGGTCACTCAAGTGCACTGTTGAGTATTGCAGAAGTTGAGTCCTGCCTGCTGAGTTCTAGACAAGACATGTATTATATAGTATGGAATTAACCTCTAACCTGCTGGCCTCATGGTGGATATTATGCTTTTGTGTGTTTAAAGGACGAACTTGACTGGGGACGGCTAAATTACATTCAAATAAAGAGAATCAGAGAGGTAAGCGATATTCTTTGATTTGGTTGATGCAAATAAACTGACTTTAAAATGGTTATTAAGCACAGCAATGCACAGGGTGTAGGGAGCAAACCTCTTCCCGTTCCCACCGTTAGCAGGACTCCTTGGGGGTAAGATGGTAATGTGCCTTGCAGTGTCATCAGTGCTTAGCTGCAGAAATCCCTCCCGCTATCTGTGTAGTATTCGTCCAAGATAAGCATGTGGTCTGTTCATTGTTAACACATCATGGGCTTGTGCTTCTGATCCCAGTTTGTGTCCTTGGAGAGAGTCTAACGTCACTGGGGTCTGATTCCTAGTGTTCTTTCCAGGAGATTTCGAGTTACAGCGCAACTGGCCTGAGGCTTGTGCAAGTCTGTGGCAATGTGTGCACATACACAGCTTATGTTAGTCGGGTTCTTCATAGGAACAGAACTTATAAAATTAACATCTATCTGTCTATCCAGCCACCCATTTATATCTGTTGTCTGTCTATTGGGGATTTATTAGAATGTGGTCAGCTAATCCAGCAATGGCTGCCTACCAACAGAAGGTCCAGCAATCCCGTAATTATTCAGTCCACAAGGGTGGATGTCTCAGCTGGTCTTTAGTTTGTGCTGGAATCCCAAAGAAGTAGTCTCTAAGGCCAGTGAAGGAGTGCAGGGACTTGCTGGCAAGAGTGAGACTAAGCAGACAAAGAAAGCCAGCTTCCTTCTTCCATGTCCTTTGTACAGCACATGGTGCAGCTCAGATTGAAGGTGTGTCCTCCCACCTCAAAGATGTGGATTAGAAGTGGATCTTCCCACTTCAAGTGATTTAAGAAAAAAAAAAAATCCTCACAGGTGTGCCCAGCCATTTGGGTTTTAGTTAATTCCAGATGTGGTCAAGTTGACAACCAAGAACAGCCATATCACAGCTCAAGTCAGACTGTGGCACTAAATTAGATTAGACTACAGTTGTAGGATGAGCATTAGATTTGGTGACAGTTTGATGATTGAAAAATGTTTATTTTGATGGATCTTATTATGTATAAAGCCACTTATCACCAGGGCCTTTTGGAGGATTTTCTTCAAAACATGTTTCCCTTTTTAGCCTAGGTAGGCTAGTCAGAGCTCACAGCTCCTGTGCTCAGCTCCTGAATTCTGAGATTATAGGTGTATGCCGTCATAAGCAGCTAAGAGACGTGTGTGTGTCTCTCTGTGTCTCTGTGTCTGTGTGTGTGTGTGTGTGTGTGTGTGTGTGTGTGTGTGGTTGTATGTGTGCAGGCAGGCCAAAGAGTGGTGGGCAGTGTCTATCTTCAGCCATGCTCTTCCTTTATGGACTTAGTTTGAGGCAGGGCCTCCCAGCTTATTGATCTGACTACACTGGCTCTCAGTGAGCTCCTGGATGTGCCCCACCTCCTGCCCACTGTCCTCTCGCCCCTCTCTCAAATCCTCCAGGGTTCTTCCCACCTCCCTACCCACCCAACTTTGTTTCTCTCTCTCTCTCTCTCTCTCTCTCTCTCTCTCTCTCTCTCTCTCTCTCTCTCTCTCTTAAAAAAAGAGCAAAAACAAAAATCAAGAGAACAGCAAGAAACCAACACAAAAGAGAAAACCCACCAAATAATACCAATAACAAAAACACACAGAAAAACATGGAGTCCATGTTTGTTTGCTTTGAGACAGGATCTCTCTATGTAGCCCTGCCTGGCCAGGAACTTTTCTGTGTAGTCCAGGCTGGCCTTGAACTCAGAATCTGCCTGCCTCTGCCTCCCAAGCGCTGGAATTAAAGGCATGTGCTACACCGAGCTTGGGAGTCAGTTTTGTGTTGGTCAGCTCCTCCTGTGTGTGAGGCCAGTCCTGGCCTGTGATTAACACACCCAGTGGCGCTCCATTGGAGAAAACGGAATTTCCCTCTCCAGCAGGTGTCAGCTGCAAATAGCTTCTTGGCTAGGGTGGGACTCAGTGTGCACTTCCTCCTCTGTGCTGGAATTCTGTGCAGGTTTTGTGTGTGCTGTCACAGTGACTTCATCTGTGTTTCAGCCCTGTTGTGTCTGGAAGGTGCTGTTTCCTTGGAGCTATCACCACATCTGGCTCTCCAGTCTTCCCAGCTCTTCTTCCACATAGATTCCACAAAACGAATGGTTTTATAAAGACAACCCCTTTGGGACTGAGCGTTCCAAGGTCTCTCAGGGTCTGGGCATTGTTCAGCTGTGGGTCTCTGTGTGATGAGGGATCAGCACAGTACCTCTTCATGGGAACAGCAGTCATTAGAGTAACTGCACTGCTAGCTTCCTTTAGCAGATAGTAGTAGGCTGGCTTCCCCTAGGTCAGTGCCCTGCCGAGTCTCAGGCTCTTGACATCCCCGGAACTGGAGGTATGGATGGTTACAAGTTGCCATGTGTCTGCTAGAACCAACATGTGCAAGCATGCACACTCACATGCTAGAGATTTAGCTTAGGATTTTGAACATGTTAAGCACACACTTAGTATGTTAGTGTGTCTTACTCAGCGACGTTCCCACTCCCTTTCATTCTGTCATAGAATTTCTCTGTTACTGTATGATTTTTGCTTTTAAATTTTTATTGAGTTTTTTGGTGATGACTTAAATTTGTATTTTTCTTATATATGAAATATATTTATATAAATACATGTATATTTATGTCTGTGTGAGGGTGCCAGATCCCTTAGAACTGAGGTGAGGCAGTTGTGAGCTGCCATGTGGGTGCTGGGAATTGAACCCAGGTCTCCTGTGAGAAAAGCCAGTGTTCTTAACCCCTGAGCCATCTCTCTCACACCTTTAATCCCAGCACTGGGGAGGCAGAGGCTGGTGGATCTCTGTGAGTTCAAGAACAACCTGGTCTACAAAAGCAAGTCCAGGACAGCCAGGACTACAAGAGAAACCCTGTCTTGAAAAAAAAAAAAAAAAAAAAAAAAGACATGTTGTATGAAACATTTTTGAGAGAAAACCTCGTGTACCTCAGGCTGGCCTTGAACTCACTATGTAGTTGAGGCTGGCCTTGAGCTCCCAATCATTCTGCCTCTACCTCCCAGGTGCTCAGATTATAAGAGTGTCCCATTGTGCCTGGTTTGAAAGATTTTATTTTAACTCGATTTTTTTTTTCCCATTTAGGGGACCTCTGTAACATACCTTGCTTCCCTTTCTTTAAAAAAACAGTTTTTGAGACAAGGTTTTACAGTGTGAAGCACACTGGCCTTGAACCAGGTAGTCAAGGGTGGTCTCCAATTTGAGATCCTCCTGCCTCACCTTCCTAATTTGGGATCACAGGTATGTGTGGTTGTGTTTGTGCATACTGTGTTCCTAAACACGAAAGCAGAGCACAGTCATAGTGGAAGGTGAAGAAGAGTTTAAAAGATGAGAGGCTGAGGCTGTAGTTGTGTGACCCATGTGCGTAAGCTGAGGCTCTGGGCAGCCCTGCCAACTGCTGCTCTGCACTCCTTCTCAGCGGTGAGATGGTCAGCTCAGAGGATATGTTAATTTAATCTTCCTTGTTGATACTTTCGCTTTTACTACTCTGAGTACCATCTGTGCTCTGAGGCATCAGATGTCAATGTGCACTTTAGGTGGCTGAATTATACGAAGAGCTAAAGAATAGAATCTCACAGTTCAACATGTTTGTGGACCCTCGCCATCCTGTCTTGGATCAAGAGTATCCTTACAAGCAGCGCTTCATCCTGCAGGTGTGCTGGGGCTTCCTTTAGTGATCGCACTCCCCCTCCCCCCCTTTCTCTCTAACCTTGGATGGCCAAGAACTCACCATGTAGACCAGGCTGGCCTTGAATTAACAGATCTTGTGCCTCTGCCTTCTGAGTTCTGGGATTAGCGTGAGTTCTTGTTCAGGTTGTGGTTGACAGTCTGCTTGTTCTTGGCTGCTCTGAGATTTTAATACCGTATGGTCCTAAGTGTTGGAACCAGGAGCCATTCTTTTCCTTCCTGGTGTTGTTATGTTCTCAACCTGCTTCTTTTTCTCAGTGAGCTCCTGCTGCCACAGTGGGCCAGTGATAGGGTGCTGCAGGATATTTGATCCCATTGTGAACCCTGAGACTGTGAACTGTAAAAGCCTGTTTCTAGTTGTGGTATGGCTCAGTCTTTGATCCTAGAGCTTTTTGTTTACTGTAAGCAAATACTTGTAGTGTGGCTCAGCCCTAGCACACACCTTTAATCCAAGAGCTACATAAAGTTAACCATAGGTCAAGAGGCAGACACAGGAAGGAGGGACTTTGAATTGAGGGTATTTAAGAGAGTGTGGAGAAGGAGAAAGACTTTTTCCTTCCGGGACAGAACTGAGTAGGAAGGCCAGGTGGGTGTTTTTTCTGCCTCTCTGAGCTAGCAGGCTTTTGTCCCTCATCTGGCTCCCGAGTCTTTATTGCTAGAGTTGAATGATAGGGATTTTGCTTTTAAGACAATACGGCCTTTTGCTGTGAGGTCCAGAGAACAGTGTGCCCTACTGTTGCTGCATGAGCAGCTCCCTTACGTCTGGATCATGAAGTAGATGACTAGCTATGGGGTGAAGCCTTCCAAGAACATTATAGAGACGTGTATAGTGCACATGAAGAGCCTCTGTCATCGGCCTTCAGAGTAGGATTGGCATCGCATGGCCTTAAGTTACTCTCCTGTTGCTGTGAAGAAACGCCAAGACCAAGGCAGCTTGTAGAAGAGTTATCTAGGACTTGGAGTTCAGAGCTGGAGTCCATGACCACCTTGGCCTGGGAGCACAGGAGTAGAGAAGCTTCTAGCACAGTGGCTGGAGAGAGCGAATGCTGTGGGCCTTTTACAACCTCAAATCCCACTCCTCCAGCAAGGCCACACCTCCTAATCCTTCCCGAACAGTTCCACCAACTGGGGACCAAATATTCAAATATCTCAGTCTTTGGGGCCCTTTTCATTCAAGCACCACATGCATATAGAGCAGGGTTTGAGGCAGACACCTGTGGACCAGCATGGGGGGAGCGCTAGTTCTTTTGCCGGTGTGAAATTGCCACATGACCGGAGCAGTCTGTGGGAGTGCTTCATGCAGGCAGGTTCTTACTGAGGAAAGGATTTTGTGGAGTGCTTTTGGAAGCAAACATTAGATACCAGAGCTTGCTGCCCAGCTGGAGTCCCAGCTGAGGTGGTCTGTGCACCTGGGAAAATGCCTGTCCTGTCTGGGCTAATGCTGGGTGAGGCTGGAGAGAGGAGGCCTAGTACATTGCTGTTGAGTTCTCATTCGCTTCATTCTCAGAGGCATTCCAGTTGTTCTGAAGGGGGATCTGTGTAGCATGCCTGTCACAGGGGATAACAGGGTGTGTGAGAGGGACTGCTTTTGTGTCCTGCATGCTGCAGACTGTGCCAGTGTCTGGGATGAGCGGGGAACACGGTGGGAAAGAACTGAACTGTGCTTCTCTTTCAGGTTGTATTGGCAGGTGCTTTTTATCCAAACTACTTTACTTTTGGACAGCCAGATGAGGAGATGGCAGTGAGGGAATTGGCTGGCAAAGACCCAAACACAACAGTTGTGGTAGGTGACACATAGCAACTGTCCCAAGAGAATAGTTGTGAAATAAGGTTCCAAGTGCAGAGGGCTGTTTGCGTTCTAGTAAGTGCTATGTGGATTTCTTCTGAAAGTGAACACTAGACTTATTTTAAAAGCCTTTCAGATGGAGCTGGAGAGATGGCTCAAAGGTTAAAGGCATTGGCTGTTCTTCCAAAGGTCCTGAGTTCAGTTCCCAGCAACCACATGGTGGTTCACAACCATCTATAATGAGGTCTGGTACCCTCTTCTGGCCTGCAGGTGTTACATGCAGGCAGAGCACTGTATATATAATAACTAAATAAATCTTTTTTTAAAAAGCCTTTCAGAGACTTCTGTTTTCTTACTAGTCTCTTTTTCATTTTTAGAGACCCCATTTTACAGGAAGGCCTTGATAGTTTGTTCAGAGTGAGTGCTTGTTTGATCATGTGCCATTTTCAAGGATGTAAAGCCCTTAAGACTATTTGTTAACAACTTAATGTACATAAATAAAATGTTCCTGGATGCAGCTACTGTTATAAGTAGCAGTGATCCCTGCCCTGGTGCCCAGCATAACCACTTAGAGGGTGTTAGGTTCAGATTTGAGGCCCCTCAAAGTCTGTACTAGGGGCTATGACTTAGGGATAGCATGTAAGTAGCATGAACTGGGAGTGGGGGAGGGGAGGAGATCTGAGGATGCACTGTAGGCACCGAGCATTGGGTTTATAAGGCGGGTGTTTGTTTACTCTCCAGCAGCAGCATGTGGCAGCTGCAGTTGCATGCATGAGAAATGGGCTTTTATTAGATTCCTTGGTTGGGTGTAGAGCAGTGAAAAGCACTTGTAAAGCTTGCTCCTGGCATACAGTAAGTGCTCAACCATTGCTCGCTTCAGTTCTGGGTATTGTTACACTACGTGTGCAACTGTGGATGGTCTGAAGATTGACAAGGACAGAGCTACAGACTCTGGAACATTTCAAGTATGGGTCTTTGAAGAGCACAGCAAGTGAGAAGGGTGCAAAGACGCAGTTTATGCTGGGGAAGGATGGCTGCTTAAAAGGCTACCATTAGCTCCTGTGGCTCCAAGGACCCTCAGCTTGGGCACTGTGCTATTTGTTGCTTCTCTCTGTGGAGAAAGCTCTTTGACTAGCAGCTTCTGCACTCTCCCTGCTGGGTGTGTCCTGTATACAGTTGGGAGGCCCCACAGGACCCTACTTGAGACACACTACTTAGCCCCAGACAGCCTAGTCACCTGACAGTCCTGATCACGTGTCATAGAAACTGAATCATGGCTAGTTTTGCTTTAGAACTTGTGCAAGAAGCCAAGTGCTTTTACTGTGTATCCGTCTCTGAGCTTCACACAGCACTGTAAAGTTAAAGCTTTACCATTATCCCAGCCTGGTGATGTAGTGATGCCTCAGGCTCTGCTCTGACTTCCTGCTGCCACATGCAGGCAGTAGACTGCAGGCAGCACAAGGGTCCTCAGTGGAACCAGAGGGAGGAGTACTGGGGATGCTTTGAGGAGGCTGGAGTTGAGGCTGCTGGGTAAGAGGCTGGCCTCTGAGGAGGAACAGTCCGTCTTCCATAATCACTTTGCTGTCACTCTGTCAGAAGGGTGATGTTTCAGGGAGCTGCGGTTAGTGTGACTATTTTCAGGTAACACAATGAAAGCAGCAGCAACAACAGTACCCTTTTACTGCATTCAACTGTTGAGCTGTTTGAACAAGGGGAAAACTAACCTTTGCTTTATGCACTTTTGTTAAAACATGGTTATAATTTTAAAGTCGTGCAGTCGTTAGGTACTTGGCCAAGTCTGCCGTGTATGTATATGGGCTGAGCTTGCAAATAAGGGCAAGCGTCTTGTGCTGCTGGGCGCTCGGTGGCGCTGTCCTGAGGGCTGGGCCTGCGCTGCCTTCTGTCTTACAGCTGAAACACATTCCTCCCTATGGATTTCTCTACTACAAGCAACTGCAGTCCCTCTTCAGACAGTGCGGGCAAGTCAAGTCCATTGTGTTTGATGGTGCAAAGTAAGTAGTCGACTTTTGTAGTCAGCGCTCCACTTTAAACGCTGTAGAGGTCTCTTCTAGGGCTGCATGTGTGTAAAGTAAGTCTCCTTGGAGGCCGCTGGGCTAGCTCTCCAGTGGAACTTTGGTTTATCCTGTTGTCAGTGGGAGTTACCACTCTTTCCAGCCGTGTGTCCTGAAGGAGCTGTGCTGGTGGCCTGCGTGTGGCACACTTGTCCTGGTTCTCTGCAGGAGCCTTCTCTTCAGTGCCCATCCAGATTTTCATGGCAGGTCACTGCTTCAGTTCCTTGTGCCCATGGAGGGATCCCAACAGCCGCGTCTGTCTGTGCATCTCCTTAACTTTGTGGCTTTGGAAGACACAGAGTGCAGAAACACAGCTAATTTGGCCCTAGTTTATTAGCAGGCAGTAGCAAATGGTTGGTTAAAGGATTCACCTAGTATTTACATACACAAGATTACAGTTGTTTTTAAAATGTTTTTAAAGATTTGTTTATTATGTGTACAGTGCACATCAGATCGCTTTATAGATGGCTGTGAGCCAACATGTGGGTGCTGGGAATTGAACTCAGGACCTCTGGAAGAGCAATCAGTACTCTTAACTGCTGAGCCATCTCTCCAGCCCTACAGTTGTTTTTTGTTTTCTTTCTTTCTTTCTTTCTTTTTTTTTTTTTTTTTTTTTTTTTTTGGTTTTTGGAGGCAGGGTTTGTCTATGTAGCCCTGGCTGTCCTGGACTCTGTAGACCAGGTTGGCCTCAAACTCACAGTGATCTGCCTGCCTCTGCCTCGTGCAGTGCTGGGATTACAGGTGTGAGCCACCGAGCCCAGCTAAGATTACAGTTTTTAAATTGATTAGGGAAAAAAAATCCCCGGAGTTGAGGACTAAACCCAGAGCCTTGTACATTCCTCATAGTTTTGGCTTTTTAGTCACAATAGAAATGTCACACAGATATTTCAGGGGAAAGCAACTATGCTCTTTTTGGTTCTGCTGGGACCAGCTAGAGGCGTAAAACAGCAGCCAAAGAATGGTTGTGCTTCTTCATGCATGGCAGCCGCTCCGCTCCGTAGCCGCTGTGTGAGTGTGGCGGCGTGCAGGCACAGGGGCCGTCTGGGCAGTGAGTGGTAAGGGGCAGGATGTTTTGTGGACTCCACTTATTAACTTGGTAGCTGTTTCAAAGGGTCTTGCCCAACTCACTGTGCTGTGCATTTGCATGATAGTTGCACAGGGCCTCTGTCTATAGCACCGTACGGCAGCAGACCTGCTCTTCTGCTGGGATTGTGGAAACTGAGATTCCTGGGCTGAAGCTCTCTATGAACCATGCTGTTTTGTGCAGTGTTGTACAAGGATGAGGCCAGCTTCACTGCCTTGTCACTGTAACACCCCCTCAGAGATAGTCTGTCTTCAAGCCAGCTAATGCTTCTATTGATTAATTAGAATGATGAGTTACCAGCATTTTAAGAAGTATGCAGTGAGAATTTCTGCCTAACCTCAAGAAAATTTAGTATATGGTTATTTACTAGATCCCTGATAAATTTATGTTTTCATTTATATGTATGGAGCAGAGCCTTTGTGGAGTTTTCTCGGAATCCGACAGAGAGATTTAAAACCCTCCCTGCTGTGAACTTGGCAGTCAAGATGTCCCAGCTAAAGGTGTCCCTCGAGCTTATCGTTCATGCTGCTGAGGAGATTGAAGGGAAGGTGCAAGGCGGGTCTGTGTCAAAACTCAGGAACACAAGGTATTGCCAGAAGATTCCACGTGCACTACTGTTCCCAAATATGTTCTCACGTGACTGTTGGACCCTGGCTTTGTCACCAGGGTGCTGCCCCTTGATTCTTGGCATCATCTCTTCACAGGTGGCCTTGAACCCCCTGATCCCCAGTGTTTGCCATCTGTTTAGTAGATACGATGCCTGCTGTGAAGCTATGAAAAGGACTGAGTGAAATAATTTAAAATTTCTGTTTAAATTGTAGAAATCAACCCTGTGCTTATTTTCTTTATTCCTTCTAAATTTATGAATTTCATTGAGAGAATTCTCTTTTTTCAGCAGAACAAAAAGTGGACTGTAATGGAGGTGCATTTGGGGGCCCTGGTACATTTGGGTGCCCAGCAGTCATCCTCTCCACCCCACTGTGTGACAAGAATGACCCTCACAGCAGAAGTGGCTAATGGTAGCCACTCCAGTAGCCATTGGGATGCAGATCTATTGTTTTTAAATTATATGTGTTATCTGTATTACCAGTATTATCTGTAGGCCCGGCTAGCAATCAATAAAGACACAGACACTTGTTATATTTTAAAGTAGCCTTAGTTAACCTGGGGCAGAGCAGATATCAATCCCCTAAACTACCTCCCATAGTGGGGCCTCAGGCATGGGATCCCTGCCTCAATCTCATGCCATCTGCTTCCAATAACTTCTATTAAGATACCTCCCATCCATAATCCCAGATACTTGCTAATATTCTTCATCTTGGCCGAATTCTCCCTCCATGTCAGCTATGTGCTTCTCCTCCAGCTAACCCATGGCGGCCTTCCCCTCCTCACTTCAGGTCTCCTTCTCCTGGTGGTGGTCCTTCTCCTTCCCAGAATTCCTCTCTCTCTCTCCTAGCCCCACCTATCTCCTGCCCTGCCCAGGTGGGATGGCTTTTTATTAAGCAAAAGGTTGGTCACAGAGACAGTAAGCAGTAATTAGCATCAAAATACATCAGACCATCCTCCAACACAGATCTTTTCTTGGACACAGTTTTAAAAACGATCTGGTAGGGGCTGGCAAGTTGGCTCAGCGGTTTAGAGCACAGTCTGCTCTTCCAAAGGTCCTGAGTTTGATTCCTGGCAACCACATGGTGGCTCACAGCCATCTATAATGAGATCTGGCGCCCTCTTCTGGTGTGCAGGTGTACATTCAGGCAGAACACTGTATATGTAGTAAATAAATAAGTCTTTAAAAAAAAAAACCATCTGGTATTTATAACAGATACTTCTATTTTTAGGCCAGACCCCCAGTGCCACATAGGCAGAAGTCTATTTTTTAACTTTTTCTTTGTTTGAGTCAGGGTTTCACTATGTAGCCTTGGCTGGCCTAGAACTTGTTATGTAGACAAGGCTAGCCTCAAACTCACAGAGATTTTGAAGTGCCTCTGTCCTTCCTGCTTCTACCTTAAGTATTTTGTGTATTTTTATTTGTTTCTTGTTACTATTTTTTGGAGACAAGTTTTCTCTGTGTAACCCCGGATGTGCTGGACCTCACTCTGTAGACCCAGTTGGCTTCAAACTCAGAGATCCACCTTCCTCTGCCTCCCAAGTGCTGGGATTAAAGGCATGCACCACCACTGCCCAGCCCACCTATTATTCTATTTTTAATTATGCATATTTATGTGTCTGTCTGTGGGTGTATATGTACCTGGTTCTGGGTGCCTGTGAGGCCTAGAGGCCTTGGATCCCCTGCAGCTGGAGTTAGAGGCAGTGGTAGCACCCTGATGGCTGCTGGGAAATGAGCTGCAGTCCTTTGGAAGAGCAGTGTTGTTGGTAATCCTCACGCTGTCCCTCCAGCTGCTTCCTCCTCCTAAGTTCCAGAGTCACAGCAAGCACCACCTAGTGTTATGCTGTGCTGAGGATCACGCCCAGGGCTTTGTGTAGACCAAGAAAACACTCTACTAACTCAGTTGTACCCTGGGTTCCTCATTTCTAGTCAGTTTTCGGAAAGGGTGAGAATGTATACTCTTTAAAGTAGCTATTGTGTCTGGTAGACTGTATCCCTGGAGGGCAGTGGGTACATATCAGGATGTGCCCTGCTTCCAGGGCTGCCAAGGTAGTCATCAAACATCTGAAGTGAGACCAAACAGCACTTCTGGTTATGCCAGTTTTCCGTTTCAGTGACAAGTGCCTGACACGATCAGCTTGCAAGAGGAAAAGTTATTTGGGCTCATGGTTTCAGAAGGTTTAGTCCATGGTTGCTTGGTCCTGTTAACTGGGGCCTGAGCTCCACCTCCCAGAATTCTGCCACCTGCCAGGAGCCCATGTGCAGGGCCTGGGACCAAACTACAAGAACCAAACTACCGCACTGGAAATACTAGAGTAGGTCAAGTGGTATTTCATATATGGAAATGTCTTTTATAACACTTAATTTTCATTTTCTTTTTTCAAACTCATGTTACTTAGGGTGAATGTGGACTTCCAGAAGCAGACAGTAGATCCCATGCAGGTCTCATTCAATGCCTTGGACAGGCCCCGGACAGTTGCAGATCTCCTCCTGACAATTGATGTCACTGAGGTGAGAGCCTCGCCTGCCTCCGCATCTGAAGACGCTGGTCATCCGTGTGCACAGTGTGCCTGCCAGCGCATGTGGTGAATGAGGCTCAGCACGAATGACTGCTTATGAAATTAGAATGTGGGCAGAGTGGAAAGCCAGAATTGATGTCAGAGTGTTTAAAATGCAAAAATAACCATGTGTGATGGCACACACCTTTAAACCCAGTACTTAGGAAGCAGAGGCAGGTCCCTGTAAATTTGAAGCTAGCCTTGCCTTCATAGAGAGTTCTAGGCAAGCCAGGGCTACATGCTAAGACACTGTCTCACAAGAAACAAACCCCTAAACATTTGGCAAGATAAAACTTAAAAAATTAGTTGGCATGATATATGGTGCGTACTTGTTTACATCAGCAAAACTGGTGTTGAGAATATGGAGCGAGGGGTGAAGCTCAGTAGTGGGCCCCTGTCTAGTGTGTGAGGCCCGAGGTCCAGCCCCAGCACAAAACATAAATAAGCGAGTGTGCTCACGTTCTGGTAAATCTGCAGCTGTACTTCCCTGGGGAATTTGATGTGGAAATCTGGAATCCAGCAGGTAGGAGCCCTGTTGACAGTGGCCCTGTGGCCTGAGGCAGCCGCGGAGAAGCTATTCAGTGGGTCTTTCTCTGCCAGACCTCACATGCTGTTCTTATTCCTGGACTGTGCACTTGGCACTGCACCTTGACTCAGCAGCTCTAAGGGCACCGGAAGCCCCTTGGTACTGACTAACCTGAACTAGATCAGAGCTCTTGAAGCCATCAGGACGAGGCCGCCGAGTCCTCAGCCGGTACTAGACCGTCCTTTGTTTTCACAGAGGCTCCTAGAAACCTGTCGTGTGCTGGACACAGAGACAAGCCGGTCACAGGGCTGCGTGGAACCATTTGTAGTCTATATTTGTGCCCATCCTCTTCCCTTTCAGGTGGTAGAAGTAGGGCACTTCTGGGGGTACAGAACTGATGAGAGGAATGCAGAGCTTCTGAAAAAACTGACTGCTGAGATAAACCGGCTAGAGCTCGTCCCTCTGCCTGTGCACCCGCATCCGGACATGGTCTGCCTGGCACCATTTACTGATCACAACAAGGAAAGCTACTTCAGAGCTCAAATCCTTTATGTTTCTGGGAATTCTGCTGAGGTATGTTTTCCTATTAGCAGATCACTAAGAAGGAAAGAAAATAAGCCTAGAAATGTATAGAAAATCTTGGTACTGGAGAGATGGCTCAGTGGTTAAGAGCACTGGCTGCTCTTCCAAAGGACCCAGGTTCAATTCCCAGTACTCACATGGAGGCTAACTACCATTTGCAACTCCAGACCTGGGGATCTGACACCCTTTGCTGGCCTTCTTGGGCACTGAATGCATGTAGTGCACATACATATAAAATAGAAAATCTGCACTGTTAAAGGTAGAATAGAAATGAAATTATTAACAGCTAGGTGTGGTGGCACACACCCGTAATCCTAGCACCCTAATCTACATAGTGTGCTCCAGAACAGCCAAGGCTACAAAAAATAAGTAAGTAAAATAGGGGGCTGGAGACATGGGTCAGAGGTTAAGAGCACTGTGTGCTCTTCCAAAGGTCCCGAGTTCAATTCCCAGCAACCACTTGGTGACTCCTAACCATTTGTAGCGAGATCTGGTGTCCTCTTCTGGAGTGCAGGCACATGTGCAGGCAGAACACTGTATAAATAATAAATCTTTTAAAAAAAATAAGTAAAATAAGGAAATACAGAGTGATTACTGTTAGAATGAGAATGTAAGAGATGTAGAAGACATCTGTGGTAACCTCTCCCCGACCCCAGCCCTCCATCCTCCGAAAAGAAAGCAACAGCCTGGGCAGAAAGCCAGCTGAGAGAACTCTTGAAAATTGGGACAGGGAACACCAAAAAAGAAACAAACAAACGAGAATAGTGAACTGGGAGGGAAAACTGTCTTGGTCATGTGTGTGGATTTGACTAAAACTAGCATTTCCTCACAACAACCACCAAACAGACGGGAACGTAGGGCGTTCTCTGTCTGTGTGTAGACAGCTGTGGAGCTGTGGAGCTGGAGGAGGCCCTGCACCCCCACCTTGTTGAGGCGCCCTGTCAGAGTATCTGTTGTCTTTATCTGTAGGTGTTCTTTGTAGACTACGGCAATAGGTCTCATGTAGCCCTGGACCTACTGAGGGAAATCCCCTGTCAGTTTCTGCAGCTTCCATTTCAGGTAAGGTGGAGAGGATTCCGGTGAGTGAGTGCGGGAGACTGGAGGAAACTGGTCAGAGGTCACCTTGACCTTCACAGCTCAAGTCCATGACAGAGAAAGACTGGCCCACACTAGCCAAATTTGGATCTACTCTTTAAAATTACAATGTCGGGGCTGGGCATGGTGATGCACGCCTTTAATCCCAGCACTTGGGAGGCAGTGTCAGGTGGATCGCTATGAGTTCCAGGCCAGCCTGGTCTACAAAGTGAGTCTAGGATAGCCAGGGCAGAGAAACCCTGTCTTGGAAAAAAGAAAGAAAACAAAAACAAACAAACAAGCAATGTCATAGGTATTGTTGCCACTATGAAATCAGAATCTGACTTCATAGTCAGGGTCTGACTTCCAGCAGAGAGAGAGTCGTTTAATCAGTGGTGCTGTCTTATCCACTGCTCTGTTGGTGTGAAGAGAAGACTGCTCTCACAAAGAAGCATTTAACTGAGGGCTGGCTTACCGCCTCAGAGGCTTTAGTCCATTATCAGCATGGCAGAGGGCAAGGGGCAGGCAGGCATGGTGCTGGAGAAGGAGCTGAGAGCTGCATCCTGATCTGGAGGGAGAGAGGGAAAAACGGGGAGAGAGAGAGAGAGAGAGACGGAGGGAAGAGAGAGGGGAGAGGAGACTGGGTCTGGCATGGGCTTTTGAAATCACACTTCCTCTAACAAGGTCACGCAAAATTAGAAATCTTTCTAATTCTTTCAAAAAGTTCCACTCCCTGCTGACTAAGCATTAAAATAGATGGGCCTGTGGGGGCTGTTCTTACTCCAACCCCTCAGGCGTCCTCTGATGCTGTTTGCTCAGGACCTGTTGGCACTAGGTGTAACCTACACTTGCATGCTCTTTCCCCACCAAGAATACACTCAAGTTTACTATAAAATAATGCTGTGGATAAAAAGGGATCCAGCCTGATGGGCTGACACACACCTTTATCATAGCACTCTGGCGGCGGAAAGTGGATCTCTTGAGTTCAGGACAGTCTGGTCTGCATAGTGAGTTTCAAGTGAGCCCTAGTGAGACTATCTCCAAAATAAATAAGTAAATAAATAAAATTTTAAAATAAATAAATGAAGTAAAGCTATGTTTATTTAGCTGTGAAACCCTTACTACCCATAGCTTTCAAGACTTTTCTAGGAATGCTGATTACAAAATGACATTTTAGTAGAATTTATTATCAGTGTTTTGTTCATTTATGAAACTGTTTCAGAGTGCTTTTCTTTCTGTCCAGGCATTGGAATTCAAAATTTGCAAAATGCGACCATCAGCAAAGTCTCTTATCTGTGGAGAGCATTGGAGTGGGGGCGCCAACGGGCGGTTCACCTCCCTGGTCAGCGGCTGTCCTCTACTGGTGAAAGTGTTCTCAGTTGTGCACAGCGTCCTGCATGTGGATGTGTACCGGTACTCGGGTGCCCAGGATGCCGTCAACATCAGAGATGTTCTCATCAGGGAGGGCTATGCTGAGCTCGCAGAGGAGTCCTATGAATCAAAAGTATGAGCTGTTCTGTTACAGCTTGGGGTGTGCTGGGAGGCGGGGCCAGGCTGGGGGGGCAGGGGAGAGTGAGTGGAGCACAGGGTGTGTGCTGGGAGGCGGGGCCAGGCTGGGGGGCAGGGGAGAGTGAGTGGAGCACAGGGTGTATGCTGGGAGGCGGGGCCAGGCTGGGGGGCAGGGGAGAGTGAGTGGAGCACAGGGTGTATGCTGGGAGGCGGGGCCAGGCTGGGGGCAGGGGAGAGTGAGTGGAGCACAGGGTGTATGCTGGGAGGCAGGGCCAGGCTCGGGGGCAGGGGAGAGTGAGTGGAGCACAGGGTGTATGCTGGGAGGCAGGGCCAGGCTGGGGGGGCAGGGGAGAGTGAGTGGAGCACAGGGTGTATTCTGGGAGGCAGGGCCAGGCTGGGGGTCAGGGGAGAGTGAGTGGAGCACAGGGTGTATGCTGGGAGGCAGGGCCAGGCTGGGGGGCAGGGGAGAGTGAGTGGAGCACAGGGTGTATGCTGGGAGGCAGGGCCAGGCTGGGGGGCAGGGGAGAGTGAGTGGAGCACAGGGTGTATGCTGGGAGGCAGGGCCAGGCTGGGGGGGCAGGGGAGAGTGAGTGGAGCACAGGGTGTATTCTGGGAGGCAGGGCCAGGCCGGGGGGGTCAGGGGAGAGTGAGTGGAGCACAGGGTGTATGCTGGGAGGCAGGGCCAGGCTGGGGGGGCAGGGGAGAGGGAGTGGAGCACAGGGTGTATGCTGGGAGGCAGGGCCAGGCTGGGGGGTCAGGGGAGAGTGAGTGGAGCACAGGGTGTGTGCTGGGAGGCAGGGCCAGGCTGGGGGTCAGGGGAGAGTGAGTGGAGCACAGGGTGTATGCTGGGAGGCAGGGCCAGGCTGGGGGGGCAGGGGAGAGTGAGTGGAGCACAGGGTGTATGCTGGGAGGCAGGGCCAGGCTGGGGGGTCAGGGGAGAGTGAGTGGAGCACAGGGTGTATGCTGGGAGGCAGGGCCAGGCTGGGGGGGGCAGGGGAGAGTGAGTGGAGCACAGGGTGTATTCTGGGAGGCAGGGCCAGGCTGGGGGGGCAGGGGAGAGTGAGTGGAGCACAGGGTGTATGCTGGGAGGCAGGGCCAGGCTCGGGGGGGGGGCAGGGGAGAGTGAGTGGAGCACAAGGTGTGTGCTGGGAGGCGGGGCCAGGCTGGGGGGGCAGGGGAGAGTGAGTGGAGCACAGGGTGTATGCTGGGAGGCAGGGCCAGGCTGGGGGGGGGCAGGGGAGAATGAGTGGAGCACAAGGTGTGTGCAGGGAGGCGGGGCCAGGCTGGGGGGGCAGGGGAGAGTGAGTGGAGCACAGGGTGTAGCTGGGAGGCGGGGCCAGGCTGGGGGGGCAGGGGAGAGTGAGTGGAGCACAAGGTGTGTTCTGAGAGGCGGGGCCAGGCTGGGGGGGCAGGGGAGAGTGAGTGGAACACAGGGTGTATGCTGGGAGGCAGGGCCAGGCTGGGGGGCTGCAGGGGAGAGTGAGTGGAGCACAAGGTGTGTGCTGGGAGGCAGGGCCAGGCTGGGGGGCTGCAGGGGAGAGTGAGTGGAGCACAGGGTGTGTGCTGGGAGGCGGGGCCAGGCTGGGGGGTCAGGGGAGAGTGAGTGGAGCACAGGGTGTGTGCTGGGAGGCAGGGCCAGGCTGGGGGGCTGCAGGGGAGAGTGAGTGGAGCACAGGGTGTGTGCTGGGAGGCAGGGCCAGGCTGGGAGGCTGCAGGGGAGAGTGAGTGGAGCACAAGGTATGTGCAGGGAGGCGGGGCCAGGCTGTGGCGGGCAAGGGAGAGTGAGTGGAGCAAGTTCTTCCTTCCTGCTGTTGTTGAGGGCAGGGTAGGTGATGGGTGGAAGTGTTCATTGATGCTCTTTGGATTCTCAACCATCCTGATGCTGCAAAATCTTAGTACAGTGTCTCATGTTGTGATGACCCTAACCATAACATCATTTTCATTGCTCCGTCATAGCTGTGATTTGCTACTCTTACGAATTGTAATGTAAATGTCTGGTGTGCAGATGGTCTTAGGTGACCCCTGTGCAAGAGCTGTTTGACCCCCAAAGGAGTCACACCCCCTGGATGAGGACCGCTGATGTAAACTAGCTTCCTTCCCTCTGGGGGACTACATTGTGGCGGAGTATGCTGGTTTTGGTAGCTTCCTAGTCAATTATTTTTCTTTTAGAAATGAAAATTAACTTGAAAATAATTCTGTATTTGAGTTTTATCTTTTTAAATGGGTTCTAAAAATTATTTTCATAATGGAAGTAGTCAATAAGCATCTCATATGTATTAAGCATTTCAAAATCTTTTAAAAACTTTTAAAGCTTTTTATATTTGTAGATTTTCTTTTTCTTCCTTTTTGGGTTTTGTTGTTGTTTTGTTTTGTTTTGTTTTCAAGACAGGGTTTCTCTGTGTAGGTTTGACTGGCCTGGACTCTCTTTGTATGCCAGGCTGGCCTTGAGCTCACAGTGGTCTGCCTGCTTCTGCCTCCCTGAATACTAGGATTACAGTTGTGCACTACAGTACCTGGCGTTTTTGGGTTTTTGTTTTCTTTTCTTTTTCTTTTCTTTTTTTGGCAAATTTTCAAAAATTATAATTACATCATTTCCTCCTTCCCCTTACAATCCCTCCCAGACTCCCCTCACTCCCTCTCACACTCCTGGCCTCTGTTTCTTTGTTATTGTTACATATGTATATGAAAGCATAGATAGGTAAATACAGCTTGCTGAGTCCATTTAGTGTTGCTTATGTGTTTCTGCGTATGGTATGTATGTGTATGTGCCGTCAACATCAGAGATGTTCTCATTAGGGAGGGCTATGCTGAGCTCGCAGAGGGGGGCTGACCACTTAGTATTGGATGACCAGTTAGGTGGAGAACAAGTTTTCCTTTCTCTCAAGCATCATTCGTTTCCTGTAGGTCTTCACCTAGAGGCGGGGCCTATAAGTGTCTCTCTTTTCAAGTGTCTATTGATGTGGCCATTACTCGGGTCTTCTTCAGGCAGCCATATTGTTGCGGTTTCATGGTTGTAGCTTCCCTGGCACTTCTAGGAGTTGCAGCTTTAACGCGGATGTCTTGGTGTCATCTGTCCCTTACAATCTTTCCATCCTGTCTCCACAATGTCCTGACATCATGGTTGTTGTCATAAATGTATCGGCTGGGGCTGAGGACTTGTTCTCTGCAGTTGGCCCGCTGTGGCTTTCTAAAATGATCTGTCTTCTGCAAAGAAGTGCTTTGTTGGTGAGGTGCAAGAGCTGTAATTACCTGTAGCTATATTAGAATGGAGTTAGGAAACACGCTGGTTTAATAAAGTGGCATGCCATGTGCCTTGCAACTTGGGTCTGGACCCCTAACTGGGCTGGTGAGGGAATGAAAAAAGGACAGACTTGTAGACATACGAACAGAAAAGCTGGGCTCGTGGACTGTGTGCACTCTGGTGGAATGGCACCAATTTAGCATGGCAACAATAGGGGACCCCAGCCATGTTTTTAAGAACAGCACGGTGGGAGGAGTTAGCTAGTCAGGTAGGAGGGTGCCTCTAGGTGAGCAGTCTCAGGCAGCAGCAGGCCAGGGGGAGGCAGCTGCACTTGTCAGTTGGCACACACACTGGTGAGCCATTCGTAAACACTAGTTCGCACTCACGACATCTGGACTCTGACCAGCAAAAGACATTGCCAATTGTCAGTCGGCCTCAGGCCAGCTCATGTCCACAGTGCGTGGCTTCCTCTACTCCCAACAGCAGCGGGAGTGAGGTCTTCTCTGACATCTATGGCCTCACTGCCCACAGGAGCCTGGCTAGGTTTCCAGTGCCGGGCATAAGTTCATGCCTTTGAGTGGGCCTTAAGTCCAGTTAGGCAGCTGTTGGTTACCGGGAAGACGTGAGCGCCACTTTTGCTCCTTTAGAGTGTCCTGCTGTGCTGGTTGTTGCTGTGGTTCATAGGTGCCGCAGCTGCGAAGATAGTGGTTTCTTTTCTCCTTGTAAAGCACCTTCTGGAACTCTGGAGCTCCTCCCCAGGGAGGAGACTTTCAGGTCAGATGCAGCTCAGTTTCTCCAAGTTCAGTGCCTGAAGGGCATGGTGTCTTCAGTGGAAAGGACACACCTTCAACTTCAGAGGCAACAGCAATAATCTGCATTGTTTGGTAGTCTCATGGCCTCCCCTGACCCAAAACTCAAAACGGGGTTTCTCATACCTGGCACTGAGGGTTGGTTAGTCAGTGGCTCTTGAGGGGATTGTTCCCACTCCAAGTGGCACGATGTCACTTAACTGTGCACACATGTGCACATGACTGCTTGTAAACTTAGCTATGTATAAAACATGATTCTGTATGTGTTTTTAAATTATCCTTAGTGTTTTGTTTATTTGATTTTATCTAGAGGTGTCACTGTGTAGCTGTTCTGGAACCCAATCTATGGACCATGCTAGCCCCCAACCACAGAGACCCACCTTCCTCTGTCTCCCCAGCACTGGGATTAAAGGTGTGCGCCACCAGAGACCCACCTTCCTCTGTCTCCCCAGCACTGGGATTAAAGGTGTGCGCCTCCAGAGACCCACCTTCCTCTGTCTCCCCAGCACTGGGATTAAAGGTGTGTGCCACCAGAGACCCACCTTCCTCTGTCTCCCCAGCACTGGGATTAAAGGTGTGTGCCACCAGAGACCCACCTTCCTCTGTCTCCCCAGCACTGGGATTAAAGGTGTGTGCCTCCAGAGACCCACCTTCCTCTGTCTCCCCAGCACTGGGATTAAAGGTGTGCGCCTCCAGAGACCCACCTTCCTCTGTCTCCCCAGCACTGGGATTAAAGGTGTGCGCCTCCACACCGGCACCCTTACCAAAGCAGTACCTGCTTTTGACTATGATTCGTCTTTCTAGACCAGTGGTTCTCAATCTGAGGATCGTGACCTTTGGGGTTCAAAAGACCCTTGCAGCCGGGCATGGTAGTGCACTCCTTTAATCCCAGCACTCGGGAGGCAGAAGCAGGTGGATTGCTGTGAGTTCGAGGCCAGCCTGGTCTACAAGGCGAGTCCAGGACAGCCAAGGCTACACAGAGAAACCCTGTCTCGAAAAACAAAAACAAACAAAAAGACCCTTGCATAGGAGTTGCCTAAGACCATCCTGCCTATCAGATATTTACTTTATGATTGATAACAGTAACAAAATTATAGTTATGACATAGCAACAAAAATAATTTTATAGTTGGGGAGTCACCACGGAACTGTATTAAAGGTTGACAGCATTAGGAAGATTGAGAACCACTGCTGTGGTCCCTGTTTTAATTTACTGAGATTGGAGATGTCTTGAGTTTATATTCATCTGTTTATTCGGAAAAGTGTATGTGGATATATTTAGAATCTGTGTGTATGTCTTGACTACACAGGGGAAAGGCAGAGTCTCCTGCCTCAGAGCAAATCAGCACAGGAAAGTGGGTTTGTGGAGAGAGTCACAGTAAGAATCCAGAACTGGACACACGAGATGGACCCCAAGTCCCAGTTCTCCAGGGATGGAGACAGAAAGATTCTCCACAGAGCCCAGGGTCACCCTCAGCTACATATCAAGTTTGAGGCCATCTTGGGCTACAGGAGATCATGTCTTAAAAAATAGTAATAATCTTGTCATAAATTATCTTTGACAAAGAGTCTTCCCTTTGCTCACGTTTATTATCTATTGTTTGTAAGTCAATGTACTCTAGAAATAAATCGATCTTTAAAACTAAAATATTACTTTATGTGTATGGATGTTTGGCCTGCATGTGTGTCCACAGAGCTGCTGGCACTGGAGTGACAGAGAGGCTGTGAGCCTCTGTGAGAGTGCTGGGATTGAACTCAGGGCCCCTGGAAGAACAGCTGGTACTCTCAACCACTGAGCCATCTCTCCAGCCCCAAAATAAGTCATTTTTATTAAGGCAGCCACTCTTAATATGTACTAGTTCCTTTCTGAAAACAGTAACAACAATAAAATGGCTCTTTCTCTAAAATTCTATTACATTAGAAATGTAGTTAGTCTTTTTGTTTGAATTTTAAAGTGAACTTGATAAAACAATCTCCCTGTACATTCATGACATTCAAATAGGAATAAGATTGTATCTGTGAAATGTTTTGATATGCAATTCATGCTTTTGCTTTAATTTTTGCCTTTAACAAAATATACATTTCTTGTTCTGATCAGCAAAGCTATGAAGTCCTCAAGAGTTTCTTTGCTAAGTCAGTGGAAGGCATGCCAGACGGTTCTATGTCGTCTCCTATGAAGGATGATGAGAAGCATCTCATCCGTATCCTGTTGGAGAGCTTTGCTTCCAATCGGCTGGGCGCTCCAAACTGCAAGGTGATTTGATGGCTTTCTACATGCTAGATGAGTGCCACGCCTCTGACCTGATTCCCAGAGCAAAGTTGCTCCTCCCCCCCCCCCCCCCCCCCCCCCCGCTCCCTTTTTTTTTTTTTTTTTTTTCCCTTTTTATTTTGACAGTGTCTTGTCAGGTAGCTCAAGTGGCCTTAACTCATAATCTTCCTGCCTCGGTTTTCCGAGAGCTGAGACCACTGAGACCATAGGCATGTGCCACCAGCTTGGATAGAAGTGTGACGTGTGAGCTGATTTTGGGCTGCCACTGTTTATATTGAGAGTCATATTGTGTGTTGGTAACATCTGTGTTGTGTCTGCAGGCGGTACTCCATGGACCATTTAACCCTTATGAGCTGAAGTGTCATAGTCTCACCAGAATATCCAAGTTCAGGTATGACCAAATTAATTTTCCTATGCAATATTTTCTGTTTCTTTATCTGTAGACCTCATCAGAAACTAACCTGACTTTGTGTGTAAATGTTTTAGCATGTCCCTGCTGTCCTCCTCCCTATGAGGACAGTTCTGCGTTTCTTCTGCTCTGGCTGTAGCTGTCACTCAGCAGGCGATGAATCTCTGTACCTGGACTGCTGAGTGACCTGGTGGCTGGGAACAGTGGTGAATAAAGTGCACACAAAATAAAGTTGTCACTTTCCCTAATGCTATAGGTTGAATGGTGACAGAAAATTAGTGATAGTGTATAGGGTGACTGTGGTCTTTACAGGGGACCTGGGAAACACTGAAACATCTGTGGGTCCTGGTTATACTTTGAGGGGACACTTGAAGTTTTCCAGAGCCTTCTGATTCCCAAAGGCCACAAGATATTTGCTGTGGCATAGTGTCGGGGGCTGAAGGTGAGGGTGGCTCCGGGGATGGGTATGTGGGCCTAACTTAGAGAGTTTGTGTCTGTGAGAACTGTGAGTTAAGTACAACAGAGACTTGGATGGAGGGAGAAGGGGTTGCAGGCTTGGTGACAGATAAGGCAAGCTTCCTAAGTCTCATTTATACATTTTGTAAGAACCACTCTGGGCAAACATTAGCGTCTGTGAACTCTTCTGAGGGCTGGCAGTAGGTGTCCTGTTAGCAATGTAGATGCTTAGGCCCTGTGCAGACCTTTCGAGTGGTCTCCAGGAAGCCTGCATGCACATTAATGTCTCTAAAGAATATGCTGAATTCTTAGTAAGGGCAGACCTGTGAGGCTGGTTCCCATGTAACCTGAAGCCAGAGAAGAGGTGTAGGCACCAGCAGCTTCATGAGCACTTTCAGAAATGGGGCAAAGCTACAGGCAGTGACGACAGACAAGAAGCTTGAAGGTGTCTTTGTGGAGCTGCAGCCTGCCTCAGCTCAGAGGAAGCAGTGTGGGTAGGATGGACAGGCCACACCGCGCCCACACTGCCAGAAGGCAGGCACTAGCTTCAAGGCCTGAGGGGCCTGGTGGAGCAAAGGTAGATGTGCAGATTTGAGAGCCCTGGTGTAGAAGGTACCTAAAGATGGGGAGAGGAAGGGTAACAATGGGCACAAGGAGGGGCGCGTCCTGTGTGTGGATCATGGCATTTGCCTGTGCAGCCACTTTGCTGAGGTTCAGTTATGGGCTGGCATGCTCCACAGTTGTCGCCTGCTGTTTCTTCCCAGATGTGTGTGGATTGAGAAGGAGAGCATCAATTCTGTCGTCATCAGTGACAGCCCAGCCGACTTACACCAGAGGATGCTGGTTGCAGCTTCGCTCTCAGTTAATGAGACTGGTAATGAGATGGCTTCTGTTCTCTCTCCTTTTCCTTGACTTCATACTTGGAGCAGTTTAACTTGAAATTAGTGGGTGAATTTATGCTTATGTGTTATGCTTTTCAGCTATATTTTTAATTTAATTGTGTGTGTCTGTCTGAGTGTGTGTGTGTGTGTGTGTGTGTGTGTGTGTGTGTGTGAGAGAGAGAGAGAGAGAGAGAGAGAGAGAGAGAGAGAGAGAGAGAGAGAGAGAAAGAGAGAATATGTGCCCATGGAAGTCAGAAGAGGCATCAGAACCCTTAGAACTGGAGTTATAGATGATTATGAGCCATCTTGTAGGTGCTGGGAAATGAACCTGGGCCTCTGCCAGAGTAGTAAGCACTCTTAACCACTGAGCCATATCTTCAACTCTCATTAAGCTGTTTCCTGAATGCAATAGATAATGCAAATTTAATAAATGAGTATTACGCTGGGTGGTGGTGGCTCACGCCTTTAATCCCAGCACTTAGGAGGCAGAGGCAGGTGGATCACTGTGAGTTCAAGGCCAGCCTGGTCTACAAAGAGAGTCCAGGATAGTCAAGGCTACACAGAGAAACCCTGTCAAAAAAAAAAAAAAAAAAAAAAAAAGAAAGAAAGAAAGAAAGAAATGAGTATTACTACTTTTTGTTGTATAGAAGGATGTGGGAATTAAATGATTCTTGTTTCTTCATTCCTGTCTATGAAGTTCTTGGCTCTAGGAAATCCTGGTAAGATAGCCTAACAAGAGATTGAAGAAAATAGCAACTAAATGAGTTACTGTCTTCAGAGATAAATGCCTAAGAATGGTCATGAGTCTGTCTGTAGGATGCGTGGGAGCCAAGGGTAGGACATGTGTTCCTTGGAAGGGACCCAAGTGGTCAGATTCAGCAGAAGATGGGTATGACAAATGATCCAGCTGGACTAGGAGGGAGTGACCCCAAGCTATGTGTGTGCTGGTTCTCTACTGTGTGGCAGGGTCTACCATGCTCCTGAGAGAGACCTCCCTGATGCCTCACATCCCAGGCCTCCCAGCACTCCTCAGCATGTTATTCGCGCCAGTGATGGAGTTAAGGTAGGTGTGGGTCTCCTTGTCTGTATACATAGAGGCTTCTGCACAGAGTGAATCTAGGTGGGGAAAGAGAGTGAAAGCACACACAGAGGAGTCGGGATGTAGCCCATCGTTTATTGGTTCAGCTTTCTCTGCACTTCAGTGTGATTCTGCCTTGCATATCGCTCATGGCCCCTGATTTAGGAGACTTCAACTCCTAAATCGACAAGTTTTAGTTTTGTGGTGATGCCAAAGTAACACTTGCTAAGTTTCTCTGGTTAGAAATGCTGGCAAGCTCCAAGCTACAGGAGCAGCATGGTGGCCCTAGTGTCATGGCTGACATGTCAGTGTGCTGTGCTATTCAGAAGGTCCAGTGTAATCAATACATTTCCCACTTTGGGTACTTTCAGCTTGGATGCTGTCATGGTTTGAGTCTGGAGTGTGTCCTGTAGGCTCGGAAGGCACTGCCCCCACAAGCGACAGACTTCTTCCAACAAGGTCACATCTCCAAGCACCACTCCCTATGGGCCAAGCCCCATAGACTCAAGCACATGAGTCTATGTGGCTATACCTACTCAAGCCACCACATTCCACTCCCTGGCCCCCATAGGCTTGAAGCCACAACATCATGCAAAATGTGTTTAGTTCAACTTCAAAAGTCCCCATAGTTTATCACACTCTTAACAATGTTTAAAACTCCAAAGTTCAAAGTCTCTTCTAAGATTCCTACAATCTCTTAATTGTAATCCACTATAAAAATCAAAATAAAAAAGCAGATCACATCCTTCCAACATATAGTGGCACATTACCATCCCAGAAAGGGTGAAGAGACACAGTGAGGAGACACTGGACCAAATCAAGACTGAAAACCAGCTGGGCAAACCCCAGCCTCTGCATCTCCATGTCTGATGTCACAGTACTCTTCAGATCTCCAGCTCCTTTTATCTTTGTTGTGTCTTGGGCTGGCTCCACTCCCTGTTAGCAGCTCTCCTCAGCAGGTGTCCCGCGGCTCTGGCTTCTCCCACATCTTGATGTCTCTAAGGCAACCCAGGCTTCCCCTTCACAGCTTCACACATGGCCTCTCGGCGCCCCCATTCAGGGGCATCGCTGCAGGACACATGGCCTCAGTGGCTTTCCTTAGTCATGGAGGGAGATTCCAAACCCCTTTCTTCTGTCCTTGACTTTAAAGCCAGAGCCATGTGGCTGAAACGGCCACATTCTGCTGCGTGCTGCGCCTAGAACGTGGTCTCCTCCCTCAATTACATCGTCACCAGCTTTCTGTTTCCATGCTTGTCTTGACTGCCTAAGCTTGGAACTTGATCTGCTGTAGACCAGGCTGACCTTGAACTCAGAGGTCCACCATGCTCGGATCTAAGATTTCTTTAATGCCTTTTATCAAGATGGAAGCTTAGCTCGCTAGGGTCCTTCTCTGAAGTCCCTACTCCCTCTGTCCGTTTCCTAATCTGTTTATCTCCTTGAACATAGGACTTTGCTCCACTCCACTTTCTTGTGCCTCTTTTCTTCTCAATCTGTACATTTTGTATTTTTCTTTGCTCAGCTTGCTCCTTTTCACCAAAACACTCTTCCTAAGAGTGAACACTAGTACACACATGGCAGAGTCTATACTAGGCTGTTTTTAATTTTCTTTCCGAATGCAATTGATCTCTTCACTTTTGCTTCAGGTAGATTATTTGGACAAGAGAAAAAAAGCAGCCACATTCTTTACCAAAAGATCACAAGACTCTCTAAGCAACACATTAAAGATCCTCTCTGAAACCGCTTAAGCCAGGCCCCCACATACCAAATCACCCTAAACACCACTGTCTTCCATGCTTTTACTAGGACGGCCCACTAAGCAGCACTTAAAGCATTCCACTGCTTTCCTAATCCAAAGTCTCCAAATCCACATTCCTCCAAATAAATTCACGGTCAGGCCTATCACAGCAACACCCCAGTCCCTGGCACCAATTTGTGTGTTAGTTAGGGTTTTATTGTTACATCACCAAGACAACATTTAATTGGGGCTGGCTTACAGTTTGGAGGTTTAGTCCATTATCATCATGGTGGAGCGCAGGCAGGCATGGTGCTGGAGAGGGAGCTGAGAGCTCTGCATCTGCATCTGCAGGCAGCAGAAGGGAACTGTGCCACACTGGGCATGGTTTGAGCATGTGAGACCGCAAAGGCCATCCCCACAGTGACACACTTCCCTAACAAGACCACACCTCTTAGTAGTGTCATCCTTATGGGCCAAGTACTCAGACACCTGAATCTATAAGGGCCGTACCTATTCAGATCCCCTCACAGGGACTTAGTTAAAACTAGGCAAAATAAACACATGCAGCTGGAAACATGGAGTAGTACACAGAGATGGCATCCTGTTGTCCATAGGAAATCCCATCAGCCTCAGCCTCTCCCAGTGGGAACCAGGAAGCAGAGAAGTGAACGACTCAATAAAGCATAGCTCTCTAGCCAAATGGACCTCCCCTCAGAGACACGTGTGATGACAAACGCCCTGTTAGGTTTTTGTGTCAGCATTATAGGCTTCATAGCATGCTCTGTGTGGGAGTGAGGCACTGTGTTAACTTCAGTTGCTGTCTTAGTTAAGGTTACTGTTGCTTTGATGGAACTTGGGGAGGAAAGGGCTAACTTGGCTTCTGTTTCCACAGCATGTTCATCATTGAAAGAACTCAGGACAGGAGCTTAAGCAGGGCTAGAATCTGGAGGCAGGAGGGTACTGCTTACTGGCTCTCTCAGCCTGCTTTCCTACAGGCAGGACCCAGGACCAGCAGCCCAGAAGTGGCATCACCCACATGGGCTGGGCCCTCTCCCACTGATCACTAAATAAGAAAATGCCCGAAGCTGGATCTCATGGAGGCGTTTTCTCATTGAGGCTCTCTAATAACCTTAGTTTGTGTCAAATTGACACAAAACCAGCCAGGACAGTCACTCTGACAATATGCCTGGGAAAAACAACTTGGAGGATGGAAGGTTTGTCTCCGCTCACAGTGTCAGAGGCTTCGGCACACATGTGTGTGGCTCTGTGGCCTGGAGCCTGTGGTAAAGCGGGAAATTAGGATGGCAACATGTGGCAGAGCAAAGCCACCTAGGCAGTAAGTAGGCAGAAAGCGAGGGCCAGGGCCCAGCACTCTTCCGGAACATGCTTTCAGAGACCCAGATTCTCCCATTAGGCCCCGTCACCTCCCCACAGGACTATAGGAAGTAGGCTATCCTTCACTTTTAGTAAGCCAGTAAAGGAGACTTCTAGTTACCTCCTCTGCTCCAGAGAGAATTAAGAACCCAGCATTACAGGCTGGAGAAATGGCTCAGTGGTTAAAAGCACTGGCTGTTCTCGCAGAGGTCCCCAGCACCAACATAGCAGCTCACAACCATCTGTAACTCCATCTGTTACAGATGAGGACTCCAGACATGTATGTGGTGCACATATGTGCACACAGGCAAGACACTTATGCAGATACAATAAAAATTAAAGTTGTACAAAAAACTCCAACATTATTAATATTAATATTTAAATTATCATCCTTATAGTGATATTTAATCTGTATTTATGTGTAAAAGCTGAGGGATCACATAATTTTGTTACAGTACTGGTGCTAGAAAAACACCAGGTAACGTTATCAGTCAAGTATCTAACCTTGAAACAGTGGCTTCGCTTAACTTTTCCAACCACTTTTCAGAGTTGACCGAGATGGGAAATGCTATACTGGGGTCCTGTGTGGTTTGGGATGGAATTCAGCTACGGAGGCCCCTGTACTGCCGGAGCATGACATTGAGCTGGCCTTCGATGTGGCCTTCAATGTGGAGGACATCATTGAGGTGAGTGTGGCCTGCTCACCATGCCCAGCAGTTCTCATTCTTGTCTTCCACTTGCTTTTACACGCATGTGACTTAGTGTGTGCCACAGGGCTTTACATGGAGACATGCTCACCTGCTTCCCAAGGTGGCCTCTGCTAGGGCAGAAGGACCAGTCCTTGTCTGGCCCTGGTCTGAGGACCTGCTTGACGGCCTCCACTCTCTCGTCATTTGCTGCCACCTGGTGATAGGCCTCACTGTGACCTCCTCCTTGCTAGTACACATAGGGAGGTAAAGAAACAAGCCCTGTCCAGACTTGGCCTAGCTGCAGCAGGCTGGGGGCCGTTGCCCTGGAGAGCAGCCACCAGTGGATCCATCGCTGCGCCAGGCCAGCTGGTGTACCTGTGCAGCCAGGTTAGGCTTTCAGAGTGTGCCAATCAAGTGGGTTGGTGCTAATGAAAATATTTTTTTGCTTTCATATTTGCTTATTCTAGCAATTTATATCTGTTTGCATTTACAAAAAACAAAAACAATAACACCCAAAACCCGAAATGACCCTTCTCTAAAATACCTTGAGAAATGCTGCTGTAGGGGACATTTTTTTCTCAGAAGTTTCATGATAGAGTTGAGCAGCTGTGTGAGAACAGGGAAGGAAGGAACAACTGAGCCACATCGTCCTAAGCCTGGAGCACAGGGGCTGTCAGGGTCCTCTGCAGTACAGTTGTCACTTGACTGTAATGTCAGCTGCCTTCACACGAGACTTACGAGGGCTGGAGGACTTGCTCCTCTGTATTCCCTTCATCACAGACTTCATTTTAAAATGGAGAACAACATTCTAGAAACAAATAGGGCCCACCTGTGAATTTGGGTTTGGCACAAGTCTGTGGATTTATATATATCAGAGGTTCGGTTTATAAAAGGTCAGTTGGCTCTGCCAAGGACCCTGGTACGGCCATGAGGAAAAGCTGGGCACCGAGTGAAGACACTCCCTCCATGCCTGACGAGACCCACACTAGCAACTCTGTATCCACTAGGAAAACAGGCAACCAAGTAAAATCTGAGGGAACTGAACAAATGAGACGCTGTCAGCTGGCATGTTGTGAGGAAAATGCAGGTGCAGATGCTTGCACCCAGACTGCACACCCCAGGCTACGTCCATAATGCTGACAGTGACTATGCCAGAAGGCCAGGGCCATGAGAAGCCCTGGTTCTCTGCGTGGGCTGCAGAGGGGCAGTCCATGGAGGACTGGCCTCTTCTCAGATTAAACTGGATCCACTTGGTGCTGGAGAGGTAGCTGAGAGTTCTACATCTGCAGACAGCAGGAAGAGGATGAGCAACTGGACTCCAACAAAGCCACCTCCTGATAGTGCCACTCCCCATGATCTTATGGCGGCCATTTTCATTCAAACCACCACACTCAGCGTGCTGTCTTATAGAACCTAGGCCCACCAGTCCAGGGATGGAACCCACAGTGACCCTCCCCCATTAATCACTAATTAAGAAAACGCCCTACAGCTGGATCTTATAGAGACCTTTTCTCAATTAAGGTTCCTTCCTTTCTGATAACTCTTAGTTTGTGTCAAGTTGACATAGAACTAGCCAGAACAACTGACCCCTTGTCAATTTGGCACACAAACATATCACTATTAAGCCACACCTTTCCTTTCTTATTCTTCCCCAAGATCTCATATTAAAAACATAAATAACTTTCAAAGTTCCACCGTTTTTACAAATTCAAACACATTAAAACTTCAGTCTCTTTAAAATATCAAATCTCACCAAGAAGAGACTTGATACCCTATGAGCATATACAGGGGGAGGAGGTCCCCCTCAGTCACAGTCATAGGGGAGGGGAGTAAGGGGAAAATGGGAGGGAGGGAGGAATGGGAGGATACGAGAGATGGGATAAGAATTTAGATGTAATATGAATAAATTAATAAAATATATAAACAATAAAAATAAAATATTAAATCTCAAGCCAGGCATGGTGGCGCACACCTGTAATTCCAGCACTCAGGAGGCAGAGGCAGGTGGATCGCTGTGAGTTCCAGGTCAGCCTGGTCTACAAAGTGAGTCTAGGACAGCCAAGGCTAACACAGAGAAACCCTCTCTCTAAAAACCCAAAACCCCTTTTAAAAAGTTAAAGTCAGCTCTGGGCTCCTGCAAAAATCAAAATTAAATACCTTCTTCAAGAGGGAAGAACCAGGACATAGTCACAGTCTGAACCAACCAAAACCAAACTCCAGCAGTGTTAACAGCTCAGCGTCCGGCTAGCTGGGGTTCACTCACCTTCTTCTGGGCTCTTCCAAGGAGCTTGGGTCACTGCTCCAGCTCTGCCCTTGGCACACACTGCTGTCAGCTTGGTTTTTGTCCTGCAGCTGGGCTGCACTTTGACCGATGGCCTTTCATAGGCTCCTTTCATGGTGCCGAACCCCAGCTCCTTTGCAGGACCCCACTAGTCCTGGGCTTCAACTGCCACTGAAGCTGCACCTTTTTTGTTGTTGTTTTTCGAGTCAGAGTCTCTCTGTGTAGCCTTGGCTGTCCTGGACTCACTTTGTAGACCAGGCTGGCCTCAAACTCACAGCAATCCACCTGCCTCTGCCTCTAGAGTGCTGAGGTTAAAGGTGTGTGCCACCATGCATGACTTGAGGTTGCATCTTCACCAATGGCCTCTTCTGCCTGCTTGAAGTGCTGAGCCTCAGCTGCTGTCTATGACCCTTTCATGCCTTCAAAACCAGCACCCCCTTGGTGATTCTTACACTACCAAGTTCAACTGCCAGCACAAGGTACAACCTTGACCATGTCTGGAACACAGCTTTTGTGTGCTGACTCTCAGGAAACACTTCCCAGAAGACGTCACGTCAGCGGTGCTGGTCTCGTCTCTGTCGCCACTAATTTCTGAGCTCCAGCTGACCAGCCTGAGTTACCCCAGTGATGTGAAGGCTTCGCTTCGGTGGCGCCCGCCTCTTGTTAATCATGCTGGCTCTGGAGCCCCAGCTGACCAGAATGAAAGACTCAGATCTCAATTCAAAACAGCAAATGGCCCTAATAGTCTTTAAGCTTCCCTCTGAAGCTTCACAAGCCAGGCCTCCATCGTCTGCCCTGCTCTCAGCATTTTTATCTTCCAAGCTCCCACAAAAGAGCTCTCAAAACTAGCTGGCTTTTCTTGTCCAAAGTTCCAAAGTCCTTCCACCATCCACCCCAAAACAGTCAGGTCTGTCACATCAATACCCCACTTCCTGGTACCAGCTTGTCTTAGAATTAGTATTGCCATGATAAAATACCATGACCAACAAAACAAAACAAAAACAAAAACAAAACAAAACAAAAACCTCACCATGACCAAAAAGCAGATTAGAGTGGAAAAGGGCTTATTTGGCTTATACTTTGATATTGCTGTTCATCATCAAAGGAAATGGCCCCACCCACAGTGGGCTAGGCCCTCCTCTGTCAATCACTAACTAAGAAAAGGTTCTACAATAGGATCTGATAGGAGCATTTTCTCAACTGAGGTTCCCTTCTTTCATAAGTCTAGTTTGTGTATCAAGTTGACATAGACTAGCAGTGCAGGGTGTGTGTGTGTGTGTGTGTGTGTGTGTGTGTGTGTGTGTGTGTGTGTGTGTGTGTGTGTTGAGAAGACATCCTGTACAGGAAGAGGTGAGTAGTTGCCAGGAGACAGGGGAGTGAGTGATGCTAAGAGATGAAGGTAGAGGACACATAGCTATGCCTTTCCCACCTCTGAGTGTTCCTACACAGAAGGCTTTAATATATCACACACACGCACACATGCGCACACACGCACGCACACACCAGGGTATCAGTCTTCCAGGATTGGGATGCATGTGTGGAAAGGAACAGTACACATAACTGTCACAAAAATCACACATACTCATGTCCAAGGAGTAAAGAAAAGGAGTGTGAAGAAAAAGAGGAAAGGGAGCTGCAGGTGAGCACAGTGCTGTGGCTGGAGCTGTGGGTTGGGGAGGCACAAGTCAGTGGGGCTGAAGTTATCCTTATTATTGGGGTTGGCTCCATAAGGGAATGGGGTTGGGGGCCACAGCTGTTACTAGGAAGGGGTTACACGGAAGCAAGTAAGACTAGTGTGACCCAGAGATGCCGTGTGACCCCACAGTTAGTACCTGTGAAAGTGGCCACCTGTCCATATGTAACGTCCAGCTCGGGGAGGGCTACTGAGAACACAGTTGGCACTCAGCATGAGTTTTCTCGTGGGATTACCCAAGCTGGGGTCCATGGCTACTTAAAGAAATTTCTTACTGTGAGAGTGGAGCCGGAACTGTAGGTGCCCAGAGCAGCTGCAGCACCAGGAGGGACGGGCGCTCCAAGGACGCAAGAGCCAGTGAGAGGGAAAGCTGCCAGTGGGCACGCTGGGCAGGGTGAGACAGTATTGATGAATAATTATAACCCGGAGTAGAAAATACCCATGTGTCTAGGTACAGAAATAAATGATTGAATAATTCAGTGGGGGAAAGATGGTTGTCCCCTGCAAAATTGCTTGGCATTTGGGTGGGTTGTGTGTCTCTGAGAACATGTGGGGCTTAATATGCCAGGAGTGTGGACACCAAGAAGCCCTGCAGAGTCCTCAGCCAAGCTGTCATGGCCACATCCCATGATGCATACAGGCCTACCTGTGGAGTGTGAGGAGAGGACAGTGTGTCCCTTCTGGGCAATGACAAACTTAAACTGGGGAGCATGCTACAAAATCCCCAACCAGAGCACCTCCCAATTGCCAAAGGCTTTTAAATCAAGAAGAGACTAGGAAGCCATCCTGTACCAGAGAAGACGTTTGAAGTTCAGTGTGGTTCTTGGAGCTGGGTCCCGGAGGAGAAATGGGATGCTAATAGAAATGGACGGGATCCAGGCCAATCCAGCGTTGGTAGCAGCATCCTAGCTCTGGTTTCTTAGCTGTAACAAATGTCAGAGAGATTGATGTGGGCTGATGGGCCTCCTCATTCTTCAGGGCTGTGTCCCTGGTCTGCTGGCTTTCTAGACTCCTGACTGATGCACAGGACACAGCGTTGAGTGGAATGAAATGCAGCGATATGTAGCCACATAGTATGTCACTCTTCATTTACAGATTAATATTCTCAGGGCTGCTATCAACAAGCTAGTGTGTGATGGACCAAATGGATTGAAGTGTCTTGGGCCTGAAAGAATTGCACAGTTACAGGACAGTGCACGCCAGAAACTTCTAGGGTAAGTTACAGGTGACATACTGCTAAGATTTAAAGTAGGCAATATATAACCTTTGTATGTGTGTGTGTCTAGTTATTTTGATGTGTGGATGTTCTGAATTATTTGGATATGACAGATAAGTTACTTAAAGTGGGATTCCAAGGCTGGGGCACCTCTGGAGGCATTGGAATGTGGGCATATCGTTCCATATGTCCGTACCATCAGGGGTTTGGGCAAGGCAGAATAGTCTTGATGATCCACGTGAACAACTTGAAGAACCCTGGGAAAGAGAGCATTCTATACAGCAGGGTAAGATATGGGGGCCTCAGAGAGTGGTGCTATCGCCCTGAGCTAGTGACACACTGTACCTTTGGTCTCTTTTTGGCATCTCCATTCCCAACCAGAGTTCAGAGGCCACCGAGTATCCATTGGTGCCCTCAGTGGGCTTCCTCTGCCTCCACCCATCATACCATTTAGTTTTGTATTCTTCCCTCCCCAGTGTGTGTGTGTGTGTGTGTGTGTGTGTGTGTGTGTGTGTGTAGCTTGAATTGAGCTTTGATATGTATAAATTACTTATATATGTGGCCATGGCATCCAGGTCATGAACAGTGATGTCCTGTGGTTTTCGTATAGCACTGCCATCCCTTGTTGGGTAGATTTGTTTTAAACAATTAAATCATTTTTTTAAAGTTGCAGAACCAGTTAGTTTAATAGCATTTACTTTCAAGAATACAGACAATTTAAAGACAAAAAAAAAAAAAAAAAAATATGGACAGTTTATGGACAACTGTATAAAATTATTCATTTTTCTAATATTTTATTATTTAAAAGTTTTTAAAAATTTAAATATAGTTGATCATATTTCCACTCCCCCAAGTCTGTGCAGATCCTATCCCCCGTCTTACTCACCAGCTTTAAGAAAACAAACTCCCACATAATAACAAAAGCCCCTACAATCAGGAAAAAAAAATGTCCTGAAAGAAAAACAAAAACAAGACCCACCAAACTGTAACCAAATGAAAATCCACGAAAACTGTGGAGTCCTTTATATGTGGGTCAACTACTCCTGAACGCAAGGGCTGCCTGGGAGTGATTGATGTACCCAGTGTCGCTCTAGTGGAGAGAATTGACTTTTCTCTCTCCCAGCAGGTATATGTGACAGTTGAGTTGCTAATCTTTACCCTAGTGGTAAGATTTGTTTTCATTTATTCATTCAAAAATATAACAAAACAATGTAAGATTGGAGTTGGACAAGACATAACCAACAGAAGGGAAAAAGAGCCCAAGTGAATGAAAGGCACAAGAATTAAAGGCACACTCATCCTCACACTCAGGAATCGTATAAAAACACTAAACTGGAAGCCATAAATATATAAACAGAGAGCCCGGTGCAGCCCTGTGCGTGCTGCGTCAGTCTGAGTTCACACGCGTTTGCCATGTTGATGCTGAGGGCCTTGATCTCCTGTGGTCCCCACCCCTCTGCCTCTTACTCTCTTTCCTCCTCCTCTTCTGAGGGACGGACTTATGGAGACTTCCCATGTAGGGCTGAGTGTTTTCAGATCTCACTGTGGGGTTTGGCTAGGAGTCTCCATATTTGTTCCCATTTGCTGCAAGAAGAAGCTTCTCTAACGATCGCTGAACAAGGCACTCATCTCAGAATGTCATTAGGGGTCATTTTGGGTTTTTTGTTTGTTTATTTGCTTGGGTTTTTTTGTTTGTTTGTTTGTTTTTTCAAGACAGGGTTTCTCTGTGTAGCCCTTGCTGTCCTGGAACTCTTGTAGACCAGGCTGGCCTTGAACTCACAGAGATCCTCCTGCCTCCACCTCCTGTGTGCTGGGATTAACAGCTTGTGCCACCACATCCAGCTTCATTAGAAGTAATTTTATCGTAGCATTTTTTTCTTTATTTCTTTCTTTTTAGACCAGTAGTATTTGTTTTTTCCCCTTAAAGAATGTGAAATGATCTGGGCACAATTGTGTGCACCTGTAATCCCAGCACTCGGGAGGCAGAGGCAGGGGATCTCTGTGAAGTCAAGGTCAGCCCGGTCTACAATGCAAGTCCAGGACAGCCAGAGCTAAACAGAGAAACCCTGCCTTAAAAAGCCAAAGACCAAGACCCAAAGCCAAGCCAAGCCAAGCCAAACAAACAAACAAACAAAAAAACCAATTCAGCACTGGAATCTCACTTTAAGGGCATTATTTATACTTAACTTTTTTTTTCAATAATAGAGTACTACTCCATTGTCGTCCCTGGGCTACTTTAGTCTCAGGTCCTTGGTCACCCAAACAGTGTTGCATATAGGGTACAACCCGTGGAGTAGGCCTTAAGTCAGATGAGATACTGGTTGGTTACCCCCACACGCTTGTGCCACCATTGCCCTGGAATATCCTGTAGGCAGTCCACCATTGTAGATAAAGGGTTTGTGGTTGGCTTTATATTTCCGACTCTCTTGATCATGTATAGAGCACCTTCCTGTACCAATGATCCTGGAACACAGGGGATGAAGGCTCTGTGTGGGCACCAGCTTGACATCTCCATGCTCAATATAGGTGCCATCTTCAACAATGGGGCCTTGCTGTCAGTTTGTGGAGATAAACAACCTAGGTGGTTTGGGGATTCCCATGAGGCCCCTTTGACCAACAACTCAATTAGATGTAACCCAGTCCTGGTACTGGAAGCTTTGCTAGGTGACAAGAGATGGCCATTTGGGACACAGTCTCCCCATTATTTGGAAATTTCATTTAAATCACTGTATGTGTGTGTGTGTGTGTGTGTGTGTGTGTGTGTGTTAAGGAAGTTTCTACTGTAGTAGGCTTCCATACTATTCCTCTAATGTCTCTTAATGTCAGCTTTCCCCCCATATTCTCTCCCACAGCACTTCCTTTCCTCATCTCCATGGGTTCCTCCCTTTTTAGTCCCCTGCACTTTGATCTGTTTCTATCTATTTTATTCCCCTTTCCTAACAAGGTCTGTCTGTTTCTCCACGTCCCCTATTATAAATCTAACCTCTGTGGTTCTATGGATTATAGCCTGGTTACCATTGACTTAACAGCTAATACCCACATATAAGCAAAAACATACCACAATTGTCTTTCTGGGTCTAGGATACCTCACTCACAATTTTTTCTAGTTCATCCATTTGCCTGCAAATTTGTGATGTCATTTTTTTCAATAACTGAGTAATACTCTATTGTGTAAATGTACCATATTTTCTTCATCCATTCTTCTGGTGAGGGGTGACATGTAGGTTGTTTCCAATTCCTGGCTATTATAAGTAGAATAGCAACTAAAATTGTTGAACAAATGTCTTTGTGGTAGGAAGAATCATCCTTTGGTTTATGCCCAAGAATAGCTGGATCATAAGTTAGATCAATTTCTATCTTCTTGAGGAACCACCACTCTGATTTCCACAGCAGCGGGTGTGTGTTCCTCTTCCCCCACATCCTTGACAGCACGAGCTGTCACTAATGGTTTTATGTTAGCTATTCTGAAGGGTGTAAAGTGAAATCTCAGAGTAGTTGCAAGAACGTTGAACATTTCTTTGTTTCTCAGCCATTTGAGTTTCTTGTATTGAGAATCCTGTTTAGATCTGTACCCCATTTTTAATTGGGTTGTTTTCTTGTTAGCTGTTTAGATCTGTACCCCATTTTTAATTGGGTTGTTTTCTTGTTAGCTGTTTAGATCTGTACCCCATTTTTAATTGGGTTGTTTTCTTGTTAGCTAGTTTCTTGAGGTCTTTATGTATCTTGGATATTAGCTTTTTTTCAGATGTGTAGTTGGTAAACATCTTTCTCTGTTCTATAGGCTGCCTGTGTCTGGATGATGGCATCCTTTTCTGTGCAGAAGCGTCTCAGTTTCATGAGGTCCCATTTATTAATTGTTGGTCTTGGTGCCTGTGCTAATGGTGGCTTTTCCTGTGCCAACGAGGTCAAGGCGACTCCTCAGTTTTTTCCTCTGTCAGGTTTTATGTTAGGCCTTTGGAGTTAGGTTTTGTGCATGGTGATAAGTATATATCTATTTGGATTCTTCTACATGCAACCATCCAGTTTTAACAGTTCCATGTGTTGAAGATTCTGTCTTTTTTTTTCCAGTCTGTATTTTTGGCCTCTTTATCAAAATCATATTTATGTTTGTCTTTGTGCCAATATTATGTGGTTTTCTTTTGTTTGCTGTTTGTTTCTTTAAAAAAAAAAAAAAAAAGACTTATTATGTATACAGTGCTGTCTGCATGTACACCTGCCAGAAGATGCCAGGAGAGGCCAGGAGAGGGCACCAGATCTCATCATAGGTGGTTGTGAGCCACCATGTGGTTGCTGGGAAATGAACTCAGGACCTTTGGTAGAGCAGCCCTAACCTCTGAGCCATCTCTCCAGCGCATTTTGTTTGTTTCTTACCATAGTTTTGTTGTACAACTTGAAACTGGGGATGGTGATATCTCCAGTAGTTCTTTGATTATTCAGGATAGTTTTAGTGGTTCTGTTTTGTTTTTGTTTTTGTTTTCTGTGTATTTCCATATGAAGCTGACATTTTTCTTTTCAAGATCTGTGAAGAATTGTGTTAGGATTTTGAGAGGGATTGCATTGTATCTGTAGTTTACTTTGGGTAGGATGGCCATTTTTAGTTACTTCTCCTGATCTGCGAGCATGGGAAATTTTTCCATCTGCTGATAATCTTTAATTTCTTTCTTCAATGACTTGCTTGGCTAGAATTACCCCAGATATTTTATATTATTTTGGGGCTTGTGAAAGGTGTTGTTTCTCTGATTTCTTTCTCACACTGTTTGCCATTTGTATATAGGAGGGCTACTAATTTTTATGAGTTAATTTTGTATCCAGCTACCTTGCTGAAAGTGTTTATCAGCTATAGGACTTCCCCATTGGAATTTTTAGGTATACTATCATCATCTGCAAATAAAGATACTTTGACTTCTTCCCTTCTAATTTGTCTCCCTGTGATCTACTCCAGCTGTTCTAGCTAAGACTTCAAGTACCAAATTGATTATGTATGGAAAGAGTGGACAGTCTTGCCTTGTTCTTAGGTTTAGTAGAACTGCTTTGAGTTTCTTTCTGTTGAAGTTGATGCTGTCTGTGGGCTTGCTGTGAACTGTCTTTATTGTGTTGAGGTGTGTCCCTTGAGTCACTAATTTCTCCAGGACTTTTATCATGGCTGAGTTGTCTTTAACTTTGTGTATGTGGTGGATTACATTTATCAATTTAACTATGTTGATCTGTCCCTGCCTCTCTGGGATGAAGCTTAACTGACCATGGTGAATGGTCTTTTTGATGTGCTCTTGGATTTAGTTTGCAAGCATTTTATTGAGTTTTTTGTTGTTGTTGTTTGTTTTTTGCATCTTTGTTTATAAGGGAAATTGATCTGTAATTCTCTTTCTTTGTTGGGTCTCTATGTTCAGTATCAGGGTAACTGTGGCCTGTAAAATGAAATGGGCAATGTCCATTTTGTTTCTGTTTTGTGAATAATTTGAGGACTATTGGCATTAACTCTTTGAAAGTCTTGTAGAATTCTGTTCTAAAACCATCTGGCCCTGGGGTTGTTTTGTTGTTGGTGGTGGTGTTGGTGGTATTGGTGGTGGTGGTTGGAGACTTTCAGTGACTGCTTCTATTTCATCAGGGGCTATAGGTCTGTCCTTCAGACCAGCTCTGGGAAGAGAGAAGAGAAAGTATTGCTGGTTCCATGGTAGGGAGAATTGAGCAGATAGGGAACAGCTGGTTATGGATGAACAACTAACTAGAGGAACTAGTTGTTGAGGAGAGATTTAGGAACGGAGGAGAAAAGAAATATTAAGACCCAGGCATAAAATGCAGTGAAAATTGAAAGGTCTTCTAGTCCAGGAGAACGCTATCTTTCTTCTGCTTTCCCCATCCTTGGGCCAACCCCAGTACTAGTGAAATTCAGTTTTTCTATTACAGATCATTACATCATGGTCTTCTCATCTTTACAATCAGTAGAGCCCTTAAAAATCAACAGAGCAATAAACCAATCTAACAAAAAAATACAAACAGTTCTGTATAACGTACAATAAAGCAATACAGCAAAAATCAATTTCCAAGCAATGGTCAACATGACCTGATTATTATTTCTTAAACAGTTCCCAGGGCTAAAGCCATTGTGTTTACATGATTGTCATAGCAACATAGCTTGAAACTAAATGTCCTTAACACAGAAAAAGTCCTCGCTGTCCTGGACTTGCTTTGTAGACCAGGCTGGCCTTGAACTCACAGAGATCTCCCTGCCTCTGCCTCCCAAGTGCTGGGATTAAAGGTGTACACCATTGTGCCCAGCCTTCTTTAATTTCTTAATTTCTGTTTTGACCCATTTTTCATTCAGTAGAGAGTTGTTTAGTTTCTGAGGACTCATAAGCTTTCTGTTGTTGCTGATGTGTAGCTTTAATCTGTTGTGGTCAGATAGGGCACAGGTGTTATTCCAATTCTCTTTTATCTGTTGAGACTTGCTTTGTATCCAAGTATGTGGTTAATTTTGGAGAAAGTTTCATGAGGTGCTAAGAAAGTATATTCTTTTGTGTTTGGGTGAAAAGTTAGCACCAGCATTTCTCTGTTTAGTTTTGCCTGGATGACCATTTTATTGGCAAGAGTTAGAGTACTAAAGTCTCCCACTGTTAGTGTGTGAGGGTCAATATGTGGCTTAAGCTATGGACGTGTCTCTTTTATAGACCTGGCGCCCTTGTGTTTGAGACATAGATGATGGGAATTGATTCCCTGGCTTGAGTGGCCCGTGTCTCTTGAGGACCACCAGCCCAGGGACAGCATAGCCCACAAGGGGCTGAGCCCTCCTCCCATCAGTCACCAATCGAGAAAATAAATGCCTTACATCCAAATCTAATAGATACATTTTATTAATTGGTGTTCCTTCCTCTCAGACAATTGTAGCTTGTGTTATGTTGACATAAGGCTAGGCAGCACACACATGCGTTAAGACCACCAGCACAGTCCTACTGTGCATTTTAAAACCACCAGTGCAGCCCTACTGTGTATTTTAAAACCACTAGCGCAGTCCTACTGTATGCACTTTAAAACCACCAGCGCAGTCCTACTGTGTGCACTTTAAAACCACCGGCGCGGTCCTACTGTGTGCACTTTAAAACCACCGGCGCTGTCCTACTGTGCACTTCTGTTACTCCCCGTGTTCATTCATTGACCTTGCTAGAGAAGGCAGCAGCGCTGACCAAAGTCTTCTAACCAACTGGCCTGTCTAAGAATGGTTGAGGGCCGGGCGGTGGTGGCGCACGCCTTTAATTCCAGCACTCGGGAGGCAGAGGCAGGTGGATCACTGTGAGTTCGAGGCCAGCCTGGTCTACAAAGTGAGTTCAGGACAGCCAGGGATACACAGAGAAACGTGTCTCAAAAAACAAAACAAAACAAAACAAATACTATATATGTATATAGTTTAGGATCAGGCATGCTTAAACCCTGAAGGAGCAGCTACTCACAGCCTGGGCTGCATCTGGCACTGGCAAATCCTATACTACAAGGAGAACAGGTTCCTCTGTGCCAGCACCACAGGGGCATTTGCAGGCTAAGTCACATTAGCTGCTAGAGGGACCCACTGACCATGGGACTGTGCCCTGCAGCTGGCTTTCCTCTTCCTAGCCACAGAAGGAGATCTTTGGTTCCAGTCAGTTCTTTTTTTTTTTTTTTTTTTAATTGAAAAATATTCATATTACTATCTCATCCTATCTCATCCCGTGCATCCTCCCATTGCTCCATCCCTCCCGCTTTCACCCCAACCCCCTTCCCTATGACTGACTGATGGGGACTTCCTCCCCTTGAATATGATGCTAGGGTATCAAGTCTCTTCTTGGTAGTCTGCTATCCTTCCTCTGAGTGCCATCGGGCCTCCCCATCCAGGGGACATTGCCATCCAGTCAATTCTTACATTGTTCTTAGTTGCTCTAAGATGCAGTAACTTAGATACAGGCGCGCAGGCATAGGCTCCTGAGGTAGGCCACGGATGCTGCTTGCTTGAGCAACACTTTAAACTGAATTGTGGTGGCATGTGTACAACTCTGTAAAGCATGGATTTTGTGGTGTGTAAACCACACCTCAGTGCATCCCATAGAACCCTTAGCTCCTCCTTCCTGGCGCTGTAGCTCTTGTTCCAGCACAGCCAGGCGGCCGCAGCCTGCTCTGCGTCTCTGAGGCAGTCTCGCCAGTCTTCCAGTTTGCCTTCTCACTCAGTATTTCTGAGCTTCTTGCACTTTGTTCCTCCGGTGTCCTCCGTCTATGTGTGTTACTGTGTGCATTGCTTCCCGCTGGCCACAGTATTTCCAGTGTTTGGTTGGTGTGAGCAGTTACTAAGAGCCCTGTTCTGTCTTCCTGTGACTTGGTGCTACACCTGCTCAGTGGACAGCCAGGGACAGATTTCGTAGGTCTTACTGGTAGGTTTATGTTAATTAAAAACTTTTTTGTGTGTGTGTGCGTTGAAAAATGTTTATTGTTATTGTGTGTATATGGTGTGTGTGTATGTGTGTCACTGCACATATATGGACGTCATAGGTCACCTTTGTGGCTTTCTCTCCTTGCACTTTTTTTTGGGGGGGTTCAGTTTTTTAAAATAATTTATTCATATTACATCTCAATGGTTGTCCCATCCCTTGTATCCTCCCATTCCTCCCTCCCTCCCATTTTCCCCTTACTCCCCTCCCCTATGACTGTGACTGAGGGGCACTTCCTCCCCCTTTATATGCTCATAGGGTATCAAAAAATGGAATGCTTCACAAATTTGCATGTCATCCTTGTGCAGGGGCCATGCTAATCTTCTCTGTATCGTTCCAATTTTAGTGTATGTGCTGCCGAAGTGAACACAATTAAAAACTTTTTAAGTTTCTTTTAAATGAGCATGGGTGTTTTGTCTGCATGTATGTCTGTACCACATGCCTGTGGTGTCCGTGAAGGCACTGGATCCCCTCAAGCTAACGTGTTTGTGGGCTGCCATGTAGGTGCTGAAAACTGAACCTGGGTCCTCTGGGAAAGCAGCTAGAGCTCTTAACCATGGAGCCATCTCTCCATCCTCTGTGTCAGCTTTAACAAACCAATGGTACAATTGTATACCTGGCTATAGGAATGGACTGCCACACCATGTGCCAAACTGGGGCCAGTAAGACAGCTCAGCAGGTTCAAGTGCTCACCATGAACTCTGAAACTTGCTCTCTGGCCTCTGCATGAATGCCATGGTGTGAGTGTGCCTGCACACAAAATAATACATTAATTTTTTTCTTTTTTCTTTCTCCCCCCCCCAAAGACAGGGTTTCTCTGTGTAGCCTTGGCTGTCCTGGAACTCACTCGGTAGACCAGGCTGGCCTCCAACTCAGAGATCCGCCTGCCTCTGCCTCCTGAGTGCTGGGATTAAAGGTGTGTGCCACCACTGCCCGGCCAATAAGTTACCATTTTGAAATGGCTAAACTGTATTTTTAAAAAGTATGTTTGTGTTCCCACATGTGATGCTTCAGTTTCTCTGCATCCCCATAGCAGCAGCAGCAGGCTAGAGCTGTTATACCTGCGTTGTTTGGTGCTGCTTGGTGACCATCACTGGCTAGTGTTGTAGGCCATAATCTGTCATGTCAGCCAGTCATCTGTCTTGGTGAACGTCTGCCCACATAGACATTTGCTTTCTCACTTTGGATTGCAGAAATCCTCTATTGAGAAGTATTTTCTCTGGCCCTATGTTGGTGTTTTCTATAGTTAATGTTTGAGTCGGAGTTGCAGTCTATCTGCTGGCTTGGTGCAAACCCCTAATGTTCTGCCTCAGCCTCCGGCATGCTGGGATTAGTGACCTTTTACCTTTGTGCTTTCTTATAAAATTGTCTCACTGTCTTGCTTGCTGTGGCTACCTAGTAAGTCTGGAGCCAGGCAGCACCGCCTTCACACTGTGTTCTCTTTGCCTGGGTTTACTGCCTGGATCCTGTTTCTGTGTCCAGGTCGTCATCACTGGTTGGTCAGTCTGCAAGGAAGCCTCCCTTGGATGGGACAGTGTTTTGTTGAATTTGGAGAAATTTGCCATCTTAATAGTAAAGTGGGACTGTTGGAAGTCTCTCGTTTCTTGTACGTGTGTTTATGTGTGTGCTTTGGCATCAGAGTGCAGCCTCAGCTGTTGGTACTCACCTTCCATCTTGTTTGAGACAGAACCTCTTGTCTACTTCCATATGGCAGGCGTGCTTGCTCAGTGTGTGTGTGTGCTGGGTTACAGATGTGAGCCTGTCACGTCCAGTCTGCATGCTTCACAGTGTGTGTACTGGATTACAGATGTGAGCCTGTCATGTCCAGTTTGCATACTTGCTCAGCAAGTGCTTTAGCCATGAAGGTGTTTGCCCAGTCCTCTTTCCTTTCCTTTAACATTGCATTAGCTGTGAGTGCACAGATCCTAGGCTTCTGCTTTAATTCTGATTTGTTCATTTCTAGAAAATGATTACATATGGATTTCTTACCCTGTGACTTTCCTAACACTTTGGTGTAATTTGGTACAAATATATAGTATGTTGTTTTCTCTCCCTCTCTGAGTACCCACACTGCAGCCATTCTTCCCCTCCCCACAGCCTGTACGTACCCCTCTTGTTTTGTGACCCACTGATTTTCATCAGGCCTTCTGTGTGAGAACGTGGGCTCACCACTGAGCACCCAACTAAAGACAGTGCCGACCTGAGGGGTAGGCCATGCCTTCCAGGAGCATGAGTGACTGTTGACAGGCCCAGTGCAGACAACTGTCACTGCTGTGAGATCAGGACAAGAGCTGTGTCATGCCCTGAAGACAGCATCCCACGGCTCTTTTCCCTTCTGTTTCCTCTTCCAAACTGTGCTCTGAGCCTAAGGTGGTATACAGACGGCCTGTTTAGGGTGATCACTCAGCTCCAGCCTGTTTCTGCTCATGAAGACATTATGTGACACATCTATTTTGTCTGTTCCATTGAATGTAGTCTACAAACAGTGGCCCATTCATACAGCTAATGCATGCTCTCTGAAGCGTGCATCAGTTTTCTTCAGTCTTTTTCTTTACTGCCCCTTAGACTGTGTCTTTCACATCATATTTAATCTTTTAAAAATAACATCTGGGAAATTTTCATTTTATTTATTTTACTTTTTATAGAATAGAATTTCTTTCTTTCATTTTGATTTGTTTGTTTGTTTGAGACAGGGTTTCTCTGTGTAGCCCTGGCTGTCCTGGACTTGCTTTGTAGACCAGGTTGGCTTCAAACTCACAGCGATCCACCTGCCTCTGCCTCCCGAGTGCTGCGATTAAAGGTGTGTGCCACAACTGTCCAGCTTTAGAATTTCTATTTTTATATAGTTTTCCATTTTAAGGTTAATTAATTAATTTACCTTTTCTTTGAGCTGATTTTTAAATTTTCTTTCTTTTCTTCTTGTTCTTTTGTCATTGCCATCAGGTTTGAAGTCTTTCTATGTGGATTGCTGTAATTCTGTTACTGTATCTGTCCTAACTGCTTTGAAGTCTTGTGTACTGGCCCCTCCTCTGTGTCTGTGCACTGACCATCTGTCATTGCTCCTTTTTCCTGAATAGAGTCACATGTTATTGTCTCCTGATTGGCACATCTCCTAAATTTTTTACTAGAAAACATTTTAGGTAATGTATATAATAATCTCCCTAAAGTCCGTTATATTCTATTTCTTTGCTTTTAAATCAACTGTAAATTAAAATATCATAACTATATAAATTTTGATACTTTGAAAGCCCATTATAGTTCTAATTCTAGGATACTTGTATACTTTAAATACCCACACATATATTTATTTTAAAAACCCACTGTTTTTGAATGCTAATGAATAATTAAAATAATTTGCTGCATGTGGTGGTGCATGCCTGTAATCCCAGTTTAGGAGACTGTGGCAGGGGATTAGAAGTTTGAGGCCAGCCTGGACTGTGTAGTAAATCTGAGGACAACTTGAGCTACAAAGCAAAACCTTGTTTAGAAAAAACAATGGAAAGCCGGGGCCACACGCCTGTAATCCCAGCACTTGGGAGGCAGAGGCAAGCTAATCCCTGTGAGTTCGAGGCCAGCCTGCTCTACAGAGCGAGTCCAGGACACCCAAGGCTACACAGAGAAACCCTGTCTTGAAAAACAAACAACAACAACAACAACCAACAAAAGCAATGGAAAGGAAGCCAACAGCAAAACATTTTATTTTCTTTTTTAAATGTTCAGCTTGTTCTGTCGATTGAAGCCTCGAGAGAAGATTACTCCTAAATGGCATGAAAAGCCCTACGAGTGGAACCAGGTGTGTGGAATCGGTGCCTGTGGGAGCAGCCTGCTGCTAGAAGGAGGGGAAGACGGGTAGATAGACATGGGATAGGACCCAGGACAGCAGGTGGTCTTGGAGCCCACAGCCATTTCTGAGTGGCGCCCTCTGTTTGTAGCCTTGGGAGGAAGCAAGAGTGAGCCGCTGCTCAGGCCACAGCGCTAACACCCCTGCCCTGCGCCTTAGTTCTGGGTGTGTTGTGTCTGCCAGGCCACGCTAGAGGGCACGGGAGACTGGCTCAGGGCCTCTGACCCTCCTGACTCCATCTCACTGTAGACCAGCACTGCAGCATAGGACTTTGGGGGGGCTCAGCTCAGCGGTGCGGCATGCCCCTTCCCCACCTCAACATTTCTTCTCTATAAGATGTGGAAAACGGAGTGAGTCTGAGTTGTTTGAGGGGAGGGAGTAGAGGGGTGGGTCTCAGCTTCAGCTGTAGAGCCAGGAGATGCATGTAAGGCTTCAGGTGGGGCAGGGCTTTACTTTACCTTCGTCCACACTGAGCCGCTTGGGATGTTCTGTTTCCACCCATTTGGATTCATGGTGCCTCCCCTTGTGCCCGTGAGTGTCTCCTCTCTGTGGATCCTTCGGGGATGTCACTGGACCAGCTGTCGGCACAGACTTCCGCATACAGCCCCAGCTTGTCAAGCAGGGTCCATGAAGTTGGCACAGTAATGGGATGTATCTGAAAATTAGTGTGCTTTAGAAAACTGGTGTTTTAAATAAGTGCAGTCAAGTCACTGCTCCCACGTATGCACAGTGTGTGGAAGAGTTCTCAGTAAGGTTTCCCTGTTATTAAACTTCAGTTTTAAAATGTTTGATCAGGGGCTAAAGAGATGGCTCAGAGGTTAAGAGCACTGGCTGTTCTTCCGAAGGTCCTGAGTTCAATTCCCAACAACCACATGGTGGCTCACAACCGTCTCTCATGAGATCTGGTGCCCTCTCCTGGCTTACATGCAGGCAGGATACTGTATAAGTAATAAGTAAATAAATCTTTTTAAAAAAATGTTTCATCAGGGCCAGCAAAATGGTTTAGCCTGATGACCCCTTGGAGCCACATGGTGGAAAGAGAGAGCCGCTGTTACAAGGTGTCCTCTGACCACACACATGTGCTATGGCACATGTACACATGTACACATGTGCACACACACAAATCAATGGAATTTAAAACCCTCACAGCGTTTATTAAAATGGATAATGAGATATATGGGGTAAATTACAAAAGTGGAGAAGCACCTGCAAATAGTTTTGTAGTAGAACACTCTGCTGTCCTATGTATGCGTATCTGTGTGTACATACTTTTCTGAACATGATGTGTAGTCAGCTGTCATACAGCACTGACCTGCTTCTCGTCTCTGCACAACCAGGTGGATCCGAGGCTGATCATGGAGCAGGCCGACAGGGAAGGCAGCCGAGGGAAGAACACTTTCCTGTACCAGCTTCACAAGCCTGTTGTGCTCAGCCCCTGACTGCTGTGGGCAGTGGCGGAGGCCTGCTGGAGGCTTCTCTGCAGCTGCGTCCTATTCCTGCTACACCCCAAGGGCTTGTCTGTCTTTCTGCCTTTTCTCAGAGTGGAGAGTAGTGGTGTTTCTGTTTGGGTGGGAAAGATTAGAAAGTCTAGTCTCTTATAGAAATGGAGGTCATCATATTAAACACTTTGGAAAAAGTTGTTCTGAAAAAAGGTTTTGTTTTGGAAAAGGCTGTACTCTGCTTTAAATGTATGAGAGTAAATGTAAGTAGCCAATCCCAGGAGACAAGGTTCCAGGGTCCTGGGGTGCAGGAGAGAGCCAGACTGCTGGCTTACCACAGGGCACTCATGGACACCCCCCTCCCATATGTTTGCATGTGTGTGTGTGTTTTAAAACCATGTGGTGGCATTTTCTGATTTTTTTTTCCTCCTTGAAAAGATGTGGTTTTGCTGGGTCTGGTGGCACACACCTTTAATCCCAGCACTTGGGGAGGCAGAGGCAGGAGGATCGCTGTGACTTCGAGGCCAGTCTGGTCTACAAAGTGAGTCCAGGACAGCCAAGGCTATACAGGGAGACCCTGTCTCAGAAAAAGAAAAGAAAAGAAAAACCTAAAAAATAAAAAAAAAGAAGAAAAAAGAAAAAGAAAAGATGTGGGTTTGGTATAACTTCAGCTTTGTGTACTTAGGACATGTGGTTAAATTAAGCCTCTTGGTCTGTGTTTTGGAAATTAGAGATGTGACTTAGCAACGGACATATCTGGTGAAACAATAAAAGCATTAGGAGGCAGTGTTTCTGTTTCTGATGGTTTTTGTTAAAGGAGATTATTATTGTCTTAGTCACTGTTACCTTGAAGAGACAGCATAACTACAGTAACTCTTATAAAGAAAGCAGTTAATTGGGGACTGCCTTACGTTTCAGAGGCTTAGCCCGTTATGATCATGGAGGGAAGTATGGCGACAGGCATGGCAGGCATGATGCTGGAGCTCAGAGCTACACCCCGATTTGAAGGTAGAGCGAATAAAACTGGGTCTGGCATGGGATTTTAAAACCTCAAGGCTCACTCCCAGTGACTTCTAATCCTTTTGGCCTTCTCAAATACGGCCACTCCCTGCGGAGTACGGGCCGACGGGGCCATCCTTACTCAAACCACCACAATTCTGTATTTCATTTGACAAAGATTGTAGTTTATAAAGCTGGTAAAGAGATCACAGACATATTTAAAAAGTCAGCTTTTGGAAGACACAAGTGTACATTAGAAGCATCTATCACCATTTTCTCTATGAGACAGAAGAAAACAAGTTGAGAGAACCAGCTGTGGTAGTTCATGCCTGCAATTACAGCACATATGTACGCTGAGGCAGAGAGTTGGGGAAAGAGTTCAAGATCTTGCCTAAGAACAAAAAAGCAAAAGCAATGCGTTAAACTGCCAAGAACTGATCATGGAGGCTTTGTTTCAGAGTCTCTCTCCTGGAGACCGTGTCTTACGGCAGATGCTGGCTAGTTCAGATACTTGCTGTAGGAGTGGCTTTCAAGGAGAGAGACTGAAATAAAGCCTTGAGAACTTGATGCAGAAGGGCATGAAACTGCTTCCCTGTTAGGACCAGCCACTTGGGAAGCTCAGCACAGATGGTTGCAACTGTATAGTGTTATACAGCATGCCAGAGACTGGTCTGAGTGGCAGTGACTAGTATCACCTACCTTAGGTGTGCAGTGCTAATACCTGATAAATCTGTCAGGAGAATGCCCTGACTTACACTGATGAGCAGGACACTGGTGAGTCAGGGTTGTCTGTGGTGCAAGGCACTCTCATTGGACCCTACCAAGCATCACAAAGCAAAGAGAAAAAAGTAAACTGTAACCTATATTCTCCCTAACTTAGCTCAAATGATCCCACAGAGAAGATCTGGAGACACATCAGCCGCCTCAGAAAAGGAAACTTTAAAAGTAAGATCTTTTTGGTAATGCCTGATTTGTTTGTGTATATATACAATTTAGCCTTTTCTTTTTATATTTTTTACATTATTTTGTGTATGTAATGTACTGGTGCCACCATGCACATGTGGAGGTCTTTTCCTTCCACCCTGTGGGGTCTGGGCTAGAACTCAGGATGTCAGGAAGCACCTTTATGCATGCCTACTGTCCAGTCAGCTCTCTGTCCTGTCAATACTTTTTTGGAAGTTGCTTGTTTGCACTTCCTTCATATTAGATAGTTTTTCCTTCTGGGTTCTCTAATGGGGTTGAAGACTAGATAGCCACAGTATTAATATAAGTTTAGTTTAAAAAAAAAAAACTTTAAACATTAGGATAAGAATCAGTAGCATAGATAGATAGTGGAAACGTTTCTTAAAAATTGTTAACTACAAATGGACTGACTGGCCCTTGTAAATGTGACTCACTGGATAATTCTTATAGTTATTTTGTTGTATATAGCTTATTTAATAGGGGGAAATGAAGGAGAGATAAACATGTTTCCTGTTTAGATCACAAGTGAGGGATGAGAAAAAGACTTGTGAGAGAGCAGGTGATGTTTATCCCCTTAGAAGTCAAACCACCATGTGAGGGAGATTGGTTATTAACCAGCTGAAAAACATCCTTGAACAGATTCTGAGAGGGGATATGAATGTGAGCCAAAAAGAGGAGGCGGGGCCTCTGGAGACTTGGATAGTTTTGGCTGTTCATCGTTCCACTTTGCGATGCTCCTAGAGAGAAGGGGAGGCTTCAGGGCTCCAGCTGAGGCTTGGGTTCGGTTGCTCCAGGTTCCGGCAGAAGAAATCTGGCTAATTATGCCAGGAAAATCGTTCCTCAGAACTGATATTCTTATGGTTTAATTACTGTATTATTTTTTATGTTTTTAAAAAGATGAATTTATTATATATATATATAAAAGAACACTTTCTTCATGCACACCAGAAGAGGGCATCAGATCTCATTATAGATGGCTATGAGCCGCCATGTGGTTGCTGGGAATTGAACTCAGGACCTCTGGAAGATCAACCAGTGCTCTTAACTGCTGAGCCATGTCTCCAGCCCCAATTACTGTGTTCTTTAATCTCCTTTTCCTATTGTTTGGGTTAGTTGGGTTATAAGTGAGGTACCCTCAGTTAATAAAATATAATTGCTAAGAAAATTGAGCCTACACTGCCTTTTTCTTTTTTTTCTAAGATTTATTTATGTATACAGTGTCCTCCCTGCATATATAGTTGCACAACAGAAGGGGGAGCCAGATCTCATTATAGATGGTTGTGAGTCATCATGTGGTTGCTGGGAATTGAACTCAGGACCTCTAGAAGAACAAACAATGCTCTTAACCTCTGAGCCATCTCTCCAGCCCCTTTTTCTTTTTTTTTTTTTTAATTATAATTTATTCATATTATATCCCAATTGCTACCTCCTCACTTGTATCTTCCCATTTCCACTCTTTCTCCCTCTTCCGCCCTCTTCCCTTCCCCTAGACCTCTGACAAAAGGGGACCCCCTCCCCTACCATATGACCACAGCCTATCAGGTCTCATCTGGATAGCCTGCTTTTCCCTTCCTCTGTGTGCCATTTGGCCTCCCCACCAAAGGGAAGTGTTCAAATTGGGGGCACTGGAGTTCATGCCAGAGGCAGTCCCCAGTCTCCCCACAACCATGGAGAATGAGCTGCCCATTGGCTAGATCTGAATAGGAGATCTAGGTTTACTGTATGCATTGTCCTTGGTTTGTACAGCAGTTTGAGCAGGCCCCCCTGGGTTCAGATCCGCCAGCCTTGAGGGTTCTTGTGGGGCTCCTGAACACCCTGGATCCTTCCATCCCCCCATTCTTCCATACCACTCTCATCTGGAGTCCAGCAGTGAGTCCCACCATCTGTCCCAATTCCCCACTGAGTGAAGGCTCTCAGAGGACATCCATGTTGAGCTAATATCCACTTATGAGTGAGTATATACCATATGTGTCTTTCTGGATCTGGGTTACCTCACTCAGGATGATCATTTCTAGTTCCATCTATTTGCTTGCAATTTTTAAGATTTCTCTGTTTTTGATAGCTTAGTAGTATTCCATTGTGTAAATGTACCAGAGTTTGTTTATCCATTCTTTGGTTGAGGGACGTCTAGGTTGTTTCCAGATTCTGCCTATTATGAATAAGGCTGCTATGAACATCGTTGAGCAGATGTCCTTTGTGGTGGAGCATCTTTTGGGTATATGCCCAGGGGTGGTATTGCTGGGTCTTGAGGGAGCACTATTCCCAAATTTCTGAGAAAGTGCCAGATTGATTTCCAAAGAGGTTGTACAATTTTGTACTCCCACCAGCAATAGAGGAGTGTTCCCATTTTTCCATATTCTCGCCAACATATGCTGTCACTTGAGGTTTTTATTTTAGCCATTCTGACCGGTGTAAGAAGGAATCTCAGAGTCATATGATTTTCATTTCTCTGATGACTAAGGATGTTGAGCATTTCTTCTTTTAAATATTTATTTATTTATTACTTATACATATTCTGTTCGCATGTGTACCTGCCAGTCAGAAGAGGGCGCCAGATCTCATCATAGATGGCTGTGAGCCACCATGTGGTTGCTGGGAATTGAACTCAGGACCTTTGGAGGAACAGACAGTGCTCTTAACCTCTGAGCCATCTCCCCAGCCCCGAGCATTTCTTTTAAGTGTTTCTCAGCTTTTCAATATGCCTCTGTTGAGAATTCTCTGTTAAGCTCTGAACCTCATTTCTTAATTGGGTTATTTGGTTTGGTGGTATTTAATTTCTTGAGTTGAATTGTTTATATATCTTAGATATTAGCCCTCTGTCAGATATAGGGTTGGTGAAGATATTCTCCCAGTGTGTAGGCTGTTGTTTTGTTCAGTTGACAGTGTCCTTTGCCTAACAGAAACTTTTCAGTTTCATGAGGTCCCACTTATTAGTTGTTGATCTTAGACCCTGAGCTATTGATACTCTGTTCAGGAAGTTGTCTCCTGTGCCAATGAGTTCATGGTTCTTCCTCCCTTATTCTTCTAACAGATTTAGTGTGTATGTTTTTATGTTAAGGCCTTTAATCTACCTGGAGATTTAGTTTTCGGCAGGGTGATAAATATAGATCTGCTTGCATTTTTCTACACATAGACATCCAGTTAGACCAGCACTGTTTGTGGAAGATGCTATCTTTTCCCTTGTGTGGATTTGGCTTCTTTGTCAAAAATCAAGTGTCCATAGGTGTGTGGATTTATTTCTGGGTCTCAAATTCTATTGACCAACCAGCCTATTTCTATGCCAGTACCATGCCATCTTAATTACTGTTGCTCTATAGTACAGCTTGAGATCAGGGATGGAGATTCCTCCGGAAGATATTTTATTGTACAGGATTGCCATAGCTATTCTGAGTTTTTTGTTTTTCCATATGAAGTCGAGAATTGGTCTTTCAAGTTCTTTAAAAGTTTTGTTTAGTTATTTTGATAGAGATTGCATTGACCCTGTAAATTGCTTTTGGTAGGATGGCCATTTTTACTAAGTTGATTCTCCCAATCTTTCCATATTCTGATATCTTCTTCAATTTCACATATTTGAGGCTTTTTTCAGAAAGTCTTTCACTTGCTTGGTTAGTGTTACACCAAGATATTTTATATTTTTTGTGGCTATTATGAAGGATGTAGTTTCCCTAATTTCTTTCTCATCCAATTTGTCATTTGTGTACAGAAAGTTTGTATACTGACTTTTTTGAGTTGATTTTGTGTCCAGCCACTTTGCTGAAGGTGTTTATCAGCTGTAGGATTTCTCTGGTGGAATTTTGGATGTCATTTATGTACATACTCATGCCATCTGCGAATAGGGATAATTTGACTTCCTCCTTTCCCATGTGGATCCCTTTGATCCCCTTTTGTTGTTTCTGTTATTGCACTGGCTAGAACTTCAAGTACTATATTGAAGAGCTGTGGAGAGAGTGGACAGCCTTGTCTAGTCCCTGATTTTAGTGGAATTTCTTTGAGTTTTTCTCCATTTAATTTTATGTTGGCTATTGAATTGCCGTATATAGCCTTTATTTTGTTTAGGTATGTGCTTTACATCCCTGATCTCTCCAAGACTTTAAATATGAATGTGTGTTTGGTTTTATCAGATGCTTTTTTGGCATCTAAGGAGATGATTGTGTGGGTTGTTTCTTTTAGTTTGTTTATATGGTGGATTACATTGGTGGATTTCTGGATATTGAGCCATCCCTGCATGCCTGGGATGAAGCCGCCTTGTTCATGGTAGATGATATCTTTGATGTGTTCTTGGATTTGGTTTGTGAGTATTTTATTGAGTATTTTTGCATCAATGTTCATAGAGAAATTGGTCTAAAGTTCTTTTTCTTTGTTGGATCTTTGTGTGTTTTAGGTATCAAGGTGGCTGTGGCTTCATAGAATGAGTTTTGTAATGTTCCTTCCATTTCTATTTTGTGGAGTAGTTTGAAGAGTGTCAGTATTACCTCTCTTTTGAAGGTCTGGTCGAATTCTGTGCTGAAACCATCTGACCCTGGGCTTTTTGTGGTTGGAGAATTTTGATAAGAACTAGGACTATTTCTATTTCTATAGGAGAGATATTTAATTTATTTTTCTGACCTTGATTCAACTTTGGAAGGTGGAATCTATCAAAAAGTTGTCCATATTTTTTTAGATTTTCAAATTTTGTGGTGTATAGGCTTTTGAAGTAAGACCTAGTGATTCTTGGATTTCATCAATGTCTGTTGTCTGCCTTTTCATTTCTGATTTTGTTGATTTGGATAGTATCTCTATGCCTTTTAGCTAGTTTGGTTAAGGGTTTGCCTATCTTGTTGATTTTCTCAAAGAACCAGCTCTTAGTTTTCTTGATTCTTTGAATTGTTCTCTTTGTTTCTAACTTATTGATTTCAGCCCTGAGTTAGATTACTTCCAGCCATCTACTCCTCTTGGGTGTTTCTTCTTCTTTCTTTTTGTTCCAAGGGCTTCCAGATGTGTCATTAAGTTCCTATATGAGATGTTTCCAATCTCTTTACAAAGGCACTTAGTGCTATGATCTTTCCTCTTAGCACTGCTTTCAGTGTGTCCCAAAAATTTGGATATGTTGTACCTTTGTTTTCATTGTGGTGGCAGGAGAATTTTCTTTTCTGGTCTCCTCTATTTGGTGTTCTGTAGGCCTCTTGTATGTTTATGTGTATACATATGCATCTCTTTAAATTGGAAGTTTTTTCTTCTCTGATTTTGTTGAAAATACTTTCTCTGCCTTGGAGCCAGGCGTCTTCTCTTTCCTTGATTCCTATTGTCTTTAGGTTTCTTCTTTTCATGGTGTCCTTCATTTATTGGATGTTTTGTGTCAGGAATTTTTTAGATTTAATGTTTTCTTTGATGGTTGCACCAAATTTTTCCATTCTGTCTTCTATACCTGAGATTGTTTCTTCTCTTTCTTGTATTCTGTTGGCAATGCTTACATCTGCAGTTGCTGTTTTCTTCTCTAAGTTCTCTCTTTCCAGGCTTTCCTCAGTTTGTGTTTTTCTCATTCTTTCCATTTTCATCTTCAGATTTTGAACCACTTTATAGACTTTCTTCACCTGATTGTTTGCATTTTCCTGAATTTCTTCCAGTGCATTCTTCATTTCCTCTCTATAGGCCTCGGTCATGGCCTCTCTAAGGCCGTCAGTCTGTTTGGCTGTGTCTTCCTGTATTTGTTTACAGATTTTATTCATTTCCTCCATTATCATCCTCATTATGAAGGATCTGAGGTCATTTTCTTGTGCTCCACTTGTGTTTGAGTTTCCAGGGCTGATTGCTTTGGGATATCTGGGTTTTGGAGATGCCATATTATTTTGACTTTTATTATTTGTGGTTTTTACGCTGGCCTTTAGTCATCTTGCTGTTTGGGGCATTGGGTGGTAGTTTCTGGTGTCCTTCACTGGCCATTGAGAACAGTTTGTAGGTGAGTGGCTACAGGTTGAGACCCCTCACCTGCAGAGATCAGGGCATCCTTTCATTGATCATGTGGGTGACCTGGGTTCAGATCAGGGAACTTTCTGTGGATTAGTCGGGTGGCCTGAGGTCTGATCCACTTTGCTGTACATTGTGAGGTCTCCTCTGGGCTCTAAGACCCAGACAGATGGCCCAAAGTTCCATTTGAAGCACGAGGCTTGAGTGCTGCTCAACAAACAGGTAGCTTGACTGAGACAGAGTGCTGGTACAGAGTGCTAGCTAGCCTATGGCTAGGTTTTGGCAACCATGCCTGCATCTGTCTAGGCCCTGGAGCCTTCTGTGGATTGGCTGGGTGATCTGAGGTCAGATCCACACCCTGTTTGTCTCACCTGGGCTAGCAGACCCAGAAGCTGATGCTCTGCAGCCCACAGTTCAGTGTGAAACACAAGAGTCTGAGATGTAGAGCACAGATGCAGCTTGCAGACAGGTATGCATCCAGAATGTGGGGATTGGGCACCTCTCCACAGGGACTCAGGGACTCCTCTGTGGACCAGCTGGGTGGCCCAAGGCCAGATCCCCCTGTGATCCACACAGTATGGGCCCTTCTCACCCAGGGCACTCCAGCTCTGGTGTTCTGTAGCTCCTAGCCCAGGCCCTTGGCTCAGTTCTGCCGATCAGACACAATGTGTGATCAGTGCCGCCATCTTGGATCCCTTCTTTTTCTTTTGTCCTAATAGTTCTCCATTTTTCTTTTTTCTTCTTTTATGATTGGATATTACAATCGTCATCCCCACTCCCCTTTTACAATTTTCTGCTTATATTAACATTTCAGTTCATCTAGTTATTTTGTTCCCTTTTCTTTTGTTATATGGTGTTGATTGTATTTGGTGATTATTGTGTTTATATGTCTGCATTTTTCAGTATCATGCTTGTTGCTATGGCATTTCCCCAGAGCCATGCTGGGAGCAAGCCCTTGGCCTCAGGTGTTTGGGACAGATGCACCTGCAGATAGGTTGAGAGAAATTGCAGAGCCACAACCTGATCTCATGAAACATTGGCAGGTACTTCAACCTGAAGAACGGTGGAGACAAGAGCACCCGTCTCACAAGGTGTGGCCCCCAGCCCTGAAGCCTGCTCTGGTCACTCACCCTCACAGCCAGAGTGGAGATGAACACTACTCGTGGTCTCTGCATCTAAACAGGCTGACTCCATGCCCTTTCAGACCACACACTGCTGACAAGACTAGAAGAGTAGCCATAGATGGCATACCCCCAATACTCTAACACGTAGGACCCACCTTCCTGAGTTCTCAGAGGTTCTCCACTTCGGGGAGACCTAAGGAGAAAGTAAAGCATGTAGGCTCTGACTTGCTGTACATTGTGTCACAACGTAACCACAGTCACAGAAGCAATAGAGGAGCTGCACTCAGACAAGCACACCTCAAGAGAAGACAGCTCCCGAGAAGGCCCCTCTGTGACAGCGAGCGAGGCTTCCATCCTGGACATGCACAGATCGCAACAGAGAAACAGGTGTGGTTGGAAAGGCAACATGACTCCTTTGAAAATGTATAGTTGTCTAATATACAATTGCAGAGATAGCAAAGTGAAATGGTAGACAAGAATTCAGAAGGAAGTTTATTAACATTTATTTCAAAGATAATAATAACAATGAATTACGAAGTGCAAGCTATGAAAGTCTGGAAAAAGAGTCAGGCAAATGCTTGGACATAAAAGCTTAGTCAGTGAGAAGATCATGGAGAGCCTTACCAGACGGCCAGGGTGGGCAGAATGGACGCCAGGCCCTGAGGACAATGCTGGTGACACATCATACGCAGGTTACGGTAAGAAGGAGCAGCATTCATGACACTGACAACAGAAGGGGCGAGGAGCTGCAGGCCCAAAGCACAGAAAACCTATTTGGTAAAAATCATAGAAGATTTCTTAAATATTGGGGCAAAGAGCTTAATACATCATAGTTAAACTTTCAAAATTATAAAGTATTTTAAAATACAGAGAAATACCAAGTTGTATATAAAGACAAACCCAGTGCCATAACATCAGGTCTCAGCAGAAGCTGCAAAGGCCAGGTAAGCATGGAATGATACATTTTTATTAATTTATTCAGTTACTTTACATCCCAATCATAGGCCCCTCCCCTGTTCCTCAGAAAAGGAAAGCCCTGCCCTCCCACCCCATCTCATGAAGTCATCAAGTCTGAGCATGTCCTCTTCCCCTGTGGTCTGACAGAGGCAGCCCCTCCAGGAGGGAGTGATCAAAAAGTAGGCAGCCGAGTCCACGTCCCCTTCTAAGGGGCCCACATGAAGCCTGAGCTGCCCATCTGCTACAACCGGGGGGGGGGGGCGGTGGCTAGGTCCAGTCTATGCATGGGACAATACAGTTTAAGTCCCCAAATTACTGCCAACTAGGCTACTGTACCATCAAGGCTACCCTTCACAATCAAAGGATAAATAAAGACTCCCACAGTAAATATAAACAAGTGGAATCCATGATCGCTAAGCCAGCATCACAGAAGACGTTAAAGGCATTCTACACCTAGATGAGAGCAAGATAAATATGATCCTGAGAGCAAAGGGCAGGTCACTTAGAAGAATAGGCAAGCATATGTGGGTTGGGAAACCATTAACTAACTCCCCATCAAATCTCTGAGGAGACTACAGGACAAAGGAACAGATGACCGAAAGCAAAATGACATGAAATGCATCATAACCCCAAATGTAAGTTGTCTTAAGTCTCCACAGAACCAGTAATGTGCTGTTTGCAAGGAGCCTCAGTGTCAAGTGGATGGGATGACTCCAGGGTGGGGCGAGGTGTGGAAGAGTGCATGGTTGTAAGCCTAATGACCTGGGCTGGTTCCTGGAACCCATGGTACCTAGGGAGAAAATGGCTCCTTAAACTTGTCTTCTGGTCTTCACGTGTGCTACAATATATATGGAATTTCACACTCATGTCATACACACAAAAATTGGGGGGGAGGCTTGGTTTTTTTCAAGACAGGGTTTCTCCATGTAGCCTTGGCCATCCTAGACTTGCTTTGTAGACCAGGTTAGCCTCAAACTCACAGAGATCTGCCTGTCTCTGCCTTCCTGAGTGCTGAGATTACAGGCATGCACCACTGTGCCCAGCCAAAATTAATTATTAAAAATAAATCCCATTGTCAAAAACAGACAGACTGAAAGTGAAAGGATAAAAAGTGGTACTCCAGGCAAAGGAACTCTGAAAGCAAGCACTCATGTCTCATAGACATAAAGGAAATTAGAAGAGAAAAAAAAAAATTATGTAACAATGAAAACACCCACCAAGAAAGCGTAACAGCTGTAAATATTCACTGAACCTCTGAGAATTAAATGTGATAAAGCAAATTACTGGACCCCAAACAGTAACAACAGAAGACTTCATTAGCTCACTCACCAAGAGATATGTTATCTGCACACAATGAAATTGCAGAGATCAGTCCTATACTGTAGACATCTGAGAGCATTTAACGACAACAATGTTTAGATCTTTCTTGCTGTCTTGAGGCTGGAAGGATTGACTCAGTGGATAAGAGCATATACTGCTCCTGCAGAGGACCGGGGTTTGGTGTCCAACACCCATGTTGGACAGCTCACAACTGCCTGTAAGTAGCTCCAGGGCATTGCTGTCTCCCGATGGCCTCCGTGGACACCCACACATCTATGTACATTTCCTCCACAGACACAATAAAAAACTGAAAAAGTTCCTCGTATTCTCTGAGGCCTATTGGGATTAAACAGAAATCAACTGCAGGAGAACCTGCAGAGCAAACGAGATTGAATAACACTCTTTCGAAAAAGAGTAAGTCATTGAAGAAACTGGGGATGGAGCTGAAACAGTACTAAAAGGAAAGAAGGAAGGAGGGAAGAACAGAAGGACGGAAGGAAACAGGCGCTGTGACACACGCTTGTAATCCTAGCACTCAGGGAGGCAGAGGCAGGTGGATCTCTGTGAGTTCGAGGCCAGCCTGGTCTACAAAGTCCAGAACAGCCAGAGCTACACAGAGAAACTCTGTCTTGAAAACAACAACGAAATGGAAATATAATATACAGAACCCGTGGGATACAGCAAAATCAGTACAAAAAAGTTTATAGTTACATGTGCAGACACTTAAAGTAAATCTCGGGGGAGAGAGCTCAGTGTGTGAAGACTCGGGCTGCCAGGTGATGCTTTGAGCTCAGTCCCCAGGACCCACAAGGGAAAAACTCCCTCAAATTGTCCTTTAACTTTCATGTATGTTCCATGGTATGTTGTACACACACACCTTCCACATGTGTTCCATGGCCTGTTGTATACACATGTGCGCACACACACATGGGCATGTGCACAGGTGTGTAGTAACAAAAATCCTGGGGCTCAAGAAGTTAGCATTGATTGCTCTTGCAAAGGGCCTTGGTTTCTTCCCAGCGTCCTCATGGTGGCTCACAGCTGTCTGTAACCCGAGTCCCAGAGGATCTGTCGCCCTCTTCTGGCCTCTGTGAGCCCCAGACATGTGAGCACTTAGGCACGTGGAGGCGAAATACTCATACACTTAAATCTTTTGTTGTTTTGTTTTTGTTTTTCAAGACAGGGTCTCTCTTGTAGCCCTGGCTGTCCTGGTCTCACTTTGTAGACCAGGCTGGCCTCGAACGCTCAGAGATTGGCTTGCCTCTGCCTCCTTGAGTGCTCACTCCCGGTACACATCGATCTTTTTAAAGGGAGATGACTTGATAAGTAAACTTTGAAATGAGAGAGAGAACATTACAACATACACCACTGAAATCCAGATGACCATCATGGAACATTCTGAAAGATTCATTCCCACAAACTGAAACACCTGGAAGAAATACAAATTTCTAGACGCATATGACCTACAAATTGATCCAAAAGGATATTAATAAAAAACCTAAGCAGATTGCTAACAAGTCATGAGTTTGAAGCAGTGTGGGGTGTGGATGAAGGTGTGTGAATATGTTTTTCCCCCAAGACATGGTTTCTCAGTGTAACCTTGGCTGTCCTGGAACTCACTCTGTAGACCAGGCTGGCCTCAAACTCAGAGATCTGCCCCTCTCTGCCTCCCAAGTGCTGGGATTAAAGGTGTGCACCACCACCGCCCAGCTGTGTAAGTGTGCTGTTAACATGGACACAGCCATGTACAGGACCACGCCTCCTCAGACCCATGGAAATGGTGAAGCTCAGAGAAATGGCCAAGGACTTCCCTGGGTCCAAGTATGTAGGCCACAGCCTCCTCCTCCTCCACAGCCAGAGAATGCTCCCCTGCAGAGGCCGACCGTGAGGCCAGCCAACCCTCCCTCCTGTGTACATAGCGGGTGGCCACCATGAGGACAAGCACAGCTCAGCTGATCTGTGCTGGGTCTGTGGTCCCTTCATTCTCCAGTCACAGCAGCAGCTTTCCAGGACCATGCTGTGCAGGATGCAGAAACCAGTGACGTCAGGGATTCACTGTTGAATTTCACTGGTTCATTGAAGAACTAATACCAGTACTCCTCAGGGTTTGTTTGGTTTTTTTGTTTTGTTTTTTGTTGTTTGTTTGTTGTTTCATTTTGTTTTGTTTTTGTAAAATTCAAGGGAAGAATAGAAGCAGGAAAGGAAATCCAACTGTTCCTGTGTATGGACACTTCTCTTTGAAGGGCTCTACCAAGGAAGACACTTAGAACTAATGTGTTCAGCACGAGGGCAGCGTACGACATACAATAGCTTTTCTGATCAGTTGTCAATCTGCTAGGAAAGGAAAACAGGAAAAGCCCTTTCAAGACAGCCTAAAGAAAAAGAACAACAAAACAACAGCAAAGATCCTAGGCCTCTAATCCTAGAATTCAATAGGCTAAGGACAAGGGCATCCTGACTTCAAAGCTAGCCTGGCCTACACAGTGAGACACTCAAAGAACACTAAAAAAAACCCACAACATCTTTATAATGAAAATAATAAAATGTTGAAAAATGAAACTGGAGGCACGTGGGTTAAGATAAAAATGGCTAACATATTACAAAAAAAAAATTGTCAGATTGGCTGCAATCTCCATCAAAATACCAAAGCATTGCTTATAGAACTAGGAAAAACATCCTAAAATTGACCTGGAAGCACAGAAGACCCCAAGTAACCCAGCAAAGCAGGAGCAGGCTGGAGGTTCAGCATCATAGTGTTCTAGAATAAACTACAGGGGCAGAGCTAGCAAAATAGCACAGCACTGCCAGGAACGCACAGCCACGGCAAAGAAGATGCTCCGAGACCCACCCCGCGCTAGTCACTCAGGGTTTATGTTGTTTTTTCCAGACAGGGTTTCTCTATGTAGCCCTGGCTGTCCTGGACTCACTTTGTAGACCAGGCTGTCCTTGAACTCACAGAGATCCGCCTGCCTCTGCCTCCCCAGTGCTGAGATTAAAGGCGTGCACCACCACATCCAGCTTTAGTCACTCAAGTTTTGATAAAGATACCAAACAAACAAAAAGGCAACAACAACCAAAACCAACCCACAGTGGGGAAAAGATACCTGAGAACCCTGAACATCCACACACAAATGGATCGAAGCTATCCAACTCTCACCCTGAACAGCCATACACAAATGGATGGAAACTATCCATCTCTCACCCTGTACAAAAGTCACGGGGGCTAAAAGATTCAAGGGAGGCTTGGAATTTTGAGAGGACGACAAGAAGCATCCCCAGTGTGTTGCAGACATATTAAATAGGATTCGACGCTTGAGGAAATGAGAGCAGGAATGGACTAATTGACTAAGAACTAATTGCACCAAATTTAAAGGAGTGCCGTACAGCAAAGGCGAGACAGGCAGCAGCTATTCATCTGGCAGAATTAATGCACAGAACATGTAAGGAACTCAGTGAGAAAAATTAACCTAATACATGCTCTAAGGACTGAACAGACACTTCTCAAAATACAAATATCTGTCGCTATATGCAATGTCCATCTTTTGCCATCAGCCAAAACTGCACTGAAGTGCATACTGTGTACAAACTGATATCAGGACCACTCACATGGTGCAGCCGAGGGAAGGGCTTTTACTGTAGATATGAGAAAGAGAGATGTGACCAGGACAGAACTAGGAAAGTGGGCAGAGCACAGAGAAAGGGAGACAGAGGACGCGAGCGTTGCTGAAGCACAGTGTTAGGAGGAAAATGTGTAGCAGGGAGGGGCAGGAAGGGGCTGGGGGGAGGTGGACGGCCTAGGATGCCAGCATGACTCTGAAGTGCGTCACTGCACTTGTGACACTGGGGGAGCCTGAGGCAGCGAGTGCTTGGTGAACTAACAGGCAGGCAGAGGAACGTTGGCTTTGCCAACCACCAGAAATTGGAGAAATGAATTTTCTTTGGACCTGACACAGTGTAATTCCCAAGCAGAAGGATGAGGATGAGGAGGAGTTCAGTTCAAGGCCTCCCAGGTCTACACAGTGAGACCTTTACAGCTGTGGTGGCTCAGTCCTGGAACCCCAACACTCAAGAGGCTGAGGCAGGAGGGTTACAACAAGTTTAAGGTTGGCCTGGGCTACAGAGTGAAATTCTATCTCCCTCCAAAAACAAAACAAAACAAAAAACTACATTGAAATTCCATCTCTAGTCAGATTAGCTATGTTTTTTTTTTTTTTTTTTTTTTAATGATGGTGAGGTTCTGGAGGAAGGAAACCCCTGTACAGTTAGCATAAAGTGGTAAAGCATTATGAGAACAAGCGAGCATTCCTCAAAAGGCCAGCTGTACCTCCTAGCTATGTCTCTGAAACGTTCCGCACCACAGAGAGCTGCTCGTCCTTGTACACTGTGTTTCCATTCACAATAGTCAAGATAAGGATTCAAGCAGGCACCTACCTGTCACAGGTGAATGATACGAACACACGGTATGTCTACACAGTGGAGTTCTGGTCACGAGACTGAAGTCGTGTGTCTGCAGGAGATGAGCAGAACTGGAAAGCACTATGTTAAGTGGAACAAGCCAGACACAGAAAGACAAATGTTACATGTTTCCGTGTGTGGAAACGTGGAGTTGGGGGCAAAGACCTGAAAGCAGAGGTGGAGAAGGCGGAGAGCAAGAGGTTATTAGGGAGGCTGGGTCTGATACAAGCGTGATATATGCACACAGAGAAATGCCACAGTGGGACCCATTAATATGTTCAGTAGAACAAACAAATAAGCATTAAGATTATCTTTTCCTTAAAAAGTCAAGTCTTTGGATTTTGCCAGAGGCTAACCACTGAACATCAGGCCCCGGGATGCTCCTGTGAAGATGCTGGCGCTCACCCAGGGGATCATCAAGTGGAGGAGCAGAAACGTTGCAGCAGCGTGGGCTGGGTAGCTATCAGTCACCTCCCTGATAGCAGGGATCCTGGGACTGTGCCTCCCAGCTGTCGCCAGCAGGTGGCAGTCCTGAGCGACCAGTGCGCATAGCCTTGTTCAACCTTGAAGCGGGGAGAACAAGCGCAGAGGTGTGGCTGTGAAGAAGCATGGGGCCAGGGCGCTGGTGGCCTGGCCTGCATGGCTGAGCAGTGTGCACACTGGCCACCAGGTCCGTAGCGTGGGACACAGTAGACATGAGAACCTGCTTGCTTTCTAGTCAGGCTTAGGAAATGGGTAGGCGACAAATAAAACAGCACGTGGGGTCCCTGCTCCCATCTTGAAGTTTATCTGCAGTTGTCGCAGTTGAGGGTACTAAATGCAGCTCACTCGTCCTCCGCACACTGCAGCCTTCCCACCCGCCAGCAGCACATCAGGCTTTCAGACTAAAAGTACCTCATCCTGCCCAGTGACACCGACTTTGTAAATACCGGATTTCCTTCCTTAAAAAACAAGTAACGCAGCTGGGTGCCTCAGGGAGGCAGAGACAGGTGGATCTTTGTGAGTTCAAGGCCAGCCTGGCCACAAATGGAGTCCAGGACAGCCAAGGCTACAAATGAACAAAATGAACAAAAACACCAAACCAAGGAATGCAGTTTGATCGTACAGTACACTAGATGGCCTTAATGTAGAGGTCATTGCTTTTGTTTCACCTATAAATTTTGTGTTCACACACTTTAAATACCTGTGATCTTAGCAATACATGGACATGATGGGGAGGCGCCTTGCACAGTTGGCATAGGTTGAAAGTTCGACTCTCTGCCTCCAGCCCAGTGCTCTTCAGGAGCAGTCACTGTCTGCAGCCCAGTGCCCTTCAGGGTGGTCACTGTCTGCAGCCCAGTGCCCTTCAGGGGCAGCCACTGTCTGCAGCCCAGTGCTCTTCAGGGGCAGCCACTGTCTGCAGCCCAGTGCTCTTCAGGGGCGTCACTGTCTGCAGCCCAGTGCTCTTCAGGGGCGTCACTGTCTGCAGCCCAGTGCTCTTCAGGGGCAGCCACTGTCTGCAGCCCAGTGCCCTTCAGGAGCAGTCACTGTCTGCAGCCCAGTGCTCTTCAGGGGCAGCCACTGTCTGCAGCCCAGTGCTCTTCAGGGGCGTCACTGTCTGCAGCCCAGTGCTCTTCAGGGGCAGTCACTGTCTGCAGCCCAGTGCTCTTCAGGGTGGTCACTGTCTGCAGCCCAGTGCTCTTCAGGGCGGTCACTGTCTGCAGCCCAGTGCTCTTCAGGGGCAGTCACTGTCTGCAGCCCAGTGCTCTTCAGGGCCGGCCACTGTCTGCAGCCCAGTGCTCTTCAGGGGCAGTCACTGTCTGCAGCCCAGTGCTCTTCAGGGCGGTCACTGTCTGCAGCCCAGTGCTCTTCAGGGGCAGCCACTGTCTGCAGCCCAGTGCTCTTCAGGGGCAGCCACTGTCTGCAGCCCAGTGCTCTTCAGGGTGGTCACTGTCTGCAGCCCAGTGCTCTTCAGGGGCAGCCACTGTCTGCAGCCCAGTGCTCTTCAGGGGCAGTCACTGTCTGCAGCCCAGTGCTCTTCAGGGTGGTCACTGTCTACAGCCCAGTGCTCTTCAGGGGCAGTCACTGTCTACAGCCCAGTGCTCTTCAGGGGCAGTCACTGTCTGCAGCCCAGTGCTCTTCAGGGTGGTCACTGTCTACAGCCCAGTGCTCTTCAGGGGCAGTCACTGTCTACAGCCCAGTGCTCTTCAGGGGCAGTCACTGTCTGCAGCCCAGTGCTCTTCAGGGGCAGCCACTGTCTGCAGCCCAGTGCTCTTCAGGGGCAGTCACTGTCTGCAGCCCAGTGCTCTTCAGGGCCGGTCACTGTCTGCAGCCCAGTGCTCTTCAGGGCCGGTCACTGTCTGCAGCCCAGTGCTCTTCAGGGCCGGTCACTGTCTGCAGCCCAGTGCTCTTCAGGGCGGTCACTGTCTGCAGCCCAGTGCTCTTCAGGGGCAGCCACTGTCTGCAGCCCAGTGCTCTTCAGGGGCAGTCACTGTCTGCAGCCCAGTGCTCTTCAGGGGCAGTCACTGTCTGCAGCCCAGTGCTCTTCAGGGGCAGTCACTGTCTGCAGCCCAGTGCTCTTCAGGGCGGTCACTGTCTGCAGCCCAGTGCTCTTCAGGGCCGGCCACTGTCTGCAGCCCAGTGCTCTTCAGGGGCAGTCACTGTCTGCAGCCCAGTGCTCTTCAGGGCGGTCACTGTCTGCAGCCCAGTGCTCTTCAGGGCGGCCACTGTCTGCAGCCCAGTGCTCTTCAGGGGCAGCCACTGTCTGCAGCCCAGTGCTCTTCAGGGCGGTCACTGTCTACAGCCCAGTGCTCTTCAGGGCGGTCACTGTCTGCAGCCCAGTGCTCCTCAGGGCGGCCACTGTCTGCAGCCCAGTGCTCTTCAGGGGCAGCCACTGTCTGCAGCCCAGTGCTCTTCAGGGCGGTCACTGTCTACAGCCCAGTGCTCTTCAGGGCGTTCACTGTCTGCAGCCCAGTGCTCCTCAGGGCGGCCACTGTCTGCAGCCCAGTGCTCTTCAGGGGCAGTCACTGTCTGCAGCCCAGTGCTCTTCAGGGCGGTCACTGTCTGCAGCCCAGTGCTCTTCAGGGCGGTCACTGTCTGCAGCCCAGTGCTCCTCAGGGCGGCCACTGTCTGCAGCCCAGTGCTCTTCAGGGCCGGTCACTGTCTGCAGCCCAGTGCTCTTCAGGGCCGGCCACTGTCTGCAGCCCAGTGCTCTTCAGGGCTGGTCACTGTTTGCACATTCCTTCAGTAAGCACCTATTGGCTATTGGCTTTGTTCCAGGCAGAGTCCAGGACCCTAGAGATCAATGGTGAGCCCAGTGCACCCTGTTTCTGTGCCCCATGGAAGCGCATGTGCTGTGTGGAGCCCCACAGCAGGTGACGGAGGCAATGGTGGGGTCATCAAGCCAAAATAGCAGAAGATGGAGAAAGTGGGCATCCCTCTGACTCGTGCTTGTCACATGCTTGATTCACACAGTCTATGTCACCGTTGTTAAGGGTGACTTCTTTGAGGTATCCAGAAGTGTCGAGTGGGGAGGGAGTCACTCTGCAACCACAGAACTCAGTCACCTAAACAAACTCCAGACTGGAGCATGGCCGTGCATGGAGGGAGGCACAGGAGAGCCCTTCTGAGGGGACCTTGGCAGAGCCCTCATCTGGGCCAAGTGCAGATGGCCTGGGGAACACAGGGATGGCCAAGCTGCAAGTGAAGGTGCTCGGGGGGGGGGGGGGGAGGCAGCGGTGTTCACTGGTGGAAAGCGCTGGAAACTATAAGAGCATTTAGCAAGAAAACCTATTACCCTGGTGATCTACTGAAAATGCAGCTGCTGCATGAGGTACAGCGTGCAGAATCATTGCACAAATGCCCCAGAGGAGACACGGGTGCCCAGCAGAAACCCCAAGGAAGGCAGGAGAGCCGGAGTGGGCAACGACAAGAAGTCATGCCAGTCCTCAGTGACACTGGTGTAGTGAGCAGTGTCCACCAGGCAGCACTGTGCCCTGAAGCCTGCTGTCCTCTGCACATGTGGTGTTTACAGGGCTTGGGTTGAGAGCTTAAGGCCCTCATAGTCATCCTGGCTTATGGTTTAGCCACTTGACTGTGACCTGTGGAGGTGGGTAGGAGCACTGTGAGCCACTGGAAGACGTCACAGGCCTGTGGCACCTCCATGGCCTCTGCATCAGGTCCTGCCCTCAGGTTCCTGACCTGTGTGAGTTCCTGTCCTGACTTCCTTTGGTGGAAGTGTGAGCTAAATAAACCCGTTCCTCCCCAACTTGCTTTTTGGTCATGGTGTTTTGTCGCAGCAATAGGAACCCTAACTAAGACACTTGCCTTAATATGTGTGCATGCAACACTTCCAGAGTTGTCTTGTCCTTTTTAAGTACGTCATTACTGGGTGGTGCCTCACTGTCACTGTCGCTGTGGAAGAGCCTGTGACACTCACTTGTAGGCCTGTCACTTCACATGTGTATCATTATCATAGAGTTGGAAAGACTGAACTCAAGTGTGAATAATGAAGCAACAGCTGGTGGAGACTGTCCCCCTGCCCCCCCATCTGTCCCATCCCCCACTCCCCCCACCCCTCCCACCCCGAGGTCATGGCAGTTCACACAAACTCCTAGTAGCAACCGGGACTGCCCGCTGCCCAAGACCTATCTATAGGGCTGGAAAAGGGTTTCTTTCTTTCTTTCTTTCTTTCTTTCTTTCTTTCTTTCTTTCTTTCTTCTCTCTTGTTTGTTTGTTTGTTTGTTTTTTAGACAGGGTTTCTCTGTGCAGCCTTGGCTGTCCTGGAGCCACTTTGTAGACCAGGCTGGCCTTGAACTCACAGAGATCTGCCTGCCTCTGCCTCTGTAATTAAAGACATGTACTACCATGCCTGGTCTGGGGAATGGTTTCTTTTTCTTTTTAAAACTTTATCTTTTCATGTGGTTAGACTTATGCGTTCTTTATTTCTTCTCAAAGAGTGTGCCCCGGTTTGAGTTTACTAGAAATCTCTCTTCCTTATTTCTAGGTTTCTTCTGGTCTCCTTTTCCTTTCTTTCTTTCTTTCTTTTCTTTTCTTTCTTTCTTTCTTTTTTAGGTTTTTCAAGACAGGGTTTCTCTGTGTGGTCCTGGTTATCCTAGACTTGCTTTGTAGACCAGGCTGGCCTCGAACTCACAGCGACCCACCTGCCTCTGTCTCTGCAGTGCTAGGATCACATTCTTTTTTGTTTTGAGACATTTCCAGGTTGATCTCCAACTTGTGGACTAAAAAAATTCTTTCTGCTTCAGCCTCCTGAGTGCTGGGGCTGCAGGTCCTGCTCTCCCAGTTTTATTCATAAATTGATCTTTTTATTACTGTTTTATTCTTGTGAGCCACATGTGGTTGCTGGAAATTGAACCTCGGACCTCTGGAAGAACAGTTAGTGTTCCTAACCACTGAGCCAACTCTCCAGCACCGTGTAAACTGAGTTTTTTTTTTTTTTAAGACAAAATTTGCCTATGATAAATGAGACCCTTTTTAAGTATTACAGCTTGAGTTTTAACAAGCACTTTGAAACCAGGATTGTGGTTAGGATCGCAAACATTCCTGTCACTGAAAGGAGTTTTCTGGTACTATGCTGTGGTCACACCACCTCTGCCTGGGACCTGCTGTTTAATGTTGACTCTTTGTGAAGGTGATTAGAATTAGATAAGATTATCAGGGTGGAGAGCCCATTGCTGAATCCTTGTGGCTTTATAAGAGGAAAGGACCAGAGTGCACGTACACACACACACACACACACACACACACACACACACACACTCGTGCGCACGCAAGCTCACGCGCACATACACACACTTGGTCTCACTGTGTGATAAACTGAACTCCAAGACACTGCCAGCAACCATCACCAGTTGGGCTCCTCCATTCTGACCTGGGACCTGAACAGGGAACCAAAATGAACCTCTCTCTCTCTCTCTCTTTTTTTTAAAATCACATATCCATCTTGAGGGGTTGTGTTATCTGCAACTAAGAACAGACTGAGGTGGGGCCTGTGCTGCGCTCACAGAGTGCTCAGCGACCCCCCTGGGGTCTATCTACCTGCTGTGGGTAACAGTCCTTTCCAGCTGCAACAAAACGATTAGTGTCACACTAGTGAAGAACCCTGCTCCAAAGCAAGCCTTGTCTGTACGTCCCTCGTCCTGGACTCTGTCCAGATGTCTGCATCCAGCCAGAGTTCAAAGCCACTCCTGCTGTGGTTCGTCACTGTGAGCACTCTCAGCTGAGTACGTCACCCTCACCCCTCATGGCAATTTGAGTTGCTTTAGTTCATAGTTATAAATAATTACTAACCTTTGTGGAGATGTATTTTATTTCTCTTGGGTGATTGCTGGAGGCTACAGCTGCTGGCTTGTGTGCGTTTCACTTCTACTGGGGTGTCAGATCCTTTCCTGTTTCCACTTGTGCACGGAGTCTCCATTGCTCCATACTCCTCGAAACAATTGGTACTGCAAGTCTTGCAGTCTCAGTTTCTAGTAAAATCCAGAGTAGCAGTATGCCGCTGTCGTTTTGGTCAACATGTCCCTGGTGGACGCTGGCGGTGTACATCTTTTTATGTGTGCTTTTTCTTTTTAACTTGTCAAATATCAGCTTCGAGTCTTCCCCTATGTTTTGAACAGAAATTGGTTCTGTGAATTTGAGTTTGCTTGATATGCTGGGTGCAAGTTTTTTGTGGGATGTGTGTGTGCGCGCGCATGTTTGTGCATGTGTCAGTGTGTGTGCATGTGTTTCATTGTGTGTGAGGTGTATGTGTACACGTGTGTGCATGTGTGTGTGTGTCTGTGAGTGTGTGTATGTGTGTGTGTGTCAGGTGCATATGTGCACATGTGTGAGTGTGTGCACTTGAGAGTGTGTGTGTGTGTGTGTGTGTGTATGAGTGTGTGTGTGTGTGTGCGCTTGTGTAGAGGATCTGAATTAGATTCCCAGCACCCACATGGCAGCTCATAACCACCTTAACTTCAGTTCCCTATCTGATGCCTTCTCCTGGTCTTTAGGATGCCTGCACACATAAACACATGCACATACCAACACAAATAAATACATATAAACAAACAAAGATGTTTAGAATTCTTCCCTAACCCATCCACGTGCACCCAGTGTCTCGTTGTCCCTTTAGCTCCTTGGCTTTAATTAAACATTCTGGTTTTCCTCACAGAGATCATATACACGTTTGGTTACATTTGTGCCTAAGTATTTATTTTGGGTGAGGTACTGCTTACTTGTATTTTAAAATTTAAATTTTGATTGTTCAAGCCAGGAACAGTGGTGCACACCTTTAATCCCAGCACTCACGAGGCAGAGGTAGGCAGGTGTCTGTGTGCTGAAGGCTAGCCTGGTCTACAAGCAAGTTCCAGATTAGCCAGGGCTACACAGAGAGACTGTCTAAAAGAGAAAGGAAGGAAGGAAAAGAAACCCCATGGTTCATTGTCAGACCGTGTTAACACTGACTTGTGCTGATTTTGTCTGCAGATTGCTATAACTGCTTGCTTGATCCAAACACTCTACTTCTTGGGAAGATTCTTTGAGATTTTCTACATAAAAATTACATTGTATATGAACAGAGACAGTTTTCCTTCTTCTTGTCCAGGCTGTATAGCTTTTATTTCCTTTAAATTTTTTCACTAACATACATCAAGTTTATAAAACAGTGAGCTTTATTTTTGACATTTTTATGGGTACGTAAGGTACAGACCTCATACCCACCCCCTCCCACTGGCCCCTGGACTCTCCCGAATAGCACATCTTCTACTTTCATGTCTTTGGGGGGGGGGCGGTTCAAGACAGGGTTTCTCTGTGTAGCCTTGGCTGTCCTTGACTCACTTTGTAGACCAGGCTGGCCTCGAACTCACATCGATCCGCCTGCCTCTGCCTCCCCCGTATGCTGGGATTAAAGGCGTGCACCACTATGCCCAGCCTGACTCTCATGTCTTAAGCAGACTAGACTGTGCATGTGAGAGAGAACGTGGTATTGCCTTTTGTATGGGGCCGTTCCTCTCTCGTCACATCCATTTGGGTTCTTCTGCACTTAGATGTCCTTTTCTTTCCCGGCTTTGGACATTTCCTGCTACTTTTTTTTTTTTTTTCCCCTGCTACGGTTTTATTGAACAGCTTTCCATGCATTTGGTCTGTCTCTTGGTTCCCTTGTTTCTGCCACAGATTAATAGGTTCAGGCTCTTAGTTGTGCCCCAGAGGTCTTGGATGCTGTGGCCACGATGGCTCCTCCCCGTGCTGTTTTGAGTGGCAGCTCTCTCACCTTGCCCTTAACCTCTCACCCAGCCTGCCAATGGTGCTGCCCACTGGCTTTTCACATGGCTTCTTGATGCTTCTGTGTCTAAGGCTTTCATTTCTTCAGAGTCCCAGTTTCCTGCTGAGCTCAGCCAGGCCTTGAACTGATGTCTTTTTGCTTTACTCATCTGCTTATTTTAATCCTCTTTGATCACTGATGATTTTTAAATGAAACTTTTGCTTATTTCTCTGGCCCTTTAGCTACTTTCACGTGTTGGCTCGGTCACTGAAGAGGTGTGAACTAGGCGGCAAGTCGGCTTTGCCATGTTCCTCGTGCTGCTTTCTTGCTTGTGTGCCGTTGGGATGGAAGCGCCTCAGCTTTGTGTGCTGCCTCAGCTTTGTGTGCCTTTGGGATGGAAGCGCCTCAACTTTGTGAGCCTTTGGGATGGAAGCGCCTCAGCTTTGTGTGCCGTTGGGATGGAAGCGCCTCAGCTTTGTGAGCCGTTGGGATGGAAGCGCCTCAGCTTTAGATGAAACTCTTCTTATTCACCAGCTTCATCTGGAGTCCCAAAGGGAGGAAGAGAAGAAGACCAGCTGCCATTATAGCACCACCACCAAACAGACCAGAATAAAACACAGTAGTCCCAGCACTTCGGAGGCAGGGGCAGGTGGCTCTCTGTGAGTTCGAGGCCACCCTGGACTACAGAGCAAGTTCCAGGACAACCAAGGCTACATAGAGAAACTGTCTTAAAACAAACAAACAAACAACAACAACAACAAAAATCCTGCTACATTACCAATGACTGTAGAAAATAAAATAACAAAATCAATGTAGAATAAGTGAAGTTAAATAATAAAGATAAATATAACAACAATAAAAGAATGAGATGCAGAGCGAGGCATGAAGGATGGCTCAGCCATTAGGAGTTCTTACTGCTCTTCAGAGGGCCCAAGATCATTATCAGCACCCATACTGGGTGACTCACAACCACCTGGAATTCTGGCTTCTGACTGGAGCTGCACACATAAGTACTCTCTCTCTCTCTCAAAACTAAAAGTGCAGACAGAGAAAGGAGGACATATTAAAAGAAGATAATGTGAGAAGGAGGAATAGAAAAGAGCAAAGGAAAAAAGTCTAAAAAGCTGGGGCCGAAGAAATGGCTCAGTAAGTGGTTGAGAGCACACACTGCTACAGGTCGGAGCTAGCCACCCATGTCCCGTGGCTCACAACCACCTGTAGCTCTAGCCCAGGGCACCTGACACTTATTCTGGCCTTGGTAGGCACATGCAGTCATGCGTATGTACCCCACCCAAACACACATATATAATTAAAAAATAAAACAAAACTTTAAAAATATATAAAATGAAAGTGACTAGATTAACTTAGATAAAAGTAGAAAGAGGAGTAAAACAGTTTTTATAAGTGGGTTCTGGGCATCAACTCAAGGTCCTTACACTTGCATGGCAAGCACACGCCTGACACGTGGCTAGCCCTACGCCTGGTTTTATTCTGAGAGTTCTATAGCTTCAGCTTTTATATTGAAGTGTTGATCTATTTTGTACTAGTCTTTGCACAGGGGCGAGGCAGATATCCCAACTTCAGTTAGTCAAGGAAAAGCCGAAGACACAAATGGTTAAAACTAGAAATCCAAGTGTAGGCTTTAGCAAGCACTAAACTTAAAAAAGCTAAGAAAGCGCAGTGGACACCAACCAGCAAATCAGGGAATCCAGACGAGAGGGCAGGGCATCCTGACAGAGGATCCTACTTCAGGAGAATGGTCACCTGACATCTTTGAGGAAGCAGAAAGGAAAGGGGCTGGAACCAAGAAAGAGCCCCTTGGGGTCATGCTCTTGGTGACCTGTTTCTTCCAACTAGGCCTGAGCATCAGAAGTTTCCAAAGCCTTCCAGTAATGTCAAGCTTCCACCCACCAGTGGATTAGTCACCAATGGGGTCAGAGCAGCAGCTGTGCCCTTAGCACATGACCCTGGGGAAAGATTTCAGATTCGAGCCACAACCGAACTATATGGCTGTTTCAGAAAACACTTGCTCAGTACAAACTCAGGTCTTGACCTAAAGCCGACTCGTGCAGCTTGAGTTCGCCAGAGTGGCAGGGAAGAAGTTGTGCAGTCAGGAACCTTGGAGCTGAGGTTTCCCAGGGCGATGTCTCCCTCGTCATCTGCCCTGCGGCCTCAGTTCCGTCTGCAGTTGTTCATCGAGTAGCACATGGCTTATGGCTTACACAGCTGCCGCGGGAGCAAGGTCGGTGTGGTTTGCGTGGTGGACGTTGGCTATCCTGACGCCTGGTCCCATCCCTGCTGCTGCTGTGCTGACGTCTACCTCTGCCCTTTCTGCTGTGACTTGTCCTCCCTTTGCTCCTTGGTGAACTCTCCTCTTATTTATTTTTTTTTTCAAGCTTCCAGAAGTATTACTTCTGCCAAACTACCCTTGGCCTCCGATCCTGAGCTCTAGGAGGCCAGGATTAAGAAACAGGTTACTGGGAAGAGCTCTGTTGAGTGCTGTGACCCTCGGCTGCCTGGCACTGGGCTCCCTGAGGCAGGGATGTCCATGTTGACTGAGAACAATGTGCTGATGCCTAATTCAGATAGGACAGAGTGAGTGCAGCTGAGGGAGGGATTACTGGTATGTGTGGGCGTCTGTCAGGGCAGAGAAGGCAGCAGGTCTGTGTCCAGGAACGGTTGGGTGTAGCATACCACGTTGAGAAGTAGGAAAACAGTACAACCACCATGGAGACAAGGCAGGCCTCTTCCTCAGACCTGGTCCCTGAAATTCACTTGGCAACATCATCCTGGGGTGGGTTGCTATGCAGATGTCAGAGTCCTGTGTTCAGACATGAGAAGGACCTGTTAATATAAAATTAAACTGACAGCAGTTCCCAGTGACTAGCAAGTACAAAAATAGATCACCTCAAGTGAAAATACTTTTAGGGGAAAGAACAACAACCAAAACAAAAATCCTACCAAGAAGAGACTTGATACCCTGTGAGCATATACAGGGGGAGGAGGTCCCCCTCAGTCACTGTCATAGGGGAAGGGAGTAAGGGCAAAATGGGAGGGAGGGAGGAATGGGAGGATACAAGCGATAGGATAACCATTGAGATGTAATATGAATAAATTAATAAAATAAAATTTTAAAAAATAAAAAATTTTATTATAATCCTAAAAAAAAATCAAAATTAAAACAAAAACAAAAACAGCTTTCTGCAGAATGGAACACTCAGGGTACCAGGCCTCTGAATAAGAAGTAAGAGCCTCTAGCCAGGAGACAAGCCCCTCAGAGCACATCACTGGCCTGCGCAGTCATGAAGGCAAAGGCACACAGAGCTTCCCGTGCGGCCCTGGCCTGGTCTGACTCAGTGGGTGTGGGGAACTTTGAAGGAAGGTCGAGGATGGGGAAAGTAAGTGAGGAGTGGGACAGGCTGAAGGAATTCTGAAAATGTGTATGGAGACTCTCAGCCTGCCATGTGCCGGGCCAAACAGGGTGTGTGGGCTGTGGGCCAAAACAAGGGAAAGCTGGGGAGGCACACAGCACACGCAGATGCCCTCACCTTCCTTCTGGGAATGTCCGAGCCTGGACCTTCCAAGCCCAAAGGACTGATTTTCAATCCATGGTGTACAGAAGGCCATTGACACTCCAGGAGATCATAAAATAGAGAAGATGGCCAGGCCTGCTGCTGCGGGCCTGCAGTCCCAACTGTTTGGGAGGCAGGGGCAGGAGGGTCACATGTTCCAGGTCAGCTTGACCTACAATCCTTTTTTTCCTTACGTTTGTGAGAGATTTGCATAAAGTGATGGTGCCCCACTACAGAGAGACACACCTTTAATGGGAAGAATTTGGAAACCACATTTTCATCGTAGTCCATTAAGATAACACACATACATAATAAAGATGCAAACAGCGTGCTCCTAAAACCACTCTTCAGTCAGAGAGGATGTCACGGGGCATAATTATGTCACCAAATGCTCCTTAACACCTAGAACAATTGCCAAGGAGAGATATATTAAAGAATTGGCATCTAGCAATGAATTGGATAAACACGTCAGGAGCCGGATCCACAGATAGAAAACTGAGAAGCCCCTCACCGGCCCGATTATAGAAGATGCCTCCCAGTCCCAGGGCCAGCAAAGCGCCCAACGCTGTCAGAAGAGCCCATCAGCAAGTTTTGCCGACAGCACGTGCTGGCTACCAGGAAGCTCACTGGAGTGCTCACTGGGACCTGGCCACATGGGTGGCACCTGCCTCGCCAGAACTGTACTTCCAGATTCCCAGTTTGGCACAACCATAGCATAAGCATCCATATGTGTGTGGCGAGAACACATCTTACTGAAAGCAACAAATCAAATCTGAACAGGAAAACTGAACCAGCAGGTCTCCTAACTAGTGTGTAAGTGCAATGCTGTGCTGACCTAGTTAGAATCCCAGTGGGTTGTGTTTTTATGGAATTAGGTAAAATTATCTTAAAGTCTGAATGGATGTCGGCAGTTGGAGAAGACTTGCCAATGACTCTATGACATGGCCCAGCAGACTTTGTTAGTTTTGGTCTGTGTTACAAGCTGTCAAACGTATCTCCTATTTGATATGTTATGTGTTGAAAACAAAGAAAAAGTGCCTATCCAGTGCACAAGTGATAAGCTGCTGTTAGTCAAGATCAGAGACCAACAGAAGTGGAGACCCGTAAGTGCAGCGTGAGCCTTTGCTTCCAGGCTGTTTACTCAGCTTTGCTGAAACTCAAAATCAGTATTGACTCAGACCCCGGCTCTCCAGATAGCAGAGAGCTGGGCCTGGAGGCACATTTGAGTAATCTCAGAACCCAGGAGGCTGCAGCAGGAAGAGCCCAGATTAGAAGCCAGCTAAGGCCATTGGTTCAGAGGGAGGAGGTATGAATGCTTATGCTAGAAGGCCAGAGCTTGGGCTGGGGATGCTGCTCAGTTGGTAGCTTGCCCAATGGATGCCCCCCTACCTCTACATCCCCCCGCACCTGATCCCAACACTGGGGAGGAAGAGGCAGGGAGATCTCTGAATTAGAGGCCAACCTGCTCTACAGATCGAGTTCCAGGGCAACCAGGGCTACACAGAGAAACCCTGTCTCGAAAAAAGAAAGGAAGGAAGGAAGGAAGGAAGAAAGAGCCCTGAGTTTGATCCTCCGCTCCACACAACCTGGAGATGGTGGTGCACACCTGTGACGTCAGCTCTGTGGAGGCAGAGGCAGGAGGATCAGAGAAGCTCAAGGTCATCCTCAGGTCCCAGTAAGCTTGGAAGCAGACAGGCCTCCATGATCCAGAGCTCAGTTATGCACCTTAAAGGCTTGTGGCGGGGGGACCATGAGCAAGCCATTCCACCAACCTGTGGGGACATGAAGTATGGAGACGCAGGCTGACGCAGATGAGAGAAAGACTGTGAGGACAAAGGAGCTAGAAAACGGAGTTGGTTCTTTGAAAATACAAACAGGCCCAGCAGGCCACTAGCTAAACTACTGGCAATGTGAAAAGGGGGGCATTGAAGCATATTCATGAAATTCAGAGGACCTTTAAGGAATATTTTAACATGTATGTATTTTAAAACTTGGAAACGTAAAAGAATTAGATATAATCAAGAGAATATAAACAACTTCAGCAGATATAAAATGAACAATCATATTCACACAGTATTTAAAAAATCTGACATAGAAAAGGCCAGGGCCACACAGAACCACTGCTGGATGCTATTGGGCTTTTGAAGAAGAGTCATCACCCATGCCCGGCAAGCTGGTCCAGGAAATAGAAAAGCACTACCAACCTACTCTGCAAAGCCAGCGTCCTCCTGATCCCCACACCAAACAAAGGCACAACAAAGAAGGAAGCTATAGGCCAATTTCCTTAATAAATAAATACATGACCATCCCCAATAAGGGGATGGTGAGCTAGCTCAGGGGTTAAGAGCACTGGCTCCTCTTCCAGAGGCCCTGGGATCAATTCTCAGCACCCACATGGTGGCTCATAACCATCTGTAACTTCAGTTTCTGAGAATCTGATGCTCTCTTCTGGTCTTTTCAGGCACAAGCACACAGGTGACACACAGACATAGCCTAGGCAATACACCCATACACATGAAAATAAATAAATTGTTTTTAAAAATAAAAAAATAAAAATGCTTAGAAGCATAATTCAACAGCATATTTAAAAATACAAAACAAAACAAAACAAAACAAAAAACCCACCACAATCAATTTGTTTTTATTCTGGGGATACAAGGATGGTTTAAAATACACACATCAAGCTGGGCATAGTGGCGCATGCCTTTAATCCAAGCACTTGGGAGGCAGAGACAGGTGGATCGCTGTGAGTTTGAGGTCAGTCTGGCCTACAAAGTGAGTCCAGAACAGCCAAGATAACATAGAGAAACCCTGTCTCAGGAAAAAAAAAAAAACCCAATAAACTAAAATACACACATCACTAAGTGTAATTCTGTACATGAATGAGCTAGGGACAGAACTGATCACGTTTCAAAAGATTCAGGAGAGAACTCTAGCAAAGCTGACATCCTTCACGGTAAGGACCCGAGGAAGGTAGAAATAAAAGGATGAGCCTTCAGCCCCGTAGAGCTGCAAGCAGCAAACCAGTGCTTATCTTCTATTAAACAGGGGAAGCCGAAAGCACTTCCTAAAGTGCAGACTGAGACAAGGGAGCCCACACTCCAACTCAGAACTAGGGGAACAAAGCAAGGAAAGAAAATCAGGGTCCCACAAATGGAGAGAAGTCAAATTGTGCATCTGTGGGGATGATATGATTCTTCGACGACCTTATAGGGGCAAAGGTAGCCATATGATAAAAGTGATCTACTTAGAGAGCCTTATAGAGATGAGGCCCTGTGCCTTTCCCCACAGACATAAAGCAGAGACCCTGAGTGGCCGAAGCAGTCGAGACAGCATCTCTGGGAGGGTCCCACACAAACTCCATTACAGAGCCCTGGCATGGAGACCAGCGAGGTGCTAGCAGAAGAACCAGACAGGCTGAGAGCTGGCATGGAGGGCATGAGGCCCTCGCAGACACAGCCACCTGTGGTCAGCAGAGGTTCCCAAACCTGCATTTGGGCAAAGACAGCCTCTTCAGCGAATGGTGCCGAGCAAACCGCGTAGCCACGCAATTAGATCCCTCCCTCTCACTCTCTAAAAGCTAATTCAAAGTGCACCGACAGCCTTAATGTAAGGCTCAAAACTCTGAAGCTGATGGGAGAGAGCGTTAAAAGATGGAGGCATAGGAGGAGACTTCTGACAGGGGCTCCAGCATCTCAGGGAATAACAGCACAGACCGAAAACTAGGATTGTGGAGACCTAAAGTTCTTCTACACAGCAAAGGAAACAAAAACAAGGAGAGGGGTGGGGGAAAGCTTTGCCAGCAAAAATCTAACAGTCAAATCTTAGCCACATAGAGAACGGAGGCCATAAACACCAAGGAACAAGGCAGTGAATTGATGGGCAGATGACTAGACAGCTGTCAAAAGAAGAACATATAAACAAAGTGTGCCTGGGCAGCAGCCTGTGGCCTCGGGGAGCGCAGATTAGAATGACATCGCTGTGCTTGTCCCCAGGAAAGGACTATTTCTCCCACTCTCGGCTGTCCTTAGTTGCCTGTAGTCCTTTTTTAATTTTGTTTTGTTTGTTTGGTTGATTTTTTGTCTTGTTTGTTTGTTTTTGCTTTTGTTTGGTTTGGTTTGGCTTGGGTTTTCAAGACAGGGTTTTTCTATGTAGCCTTGGCTGTCCTGGACTCACTTTGTAGACCAGGCTGGCCTCAAACTCGCAGTGACCCGCCTGCCATGATACTAAACCAGCTAGACGGCTGCCAGCACATAAACTGATGAGGGACATTTGGTGTGCACACTCAGTGGAGCTTTCCTCACATGTAAAGAATAAAACTGCTTCTCCCACCCCACACACACACCCAGGAAAACTGAATGGACTGGGAGATAATCCTGCTAAGAACAATAAGCCGACTCAGAAAGACAAATGCCACACGTTTTCTCCCGTCTGGAATCTTTAAGACACAGACATGTGTGGGAAACATGGAAGCCGAGTGGGGGCTGCTTATTTGTGGGGAGGAATTGGTCTCTCAGGGGTCAGGGCAGTGGAGATGAGCAAAGAGCAAAATGCTCACACGTGAAGACATCGTGTGAAGCCATTGTTTTCTGTGCTAACGTCCTCGAGGACCAGAAGGGCCATACAGGCTAGCATCAGAGTCTGAGAGCCCAGAAGAACTAAACACCACAGCATGTGCTAATTGCCCTTCTCCCCTAGCAACAGCCAATTAGCACAGGACAGGACATTCCAACCGAAACCCAAGACCAGGGAGAACAAAGAAAACCAGAACCGTTTGTGAGTTTGGCGCCTGCTCATAACCAATCATTTTAAAACACAATATCCCCCTTTGTATTTTAACCAATAGACCTTTGCCAGGCTGGAACTCCCCTGCTTTGGGCACACTGGGAGGGAAAGGACCCTATAAATTGCCCTCAGCCCAGAGCACAGCGAGCTCCTCCTGAACCACTGTGTTGGTGACAGATGGGGCTCTGGCTTAAGCCAAGAGTAAAGATCCTCTTGTGTTTGCATCGGTTTCATCTCCTGGTGGTCTTTTGGGGGGTCTTGAAAGGGACCTAACGAGTCCATGTGAGTAAGCACATGTTAGGCATCCTCTCTCTCCACAGAGTGGGCTACAAAAGCCACACAGGACCTGTGCCCATCTGGAACCTCCCTGCAGAGACTAGTCAGCCACACTTCAGGGAGGAAGGTGTGGAGACAGCTCCGGCCTTTAGGTGTGCTATTTGCTATTTGGATTTCTAAAAGAAAATGGCACATTAACCTCAGAACAGTGTAACATTAAAAGGCTTCTGGGGAGTCTGCAATTACACTGTGCTCTTGAAGACCTGCAATTAGGAAGTGGCATGCCATTGCTTACACTATGTTCTCCCCTGAAATAATAGTTTCCCATCAGCCAGTTTCAAGAAATAGAGAATCCAGGGAAGGCCTCCCTGTCATGCAGCTTGGTCGGTTGGACCAGCACTGCCATCTAGTGCATGCCTCCCAGCACTGCAGGCAGCTGGCATCTAAGACATGGAAGCATGATTGCTGTCGGCTTGTTTTATGTGCATTTGATTTATGAATAATTTGCCTGCATGTATATCTGTGCATCAGTGAATGTTTGGGGCCATCAAAGGCCAGATGAAGGCTTTGAATTTCTGGAAATGGGCTTTCTGACATGCCATGTGGATACTAGGAATTGAACCTGGGTCCTCTGGGAAAGTAGCCAGTGCTCTTAACTGCTGAGCCGTGTCTCCAGCCCTGGAAGCATGTTTACACGGAACTCAGAGGTGTTCTGGCTCAGAGATAGTTTGGTATTGTTGTTTGCTAAATATTCTAGTTTTTTTTTTCTGTTGCTATGATAAATATACGGACAAAAAACATGCAGGAGAAAAGGCTTTATTCAGTTTGTATTTTCAGGTCACAGTCCATGATTGTGGGGGACTGAAGGAAGGAACTTCAAACAGCTGGTTAGACTGTGTCCAGAGTGAGGAGCCTATGGCAGATAGTCACACTGTGTCCACAGTGACAGTGAAGATCCTGGAGCAGATAGTCACACTGTGTCCACACTAAAGAGCCTGGAGCAGATGGTCACACTGTGTCCACAGTGAACAGCCTGGAGCAGATGGTCACACTGTCCACAGTGATGAGCCTGGAGCAGATGGTCACACTGTGTCCACAGTGAACAGCCTGGAGCAGATGGTCACACTGTCCACAGTGGAGAGCCTGGAGCAGATGGTCACACTGTGTCCACAGTGACAGTGGAGAGCCTGGAGCAGATGGTCACACTGTGTCCACAGTGAACAGCCTGGAGCAGATGGTCACACTGTCCACAGTCCACAGTGACAGTGGAGAGCCTGGAACAGATGGTCACACTATGTCCACAGTGGAGAGCTGAGAAAAGTGAGCACACACACACACTCACATGCTTGTTTCCTGTGCTCCACTTGGTTTCTCCACTCTTGAACAGTTCAGGACCTCTGCCTAGAGAATGGTGCTGCCTCCAGTGGGCTGCGTGTTCTCACATCAGTTAAGGCAATCCCCTACAAGCACGTCCAGAAATAAACCCAATGTGAACAATCCCTCTCTGAGGGGTTCTTCCAAGGTTGTGTCAAGTTAACAATTAAAACCAAGTACAGGGCTGATACAGTATGGAAAGCCAGCCCGATCAATCAGCGCAACTTCCAACACAACTCAGTCCAGTCTCAGCATTGACACCTGTATTACTTTTCTCATTGTTGAGACAAAGCACCCAGTATAATATCTGGAGGTCACAGAGCATCCAGTCCGGATGCAGAGCAGGTGAATGCTGGTACCCAGCTTGCTGTCTCAGTTTTCCTCAGTCTAGGACCCAGCACGGGGACGGCATCGTGTAGATTTCCTTGAGTCTGCTCTGTGGCAAAGCGAGCTGGGCCTCCTCCACACGCCAGCAGAGCATTCCTGCTCCCACAGGTGCTCGGATACCTCAGAACCTGCGTGGCCCCTGTGACCATGCTACTGAGAGGAGCTTGGAATAAATGTGTAGAGCCCACGTGAGGCCTCTGTACCATGGGGCCAAGCTGCTTTCCCTCAACAGAACGTGTTTTATGTTTATCGAGTTATTGTGCAAATCAGTGTTCGTTCTCCCGTAGCCCGTTGCGTAAGTGTGCCAGTGCCTCCGTCCGTCTCCTCGGGATGGGCTCTTGGCCTCCTCCTAGGTTTTGACAATTATGAGCACAACTGCTAGGCGCAGGTCTCTGCAGACACACTTGCGTTTCTCCTGGATAAGTGCCTGGGAGTTGTGGGGTTACTGGGTCCTGGAGCAGAGGTAGTTTAAGGTCATCAAAAGCCATCACCTCCCTAAGTGTTGTGGAACTTCTGTCAGCGCTGGGCCAGTCTTCAGCTGCCCACAGCGTGACAGAGCAGGAGTTCACCGTTCTCACCCAGCGTGCCAGCAGAGGGCCCTGCAGGAGGGTGGCTGTGTTCACGGTGTGTGTGTGTGTCTGTCTGTCTATCTGTCTGTCTGTCGGCTTCCTTGTCTGTGGGGGCTAACTGTGCTTATCGGTGCCTTTTTGCCCGCAGGAGGCTTCTAGGAGCTAGTCCTTCCTAGTCTGCAGTCTGTCCAAAAAGTTCTGAGACTTAGCGTGTGGTGGCTGGAGCTCAGTGTGAGTGTGTATCTGTGTGTAAGCAGGTACATGTGTGTGTGTGAAGGTGCACGTGTGTGTGTGTGTGTGTGTGTGTGCAGGTACATGTGTGTGTGTGATTGTAGAGGTCAAAGAGCAATCTCAGGTGTCATTTTTCAGGTGCCTCTCACCTGCTGTCTTGAGACAAGCTCCCTCACTGCTTTGCTGCCTAGTTTGCTAGGTTGGCTGGCCAGAGAACTCCAGGACTGGCCACCTTTGCTTCTAGGCACTGGGGTCAGAAGCACACACTCACCACCCTTGCTTTTATTTAGGTTCTTGTGCCAACAAGTACTTTACCAGCTAAGCTACCCCCTACCCTGGCTGTAGCTTCTGCAGTGTCAGCAAGGGTACAAGTACACATACACGGATGGTTGTATGTCTCCATGTGTGTGTTAGTGAGCTTGTCCGTACATGTGCGACTGGAGCCGGAGGCTGTCGTCAGGGCCTTCCTCTGCTCTGCTCCATACCGTTTTTTTGAGGCAGAGAACATGAAGACCACTGTTGTGGCTAAGACTCTCCAGCCAGTGAGGCCGCAGGATCCATCTTCCTCCCACTGAGGTGACAGGCTCCTGCTGCCATGCCTGGCTTTTACGTAGGTGCTGAGATCTGTCCTTGTGCGTGTGCATCAAGCGTTTTACCCACTGACCTGTCTCTCTAGCCCCAGGACCTTTTTTTTGTTTATATCTGAAACTCTGAACCCACTTAACAACCTCCTTCTCCCAGCCTAGCAACCAACATCCATTTTCTGTCTCCTGTCTTTGACGATGCTAGCACATGAGCCCATTTTGCGCTGCTGTAATTCAATGCCTGAGACTGGACAGTTTATAAAAAAGAAAAACTTACTTCCTTGAGACTGGAAAATTCAATGCTTGGCATTTTGTGAGGACCAGGGTCTCTGCATCCTAGAGGGTGCCTTGAACATAGTATCTTTATGTGGCAAAGGAGCAGAGGAACCAAACTCTCTCTGTGAAGTCCTTGTGTTATGACATTAACCCACGGCTGCTCGCTGTGGATTCAGTCTCCTCTGCATGTAGGTGTCTCACGGAGCAGGGCCTCGTGTGTCTCTGTGACTGGCTTGTACCTCCCAACTTCATCCTAGGAGTTCATCTGAGTGTCACATGACAGGATCTCCCTCCTTTCCAATGTCCAAGCCACATGTTTCTTGAGCATGTGTCTGTGGCCGGAAACGTGGTGCTTCTCCCTCCAGCTCTTGCTGCGTGGCCGTCTCCCCACAGAGCTGTCTGCCGGGCAGATTCACCAGCAGTGCACAGAGTCCCAGCCTCTCCACATCAGCCTTTATTTCCTTCTCTTTGCTCATGACCTTTCTGTCTTATCTTTTACAGCACCCGTCCCGGGGGTGGGGATGGGTGTGAGGCATTAGCTGTCTGAGGTTTTGCGAGCCACAGTGCACGGGTCACTTCTCTTCTTCCACAGTCCCGTGGGTTCTGGTGCTGGATTTGGGTCCTGTCTGTAACAATGTTTCAGTAATGAGCAGTGCTGTTGGGCCTTTCTTTGTGAGCTTAGTTGACACTCACGGATCACTTTTGGAGGCCGCTGTTTTTAAGTCTAGTTGTCTGACATTTGGGTGCTGGGTGGCGGCCACTCCTGAGCTGACTGAGCCTCTGGAGACCTTCCGGGCACTTTGTAAGCCCTGCCCCCTTTCTCCTCTGGCTGATTTTTGGTGTCACACCCAGATTGGACACAAGCTCCAAGTCCCTTGTCATGTTGTGTCCTTCTGTGTTCTCCTAAGAGCCTCTTCAATTTATTTTTTATTTTTTGTTTTTTTGAGGCAGGGTTTCTCTGTGTAGCCTTAGCTGGAGCCTCTTTAGTCTAAATCTTGTGTGTAGGATCTTTAATGTACTTTGGATTAGGTTTTGTATATGGCTTATTTTTTTTTTTAAGATTTGTTTATTTTTCATGGGTATGTGTGTGCACCTGACTGTATGCATGGGCGCCCATAGAGGCCAGAAGTGGGCACTGGATTCCTTGGAGCTGGAGATACAGATGGTTGTGAGATGCCTGGTGTGTATGCTGGAAGCTGACCCCTGGTCCTCTGTGTGAGCAGCCTTAACCACCGAGCCTTCTTTCCAGCTACAGCCTCGCACCCTTCCTTTCTTTCTGCCTAATTATTTTGTTTTTGTTTTTATTTTTCAAGACAAGGTTTCTCTGTGTAGTCTTGGCTGTCCTGGACTCGCTTTGTAGACCAGGCTGGCCTCGAACTCACATCGATCTGCCTGCCTCTGCCTCCCGAGTGCTGGGATTAAAGACGTGCGCCACCATGCCTGGCTCTAATTATTTTTAATGTTTTTTTTTTTTTTTTTTTTTCTTTTCAAATTTTGGGGTAGGATCTCTCTACGCAGCCCAAGCCGGCCTACATCTCACTGGGTAGCCCAGGCTCCACAGTGTTTCTGCTGAATAGAAGCCTGGTGTTTTGATGTTTTGTTTTGTGGAGTTTGAATTTTTGTAGCTGGTGCCTAGTGTCACTAGGACAACAGGCCACAAACAAGCCCTTCTTTGTTTTCTTCCGGAAACTTTGGAACTTCAGCATTTTCTCTGGCATCTCTAAGTCCTCGCTGGCGTTCATGTGGGGGCTGAAGATGGAGCTGAGGCGCTCTCTGCCTCGCTGAGTGACAGGTGTGTGCTCCGACACCCCCATAGTTGTGGGGTTCTGTTGCAGTGGGGATTCAGGGAAGCAGGGAGTGCAGGCGCAGCAGGAGCCCCAGCCCTGTGTTCTCCCAAACTGCTGAAGAGACAAAGCCCTCGCAGCAGAAGACTTCAACCTTCAGAGGGAACTGGAACCTACCACTGACCACCTGGACCAGTGGCTGTATAGTGCCAGTATGTGACATCTCAGGACTCAGGACCCATGTCACAGGTCCAGCTGAGTCACCAGCCTCAGTCCACCCACTTCCCTCCTCCTGGTGAGTGGGCCATCCCAGTATGAGAGCCCCTCCCTCTGCAGATCTGATCTGCTCCTCCTCCCTTCCCCTCCCCCTCCCTCCCACATCCCCAACCTCCACTAAAAGATGAGCTGAGTCACCTTCTGAGCTGCAGAGGGGGAGCCCGATGCATGTCACCATTTCTCCTCTCCAACAGACCTTCAGTTGAGGATACTGGTTTCCCTGGACTCCAAGACCCTTCTTGGACCTACTTCTAGCAGGCTTTCTCTTGCCCATGCCTCTTCTTTTGTACTGTGGCCCTGCCCACTCCCTTGTCAGCCAATGGGAACTGGGCCATGCATCCTGCTTGTGTTGTACCCGTGGTTCTGGTCCACAGAGTCTGTGTGCCTCTGCTCCTCCACCTGCCTCTGCCTCTGAGTGCTGGGATCACAGGCCTGTGCCACCACCGCACTCAGCTCCGACAGGCCAATCTCATGGAAACATTTTCTCAGTTGAAAGTCCTTCTTCCCAGATGACTCTAACTTGTATCAAGATGACAAAAACAAGCCAGGCATGGTGGCACACGCCTTTAATCCCAGCATTCAGGAGGCAGAGGCAGGTGGACTGCTGTGAGTTTGAGGCTAGCCTGGTCTACAAACTGAGCCCAGGATAGCCAAGGCTACACAGAGAAACCCTGTCTCAAAAAACCAAAAATAAGGGCTGGAGAGATGGCTCAGTGGTTAAGAGCACTGCCTGCTCTTCCAAAGGACACGGGTTCAATTCCCAGCAACCACATGGCAGTTCACAACTGTCTGTAACTCCAAGATCTGACACTTTCACACCAATGCACATAGATTAAAAACTAAATAAAATATTAAGAAAAAAAAGAAAAACCCAAAATAAAATAGAGTAAGAATGAAATCCCAAATTGTACAGTTTTACCTATAAAGATGCAGGAGCCAGATACTGGGGTGAAAACCTGCTAGGTCAGAGAGGCAGAGAAAGCACCCAGCTGACCCTCCTATTCAGTTCACATCTCAGAGGAAAAAGACCAAAAAGCTCACTAGCTTAGTTGACAGCTCAGGAGGGAAAGGCCAAAAAACCCAAGGCCTAAGCCTTGCTAGCTCAATGCTCAGAAAGCCCCTTCTTATCCACACTGTCCTAAATACCCTGCAACTCAAAGTCCCTCTTACTCTTTAATCCCTGACAGCTGGTTTCTTGCTCCGCCTCTTGACCTAGGGTTAACTTTATTAAATCCTGTGTGCAGGAGGAAAGCATGGTGGTGGTACACGCCTTTAATCCCTGCACTAAGGCAGAGGCAGGTGGATCAATGTGAGTTCAAGGCCAGCCTTGTCTACAAAGGAGTCCAGGACAGCCAAGACTACAAGAGAAAGCTGTGTACAGAAAGCTCTTGAATTAAAGGTGTGTTCTAGGGCTGGCTGAACACACCTTAATCACCTGTTTGCAATAAACAGAGAACTCTTGGATTAAAGGTGTGTGTTGGGGCTCAATCACACAAAAACAATAAATAGGTTTGGGGTTTTTGTTTTTCGAGACAGGGTTTCTCTGTGTAGCCTTGGCTGTCCTGGACTCGCTTTGTAGACCAGGCTGGCCTCGAACTCACATCAATCCATCTGCCTCTGGCTCCCGGGTGCTGGGATTAAAGGCCTGCGCCACCACACCTGGCCAATAAACAGGTTTTTACATTTCACAGCCTCAGGGTTCAGAATGGGATCGAATATTCTGCAGCAATGTTTGTCTTCTGCCATGTCCTGCCTTCACTCTGCCGTCATGGCAGCTCCTCATGAAGACCTTGGTCACCTGTGGAGCCAGTACCGTCTCCCTGTAGTGTTTTATCCATTGCTATCCTGGCCCTGGAGGTCAAACTCAAGAAGGACAAGAGCTATGTCCCCAGAACAGAAACTTAAAGACATGTGACCAAGTCAGTCACTGCCTCAGCAGCAAATGAACACAGAGAGACAAGAGCAGAACCGTGGCCTGTGACAGCTGTGACAGTTAAATCACCCTGGGTCCTGAGTGGCTTTGACTTCTGAGCTGGGCTATCAGCAGAGATGCTCCAAGCCAGACAAGGTCTCCTGGGTTTGTAAGTCAAAGTGTGCTAATAGTGTGGGCTACATCCTGGGTGACAGATCAGTATTGAAAAGTACATGTGCAAGTGAACAAGTTGGGTCTCCCCGAGTGCTATCAGGGATTGTACTTGGGACCCCAATTTCATAGTACATGGCAAAAGATTGCTCCCAAAGAGTTTCCAGACCGCTGAGCTCCCAGCAAGTACTCCTAGACAGAACATAGCCCACCAGTCCAGTCGGAGAAGGCCTCACCTTTGCCTAAGGCGGTCTGGAGGGGACAGGCCTGGGGGTGGGGCTTAGTTCCCTCTGAAGGGCGGGGCCTGCTCCAAGTCCAGCTTGCCCTCCTGGTACCTCTAGATCACAAGTGAATGCCAGTCTTCTGTAAAACTGGCTGCCTCAGCCTGGCCCTTAGAAACTCAGGGAGTGTGTGTAGAGGGTCGAGGCAGCAATGCTGGGACCAGCTGGGACAGGAGACTGCCCGGGACTGGGCATTCTGGAGGTCCTTGGCCTCTGAGTTAGGTAAGCCAAACCCAGAAAAGCCGCCCCATTCATGAGGCCCCACCCCCTATGGGCTCAGCTCCATCCCCAGCAAGCATCTTTCCTGCACTCCACCAGAGTCCAGCTCTCTGCTTTGAAGGCGACTCCTCCTCCACCTCAGGTCCAGCCTACATCGGTTCTTCAGCTTGCACCAACCAAAGCAGCCCCAGGCCTCCAGTAAGCCCCACCCTTCAGGCCCCACCGCTTCCCGCTCTTACCCTTTGGCTCCGTCCCGGTTGAGGAGTGCGCTGTCCCAGCCATGGCGCGGGCTATGGGACCTGAGCGGCGGCTGCTGGCCATCTACACTGGCGGCACCATCGGCATGCGGAGCGAGGGCGGAGGTGAGTCAATGTCCCTACGCCCTAGGCAGAATGGCCTCTGGGCCGGGCCACTGGGACCTTTAGGGAACTCTCATGCAAGAGGGGACTGGACCCCTCCTTCTCCCCCACCCCCACCCCGGGTAGCTGGGAGTCGGAAGCCCGGGCCCTGGAAAGGGTGAGGGGCATGGTAACTCTTTCTGCCCTGAAGTCACGGGACACAAGGACAGAGGAGGGAACAGGGACCGGTGCTCTGTTCTGTGCCCGGGCGCTGGGAAGGATGCTGGGGACCTTCCACACCCTCTAAGTCTGTGAAAGCCCTTAGAGTGAGTGCGCTTGCTTCCTTTCTTCCTTTGCGAGAGAGGCTAGTACAGCCTCAGGCAAAGCTGCTTGTTTGCTCTGTCCCTGCAGAGAACTCTCAGCTTTCCCCAGCTAAGAGTCAAGTTGGGTTGTTCTCAAGGAGCTTGGACAATAGGGTTAGGGTCTTGGAAGACACATCCTGCTGCCTTTGGTTGGGACACCCTGGCGAATGCCCTTGAGGACACCCTACTAGCAGGCGAGGCCATGGCCAATTAGCTTGGCCTTCATCGAAGCTATGGACAAAGCAATGTGACACCCATTAAGGAGCTGAGCCCTTTAGAGGGTCAGTTACTGCCTGTGGGCCTCAGGGTACTGTTGGTACTGTGGATGCTGTTGGATTGTGCTGGGGCTGCTCAGAGAGGACACCACTGAGAACACAGGCTCCTGAGGACGTGTGGCCGGACCAGGAGCAGCAGTGTGTGGGGACAGAGAGAGGAGGACTAGAGCAGGGACCAGGTGGCCTCGTCCCACCTCTTGTTGCTTTCCCTCTAGGCTTGACACGCAGGCAGTTTCAGTCCTGTTGAGTTCGGCTAGGACAGCTTAGGCTAAGGGACAGCAAGTAGACTCTGACCACAGTGCCCCCTGTGGTGGCATCATGCCCATGCCCCCATGTTCTCCCGCATGCTGTGTTTCTCTAAGAGGCTGCCAGGGCTTGATGCCCAAAACCTAGGTGCAGTGGGGTGTGGGGTTTCAGATGGGTAAAGGTCATCTGGGACCCTTAGGAGCCTGCTCCCTGCTCTGGGGGCGGGGGGGGGTGGGGGGGGGAGGGTGCACGAGCCCTGGGAAGAGATGGAGACCGGCAGGATCTGCTCTGCTTTAGAAGCTCTTCCTCAGGGTAGCAGACACTGCACCCAAAAAGCTCAGGGTGGCAGCAGTCCTCAGACCCTGGTGGAGGGGGGCAGGCAGCACCCATGGCAGAATCTTCTGGCTCTAAGCTGAGGGCTCTGCTCCCTGGACCAGCTGCTCCCAGAAATCCACCCTTGGTCTTCATGGGACCCCCCAGCCTTCGTGGGACTCCTTAGCCTTTGTGGGACACCCAGCCCCTCCCCCCACCCCCCCACTCCCGCTTCCTTCCCCCCTCTTCCCCAGGCCTGCAGCCACTGACCCTTTCCCTCTTTAGAGCAACTATAGGGAACCTTGGGCTTAGTCCTCAGGGGATAAGGGAGAACTAGAGAGGAGGTCTGGTCTTTGATGACCCCTAGGGGGATCTGCATACCTGAATGAGCAGCCATGCTAGGCCTTGGAGCCTCGGGCCTGTCTGGGGCCTGCCTGGGTCTGCCTCGGGTGTGGCTGGAGTCACTGGCTCTGAATATTCACAGGTGTGAATGGGTTTCCAGGAATGAGGCAGGAACCCAAGGCAAAGCAAGCTGGGTAATTGGAACCTGGGGCTCAGGCATGCCTCAGCCCTCTGTGTGCCCTGCTGGGGGGGGTGGTGCTGAACTGTGGGCTACAGGTCTTGCCTGCCCTGGATGGCCCCACTGGCATGAATGATTAACCAGATTGTCCCTGCTTCTGTGGGTCCTGGCCCCCAGCAAGTGGGAGTGGTGGCTTCCGCTACAGAGAAGCTGTTTAGATTGTCGCTGTTGGAACAGCTCGTGTGCCTGCTGGTAAACAGTGCCCGACACCATGTGACGAGCCCTGCCAAGGCAGGAGAGGACAGAGGTGACAGCATGGCTCACCTCTTCGCCACCCCTTTCAGGGATCCGGGAAGATGTCACAAGTCAAAAAAACATGTGTCCAGCGACCCCAAGCCTGAACCCAGGCTTGCCCCATCGACCCCCTGGGCATCCAAAGACTTCCTGTGTCAGCTAGAGCCCTCAGTGTGAAAGTTGCACAGGCCATCAGGAGGTCCTAGGCAGGGTGGACCTCAGCATCCCAGGGCTATATGCATCAGGGGTGACCTCCGTAGGAAAAGAACGCAGCTTACAAAGTCAGAACTGGGAGTGAAAGCCGGTATTAGAACATCAGGGGAAATCACAGCAAATTCTAATTAAAACACTATTGTGGAATCCAGAAAAATGGTCTTATCGGCAGCTCAGCTCCTGTCCTCCTTGGCTGTTTCTGTCACATTTCCCCCCCCCCTCCCGTCTGCCCCTTCCCCCCCCCCTCCCCAGGATCTTGTCTCGTGATAACAAGTGTTTTAGTTTCTCTCTAGGAAGAAAATCATAGGAGAGTTTAGCTCTTTCTTGGCTGGTTTTACTACTTCTCAGGTGACCCGCTTCAAAGAAGGGCTCCTAAGGCCTGTACCCTCTCAGTCCAGCCCATGATTACCCTACCACAGTGTTCCGGCCATGTGTCCCCAGAAGCCACTGTCCATGCTCAGAGGCAATAGTCCCAGCTGTAGACAGGAAAGTCTTGCCTGAGGCAAACATGTCAATAAATGCCTGGTTTGCATGCACCCCCACTTCCCCTTCCCTCAAGGTGAACTGCCAAGTGTCTGTGGGTACCCCAGGGCCACTGAGAGTGGCAGCCTTAGTGTCCTGAGGTAGCCAGCCAATCAGCACTGAGAGCCTCAGGGTCCGTCCTCTCTCTGGAGGCAAAGTTTAAAGTCTCAAGGCCTTAACAGAGAAGTTTTCCTGCCTCCTCCACCTTCTGGTGGCTGCCAGGGTGCTCGATTGGAGGCCACATTCCCCCTGTCTGTAACTCTTCTGCTCTGTCTGCTGCCTTGTCAGATGGCTCCTCTCTATGTGTCCCTTGCCCACCTTTTTCTTACAAGGACACACAGGTTGTGGCCTTTGCAGCCACCTGGAAAATCCAGCATCGTCTCTCCCTCCCTGGATATCAGATACAATTATAGCTCTGAAAACTGTCACAAAAGACAAATGTCAAGCCGGGTGCGGTGGCACACGCCTTTAATCCCAGCACTCGGGAGGCAGAGGCAGGCGGATCACTGTGAGTTTGAGGCCAGCCTGGTCTACAAAGTGAGTCCAGGACAGCCAAGGCTACATAGAGAAACTCTGTCTTGAAAAACCAACCAACCAACCCCCCCCCCCAAAAAAAAGACAAATGTCACAGGTTCCTGGGCTAGGATGTTGAGTGGCCTGGAGACTCGTGAACGTAGAAGTGGGCTGATATCCCAGTTACACCTAGGGTGGCTCACAAGGCCCACAGAGCTGACTAAACTCACAGAATTCATCTGTTTTTCTGAGCTCTGTCCACAAAACATTTCCTTAAGTGATAGCAACAGCAGCAAACTACCCTAGAGACATTTAAGGGACCCTGTGCCAGGCCAGAGGGTGGTTGGGGGCAGGAGATGCCTAAGAACCTGGGGTTCAGCGGTGCAGAGGTGGGGAACAGCTTTATCAGCTCCAAATTCTGCAGGGCTCCTGACCTGTAGCAGGGAGGCAAAGAAGCGCATCGGATTTGTGGTTTACTTGTGACCAGATCTAGCCGGCAGCAGCCAAGGGCTGGCAGGCAGCACCCAGCAGGCTAGCTGGGTAGGAGAGATGGGAGGAGGAGGGGCTGGCTGGCAGGGGACCAGGAGACAACTGACGTGCTCAAATGGCTCTGTCCTTAGACTCACCCCAAGAAATACAATGTAGTCAGGAGTAAACCTGGAGAAGGTAGGCTCCTGGTCAGGTCAGTAGGCTCCGTGTTTACCATGGCTGGTGGCGTCAGGCTGAGGCAAGCAGGGAACCTGGCTAGCAGGTCTGCAAGCTGCTTACAGTGATGTTGCAGGGCCGAGCCCTCACCTTGCTTCCCCTCTGCACCAGCTGTACCTTCTGGGTAAGTTACTGGCAGCTTGGTTCAGGCATGGTGTGGTGTGGGGAAGGAAAGTCTGCTAGGCCCACTCCCTGCTGACCCTGGCCAGACATAGGGGCTCCTCCCCCAAAGTCCCCAGAGGTGGCCACGTCCCCATACCAGTGCTTGGAAGCAAAGGGACTCTGCAGATGTGGTCAGAGAAGAGACAGAGGACTCTGGCTTTGAGGATGGGGTGTATATAAGGAACAGCTGGGGATGAGCCCGGTGGACACAGGTCCCTGTGCTTGCAGCGTGTGAGACTGACTCCTGTCGTCAAGGCTTGGCTGCAGATCCCCGGTAGCAGGCACAGTGTGCCCATCCAGGCTGGTGAAGGACCGTGGCCTTGGTAATAGTGGTGCAGTGACAGGAAAGGGTCCAGCCTGCAGAGGTTGTCCTGTACTGACACCCAGGACTGACACGACACTGCCTCCTGCTGAGGTCCCATGTGCGTCTCTAGGGGACCTTTTTGTCTTCACTGCTGTGCCCAGGGGCCAGGCATGTGAGGAGGCTCTCACAGAGGGACTGGTAGAGAGACTGCAGCTGCGTAGGTCACAGAGCTTGCAGAGGGCAACCTAGGGCGACAGCTGGCACTTCAGTCTTGTTTTCTGGGAGCCTCTGCCAGACTATAGTGCTCTGTAGGGTGTCCTAGGAGTGGGGTGTACAGTGTTTCTTAGATCCAGCTTCCTCAGATGCTAATGCAGGCTGGGTTGGGGCATTTGTGTTTGGTGACAGGGACAGGGGGCCTGAGCTGGGCCTTGGAAAAGTTGTACACAATCCATACCCTCTGGGAGTATTTGAGCTGGGCAGGCAACTCATGGAAAGGGCATTAAGACCTCTGGCATCAGAGATCGCTTCCTGGAGGGCCTGTCTCAGGCTGGACCTTGAAAGTGCCCAGTAGATGAGAAATGGGGGGCAGACAGTGCCAGCAATGTCCATAGGCACATGGGGGTAGAGCTGTGAGTGTACATGCACTCACTGGACAGGACCTGGCCCCATGGACCCCTCTTGGTGGTGGTGGTAGTGGGGGAGTCCAGACTCATTTGATACAAGCAGAGGCAGGACAGGGTAGAGTGGTGCTGGGAGCTTCTCGGACTGGCTCGGTTTAAAACTAGGATTCACTCAGGAGTCGGCTCCAAAGGAAGATGCTGAACCTCCAGGTGAACCGGCTACCTAAGTCCCCTGGGCTCTGGGTGGCAGCTGTGGCCCAGCTGAAGCCTGGCCCCAGCCCCAGAGCAGCGCCTGACACCCAGGAGGAAGGGAAGGCTGTCTGACTGCGGGAGGTTGCCACCGCCCTGGTCTGGAGCCCACACCTCACCTGAACTCTGTCTGCAGTGCTCGTACCCGGGAGAGGCCTGGCTGCCGCCCTGAGGACACTTCACATGTTCCATGATGCAGAGTATGCCGGGGCCCACCGCCTGCCCGAGGATACGCTGGTGCTGCCGTGAGTGTATATTCTTCCGGGCTCCAGGGCAGGGGTGCGGCGCAGCTGTCCTAGGAGGCAGGGGTGAGGCGCAGATGTCCTGGGAGGCAGCATGAGGCACCTTGGCACCTCCTGAGTTCCTGGGCAGGCTCTTCACCTTCTATTGGAGGTGGCTGCCTGCACAGCCGTGTGCCTGGGACTCGCTGTTTGCCATTGGTCCTCCTCTCCTCCTGCTAAGCTCTTGGGCCAGAGTAAAGGAAGCTTGCAGCAAGAGTGATGGGGGTACTAAGCCTATCAAAAGAGGCTGGGCTGACCCAGGTGGCCTATCCCACCTCAGCATGGCTGAGTGAGATAGATTCCTGCTCCACCTGAGCTGATCTTCACCTCTCCCAGAGCTGGTATAGGCCAGCCGGCCCTAGCTCTTGGAGATGCGTTCAGTCTCTGTCCCTGGAACTCCAGGTGGAAGGGAGGCTGTGTTTGTATTCACGATGTGAACTGAGACTAGTGGGGTGGAGCCCATCCACACTTAACCACACAGCTCCTTCCACATCTGAGCTCCTGCCAGACACAGCCCCTCCTAGGATGCCGCAGCCCCGCCACACCCCACCTCCTAACCCCTCCCAGGATGCTACGGCCCCGCCTATACCTCTACCTCCTAACCCCTCCCAGGATGTCATGGCCCCGCCCACACCCCCTTCCTAGCCCCTCCCATATGCCACAGCCCCGCCCACACCCAGCCTCTCCCAGGGTCACAGCCCCGCCCACACCCTGGCTAGAGGGTAGAGGTGGTGGGGCTTTGGATCCAGGAGAAAGACAGAATGGGAAACAGTTTTGCCCCCTGCAGCCCGGCCAGCCCTGACCAGAGGATCATCTACACGGTGCTTGAGTGCCAGCCACTCTTCGACTCCAGTGACATGAGCATCACTGAGTGGGTTCAGATTGGCCAAACCATAGAGGTAGAGGGTAGGAGTGTGGGCAGGGCAGAGTGTGGGACTGTCAGGGCTTCGGGCCATGGGCGGGGCTGTGGAGTGTGGGTGGGGTCAGAGGGCTGGGTTGGGTTAAGGGTGGGTCTAAAGCTGTGGGAGGCAGGGTGAGTCCTGAGGGAGGTTATGGTATGGAAGGGGCTTGAGTGTGGAGGGCCTGGAGTATAGGAGGAACTGGGGTATGGAGGGGCAAGGTGTGGGAGGGCTGAATGTGGGTGGGACTGGAGGGCGGGGCAGGCCTCCTGCAGAACACTGGGCCAGTGAGTAACTATGGGCTTGTGGTAGTCTTTGTCCACCTGAGACCTGGCAGTGACCTGCATGGCAGCCTCAGGAAGGGACTGGGTTCTGGGCCACGCACTGGGTATAGTCTGAGGCCCTTTCTGTCATACAGGTAGAGGCCAGTTGCTCATACAGTTGATCTGATTCAGTTAGCTCTGAGGTGGGTTATGTGGGGCTGACTGGCTTTATGGGCCTGACCCACACCACAAAGTCCCAACCTTAGAGTTGCCACTCAGTGGGTTTAGCACCAAAACCCCATCGCAGTGTCTGGTACTAGTAATTGTAGCAGCCAGGGCAGCTGGTTTATGGTGGAGCTCCCCCCCTCCCCCACCCCCTTCAGCTTTCCTCTTCTCCCATGACCCCAGACCCAGCTCCCAGGTGCAGCCCCAGCCCTTGCTGTCTTGAGTGGAGCACTACATTCCCTGACCAGGCCAAGCCACATGCTTGTCTGCTGCCTGGAAGGCAGCAGCCCCTACCACCACCAACTCTGAGCTGCCCATTTCAGGAGTCAGGCCATTAGTCAGCACTTGCAGGCTAGGTTGTGGTGGCCTAGGACAGTCTTCGCAGTCTCACTTGTAACTCCAGGCTAGGTCCTCTGTCATGAAGCAGGGTAGACCACATCTCAGTCTCATGAAGACTTTTTGGACGCTGCCTGGTGCTCTTCATAGCTGGGAAACTAAGCAGCTATACCTCATATGGCCAGCAGAGGGCACGCTGCTCCACGAGTCTGCCTAACTCCTCTGGCCTTTCAATGGGCCAGGAGATTCTGGCACTGCGTGGGGCCTCTTAGCCCTCAGAACTGTTGTTTGGGCAGCCACAGCTTTGGCCAGCATGCCACCAGGAAGTGATGGTTGGATACTGTCCACCAAGGCCAATTTACTCCTGGGAGGTACCAGCTGGAAATATGGGGAGCTGTTCCTAGAGCCCCAGGGACCTGCATTCCGTCTTTCTTTGAAGCAAGCTACAGTGTGGGCATGCAGGGGGCGATGAAATGGTGCCACATTCAGCCCTCTGCCAGCATCCCAGGCTTTTCCTTTCTCATGGCTTGTGAGGAGTCACCTGCCTGCAGCCATGGTCCCGGGAGAAGGCCTGTGGTGGAGAGACCTGGCCTGCCCTGAGCTCATCCCTTCCAACAGAGGCACTACACACAGTACCAGGGCTTTGTGGTCATCCATGGCACAGACACCATGGCCTTTGCTGCCTCAGTGCTCTCCTTCGTGCTGGAGAACTTGCAGAAACCCGTCATCCTCACTGGTGCCCAGGTAACATGTCCCACAGCTCTTCGGCCTTGGAGTCAGAGAACTCCCAAGGCCACAGACCCAGGTCTTGGCCAGCCCTGGGCTTCCTGCTCAGCGGCTGGTTCTGGCAGCATGCCTGCTGTGCACTGCCAGTTAGGGTGTGTGGACACTTTGCGGGGTAGTCTTGCCTGGCTGTTCCACTCTCTGCCCGACTGGGCTCTTACCAATTTCTGAGGCTAGAGGCCTATGGGTTCCTGGCAATCTTGTCCATTAAGGCCTCGAGACTACCGAGAGCCCAGCCCTTACAGCTCGGCCATGCCAGGCTTTCTTTCTTGCCTCTTCCCTCACCTGGCTTTATGCCCACTGTTCATCGCCATCACTAACACTCATCCTGGTAAGTGCACCTACAGCTGTACCTGGGGGGACTCCCTCACCTGCCTGGTCTTCCTCTTCTCTCTAATGGTGTCCATAGCAACCTCACATATGGCACCCCCTCCTCCGGCCCTAACCTAGCACACCCTTCCCCAAGCCAAAGCCAATGGAATGCCATGGCAAACAGCTCTATTTGAGTGAAGGCTGGCTTGAGGTTTCTGTTGCTATGGATGACCACTGGAGCCAATCCTACCCAAGCCCTACAAGGTCCCCCATGGGGCAGTGGCCAAGGCCTATGTACAAGAAGCTGGCATCTGGGTCCCTTTGAGCACAACCTGGCGATGCTCCACCAGGTGGGGATGTGGCTCGCTTGCCCTGGCTCAGTCACAGCTCTGGTCTGCGGGGGTCCATGACAAGTTATCCCTTATTATTCCCAGGGGAAAACTGAGGTTCAGTGTCCACAGGGTCTCCCCCTGCACTGACTACTCCTGGCTGACCATTCTCCAGCCAGCTCCTCTTGAAGACCTTGGCCTCTGAGCATCCCACAGCAGTCCTGCCCACTTGTGTCCTCTTGGGCACCGCTCAGCCACCCTAGGCGCTGTCTGTGGCATATCTAGGCAGTGGAGAGACAGGCTAGACTGCCGTACATGCTTCAGGGAGGACTCTCCACTGCAGCCCACCCAGCCACCACCCTGGGTCCCCTGCCTGGCCCAGAGCTCTTGGAATAGTGAGGGAGCTGGACTTTGCAGCCATGTGGGCTGGGGGCCAAAACTGGACCTGAGTCCCTACTGGTTCCTTCGCTTTTATGGGGACCAGATGGACAGGTGAAGGTGCCCAGGTGCAGGCAGAAGGAATGTCAGTGAGTGTCAGCCTTGAGAGTGGGTAGAAGTGGGCTAACTACCTCCCCCCACCCTCCCAGCCCAAGCCTGCCTCAGCTCCTCTCCCTGGCTGGGTCTGAGGGGCTTGCCTAGAGTGGGAAGCTGGGTGTGACCTCGAGTCCCAGGCCTCAGCCACCTGTCTGGCCTCTCCCCAGGTACCTATCCATGCGCTGTGGAACGATGGGCGTGAGAACCTTCTGGGAGCCCTGCTCATGGCTGGCCAATACATCATCCCTGAGGTATCTGGCCTGGCTGCATGAGCGACCTAGGTGGAGGGTAGAGTGGTGAATGCCAGAAAGCTTGTGGTTATGCCACATGCTGGTACCCACAGGCCAGAGGTTGGAACAGTCTTTCAAACAATTGTTCCTTCCCTTACAAGTAACACAACTGTGAAAAGCCTGGGTTTGACAAAACCAGGGAAGGAAAGCTGCCCCTCCACCAGGTTTTATGTTGTAGATATTCTACACGTGTGTTACCAACGTGTGCGTAAGCCCATGAAAATGGGCTGGGTCCACCTTAAGGCTCCTTGTCTCCCCTGGCAGAGCAGGAAGACAAGACAGGCCTGCCTCACACAGGCCAGGCTGAGAGCTGCCTTGTCTTTGGCAGTTCCCTGGACATTGGGAGGTTAGGGTTGGGAACTATGAAAGAGCAGCAGGCAGGTCAAAGGTGGTCCCCCAACCTCCTTCACCCTAGAGGAGTCTGGCGTCCCCGGTTCTTTGTACGTGTGGGCTGAGCTCACCGGCACCAGCTGAGAAGTTGCCAGGGCCTATGGCAGCCATCTGTGCATTCAGTGCCCAGGCTCCCTGGGCCCCAGGAGACCTGGGTCTTCACTGGGTGACCCGGGAGGGACACTGCCTGCTGCTTCTTGTCAAGGCTTGGTGTAGATGGCAGTGGGATTTGGGGGAGCCAGCTCTAAGCTGCTGCTTTGCCCTGCGCAGGTCTGCCTGTTCTTCCAAAACCAGCTCTTCCGGGGCAATCGGACAACCAAGGTGGATGCTAGGAGGTTTGCAGCCTTCTGCTCCCCTAACCTGCCCCCTCTGGCCACCGTGGGTGCAGATGTAACAAGTAAGAGACTCTGAGAGCAGTGCCTGCTGGCTGAGAGCAAGAGGGGGCCTGGGGCCTCATGTGTGGAGGTGGGAGCCTCCAGTGTGAACACAGGATCAGCGCTGGGGGGCCTGGGGCCTTGTGTGTGGAGGTGGTAGCCTCCAGTGTGAACACAGGATCAGTGCTGGGGGGCCTGGGGCCTCATGTGTGGAGGTGGGAGCCTCCAGTGTGAACACAGGATCAGCGCTGGGGGGCCTGGGGCCTTGTGTGTGGAGGTGGTAGCCTCCAGTGTGAACACAGGATCAGTGCTGGGGGGCCTGGGGCCTCATGTGTGGAGGTGGGAGCCTCCAGTGTGAACACAGGATCAGCGCTGGGGGGCCTGGGGCCTTGTGTGTGGAGGTGGTAGCCTCCAGTGTGAACACAGGATCAGTGCTGGGGGGACCTGGCTCTTCCCACCACATGACCCCAGTGGAGAAGTTCCTCTCTGTGACAGCCTGTGGCTCTGCTATACACACTGGTCCTTCTTAGAACCTAGCTTTTTGTATTTTAACATGGATTTCGGGAGGCCCAGGCGGTCTTGGTCCTGGAGCTTCCATAATGGCTTAGCCACTCCTTACCCTAAGTGCCGGGTGGCCTTCGATCCAGTCAGCCTCCTATCTGGGAAACTGAGCCCTTCCCTGGCCTGTCCTATCTGGCTGTAGAGGAGGCTTGACCAGGTACACCACTGCCCACTGGTCCTTACAGCCCCACATCTGCCTAGAAACGGAGGAGCTGCAGGCCCAGGTTCCGGTCCCTGCCCTACCGTCTTTGGAATTCTAAGACCTGGCTTGGGGAGGCTCTGGCAGGGCTAGGCATCTATGTGCATGGTCAGGTTGGGCTGCTAATCTAGGGGAAAGCAGCTCTTCTTGTCTGACAGGATGACTGGCAGTGTCCCAGCTCTCTAGGAGGGTGGAGGCAGCCCTAACCCACACTGCTTCTCCCCGGGCACAGCAGGTCCCGTGGGTAGGACGCAGCGTTGCTGGGACGTGCAGGTGTCTGTTCTTGGTACTCTTCCTGTGCACCAGAACCTCCAGAGAGGGCAAGGCTACTTCCTAAACACCTCCCCTTCCCCTTCCTAGGCAGAACTCCAGGGGCTCAGCTCACCCAGGCCTCCCTTTCCCCGCCTCTCACCTCGGAATCTTCTACTCAGTGAAATACCCCAGGCCCAAACACCAGGGGCTGTGGGGTGGCAGAGGGTCACTTGTTATCTGGGGCCTCACTGGAGGAAGAACCTACATTGGATGGTGTTACAGTGGTCTGGCTAGTAGCCCGTGCTGGGTGGTGGTACCAGTGGCCCAGCGAGGGGGCGCAGTGAATGTGGGCACTGCCCTGCAGCTCAGCTCTCTAAGTCTGAGTCACTCCTTATCTGGGCTCAGGATTGGAGCTTCTCCTGTGGGCAGAGAGGCCTTCGCCCTGATTCTAGAAGTCTCTGCCACGCTGGGACACCTGGGCTGCAAGCCCGGCCCAGCATAAGCTTCCCTAGCCCAGAGCTGAGGCTTGCTTCCAGTCCTGGCCCAATATCCTGATCCACCGTCCTGTATGTGTGGGTGTGTGGGAACCTGCACCTCGCCTTCTTGCTGTTGTCAAGCTGCCCAGCCGGTTCTGGCATCTCATGTGGAGAAATATGGGGTTCTGCTCAGGGTGTGGCTACAGGGCCCTGGGCAGGGACTGACGGTGGAGCTCCGGGGCTCCGGCAGCCTGCCTCCTGCCATTCCCTGCCTCCTGCCATCCATCCCTGATGATGCTTTGTGATGCTGACCTCCCACAGGCTGCTGCTGCTGACTACTCTGCATTTACCTGCTGGGAGGGGAGGGGAGCCAGGGACCACCAGTCTGCTCTGCACAGGGACACTGGGGTCAGCAGGTCTTGCTGGCCCTGCTCACTCCTGTGTGTCTATACCATCTCCCCCTCATCCTTACTTCTAGTCCCGTCCTTCAGCTGTGCCTCTGCAGGGAAGCCCCTCCCAGCCCACCAGAACAGAGGGACGGAGGGAGCCACTCCTACTGCAGAAGTGCCCTTTGGTCTCGCTGTCCACTGGCTTGGGGGGGTTTTATGCCATACCTTTAATACACAGACATGTGGACTTCAGTGCCCTTCTCTGTCTCCCAGAAGCAGCAAGGCCACCTCAGACCCTAAGCTAAGGGTGGACTAGATTACCAGGTTACGCCTGTCAGCCCAGAGCACAGCAAGGCCTATTAAAGGATTGAGATGGTGGCTTGGCTTAGCCACTGTTTCCTTCCCCCTTTGTGTCCCCAGAGTCCCTGAGGGGAGGGAGATATCCTGGCTCATCAGGAGGGTGGCTGACCATGGGGTGGTCCTTTGTCTTTGTGCTACCCCCTTCTGTGGCCATAACTCTTCTGGTGGTAACTCCCCCCCACCCCCAGCCTTATCTGTCTGCCCAGCTGAGATGCTTGCTCCTAAATTAAAGAACATCTCACACTACCATTGTGTCGGCTGATGGATGCTGGAGCTCGCAGGGTGGCCAGTTCCTTGCTTTCTCTCCTGCCCCCTCCTCCCCTTGCTCACACCCTTCAGTGTGTGTCCCGAATATTGTCTAGTTGTTTCTCACACGTGGCTTCTCTGGCAGACACAGCAGCCAGACCTCCTAAGTTTATGACCTCCCCCTGCCCCTGCGAGCACCCAGCGTAGGGTTAGGAGGATGGCAGTGTGGGCAGTCTTGGAGGAGGTGCCTGGATCTGTGGTCCTGCCCTGGCTCTGTACACAGCACCTCAAGCGAGACCATTCCTTTCTCCAGGACTCAGTTTTCTTAGGTGGGACTAGAGGTTCCTCTGGTGCTGTAATTTAGTGCAGGAAAGTCACCAACATCCCACCTCTATTGGGCTGGAGGTTTCTGGGCACCCAGGAGTCATGCACTTCAAGAGATAGCTTGTCATGGCTGCTCCTGCCCGTGTGGTTAGTGCCCGGGTGTTAACCCATCAGTGGCCTTTGATCTTACGGCTCTGGAAGGTTCCTGGCATGGCTTTGTCCAAGGGATACCGACCCCAAATTCCTACCCCTCTCTGCCTTCCCCTGGCCTGGGATTCTGCCACTGCCTAGCATGTGTGTGTGTGTGTGTGTGTGTGTGTGTGTGTGTGTTGGGGGCAGGGGATGATGGGCATTGGTAAGCCCCCAGAATTTGGGGATATATTAGATAAAGGCTTCCTTTCTTTGAAGGTGTGGGTTGAGAAGATGGATTAATTTGTTTGATGGGCAGTGGGCATAGAAGGTCCCTAGTATCCAACAAGAGAGCAACAAACTAGGCTGATCAGATGATGTTCGTGGACTTTCCTGTGGGGCCAGTAGACCGCGGCTCTAGCCTTTGCACACACCAGCCCCTTTGTCTGAAGTGCTGTCCCATCCCATATACTTTAGCTTAGTCAGATCTGATCTGTGGGTTTTCCTTCTCCCTCTTCTGTTAGCCATGATCCCAACCCTCAGCCCCATCACCCTTATCACTACCTGTGTCACCACCCTGTGGCCACTGATCTTTCTCCTAACATCTCCTCCCAGGCACTGGCTTGCTGTGGAACCTGGCACGGCCTGAGGAAGACCTGGGCTGAAGGGATTTGTTTCCTGGAGGAGGATGGGCAAGAGGGTGGGCATGAAAGACTGGAGGTGGGCGAGGCCGCAGCTTTCACACTTGCCGTCTGTCCTCAGTCAACCGTGAGCTGGTACGGAAGCCCAATGGGAAGGACCATCTGGTGGTGCACAGCAGCATGGAACGTGACGTGGGCCTACTGCGCCTCTACCCTGGGATTCCTGCCTCTCTGGTAGGGAAATCTTAGAACCAGCTGCCTACAGTGCTCTCCATGCCTCCCAGTCCTCCCTGGTGCTACGGTCTCTGTCCCAGGCCTTTCTCGGGCCAAGGTCTGGAGAAAAAAAAAGGGGGGGGGGTACCTTGCCCATATGGGCAACCTTTCCCTCTCAGCTGGGCTCCACTGGGCTGAAGTCTAGCCTGCTTGAAGGTTCAAGGCTGACCACCTAAGCTGAATGCCGGCTTGTTTGTGCAGACACTTGAGAATGCTTGTGATCACCTGGTGCCACCCTTAGGGTCTCATATTGAGGCTGGCTGGGAGTGGCTACCATTGCTGTTTTCTTTTTACATGGTGGAGGGGTCTTAGTATGTAGCTCAGGCTAGCCTGTTTGTACTCACCCCTGCTGCACCTCTCTCTGCCTTTTCTTGTCATGCTGTTGGCCCTTCCTTGCTTCCTATCTTCAGCCTCTCAACTACCGGCTGTTCCTGGGTGGCTGCAGTGCCGCCCTTACCTATTGAACGAGATGCTGGTAGGACACAGTCCTCTGTCTTTGAATGTCAGCCTGGGGAAGTCTGGGCAAGGCACGGTCTGAGGGCCTCTGAGTGTCAGGAGCCCTGCTTCTCCAGGCCAACACTGGAGGGCTAGGGGGAATATCGTGGCTCAGCTCTCCCCACAGTCAAAGAGAGTCAGGCTACCCTGAGACGGAAGTCAGACAATTGGGAAGCCTAGGATAAGCCCTGCTGTTCTTGCTGGCTGGGGTTCCCCCGATCTGTGTCCTACCTCCACAGGTCCGGACCTTCCTGCAGCCCCCACTGAAGGGTGTAGTCATGGAGACCTTCGGCTCTGGGAATGGGCCCACCAAGCCAGACCTGCTGCAGGAGCTGCGGACGGCAGCTGACCAAGGCCTGATCATTGTCAACTGCACGCATTGCCTTCAGGGGGCTGTGACTTCCAACTATGCATCTGGCATGGTGGGCCTGGGAAAAGGGGGTTATATCTCATCTGGGCTCTGCTGAGAGGTCCCTGAGCCAGCCTCCTTTTCTGGCCTGTTCATCCCCACCCCCACCCCCAATAGGCCATGGCAGGAGCTGGCATTGTCTCAGGCTTCGATATGACATCGGAGGCTGCCCTGGCCAAACTGTCCTATGTGCTGGGCCAGCCAGGGCTGAGCCTGGAAGACAGGAAGAAGGTGTGTGTACCGATGGGACTATTCCAGGGGCTCGGACTACTTCGGTGTGCACATGCATACCTGCTGGCTCCTGAGAAGGCCAGAGGGGTATTTGTGTCTGTGTTGTGGAAGTGGAAGATGAGGCCAGTGCTGACCCAGTCCACCCAGGGCATGCCCTTATCCTTCTCTGGAGAGCCTTGAGTTCTGAGTACCAGCTCAGCACCCCTCCCCCACTGCTCCTGACACCCTGCCCCGCTTCCCCCTTCCCAGGTGGGACTCAGACACACAGGGCTCCAGGTCCGCAGGTTGAGGTCTTAGGAAACCCAGAGCTTGTAGGGAGGGAGTTAGCCTTCTGTGAGGATTGTGGGTCACGCTTAGCCCTTGCTTGGGTGTCAGCCCTGGGGCAGGCCCATCTCCCTGGCCTGGGGCGCAAGTCCTCCCAGCTGGTCTGGCCTCCCTGATCCTGTGGTGGCTAAGCCCACCAGCCTCTGTATCCTTCTTTTCTAGCTGCTGGCCAAGGATCTTCGTGGGGAGATGACTCTGCCCACAATAGACGAGCACCTGTCCTTGCTGCAAGATGGCGTGCTGGGCTGCAGTGTGGAATGGCTTCTTGGTCTGAGTGGCAGCCAGGTACCAGCTGCAGTGTGTGGGCACTGGCAGGGCCTGAACACCCTCGTGGGATGGCAAGACCACCACTGTCATTGTAGCATAGGAGGAGGACCAGAAAGAAGGTGTGGGTGGGTGGTGAGGATTTGGAGGAATCGCGGGGCGGAGTTGGGCAAGGAACCTGTCTGTTCTGTGGAGATGGAAGTGATGGGGGCAGTCTGCAGGGGCTGCTGTGGTCAGTGCTGGCTGGACCTCGGACTGAGGTGAGCCTAAGCAAGGTGGGGGTTCTGTCTGTTCTGGGTGCTGAATAGTCAGGGTGGAAACTTAAGTGTGCAGAGCCAGGGGAGGGGTGGGAGGAGCTGAGCGTGACCCAGAAGGCCAGCAAGTGGCTGCTGCAGAGATGCCTTTAAGTCTGGTGGTTAATTGCTCCGCGCTGGCTGTGGGTGGCATCTGTCATTATTAGGGTGGCTGTGTGATGAGGTTCCTAGTCCAGAAGCTGTGATTAGGCCAGCATGGACGCTGGACAAAGTGACGCTACAGAAGGCCTTCTGGGGCCCTGGAAAGCCCTTGGGGGCAGGCAGTTTTCTTCCTGTAGTGAGACCTCCTACCCTACCCTGTGGGGAGATGAAGGTTCGCACAGTGAGGGGGCTGCTGGCTCTTTCTGCTCTCGCCCTGTGAATACTCACTGCCTCAAAGCACGGCAGCGGCCCATGTGACATTGCCTTCCCATTAGGAGGCTGATGCCATGAAAAATGCCCTGATGCCCAGCCTGGCCCTAGCTGCAGCTCATGCCGGTGACCTGGACACTTTGCAGGCCATTGTGGACCTGGTGAGTCCCCCACTGAGGGACAAAGCTAACCGGCAGCACATTTGCTCACATGGGCAGAACACTCTCCCCAGGGCCACATTGGGCAGTGGGGCTGCATCCTAACCCAGGGGCCCAGCTGGAAGTGGGCGGGGTGGCTCCGTGAACCCTGTTCTCATCCTTCTCAGTCCTGTATGTTGCTCACCTGTCCTCGCCTCTAGCCGGGTTTTGAGGTTGTGTGCCTTTGTGTCACCCTAGAGCAGAGACCTAAGCCTGAAGGACTATAGTGGTCAGACCCCACTGCATGTGGCTGCACGGAGGGGCCATGCCGCTGTGGTCACCATGCTGCTACAGAAGGGTGTGGATGTCAATGCCCAGGATGAGGAGGGTCAGAGCCCGCTACTGCTGGCCGTGAGGGGCAGGTACCCAGGGCCTGGGTGCTGCGGCGGGTATGAGGGCAGGGGAGCTGGAGAGAGGGTACTTGTTTGATGTGAACAAAGATAAGACCACGAACGGGGCCGGCGAGGGAGGCCTGTTTCTGCAGGGAAATCTGGAGGGGCTTCACGGAGGAGATGGCCTCAGAAGATGCTGGAAAGGAAAATGCCACTGACAAAGTATGAGGAGCTCTTGGTGACCCCCCCAGTCATCCATGTGTCCCAAGATCTGGCAGAGAAAGAGCTAGCAGAGGGACTATGATAAGCTATGTCCCGGAGGGAGGGTCCCCAACTGGCTCTCACCCCACGTGGAAGGATGGTACTTCACAATTGGGAACGCTGTCCATGTCAACTCATCCTCTCCAGTTTTGTCAGAATAGCCCTGCCCTGGAAATGCTAAGAGAGTGGGTGTTTGGGCATTACCCAACAATCTGTGAGGCAAAGGGGATGGGCCCCTGTGGGTGTCCTCCGGCCTGCCAGCCAGAGGGTCTCATGCAGGGAGGCTAGGCCACACTGTGTTGCTATCCTAGAGCCGAGAGCAGCATCGGGTACAGAAGGCACAGACGCAGTGGTGGGAGCGTCTTCCTGTGACCTCTCCTGCCAGTCCATGTGGAGGCGGCTTGGCGTAGTGTGGCGCCAGCACAGAGGCATCTCTGCCGCATCAGCTTCTCATGGGTTGCTCACGGCAATGCATAACCCACAGGGGTGTTAAGGAGTGAGGTGCTTGTGACCTGCTCAGGGCCCAGTCCTGGCCCCTCCCCAGTGAGACCCCCTGGGTCGGGGTGCTGAGACAGAGCCTTCTCAGAACGGATCTTGGAGGCTCTACCTTGGTCCTGCCCATGCGTCTGAGGGATGGGTGAGGTTGGCAGGGGCCAGGCCACACTGACAATCTGCACTTTTTCATGGCAGGCATCAGGGTGTCATTGGGCTGCTGCGGGCCGCTGGGGCTTGCCTATCTCCCCAGGAGTTGGAGGATGTTGGGACAGAGCTGTGCAGGTGATGGCCTGAGCACCAAAACTAAGGGGGACGGCCTCAGGGCTCAGGGAGGCAATGGGGCTGCTGGGAAGGCCAGGTCAGCCAGCTGGGGCTGAGGGAGAGTCCACACCCTGGTGGCATACACTGGCCTGACTGACAGAACCCTGTTATAGGGGTACCCAACAAAGCAGCCCAGCAGGAGTGTGCATGCATTGTGGACTTGGTAGGCATGAGGGAGAGGGGTAGGGAGAGTAAAGATGGAAAGAGAAGAGCAGATGTGGGCTGTGGCCATGGGCGGCAGCTAGGATTGGGTGCTCCCAGTGGTGTGTTCATCTTGCCCAGGGTGATGCCATGAGATTTCAGGCTGATTTGTTGAGACATTCTCAGTGTACTAGCCTCAGCCTCAGGCCCCTCCACTGGTCTACAGTATCCTGGAAGAGTACTGTTTGCTAAACCCCGCCCCCTTCCTAAAGATGGAGGGAGGAGTGTGGGAGAGCACAAGAGGATGGAAGCTGGCCTTAGGTGCCTTCCAAGGGTCTCCTGGGATAGCTTGGTTTAGGACTGTGCCCAGGCTAATTGGCTCCAGTAAAAGATAAAGAAACTGGGCTGGAAAGATGGCTTAGTGGTTACGAGCCCTGTCTCCTCTTTCAAAGGTCCTGAGTTCAATTCCCAGCAACCACATGGTGGCTCACAACCACCTATATTGAGATCTGGTGCCTTCTTCTGGTGTGCAAGCTCACAATGCAGGCAGAACACTATATAAATAATAAATAAATAAATCTTAAAAAAAGAGAAAGCTAGGGAAACTGAGGCAGCGTGTAGGTCCCAGGAAGCTGGGTCTAGAGTCAGCCGTTGGCAAGGATTCTGCTTTTAAGAGGCTGGGCTAAGCTGAGCTGCTAGCTGAGCTGAGGTGTGGGGAACCAGTGTAGCTGGAGATGCTTCTAGCATAATTCATTCCCAGAAATTATACAGAGCCACTTAGGGGCTGTGGCTTCCACGTGTGCCTCATCTAGCCCCAGCTAACCCAGGGTGGGGCCTGGCTCAGTGGGAATAGAGTGTGGGAGGGTGAAGACATTGTTCAGGGACAAAGCTGTTCACCCCAACCTTCCTCTACAGTGACCCCCCCCCCACACTTCTTCCCCAACAAGGATGTTCCTGAAGCCTGCTGGGGCCCAGAGACCTTTCACCTCCTGGGTTCCCTTCAGCCACTGGCTGTTGGTATTTCCTGCTGTCTTAAGATGGGCCAGACACGTCACAAAGTCTGTGTTGTGAAATATGAAACTGGCAGGGGTGTGTGTGTGTGTGTGTGTGTGTGTGTGTGTGTGTGTGTGTGTGTGCGTGCGTGCGCGCGCGTGCTCGTGCCCTTGACCTGAGTCACAGTCACACCCCATAGGTGAAACCAGACTCCAGGCCGCCCGCGGCTTAGACTCCTGCCCCAGGGCTGGGTGCTGCTGGATCAGCTGTTTGGGGCTGTCTTTGTAAGAGTGCTGGGGCACTGGGAGGGACACATACACAAGGTAGGCAGGTGAGGGGCGCAGCAGGTTCTGACAGCTTCCCTCCACACCCCCCAGGCTGGCATCCAGAGCTGACAGTGAAGGCCTGCGGGCATGGTGGCAGGCTGGGGCTGACCTAGGACAGCTGGACTATGATGGACACTGTGCCCTGCAAGTAGTGAGTGCTGACCTCCTGGACCCTCTTCTGGAGGCCTCCTGAAGGTCCTGGACCAGGAAGTGCCCATCCCTCCTAGGAACATGCTTCCCCTGGGATCAACCGAACCCATGAGGTGGTGTCCTATCAGTCCCCAGGGTTGGGGTGCTGCAGTCCAGGCAGTCCCCACAGGTCTCTCTCCCATACAGGCTGAAGCAGCTGGGTATGTAAATGTGGTGACCTTGCTACAGAGCTTTAAGGACACAGTCCATGCCCAGCCTCAGTCCCACTGAGTCCTGCGCTGCGGCTGCGCTGAAGGCCACTCAGCGAGCTCCCATTGGTCTGCAGCTGGATCCTGGCACCTGGTAACCTAGAGCCAGTTCTGGAGACAGCCTGAGGAAACGGGCAGATGGGTTGTCCAGAGCCTTTCTTGGGGACCTCTAGAAGGGACACTGTCTGCTGAAGATAGAGGCTGCTGAGGCCAGGAGAGGCCCACCTCAGACCTTCACCTTACCAGCCTTGGGCTGGGTGATTGGAAGCGCCTAGGCCCTTTCCCAGCAGCTACCCATCCCCGTTGCATTATCTGGTGGCTCTGGGACTGTCTGGATTCTGGTCACCGGGCTCCTGAGGTGGAGCTCTGCCTCTGGATGCATCATTCTTTCTACACGGACTTCTCTACACATCCACAGGAGCCTGTGATTCCAGGAAGTGTTCCGGGGCTCCCAACCTGCCACCCTGCCACCCGAGGGACCTCAGGCACATACCAGCCGCTTCTGCTAACCTGCTTCCCAGCCCGCTGGCATGACAAAACCGGGAGGTCTCTGCTGAGCAGAATGCCAATAAAGTTGTTGTGGGGACAGCTGCTGCTTGGCCTGAATGGGGCTGTGGGCTATGACTGTGTGGGCATGTGGGCATAGGCCTCGGGCTGTGGGGCAGAGAGTCATCCCCACAGCAGACAGCAGTCTGCTTGAGCAATCATCCTGACCTGGCAGGGCATGATAGGGTAGGGTGACATGAGGAGGGCCTGACCAAGCTGTCCTGCCCCGCCCCTGCCCTCACCCCCTCAGGCGGCTTCAGGGGCCCCATCTACGTGTCCTGATTCTTTTCATCTTTGGCTTAGGCACCTCTTCCGGGCAGCTGAGATGTTGAAGGGGAGTGACAGGGAGCCCTGGCATTCTGGCAGATAGTCCCCAAGCATGGGGCATTTCCAGCTTCCAACCAGCTAGCTACCTTCTGTGGCCTGGGCTGCCTATGGGGAAGGCAAGGATCCTGCCAGGCCAGCGGAGTCGGGTGGGGCAGCAAGTGGGCATCCTGACACAAGTGGGCAGCTGCAGGTCTTGGCTAAGGAAGCAGACTCTTGCTCAGCCGCCAGTCCAAACTTTAAACATCTAGCAAGACCATGGTCCTCGCCGGGCTCAGTTCCTTGGGTGTGAGGCCATGTATGGCCTTTGCCCTCCCTTGTTAGGAGCAGCTCTGTGCCTTGGGTGCCTCTACCTTGTGCCTTCATAAAGATGCTCATCTGTCCTTTGGCCCCTAGACTGAGCTTGAAAGCACTCAGGCCCCCAATGAGACTGCACTCTGAGCATGGTGGGCAAGCGTTACCCCCAAGAGCTGGCTCTTGGCATTTGGGTGAGCCAGGCTGAGACTCTCCTACCCATGCCTTAGGCTCCTCAGCCTAGTTCCCAGGCCCCGGCAGACGCTGCCCTGGCAGCCTCCCAGCTCCTCACCCAGACAGGTGTGCTCAGACCTTGCACAACCTGGTAACACCACCTGAGCACAGCAGGGCCCAGAAGCCTTTGCCCCACACCTCACTGAATGGCTGATGAGTGGGTGGAGAGGGGCCACAGGGCATGAGCCTCAGCAGTCCATTGATATCACCCGTGGGCTGAGACCTCCAGGGTCCAGGGCAGGGCAGTGAGACTGGCAGACATGTACACGCCCAAGGAAGGTGTACATATGATGTCCCCGTGGAGTGGAGCAGGTTCTCACTTTTCTCCCAAGGGGCTGGGAGAACCATTGCTTGGGATACACCACCCTCAGTAGAGTGCACCCCTAGGTGGCTGCCTTCCCCCATTCTGTTGGACTCCCCCCTCAAACCCCAGCAGGTGCTGACCTCCTGCTAAGAAAGCCTGACCGAGCCCCGCCCCTTTGGTTACACATAGATAGGCAGCAAGGGTCAGGGGTCTTCAGCAGTTGGGCAGGTAAGAGGGACTCCTACTAGGGCTGGCAGCCAGGCCTGGTCCTCAAGACCCTCTCCTCAAGGATGATAGGCTACGGCCTCACATCAGGCTAGACTGCCAGTCCGGAAGCCTTGGGAGGAAAGCAGATATTCCCGGAGTAATCCTCACTTCCTCTATGAGGGTCACAGGTCAGATGCTCAGATAGAGGGCATGAGCCATGATGCCACACGTTGGGGCACTCACATGTTCCTTCCAGACCCCCTAAGGAGTACACTCGGCCATCCTCCCATCGTCCATCTGAGTAAGAGTCAGAGCTGCTCCAGGAGCACTGGGTTCCTGTGCTGGCAGCTGCAGAGCAGAGCGGACTCCTGTTTGGATAAGCTGTGGCACCCTGTGGCCCTCCTCACATGTGGGAGGACAGCCCAGCCCTACTCCCAGCAGGCAGGGCTCCATGGCTGTTTTTCACACTGATAATTTCCCTCTGGGGAGGCTTCAACTCCTCAGCGCCAGGCTTATCTCTAGGGAACATCTCTCCCTTTCATCACGCCCTCTGCTCTCCGTTTCCCAGCATTTTCTATTCTATAATCAGACTCCCCAGTTGAGAGCCCCCCAGGCCACTGGCACCCTTCTCATCACATACAGACGATCTCCTGCAAGGTTCCCCTTCTGGTCGCGCTATTTCCTGTTTCAAGAAGAGCCATTAGGGGCCTGTAGTTGTCACCTGCCTCCCAAGAGTCTCCTCTGAGGCACAGTGCCTGCCCACCTTTGCTGAGGGAAGGAAGCCCACTCAGGTTAGACTTGTTGAGAAGTCTCCCGCGCCCCGCCCCCCGTCATAGATGACTTCTAAGGTGTGTGTGCTTGGGGAGTTAAGACTGGGACAGGCCTTTTTTTGGTCATTGTCTTCGTCCTCCATGCCAGTTCCCATGACGCCATAGTCAATCAGACTTACAGACTGCCAAGGGCTGTGGAACCTGAGGCGTCACTCACTGCTCTTCTCTGAGGCCATAGACCCAAATGCGAAGCAAAACACAAAAACCTCTCCTGGCTGAATGCAAGTTAAACTTGACAGCACGTCAGTGAAAAGTCTAGAGAGGCTGCTTCCTGCCCCTGCACCAGGCACGCAAGGGGACACTGGTGTCCCCTGGGCTGGCTGGCCTGGACATGAATGAATTACAGCAACCTCCCTCTGGTCCTCAGGGGAGCTCTGAGGGAAGGAGTAGGTCAGTCTCTCCCAATCGCTCTCCCATTTCCTTTAACACTGTCCTTACAGAGGGCTGCACTGGAATGGAACCCTTGTGGGCTCAGTGACTAAGAGGGCAGGGCGCCTGCAGGTGAGGAGCACACCGGGCCCTTTGGACGGAGGGGCGGGGGGGGGGGAGGTCCCTGGTACCTGATAGAAGGACCGAGGACTCAGCTCACGCCCACTGCGACCGCCCGAGAGGCCCAGGTCTGGGAAGCAGAAACTCAACGCAGCCCCCCCACCCAGTTTCACTTTCTCTTTGTTCCCTCCTTCCCCTCCCACGGAGTTCTCTTTGAAGCGAGTTCGCGATGCGGGCGTGTCCAGTCCCGCCCCCGCGCTCCCCGTGGGGCTAGGTGCGTGCCCTGGCGGCGTGGCCCCTTGGCGAGCTTTGCAAACCCGACGCTCCGGGTTCCAGCGGGTGCGGCCCCTGCGCCGACCCCGACCAGGTGCGCCAAGCTGGGCGCCGGGCGTGGCCGGTGAGTCAGGGCCACCCCCGCGCGGGCACGCGGAGCAGGTCCTGGGGCCTCGGGCCCGACCCGCCACACGACCCGCGGGCCTGGAAAAACCGGTCTGGCCAGCGCGGCGAGCGCGTTCCGGCGCCGAGCCGGGCACCGGTGCCACATAAAAGGCGCAGCCACGCCGGCCGCCGTCGCACGGAGTGCAGCCGGGCCACGCGGGCCAGGTCGTAGGATGGCGCGAACCTGTGGCCTCGGAGCTCCCGGCCACGCGGAGAGCTTCTGTCTGCACGCGCTCCGGGTCCAGTGGTTCTTAACAGTTCAACAGTTCTGTAGCGCAATTGTGAAATGTTTAGGACCACTAGACCCGGTACGCACGGCGGCGGCGACGACATCAGCGACGGGGCGGTCCACGGCGGCCAAGGTCGGCTTGCAGCGGTGGGAGGGCGCCCTTGCTGCTGAGACGGTGTAGTCTCGGGGCCTGGCTAGGGTGTGGAGCGACGGCCCTGGACGCACACCGGTCCTGGACTCGCGCGGTAGCCTGGGCTTTCGCCCACGCTGCTGACACGTGCCGTGGCAAGAGGCACTAGTGTCACTTGTCTCCAGACCCACCCTTGGCCATAGGCACTGGATCTCCGGAGAGACCAGCTGCAGGCCTCTCGGTCAAGGAGCGCTCTTTGCTCCTGGGCTTCCTGGACTGGGGCTAAGGCGGCTAAGCTCTCACTCAGAAAGCTTGTTGCTGAGCTGGGAATTCTACTGCAGGAGCCTTCCCTTTGAGGCAGGGATCCTGTGAGTGTGCAATGAGTGGACGGTCTCCAGGGCCGTCCGGGGAGGAACTGTGAGGAGTGGTGGAGACATGCCCAGTCCTGATGTGGAGTTGGGCCAGGGTCACCTTTAAGGGGGGCATGGGGAGTTCAGGCTTCTCTGTTAGGTGGGGTTGCACTCTTGGGAGAGGTCTGAGTGAAACCTTAGGTGGCCCTGAGCGAAGTGTGCTTGGCATTTCCACCTCCGGGTGTCCAGGACCTGTCAGATGGGGCTATGTGGGAAGAAATGGACAGCTTGGAGACCCCTGAGCTGACATCAGCACCAGGAAAAAGAGAGGCCCGTCCTGTGCCAGCCTCCTTGGCCCGGGTATGGGAGGCACTGGGCAGCTTGGCTGGGTTTGAGGCTGGTCAGAGCATTTCCTGCCTCCGGATGAGTTCCTGAGCCCCAACTGCACATTGGAGGACCACCCTTCCTTTTGCAGGTGGTTGTAAGCACACACCAGGCAAGTAACAGGAGACAGCCTGAGGCGGGAGGGAGTGGTGCCCGTCCCTGTCCCCCACACCAACCCGGTGAGCATCTACCTTGGGTCGGTCATCATCTTGTCTGTTGCCAAGGAGGTGCCACTGTGGACACCTGGGGCTGCTTGAGAGCTTGTATCTTGGGTGCCCCTTGGAACTGGAGGGCCTCCCAGGTGCTTGGCTGCCTACCCTCTGTGAGAGGCTCTTTGTATGTCATGCTGTCCCTGTGAGAGCTGTACCACCCTTGGCCACTCGATGAGAGGTTGACGTGTTGGGTGTCCCTGAATTGTAGTTCTGAATCATTTAATTTGGTTTAAATATGTACGTTGTGGGTTGATTAAGAAAAAAATAAATACATTCCAAAGTGTCCCTGTGTCCTCAAGGCTTTTCATCTGGGCTGTTTGTGAGGCTCTTCCAGGCATCCTAACCAACCTTCCCACTCTAACCCTGGGGGGGGGGCGGGGGGGAAACTAGGCCACTTGTCGGGGAGGGGTGGCTCCAGCCCCAGGGCCCTGTCTCCACTTTCTGCCAGCTTTTTCCTGGCTGGGGAGCAGGCAACCCCAGTGGCTGCTTCTGGTCGTCTTGAGACAAGCTGCTGGGTCAGACACCCTCCCAGGAGTTGGAGCTGTGCTTCCCAGAGCCAGAGTGCGAGTGGGCTTGGATTTCCGAGTCCAGGATCCCAGCCACTGCAGTCGGCTTCCTGCCCCCCCCCTTTTATTGACATCTCAGTTGGCGTCTCCCCGCTCCAGGCTGGAGACCATAAGCTAGTTTTGGGGGATCTTGTTCTGCGTTGTGGGACTGGTAAGAAAAGTGTCCCAATCCCCGTCCTACTGGCCGCCCTAGTCACATCTCTCCTGCCCACACCTGGCTTTGGATTGCATTGCACAGGGCTGGGTGTGGGTGTAGGTGTAGGTGTAGGTGTGTAGGTGTAGGTGTGTCTACCTCCTACTGGTAAGAGGCCTTGTCCATGCCCTTCTGCCCTGGAATTTCCACATCCTCTTACAAAGAGGGGAAGAGGGATGGCTGGAGGGGCCGCCCAAGACAAAGATCGCCCTGAGAACACACTCCATTAAAGCGAGAGCATTGTGGACAAGCATTGCTTCATGGTGGGAAGACAGACCTGTGCTGGGCTCACTGGAGAGGTACCAGCAGCCAGGGCTTCGGAGGATCCATGGACGGCCCCCGGGTAGCACTGTGCTGGGGCTACTGGGGCCGCAGCTCCTACTCTGCAGACCATATGTATGCTTCCGGGGGGGGGGGGGGGGGGCGGGGCTCGCAAGGGTTCCCAGGATCCTTTGCCTTTGGTGATAGAGCTCCTAGGGTTAGCAGGCCCCATCACAGATCTGCTTTCCTAGCCTGACCCTCCGCCGCCGTAGCTCCTTCCAGCCCTGCAGGGGATGTGAACAGAAGTGGCTGCAATGTCCTTGCTTACTGTTTTCTCTGCCCCTGAGTGGAACTAGGACAACACTGGGTTACATCTGGGACCCAACACAGCCTCCCCGGGGGCAACGACCAGTTCTTTAAGGTTTGCCTGGGTCTCCTGGTTTAGCCCTGCAACTCATACGATCTACGAAATCTCCCTGTCTTGATGACACCGGAAAGATCGCTCATCCTCCAGCGTATACCACCCTCGCCGCTCAGACCACCTCCCCTACCACCTGGCTTTCCCACGGGAGAAGCACACCTGTGTTTATAAAGTTGCTGTTATTCTGGTCCCCATTGAAGCTGCTCAGCCAGTATGCTAGCTGGGTTCTCAGGCTTGGGTAGTGACTCACCTGGAGGGCTAATGAAGAGCAGAGGCCCAGGCTCCTGAACTAGGATGGCCGGTTCCTGATGATTGTAGTCAATGCCCCGGGCTGAAAACAGTATCGAGCAACAGGCCTCGGCAAGGAGAGAGGTTTGCAAGAGGGGGCAGGTTCCTACACTGCTGAGCTTTGGAGATGTCCTGAGCCTCCTGTCCGGAGGATCCCATGACACAGCTGGCCCCTCAGCATCCAAGCCAGAGAGCATCCTGAACACGTAACCTGAGGGAGCCCTGGGCTGGATGAGTGCTTGCACAGGTACTCTGAGGGCATTCACTTATGCAGACGCACAAACACCACATAAATTATAATAAAATAAAAATAATATATGGAATAAAAGATAATAGAGAAGAATAAGACTTTAGAGTGATGAAGGGAGAGGGAGAGAGAGCACAAATGTGATAGTTTTATATGAAAGAAGCCATTGAGCCAGGTGTAGCTTGCATATCTCCGGTCCCAGCACTCAGGCAAGGCAGGAGGATACGGCCAGTTAGAGGCTGGCCTGGTCTATTCAGGGAGCTCTAGGCCGTCAAGGGCTACATCCTGAGACTTCAAAAATGTATATATACACACACATGATGTATATAATACACAACACACACTAGTAAAAACAGAAATGGAAAACCTGGACAATCCTATAGGTAACAAAAATTTAGAAAACTAAGTTAAAATGTTTGTTAAATTCATTTTTTATTTTATCTGTAAGGCTTTGGCCTGCATGTACAACCTGTGTACCCCGCATGCGCATGGCCCACCGAGGCCAGGAGAGTGTATCAGACCCCCTCGGATCCCTCTCATCTCCTTGGACCTGGAGTTACAGTTGGTAGTGGCCATGTGGATGCTGGGCACTGAACACAGGATGTCTAGGAGAGAGTCCAGCGCCCTCAACTGTTGAGGCATCACTCCAGTCTGAACCTGCAGTTTAAAACCTCCTCCCAACAAAAATTTCACCGGTGTTGGAGAAGAGAGGGGGGAAAGGAAGGACAGATTGTATCTTTAGGGGATTGATTATATCTTTAGGGGAATTTGCTCCTGAAAAAAAAATTGTTACATTTTATTTATTTATTTGTCTATGCTTTTGAGAGGGTGGAGGGGGGTGAATATGTGGAGGTCAGAGGGCAACCTGCAGGAGTTGACGCACTCTTCCATGTCTTCCCCGGGGATTGAACTCACAATGTTAGACTTGTCAGCAAGTACCTTTACCCACTGAACTATTTAACCAGGCCCATTTTTTGGTTTTGTTTTGAGACAGTGTTTCACAACGGATCCCTGGCTAGCCTGGAACTAACAGAGATCCTCCTACCTCTTTCTCCTGACTTCTGTGGTATGGGTGTGTGCCACCACATCCATCTTGCTAATTACTAATATCCCACTGAATGGATGTGACAATTTTCTTTATTCTTTCCCCTCCCTCCCCTGTCTTTCCTGTGACTGCTCATGCCATCCCTGAGTGTACTCTCAACCAGCCTATACCATCCTCTGCCTCTACATTTTCCAGTGGTGGCAACTCAGGTCACTCTGCAGTTTGCCTCCTGCAAAGCATGCTGTTGTGAAAGTTGGTGTTGGAGTCTGCTCCATGTGGGCAGCTTTCCGGGATCCCTTTCAAGAGACCCTGTGCTAGCCAGACATGGTGGCACATACCTGTAATCCCAGCACTTGGGGAGGCAGAGGCAGGCGGATCTCTGTGGGTTGAAGGTCTATAAAGTGAATACAGGATAGCCAAGGCTACACAGGGAAACTCTGTCTGGAAAAACGAGAGAGAGAGAGAGAGAGAGAGAGAGAGAGAGAGAGAGAGAGATCTCCTGTGCTGAGCCCTGGTAGCTAACTGTGGCCCTGTGCTCTGCAGACCTGTACTCAGAAGTATGGATGGCAGGCTTGGTTCAATCTCCAGGAACCAGGAACAAGATGTCTGTGCTGTTATCTGACACCATGTCATCTCTATGCATGGACAGTGTGACCTCTCAAGACTTTCCCTTTGGGAGTTGAAGCTCTCTTTAGGCAGGAAGTTGGAGTGGGTGTGACCTACCTCCTTAGCCCTGACCCTTCGGAGATCACTCTCCTGGCATGCTCCTTAGCCAGTGCCACACGAACTGCCAGTTTTTTAGGTTGTTTTTCTTGGGAGGCTAACGCGTGTTCCTGGCATTCTATTTCATCCAGAGTGAGCGTCCTCCTTGGCTCTCCAAGAACACAGATACCTACCTCTGCCTTTGGGCTGTTCTCTCCAAAGATATTTTGCCCCCCTTCATAGCATGCCCAAGGTTGAACCCAGTGGGCTGTAACTTGGAGCTGCTATCTCCCGGGCTCCTGTATTGTGCTGGGCTCTGCTGAGGCTCAGATTTTCCAGATGGCTTGGGGACAACCTGGATTCAGGAGTACGTGTGACATGGACACAGTTTCCCTAAATGTTGAGGCGGCACACGGTTACCACACAGGACAGCAGCTGTTAGCAGTGGCTGCTGCAGGTAGAGCTGGTGCAGGCAGAGCTGGTACAGTCCCTGAGGGAGCTCTCAGAAAATGCCGACCTTGCTGCTACTCTTCCCTTAGCTCTGGCAGATATTCAACCAAATCCCCCTTGTGAACGCACAGTGCCTTGGGCAGATAGCCCAGTCCACAGGCCGGCGCTACACTGGGCCTAGGGTACACTGGCACTGTTGTTGGCAAAGTCTGGTTTATTTAGTCTTTGTTTTCTCTACGACTATAATGTACACATATGAGGGTTTTCCTTTGAGAACCACGTATGGTGAGGTCTTGTGTTCACTTTCTTAGTGATTCCACTGAAATATCTTTATAGATGACTCAGAAATACACTTTATCTTTGATTTGCATATTTAAATTGAATGAATACTTTTTCGAAAAGAATTCAAACAAGGATATTATTTTAAAAGTCAAATTGAGGGGGCTGGGAGGCTGGGAGATGGCTGAGAGGGTAAAGGACTTGCTTCGTAAGCACGAACTCCTGAATTCAGCTTCTCAGCATCTGCATAAAAAGTTGGCTGTGGAGCCGGGCAGCCGTGGTGTGCACACCTTTAATCCAAGCACTCTGGAGGCAGAGGCATGCGGATCGCTGTGAGTTCAAGGCCAGCCTAGTCTACAAAGTGACTCTAGGACAGCCAAGGCTACACAGAGAAACCTTGTCTCGAATTGCCCCCCCCCCAAAAGAAGTTGGACGTGATGCTTGTGTTTATGATCCCAGGGTCCGCAGGGAGACAGACAGGAAGATTCTTGGAGCTCATTGGTCAACCAGTTTAGCCAATGGGTGCACACCCAGTTCAATGAGTGCTCCTGGCTCAAAAACATAAGGTGGTGGCTCGGACCATGTACTGCTCTTACAGGGAACTGGAGTTTGGGTCCAAGCATGCATGTCCAGCAACACACAACCACTCATTACTTCAGTTCTAAGGCTAGGACACCTGTGTCTGGCCTGGGGGCGGGGGCTGAGGAGATGGCTGTGTGGTTAAGACAAACACCCTGAATTTGGGTCCCTGGAGCCCATGCGAAGTGCTGGGTGCAGTGGTGCACAGCTGTATCCTAGTGTCCCTGCAGTCGATGGGGGGGGTGGGGTGGGGGACAGAGAACCACTTGGAAGCATATGGGCCAGCGAGCCAGGAGCATGTAGTGCAGTGGTGGGAACAGCCTGTCTCAGAGTGAGATCCTGAAAGCTGTTCTGTCACCTCCACACGTGTACCATGACGCTCACGTATGCATTGCACACACACACACACTCAACGTGCACACTCATGTGACCAAAGTGTTTCAAGACTTAAGGAAAACAGAAACGTCCCATTTCCCTGCTCTGTATGCCCTCTCCAAATGCAGTGCACACACACACACACACACACACTCAACGTGCACACTCATGTGACCAAAGTGTTTCAAGACTTAAGGAAAACAGAAACGTCCCATTTCCCTGCTCTGTATGCCCTCTCCAAATGCAGCCCGGGTGGCCCGGGCAGCCCCTCCTTTAATGTCATTTTGCACCTCCCTCTCCGCTTCACACTACCTTGCCTCATTGCACACTTCCTTTTCAGCATTGCACACCAGGCTATGCCGTCTCTGACATCTTCGATCCCTACCCCACATGCGGCCTGTAGCTTGGCCACAGAGTTTTACTGAACCAGCATTCAGAATCTGTGAATATTGTGAGCTATGGAGAGATGAGTCACAGCTGAGCCTTGAAAATTTAAATATCTTCCAAATGGGACCAAATACATCATACAGCCCATTTCCTCCCTCCATCTTTCTCCCCCTACACGCCCATCCTCCCCTTCCCCCAGCCCCCACCTCCCTGCTCAAGGTTCCTCTGAATACTTGTTTCAGTCTGGATCCTTAAGACTGTAGCACAGTGGCTCCTGAAATACCAGTTCCCCGCCAGCCTGAAATGGCCTTTGCCTTGTTCTTGGGTTCCGTATCTCCTCAGTTCCGTGCCTAGTTTTCCTTGGTTCAGCTCTTTTGGCAGGGGTGTGCGTGGGTGTGCGTGGCTGTGCATTAAACAGGAGCTCACCTTCTAGGAAGCCCAAGAAGGAGAGCCCTTAGACGTCATCCGTATCCACCACTGTGTGTGGGATCCGCTTCCTCCAGCTTCAGAGACTGCTCTGCTGCCCTCCACGCTCAGCCTCCGCTCTGGGTGCTGGTGCGGAGGCAGCCTTGACTCTATGCACGTTTCTTATTGCACATTTTCCCACTCATATATTTTCCTGTTCATCAGGTGTTTTCCTTTCTATTATAATATGGCAGGTCCTCTTCTTTTTAAAGTTTAATTTCTGTCACACAAGTGTGGGTGTTCACAGAGGTCAGAAGAAGGCACTGAATCTCTGGGAACTGGAGTTACAGGCAGGTGGGAGCCAACTGATGTGGGTTCTGGGACCTGGACCAGCAGGATGAACAGCCAGAGTTCAGCTAACCACTGAGCCATCGCTCCGGCCCCTCTTCTTCTTTCTTTTCCATTATTCTTTCTCTACCTTTCAGGAACTCTCTTTGGTCTTCTCTATGTTTTAAATTAAACATTAATTTGCTTTATGTGTATGAATGTTTTGCCTGCATATCTGTATGTGTATTCTATCCGTACCCTGGAAGGTCAGAAGAGGGCTCCAGATCCCCTGGCGCTAGAGTTACAGTTGGTTGTAAGCCATCATGTTGGTGTAGGAACTTGAATCCAGATCTTTTACAGGAGCAATAAGTGCTCTAAACCACTCAGCTACTCCTCTGCCCCAGCCTTGGTTCTCTCTCTCTCTCTCTCTCTCTCTCTCTCTCTCTCTCTCTCTCTCTCTCTCTCTCTCTCTCTCTCTCTCTCTCTCCTTCTTCTGCTATTGTGTCTTTATTAGCAGGTGCATTCTGCCCACTCTGTGGAGTGCATCTGTGCTTACACTGAACAGGGCCCAGCTTCACCCAGGACTAACGGACAGTCTTAGGGAATCACAACCCCCTAGAGGGTACAATTGCCCCTGCTGTGGTCAGTGATGCAGCCCGGACCCCTCAGTACCACAGTTTCACCCCTCCAGCCATCAGCTCAAGCTGCCATCTCTCTATGGAACACTAATGCCATCACACGTCCATACTTAAAGCTACACTTCCAAGGCGGCCTTCATGCCCACCCATAGAGATCTCCCTGAGGTAGTGGCACCCAGGCATAGTGGTGGGTGGGATCTTTGGGTGACACATCTGTGCTGGGGTTTCCTCAAGGTTTCCAGATTGTCCCCTCAGTCAAAGTGCATGGAAGAGTTGAGGAGGACTCTGGCCACTGTGTGTCCCTTTCCACTGGACACTGCCCATTCAAAGATGGACCCTGGGCCTGGGTTTGAAGTGGAGAGAGAGAGAGAGACAGAAGAAAGTGAGAGGTCTTGAGGGGAGAATGCAAGGCCTGTTCGGGTTGTGTAGGGTCCCAGGGAGGCACCAGGGCTGGAGGCAGGAGCCTTGGGATCCATGCTTTGAAGCATCTCACTCGGCCGACCCTTAGGTCCTCAACCTCTCTATCCACGCAGGAGAGACAATGGCTCCTGAACACTTTGGTTCCTACCATAAGGACCATGGCCAAAGGGCGCCATCTGCTGGCCTTAAATACAGAGGCGTAGCACCTGGTGGCCTGGGCCTGCTGGGTGTGGGAGGATGGAGATGAAGGGAGAACTGAGATGAAGGAGAGGTTCAGGGTCCTGCAGGCTGGCTGGGGATTGCAATTTTGGATGGTGCTCCAGGGAAAACCTCAGACTCTTTACCAGGACCAGCAGTCCCAGTAGGTGTGGCTGAGGACCCAGGCTCTCCCGCACAGCAGCACTGAGGCTGGTTAGGAAGGTCCAGGCATCTAGCACCACATGTATCTCTTCCCTTGGTCTGTAGCCAGGCCTGGGATGGGACTGGCACAAAACCAGCACCCAGGAATCCAAACACTTCTTAAATTTGTCAGCAAAAGAAAGGGCTTCTTCTCTACTCTGTGCCTGGGGAGACAGCACAGGACTTCCTGCCATATTAAGCTGACTTTATGATAGGTGACTGACATTCAAAAGGAGAAAATTTTAATTTGTGGTAAATGATAAAGAGGAAAATGGAAGCCTAGGAGGAGGGTTGGGAGAAGCTGTCATGGACGGGAATTTTAGGCAAGGAAGGTTTCACTGACAAGGTGGCATTCCAGGACAACCTGGGGTTGGGGTGGGGGTGAAGAGCCAGTGCCGCCTGTGGAAAGAGCTCCCAAGCTCCTAGCTGCAGTAGGAGGGCAGGGGCCTTCCTGTTTGGGAGCAGTGAGGAGGCCCACGGGGCTGGATCTGCGCTAGGGCCAGTGTTGGAGAAGGGTGGCCAGGCCCCTGCAGTACCAGGCCTTGGTGGGGATCATAGGAAGCAGAGAAGGCTGTGTGTATGGCCTGCCTGGCTTCTTCATGCTCTCCCCACTGTGTTAACACAGACAGAAGCGGGTGCAATGGATTCATGGTCCCCAGTTAGGTACTGGGGCTAGAGAGTGGTGAGGGTAACAGTGCACGGGCACACAGGTGTGAGGCGCCAGTCTGTAGTTGTGTAGCTTTGGGAAGAAAGGGGCACTACAATCAGGGGCCCTGGATGGATGAGGTGTCCAAGAGTCAAGGTGAGTTGGGGTGAGATACTGGTGAGCAAATTCTTAAAAGCAAAGGCAGCTAGCTAGCGTCACTCACCCCTTCCCCAGCCTCAGGGGTGGGCGCTGGCCAGGGTGCTGAAGGCCTGTGTCTGCTGCTGTACTAAAGTGCCGGGTCCTTGCCGAGCCCCCGGAAGAAAGGGTGGGATAGTTTGAGTGGGGAGGGAGGGAGGGGCAGGCTCAGTGCCTGGCAGTAGTCTGCCAACGGTGGCCTCTCTGACAGGTCCTTAGCTCACTCTCCCCCCAGAGACCCTGGCCACTGCCGAGCTGACCACCCTCCACTCCTGTGTCTTCTATAGCACTCCCTTCCCAGGACACTCTCAGGTTAGAGTTTGGCCCTTTGTCCCCCTCCCTGGACTGCTGCTCCCCTGAGACCAGGTCCTGGAGACAGTGGGAGTCAGGACACTCACATTGCTGAGGGCCCAGACTCCATTCATCCAGCAAAGAAATGGGGATTCTGTCCTAGCACTGTGGTCAGGATAAAGGAGGGAAGGTTGTTGTGTGTGGCACATATCCACAGGCATGCCGCTCTGCCAGTGACATACCATGTGTGCAGAAATGAGGGAGGGGTCTCAAGTGCCCCTGTAGTGAGGGGAAGACGTCCCCTTGTCCTACCATGCTTGGAAGACTGAGAATCCGTTGATCCTGAATGGTATCCTGGGATCATGGACTTTGGATCCCTTAGCTGCTGCAAGTCTGGACCTCCTCACCTTAGCTGCTGCAAGACTGGACCACCTCACCTTAGCTGCTGAAGTCTGGACCACCTCACCTTAGCTGCTGCAAGTCTGGACCTCCTCACCTTAGCTGCTGCAAGTCTGGACCTCCTCACCTTAACTGCTGCAAGTCTGGACCTCCTCACCTTAGCTGCTGCAAGTCTGGACCTCCTCACCTTAGCTGCTGCAAGTCTGGACCTCCTCACCTTAGCTGCTGCAAGTCTGGACCTCCTCACCTTAACTGCTGCAAGTCTGGACCTCCTCACCTTAGCTGCTGCAAGTCTGGACCTCCTCACCTTAGATGCTGCAAGTCTGGACCACCGCATCTTTACCAGTATTTTTATTAACTACTAAAACTAGTGGTCACAACAACCTATAATGCTATCTAGGCACAGAGGCACATGTCTTTAACCTCAGCACTTGGAAGGCAGAGGCAGGCAGATCTCTGTTGAGTTCAAGGCCAACCTGGGTTACATAGGAGCTTCAGGGAAGCCAGGGCCACACAGTGAACCTGTCTCAAAAAAAAAAAAAAAAATTAATTAAACCCCAAACCCACACACAATGGCATCAAATGAAGCAAAACAAAAACAAAAAGCAAATACAAGCCCTCCCTGGCCTCCAAGAGTCAATGATCCCATCTCTCCTGTCTCTCCAGGGAAGGTCCAGGTCTTGATGAGTACAACCCCCCCACCCCCCAGGATTAGAGCTGAGGTCACACTGTGTAGCGCTGTGCTGTACAGCACTGAGGCCATCACTCCAAGGTCCCAGCCATTGTTCTGGTAGGTGAATTTCCTGGACTGCCACATCGCACGCCCTGCCTACACTGTATTTTCCAGCCCATTCTGGGAGCTGGACTGGATGCTGGCCTAACAACATTTGCCAGGTGCAAGTAGGTGCCTTTTCTTTTAAGGGCCTGATGAGTCGGGGCTGGGGTAATGTCAAAGTGCCTTCCAGGGAAGAAAGCACCACCAGCAGGCTGGGGGTCCACTGTGGGAACGTGACCACTGCAGCCTTCCTTCCTGAAATATCTTGTGTGCGGGCTTGATTGGAAGCTGGGCTCCAGCAATTAATCCTGCGGAGGCTCCACTCAGTTGCCTGAGGTTTTTCCTGTTTAGTTTCCTTGGTCTAGATTTCCCTAGGGACAGCTTTACCCAGGCCTCGACCTGGTAAATTAAATGTTAAAAAAAAAAAAAAAAAACTTACAATGATTTTAATCAATCTACAGAGGTGGTGGATGGCCTATGGATGGCCTCTTCCCAAAGCTAAGGGGCTTAGAGGAGACTGGGTGGGGTTTCCCTGAGTCACCTGCCTCTGGGAAAGGAAAGTGGAAGCCCCATGCCCTACAGGAGCCTGGGTCCCCATTCCCTTTATGGCTTGCTCTGATCTCTGTCCCAGACTATTGGGGTAGAAGGGCCCATAGCTCCTCTTATTTCTTTCTGTTCTAGAAGCCTCGGTGAACACTGGGCGGCTGTCCGTGTGGGCCTGCTCAAGGTCTTCAGATTAGAATGTTGGAAGCAGAGGCACAGGACCCCTGGCCTGTCAGGCTAACATATGGATCTCTAGCTGCCACAGGAGGGGAGACAAGCGAGGGACCCCAGAACTGGAGGGTCTCCAGCTGGAGGAGTCAGGGATGGAGAGATTCCAAGATTCTCCCTAGTGAAGTGTGGAGGGGCCAGGGTGTCTCAGCAGCCTAGTCTGGCCTCTGACGACATCTCCTTCCTGCACCCGCTGTCTTTCCAGGTCCCGTTTCAGGTTCCTATGCCTCTTATTTCTGATCCTTCTCTCTAATGACCCCCTGGGGGGAGAGTAGTTAGGTAACTTAGGCAACCTTTACTCTCCCCGACTGATGCTCTACCCACATGTCCTGATCCCACCTGCGCCCAAGGCTTTAGAGTGCCCGAGTTTGTGTCCCAGCAAAGATAAGCAGGCCCTATGCTGGGTTAGAGAGCGAAGGTTCCTAAACACTAATCCTGGAGTGGGCTTGGATGCTTCATAGCATGGGTAGGTTTGCGAGCACCAACTCATCCTCCTCCCTGAATGTTTTCTGAGACCCGGACCCTACGATGCCTAGGACAGCATAGAGTGAAGCTGGAAAGATGCCCCGCGTCTGCAGAGGTTTCCAGGAGCCCAACTTGGAGGTGGTGCCAATGCCCACCGCAAAAGGTCCTGGCGTCTTGGGATGCAGAAGGCGGTTAGGTGCAAACTCGGCGGGGTCTTGGTCCCTCGTTCTCTCCACACCTCTTCCCAACTCGGGTCCGCGTGTCCGGCTCGCCGCCCGGGCTGAGGGGGCGCTGTCGGCGCGGGCGGGCGGGGCTGGAGCGCGCGGGCGCGCGGCGCGGAGCAAGCGCAGGGCTGGGGGGCGCCGGCCGCGGAGGACTGGGGGCCTGGTGGGCGGCCTGAGCCGAGCGAGGCTCGGCGCTGGCGGGCGCGCGGCCAGGGAGCGCGCCGGCGGGGTGGTTGCGGCGGCGGTGGGAGACGCTCGGGGCCGCTGCCCACGGTCCACTCCTCTATGGCGCTGCCGGGGTCCCCCGAGCCGCCCCGCGGCGCGCCCCGCAAGGTGCCAAGCCTGCTGGAGATGGGGGCGCTCTGCCTGGACTCGGACATCATCCTGGGTTTCACCAGTCACCTCCTTAGGCGGCGAGGAAAGGTGAGAGCTTGAGGGGCTGGGCTGGCAGTGGTGACGCCGTCCCGCGACTTTGCTGCGCAGCACCGAGAAAACGCGGCAGGTCCCGGGCGGAGTCCTGCATCTCGCTTGGAGACTGCACTTTGCCGGGTTGGTGCTGCCTGGTTCTTTCTCTCTAGTCGAGGCAGCGCTGGGACCTGAGCCTTGAGCAGCGGTCATCCACGGAGAAGAGCGTAGCGCAGAGATCCCGATCGTCACCTTGCAGGGATGGACAAGGAAAAGGCTAGGGGGAGGTGATCTGAGTTACTGAGGTGATTCCTGTTGCTTGGTGCACTCCAGGGTCTTGCGGGGCTGTGTTTTTTTTTTTGTGTCTTCTGGGAACTCGAATGTAGAGTATGTTTCCGGAAGAGCCGCACTGGTGCGGGCAAGAGAAGTTGCGGGTGTGGCCCATCACGAGCGCAGGGCCTGGATTCCGAGTGATGCTCCTGGGTGTGTATGTGAGGAGGAGTGTATGTGTGTTTGTGGAGGTCGATAACGACGCGTGAGCCTCCTGGGCCCCGGGTGTTTGTTTCCGTGCCGTGGAGGGGCGGGATGACGCAGTTAGCTGTGCTTGCAGGGATGGACTGAGGAGGGTGGTGCTTGTGGCTACCCAGATCGCAGGGTGGGCCAAAGCTTGCCTTCCTTCCTTCGTAAAGCTGAAAAGAGGAAGTAAAGGGTCTGGAAGCTTGGGGGTTCTAGAAAGTGAGGAGCCCGTTCCCAGTTTATTCATGACTCCCCGTCGTGTTTACAGACTTTTAAGTCATAGATGACCTGGAAAACCGGGTTATTCTTTCATCCCACTCTGTCTGTCCAATAGTGCGGAGGAGTGGAGGAGGGCTAAGTGAGCAGGGTGGAAGTGGGTGGGAGAGGTCGCTTGACAGGCCCTATACTGTGCGAAGGTCTGACTGCTTTGGGAGTGTCCCGCCAGAGTCTTTCCTTGAATCTCCCTGGCTCAGCTGTCCTAGGTCTCTCAGCTTGAAGCGGAAGCTCCGCGCTCAGGACGCGTGGCGCCTTGTGTCTCTGCGCCCTCGAACCGTGTGCACACAGAAGCCGGCAGGTGGCGCTTGTGTCACGGGGAGCCCCGCTACAGCGCCTGCCTAGCTCCTGTCTGGGGTTTTGGGCTGATCCAGAGCCGGGGCCAGAGCCCCCGGCGACCTCGGATAGTGGTGACCTTTGGGGTCTGACTTGGGCGAGAGCAACTCGTCTTCGCTGGGGAAAGGGAGAGAGAAAGAGAGAGAGACTACCCGGTCGGAGACAAACAGGCAATTAATTCTGGAGCTAACTTCCCATCTGCCAGGCTTGCTGACAACAGGTCCGGCACACCCCCAGGGCCAGCCGCTTCGCTTTCTCCTACTTCCCAGGCGGCTCAGCCTGCAATCCACTTTCAGGCACAAGCGCGGCTGCAAAGACACTTCAAGATAGCTCCTAGGCGCGCACTGCTCTTCTTGAGACGCAGACCCTCACCCACTCTAGGCAGTTGGAGTCAAAGGGTGGCTACCCATACTCGGGAGTGCTCTGGTTGTGCTTGGGAAGCTGTTGGCTGGGGTCCAGCCCCTTCCACTACCCCTACCCGTCACCCCCGCTGCCTTGCTGTGAGACCTTGGGCAAAAGCTTCAGTTTTCCCGCTCGCAAAGTGTGGAGTGGGTTGGCGTGCCTTCCAGGAGGCGCGCAGACCCCATGCCTGCTCAGGAGGGACATAGGCGCATGCGTGCGCGTAACTTGTGTCTCGGCAGCCCCCAACGCCCCTCCCCCGTTAGCACTCACCAAACAGGTTGGGGTCCTAGCAGTAGGCGGGGCCGCAAGGAGGAGCAGGACCCCCGCCCACCTTGCTCTGCTCAGGGTGGGGGCGGTGCTCTGGCGTCCCGCCCCCTTCCCTCCCCCTTCAAGCCTTGGCCCGCCCCCGCCCCCGCCCAGCCTGTCCCGGAGCAAGCCGGCCACTGCCACAGCGCGCTCGCCTTCACTCGCTGGCGCAGCCAACTTTAGAGCAGCAGGCCTGGCCATGGGGGTGCCCCCGGGCCGGATCACGTAGACACTGCGCCCCGAGAACCAACGCATCCCTTCCTGCGTCCGGGCCATGGTCGGCCGCGGAGCCTCCTTGTGTGCGGTGCAGCCGGCGGTACGCAAGGCCCGACAAGGAGCGGGCGGCTGGGACCGGCGGGCACCGGGTTCAGAGCCCGAGACAAGGATGCTAGCGGGATGTGCGGCGCCCTCTATGGGTGGGGCTTGGAGCGGAGCACGGCGGGCCCCCGAGCGTCGGGCTGGGGCTTCTTCACCTGGGACCTCTGGCGTTGCATCCAGCGCCCTAACTTTTGCGAGAGCGTGGCTTTAGGGGCGAGGGCCTGGGTCTGGAGTCACCCGCGTGGAGTTCGGTAGTGGCGCCGCCGGAAAGCTTGGGCTTACTGTCCCTTCTCCTCGACCCCCCGCAGGTGGCTGAGTGCGGCCCGGCTCGAGAGCCCCAGCCGCTTGAGGTATCCCCGCGCAAGAGGCTGCCCGCCGGGCTCGACCAAGACCCATGCAGCAGCCGCCCTGCTCCAGAGGGCGCCGGGGCCAGCGCAGAGCAGGGCCACTCGGCCGGCGGGGGCGGTTGGTGCCGCCACTGCCACACGAAGCTCGTGGAACTCAAACGACAAGCTTGGAAGTTGGTCACCGGGCCCGGGACTCCCCTCCGAGTAAGTGACCCCTGCTTCCGGCCGTGCTTCAGACTGGGGAGAGCTGGAAGTTGAGATGGAGCTGGGGCTGAGGCTTGGAGTGTGGCAGGTTCAACCTGGGCCCTCTTGCCACATCCACCTTCCGAGTATGCAAGAGTGTGTTGGTGCACCTCACCCTAGGGGGCCTGCTGCGTGTCAGAGGGGGTTGGGTGAATTTCTTTCCTAGCCACAGATGTCCCACAGCTGGATCCTGTTTGTGTTTGGGAGGGGTAGAAAAGGGGAAGACAGGAGGAGTTCACGCAGGGCAGGCCTTAGCATGGTGTGGTGCTTTGGGCATCTGGGCAATAGCATACCTACCTGTATGGAGAAGGGTAGGGTGGGTCCCTACCGCTTTTGGGGGTGTGTGTGGGCCCCTACCGCATTTGGGGGTGTGTATCCTTGCCTCACACTTCCTCGGTGTCTGTCACGGGCCTGTGTCCTACCCTGGATCTCAGCCTCTTGGGCCTAGGCCTTCCATGTGGCTAGTAACTGGGTTTCTCGGGCTGCAGCCTGGCTGGCAAGTGCTAATGGGAGAGAGGAGGAGTCAACGGGCTTTCCGGCCAGGCTTGCCAGGCCTGTGAAGAGTAGGGCCATTCATTGTTCCTTGAAACAATGGCCCCTGGAAGTGTGCAAGGCAGGGGTGTGGGGTCTCCACAGGAAGCTGCTCCTGACCTTCAGCCTTGGTGAAGGAGTCCTTGGGAAGGGCCTGTGATCCCTATCCAGTCCTCGAAGCAGTGTTGTGGCTTGGGCCAGACCCTGAGTTCCCTCTGGGCCCCGTCGGATGTGGTGTATGCCAGTCAGGTGGGTCTGTTCTGGCTACCTCTCCGGGGCCCCTGGCATCGTCTGTGGTGGGGTTATTAACAGCCTCTCAGGCCAGGGGGCTGATGGGGTATGCCTGACCATGGATGTTGTTTGGCATTTGCCAGTGGTAGCCAACCTTTGCTGAGCCCAGACAGCCTGGATCTTAGCTTTGAAACCACCAGAAAGCCAAACTGGGCGCGGTGGCACGCACCTGTAATCCAAGCACTTGGGAGGTCGAGGCCTGTCTAGTCTACACAGCGAGTCCAGGACAGCCAGGGCTACACAGAGAAACCCTGTCTGGGGGGGGCACCCACCAGAAAGTCTTGAGGATCTTAGGCAGTGCCCTTGGGGTGATAGGAGCTGAGCTGGGGCTGGGTTTTGCCCTGTGTTGCTGCCCAGGCCCAGGCCAGACTGACTGGCCGAGTCCTAGTGAGAAAGCTGCAGCCACAGTAGTGCCCTGGTGGAGCTAAGGGCCATCAGAGGAGGTCATGACCGTCCCGGGCACAGCGCAGTCATTCTTCAGTTCCTGAGTTTGGCTCCTCCACACTGCCAGTTAGGGCTCCCTTGTCCTAGCCAGGGCCTGGTGGCTTTCAGCCCCTCATCGACTGTGTACTTACTGCTCTCTGTCGCACAGGGTGGCCTCAGTCTGTTCTGGGAATGCTCTCTAGCCTGTGAGGTGCTGTGCTCAGGATAGGGAAGTCCGCCAGTCAGCTTTCTTGAGGAAAAAAATGGGAAGCCCTGGGGTGCAGGTGTTGAACTGCCCCTCCCCGACCCCTCAGCCCAGGATTTCAGTGTGTGTCATTGTGCTACCACTGTGGGCCAGGCCCTTCTCAGAGTCCACAGGGAACAGCGACCATAGCGGTCTATTGACCACTACACACGCGCGCGCGCGCGCGCGCGCGCACACACACACACACACACACACACACGGTCTCCATTCAAGGTGGGAGGGAGCCTATTGAAGGGCAGATGCAGGGCCCTGTGGTCATCACTTGTGGAAGAGCTCTGGTTCTTCACTGCCAATGAGATGCTAAGAATTTCGGGCGGAGAGCTGGGATCCTTCAAGGAGTCTACTTCTTGGTTTTGGTCATGGAGAAAGGAGTCCTCGTCTGAGGAAAGCACAGAGGGAAGTCTGCCTGGATCTCTGCAGCCCTTAGAGCAGGCAGGAAGCCTGCTAGGCTCTCACTACTGGCTGGAGGTTGAATCTGCGGCACCCTGGCCACATGCTTAGAATCCTTTGCTTGGGGGGGGGGGGTGTCCCTGTCTAATCTCAGCAATAGGGGCAGGTGTTGGGCAAGGGGGCAGTCTGGTAGCATGTCGCTCCTTAGCCATCCTGTGACTATGAAAGGCTTGTCCCCGTTACCTTCTGGCTCACCAGAGGACAGTTACACTGGGGGCAGGGTCTGTGAGAGAGCTCTTGGCTAAGTCTCCTCTGCTACACTAGTCACCTGCCTCATGTGTGCATAGAACCGTGTTGGGGTGAGCTCTGGCCCTGTGGCTCAAGGGTCACTTTCATTCTGGGTCTTCGGGTAATCATGGCCTTTGGATGCTGTAATTGGAGCCCACCCGGCCATCGCTCTGCTGTGGTCCCTTTGAGGTATTTCTGTCTGTGAGAACGGCTTGTGGCATGGTGCTTTCCACCTGAGAGCCAAAGCCCAGGTCTTTATTCGGCTGTCGTCCCAGTCCCCAAGCCCCATCTTTTCTGTGTCCACACCTGCTATAGGGAAGTGGCCACAGCGTTCCAGCAGACCCTTCCTTCAGCCCGGGGTGCCCGTCTCAAACAGCAGCTCTCCCGGGGGGCAGGCAAAGTGTGGAGATGCTGGTTAAACAGCTGAGTGACTGGGCTTTCCTCTCATATGTCTCACGGGTGGTCCCGCTGAAGGCTGGATTCTGTCTGTGTGTCCCCTAAGGGGATGGCCCCCAGAGGAGGATGACCCTTCTCCCCTACAAAGGATGTCTTCTTGTTCCTTAGGGGCCTTCCTAGGTGATGCCCAGAGGGTTACTGAGGGCCAGTGGCATTCTTTCAGCCTGCCAATACTGGAGCTGGGCTGAGGATTCCCCAACAGGAAAATGATTGATTCCCACTTAGGTCTTGCAGGGCCCCTGATCATCAGCCAGAGTTTCACCCTAGAGCCTCCCGAGGCCCTTTCCTTTGCTGTGGCCTCTGCCTGCCCGCATGTAGCCGTGAACAAGGCTGCCAAAGGCTGGAGTGCCGGTCCCCTCTACAGCTCCCAGTCCCGTGTGGCCGGGGGTGCTTTCTCTTGGTTCTGGAACCTCCACACCCACAGGAGCCAGCCCTGCAGGGTCAGGGCCTGGGTCCTTCCCACCTGCCCTGTGGCCTGGCCTCAGTGGCTTGGTATGTGCTAATTTCATCATGACACCATTTATGGGCGTGTCTTGGTCCTTTCCCACTGGGCCACCTTCTACTTGGGAAGGCAGGGGCACGCATGCTTTGACTGCACAGCCCCCAGCTCTGAGTGCACTGTGACATGGGGGTGGGGGATAAGACTGGGCTCCCCCACAACAGGTTATGGCTCTGGTGATCTAGGACTGCGGCTGTTTCCTGATTCAGAAGTTGCTCCCTGGGACAGCTAGTGCTCCCCCGGACTCATGGGCTGCCACTTTCCTTGATGTTTGGAGCCAGGCCCAGTTGGTGCCTGGGGCTCTTGCAGGGTGGGGCCCTGGCGTCAACACTGTTTCCCAGCTGAGCCCAGGTGTCAGCTAGGGGAGGTGTGAGAGGGGCTGGTGCCTCCCTGGGGCTGCCTGGCAGGGGATGAGGTGACTCAGCAGGGAGGTGTCTACTCCAGTGGCTGAACTGGAGGTGCTCAGGGATCTGCGCTGCTCTAGGGTCCAAGTGCGACCAGGGGGACCCCCGGTAACCCCAGTCTTACCCTTCAGCTTCTGCAGCTCCCTGCATTGGCTTCTCTGTTCCTCGTGTGGCCTTTCGCTCAGTGTGGGGGATTGAATAGATCTCTACAGTGTCCATCTTACCAGTTTTGCTGGCCTGTGTTTTCTGGCATGTGGGAGGGGAGGGGGGTACTTGGGGGAGGACTTAGGTTTAAGGGTATGAGTCTGTGCCCTTTGAACTTCTGCTGGGGCAGTGTTAGAGTGGCTATTGTGCATGCCTGGGGTGCCCAGTACAAGCTTCATGTCTTGAGGTGTGTGTGTGTGTGTGTGTGTGTGTGTGTGTGTGTGTGTGTGTACATGTCTTGTACCAGGAAGGCTGTCTATCCTACATGAAGCTCAGCAAGAACTGAGTAGTCAGTGTCCTCACTGTCCTCTCATGAGAGGTGGCTCTGTGGGGGCTGGGAGACTGTAGGGCTCCCCTTGCACTTTGAGTGGCTCAGTCAAATGGAAAGGCCTTGCCATAGCTTGGCTTAGGTGTCCTTCCTCTAGTGTCCTGGAAGGACCTTGTAGCTGGACATCAGGGGACCTGGTTCTCGTCTTAAATAGCAATGAAGGTTTAGTTCTTCCTTACTTTAACCTGCCAGGAGGCTCACAGTAAGTAGACCTGTTCAACTCCAGACCACATAGGATCATAGGATTGTTCTATTCAGGCTCGTTCCTGTATGTTTATGTTGGACTGTCTTGTAGTCACATCGTTTTGGTTTTAGTTTACGCTCTGCAGCTCCTGGAAGCTACCCCACAATCTTAGTAAGTAAGCAAGGCTGCACAGCCCGGCATGCCTTGGCCTAGCTTCACTGTTTATTTGGCTCACAGAATGGGGAAGGAACAGTGCAGGACAGGTGGGTGCGACTGGCCTGGCCCTGTGGGTTCCTGCTAGCAGCCAGCTGGGTGGTCTAGTCTCTGCCACTGGACTGAGCAATGGCAAGGGGAGCCTGTGGTAGGCAGGAGCCAGAGGCCTGTTTTCCCATCTGTCCCTACAAGGTCCAAAGAGGAGTCACCTTTGCTCTTCCTGGTTTGGAACTCTGGCTGTGTCTCATCATCCAAGAGGCTTTGCAGGATGAATACACTGTATCCGCCAGGACAGCATCTCTGAGATGTGCACCTCTGTAGTCAGGAAAGCCTAAGGCTGTTTGTTGGTCATCTGGTGCTCAGTGAGAGCAGCCTTGTCTTCTTCCTGCCCTGTGGTAGCCATCCTGCTGGGGGGTGGGGGCGGGCAAGCAGGCCTCACAGGTCACTGTGCTAGTAGATGGATAGTCCTGTGTGGCCCAGGGCCAGGCCTGGTGCTGGCTGTTTTCGGACTTAGATGGATGCTTCTGCAGACTGCTTGCTTTGACCTCTGACTCAGGCAGCAGGGTCAGCCTGGGCTGCCTCCTCTTTCCGGATGGAGCGGGCCACATTGGAACTGGTGTGCAGGGGGCCTGGATTCCTGGGTGGGCTCTCCTCCATCCTGTTGGCCCAGCTCATGGCTCCAGCCTGGCAGCTGTAGGTTCCTTCCTGTTGGTTTCATAGGCCTAGCCTGTGTGGAACCCCAGCGACTGACCTAAAACCAAGTCAGTGGTTTTGTGTTTAGGTCAACCATAAGGCCTATCTTGCTCTGTCTGCCTCTCCTCTTCCCCATGCCTGCTCCCACAAGAGGAAGTGTCCAGAGGTCTGGCTCCTGCCTTCTGATCACCAGATCCAGAAACCTAATAGTCATGGGGGTAGGGGAGCACTTCCAACCAGGAGATTGGAAGGAGTGAGACCTGGGGCTGGGGACCTTAGAGTCCAGGCTGTGTGGCCTGAGGTAAGTGCCTCAGTTTCTGTGGCCTTCCTAGGGAGGGCATTTTCTTGGTGGAGGTCAGACAAGGTGGTCATCTGTAGAGGTGGAGTGGCCAGACTTTGCCAAGTGGTGGGTGTAGGATTCTGGGTGATCCTAGGGGCCTAGCCTGCCAACTCCAGGGAAGTGATGGATGGGCTGAGAGGGAGTTAGTCCTGCCTGGTAGGTGGGCTGGGCTTTATGCTATGGGTGGGTATCTCTTATAAGGTCAGGACCCTTCCTTTTCTATAGGTTCCCTAAGAGCTGGTGGGGAGAAGAGTTCCAGATACAAGCCGGAAGGGTGGAAAGGCCAGAGCACCCCAGCCAGACTCCTGGTAGCAGAGGCCAGGACCAGCATGTAGGCTAAAGACCTCCACGCACGCAGGCACATAGGACACTTTTCCTGTGTAGTAAGGGAGGCAATGGAAGCTGCCTGAGCCCCTCACCTGCTGTCCCCTCACCTGTGGCATCTGCAGGTTAGAAGCAGACCAGTAGGGAAGGTGCAAGGGTAATCAGAGACTAGTCATCAAAGCTGTGAGGTGAGTATGCCTGGAGCTCATGCAGAGACTGTCATTGGTAACAGACAGGGTTGGGAACCAGTGAGGTGGCAGTTCTTCAGGATGCCATGGACAGAGCTGCACTCATGCCCTCAGGGCCATGGCTGGAGTCTGGGTTGCTCCAGGAAGTCTTTGCTGCGATCTGTATGCCTGGAATGTCCCCTGTGGTCCAGTCCAGCACTCTCAGGCAGCCCTGGTTGGAGGGTGGGGCCCATCCGCGGCCACCTGCATGCCATGGTCTCTAGGAGTCTGCCCAGAGACTGGACAGAGGCAGGGGCCTGATCCAGGTTCTGCACACATGGTGGTCCCCCCCGGCTGGTCACCGGTGAGGTTCAGCTTCTTTGGTCCTCACCTGTCTCCGAGGCACCAGCAAGCCCCGCTGTAGCCCAGCTTTAGGAGGTGATGTAACCCAACCTGGCAGTGTGAGCCTGTTACAGCCTCAGGAGATGCTTCACTGCCTCATGTCCGCTGGGGAAACTGAGGCACACAGGGCTTTAGTGCTTTGCCTAGTGATCATAGCCTATGCTGTAGGATGAGTGCCCAGGACTCTGACTCAGAGGGAATATTGTATGTCCCCTTCAGGTGGGGTCCTAATTGGCCACTGTGTCCCATAGCTGAGGATGTCTGTGCCCCCCAGGTCTCTAGCATCCCGTGGGGGTTCTTCATGGAGAACAGGGTGGCCATTGAGGGGGAGGCTCTCAATGAGTGGGTCTGTCCTGAGTCATCCAGCTGGGCTGCTCCTGGCACAGGGCTCCGGGTGGCGTGCCGGTTGGTGCTGGGTGGGCTGGTCTGTAGGCCGGTAGGATGGAGAGTCCTGCCCTAGTGAGGTGCCTGATAGGGTGGGCGTACTAGCGCAGCCTGGGCGTGCCTGCCAGTTTCCAGGCTGGAAAATTGAGCCCTGGACCACCCTGCCAGGCTGCACGAGACATAGGAATGTCCTCGACAGCAGGCCACTGGGAGTCCCTTCCTGGACCTGTTGTCAACTCCGGAAACAGTGGCTATGCAGGGTCATAGCCCAGAATGCTTTGTTTGGGAAGGCAGGCAGGCTGAGGTAGCAGGCATTGCAGTCACAGGGGCCTCCTGCTTGCCTGCTCGCTCCCTTGTGCTTGTGTGGCAGTGCAGGGCGGGGATGGGGGTGGGGTGGGGGCCTTGTGGTGTCACCAGGGTATCAGGTGGGTGCTGGGATCCCCTTGGCAGGGCTCAGAGAGGGCAAACTAAGGCAGCTGGTTGTGTGGCCAGAACTGGGAACAGGATCCACCAATCTCCAAGTGGCTGCAGGAGGTCCAGCTTGTGCTTTTCCTGGCTCCTGGGTTAAGGTTGACCAGCCCTGAAGCCAAGACACCTGACTTTCATTCTCCTAGGAGAAAATGGAAGGATTACTTAAAGCAACTTACAGACCCAGAAACAAAATAAAAACCAGGAAAAGTCATCATTTTTAAACGGGAGGCACCCTAAAACCCACCGCGTGATGGGTGGGTTGTGCACAGTACTAAATTGAATCAAATTAAGAAAAATACTTTCCAAACACAAGTAAAATATCTGTTTAATTAGACCATAAAGCGGAAATTAAAAGTAATATTTTTCAGTGGAGTAATTACTGTCTATCTGAGAGCAAATGGGCTTTGGAGGTAACAGGCCCAATGGCTGGGGCTTCTGAGTGAAAATCCTGAACCTGAACCAGAACCCCTGGGGGCCTGGGCTCCTGGACACTGAGCTGCAGGGGTGGCTGGAAGAGGAAGCTGGTCACGGCAGGGAAGGGTCCTGACCGGTCCTCCTGGACTCCCACTCCACCCGTTATACAGCTAAAGGAAGTTCAAGCAGGCAGGGTTTGCTGCTGGCTGAGGGGCCAGGGCGAGGGGGCGGGGAGGGGGGAGAAGGACGACGACACATGCTGGCCCCGCTGCAAGGCTGGTCCTCCTCTAGTCTCCTCTAGTCTTGGAGTGGGCTGTATGGTTCTAAATGACCCAGCCGCACAGCACAGTGGTTCTGCTTTCTGTGGACCTCAGTGCTGTCCATCATGATCCCACCCCACCCCCTACTCCCTCCCCCCCAACCCCGCCAGTTGCAGCCTAGTGTGTTTGACCAGCTTGTCACACCCCAGCAGACTGCTCACCTCCTGCCGTGTGCCTATGGGCTGGAAAAGTGGCCCTGGCTTCAGCTGGGCCTAACTATTAGTTTCTTTCTCTCCACTCCGCACCCCCCAGTTGGGTGGTGAGGGGACCAAAAATGCTGACTTGGCCACTTGTACCAGAGGTGCTTGTCCCCACCCTGGGTCTTAGCCAAGGATTGTTGCCCATTAGGGGCTTATACAGCAGGGCCTGGAGTGCAGGGAAGCTGTTGGGCTGAAGACCACTGCCCCCTCCCCCCCTTATCCAAACTGCCTGGTGCCCACTGCACAGGTGAGCAAATGACCTTTGACCTCCTTCCCAGTAAGGACCTGACTGTGATAGCCACTCCATCTCCCTCTTGGCTCCTGCCTGCTGCCTGGATGGCCTTCCGCTATTGCTGGCCCGCCAGGCATCTCTCCCACTCTTGCCTCCTGCTGTGCAGTGGCAGGAGGATTGTTTCAGAGGCTGTGGTCGGGTAGACAGGCCTCGAGGCCTGTTCAGAGGTCCCTGAACAAAGGGTAGCCGAGGCTGGATTCTAGGCTAGAGCTAGGGTTGGGCGGCCCCTTTCAAGCAGAGCTAATGGTTGCAGCAGGCCACACTTCCTTCCCTTTGCAGCCTCCTGCTGAGTGGAAAATTAGTGCCCGAGAGCCAGACTGGAAACAGGCCTGGCTACCACAGCCCGGAGCTGGGGCGTTGCTGGGATCACCCCACCCCAACCTCCACCCCTGTGCCATTTCTGGGGGTGGGGTGAGGGGTGGGGGTCTCTCTTGCCCCGGCAGAACACCCTGTGTGCCTAGACTGGTGAATTGTAGGGACATCAGCTATTGGGGACGTGGTCCACCATGCACTTCTCACCCTGGAAACCATCCAGAATTTATGGAGTATTCCATAAATCAGGCAGCTGGCACAATGCTGGGTCTGACAGGGTCATGCTTATCTGCCCTGGGCCCTGGGTGGAAATGGAGCCAAGGAAGAAAGCCCTTAGTCATGACAGGTCCCTTGCTCTCGCTGCATTGGCTGCTTTGGCCACAGCCTTCAGCACTGTGAGTATTGTGGGCACACGTGACCACCCTAGGCACACTGAGGGAACTGCATTTCTAGGATAGATGAGAAACTTTTGTGGGGTGGCTGACCTCAGCCTCCTAGTCTGAGCAATGGGTCTATCTGGGGGAAGCTGCTGTGTTGGAGTGAGAAAGCCCTTGGGACCTGAGGGCTGCGTGGCCAGCTTTGAGTAAGGAACTGTCCCACACTGGGCAGATGGAGGACAAGGCTGGAACTGGGGGAGTGGACCGTCCAGAAATGATCCTGGCCTCTTACCCAGGGTGACAGCTATAGCTGGACTGGGGCTATGTTTGTCCAAGGGGCTGTAAATCTTGGGGGCTGGCCCAGGAGAGCAGGCAATTGGTTCAGGCTGAGTGCCTTGTTTCTGGAGAGCTCACTCTGTGCGCAGCCCAGCCCCAGTCTCTGTGTGGGAGGCGTGACCCCCACAGAGGGTGCTGTGTCCCTCCGGTGGCAATCTTGGCTGCCCGACCTACAGTCTGCTTTGGGGCTCCTGGAAGCTGCCCATCTCTGGACGCTGTCTCTTGGCTTGATGCCCCTGGGCACTCCTCGCTCAGGACAATGAGCCATGCGTGCTGTCCCTGCTGCTGTGAGGGGCAGAGATGACCACACTTGTTCTGAGCACTTTGCTAAGAGAGCCATTCACAGTAGTGGCCCGTTTCACTCTGCCCCCAGCCTCTCCCAGGGCTGGCTGGAGACTGCAAAGGCAGGGAAGAGGATCTGAGCCCCGCCCCATGAGAGCCAGCTGGGGAAAGGAGCTCCAGGGTCACTTCTCACCAGCCTTCCGCAAGGCCCTGGACCAGTGTCTTTACCCACGAGCTGGTTGTCACGGAGCTACAAATGCATCTTGTTAGCTGGGAACTGGCGTGGTTAATGAAGTTGGGGAGGTGGTGGCTGTCGAGGGCGTGGGGAACCTCACTGTTAACTCTGATAATTATCTTCCTGCTGGGCTCGTGGGGATGAAACAGTATGGGCCATAATAATGTCACGAATGGTGTTGCTCTGGCTACACCACGAGCTGGGGTGGGGGCGCTCCCTGTGTACCCAAGCACTGATTGCTGTCCCGTGTTGTCCCCCAGGATCCTTGCCTCTCCACTCTGCTTCTTGAGAAGCTCCCGGCGTCTGGGGTTCAGCCAGCGTGCCGCCCTGACACGGAGAACCGCTGTGACGTGTGCACCACGCACCTGCACCAGCTCACTCGGGAAGCGCTGCGCCTTTTACAGACCCCTGCCAGCCACGAGGACCCTGATGCTTCCCGAGGACGCCTTGTGGCTCCCAGCCCTAGGGACCCACCTGGGCCAGCGGGCCTCACAGGGAGGCAGTCCCCCGTGGGACCTGACAGGAGGAAGGCAGCAGCGTGGCCACCCGGCCCCAGCGTTCAGGTGTCCGTAGCGCCAGCAGGCCTTGGGGGAGCGTTGAGTACAGTCACCATCCAGGCTCAGCAGTGCCTGGAGGGTGTGTGGAGCCTCTCAAGGGTCAACAGCTTCTTGCCACCCACCTGCCTGGTGAGTGTTCTGGGTAGATGGGCTATGGAACTATACAGGTGCCCTGTGGCACGGTATTGGCGGGGGCTGCTGCAACCCCAGGGAAGTCTGGGATGTTTTTAGCTACCGTTGCTTTTTAGCTCACCTGTGCTGCTGTGTGCTGATGCAGGAACCCTAGGACTCCTGGGATGACCCTTAGCCGGGCTTGGGTTTAGCGAGAACACCTTCCTTTGAGATGCTGCTGTGGTAGGCTGTCTGTCCTCAGTGTCATTAGATCGGGTGAAATAGACTCGCCCCACGGATGGAAGACAGAGCCTGGAGTATAGCGTGAGGTCCACAGTTGCTGGCATTGACATTTAGGTTGAAGGGTGTCTTCGAAGCTTTCCTTCCCACCGGGGAGCCCTGGGAGGACCTGGTTCCCTCTAATCCAGCTCTAAAGTCCCTGGGCAGGACTGGTTGTCAGGTTGTTGCCTGCTTCTCGTTATCTGTGCCTGGGCCTGGGAGGGCCTGAAACCACAAGGGCGCAGCCGGCACACTTCTTCTCCAGGAGCACTGTGCTGAAGGCATAGCCGTCTGCTTGTTGAGGAGTTAGTCAGAGGGCCCTCAGCGCCCATCAGAGAGGGTGATGTATTTTGCACTGTTGGTCTGAGTCCTCACGCCCCACCCCCCTGACCATAGTGGGGGCATCCTCTAGGCAGAGAAGGTATAAATTGTCCTGCCAGGAGTGAGACACTGATGGCTTATGGGGGAAGAGACAGGAGGAGGGGAGATGGAGCAGGGCAGGGACAGACTGTTGTGGGTCGTGTGTGCGTAGCTGCACAGGGAACCCCGGGCCCCAGTTGCTGCCTGGACAGCAGACAGCCGAGGATCCATGGGTGTTTCCAGGGAACCGTGCTTCTGTGTTAGAGTTTCAGGTATGCATTCTGTGCACACAGCAGCCAGCCATGCAGGCTTGGAGACTTTGCAAAGTCCCTGATGTGGGCCAGTAGGCTTTCACCCTTGGTCTGTGCGTCCAGTGGCATTTCAAGGAGATGGGCAGAAGTGCAGAGGGACCCCAGGCCCACTGACTCCATTTTGGGCTCCTGACTAGGTCTGGGTGCCCTGTAGCATAGTCTTGGCGGGGCTCACTGCAGCAAGCTCTCCTGTAAGGATGGCTCCTCCCCTTTTTCTGGCTGTAGGCCTCCTGAGGTAGGTGCAACCTACCTGTTAGCTGGACCTCGCTCTTGGATGTGGCCTGTGCTGAGAACTGTGCCCAAGCCGGAGCTGCTCCCTGGGGCTGGGCTTTGAGGCTCTCTGTGCTTGGGGTTGTAGTACCAGCCTGATGGTGGCCCAGCACTCCTCCCCTTACCGTACTGAGGGGAGGCCAGCCGCTCTGTCCTGCTGAGGCTTTGACCCAACAGCTTGGCTGCCTGAGGAATGGGGGACAGAACCTCGGGAGTAGGATGCAGACGCCACTGACTGTTCAGGTGGATTAAATAATTCCTAGAGGAGGTGACATTGAGCTGAGTCCCAAAGGGAGCCTCAGGTGATGTGCTCAGACCTCAGGCACTGGTCCAAACGGGTCCCGGTGACCCCACGGATTGGCCAGCTGTAGCTTTAGGTCTGAGCAGACATTGAGGAAGGCTCATGCTGACCGTGTCAGGCTTTTGTGTGGTGCTGGAGGGTGTAGGTGAACTGTTAGCTACTTTATTGGGGTTCCTTACTTCTACCTCCCTTCAAGCCCCCTAACACTAGGTAGGAGAGAAAGAAGGTTAGAAGGGAGGGGGACGTAGACCTCTTTAGATTTAGCTCCTTGGGGCGAGTCCAGTCCTTATAGTGTATCCAGCAGTCCAGCTAAGCAGTAAACCAGCAGCAGCAGATACAGCAGCAGGGTGAGGATGAACGAGCAGCAGTGTGGGGAGCAGCAGCCTCCCCCCTCCTCCTCCGACTCCTCTTCCTCTCAGTGCCCTGGCATTTATACCCTCTCAGAGTCCTCAGAATTAAACTCTGCAGCTGGCAAAGATCACACCCCTCTCCAAGCTCGCACAAGGCAGGCAATCGTAGCTAACAGCTGTGGACAAACTAAAAGCGGCTCCATATCCTACACTTGGGATAAATAAAAAAAGCATATTTATATAACATAACTGAGGTTATTTTGTTGTTGTTGTTGTTGGTGGTGGTGGTGGTGGTGGGTTTTTGCTTGTTTTTTTGTTTTGTTTTGCTTTTGAGACAGGGTTTTTCTGTGTAGCCTCACCTGTCCTAGACTTTAGACCAGGCGGGCCTGGAACTCACGGGGATCCACCTGCCTCTACCCCCCTTAGTGCTAGGGTTAAAGGCGTGCACAACCACGCCCGGCTATAATTGAGTTTCCAAAGAAACCAAAACTTGCACTACAAGAGGGTCACTGGCTTTTAGTTAGGCGAGCCTGAGCGTGGCCTGCATGCCATAAAACATGGGCACTTAAGGCTCTCGCTCCTCATTTCATGTGCACATTGATTGTGTTTGGGAAAGGTGGGAGTGGATTTATAATTAGAGGACATTCCTGGCAATCAATAGAGAGATTATTAGAACCATAAATAGAACTTTAGGCTGCAGATGAGGCAATGCCCCCTGAAGCAGGCCGTCGATCTCTGATGACCAAGTACCGCCTGGGTGCTCAGGTGTTAATCACATCTGGAGAGATGCGCTGTGAAGCTGTCACAAATGGCCAGCGGCCTGATAGGGCCACTTAGGTGGATCGGTTCCCACAGGTGGGCCAGATGGCCTGGCCCCCATCGTCTTGGGACGAGGAATGGAGGGCCAGGTCTGGGCCCCATGGGCACTTTCATCTTGGCTGAGGTTGGCAAGGGAGGCTGAGGAATGTGGTTGCCTGTGGCTGGAGAATTGGTCCTTAGAGGGACCTGTGTTTCTATGGACCCTCTGGAGCCACAGGCAGGGAACATTCTAGGTGCTGTGGCTGGGAGCTGCCATGGTTTCTCCGTCTGGGTGTTACTGTGTGTGTTTGTGGCACAGTTGCCCTCATGGCCTAGCGTTCCACTGGAGCGACAAGCTGTTAGCCTACACGGCTTTAACCCAAGCCACGGCCACGTCTCATCTGGGTTTTGAGGGAGCATCTCATTTGGAGGAGACTGCCATGACAGGATGTCCTTAGGGCAAAGATCAGGTGACAGACACTTGCCCCATAGATGGGTGACAGCCTGGAGTAGCCAGCCAGGCACCTTCCAGCCAGGTGGAAGGTGCTCTCCAACACCCAGTCCTACCAGGGAGCCCTTTGTGGGCCTGGCTCTCCTTAATGCTTCGTAGGAGAGGGGCTCTTTCCTCATCATTTTGCAAGTGGGGCGTCCATCCATTGCTCTGGGGCTCCTGGGGGAATCATCCATACTGATCTTTCTAGAACAGTGGTTCTCAACATGTGGGTTGTGACCCCCTGAAGGGTCAAAGAACCCTCTCACAGGGGTCTCCTGAGACCATTGCATAGCAGGTATTTGCATTACGATCCATAACAGTAGCAGAATTACAATTGTGAAATAGCTACAAAAATAATGTTACGCTTGTGGGGGGAGGCCGGGACCACCACAACATGAGGAACCGTATTAAAAGGTCAGAGCTTTAAGGTTGAGAACCGCTGGTCTAGTCTGCCAGGTAGAGACCCTGTTGCTGTATCAGACAAGGAGTGCTTGCACATGTCTCTGTGGTGCCAGCCTTGTGGCAATCCCACAATGCCCCTGTGGACATCAAGAAACCCGTTCTCGTCTTGTAGCAGAAGCTGCAGGGCAGGATTGGGCCTCCTGATCCTGGAGCTAGTATGAGATGGCACAGTTGACATCAGAGAGGCCTCAAAGAGCTAGGGCCCCCCACTGCGCACTGTGCTGGGGGTGCCTGCTTGGTTTCCCACCACCACCACCACCAGCTGTGCAGGGAGCCAGTTGCCTTCCACTCATCAAGGCCTTAGGTGGAGATTGGAGGTAGAAGAGCTCCTCCGGGCTATAGCCCACCTCTCCACTGACTCTTCCTAACTTGTCGCTGACACCCCTGTTCAGGCCTCATTTTACCCACCCATGTGGTGGGGGTTGGGGAGATAGCCTCCTCTTCCACGTGAAGCCCCAGTGACACGTGAAGCCCCAGTGACGCTGCTTCTCTGACGTGGGTGGGGACAATGGCCTGAAGGGTTAGGGTGATGCAGGCCAGAGTGGGGCCTCGGGGGTGGAGAGCAGCCAAGCAGGTCTCACTGAGGAGCTAACATTCTCTGAATGGCTCTCCCCCCTCAGGTATATATACTCCCGCCTTGCCTCCAGTACAGCCCTGAGCCTCCAGGCTGCCTCTCAGTCCCCTCACGGGAGCACCACAGGGGAGGGAGTCCTAGAGGCCACTGCCTGAACCTCGTAGATGCAGAGGTCAGGCCTAGAGGCCTGCTGAGGTGGGCTAGTGTGTTTCTGGTGTTCTGTAGAGGTTCGCTGGTGCTGGGTGGCTCTGCTTAGATAGCTTCTGTGGAGTCTCGGCTCCGTGTTGGGGTGCAAGACCAGGCCGCAAGCTCATGGAGTCAGGACTCCGCCAGCTGTCCCTCGGCCAGTGCTGGCCTCACGCTGTCCTCTCTCCACGCTTTTCCTTTCGTTGCTGCTGTGTGCCTCCATCACACTTTCTGTTTGGCCGCCCACCTGTCGTCTCCTTCCCATGTCTTGGTCCCCTCCCTCTGCCCACACCACTGCTGCTCTGCACTCGCTTTGGGATGGCTTCTTTTGGCATGTCCGGGCTCTGCTTCTGGCAGGAATTGGCAGTGGCTGTCCCGATGGACAGAGCCGTGTCATGGCAGCTGGTGGGACTGTGGGACCAAGTCACGAGCGGGACTCCTGAGACAGGTCAGTGTGGGGAGGACCAGCGGCGCAGGTGGGTTGGCTGGCTAAAGGCCCTGGTGCCTCTGGAGATGTCCCTGGGTGGCTGGGCCTATGGGAGTTGGGTAGAAGGACCATGTCGGATACAGGGGAGCAGCTCTGGCCCCCTGTGACTCCTCTTGCTTCAGTGTCTGGCAGTCAGGCCCGGTGTTATGGGACCCTGGGCCCGGACCCCCAGCACTGCTAACACAGACTGCTGAAGTAACTGGGGAGCTGTGACCTGGACAACCCTTCTCCCCACACCCCCCCCACACCCCCTAATCCTGACCTGCAGTTCCTGACCTTGGACTCTGGCTGCTGTGTTTAGTTGGTGCTCAGCCAAATGAGGCTGTGCCAAAGGACTCAGACCCCAGCTGTCAGCCTCACAGCTTAAACATTAATTCTGTCTTAGGCCACTCTGCCTGGCTGGACGGTTCAAGTCTTTCATAGGAACACACGCTAAGTGACACTAAAGGGACACACATTTGAGTGAGGGAGTGGCTTGGAGAAGGGGACTGGCCAGGCTGGGTTTTGAGGCATGTCTAGGGGTGTTGTCCTGTACGCCTACACACTTACAGGCACATGCCGGTAAGGTGTCTGCTGCATTGTCTGATAAGCTGTTCTAAGTTTGCCCTTTCTGGCTATGAGCCTTTCTTTATTGTAGACCCGGAGTAACGGATGCTGCTGGGGGCCAGGAGGGTGCCTGGCTGGCACTGGTCAAAGCTCGGGCTGGGCTCGGGACTTCTGTAGGCAGAGAACCTGTTCCATCTCCCAAGTGGGGGTTGGAAGCTGGGGCCCGTCAGGGGCTGAGCCAGGCGAGGCCTTCCCGGTGAGGAGAATAACTGGCCTGCATTAGCACGGTCTCTGGGTACAAGGTGGCGTGTTCTACAGAGGTACCCACACCTGGTCTCAGGTCATCTTCTGAGAGGTCCTAGGAATACAGAGCTCACCCAGGGTCACTAGACCAGGCCTGTGTGCTCTGAGCCTGGGAGCCCCAGCCTTCTGCCAGCTGGGACACAGGCCATGTTGGTTGGGTTGCTGACCTCCTCACTCAGGCTGACTGGAGAGGGTGTGTTGGAGGTTGAGAGGCCTGGGGCTTTCTAGGAAGAGACTGCAGAAGCCTGTCCTACTCTGCTAAGGCTTGAGTCCCCCGCTACCCCACCCCACGCCCCAGCGCCCGAGGGGCAGGTAAACACCATGTGGAGGCTGTCCTGGGAGCATTTAATTATATCTGTGCTCCATGCTGAGGCCTTCCCTCTCCTGAATTTATTTTAGCTAATTAGTTGGAAATGCCAGAGTTGTATTTCAGACAGTGGAGTGTCATACGTTATCACATGGGGGACAATTAGCGCTCATGCCAAATATTTATTGTGGTGTCTTGTATAATTGTACCTCTGGGCGCTCCTGGATGGTCTGGGGACAGGCCCAGAGGGGCAGAGGTCTGCCTGCCTGCTTGACCTCTGTGGTTGCTACAGGACTTGAGGGCTGTAGAGTCAGTTAGTCCCTGTTTGGGCCTGCCTTCTCTTCCATGACTGGTGGCTGAGGCAGACCTGTCACATGCCCTGAGCTGGGACGTGGGTCCTTTCGGATTGCCTCGGAGGTCTTTTTGTTAGGGTCTCAGCTGTGACTTTCCAGTCACAAAGGCAGGATTTTGCGTGTGTGTGTGTGTGTTGAGGGGGTAGGTTAGGATACTCACCCTGGGGTGGTGGGTGCCCCTCTGTCACCTGCCTGTTCCTCACGTGGGTTTCTCCTTCATCCAGGCTGAGGCGGCTGTGGCTGCTGTGGCTGTGGCCGACACTGTCCGAGACTGCGCCCCAACAGTGGGAGCTGATCGCATGCCTAAGGCATGGGGCCGAGGAGCAGCGTGCACGTCAGCCCTCGTTACCCCAGCCCCAGGCACCTCATCAGGGGGCTCCACAGGTCCCTCTGCGGCGGCCTCTTTCTTTATAAGGTATGTCCTCTGGGGTCACACAAGCTGCAGTATGCTCCTGGGAAATGGAGGCCCTGGGTTCTTGGTCCCTGGTGGCCTGTGGCCTATTATTGGGAGAACTGTGGTTCAGTCGGTCAAAGAGTGGGGCCTGTGAGAACCCTGTCTGGCCTCCCAGGGCACTTTTTAAGGGTACCTGCCTAGGGCCTAGGTGCATAGAAGGGACAGGGGTGTGGTTTGACCCTCCCTCTTCAGGATGTCTGGCTTAAGGATGTGAGACAGTGCAGCTATGGTGGTCTGGCAGGAGGTGGAGACAGGCCATCCCCCACTCCCCAGGCCCCTGATTTTGGCCAGTGGATGGGGGTGGGTGGGGGCGAGTAGTGGTTCCCTGTCCTGAGGCCTTTGGTCTGCTACAGTCCTACCCTCATCCAGCAGCCTGAGGGACAGGGATTACAGGATGTAATCGTCGTAATGAGAGGTAATTGGCAGCCAGCTGGGGGTCACTGTCCCATTAACAGCCCACATGGGCGCTGAGAAGCTTGTCTGCATCATGCTGGGAGTGTGCAGAGGATGTCTTATCAGCCCTGGTCCGGAGGGACTGCAGAGCCTGATGGGGGGCGTGACGGGGCATGCGATTAGGGCATTGTCAGCGCTGGCTGATGAATGCTGCCGGGCACTACTGCACCCCTCCGTGGTAAAGATGTGGCCTCAGCTGCCACCCCAATTAGGTACGCAGAACCTGTCCAGGGCTTTCCAGATGGGGACGGGCAAGAGTCCTTTGCAGCCTGCCTGGGAGCCTGCGTATGCCAACAGCAGCCAGGGCAGTGTCTAGGGGGCTGGGCACGTCCCTACCCTGCTCATCCCTGATCTCAAGGGCCTTTGCCTTGAGGATTTGGTGCCTGTGAGGCAGCGACACCCCTCACATGGTGCTTGGTAGGAGGTTTCGAAATGCTCCGATCTCTTGGGAAGCATTTTTGACGTGGCCATTGGTCCTGAGTCTGGGTACCACCCAGCACCCTGATCCTGAGGTTCCCAGTGCCTGAGGAGAGTCTGCAGTGAGCGTATGGCCCCCTCCCACTGGCTCCCCAGCTACCCTTCCCCGGCTGCAGGCAGCAGGTGCTGGCTGCCTTTTGTCTTATCCCAGGCTGTGGAGGCTCTCCTCCCTGAGCAACGCCCTGACCTTGGAAAGTTACCATAGAAACAAAGAAACAAGTGGTCTTGGGTGGGGGCTGGAGGCGTGTATATGTGTGTGTGTGTGTGTGTGTGTGTGTGTGTGTAGCGCGACTGGCTGCCATTACTTCCAGCCTGTGAGTCACTCTAAATGTGACTGAGTGTGTCAGGCTTCTTGACCTGTGATGTGTGTCCTGCTGAGGGTCAGGTTGATGGTAGATGGTTTTGCAGGTGGTTTCCCAGCATGGCTGGGAGGCTCACCCCAGTGAGCTTTGAAACTATGCAAGCACTGCCTGGCATTGTGGGTAAAGGAGGGAGGAGCTTGCCCAGAGTGCTCCAGGAGGCAGTGGAGCGCTCACCTGGGAGGTTAGAGTGGTCTTGCCCACCCTGCCCTTGGGAGATTCCCACAGTGGGTGGGGGGCGGGATGAGTCTTGGGTCTGTGAGGGTGGCCTTGGATGGAGGCCAGATCAGAGAGTGCCCTCGTGGGCTCTGGGGGTGGGCTTCAAGAGCTGAGGAGGAGTGGTGGCAGGTGCATCTGTGCTGTGCACACAGGGTCGGGAGGGCTCAGCAGTTCATGGTGTCAAATCTTACAGGCCCATGGTAAGTCTGTGCCCTGCCGCTTTCCTAAGTGTTTTCCTTCCTCCACTGTTTCTGTGTGCCGTGTCTAGTGAAGGTACACTGTAGCCCCAAGGGGTACCCGAGAGCCGAGTGGGTGGAGTAACGTCCCGGATATACGTCCCCAGTCAGAAATTTGAGGCCACACTCCGTGGGGGCTGCCCTGACCTTGGTATCCATGTTCTGACCCCTCTGTCTGCTATGCAGCTTCCCTTCTCTGCCATGCTCCCTTCAGCACTGCCCACCTGCCTAGCTGTCCGGCTGCCCTTGGTAAACATGGCTTATCCATGGTACCCTGAGTCTAGATTCCTTGGGAGCATCTGCGTGGGCGGCAGGTGTGGGGCAGGGAAGCACTGCACTTCTTCCTTGCCTCCCTGGAGCCCCAGATGTCTTCCTGGACCGATGTTTGGGCCTAGCTGGAGGGCATGGGAGGGCTTGGCAGAAAGAACATTCTCTTGCTATCTCCATTCTCCCGGTAAGGCCCTCAGGTGACAATGGCACAGCAGGCCTTGGGAGGCTATATGTGACAACCCCCTCCTGTCAGGTTTGACCCACCAGGGAACTCGCAGTGAGTGACGTAGGCCCTCACGAGGCAGATCCTGCTGTAGCAAAGGAGGCTTGGTGTGTGGTCTTGCCATGCTCAGCCTCTCAGCTTAGGGGAAGCTTTGAGTTGGCGGCGGCTCATCTCTCCCAGGGAACAGGCTGCCTGCCTTTCAGGTGTCCAGAGATCTCAGTGTTAAGCCCAACTGCCTCTAAAGGTCCTTCCTTTTTAAAGGAGGTGAGTTTTCTTTATGGGAAGGTGGGAATGTGTTTCTCTCTGTTCTTAAGCTTAGGGAGGTGATGGATCTGAGGCTGCTGTTCAGGCTGGCTTCTGCAAGCTGGACGGCATCACTCACGCCCTCAGCTCAGGTGTGTGATGGGCTTCCCGTGAGCTTGGGCAGGGCTTAGCTAATGTCTCAGCTGAAGTCTCAGGGAGGGGGCCTCTACAGGGCAGAAGGCTCAGGGTTGGAGTCTGCCTTGAGGCATCAGGGCAGGATTCCTAGAGGTGGTGTCCTCACGGGTGAGAGGGCGCTCGCTCCTGGAAAGCTCCTGCCTCTTTAAGTTTTCCCATGGGGCAGACTGCCCAGATTTGCCCACTTCTCCCTGGATGTCCCATTGCCCCAGGAATGCCACTTCCTAACAATGTGGTGGCCTTGGTGGCCCTAGGCATGGGACCCTATCTTTTCTTAGCCTCGGTGAGACCCATGTTTCCTGTGTCTGTGCTGCTTAGAACCCAGGTTTGTATCTTTACCAAGTTGGGGTCCTCAGGGGAAGCCCTGGCCTCTGGGACTCCCTAGAGCCCCTGAAAGCCTGGAAGTTTTGGGAGGTTGATGGAAGTTTGTCTCCTTTTCGTCAGAGAGAAGGTACCTGTCCCAAGGCACAGGGCAGAGACCTGCTGTGAGTCGTACTTCGTGAGGGCCTGGTCCTGGTCCTGCTCTAACAGCTGCTGCCGCCCTTCCCTCTGCTGCTATAAGTCAGATCAGACCCTGGAGCCAGCCAGGAAGGTAGCTGGGTCATCTGGTGGCTGTGCTGTGGCCTCTGGCCTCCAAGAGGGCTACCAAGGGCAGGGCTGTGTGTAGTCCCAGTGGGCCCACCCGGCAGAGCCAGCTGCCTCAGTTGGCACGCCTTGGCCTCTGCTGTCTGCTCACCGGTGTAGGTACCTTGAGGGGGTCTGACCACACCCTCCAGACAGGGCACATACTGGGCAGCCCCCATGTACTGCCCTTTCCCCAAATCCTAGGAGCAGGTTTTCTCTGTACCCCCTTGTTGCGGGCAAGAAAGCTACTCTGGGAAGCCTCCGTATCCTGACTAGGCATACCCAGGCCCCTTTCTGTCAGCTGGAGTGGGGTAGCTCTTAAATTAGGCCCCAGCCCTGGGCAGTGCCAGGAAAGGGGGTCATGACTGCCCTGCCGTTAACGTACCTGGAGACTACAGTGCTTTCTGTGGCAGAACTGGGGTGGGGGTGGGGGCGTTCCTCAAGAGGCCACTGAGGTGGGATCTGGAGTGGGGGTCATGAAGAGTCCCCTAGCTGATAGCAGAGTGGGATGGCTCTGTCTGCTGTGGCTCTTCCCAGGCACTGTCCATGCCCTCTGACCCCCTCAGAGTACATTTGGGTTGTAGCTCAGGGTCCCTTCTTGTGCCAGCCTCTCACTTTGCAATGTACACAGTCTGGTAGGTGACAGCGTTGGTCTCTCCTGCCCATGCTTTGCTCCGTGTTTCTTCTCTGAAGGGGCTGAGGAGCTGGCAATCACTTCCTTGCCAGGCTCATTTGAGCTTTGTAAACACACAGGCTTGGGCAGGCACCAGGCAACTGCTTAGGGCACAGTGTGAGGTTTGAGTGCACCCCGGGATGCAGGTGCCACCACTGCCAGAGAACCAGGGTTTTGGGGGCCCCAGGGTCTTCCTGGGCAAGAGACAGCCACTCGCTACTTTGCCCTGTCTGCTGCACACGGGTGCCGCTGCGGCTCTGTTAAGGACTCTGCCATACATCGTAGATTACTTTTATTTTCTGTGATGACACCTCGCTAGGAGGAAGCTGTCCCTGGGGCCTCTTAAAAGACAACTCCTATTAAAGATGAGAGGAGTCACCAGAGTACCAGCTACATGGTGGGAGGTGCCAAGGAGGGCCCCAGGCTCTGAGCTCCTGCGTGCTGGAGGGGAAAAAAAAATGGACTTGGGAGGCCTATGTAGGGGAGAAGGAGCTGGGGCATTTGGGGTGTTGGGGAGAGGTGGAACTGGTTAGATAGCTTCCAATCCTGGTCACCTGCCCCCACCCAGGTCTCCTCCTTTGGAAAGTGGTGACAGGCATAGGAAGAGTGGCTCAGCCAATGTCTCCATGGGGTCCCTGTACTGGAGGGGTGTCTTAGGGCTGTGTAGCTCTCATGGTACACAGGCAAGTAGAAGCCTGAGACTTGGCTAGAGGGCCTTTTAGGGAAGGTGTGTTGGGGGGCAGTGGGGACAACTGTTGCAGGGGTCTGGGGGCTGCAGGAAAGGACCTGACCTTTGAGATGGGGTGGAGGGACGAGGGCTGTGACTTCATCCTTCAAGGCTCAGCACGCACGGAGCGGGATGCAGTCCTGTGACTATATGGACTGTCTGTCTCTTGTCCTTGTTGCAGCCCCAGCCTGGGGCCCCACTCAGAAAAACGAAGTTCAGGTCATGTGGCTGTTAGACTGTCGAGCTTTCTCTTCCGAGTAACTCCCCTTGTGGTCGATGGAGTCTGAGGTGGTCTGATATGGACGTAGACATGGTGACTGGGCGACATGGGGAGCTGTCGGTATACTCTGAGCACCTTGCCTCTCCTCCCCAGGGCTGCCCAGAAGCTCAGCCTGGCCTCCAAGCGCAAGAAGCATCATCCACCACCTGCGCCCACCACTCGTGGCACATCCACCTACCCCACGGACTTCAGTGGTACTCTGCAGCTGTGGCCACCCCCAGTGCCCCCCTGCCTGCTCAGGGCTGCCTCCAAGGCCAAGGAAACCCCCAGCAGTTTCGGAAAGGTACATCCCACCTGAGGTCAGGTGGCCTAGGAGTCGGGAGGTTAGGGCTAGCTGATAAGATGTAGGAGATAGAGGGCCCCCGCTTTTTCCTCCAAGGTCATATTAGGATATCTGGCAGAGCTAAATATGGGGAGTCTGTGGATCTAGGGCTGTGGGAAATGGCAGGAAGAAGCTTGTCCTGACATCCCAGGGGCATGTTCCAGGGCAGCCCTGTGGTGGGGCTCCGGGCCTAGGGGTGGGAGCTGATCTGGAGGGCCCCACTCTTGCTTCTTCCCCGCTGGATGCTGCCTTGGGTTGGGCTGGGCGAGGAGAAAGGATGGAACACCTCAGCTTTCCTGGGTCAGGGTGTGCAGCCAGCCCAGCCAGATGGATTTCAGATAGGTAAACTGAGGTCTGGAAAGGGTGAGAACCGTGTGTGGTGATGGGACAAGCTGGTTGGCTCCAGAGTGTGCCTCAAGGTTCTGATTTGGTTCCTATGGTTGGTACCTCTCTGAGGGAGAAGTCCCTGTACCCCAGGCTTAGTAGATTACTCCTGTGTTAGGTTTATGCAGACGCTTGGGTGAGTTGGGCCCTATTCCCTGAGAGTGGAGAGCCAGACTCTTACAACTGTTGTGGGGCACGGGGTCCTGAACTCTGGCCCATGTTTTTCCTTGAACCTCTGCCTGCTCCAAGGGTAATGTCCCCTCCTAGCCGTTCTGGGAGTTATGGAGTTGGGCTTCCTCAGTCTTGCCCAGTACAGCCATCCCCTGTCTTGGCATGATCCCTGGGTGCTTGTGTCCTGCACACAGAGAGGAAGCTGTGTGTTGGTAGGCCTTCCTTCCCAAAGGGAGGCCTCCTCCTGTGGCAGAACCCCAGAGGGAAGAGCACTCCAGACAGGGCTGTCCAGACAGGCAGCTGCTGGCGAGTGGGAGGGCCTGGGGCTCCTCAGGCCCAGCTGACTTCACTGTACACCCTTTTAGCTCTGCAGGCTGCTTGCACTGCCCTCTGCTTCCTCTCAGAATGCTAATTGGTGGCTGGAAGCCAGGCCTCCTGGCTCCTCCCTTCCCCTGGGATGGGGCCACACCCCAGGGTTTCCTCAAGGCAGTCTGGTGGAGGTGGCCTCTGGTGGGGTGGAGCATGAGAAAGAGACTAGCCTGGAGCTGAGTGCAGACAGTTGGCGTGGGAGCCACAAACTCATTCAATGTGGCAGTTGTGTTGTGGCCAGGCCCAGGAGTGTAGTAGAGTTGGCTCAGAAAGCCTCTCAGTCCTGGACCCCACCCCTAGCTGTGTGGATCCAAACCAGTGACTGACCTTCCGTTCCTGGCCCCAGACCACTGTATTGTAGTGGTGGGTTTGGTTGGCAGCTCAGCCGTCTGAGGCTTGCTGGGGCCCTTCCATGAACGGTGAAGGTCTGAGTATATACCTCGTTCAGCCCTGGGTGGGTGGAGTGTGAGCGGGCCAAAGGCAGCCTGCCTCCTTTTCGGATGGTTACAGTTCTTGGTGTCAGTGGCACCTACCTTTGCACCCCACTCTGTTGGCACAAGGGGCGTTCCTCACCCCCACTACTTATGCCTGCTAGTCCTTGGCTGCCCCCACCTTTCACCCTGGCAATGTTTAATAGATGAGGCTTCAGCGCTGTCTAGTGAGAGAGGGACGGGGGGGGGGGGGGGGGGAGCGGGGGGCGGAGATTGGATCCAGGCCTGCCTGACTTGAACACCTATTCTCTCTCTACCCACCGTGCTCTAGGGCAGACAGGTGGTTCCCTCTGACCAGGCTGTCACCATTTTTTGGCTGTGTGGGTGGGTACAGGGCTGTGCTGAGGCCTGAGGAAGAAGGCTGGGCCTAGGCCTATCTGTCCACCTGGTTTCTCTTCCTCAGGGTCTGTGGCATGTGCAGGGCCTGTGTCTGCCTTAGGGCTGGTGGGATAAGGCCCCGCAGACTCTCAGAATGGTGGCTGTGCTTTGCTGTTGCTGTATTTTGTGGGCTGGTGGCTCTTTGCTGCCTGAGGGAGGCCCTCAACCTTCTATGTGCCTGACCCCGGAGCCTCAGGGCTTTCCCCAGAGACCCGGTGTCCTGGCCACCAGCCTGTTAACCAGTCCCTATCTCCCACCCCTCTGTAACCCTCCCTGGCTCCAGGTGTTGTTAGCACTAGCGTCAAGTCATCAGAAGTGCCTCCTGAAAGGCATTTAATATAGCCACAGAAAAGAAGTTAGATTACACCCAGTGTCTGACATTAATGTGCTACTTAAGACAATTCATCAAACGGTGGTATTAAAAAGACATCTCTAGTGTTGGGTGCTGAGCAGCGCCCCTCCCCCTCCCCAGACTGGTCCACCTCTGGGGAGCTGAGCTGGAAGCCCTGCTTTTATGTAAAATGTGCTTCCCCTCCCCCCAGCCAAGTGGCTTTGTGATATCTGCACATTTGGAGGGTGAGGATGCTCTGTCTCCTGAGAGACCCTGTCATTTCCCTGAGGTAATGACAGGTTCTTTGCAGCAGACAATGGACTGGGGGCAGTGGGGGGCAGGCTGGTCGAGGTGCCTGGCTCAATCCCCTCCCTGCCTGGGGACTCAGGAGACATCAGAGCCAAATCGCAGCTTCTCCAGGCCTCTCCTCCCCACCAGGCATCCTCTCACATCTCCAGAACCCATTTGGCTCCTGAAGTGGTGAGGAGTTCACGCTGGGGGGAAAAAAATTGCCAAAAATTACCCGGAAGTGCACATTTTCGCCTGCACTGCAGCAGCGTTTGGAAATGAAATCGTTTTGTTCGCGTCACTGGGGAATAAAAGAATCGATTCTTGCCTGATGGAGCCCAGGTCCTGAGTCGTGCAATAGCCAAGTATTTCTCTGCTCCCCTCTCTCCCCAGAGGGTGGGACACTGCACTCCACGGGAGGCTCTGCATATCAATATGCCCCTTGTCCACTGGGAGTGAGCCTGTGGTGCCTGGGCAGGCTGCCCCCCTAAACCAATTTTGCAGCATTATGTATCTGTCACTTACAATTAAATCCTTGAAAAATATTGGTTCTGAAATGAGTCTCTGGTAATTTGATTTACGCCAATGTGGGAGAAGTCAGAGATTTCTATTGGAGAGTGAAAGGTGTGGCCTCCAAGCAAAAGGGGAGCCCTAACTCGGGGTTCCTGCCTCACACCTGCCCCAGCCTCCCTCCCCTGCATGGCCATACCTGTGGGCAGTATGCGTTCTCCACATAGGTTTTGGGGTGCTGCAGGGCAGTTTTCTTGGGCATCCTCAGATGCTCCCCTGCGTTTTCAACGAGGGCTCCAGGCTTGGTATGGGCACAGGACACGTTGGAATCTCCTTTGTGTTTCTGCCGTGGCCCAGGCTGGCTAGTCGATAGCAGAGCTCCAGAAGATCAGGTCCTCCCTTGTCCATTCCTTTCTCCCACAGCCCTCTCACACTCAGTCTCCCCAGACTGGGGCTTGGTATGCAAGATTTCAGGATTCCCTCTTTGCAGGTTGGAGTCTGGTTCCTCCACTTTTTGCCCGTCTTAGTTTCTCCGTGAGCTTGTGAGAGCCTGGCCTCCTGAGGTGGTTCAGGGCAGAGGCAGAAAGCCTGGAGCTCTCCATAAGGCCTCCCAGCCCTCGGGGCTTTTCGCCCTTCTGTGGGTTTGTTCCTCTGTTCGTCCTACAGGTGTGCTTGCTAGCTTCCTGGCGTCCATGGAGGACTTTGGCCTGAAGCTGGTGTTGGGGAGGAGAGAATGAGGGGCCCTTGAAGGAGAAATGGTTAGGGACCTAGGGGGTCCTCACTCCTGTCTCTGCTAACTGTCCTCTACTTTCCTGCCTCGCCTGTCTCCTGCCTGGCTGACTGGCCATGCACCGCACCAGCCTCACTCCACCCTGGGCTTCGTTCTCTCTCTACCCCGCTGACCTCATGTGGGATCTGCTCAGGCAGCATTCCTGTGGGATCCTGTACCCATGCTGAGACCTGGCCTGCTGTCCTGACTCGTGTGTGCTTCCCCTGCCCTGTAATTAGTGGCCAGCTGGGTGGAGGGCGGAGCTCAGACGCCTGCTTCTGCCAACCCCCAGGTAAAGGTTATGCTGCGCATCTGGCCAGCCCAGGGAGTCCAGCGCTCTGCTGAGTCCACAGCCTTCCTGAAAGTGGACCCTCGGAAGAAGCAGGTGACTCTCTATGACCCTGCTGCTGGACCTCCAGGCTGTGCGGGCCTCCGGCACACCCCCACAGCACCAGTCCCCAAGATGTTTGCTTTCGACGCCATCTTCCCCCAGGACTCGGAGCAGGTACAGTGGAGTGGAACTCTTGGGTGCCTGTGAGAGCATCCAGTCTGATCTGCTTTTACAGAGTGGGGGCCTAGCTGCCTGTTGGACCTCCAGGCCTGCCTCCCTAGCCACCTTAGCCTAAGACATTTCCCTGGCCTCTGCCTGGTTCTGCAGGCCAAGTGTTAGGGAAACTAGAGACACCCTGCGGGCCCCCCTTAACCCTCCCTCCCCCGCCCATGCCCACCTAGTTCACTGAGCAATGCCCATGACTTCCTTGTGCTGTGTTGAGGGCAGCAACTTTCAGGACTGGGTGTGGTGTTTGGGCATATGAGCCTTGCTAGCTCATCTTACGTGTTACCGTATGGATCTCCGACTTGCCTGCCCTGTACTTCCCGTATGAATGAGGGAAGGCCCTGTGTTCCGTCTGTCAGTTCAGCTTCCCTGTGGACTGTCTGCCTGCATGTGACCAGGGCCGATGGGCCTTAGGTTTACAGATGTAGCAGGAGGCACTGGCCACGGTCATCTGCCTAACCCCCGCATTGGGTCCCTCCCCAGGCTGAGGTCTGCTCGGGGACTGTGGCTGAAGTGCTTCAGGCTGTGGTTGGGGGAGCTGATGGCTGCATTTTTTCCTTTGGCCACATGAGCCTTGGTAAGTGTTCTGTAGCCCCCGTGCACCCCTTCTAACTGTCCCCCTTCTTGGTTGCTGCCGTCACTGGTTGAAGAAGGAGGTGGTTCTCCATGTTGGCGTGGGAGTAGGGATCTCACAGCGAAGCTGAGGCAGGCAGAGGCCTCAGAGTGGCTGGAGGATGTGTCAAGGTCTTCTGGGGTGGCCCTGAGGACTCACTGGACAGGTTCCTAAGCCTGGCAGAAGTCTTGAGGGCGGGCTGTGGAGAGTCAGTGGTTCTCATGTGCCCCTGTCTCCCAGGCAAGTCGTACACCATGATCGGGAAGGACAGCTCCCCCCAGAGCCTGGGCATCGTGCCCTGTGCTATCTCCTGGCTCTTCAGGCTCATTGATGAGTGCAAGGAAAGGATGGGCACACGCTTCTCCATCCGCGTGTCGGCTGTGGAAGTGTGTGGCCACGACCAGAGTCTGCGGGACCTGCTTGCTGAGGTGGCTTCGGGCAGCCTTCAGGACACCCAGTCTCCGGGCGTGTACCTGCGAGAGGACCCTGTGTGTGGGGCACAGGTGCGCCAATACTCGCTTCTAGCCTCTCTGGGGCTGTGGAGGAGGGAGCACTCTGCTTGGCCTCAAGCCACTAAAGACACGTGGCATCCACTTTTCCTCTCACAGCTCCAGAACCAGAGTGAGCTGCGGGCACCCACGGCAGAGAAGGCAGCCTTCTACCTGGACGCGGCACTGGCAGCCCGCAGCACTAGCCGCGCTGGCTGTGGGGAGGACGCCCGGCGGAGCTCCCACATGCTCTTTACGCTGCATGTGTACCAGTATCGTGTGGAGAAGTGTGGCCAAGGAGGAAGTAGGTGCACGGGGGAGGTGGGGTGTGCGTGTCCATGGGGTTGCCGTGCCCTCCCCCCAGAGGGGGCGTTCCTTGTGGGCATCTCTGCTTGCCTTGGGTGGGCTGTGGAACAGTGTCTGGGTGTCCAGGCCCCAGCATTTGCTTGCACATATGTTTTCAGTGTCTGGAGGCCGTAGCCGTCTGCACCTCATCGACCTGGGCAGCTGTGAGGCGGCACTTGGTAGAGGTGGGGAGGCCTCAGGAGGACCCCCGTGTCTGTCTCTGTCGGCTCTGGGCAGTGTCATCCTGGCCCTGGTCAATGGCGCCAAGCATGTGCCCTACAGGTGAGTATGGGAGCATGGACAGGCACCAGCAGGGTGACCTCTAGGGACCTGGCTATTTTGATGTCTGGCATTTCTGGGAGCCTCAGTGCAGGGCCAGCAGCGGTCAACACCTCACCTGACCTCAGTCCCTGAGCACCTCCTTGGCTTGTAGGGACCACAAACTCACCATGTTGCTGCGGGAGTCCCTGGCTACGACCAACTGTCGCACCACCATGATTGCGCACATCTCAGACTCTCCCACCCACCACGCGGAGACACTCAGCACTGTGCAGCTGGCTGCTCGCATCCACCGCCTGCGCAAGAAGAAGGGCAAGGTAAGCCCCACCCATCTCCTGCCGTCTCCCAGGGACACCTAGGCCCCCAACTCTGATGTCAGGGAAAGCAGGCAATAGGTGGGTCCCTTAGGCCCCCAGTCCCTGGTGAACTGAGCAGGGATGGACCTGCTTACGATAGGGTTTATGGTATGAGAGGAGTGAACAGCACCCCAGTGGGAGACTTCTCAGGCCGTCCAGGTATGCTGAGGTCACAGCCCTAGGTCTGTACTTGATGTAGCATAACCTTTTCCGCCTGAGCTCCTCTCTCCCCACCCTGTGACATGATCTGTGCTGATCACTCCCTCAAGGCTCCCCAGAAGCCCCCTTATGTTCTGTGCCCTGTAGTGCGCGATTCTCAGGCCTTGCCCGGCTACTATCATCTCATGGAAACCACACCCCTATGCTGCTGGGAGGGCGACCAGGGCTGTGTGCAGACCGGGGTGGGTCTACTCACAAGGGTCTGTTGTGCTGCCCCCAGTATGCATCCAGCTCCTCAGGAGGGGAGAGCTCCTGCGAGGAGGGCCGGGTCCGCCGTCCCCCACACCTTCGGCCCTTCCACCCACGCACCATGGTGCTGGACCCTGACCGCTCGGCTCCCGGCCTCTCCGGCGACCCTGACTACTCATCCAGCAGCGAGCAGTCCTGTGACACTGTCATCTACGTGGGTCCTGGTGGGGCGCCGCTGTCAGACCGCGAGCTCACAGATAATGAGGGCCCGCCCGACTTTGTGCCCATCATCCCCGCGCTGAGCCGACGTAGGCCCTCCGAGGGGCCCCGGGATGCCGACCACTTCCGCTGCAGTACGTTTGCGGAGCTGCAGGAGCGGCTAGAGTGCATAGATGGCAGCGAGGGATTCCCTGACCCCCAGGGTGGCTCTGATGGGGCCAGTCCTGCCGCCCGGGGAGGCAGGAAACCTTCGCTACCCGAGGCCACGTCCCCAAGGAAGGCTGTGGGCCCCCAAGTGGTCACCAGCTCCCCTCGAGGCAGCCCTGGGCAGGATACTCACCGGAGCAGTTCAGAATCCTCTAAGACTTGTGATCAGAGAGTAGACGGTACCCGGCCTGAGCCAGCTGCCCCAGACAAGAACACAGGAGGTGGAGGCAGGAGGCTATTGCCCAGTCCAGCCCCTCCACCACCTCGGCAGCCAGAAGCTCGAGGTGTCCCCACAGAACCTGGGGGAGATGGCCCTGACGGTGTGATGCGGACACCCCCTGTGGGCATGAGTGGGCAGGTGGCCTTGTCCCCACTGCTCTCAGACGCAGCTTACCCTTGCCCGTCTGCTCGTGGCCGCCACCTGGAGAGAGGCCTGCTGACCACCACAGTGACCCTGCAGCAGCCAGTGGAACTGAATGGCGAGGATGAGCTGGTGTTCACAGTGGTAGAGGAACTGCCTCTGGGGGGACTGGCAGGGGCCACACGGCCCTCCAGTCTGGCCAGCTTGGGCAGTGACTGTTCCCTGCAGGCCCTGGCCTCAGGGTCAAGGCCAGTCAGCATCATCAGCAGTATCAATGATGAGTTTGATGCCTATACCTCGCAGGTGTCTGAGGGCCCAGGAGATGCTGTGGAGCTCCCGGTGGGAACGACATGGGCCGGAGGCAGTCCAGCCTCATCCATTGGCTCCTGGCTGAGTGATGTCAGTGTCTGCTTGGCTGAAAGCCGTGGTCCCACACCACAGCCTCCCTTCTGCCCTGACTCTGCAGCAGGGCTGGGTCCACCAGAGTTTCCTGCCCCAAGCAGTACCCTAGAGGACGGCAAGGTCAGGTCCTCAGAGAGTGCAAGACCCGACAATCCTGCCTCAGCCCGGAGTCCGCACCCTGGGGAGGCGGTCACAACTCCGACCCGACCTGGCAGAGAGCCTTGGGCCGGGTCACCACCGAATGAGGCAACCTCAGCCCTGGCCATCCACTCCAGCCTCCCCCGGAAAAGCAGGACTACCTCCACAGCCAGCCGTGCTCGCCCCAGCCGGGGTCCCTACAGCCCCGGAGGCCTGTGTGAGGACCCTTGGCTACTTCGGGCAGAGGACTGTGACACACACCAGACAGTCACCACGGCCAGGGCCCCAAGCCCAAGCTCAGGGTCCCCGCGACTGCCTGAGACTCAGATCATGCTGCCTTGTGCCCAGAGAGTGGTGGATGGATGCGAGGTGGCAACCAGAGTGTCGCGGAGGCCAGAGGTTGTGGCTCGGATCCCACCTTTGCGGAGGGGAGCCACCACTCTGGGAGTGACCACACCTGCTGCTTCCTGTGGGGACACATCAGCAGAGGCGTTGGTCCACTCAGGAAGCCTAAAGACCACCTCCAGCAGTAAGAAGAACGTATCTCCCAAGGTGGCCTTCTTTCCAAGGCCTAGTGGGGCAGGTCCCCCGGCCCCTCCTGTGCGCAAGTCTAGCCTGGAGCAGAGCACGGGCCTTGCCCCTACCCAGGTCCTGGGGGTGACCCGGGCAGGGACTACTTCTGCCTTCCGAGGGGAGGAGGAAGCCAGGCCCAGTGGTCGGACTGATTACCCTGTTCCCAAGGCCACATCCAGCCTGAAAGCCCGAGCCGGCAAGATGGAGGTAGCACAGCGTCCCGGTGGCCACATGTCCCTGGAGCGGTACGAGGGTCTGACACATGGCAACAGCAAGGTCAGAGAAGTTTCAGGACGGCCGCCAAGGGCTGTGCCCAGGTTGGGCGTACCACCCACCAGCCCCCCACTTGGACCAGCTCCTGCCTGTAGGAGCAGCCCAGCTAAAGGTGTTGGAGCATCCAAGCCTCCACCTGGTGGGACTAAGGGCCGTAATCTGGGGGCCAGTACATCTCGGGCTCTGGCTGCTCCAGTGAAGCCTCTGGCCCCTGTGGCAGGCAAGACGATTAGTGGCCCTGTGCCAGGACCCCGAATGGCTCCAAGGGCTGTGCCTGCTGGCATTGGGGCCAAGGCAGGCCGGGGCACCATCATGGGCACCAAGCAGGCGTTCCGGGCTGCCCATAGCCGTGTCCATGAATTGGCAGCCAGTGGATCTCCCAGTAGAGGCGGCCTCTCCTGGGGCTCGACTGACTCTGACAGCGGCAATGACAGTGGTGTGAACCTGGCTGAGGAGCGGCAGCCCGTGAGCCCCGCACTGCCCTCCCCCTACAGCAAAGTGACTGCACCGAGGAGACCCCAGCGCTACAGCAGTGGCCATGGCAGTGACAACAGCAGTGTGCTGAGCGGGGAGCTCCCCCCTGCCATGGGCCGTACCGCACTCTTCTACCACAGCGGTGGCAGCAGTGGCTACGAGAGCATGATCCGCGACAGCGAAGCCACTGGCAGTGCCTCCTCAGCCCCTGACTCCATGAGTGAGAGCGGAACTGCCTCCCCGGGTGCCCGCTCCCGCAGCCTCAAGTCCCCAAAGAAGAGGGCCACAGGTGGGCAGCAGAGCTAGTCCCTCTTACAGACCTTGACCCTGCCCCAGGCCGCCCCAGGCTCTAGTTGTGTCCTGTGCTCCCGGCAGCTGGGTCTTGCAGCCCTGTGGGTTCCTCATTGAGAGCCAGCTCCGTGGGGTGCTCCTTTCTTGGTTCTTGGGGGGTGGGCATGGTCTTTCCACTCTGCCGCCTCACCCGGTGTCGACGAGCGCCAGGTGTGCACAGCCCTTGGTAGCTTATAAGCCATATGGCCACACAGTCCCTCACAGGGTATAAACTTAGACCCCAGCACTGGGAAAGACCTTCAGATTGTGAGTGCACGTGGCATCAGCCCACACTTTACTAAACACTCCCGCAGCTTTCTTCTATGTGCAGGCGCATGGCCCTCTAGTATATAAGCAGTCCCGGTGTGTTCCCTTCCCTCACCCCACCCCAGCGGCTGCTTCTTAACCTGACAGTATGATGCAAAGATTTGGGGTCAAGCTAGGCACTGGGCCCTGAGCTGAGCTCTCCCTGCCTGGTGTTCTAGCTCCTGCCAGTGCTGCTCTGGACCCCTCCCTGTCAACCAGAGGGGAAGGGAGGATGTGAGTTAGAGCCATGAGTGCTCCTGCTGAGGGAGCAGTTGGCATGGCTGTGCAGGCGGTGTGAGTGACTAGAGCCTGGGGTATCCCTGGCTCTGCTCACCAGCACCTGGCTCTGTTTCAGGTCTACAGCGGCGGAGGCTGATCCCGGCCCCACTACCTGATGCTGCTGCCTTAGGCCGAAAGCCCAGCCTTCCTGGGCAGTGGGTGGACTTGCCTCCGCCCCTGGTTGGCTCTCTAAAGGAGCCCTTCGAGATTAAGGTCTACGAGATAGATGATGTGGAGCGCCTGCAGCGGCACCGCCTGCCTCTGAGGGAGGAAGAAGCCAAGGTCAGTCAGGAAGGCTGCAGGGGCTGGGAACGCCGCCCCCCTGCCCCCGCCCAGGGTGGCAGGGAGGGCTGTCTGATGACTCTCTGGGCCCCTGAAGCCCCTGGGCCAGGAAGCCCCTGACCTCACTTTTTTTCCCCCCCCCCCCCCCCCTGTCCACAGCCCTCCCAGGATTTGGAGAAGGTAGGCAGCAGCCTGGAACATTCATTCCTGGTGCCCTTTGCGAGGGGTGGGTGACTGATTGGAGGGACTCTTGAGGCTACCACTGTCTTCATAGAACTGGACCCAGGGTCCAGGGACTCCTGGTGTGGACCCCCTGCAGACTCTACCCTCTTTACCTTGGGGGTTGGCCATGTGTCTGTATGGGCCCTGAACAGGGAGGGAGGCCACGGCCAAGGTGCTGAGGCCCTAGGGAGAGTCCCTCCCGTTCATATCAGAACCCACTTACCATGTCCCTTGTCAACAGGGCCCAGTGTGCATCAGCTCCAAGCTGCGGCTAGCAGAGCGCAGGCAGCAGCGGCTGCAGGAAGTGCAAGCCAAACGAGACCACCTCTGCGAGGAGCTGGCTGAGACCCAGGGCCGGCTGATGGTAGAGCCCGGGCGCTGGCTGGAGCAGTGTGAGTGCCCCCTTCCTTGTCCCTGGCTGAGCAGTGGGACACCCTGCTCCCTAGTCTCTCCCTTCTCAGCTGCCCTAAGGTGCTCTCATACAGTAGGTGGCAGGAGGGGAGGATCCAGTGGGCTGACACTTCCTTGGGGAATTTGAAGAGGGAATCTGGCTGCCATCCTGGCCTCTGCTTTGACCCTGTCTCTCTTCTCTCCAGTCGAGGTGGACCCGGAGCTGGAGCCGGAATCAGCTGAGTATCTGGCAGCCCTGGAACAAGCCACAGCTGCCCTGGAGCAGTGCGTTAACCTGTGCAAGGCCCATGTCATGATGGTCACCTGCTTTGACATTGGTGTTGCTGCCACCACTGCTGTACCTGGGCCACAGGAGGTGGACGTTTGAGGTGGAGCACAGGGCATAGGCAAGGATGTGCAGGGCAGCGGGGGCAAGGATGTGGGATGGAGTGAGGATGTGGAGAGGGTTGGCGGGTTGAAGACACAGGGTCTGTGCAGGACTGGGGGATCTTAGAGAGGAGATGGAGGGTGGGGGAAGGGAGGGCCAGCCAGTGGACAGAGAGAGCACGGGGATAGAAAGACTGTCGCCACCCAGACAGCCACGCAAGTGCCTTTAAATTTGAGTAGGCCTTTTCTCCTTTTTCTAATTTGGTGCTACGGACTCAAGACAGGACTCAGACACCAGCAGACAGAGTCTCAGCCAGGGTGGCTGTGGCCACGCTGGCCAGGCTAAAGCCAGTTTGTTTCTGATTTTGCCTTCCTTACAACTAAGCAGTTTTGTGTAGCAGGGCCAGGCCTGTTCTGGGCCAGCTTTCTTTTAGATTGGGTTAGTTTTCCTTTGCAGCAGCTTTCTCTGGACAGGCCTGCCACACCGCAGCCGTGGTGTCCTCTGCGGGTGGACAGCTAGCCTAACCTCCGGTCCCTTCCTTTCCTTGAGGGCCCCACTCTGTTCTGAGGACACCAGAAGCCACAAACAAGGGCTGGGCCATGAGCACACAATGCTTTCTTTCACGGCAGGAATTCTTACCAAAACCACAAGCAAAAAAAGGACAAAAACAAAAACAAAAAACAAAACAATGAAACAAACCACCGCCAACAAAGACGGGTTGTGAGTTTTTGTAAAAGTTCTGTTAGCTTCATATTTTTGTATCATTTTTCCTATAAACGTAGAATTTGCAGTGGGATTTGAAGACAAATGATCTAAGTTTTTATGGTTTTCTACAGGTATTCCTAGGTCGGGGGCTCTTGGCAGCTGTGGGGGGCAGGCTTTTCTGGGGGACACTGGGGGCAGTGGGGGGGGCGGTCTGTGGGAGGCTGTTCTTTGCGAATGCAGATGAGGGGTGAGCCTGCCAGCCTGTGATGTGGCCCGCACGCAGGTTCGTGCTTTCTGACCGCTGTGTATTTTATAGGTGTCCAGACCTTTGTACAAATGTGTAGATAACATCTTGCGATGGTTTTTATTTGTGAATAAAAGACGTGTTGATTGTTCACGTGGCTCTGAGTTCACTGGGAGCCCCACCCCCCATGTGCTCACAGTTTACAGTGCAGGGGGCTGAGGAGGCTGCGGGTGCTGGGGGACCATCACAAGACCTGAGGATTTCAGGGAGCCTTGCTCTTTGCCTCCTGTTCCCGTACAAGCACGCATGAAGTTGAAGAGGTGGCTGGTGGCAGCCTGGAGTTCAAAATCACACTTCTTCTTTAACCCCCTAGGACCTTGAGCCCCAAAGGTGAAGCTGAGAACTAGTCTTAGGGGCCAGGTGAGAGGGAGAAGGCCTTTCCTGAAGGCTGCCAGCTCATTTCCACTTGGGGTTTAATATTTGGAGAAATCAAAGTGACAAAACTGCAACTCCAGAAAAGCTTCAGTTTCTTTCCTTTGTTCTTGCTTTGTCTTCCCGGAGCTGAGCACATGGGAGCCTTTGCCCACCAGGGCTGGCTCCTCCTATGGTAGGGTGGCCTAGCCTGGGTACCCTCTGAGGTCTCTCACTCCATGTTACCTACTGAATTAATTTGCCTCTCCCTTTGTCCCTGTGCCTGGTCCTGTTGTAGACTCCCCGCCTTGTTGCAGGCTCTGGGATACTTTCCTTTTCTTTACTCCTGCCTCTCCTAGTGTGTGCGCCCCCCCCCCATTCCTGGGATGTCCCCTTCTTTGGCCTCTGGCAGTATTCATGGGGGCCTCTTCTTGGTGGCCCTGCTGTCAGGGCCCCTCCTTGGTGGCAAGTCACACCTTGTGTGGTCTCTCCTTATACATATCCTAGCCTCAATGGGGCCCTTGGGTGGAGTAGAATCTGAGTCATCATCACACTTCTGCATGACACAGGGCTGGGCCCCAGTGAGCGCTGGGGGGCACTTGCTGAGGAAAGTAAATGAATGAACAAAGGAACAAGTCTCCTCAAAGAGGGCCCTGGCCAGGGCAGAAGCCGCCTCAGCACAGACAGCACCCCACGGCAGAAGACTGCCTAGCAGCTGCTCTAACACAGTCTGTTCTCTGTGGCCACTATGGGTCGGGCAGGGTTGTCCCCTTGCTGCAGCAGGTGTGAAGGGTTGGGAGCTACAGACCCAACTGGGGAGGTACCCAGATCCCCCTAACCCTACATTTCTTGCTCTGTTTTGAGCCGACAGCACACAGACTCTGGAAGGATGGTGACAGTTTCAGCCAGCCCTGTGTCATCCAAGACACTCTGTCCTTGGAGTCAGATGTCCCATTGCACAGGGTATTTGGGGGTGCAGGACAGTCTCAGGAGAGAGGCGAGAAGCCCATGTTATGTCTTGCAACTCGGTGCCCACGTGCACTGCACGCAAGTGCTATCTGCAGAAACAGCAGCGTAGGATCCAGGCAGGGTCTGCGTAGAGCCTGGGAAGAGCCTCCCATGGAACCCCTGCAGTGTGCTCCACCTCCCTCACATGTGCCACTGGGGCTGTGCGTGCGTGGGTGGGCAGCAATTGGGACACCTCAGCTACGCTTTCATCTTTCTGTCCTGGGAGTGGGCTAGAACCTCCTCCACAGAAAGAGGCATCGCCAGCCTTGATGCCCAAGTTTGTCTTTGCCTGGTCGGTACCTCTGTAGGCAAAGCCCAGTCTGCCGATCGCCTCCTGGGTAAAGCCCACTGCCCACAGTCCAGGCTTGAGAAGCACTGGAGCTGCTTTGCTGGACAAGGAACCCACTGTCCTCGGGCCCTGGGAGCCTTGCATGGCCTTTCATCTGGAACATCAAAGCCCTCAGCCCTGTCATTAAGGGCTGGGAATCTTGTGGGGAGCGATGTGAGTCCCACTACACCCATTTTATGGATGGGAACACAGCAGTCAACCAGAACCCAGCTCTGTAGTGGAAGCTGAGTTTATGGCAGTCTGCCCCATGCCTCCTGTGATGGGTCTGTGTGCATCCTCCTTAGGGACAGAAAACGGAGACCAAGGGGAAGGGGCCACTCACACTCCTGCCTCTCCTCAGAGGAGGGCAGACCAAGATCCTGAAGGAAACATCTCTGAGAGTATGCAGTCCAAGGAAGCCTGGAGTACAGCTGCGATGTGGACCAGCTGTTACGGGGAGAATAGTCAACAGGGACCTGAAGCCAGAGAGGCTGGGCCACCTGCCTGGGCCATGTCAGGGTACAGGCTTGTGGCAGCTCGGGCGTCTGCTCTCACAGGCTCAGAAGCTGGCCTGGCACCTGGCCACATGCTTCCCCAAGGCAAGGTGCCCGCCTGACTCAGCCTGCGAGTTGGGACCTGTTCTGATTACCCTAAGCACTCCAGCCTTGGCACAGAAGGCCCAGTGGGTAGGAGGGGCCAGAGGCTTCCAGGGTGCAGTAGGAGACTTGGAAGAGGCCAGAGCCAGACTGTCAAAGCAGGCTGGGCAGTAGCTGAGCTATGTGGCTGCACCCCTTCAAGCCCTCAATGGGGAAGGGCTGTGGGCACTAATCCTTGTGCAGGGTCAGGCCTTCTGCCTGAAGAGCTCTCCGGAAGTAGCCCCAGCTTCAGGGGAGTCTACCTCATGGTTCCAGGGGTACTGCAAGGCCCTATGTCATAGCCACACATCCTTGCCGGAGAACCCTACACCTCTGAACTGGGATGGAGACACTTCCATTCCCACCCGTCACCCCTCTGGCTTGCCTGGTCCTTTCCTGGGCCAGGAGCACTGGGACCAGGCCTTGGGATCTGCTCTCAGCAAACAGGAAGCTCCCAGAGCGATCTCTCTCTCCTGATAATTGTGTTTAACAAGACAGGATCCAGGCTGTTTCCACACAGGAAGCTCTGGAAGCTGGGAGGGGCTGGGAAGGAATTCCCTGAGCTACCAAGAGGCTGGCTTTCCTGTAGGGTAGAGGTGGGATGAGGTACGGTGGGGTCTTGGTAGGAAGCCAAGAGCTTCCCAGTGGTGGGACCCACTCAGAGGCCCAGCCTGGTGGCCTTAGAAGTTCTCTTTATGACTGGGGACATTGAGGCCCAAGTGTGAGGGTCTGTCAGCCCTTTAGATAAGGGCACGGCAAAGGGTTTTCCCTTCTACAGAGCCCAAGGAGGCCAAGTGCAGGAGCTGAGCAAGGGACATCTGTTGTCTCTAGGAGGGCCCAACCCCCACCCTCTCTATGGCCCTTTTCTCCAGGGCGTTGCTCTGCCCTGGGCAACCTAGGCTGCTCCTTGGGTGCCTTCTTTGCCAAGGCTTTTTTAAAAAACGCTCCGCCCCCCTGCCCCTGCTCACCTTTAGATGGGGTGAGGTTCAGCTCTGTGATCCTGTTCACTCTGGAGACAGAGGCAGGAGGATCTAACAATCAAATTCTGCCTGGACTAAAGAGTAAGACCCTGTCTCAAAATGGGGGAGATGGCTCAGAGGTTGAGAGCACTGGCTGCTCTTCCAGAGCACTTAGGTGGGATTTCCAGAACCCACGTGGCGGTTCACAATCACCTGTAACTCCAATTCCAGGGCATGCAGTGCCCTCTTAAGGCCTGGCACCAGGGACACACATGCACACAGGCATAAACCCAGGCAAAATGCCCCCACACAAAATAAAATTAAGAATTAGAGTAAAGAAAGACCTGGGAAGGAACTCAGTGGTAGTTCCTCCGTGCGTGCGTGTGTGCGTGTCCCAGGCTCAACGCCCAGTTTTGGGAAAAACAGTAACAGCCCTTTGCTGTATTGTTTTGTTTATGAATTGTCTTTTTTTTTTTTTTTTTTTTTTTTAAGACAGTGTTTCTCTGTGTAGCCTTGCCTGTCCTGGACTCACATTGTAGACCAGGCTGGCCTCGAACTCAAAGGGATCCACATGCCTCTGCCTCCCAAGTGCTGGGATTAAAGGCGTGCGCCACCACCACCCGGAGTGAGTTGTCTTTTTTTAATGTCCTTATTTATTGTGTTTTAAATTTATTTTTATGCGCATGAGTGTTTTGCCTGAATATACGTGTGTACCACATGCTTGCAGTGCCCACAGAAGGGGCATCAGATTCCCCTGGGACTAGAGTTATAGAGGTTGTTAGTCGCCATCGGAGTCCTGGAGATCAAGCCTGGGTCCTCTGGAAGAGAAGCCAGTGCTTCAACCACAGAGCCATCTCTTCATCTACTTTATTGACTTATTTTTTTTTAATCTTTACAAATATTTAGAGCCCAGGATTGCTTTGAATTCACTATGTAGCAAAGAACGACCTTGAATCCCTGATTCTCCTGTCTCCACCTTCCAAGCACTGGGATTGCAGGTGTTACCCACCATTTCTGGGTGTTGTTTATTTATGTATTTTGTTTTTCAAGACAAGGTTTCTCTTTGTAGCCTTGGCTGTCCTGGACTTGCTTTGTAGACCAGGCTGGCCTTGAACTCACAGCAATCTGCCTGCCTCAGCCTCTTGAGTGCTGGGATTAAAGGTGTGCGCTACCACTACTGGGCCTGGTTTTATTTTTTATATTTTATTTACTTTGTTTGTTTGTTTGTTTTGATACAGGGTTTCTCTGTATAACAGTCCTGGCTGTCCTGGACTCGCTTTGTAGACCAGGCAGGCCTGGAACTCACCGAGATCCACCTGCCTCTGCCTCCCGAGTGCTGGGATTACAGGGGTGAGCCACCAAGCCTGGCTGGCCTTGAACGCTTGAACCTCCTACCTCTGCTGGGGTTATAGTTGTGCACTTCCACACTGGATAGATAGACTCACATTTAACATTAGTGTATGTTTAAGCACAATGCTGAGGACACCATGGTAACCCCCTCTCCCTCAGCCGCCTATTGCTTTCCCAATACTCTGTCTCTGTGGTAATGTTTACTGTAACCCATGGGCCAGGATGAGTACACTATGAATGACTGTGGTGTGGCCACTGTGTCTATTGCCTCAGTTTCCCCTTGTGTCTTTCTTCTGGCCCCAAATTCAATCAAGGATGCCTGGGGTGACAGCTCTGCCCCTCTGGGAGCTGGGGATTCTGTACAGGAGGCGCGTCCCCATCCCCTTTGGTCAACTCCTTGTTGACGTTGTTCTAGCTATTTATTGTCTGCTGTGGGCTCTGTCCAACCTCTTAGATCTGTAGCTGAAACACAGCTGGCTGCCGGAAGTCCTGCCGCTAGCCTGTATTATTTCTTGGTCCCAGACTATTGCACTGGGGCCACTGCAGGCCTCCCAGAGGTCATCCCGGCTCCCTGGGCTCTGAGATCTTACTGGCCAGCCCTACCCCAACATGCTTATTTGGGGGGGGCCCACTCACCTCCAGCTGTCCTGCAGCACCAGCAAGGTCCCCTAACATACCTTGAACCAACAGGGATGACAGCTCTGAGGGCAGATGAGGACCTTAGGGGGAGCTAAGGTCTCAGGAGACCCAAGTATAGGTGATAGTGGGTACAGGCCCTGTTTGTCTTTCTTATCTGGGCTCTTTGGGAAGGGAGGACTTTCTAGGGATAGAGGCTGCCATGTGCACACAGCAGGACCCTTCCCCAGGCCTCAGACCAGCCCTGGGATAATGGAGCACAAATGAGCCCTTAACTGTCCAAGACTCACTGGGCCACTCTTGGCTGCAGCCTAGTACCAGGCGTAAGCTTCCCGGGTGAACTCTGTGGCCCAGAGATGGGAGGGAAGTGGCTGCTGGCCTCCTCCAGGGCAGGGTGATGCCACTTTAATTGCTACTGTGGCCTGGACAGCCCAGCCTGTCCCAGAGGCTGAGAGAAGGAGCAATGACGTCCCTGAGAACCCACAAGGCGGTTCCAGGTGGAGTCACTTTATAGCCGCCTTCCCACTGTCGTCATTGTCACCTTGGGAGTGAGTTCACACTGGATGTGCTGCCCCAGGCAGCCAGGCCTCTTGCCAGTGGTTGGCTCATCTGTGCCGCCTGCCATCGGTGGGGGGTTGGCCAGGCCACTTCCTAGGGCATCCTGTAGACCGGGCTGGCAGCAGGCCTGAGGTGGGTAGGTGGGCAGACCGTCGCCATTTCTCATCGAGGCTGCCGCTTGCTCTTGCTTTTCAAAGCAGGAAAGCAGCTCTTCCCACTGAGGGTCCTGGCTTCCCAGCCATGGAGGAGAAGAGACCAGTTAGTGGAAGAAAGAAAAAGTCTTGGCTTGCAGAGGAAACCTGCTGTCGAGGGCCCCCAGTGACATGGGACCCACCCAGGGAGGGATTTCTGAGGATATCAGGTGTGGGACTTAGGACAGCCACTAGCCTGTGGGTCCTTGGCATCTCTCCCTACCAGGGGCTTTAATTTCTCTTGGCTGCATCCAAGTTGTCCTAGACATCACACACAGGGCTCTGTGTGCGGAATAAATCTCTCCTCTCCTCTACACAGAGGATGACGGGCCATATTTCTTGCAGCCCCGCGGCTGTCTCAGAGCTGGTCCGCCTGCCTGAGGCGCACTGGTCCTGCCCTCGCTGATTTGTGATCCTGGCTCTGCTGGTGCTGCTTCTGGACATCTTTATGAGGTGGAGGGGCTTCCGCTGAGAACCATGATGAGTTGGCATGGGCTACAGCTTGGCCGCCTCGCCTGTCTCACTAGCATTCACTCCAGTGTCTCCCAGAGCCAGGCTGAGGCAGGAAGGTACTGACCTTTTGCACTTGGTCTGGAAGTCTGATAGTTGGTTTCAGAGAGTTTCTACAGCCGTCTAGTCTGTGCAAGCCTGGCTCTGGGCTGGGCTAAATGGGACGGTGGGGGGGGGGCTGGGGTAGATGAGTTGATGAGTTGTCTCAGGACTATGCAGGGAACCCAGGTTTCCTGGGGCCTTGGGGAGATGGTAGAAGCTTGCTTGCAGTGGCCTTCAGGGAGGTTGTCCTGTGCTTCTGAGCTACCCAACAAGCCATGGAGGTCAGGCCTGTGAGCCAGTGCCAGCTCTGCCACCTGTTTCCAGGCCTCTTTAATACGGTTTCTCATGTTGTGGTGACCCCCAATGGTAAAATTATTAAAATTATTCTTGTTGCTACTTCATAACTGAAATCCTGCTATTGTTATGAATCCATCATGCAAATATCTGTGTTTTCCAGTGGTCTTTGGGGGGGGGGTCATGACCCACAAGTTGAGAACCACTGTTCTAGTCTCTCACTGTCTTAAGAAAAGGGTAGATATAGACGTCGGTTTTTCTTTTGGCGTGCATGGCTGCCTCTGGTCTATGCTAGCCTCTGCTGTCCACTCCCCCCATACAGAGAATGTGGGTCCCCAGGGTGTTCCCCATTGCTTCCTTCCCTTTGCATTTTTCCTAGGTCAAGGCCTTCAGATTGATTTTCGGGTGGGCAATCTTTCAGGGATTTGGTTTCCCACTGAAATGGTTTCAAATTTAACAAAGGGCTGAACTGAGAACCTCCCAGAAGGAGCTGGCTGGGATTTCGTTCCTGAACCTGAGCCTGGTGGAGGTGGAGGGTGCGCTGTGTGGTCAACTGGCAACATTGGAGCTGATGAGCTAGGAGAGGCCACTTCCTGTAGTAGGGAACCTAGTGGTAGAGAGCAGGCAAGCCTTGGGTGGGACTGGCCTTCGTGGTGCACCTGTCTCCACATGCCTCAGGGCTCTGGATGGTACGACTGGGGCTCACCCTTGGCCAGACACGGTGCACCAGTGACTGTCCCAGCTAGAACACATTTGCAGTTACAGGTGTCTCCGTGTCCAGGCTCATGGACCCCTGCATGGGCTCTATGAAGATCTTAGTCCTATCGGCTGCTAGCATGGCTGGCTGCCCTCACAGCTTCAAGGAAGGCAGACAAGGGTCTGTCAGGGCTTCTCCTTCAAGGCAACTTGGACCTGCGTGTGCCTCCTTGGTATACCACCATCCCTCTAGGGCAGTGGTTCTTAAACTGTGGGTTACGACCCTTTTTTAGGGTCGCAAATCAGACATTTACACTATGATTCATAACAGTAGCAAAGTTACAGTTATGAAGTAGCAATGAAATAATTTTATGGTTGGGGGTCACCACAACATGAGGAACTGAGGGACCTGTCTTGAAACTACTTTGTAGCTAGAGGAGACCATGATCTTGCCAGTGGGGAGGGGACAGAGGCACAGCTCCACCTGGTCACCCTCGGTAACCTGAGGAGTTTCCTTTCAGAGAGGACTTTCAGGACTAGCCAGGGTAAAGCAGCCTTGGGCTTTTATTTAAAAAATCAGAAGGGCGAGCCGGGCAGTGGTGGCGCACACCTTTAGTCTCAGCACTTGGGAGGCAGAGGCAGGCAGATCACTGTGAGTTTGAAGCCAGCCTGGTCTACAAAGCGAGTCCAGGACAGCCAAGGCTACACAGAGAGACCCTGTCTGGAAAAACCAAAACCAAAACCAAAATTCAGAAAGACACTCAAGAAAAGAATAAAGCACACCAGGAGCTTGGACGTAGGCTTCTCAGAGAAGAGTCACGACTTAGTAATCATTTGTAGACTCGGATGTTAAGCGTGGGGTAAGAGGAAAGGGACCTGGGCAAAGAATAGGACCAAGTGTGAGCATGGCTCCTCCAGGGAGAGTCCCCATTCATTAACTATATCTACCATTTTGGTGGCGCTCAACTGTCACATAGGAGGAATACTAGGGAACATTTTTTCTCCTTCCTTCCTTCCTTCTTTTTTTTTTTTGTTTTTCCTTCTGAGACAGGGTTTCCCTGTGTAGCCCTGGCTGTCCTGGACTCACTTTATAGACTAGGCTGGCCCCAAACTCACAGCGATCCGCCTGCCTCTGCCTCCCGAGTGCTGGGATTAAAGGTGTGCACCACCATGCCCGGTTACTTTCTTTTTGATAAGAAAGATTATAGGATGGCTCTGGGAGGACTCTAGGCGGCTCTGGGGGGGGGGGCCTCTGGGTGTGACTATGAACCGATAAGGTAAAGCCAGGAGGACTAGGGTTTCACAAAATCGTTTAGACATGCCTTCTACTGTAAGTGGGGTTTCTGGTGAGAGTCCTAGAAAATTGTAGGTTTTCAGCTAGGACAGAGAGACTTTAGAAGTTAACTGTAGCGGAGTTCTTGCCTCTGCTCGTGAGAGGGTCCAGCTGAGACCTTAGAGAAGGCTTTCAAAGACTTCTTGTGTTCCCGTAGTGTTCCTGATGGTTTTCCCTGCCTCACTCTCCTCACAGTTTCTGGGCCAGCCTTTCCTCAGGTAGATCTAGGATCAGCCAACACACCTGCAGAGCCTACCACAAAGGCTGGATCTCAGACACGTCATCAGCAGCCAAGAAAATATTGTCACTCAAGCACTGGGCAGGAGCAGGTATGCTATCTGGTTCCTTCACACTCCTGTGGGAGCCAGGGCAGCAGTTAGACAGCTGTAAGTCTCTAGGGAAGTGACAGCTGTGTCCGCCTCTCCAGTGTCTGTGGTGATGTGCGGTGTGCTGTTTCGGAGGACAGTCAGCAGATAAGGTACTTATCTGGGACCAGACACTGACCTTTCAAAGCCAAATGTGCCAGGGCTTCAGACCTCTTCTTCCGGTCATGGGCTGGCAACATAGCCTAGAGCATCCAAGGGCTTAGGGGTCAGGATAGGGCCATATCTCTGTGAGTCACACACCTCAGTGTCCTCGTGGCTCTTGAGCTGTGGCTGCAAATAACCCATGTTCTGGCTTAGCCTCTGCCAGCGATCTGCAAGAAGCACGGTGCCTGAGGAGGCCAGAGACTAACCGAGGTCAGAAGGTCACAGGGTCTGCCCTAGGCTTGGCTGATGCTGGGATGACAGCACTGGCCTGTGCATGGGCTCCTGGATTCTGGCTCCTGGAAGCTGCTGTGCGAGGTAGAGGCAGGAAAACACTTCCCACCCTATCTCAGCACCTAGCCTTTGCCTAGCGCTCTCCCCAGAAGAGACCTACTGTGTGCTGGCAGCTGGGAAGGCAGCCTACTGTCAACCTCAGACAGTGGAAATCAGTGTATCCCCACCAGCCTTCTTGACAAGGCCCTACGGGGACCCAGTCACCTCCTACTGGCAAACACTTGTCATTGTCATGGGGCAGCTGGATTGGGAGGTAGCTGTGGGGACACTGCTGGTAGGATGGATTCCTGTCTCTGTTACTATCAGGGCCCCATTGTGGGCGGGCGGCCCAGGAAGGACAGCCGACTAGGCTAGGACCTGGGGAGGACAATTCTTCAGAGCTGGCAGCTGTGCGATAGTAACCAAGAGGACAGTCCTAGGGGACAGAGCCCCAATGTCACTCCCTTAGAGATGGGGTGTGGCCAGGGCTTTTTGCACTGGCGGTGGGTATCTCCTTACAAGGCTCAGCCAGGGTGAGAGGTGACCAAAGGGCCTGCCCGGCAGTTTGTGCACTAGTGTTTAGTAATTTCCCAACATGCTGATCTCAGGACTCCAGTTGTCAGTCTGGGTGCTGGTTAAGAGCCTGGCAAGGACTGGGTGGTGGTGGCGCACGCCTTTAATCCCAGCACTAGGGAGGCAGAGGCAAGTGGATCGCTGAGTTCGAGGCCAGCCTGGTCTACACAGCGAGTCCAGGACAGCCAAGGCTACACAGAGAAACCCTGTCTTGAAAAACCAAAAGAAAAAAAGAAAGAAAGAAAGAAAGAAAGAAAGAAAGAAAGAAAGAAAAACAAGAAAAAAGAAAAAGAAGCTGCCAAGAAAAGCAGTGGCTCCCCGAGGTGGTTTATCATCATCAGTCTGTGTACACACACATAAATGTGCATGGGCACATGCACAGGTGCACACACAGTCGAGCACAGGAGCACAGACATATGTGCACACAGGCCACTCTAATCTGTCTAGGACCAAATTCTTGTAAGCTGCATCTCCGTGTGTTCTTCTGAAGTGAACCCACATAGTTGTCCTTACTCTGTGGGGATTCCACTAAGACACTGGACTTAGTGAGGGGCTCAGTGGTGCCTGACACACAGCGAGTGGTAGTGAACTGGGCTGCATGGGACAGCGCAGATGACTACGGCACAGGGCTGTCACAGCCTCCTTGGCTGTGTGACCTGGGCTGGCTGCTTCCCCACTGTTATGGGTAGTTTTAAGTGTCAGCTTGCCATCTGGGAAGGGAGTCTCAACTAAGCAATTTGTCTTTATCGGTTTGGCCTGTGGTTATGTCTATAGGGGCTTGTCTTGATGACTAATTGATGTTTGAAGGGCCAGCCCACTGTGAGAGGTACCATTTTGTAGGAAGGGGCCCTTGAACTGTGTAGGACCGGAGGAATTTAGGTGAGAGCAGCAGTGAGCAGCACATAGCATGGTGCATCTGGTTCTTGCTGCGCGTGACTATGGACATGGTGTGACAAGCTGCTTAGGTCCTGGCTCCACTTCCCCCTCACTGATGCTCACTAGCCTAGCACTGTAGGCTGCACAAGCCTTTCTTCCTTCCTAGGTTGCAGGACTTTGTCATAGCAATAGAAATGAAATGAGAACACCCTCTCTGAACTTGCCTCCCAGTCTAGGGAACAGAACATGTCTTGCTTATCACAGGGCATGGTGGGTATCAGTAAGCCTGGTGGCCTGCGGTGTGGCTCTTCATGGCCGTTACCTTGGGCTTCAGTCAGGGTCCTCTCCTGCTCAGGCTTGTTTGTGGTCAGCTTTCCTATCTCATAATCCTGAGAAGCGAGATCCAGACCCAAGGTCAGAATGAAAGGTAGACACTGCAGGCCTGGCTTTGCTCAGCAGGGCCCTTTGGCTATGAGATGTAGCCAGTGCAGGGCTCACAAGGTCCTCGGGGACAGCTGCCTGTCTGCTACCTGTGTGAGCACTGCTGCCCATGTGGGCCATGCACATGACTACAGACAGTACCCCCACTTGCCTGGAAGTCCCCTGCAGGGGTGAGGAAGCTGGGGCATGGTCCCCTATGGCCCCACGGTCCCATGGTGGTCAGAGGACCTGTCCTAGGTGCCTCTAGTTGTGCAAGGTGGACACAGAAGGACTCCACAGCACCCCCCCCCCACTATCAGCACAGAAAGGCCAGCCCCGTGGTGGCCCAGTTGCTTGCCTTTCTGTGTCCCTTAGGGCAGCTCAGCCTCTTGGACCTGGGCCAGCAGCATCTTGAGACTCTGAGGGGTTGGGGAGATGGTACCCAAGCCTCGGCCCATCTGAGGCACCCTGCTGACACCTCCTCCACCCTCTGTGTTGTAAGCTGGGATCTGCCCCCCAGCTGAGCATTCACCCAGTCAGCATCGCAGCTTTGGGTGCTAACATATGGGGTGTGAATGCCAAAGCTACTCAGGGCAGTTAGACTTGCAAATGAGCCCAGGGCTGAGGAAGTGCTGCCTTGTGTGGGATGCTGCCCCTGCTCACAGAGTGCAGCCTGGCTCCGCTGGCCTTGTACTGCCCTACCCATCTCTGAGGACGAGACCTCTACAGCCATTAAGGGAAGGTGAACCCTGTGTGCCTTTCTGAAGTGTCTGCTCTCTCTTCATTCCTTTTCCTGTCTCTTCAGTCTCCTGGGCATTGGTGTCCATTGGTGGCCTTTGGTTCAGCTCCCTCCTCCCTCTGCACTACTTTATAGGTGCCACGCTCAATACTTAGACCCCTTTCCTCAAACCCCAGATCTGTGATTCCTTAAGCTTCTTGGTTTCCGGTCCTTTGTCCCTCAGACTCTCCAGACATCTGACCTGCCTTTCACTGTGTGATCTCTCCTAGAACTTGGGCATCTGCTGGTGCTCCCCTCCTTCATCTCAGAGGCTGACCTGCCCAACCCCACTGCCTCAGTGTGATTGGGACCCGCCCACCCCCAACCCCACCCCAGGCTCAGAGACAAGTCCAGGAAGAACCCACAATGCCACTGGGAGAGAGAACTAGTAGGTTGAAGGTGGCATGGGATGGTAGGATTTCTTCCAAGGAAATCCTCAGTAAAATGGTCCTTCTTTGCTTAAAATCCAGTTTTCCACTCACAAAGACACAGCTGTTGATTTATCTTGAGATCACGGAGGGGGTGGGGGGAGGAAAGGGACCTGCATCTGTCGGCTTCTGGTCATGCCTGGCTCCGAATGCTTCTAGTCTCAGAACAGGCTGGCAGCCCCACCTGGGGGTCACAGCGGTCGACTTAGGCCTGCTGTGGGTAGGTAAAAGCTCTATTTATGTATGTATTATGCACATATGTGATCATGTGCACACACGAGAGTCCAAGAACAGCTCAGGGGAGTTTGTTCTCCCCTCCATCGTGTGGGTCGCAGGAATGGACCTCAGGTCATCAGGGTTGGTGGTAGGTACCTTTACCTGCTAAGCCATGTTGCCAGCTCTCCAGGGACATTCTTTCCTTTTAAGGAAACAAGTATTTGCCCAGAAGTGAGCTATGCCAGGCTGGCTTCTGGCCAAGGACAGATATTTATCAGGGACGGACAGCAGGGGACCGAGTCTGGGCATCGGCTTTGGTTATTGTGGGACAACAGGGAGCTCTTAGGAAGCAAGGCCATACTGTCCTGAGGTGAATGCCTGTCCTACTGTTGTCCTGGATGGAGCATGCCATGGGTCCTGGGTAGCAGGCTGTCAGGCAGCAGGTCCCCAGCACAGGCCCTGGAGTGGAGGGTGGGCTGGGCCTCTGTTCTGTCCTCACTGGAGAGTTATTATTTTTTTTTCTATGAGATGAGAGAGGCATCCTTGCTTTTCGGAAGATGACGCAGAGAGCTGTATGCAATGGCCCTGCGGGCTTAGCACACAGTTGACTGAAAAGGTCAGAATTTCCCTGACTGTCCAAACGTGAGCTCTTGGCATGGCTGAGTAGCGGGTGGTGCGGAGGGAGGCATGAAGGCTTTGATTCCAGAGCTGGTACTGTCCCATATGATGACAGTGTGTGCTGGGATGCAGCAGGGAACTGCCAGTCATGTGTGACAAGGAAGGAGGCTGTGGGGCCTGTGATGCCACAGTGGTTCTGATTTAGCACTCAAGATGTAAGACTGGGGCCTGCAAGAGGGCCTGCTCAGCCTGAGATGCCTTCAGCAGTTGGAGGCAGTGTCTTGGGCTGAGCGAGGCTTTGTTTTATCCTCTGTCCTTCTACCCACACAGTCATCTGCCCATCCCTCCACGCACTCACCCACCCATCCATATAACCACCCAGTGGCCCACTTGCTCACCCACCAAACTTCATCTGCCATCCCTTCACTCATAAATCCATCCATCCATCTATCCACACATCTATCTATATGTTTGCATTTCACATCTTTCTACCTATCTCTCTGCCCTTTACACATCTATCGACCCACCTGCCGACCCGTCCCATCCATTCATGTGGCCGTTTACTCATAGTGGTGAGCAGGCACTGACTTCTTCTGCTGTCAAAAATGCAGTGGCTAAGGTCTTAGGGGTTGCATGAGCTGGTTGCCAAACCGATGCCACTAAATGCTGTAGGATAGTTCATGTCCTGACCCTGCCCCATAAAGAAGTCCCTGAAGTCTGTGGGGTTGAACGAATTAAATCCATGGAGGGGGAGGGTGGTTGAACCGTAGACACACACCACACTTCATAACTGATTTCATGGCTTTATTTGTCAGATTATATGAATGGTGGCCATAGAGCTGGCTGTATGGATGGAGGCCAGGTACAATTTGCAATCTGTGTGGTCCTCATCTTTCATGAAGTGTGTACACACAGCTTCCATAGCAGGGTCATTCGTATAAAGCCTTCTGCATCAGGCCTGGCGTGGTGGCACACACCTTTAATCCCAGCACTCAGGAGGCAGAGGCAGGTGGGTCGCTGTGAATTCAAGACCAGCCTGGTCTACAAAGTAAGTCCAGGACAGCTAAGGCTACACAGAGAGACTCTGCCTCAAAAAAACCAACCAAACAAACAAACAACCCCGCCCCAAAAAAAAAACAAAAAAAAAAAAAAAAAAAAAAAAAAAAGCCTTCTGCATCATATGTCTTTCCCCAAAGAACCAGTTGTGCACTGCTCCTCCTGGGAAAGCTTCAGGGAGTGGATGGGATGGGACAAACCAGAAGGTCAGTACATATGGATGCTCATAGGCTGGGAACATGGCGGGGGCAGGAGAGGGTAGACTGTAGAGAGCCAGAGCTTACCAAGGAGGAAAAAAGAGGGAAATAGGGAGTGAGTGGAGCTGGCTAGAGAGGGAGGGCAGAGGAGGCAAGGCTAGGGGTCTGATCACAGGGTACCTCAGGCAAGGGGCTCTGCTTTAGATTTTATTTCCTTTTTAAAACAGAGGCTAGCTCATTCCTACAGGCTCTTCTGTCTTGTCTTTGGCCCTTTCTGTTTGTTTCCATCCCTTGTGACAAGTGGCAATGGCTTTTATTAGTGCCCGCCTGCCTCACACAGGTTCACCTGACCCCTGCTGACAGGAGCCCCGCTGAGAACCAAGCACGGGTGGAACGTCAAGGCGTGCTGTGTGTCAGCCCCCAGAACAGCTGCTGCACTCCAGAGCAGCCCCTTGCAGCTTCCTGGTAGGCTGCCGAGAGCCTGAGAGAAACAGCCTGTCAGAGTCCTGTCAGTAGGAGGGTGGCAGGGGCGAGGGGCAGAGATCACTGCTTCAGTCCCCTAATTCTTCCCTCCCCTCCTCCATTTTTGTTGCTGAGGATTGAACCGAAGACCTTATGCAGGCTCAAGAACATGTTCTACAGCTACGCAGTACTCACCCGTCCATTTGATGAACATCCATTGCGTGTCTTCTTTCTTCCTGGAAAACAGAACAAGGGTAGTTAGTCTTTGGCCTTTCGAGGGCCAGTGCTCAATTTCACACACCATCTACGCATCTATGTGGGGGCATCCTTCCTCCTTCCCATCCTGTCAATCACTTGACAACCTATTTTTTTCTTTCTTTTTTTTATTTTTATTTTTCCTTTCTTTTGGTTTTTTAAGACAGGATTTCTCAATGTAGTCTTGGCTGTCTTGGACTCATTCTGTAGACCAGGCTGGCCTTGAACTCACAGCGATCCGCCTGCCTCTGCCTCCCGAGTGCTGAGATTAAAGGCGTGCGCCACCACCTCCCGGTGCCATCCTGTTTTCTATACTCTTATCTGTCTGTCAGCTTTTCATCTTCTGTTATTGGGTAAAGGTTTCTCTTTGGCTTTTGTCTTCTTGAAGGGAAGAATTCGAGTGAGAGACACAGTCTGAGCAGTTTATTTAGCAAAGAAAAATTGACTAGCGCACGCCAGGGAAAGACTGAAATGGACTGACCAATGGATGACTGGACATAACACAGTGGGCTCTGCGTAGTAGACTTTATTTTTATTTTTTTATTATTATTTGTTTTTTGGTATGGTAGATGTTAAGGGAATTTTTATGAATATTTATGAGGTGGGTGACATATTACACGGACAGAAGATGACCTTTTTCCGTCTTCCAAATCATGGTATAGAACATCTCCTTTTCAGAATATTTCTTCCTGGGGCCGAAAAGCACAGTGTAAAAGGCATTACAATGAAGATGGGTTCTTTTGAGACTTCAGAGCCCGCACATGTAAGCTGGGAACGTGCCTGTTGCCTGAGTTTCTGATCTAATGGGCAAGAACCTATTTGCCACTGAGCCCTTCCTACACCACGTCACCAGCCCCACCATTTTGACCCTAGAGTGTCCACTGTGGCCTTGAACACAGGGCCCTCTAGCTAGCCTCTAGAGTAGATGGGGTTCCAGCTGTGCTCTGCCAAGCCTGGGCAAGAATGACTACCTTGGAGTCTACATTCCAATAGCTCAGTGTGCTGGTGCTGACCGCAGTGGCCTGGGAAGGCCTTGCTGGAGGTTTCGGGATACCTCTGAGGCCAGGGTGTAGGAAGCTGTTGATGTGTGCTCAACACGGCACTCTCAGGGACAGATGTGTCACATGTCAGTGTGTGTGTGTGTGGGGAGGGAGTGTTCACATGTCAGTGTGTGTGTGTGTGGGGGGGGGGAGTGTCTTAGCAGAAGGCATCCAAGAGTTTTTGAGAGCAGAGCACAAAGCACAGAACCTATGGGCGCTGGTTCTCCAAGGACACACTGTAACAGGGGAGGTGAGTGACTTTTACAAGCAGAATTGATGTGCTGTGTGTCTCATGCCTGGGACCTGTGGCCCACTGCCCTGATGGGGTAGTGGGGATGGGGTGCAGGGTGGTCAGTGATATGAGCCCTGCGCTGTGACAGCTTTGGGAACCTGGGCTGCACAGAAGGCCGGCTACATGACTCCAGATACGGGGACTTTGGAAAAGAGCCGAGCTTCGCCTCATCTGTCGCGGTGATTTGTGGGGACCCTGTGCGAAGCCACGTCCTGAATCATGTTGGGCGTGTTGAACACGCGTCGCCAACAGAATCATTCCTAAATTACCTTTTACGACCACCAACAAATCTGTGGGTAGTGGGCATCTGTACCCAAACCCAGGCGTTATTTGTGGCAGCAGACGAAGCATTAATTATTGATGCGCCCAGGCACCTCCTCGCCACCTCCAGTTAAAATTCATGGGCCAGACACTCTGCAAATATTGATTCTGACCCAAGTTGATGTTTTCCCTTTAACATTATTATAATGAGGGATAAAAATCAAATCGGCCTCACCAGCACTCAATCATTCCTCGGTGCCATTCCTCATCGATCTTCCTTTCCCCGGGTTTTACCATAAATTATTCCATTCAATTAAGTAAACTCACACATAATGGCATTTTGCAAACTGAATAATTTATTGGCTATTTGGCAAAAGCCAGGTTTGGGTGGTAATGTTGGCTAGTTTTATGTCAACTTGACACACAAGCTAGAGCCATTTGGGAAGAGGGATCCTCAATTGAGAAAAACCCCTCCCCTCCCCCTCCCCTCCATTGGGGTTGGCCTGTGGTGCGTTTTCTTAAATAATGATTGATTGCTGTGGGCGGGCCCATGCCACTGCGGGCGGACGCATCCCTGGGCTGGTAGTCCTGGGTGTTGTAGGGAAGCAGGTGAGGTATGGGGAGTGGGTTTCTTGCACATTCCCAGGGTCTAAGTGGACTTTTGGTCCTAAGAGGAGAGGCTGAAGACAAAGCCAGCAGGTGAGTGAGAGAGGTAGGGTGACCGCTCTTCTCAGTGGGCTGAGGACCCAGAGCCTCTTCCTGGTGCCAATCAAGCCGACTCTTGCTGCCATTGGTCCACGTCACAGCCGTTGGGTCTACCCAACCCCCATCTCCCAGTCCCACCCCACTCCACCCCCCCCCCAGGCAGAATCAGAGTCCCTGGAGCTCCCCTAAGCTCACCTGTCTTCATCAGGGTTCCTCCTGCTGTGATAAAACACCATGACCAAAACGAACTTGGGGATGGGGGGTTCAGCTATTTCAGGTAATAGGCCATCGCTGAGGGAGTCATGGCAGGAACCTGGAGGCAGGGACCTGGAGGCAGGAGCTGACACGGAACCATGGAGGAATGCTGCTTACGGTTACTGTGGTTGTGAGGGTGACTCCTGACGTCCCCGCGTTTTCTCTGTCCCCACTGAGCTATCCTTCTGTGTGTACCTGTGTCTCCTTTACCCATGAGGATGTAGGCTAGGTGATACCTATCCTAGTGGCCTTACTATCTCAGTGCCGTCTTTAAAGGCCCCATGTCTTTAAAGGCCCCATCTCTCAGTATGCTCCCATGATGAGGTCCTGGGGACAGGGCCTCAGGACAGAAAGTTTGGGAGGGGTGCCATTAGATCAGAACACCTCTTAGTCCTCATCTGTCCCTCTGACTGGCCTCCTCAGTGGCCTCTACACTCAAGACTGCGGGAATACACACACACACACACACACACACACACACACACACCCCTGCTTCCCATCTCACACCTGCTAACCAAGCCTGTGTATCCTGCTCTCAGGCCTCTGTAGAAGCCAGTGCTGAACACAGACTAGCATTAGAAGCACTGGACCATCCGGCTTCCTGGTGAGGAGCCGCCATCCAGGCAAGCATGTGTCTCCAAGCCCTGTTCCAAGGGCTCAATGGGTCTCCATTCCGTGCCTGGTCCTCAACATGTAGACTTGAACACCACAAGGCATAGTAAGCAGGACTCACTCCTGTCCCATCCCGCCCCATGGGAACAGAGGACCTCCATGCCGTGCCCCATGCTGCTGGCTGTGGTGGCAGTGGGAACAGCCTAAGGCACCTGCTACCAGGGTTCACTTCCCGAGCCTCTGTTGGGATTGCCTCCAGGAGCTGACAATGGAGTGACCACTGAAGAGCTGGCTTCCCCCAAGCCCAGGAGTGGGGTGCAACCTTTTTTTTTTGTTTTGTTTGTTTTGTTTGTTTTTTTGTTTTGTTTTGTTTTGTTTTTTGAGACGGGGTTTCTCTGTGTAGCCTTGGCTGTCCTGGACTCACTTTGTAGACCAGGCTGGCCTCTACTCCCGAGTGCTGGGATTAAAGGCATGCACCACCACGCCCAACTTTACTATTTATTTTTTAATCTTATGCGCACTGGTGTTTTGTGGGCATGTATGTCTGTATAAGGGTACCAGGTCCTCTGGAACTGGAGTTACAAATGGTTGTGAGCTGCTATGTGGGTGCTGAGAGTTGAACCTGGGTCCTCTGGAAGAGCAGCCAGTGAGTGCTCTTAACCACTGAGCCATCTCTCCAGCCCCAGCAACTCCAGATTCTACATCTCAAGTTATATATGCCCAAGACCAGAGAGATGTTTTCCAGGATGCAACGTGCAGGTGGATATAAGGGTGGTGTGCTGGCTTGTTCTATGTCATCAGAAATGAAGGAGCCTCAGCTGAGAAAATGCCTCCGTGAGATCAGGCTGTAGGCAAGCCTGGAGGGCGTTTTAAAAATCAGTGATTGATTGGGGGAGGGCCCAGCCCATTGTGGTAGTGTCATTCCTGGGCTGATGGTCCTGGGTTCTTGTTCTTGTTTGTTGTTTGTTTGTTTGTTTTTACATTTTTATTTTAATTTATGTGCATTGGTGTGAGGGTGTCAGATCTTGGAGTTACAGACGGTTGTGAGCTGCCATGTCGGTGCTTGGAATTGAACCCAGGTCCTTTGGAAGAGCAGGCAGTGCTCTTAATCCCTGAGCCATCTCTCCAGCTCATGTTGTTACTTTTTAAGAGGTGTGTGTGTGTGTGTGTGTGTGTGTGTGTGTGTGTAGCCTTGGCTATTCTGGACTCACTTTGTTGACCAGGCTGGCACACCTGCCTCTGCCTCCTCTACTGCTGGGATTAAAGGTCTGTGCACCTGGCTTGGTCCTGGGTTCTATAAGATTGCAGGCTGAGCAAGCCATGAGAAAAAAGTCGAGGAAGCAGCACCCTCTATGGCCTCTGCATCAGGTCCTGCCTCCAGGATCCTGCCCTGCTTGAGTTCCTGCACTCACCTCCTCCAATGATGAATTGTGATATGCAAGTGTAAGCCACATAAACTTTCCTCCCCAACCTGCTTTTGTTATGGCGCTCATCACAGCAGTATTAACCCTAACTAAGACAGATGGGATGCCCTGGGCAAAGGGCAGCGCTTTAACATGGGGATGTGGGTGACAGGGGTCAACTGGCCAAGGTGCTTAAGGAGCACATCCTCCTGGCCCCTTTGAAGAGGTCTTTCATGCACCTTATAAGACTATCAACACCAGGCAATGTAAGAGAGGGCTAGCCTGGTGCTATCCTCAGGGCAGGCCCAGGCTCATGGAGGCAATCTTGAGGGTACCTGGACCACTCTGAAGCTTCTCTGTGGTGACCCAGTGGTAGGCTAGGCAGTGCAGGCTCTGTAATTGTGGGTAATTAGGGTTAATTTCTCTTGGAGCCACCAAGCTCCATCTAAGAGCTGTTAGAGCTAATCGCTTCCGTAATGAGCCTGTCTTGGCAGGGCTCCTCGGGCACCGGCTTGGGTGGGGCTATGTGGCCTTTCCTTGAGACCTTACCTGGACCTCCTCATGGCAGCCTGAGGCCTGGGGGGTTGGGTGTGTGTGTGAGGTGCTGAGGTGCTTATCTGCTGCTCCCCTGTACAGGTCCTCAGAGGTAGTAGCGCTGGGGTCTTGGAGGCCCTGGCAAAGATTCAGCCTTGGCCTCTCCTAGTGCGAGGCAGAAATGGCACTTGCAGGGGAGGGAGGCTGAGGCCCCGCAGGGAGGGGTGACCTCACACAGCTGTCACTGAGGGGTGAAGCTCTGAGCAGATGAGTGAGTGTGCAGTGCCGCTGAACACTGGGGAAGCTGAGTCAGAGGCGCAGAGGATGGGCCCGTTCACTAGCCCTCCTCAGTTTGCCCAGGCATTCATGGACACCAGACACCCTGAACTTAGGTACAGATCCAGAGTCTCGAAGTGTGGAAAGCCACACGGGTGTGGCTGTCTGCTCTAAGCCTGGCCTTTCAGAGACAGCCAACAAGCTTGTGGAGAGCAGCCTGAGCTCACTTCCTCCATCTCATAGCACAGGGTGTTGGCTTGGTGTGAGGGGCCCTTCTGCGGCTTTAGTGGCAGAGAGCCCTCTGGGGTAGCTTATGGGTGGGAAGCCCCAGGGAGGGCACTCATTGCACGCACATGTGTATAGGACATTGCATGCTACAAGCCACTCAGGCTGAGATGCTTGCGAAATGTTGATGACACAAACAGTGTGCTGCCTTGAGGCTACTAAACAGCAGTGGGCCGCACACTGGGCAAGAAGCTGCTGCCATCCCACTGGTACCCTCTTCAGACACGAGACAGAGTCTCTGCTGGCCACGGCTCTTTCTGCCTGCGGACCCGGCAGGCTTAGGCACCTCTGGCACCCTGCCTGGGTCTTGGAAACGCTCACGGGGAGCCAGCACCCCTTTGTTAATTCCTGTTCCAGCCTGGGGAGCTGTATCTGGACCCTATCCCAGCTAGGCCTGGGGATAGGGCAGGGGACAGGTTGCTTGACTTGGGTACTAGTGCACTGAGTACAAAAAGAGAAGGAGAAGTGGCCATTTTGGAGGTATGATGGGGTCCCCGACTTCCTTGATATTCATGTGGTCCCCTATTGCCTCATTGTTGGGTTAGAGGTGTCCGTGGCCTCATGAGTTGGGGCAGAGGTAATATGTGCCTGCCTTTTGCCTGAGACAGACACCTGGGAGTTGGCCCGGGCCTTAGGCACACTTGGGCCTTTGCCACTAGGGACTGGCATTCTTCTGTTTCCCATGCAGAGGTGGGCATGGCCCTCGAGACCCAGCAGCACCTTGATGTGCTGGAGAGAACCGCTCCCTGCAGAAGCTTCAGGGGTCACTTGCTGACATCAGTGGATCTTGGCTGCACCAGCAGTTTGTGAACCCAGGGCATTCTGGGCTGTGAAACTGTACAATCCACTGAACCTGGGGCAGACTACTTTCTCTGGATTTTATACTATGTGTTGAGCAGCTTTGAAACTGGGGGGTTGGGGGTAAGGGTGGGGAGGGGGGAGAAGAACAAAGCAAATGCTGCAAAAAGCTAAGGGTGAGAGATTGCCCTGAATGGCCCTCAGATGCACAGCCTGGCAGAGTTCACAGAGGGCAGTGGACTGTGGGTATGGGGCAAAGGTAGCCTTCCCCTAGCATTCAGTCTGGCCTGCACTGTGGCCTGTCCTAGTTTGCTTTCTATCACTGTGATAAAACACCTTGACTGAAACCAGATTGGGGAGGAAAGAGCTTATTTGGTTTACAGATTCCTATCATGAACCTTCATAGAGGGAACCAAGGCGAGAACTGAAGCAAGGCAAAACCTGGGGGCAGGGCCGTGGGGAAGATTCGTGCTGTGCTCTCCTGTTTTCCTTTCTTTCTTTCCCTTTCTTTGTTTGTTTGTTTGAGTCAGGGTTTCCCTGTATAGCCCTGGATGTCCTGGACTCACTTTGTAGACCAGGCTGGCCTCGAACTCACAGAGATTCGCCTGCCTCTGCCTCCCGAGTGCTGGGATTCCAGACGTGCACCACCATGCCCAGCTTAGCTACTTTTCTTATACCACTCAGGACTACATGTCCTGGGGTGGCAGCACTCACAATGACCTGGACCTCCCCACATCAACCCTTCATCAGGAGAATGCGCCACAGACTTGCCCACAGGCCAGTCTGAGGGAGGCATTTTCTCAGTTGAAGTTTCCTCTTCCCAGATGACTCTAGCTTGTGTCAAAATGACAAACAAACAAACAAACAAACAAGTGAACAAACACCTACCCAGACCCCCTCCTACAGGCACAATTCCTTGGCCTTTCCAATCACAGGCTTTCTGTGGCTTCCCACTGTGACCAAAATCCCAGGATTTCCCAGCACTCCCTTCCTGCTCAGACTTTACATACGTTTGCTAGGGTCACTCTAACAAACCCACCGTCTGGGGCCTGGGAATCCTTCTGAAGTCAAGTGTGAGAGGTGCCAGGAGGAGGTCAGTGTCCAAAGCTTGGATCTGGCCATGTGTGGTAACCCATTTCCCCTCTTGCTCCTTCCCAGCTTCAGACCTCATCCTTTGCTGGAGCATCATTACCTGTCCTCAGGATGTGAGGACCACTCCTCTTTGTAGCTCCCACAGTCACCTGTTCCTTGCTAGGTCACAGAGCGCTTTCCCATTGAGATAATAGGGGAGGAAATCCAAACTATGTCCCTCCAAACTGTGTCCCCCCAAGAGATCTGGCCTGCGACTGGGGGCCTCAGACCTATTATAAACCAGAAACAAACATCTGAGACCTTGGTCCTGCCCCTGTCTCTGAGCTGTTGAAGTCCTTCCTGGAGTTCTGAGGCAGCCTGCAGGAAAACGGAAGGTGTCTATTGGCCTAAGAAACCCTGATTTTGGAGAAACGGGATTCCTCCATGTCCCTGTCCCTGGTTGGTGTCCACTGCTATTTTTTTTTCCCTCCAAGGGCTCTGCCCCTCCCCTGGGCCACCCTTCCAGGTTTGTCATTGCTGCAGTAGTCATTCTCTACTCCCTTTGGCTGCTTCATGGGATGTCCACCATTGGAGAGCACTTGGTCTGGGGAGCACCTGGTCTGGAGAGCACCTGGTCTGGGGAGCACCTGGTCTGGGGAGCATCTGGTCTAGAGAGCACCCGGCACCAGCTGCCATCCAGGAATGAGTCATGCAGCACTGCTGGCATATGGGAAGGGAGGAGAGTGGAAGAGACAGAGGAGAAGGACGTGGCTTTCTCAAGTGACAAATGACACATGCCAGGAGCATGAGAATGGGGCCGAGCTCCCGGTGGACCACTGGATAGGAGACTGCTCAGCAGGTCAGAGGTGGGCACAGAGCCTACAGCAGAGAAGATCCTGACTTACCCCCTTGGGGCTCAGATAAGTAGCCAGAAGCCAGAGAAGAGAGAAGCTGCTTGGGGCCAGGCCTGAGCTAGGGTTGGGTCTCATGGCATTAAGGGGTCTCTGGCACACCTTCATATCCCTGCTCCCAGCTCCCTGTACCCTAAGGTCTGTGGCCACGGGGACTGTCTTAGTTAGGGTTTCTATTGCTGTGGAGAGACACCATGACCACAGCAACTCTTAGAAAGAAAAACACTTAATTGGGGCTGGCTTACAGCTCAGAGGTTAAGTCCATTATCGTCATGGTGGAGAGCATGGCATCATGCAGGCAGTCATGTGCTGGAGAGGAGCTGAGGGATCTACATCTGGATCCGCAGGCGGCAGGAAGAGAGTGAGACACTGAGCCGGGTTTGATCTTTTGAAATGTCAAAGCCCACCTCTACTGACAGACTTCCTCCACCAAGGCCACACCTCCTAATACTGTCACCCGCTATGAGCCTACAGAGGGTGGGGGTGGGTGGGTAGTGGGGAGATGGGGAGGGTGTGGGTGGGTGGGTAGTGGGGGGATAGATAGTGGGGGGATGGGGGTAGGGAGTCATTTTCATTCAAATTTCCACAAGGGCCATGGTGTGGTGGGTTCTAGGACACCAGAGAATCAAGTGAGGAGCTTCTCCCAGGGCTGTACAGGAATGCTGTCTGGAGGAGCTGGTAACAAGGTGGGGCTTCACTAAGTGCAGGCACCCCAGATGGAAGAGCCCTGGGCCGGAAGCAGGAGGCAGGTGGGGGATGGTGCACTCGGGGAGGTGGAGCTGTTCTGGGCACTGGAAAGGAGGATGGCGGGAGGGAGCTGCATTTGGTTCTACAGGGCCCGAAGTATACAGAGTTCAAACGAATGTCTGTAGAGAGGCGATGTGGTACGCGGACCTGAGACCACTGAAAAGAGGGTAGCTGAGGAGGCTTTGGGGGGGGGGGGTGTCTGCTAGCCACCACGGCTTGGGAAAAGGAGGACCTTGAGTGCACTGCTGGCTGAGGGCAACTCCTTGCAGGGGTTCTGCAAAGCGTGGGGTGGGGTGCGGTGACCTCCTCGTGAAAGCACTCTTCCATACACAACACTGTGGGAACTGAGCCCCGAGAGCTAGCTAGGAGCCGGGGCATGGCTAGCCTGGCTGTGGGCTGAGTGGCCCTGCAGTAACAGACTCAAGGGATCTCTGTCCGCCCTGCCTTTGGCAACTAGGACCAGCCAGAGACCAGGACCAGTAGACCTGCAGGGGTCATTGGATGTCACCAGGGACGGGCCCTGTATCCTGGCTGTGTGGCTGGCCCATAGCAGTGTCTACTTCCCATCTGGTGCCCAGCTGGGTTATTCCTGCGCCCACACTGGAGCGCTGTCCCCCTGGATGCAGGACAGCCTTGCAGGGTGAAGGATTAAGTTGTTGATGGTAATCAAGCTCCCAGCAAAGGCAGTAAGTGAATTGTACTGATGGATCAATTGTATAATTGGCAGCTAGCCCTTCGCCTCTCACCTCAGCCTGCCCTCTTATAGGGGTGGGGAGGGGGGAGGCCTTGCTCGTCTGGCTTGTGTCTTGGGGTCCAATGTCCTAGGGGCACATCTTGGGAGGCCGTTTGGCAAAGCTTCCTGGCCAGAAAAGCCGTTAAAGCAAATGGGCCTTGAACCATCTTTGGGTTTTCCCATTAAGCCCTGTTTGCTTCCATTTTGCAAAATGGTTTCCTAATCTTAGGTGTGAGAAGCCTGCAAGCCACAGACAGAAACAGGGTATCTGCACTGGAGAAGCGAGTGCTACTGAGCCTCTGTTCCTTATGATAATATTAGCTCCTCCGTGCACCGAGCTCCTGGGGTTTGAAATTTTTACATGGAGGTTTAAATATTCAGAGACTGTGTAGGGCTTCCCCCTTTCTTCTGCTAACTATTAGAGACAGATTAAATTTAAAAGAGATTTAATTTGTCAGTTGTCTTGAGCATTAATGGAGGATAAATTATGCCTGCTAAGGGAATGGGTTAGCCTTTGTCTTACTGTGTAAGGCTGTCCAGGTTAGCATCGGGCACACCCTGCCCAGCCTCTCCCTGGCAGCCTTGAGACCATAAATTACCTCTGTGAACATCTTCCTGTGAGCTTTGCAGGGATACTGCCCATCGACCCCACCCTCTGCCCCCACCATGTTGAGACAGGGAGTGAGCGGGTGTTCTGCGGTTGCTCCATGTAGAGACGCTGGAGAAATTATCCAGGTCCTCAATGAGGGAACTACCCTGAGCACCTGCCAGGGCTCTGGTGAGAAGGTATCTGAAGTCATGTGTCCATGTGTGTGAGGGTGTGTGCGTGCTTGTGCTGGGTATCTGCAGGGAAGAGCTCTGCTGTTGGTCAATCTAGGAGAGGTGCAACCCCCCCCCCCCGCACTACCACCATTGACAGAAGCGGTCTGGAGTTCTTCCTGGGGGGGCTGAGAGGGACACACTCTGCAGTGTTTCCAGCAGTGAAGAGATGGGAGATCTCAGCTGGGTGTGTGGGGGCGTGAGGATTTGGGGGTGGTCTTCTGTGTTTTGCTCGGACTTACTTTTTAGAATGTTAGCTCTGGCTTTCAGGGTGTAGAGCATAGAGACCAGGAGGGAGAAGTGGGCTCATAAGAGAGACTGACCCAGGCCTTTGTGGAGAGATCACTGAATCTTGTGGGAAAAGGACAGAATGTGGGAGCCAGAGGGATGTATTAAGGCCTCTTCTCTTAGGTGTCCTTCAGCATGTCCTCTCTGGCTCCCCCAAAGTGGAGTGTAGGATTTTAGGATGATATAGACAGTATCCCATCCCTAGGTGGTAGGCCAAATATGCTGCTGGCCAGAATGGGGCCTAAAGCTGGGTTCTCCCTACAGATGGCACTGGGTTGCTATAGTCTCCCCCCTGTTCCCCTCTCCACTGTGATGATTAATTCTGATCATCAACTTGACTGGGTATTAACGAGGCACCTCTGGGTATACTTGACAGCATCTCCAGAAAAGGTTATCCAAAGAAAAAAGACACCACCCAGTGCAGGGCAGTGTCTCCCGGGCTGGGGACAGCAGAGAACTGAGCGGCAGTGAGCATCTTCCTGCCTCCTGATGGCAAAAATGACAGTGTGCCTCAACAGAGGCGACTGGATGCCTCACGCTCTTGCTGCCATGTTTTCCGAGTTATGACAACCTTCAAAGCAGGAGTCCAAATCCTTCCTAGAGTTGCTTTCGTCAGGTGTTTTGTCAGACACCCCCCCTACTGCCACCTGCTTGGGGCAGGACAGACAAAGCTCAATACCTTGGCTCCTGACCTTTTGGTCACAGGCTCCACAGTGATGATCTGAAACAGAAGGGTGAGGCGCAGGTGCATGCAGGATCCCAGCCTCTGAGCACCCCGCATCCAGGGTAGGGGTGATGCCCCCCCCCCCAGTCCTTTCTCTCTTCTACCTGCCCTTCAGTCCTCAGCACCTTAGGGAAAGCTTCTGGGGGCCTGCCCCATGCAGACCTTCCAATTAGAGTCTGTTAGTGAAGCCCAGCCCAGCCCAGACACATGGGCACCCCCCTGAGGGGCAGGGGTATGGATTAGAGGATCACATTTGGCCTCATCTTTGCTGAGGGATCAGCCGGTAGGTGCTTTGGATCCCCAGGGTCTCCAATTACAGCCCCTTAGAAGGAGGCAGCAGGACTAGGGAGGGGCTTGGATGAGCCCCCCAAGCCCTCTGTTCGTACCCCAGCCTACACCTGAGCCCTGCTTTTGATGGTCTCAGTACAGCCACAGTGCAGAGGAGAATGTGGCAGGTGTAGGGTGACTCCACATGCCTGGCCCTGGTGGGAAGGCCCTTGTGGGAAGGTCTGAGAAGTCACAGATCCTTGCTCAGATAGGCACATCTGAGAACCTGACCTTATACCTCAACCTAGTGGCCTCCCTCTGGATGTGCTGAGCTGGCCTCACCTGATGGAGTTTGGGGATGTGTGTGGCCCACTGGGCAGCTACTGGTAAAGTATGTTGGCTCAGAAGGCAAACCAGGCCACATGGACCAGTCCCGTGTTCATCCCTCATACTGTATAGATAAGTATCTAGAAAGAAGACACAGGTGATAGGACCCTAGGCAAGAGCAGAGAGGGTCCCTCTGTGGCCACAGGTCCTTGCCATGTCACCTATCCCATGGGGAAACCTCTTCAGACTTGGTGTGAAAGCAGTTGCACCATTCTCTCTTTCAACTTGGACTCTCATCTCTTGTCCTGTTGGCCCAAAGCTCTCCTGGGCAGGCCTATCCTGGGAAACACAAGAAAGAGGGGCACTGTTGGATCCCATGGGAAGGGGGTGGAGGACGGTACATGTGATCTCTGTCTGAGTGTCAGTGACACCTCAGCCATTTCTCCCCAGGTGTATCAGAGCGCAATTGTCACTGTTTTCTTCTCTGAACATGCTTCTTTTGCCTTTTCCTCACTGCACCCCAGTTTTCTCTTCGGCTGTTAAATGGACAGTACTCCTTGGCAGGTGAGAGTAGCGGGAGGACTGGGAAGAAGTTGGTCCTGGTCTGACGGCTCCTGGCTGGGAGGCTCCCCGTCGTCGAGCTAGCATAAAGCAGCCCCCTGAGTAGCACATTTAGGCCTCACACAACAGTACAGCAGGTGTGAGTTTTACGGGGTCTGCTTCTGCATTCTCCTATTGAGCTGGCCAGGGAAAGGGGAGGCTGGCTGCTGGCCATCCACAGGGCTCCTGGCCAAGGCAGGCAGTTCCCACCACCACATGGCTTCATGCTTGTGGGCACCTGCTGATTGCCAAGCAGTCGGGTGGTCCGGCCCAACCATTAAGGGCCTGATTTGCATCGGGCATGGTCCAGCACTGGTTCACCCATACCTCTTGGTGGCTCGTTCACCTGGAGGCAGGCTGCCATGCTTTTGGATGCTTCCTAGACTGTTGGGGTCTTTTTAAAATCAGGGCGAGGGACATGTGTAAGAGTGTGGATGCGGGCAGGTGGATGGCAGGCAGAAGATGAGGCAGATCACCTCTCAGTTGGGATCCCTCAAGTGGTGTCCCACCCAAAACAAAAGATGGGCAAGAGGACCATGAGCTTGTTCCTGGCTGGGGTGCTGGCTGGACCAGAAAAGCATGGATACCTAAGCTTCTGGGCCCCATGGAGTTTGGATAGGTGTAGGAGATACTGACACCAGAAAGGCCCAGAGAAGCATGGGATCCTATTTGCTAGGAAGAGTCATCCTTGGCCTCTCTGTCTTCCTGGACTTCCAGGAAGCTCAGCCACAGGGAAGAGGCCATAGGAGTAAGAGGCTAGAGGAAAAGACAGACGTGGTCCTCAGTGCCCGTCCTCCCCTACCTCCTTGGCCAGGCTCTATTACCCAACAGTCCTTGTCTGAAAGAGCTATGTCATCCCTGAGCACACCAGCTCTCTCTCATTGCTGGTCCCAAACAGCTGGAGGGAGCTGGGCTGTGGAGGCAGGCGAGCAGGTGACAGGGCAGGCAGGCAGGCAGACAGGAGGGCAGACAGGCAGGCAGGAGGCAGGCAGGCTGGCAGGTAGCAGGCAGGCTGGCAGGTAGCAGGCAGGAGGCAGGAGGCAGGCAGGCAGTCAGGCAGGCAGGCAGTCAGGCAGGCAGGAGGCAGGCAGGCTGGAGGCAGGCAGGCTGGAGGCAGAAGGCAGGAGGCAGGCAGGCAGTCAGGCAGGCAGGCAGTCAGGCAGGCAGGAGGCAGGCAGGCAGGAGGCAGGCAGGCTGGAGGCAGGCAGGCTGAGGCAGGAAGGGCAGGAGGCAGGCAGGCAGTCAGGCAGGCAGGCAGGCAGCAGGCAGGAGGCAGGCAGGCAGGAGGCAGGCAGGCTGGAGGCAGGCAGGCTGGAGGCAGGCAGGCAGGAGGCAGGCAGGCAGGAGGCAGGCAGGCAGGCAGGCAGGAGGCAGGCAGGCAGGAGGCAGGCAGGCTGGAGGCAGGCAGGCAGGCAGGCAGGAGGCAGGCAGGCTGGAGGCAGGCAGGCTGGAGGCAGGCAGGGCAGGCAGGAGGCAGGAGGCAGGAGGCAGGCAGACAGCAGGCAGGCAGGCAGGCAGCCAGATAGGCTGGCAGGCAGGCAGGCAGCAGGCAGGCAGGCAGGAGGGAGGCAGGAGGCAGGCAGGCAGGCAGCAGACAGGCAGGCAGGCAGACAAGCAGCAGACAGGCAGGCAGGCAGACAGGCGGTCTGGCTGTCTTTGTTGTCCTGGGGCCATTTCCCCCGCTCAGGATCCTGCTGATCTAGTCCCTGATCTGGGGGTCTTCACTCCACCCTTATGAGTTAGACTAGGATCTGAGGGCAGACATCTTGCTCAATGGCCTGAATCTTGGGGGCACGTGGGGCCCCAACACATCTAAGCCTCAGCTGTGCAGGCATGAAATGTGGTTTCTTTGGGGGGGGGGCGGCGGGAAAGAAGTAGGACCTGGCCGCATCAGAGTAGACACTGGGCTAGCTTGAGACATTGTCTCAGGGTCACAAAGGGCCTGTCAGGTGACCAGAAGCTGGGCCTGACCTTGTTGCCCAGTGGTTTTGGGGTAGCCTGGCCCAGGCTGGCACCACCCTGGTTTGCTGTGGCTCTGGACCTGTGTTTCCCTTCTATCCAATGGTGGTTATTCATTTGGTTGTCAAGCTTACCCAGTGTTGTTCTGGGCCTCAAGGAAACTCCTGTGACAGGCACAGACTGATCCAAGGCTGTGGGAAGGGCCATCAGTTGGTTGAGGGCTGGTCAGTAAATTAGAAAGGAGGCTGCCTGCTCTGCTCAGAGTCCACTCCGAAGGCTCAGGTCCAAAGGCTCGGCGGGAGGACAGGGAGGGGACAGCTGAGTTATTGCTCATGGCTGCCAGGCCTGGGAGGAGAGATGAGAGCCTGCAGGCTGGCCTGTCCTTAGATGAAAGCTAGCCCAGCAGGCTGAGTGCAAGGGAGGAGACGCCAATTACAGATGCGCACACACTCCCCAGGCAGCCACCCGCCCCTCCAGGATCAAACGCTGCCCTCCTCACTGCCTGCCCCGGCAGCGGCGGCACCGTGTCCAATTATGAGTCTTAACAGGGCGGGTGGTGGCCTAATGTGAATTCAGCCATGAGCCTGTCCCCAGCAGTTCCTAATGAGCACAGCTGCGTGTGTTCATGTGTATCCATGTACCAATGCATGCGGGTGTAAATACAGCACAATGTATGTAAGTGTGTGTGTTCATGTGTACCTGTGTGCCAAGTGCATGAGTATGTGAATATATTTATATGAGAGTACAATGTACTGCATATACATGTGTGTTCATTTGTGTCTGTATGTCAGTGCATGCATATATGTGTGTGTGTGAGCATACAGCACAATACATATATGTGTGTGTGTGTTTATGTGTGCCCATGTGCCAAGTGCATGCATGTGTAAATCTATCTATTTATCTATCTTTCTTTTTTTCTATCACATGTGTGTGTGTGTGTGTGTGTGTGTGTATGTGTGTGTGTATGTATCCATGTGCTCAGGTAAGCCAACCGTGATACCTATTACACCCTTGTTGCCTGCTGCCTGAGCAAACTGGCTAAGCCCCTTTTGCCATCTATTCTACCCATGGTCCACCTCATTTCCGCACCCCATCTCAGGCCACCTATGCCCACACAAAAGCCCATCCCACACCGCAGACCTCATCTCACATTACAGTGCACCCCACTCCTCCCACATCCCAGCTCACAGCGACCCTGACATATCACACCCCACATGAGATTTACCCATCTCATACCCACGCATCCCATACTACACCCAACATACACCCAAACCTACACCACGCCCTATGCCCCACCCAACTCCACATCTCAATATACACCCCGTGTGCCCCACGCCATACCCCCTACCTCTAGCCCCCATATTACACCCTAACCCATACCGAAGTCTACGCCCAGCCCCATACCCTCTATGTCCACATCACACCCCAGTTCTTACCATCACACCCCATATCCACCCCATTGCTGTATTCCACACCTGTACCATACAGTGGCTCTGACCCCACTGTTTGCTTGCCTTATACCTGAGGGAAAAGTAGCCCTTGTAGAATCTGGACTTGCGGGACTGACGCCTCTTCTCCAGTTGGGGAAACTGAGACAAAGAGAAGCAAAATGAGCTACCTAGAATCCCAGCACTCATAATTTTCATTAGCAGGTAAACCCCAACTCCAGCTCCAAGGCTACCTCCCAGGAGAGCCGGCTTTCTCCTGCCCGTGTCTTTCCCGGCCTACGCTTTGCTTCCCATGCAGAGTCAGTGGCTGACCCTAGACACCCAGTTCCTCAGAAAAAGCCAAAGCCCTGGGGCAGCTGGACCTGCTGGAGGCAAACAGAAGAGCCTGTGGATGCAGATATGGGGTGGCTAGCTGCCTGCTCCTCCTGGGCTTAGGCCAGTGAGACCCTGCCCTCTCTGTTGCTGGTGCCTCTGAGTGGATGGGCAGGGCCCGGCTTCACCACGCATCCTTCTTTCTTAAATTATCACCAGAACTGCAGTTAAAGCCTACTCGGGCTTGCAGCTTCCTCACTTCAGATCACCTCTGGGCACTTCCCTGCTGAGCCAACCTTCTGAGCTTCCCTGGGGATCTGCTGGGTAGGAAAGGTGTGGAGGAATTGGCTCCCTGCTAGGGAGGGGCCCTGTAGCTGGCTCAGCAGGCCAAAGCTCTCCTTGCAGGAGGCCCTGGGAAGATGTAACACTCTCCCCAGCTCCCCCTGTCCCCAAGGCGATGTTGCCAGACACTTTCCTACTGAGGCACCCACATGCCTGGGCTCACAGTGCCAGGTCGGCAACGTGGGTGGGGAACCTCAGTACCCCATACCGGTGTCTAGTTCTGACTGGGACTCCTTGTGCCTGCCCTCCTCACATGCCTTCTTATTTCCTCCCAGGCCTTGCTTCTTGCTTAGACTGGCTGACCCCTCTTCAGCCCTCCCCAGAGATGGAGCCGCTAGGTGCCTGTTCCTCCTGGGGTCAGGCCAGGGAGACCCTAGCTCTGTTGTGAGACTTTGTCATTTATAGAGTCCTGACACCTGCCCCTGGCCTGTCCTCTCCATAGGTGCTCCCTGGAGTCTAGGCTCTTCACTCTGCATGCCCTAGGTCCTTCTCTCTGTTCTCTGAGCCCGGATGAGACCACTCTTCTGCTCCTTGATGCCAGGCCCTGCTGGGCTCTGACATAACGGAGCACAGACACCACGGAGTGCTGGCAAGCGAAAGCGCCCATTTAGCCCAGCACACAGCAATTGAACCCTCCAGCTGACGAACATTTCAGCAAAGCTGTAATTAAAATGCACTTGGGAAGCACTTACTTGTGTCTAATTAGACCTTGGGTTTCTATGGAGATCCCTTTCATTGTAATAGGAACACCCTCTTCTGCAACTGCAGACCACGGGCCACGGGGCCACGCACAGACAGCTCTGAGCCTTGGCTGGCCACCCTTCCGTTCCCCTTCCATCCTTAAGGAACCTGGAATGGCATCCTCCTCCCTCACTCCTGAGGGACCCAGGAGGATCCAAGCTTAGGATTGGAACTGAGTGGCTACCTAGGAGGCTCCCCAGGACTCCGCCCTATCCTCCTCAGAGGAGGCAGAGGAGGTCTTGAGCCTCAGTGGGCCCATTGTCCCAGCTTGAAAGCAGTACCACCAAGTGTGCCTTGGTGTCCAGCCAAGCCCAGTTTCTCCCCAGGAGAGGCCAGCCATGTGCAGCTTGCTCATCCTTCTTTCATGCACAGAGTGGCTGGTCTCAAGGACCTGGGAATCCTCCAAGGGGACAATGATCCGCCTTTGAGTGCCATGGCCTGTGGTAATTAAGCCCCACAATGCTGTGTCACACCAATTTATGCTTCATGGTAGTTAGGGTCTGCCAGGGAACTGCGAAGCAAGGGCTGACTGTGATCACCCTGTTTTATTGATGAAGAAGCTAAGGTGGACCACTTAGGTCAAGAAGGACTTAGGTCGAAGCTCAGAGCCAGCTAGTGTCAGACTGGCCTTTCCAGGTGGGGCAGGAGATAGCCACTGGGAAAGGAGGGTATGGAAAAGTTCACTGGAAAGGAAGGAGATGGCAGGTGATGGCCATGTGTGCTCAGGTAGGGATGAAGGAAAGCGACCACTAGGTAGCATTTTGTGACCTACTGGGGCTGGGACTAGGGTGTTCCGAGTGCCTTTAAGAACAAAGGGCTTTCTCTAGTTCAAGGCCACATCACCTAGGTGCATAAGCTGAACCTTCCAGGTTACAGGGTATTGGGGTGACAAGGAGCCGAATGGGGTACATGGTATGGGACAGTGTGACATGCCTGGGCACTTGTCATCTGCCCCATGTTATTGCTGAGGTGACAGAACCTCTTTCAATAAACAAGACAGAGGGGCTAGAGAGAGGCCGGTGGGCACAATGCTAGGAAAAGTGGGCATAGGAGCTGAGTGGTCCTCAGAGCAGAGGAAGGCAGGGTACAGGCTGGCAGCCAGAGCATGCCCATGAGTTTCTGCCAGACCCAGGAAGCCACCAAAGCTCATGCTCCAAGCCCCTGTGATTCTCTGTTGCAGGCTGATATGACCAGCATTCAGACCTGCCTTTAGGGACAGCCTCAGGGGGACAGGGATGAACCAGCATGAAGCTGAGCTTTAGGACCAGGGCTGCCAGCACAGGCCAGAGAGTGAAGCAGGCTGAGAAGGACTGAGCGAGGACTCCTGGGCAGTCGGGGTGGAGAGGACCACCAGGGCACACTGTCGCTGGGAGAATATGGCTGGGAAACTGAGTAAAGCCGTCGCCACAGGGGACATCTATGGCATCCTTAACAGCACATTGCTGGCAGTAGGCTGACCCTGAAGGACCCACATTTTCATCACCAAGTTGCTGTGAATTGTGTGAGACAAAGGGATCTAGAGATGTCCTGTCTTTCCCTCCCTCCCTCTCTCCCCTCCCTTCCTCTCTTGCTCCCCCTCCCTCTCTCCTTCGCTCCCTTTCCCTCCCTCTGTTGCTCCCCCTCCCTCCCTCTCTTGCTCCCCCTGCCTCCCTCCGGTCCCTTCCTCCCTTCTCTCTCTTTCTCCCTCCCTCCCTTCCCCCCTTCCTTCTGTTTGCAGTGCTGGAGGTCGAACCAGGGCCTCAAGCACTCCAGGCAAATACTCTCCCACTGAGCTGCATCCACAACCTCTTTTTACTTTTTATTTGAGAACAGGATCTCACTGGGTTTCCCATGCTGGTCTTGAACTCATTCTGTAGCCCCAGCAGGTCTAGAACTCACAATCCTGCCTCAGCCGTCCAGGATCTGGGAGGGTGCGTCCACTGATTGTCTCTTCTCTGACTTTGCTGACTCTGTCTAGGGGCCTGAGGAGCTGGAGGTAGGTGGGCTGCTGTGGGGACCCTGGTAAGACATTTGTCAGTCACATACAGCTATGCCCCTGCCTCACCAGCATGTTGGCTGATGGCAGCTGAGTTTTGTGCTAACCGCCAGAGTTCTGGGTTGCTGCGGGGAGGGGCTGATGTGAACCAGCTCCCCTGCCTCCCACACCTCCTGCTTTGCTTTTGCTTTCCTCTGGCATGCCTCTTATTGCCTCGGAATGACCTGAGAGGCCACTGGTGAGGCCAGCAGGACGCTGACTATGCCTGGGTTGGGGCAGTGAAGAGAGGCCCTGCTAGAAAGACCTTGTCCCTGCTCTTGGTGCACCTCCCTGGGAGCCAGCAAGTGACACTGAAGGCAGGCTCCTGGGTCCTATGATCCGAGGGGCCAGTAAACCTGTAAACATGCAAAGGCATTGTCCTCCATTGGGGGAACCAGGCCCACAGAGTAGAGAGGTGTGAAGAAGCCAGTGTTTCTTAATGGGCATTGGACACCCTCAGTGACAGTCCCCAGCAGCTAGGTCACACATGGCCCTGGAGCTCAGGATGTCCGGAAGCAGGGGCTCTCCACAGACCCCACTTGTGTTCCTTCTGGAGTTCCGGTGTACACCCCGATAATCCTGACTGGATCTCGTCTACCCGTGCTAGGTTGCTCTTAGTGCCCCATCACACACAGCCGGAGCACCGTCCATAATGATAGGGCTCTTGTTGGGAGCCAGAAGCAGACAAGAGGACTTTTATCTGGTTCCAAGAAGGCACTGCCGTTTCTTATTCCCAGGCAGGAGGAGGTCTTGGAGAAACTGACAGGGTGGAGGGCTTCAGCACCCCCACCTGGGTGGAGACCTATCTCTCCTGACCCACGGGACCTCATGCCCAAGTGGGACTGGGGCTGGAAGCCAGGCGTTTGGTGCCGAGTTCTCCATGGCCCTCAGGGTGGTGGGGGATAAGAATGTGAGGCCACATGTGTGTGAGGTGGAGAGGTCAGGCACCTGGCTTGAGAGGGGCTTTCTCACCTCTCTGTGGGAAGCAGAGGATGGCGAGCTGTGGTTCTATGCGCTGTCAACACACTGATGAACTGGCGAGGGTCAGTGCCTACGTGGCAGTGCTGGGGTGCTGTGCTTGGCTAGTTCCTAGTTTCCAAGAATGTCTTGGTGGATTTGCCTCAGACATGAGCCATTTTCAGCTGGAAGCCTGGGAATCCTTTCACCTGTTTCTCCTCAGCCTTGGAGGCCAGACTGGATCTTTTTTGTGTAAGCTCCCTGGAGCCAGCTGCTAAAAGATGGTGCAGAGGTGAGTTCAGGACAGTGGGGGAGGAGTGTGGAGGACACACCACTGCTGGTGGTCCAGAAGGCAGCTCTGTCCTCACCTCTGTTTTCTGGGGCCTCAGTAGCCCCATTCTAGATCGTGGGAGTTAAGCTGGGAAGTGTTGCCTGAAAGAATGCCTGCCTTGGTGTCTCTGGGGACTGCATGGGTACGCGTGTGGGTAGCCTGGGCTAGGGAGCCATGTCCTTGTGGTTGGAGTTAGATTTGTGTGTATGTGTGTGTATACACCCACAGGTTGAGGTCGAGGCCTATCTGCAGGAGCCAGTTCTTGCCTTCTACGGTGTGAATCCAGGCTGTCAGGCTTGGTGACAAGTGCCTTTACCCAGTTAGCCTTCTTGCTGGAGCCAAGAAGTTGCCTCCTAAGGGACTCCAGTTAGTTCATTTTTTTCTTCTTCTTCTTAGATATAGGGTCTTGCTCTGTAGCCCAATCGCTCTTGATTTTTCCATTCTTGCCTCTGGCTCTTGAGTGTCGAGGTTACAAGTGTGTACTGTCAAGCCTGTCAGGAACCCCACTTTTGAGACATGCCCCTTAAACAGAAGGCGCAGCTGGAGGGCCTGCCACTGTCCAGTAGATACAAGTATGTGGAGTGCCCAAGCCCAGCCCAGCTGAGAGAAGGAGGCAGTAGGGCAAGCACAGGCTGCAGTTAGGACAAACCCTCAAGTAATCAGTCTAAGGCGAGGCTGCTGAAAGCTCAGGACACTCTGGAAGCCTCAAAAGGTAGAGCATCTTCCAGCCTCACAGGCCTGCTTCTCACGGCCGTTCTCCATTGCCTCGGGAACATGTTGTTCAGGCCTCTCCACCTTGAGGAGACAGGCTATCTCCAGAGAGTCCTAGTGGCTCTAGCCTTGAGCCTGTGTGGAATTGGCCTCTGTGCGCAGAACTGAACACCCTTCCCAAATGGTTTCTAAGTAAGACTAAAGCCCAGCGCTCCTGTTTAAAACCAACAGTAAACCCACTGCGCAGAGGCTGCTGTGGGCATCCGTCTGGTCCGCTGCAGCTCCTCCTGGCCCTAGAGCCAGGCCTGCCTATTGACAAGTCACTTGCATAGTCCTCTCCCTCTGCTTTTCATCAATATTTGATGACAGGCCTCAGGACGCTCTTGGTGGCAAGTCCTTCTGGAGCTCCTTCTCATGTGACAATGACAGAACAGAGGCCTCAGCAGGAGCTCACATCACAGGTCACCTCCTTCCTGGGGCCAAGGTGGCCAGTGATTGGCTGGGCAGCTGTGGCCGGAGCCAGGGGAGTATGGCGATGAATCTTAATGATCTGGGAAGGCCCTGGCAAGCCACCATGCAATTAGCAGCCTGTGGATGTCTGGGTGGGTTCCAGCCAGAGGCAGGCTGGGGTCGGGCTCAGCGAGAGAGGCCGCTTTGGAGGTGGATGGGGGTTGAACATGGCACATCATCTCCGGGAGAGACCCAGGGAGGGGCACTTAATTAAGACCAGCAGCTGCTCAGAAACCACAGCCACACCAGAGCGGTGCATAATGTCTCTTCACAGGTTACAAGGAGGAGGGCCCTCCCCAGCACAGTAGCACATGTGGCTCCCTGTCCCCCCCCCCACCCCCCCAAGAACACCAGCCTCTGCAAAGTTCATCTTTGTCTGCATCCATTAACCGGTGTGTTTGGCAGTGAAGCCGCTCCGGCTGGTGACAGGGGCTGACGGTAAACAAGGGTGCAGTGACAGGTTCTGGGGTCTGGGGATGAGTATACAATGTCAGCTTCTCGCCTCATCTTGGATAAATAGGAGGGGGCAACAAGGCAGGAGGGCAGGGGGGTCAATTTGCGGCTGCTTGGCGTCTTTGGTCTGGATTCCTAGTCCATAAATAACTCGTTGCCTTCAGGAGGCCCTGACAGGATGGCGGCGACGGAAGCCCATGTGAGGGGCCACAGCCAACTGTGGAGCTGGCACTGTTGGGCTTGACAGCCGGTTCCTCTGATACATGGACGTTCTTTGGCTCAGGGATTATTCTGAGCGTGAATTTATTGTTCTATAGGAAAGAGGCCTGGCATTCTGTCGACTCAGTCCAAAGTATGTGGCTTTGGGGCCAGAGGCCCGGGCTTACTGCTCCAGAGGTTGGCACCTAGGGCTGTATCGCCCTCATAAGTGGGGCAGCCCCAAGACCTCCTCAGGACACAGGGAGACCCTACAAGGGGAGTGTGTTTTGTGCTCATCAGCCTGGACCGACCAAAGCATGCGCAGGTGGCATGACCTAGTCTCCCTACCTACAGTAGGTGCGGCACGGTGGAGAGACCTGGGCTTCAACGTCCTCTAGGAGCTGTGTGCTCACCAGGATGGGAAGGCAGGGGCCCTGAGAGGAAGCTGGCAGACAGCATGGAGTTGGGTGCCCTTCTCAGGGTCCCCTTGCTGGTCTTGTGACACTGTGGGTCAGGCTATGCTCTGTGCTAGACGCTCCTGTCAGTATTTGGAACCGAGGTGGCTGCGTCTTGGCAAGAACCAGAATACGATGTTTTTGGGAACTCCCGAACACCTTCTCATAAGATGTGGCTGAGCTCTGATGCCCCTGTGACCTTCTTTCCTTAAGTCTCTGGAGCCGTGGTCCAGTTCACGAGGCACCTATCAGGCCCCGCCTCACTCAGGCCCACTCTTGGCCCCTTCCCAGCCTCCCATCAGGGTGTGCAGGCCGCTGTACATCTGCCCACAGCATCCTTTATCTTTCCCTAGCTCCTGCTCCCTATTCTGGGCATCACTGGAGCTGGTCAGAGTGTACCTGTGTGTGAGTGGCAGCCCCAGGGCCACACAACAGGCTGACCAAAACTCCTTGTCTGCCCATCGAGGACCCTGGGTTCTTAAAGTTCTCACTGCTGTTCAGAGGCTCTCCTCTGAGCCACAGTGGAGTGCCAGGTTCTGAGGGGGTAGGCAAGAGGGGGAGCAGGACCAGGAGCTAAAACCAATGTGAGCTGGCATCAGCCACAGGGGAGTTTAGGGTCCAGCTGGTGAAGGGCCAGGGCAAAAAGAGAGGTTCCAGGTGTCAAGTCAGCATCCAAGATGGATGAACAGAGGCACAAGAGAGGGCTGGGCACCCAGGAGTGGCTTGGCAGGCAGGGTGGACCTTGGAAGGCATCTCAGTGGGGCATGGAAAGTCATTAGGTAGTGGTCGTCAGGGTAGCACCTAAAGCCTTTGGACTTGGGCACGGCCCAGCCAGTAACTGGCCATCTTGGACCAAGGACCAGGCAGCATCTCACCTTCAAAGCTGCGTGGTCTGCTGGCAGCAGAGCCTAGCGCCGATCGCTTTACACAGAGCCCCTTGAGAGACTGCAGTGAGCAGTTCCTCTGGGCCTGACAGGAAAGATAAAAATAATGAAATGTTTGTTCTCTGACACGGAAAACCAGGCTTCTGTGTTTGGATAATTGGAGAAAGATCTTTGGGATGCCCGCAGCATGCTGCAGGTCAAAGACCTGTTCTGCTGGCTGTGCCTGTGTTGCAGTTGCTCTGTCTAGTGGCATGGTTATACAAGCTGGGGGTGCCTGTTCCATGTCCCCTGAGTTCTGTGCCCAGCTCTGGATGGGGAACCAGGGGCCCCCCATCTTGCTTCACAATTGGAGCTTCTGAGGGCGTAGAGAGTACTCTGTCCCCTGCCCTGATGGACACTATGAGCCTGGCACTACCCTCTCCTCTGTCCCGTGCCCCGAGGGACTCTCTGCAAGCCTGGCACTACCCTGTCTTGTGTCTACTAGGTCCCTAGCTCAACATGCAAGACACTTCAAGAGATGTTTGGTGGACTGAGTTAACCCACAAGCGGCAGGTAAAGGGTACTCAGTAGTTTGGCGGCACAGGTTGTTGCTTCCACACTAGCCTGTCATACCATTGCATGCTGGGTTGCCGTCACTCAAACTCCCAAGCTGCGTCATCAATTTGCAGCTCAGGCCAGTCTCTGAAGTGTCAACATTTCCACCCAGTGAGTTCCCTTAGGGTCATGGCTGTTCATTACTCACCCCTGGGGGTACCCAGTATGTGCTAGGCAGAACCTCAGATAGCTGAGTGGGGGAGGTGGTGGTGGTGGTGGAAAGATGCCTGTGTGTAAGGGCTTGACATGACAGCTGAATGTGGAATGCCACCAAAGTGGAGCATCTAAGTCAGTCCCCAAGACAGGGCCCATGCCTACAAACCTTCTATTCTGCAGGAGCTCACTCAGGCCATCTGAGGACAAGGAGTATGTGAGTAGGCCTCCCCTTGGGCTCCCTAAAATGGACGGGCCATGGGATGGCAGTCTGGAGCCAGGGAGGCACACATGCAGTCCTGCTCAGTTGTCTGGCTCCTGGCATGCTGTTCTAGGGTGGGTAGAGCCAGCTTGGACAGTGGTATTATGCTGCCCTACAGGCCTCAATGGAGTCTCACACAGAACAGCGTCTTCTCTTGACCCCCTCAGATCTGGCCCTGCCATCATGACACAGGGGCCTCCTTTTTCCTCCTTCCCAAGGTCTGGCTGGCTCCTGAGCCTCCCAGCCAATGCCTCCCTTGGCGTGGCAGTGGCTGTGGCCGTGGCCACAAACCAGGTGCAGAGGCCTCTTTCATATCCGGGCCCCTGAACTGCTCTCCCAACTCTGCTGCTCTCTTCCCTTCCTGCTTCCCTGTCCGGGTGTCCTGGGAATTGCTGCCCTGAAGCAATGCCCTTGGTGGCATTGGCAAGGGTAGGACTGCCCGCCGCCAACCTTGGTTGTTCATGCAGATCTCTGGGGTGGGAGTGGGGGTGGGGTGCTCAGCCTGACTGCTGGGGTGTGCAGGGGCTCCCCTCTTGCATCTTGTCTGCCATGTGAAACTTGCCCAGAGGCAGCATCTGAGCCCAGCGGGATTGGCTTTGATAAAAACACCGCCATATGGAAGAGGCTGAGAAGGACTTGGCAATGCAGATAGCAGCCCAGGGATCCTGCCCTGCCCATGAAGGGTCCCCTGTCCTCAGATCTCCTTGGCATAGGCAGGTGGACCTGAGGCCAATGTATTTGTTAAGCATGGTGAATTTTCATTATTAAGTCGCTAGCCAGGGCCTCCAGGCGGCAGTGTCCGTGAGTGCTCCTGACTGGCCAGCCTCTTTCCCCTCCGCCAGCCCACGGAGACCCAATGTGTTGCAGTTACTGTCTTACTCCTCGGAGTCTCTCAGTCTGTCTCCATTTTCAGCCTTCTCCGTGGACCGTTCCTGTTCTGTCCCTCTGTCCCCTACAGTCCCTCCCTCAGCAGGATGCTTGAGGAATGGTGGGATCAGAAACCAGCCCAAGACTGGCTCTCTCTCTCTCTCTCTCTCTCTCTCTCTCTCTCTCTGTCTGTCTGTCTCTCTCTCTCTCTCATCCCTCCCTCTGTGATATGTATGTGCATGCATGTGCGTGCGTGCATGTGTGCGTGCGTGCGTGTGTGTGTGCGTGCGTGCGTGCGTGCGTGCGTGCGTGCGTGCGTGCGTGTGTGTGTGTGTGTGTGTGTGTGTAAAGAATGTGAAGACAGGCCAGACATGGAACATACGGTCTAAGACAGTCCTCAGAGAAGGGACACACCATATACAACCTGCAGCTGACTAGAGACACAGGCTGGATGTAGAGTCCCCAGGACATCTTGTGGCCACTGTAGAGACATGGCCATTCGTCCAGCATGAGTGACTTCAGTGGGTTCTCCTGCCCTCTGCTATAACCCACCTAGGCAGCATGGTTCATTTTCAAGTAGGTGACAGACAGGGCTCCTGGAAGGTAGTGGACCTTATAGTGGGGTCTACTTTGGGAAGGCCACCTGGTAACATATGTAGACAGCCTCAGGGGCAGGTGAAGAAAGGGAGGAGTCTAGAGCCTGACTCTGAGGGCCATCTGAGAGCCCTGAGGCTGGTGTGAAGTTGAGTCAGTGTGACCTCACTTCCTGTGTGTTTCCTCAGTGCTGGATCATGAGTGGTGGATGAAACCCCTGTGGCATTTGAGTTGGGTCTTGAGGTGTCAATAGGAGTTCTCTAGCCAAGCTTGAGAGTAAGGTAACTCAAGGGAGACATGCAGAGATTACCGAGGTGCTGGAAGAAATGAATTGTCCACTAGGTTTGGTGCCCAGACTCTGCACCATTGTGGTGGCAGGAGGGGTTGGAGGGAATGGAAGAAAGCGAGTTGCGGCCCTGTCTTGGTTGGGGGTTTCTGTCGATGTGATGAAACACCCAATTAAAAACAGCTTGGGGATGAAAGGGTTTATTTCACCTTATGGCTTACAAGACCAGCAGGAGGGAAAGACATGGCAAGAGCTCAAGGAGAAACCTGGAGGCAGGAATTGCTGCCTCCTGTCTTGTTTCTCCTGGCTCTCTCATTCAGCTCAACATGGCTTTTTCTTTCTTTCTTTCTTTCTTTCTTTCTTTCTTTCTTTCTTTCTTTCTTTCTTTCTTTCTTTCTTTCTTTCTTTCTTTCTTTCTTTCTTTCTTTCTCGTTTCTTTTCTTTCCTTTCCTTTCCTTTTCTTTTTTCTTTTCCAAGACAGGGTTTCTTTGTGTAGCCCTGGCTGTCCTGGACTCACTTTGTAGACCAGGCTGACCTCGAACTCACAGCAATCCTCCTGTTTCTGCCTCCCGGGGGCTGGGATTAAAGGCGTGTGCCACCACCGCCCATCTAACATGGCTCTTTCTTATTCAACTCAGGGCCACCTGTCCAGGGGTGGCACAAGCTGTAATGGGCTGGGCCCTCCCACACCGATCACTAATTAAGAAAAGGCACCCCCAGGCTGATCTGGTGGGGGCATTTTCTCACTTGATCTGCTTATATGCTAACAGTTCTTTCTTCCCAAATAACTTCAGTTGTCAAGTTTACATACACTGGTTGGTACAGGCACCGCGGGGCCTGGTGGTGGGGGCGGGGGCGGCTTGGAATTCAGCATTGTGGTGCCACAGAAGGCTGCACAGGGCAGCACAGCCCTTCTGACATTGTTGTGATGGTGGTGAGTGGGGATGGGTGCTCACACAATGCAGATAGACCTGTGTTGGGAGGTAGCTGGCCTGGTACTCCCAGTGTGCGACCCTGGGGCAGGCACTCGGAACAAGCCACTCCCCCCAGGGAGATGCTATCACGTTTCCTCAAGAGAGGGGTAAACTGAGGCTAGATGGTGAACTTACCTCCCACTGGTATTACTGTGCTCCAGTGACTGGCATCTATGTCTGCCCACCAGGGGTACTTAATGCCTGGTAAATGGCCAAACTTGAAAGAACACTGGACATGCTGAAAAGACAGGGACACCCCACCTTACCCCATTCCTCTTTTGTCAGCTTAGGGGGAGGCCTGTCCTCAGTGATGCCAGTGCCAGGCATTTGCACATCCTGCTGCTCACCCTCTCTCCAGAGCTGTCATTTAGCTCTGGGAGGGAAGCTCCCCAGGGTTAGGAGGCAGTCTGAAGGTGTTTCCAGCTAGGCCTGGTATTTACTCACAGCATGTAACGTAGCTGCAGCCCTGGACACACAGTATTTACAGTGTTTGCTTGGCTTTAGCTGCTGCCTGTCCAGAAGCATTTACTGGGATGTGTGCAGTGCCACTGGGGACAGCCCACATGCTGGCATCAGATTCCATGTGGCAGCTTTGCCACCTGAAAAGCCATGCTGGCAGCTGGTGTCCAGGGGGCATCTTTAGAGGACAGTCAAGGTGAATACATCCTTCTGACCTTGCCCTGAGTCTCTGTCTCATGAAGGGAGCAATGTGACAAAGTGGTGACATGACTAACCACCACAGGAGAGGACGATGGTGTCATTAAAGGTAGCTGACCTAGCTGCTCTTTATTGAGGACCTATTGTATGTGGGGCTTAGTAACAGACCTTTGCTTCCTGCTTTCCTGGAGGGATCTTAGCAGCTTTGGGAGGTCAGAGTTCCCAGTGAGAGAAGACCAGGATGTCAGGAAGGGTGCTGGAATGATTCCTCTGGGGACACCACGTGGCACTTCGGCTCACTCCGTAATGAAGAGGACCAACCAGTGATGAGCTGTCCCTCTCTTCCCCTCTCCTCTCCTCTCCTCTCTTCTCTCCTCTCCTCTCCTCTTCTCTTCCCTCTTCCTTCTCTTTTCTTCCCCCGTTTCTTTCCCCACCTCCATCTCCCCACCCCCTTCTTCTCCTTTGTGTGATTGTGCAGAGAAGCAGGGAGGGCCAGCTGACAGCAGAGCTCTCACACCCACCTCGATCCTCCCAAACCCAGCCAGCAACCAGGAAGCAGATTAGCCGCACCTGGCCTGGTGGGTTAGCCATAGGGCTGAGCTGGAAGAGAAAGCCCGTTTATTACTGGAGACAAAGCTGGGCTGCACAGCATGTCAGGTAGTGCCTCGAGGCGGTGGACCTTGGGGTGGCAGAGCAATCAAGGCTTTTTAAGAGGCCCCCCCATTTACATGGGAGGTGAAGATTCAGGTGGGGGGCATGGGGGAGGGGTGAGCACATGTCTGTGGCTTCAGGAGGAGAAGAGATCAATGTAGGCCATCGATTTGCATCTATGGAATGCAAATTTGCATTTATGGGATGAAGCTTGGAGGGTCAAGGCATGGGGAGGGGCTGGGGCGGCTTAGGAAGTCTTTCATGTTTTGGGTCTGAGGGCTGTAGGCTTTGTCAGATGAGTGCTAGTGAGTATTGATCTGTATTAGAAATGATAATGAATTGATCAGGCTGGCTGGGAGGCTTTAACCACTTCGATGCTTGAAGCCATTCAACGTGGGGTGTGAACTGAGGACTGGTCTCCCTCCAGTTTTTACCTTGGGTCTCCATACCAGGTCTGCAGCTTCCAGACAAGTATCTGCGTGTGTGTATGTGTGTGTGTGTGTGTGTGTGTGTGTGTGTGTGTGTGTGTGTGTGTCTGGGTCCATGTCTCTGTGTCCATGTGTGCATGTATGTGTGTGTGTGTGCGAGCACGTGCGCGTGCGCGTGTGTGTGTGTGTGTGTGTATCTGAGTCCATGTCTCTGTGTCCATGTGTGCATGTGTGTGGTGGGGTTGGGGAACCATGCAAAGCAGGAAGCTCAGATTGGGACTTTGTGGCCAAGATCACCAGGTCAGAAGCAACGTGCTTGCCCAGCATTTGGGAGATGGAGCCTTTGCCTCCTTGGCCCCCTGTAGGGAAGGTGAGAGGTAATCACAGAAGACCGGAAGGGCTTCAGGGGGCACGAGAGGGAGTGGCTGCCTCTCTAGCACTCTGGGACTTGATATTGTCCTGGCACAACAAGCTGTCTTCAGGACCAATGCTTCAGCGCCATTGGAGTGGCCAATCCTTCCTTGGTGAGGCCCAGAGGGACGGCAAGGCCTCTGCCAGGTTCCAGTGCAAATGCTGACAGTGGGAGAAGAAAATATCTCCACAGCTTTCTCCACTCACTGCCATGCTTACTGCTGAAGGCTGCTCTCCTCCACAGGCGCCACCTACTCAGCTAAGCCTGTTTCCTTGTCCAGCTGCGTGTAATAACCCTGCCTTCTCGTTTATCTGTATGTAACAGCCATGGACCCCTGCTCAACCGTTACATCATACGTGCCCTGTGCTGTGCCTTTGCAACATCAGGGATTCTAGACCACCCAACCCCAGCTTTTCTGTGGCCATGTGACTGGTGTTTCTTTAATGTCCATCCCTTTTCATTCCCTCATCACCGCTAGTCAGGGCTCTGGGCTCCACGCCGCTGCGAGGACAGGGCTCTGGGCCCCACGCCGCTGCAAGGACAGGGCTCTGGGCCCCACGCCGCTGCAAGGACAGGGCTCTGGGCCCCACGCCGCTGCAAGGACAGGGCTCTGGGCCCCACGCCGCTGTAAGGACAGGGCTCTGGGCCCCACGCCGCTGCAAGGACAGGGCTCTGGGCCCCACGCCGCTGCAAGGCCAAGGCAGGTATGCAGAAGCTAGGACTCAGGTGCTTACAGTGCTATGCTTTGCACCATACTTTAAGCAGAATAAACCAAATAATAGACCAAAGTCCATTTCCTTCATTTTTAATGCTTATTTTATTGTACAATACAACACACAAGAGGAATCATGCCTAAATCATAAATGTGCAATATGCCCAGGAATGATAAAGCCAGCATCTGCGAGGCCAGCACTCAAATCACTTCCATTAGACGAGGTTTTCTACAGTAACGGGAGCAGGAGAATGCATGTCTACATTGCAAGAGTGGATTTATTAGACCAGAGTGCACACCAGGGGCCGGGGAGCACAGCAGTGCCTGTGTACATGTGGGAAGGGTTGAGAGCCGGTAGCTCGCTGCTCAGCGCACAAGACTAGACACTTTAGCAGTCCCAATCCAGTGCTGATGGCCTGGTGTTCTCTGGAGAGTCAGTTCACATTGGGAGGCCCAGGAGGCTGGGATCGTTTGTTAGTGGGAAGAGAGCATCAGTGGCATCGGCGGCAGCGTCAATAGACGCAATCAAGCAGGAAGGGGATGTGAAGGCAGGCAGACGTGCGTGCGTGCTGCTCTTTCTTCAGACCTCTTTATATCTAGGCTGCCTCTTGGAAAGCACCATCCGTGCTGAGGGCAGGGTAACCCCTTAGTTAATTCTTTCCAGAGAAGCTGTCACAGACACCCACCCGGAGCCGTGTCTCCTGGGTGATTCTATGCCCAGCCAAATTAAGGCTCAAGACAGACCCCCCCACACCACTTCAGCCCCTTCTGTGTGACTCCTCTTCCCCAACGCTTATCATGCCAGCACCATCCGTCCTAAGCATCACTGGCTTTGAGCAGTCCTGCAGGCGTGCATACTGTCCCTGCTGGAATTAGACTGATCACACTTGTTTTTTCCTGTTTCTTTCCCTGGCTTTTTGTCATGATGCTCAGCCAATCCTTCCTAGCTGCATGTCTTCCGGCCCCACAGGTATGAGATGACACTTGGGCTACTTGGTGTTCTGTGGTGCTAGTCTATGGCCTTGTATAGCTACAGTGTGTGACACTGTGCAAACACAGACTATTTGTTCCTTCTACTAGTGCTGAAGGCATTCTCCAGGCCAGCATGGCTGGCTGGCTGGTGTGACCAGGTCTTCTCGGAACACACTCACGAGGGTTCCCAGGGAACCTTTGTCACAGCTGCAAGGCGCCTTCTCAGGAACCCAGTTTTTACTCCTTTGGGGGCAGCTGGGTGTTTTGTTTTTCATAGACTTTTTTTAAAAAGTGGTTTTAGGTTTACAGAGAAACAAGGAAGAAGTTCAGAGCTCCTGATGCCCACAGACCTGTTACCAGACAGAGTCTCGAGCTGCACCCTGTGGCTCACAGAGGGCTGACTCTTCCTGTTAGAGTCCGTGGGTTTGACAAGTGCACCCCATATCATATATAGTGGCCTCCAGTCCTGAAAGATTCCGCCATCCACCCTGTTTGTTCTTCTGTTTTAGAAATTAATTAATCAATTAAAACATTAAATTAACTTATGCCATTGTGCCCATCGGAGGCCGGAGGATGACTGGCAGGAGTTGGTTCTCTCCTCCTCCTACTGTGTGCGTTCCAGTCATTGAGCCCAGGTTGCCAGGCTTAGTGGCAGGCACTGTGACAGGGCAAGCCAATGCAGAGGTGCCTCCATCTTGTATTTTTGCTGAGACTATTCCAGGCTTAATTGGAATTTCACCACCTTGATGGAGAATCCCACAGAAGACTCTCTAGCTCTGTTCTAGGAGCTGAAGGTCAGGATGTCCTAGCTGACTATCTCAGCTTCTGCTAAAATTGCAGGTTTGTGCGGAACCCCTCCAGCAAACCACTGATTTTACCTTCTGTTAAAACTGCTTAGTTTTGCAAAGCAGCCCCCAGAGCTTCCTGAAGAGATGCTAGGATGTGGTTTATGCCTTTAAAAACCTCACGTTCTGGACACTCAGGGGATACGCCAAGGTCACCAAACACTTGGGTGTGGTCCCAGCTGGCTGGAATAGAGTCTCAGCATCTGTTTCTAACCAATACTGCATGGAGCATCTCAGAGGACAGCTATGCTAGGCTCCTGTCTGCAAACATAGCAGAGTATGGTTAATAGTGTTGGGAGGTTGGCTCTCTTTCATGGGTGAGTCTTGGGTTGTGCCAGTCATTGGTTGGACATTCCCTCAATCTCTGCTCTGGGCGGGGCTCAGGTTGGACCAGGCATTGGTTGGGCATTCCCTCAATCTCTGCTCTGGGCGGGGCTCAGGTTGGACCAGTCATTGGTTGGACATTCCCTCAATCTCTGCTCTGGGCGGGGCTCAGGTTGGACCAGGCATTGGTTGGACATTCCCTCAATCTCTGCTCTGGGCGGGGCTCAGGTTGGACCAGGCATTGGTTGGACATTCCCTCAATCTCTGCTCTATCTTTATCCCTGCGCATCTTGTAGACAGGATGAATTTTGAGTCACAGTTTTTGTGGGTGAGTTGGTGTTCTTCTCCTTCCACTAGGAGTCTTGTCTAGTTAGAGGGTGTCCTATTCAGTCTTCAAGACCCCTGCTACTCGGAGTCTCAGCAAGGGGTCCCCTCATACCCATGCAGAACCCTATCCCGCCTCAGGTCTTCAGCTTGTCACAGAGATGCCCCTCCCCCAACCTTTTCTTTTTCTTTGCAGGCCTTCTGTCCTCTTCTCCCCCTCCCTGCCACTCTCCCCATGTCTCATCTCCACCCTCATATCTCTCTGCGCTCCCTCTTCTACCTTGTCTCATCAGACAACTACCTCTGTCTATTCTATTCCCCTTCTGAGGGAGATTTAAGCATCCTCCCTTGGGTCCTCCTTGTTACTTATCTTCTTTGGGTCTGTGAACTGTAGTATGGTTATCCTGTACTATCTGGCTGAAATATGCTTATAAGTGAATACATACTATGCCTGTCTTTCTGAGTCTGGGTTACCTCACTCAGGACGATGTTTTTTAGTTCCATCCATTTGCCTGCAAATTTCATGCTTTCCTTGTTTTTAGTAGCTGAGTGGTATGCCATTGTGTAAACGCACCACAGTTTCTGTATCCATTCTTTGGCGGAGGGATGCTTAGGTTATTTCCAGATCCTGGCTATTACAAATAAAGCTGCTATGAACATGGATGAGCAAGTGTCCATCTATGGTGGAGCATCTTTTGAGTATATGCCCAGGAGTGGTACAGCTGCGGGCAGTGAGTTCCCTTAACCCCAGCTCCTACTGGAGACATTGGAGTGGGCTCTGTGTTTTTCTTTCTGGCAGTGCTGCCTGCCTCCTTGATTCCAGGTCTTTGCTGGCTGTGTGTTTGGCCACTGTATGGGATGCTTTTTCACACTTATTATGGGGACTTCCTGGGAAGAGAACACCCTTACATTAATGCTGCTGAATTCATTAACCTTTTCCTCTTTAGTGAGTTATTTAAAAACCCACCCCCCACCAGGGCCGTGATGCCCAGTCCTGCTCTGAGATCTTCCAGCATCTCTGCATCTTGCCTGCTGCATATTACCTTAGAGCTGCTGTTGCTTGAGTGTGAACTGAGACCCCCCAACCCATTGCTAGCCAGTGGTTATTGTTGACAGGGTGGTCTGTGCCCCAGAGTGTCAGTGGCCTGTTTCAGTGACAGAGGGTGTGGCTACAACTTAGAAGTCTTTGTGTGGTTCCTGTATGTTAATCCTCTGTCTGTCAATATCACCCTCCAAATGGCTTTAAAATAAGCTTAGGTCTCAGCATGCAGGTTTCCCCACTATTCGTCTTTGTGATGTCGGGGCCTGGGGCCCATGTAATTCCTTGGGTACTTGAGAGTTAGTTTATTCAGCTCTCTGCAGACATGGAAACATGCCCCAGTGAGATTTTGGTTGGAAGTGTACCGAACTGAAGTGACCTTAGGCGAAGTGGCATCTTTGCAATGCCCTATCTTCTAATGTACGACCACATCAGTGCTGGTGGTAGGGAAGCATAGATAGGGTCTCCCAATGTAGCCCAAGCTGCCCCAGACTCCATATGTAGATCAGGCTGGCCTTCCTCTTGCAGCAACCCTCCTGCTTCCGCCTTCTGTGTGCCAAGATCGCAGGTGTGCACCACCACACCTTGTTTGGGAGCTGCTGGGGATTGAACCTAGGGCTTTGTGCACGATGGGCAAACACACCGCCAACTGTGCCACACCTCCAGCTCTGCTTTCAGACATGTCTACTTGATTCATTTTCGAATCTTCTTTGACACATTTTATAGTGTTTCAGACTCCTGCAGATACTTCTGAAAGTTTTACCCTTTAAATTCAGTGAGCATCTTGATCGTATCTTGTCTGTTGGCATCGCCCAAACCTTATGCCTTTGTACACCTATCTGTTCCTACTGTCTGTCTGTCCTTCTTTCCTTCTCCTCCTCCTTCCTCCTCCACCTCCTCCTTCTCCTCCATCTCCTCCTCTCGGTTTGTGATTGGAGAACTTATTTTCCAGTGTGTGGGGCTACCTGCCCACAGGAGACACTGTATTTGACAAAGTACTTATGAGAATGATCTAAGCTTTAGGGTGACAGCATCTGCCTTGGCGACCTTTGTGTCACCTGCGTGCCTGAGAAAATCAGCTTAAAGGGAGGAACTATCTGCTTCAGCTCACAGTCGCAGGGTTCAGGCCAGGGTCACAGAGGAGGGGAGGTGACCACCTCCTCTGACCTGCTTCCTTTGATGAGGTCTTCTAAAGGTCTTAGGACCCCACAGAGTACCATCACCCTCAGTTCATGAGTTCCTGAAGGGACAACGTATATCCAACTATACACAGCATTTCTTTCTAGAACTGACTCTGGATGGCTTTTTTTCTGGGCATCTGGGGCCTTGTTCCAGGCTGTCACCACGTAGAAAACAAACCAGCAAAGTTCAAACCAGGAAGTTTCCATGGAGACCACTATTGTCAGCACAAAGATGGCTTTACTTTTGACATATAGTGAGGGCTCTGTTCATGGGGCGACTTCTCAATCTTCTAGTGCACCGCTGAGTGCAGCCTCAGAGAGAGATGTCAACAGCAGCTCCTGGGACCTGGGTGCTAGCTCCAGCCACAGGGCGTCTGCCTCACCTGCTGGGTGTGGGGTCTGGTCAGTCCTGGCACATGGAGCCCTGGGTTCTGGGCTTGTCTATAGGTGCTGACTTTTCCTGGGTTCTGGGCCTGCCATCAAAGCCAGGCTTGTTTCTTAGTGCTTCAAAGACAGTGGGAGCTCTGAGTCCAGCTCTGGTGGCTGTCTCCAGTGGTCAGCTGGCCTGCCACCCTGCATAGATCCACACACAGAGGCCCTGTTTCCTGTAGTTAATACACAGCATCCATAGCAGCCAAAGCTGATGGCGTAGAAGAGAAAATGGGGGCCAGCTTCAAGAATGCTGCTCCCCACTGAGGGCACTGCTTGTGTTGGGGAATTTCTCTTTACCTTTATTATTTATATACCCAATAGCTGGTGCTATGAGCCAAGTGGGCACAGTGTGGCCATAGACACTAGCCAGTCACTCTGGCTTACAGCTAGGAAAGTTGCTCAGCCTTTCTGAAATTCCAAACTCCAGCTGTCAAAGGAACCAAGCCCTACTTTCTCCAGCTGCTAAGGGGAGCCCAGTGAGGACCGAGTTGCCTCTGGGCTCCAAGGCTCCTCCTGGCACTGCAGGTGCAGCTGTGCCCATCGTAAAGGACAGTCCCGCAGTCCTGGATTCCAGGGAACTGGACAGCTGTCGGCCTCTTTGGAATCTGGGTTTATGGGGAGCCCGGGCCTCATAAATGTCAAAGAATGCATTCTCGGCAGCCCAGGAATTGGAAAATGTGTCTCTGAGGGGGAGCATTCCTTCCACTCTGCACAGCTGCTTGGCTGCCGTTTTTATCCTTGGGCCATAATTAGCCCTCTCCCCTTTCCCTGGATTCTTGCTTGGGCCAGAATCATGTGTGGCCCCAGTGCTGTGGTTCCTTGATTCTGTGCCCTTCGGCTCCTCCAAGGCCACAGCATGTGAGAGAATGGGCAGCTCGGAGAGGAGAAGGGGGAGGGCAGGAGAGCAGCTGGGAGGGCCAGCTCTGTGGAGTCTGGAAACAGCAGGCACTGTGGGGCTCTGAGGATGACACAGCTCCCAGCCTTCTGTCAGTCCTCTCTGCTGACTCGGGATGGTCACCATCGCAAGGTGTGAGCAGACCACACAACCCCTGTCAGTCCAGTGCCCTGGCCTTTCCATTCAAGATGATGGCTTAAAACCAGAACAGAGGGTCACTGAGAGCCCTGTCCCTGATGACAGATGATACCTTCCAGGTCACAGGGATTCAGCTTGGTATGGTTTCCTCTGTGGTCATGTGAGGCAGACAGGACACATCAGGCGGCTGAGGGCTGTGTGTGTGTGTATGTGTGTGTGTGTGTGTGGGGGTGGGTGTGTAGGGGACACCGACCCTGCTCTCAGCAGTAGGTGAGTGGGGGGTCATTTTCTACTGTGTTCTGCACTCTGTGCAGGTGAGGCTAGCTCCAAGATGAGTCCAGGACAGTTTGTCACTAGATTTCTAGCTTGTTTCCCTGGCTCCCCTTGTCCCCTCAGCTGACAAAGGCTATCAATGGAGAATGCCTCAGAGCCACCCATACCTGGCTTTCCCTAGTCTGGAGTGCCAGGCAGAGTCACCCTGGACCTATCAACAGTGTGGGCAGCAGCAACAGCCACATATGAGTGCAGAGATGGCTCTGAGTATGGCCATCTTGGGCTCAGAGGTGGCCCCTGCCGTGCAGTGGGGGGGGGGGGGACGACGGACAGGTGGGATATATTGGACAATGGGACAACTCTGTTCTCTTCTTTGGGGGTACTGCCTCAGTGAGTGGGGGTACTTGTGATGAAGATTGCCTTCCTGGGCTTGCTCCTGGTTGGGGCTCAGGGATAATTGTAAGGAGAAGGACTCTAGCACACTTATGTGTGCAAGGTGACACGGTGGCTCTAGGTATCCACCTGAGATGGCTCCTGTAGAGATGTGGGTGCTCTGGTGGGTTCTACATGCCAGCTCTGTGCTGGCCTGGAGTTTGTGAGTGTGAGCTTGAGTGTGAATGTCCCAGAGATGGGCAGATGATTTGTTCTGGGATTCAGAGTAGGAGTCTGTTTGCCTTAGGCCTCCGGGAGCTACGGGCTGTGGTTGTGCAGCCCAGCAGAGCCACGGGCCATTGGTAAAGGTCTTATTCTCAATGGGACCTAGGTGTGGCCATCGCCTGTATCTCGTTCTGGCCCCTGGGGTGTGTGCCTAGGGCATGAGAGCTCCCAGTCCTTACTGTGTCCCTGATTGCCAGCCTCTGTGCCATGGCAGTGTGACAGCGGTGGGAGGGGATGGCTGGAGAGAGTCGGGAACTGTAGGGAAGTGCTCTGTGGGAGCCTGAGGGCTGTTGGGTTGGAGAAGTTGGGGTGGCATTGCATGGGGCTCAGGTGCCCAATAGGAAGTAGGGAAGGGTGCCCATGTCCACCAGTTTTTGCTATGGAGGAGGAAACAGGGCTCTCAGAGTGGTGGCAACTCAAGCTGCTGGCCTGGGCAGGGCAAGGGTAGAAGATGTGTGTGTGGTTGGGGTCGGGGGTGGCTCATCCAGGATGCATCAAGAGGAGGTTTTCTCTGCCACAGCCCTTTTTGAGATGGGGAGGGAGACTAGATCACAGTAGCCTGATTTGCAAATATAATCTGTTCTTTTGTAGAAGCTCTACCCTTCTTAAAAGCCTTCAGGGGAACGTGACAGCATGAGGCAGGGAGAATCAATAGCCACTTTCGTTTGTTCCTTCCTGTCTTAGGTCAGTGTTGCGGGAAGCTCAGTGGCCAGCTGTGAAATTTGGCTGTCATGAAAATCTACTGGTCAGAGAAAGAATAAGCAGGCTACCAAGATGAGAGTTGATAGCCTATAACCACATAGTGGGGGAGGAGGCCCCCCTCAGTCATAGACCTAGGGGAGAGGAATAGGGTGAAAATGAAAGGGAGGGAGGAATGGGAGGATACAAGTGATGGGATAACAATTTAGTTGTAATCTGAATAAATTAATAAAATTAAAAAATATATCTACTGGTCAGACAGGCACTGAATGTAGCCTCCCTCCGAGGACCTGAGGCAGAGTCTGAGGGACCTGCCTCCCAAGCAGTGTGGAGCGTACCTCATGGCTTAGGCCCCAGGCAGGTTAAGCCTGTGGTGCAAGCAGGGAGCAGTCAGGCCCTTCCAGGAGAGGAGACAAAGCTGGGTGTGGTGGTGTGTGCGTGTGTCTGCGTGTGTCTGCGTGTGTGTGTGTGTGTGTGTGTGTGTGTGTGTGTGTGTGTGTGTGCGTTTAATACTGGGGTGGGGGGCTCTAATTCCCACCTCTCCAGAAGTGAGGAGGGTTCCTGAAGATGCTCTTCCTACCCAGGAAATGGAACTAGCTGTGTCTGTGGCAGGCATGTTGGCAGAAATTCTCTGGAAGAAGGTAGCATTCCAGTGGGGACTTGGGGACTCTCTTGAGGGCACCAGCTGAGAAGCCTGTATGCACTTCTTGGCTGTCAGCTCTCAGATGACCCGGGGGACTGGAGTTCTTTAGGGGCTGGTGGCCAGAGGAGGTCTGTGGTCAGTGATCAGATGGGAAACCTGTGCCAGTCTGGGTCCTGGGTGTCTGCTGGGCAAAGGCACATGTCCAGAGTGGCCCAGTCATGTGTGAGGATCTACGGACTGTGTACATACAAGACCATGTTTCTTTTCTCACATTCCTGGGGCTTGATCTCTAAGGCCAAAGTGTGGCTGTCTCCCTCTGAGGCTTGCTTTCTCCTCGTGCCCTCTGGGGCATCCCCCTGCAGATCTGTGTCCTAATCCTCTCGTAAGGGTACTGGGAACACTGGACCGGGGCCCACCCTAGTGGCTCTGGTTACTTATGATCACTCTTTAAAGGTGAAGGCAGGTAAGGCTGCAGCACAGGCATTTTGGGAGACTTGATTCTCCCTTCATAGGCAGGAAGTCAGGTGGGTGAAGGATTAGTGTTCCTACATGTCTGTGAGGTTGGGCCTGACCCGAGTTGGTTCCATAGCATCCCGGAAAGTTGTCTAATTCCTTTCCCACTTCTGCCTCCAGCTCCAGAAAGTTCTGTCACTGTGAAGAGTTGCCCAACTGTTGTCCCAAAGACCTCTGATGTTCCACCAAGCATTCCCCAGAGGATCTCTGATATCCACTCCCACCTCAGGCTGTCCTTGTCACTTCAGCTTATGGAGCCCTGGACTGGGGTCCATCTCCAGAGCTTCAGGCTGCATCTGGAGGCTGGTGTAGGGGACACCAGCCACCTTCTGTATCACAGCTGAGGTTGGTCTCATGGAGAAAGCTATGGAGTGGTGGTCGGCCTACCCCAGCCTTGCTAGCAGGTGGGGGAAGCAAAGAAGCACAGTATGGCCCTCCTACCACAGCAAAGTAGCAGACTGGACTGGGATGTTGTTTCCTGACAGCAAGTTAAACAGACACAAAAGTATGTTTTGCTAAAGCCACTTTCTTTCCTAAGCAAAGACAAATCACCCTTGTGCTCAGGTCATGCACTGTTTAGGGATTTGTGTTCATTGGAGCTTTCCCTGAAGGGGCAAGAGAGCAGCGGGTGAGGCTCACTTTTCCAGGGCCAGGGGAGTTGGGGACCAGCCTAGGTCTAGGTGCTGTGCTAACTGTGGAGGGTGGGCAGGGTTGCTGCTCTATGCGGGCAGCTTTAGGGGAGTGAGGTGCCTCGTGGGGGGGGGGGTCATAGGACCCCAGTGGAAGGGCCGTTACCTGCACTTTCAAAGGGGAAACTGAGGCTCAGAGGTGGGAAGAGGTCTCTCACGCATGATGACCAGCAGGGCAGAGGTAGAGTTGAATATGTATGGCTCATTTGCTTCCCATGGAGGAGGCTGAGGGTACAGGTTTAGTAGGATGCCCTGGCAGGGATGGAGGACATCAGTGGCAAAGGGACTAGGTGTTAGCACACTGCACCCAGTCTGCCTGGCCACCTATGATGACATTGCCTGCCTGCCACTAAGTAGGCCAGCTACCCAGGATATAAAAGGACAAACCCACCTCCTGTCTCTCTCTTACCTTGCTTTCTCTCTTGCCCCTCTCTTACTTCTTACTTCCTCTCTCTTATCTCTTTTTTCTCTCTTGCTGTCTCTACGTCTCTCTTTCTTTGTCTCTCTCTGTCTTTGTCTCTGTCCCTCTGTCTCTTTCTCTCTCTGTCCCTCTGTCTCTGTCTCTGTCTCTGTCCTGGGGCTTGGTCTGGGAGAGGCCAGCAGCAGTGTGCTGGACTGGCTGGGTGAGCCGTCTCTCCAGGCACTCTCAGAGTTGACGGGTGTCCAGGATCCTTGGTTCATCCTTTATTCACTGCATCCTCAGCTGCTGTGCTCCCACAGCCATCAGCTCCTTTCCTTCCAGTCGTCCTCCAATTAATGCTCCCCCCTACCCCAACACCTTAGAGCTGGCCCAATTATCACGTAGCAGCAAGCCAGTCTCCCAGGCTGGTCCTGCCCTCAATTTGCAGACAGCCCTTTGTCTGGCCTGTTGGCAGCCAGGCCAGTAAGATGCTGAGCCCAGTCAGGGAGGGGACAGTGCCAGTGTGCCTCTGATTAGTGCTGGGTCAGCTATAATGGCTCTGCTTGATGCAAATAGAGGGTACCCTGAAGACAGAATTCCAGCCAGAGTTCCATTGGGAGGCAGTCCTAGGCCCGTAGACTACCTGGGGCTCTCTCAGGCTCCGGAACTGCTGATGTAGATGCCTGTCCCCTGAAAAATTTACTGCCCTGCCTGGCCATGGTCTTTCGCTCTTCCAGTGGCAGGTTTATGCAGCTACTGTTCCAGGCTGGGCTGGTCAGGAGCGACTGGGACAGCTGTCACACCTGTCATTTCATAACAGCAGCGAGGCAGGTGGATATGAGCTCTGCACATCTGATGTGGGACTGGTAAGGGTTAGTTTCCCATGTAAAACCAATTCCCAAGGCCGGGCATGGTGGCGCATGCCTTTAATCCCAGCACTGGGGAAGCAGAGGCAGGCAGATCACTGTGAGTTCGAGGCTAGCATGGTCTACAAAGCGAGTCCAGGACAGCCAAGGCTACACAGAGAAACTCTGTCTGAAAAAAACAAAACAGAACAAAAAACAAAAACAAACAAACACCAAAACATAACCAATTCCCAGCTCCATGGCTCCTCCCTATCTTGCCTATGGGAGGGGGGCTGGACTCTAACCTCCTCAAAGTGGTGCTCAGTGTCGCCAGCCTGCACTCAGACCCCAGCTCTGCCACCTCAAGATGGGAGTGTGGCCCAATGAGAGTGCTTACCTAGCATGCAACAGGCTCTGGGATGCACCCACAGCACTGAGGTGAGGGAGGGTGCCTGCGAGCCTCCATGTTTCCACCCTGACAATGGCCACAGGTGGGTCCGTGATAAAACTGTCTTCAGTACCCCAGCCCATTCCTGCCTGCCCTCACAGCCCTCACTACAGCTCACCGTGTCTGCTGAGGCACTTCCCAGCCACTAGCCCCAGCTACCTCTGCAGGTTCCTGCCAACTCAGGCCAGATCCTGTGCTGTGACCTCTCCTGCTCTGCCCCTGTGGCTCAGATCACCACACTACCTGCTGTCCCAGTGCCAGAGCTGTCACCAGGGGATGCAGGGCCCACCCGGGCCAGTGTTTCAAGGGAGGCTGAAGCTGGCACCCGTGTAGAAGTGCTGCCTGCAAACTCCACGTGTTTTAAATCAGGACGCCAAGAAGAACGCTCTTGAGGAAGGGCAGCCATTGAAGAAAGATGGAGCCTAGGGGTGAGGGAGGCAGCAAACGACATGGTGGCAGAGGCATCACAGCAACTTAGAGCCATCTTTGGCGTTGTGAACACCAGTGTGCCCACCGCAACCTGGGCCTGACTGCTAGGCTCAGTGACCTGAGGAGTCAGGCATGGCCACGCAGGAGGCTGAACTCCTCAAGGGAGGGTCCCTTGTGACCTGTCACAGAGCTCAGGCAGAGGCAATTTCCGTCTTAATCTCCACAGCCACAGGCAGCAGAGGGAATGCCATGACCATCTGTGGTGGGGAGAGGGGAGGGGAATGCTGTGCTTCTGCATCTCACCTCCAGCTTATCAGGCCTGGCGCCTGTGGGACCCACAGCAGCCCCTTCACAGGAGGGGGTGGATCCAGACACGGTCCTCACTCTGGAAGGGGTTTGAATACTGTTTCTTAGTATCTGTGTGTGTGTGTGTGTGTGTGTATGTGTGTGTGTGTGTATGTGTGTGTGTGTGGTATGTGGTGTGTGTCTGTGTATGTAGTGTCTGAGCAGATGTCTATGTTAGCTCTGCGCAAGTGTCTGTGTGCGTATGTCAGTGTGTGTGTCCGTGTGATATGTCTGTGCATGTATCTGCTAGCTCTATGTACAGGGTCTATGTGTGACCTTGGGAGTGTGTTATCTTGTGTGCTTGTGTGACAATGTATGTTATCTGTTCCCTGTGTGTCTATGTGTGTCTGAGTGCCTGTGTGAATTATTGTGCGCCTGTCCCCATGTGTGTCTGTGTGTCAGTGTATGGCTGTATGAGTCGTCAGGTATCAGGTCATCCCCTTCCCCATGTCTGCTTGAGTAGGTGAGTGTGTGTTATCTGTTCCCACATGTGTCCCCATGTGAGACATCAGTTATCTGTTCCCCTGCGCCTTGGGATGTAGAAGCACCTTTGGTGGGCTGTCGGTGGTCAGCAGGGCCACTGGCCAGCCTCAGATTTGGAAACGGGATGTTGTTCTGTCGTTGCAGGTGTGTGGGTAAGGGGACATCAAACTTAAAACTGGAGGCTCCTGGGAGAAAAACTACCCTTAGTGATGTAGGAGGGAAGCCATGGCTGAGCCAGAGGCTGGGAGACAGTGGAAGGCAGGAAGTAATGATTGCGATGCCGACTGGTTAGGACATCTTCGTACTGTCAGAAGTTACAACATTAGTCAAGCCATGGAGGAAAGGATGCTGGGAGACCCTATTCTTCCCCTGGCACCCAAGAGCTGGGCCTCAGTTCATCCTTCCGGAATGTGGGTGTTCAACAGGAGCTTCAGGCAGCCTTTGCTTTCACCTGCTGTGGGAGCCCTGTGCTTGGGGAAGACACATATCCTGAGCCTGCCAGTGCAAGGATGTTTGAGATGCCCTTTTCCACCTGTGAGTGTTTCAGGCTTTGTAAACAGTGATGTCCAGCTCTGACCTTGTCCTGTCAGACCATGGCTAGCAGCTTACGGGCTGGTTGCTCCCAGTGAAATACACAGTCTACTTCAACCACTTATGCGTGTAACATTCAATACACTCACGGTGCTGCCAGCCATTGTTATCTGCCCCCCCCCCCCCCAAATCTGGAAACCTTCCATTAGAACCATGCCATCCTGTTAAACACTAGCTCTCCCTTTCCCTCCGCTGCCCCAGAGACCTGTGTCTACCGCCTCTCCTGTGCTTCTGACAGCCCAGGAACCTCAGGACAGCACTGGCATTCAGTCTTTATCCCACTGTACCTGGCGAACGTCACTAGTGTAATTTTTTCAGTTGCCCCCGTGTCCAGGACACACACTGTGGGCTGGGTTTGACCATTGGTTTGTCCCGTGCGTTCAGGTCCATGCTGTCATTTGCTTGTACGGACAGCCCTGTTATGAATGTATCTTCCAGACCCCGCTTTTGGCTCTGTGTGCATGTGGCTGCCCTGGAATTACTGAGCCACATGGGAGTCCCCCACTTGCCTTCACTCCTGGACACAGGCCACGCCATGCCACGTTCCGTCCAGCAGTTCACAGTGCTGTGGTCCTTCACACCTGGTGGCATCCTACTGGGTGTGGATGGATACTTCACTGTGATGCATCTTTCCCTAGTGGCTGGAGATACCATGCATCTTGGTATGGACATTTTGATCATGGTGTATGGCAGTCAATGTGGGGTTGACAACACATATGAGTAGCTATGCAATTGACAGAGCAGCAGGGATTTGGAGGGAAAGGTGCCATCCCACTATCCTTGTGCCTATGAAGAGGCATAATCTAACTTAAAGGAAGACAAGCTAAGGTACCTGTGCATGCTGCAAACCATAAAGCCACGAATAAGTCACAAAGTATCTACAACTAATGAGCCAAGAAAAGAATTGCACAGAACGTTTAGTTAGTGCAGAAAAAGATTAAAGGGAGAATTGACTTTTAAGAAATATATCACCCAATAACAATAGAGCACCCAATTTTTTCTGGCACACACCGAACACTAATACAGATGATATACTAGATTAGCAAAGAAATACAGAGACATAACAAGTCCCCAGCCATCGAGACTGCTTTGTGGGATCAATGAGGTTTAATCAGAAGAGCACCAGACAAGCTGCACACTGCTTGACAACTGTGATGGCTGACCTTGGTTGTCAACTTGACACTCCTGGGAAGAGGGACCCTCAACCTGAGAACTGTGCCCATCACCTTAGCTTATGGACATGTCTGTGGGGCATTTTCCTGGCTTCTAACTGGCGGAGGGGACCTAGCCCACCATGGCCCATGCCACTCCTAGGGGGATGGTCCTGGGCTGTGTAGAAAGCTGGCTGAGCAGGAGCCCACGCGAAGCCAGGCAGCAGTGTTCGTGGTCTCTGCCTTGGGTTCTGCCGGAGCTTCCCTTAACCATGAGCTGTGAGCTGGAAGAGCAACTAAACCCTTTCCTTTCCAGTCTGCTTTTGGTCATGGTATTTTATCACAACAACGGAATCCAGACTGGGACAGTAATTTATGAACTGAGGCAGAACCCAGATTTAGAAAGTATTCTTAAACAGAATCGAAGGGAAAACACCAAATGTGTGGATGTTTCTAGAGTACAATACCCGAGTTAGAAGGAATAGTAGTATAAGCCGATGACCTCAGCTTGCACCTCAAGAAACAGCAGATGAAAGCAACGTGAGAGAAAGAAAGAGGATAGTGATCAGAGTGAAGCCGAGGAAAGGGCGAGCGGAGACATCCCTGAGCCCCAAAGACAGTTCTTTGAGATGATTAGTCAGACGAGGAGACCCTTAGCAAGCAGGATCAGAAAATTGAGACAACAAAGCATCACGCAGCTCAGCAGTGCAGGAGATGCCGGCTGACCGACCCTACTAATACAGGATAAGGGACTCTATGGCAACAAGTTACTCAAAGAAAATGGCTTGAAAGACATGGGTTTTCAAGGCACGTGGACACCTGGTTCAGACACTGACTGTGGCTTTAAATGTTCCTGCAACGGAGACTTCAGGCCTCTGTGCTTCCTGAAGATTCCTCTAGATACAAGGAAGAAAAAGCCACCCAGCTAGGCATGATCTGCAGATGGCATCAAACACAGAAAAAACTCCCACATTGTCAGTCAACAGGGTAATAAGAACTAAACCTATCACGTGGCAGCCAGCAGCGAGCAGCATGGCTAACAGAGAGGACACGGGAGCGGGAGGTTTCAGGCCGTGGGGGTGGGGCGGGGGTGCGGTGGGGGCGGGGAGGAGAGTATGTATCGTGGTCCAGCCCTTGGAAAATAGCCTGGCAGTTTCTTAATTTATCACATACCCACCTCCGATAGAGTGCTGTCATTCTGTACAACGAGAAACAAAGGTACATGTTAGACCAGTCAATTTTTCGTTGCTGTGACAAGATGCCTGGGAAAAACAAATTAAAGGGAGGTTTTAGTTTTGTGATGGACTGCCTCTGTTGCTTTTAGGTCCATGGTAAGGCAGCAACCACCACAGCAGAGGGAGGTGGCCAAGGAAACCTGTTCTCTTTAGCAATTCAGGACACACACACACACACACACACACACACACACACACACACACACACGCACACAGAAAGAGAGACAGACAGACAGACAGAGACAAACAGAGAGAGAGAGACAAACAGAGAGAGAGAGGGAGAGAAAGAAAGAGACAGATACACAGACACGCAGAGAGAGACAGACAGACAGAGACACACAGAGAGGGAGGGAGAGAAAGAGACAGACAGACACACAGACACGCAGAGAGAGACAGACAGACAGAGACACACAAACAGAGAGGGAGGGAGAGAAAGAGACAGACAGACACACAGACACGCAGAGAGAGACAGACACACACACACAGACAGACAAAGACAAACAGACAGAGACAGACAGAGAAGAAAGTCTGGAGCCAGGCATGTCCCCAGGGCTCCTCTCCAGCGTCCAGCTCCCTCCACCCAGGCCCCACTCTGGACGTTCCTGCCATCTGGCAAACAGCAGCCCTGAACTGACGAACTCCACAGAGCTGTCACGAGTCAGTCACTTCTCCAGATACTCCCGTCTGCGCACTCTGGGGCAGAGCCTCCCACAGATGAGGAGCCCTTTGAGGGACACACAGCAACAGAGCGGCGTGTGGATGCTTGCAGTAGCCCCAGTCCACAGAGCACAGATGTGTCTCAACAGCTCTGCAGATGGGTACAGGGCGACATGTCTACCCCGTCAGCTTTTCCTCCGAAGCAGAAGGTAACGGACACACGGTGGCAGGGACGAGTGGCAAATGGCCCTGCATGAGAGAAACTTGACACAAAGGGAGATAATTTATGATTTTATGAAAAATTGATGTAAAATTCTAGGAAATGCACCGTAATTGGAAATGACAGAAAATAGACCTGTGGTTTCTGGAGGCCTGGAACCCGGGGCAGGGAGGATGGAAGGGCAGGAGGACAAGGGGCTCCTCACTGCAGTGGGCGCATTCGCTGTGCTTACTGTTACACTGGGGCTGTATAAGTGCCCTAGTTTGCTTTCTGTTGCTGTGATAAACACCAGGACCAGAAGAGACTCGGTGAGGAAAAAGTCTGTTTGGGTTAGACTTCCAGTCACAACCCGTCACTGAGGATGGGAAGCCAGGCTGGGAACTCAAGCAGAAAAACCCCAGAAGAATGCTGCCTGCTGCCTGAGCCTGCCTGCTGCCTGAGCTCACTGGGCCATGCTCAGCTCGCCTTTAAAATACATTCTTCCTGCCTAGGGATGACTCTGCCCACAGTGGGCTGGGCCTTCCTGTGTCAGTCGGCAATCAGGAAAATGCCTCACGCACTTGCCCGCAGTCCAGTCTGATCTAGGCAATTCCTTAACTGCGCTTCTGTCTTCCCGGGAGACTCCAGTTTGGGTGAACTTGACAAATAACAACTAAGCGGGACACTGGGTATGTTAAAACCTGGGTGCTTCAAACACGGTGCCGTTTATCCCATGGCGATAAAGCTAATGAATAAAAGTGTAAAGCACCGGTTCTTCATCTACATTAACCATGCATCAAACGCTCATTGGTCTCGGCCAGTGGCAACCCTACTGCATAGCACAGCCGGCCAGCATGTGCACCACCAGCACATGCACCACCAGCATGTGCACCACCAGCATGCGCACCACCAGCATGTGCACCACAGGGCTGGGAAGCACGGAGGACTCTAGGGGGCTGGGATAGGCAGGTCAGGTCCAGTTGTGTTAGAGTCTGGTTTGGGCAGTATGTGCAAGGCGGCAGTGTTGAGCTGCTGACATTCTTGGTCCTATGGACTGTGCCCCTGTCCCTCACTGCAGTGGGACTGTAGGGAAGAGATTCTGTGGGTCACCTGACAAGTGACCCTATCTGGTGCATGGGAGAATGGGAGCAGATGTCAGGGTCAGGCCCAAGGGGAGCTGCCCCGAGGAGCAGACAAGCCCCCAGTGCTATGTGATCTCTGGCCCTTCCCTCCCTCTTGGCCATGTCTTAGGATGTCAGTACATAAGGAAAAGAGGCTGAGCCCTGGGCTTCCTGTCCCATCACTGACCCCTCGGGACTTAGAGACCAGGTCTAGGGGTCGAGCACTGGTACAGGGCAGGCACCTGTCACAGCTTAACTGTTGGACCCTCTTTTGGGTCACGTGAAGTGGAGGCATAAGCAGGCAGTGATGAGGCCTGTTCTTGTCCCACAGAGGAGGAACCCAGCTGTACTGAGGGCTGCGGTGTGGTTGAGGCCACACAGGTGGGAGCAGTCTCATCTGGGCCTCACCTGGGGATGAACATTTCCTGGGAGTCAAACACTGGGGTAGCAAGATCTTCCCATGGGAGCCAGAGCTCTGCGCCTGGTTAGTCAGGACCTGGGCATACAGAGGCTGATGACATTTCTTCCGGGCCTGTGGCCTGGCCTTGGCTGTCCTCTGCTTAGAACCATGAGGTGTTTTCTCCTTGTTCTGTGCTGTCTGTCCCTTGGGTGAAATTGTGAAAACCCATAAAAGCCAATGGCTCTGATTGCAGAGGACGATGCGCTGTCCAAATTGCATCGTGAAGTGCGCTGCCAAGTTGATAAAAATGTAATAAGTTCCAACATGAGAGTTCCTTGCGGACAGGTGTGGCGTGGCTGTGTGTAACTATGCTCACAATTAAATCGACTTTCTGTGGCGGTCATTTAACACCGTTATTTATGAAGCTTGGCACAGAGTGACGAGACACAGTGGAAGGGAAGGTGTGGTTGACTCTGGGGTGAGCTGCCCCTGGGGCAGAAGGGGTGGTGTATGTACCATCTTGGCAGGGCCCGGAGGTGCCCAGCAGAGCGCACTGTGCCGGGGCCTCGTGGGCGCAGCTGCCGTGCGGTAGGATCATCCCCTTTGTGATTGGAAATGATCGTATTTGTGGTTTGCGCAGAAATTCTGCAACATATTGATTTTTCAATTACGCTGGGAAGAAAAACGAGAATGAGATGGAAAAGATTGTGCTTAGTCTGGAGTGCCCGAGTGGAGCTGTCTGCAGCATTTACAGTGGTAACCCCAGGTGGCCCAAGAGACCTGGCCTCAGTCAGGGACATTGAGTAGGTCCTCATCCAGGCACTCAGACTTGCACATGCCTTTAGAAGTACAGCCTTTGTGCAGCTGGGGAAACTGAGCCCTCTGGTCACTCGAGGGTGAAGTCTGTAAAGCTGGCCTGTTGCTGGAGTCTCCCCGCCAGTGAGCTAAGGGGACCGGGAGTGCTGGGTTCTGGGAACATGTACTAGGATCCTGTGTGTTTGACCGGAGCGGGGGCTCTTCCTATGACAGACACGGATCCCTGAAGCTTCCAGGTGTTGCAAGAATGTCAGAACCAGGCCAAGCCAACTTGAGAACTGGGGTGCAAGGTGACTCCTGGCCAGGTGCCAGCAAGCTAAGGCTTGAGCCCTGGAGGAGCAACTCACCAGGGTAGTGCACCCCAGGGCTCCCTGGAGGAGGCAGGAACAGGGCAGGGTTGACCCTAGAAGTGCTGTCCTTCTGCAGATGGGGTTGGTGGTGGTTGGAGACAGCAGTAGATGGAGAAGCTGCTGTCACCAAGCGGTTGGCAAACGAATGCTTCTCTGAGGCTCCATCTCGGCTGGACTTTAATTGGAAAATCAAATTCTTATTTGCTGAGAAAGGCTCTGCGCCACGAAAGCCATGTCAAGCACAGAGGCAGTTACACTCCCCAGCGTTTTTCTTCTCGAAAGAAGTGGAAAGTGTGCAAAATGGATCACACACTCATTTTAACGCCTGGCTTCTGTCACAGAAGAGTTCTGGGTATCCTGTGACACAGGTAATGCTCCCTTAGCTGGGAGTCCTGCTGCGTGGGACAATGATACCGGCCTGTGAAGGTGAGAGTGGCGAATGTGTGGCGACAGGCAGAAGGGGCTTCTGGGATCAGGCACCCACTCCAGCTGCTGTACATCTGGCTTCCAGTGAGATGGTTAGGTGACCTGCCCTCCCTCCCACTTGAGGGCAGAGGCCTCCTCCTCCCCTTAGGAGAAAGCTGCCTTTTGATGCAACACACAGGTAGGTCTGGGGACCCAGGGGCCAGACCCCTTTTCCTTTAGCTGGGTTCAGCTTGGGGTAGGAGGCTGCTGTACCTCCTTGGAGACAGCTGTCCTGCTATGGCCCCGAGCCTGGATGCTGGCCTGCATTCCTCTAGCATACCCATGCTTCCGCTGACCTTTTCTCCTGCTCCGGGAGTTTCCAGCACCAGGCCAGAGGAAAAGGGAGCAGAACTCACTGGGCTACCTTGCTTCCAAGAGGCCTCTGAGGGCAAGGTCCGACCTGCCTGGAAACTCACATTCGCTCACCTGCAAGGTCTGCAGCAGAGAAGAGTGCCCTGGGCTTCCATGGGGCTGCGGAGGACAATGAGCAGGAAGGAAAGATGGAGGGCTTGACAGTACAGCCATTCTCTGACACAGGATTTGGGTCCCCTGCGTCCTAGTAGTAAAGAGAGCCAAGGACCAGCATGGCAGGGAGCTAGGCAGTCACAGAAGCCAGAGCGGGTGGTGGGGAAAGGGTCTGGAAGAATGACCCAAGTCGCCACAAGAGGCGCCTTGCTTGGTGGCCACACAATCCCAGGTCCATCTGTGTATTCCCCCCCCCCCCCGCTCCCCCCAGTTCAAAGAAGTAAATAAGCTCAGAGAGGGGTGCCTAAGGAAGGCCTCACAGCAATTTGGAGGCGTGCTGGGACAAAGTGCTGTCCTATGGGTCCTGAGCTGGTCCCACCCAGGTTATCCCTGGACAAGAGCGGGGCTAACATGGGCTCCTGTGGGAACAGCGCCTCTGCCACTATGACTGTGGTGTCCAACAGAGGACAGACACTGAGCACGTGTCCTAGACTGTGGCTCGCCTGGCATGGTCGTGCACATCCACTGGGCTCGTAAATAATCTCATAGGTAAAGGATTTAATTTTCTCTCGTTCATCCTGTGTTCTTGCTGCCTCGTAAATCACAGCCATTTATGACTCTCTCTTCGGCAGTTTGGCGATGGCCGATAATGGTTGAGTAAGTGGCAGAGGGGATGGATTCTGCAGCAGATTTTAAACAAACGTGCACGTTGGAGCCATAAATAACTTTAAGCAGTACTGGGGCGGGGGGAGGGGGGGGCGTGTTCCTTCACAGGGCACCCCAGGAGCACAGCTGCAGCCCTGAGGGTTCTGTCTCCATCCAGAGGGGTCCCTTTAAGGAACAGGACTTGCTCCTCGGAGTTTTTTAGTTATAATGCCGAGGATCTCTCCAAAGCCAACATGCTCATGTGTTTGTATGTGTGTGAATTTGGATGTGTAAGAGTGTATGTGTGAGCCGAGCGTGGTGGTGCACACCTTTAATCCCAGCACTCGGGAGGTAGAGGCAGGCGGATCTCTGTGAGTTTGAGGCCAGCCTGGACTACGAAGTGAGTCCAGGATAGCCAGGGCTCATTGTCCTCCGCAGCCCCATGGAAGCCCAGGGCACCCTTCTCTGCTGCAGACCTTGCAGGTGAGCGAATGTGAGTTTCCAGGCAGGTCAGACCTCGCCCTCAGAGGCCTCTTGGAAGCAAGGTAGCCCAGTGAGTTCTGCTCCCTTTTCCTCTGGCCTGGTGCTGGAAACTCCCGGAGCAGGAGAAAAGGTCAGCGGAAGCATGGGTGTGCTATAGAAATGCAGGCCAGCATCCAGAAACTCTGTCTTGAACCCCCCCCCAAATGTATGTGTGTGCACACACGTCTGCATGTATGTGCAATACGGGTCTGGGGACTCCCCAGTCAGCCTAGATGTATAGCTCAGAGCAACAGCTGCTCTTTGGGCCTTGGTGTACCTTTCTGCAAAATGGGTACAATGTTGGTTTTCTTTTTTTCCCTTTTTATTATTATTAATTTATTCATATTACACCTCGATTGTTAGCCCTTCCCCTGTTTCCTCCCATTCTTCCCTCCCTCCCATTTCTCCCCTTCTCCCCTCCTCTATGTCTGTGACTGAGGGAGACCTCCTCCCCCTATATATGCTCTCAGAATATCAAGTCTCTTCTTGGTAACTTGCTATCCTTCCTCTGAGTGCTGCCAGGTCTCCCCATCCAGGGGACGTGGTCAGAAAAGGGGCACCAGAGTTCGTGTGAGAGTCAGATCTCACTCTCCACTCAACGGTGGAGAATATCATGTTCGTCGGCTAGGTCTTGGTAGGGGTTCGAAGCTTACTGCCTATATTCTCCTTGGCTGGTGCCTTAGTTTGAGGAGGACCCCGGGATCCAGATCTGCCTGTCATAAAGTTCTTCTTGTAGGTTTCCACAATGTCGGTTTTCAGACCATGGTTCTCAAGGCTTGGGGGAGCGGCTGAGGGGTTCTCAGCCTACTCTGCTCCAACGTCTGCTCCTCAAGAACTGTGGCTCTCCTGTGCTGACCCAGAGCCCGCAGACCACCCTACCGGTGATGTCCAGCACCTGCTTCAGCTGAGGAAAGTGGGTTTGGGCAGTAGATGAGAGAACTCTGTGGTTAGAGCAGAGGAGCTGGGCCATGAGGCCTGTGGATGTCCCTTATCAGGCTACTGGCTTGGGGGGCTGTGGTAGGGAGAAGGGCCACCTCTGTTCTCACAAGGTATTTAGTGAGTTCCCCCCATCCCCAGGGTGTCCTTAAATCTCACCTTTCCCTCCCCAGGGCTGTCTCCTGAGAGGGAAGCAATTGAGATATCCTCCTCTGGTACCTCCGCACACATACGTGCACATAAGTCAGAGTACATGTACACGTATGCATGTATGTACAAATGTAGATGATGAGCAGACATGCACACACATGCCTGCTTTCCAAATACAAGGTCTCTAAACTATCCTTCCTGGGCAGCTCCATAGACTCCACCCTCTGAACCCACAGGCCCCGGGACCCCTCAGTTCCCCATTGTTTGTTCTTTGCCGGGACCTGCATTGCCAGCAGTGGGCTTGGACATCTCCTCACGCAGCCATAAATGTAATTGATATTCTCAGCATTTCGAGGGAAAAAAATACGAGTATTAAAGATATACAGTACACCTCATAAAATTCTCTCATATTTCTTCTTTATGGCGGGCTCTAAAATTGGCAAAATAAATTCCCTAAAACCCATTACACTTAGTGCCGAGTGTGTTTTGGAGGCAGAAGGCGCAGAGCCGGGGCCTCGGGCTCCTTGCATAGAGCAGCACGGTTCCAGCTCGGCCACGGGGCCCTCTTCCCTTGGCAGCACCGGATTAAATGGCGGCAGTAATTGCCTTGTTCACAGCCTCTGAGCACGGCCCAGTGCCCAGCAAGCTCAATCTCCATGCTGGGGCCTTCTGTCTTTCTCCAAGTAAAGAAAATGCTGCTGCTGTGACTCCCCCACATTGGTTCTGCTTAGCCCCCGGGCTGCACTTCCCGGAGAACAGCACTGTGTAATTATGTGGGTTCCCTTCCCCACAGGTACGTGTGTTGGGGCCTGGTGTCCAGGTGGGTGATGAGCATCAAGGCAGACTGTCTGTCTGTCAGCCCCGGTTCTAGCTCTTTGCTGTAGCTGAGTAACCCGCCGCCTCAGTTTCCCTACAACTCCCTCTCAGTTTAATTCAGGTTGCAATTCATAACCCATCATTGTAGATGCCTTGATTCATATTTTATTCCTTCCCCGTTCGTAGGACTTGTTTCTACATAACAGCAGGCCACATTTTTTTCCCTTCGATGTTTAAAAACAATTTTATTGTGGTGTAGTTTACAGACCATAAACTACATGCCTTTTTAACAAGGTAAGCTTGGACCAGAGGTAGCTCAGAGGGTAAAGGGTGTTTGCTGTCAAGACCGATGACCTGAGTTCAATCCCAGAAACCCACATGATGGGGGAGACACTCGACTCCTAAAAGGTGCCCTCTGACCTGCACACGCGCTCCTGTGCTCACACACACGAGCTGTAAGTAAATGGTAAGCTCTGTTTTACAGACTTGTTTCCATAGTTTAAAAAAAAGCAAAGACAGTATTGACACTTCTCATGTACCCCCCATAATCTGCCTCTCACACTATTTCGTACATTTGATAGTATCATTTCTGATGACCTTGGTGGCTCTGGAGCCACCTCTGATCCCCGTGATATGTCTGCTGTTTTTGTCCCCGGCTAGATGAGAGCTATGGTATTGGAGCAGCCACAGAAGCCATGAGGTCTCCCTGTGGCTGTGAGGGAACAATCAGTGCTGACCTTGGTCTGCTGGCGAAAGTGGGGTCAGGGGACCCCTTCTTTGCTGTCCCTTGGAGGAGCCCTGTTCCATTCCTGGGCATGGAGAACATTTGTAGATGACCTGGGATTTTCTTCAGGAAGACTGGCTTCTTTGCTGTCTGTTTACTCACTCATTTGTCGTAGAATGGACTCATGGGTGTGAATTTGATATTTTGGGCATAGTGTTGTTTTTCAAACTGCAACAGCTCTGGCTCCTCTGTGTTCCTCCTGTCCTGGCTCCCTGGTTCTCTGATTCTCCCATTCCTGTGTGCACTGCCCTCTTTCTGGCAGCCTAGGGGACGTCAGGCCCATCTCATGCATTTCCTGCCTCTATTTCTCCACAGAGCCTGTCTCCTGTCCTGGAGGGTCCCACCTGACACCCAGGTCTTGCTGTATACTGACTGGCAGGCAGGTGGCCCAGAAAACTGCTTACTATACTAAGCTCAGCCGGTGTGGGCACTGACGTCTCCAGTTCCACGCTGCCCCACACAGACATTTCATCACCCTTCCTTTGTTCACTTGGAACCCTCACACCAGCTGTGAAGAATCTGGAACCCACCGTCTGCCTCTGTCCAGCTAACTCAAGCCCAGCCTGTGTGGGCAGTGGTGCCATTGACGTTGATGGACTCCTTTCTCATTCAGGGAGACTCAGGGCAGATCTTTCTCTGCATCTCAGGGAGGCTGGGATGAGATTCTCTGGTCACCGGCATTCCTTCTTTCTGGAATCCAACCAGTGGTATTTGAAAGTTTGTCATATATTAAGATCTATTCTTGCTGCAAAGCTCTGAGGTAATGGCAGTTTGGACCTGGACTGTTCACAAAGGCCCACGTGAAAGAGAGTTGGCTCCCAGCTGGGGCTCTGTCCAGAAGGTTGCGGGAGCATGGGAAACACACCCTGGACACGTTCAGGTCATGGTGACTGTGCCCTCCATCATGAACGTGACAGGTTTCTTCCTCTGTGTGTGTGTGTGTGTGTGTGAGTGAGTGTGTGTGAGTGTGTGTGTGTGAGTGTGTGTGTGTGTTGTTGTTGTTGTTGTTCCTGGCAACCAAGCAGAGAGTTTGCTCCAGGTTCAAGGCAGTGAGTCTGGTGGAAATCTCTGAAACAAGCCTGCCTTCTTCATGAGTGGACCACCTCAGCCGTGTCACCTCAGGGGAAAGCTGGCTAATACCCACCCGTTCTCCAGAACTGGATCACACATCAGCATCTTGTCTCACTGTTCCCAGTGTCTCTTCCGCTTCCCCCAATCATCTCTGCCTCAGTCTGAGTCCTGGCAAATGGTTGTTGTTGTTTGTTTGTTTGTAACTGTCTCCAGAGCTTGTCTTTTGCAGAACACTCTATTGTGCATACAGTGTACAGACTGGCTCCTCTTCCTTTGTAATACTCATTTCAGGTTCCTCTAGGCCTCTTGTGGCCTGATAGCTCCTTTCTTCTCACTGAATAGTGCTCCAGTGCAGCAGTGGAGGTACCAGAAATCGCTTATCCAGTGATCCCTGAAGGATACCTCAGTTGCTTCCAGTTTTGAGCAGTCAAGAATAAAGCCGCTATAAACATTTCAGACAGGATTTTGTGTGGACATACGGTTTCTCAGGAGTTGGGTAAACACCTAGGGACTCAACCGCCAGATCATATGGCACAACTATGTTTAGCACTGTAAGAAAGTGCCAACCAGTCTCTCAGAGTGGCTGCCCCATTCTGCAGTCCTACCAGCAGTGAAGGAAATTCCTGCTGTCCCCGCATCCTCACCGGCTGTGGGTAGCGCTGTGTTTTGGAGCCTGGCTGTTCTGGGATGTACCTAGTGGTACCTTGTTCTTCTAACTTGCACATCCGCAGTGAAAAAGATGCTCAACATGAGCAACTTTACACACCCAGGTTGGACAGTTGCTCATCTTTTTTGGGTGGAATGTTCACTCAGACTTTCCTTTGTGTCTAAATTGGATTGTCTGTTTGGGGTACATGTTCTTTATCTGCATGTGTTTTGTAAAGACTTTTCTCCTAGTCTGCGGCCTGCCGGTTTGTTCTCTTGGTCACGTTGCCCCGGAGTAGAAAGACGCTTTTAATTTGCAAAGGCCCAAAGGTGTCGGTTTTTCTTTTTGTGTTTTTGTTGTAACAGAGAACATCATCACATTGAAGGTCAGTGAGGCTCTCTGTGGCTGCTTCGACTCGTTTTGTAGTTGTATAGTTCACATTTACCTCTGGGATCCTTTCTGAGATAATTTTTGTACAAAATGTAACTAGTCTGTGTCTAGACTGTGACTATGTGTTTTGTATCACCTATTCCAAAGCCCATCTTTCTCACTGACTGCTTTGCTCCTTGTCAAAGGCCAGTTGACAGTAGTGGCCAGGGCTACGGAGTCCCTCCCACCGTACACTGACCCACCCGTCTAACTCACCGACAGGCCTCTGTCGTGGTGTTGAGCTTTGGAACCGAGGAGTGTCCACCAGCTCGATCTTGCCTGCTGTGCTGCTCCTGTGTTTTTCATCTTCTAGGTAGACGTCTGAACCAGTCCACCAGTGTCTGCAGAAGACCTTGCTGAGTTCTCAGTGACTGCAGTATCTGCACACTTCACACAGAACACAGACCAGCAGCAGCGCAGTTTGACTATTTCTGTTTGACCAAGGCATTTTTTTGATCTTTCACTGAGCTTTGTAGCTCTCACCATGCACGTTACAGGTCCTATGCAGACTTTGTTAGCTTCTTATTCAGGCATTTCACTTTAGGGGCGTGTGTTGTAACTAGCGTTTTTTTTTTTTTTTAAACTTCAAATTCCAATGGTTTATTGCTGGTAAGCAGAAAGCATCGGGCTTTTATGTGTGAGCCATGTGTCTTACAACCATGCTGTATTTCCTTGTTCTAGGAGACAGATTCATTCATAAATTGATTTTTAAATGTGGGGATTATATCTAGAATAAATTTCACTCGGTATCTAATGAGGCTTCAATCTGCCAGTTGTCTGGTGAGTTCTGCATCTCTGTTCTTAATCTGCACATTTCCTGTGATGCCTTTACCTGGTTTGGTATTACAACACAGTGGTCTCACAGGGTAAGTAAGGGAGTGTCTATCTATTCTGTGTGAGGTTGTAGAGATGGAAACTAACCTTTACATAGTTGCTAGGGCTCGCTGCTGAAGGTGGGCCTGGCACTGCTCTTTTCTGAAGGTGATTGATGGTTTTTCCAATTGTAAAAATAGAATTTGCATTTCTGAGATGAACACTTCAGACAAACACTTTGAAGAAATAAGGACTTGTTTTGGCTCATGGTTTCCAAAGTCTCAGTCCCTAGTTGGCTCCTCAGCGCGCACTCTCTCTCTCTCTGTTGTTGATGACTGCATGTGTGTATGTGCATGTGTGTGCATGTGTGAGTGTGTGTGCATGTGTATGTACATGTGTAAATGTGTGTGTGTTGCTGGTGTGTTGTCTCTCCTGGCACAGCTGCTCTACCACCGATCTCTAACCCTAACCACATTCAGATTTCGAACCTATCAATAGATTAGTCCACTGCTTAGGTCAAAGCACTCACAATCTAGTCGTGAACACTAGTGTGTGTTTCACTTGATGATTTACCAAACAGATCATCAAGACAAGCTCACACAGCCTGCTCAGTTTCTCCAGTAGAGTTTTGTACCATTTCCTCTTGTGATGTCAGATTTGTAGGTGCAGCATTGCCAGCCAGCCGCATTCTGTTGGTGTCTGGCGTCTGGACAGGCCCGGCTTCCGCCTTTCATTTCTGATGTTTGCCTCAGCCTGGCTGGAGTTCTCTCACTTTCACAGACGCTTTCAAAGAACAAGCTTTGGGTTTTATTGATTGTTTTTTCCTTCTAATTTTTTTCTAATGCTTTTCTGCTCTAATTTTTTCTTCTTCTTTTTAATCTTTCTGCTTGCTATCATCTTAAATTGTTCTCACTGGTTTCCTGAGACGGAGGCCTGGGCTGCTCACTTTGGCTCTTTCTACTTCTCTCACACGTGCATTAGTGCTGTGAGTGGCCTCAAGCTGGACTGCTGCTGCAAGCCAGTGGCTCTAAGTTGGAGGTTCCCTTACTTTTCCTGAGATGTTGCCTTTGCCGTGTGCTGTTTAGCCTCCTGATGTTTGGGGGAATGCCCAGCTGTCTGAGGCTGTGTTCTGGGCTCACAGCGCTGTGATGAGAACGCATGTGATGTGGGCTGTTCCTCGGTTTGCTTTGTAGGCCTGTGAGGGGCCCTGTGCTGGCGGATGCTCCATGGATGCTCCCTCCGCAGTGGAGTGCCATCACATGGACGGGGTGTTCTGGAAACACCCACGGATCAAGCTGGTAGACCGCTCGCCTTGTGTCAGTGGGATGGTGTCTCGGATTGGAGCACTGGGCTCCTTTGTTCCTGGCAGCTCTGTCAGCTTTGCTCACTCTGAACTTGCTCAGGATGGTAGGGAGGAGTCGGTGAAGACACAGGCTGAAGACGGGGTAATAAGCAAGTGTAGAAGGTCCCAGTGCTGTGTGGCTCCCGAGCTGCCAGGGAGCCCTGACCGTTCCGGCAAGGCTGGCTACTCAGCGAGCCTGTGGAGGAGTCTCATTCTCTCATTCTCACTTCTGGCCCCTGTCATGGGGCCTTGCTCTTGCCTCCCTCAGATGCTTGGTCACGCCAACCAAGTGACATAGTGGCCTTTGAATCTCTATGAGGAAGAGAGAGGGGTGGGGGCCTGCGGCAGAGATAGACTTTCCTCACCTAGCGCCAGATGCTTCCATCATGTAGAGCTTCGAGCTGGGAGAGTAGGCTGTGGACACCATCCGAGGGGGCAGTCAAATGGCTAAGTCTTCACCCTGGCTAGCCGTGACAGACTGGGCTCCTACTACCCAGGAAAGCCAGGATGATGGTTATTAAATAGTCTGTCCTGTCACATTCTGCAGGACAAAGGTTGGGGAGCCAGGAATATCACCTGTGCACCAAGGGGTTGTGTGACTAAGTGGCTGCCTGACACTTGTCCCCTTCTTTGCTGGAGAGAGAGGGAGTTTGTCCACCCGCCATGTCTCCGTCCCTGCGACTCTCAGTGTCTTTCAGCATTCTGATTTCTAAACCTGCCACCAGAACTTGGAGTTTAAGGTGGATGTGGGGCTCCATGCAGCAGTCACAGGACTTGGGAGACTGAGGCAGGAGGATGGTAAGGGCTGTGAGAAGACAACCAGGGACAGACACATAATGAGACTGTCTCAAAACAAAACAAAACAAAACAACAACAACAACAAACCAAAAAGAAAACGAAACAGAATCTGGACTTTGAGCTGGCTGCCATGCAGAGCGATAAGGCCGGACACAGAGGTGGTGAGTGCCGTGACCAAGCACACGCTTTAAGGGTGTCCCATGTCTCTGCCCGTGAGACTCTAACCTGTGTGTTCAAAGTCACTGAGGTTCTGGGGATGCTCGTTACCACAGCAGAACTTGCTACCAGCTGACTGATGCAGACTATCCTTGTATCTTCTCCTCCCTCCCTCCTTCCCTCCCTCCCTCCCTCTCCTCTCCTCTCCTCTTCTCTTCTTTCTCTTTCTTTCTTTTGCTTTTCTGAGACATGATTCAACTATCTTGAACTCAAGATCCTCTGGCCTCAGACTTCCCAGTGCAGGTGGGCACCATGACATCCGGCCCCATCCTTTCTCTCATCCTTGCTCTCTTGCTCCAGCTCTCTCCTACCCGCTCTCCCTCCCCACCCCGCTCCTCGGCGGGTTCCTAGCAGATCTCTCCTTTATTGAAATGTGCACATGTGTGCGTGGATGTAGGAGCTGGGGGAGATGCTTTCCAAGTTGGCCTGGAGTCTGACCTGGGTGGAGGTGGTATGGTCCAGTCAAATCAGAGTGTGGCAGCCTCAACACCCCTGGGTGGCTGCTCTTAACACTTACAGCTCCTTTTGCCTCAGTGAGCTGCTTAAAGCCTCCAGTTGGAGGGATTTCGCCTTGATATTGAATATGCATGTTTTAAAGTACTTTGCAAAATCGAGGCTCTCTCACATGTCATTCCAGTCCCCCAGCTATTAGGGAAATCGGGGTGTCGTATAGATTAAGGAAAAATTACTCGAGGAGATGGAGGTAGAAGCTCAAATGCTTATCTGTACAAATAAATTCAGTGCGATCCACAATTAAGCAGCATTTGACATTTAAGAAATATTTGATCCATGTTTTGGCTTCCAAGGCTGCTTCAGGGAGCGGCAATGTGCAAATTACATTCAAATCAGGGTTAAATATAGTTCTCAGAGAAAGATTGTATGATTTCAATTGCCTAATTATTTGGGGGAAAAAGCTGTTCTTCAATAATTAAGAGATGAGGATGCTTGGCTTACTGATACAGAACTGGGTATTTCTTCCATGCCACCCAAAGGTGCTGGGGTGGGGGTTGAGGTGGGGGCTAGCAGGTGACCCTGGGCAGAGCAGGGAGGACCCCATCTGGTCCTAGCCAGCTTGTCCAGGTCTGTGGCCAGGCAGGGCGGCCATGCCCTAGAGTGAGCCGGGATGGGAACGGCAGCTTAGGTGCTGAGCCAGAGGGGCTGGCAGCCATGCCAAGCACCAACCAGAGCCAGCTCTGCCTGGCAGGGCTCACTGGCATATGTGAGCACCCAGGCTATGGCCAGACACCGTGGGGTGGGGGGATCTGGCAGTGTTGACAGCCCCCAATCGGTTAATTAGGTGATATTTCTTAAAAAGTCATGTAGAGGAGGGGCGTGCGTGGCTGTCTGCCTTCAGGAAGACATCCAAAGCAGAGCAACCCCTCTTCCCTCCCCGCCAGAGCAAGAAAGACAGGGCCAGCCCAGCACAGGCAGCGCCGGCTCCTACCTACTGCACATGAGCTGGAAGTGGCCTGCAGCCTCAGACCGTGGAGGTGGCCTGCAGCCTCAGGCCGTGGAGGTAGTCTGAGACCTGTTGCCTCATCTGTGACATGGGAAGAACTGCGCACTATACCAATTAACATGGAAGACTAGTGTCAGCATAGACTGTGGGCTGTTAGAGCCAGGATTCAGAGCAGACTCCTGGCCCTACGTCACAGCCATGTGACCTTGGGTAGATGACTTAATCTCTCTGAGCCTTACTCCTGCACCTGGAAAATGGGATAGTAACAGCCACTGCCTTCCAGATGGTTTAGGATTAATTGCATCCTATTAGTGGGATGCTGTTTATGTATGGAGGTGAGAGCTCTGGTGGTGTCTGGCATGCAGCAGGTGCTCCGCTCTTGATGTCTCACAAATATTTACTGTGCACACCTGTGAAGCTCAGGCTGTGGTCCAGGTGCTGGAGTTCCCAGAAAACAAATGGGCTGGGAGGGTCCTACTCTCATCCCAGCATGGAATTTGATGGCTTGGGAGGGAAAATGGCGGCAGAGCAAGCGGTGAATTAAAGCCAGTGCAGGAGGCAGGGAGAGTCTGCGGGGTGGTGCGGGCCAGCTGGGGTGTGTGAGTGTGCTACCATTCAAGAGTGGAGCCTTTGCCATGCTCTAGAACTGCAGTTACTGGGCAGAGGTGGCCCTTTGGGAGAAGGGACCATAGGAGGACCCAGTGCCCTTTCCAGGGGCAGAAATCCACGGAAAGTCCTGAAGTGCTTGACACCCATCAAACTGGCTCGGTTCACAGGTTTGACTGGATGGGAGCAGGAAGCTGGGTCGGGACTCAGCTGAGGGCCGGGACGGTGTGCATGCACAGAAACCTGCCTGTGATGCTCAAAGAATGGGTTTCATGTACAGGTGGCCAGCTGTCCAGACCCAGCAGCAAGGTGGCCCTGGCAGGGTCTGAGTCCCCCAGTTCTTCATACTGATGTTTAGTTCTCACTCCAGAAAAACCTTTGTGGCTCAAAGTGGCAAGATAAAGTTGCGTATCGTACCCAAGTCTTGACCTTCCCTAGACCTCAGGATGAGTCCTACAGAGGGAGGGACTATGGCACTGCAAGGGCTGGCAGAACTGGGCAGATCTCCTTGCCTCTATCTTTTTCTTATGTCCCTGGGTGGCCAGGTCTGTACCCAAGACCAGCCTTGGTGCAGTAGCTTAGTGCCATGGTCTGTGGGCCTTCTTTTGAGGCTGGGGTGGGTCTAGGGTTTATAATGGGACAGTCAGATGCAGCCATAACATGGGATGCAATGGCAAAGGATATTATAGGGCAGAAAGTCACTACCTGTGGCCCTAGAACGCTGGGACAGGAACACAGTAGGAAAAGGAAGGTGGGCATGGCAGGCCCAGCAAGGGTTTTTTCGTTATACATGTAGGGTCCTGGCTCCCCAGGCTAGCCCATTCAGACAGAATCCTGGGTCCCCGAGCCTCTGTAGCTGACTCCATGTGTCAGGCAGAAGACATCACTTGTACCAGGCTCTGCAATTCTGGGAAGGGAGCTGGAGGTAACCTTGGCCTCTGGTCCTTCCCAACTTAAGCCCCCTCCTCGCCCCCGCCAGCATTCACAGGGGAGGAGGGAGATGTGCCAGCTGGCCCACACTGCATCCCATCTCAGCACAGTGTATGGGTCTGGTCTTATAAAACCCGTGGAAGTAATTGAATCTGGGCAGAGTCCTTGACGGAGCCGTTAAATGCAGGAGCCGATCAAGCTAAAGTTTATGGGCCCTTGTCCTCAAGGCCTTTCAAGAGGGCCAGGTCTCTTAGGAGCAGGACGGATGCAGCGACCCCCCCCCCCAACCCTGACCAGCCATGGGGTCTGGCAGCATGTTTCCACCAGCAGTGTCCTCTCAGTTTGGCTGTCCAGCCTGAGCTCTGGGAGCTGGCCCCTCTGCAGGTGGTCCACGGACTGCCTCGGCTCCCGACTTGGGTGCTGGCCTTCTGGTGCTGTGTGGTAAAGTCTGTGATGATTCTGTTTTGGACTGGTGAGGGGAGGAGACAAGGAATGCTGTCCTTCTGAGACACCGTGTTTCAGGAAGGTGAGAGACTCAGGCAGATGGTCTAGGTCTCTGGAGCAGTTAGGTCTGAGGAAAGTAGGATGGTTGAAAGTGCTGTTTCACCAGACAGTAGAGGTGTGGAGGGCACTGGAATAGAAAGATTGAGGGGTGTCCCTGGGATGGCTTGGCCCACCTGTGGCTGCACTTGAGGAGGAGGAATGCCCTGTCCCTCAGAAAAGGCTGTTCCCACCTTCTAGGTAACTGAAGCTGGGTCACTCAGCATCCACCCTTTGTGGGGCTCCGCACTTGTGACTGTGGAGGTGCCTCAGTCTCCCATCAGAGCCAGTGAGGGGATGGCCAGCCGTTCAGTACACCTGGTGTGGATGAGGGGGGCGGACTGGTGAATTATTTAGAATTGCCAAAGGTGTCGAGTTAGCAGCTAATTAAAAAAAGCTATCCTCGGCGCAACACTATAAAAGAATCATAAAATTCCAATCTCATTTGTTCCACTCAGCTTCCTTGGGTACAGAATGCCCCATAAAAGACTGAGACGTGCCTACAGCCTGCAGTCTGCTTTTGAGCGGCCACTCCTCTGAGATGTTCTGTACGACAGTGCAGAATGAAAACTTTGGATCCAGGGAGAGGGCCAGGATATGCCCAGGCCAGGGTAGATGGACTGTTACTTGTTGGCATCATAGGCCTCAGGAGACCAATGACACTGCACAGTGGTGGGGTTCAATGGCTTTAGAGTGAGCACTGGACCTCCGGTGGCAAGCTGGGGTGCCAGCTAGCTTACAGATGCTGGGCCCACGGGGGACACTGTGTTCCTTGTTGGGTCATGTCCCCAGTGCATTGTCTTAGGAGTTGCAGAGGCACATGGCAGGTGTGTGTGCATGCGTGTGCATGTGTACATATTTCTCCCTCCTAACAGGAGAGAGGCTCAGCAAAAGCCTGGGCATAGGCTGTGACCCCAGGGTATCTGTGCTGTGCATCCACCGTGTGGCTCGGTTGCAGGTGAGAGCACCATGTGATTCCCACCCAGGGTTCTGGCAGCTCAGGACTTTGCATCTTACAGTATTAGCCATGCTTACTTAGCCTCAGCCTAGACCGGAGGGAAGGTACAAGACCTTTACTTGGGGAAGGATGGGTCAGCCCAGGAGAGGAGGCCACACTGCTACCCCTGATGTGGTACTGATCCAGAAAGGCCAAGTGTGCAGGCCAGGAGAAGCTGTGGGTTCCAGCCTGGGTGCGACCCAGATATTGGCCCTGGTTCCCACAGGTGGGGCAGTGTACACGCCTTCTGGCTGTGGCAGCTGGGGACTCACAGCTGTACACATCTGTGTGGGAGGGGGCAGCTGGGGACTCACAGTTGTATACGTCTCTGTGGGGAGAAGGCATGGATCATCTAGTCTGGCAGAGAGACAGGTACCCTGAAGTTGGAAGGTATGCCCACCTTCCACCACTTCAAGGCCTTCTCAGAGAACAGCCTCGTGTCCCTGTGGCTACTGGATGGGACAAAGCTCCAGCAGGTAGCCTGCTCATCACGTTGAGTCCCAAGCTACTTGAACTTTGGATCAGGTTATCAGTTCTGGCCGAATGAACTTAGCAGCACAAGTTTCAAGCTGTGTCTCTGAACTAGACACTAGCTAGCATTGTCTCCTGGCTCCTCCACTACTGATTGGGGCCTTTAGTTCCCTTTGCCTCAGTTTCCTTATCTGTGCAATGGGCTTGCTATGGTAGCTGTTTTGTTCTTAAAATTTTGATGTCATCGACGACCATGATGACAGTTAGAGGGGATCCCGAATAGTGGGGGTTCCCCTTCGGACCTGCTTTAGGCACAGACCACTCACACATACCTGTTTTTTTCACAGAGAGATCCTCTGTTAAGGGGGGAAGAAAAATTAAGGTGGCTGCTTTCTGACCCAGGCAAGGAAACAAAACAAAACAAAACAAAACAAAAAACAAACAAACAAACAAACAAACAAAAAAAAACAAATCCCAGCAGCAAATGACCTTGAAGGTGTAACATTTAAGAAGAGAGAAAGGGGTGGTCTGTGTCAGGATGGGCTAAGGTACGGTGGTGTCTTGTGATTGGGCATGTTAGTTAGATGAACCAAAGGGGCTTTTGACTGCTACACTTCAGTGCTTTGATAGCTGGACTCTGGCAGTCAGCCTCAGGAGGAGGAGGAAGTGGCTAAATAAGGGGACAGACCTTGGTGGCCAGCTTCAGGAATGCAACGAAGGGAACGGGGGACAAGGGCAGGGCCTGCCGGAGCCATGCTCGCCATAGCCGGCCGGAGTCCCTCCAGCGACAACAGTGATGCGTGTGTGTGTGTGTGTACACCTGAAGAGCAGGTGTGCATGGCACAGTGCGTGTGTGTGTGTGTGTGTGTGTGTGTGTGTGTGTGTGTGTGTGCATGTGTGCATGTGTGTGTGTGTGGAGGCCAGAGGACAGTGAGGAATGGCTTCTCTCCTTCACCTTTATGTGGCTTCTGTGGCTTGAACTCATGTCATGAGGCTTGCATGGCAAAGTTCCTTTACCTATTGACCCATCTCACAAGCCCGTGCAGCGGTGGCAGGTTTGACCTGTAGTTACAGGGGTGCATGGCTCCCTAGTGGGCACCCAGCACAGTGCAGTTGCAGAGTGTCTGGCTCAGAGTGCAGTCAGTCTCTGGCTCTCAAGGGGGTGCAGATGCTCAGGGGTGACGTAAAGGACAGGGCTGTTTATCCCGAGGAATAGGACCTGGGGGTAAGCAATCTGCCACTCTGCACCAGGAAGTGAGATCTGTCCCCACCCCCTGACCATTGGCGCTCATTCCAAGCCATGAGGGCTGAGGTCACTGTCTCCCACTGCAGGAGACAGGAGGGAGAGTGGGCAGGCTGGGCAGCTCCTGCATGAGGATGTTGCCACTGGGTCACTTCTGGGAAACCCTGTGGCCACCTTGGAGGGTCTGGCCACCCTCATCAGTGAGGCCCAGCTTTAACTCTTATCACAGCCGGCTACCCGGGAGCTGGCTGCACTCACATGGAGGCCAAGGCTGTGGTATCTGACCTTTATGTGTTCTCAGGGAGGCGTGGAACTCGGTGAGCCCTCCCTACCAAGAGCACATTAACTGCCCCCTTTATGTGATCAAGGTGTCAATTGTGTGTCAGGACACTGTGTCTGCTGAGGGAACTTTTCCTGGGGAGATGCAACACACACATGGGCTCATCCCAGATAGAGAGCCCATGACAGACCCAAAGTACAGGCACCGCCCAAGTCCAGCTTCTGAACCAATGAGTGTTACTGGGGTCACTAACAGGAATATGGGTGAGGGGTCACTTACAGAAGCAGAAATGACTCAGAGACAGCTGCATCACCAAAGCCCACCCCAGCATAGTGACAGCTCACAAGGCTGGAAAACTGGAGCACACTGCACAGCCTGCAGGCAGCTCAACAGGTTGGAGAGTGTCCTTTCCAGGTGCCTCAGTTGGTCTAAACCTTCTCCAAGCCGATGGTCTTGTCCCACCCTGCCAGAGTAAGTCATAAAAGCTGAAAGTTCAAGCCAGGCACGGTGGTGCACACCTTTAATCCTAGCACGCGGGAGGCAGAGGCAACTCGATCACTGTGAGTTCAAGGCCAGCCTGGTCTACAAAGCGAGTCCAGGACAGCCAAGGCTACACAGAGAAACTCTGTCTCAAAAAACAAACAACAACAACAACAAGAAAAACAAACAAACAAACAAAAACAAAAGAAAAGAAAGGCACACCAAGCTGAGTTGTCTGCCTCTCAACATACATGTAGACATACAAGCACATGGAATGTTCTGGAAGGGCACACACTGGCTACTTGAAGGCAGTTGAAGGTATAAGGTGGGTTGAAGAAGAGAAAATAAGACTTTCTGTCCATGCAGTTCGAATTTTTATAATACAATTGTTAAAAATAAATCATCTGCATCATTTGGGAAAAAAAATATATTGCCGCACATAAAGGGCAAGGAAAGAGACACTAGTACAGAAGTCAGGTATTATGGTATGGACTCTTCCTACCAAATACCACACCCCCCATGTGATAGTGCCACCCACATTCATGGAGTCTTCCCCCCTCGTTTCTGTCCCTCATGTCCATACTTTCTGCAACTGCTCAGAGGAGGCCCTGCCAAAAGGACATCAGAGAGCTGTAGACCCTGAAACAGCCAGGCCTGACATTACAGACACATGTCGTCATGCCTGGCTTTTTGGGGGGTGGTGCTGGGGAATCGAACTTGCACAGCAAGGATTCCACTCACTGAGCCGTCTCTCAGCCCTGATAGCTGGTGCCTACCGGAGCCTTTACACGCAGATCCTGTCTGAGACTGCTTGCTTCTGCTCTCTAAGACTGTGAGGTGAGAGGCCTTGGCTTCTAGGTGCTTCTATGTGATGGTAGGCAGGTTACAGACTCTCCTTTTCTTCCCCTTCTGTGCAGTACCCTCCAGCGCTAGGGTCCACTGGGTGAGAGGAGTGGGCAGGTTCGGGGGTATGAGGCTCATGTAACCCTGTGGGCTCCTACAGTCCCCCTCTGTGCATCTCAGGAACTGCCTGGGGACAGACAACTTCTGCCCGTTAGAACTCAGTGAGTACTCAATAAATCATGGCTGCTAAGCCACCAAGAACGTTCCTGTGGCTTGAGAAGCTGCTTGCTGCCAGGTACAGTGTAGTGCCAGAGCTCTGTGTGTGTGTGTGTGTGTGTGTGTGCCTGTGTGCGCGTGCTCCACTTCCTGCCCTGTTCTCTCTCAGAAGGCAAGTCCTGACACCAAGAAGGTCACTTCCTCTCCAAGTGGATGGTGCAGGAAAGGGCTGGGGGGCTGCAGTGGAGATTACGGGTGTTGTGAGAGAAGCTGACACGCCTTGCCCTCCTGCCCTCAGCAAGTACAGGAGCTGGCTGGTTCCTTGGCAGAACTTGGAGGGTGATGATACTGGTCAGTGGAGGCCCCCTCAGCTAAGCAGGGGAACTGTTTGGGACATTAGAGGAGACTTCCTGGGGCAGAGTGGAGGTGTGGAGGGTGAACTGTGTTCACCTCGAACCAGAGTGACCTCACCACACTCAGGGGGAGTGGAAAAGGAGGAGAGGTCTGCACACGCTGAAGGGACATGAGGGGCTTCCTCACATACCCGTCATCTCTCAAGCACCAGAGCCAGATAACCCCAGGCGTCAGTGTAGAAAGGACCCAAGCGAGTGACAGGTGAGGGCAGCCACAGGCAAGTGCAGCCCAGCCGCAGGGCAAGGGACACAGGTGTTCTGCTCCAGAGACCGTGGCCATGCAAAGGCTGTACCACCTCGTTTAGTAAATCTTACCATTTACAGCTATTGACAGCACGAATGTGGCCTATTGATCCGAGCCGGGACAGGACAGGCGACGCACACGGGGTCCGGCTGCGGCAGCCTGCCCTGATGAACCGGGACCACGCTCTCTGCAAGCGATTGTTTCAGTGAAAATGAGAAATAACGATCAGAGCTAGAAGCTGGTTATTAAGAAAGACATCCAGAGACTGCACGCATCCTGCTGGCCACTCTAACCACCGGGGCTTTCCAGGGACGGGCGATCCAGGAACATGAGTTCTCCCCAGGGAGACAGGCTATGGTATATAATGCTCACAAAGACAACATCCGCATCACTGTGGAGATGGGGGACAGTGGCAGGGTGTGGGTGGCACAGACGTTTGCAACTTCCTCTGGCTTCTATGGAGGCTTGGATCCCCAGACGAGCCTACGAGAAAGGAGTTGGTCAACTCAAGGGAGAGGAAGTCGTCATATCCCGTCTACCCGTAGTCATTGAAAGAGAACTGAAATAGGTGACACTGGATGGATTCGATCTGGAAGTTTCAGTCAGGATCTTGGGGCCTGTGGTCCACTAGAGAGGCCTTGGAGGTGAGCTAAGGGCAGGAAAGCCTAGACTGGGGAAAGTTACTGGGGAAAGGGCCTGGAAACCCAGCCAACTCCTTCCCTCCCTCCTGCAGAGACCACCTCCGTGTTCCTCAGTGGCCCCTAGTCTGGATCCAGGGTACAAAGGGGCCTAGGTGCTAGTCCGTTCTTGGAGCTGAGACAGGACAGGAAAGGGTTAAAAGTGAGAGCCTCTTCCAGGGCTGCATTCAGAAAATGATATTCTGCTGTTCCACGTCATGCTAATTCCATTTCCAGGGTATTTAATCTCATTTGCCCGATGACTAATCCCTGGCCTTGGGTGAATTAACATGTGGCCCCTTCTCCGAGGGAAACGGGACCATTTCAACAGAGACATAGCGTCATCCTGCCCTGATGCCCAGGGCTCCCAGCCAGACAGTTGAGGGCAGTCCTGGGGTGAATGTCTGACCCCAGGGCGAAGAAGAAGGGCTTGGTATTTCTTCTGCCGTTAGGACCCTCCAGAAGTACGGCATTTCTCCTTCATACCCTAGGGTGGGGCACACTTCTCTCCCAGCCTGGAGACAAAGGCTCTGGGACTGGATGTTTCTAGGCAGGAGCAAGTCACCGGTGAGACAGTTCACAGGTTCGCTGCCAAGGACAGGTGTCTCGGGGCTGGCAAGGTTGCTTGTCTGGGCCACCTAGCAGGGGCCTCAGCAGGGCATAGTGGCCAGCTGGAGTGAGCCAAAGAGAAGCTGGAGGCAGACACAGTGGATGGGGCACTGCTCTAGCCTAGAGCTTTCTCTACAGCCCTTCCTTGGCACTCAGCCTTAGGACCTGTGCCCCACCTGTCCTCTTAGTGACCACTGGACAGAGAACCTACCTGCTAGGTGGGTTGGCTGGGTTGGCCAGTCAGCTAAGCTGTTTCTGAGAACTAACTGTGGGGTCCAGGAGAAGCTGGCCTGCAACTGTACCATGCAGAATCTCAGAAAAACCTTAGTCCCATGAGATTCCAGGCTGTGGAAACCCCCCTGGAGAGCAACGGGGCCCCAGGATACTCGAAGGTATAAACGGTCGGGCTAGAGGTTCTATAGAGACCAGAATTGGGTCTGGCCGAGGTCCGTGAATGCTCCTTTACCACTCTGAAGGGCCAGGAGAGTTATCCTCTGTGTCCCTGTCCTGTCCTGCTCTAGGGCCTGGCGCTTAATGAGACGAGAGCCTTTCCTTCACATCTAAACATACAGGGGCGCAGAGGCCTGGGTGGGAGCAGGTGGTGTTTAGGCCTTGAAGCTGGGGCCCTGGGAGAGAACTATGGGTAGAGGTATGGCCTCTGCCTCCTTCCCCAGAGCTTTGGGGAGGGTCTGAAACTGTGTGAGGTATGCAGTTCTCTGGGGCACTGTCTGCAAGGAAGGCCTGTGTATAGGCTGTTGGAGGGACCCAGTGAAGATGGCCACGGCATGCACTCCTAGGTTGCGTGTGGGGCAGGGATGAGAGGCTATGCAGGAGTGGAAGTCACATGATCTCCATCCTCTAAGGCCTGGATGTGCGTGGGTAGTCTGGGCCTGTGGCTGTTGGCACATCCAACTTCCAATGAGCAGCCTCTGTGCTCAGACTCCACAAACCACCTTGAGATGTGAAGTCTCCTTGCAGGTGGGCAAATCCACACACTGAGTGGATCCTCCTTGCTGGACTCATCACTTGGGTCTGGAAACAATACTGTTTCTCAGACAGTGAGCCAGGAGAGGCGGGATCTCTGGGGATGTCACAGACACCAGCGGGTGCACTCCTCAGGAAGACCCGTTAGACCAGACAGGAAGCCAGAGGACCAGAGTTCAAAGTGCATCAGGCACTAGGTGGGTGGTGCGGGCAGGCATCAGCTTCTCAGGAGTGTGGTGCTTGCTACCAGGGGTGCGAGAAGGAGCTGGGGGCTCCTAGCTTGCACTCTGCTGTGGCCTCCTTGGGTGGGTGTCCCAGACCAGGGCCTGGGGGCCTAATGGAGGGCATCGGCCTTGCCTGGCTATGGCCGTCTGCGCAGTTCCAGGTGGGTCTGGGAGGAGGGCAGGGCAGCCTCCTGCAGGCCGTTGCACAGAGCTGGCTCTCCTGATAGCAGATTATCTCATTTGCAAACAATAAATGTCTACAAGCAGAGCTCTTGTCAGGCTCCCCTTCCTGGACGCAAGCACAGCTTTTGTCTGCTTCTGCCCTTTGTTAAAACAACCGCAGTGCCAGGCAGATAAACAAGACAATTAAATGTAAATGATGTCATCTCCCTCCCTCATTCGCATTAATGAGAGGCCCAGGCCCTGGCGGAAGACAGAACGCTATTGAATCCTGTTAAAGAGCGGTGGAGCTGACCTTTGCTCTGACCCAGCACCCAAAGGCAGGTAGGACAGCTGGGACCACCAGCTCCGGGTTTTGACACCCGCTGCATTTAAACAGCGAATACTTACCATCTTCCCATAACGGACGGCCCCTTGGCGCTGCAAGGGAACATAGAAGTGGAGAGTGGTGTAGACAGCCTATCCTCCACCCTGCCCAGGCCTGAGGTGGCACCTGAGGGAAGGCCTGTGAGGTAGGATGGGTAAAGAAGGCGCCAGGGACTTAGGGCTGGATGTGAAACCTAGACTGTGGCCAAAGCAAGCTGCCCCGCCAGCAAAGGCTGACTGCCAGAGTCCAGTACCCCTGGAATCTGCTGGATCCCTGAGCCCAGACCCAAGGATAGTGTCTGCGGGGGTACAGAGGGCTTCTAGGTATGTGCACGCCCTACCTGGCGTGAGGCAACTGCTCTGGGGATACCATGATCACCGCAGCCCACACCTTTGACTGCCCTTTGGTACCCACAGGCATAAGCTGTACATAAGCTGGTGGGAGGGAGGGGAGAGGACTCTCTCACAGGGTAAATTGAACCGAGGATCTCTGTGGGACATTAGCTGACAGTCAGTGCGAACCCATTGGAGCCTCCTGAAACCGACCAAAATGGCTGCCTCTCCCCTAGCATTAACTGGTTAAAACACAAACTCTAAACCCACAGGACTCAAAAGCTAGTTCTGTTTTGTATTAGCCATGTGACCTCAGACATTTCACGTCGCCTCTCAGAGCTTCTCCTTGCTCACTTGTGAGGCAGGGGGATAGCAGCACACCCCTCTCCTGCGTCAGTGAGAGGGTCACAGGGACTGAAGAGTCGGGACAGTATCTGGCGAGGACGCAGCAAGGGTTTCCATTATTGTATTGTTGTGGACGAATGGGCAGTTTCAGTAATTCTGACATTTAATGCGTAGTCTGTTCAGAGTTCCCCGACTGCAGATGCTCAGGCAGAAACAGTCAATGTATGGCTGCAGAGGAGGATGCTGGTGCTGGGTCTCCAGGAGCATCGTGCACTCCTGAACTGCCATCTTCTTGGTCTTCCCAATCCTGCAGCCACCTGTAGGCCGCTGTCCACCCTACGCCTTAGCTCAGTAGCCTTTCACAAAGGAATCTGGGGCAACAAAGTAACCCAGCCTATAACTCCTAGAGAGCACAGACCATCAGGCTGACAGGCTCGGAGGAAAGGGAGCCATTCGGGTATGGTCCTTCCCTGCACTCTTGTGGGGCTCCTGCTGGGTCCACTCTGAGCTGGGGGACCATTTGGGTCGCTAAGCAGGATGCCAAGGTAGCTAGGTCCACTCCAGCCTAGGGCCAGAACCAGCCAAGTAGGGGTGGGGCTTAGACTGTGAGTGGCACCCTGTGGGACAGGGGAAGTGAACCTGGAGGCAACCCCACCCACCTCCAAGATGCCTAGCTGAGCCTGGCTCCCAGGTGACCCTGATCCCCACACAGCTCTGCCTCTTGACCTCACCCTAACATGCACTGTCCTCTAGCTCCTACCCGAACTTCAGGGGCCTCTTCAAGATTGGCTCTGACTCTGAGAGAAGGGAGCCCCATCTTCTCCCTGCCAGGACATGAAAGTGTCCCAGCCAGAGGAAGACTTTGTCTCTGTTTCTTCTCATCCCTCTTCTGTGTTGTCCCTGGGCAGGCAGCATTAGTGCCAACCTTGACACACTGTACCAGGCTCTGAGCCTCTTTGTGCTAGGGGGGGGGGTGGGACACTAACTTACTCTCACCTTTACCAACCTCTCCCAAGGCTCCCTCTACTTTTTGGAGTCTCCTTCCCACTGTGTGATACAGACCAGTAGGTTCATTCTAACACTGAGACAGCTCTGAATCTTACCAGAAGGTAAGACGGTCCCTCACTCTTTGGTGTTGGGGAAGAGGCTTGTTGCAAAGAGGCCTCCTGCACATGCTCAGTAAGATTTGCAATCCCCTTGTTCCTTAGGACCTCACCCCGTCTTTATGCTCCTCAAACCCTGAACTTGGGTCACCAAGCAGGTCCCTCCCAAGAACAGATGCCTCCTGACCTATCTCACTATCCACCTGTACCTGCCCTTTCCAGCTTTGCTTGCAAGTAAGCCTCTAGGAGAATCTTCTAGACCATGGTACTCTACCATACAGCCCCGCCTCCTCCCACTGCAGCCGCCATGGCCCACCAGCAATGGTGCTTTGACTATAGCTACCCCACCCCTGCCCCAGCCCCCACCCCCATGGGCAGGGCCTGTGTCTTGAGATCTGGGGTTCCTGTAAGCAGTGGGATTGCTTCTGCTGTGATTCATGTCCCCTGAAGGGCTTGGTCAGGGCAACGTGGAGTCTCAGTTGGTAAAACTGAGTCCTGAAGGCAGAGACCTGAAACAGGTGTGCACAGGGACTCAGGAGGAGAGCATAGGAGAATGAGGGGGGCGGGGAGAGTACATAAGGGTCTCCCAGAAGCTCCAGGAGAGTAACTGTAACTCTAAGGGACCCAGAAGGGAAGGTTTCACTTTAGACCTGTTCTAGTCAGAAGTCTTCATATCTAGGACTCCAGTAACCTGGGGCAGCCCTCTACAGGGCCACCATGGTCACAGAGCCAACAGAAGCCAGCCCAGAAGATGAGAGTGGCCCAGGAGAAGGGTGGACACTGTAGCCCCTCCAGGCTGGTGTCGGCGATGGGGGTGTGGCCTGACACGAGATTTGCCAGTTTTCTATGATCCTGCTGGCTCCCTGTAGCAGCAGACAGAGGTGATCTTCCTGAGGTCTTTCTGTAGGTCTCCGCTCCCTTGGTGTCTCCCTTTCCTTCCTGGTCTCGGCTCATGGTTCCTATTGGATGTGTTGAGGATCACTGCCCAGGGCCTCCTGCCTGATGGATAGGCCTTGGGATAGGCACATGGCTACACAGGCAGGGCTGGGGGTGTGGTGATCTGACGTGACACAAAGATGACTGCCCATCCGGGATCCTTGGACACACTGCACGATGGGTGACCCTCCCCCCACTTACTCTGCTCTGAAATGAGCCGTGATCAGGGTTTTGAGTAACAGGGCACATACATGGCTGAAGTCTGAAGTTGGGGTGGAAGTGGGGCGCACGTCATGTGATAAGATGAGCCCTGTCTTTGAGAATGTCAGGGCATGAGGTGCCAAGTGCTGCCATGCACAGAAAGCAACTTATAAGTTCAGATAAGAGGCTGAGGTTGGGTATCACCTCCTGTCAGAAGGTGCTGAGCACGCAGGCAGAGTGGGGCAGGCCTTGTGCCCTCTCTCCTTCCCTGGGCACTAACTGAGTAGAGTCCTGGCCTGGTGACCTCTTGTTTCCAAAGCTTGTTGGCAGTGCCTTCTGCCTCCCTCGACCCTGCCTTGGGTATCAGGGCCCGGCTTGTTTGTGCAGCTTGAGCCTGGAGAAATCAGCTGCAGTGATACGCTGGCATAGCTGTCAATCACACCGGAGATCAGACAGTCAAGGGGCATGAAGGCAGGTGCACTACACCATAACCTGTGAGAGAGGCAGAGCACTGACGAGGTAGCCACTGAAGATCATACCTCTCCTTCTCCAGACTTCATTTCTGGACCTGCTGAGTGGACTTGAAGGCTCTGGTCAGGGCAAGATGGCGGGGCTGGAGTGCCACAGTAGAAGGGTGTGTATCTCAGGGTCCGATCTTACTGCTTACGCAAAGGGAACAGCAGCTGATCAGCCCACACCTGCCAAGTCCTGGGCAGGGATCAGGTCCTAGGACCTGTGGGTTAGCGGATGACCTCAGTGGATACCTGTGTGTTTGATGACACAAACAGTAGACACCCAGGGAGAGGCAGAATCTATCACCACTAATTGGTAATTCCGTAAATTAGATATAAAGGCAGATGCTGGCGGCGCCGGGTGAACGCTCGAGTAATTGGACTGCTCTTAGCAAAGGAATGTGGCTGTCTCTCTGCAGATCTACCTCCTGCCTGTCCTTGCTTTATTGGGGTGTGGCTGGTTTAGCACAGGTTGAAGGAGTGGGATCCCACAGGGTCCTGAAGGGCCACCTCTGACCGTCCTACCCAGTCATGACCACTCAGCTTGCTCAGCAGCTCTGCTTTCAGGGATGCTCTGTGGTACCTTGCGAGCACCTTGTCATTTTGGCCGCCCTACTGATGCCTGCCTCCATGAAGGCTCCTGCTTCCTGTGTGTGGCGTTTCCTTGTTGCATTTGTGGGAAAAACAAATGAAATGCACTGTCTTTTCTTTCAAAGGGTTAAATGAGACAGAGGAAATTCCATCTTTAAAGAGATTGGTAGGGGCTGTAGAGACATGCCGCTCTTTCAAAGGACCCAAATTCAGTTCCCAGCACCCATATCAGGCAGTTTGTAACCCTAGCTCCAGGGGGATCCAATGTCTCTAGCCTCCATTGGCCCCTGCGCTCATGTACACACACATACACACGTGCACATGCATACATATAGCGCACACATATGCACTCACTAACTCACACATGCACATAAATAGCACACACATACTCACACATACATGCATACACGCATATAAAAGCACACACACAGGAACACACACACACACACTCATATACACATACACAGATATGCATACACATACCCCTTCACACTTCTGTACACATATGCATGTACACTACATACATACACATATACACACACACTCCCCCCACACACATACATACACAGAAACACATGCATACACACATACATATATGTGTACATACACATGTGTAAAATACGCATACATAATCCCCCACATACATAGATATACACACCCCCACACATACACAGTATCCACACTCACACACATACATTTACACACATACATATGCTTGTACACACATGTACACATGCACACACAGGCATAATTAAAAATTAAAAATAAATCTTAAATGGAATTGGTAAAGATGCCATCTGGCAAAAATCCCTTCCCTGTCAAAACTTTTCTGAGATCAGCGCATGTGCTCACGACTGCATCCTGTTCTCAAAGCTGTGCTTTGATTATCAACGGCCCCACTGTAGCTTTAAGTAAGCTATCCAGTCACATGAGGAGCAGGAAATGCTCCTTTGAGGAATAAAAATCCAGCATTCCTCTCCCCCCCCCCCACCCCTTGTGTGCTTTCCTGCTTCTGTGCACCACACACTCTTCTGCCCAAGTAAAACTGCCTTGCCGGGCAGTGGTGGCGCATGCCTCTAATCCCAGCACTCAGGAGGCAGAGGCAGGCAGACTGCTATGAGTTCGAGGCCAGCCTGGTCTACAAAGCAAGTCCAGGACAGCCAGGGCTACACAGAGAAACCCTGTCTTGAAAAACCAACAAACCAACCAACCAACCAACCAAAACAAAATAAAACCTATTAGCCTTGCCAAAGCACTTTAAATTGTGCAGTCGCTTTCTTGAGACCCCAGACACAGTTTCTAACATACTAGTCTTGCCTATTCTGTGCTACTGAAGTCACACTTGCACGGATACCCTGTGTAGCCATGTTGGTGGCCTCCATCCCACCCTGATTCTAAAGGGGAAAGAAACTCAAACTAGGTAGGAGAGTGTCTTGGAAGTGTTTTGTGGGGCCATCAGCTCCACAGTCCCAGTGTGTGTGACGCCATCCTCCTTGGGCTCAGGCAGCCTCCCTGGGAAGGACCGTCTCTGAGCACAGCAGGGGCTGGCCACACAGTGCCTCAGCACTTATAGATCTTTACTTGTGTGTGTGTGTGTGTGTGTGTGTATGTGTGCACATGTATGTGTGTTCATGCACATGCAGGTGTGGGTGCACAGAGGTCAACTTGTGGAACCCAGTTCTCCTTTGACTGTGTGAGCTCTGGCTTCACAGCAAACACCCTTACCCACTGAGCCATCTCACTGGCCCTGGATGACTTTTCAATATATACTGGGATTATCATGCAGTTTTTTTTTTTTTTTTGACTGTCAACACTGTGACCTGATTTGCACTTGGTCACGGTGTGCCCGTCCTTATACATTGCTGACTTCTATGAATGAGTTGTGTGGGATTATCTTGCTTTTTATTTCTCAGGAGACTTTCTTCCCTAACATGTGGTCTCTACTGTATTAAAGCAAATGACCCCCAGCTGGGTGTGGCGGCACACATCTGTAATCCCAGCACTTGGGGACCTCAGCTCGGCCCAGGCCAGCCTGACTGCATAGCAAGCAGGTAAAGATAGGCAAGTAAGTAAAGAAGTAAAGAAAATGACGAGATTCTTGGCCTTGCTTAGGCTAATAACAGACAGACCTGGAGAGAAGCAGAAAGAAATCTGGGGTGACCTGGGGAGGGGGCTGCCACGCTACCTTCTTTGTCCCCATTATCCCCTCTGGCACATCTTAGGGGTAACAAATGATTCTGACACTATTTCTGAGCATACTGGAACCCCAGGTGCTACTGGCACATAGGCCAAGCACGGGCCTTCTATAGACACCCAGAGACACCAACTGACTTGGGGAGAGTGTACCCCTAAACAAGGTGACCTTGGAACTGAGATGTGGAGGGCAGACTCTTAAGGAGTGACTGCTAGCACGAAGCCATGGGGCAAGAAGTTCAGGTCCGCAAAGGTGACAGAGAGGTCAATGGGACAGCGAGAGGGGAGCCTGACCTGAAGGGAGCCTCCCTCTTCATAATTCATCCTGTGCCTCGAGAAAGGATGTCCCACCGGAAACAGACATGATCAAACACAGTGCAAAACCAGAAAACAACCAGCTAATATCCCCTGTGAATGCGGACGCAAAACGCGTAACAGAACAGGAGGAATAGAAGTTGACAACATGTAACCATACAGCAGGATCAAACGACTTCATCGCAGGGCTATCAGGCCTGTTTAACAAGCCAGAGTCGTTCAGTGGCGGTGCACCGTGTTAACAGCTGAAGGATAAAACAACGCATGGTGGTGTGAGTCTATGAAGGGAAAATCGTTGGTACCTAGTCAGAGTGAGTGGCAAACAATGAAAAGAAGCCTCCTCGCTCATGCAAACCACAAAAGCAGCCGAGAGAAGTGACTTAGCGTTTGTGTTCACCACCCCATCTCTGCCGTGGCAAGAGACTTGACGAGAAGCAGCCTAAATGTGGAGAGGCTTCTCTCAGCTCGCATGCTTAGGGAGGGGGCTCAACATGGCAGCAAAGTCTTGGCCGCAGGTGGCTCCGTGGCAGAGAGAACACGTGGTGGCTGCTCATCCATGGCTCCGTGGACCACGCAGTAGACAACGGGGCACACTGGTGCTCAGTGGCTTTTCTCTCTTCTCCAGGACCCCAGTGCCTCCCACATTCAACTCAGGTCTGTCATTTTCCCTGAATGCCACCAAACACATGCCTCTAGGTGTGCCTCATTAAAGCCCTGGGGGTTTATTAACCCACTCAGATACACAGCCAATATTAACTAATGCACATAGTGTGTAACTGACATGGAACCATTACCGTCAGGAACAGTGCGGTGCTCACTTTCACTGTGCACACTGGCATTGTGTATTAAACTCCAGCCAGTGTGATAGAAGAGGAAAAGGAAATAGAAAGGGCCCATTGGCCTGAAAGGAAGAACCAGGATTATTCATATTTTCACATGACAGGATTATCTACACCAGAAACCCCAAGGGTCGGTAAAGCCCTAGGAACTAATGCAGCAACCTGGCAAGCTTTTTGGCCGTCAAGACAGACATTCAAACACCAGCGGTTTCTCTCCTAGTGAGATGAAGGTACATGAGTGCTGAAATGAACGCTGCGAGACCTTCACTTACGAACACTCAGTGACGTAAAGCGTTACACGTAAAGCAGCAGTATGCATAGAGCTTCCGTGCTGGCCCACCGCACAGTGCTGATGAGAGAGACCGAAGCACTAAGGACCGGGTCCACGGCCTGGAAGATTAGACACCGTTCTTCCTGAAGTAATGCTCTGCTTCAAACGTTGTTTACACACACACACACATACACACACACACACACACACACACACACCGCAAAAACCCAATCAGCAAACCAACAACAATGTAGGCAAGGTAATTGTAAAATCTGTGTAAAAAGACTAAGGAACTGGCATAGACAGAATGATTTTGAGACAAAATAATAATAATAATAATAATGATGATGATGATGATGATGATGGAGGCACTGGACTGCAGTTGACTCGATAATCTATTAGTTATTAGTTTATTAGTTGTCACATTGTATGCTGGCTGAGGATGTACACAGGGACACACGTAGCCACAACAAATAACTCAGAAACACTTATACACAAGTGTAGCGATCTTTGTGACAAAGAAGAAAAGAGACCCGATGGGAGAGACGCCAGGGCTCCTTGAGTGGCACTGGAGCGGCTGGACTGGATACCACAGGCAAAGTCAAACCGGAGCCTTGACTCCAGTTTCACATCGCAGGCAAAAGTGGTGTCAAAATGGACCATTGACTCAAGTGTGCAGTTAAAACTGTTTCCAGGAAACAGGGTAGAGCCTTTGGCCAGGGAGGCCCCTGAAAAGGATTGAGAAACTAGACTTCATAGGAATTTAAATGTTTGTTTCGTGAAAGGCCCTGGTGTGAGGAGATGCGAGGAAGATTAGAGTAGGAGAAAGCATTTGGAACCACAGACCCTCCATAGACACCAAACCAAACAAGCCACTGGGGTCGTGTGCAAAGGCCCCGGGAAAGAGCTCGCTGCAAGGGAATGCGCAGATGTGGGGTGTTCACCAGAACCAGCATCGAGGAAAATGCAAGCCATTGACCTGTCAGAGGGCCCAGGTAAAGACGTGTCTACACCTTATGCTGGAAAAGATGCGAAGGACTGGGTTTGTGGGACTGTAAGTGGCCCAGCCTCTCTGGAAACAACCTGACATGTTACGACTATCACAGAACACAGCAGTTGCATTCCTGGTCACACAGGTAGATGAAGAAGCATGTGTCCACACACATTTGTGTACATGGCCTGCTGTAGTAGCAGGGTCTCTCTGTGTAGCCCTGGCTGTCCTGGACTCACTTTTGTAGACCAGGCTGGCCTCGAACTCACAGCAATCCGCCTGCCTCTGCCTCCCGAGTGCTGGGATTAAAGGCGTGCGCCACCACTGCCCGGCCAGGCTGGATGTCTTCCATGGGTGATGGCCAGGTAAATGACAGTCCATCCATGCCGTCTGCTTAGGGAAACACTGAGCCCTGCTTCCCTGCTTGTGACGGCCCCTGTGACTATAGCTGACGCTGCGAGGATGCAGGGGAACCTGTGCTTTGAAGTTTGTAAGGTCAGTAGAGCCCAGCGCGCTTTGGACTAACGGCAGGACTAACGGCAGGACTAACGGCAGGCTTGTTGTCTGAGCCGAGAAACAGTGTGCTCAGCAATGAGGAGCTTTCACACCTGGACCACCCAAGTGCAAAGCCAATCCTGAGGGTTCCACATTGCGCCTCTGGGTTTCTGAAACTAACAGTACAGGGTGGAAAAGAGACTGGTGGTTACAACTGCTGATTATGGGTTTAAAGAGGAGAAGGTGGGTGGGGCCAGAGAGGTGCTCTCCGGGAGATCTGGACAGAGGACACATGAGATCTCAGTATTATTCTTCCGACTTCTTAGGAATCTCATGTATCCCATAGTAAAACATGGAGTGAAAGCAACCAAAAAGACTGCACACTGCCACGCGCTCTGACAGCCACGCCTGGCTCCCTTGCCTGTTCTCTCGCTTCCTTTCTTGGCCCCTATGGGACACTGGATTGGGTGGAGAGTCTAGAGGGGGAAAAAAAAGAGTAAGCAGCTTTGACTCTGGTCATGGAAGGAAGTGTGCTCATAGGTCAAGGCAACACAGCAGAGGAAACGGGGCCCTGGGGACCCCAAGGCTAGGCCTGTCCCCCTCTCTAGGCCATCCTCTCCCCACATTTTCTGTAGCAGGGGTTCAGCCTTGAGCTCATCCCAGGCTTGCCCAAGCTTTGATCGGGTCCTAGCTCCACCCACCTCCACCTCTGAGGACGTTAGGGGCCATCCCAGCTTCATCCCAGCTGAGATGTGTGGCTGACTGAGGAGAGCCCACACAGTCCCAGCGCTGCCTCTTCCTCTGTGTTTGTGTCAGTGTCAGAAGAGTTGAAGCTGTGACCCTCCCCTCCCTCCACCAGAGCACAAGGGGAAAAGAGAATAGACATCTTACAGGTCATTGACACTGGTCTTCAGCGTCTGAGGACTCACTTCCGGTTCCTGTCCCTGCCTCTCGCCTTCTAATAATGGTTATGTGTGTGCATCTTCTGGTCCTCAAGCTCGCAAAACAAACATTTTACTGACTGTGTCATTGCCTCAGACCCCTTATCTAGCATTTTACTGGCTCATAGCTAGAACAGGGAATTTGTGGGGTCACTCAGGCAAAGGGACCAAACACACGGCCAAGTTGGCACAGGCTGTCGTCCTAACTTCTTCAGATGTTATCTACCCAACTGGCCTGGCCACTGGGGTCTGCCTGCCCTACAATGGCTTGGTCATGCTACAGTGCCCGCCTGAGGGCTTTAATTGGAATGCCCTATCAAGGGCTTAAATTAAAAATCAAATACTCAGAGCACCAGTGCTTTTTAGATGACTAAAATTAAAACATAATTGAATTTTCCTAGGGAAAAATATCTTGTGGAAATTTAATTATGGAAGCAAAAGACAAGGTTTTTAAAAATAGATATATATGGTTTTTTAATTCATAGTTATTTGCAAAGCAAATTAAAAAAAACAACACTGCCTCTGAGAAGGTTGGCTACAGACAAAGGAGCTTAGGGAAGTCTTTGTGTGTGCAAAGCTGGTAGGGGGTGGTTTGCTCAGACACCTGCCGTGGACCATGGTCCCACAGCCACTTGGATGGGGCGCTCACATGGAGTGGACTGGCTGCCTCTATCCTCGGACCCAGCACTGGGTCAGACCCAGACACTTCACAAGTGTTGTGTGGGTACGTGTACCTGTTTGTGTGCATAGCATGTATTGTGAGTAGACATGCACACTCATGCATGGATGTGTGAGTACATACACACACACATTGATGTGGAGGCCAGAGGTCAACACTGGGCATCGTTCTCAGTGGCTTTCCAGCCAGTGTTCTGAGGCAAGGCCTCCCACTGCATCTGGAGTTTGCTGATTCAGCTGGGGGTGTAAATCCCAGCAATCCTCCTGCCTCCACCTCCCTGGCACTGGGATTGCAGAAATGTGTGCTGCTGTGCTAGTATTCAGATCCAGGTCTCCATGCCTGTGTAGCAGGTGCTTTGCACACTGAGCCTCATCCCCAGATTTTTGGGTTAAATTAGATGGAGGAGGGACCTCATCTCTCAGACATAAGCTCCTCCAAGTGGGAATGGAATCATCCCAGTTCCCTACAATGTGGGACCTGTCCCCTACCACAAGTCTCTTTTGTGTGGGGAGAGTGTTCTAGAAAGCTAAAACTCTTCATTGAGTAGCAGTTTACTGTGCTTCTCATTGGAGCATCCAGTCATGGGTAGAATGGGCCAGATCAACAGGGCTATGCACCCTTGGTCACAGTGTGGCCACTTTGAAAATATAGGGTGGCCTACTCACCCCTAATTTGTTCTAGGTGCTAAGATGACCAAAGCCCAGGGTTAGGGTAGTGTTAGGGGCCATGGCAGGGCTCAGACCAAAGGGAGCCTTCCAGGGAGCTCTGGGTAGGGCCTGCATTGCTTTGTCGAGCCAGGCGGTTGATTCAACCTCTGTTCTCCTGACACACTCTTTCCTCCTGCCAAGTGGCAGGAAAGCTGCTGCCTCTACAGGCTGGTAAGGAAGGCAGTGCCCATCGCCCATGCAGATGGCTTCAGTGTCAGAGGAGGCACTGGGCTCAGCAGTAGAGATATCCAGGTAATGAGAGCTGACAGGTTGTTGGGCAGGGAGCTATGGCACAGCGGTCCGCAAGGCCCCCTCACCTCCTCCCTCGGTTGGAAACGCAGCTAATTCTGACAGGCACAGGGCCATGAGGCCGAATGGCAGTTCTAGTCTCCTGTCTCCCTCCTGAGGCTGATGGATTCAAAGGGTCACTCCTGGACCCTGTCCTAAATGGGAGAGGCACCCTGGGTGCCTGAGGAAGGCCCCTCCCCCCTAGGACATGAAGCTGTCTGCTTCTGATGATTAAAGAGACCTCATGGTTTGACCAAGGGACCCAGCTGGCATGGTGGCAGGAGGTAGCACTTTTCTTTCTCAAAGGGCCAAACTGTGACAACAGCTACGTCCCATCAGGAATGAATTTTAATTATGATGAAAAGTGAGATACCCCACAATTTCTGTGGGACTCTGGGATGTGCCAGTGGGTTATGCAGCTCCCAGGTCATGCAGCCTGGTGGGACATTGGTAATGGAGAGGCAAAGTCAGTCTGGAGAGTGTTCAGGCCCTGCGTGGGTTGCATGTCACGTGACCCTGCTTGGGTTACATGCTGTGTGACCCTGGGCAAGTTTCCAAGCTGTCCTGTGTACCTCAGATGCCCCACTTGCATGGGGTTGGAGGAGAGAGGGAGGCAGGTGCTATGTAGACCTCTCAGCCCAGACAGGGAAATTCCAGCAAGGCACATGCTGGCTGAAAGTATCCAAAACTCACACCACATTTAACTGCTGGTGGGACAGGGGCTTTTGAGAAGTGACTAAGAGTGCCACCTTATGAATAGAGACATGCTGGTGTCTGGTTTTCTCTGTCTGGGGTCCATAGGGATGCAAGTTGGGTCACCCCTGCCCTACCTCCCCAAGGTTCTGGGCTGGACTCACCGGATGTGGTCTTCTGTGGGCTTACAGCTTCAGACCTGCTTTTTTTCATATTTTGCCAGCCACAGGACTCCACAGCAGTCACAGAAGAGAGGCGGCGGAAGTAGGTTAAAAACCAAGAGCTTATGCTGCAAGCGGGGTTGCAGGAGTGGGGGTGGGGGGGCTGCCACACCTCCTGAGCCATCCTGTCCCTTTGCCCTCCAGCAGTGATGATGGGTGGGCCTCCTCCACCTACTGCCTCATTTACTGCTCTGGGTCCTGGACCTCCTTCACCGCTGCTGTCAGCCCTGCTGGCTAAGGTTGCTGTGAATATTCCTTGGCGGAGTTAGTTTCCCAGGATGCCAAGCGAGTCTGCTTTCCAAGGGAGGGCCAGCACAGTGCCAAGGCCTCTGGGTAAATTGGGATTCAGCTAAGAAGTGGGCCAAGATCCGGATCGTGCATGGTATTTTTCTTTCCCCAAACGCTCTGAAATCATCTCTCCAATCTGAGTGGCATCCTTGGCCTCCTGAGGGCTGTATCCGTCTCTCAGTGACTTGGGCTCCTCACAGTGCAGCTGGGTAGCTGATGAAGCGGCTGTTGACTTAGAAGGACTCTGTACCGCGTTTAGGCTCAGAGAAAGGTCATCTGTGGTGTACACCCTCCCACAGGGAACTCCAGGAGGCTGGCACTTTCTTTCGGTGCATTAAGAGTCTCACATGCCTGTAACACCAAGCTGCAGAAGGGCCAGCCCACTGTGGGCGGGGCCAGCCCACTGTGGGCGGGGCCAGCCCTAGGCAGGTGGGCCGGAGGTTATTTAAGAAAGATAACTGGTTGTGAGCCTAGAAGTAAGCCAGTGAGCCGAACCTCTCCATTGGTTACTGCTTCAAGCTCCCGCCTTGAGTTCCCTCCATGATGGAATATAACCTCTAACCTAACCAAAGCCTTTCTTCCTCAAATCGATTTTGGTCAGTGTTTTTATCACAGCAAAGAGAAGCAGACTAGGACAATGTCCAGGACTTAAGTTCAGAATGCCCGGCTGTGTGTACAGCAGCCAGGCTCATGAGGAGAATCCAGGGCCTGTGTGTGGAACACAGGACCGTGTAGAAGCTGGCGCCCATGGATAGAACACACAGGGCTTGTATGCAGACCCAATGCTTGTGTGTGGACCCAAGGTCTGTGTAGAACCAGGGTCTGTCTGTTTGTAGAACCCAGGACTTGCACACAAGGCCCAGATCCTTTGGCCACTCTGGTAAGAAATCCTCCAACACTGTCTCTGTCCCCTGGAGTGGCCGCCTCAGTTCGCGGGAGGGGATGCTGCTTATTTCCTGGGGCCCTGGGAATCAGAAGACAGTGAAAAATTGCCTCTCCCTCCTGTCCTGCTCTGCTCCTCCCCCAGAGCCAGAAGTCAGAGCTGAGCAGGACTGAGTCAGGAGCTGCCTGTAACCCTGTCTGTGTCCTCCATGTCCCTTGGGGAGAGCCACCTTCCCTGTGCTTCCTAAACTGGCCTCTCAGCCATGGGCCTGGGGACAGCTGTGGTGTTCCAGTCCTTCCAGGTGGTTGCCAGGTAAGGGAGGGTCTCAGACCCTCCCCCAGAGATGGACTGGCTGAGGGAGTCATGACAGTGGTGTCTTGGCAGAGCAGTTCTGGGGAAAGAAGTGAAGAAAGCTTGAGAGCTGCGGGAGAGTCCTTGAGCCCCCACTTCCACCTTTGCCCCCCTCCCCATGAGAGTGTCTTTCAGAATTCATCAAGCTCTGGATCTTTAAAGTTCAGGGAGGGAAAAAAAAAAAAAAAAAAGATTTTAAATTAGTGAAAGCTTTTTACAGGGGACGCTTGTCAAGGATAATCTTTAATTGCAAATAAAAAGATATGGGGGGGAGGGGCATCTGAGGGCCAGTCCTGTGGAGGTCAATCTGCCTGCATCTGCTTTAACTGGAGAAGGGTGGAGATATGGGGCACCTAGCCTCCACAGTGGCGGTCCCCAACCCTCTCTACCCTCAAGCTTTCTTCCTTCTCTGTGCCTCAGAGCAGAGCAAACCCTCAGCCTCCCCGTAAGTCCTCAGGCCATCACTGCCCAGCCCACAGCTACATCTTAGGAACAGAGGTGCAGGGCTCCCGAGGCAAATCCTATAGGCTGGAGGCTGTGTTCAGGGAAGGGAGGCCAGAAGTGGGGAGCTCTCCAGGTTCCGCTGGTGAGGAATGGATTCTGGTCTCCGAGGCCAGTTGCGGGGGAGAGGGGCAGAATGGAAGTGAGTGAGGAGGTACAGAGGACAAGCTGCAGCTCCCATGATGCAGAGGGCTCCCTGGGCAGAGGCTAGTCACACTGAGCCCCCCACTGCCAGGAGCATAAAAACAGAAGCTTCTGGTAGGGGCACGGATTCCTGTTCTGTTCTTTCTTGCAGAGTCGGAAGGCCCAGGCAGCCTGGACAGGCAGAAGACCTGTTGATGCATGAGGTTTCTGCTCCCGGGGTGGGGTGGGGGGGGGTCTGCACCATCAGGCCTGTCAATGGACTTCAGTATTTTTGCAGAGCTTGTGGTAGAGATAATGACACCTCTTAAAATGTGGTAATTAAAATCCTGTCTGCACACAGCGATAAATCCGTACAGCACAACGCTCCTGTAACAGTGACCTTGCAGATGGGGCCTTCTGGTGTGTATTCATCAATATCATGCCTCACAGAGCACAGGCTCCCTGTTGTCTAAAGACCTCTCCCCCAAAGTTCCGTGAGCCCCGATTGTGGCTCCCCAACCCCCCGCGTGCCGCCATCAAGTCAGGGTTCTCACCTCCTCTGTTGACCTGTCTGTGTTATTTCCCTAGTGTCTCACTTGAGGGCAGGGAGAGCTTGTCAGAGGAATCGGGTGTCATTCCTATGGTCTGACCTCATTTTGGGGACAGATAAGGAGCCATGGTGCTTGCCCCTTGTCTTGATGGTTTACATGGCCGTCACCATGGCGCAGTAGGCCGGGGTGAGTTGTTGAGTGCTCCGCCGAACCCTTACTCTGAACAACCAGCCTGCAGGACCGTGAGAACCGCCCTTCCTGGATGGGGAAACTGAGGCTTGCGGAGGAAGATCAGAGACCTGTGCTCCTCTCATAAGCTAGCTTGGTGATGAGGAGTGGGGCATGGTGGGAGCCAGACCCCTGGGCCAGAGCTTCCTGGCAAGAGAAGGCTGGCTCAAGTGGACCAGCATGTCGCTCAGTGAGGGCCACATCGCCAGCATCTTGTAGATAGTTTCATTCAGGCAAGATCTACGTGGCACACACTACCCGGGAAGCTCAAGGCCACAGACACGGCCCGCTGTCACCACAGAGCAATTCACGTCTTTTTGGTCCCCCAGAACAGCAGTCACTTCCAAACCTGCCCTGCGTCTGGCAGCCACCAGCCACGCCAGGCCCCAGGGACTCCTCCAGTTAGGACTTCGTTCAGGTGAATGAGCCTCATGCTGCGTGATCACAAGGGCACCTGTGCTTCTGAGCCCCCGCCCCCCATGATCACAAGGGCACCTGTGCTTCTGAGGCCCCCCCCCGTGATCACAAGGGCACCTGTGCTTCTGAGCGCCCCCCGTGATCACAAGGGCACCTGTGCTTCTGAGCCCCCCACCCCCGTGATCACAAGGGCACCTGTGCTTCTGAGCCCCTCCCCCCCGTGATCACAAGGGCACCTGTGCTTCTGAGACCCACCCCCTGTGATCACAAGGGCACCTGTGCTTCTGAGTCCCCCCACACACATTAGGCTCCAGGCACTACAGTGTCATTCTCAATCTAGCTCTTTCTACAACAGAGCAGCTCGTCTTGTTTACTCATCACGTTCGTTCGTCCCGGTTGAGCCACTGATGCCACTTGGCTGCTGTGGCTCATGCTTCTGTGAATTTTTGTGCACATGTGGGTGAGTGGGCCTGTGAGTTCCCAGTTCTTGCCTATGGGAACTCCTAGTTCTTGCCACTTTATCTTACCAGGGATCCTCTCGTGGGTAGCCTCAGACTTCTGGGCAGCCATCCCTCCTGCAGATGCGGCCGTCCGCTGAGTTTCAGAATCGATCTGAGTGTTGCCCATGCTCTCCAAGGTCTCTTGTATGGAGAACATCTCTGAGATCCCTGTGAAGCCCCCACTTTCCCCTGCCCCGCCCTCTCGTGTTCCCATCTCAGCCACGAGCACAAGGCCTTTTAAGTGGTTTAAGAAAGCACGGAGGCTTAATGTATTACAGGAGTATAATTGTATTTTTATTGCTCATTACATTCCGAGTTAATTACATAGCAACTGGGTTTGTGCTGTGCGACATTGCCTGAGCCAGCCTGTGCATCCCTGGGCTCAGGTGGGCTTCAGCCCACACACTGTGGGCTCCAGTAGCATCAGAGCCAGTCAGTACTCAACCCCAGAGCCATCTCGATCTGCACAAAAGGTACCCCAGCTCTGCAAGGGAAACCACACTGGGGCTAACCTTGACTTCCCGGCTCGCCTGCCTCTCATACCCCATCTCCCTGGCCTTGCCTCACCCTTACTAGCTTCCTGTCGCTTGTGTCCCAGCCTCTCGGTCTGGAACATACCTCACGTGTTTTCAGTAGAGTGCCTGCATTTTTGACTGAGGTAATCAGGCGTGGCATGGAGTCCAAGACTGGGGCCAGAGAGACAGAAACAGTGTTAGGACACTCTTGAACCAGGAGTCATTCGTCCTGTCATCCCCAGATCCTGGATGTCAGGTAGCTATGGAGTCACCGGCAGTGGTGTCCGAGGGCCACAGCCCTCTCACAGCTGTGTCTCCCACCTCACTGTGCAGTGTGGGTTCCTTCCTGAAGCACACCCCCAGGCACCAATCAGAACACAGCAGCCATGTCCTTGGAGGATGCTGCTGCCACCATTGGTCCCTGCTGGCAGGATCTGAAATCTTTATTCAGGGGGGATCACCGGGTTTTCCTGGCAGCTGTGAACGACCCAGAGATCAGGGCAGTTCTGGTGTGCCGGTGTGCTTCCCAGAGAGCACTCTCTCACTGGCTACTTCTCCTCCGCCCCTGTGGCTCAGGGGTGCACGCAGCCCAGTTGGCTTCAGCAGCCCCATTTTACCTTCCAATGCTCCTTTTAAGCCCGTTTCTCTTAGTCTCCAAGAGAAAAGAGCTCTCCATGCTGGGACCCTGACTGTCAGAGTGTGCTCCCCATCCCCAAGAGGATAGTTTTTCAAATTACATAGATGCCGGCTTTGCCATTTTTGTTTCTGTACTAAAGTAACTCTTTTTCTACTTCCAAAGTTCCTTCACCTCCTTCCTAGCCTCCACCTCCAAAGGCCCTGCCATCACCATGGGTGGCCTTCCCTCAGGCTCAGCAGTTTCAGGTACACACTGTAGACCATGTTTCAGTCAGCCACAGGCCTCAATGGCCACTATGGTTTGTGCCAGCACACCCCACAGATGTATCTCACATGGCCCTGGGGCTAAGTGATACACTCGGGTAAGGTAGCAAAGCAAATGGCATCAATGAGAGTGACACCGAATGACTTCAGGTGTCGGGGGTGGGAGTGGGAGTGCTGACCTCAACAAGTGATATGCCTTGGGCCACACTTCCTAGCGAGCAGCCAGGCTGGTGCCCTGAGCATGCTCACCACCTGCATGCTGTGTAAAGTGAAGCTGGGAGACAGGACAGGCTCACCCAGCTGGCATACCTGGGATATGTTCTTGCTAAGGTTCCGAGCCCAAACCCAACCAGCTCAAAAGGCAAAGTCTGGACACACATAGATGAATGATGAGACAAACAGCACCTCAGGACACGGCCCATGGCAGAATGCGGGGACATCTGCCAGTTAGAGCATTCGTCTAGACAAATCCATAGCCAGAGCGAGGCACAGAGTCCCTGTGGTGGGCGTGCTGGTGCACTGAGCTTGTTTGTGGCCGTGCACCATCTCAGGGTATACATTGACTCAAACGGGAGCCTTCCATCTTCCACCCTAAAAGAACCTGCTTGGCTGCCTCCACGTGTGCAGGCTTCTCTGGAAGGTGGGAGGCGGGTCCTGCCCTCAGCAAACTGGCTCTGTACCTTCTTCTAAAGTCCCACAGCAAAATGCTCAGATCTGTTGTGAGATAGGACTCCTGTGAAGTTGGCGACTGTGTTGCAGGGCCAGGGTAGGAGGGCAGTGCAATACAGGACCAATGGGTGACAGAGTCCTGTGTTTGTGAGTGCATATACAGAGGCTTGTGTGATCTTATGTATTTGTATGCTGTATGCGTATTCTTTCTCTCTTGCACACGCGTGTGCACACACACACAGAGACAGAGACAGAGAGACTGACTCTGTAGAAGGTCTTGGTAAGAGATGTCAGAGGGAAGAATAGAGGTGTCAGCCAGCTTGCTCTGCTGAGGATGGCAGGAGGAAAGAGGCCCGGGGAAGGAAGCGACCATGCAGTTTGCACACCAGACTTGCTCATCTGGAAAATGAAACTGTCACAGACCCAGTCCTCCAACTAGAGGAGTCCTGCATCCAGAGATCAACTCTAACATGTGGCTTTCAGACCCCTTAGGTCTTTCAGAAGATTGAAGCTGTGCCCAGTGGTCAGCCAATGGGGATTCTGAGGCTGCTGAGACTTTTGTTCACGGTGGCCTCACACTGGGGCCAAGATGGAAAAGGACGCACCTTAAAACAGGGGCTGGAGACATGCTCGGCGGGTTAGAGTGTGAACTGATCTTCCAGAAGACGCGAGTTCAGTTCCCAGCACCCACACTGGGCAGCTTATAGCTGCCTGTCACTCCAGCACCAGCAAGTCTGATGCCCTCTTCTGGCCTCTACTTGCGTGCTCTCTCTCTTTCTATCTCTCTCTCTCTCTCTCTCTCTGTCTCTCTGTCTGTCTGTCTGTCTCTGTCTATCTGTCTCTGTCTCTCTCTCTCTGTCTGTCTCTCTCTCTGTCTGTCTCTGTCTCTCTGTCTCTCTGTCTGTCTCTGTCTTTGTCTGTCTCTCTCTCACACATACGTACACACAGATTTTTTAAAAATTATTTATTATGTACAATGTTCTGCCTGCATGTACACCTGCACACCAGAAGAGGGCACCAAATTACATTATAGATGTTTGTGAGCCACCATGTGGTTGCTGGGAATTGAACTCAGGACCTCTGGAAGAGCAGTCAGTGCTCTTAACCTCTGAGCCAGCTCTCCAGCCCCCACACAGATTTTTTTTTAAAGTGGCTCAAAACAGCTATAGACATGGTTTTTGGGATTTGGAGCAAGCAGCAAGCTTTAGTTGAGTAAGAAACTCCTCCATGCTTTGAAGAGAGTTGGATTGGTAAAAATCACTTCCAGCTCGCGGTGGAGGAGATGGGGAGCCCAAAGTGAGAGGGAAGGAAGAAAACAAAGTCGCACAGGTGAGGACACAGGGCACTTGTTCTGGAAGAGGAAAGCCACGTTAAATGACGTAGGCAGTGTGTGTGGGGGACATCACTCAATGGAGGAGAGACTGTTCAGTGAGCAACATTCTTTCCCTGAGGTAGAAGAACATGACTGAGCCTCAGTGTCACCACAGGTGGTGACCCTACAACCTCTCCCCATGCTGAGGGGTGTGCTGTGGGTGTTCTCTTGTCCCTCGTCCCTATTGTGTACTCTGGGGGAGGCTAACTCTGTTTCCCCACTCACGTCCATCTCACAAGCCTTTTAAACCAGCTCCGGTTTTGCATTTTTCAGGTCACCATGGTGATCATACTCTCCCACAGCCTATCAGATAAGCTTCTCCCACTGAGAGGGGTGTGCCCGAGCTCCTGCCACGCCTTTCCACGGTTGTGGACAACATGCTTCTTATCACGGACTGAGATTCCACTGGACGTACTAAGGTGTAGTTATTCATCTGCCAACCTGAAGGGCATTTCACTTGCCTCTAAGCTTCGTCCATTCTGAATGCAGTATCTGTAAACATCTGTGTGTAGGCTCCCGGTGTGTTTGGGGCACGGCTGCTGCACTGTACGGTATGAACATGCTAGGCTATGAAAGCAGCTGCAAGGTGGGCTGCACCCACGATTCACCCCTCTCTGCTTCCTGACCGTGGTGCTAGACACTAGATGCCTCAAGCCTTTCTCCCCACGGTGGACTCTGCCGTCAAGCCGCGAGCCTTCCTTTCTTCCCCGAGTTGCTTTTACCGGGCATCTTTGGTCACAGAAATGAGAGGCGTGACTAGCAGACTCGCATGCTGTCATCCTAAGATGTCTGTTCAGATCTCAGGCTGAACTCCTCGTCTTATTGTTTGGCGTGACACGTGTTGGTGCGTTCTGGGCGCCAGGCTTTTGTCGGCTTTGTATTCGGCAAAGATTTCCTCCCCATCTGTGAATTTCCTGTCTCTTCACAGTGTCTATAACAGAGCAGAAGTTTAATGATTTAGTTTTGTTCATAATTACTTGAAATATTTACAAGACTCTGAACTCAAACCACAAAGAGGGCCACATGCAGACACTCGGAACAGCCAGGCTTCTTCCCCGCCCCACCCCCTCTCCTCTTGGGCTGGGTTTTTCCTTTCCTAAACAAAGTGCTGTGCTCTACCTTGCCTAACCACCTGGCATTCCGGGTTTGGGTTTGGCCCCAAAGAGCAGGCAGGAGCTGGAGGAACTCTGCCTGCACACCCGGCCTGTGTGAGCTGCCGCATGCAGGACACTCAGCTGGAGCATGGCTCTGACAGACGCTGGCCTGTGCAAGCTGCCCCATGCAGGACACCCAGCTATGGCATGGCTCTGACAGACGCTGGCCTGTGCACGCCGCCCCACACAGAACACCCAGCTGGGGCATGGCTCTGACAGACCCTGGCCTGTGCAAGCTGCCCCACATAGGACACTTGTCTTTGGCATGACTCTGACAGATGCTGGCCTGTGCAAGCTGTCCCACGCAGGATGCCCAGTTGTGGCATGGCTCTGACAGATGCCTCAGAGTGGGCAGCAGTTGGACAGAACACGTGTCTTCAACCTATGATTTTTTGGCCTCTCATTCTCATTCTAGGCACCTGGTGTCATTGTCCCAGCTCCTGGGTCTACGTGAGCCCACCAGGGAGGCGGCGTGAGCCTCATGGTGGCTGCCATTGGCATTCCTTTCATGCCCAGGAAGTTGAGTTCCTTTGCTTGTGTCTTGGGTCTATTTGCATTTTGGTTTCATAAAGTCTGTTCATGCCAGTGCTGTCACAGCAGATGTTCAGACCTCACAGTGATGTGGAGACTGGGAGTCACAGGCCAGCTGCTCTCTGCCCACCTCTGGGCAGAAAAAGCAGGAGGAGTCTAAAGATGGATGTGTGTGAAGGTTTGCCATGGCCACCAGCTGCTTTAGGACCTGGAAGGTACGTGGAAGGATGGATGGGGACAGGGCTGACTCCTGAGCTGACATCTCCTCTGGCTCACTGTTCATTTGAAAGGCCTGCATCATCAAGTTCTGGCTTAGGGTGTGAGTTGGGAGGTCCAGTCATTTGGGGCCCTGTGCATCTCATCTGAGTCAGGTGAGCACAGCTGCCTGTCCATGGCGGTATGCCAAGAATCATGCAGGCGTCCAGCTCAGGGAGGCCTATCAGCTGAAGGCTCTTTGCCAGTTAGGGGTGCGGGAGTTATGTCTTCTGGTGGCTGAGCTCTGTATTGGCAGAGCCCCATGTTGGCGATCCCAGCTTTGGCAGGGCCTCGAGTCAGTTGAGCCTCAGGGCAGTACTTCTTGCTGTCCAAAGAGCTTGTCACACCTCCCTCCACCTGGCTGCACACATGTGGTTAGTTCCCTGGCAACCCTGGCACGCAACCCTTAGCCCCCAACACCTCAGTATTGGTGAAGCCGAGTCCCTGAAAACCCACTTAAAAGCTCGCGCTCAGCTGGCATTGCAGGGAACTCCCTGGGTTTTGTCCCCTCAGTGGACATGAGTGGCTGGGCGCAGACACCTGCCCTGTGGGAGTAGAAGCGGGTGGCATGGAGCTTGACTGGGCTGTGGAGGGGAAGTGGTGCTCTTCCTGGAATCCATTTCCTGGGAGGAAGTCATTTTCTTTTCCTCCCCTTAGAGCTGTGAGGGCACTGGGCTGGAACAGGTGGGCCTGTGAGCAGGAGGCAGCGGCTGTATAATTGGGTCCAGACCTTTTCCAGCCAGAGTGCTGAGTGAGCAAGTCAGAAGCCGGTGGCAGCTGAGGCCGGGCCACAAGAGGATGTGGGCCTTGCCAATTTACCCCCTGCCTTTGTAGCACACAAACTGTACCTGGCCCAGGTAGCCTTCCAACTGAAGTGGAGATCCACCGTGGGGCATGCTGTACATGGGGAAGCTTGCCCCTAAAGGAGGTGGCACAGAACGCCCCAATTTATCTTCACAAAGCTTCGTCCTTGTGCAGTCATCTGCACACAGCCTGGCGACCTTGACTGGGCCACCCATTCGTCGTCCTTGCGCCCATTTTGGCTCCACATGGCTTGGCTCTGAAGTGTAGACTGTCTGTCCTTCCACTATTGGATTTGCACAGCAGGGAAAGAGTGGATCATGGTTGTGTCACATGGTTATGTCACATGGCTATGTTGCATGGTTATGTCACATGGCTATGTCACATGGTTATGTCCCATGGTTGTGTCACATGGTTATGTCACATGGCTATGTCACATGGTTATGTCACATGGTTATGTCGCATGGTGTCCTAAAACCACAACTACTGTGCTCTTCTTAGCCAGCCTTGTGGACCTCTGTCTCTGCTACAGCTCCCTTTCCACATAGCAGCCTCAGGTTAGGTGGCATGGAGAGCTGGGGCCAGCAGACCGGAGACACATCTGGGTGTCTGTCTAAGTCACTGCGTATTTCCACCTGGTTCTTCTCTCTGAAGGACCTCTCCTATGGCCTCACTTCACCTCTCCTATGGCCTCACTTGTAGCTGTCCCTGTGGCAGAGTCCACAACCTCCATGGACTTTCTCAAGGCTTCTGCCAACGGTGTCCTCATGGATTGCCTGTGGCATTGCCCTGTGGTCTCTCAGCACTCGGGCAGACTTCTTCCAAGGAGATGCTGTACTCTTAAAGTTCTGGCATTAGACTGGCCCATTGTCATTTCTGCCATGTCCCCTCAGATTTCAGAGGTAGAAAGACAAGTACCATCTCTCTATGGGAAAGGAGGGCATTTGTGGCATTCTTTGAAGGCCACAGACTCCACTAATCACAGAGACACACACATGCCTGAGTGTGGCTCCACTCACGTGCCTGAGTGTGGTTCCACTCATGTGCCTGAGTGTGGCTCCATTCACATGCCTGAGTGTGGGTCCACTCATGTGCCTGAGTGTGGCTCCACTCACGTGCCTGAGTGTGACTGCACTCACATGCCTGAGTGTGACTCCACTCACGTACCTCAGTGTGGCTCCACTCACATGCCTGAGTGTGGGTCCACTCATGTGCCTGACTGTGGTTCTACTCTCAGCTCACTGGCCTAAGCCAGGGAGACAGGTCTTCTCCCTTTGATGGCTGCTGGCCTGAAGACTAGCGCTTGACAGTGGGGTGGCTTCATTTGTTTTGAAGAAAGGTCCTTGCATCTGGGGGAGCTGCAGAGTGGCTGGAGGGATTCTTGGGAGGAAAAAGGGGAGGTGGGGATGTGTGCGTAGGGGGAGGTGCATTTGTCTCACTTCCAGAGCCAGGCCCCCCTCCCTGCCTCCTCCTTGGAACAAAGGCAGGTTGAGGGGAGTCCTGTCCCCCTAGGGAGGTGCATGTCCCTGGAAGAGCCTGATGCCAGGGCTATTATGCTACTGTTTATTTCCGGCTGCACAGAACTAGCTGTGTAGGAAAGGTGTGTGTGTGGGTGATTTATGGGTGCTTCCCACACCCCAGGCACACATTGTTTATAGACTTTTGAGTTTATAAATAAAGAAGTGTGTATGTGTGTGTGTGTGTGTGTGTGTGTGTGTGTGTGTGTGTGTGGTGTGTAATGTGCACACATGTGTTTTTGCATGCACAGGGGCCAGAGACTGAATTAGATGTCCTGCTCCATCACTCTCTCTGCCTTGTTCCGTTGAGACAACGCTGACCCTGGAACTAGGCTGGTGACCAGACAACGCCAGCAATCCTACTGCCTCACCTCCCTCTACAGCACCGAGGCCATACTTGGCTGGTTACATGAATGCTGGGTTTCAAACTCCAGTCCTCGTGCTTGTGCAGCAGGTGACCCACAAACCACCTCTCCACCTCCACATGTGCCCCACAAACTACCTCTCCACCCCACATGTGCCCCACAATTACCTCTCCACCCCACATGTGCCCCACAACCACCTCTCCACCCCACATGTGCCCCACAAACCACCTCTCCATGCCCACATGTCATGCCGGGCGTGGAGGCGCACGCCTTTAATCCCAGCACTCGGGAGGCAGAGGCAGGCGGGTCAATGTGAGTTGAGGCCAGCCTGGTCTGCAAAGTGAGTCTAGGATAGGCAAGGCTAACACAGAGAGGCCCTTTCTCGGGGGGAAAAAAAAAGATGGCTATTTAGATTTATTTGGAAGACAAATCCAAGGAAGCATCCTGGTGCAGCAAAAGCTATGTGGTAACACCTAAAACAGCATTGACTGAGCATCGCCGACTCCTTCAAGAATGCTGAGGTGTTTGAAGGGCTTAAAGCAGACTCACATGGCTTTAGACCTTCTTTGATGCAAAACCATCAAGAAACCTAAATACGTTGTTGCGAGGGAAGAGCCGTGAGAGAAGCTTACTCTCTGAGCTTGCCTGTTTCATTTCACTGCGAAGGTACAGGTAGCTTACACCAGTCAGGGTTTAAGTCATGGGGATGGGTGGGTGAGGGAATGCAGGACCACCAGGGTGGAGCTGAACTGACCTGGGGCTTGTGGTTGGTCGGGATTTACTTCCTTTCAAAGCCAGAACATTGTTGCACCATGTTTTACATCCCCAAGCCTGGATGGATTTGAACCTAGGGCAGGAGGCTGTTCTCATACTGCTGAGAAGATTGTGGGTTGCTGTTGGCAGGCAGAGGCGGAGTGGGATGCCATGTAGGGACTCCCCGAGGGATCAAGGGGATGGTCTTGCCAACAGAGAGGCCTGTGACAGGGCCCCAGGGATCCTCATGGGTGGCCCTGCCTGTCGGCCCTCCTTAGTGCCTCTGCCCACCAGCCTCTGGTGCAGAGGACAGGCCAGGTCAGTAAACAGATATGTTGCATGCGACACCATTATCTCCCGGGCCAGCAGCGCCATCTCTTCGAAGCCCAGCGGAGCCCTGGCTGCTGTGTAATTGGACCATTCAGAAGTAAATTATCTGCAGCTGGAAACAAGACACTGCCTTTTAACTCGGGCATTATAAGGTCAGGACTCGAGACATCTCGGGGAAAAGCATTTATTGAAAAGTGATGGGAAAATGAAATTTAAAATTCAAAGTCGCCGTGGGCAGGGGACGGTGAGGGATGCGGAGGGTGTGGGTTGTTCTGCAGGAGGGGGAGCCCTGAGCCTGGTCAGTGGATTGATTTGCATCTTTATTTTGCTGATGTTGGAGATGGCTGCGTGAAGTGACTGCAGCCGGCTGGCTCTGATCAGGAGTGGGTTCTGGAACAAAACCTGAGGGTGGCTTATTCAGAGCTCAGAGTAGAGGGAGCCTTGCAGCAGATGGGCAGGTGGCTACCCAAGGCTGAGAGCAGCCTATCCAGGCAGGGCCCTCAGTTTCCCCATCCCCATCCTCCTCCGTATGAGCAGTCACCAATGTCCCTTGGCACACATTTCGCAGATCTGACTCTTTGGGCCACCTGCTTCATGCCTCACAGGTCTGTCCCATCGATGACATACTTGCACACAGGGTCACCCCAGTTCTGTGCTCCTCACGGTCCCCCCCTCCACACTCTTGTGGTGTGCGGTGTGAAACACTGTGGGTACCAGGTGGGACATTCACATCTGTGTGGCTGGGTTGGGGGTTCCCTAGCCATTCCAGGCCACACTTGGTGACTGCTTCTAGGGCCTTCCAACTGTTTGATTCCCACCAGAGGAAACATTCACATTTCTCAGGGGTCTTCGAGACATCGCATGGCCAGCTGGGTAGTGTGTCCAGATGGGGCAGGGCTCAGGCCTACCTGGCTGTGTCCCTGGGCTCCAAGACCCTCTTGGCCATGGTACCCAGCCCCAACTCTAGTACACCTGGCTTATCTTTCCCTCCCTCTCTGGGCACAGAGCCTAGCCAAAACCAGGGCTCAGGGAAACAGGAATGCTTGAGGATGGGACCACCTTCACTCATTGTTACAGCCCAGCAGAGAGCCCATGGGTGTGACAGACAAGACAGGCAAGACGCATAGCAGGCTGGGATCAGCTCTCAAGGGCAGGTGGTTAACAGCTCCCAAGGGGAGGTGGTTGCCAGCTCTTTTTTAACCCCCAGGCCCTCAGGTGTCTCCACTACCTTCAGGATTGAAGCAATTGCCTGTCACCTGCCTAGGCCTCAGGCAGGCTTCTGAGCAAATGGAGGATGGAGATTGAAGGGTAAGAGGCACAGGAACACGGGGATCTGGGCCTCAGGGAATGGCCTACCAGCCTGGGGGATCAGAGACCAGAACCGGCTGTGTTCTAGGCTTTGGTGGCCCTCTGTTTCCTGATGGTAGGGCCATAGAGAGAGACCCACCCTTGCATGCCTGGCCCAGTCCTGCGCGTGCATCATGCTGTCCGGCCATGATCATTTGGAAGGGGGAAGGGAGGGAAAGTCCCTCCAGGCAGGAGGGAACAAAGCTGCTCCCGCTCCCCAAAAGCACACTGTGCATTGCCAAGTGAGCCACATGCATCCTCAACGCAGTTTTCTCTTCTGATACGAGAAGCAGATCAAAGGCCCCGTACATGTGCTCTGTTTACGGAGGACTTCCTGTGGTGTCTTAGTCCTGTGTGGGATTGGAACCAGATTCTGCTGGATACAACAGGGTATTCCAACAATCACAGTGAACGCCTCTGCATATGTCAGAGTCAGAAGACGGTCAGCCAAGGACGACTGTGGGGCAGTTGGCATCGGAAACCTTGGGCCCTTCGCTTGTCTTGAGCCTGTGTGTGGTTTTACTTCCTGTGGTAACAGTGTGGTCCAAGATGGCTACATTGTTTTCTTGAATTAATTTTTTGGATTCTCTGTTCTTTGAATTTTTAAATTAAGAAGTAAATACAAGCCAGGCGTGGTGGTTCATGCCTTTAGTCCCAGCACTCCGGAGGCAGAGGCAGGCAGATCACTGTGAGTTCAAGGCCGGCCTAGTCTACAAAGTAAGTCCAGGACAGCCCAGGCTACACAGAGAAACCCTGTCTGGAAAAACAAACAAATAAAAACAGGCTTCTTTTAGCCGGGTGTGGTGGTGCAGGCCTTTAATCCCAGCACTCGGGAGGCAGAAGCAGGTGGATCGCTGTGAGTTTGAGGCTAGCCTGGTCTACAAAGTGAGTCCAGGACAGCCAAGGCTACTCTCGAAAAACAAAACAAAACAAAAAAGAACAAGTAAATACAATTTAGCCTAGCCCTATCTGGTGTACACAAGCCGTTCTGTGTTCTAAAATGTAAGGGTGGAAAAAGCAGAAAGGACATCTACTTTATCTCAACAGAACACTTCCCAGACACACATGCGAACCCTCTTGTGTTTTATTGCCAGAGCTTTAGCCAAAGCTATCCACCCCACAACCAGGGCTGGGGATGTGGTCTTGGTCCTGAAGCAGCTTGAGGGCTGGGCAGCCTGGGCTGGGACTTCCGGCTTGGCCCCACAGTCCGCAGGAGACTGTGCGGTGTGGAGACCAGGATATCCTGCCAAGGCACGGAAGAGACTGAAGTCTGCAGACGGAGGGAGGAGAGATGTGTCCCAGGAAAGAAACTGTTGGCTACAAGTGTGTCAGCTTTACTAACCCTCCATCTTCAGTTTTTGAAACGAGCTGTAACTCTAACTGCTGTGGCTAAGAATTCCTGTTTCTGTCCTCAACCTGTCCTTTTCTGGGATTGTCCTAAAAGTTCATATGTGCATGTGCCCATGTGTGCATGTGTGTGCATATGTGCTTACGTGTGTGTGTGTGTGTGTGTGTGTGTGTGTGTGTGTGTGTGTGTGTAATCACCAGGCTTTCATGGTGAGTGCCTTTACCTGCCGAATCCTCTCGGTGGCCTTTCTTGTTTTACTTTTGGAGTAAGAAGTAAATACAATTTAACATACTCCTATCTAGTAAATTATACATTACAGAAAACAAGTATATTTTAAAATTCACAATTCACGAGTACAGAGAGTGTTTTAACGAGATGTAATAATCTACTGGTCTTTCCCAGGTGCCTCCACTTTCCTTTCTAGAATCAACCTTTTGTGGTTTTTAAAAATATTTTCTTCTTGTCATTCACACATTCACAGAGTAACAAGAGCCTTGTCTATATGGCTACCTTCTGGCTAAGTTAAAACATAATTTTAATATCCCTCATTACAGTAGAACAAAATTTAGTGTTCCTATTATGCCAGTCCCTTTGTTTCTTCTCTGTTCCTCTCAACATAATTACGTTACATTTATTGGTTTAATACTTTTTCCATGTTTACTTCTCCCCTATACCTCATTCACAACCCAACCTAACCGTGTAGTTCAATTCTGTTTCCTTTTTGCCTTTTGTGATTCCTGAAGTTAACAATCGCCTTGCTTTTTGGTCCACCCCACCACCACCACTCCCCCCCCCAAACACACACACACACACACACACACACACACACACACACACACACACACACACACACACCGCTGCAGCCGCCTACTTGTTACTGACTCTTCAGATGCCTTTTATGGTAGCTACAGCTTTCTTCCTCATTGGTCCCTGGAACTTTTCTTCTCTTCTGGCCTGAGCTGGCTATTTCCTTCACTCTGGGCCCTTCTGCCCATCCTCTTCTCAGCAACAGGACAGGGCCCCTCATTTCTGTATCTCAGTCAGTCTTTTCCTTTATTGGTTTCTTCTCTTGCTTGGCAGGGCCTGTCAGATGGGTCATCAACAGGGGACAGGTGATGACAAGCCTCAGTCTGCTGGTTCCTGGGAGGCTGTTCCCACCTGAGCCGATTGCCCCAGCATCTGCCCTCCCCTGAAGGATCCCATGCCTTCCTCATTTACTTCCTCACATTTAAGGAACATTTCCAAAGCTGGCTAATTAGGAAGGGGCACACGGGAGGCAATTATCTTCGAGAAATGCATATTTGAAAACAATTTTGTTCCACTCTCACTCTGCCGAGTAACCCTTATCCAAAGTGCTTGGGACCAGAAGTACTTAGTTCAGTCTCTCAGATTTGCATACTATTTGCATAGACTTTACAGGTTAAGCATCTGCAATATAAAAATATTTTTACATGTCATGTTAGTGCTTCAAAATGGTCCATATTTCAGAGCATTTAAAATTTTATCTTTTCAGAGTGGGGATGTTCAGGGTACAATTTAATTTAACGTAGTTCTATCCAGTAAATTACGTATTACCAAGCACAAGCATATTTTAAAAATCAAAATTCACAAGCACTAAAAGTGTTGTAATGAAATATAATCACCTGCTGGTTCTTCCCAGGTTTGTTCAGGCTTGGGTATGCTGGTGAGGGGTGGAGATCAATTTCCCGGTGTGTCTCTGTCTCCATTACCTTCTCAAGGCAGAGGCTGTTGTTCTGTGGATGTGAAAGTTGCCGCACCATCTCGCAGCTTCCCAAGCTATTGAATATACCCACAGCTTTCCCCTCTCATCGCTAGACGTGTTTCACGGTGTGAACAGACTATCATTTATTTGACCATTAGCCCATCATAGGACATTTTATTGGCTTCAAGGTTTAGGGCTATTAGATAAAACTGTGGCGAACAGTAGTGTGTACATTGGGATGTGATGTTAGATTCTAATTTGGAGTGGGGAATGTATGGATGATTAAGAATAAAACTGCTGGGTCGTGGGGAACATGTATTTTTTTTTCCACCCCTAGAAACCATCAGATATTTTCTGGAGTGATTGTACCATTTTCACTTTCTCCCAGCCCCTAGCCCAGCGAGTCTAAGTGGGACTTAGATTTTTTCAGTCAGCTGGCGACACCTCACTAATGGCTGTGTTGTCATGTGCTACGTGCCACTCCATACTCTGGGCTTGGCCACCAGCCCCTCCTGCCCCCGCCCCCAGCCTCCACTGTTTAGTCCTAGAGACACCTGGGGCTGCCAGCTTCTTCTTGTTGCATGTTCTCGGGAACAAATCAGGCATGTTCACAGTTTTTCTTCCCTGGCTCAGGATTTGTCTTTCTCGAGTCTGCTAAGGCAGAGCCCACACGATCTGCTTTTCAGCTTCCAACATCTTGTTGTGTTTGTTTTCTCTGCTTCCTGTGTGTTGTTTACGGCTCTGTTTGTTGTAGAGAATACGTCTCTCTTCCTGTTCTGTTCTGCTATCCTAAGCCTTTAATCTCTTTTTAGAAAACCTGGCTCTTGTCATTAGGGTGGGAGTTTGGAGGGAGGCAGCATGCATTTGCTCAGCCTCTGACGCTGTCAGAACTCCCTGGAAGGTTTTCAGAGACTTGCCCCTGAGTACCTGGAAGCGGGACTTCCTCTTGTGTGGAGCGCACCTTCAGGCTCCTGCCTCGTTTCCCAGCAGACACCTTTGTCTCTCGCCAGCTGTGTGTTCTTTTGGGTATGTGTGTCTTGTGTCTGTCAGTTAGGTGCATTCTTTCAACCTGTCACTTCTCTTTTCACACTTTAAATGGTTTCTTTGGCTGAACTAAATGTCTTGGTGTCAATGAAGTTGTCTGTGTTACAACCGGTCCTTTATGGTTAGCTCTTTTTGGGTCTTCCTTGGCTTTTTGTTGTTGTTGTTGTTTTTGGTTGGTTGGTTTTCGTTGTTGTTTCTGAGACAGAGTCTGTCTGTGTAGCCCTGGCTGTCCTTGTCCTCACTCTGTAGACTAAGCTGGCTTCAGACTTAGAGATCTAGCTGCCTCTGCCTCCGGAGTGCTGGGATTAATGGTGTGTGCCACCACTGCCGGCTCCTTTCTTGGCTTTTGCTTATGCCTGTACGTTCAGTCACTTGGAGGTGACTAAGAGTGGGATTCATTTTTGTTATCTCTTACAAAAGACATCTTATTTCAAAATCTTATCTGTACTGCTTATTTAGCTACAAATCACACTTTAAGATCCTGCAGATCGGTTCTCATGTCTGACTGTGGTGGCACGGGTTCTAGCTCATGCGTTTTCTCCAAGACTCTCTCGGCTAACCTCAAGCCCTTGACCTCATGTGCAAACAGAAATCCATTTAATACGTTTCATGGAAAGAATTTTTGTTTTTTTAAATCCCTTTGTTAGGTTTTTAGATCAATTTCAGAAAAAAAAAAAAAAACCAAACACTATGAAATACATGCTACATTTCTCTTAATGAGATTTACTTTATTTTTAAACTACGTGCTGCGTCTGTGAGTCTGGGAAAGGATGTGTAAGAGCCTGTGGAGGCCAGGAGAGGAAGTTATGCCGTGTGGAGCTGGCGCGTCATGTGGCCGTGGGCCACCTGAAGCCGTCTCTCCAGCCCAACACAGCATGTTTTCTTTATGAAGCATGTGGTATGGCTCTCCTTTTCCTTAGATTTTATTTAATGCCTCTAAGTAAAGGCTTTAAGAATGACTTTCCCACGAAGTTTTTCACGTTTCTTGCTAGTTTCAGTCCTAAATATTTAGTGCTTTTGGTTGTTACTGTCTTAAGAGATAATTTCCAACTGTGGTTGGTATGAAGAAGTGCAATTGGATTGAAGGTTCTGATTTTGTGTGTGGCAAACTGGTTAAATCCTTGAATTGGTTTGAACAATGTGTCATCTCCTTCTACTTAAACGGTCCTGTCAGGAGGACGCTGGCAGTATGTCTTCACCCCCCACCCCACTCCATACATTTGCCTGCTTTACTGAACCAGTTGGGAACGTTGGTCAATATTTTACTTTGAAAATAAACACATCAGAATGCACCAACAAACACTGCCTTGGTGTAACCAGATACCACAGACCAGGAGCTTTATAAACTTAGTGTTGACTGTTCTAGCATTTGGAAGGTGCTGGAAGATTCTTTGTCTGGTAAAACAGTTCTTCATAAACAGCATTGTGTGTCCTCACTCAGGGGCAGGAAGGAGTAAGTCCCTCTGGCCTTTTAAAGGGCACCAATCACACCCGTAAGGCCCCACCCCTTGAGACCACTCAACTGGGCATGCAACTTGAGCCAGTGAGCTTTGGTGGCACAAACATTTAGATCAAAGCAACCATGGAAAGAATATGTTTGGTGAGTCGTCCAGACGAATGGAGAGAGAAATGCATGGGATAGACGAGATGAACATATATGAAGGCCAGGAAGGAGAGAAAGAAAAGGAACCCCACTGCCAGTTCCTGGAAGCTATCTGCAGCGCCACCTCTGGCCTGGAGGAGTACAAGCAGCCTAGCTCTGAGCTCTAGACCCAGCTGTTGGTCTGCAATTCCCAAGGACTCCCAGCATCACCTGGGGTTCAGGCCTGAAAGCTTGCCTGGCTTCAGATAACTGTGCCGAGAATTCTGAGAGGTGCAAGCCACCCAGTCGTAAAGCAACAGAATGCTATAAAAAGAGTTTAATCGTGCACACGAGGCCAACATTGCAGTTAATTTATCGCTCTGCAAAATTAAAGCTGTTCTGGGCTTTGCCATCACTCATGAAGCATGGAGTTATTTATTGGACACTGTCAGAGCTGAGGAGATCCGGAATTCAGGTCAGGGAAAGTCAAGTTTTACAAAGGCCTGGCTGAGTCCCTCGGGGGCCAGGTGGCTGGGGATGACATTCTGCTTTTCCTTGCTGGATTGGGCAGGACACAGGTGGGGTGGGGGTGGGGGGGATGGGGGGGGGAATGACAATTACTCTGCTTGCTTCCCTGATGAGAAAGACTAGGCTCTGGGGAGTTTGGGGGGTTTTTTTATGGAATGCTGCAACTTGAAGAAATTCATTGAGGAGAGAAACCCATCGCTGATCACCTTGTGGGTCCTGTGAAGGTGTGAAGGAACCCATAATGGTGGGTTGGTCCAGGGCAAAGAAGCATCCGTGGTGAGCCCTCAGGAAATGGGGAGGCATACCGGTTTGGAGTGCACCTGGACCAGTGGACTTAACACACACGGGGGAGGTGGTGCGGGGGTGGGGGGGGGTGGGGGGTGGCCTTCCTTGCAGCCTAAGCAGCTGCGTGCTGGGACTAATGGTGGAAGTGGAGGCTGGGTGAGCCTCTGGGCTCTAATTAGCCAGGTAATAAGGCTGTGTATGTCAACATGCTGGGGCAACAGGCTGACTGTTCAGCAGCTGCTTGACGTGGGGAGCTGGGCGAGGCCCATCGACTCGCCAATGGGCCGTGGAGCCCCTGTGCTCCTATCTGTGGCAAGTAGAGTAGGGCCAGGAGGGCACGTGGCACTCACTAGCTCCCTCACTACCCTTCCACCTGGAGGTACTCTATCACTGGGACTCACTGCGGTTGCTAGGCGACTACCAGGTATCAAAGTACCCCTATTCCAGGCCTCTTCCCTGCAGTAGGAATCTTTGTTGATGAGTCCAGTCGTCTGTGCACTGTGCTTGGGGAAATAACAGAGGGTCACAGGGAGCCATATGCACATTGCTTTTCCAAATCTCACTCCTCTACCAACCAGGCCACAAACCAGGATCCTCAGCACAGGCAGGAGGAGCAACATGGCCTCAGGGAGCAGGAAGGAGAAAGCAGGAAGGCTGCTGTGTGGCTGTCTGGGCCTGGCCTCCCTCTAGAATGCCCTGGATCTCAGGCGCAGACTTCCTGCCCCTCTGAAGTGTGGTATGCTGGGTGGCTGCTGGCTTTGGGGTGGGAGAGAGGCCCAGCAAAACCCGCATTACTGACTCCCCACATGCGGTTCTGCCCTGAGCCCACACTCCTTTTTTCTGGGGTTCCTCCAGGTGGCTTTGGCCAGATAAGAGGGCACTCTTTAGCTCCGCACATATTCCTTTGTGGGCTTTGTTAGTTTGTTTGTAGACAGGGTCTCATGTAGCTCAGGCTGGCCCCTAATTTGCCTGTGTAGCCCAGACTACTTTTGTATGCTTGATCCTTCCCAGATATTGGGATTACAGGGATGCACCACTATTCCTAGCTTCAAATATATTTCGTCGCAGGTGCTCAGTACTGGATGCTGTGAAAGGGACTGGAGACAGTAGAGGAGGCCCCAAGCTCACAGCCCTGGGCACCCAGGCATCACTCCAACGCTCACAGGAGAACCATCCAGGAGGACAGTGCTCAGCTATCTGTGTCGTCCTGGCTTTGGGTAATTCCCAGGGCCTCCTCCCGCAGGCGTGTCTCTGTAAGCCTGAGGTAGAGCTTTCTGCACCCCCTGGAACCTTCCTGGCCCTGTCCACAGATGTGCCTGCCCCCCAGCATCCAGCTCAGCCTCTGTAGAATGTTCTGGCCTATCCTGCCCAGGTTCTACCCCAATGCACAGAGGCCAGGTTCTACCTGTCACAAAGTGGCCTGAGCCACACAGGGACAGAATTGCCTCTCTGGAGATACGAGCTAGGCACACCCTAAGAGGAACCATCTTAGAAGACCTTGAATTTAGGATAAAAGTCTTAGAATGTGCTTACTGCTGCTCCTTGGAGTCTGCTTGGATGCCATGGTCTGGACGCCTCCGCCTTCTCCACCCTCTGACCGCCATGTCTCTAGTTTCCTTTGTCAGCAGACCCTCACCTAGCAGGTGCTGCTTGTTCACAATCTAGTGTTTGTCAATGACGAAGCACAGGCTACTCCAGTGAGCTGCACGAAATAAACTTGACCCCCAAATACACTTGAATCCCACTCGGGACCTCACAAAATGCTTCATCCCATTCAAGGTCCCTCCAAATACAACTGGCTTTATTCAAAACACCATCAAAATGTATCCAGCCCAATTCGTAGCACTGAAACCCTACATGGGTCCCCCAAATGCACTCGTCCTCAACCGAAGTGCTGTGTTATCTTCTGCAGATCTGGGCTGAAACCTCAGAATCCGTGCCTGACCAATATGGGTGCACGAGAGGTCCCTGGTAGTCCATCCTGGCCCTGGTTTGGTTGCTGCGTGTGCCCACACACACACACACACACACACACACACACACACACACAGCTGCAGATGAGGCTCCAGATCACTGGGATGAGTCTATTCTGCAATAGAAGTGAGTGTATCATAGTGTCTGTCCCACAGCAGCCCCGAAGTCCAACCTGGCTGCTCCCAGGCCCCACGCCCTGAGAAGACACCCACTCTGTTCCATTCCCACCTCTGCTTTCCCTGCCTGAGCCACCTCACTGTTCCCAGTGAGCTCCAGGTCCCTTTGAGTCCTTGGCTGGGACTTACTCCTGTCATAGAGAATTGACAGATCTATCCTTTTGGTCCCAGCCTCCAGGTATCCCATAGAGATTACTGGCCAACCTGCTGAGGTAGACGGTACTCTCTGGGTGGGATCCCAGGCATCCTCAGAAACTCCTGCATAGCAGGACATCTGGGGCATGCAGTTCTCTGCTTAGCTGAGAGGGTGGGTGAGACTCCCATATACATATTCATCTCCCCCCCCTGAAGCTAGACCAAAGTGGTCTATCTCATCATGCTGCCTGGTCCCCCTACCCCCCAGCCCACCCCTCCTCCCCCGTGCTGGCTTCCAACAACAATCTTTGCTCAGATACTGTTGTTCATATGGAGTCTCTTCTGCGGAGTTCCAGGCAAGGCCCCTTTACTTTTGAAGCAGCAAGCATTTGCTCTAAATTCGCGGGTGTGCAGGGCTCTAAGCTTAGCGGTCTCTCTTGTGCTTTCCACAGCACCCATGTGAAGGCATTCTCCTGCCTTCTTAGCACCTGGTCTCAGAGCTCCCAGGTGCCTCTCTGACATGTTCTCAAAGTTGAACAAGTTACCGCCCAAGGCCGGTGCAGACCCAGCAAGGAAGGGATCCAACTGTACACCCGGGGGTGTCCTCCACCCTGGACCGCCATATTCCTGGCTTGCTAAGCCAGGTCCCACTTCCTGGCTTCTCAGATGTCTGGGCTTGAAGACTCCCACCCCTACCCCAGATGTGGCTTCATTGGAAGTGTCAGCTTGATTGAATTAAAAACAAACAAACAAACAAACAGGGCTTAGGTAGGCACACCTTTAGTTGTGCCTGTGAGGGCATCCCCAGGGAGCATTAACTGAGGGAGTAAGGCATCCATGGCTGGACGGCCTTATGCGTGGCCAGGTTCCAAATTACATGAAGGAAAAAGGAGGAATCCAGCAGAGTGCCAATATGCGTGGCTCTCACTTCCCGACTGTGGTCTCAACATGACAAGCCGCCTCCTGCTTCTGCTGACTAACTCCGTCAGTGGCTGGTGTGTCCCCATAGCTGCAAGCCCAGAGAAGCCTGGCTCCTTATGTTGTTCTTGTCAGAAATGTTGTCACAACAACAAGGAAGGGAGCTAACACAGCCCAGGAAGAGAGTGGCGGGTTTAGGTGTCCCAGCCCTGCACCAAGGTCAGCAGCTGGTTCTCAGGGAGCCTTGTCCTGGCGGGCACTCCTCCCATGGGTCTCCCTGCTCAGCCTGTGTCTGCTCTGCTGCTTCCCTCCTGGCCTTGTTGCTCCTACAGCCTTCCCTCTAGCAAGCTCGGGCCCCGCCCATCTAACAGTTAGCCTCCTGGGAAGACACCAGCAGGCACATGGTGGCTTCTTCTGATGATGGGGAGGGAAGGCCAGAGCTGATGGGGAGGACCAGACTGAACCGGTCATTAGTGACAGTTTTTCCAGGGCAGAGGCTTGGGGCAGAGCTGAGGTATGAATGGGACCCTGGGGGTGGGGGGAGTATAGGGGCTTGATGCAGACAGGCCCAGCTTCACTGTCCGGGGTGGTAACCTTTGCAATCCCACTAATATCTCTCAGAGCCCAAGTTTACTCATCTGTAAGGCAGACAGCAACCCTACGAACGTCATTGAGTTGTCTGAACACAGGACACCTAAACTGGCATGTCCTGCTTGTAGGAGGTCCTGGGGAAGGGTCAGGCATACCCATCTTATGGCTAAGTTCTCCAGTAAGGAGATACACAGAAATGTGGCAGAACTTGGCGCTTCTTCCAGGTTCACTCCTAGAAGAGTGGGTGTCAGATGACCCCAAGAAGCATGCTCAGGGTAGCCTGAGACTCAGCTTGGTTCTGAAAGATCAGGGAGGAGGCACCCTGGCTCTGCTAAGACGTTATTGGGCATTGAACACAGGACACGGGTCAGGCCCGCAGAGGGGAGCTGCAAGGCCTATGAGCCGCCTTAGAGGTGGCTTTCCCAGCTCCACATGAGTCATCAAGTGTCTCAAACTCCTAGGATGTAGACCCCATGGGGTGCTGTGCCACTGTCTGTTCTCCAGTAGCCCCAGTGGGTCCTCCTGGTAGAGGGTTCCCGTGTGGGTGGGTAGAACAGCCTAGGTGCTCAGGGTGCTCATCGGCCTTTAGTGAGTCCAGAGTCCGCTGAGGAGCGGCCAGGGACACTGCTCTGCATGGTAATGACACTGGCTGGCTTTTGTGGAAGGATGTGACATTCAGTAGCCGGGAAATTCATTGTCATTGCTGCACACTGAATGTCAAATGAATCCATAATGGTGGTAGGGCCGAGTTAAAATATTGTCCATGTTTCAAATGACTTGGATTATAGAAACCCCACGTGGGTGAGAGGAGGGGCGACTGTGCCCGCAGACAGACACGGATCAGCTGAGTGGTGGGAAAGGGAGGGACAGGAGCAGAGGCAACAGGTGCTGGCTGCGCAGGCTCAGCTCAAGGCTGGACTCCAGACTTCGCTCCAGGCTTAGCCAGGGACTGGGCCTAGAGAAGAGAGTCTGGTTTTCAGCCTTTTCCACCCACGGTGTCCTAAGTATGTGAAGACCCTCTGTACCTGCTCCAGGGAGCTCACAGTCACGGGAGGTGCCCGAGACATGGGCCCACCTCCACCCTGCAAGCCCCAGGGTCTCCTCTCAGATGCTGGAGTGTAGCCTTGGTGCTGTGGGCTGCAACCACCTCACACAGCTGGCACAGCTCCTGCCCTGCCTCTGAAGGCACTTCCATCTGCCCTCCTCCCCCTGTGCCGCTGCCCCGGACAAGCCTCATAGGACAGTGGTGTCAAGTCCCTTCAGAACCCAGACAACACCAGAAGCAGAAATGGGAGCCAAGGGGATGGCAGTGACGAGGGGCTCAGGGTTTCTCTGTGTAGCCCTGGCTGTCCTTGACTTGCTCTGTAGACGAGTCTGGCCTTGAACTCACAGCAATCTGCCTGCCTCTGCCTCCCTGAGCGCTGGGATTAAAGGCGTGCACTACTGCAACAGGGCTATGTTTTGAGTTCTCGATCCTTACTTTAAATATTTTGAAAGAGGCGGAGTCTTTAGGAAGAAACCTGTCACTCGGATTGTCGTGAAGGCTATGCCTGCGCCTGCTCTGGCCTGTGCCACCCTGTCTGTGTCTTCTGAAGTGTTCTGCTTCCTGTTCCTGCTGCGGGGGCAGCCATTGCTGCCCGCATGCCTCTGCCCATGCCTCTACACATGCGCCGTGACCCAGAGCGAAGGTCTCCCACTTAACCTATCCTTCTAGGCCTTCCAATGACTGACATAGGACCAATCCTCCCCTTCCCCCTCTGCCCCACGTAGAGGACGCTAGGACACGGGCCAGCGGCCCCTCATTCTCTGTACCCAGCCAGGCTGGCTGCTGTGTGGTCCTTGTGACCTGTGTATATACACCAGCTACAGGTGGCCTTCTGTCCTCCAGTCTTGCACTGTCAGTCTTGGGGACACGTGGTTGAGGAGCAATAGCCTAGGAATGGCTTCTTTCTTTTTTCTCTTCCATTTCCAAAAAGAGAAAGAGAGAGGGGGTAGGAGGGAGAGGAGGAGAGATGGGGAAGGGAGGAGAAAGAGAGAGGGGGTAGGAGGGAGAGGAGGAGAGGTGGGGGAGGGAGAGGAGGAGAGAGAGGGTAGGAGGGAGAGGAGGAGAGATGGGGGAGGGAGAGGAGGAGAGAGGGGGTAGGAGGGAGAGGAGGAGAGATGGGGGGAGAGAAGAGAGAAAGAGAGAGAGGTAGGAGGGAGAGGAGGGGAGATGGGGGGGAAGGAGCGAGAGGGGTAGGAGGGAGAGGAGGAGAGATGGGGAGGGAGAGAAGAGAGAGAGGGTAGGAGGGAGAGGAGGAGAGATGGGGAGGAGGGAGAGGAGGAGAGAGAGGGTAGGAGGGAGAGGAGGAGAGATGGGGGAGGGAGAGGAGGAGAGAGAGAGCTACATCTTTTTGTTGCATACATCCTCAGGAGAGACTATGGAACTAGATTCATGGGCGCTTTTCTCCAGACACTACACACACACACACTCACACACACACACACACACACACACACACACACACACACACACACACACACACACACCAGCATCCTAACATTCTCATCAAACACCCTGAGCCTGTTTTGGGGGAACCTTCCGTATTGGCTAGGAGCATTTGGAAACCTGATGAGGCCTGGGAGATGTTTCGGGGTCAGCCAGGGGGTGCATCTAAGGGGAAAGACAAGCCTCTGGCTCCTGTGCCTTGGAGGACACCTGCTCCCCTCTTCCCTCTCTGTGGCCCTGGGAGGAGGAGGCAGATGGCCTTTCTGGCTGGAGAGTCCCCCTGTGAGGACCCTTCATGGCTGTTCTTTATTTTCTTCCTTTTGGTCCCTTCCTTGTTTCTAGCTCCTCAGGAGAGAATTGCGGAAGACCTTTCCTTTCACAGGAAATGAAGAGATGAACTAAGGGACCAGGGAATTTCTCTTTCCTCCCCATTGGTGTCCACTGTGCCCTCCAAAACTCCCCGGCCCCTTGCCCTGTGTGATCTCCAGGGACAGCTGCCCACACTAGGCCTCAGTGACAAGGCTGGAACAGCCAGTGTGGCTACCTTCCCATCACCAAGAGGACGGGAAGCAGTCTGGCCGTGCTGGGGAGGGACTGGGCTGGCCAGCTGCAATGATGACCAGTACAGGGATTCTTGAAGAGTTACTGAGCGCCGCAGGAGATTGTCCAGAGGGCAACATGTCTGTAGAGGACATGCTAGGCCACTCTCAGAACACCATGGAAGTGCGGGAGACACTCCTCTATGAGAAGAGCACTAAGGCCCAAAGCCAACACCCTGGCCTCTTCCTGGCTCCTCCTCCATTGCTCCCTGTGCCTCCTGGGGATCTGTCCAGATACCAGGGCCTGGCACCTCCAGCTGCCTTCTGAGCATAGGGCCTCCACTCTCCAGAGCTTGCACCTTCCCACCTCCAGTAGCCCAAAGTGACCAGACACACGGCGTGCCCCTCCGGCCCCTGCCTCAGAGCCTTATCCCCAGGGTCACCCTCCTGCACCAGCCCCATGTGATGCAGCAGATACGAGTGGAGCTGGGCCCAGTCGTGGGAGACAGGCACAGATGACAGGGGATCACACCTCTTTCTAGTTGGCCACCCTAGGCCATGCCAGACTTGCACCTCAGGTGCGGAACTGGCCTTGGCGGGGCTCTTCAGGTTGAAGGGGCCTGTGAGCATGGAACCCAGTCACAGGCTCTGTTGCTGAGTGTCCAGTGTCAGGACAAGGATACAACCTCTGCTTGGGTCACCAGGGATGACCAGGGTTCGTCTCAGGACGCTTAGGACACGCTGCCTAGTTCAGCATTCTGTAACTCAGTTTCCCCATCTGTGAAAGGGGTTACAGGCCCTCTGACTGTATAGGGTGGCACCCAGAAGTTAGCCTGGTCTCCTCCCTACAGAAACATTCACTTCCAGGGTGTCAGAGGAAGGGGTGGGTGCTGTGACTCCATCCTGCTGACTGTCCGTCCTTATTGCCACCAGCCCCTGTCACAGGTTTTATTTTAAGCCTTATCTTGTGGGGAAGCAGAACCATGTCATATCAGGGAGCAGCTGGGGGGCAGCACATCTGGGTCCCCAGTTCCTGACTGTGACACTTCACACTCTAACAACCTTGAGTTAGTGAGGTAACCACTCCTTGCCTCAGTTTCCCCACCCATACACAATAATACACTTGGCTGTCCTCATTCAGAGAATGGATTAAAAAACACTTACCGAACCAAAAAAAATTACATCTGCCCCGAACACGGGCTTTTCCCTGTCATTATTCCCTGAGGACTACAGCATAACAACCACTTACCACAGCAATTAGCTGCATTAGGCCTCGTTAGGAATCCAGACGCAATGTAATGTCAGTGGGAGGAAGTGACGCTACATTGCTGCTTCATGCGACTTGAGATGTGCAGATGTGACTATTTGCAGGGGTCCCCGAACCACCACTCACCTCAGATACAAAGGACAGCTGTGCTAGCAGTCCCTAGCCTAGACAGTGGGGAGGGCGGTGCTGTGTAACACCTCAGACGGACCCTCCTACCGAAGAAGAGCCTGCCCTCACCACCGGCTCATTCCTTGCCTGCAGCAGGTGGGAGCCAGCAGGCGTCCTCCATGTGGCAGACTAGATGTTGCCTCTTCTGGGAAACTTCTTGGATTTCTACAATGCTTGGCTTTTTATGTGTGTTCTGCGGACCAAACATGGGATCTCTGGCTTGCACAGGAAGTACCTCACTCTCTGAGCTGTCTCCCCACCCCCTATGTCAATGTTCTGAATAAAACCTCTCTGGTTTGTTTTTGGGCAAGAGGCTACAATAACATCGATTTCTTAATAATCAGAGTAAGGATTTTCCAGGGCTCCCATTTGTCCATGTTGTAGTTTTGAATAATGATTAATATCTTTTTTCTAGAAGTGGCCCGTGGTGGTCAATCTTCATTATCAGCTCCGCTGCACTTAGAGTCTCCCTGGGTATAAACTCTGGGTGTCGAGGGGGGCGGGCAGGCTCATCCTGAATGTGGAAATCCCACTACATCGCAGGGATCCCAGACCTAATAAAAGGAGACGGAGAGCTGAGCGCCAGTATTCATCTCTCTCTGCTTGACAGTCTTGGACCAGCCACCCTGGACTCCTGCTGTGCTGCAGCCTCAAGCCAAGAGTGCTAGAAAACCTTTCCCTCCCTTCCGTTGCTTTCATAGGGTATTTTATTACACCAATAAGAAAAGCCACTAATATATTGCCTGTCTTATCAAATGTTCCACACTTATTAATATTAGTTGTTCATGTACTGATTTATAAGTTTTCTTTTCTTAAGTTTTATATCAAAAGATCAATGAAGACACTCAGTTTTTCACTGCTACAACCTTTATGTGTCTTCTCATATTTTCTTCATGTGTACGTGTGGTGTGCACTGCATGCTTGTATGTATGTGGGATTGTGTGTGGGCACGTGTGAGTGTGCAAGTGGAGGCCCACAGCTGACATCATCCTCAGTCACTGTCTGCCTCATGCGTTGATACAAGGCCTGTTTCGTGACCCCACCGCTCACCAACGTGGCCAGCCTTGCTAGGCAGCTTACTCATGTCTCTGTCTTCCTAACTCTGAAATTACAGGAAGGCCCCTGCCTCTACCTAACATTTATGTGGGTTCTGGGATCTGAACTCTGGCCTCGAGGGTTTCTTAGCAAGCACTTTTACCATGATTTACAATAATGATACATATTTATGGGATACATTGTGGTGCATGTGTTGCAGGAAGAGTCAGCCAAGCTAACTGGCATACCCGGGTCCACGCTGGCTCAACCCTGTTTTCTGTACATTTTGAGATGTACAGTCATGCTGTGGGCACAGGAGCCGCGAAGGGTGGCTAAACTGTCGCTCTGCTTCTGATCTTGCTCATCCCTTTGCTCAGCAACTCATCCCATGTCATCAATGCCTGCTCTTGTGTTTATTTCCTTCCTCTGTCTTCAGTCCTCTGCTTCCAGTTTTACTGAGCTAGATGCTTAGCCCGTTAATTTTTCAGACCCTTTTCTTTCCTAATTGAACTATTTAAGCTGATTGAATTTTCCCCACATTCAATTTTAAACTAACCCAGCAGGTCTCGCTACTAAGCACTTGATCATCATTGTTTCAAAATGCTAGCTCCCTCCCTGTGCCTTCTCTAGCTAAGGGACTGTTGGTTTTGTGAACTTCTGGGTGTTGGGTATCTCCAGTTGTGTTCTTGTCATCACCTCTCACCCAGCACTGTTCAAGGCCACACACATATTGTACAGTTTGGCACCTTGTACTGACAGGGCTGGAGAGATGGCTCAGGAGTTAAGATGGCTACTTTTCCAGGAGATCCAAGTTTAATTCCCTGTAGTTTGTTGGCCAGCTAGCCCAACCTAATCAGTGAGTTCTGGGTCCCAGTGAGAGACTTTGTTTCAAAAAAAAAAAAAAAAAGAGTTGGGGCAATGGCTCGGTTGCATCCTGTACAAACAAGATGACTTGAGTTTTGATCCCCGGCAACAAAAGTAAAACACTGGGCATGTGTGGCCTGTAATCCCAGGGCAGGGAGGTGAGGGAGGGAGAGCAAGTGAGCTCCAGGCTCAGACAGCCTGACTCAAAAAATAGGCTGTTGTGTGATAGAAGAAGACAAACTCTGGCCTCCACACATGCAAAGCACAAACACACGTACACACATACAGACACACACATAACACACACAGACACACACATAACACACACAGACACACAGACACCTCCCCACAGACACACACACTTACACCACACACACACACACACACCCACACCCACACACACACACCACAAAAAATAAAGTGATGGCTCCTGAGGAACGCCATCACTTCTGACCTCTAGTCACATGTGCACTCACACGTTCATCTTTACACACAAGAATACAAACACACCAAGAAAGGACAGAGAACTTGAGCACTTAAGAAAAGTGTGTAATCTATCACACAAACTTAAAGACGTCTGGATTGTTAATTGATGTCGGTGGGCCCAGCCCACTATGGGCAGCTCCATTCCCTAGGAGAGAGTTGGTTCTAAACTGTAGAGAAGAGGAAGGCACCAGGCGAGAGGAAGCAGAAGCGGGCTTCACGGGTGTATTCATTTCTCTCCGCTCTTGACTGTAGATGGACTGTGACTAGCTGCTTGAGTTCCTGCCCAGCCTTCCCTTTAACGATAGACTGTAGCCTGGAAGTGTACGCTAAAACGAACCTTTTCCTCCCGTAAGTCCTTTTTTGAGGGGCAGGGGTGGAGGGTGAGAGGTGGGGGTGGGCGGGAGGGGTCAGGGGTCAGGATATTTGCTGCAGCAACAGAAATGAACTGGAAAAAACCCTCGTGGAAGGAGTCTAAAACTCGACCCAGACATCCCCAGGACCTCTCTTCTCACTGCCAAATAGAAACCGGGCACAGGGAAGAAAGAGGGTGCTCCAACCTGCAGCTCCAACCCGAGCTGGTTCCTGAAGGTTGTGTCCAATGCCAGCTGATCAGCCCAGGCTTCAGCTGTCTGGGCCAATGGCTAGCCTGCTCTGTCAACTACCACTCCCAGGCCTGGACCCTGGAAGAAGCCTTCAGCATGGTCTTCAGGCCTTTTAGATGTGCCACGATGGGCCCACTGCCCACCTCCTCCTGACTCACGGGCCTATTGGTAAGGACAGGCTCCTGAGGAGACCCTGATCCTCTTGGTTGTCCCAAGGCTCCATGGTCTTGTTTCTTCCTGTTAGCATATATTCTCAAGGTAGGCCTGGGAGTGCTGTGTGCCATGCCTGACACCCTCTGAGAAGCCTCCTCAGCGCTCCCCTCCCAGAGAGACCCAAGGTGAGCCAGCGCCCTCAGGAGATAAACGAAGTGAGGAGGCACAGCAGTAGCTCCCAGCCAGCAAGTGGGTATAAATCTCTCTGACAAACGGTCTCTCTCGGAAGCTAGGAACAAAGGCCAGCCAGTGTGTTTATCCACCCCAAAGGCAGTGCAGACGGCCTGGACCCTGGAAAGCCAATCGTGCCAAAATTGATGGCCTGCTAAGAATGTCTCATTTATTACTGAGATGTGATAGAGACACAGGCAGGCGTGACCAGGACAAGCTGCGGCCACACCAGGAGGGGAGGTCAAATGGCTACTGCCTCTGCCACTCAGGGCTCTGGTTCCCCCTCACTGCACAGCCTTCACCCCAAGGACAAATGGGGTCAGGCTCACCTGATGAATCCTCTTCTGAGTCGCCTCCTTCCTTTCAGCATAGTCTGTTATCGTCACAAGCCTCCCAGAGATCTTCCCCAACTTCAGTCCCTCCTATGAGACACCTGTCCCCAAAGCACCATGCCCGGCTCTCTCCGCAGCTTACTTTTGCATCTTCTATACCTGATTTACCACAGAAGCCCCTTCTTTGGCAGGGCACCTTGTACACAGTGCCTGGTACCTTGTAAAGTGTCCTAAGAGAGGTGCCTGAGGCTAAGCCACACCCACATTTCTGACCTAAACGACTGATTTCTCTGTATACCAAATCAGGACAAGGCACCAACTCCAAATGCCCCATTGGCCTGTGGGTAGGTCCAGGAAGACAGAGGGCCAACGTCCGCTGAAGCTATCCCCTCCTGGTTGTAGAAGGGTGTTGACATCAATGATAGGGAGTGGTGGGAAGGTTCTAGAAGTCTCTAGGTGAAAAGCCACACCCTTCCCCAAAACAAATATACACAGTCAGCCTCCAGGAGGCCAGGGTTCCCGTCAGGGCAATTTCCAAACCAGGAGTGGGACACGATGGCAGCCAGGAGCCTATCCATTCTTGTATATGAATTTGAGCATGCATAAGGCTAGAAGGGGTGTTGAAGTCCAGAAAGAGGCTTCGATAGGTAGACATAGATGGCCACAGCGCCCTGACTTCCTGAGGCAGTCTCTTCTCTGAGGGTGACAGGAGGCTCAACCCAAAGGAGATAGAACGCTGCGGAGCTGTGGAACAGGGTCAGGTTCTGAAACTCTGTGGGTCCCTTCCATTCTCACCCTGGGGAGGCCAGCCCTATTACTAGGGTGCCCTACATGGAGTCCTAAGGAGTTGATGCCTAGGACTTGAGGCACTGGTCATAGGGAGAGCTGGGGCATAGCTCTTGTCCCCTCTGAACCTTTGCTTGGAGGCGGCCATGCCTGGGGCCTTGTACACAGTGTCCTAAGAGACGTGGCTTAGCCTAAACCACAGCCATGTTCCCGGCTCACACACACAGGCAATGTGTGCGTTGCTTCCAGCAGCTGAGTTTCGGGTGGGTTGTCACGCAGCTGTGGTCAACAGTGAGTTCAAGGCTGAGGACTGCATCCACTTGAGGCAACAGGACAGATTTGAGGTCCTTGGTCCCTGGCAGAGAGGATCTACTTCTCATTTGCTCTCCACCCTGCCCTGCCTGCTTGACAGCTGGATCCCTTTCCCCTCACTGGGCCTCTGTCTCCCTTTGGGAATGAAGGATTGGGACATGTGGTCCCTGGGCCATTTGCATCCGGGAGCTATTCTCATCCCCTGTTCCCTCAAAACCTCCTCATAGCCCTGGCCTTGGGAAGTCAGAGGAAGCAGTGTCAATGTAGAGCCCTTGCCAGCAGAAACCTCATGTAAGATAAAGGGGATTCTCTCCTCTGGGGTGGCTCACAGGCCAGCAAAGCCATCTGTCTGTAGACATGGATACTCAGATGGCCAGCTTCACAAAAAGAGCCAGAGGCTCTGCCCGGTTCTGAAATATTCCACACACACACCCATCTCTCTCCCTCCTCTGGAATTGGGGACGAAACTCCAGGCATACGTTTTCCAGGCTGTGTGCAGCGAGATACTGACCCTACTAGTCTCCTTTGGGCCTAATGCTTCATCCCCAAGGAGTAGGACTCTGTTGTCCCAGGAAGTCTTGTGGGACCACGCACTCCAGCTGTTCTAGAAGACCAAGGCCTTAGAGGCATCAGCTCATTCTCTATCATGGTAGGAGACTGTCCCAGGGTCTCCTGGGAATACTGGCTAACCAGGACCATTTGACAACCTGCCTGCCACCTGCCATCATCTCTTGAGGGCAAAGGAACTGCCCTTGGTTCCTGTGGTGAGGGTGGTGACAAAGGTCACTCTGGGCATCTGTCTGACTTTCCTTCTGTAAGGCCTATTGGGGTCTGATTTGCAAGATAAACTCACCGTGAGGACATGAGCCAGCGCCGGAAGAGTGGCAATTTCTCAGGGACAATTTGGCATGCAGTCAGAAGGGTTCTGGTGATTGGAGGAACCACTGAATGGCTTGGCCAAGCTGGTGGCCAGTGTAGGACCCCCGGGGAGGACAGCTAACTGTGTAATGCTCCACCACAGGACGCCACAGGGAAAAGGCTAGGAGGCCCTGGGTAATGGCTTCTAATGGACACCATGCTAACACATGTTCCTTTGATGGGGTCTATCACAGCTGCATGTTGCAATGAATTTAAGCAAAGAAATCCAAGTTAAATGACTTGTGATAAAATTATTAGATGCCTAACAACTGTAAGCTGAAATCTTGCCAATAAAGGCACTTAATTATTTTTTCGCAGAAATATCAACAGTGTCAGAGTTAACCACCAAACTACTTAACGTGACTTCCACCAATTTCGCAGATCATTATTCGCTCAGTTAACGGTAGAGTTAATTGATGGAGGCCCGTCATGCTGCTCTGGGGAGGCTGGTGATGAAGTCCTGGATGGAGACAGATGTATAGAAGAGGAAATCACAAGGGACCTGAGGGTTTCCCCAGAAAAACCCACTGGGCGTGAGAGTCGAGTTAGCACGGGGTGAGAGCGGGAGATGGAGACTGCAGAGGCCACATCCGCTTTGGGTGATCCCAGACCGTTACGTTCAGTGCTTTTGGCTGGTTCAGTTAATGGCTGCTCAGGGAGTGAGAGCTCTCACGGCGCCCTGTCCTGCCTCACTCACAGACTATTATGCCCACTGGATCCCCAGTGTGTGGTTTTCCTGCGCCTCACACTGTCCATGATGTAGTTAGGTAGTCCACGACATCTGGCCATGGTTAAAACACACAGAGAGAAGTTGTGCAGGCGACACAGACAGTGTCATTTTCCAGCAGGAACCTCAGCCCCACAGAATCCAGGGGAGTTGGGTAACTGACCCTTGCCAGGTACCAGGGATCACACAAGTGGACTGAAATGGGAGCTATCTAGGCCCCGATTTCCACCCCACAGGGTGGGATCTTGCAGGAGGGGGGAACCTGTGGTTGAGCTGAAGATCCCTGCAGCTGTTTTCTACAACCTTCTACTCCTCACCCTGGTTTCCCAAGACGGTGCCCAGTGGAGAAGGCAGTTTCGGCACTACAGGGGTTGCAGCTCAATCTCCAAGCTAGAAGGTTCCGATGAAAGAGATCTGTGCTCTTCCAGTAATGGCCAAAGAGGATGTGATGTCAGGTCCGTCAGGACACCTACTCATCCTCCTCCCAGGGGAGCCTTGGCAGCCTTTCCTCCATGACCTCTCAGGGTCTAGACCTGCCAAGTGCTCCTGGCCCATATCCAGGCCCAACCCTGAAAGAGTCCTTTCTCCAGAGCGCTGGATGACCTTTCCCAAGGTCAGCACGTCAGGGTCCCCCAAGTGTTCCGCTCTGCTCCGAGCAGCCCGCATTGGCTCCCTCATGATGACACACAGCTTGCACAAAGCCTGCACCCAGCCACCCGCCTGGTGTTATTTTTATTTATATACCTGAATACTCCAGAACAGCTGCTTTATTGAGATTCATCAGTCACAAGGCTTAATTAAAATAATGCCGTGTATCTAACTCAGCGTGGATCACCAAAGCAAATGTTTGTTTTGCGGCGTCAATTAAGGCTTCCCGTGGAAACGGCAGCAGCAGACATTGAAGCCACATGTGAGTCTGACCGGCCCCTCCCTGGGATGGAGGCATGAGGGAGTCTCCAACTGCTTGCGGGCAGGACTTCCCCGGTAAGCGAGGGAGTAGGGCAGGCATGTGGCATGTCCCCCTCCTGGTATCTACCTCTCACTTATGTCTCAGATTCTCAGATCTTTACGTATGGATGCCTTCTGTGTTCCCAGGTATACTTCTTCCCCAAGAGACTGCCAGACACATGCCAAGACAAAATGTTCATAGGTCCGAGAGTGCCCATGGAGGTCAGTGTGGAGGGGTCCCGGCCAGCTGAGGGGCTGAAGCACACTGCACGTGGAACAGCCGAACAGCTGGGACCCTTGTGAGAGTCCTGATGGCTAAGGTAACTCACCCAAACTTAAAATCATCCCATTTCAAAATGTTCTAAGGCGCTACCCCTGACCAGGTCCCAGGTGCTTCCAACTGGTTCTTTCCACTCCTAGAGGGGCCTGTACTCTGGGACCTGCATCTTCCGCATTCTCAAAGCACAGGCCCGCCCTCTGATAGTTTCTGCTTATGTCCGCTGGACTCTGACACACCTGCTTCCTTCTTCCTGGGATGCTGTGATCACACCTCACCACCCCTATTTCAGGGTCCTCACATAGTCACACCTTTCTGTGGGACTGGACCCTGGACACTGACTGGGTAGGGTTAGAAGGGATTATGGGATACCAGATAGAGCAGGGAGGTCCTGCTCTGACAAATGTGTGCCATTGTGTGAAGGTTGCACAGGACACATGGACACTGGCTATCATGTGCACAGAGCCCTTCTAGAGCCAGGCACCTAGTCAACACCCCAGCACCCATAATAGCACGCAGGACCCCAGAGCTGAGGGCCCTGTGCCTGCTGTCTGACTTCACAGGAGCTCAGGAGCTCAGGACCTCCAGCCTACGCCTTGGGGGCAGGAGCTCTTCTGTCTCTGAGGCACCTCAAAGGAGAACCCATGTGATATGGTTCATCTTCATCATCACCTTGACTGAACTTGGAATCACCTAGGAGACACGTGCGTGCTCTGGGAGGGCATTTCCAGAGAGACTGAGTTGAGGAGGGAAGACCCTCTCCAAAGGTGAGCAGCACCGATCGGTGGGCTGGGATCCTGTGAGTAAAAAGGAGGTGAGCTGTGCACCAGTGTCGTCTCTCTGCCTCCCGACGGCAGACACTGTTGTCAGTTCTCTCTCACGCTCTGGGTGCCGTGCCCTGCCCACGGCAATGGCCTGTATCCTCCAAATACAAGTAAAAATAAATACTTCTTTCTGTAAGTTTCTTTTGTCAGGTATTTTAACACAGGGACAAAAACAGTCACTGAGGCATCAGGTCTCATCCCAAGCCCCCTTGCCCCCCGAAAAAAAATCTACTCTGACTCTAGTACCAATTCCAGGTGAAGCTCAGATCAGATATCACCTCCTCCAGGAAGCCTCCCAGGCCAGTCAGAGTGACCCTCCTGTCCTCTCTACTTGTGTGGCCTGGCCTACTTGTGTCCCTCTCCACCAGACTCTCATATTTCTGGGGCCCAGGTACTCAGAGTCTGTCTGGCAATGACGTAATGAGAGCCGGTTGCTAGGAAACCTGCCTCAGCTCAGTCAGGGGAAATCTGCTCTGATTTGAAGGGCTCCTGCCGATTTCTTAAAATATCAGCTCTTAGCGTTCATCTCATCCCAGAGCAGAGAGAACACAGCGAGCGAGCATGGAGAGTGCTGGCAAGCCCCCAGGCCTCCGTTCCCCCAGCACGCTGGCTTCTGAGAGCTGATGGGGTGAGACTAACCTCATTGTCTTTCCTTGTCATGGTCCTTAGCCTGCAGACGAGGGACCTGTGATTGCAGTGACTTCAGCGGGGCGTTTGCAGAGTCCGCCCGAGTGGTTCACGAGGATGAAATGGGAAGCGCATCCCTGATGATCTGCTAAGTGAATGTTGCCTGTTGTATATAATTATAGACAAAGGCGCTAGCTAATGGCCCCGTGTAACCCTGCGGGGAGGTCTGCAGCGCCACAGGGGACTGACATCAGTCCTGCATTGTCTGATGCTCTTATCAACGATGTAGGCAGGAGAGGAAAGTCCTGCCCATCAAAATGGGGCTGAAACAAAGGGTGGGAAGAGAATGCAACCAACGCCAAAGCCATAGCTCAGGACCATGCTGATGTGAAGATGGCTCAAGATGGAGCTGGGTGGGGGTGGGGGTGGGGGTGGGGTGTGGTAGTAGTAGCTATCCATATGGAATGCTAGCTCAGAGGCACAGCACAGCCAAAAAACAAACCAAGAGCTCCAGCCCGTGATGTTCCCACCTGACAAAGGACACACACTTAGAATGGAAAAACCCAACACACAGTCTTTAAAACAAGGATGAGACAAATCATTTGAAAACAGTAAAAAAGCCGGGCATGGTGGTGGCACACGCCTTTAATCCCAGCGCTGGGGGGGGGGGGCGGGCAGAGGTAGTTGGAGCTCTGTGAGTTCGAGGTCAGCCTGGTCTACAAAGAGAATCCAGATCAACCAAGGCTACACAGAGAGAGCCTGTCTCAAAAAAAACCAATAAAATAAAATAAACAGTGAAAAAAATGAGCGCTGGAACTTCAGCAAATGAGGAAGCATTGGCGGGCCCACACAGGTCAAGGGAGGAAGGAGTGACACTTGCTTGTTGCTTGTCAGGAGGACCTGAGTGGTGGCTACAGTGTGACCTGAGCTCTGCAGCAGTCCGTGGCCACAGGAGAGTAAGAGAAAACGTAGCCTGCCAGCAGAGACACAAGAGTGTCACACTCCTCACCGAACAGATACAACTCTGCTCCCACCATTAGGCCTCATTCTCACAGAGAGCCCTACGTTGTGTGTCTGAGACACTTGTTCAGAGCTGTTAGCGCTGCCCTCAATAGTTGCAAGCCAGAAATGCTGTGACTGTGGACAGTGGCTGGGCACACCACTGGCTGTCCTTACACAGTAAGCAGATGCCCATTGCCTCGTGTAGCGTCCAGTGGATGCTGAAAAGCACAGCATGGCCTGAAGAAGGCAGGGGTAAAGGATCCACTGCTCTGCTGCAGAACAGCGAGAGCCAGGGAACGCTGGTCCGCCTCTGGGCTTGGGCTTCTGAGGTGTTGGAGATGCTCATGTCAGCCCTGAGCCCCTGCTGTAGGTGTTTTTGTCTGTGTAAAGCCAGCCTTGCTGTGCATCTCTGAAGATGTGTTGCACCACACTGCAGCAGTTAGCTGGTGTGCATGTGAGCATAAATGAAAGAGCTGTACTTTTTTGTTTCTTTCTTTCAGCGGTGGAGACTGGACGCAGAGCCATGAGCATGCCAGGCACGTGCTCTGCCATGAGCTACAGCCTCTGCTCCCTTTCCACTTTTAGTTTCTGCAGTCTTAAGACAGGATCGAACTAAACTGCCCAGGCTGACCTTGAACTTGTAATCCTCCTGCTTCAGCCCCCCAAACACTAAGATTACAGGCATGTGCCACTATATGTGGCCTTGACGGTTGTTTTAACCATGAGAGAGCCAGTGTGGACTTTCCTTTGTTCTGAACAGCCACACATCTCAGACGTGAGATAGCACATAGCAGACATGAGCCACTCCTTTTGGACGGTGGATGGCAGGCTGATGCCTGACAGAGACAAGGCAGATAAGCCCTGCCACGTCCCATGAGGCATTATCTAGAGTGTGGGTCCAGATGGAGAAGCCTGGTTGGGGTAATAGTAAAGTGTCCTGAACTTAAGACCCCAAGAAGAGATCTCAGGAGCAGTTCCTGGTATCCACACAAGTCCCCTGGCATCTGCTGCTATTAATTTGGAAGGGCATGAGGTGAAACTCCATGGGGTCATGCAGATAGCGAAGAAGAAGCAGGAATGTGGTGCTGGGACACTTACCTGAAGGGAAACTCTTGCATGGCTGTATTCAGCAGCATGGCTCACAAGACCCAGGCTGTGTGGCTTGCACAGGAGAAATTGCTTTCTTGCAGTTTGGATGCTGGACAGTCGAGGTTTGGCTGTGAGCGTGCCTGCGTACTGGTGAGGGTTTGCTTTCTGGCTTGCAGCTGGCTGCCTTCTCACAGTGTTTCAGTGGCAAGGAGTGGGAGACAAAGGAGAAGGAGCAAAGGATGAGAGGGGAAGAGAAAGGCAGGCAGGGAGAGGGGGTCTGAGAGAGAGGAGAAAGTCTTATATTAGAGTGCAACTTGTGACCTCTTTGACCCCAGGGACCCTATCTCCAGATTGTCATGTGGGGGTCAGGGCATCAGCAAATTAACTTTGGAGGGACACAGTGCAGTGACGGTCAACACCCCAGGCACACCATGGGGGAATTAATTGGCAGAGCCACGGCCATGGCGGAAGACACACTAGGCCCAGAATAAAAATCACTACATGCCACTTAAGGCAGTGAAAACAATCCTCAGAATTTGGATTCTAGCAAAGTCTTGTTAGACAACCGTCCCCACAGATGATGAAAGCACTGGGCAGGGGCAGAGCAGCACTCATTGGTAGCCCTGGACAGAAGCCCAGTGCCGGCAGGTTCTGAGGACAGCACAGGGGCAGTCCCTGGGTGCACCAAGCAACCGAAGTCCAGTGGAAATGTGCCAACTTCCCTGCTTGGGAATGAGAGGAGAGCTTAAAGTCCCTTAGCTATGGACAGAAGGAAGGAAGGAAGGAAGGGAGGAAGGAAGAAAGGCAAGAAGCAAGGAAGGAAGGGAGGGAGGGAGAGAAGGAGGAAGAGAAGGAGGGAGGGAGGCAGGCGGGCAGGCAGGCTAGACGAGAGGCAACCCAGGACAGCATGTGTCTATTACGATGCTCACTCTGGTTCCGCATAGCCCAGTGCAGCCGGAAGTGATGTGGAGACCTGGACTGCAACCAAGGTGAAGGCAGTGCATTCTAAAACACAGCGGAGTCGTACAGTCTCCAAACACTCAACCATGCCTGAAAATAACCTGATTTGACGGACCACTCCACCTTATAGGAGGTTTTGCCTGACTGGAGATAGTCTCACTGGAGAGGCGCAGACCCAGGGGGATCATGGCTTCTTTCTGAAGTTCAGAGTTGATCACTGTCCCCTCTGCCCCACCTTGCTTTTAGGATGGGTCTATGGGATCATGGACACCATGGTAGTGGCCTAAAGGCCACCTTTGCGGGGTCGGCACTCGGGCATCTGTTTCCTGTGCTCCTGATTCATTTCTACAGCAACACCGCGACCAGAGACCCTCCCTCCAGAACATTGTGTGTCCCTACCTCCCTCTTGGCTGTTTTTGTCCCCAGAGCTCTGCACTGGGCTGTCCTGCCCCTTCGCCCTGGGAGCAGGGCTGAGGGAAAACAATGATCGATATAGAAACCAGTGGGCCAGGCATAGGAGAGGGATACAGGGTGTGTGTGTGTGTGTGTGTGTGTGTGTGTCTGGGGTGGGGGGCTTCTCTTTACAGCTGCCCACATAGGCCTGCCTGTGGTCCCCACCTAGCACTTGAATATGGATTTGTGCCTCAGGACAGGAGGCACAGGCTCAGCCCTAATTAGACGTGATGAGTGTGTGTGTGTGTCTGGAATCGGCATCAAAGGGGGACAGCCGCCCACCGCCCCTTCCCTCTCCTCTTCCAAGGACAGCACCTGCTTCCTCCCTCCCAGATCAGGCCGGCCCTGACAGCAGGCCCAGGAGTCCCCTCTATTTAATTAGGACGGAAGTTCCCTCAACCCGGGAAAGGGATTTAATTTCAATATTTCCTTTGCAGAGATGGGACCCTCCTGTCCCTCCACACCAAGGGCCTTTCATGACAGCTTGGCCCAGCCCCTTTCCCTCTCACTGGGTTTAAGAGCCCATCCCAGAGAACAACCAAGAGGAGCCAAGGGCTGGTGGGGTGTGGGGTACGCTGCAGCTGTGAAAAGAAACCCCCCCTTCACCCTGCCCCCCCTCCCTGAAGCCTACCCCTCAGCAGCAGGGCTCTGGAGCCTGTAGCCAAGCAGAGCTCTCGCTAGGCATCTGTGAACAGACTGGGAGTAACAAGGAACCCACTGACCGCTGACCTCAGACTGTGGACTTGAATCTCTGAATGGTGCCCGAACCCCTGTCTTGCTCTGTGTTTTAGCCTGGCCTATTGTGTCCCTGGTATACACACATGTGTGTGTATGTGTGTGTGTAAGTGTACATATGCACACAGGTGTGCCATGGGTATTTATAAGTCTGTGTGCTACACATGTGCACACCTACTTGGCAAGTGTGTGCACTTGCGTGTATATGATCACATGAGCATGTATGTGTATATTTGTATGTGCCTGTGTGTCTGTGAGCCCAGACGACTGGCATGCGCCTGGTTCTTGTTGTCTCTCTTTAAATTACTGGATGCTCTGATCCTTGGCTAGCCTCTTGGGGACAGCACCACTCTGATCATGAGATGGGTACTGGATAAGCGAGAGACACCCGCAGGGCAAACACACAGATGCTCAGAGGGCAGACTTAATGCCCACACCTGGGAGGTGGAGGAGGAGCTCTGAGGTCCAGACCTTGGGGAAAGGGGGCTCAGGTTCTGGTGTCAGTGCCCTGGCTTGCCCCAGACTCAGCTTCCCTGTATGTATGAACATCTCCAGCAGAAAGTTTTGAGTGTCCCCGGGTCCCTGGGCAGCTGTGTTCTGCCAGCTTTTCTCTGCTCTGCCACCAGCTCCCTTCTATCCCGTCCTCAATGCAGGACCTGGCTCTCAGCCCAAGTGGCCCTCAGCCCTGCAGAGGCCGCTAATGAGAGGTGTCAGCCGGTAGCTCTTCGAGAGAGCTCGCTGCCCTGAGCAATCTCTTAAAAGGAAAATTCTAACCTTAAAGAGTCCTTTGAACACATTGTGAATGAGCAACGAACACAGCCCAGACAGCTTCTGAGAATTACCAAGGGCTGCAGATTCGTGAAAAGAGAGATTGATTTCCATTTGGTCTGCTGAATACATTTCCCGTGTTCTGGGGGTGTTTATCACGCCTTGTACTAAAGGTGAGGGGGGATCTTGGCTAACAAATTATGATCATTGGTATTCTCCCTCCTTCTCCCACCACCCCAACCCAAGAATTTATGCGTTTTCCAGACAAAACGTGCTTCCGCAGACAGCGCTGGCATCGTCCTCGTGGCAGTCAAGTATCGACGGTATCGATTGCAATGTCCCCAGCATACACACGTGGATGGATGCCTACAGCTCCCCCCCGCCCCGCCCCCTGTGATGAGCAGGACCTGGCCCTGATCTGCAGCTCTCTCTGCTGCTCCTAGCTGTACCTTGCCCCAGGCCCATCCCAAGCCCAGCCACTGAGGGGCCAGCTGGTACATGTCTGCCTCAGGCTTGGTCCCCATCCCCCGCCGGAGAACCATGCTCACAGAAAGCTCAGGCCTGCGTGCAGTGCTCACTGCGTAGACAATATGAAGTATACATGGGTGATTTAGCGGATGAATGAATGAGTCAGTACTTTGGTAGAAAACCAGGAATGGGAGCCTCTAGGCAACAAGACAGTTGCTCTTAGTTCTTTGAAGACGGCCATTGGTTTACAATCTGGTATTAGTGAGTCTTAGATTCCTCTGAGGACTTCATGCCAGGCACTGGCCAGCTAGAGGCCAAAGTCTCTCCATCCCGTGCACCCCCCAGAGGAGGCATGTGAGACCCCTGGAGCCCAACTGAGCAAAGCCACCTAGTCTCTTGCACAGCAGCCCCCTGCCACCACAGGGCTCAGGAGGCAGATTTACAAGGAACTTCCTGAATTGCTTTCTTTTCTGTTTTATGAAATACCTCTCTAAATGTCTGCATATAGCTCTCTTGAGGGATGGAGGGAGAAAAATAGCAATTAAAGTCTTGTCATCAGACTTGTTCAGGCCGTTAAGTTGTTCAATCTTGCATAAAAAATCGGTGCATGTACTTGACGTGGGCGGGAGCACCTGGTGAGCCTGGAAATGTAAATCAGGACATAATGATATGCGTGCAGCCTGCTGGAGGCAGCCCCGCCCTTCCTTGCTTCCCTCTCACTCAGGGACCCCAGCAGAGGTTGGTGAGAGCGGCTCTAGGCATCGGACTGTGCTGTGGCCTAGACTGACTGTCCTGCTCCACCCTCACTCAGAGCTGGACTGGCTCGCAGTACCATCTACCCAGTCAAATGTAGCTGTGCTCCTGGGCAGAATCACCCTGGCTCTGGGGTTGTGAAAACCTGCCAGCTGCCTTGGAGCCTCAATAGCTGCACGGTGCTGGGCTCAGGCTTGGCACCCATGGGAGGAAAAAGGGGACAGTCATGGCCAGCAACAGTGCCTGATCCTGGCCTTTGAGCCACAAAATGGAAGGGCCACAGCCCCACCACCACCCCCGCCCCAGTCCTTGGCCACTCTTCTGTCGAAGCCCGGATGCCAAGTCTGCCCCTCAGTGAATGTTCTCATTTTATGGCGTCTCCAGAGAAAGATAGCTCAGGCTGTGGAGATTCATTCCCCTCTGCAAGAGGGTCGTTTATTTTGACACATGTGGTTTAGTTTCAATTATTTATCATAACACTAGGGAAGGCCACAATAAAAGCCCCGAAGTGTGTTTAACTGCAGCCCCGGTGAGGGCGACAGGTGCAGGGGGTGCTTGGGGAAGGTTCCTGGAGAGGGGAGGCAGCCCAGCTCTGGGAGGGGAGGGTGTGCATAGCATGTCTGCCCCCTGGGGAGTCCTCAGGGCTAGAAGCTGCTGTGCCAGTGGAGATGCTGTGTGCTGTGGCGCTCACAAGTGACATCTTGTTCCAATCCTGTCTGAGGAGTGATTGGAAGCTAAGCTTGTAATGTGCTGAGATGGATGCTCCCCTGCTTCTTCAGCAGTCTCAGCGCCTGAGCAGAGAGAAAATTCCCAGGACTGTTGGGATTGTCCAGCCTCAGACCACCATACACACCTGTCCATCCATCTACCCGTCTGCCTCCCGTTGTGACACGGCTTGCAGCACAGGCTCTGTCTTGGTCCCTTGGGGTCTGCACCAAATGACTGCCAATAGCAAAGGGACACAGCTGGGCACCCGCTGTCTCAGTGCTATTCTCATCAGCCACATGAGAATACATTAGGACTTTGAGGCCACTTGGAGTAGCCATGGTGACCCCCCCCCCCCCCCCCGACGGACAGCTGAGGTTGCCAAGGCCCTGGCAAGCTGACTAGCCCAGGGCTGAATGGATGGCACCAGGAGGGAAGAGGACTTACCTGACACGGGCTGGGAATCAGCCAGGCCAGGCACCTCCTACTACAAGGGTGGAAGCAGGCTCTACAGAGAAAAAGGCTTGACTGTGGCATGCAGCAAGTCCGCTTGGCTGAGAAGCACGCTGTCCAGGCTTCCTGTGGTCTAGACACAGGCTGGGGCTCCAGGAGCACCCCCTTTTCTCAGACAATGGTCTCCACTCCAAAACAAACCAAGACTGATGCATCCGCAGACCATTATTTAAGGCAAGTCTGGATCAATATTGGGGAGGCTGTGTTCCACAGCGCACCGTGCTTTGATTTACAATGCAAAGGAAATGGTCACAGGCTTGACGCCTGGTTCCGGTTTGGGATTCTGCACTATTCTCTGTGTACTTGAGCCCAGCATTTATTTACACCACTGGAGTGTGAATTCTATGAATAAATTTTATTATCTCGGGGTTTTCGTGATGACAAAAACATGAAAGCCATTGGAATGGTGAGATGCCCGTGCCTCCTTATTATGCCCAGCAGGGCCGGGGGAGGGGCCTCCTGGGACCTTCATTTAGATTTTAATTAAACTGACTTTCCCCCAAACAATTTGCAATAAATTAGTGCCAACCAGGGCTTGTAACATCTAGGCAGAAGGCACACAGCTTTGATGTGGGGTCACAGCATGAGATCTGCCTTGCTTAAGTCTTTGCTTTGTAGGTCTGTGAATTCCCAGGGTCCTCATCGGCCTGGCCCCTAGCTGGGCCATTGAGAGAAGACTGCTATGGGCCCTGTGTTTCATGCCTGGCCTGATCCCAGCTCAGTCTGACCATCTATGCCAAGATGACCATTGGCTCTATGTCATTCCAACCAATTCCCCTGAGGATCAGAGGGTAGCCCCAGAAAGCCTTATCTGGGCTCTAGTTGGCCATCTCCAGTCCTCCATATGGGTCCAAAGGTGGGGCTGGGACCATCCTACAGTGGGCTCTGAGGAGGGGCAGAGTGCATGCCTCGCTCAGGTGGGTCTCGGAGCCTCCCACCCCCCATTCTCACCTCTCAGCATCTCTGTTCTAGGCAGGGGAGGTGACACTGTGACCCTGGAAGAGGACCTGGCAAGCCTGATGCCTGTGTCAGCCCCACTGTGCAAAGGGACACTGAGGCTCTCAAGGAGATAGGGCCTAGCCTGGCCCCATCTCCTCAGGGCTGAGCTCCAGGCCTTACTTAGTTTTCCAGGGCTTAGTCTGACTGAACGGGTCACCTGACAGCCTCTGTGCCGGCTGTATAGCCCAGGCAAGGTGACACTGTGCGTGCTTCAGCCCATGCTTCCCTGAGCCATCCCACCAGCTGTGAGCTCTGACACCTGCTGTGACTGAGGTCCAGGCTGTGGGCAGTGGCTGTCCACCTCATGGGTATGATACCTACCTACTAGAACAGGGTTCTGAGCCACTATGCTCTGTAGGGACCTCAGAGCCGGCCCTTAGAAGGCTAAGGAGAACTAGCCTGGGGCCAGGCTTTACTGGGGCATACACAGGTCCAGGCTGTCCCTGGGATGCCTGGTGCACGTGGCCTGTGACAGGAAGGCCTTGTCCTTGACCTTGACCTGTGGTGTTAAGTGGTCATCGTCGTTCTGTGCTGACAGAATCGTGTAGAGCCTCAGCACACAGGGCGAGAGCCCCTTGTCTGTATTTCTGGCACTCTGAGAACAGTTCTGAGGGTGTCGGTTATGAGGTTTGTACATCTGGACTGAATAGCTGCAGAATCCAGCATGTGAGCTGACAGCTCCCCCATGGAAGCATGGCCTCCTCGCCTGTGTGCGTCAGGGGATGTGATCCAGCAGGACCCACCTGCGGGGGGTGAAGGATGGATCCCAGATACCTCCTGGAGTGGTGAGGTCCTGAAAGGAGCTGGGAACGTCAGCAGCAGTGTGTGATCTTAAAATAGCAAACGCAAAGCAACTGAAGAGGACAGCAACAGCCAAGGCACCCAGTGTCTGCCCAGCGTGGGCTGTCTCTGTCTTTGCTGGAGCATCTGCTCCTATAGCTGGCTGCCCACCATCCAATGCCATCCGGTGCTGCTGCATTTCACGGCGATAACATTTCATGGCCGTTTTGCTTGTGTGCAGTCACAGCCCATTGGCTTTATGGAAACACTCTCGGAGTTTACTTCCCAAGAAGGAGAAGGATAGCTGTTTCACAGGCACTTGGAGGAACGCCTTGATGGCCCGAGTGTAAAGCGGGGAGGTCTGCCCCTAGCTCAAGTTGCTGTCACAGAAGTTAGGAAGACTAGGGCCCTCTTGCTTTCTGCAGCACTAATGGGGGTTCACAGAAACCCCTATGACCGGCATGACTGTCGGTGTGGGGCAAGGTTGCTGTTTGCTGGGTAAGTAAAGACGGGTCCCGCTGTTCCCTTTCCTGCTCCCCTCCCCCCACCTGAGTCCTGCTTCTGGACCAGAACTTGTGTCCATTTGGGTGGGAAGGCTAGAGGTAGAAGCGGAGCTTTGGGAGTTCATTCACTCTCGGGGCACATCCCACCTCCCTGTAGCTGGCCTGGAAACCTGCGACAGCCACACAGCTCACCCTGCTGTGCTGCCCAGCCCGGCTGAGAGCTGCAGACTCAATTGTGTCTGCGTTGTGATTGCGACAGCAGCGTTAATGGAGTCCACACCCTACCTGTCTCCAGGCGCGGCGCGACCTTGGTGCCAGCACTTGGCTTCCAGTGTGATTCTTCTCGTCACTGGCGGCTTCACACGCAGTGGCTCCCAGGCCTGCAAGGCATGGCTGGGCCCTGGGCCATCTCTGCCAGGCATTGTTCCATCTGTGGGAAAACCCCAGCTCCTTGGCTGCCTTTGCCACGCCCTCTGTCTTCCTCTGCTCTTGTCCCAACCTTGGAATCAGGCCCTGAAGGAAGTATCAACAGCCCGGGTCAGCCACCTCTGCTGGCCTCCGTTTCCACCTTAGTCAGCCAGAGAACCAAGTGGTTCCAGAGCCTGCAGGTCAAAGCACAGCCTGAACCAAGAGGATCCTTCTACTTGGGAGAAACTGAGGCACAGAGGGACACAGAAGACTGCTGAGAGAAGCCAATAAGAAATACAGGGCCAAGGTGAGGTCCCTGATGGCTGAGAATGGAGCTGTGGGCCTCCCAGCTGCCAGGAGACTCTGACTGCTGACCTGATAGCATATCTAGGATCAAGGATCCTTCTAGAATCCCTGACCCATCTTCCCTACATATCTTCCTTACATGTTTGCATGCAAGTGTGTGCATGTATCTATATATGTACAGATTTGCATATATTGTGTGTGTGCTTGTGTGTGTGTGTGTGTGTGTGTGTGTGTGTGTGTGTGTGTGTGTGTGTGTAAGTATACATGCTTTGGAAACAGAGGCAGGAACACTGCACTCACTCTGCAGACCTCAGAGTGCTACCACCCTTGGGGTCACTTTCAGTCCTCCCAACTGTCCCACTGATGACTCTGTTAGCTGAGCTTGTTTCCCTCCACTCACCCTGCCATGCTCCTGGGGCCATGCTCCTGGGGACTGCCCAGCCCCCAATCTCTGCCTTCCAGGAGGATCTAGGCTGGCCTGAAGGACCCCAGGGGAGATGGTAGCTCTGGTCCCTTGTTTGACATGGTGGAGAAGTTGGTGTCGGTCATGGAGGGATGTGTGGCTCAGCCAACCATACATGAGTCTAACTGGGAACAGGTGGCTTTACAGCTATGCTCTGTTACGCCCAGTCCTAGAGCAGATGCCTCTGAAGGATCTTTGGAAACATAGGATATCAGAAGCTCAGAGATCTTCTGACAGGTTTTACATCCCAGGTTCCTATTTGTGTCTGGAAATGGCTCCAAGGCTAAAATGATGAATGAAAGTCACTACCCCACACAAGACAGAGCTAATTTAATGGTTCATGTCATCTAGTGGGGAAAAAACAGGGCTGACATCTACAGTCAATAATAAGGTGGAAACAGCCTGCCAAGTAATATTTGGGGAGAAGTGGTCCAGAAATTATGTTAGAAACCTGCAATCTGAGATCGTCAAGCAAAAGAGCATCTTTGGACTGGGGCTATGGCCTATGATGGGGGAGGTGTTGCATGAATGGCCACCTCAGAGGCATCAGGTGCTGAAGGAACCAGCCCCCTGTAGGACCCCCATTAAGGCCAAAGTCTGGAAAAATGTAAAAGTCAGCCTACTCAGTCCTCCCTTAAAGACCCCCATTAAGGCCAAAGCATGTAAATTTCTAGAGGGTCCAGCTTGAACCAAGGACAGACAGATATCAGATCACTGTGTGTGTGTGTGGCAGGGACAGGAAAAACCTTGAAGAATCCAACTTGACTCAAGGTCTCAGTCTGTGCTCAGGGTCCAGCTGGACTCAAAGACAACCAGCTGTGTTTAAAATTTCCACTACCCCTCCCCAACTAAAAAAGTTCCTAAACGCCCCCTGTGACTGCTTCAACCAATCTTTTCCATAGGTCAGCTTGCTCCTCCACCCATTATCCAACCACCAAACGCCAATACTTGTAACTCCTTGCTTGCAGCTTTTCTGCCCAAATGCCAACCAACCACATACTTTAAAACCATTTCTTTGTCTAAAACCTATAAAAGGCCTGTGCCTCTGTTTCTCGGGGTCTGCAGCTTGAAAGAGAGGTCTCAGTCTTACAGTGTGGAGACTGCTGTGGTAAACATCAGAGGGTGCAGGGGCAGCACCACAGCCTCCTTTGAGACAGGAAAAAGGATGCTTTGGGTCGGAGGTGCTGAACAACAGGGATTTTATTTTCAGTCAGAGTTGGAGAAGCTGGGCATGGTGTATTTTATCTATTTGTAAGGGTCACTCTGGCTGTTGGGCGGAAAGCAGCAAGCACAGGACACTACTGCCTGACTCCAGAAGATGCCATTCAAGCTCTGGAGATAATGCTAAAGGAAAGCTAATAAGGTGCAGCGAGGGAGAGCTTCATGTTAGGAAGGATACATCACAGACCGTGGTCCTGATGTGGACAACAGTGCTATGCGGCCATTAAGCAGCTGTGCACATCTCAGGTGTACAGTCCACACAAGTGCCCTGAGGCCTGGCATGGTGTCAGCATAGAGAGCAACAAATAAACAGAAAATGACAGCAAATGGCTACACAGAAGCTGCACTTGACCCTGGCAGAAAGACGGACATCGCCCAAGACTTGGAGTGGCTGTGGGATCAGGCTCGAGAAGCAGAGAGAAAAAAAAACAAAAACAAAAACAAAAACAAAAAACCAACAACAATAGAATAAAGAAAAGATAAGAAAGGAAAACAAACATCGAGGTGCAGTGCTCACCTGGACAGCTCCCAGAGGAAAACAGAATAAAAGGGCAACTTCTGTGAAGTTAAAAAGCAGGGGAAAGGGGTGGGTCTTAAGTTGGGCCAGTCATTGGTTGGCCATTCCCTCAATCTCTGTTCCATCTTTATCCCTACACTTCTTGCAGGCATGACAAATTTTGGGCCGAAGGTTTTATGGGTGGTTTGGTGTCCCCCTCCCTCCAATGGAAGTCCCACCTGGCTACAGAGGTAGTGATTTCAGGTTCCATATCCCCTGCTGCTAGAAGTCTCAGCTAGGGTCACCTCCCCCCACCACAGACTCCCAGAAGCCTCCCCCAATCCCAGAGATGCCCTCCATTCCCTCCTGCTTTCCCCACATCTGATCCCCACCCACATTCCTCTCCCTATCCCCATCCTTTTCCCTTCCTCCAGCTACTTCAGATGTCTATTTTATTTCCCCCTCTGAGTGAGAGTCAAGCACCCTCCCTTGGTCCCTCCTTGTTACTTAGTTTCTTTGAGTCTGTGGCATATATAGCATGGCTATCCCGTACTTTATGACGAATGTCCACTTATAAATGAGTACATACCATACGTGTCTTTCTGGGTCTCAATTACCTCACCGAGGACGACATTTTCTAGTTCCATCTATTTGCCTGCAAATTGCATGATATCTTTGTTTTCAATAGCCGAGCAGTATTGCATTGTATAAAGGTACTACATTTTCTTTATCCATTCTTCAGTTGAGGGACATCTAGGTTGTTTCTAGTTTCTAGCTATTACAAATAAAGCTGCTATGAACATAGTTGAGCAAATGTCCTTGTGGTATGGTGGAGCATCTTTTGGCTATATGCCCAGGAGTGGTATATCTGGGTCTTGAGGTAGAAATTATTGCCAGTTTCTCTGAGAAACTGCCAGGTTGATTTCCTCAGTGGTTGTACACTTTTGCTCCACATCCTTGCCAGCATGTGCTGTCACTTGAATTTTTGATCTTAGCTGTTCTGATGGGTGTAAGATGCAATCTCAGAGTTGTTGATTTTCATTTCTCTGATGACTAATGATGCTGAGCATGTCTTCAAGTGTTTCTTGACCATTAGGGATTCCTCAGTTGAGAATCGTCTGTTTAGCTCTGTACAGCATTTTTATTTGGTTTGTTGGTGTTAAATTACTTGAGTTCTTTATATATTTTAGATATTAGTCCTTAGTCAGATGTAGGGTTGATGAAAATTGGTCCAACTTGAGACCTACCCCATGGGAAAGAGCCAACCCCTGGCACTATTAAGCATGCTCTGCTATTCTCACAGAGCCTAGTATAACTGTCTTCTGAGAGGCTTCATCCAGCAGCTGATAGAAACAGATGCAGAGACCGACAGTCAAACAATAGGCGGAGCTTGGGGAGTCTTGTGGAAGAGTGGGAGAAAGGATTGAGGGAGCCAAAGGGGTCAAGGATACCACAAAAAGACTTACAGAGTCAACTAACCTGGGCCCATGGGGCCTCAGAAGACTGAACCACCAACCAAAGAACATGCATGGGCTGGACCTAGACCCTCTACATATATGTAGCAGATGTACAGCTTGTTCTTCATGTGGGTTCCCCAACAATTCTAGCATAAGGGCTGTCTCTGACTCTGTTGCTTGCCTTTGGATTCCTCTCCCCTTGCTGGGCTGCCTAGTCTGGCTTCAGTGGGAGAGGATGCGATTAGTCTTGCTGAGACTTGAGGTGCCAGGATAGATTGGTACCCATAGGGGGACCTCCCCTTTCCTGAAAGAGAAGGGGAGAGGGGAATGGGGTGTGAATGAGGGTGGGACTGGGAGGAGAGGAGGGAAGGGGCTGTGATCAGGCTGTTAAGTGATTTAATTAATTAATTATTTTTTTTTAATGGCCAGGGAAAGAGCTGGAGAGGCAGTTCAGCAGTTAAGAGCACTAGCTGCTCCTCCAGAGGACCAGGTTTAGTTCCCAGCAGCCATTTGGCGGCTCACAGCCATCTATATAACTCCAGTTCCAGGGATCTGACCTCCTGTTCTGGGAACAAGGTATCTGTGGTGCACTGACATGCATGCAGGCAAAATATCCCAAGGTGCAACATTAATTTTTCAAAAATGGAGGTGAAATGTACCAACAGCTGCCCCAGCTGGGACAGCCCCAGGGGCTGCTGGGAAGAAGCTGCAGAAACATGGAGTCTTGGACCAGGTGCAACCCCAGGCAGCAGCAGAGGAAGCCCACATTGCAGATTCCATACCTCAGGACTAGCTGCAGCTCTCCACGAGGGCTCTCAGAACAGAATAAATCTGTCATTCAAGTTCAGGCCCGGAGAGCATCTTCTAAAATACTTAGAACCCCAGGCACTGTTATCTCCCCAAGCAGCACAGGATGAGTTTCAATTGGTACTCAGGGCAAGGTCCAAGGGTGAGAGATGGAATCCAGAGCTGCAGGGCCCAAGTGCAGTGTGGTGCCACCACGGTGGAGTGAGATTGTCCCCCAGCGAGGCTTCCTGCTGGTGCCACCCACATATGGTCTATTCCTCCTTCCAGGTAGGTGCTCCCTCTCCTGGGTTCCTCTGGATTCCTGACTTTTTTTTTCCTGAGACAGGGTCTCTCTGTGTAGCCCTAGTTGTGCTGAACTCGTTTTGTAGACCAGGCTGGCCTTCAACTCATAGCCATCCGCTTGCCTCTGTCTCCCGAGTGCTGGGATTAAAGGTGCGTGCACCAGCCCGGCCTGGGTTTCTGACTTATTTAGGCAACAGGACAGCAGAGGGATCTATGAGTTCCACTGTGAGTCTCAAGGAGCCACATCCATTCTTGGTCTTTTGTAAGTAAACCTTAAAGTCAAGCCTCCCACCCGAGTTTCCCACAATGCCCTACTGAGATAGCAACAGTCCCTCCTCCCACTGCCCCCTCCCCAGGAGAGTATTTTTATGGACTTAATGGTGTCATGTCCTTGGCTGAACATCTGCCTCAAAGGACCAGGGCTAATGTCTGAGACCCAGTTATTCAGCAGTGGCACCCAGTGCCTCTCTCAAGTGTCAGTCCACATGCAGAGTCAACACGAAGCCTTGGGTCCCAACACTCAGGCAGCGTGGCAGAGGCCATTTCCAATAAGCACACACAATAGTGTGGTGGTGGTGGGTTGGTCCAGTAGGTTGTTGGAGCCCCCAGCACAGCAGGGCTGCTGGAATGGGGGTTGATGCTGGTGACACTGGCTGTAAATGACACAGGACAAAGACCCAGGGGCCTGCAGGACCTCCATGCGCCAATCCTCCTGCCAATCAATCACCAACTCACTATCTGGCCAAGGTCTGTGCTTGCTATTGTCCCCGTTCTGCTGTGCATGTGCATCTCCCGGGCAACAGAGAAGGCCACAGTGTGGTCACCTGCCAGCCTCTGACCAACCTCAGCTGTCACAGAGCCACCCCTTACACAAGAACTTGATTCGGGGTAATTAACTCTGACACCCTGAAAGACACAGTGCAGGTGGCTGCAAGGGTTTCCTAGGGAGAAGTTGCCACCCACGAATGTCACCATAGTATAAATGTCATTCATTGGCACAGATATGAAGAAGCAAGTCATGGAGGAGATATAATAGGAAGTGCCTCAGTTGGCAGTTTTTGAGGCCGCTCAGAGTCACTGTAGAGCGAGGCAGAGCGAGGAGGCTAAAAATAGTCTACTCAGCCAGTTGATTGACATCTCACAACCCACAACCCATCAGTGTGCTCCCCACATTCCAGGTACTCCCCAGGATGACACCCTTTGGGGGTTCTGCCTGGGTATGCACAGTGGCTCCATGCAGACAAGGCAAGTTGGAACCATTCTTCAGAGGAAAGAGAGTCACCCCCTCCTACCCCCATGATAGACAGATCCGAGCCCGTGTCATTCAGTCACAGAGCCTAGGTGCTCACTCCGCAGACTGCTAAGGCCAGAGCTGAGGGTGGCCAAGGGTGGCGCACGGGCTGGGAGAAGGTGATGTGCCAGCATGGCAGTTGGTCAGGTAAGTGGCCCAGGGAGGACAGGCAGGCGGGGACATCAGGGTAATGCCCAGCACCAAAGAGTTGAGGGGCCCCAAAGTAGTTCTGGGCTCCTGACGAGAAAGGGACAAGATCTAGACACAGCCTGGGTCACGCACTAGGGACGAGCGTTGTCAGGAAGGAACTTGGTTTTGTTTTTCTATGGGTACCAAAGACTTGAGTGCCCTCCTGATTGACTAGAAGTTAAAAGGCAGAAGGGAAGGGGGTGGGACCAGAGATGCAGCAACCACAGGGTGCCGAGTTGAGCCCAGCTCTGCTCAGCCGCCCCCCCCCCCCGGGAGGTCGGGACGAGGTCACATTTGGAATCAGAGTCCGGATCGTGAGCTGTCTACAAGAGACACTTTCATAAATTTTGATCCGTGGCTGAAGAACAGCGGATGGACAGAAACGCAGAGAAGTTGACTGGAGGAGCGACAGAGCTAATCTCAGTCAAAATGACTCAGAGCACAAATCACGTATGGTAATAGAGGCATCAGACCAAGCACAGCGGTGACAAGCTTAAACCTGTAAGCGCTCAGCCTCTGACAGAAAAGCGCACAGAAGAACTGTTAGCTACACAAGGAAGCCTACCGGACACGGCTGTAATGGAAATCCAGCCCAGCGTTGTTAAGATGTGGTGAGGGGAGGGAGTGTGTAAAAGTAAGAAAGATGTCAGGTGCAGGCCTTATTGTTCAGAATGGAGAGACTGTAGGCGCTTTACAGGCCACATTTTATCTCCAGTCTTGAAATGCTGCCTGTTTCCCTATAAATCTAAGGAACAAATAAAAAGTCACCTCATCTCATCCATCAGGGAAATGCAATTTTTAACGAAATGAGCCCTCGTCTTACCACCAGATAAGCAGCAGGAAGAGAGTCCTAATTAGCAAGCGTGGTGGCAGAGTGGAGGGTGTGGATTCCAGGCACTGGTACGCCATAGACTCAGTGTCTCGTTCTGAACAGTGACACTGAGCAGCAGTGACTGTATCGTCCTCTTGCAGAGGACCCAATGTGTGTCCACTGGGCTTTCCTGTGACTAGTAGTGGCCTAGAAGGGCTGGATCCTCGGGGTCATGAGGAGACATGGCATGGACATGTAGCCTGTCTTGATGACGTGAAGCCAGCTAATGAGTGTCCTGCTGTCATGACTCAGGGCTCAGGAGACCATGGCACACCCAGCCCTCTGTGACCTGTACAGAGGACACTTTAGTAGTCCCTACCCAATTTTCAGTAGCTAGTGTGTGAGCGTGCATAACCCCTGTCAGACTCTGGTTTCCTTTGAGCAGCTAGCAGCTCCTGACGAGAGCAAACTGGGGAAGACAGGCAGGTTAGACTGCAGGCCAGAGGCCCCAGATGGCAACCAGGGGAGATCTGAGAGGTGCGAAGGCATTCTGTGGGCATCTCTTCATGGGCCTCGAGCTCCAGACAAAAGCTCCCAACTAAGGACCAGAGCAGACAGGAGGAGCATGCTCTCCCCGGCAGACAGGATCATCCTGAGTAGCATAAGCTGGCAACAGGTTCCTCCCTGCTGTTCCTTAGACTCTCAAACTGCGCAGTATGGAAGATAGGCAAAGCCCCAGACCTCTGAATAGCAGAGTAGGAACCCACACGAATCCTATCCTTGCTGGAAAGATACAGGCCCTGGACGCCACCCTCCACCTCAAACCCCGGCTCACACCTGAACTATAGAGCCACTCTGCACAACCCTTCTTGGACCTGGTGGTCGCCCTATTCTTGTAACCATCTGAGGCGGGGCCACATTTCCTGGCAGAGCCAAGGCAGCATACCCTCTGCCGTGTATCCGCCAGTAACAGCCATGCCAGAATGCCAAGGAACACACAGAGGGGCCAGGAGGAAAACACCGGGGGCAGGGGCAGCAGTGGCTTACGTTTGGAACTCTTACCAGATGAGCCCAAATAGCCAGCAAGGAGCTAGAGGCAAAGATGAGAAAACGCATGGAGGAAAAGCATTTACCAAAGAAATTGAATCTATTAAAAAATCACTAAATGGAAATTATAAATTTCTAAAATAAGAGAACCAAAGGTGTGGACACGGCGGAGCACACACCTGCAATCTCAGCACGAGGGAGGCTGGGATTCAAAGCCAGCATGAGCTATCTAGTGAGGCCTTGGCACAAAAGACAGGGAAGGAAAGAAAGGGAGGGAGGGAGGGAAGGAAGAAAAAGAAAATAATTCAACAGCATTATTTAAGTTTTAGATTTTGACACATACAAACTATACATATTTATAGAGTACCGTGTGGTGTTCTGACATTTGTGTACATTTGTGTGATGTTCAAATCTGCAAAAACACTTTTTATCTCCTCAAAAGCTCATTGCTTCTTTGTGGCAGAAACATCCAAAACTCTTCGCTCTAGTTTTTGGGAAGCATCCAGTGCTGCTATGTGTTGTCTATGTTGTGCAATCCCAGAACTTACTTTTCAGCCTAACTATGACTTAGCACCCATTGGTCAACCCCCTACACTCCCAGCACATGCACCCCACCCTTCTCTCCAGCCTCCGGGAACCCCTCCTCCTGATTTCTATGACATCATGAGAAGGACTTTGAAACATTCTGCCTGGGTGAGGTCATGTACGGCTTGTCTCCCAGCGCCTCCTTATTTCATTTACCACCCCAACCTCTATTTCATCCACACTGCACAGGTGACAGGATCTCACCTCCCTCTGTGGCCGCGAGCTTCCCATCTCATGTACTTTACCTAGTTATGAGCTGATGAACACTTGGGGTCCCTTCAGTTCTAGGCTAATGTGAGCGTGTTACCATAACCATGGGGACACAGGTGTCTGATGTGCTGGCTTACTTTGGATGTGTACCCACTATAGGATGGCTGGATCACGTGGTGCTCTGACGCTAATTTTTCAAGCAGCCTCCATGCCACTTTTCATACTGGCTATGCTAACTCACGTTCTCACCCAGAGTGTGCAAGGGTCCCCCTTTCCTCACACGTTTTCTGTCATTTGTCCCTTTGTGTCTTCCAATGACAGTCATTCTAACAGGTGGTGGAGGTGGTGGGAGGGGGGGCCTGGGGGGACGTCTGGTTCATTGTAGTTTTGATTTGTGTTTCCCTAATATCAAACTTTTTTTTTTTTTTTTTTGGTTTTTCAAGACAGAGTTTCTCTGTGTAGCCTTGGCCATCCTGGACTCACTTTGTAGACCAGGCTGGCCTCGAACTCACAGCAATCTGCCTGCCTCTGCCTCCCGAGTGCTGGGATTAAAGGTGTGCGCCCGGCTCAAACATTTTTTTTCAGGTACCTATTGGTCATCCATTTGGGACTACTGCCAATTTCCAAATTAGCTTTTATTGCTCTTAAGTTATTGCATTCCTTACATATTCTAGTATTAACTCTGGCATTTTTCTTTCCATTTGCAGGACAGCAGAAGCTATTTATTCGATGTAATTTACCGTCTATTTTATTTTCTGTGCCTCTGGGGGTCATCATCAAAGAGACATTGCTTGAGCTGGAGTCTCGATGGTTTTCCTCTACATTTTCTCCTAGCACTTCCACAGCTGCAGACAAGGATAGCTCAGTGTATACCAGCCAACGAGTGCATCTACAGAAGGAGAGATAGACCCACGTGACAGTCTCCATGGATACAGGGGAGGCGCTGATGAAAGTGCATCAGAACAAGTTGACATGGTAGAAATGTGCCCGGGGACAAGGAAAGCTAGACCTCGCAAGCCTATATGTCTGCTGTTACACAGTGCACTGAGAGCTGGGAGCATCGCTCTGAAAGCTAGACCCTGACAAGGACTGAGTGTCACTCCTACTGGTCATGTCAATGGAAGTCCAGTGGGGGATAGACAGAAATGAAGAGGCCCGAGCCAGAATGGAAAAAGCAGCAGCGTTGGCTTTTGTGGACTGTGTAATCTTCTCTGCAGAATTCCTTGATGACACTACTCCAAATGATTGCAACTAAGAATCACAGCAAAGCCATGGGGTAGAGAATGCGCATGCAGGAGTCATTGGCTCTCCCACCTGCAAACGGTGAGCCAGCTGACAAGGAAGGTAACATAATAAAAACTGGTTTAGTTGCTATATCAGAAGTAAAGCAATTAGGAACGAGTTAGTTGAAAGATCTTTAAAACAAAAAGCATAAAGTGTGTGTGTGTGTGTGTGTGTGTGTGTGTGTGTGTGTGTGTGTGTGTGTGTGACAGAAGTGGAGGCACATAGGCGAAAGGAAGATATCCTGTTCCCAGGCTAGAGGACTCAGTGCTGCTAAAATGTCCACACTATCCAAAGCGATATCCATAAAGCCAATGCAATGCTCCCATAATAATGCCCAAGGGATTGTTCACAGAACCAGGCAAAACAATCCCCACAGGTATGGACTCACCACAACCACAAAAACCAAACAAACTCTCAACAGCTCTCCTGGAAAGCGCTAAGCCACGTAAACAAAAAAAGAATGACGCAGGAGGCATGGCACCTGACCTCAGAATACAGTACAAAGTTCTAGCCATCAAACAGCATGGCATTAGCTTGAAAACAGGAGATGCAGACACTGGGACACTTCAGGCAGCCCAGAAGAAAGCCACATCAATGTGCTAAGATTGTGGGGCAGGCTTTTCAACAAGTGCTGCTGGGGAAGTCGGATGTTCCTGTACAAAAGAATAAACCAGACCACAATCTCGCCAGCTGCAAAGATCAGCTGCAGGTGAGTTAAAGGCTCCGCTGCGGGGCCTGAGGAAGCAGCATTTTAGATGCGGTAGCACTCCGGGCTAAAGACTAGAGGATAAGCGAACAAAAGGTGTCAACACTGAGCGCACATAGAAGCAGAACGCACTGGCTCACCACGCAACATCCTGCCATGTGGGCAGATGGAGCTGCAGCCCAGGAAAAAGGAGAGAGTGGTGAAGCCATGTTTGAGGAATAACCATTAAGAACTTCTAAAACCAAGGGAAGGCGCGGCTTACAGACGTGGGAAGATCAGCAAGCCCAAGCAGGATCAAAACAAAGGAAGCCACACCCAGATACCTTCTGGAAAATCCCACTGGAGACAAAAGGAAAAGCCTGTAGGCTTGAGGGTAGGTTTACTGTAGACTGCTTGTCCTGCACCAAGCCCTGCATTTGAACCCCTACGTGGGGTGTGGGACTGACTGGCAAGAAGGCTCCAGAAAAGGATGCATCATTATCTTTCAAAAGCAAAAACAAGACTGAAAGCTGAACTCTCACTGGGAGGAAGGAAGCTGCAAGCTAGTGGGGTGACATTCTAAAGTGCCAAAATAAAAGGCTTGCCTGTCTGAACTCCCCATCACCGGAGATGCTCCCGGCAGAGCAGCGCTCTGAGATTCACCGCCACAGGCTCACACTCACAAATTCCTGAAAGCAGGTCTTCCAAAGGGGAGACAGTAATCCTCAGCAGAAACAGGAGAAGTCAGGAGGAATGAACAGCAACAGGAAGGCGCCTCTGTCAGCCGAGAGAGGCACTTCATGAGTGTCACACAACAACAGGGGAGGCCGGGAGGCCAATCGGTTACACTGAAGTGCAGAGCGGCACAAGGAAGGAGGGTGTGGAGTGAGTGGAGTTAACTGTTGGAACGTTCTAGTAGCTTTGGAAACTGGCCAGCTCTGTATTCACATTGAGCTGCCACACATTAGCCAAGGGTGAATGCTGAGAGCTCCAGGATAACATCCCCCCCACCCCCCACCTCCAAAATCGCGAAAGTGTTAGAGCTAGCAAGTTAGGACAGGGAAAATGGGGTAGCAAAAAGATTTCATTAATCTCAAAGAAGCCAGCAAGTGAGAGGAAACGGCACATGAATCAGGTGAGTCAAACAGAAAACAGATGCAACATGACAGTTAAGACCAAAACCTTCAGAAATAACGCTGCCTGGAGCAGGCTCGTGGCCCAGGGAGAAGGCTAATAAAGCTGGACGGAATAAAACCCAAGCACAGGTGCTTAAAGAGATGCTCCGTGAGTCTAAAGGCATCAAAACAGGCTGAAGGGACAGCAACGGGGGCACGATAGAATGCATAACCATGAACCAGGCGGGGCTGGCTGGCGGGCAGAGTCAGCTAAGCCACCTGGGTGGGCACAGGGGTGTGTGTGCCAAACAGTGCATGCTTTGAGAGGCCATTACATCCCAAGCAGTGACCAAGACCTGGAAGTACATGGAACAGAAGCCGAGGAGACAGAGGAGAAGGAGAAGCAACAGAGGGAGACTAACTTGCCTCTCAGTGGCCGATTTCATGAGCAAACACGTCAGTAAGGAGGTAGGAGCAGACTGTCAGCTGACAGCCTGACCTAATTGACAAGTGATACAGACCACTGCACCCGCTCCGGCAGCTCACATCCTCACATGTGGGAGGCAGCCCGAGCCACCAGGTGCCATCTCATAAAGCCAGTCCCGCCCCACCCGCTCCCTACTCCAGCTCCTATGCTTGCAGCTGCTCACAATGGTCTCCGGCCATCATGAAATCAAGCTATGTACAGTAAGATAAATATAAATTCGAAGGGGCCTGGCTGCTGGGAAATTACGCCTGATACTTGTCAGTCAAGTCACAGAAGGGAATGCAAAGGGACTGGAAGGCTCCAGTCGGCTTGACCTGAAGCCACGATGCTTCAGGCTTGAGCGGCAGCGCAGCTAGCACAGTGCAGAGGGTGAAAGTGAAGACTGGAGATGGTGATGTCTACAGTGAAGGCGATGGACGCCAACAGCCTAAGCTCCTAGGTCTCGACGCTCTGAAAGGCCGAAGCTGGTGAAAGCAGACGGAAGGGCATGATGAGCTAAAACTAGGAATCTGTGCAACAGAGTTGAACATGTGGGAGGGAAATCCTGTTGCCAGATTTTTGCTTCTTTAAAAGGGTTCATAAAATAGCCAAAGTGAGCACAGAAAAAAAGAAAAATTAAAGATAAATGATCTCAGAGATTTTTTTTACAAAGGCATTAGGATGATGAGGACATGCTTTATAACTTTAATAAACTTCACCTCTCTTCACCTAAAGCCACAGCTTATCAACTTTGACAGACAATGCTGAAGATGATTACTTTAATGTTTTTAAAGTAATGTCTGCTATTAAAATGATTCCCACCAAGAAAACTCAAACCTTGGTCATATCAGAGTGTTCCCCTACTACTTGATGGATGTTTTATGCAGACGCTCCTGGAGAAGGAGAGCTGCATAGGTCCCATCTCATGCTGTAAGGCCAGCCCCCCGCCCCCATCCTCAGCTGCCACAGACACTGGAAGAGAGGAGAATGAAAAAAAAAAAAAAACCAAACCCAAAACAGTCCCTCATGAACATGTATAGGAAAGTACCAGCAGACAGAGCCCCATGATACATACATGCAATGACGCACAGAGCCATGAAGAGTTATCGTAAGAACACAAAGCCAGGCGGTCAGTGGGATTCAAACCCCAGTATATAAAAGACACATGAGGTCATCTCAACAAATGCAGGATTGGACAAATTCATTGATTAAAAAAAAAAAAAAGAAAAGAAAAGAACACTAAACAGTTGGGGAAATGCCTTTGGTCCTACTTAAAATGATTACAGTGGGGGCCAGGGAGGTGGCTGAGTTGATAAGGAGCTTGTCTTGCAAGTACAAGGATCTGAATTTGATTCTAAAAACCCAGGCATCATCGGTGGTGCACACTTGCAATCCAAGCCCTGGGGAGGATCCGTAGGGCCCACAGGACGCCAGTCTAGCCTACTTTGCAAGCTTCAGGCCAATGAGAGACCCTATCACTATGAAAAGAGGCCTATGAAATAACACCTAAAGTTAGTCTTTGCTCTTTGCATGCATGTGCACACATGTGCACACACACAAATGAAGAAACACTAAACGGGGAGCAGACCCTGAAGACACAGAGCAGCCATCACACAGTTAGGAAGGGGACAGGGTGTGCATGGTCCATATTTATTTCCACCCATCAATATGGTTTTCAGTAAACATATTTGAGCCCAAGCAGCAAGTGAACCCACAGGAGACGTGGAACCACCGTGATAAAGACACCCCAGTGAGCCTGTGGACAAGCCACGGCCAGAAGCACGTCCAACAGCAGCAGCTGCTGCAGGCGGAGGCATCATGCTAACAACTGGGAAAATGGGTAGCTTAAACCTACTGTTTGCAAAAGCGTTAGAAGTATAAACGCCTAGGAATGAATGTGGGAGGGGGTAGGGGCGGGGCAAGCTCTATGAAAATGACAAAAGGGCTCTAAAAGAACCAAAGCCATAAAAACGGACTCTGCGGCTGGCATGGTGAGAGTCAGCACGGGCCACTCACCATCCAGGAAGCCGAATGGAGGAGGAAGCAGGCACCCACATGCTCCCCTGAACGGTGCCAAGGGCAAGCATCTCCTGTGTGGGTGGGATAGTTCATCTTGACTGACACTTTACAAGCTCTGGGCTTGTCTAGGAGGAGGGGTTCCCAGAAAGGTTTAACTGAGGAGGGAAAACAACCCTAATTGTGGGTGGCATCATCCAAGGGGTCAAGTCCTGGACTGGATGAAAGGACAAAGTGAGCTGAGCACCAGCATCATCTCTTTCTCTCTGCTTCCTGGGTCAATGTGAGCAGCTGCCTCAAGCTCCTGCTGCCACGCCCTTCCTGCCGTGAAGGTCTGCACCCTCATACTGTGAGCCAGAAGGAACCCCCCTTTCTTACATTAGTTTTGTCAAGGCATCTGGAGAAGTGGGCAGTGGTGGCCTTTCCACGCGTGCTGCTGGGGCAGTGAAAAGACATGGTTTGTCCTTTACCTCCGACGGTACAAAAACCAATTCCAGGCTTGTCTGCTTGGTCCAGACTCAGCGTCTCTCTCTAGTTCTTCATGGTGGCCTTCTTGTCATCTCCATTCCTCTGTGACTCTCTGTTGACCTGCAGACCTCCTCTCTACCAGGAACCTAACAACCACCACCCTTGGCTAGAGCCCAGACTGGGCAACAGCAACTGAAAAATGGAATAATAATAATAATAACAACAATAATAACAATAACAATAATAAATCTAAGCACAAAACATCAAGGACATCTGGGACATTATGATGAGGCCAAACTTACAAATAATAGGTAAGGAGAAGAAAACCAGGTTAGAGGCACAGGAAACTATTTCAAACAAAACCAAAGAAGAAAATTTTCCCAATGTAAAGGAGAAAGTTCCTATGAAGGTACACGAAGCCTGCAGAACACCAACCAGACAGGACTAAGGATTATCATGTCTCCATGACACGTAATAATCAAAACACTGAGTAGAACAGAAAGGATATTAAGAGCCGCGAGGGAAAAAGACACACCACATACAAAGGCCACATTCTCCTTAGATGAACACTCAACTTGGCGACGGAGACCCTAAGAGCCAGAAGGGCCTGCGCAGATGCTCTACAAATTCTGCAAGACCACAAATGCCAGGGGGATACGATTCCTAGCAAACCATCAATTACAAGAGAGAAAGAATGGAAAACATTTCATGATAAAAAACAAATTTAAGCAATTTCTGCCTACCAATCCACCTCTGCAGAAGGCACTAGAAGAAGAACTTTACCCTGAAGAGGTTAGCCACACCCAAGATGATATAAATGACTGATAATTCTAGGGCAGTTCATCAAAAGAGGAGCTGGGGTGCAAACATAAACCATAACAAAAGAAAACCATAACTGTAAAATAACGGGGCTTAATACACAGTGCTCACGAATAACTCCCAATAAAATGCACAGACTATTGTATTGGATTAGAAAACAAGATCATATTTCTGTTGCACTCAAGAAACACCATCAAGAACAAACATCACTGCGGCTGAAGGGATGGCTCGGAGGTTAAGAGCACTGGCTGCTCTTCCAGAGGTCCTGAGTTCAATTCCCAGCAACCACAGGGTGGCTCACAACCATCTGTAATAAGGTCTGGTGTCCTCTTCTGGAGTGCATGAGTACATACAGGCAGAACGCTGTATATATAATAAATAAATAGATAAATCTTTTTTTATAAAAGAACAAACATCACCTTAGGGTAAAAATATGGAAAAACAGTACTTCAAGGAATTGGACCCAAGAAGCAAGCAGGTGTAGCCATTTTAACATCTAACAAAATAGGCTTCAATGCAAAGCTAATCAGAAGAGATAAGGAGAAACAGTACGTACTAATCAAAGGAAAAATCAACCGAGAGGATATTACACTTCTAAACATTTATATGCACCTAACACAAGGGTACCCAAGTTCACAAAAGAAACACTGCTACAGATAAAATCACAGATTGATCCTCACATGTCAACACCGCATTCGCACCAATAGGCCATGCAGACAAAGACACACAGAGAAGTGCTGGGTTAAACAAGGCTTCAAATGAAGCTAGCACATCTACAGAGCATCCCACCCAAACACTGAAGAGCACACTTCATTCTCAGCAGCCCATGGAACGCTCTCCAAAATTGGCCATGTATTAGGGCACAAGGCAAGCCTTAGTAGATATAGGACAAGTGAAATAGCACCTTGAATCCTACCCGACCACAATGGATTAAAGCTGGAAATTAACAACAACAGAAATGACAGACTCATGGAAACTGAACAACTCACTATGTAATGAAAATGAAGTCAAGAAGTAAATGAAAAACAATGAAAATGCAGAATATCCCCATCTCAATTCAAAGAATTAAGTTCTTAAGTGCCTACAAAAACAACCTGGAGAAATACCTCATATTAGTAACTTAATGACAAACTCGAAAAGGTGAAAAAAACCAAAAAGAAAACACACCCAAATAGTGGGTGAAAAGAAACAAACTCAAGGCTGAAATCAACGAAATAGAAACAACAACAAAAATATACAGAGAATCAAAAAAATAAAGAGTTGGCTCTTTGAGGAAATCAATAAGCATGGCAAGCCTATAGACAAAGTAATCAAAAGACAGATAAAGAACATCAAAGTTAATGAAATTAGATATGGAAAAAAGAGACATAATAAAAGTCACCAAGGAAATTCAGAGAATCATAAGGACATACTTTAAAAACCTGTACTCCACCAAACTGCAAAGTCTAAAATAAATGGATTAACTTCTTGATAGATATGTCCTTAAAATAAGATGAAACAAACAACTTAACAGACCACTAACCTGTAGTGAAATAGGAGCAGTAATTCATGCAACCAAGGAAAGTTCAGGGCCAAATGGATTCAGTGCAGAATTCTACCCAAACCGCCAAAGAAGTAATGCAAATACTCTTCAAACTATTCCCCAGAGCAGAGGCTGTGGAAATATTTCTTAATTATTTCAAAAAGCCACTATCACCCTGGTACCAAAACCACACAAAGACCCAACAAAGAAAGAAAATTGCAGACCAATAATATTCCCTATGACATAGACACAAAAACTCCCAATAAAATACTTGCAAATCAAATCCAAGAGCACAACAAAAATATTATCCACCATGATCAGATTGGCGTCACCTCCAGAGATGCAGAGATGGTTCGACATGTGTAAATCAATAAATTCAGTCCACCGCATAAACAGACTGAAAGAGAAAACCACACGATCATCTCATTAGCTGCAGAAAAGGCCTCTGACAAAATCCAGCACCCCGCTTGACAAAAGTCCTAAAGAGATTAGGGACACAAGGGACACACTTCAACATAACAACTGCAGCTTACACCAAGCCTACAGCCAATATCATCCTCAATGGAGAGAAACTCAATGCGTTCCAACTAAAAGCAGGAAAAAGACAAGGATTTCACTCTCTCCATACTAGTTCAATCTGCTCTTGAAGTCACAGCTGGAGCAATAAGACTGCAGGAGCAAATAGGAATGCAAGAAGTCAAAATCTCTTTGCAGATGATATGATAGTACATGTCAGTGACCCTAAAAAGCTCTCCCAGGAAACCACTACAGCTGGAAAACACTTTCAACAAAGTATCAGGACACAAAATAACACACAAATAAATTAGTAGCCTTCCTTATATAAATGAAAAACAGACTGAGAAAGAAATCAGGAACAGTACTTTTCACAATAGCCTCCAAAAAAAAAAAAAAAAAATCTTGAGATAACTCTAACCAAGCAAGTGAATAATAAAAATTTAAAGTCACCGAAGGAAGAAGTTGAAGAAGACACCAGAAGATAGAAAGAGCTCCTAATCCTCATGGATGTGTTGGGTTAACACTGTGAAAAATTGCCATCCTATCAAAAGTAATGCACAGATCCAATGCAACCTCATAAAAATCCCAACACAATTCTTCACAGAAACTGAAAAGCAATCTTCAACTTTATATGGAAACACAAAAAGCTCAAGATTGCTAAGACAAACCTGACTAGTGAAAGAACTGCTGGAAGTGCAAGCACTACCATCTCCTATTTCAAGCTGTACCACAGAGCTCTATAATACTAAAGCAAGCATGGCATGGGCATAAAAACAGACACACTGATCAATGGAACAGAATTAAAGATACAAAAACAAACCTACATGCCTGTAGACACCTGATTTCTGACTAAGAATCCAAAAATACACACAAGAGAAAAGACAGCATCTTCAACAAATGGTAGAGCATAGGTTTGAACTCACTGGCACAGGGAAGGACTTTCCGAACAGAGCACAATTATAGCACAGGCACTAAGACCAACAACTAACAAACAGAGACTTATGAAGCTGCAAAGTTTCTATATGGCAATCTAGAGAGTGGGAAAAGATCTTTATCAATTGTACATCTGACAGAAGGTTAGTACCTAGAATATAAAGAGAAAAACATCAAGAAAGCAAATAACCTAATTAAAAATATGGTACTGGACTCAACAGGGAGCTCTCACAAGATAAAACACAAATGGCTTAGAAACATTTTTAAAATGTTCAACATCCTTAGCCATCAGGGAAATGAAAATTAAAACAACTTTGAGATTTCATCTTACCTCAGTCAGAATGGCCAGGATCAATAAAACCAAATGGCAGCACACGCCGGAGAGGGTGTTGCCATAATGGAAATTGGCGTGGATGTATCTCAGGAAGCCGGGAACCCGTCTACACCACAGAAGCCACTCTTGAGCATGTACCCAAGGACCCTACATCCTAACACAGAGATGCTTGCTCAGCCACGTTCACTGCTGCTCGGTCATAACAGGCAGAAATGGAAAGCATCCTGAGTGTCCATCAACAGATGGATGGAGACTGGGGTTGTGCTGCGTTTACACAATGGGATGCTATTCAAATGTTAGGAAAAATGAAATTATGAAATCTTCAGGTATAGCTAGAATCATCCCGAGCCAGCTAGCCCAGATCCACAAGAACAAATACTGAATATTCCCTATGTGTGTTTCAATAAGAATAACCACAGAGGTTAGGTAGCTGGTAAGGAACAAGGGGAGAGGACAGGACCTTCCGAGGAAGGGGAAAATAGAATATAGCACTATAAAGACATAAAAAAGAGACTAGAGGAGGAGGATTAAATGCAAAAGAGGTGGGGACAATATATATGAGGGAAATTTAAATGGAATCACCATATAATGGAGGCAAACACCTCCACTAGACAGATATCTGTTTTGTTTTGTTTTGTTTTGTTGTTTTGTTTTTTCAAGACAGAGTTTCTCTGTGTAGCCTTGGCTGTTCTGGACTCGCTTTGTAGACCAGACTGGCCTCAAACTCACAGTGATCCACCTGCCTCTGCCTCCTGAGTGCTGGGATTAAAGGTGTGCGTCACCATGCCCAGCTTAGACAGACATCTTATGTCACCAAGTAAAACATCCAGTACCAGGAATGGGTTACATCTCATTGAGTCATTAGCCAATTAGGCTCTATAGGCCCACTTTACCCCCAACCCAAACATCACAGCCCACGGCAAAGGCTATTGGCTACTCTGTACAACATAATGGTTAGGCTCTACTGCTGAAGACCAAACTTATGTCATCGAACATAGAAAACTCAAGGTGGTTCCCAACTAGACTCTTTCCCCCTACTGAGTAGTGTTTATGACTGGCAGGAACTATGCACATGAAAACTAACCCTCAACATCATACAGCTGTAAACGCTGTGACCTTCAACAGTGACCTGTCTGCAAGATATACTGGTGTGATGGCAGCACAGATGCTATGTAAATAACCAGACACTTTCAAAAAGTTGGATTTAAGGCCCAGCCCATGAGAGAGAACCCACACTGGACGCTGTTAATAAGAGCAAGAACTAAAGTGAACCGAGACTAGATAGGCCATGGGCCTAGGGGAAACTTAGTATTACTATTCTGCTAAAGGAACATAGCAGTAAAATTACTCTTAACGACATTCTGTTCTATCTATAGCTCAGTGCCTCACTCAGCCATCATCACAGAAGCTGCTTCTTGCAGTAGATGGTAATTAGCACAGAGATCCACCACTGGACAGTGTGTAGGGGCTGAGGGACTCTGGAGCACTCAGCCGTAAGTGGGATGTCTTCATCAACCTCCTCAGGGCTCAGGGATCTATGAGAAGGAGTGGGAAAGACTGCAGAGTCATGAGTAGTGGAGGACGCCAAAGAAACATCTTCCAGTCACAAAAGGGCGGATGCACACATGAATTCACAGAGGCCGTGACAGCAGACACAAGACCTGCACGGGTTCAAGCCAGACAAAAACCCTCAGCACTGAAGAGGAGAAGTGGATACAAAGTCCCACTCCTAACCAGGAAGCTATTGGTAACTGCTAAGAAAGGGAAAATCAGAGTTCTCTAATGGAGAGTCACTGGGTTTACCAACCACACTCTGAGGCAGGCCCCAGGTCTCGGACAAGTTGACCAAACAGACTCTGTGTGTTTTTGTTTTGTTTTGTTTTGTTGATTTTCTTTTTGTCTTAGTTTGTCTGTTTCAGTTTTCATTTTGTTGTTGTTTTTCCTGTTTAACGTTTGTTTTTGTTTGCTTGTTTGTTTTTAAGAAAGAGAAAAAACATGGAGTTGGGTGAGTAAGGGAAGATCTGGGAGGAATTGGGGGAGTGAGAAGATCATGATCAAAATATTTTCTATAAAAAATTAAAATTAAAAATCACTCTAGATGAATGGCAGGTCTATGTATAAGTGACACTCAAACAAACAAAAATTAGAGAAAAAGCAAGATGCTTTGGCGTGACCTAGCATAGGCAAATACTTATTGAGTGAAAAATAAGAAGAACACTAAGCACTAAAATGCAATAACTGGACCATGTTAAAGTTAACATTCCTGACCATGCGAAGACTTCGTTAAGTATGGAGACGCAAGCAGAAGGCGAGTGTCATTTGCAACACGCTTCTGACTTAGCTCTTAGGTTCAGAATGTGCCAGAACTCCTACAGGCCCTCAGGATAACCCCAGGGGGGAGACAGGAGAAGATTTAAGCAGACATTACAGAGAGCATTGTGTCTGTCTTGGTTAGGGTTATTACTCTATGACGAAAACACCATGACAAAAAGAAAAACAAGGAGGAAAGGGTTTATTTGGCTTACACTTTCACATCGTTCAGCACCGGAGGAAGTCAGAACAGGAACTCCAACAGGGCAGGAACCTGGAGGCAGGAGCTGATGCAGAGGCCAAGGAGGAGTGCTGCTTACTGGCTTGCTCTGCATGGATCGCTCAGCCTGCTTTCTCATATACCCCAAGATCAACCGGCCTAGGGATGGCACCACCCACAATGCATTGGGCTTTCTCCCATCAATCACTAATTAAGCAAATGCCCTACAGGCTTGCCTACAGCTCATTCTTATAGAGACATTTCTCAATGGAAGCTCCCTCCTCTCTGATGACTCTAGCCTGCATCAAATTGACATCTAACTAGCCAGCCCAGTATCCATATGGCCAATAAATTCAAGAAAGGATGTCTTACGCCATCAGAGATAAGAAACGTGCACGTACAAGGCAATCCTAGCACAGCACCCATCAGGATGAGCGACCAAACGGAGCTCACCGCTGGCTGGCATGTAAGTTGGCACAAAACTGTGAGAAAATGTTTGTCAAGAACTATTAACACTTCACACAGCACTTACACTCGGGAGATGTAGACCCAACAGAAATGGTAGCAGGAATATCAGAGGAACACTATTTACAGCAGCAAAGTAAATGCCTGCGCGTAGTAACGTGAACCTGCAATTTGTGGGACATTCACACAATGAATGCTGCAGATCCGGACGAGGATGAGCTACGAACACCGAGCACAGTCGAATCTTTAAAGGCCCGCACGAACTCCTTCCTCCCCACCTCAACCTGAGAGAGTCCACGGGAGCACATCCTCGGCCTGAGTTTACAGACTGCAGACCCGCCTGGACTTTGGGACTGAAGTCAAGCCTGTGCCTGTGTCTTGATCTGGAAGGAGTGTGGTGACCAGTGGAGAGAGGCACAGGAAAGGCCGAGCGGGAGCCTTTAGGTTCTTATTTCCTGAATATTCTGTAAATTTCATATTTATGATTTGCTTGATTTTCCATTTATGGGATGTATTTGAAAGAGAGTTGACCCAAGAAAACGCAGTAGGTGAAGTTATAAGGGTGCTCATGGCCACACTACCCACACACAGGGAGAACGGACAGGATGCTCGGCGGATGCTGAGAGGAATAAGGTAGATGTAAGGGAACAAGAAGGGCAGACAGGTAAGCAGGGTTGTGAGCACAGGCAAGAAGCCGCAGTGCCATATGCTTGGGTGGCTTAGCCTGTGGACAAGTCAAAATGACATGTGTGTGTGCAAGCACGCAGAGCAGTGTCCCAAAGACAGCACCCTCACCATGCCAGGTCTGAGTGAGGGTGCCCCTTCTGACTCCATGTGTCAGAACCCACTTACAGGATCCTACTCAGAGGCAGGCCTTTGGACAGAGAACGCCCGAGGGTGCCATCTTCATAAGTGGGATTAGTGGTCTTACAGCCAGGCTGGATGGAGCTCCCAGCCCCTTTGCCTCCTGTTGGGGATGTGCAGCAGTGGGTAAACACGCGGAACCTGCTGGTGTCTTAGACTCTATGCCTTCACAACTGTGAGCAGTACGTTTCTGCTGATCACAGGTTACCTCATCTCAGTTAGTTTGGCTATAAAGATGGTTCTCCCTTGAGGAGGAGACTAGACTTTGGGATGGGGTCAGGAGTAGTGTATGTTTACAAATGTTTGTGTTTGTTTAGATAATTAAAATAATACTTCAAATGGTGGCAGATTTTAGGCAAATGAATGTATACATTATACAAATAACTTTAATATGTACAAAGAGATAAATTTGTACAAGTGCCTTTCATCTCAAAGCAACAAAATCATAAATTATTAACCAAGGTCTAAGTTACAGATCCTTCCCAACTGGTAATTAAAAAGTATTCCTACAAGCATGTGAGGGAGGATGGAAAGAGACTCTAGACTATTAGGAAAACAATGAAAATAAAGAAATTAGTTTCCCTAGAACTCTCCTCAGAGATGACACCCTGTCTTTAAAGGTGTACATCATCAAACAGGGGAAAAAAAATCATGGTTTTCAAGTTAACGAGGGTTTTTAAAATGCAGTTCCAAAGAAGTCCAAAGGAGAGCAGATAATAGAAATTATTAAATTAGGGAAAACAAAACTGAGAGACGATAAATAAATTGAGAGGTAACTATGTAAGGAGCCCAACAGCAGACAGAGCCTGGCTGATCCTGTTACCACGAGAATCAGCCATTAAACAAAATGTTAAATTGCGGAAGACACGAAGAAGGCAATTTAGGAAATGAGCAAGGAATTACTTGCATGGCTGTATGCTAATAAATCTGAATAAAAGGACATAAATTGTATAAGTCGGCATACAAAAAAACCTGAACAGCATGAATAAACCCTTATTGCTGGAAAACAATTTTTTTAAGGAGAAAAGAATTACCTCCCAAAGAGTTTCTGGACTCAGGCTCTCGCTGTTGAGGACTGTGAACTTGTAGGGATGCCTACTTCTGAGGTGATGTTCTCACTCTGTTGGGTTGTTTCAGACAAGTGTCTTGTGGCCCAGGCTGGCCACGAGCTTGTTATTGATCCAACAATGGTCATCAACTGCTAGTCCGCCCACTTCCAGCCCCCGAGTGCTAGGCTGGCCGGAACTAAGCACCACATCAGGTCTGTGCCGCACACTGGGTCAGATGCACACCGGGTCAGATCCAGGCCTCGCTACATGCTCATCAAACACTCTTTGAACTGAGCTATGTTCTGTTCTCTGAATGCAGCTTAATTTTATTTTAAACTTGGAACTTGGCTAATTAATTTTGCAGTAGAAAGGAAAATTCGAAACCAAAAGCTAACCATGCATTGTGGTTCTCTGTGTGTTCTTCAAACAGCAGCAACAGGCAGTGTGTGAAAAGAGACCCCCCACTGTCTCAGTCGGCTTGCAAGGGGACCAAAGGGAGCCAGAAGCATCCTTGATCCAAGGCCCGAAGTTGGTCATATGCTGATGTGCACTGTGGGACTGGTAGGAGGGTTCCAGACTGAGGGTTTCCTAACCCAGTTTGTCTGAACCGAGAGGAATTTCTACCTGGAGGCATTTCTGGAAGGGGGCCCTGGGGAATGGGCCCTGGCAGGCTCTGCTAGAGAACACTCAACTGCATGCAATTCCCAACCAGAAACACCAGCAATTAAAACCCAGCTGTGTGTTCAGTCGACAGTCGGCCGAGGGTTAGCTTGGCAAGGAGGAAATTTAACAGGTTATTGAAAACAGGAAAGGCGGTTAATATAATGTACTGTGCTCGTTTATAACACAGAACTTCAATAGGTCCTAATATAGCATCTAAATAAATGTATAGCATACAGGAAATTAAAGAAGAACATTTCTAATAAGACACAACCATCTGGTAAGGGCTCTTTAATGCCTTGGCGCACCGACCAAATAACTAACTATGGAACCACAGCTGAGAAGTGGAAATCACCAGGCAGATATTGAAGCCAAGTCCCATGGCGGCACAGAGTTTAAAGTTCACGTGTAGGAAACACAGGTAGACTCAGAAGACGGAAGCAAGGCATCACCAGTGGATCAGTGCTATATAGAAACCACAGTGCTCCCAGCAGCCACGAAGGGGAAGCCATCCCGAAGGGGGTTGGTGTATTGTAAAGTCAGAGAGAAACATGACAGCAGTAACGTGACAAATGCGTTTAAGGACCGAGAAGGAAGAAACCATAGCCGTAATGATTAAACTGATGGCAGTCTCCACAGCAAAGTGAAAAATATTCAAAAGCACTAAATGGAGATGGAAACAACAAAAACCAAAAACAAAACAACAACAACAAAACGAATAATACAGTAGCTGTACAGTAGCTAAGATCAAAACTTCACTCCAGTGTGTACCATAATGGAGAACACAAAAGTCCAGCAAACTTGAGTTTGTAAGAATGATCTAATTTACTTGGTGGCTGGAACACATGACAGGTGGGGCAATGTGGTCTAATGAAGAAAGCTCTGCCAGCATGTACATCTGCAGGCCAGAAGAGGGCATCAGATCTCATTGTAGATGGTTGTGAGGCACCATGTGGTTGCTGGGAATTGGACTCAGGACCTCTGGAAGAGCAGCCAGTGCTCTTAACCTCTGAGCCATCTCTACAGCCCCATTACTTTTCTCATTTCTATGAAAAGATCCCCAACAAAGGTAACATAAGAAAAATGAGTTTAGTTTGCATCATGGTTTGAGGGTCTAGTCATCATGCTGAGGAAGGTGAGTAGAGGTGGCTGTCACATTGTGTCTGCAGCCAGGAAGCATATTCAGTCTGGGATCTTAGCCCATGGAAAGATGGCCACATTCAAAGTGTCTCTTCCCTATGAGGTTAAGCCTTCCTGGACACCCTCACAGACACTTCCAGGGGATGTGGTTCCATGGTAATCCAAGTCCTGAAAGGTTGACAGTCAAGATTCACCATCACAGATGAAGACAGAACCGTGTAAAACAATGGTTTTTGGTTTTAATGATGAAAGTTCCTGGACCTGATGGAAAATCTCAACAAAGACTCAAGAAGCTTGGAGAATATCAAGCGTGATAAAACCCAAGAAAACCACACAGGTGGATAATACAAACAATGAAAAAGAAAAAGCTAAGAGCAAGTCTTGAGACTAAGTAGAGGAAAAGAACGGAAGGCGCAGGGAGCTGATGGGTCCTGGAAAGCAGTGGCCGCTGAAACGATAGATCAGCATCTCCAAGGGCTGGAAAGAGAAGAAGTCAGCTGGGATTTTATACTCAGCACAGCTATCTATCAGGACAAAAATCAAGATACTTTCAGGGAAGTGAGCTGACATGATCCGTCCCTGGCAGGAAGGCACGCATCATACACACAGTACGGCCTCCTGATTGACAGGAAATACTCCAAAGAATGTCGTGTGTGTGTGTGTGTGTGTGTGTGTGTGTGTGTGTGTGTGTGTGTGTAAGAGAGAGAGAGAGAGACAGACAGGCAGACAGACAGATTGTGGTCACACACATGGCACAGTGCATGTGATAACCTTGGGCATTGGTCCTTGCCTTCCACCTTGTTTGAGGGCAGTCATTTTGTTTTCATTTTGCACACAGCAGGCTAGCTGGTCTGTGGGTTTCTGGGAATTCTCTGGTCTCTGCCTCCCCTCTCATCATCAGAGCACTTGGATTACAGATACACATTTCCACAGCCCATGTTCTGTGCTTATGCCCCAAGCACTTTACCTACCAAGCCATCTCCCAGCCCCGTGTCTCCGCTCTATAGCCAAGAATTAATAGGATCAAAATTGACTAAAACAACAGTATATGTGATGGATTGTCTTCTTTCCTTTTTCCAGTTTAGAAACTACAACTGTTTAAAGCAAACCCCACCCCAATGTTTTACACTGATAACATATAGATAGATAAATAATCTGTGGCTGTACTGGGGAGTGGCTGTTCACGTATGCACTCACATGCACTGTTACACACAGTGTGAAGAAGTTACACAGACAGGGAAGAAAGCAGTTAACCCTAAGGCAGGCAGGAGGAGAGCAGAGGAGCATGAAGGAGACGAGGGAAATAGAACATAGATTTCAAAGCCATGAATAAAAGCTGGGCAGTGGTGTGGAGCACGCCTTTAATCCCAGCACTCGGGAGGCAGAGGCAGGGGGATCACTGTGAGTTTGAGGCCAGCCTGGTCTGCAAAGTGAGTCCAGGACAGACAAGGCTACACAGATAAACCCTGTCTCGAAAAGCAAAGAAAAAAAAAAAGGAAGAAAGAAAGAAAACAGGAAAAGAAAGAAAGAAAAAAGAAAAAGACAGGGACCCCTGAGGGCAACATTGGAGGCATAATGATGAGAATTCTCACTAGAAGATGGAGACAGTTGGACAGATATTTGTTTGTGGTAATGGGGATGGAGTCAGAGCTTCGCCTGTGCAGGGCAGGTACTGTCCCACTGTGCCATACCTGCATCCCACGTAGGAGGCTTAACAATTGGATTCATAAGTGCAGGCATCTCCGAAAGGGAGACCCACCGTGTCTGCTCAGTTGAGTTGAATCCATGTTAAAAAGTCACCAGATCACGCATGGGCACTCCTGCTTCTATGTCCATTCTGGCAAAGCCCAGGAAGGGCACCACATTTGTTGCTTCTCTGTTGCTGTCATAAAACATTCTGGCCAAAAGAAGCTTAGGGAGCAAACGGTTATAGAGGGAAGTCAGGGCAGGAGCACAGGCTGGGTCTGGAAGCAGAAACCGTGGCGGGATGCTCTCTGGCTCACTCACTGGTTCATGCTCAGCCAGCTTTTCTTATGCGTGCCAGGACCACCTGCCTAGGAAATGGTGCTGCCCACAGTAGGCTGAGTCAAGACAATCTCTCACAAATATGATAATGACAGTTACTCAATCAAGACTCCTTTCCCAAGTGATTCTAGACCATGTCAAGTTGACAGTTAAAGTCAGACACCAAACCATGTCCCAATAAACAACCATACCCCTGCCAGAAAGGGAACTGGGACCCAGCATTCATCTCTGCCTCTGATAGCTGACTGTAGATACAGTGTGACCAGCCAACTCACACCCCTAATGCCATGCTTTCTCTGTCGTGATGGACTGTATTCTCAAACCCAGGTGAATCCTGCCTCTCTCAAGTGGCTTTTGTCAGGTGCTTTGTCACACTACAGAGAAAAATAAATAATACACCAAAAAAATCTCAAATAGGGATGCAGAGAACATTTGGAAAAAATCAGTACACACCAAGGCTCAAATGAAAACAACAACAGCACCTCCCCCACAGACTGCAAACAGTAGAGGGCATAATTAGAAATAACAGACACCATCTGTGTGGTGAGCAAGCTAGCAGCCTGCCCCCGAGGCCCCACCAGTGCTGTGGGAAAGAGTCAAGCCAGGGAAAGGGGCCGAGGACTGGCAGACTTGATAGACAGATGTAAGCCGTTCCTGTTCACAGATTTAGTTCCTTCCTTTTTCTTTTTTAGCATAGGCATGTTCGTGTGCTTTTATTTGTCTTTGTTATACGTATGAGCATTTTGACTGCATGTATATATGTGCATCGTGTGCATACAAAACCCAAGGAGGCCAGAGGAGAGTGTCGGATCCCCTGGAACTGGAGTTCCCCATGTTGAAAGAGCTGCCATGTGGGTGCTGGGAACCAAACCTGGGTCCTCTGCAAGAGCAGCCAGTGTTCACTGATGAGTCATCTCTTCAACCCCACAACCAGAAATTTTTTAATCCATGTATGTGATGCACTTTGGTCATATTCACCCCACTCTGACATGGCTTTTTTATGTAGAGAATCGTATGGAATCTATACAACAGTTCGTTGGAGTAAGGAGTGGGTTTCAGAGATGCTGGACTCGACGTCAATAAAGAAGATTCAGATCCTCTGTTTGTTTGGGGGGAAACAGCAGAAACATAAAATTCAACAAACAACTATGATAACATTGAAAATTAAAGGTTAGGAATTTGCCAAAAGCTATGCTGGATCTGTAAATTAAAGGAGTTTTTTTTTTTTTAATTATTTTAAAAGTCATTATGAGAGAACTTGGAGATGTAAATAAACAGGAAGGCATCCCAGAAGGCGAGGTTGGCATGGCAACAGATCAATACTATTACACAGCTAATGCTGGTGAGGAATCAATTCCTCACTAATTGAACTTCAGATTCAATGTCACTTAATCAAAGTTTCAGGACATGTTTGTGTAGAAACTTTCAGGTTAGTCTTAAATTTTACCTAGAAATACAAAGAACACAAAGCAGGGATCTAAAAGAGAACAGAGTTGGAGAAAGTCATTTACTATCAGGGTGCAATCTAAAGTTCAGGGTCCAGCAGAGCATGCTTAGGTTCAAGCACAGACAGTGTTGAATGGTACAAAATCGCAGTCCAGAAACAGACCCACGTTCATACAGTTGGTCCTGAGAAAAGTGCTCCAGCCACTCACTGTGGAATGGAAAACCCGTCACCCGTGATGCTCAGCCAAATCCGCAGTGAAAACAAGACCTGCACTGCGTGGCTCCACACAGCAGCAGCATTAAGATGGATGTTTATATGTGAATCTAAGAGCTACTAACGCAGAATTTCCAGGGAGGAAAACATGTGTTATTTGACTTTTCTTGGGGCACAGGAATAAATATCTGTTCACCCCAGGTAGGGCACCGAGGTCTAGCTGAGTGAGTCACGAGTTTACAGGATTATAGGGGTATGGATGAGTCAGAAGCAGTTGCATCACCAACGTGTCCATCCCAACTTGGATGAAGACTCAGAAATGTGCATCTCTGGGGCTTTCTGCACAGGTCACCTGCAGGTGGCCTCCTGAAGAATCTACTTAGCAAGTGCTTGCTGCTTCCGTAACTAGAGAGAGAGGGCCTGGTGAAGCTTCTAAGTTTCAGGAGCTTCCTGAGATTTCTAAGTTTTGTTTACTTCCTGAATCCCATGAGTCTCTTTCCTCCCCGCCCCTGCCAGAAGAGAATGTTTCAATTTGAGGAAATAGTTAAATAAAGGGATATTTCCATTTTTCTCCCCATGTATTTGTGCATGGTATGCCCACATGTGTGTATACAAGTGTGTATGTGTGTGTGTGTGTGTGTGTGTGCGCGCGCGCGCATGCAAGTGCCATTAGAGGGCTAAGATTGATGTTGTGTGTCTTTCTCAATCACTGTCTTTATTGATTTCCTTGATTTATTAGGAGCCTTTCTTCACTCTCCCAGTAGTATAGCCAGCCAGCTTATTTGAGGGAATCCTGTCTCACTGAGTTCAAGGATTACAGGTGACCCCCATACCGTCTCAGCTTTTGTGTGGGCTCTGGGCATCTGAATCCAGTTCTTAAGCTCTTAGAGTGGGAGTTTTGTCCACTGCCCTGAGCCATCCTCCCAGCTCAGGGGTAGCATCTTGATTTGGGACAAGGGGTGACTTCTTAAACAGAAAAAAGCAACCAACCAAACTAAAACCCTCTTCTAGTCTTCAGAAGACATAGCTGAGGAAGTGCCGGCAGCCCACAGATCTCACAGTGAAACCAGCAAACCCACAAACCAGCAGCGAAAGCACAAGGAACAGCAAGCAGACACAATGCTGGCTGAGGTTCTTCACAGACAAAGCTGGCTGACACCAGAAACCGTGAGGACTTAAGAGTGGGAACCACCGTGATGGGAGATGCTAGCTGTCACCCTGGAGGTGGCACCAAGCATAGCTTGTGGGGAGCAGAGCGCCCACGCCTATGCAGGAGCACCACACTGGGAAGGTCCCTTAGAAACATAGCTCGGTGGCTTCTGATCAAGTTATACTGGCTTCCCTGAGACACACTGTTGCATGTCATCCCTCACATGCAACAACAACAACAAAAAAGGCCACAATGTTTTAAGTAAGTTTATGATATTATTTCGCGGGATTCCTGGGGGAGTGGGCTGGGCACCTTTGCATGTAAATCCTACATTTGATGATTCAGAAACCCCAGAAAGAAGCAAAAAGAAAACGTGAGATGAGCAGTTCAGCCAAGCTGCTCCTAGGTAGCTCCCTGTGCCTGAGAGAAAGACTTACAGGAGTTTGCGAAGAGCCAACAGCCTTTCGTAACAGTGGAACCTGGAACCAGCCCAGCTGTCCGTCAACAGCAGCACAGTAAAGCGGCAGAGCATGCACCAAGGTGCCGTTCAGATCCGCCCAGCGGCTGCCTGGCCTCACAATAAGTCTGTTGATCCAAAGGAGCCAGGAACAAAAGCACACTCAGTGGCCACTTACATGAAGTCCTCAAACAGAACAAACTAGCCCATGATGGTGGAGATCACACCCATGGTCGCCTGGGGCTGGGATTACTAGAAGCGGGGAAGGCTGAAGAACTTCAGGTGTGATCAAGGTCTTGCTTTTATTAAGGTGATGGTATATAGGACTTCGTCTGATGTTATCCTGGGGGTCCAGGTGAGCCGCCGATGTGTCCTCTCCTGCGTCGTCATCTTCTTTCTCTCCCTCCTTCTCTTTCTGCTCTCTCCCTGTTTCTCTCTCCCTCCCTCTTTCTCTTCTCCTTCCCTCCCTTCCCCACCCCAAACAATATGGACCCCTTGTTCATAAGTTGCTTTTTTTTTCTAGTAGCAACTTCCAGGATTGAGAAAAATAGTAGACGTTTTGCAGATGGTATGAGCCAGCTTTCAAGCGTTTAGAGTGAGTCACAGTAGGCACCAAGGTCACCTGCAGCCCCACGATCTGAGCTGTAACACTAAGGACCGCTGCCCCACCCCCCAGGAGGCTCAAGCAGTGAGGCAGGACTGGGAAGCAGAAGCCCTTTGGAGCAGGATGAGGAGGCTGAAGCAAAATGCCACCAGAGTGGAGGGACCACCCCTCACTCTGGGTTTTGGGAACACAGAGGAGGACTCCATGGGAAAAGCTAGAGGCTTCTGGACTGGAGAGGAGGGCTTAGCACCCCCTCTCTGAAACATCTTGACGCTAAGTGTTGGGTGAACAGCGACTGTAACAGTTTCTTGGTGGTAGCCTTTCCCAGAGACACTTAGAGGAAAAGCTTGGCCACGGCTGTGGTTTGAGGCTGTGACCAGTTCCTAGACAAAGCCCTAGGTCCCAAGAGATCACCCCAGCACCTCAGTTTCCAGCTGAGGTGGACACTGACTGCCTCCTCCTAGCTGCCTCTCAAAGGCTGCACCGCCACCAGTCCACCAGGCCAGGGCTCCAGAGCACACAAAGTCCAGACGAAGCCCAGGCCCCAAACACATCCACAGGCCCTGGACATTGAGGCATCTGCCGGCAGAGCAGCGGGGCACCCTAGACCTCGGACACGGGTGGCAGAGACTTACACCATTCAGGGATAGTTGAAAAGTGTGACAGATCGCCTTCCAAGCTTACCTAAGCTCCACGACCTGACATTTGCCTTGTATACATCAGCTTGCCCTCCTTGCCCATTTGGAGCTCAGCCTAGAGACCTGGTGGCTGGCTCCTTGCCAGCCCCACTTACACTTCCCCGATGGAGGCAGTTTTGCTGGGGACTCAGGCCTCAGACTCAGACTCAGTCTCAACCTTCTCTTTCTCTGTGTCCTCAAATTGGCTGATTAAGTCTGTCCCCGCCGTGGACGTGGTCATTTGCAGGCTGCGGAGTGTGCAGTTGTTATTTTACCAGCTACGCAGTCCTGGTGAGAGAAGGGTGTGCTCCCTGGGAAGCATCCAGCAAGCACAGGCCCCTCTTAGCAACAGCAGGAGAGCTCTGTCAAGGTGCTCCTCAGGCAGGGTGACTGCCTAATTGCCAGGCTCCTGGGAGAGATGGGAGTAGAGCTGACTGCGGCAGAGGTGCCTCCTGGGAGGAAGAACACAGGATGTTCTCTCCCACGCTTGGCCAGAGGGCGAAAGAGCCACTGTGTCCTTCCAGGTCCTGCTCAAGGACCAGATTAAGACTCCATAAAATTTTATTGAGTGAGTGGATTCAGTTGCCCTGGAGAGACTCAGCGGCTGCTGCCGAGCTCCAAAGGCCTGTGAAAGGCATCCAGTGACTCTATTAGAGCGCAAACCTCGGCCTGTCAAGTTAGCAGATCCGATGGCCAGGCGAGGGTCCCCAAAACAGGACAGTCCCCAGCATCCCCATTCCTGGTGTGCCAAATGTGGATGCTTGACCAAAGTGCCGAGCTGTCATATGGCTGAGTTGTGAATGTATCAACGCTGGGTCAACTGACTTGGGGGTTGGGGAGGGGGGACAGAATTAGGAAAATTGAGACTGGCAGGCTCTGCTGCCCTCAGCACTGTGCCTGCCTAATGTGTAGGCCTACCCAGCTGTAAACGGTCCCCTGTGCTTATACAATGGCCTCCTCCTCAGCAAGCCCAGGGCCCACAGGCTGCTCAGGGAGACATGGTGACACCATGTGTCCTGGTGTCACGGCATGGGCTATCCCCTGAATGAGGCCAAATCACACTTCGTTTTTATTCCCACGTTGTTCCCACAGAACAGAGCAGCCTTGAGAGGAATGCTTCCTCTGACTCTGGCTGCCCTGCTGCTCCTCGGAGAGCATCCAGCACGGTGGCATCTACTCTTCTGTGGCCCTGGGCAAATGCCACCGCACCTTGACTGCCGAGTGACACCATGCACACTTCCCCGCTTTCATCAGAATCATTGAGCCTCCTCCAGGGAGCTTGAACTTCCGCCTCCCTCGGTATTTCTGAGGTGATAACCGGGTCTGTTGAGAAGCCATCCTTGGTCTCCTCAGGCACACCTAGTAGCAGTCATATAGCACCCCAATGCCTGCAGTCACGGCAGCCGGCGATGGCTAAGAGACTCAACCCCTGTGAAGAGTCCGAGAGGACCCTGAGGGATGCCCAATCAGTATTACTGCCGTCTCAGAGGCCCGGGACGGCAACTGAGGCCTCAGCAAAGGCCTGCTTCCCAGTGTCTCCTCACAATCAGGCTCTGGGAGACTCTGTGGGTGGGCTCTGTGGGCATCAGCAAGTTACAGGGGAGGCCATGTCTGGGCATAGGCTCAAGCAGGGTCCTGGGTAGAGGACAGTTGGGGACCCACAACCATAGATGTCTTCTGAGTGAGTACCTTCTCTTTCTCTGCCCCTAAAGCAGGAATCTAGCCTCCCATATAATCACTCAAGCTGAAGTTCTGGGGCCCCTGAACCCCCATCTTTCTAGAAGAAGCTGCTGGGCTCCTTCCTTCCTGCACAAATGCCTACCTCCTATTCATAGCTGTTCACCACCTCTTGAGAATTCTTGAGTACAGCCCAGGTCACTTGTTCCCCATCCCGACTGCCACTCTGACCATCCTCTTGCCCTTTCTGAATCCGAATTACAAATCTGGATTTGCAAATTGCCCTTCATGCCTGGACCCCGCCTGGCTCTGCTGCCTAACATCCAGGACAGACTGATTGCCTGTCTCAAGTTCACTTAGGAGGTTTGAGCATGGCCCACACTGGTAAAGCAGGCTTGAACCCAGCCAAGGGACAGACCAATCCCCTAGGTCAAGTCAGGTAGGCCCCGGGCTTCAAGGAAGATGTGCTGGGAGAAGGCCCGGGGGAGGCAGGAGCTGTTGGAGAGACCCTAGAGAGGGACAAAGCATAAAAAGAGGGAAGACCTCATCAGAGCTGGAACACGGTACGCCCAGGCTTGTCTTGGGAGTAGAGAGGTATCAGGGCTATAGGCAGAGGCCCGTGGGGCAGTATTCCTGGAGGCTATGGTAGCTCTAGGCAGAGTGCCAGGCAGCTGGTATCCAGAAAGCTCCTGGGCTACTGCTGGCCTTGGAGGAGAGGCTGGGTGAGCGGGACTGGGCACACACGTATGGGCTGTCCCAGCCACTGCCTGGAGATCAGAACACAGCCCAGAAAGTGCTGTTTAAATATCTAAGAGCTTTCAGGCAGGAGATTGAAGGGCATGAGCTTTTTGGGTGGGTTAACCCTCTCTTGACCACATATTTTTGTTGGGAAGAAAGTTACTAGGCTGTGGCTCACCTTCCTGCCAGAAGCAGGAGGGAGGGCGGGAGGTGCCTGTTCTCATTTTCCTCCTCACTGGAGCAAGGCCTGCAGGAGCAGGCTCCCTGTGGGGTCTGCTCAGGCCCATTGATAAGCAACTCGCCCTCCATGGACCTCAACTCCCTTTGCTAGGTCCCCTCCTTGCCATGTCCTCCCCACCCACCTTGACATGCCAGAGCTCTGTCACCTCCAAGGAGCACCCTGAGACCTGCCAGTATCTGCCTCCCTTGGCCATTTCTAAGAAAAGACTCAGCCATCTAGTTTGCTGCTCTGCAGGCCTTCAAGTTAGTGTAGGTGTCTCTGTATCCAGGTGCCAGTTCTCCGTGTGTGTGTGTGTGTGTGTGTGTGTGTGTGTGTGTGTGTGTGTATGTGTGTGTCTGTGCGTGTGTGTGTCTGTATGTATGTATGTGTCTGTGTGTGTGTGTGTGTGTGTGTGTCTGTGTGTGTCTGTGTATCTGTATATGTCTGTGTGTTTCTGTGTGCACACACTCTGATATGCATAAGCACATGTATTGCATTCCAAAATGTCTGTGTGTATATATGCATGTATAAACTGTTTCTGTTGTAAGTTCCCACACCTGTACGATCCCATTTGTTATTATGTGAGCACACAGCCTGTGCATGGTGTGTGTCAGGGGCAGGGAACAGAGGTGCCATCAGCTGGCGGCCTAAACAGCATCTATCTCAGCTTTTCAGGTCAGGACAGAGGCACTGGCTCCTGCCAAGTGTCTCACACACGGCATCCACCCTGCCTTCTCAGCTGAGCCTCAGGACTCCCTCTCAGCATTCAGGTGGTTGGCAGAATTCAATTCCTTCAGGTTATCGGTGGCAGAGTTTCTTCTCCCTGGATGCTCCAGACACCTGACTTCTTTCTCCTAAAGTTTGGAGACAGCAGTCTTGGCTGCGGCCAAGGCCATCTCTCAGCATCTCAGATCTCAGCTCCTCTGCCCCACGGGATAAATGAAGACCAGCCAAGACCTGCTGGGACAAAGCCCTTCTGAGATCCTCAGTCCTACTCTGCTCTCCCTCCTCCACTTAGCTTCCCATGTGCCTCAGTTTCCCAGCTGCAAAGTGAGGGATGCACAAAGCTCAGCAGGAAGTTGAGAGTCGTCTGGCATGTGTGAGGTTGATGGCCTGGCACCAGGAAAAACTAAACAGCCTTTCCAGGGACATCCGTGATAGAGGTGGAACCGTACGAAGTCTCTCCAAGGCTGCCGAGCCAGGGCTGGACCTCTGTGTCACAGTTTCCCAGCAAGTCCTGAGGTGCCTTCTTCAGGCCACAGATTCAGTTCCTCGTGGATGAGGCCTCTTTTCCTTCACACTCAGTCCCCAGTGCCCTCCTCCCACAGGAAGTCCTCACAAGGCATCTGTTCTGTTCCCCACTAGAATAGTCACTGGCTTGGTTGAGGCTGGGCCAACATTTTAGCCAGCTGTGGAGCTGTGGGCCTGGGTGAAGGTAGAGGAAAGGCTGCCAGGGGCGCCTAGCTTGCCTTTCCCCAGCCTTCTTCTCTTTGTTTATAGCCTAGTATAATTGCACCATGAAACTACCTCTTGGGTTAGAGAAGACAGTGTAGGCAATGGCTCATTGGGCCCTGAGGAACCCTTCCTTCCTTCTTCCTACATTCTTATGGCCCCTTTTTCCTCCCAAAGTCAATAACGGGTTCGGACCATGAGTGATCAAATAGGGGCCTCCTTCCCTTCCCATCCAGAGCCCCAGACTCTGTGTCAAGCGCCCATTTAGAAACTCCAAGAGAAAGCCTGACAGAGCCATCACATGGGATGGAAATAGAGCTCACCCCTAGCCTGCCTGGAAACCTCCTAGTGTGGTTGCCAAGCCCCACCCTCTTGCCAAGTCCTGGTGGGACCATCTGTAGAGTGGGACCCACTCCAGGGTCAGGGAGCGGAAGTCAAGGTGTGTGGGCTGGATTCACCTCGCTTGTCTCAACAAGGCCCCTGGGTGCGGCTGCAAGCCTGACAGGCAGATTCCCAAGCATTGTCTTGTTGGTTTCTGCCCATGAGCACCAAACCCATGTTTATATGCAAATTTAAAATACCCATAAAGTAGCTGGTATGATTCAGTCAGCTTCCTTCCCTCATGGCCAGCTGGACAAAAAACCAGAAGGCACCCCGGGCCTTTGCTCTGCCCCTGCAAACATTCTAATGTAGCTTTAGACAGTTTAAGGTCTGTAGAAAATTTGCTAGGCAAGCTCATGAAGTTCTCACATTGGTCCACGTATTGGCATCTCAGCTGTATGTTTGCACACTGTTTACAAAGGCCATGGTTTTTTCAGATTTTCTAGTTTTCTCTGACATCTATTTTCTGTTCCAGGATCTTGTCTGGGTGACATTTAGTTCATGTCACCCTTTCAGACACTTCTTGGTGTGACATCCTTTGCCTTGCCTTGCTCACGGTGTGGGATTCCTGGCCAGGTGTTTGCAGAGAGACCCTCCACTGGGGTGTGCTGTTGGGCCAGGGTGATGGTGTGCGGAGGCAGCCCTCAGAGGCAAGTGTCTGCAATGGTTACCTCCACCACCGAGTAGATTAGATTTGGAAGTGGGCAGGAGACACACTCCCAGGTATGTGAGCAGCTTTCCAGAGAGGTTCAAGTAAGAGGGGGAAAAAAGAAACTACTCTGGGCGTCAGCAACATCTTCCCGTGGACTGGGTGTCTGGACTGAAGAAAAAAGAAGGGAGAAGGCAGGCTGAGTGTCAGCATTCTCTCTCTCTCTCTCCCTCCCTCTCTCTCTCTCTCTCTCTCTCTCTCTCTCTCTCTCTCTCTGCTCCCAGACTGCAGACACAGTGTGACTGTCACCTCAGGTTCCTGCCACCGTGCCTCCCCTATCATGGATGATCGAGCCCTCAAAACATAAGCCAACACACACACATCCCACTATGACTTGCTGTTTGTCAAGTATCAGGTCACAACAAGAAAGGGGACTAGAAAATGCCCCTCTCATCATGACCACACACCATCAGCACAGCTTAGAGCTGGGGGGGGGGGGAGGGGAAGGACGTGACTACATCAAGTGTCAGGAGACTGTCAATCTGAGCAGTGCTGGGCTCTGGAAGAAAGAACTTGGCAGCACAGCTCTGGGGAGTTCCCATTTTCTCCGGGAAGGTGTGGCGGCGGCTGTCCTGCCATTCTTAGAATGGTGGAGCAGCAGCAGCAAAGACCTGTAGCTTGTTGGGCTGGATGAATGAGCGGGCATCTTGTCTACCTCAGATTGCCCCACTAAGGCACAGGCTGCTGAGACTCATAGGCCAGCTCCAGCTTCAGGTGCATCCAAGTCCCCAGGAGGGTGACAGCCCAATGGCAGGAGTAGGTAAGGAAGCCACTTTCCAAACTCTGTCCGGTCTTAGGAAGGGCAAGAGGCTGCCTCCTGGAGCTTCTGCCTAGACAGCTCTCTAAGGGCTCCCCAAAACTTGAGTACTGGTGATGCTAAACTGAGAGGCACAGCCAGTGTGCTCCAGCTTCTTTCGTGGCTCCTGATGGGTTCTTATACAGCCTGTCCTGGCTGGTTTTCTCGCCAGCCATCTCAGCCGAGCGCCTGTGGGAGTAGCTCTGTCCCACTGGTCTGGGAGGCACAGCCAGGACCTGTTTCTCTGAAGCATAACCCTTGACAGCAGCCCAGACCGTGGTCACTTCAGCCATTTCTCAGGCTCCTCTCCTACAGAGCTGCCAGCTAGTCACCTGGCTCTTAGCAAACCCCAGCTCAGCCAAGTAGTCTCCAAATGTGCCTCAGCAAAGGAGGCACCACCAGCCTCATTTCCCAGATCACCGGTATCACAGCCTGACACTGCAACTAGAACGTGGTATGACTGACTGAACGCCTGCTGTCCAGGCTCAACCCCAGGCAGCCTGCTGCTCCTGGAAGATAGATACAAGTTGGGGGAAAGCTTGACTTGAACCTGAAATCAAGGCCCAGAGCTGACTTTGTGTACCTCTGGGTCCAGTGTGGTTTGGATAGAGGGAAAGCTGGGGTCCTGGTGGGTGCCCACTGTGCTTGGGAAGCACAGGGCTCCAGAACCTCCAGCAGAGCTGCTGGAGCTGGTGCTGTCTTGGGCTCGGAGCTTTTGCTCTGTACAGCAGAGCTCCTGAAGGACTCAGGTTAGTGGTTCCTGAATTCAGAGGGAGCAACTAAGGACTGGGGACTGCGAGTGTGGGGACTAGAGTGTAGGGGTAGGGGCTGAGGCCAGAGGGCTGGAGAACGTAGCGGGGATTGGGGCTACCCAGGGCCTGCCCCTGCCTGCTTTGGGGAGTTAAGGGTTGGAGAGGAACAGAACTCCAGTGATGGCTGCCACAGGACTGCTAGGCCTTGGTGGGCTTTGCCTCGGTGTAACTAACTCCAATGATCTGGTGGTCTCAGTGGCCTTCAAGGACCTCGGCAGACAGAGGGCAGAGGCGAGGCCACTCACCCATTGATGGCACAGCAAGAGACCATCCACTAGGAGCCACTGCCCTGCAGGCCACCTGCCACCCTAACCTGTAACTTGATTTCTTGTACAAACATCCTGGGTCTCAGGGGTGTGACCTCTTTCATCTGTCCAGCCTGCCAGTCTTCTGGCAGAAGTCACCAATAGGTGCCTGGTGGGGCCCTGTGTGCCCCATCTCCATCCCAGGACCGTTGATGGTAGTCCTCACCTGCCTGCCTGGGTGGTGACCCCTGCACACAACCAACACCACAAGGCTTCCGTTATCACGCACATGATCATGCAGCCGTGACTGGAGATGTGGCACCAGCCTGCCTGTCTGGGCAGCCAAGGCATTAGCATAAATGGGCTCCGAGTATATCAAGGAGGAGGCTCAGGCATATTCCCTGGTGTGGGAAAGTTTACATTAGCCCAACCAGACCGGGGGGGAATAGTGAGTGAGGACTAAGCCTGGAGTCTAGACTTCACCTCGTCTCCAGATGCTTGGGGCTGAATATTGTCCCCCTAAAAGCCCAAATGATGACATCCTAAAGTACAGCTCCATCTGAATGCTACCTCACAGGGAAATAGGCTCACTGCGGATGGAGCTAGCTATGTTAAACTAGAATAAAGTCATAGAGAATAGAGCGGCTGTCTCCCGTGTGATGGTGTCTCTATGGACAGGGAAACATGGATGCGGACATGCCTCCAGGGGTTGCTGAGTGAAGGGTCCCATCTAAAGGCTGTCTCGGGGAAATGTTTCTACAAGCTGAGAAACATCAAAGATAGACGGCTACAACCCACCGAAATGAGGCTAGTGGCTCAGACAGATCGCCCCTCACCACTTCAGAAGGAGTCATCTTCTGCCCAAAACCTCGCACCTCCCTTTCCCAGACAGAATGCATCCTGCTGCTCAAACTACCCTCCCTGTAGCGCTTGCCCACGGTGGCCCCAGGACATAAGTACAACAAACGTGGAAGGTGGACAGTGGGATTCTAAACAGCAGCACTCAGATTTGCACACTGCCCCGTCTCGCCCCCCATCTGATGATGCAGGGTTTCAGTGACAGATGAGGAAACTGAGGCATAGGTACCAGACAAGATTTTACTTACAACACTTAAAAAAAAAAATTCCATGATGGGACTGGGCCAGGGTCCTACCCTCCTGGTTGTTCCCCCATCTTTCCTCTCATTTACCCAGAAGGACTGTTCCCAATCATCTGGGGGAAGTGCTAAACCCAGCAACCCAAACTGACAGGAAGACAACCCAACCTGGCAGTGGTTGAAGAACCCAGGCAATCAGCAAGGGCCAGGCAGCCACAGGGATGGATAGCTGATGGACAGATGGGTGAGAGCCCTTTCTGAGAAGAACCCCGTGGACCAGCATGTGGTGGTCAGGTAGCCGACTAGCAGATGCTGGCTGCACTCACTGTCTACCGTGGAGACTCCAGACAAGGCCCCAGCGATGAGGCCGGAGACTGCACATGGCCCAGTACAGCACCCCAGCTTCTGCTCCTGCCGCACTGAATGCCCAAGGACCTGCCATTCAGGTTTTAATTACAGAAAACAGGGCACATTATCAACAGCTTGCTTCACATGAAAACGAGGAGCCATTTGCTTAAGCCCATCACACTAAGCATAGCCTGGAGCCATCAATACCCTGGGAATCCACTCAGGCCGCAAATGGATCCTTTCTGCTCCCCACAAAGGCCCGAGCTCACAGGAGAGCTTTTTTCATCTCTGTGTGCAGTGTCTCCGTGAGAAATGGCAGTTTAACACAATGTAAAGTGGACTCTATTGTCCCTTGCTTTTTCCTGTCAAGCTGGAGTTCCCCTCTGCCCTCCATACCCAGCCTGCTCTTTCCTGGACTGAAATCGCCCTCTGCAGACCCCAGAGGCCAGGCAGCTGCTGGATCACCTGCTGCCGGCCCAGGCTGGCAAAAGTGGAACAGGCCTGCTGTGGCTTGGATATGGTTTGCCCCCACAACATCTGTATACTGAGAGCATGGTCCCCAGGGGGAGAGATGGGAGAGGATGGAACCTCTAAGTGGAAGTATCTGGGTGATCGGGCCTCCCTTAGAGGGGACCAATGCAGCTCTCCTGCGGCCCCTGAGAGTTCTTAAGAAAAAGCTGCTTAAAAGCACATGTGTCTGCCCTCCCCTCTCTCTTTCCCTTTGCACATACAACATTGACGAGCCATCCGTATGCCAAAAGGTCCCCATCAGAGTAAGAGATGGTGCCAGCCTTATGCCTCTGAATCTCCAGAGCTGAGTTCTTCTCTTTTTTCTTTTCCTTTCTTTCCTCTTTTCTTTTCTTCACAAAGTGTCTGGCCTTGAGCATTTTGTTACAAGGACAGAAAATGGGCTAATATGAGGCCCTGTCCAAGCCCAAAAGCTGCTGTGTGAGACTGTGAGACCTGGGCTAGAAGCTTTCTTTCACAGAAATCCCTTCTGACTCTGGACAAATGCCTCCTTCCTCCGTGCTCAGCTTCTGTCAGCAGCCTCACTAGGCACAGGGAGAGCCAGGCTGGTGCAGGGCCTGGAGTACAGCCAGCTTCCTGGGAACTCCTTACACACCCTGCACTGGGCACAACTTGGTGCAAAGTTCGAAAGGGCAGGCAAGATTATGGACGTTCTGGGGGTCAGGCATGTCTGGGGTTCCAAGACGACACAAGCTTTCTAACCATGTGGCATGAGGAAAATAGAACCTCTGTTTCCTCCTCCAAGAGCAGGCACACGACTCATCTCTCTGCCCAGGACACACACAGGGTCAACTCGCATTCTGGAAGCCTTGAGAATGGCTATGGAGTGAGTGAATGAATGAATGAAGAATGAATGGATGGATGAGTGAGAAGAGCAACAGGAGGATGAAGGATGCGAGCCCTCCCTTCCTGTCTCCTGCTGCTCTCCTAGAGGACGGGACAGGACAGGAGAAGGTGGGGACCAGGAAAGGACCAGACATAGGGTCTTGATGAGTAATTCAGATAATTGTTACTCAGGAACCTGCAGGGCCAGGGGTGAAACCAATCCTCAAGGGCCCCCTTCTGCTGAGGTCAGCATGCTGAGTGTCTGGCAGGTGCGATTGCTTGTCTGCCTACAGTGCGAACCCTCACCTGATGTAAGCCCCCTGGCATGCACTTCCTCCTAAGCAATGCGTGGGAGGCTTGTGCATCCTAGGGCCCAGGGCAAAGAGCTGCTTGTTAATCCTTGCCAGCCTGTGCCCGCAACACAGAGCTGATGCGGTTTGCCAGGAGCCCGGTCAGTTCTTGAGAAAGGGTTGTTGTAAATGAGCAAATGTTGGCTGAGAAAACTGAGGCCCAGCCCCTAACTTGTCTCAGGGCATGTCTAACAGGAGCCTGGTATTCTGACTCGAATCTGTCACAGACACAGAGATGGGCCCAAGAAAATCCTCTGAAGGTAGATACACCATACACTAGACCTCGCTTTTCCAGGGTATTTTGTCTCCTCTGGGTACCTCATCTCCTCATGTCTCCCCATTCTCTTGAGGGCCCAGAGAAGAGCCTGGAAAGTACAGGCATGTTGGCCTTTCCTAGGAGACAGATGCACCTTGGGACTAGAAGGGGGACCCTTCCTTTAAAGGGTCTAAGCCTTTGCTGACTGCTGAGACAGCAGCATATGCTACACACCCTGTCACTAAGCGAAGGATGTGCCACAGTGTCAACTTAGACCCAGCAGTGAGAAGAGAAAAAACTCAACCTGGAACTGGATGAGCCCAGGACATTCAACAGTAGCTAGCTCAGGGCTAGCTCAGGGCTAACTGGGAGGAAAGCAACAGAGGGGCCTCAATGCTATGCAGACCTGGGCCCTTCCTCTCCCTTTCACAGAAGAAGCCTGGAGCATCTTCCTCACTCAGTATCAGAAGGAAGGAAATGTCTTCATAAAATATTGATTGGCTTGCACAAGCCTTAGGTTGTGAGGACTGAAGGATGGGGAAGCCTTTGCATGTAAATTACATGTGTTTGGCACTTCCTTAACCCTCTCATGTCCTGGCACCTGGGACGCCTCTGGATCTCTACACGCCTGAGAAATAGTTTCAGTGACAAAGCAGGGAGCATAGGACAGGGTGAGATGGCTCCTGGCGCAGGGCAGCTTGGCTGTGGATAGTGCGATGTCCCTCCTCTGAGCTCCCTTGCTCTGGCCAACCATCCCTGCCCCCAGCCACTTCCGTACCAGGAATAAAGGAGGCATGGGCACAGCTGGCCTGAGGGGCCAGTACCAAAGTAGGGCAACTCCGCTCTGCTGATTTCTAAGCCATGCCAAGAAACTTAGAATAAGGAATTCAACCTTTGTTTCCTAGTTTGTGAGTTTTTAAAAAATTTTTTTATTAATTTATTCTTGTTACATCTCAATGGTTATCCCATCCCTTGTATCCTCCCATTCTTCCCTCTCTCCTATTTTTCCCCTTATTCCCCTCTCCTATGACTGTTCCTGAGGGGGACCTCCTCCCCCTGTATATGCTCATAGGTATCAAGTCTCTTCTTGGTTAGTTTGTGAGTTTTTACAGTTAAAAAAAAAAAAAAAAACCCTTCATTTTGTAGACTAGAAATAGTAAATACCCGTTTCTTACCATTGGCGTTCTGCTTGGCACCAGCTGGCCTCCTGCTCTACATAGATTTGGCTTATGGCGCCTAGATGTTTTGTGATACAGTTAAGCCATCTAGGGTTTGCCATTTGGCTAATTTTAAACATTGGAAAGCAGTAAGTAAGGTTCCACATAAACATAACGTGCTGCAGGCTCTGCTTCCAGCCGGGACAGAGTGGTAGGATGGATCCCTGGCCCATCCTAGCATTGCAGCTCAGAAGCATATAGACCAAAGACAGCAGGAAGCTCATGAGGATGCTGCCCAGGGAAGGGAAATGAAGATGTGAGTCCCGGGCCGCCCTGCCTGCTGCCTTAGGATCCACATGGAGCCCTCCTCCCTGAGCTCGACAGTGCTTGAGTATTTGGGAGAAGCTTGCAGAAAGGGGAAACTGGGCAGACGAATGGCTCCAGGTTCTGAGTTGAGGAGTATTAGTGGGTGCACACATAGGAAGAGGGACCAAGGCACAGGAGATGCAGCAGAAGAGGACAGCTGTCTCCGTGGCCCTGGCTGTGGTGACTGGGTGAAAGACATCTCAGCCGTGGGCCATGAGCCCCAACCCTGCAGAGTGCAGATGTCACAGCCATGGGTCCAAGAGCCCAGAGGCCCACGTCAGCGAAGGAACAGAATTAGTCTGATTGAAAGGTTGCTCTTGTTCCAACTGTCAGAGCTTACGCACAAGCTGCGAAAAGAGCAATAAGTGAAAAATAACTGTCCAAGAACAAGATCTAAAAATAATAAGAACACGAGAATAAGCAGCAACTGGTAGCATAAGAATCAGTGTCTGAAGCCAGGCGTGGTGGTGCACGCCTTTAATCCCAGTACTCGGGAGGCAGAGGCAGGCGGATTGCCATGAGTTCAGGCCAGCCTAGTCTACACGGGGAGTCCAGGACAGCAAAGGCTACACAGAGAAACCCTGTCTCAAAAAACAAAAACAAACAAACAAACAAAAATAGAAGTAGGCATAAACAAACACAAATCACTGACCATGGATATATCTCAGTGATGGAGGACTTGCCTAATGGATTTGGGGGCCCAAAGTTCAATTCCCAGAACCAATTTTCATATATTAAAATATACATAAATGATGCTAAATTTTTTGGTTTTCTGAGACAGGGCTTCTCTGTTTTATCCCTGGCTGTCCTGGACTTGCTCTGCAGACCAAGCTGGCCTTGAACTCACAGAGATCCACCAGCTTAGCCTTCCAGGTGCTGGGATTAAAGGTGTGTGCTACTACTACTGTCTGGCTACTAAATTTCTTAACAGACTGAAAAACATCTTTAAAGTATGGGGTGGCGGATGGGGTTAAGGGTAGACTTAAACTATCAGCCTAGAATTCTATATTCAGAATATCTTCCAAAAACTAAGGCAAAGCAAAAGGTATGTGTGAGTATATATGTGACATATATGATGTATTTAATGACTATATACTCATTTTTTAAAAGACCTGCATTATAAGGAATGCTAAATGAAGCCCCCAGACAGAAGGAATAATGAAACTGAATATAGAAATCTAGATCTATACAAATGAACAAAGAGCAGAAACAGTAATGCTTGTTAAAGCAGAAGTGTGCTTACAGTGCGGCTGGAGAGGTGGCCCAATGGTTAGAGCTCTGGCCGCTCTTCCAGACTCAGCTCCCATACAGCAGCTCACAACTGTCTGAAACTCTAGTTCCAGCGGATCTGACACCCTCCTCTGGGCTCTTAGGGCACCAAGCCACACATGGCACACATACATACATTCAGGCAAACACTGATATACAGAAAAAAAAAAATATATATATATATATATATATATATATATATCTTTAAAGAAGAAAATGCCGCCAGGCGGTGGTGGTGCATGCCTTTAATCCCAGCACTTGGGAAGCAGAGGCAGGTGGATCTCTGTGAGTTTGAGGCCAGCCTGTCTACAAAGTGAGTCTAGGACAGCCAGGGCTATACAGAGAACCCCTGTCTCAAAAAAAAAAAAAAATTCTTGTTTAGATTTTTGCATTAGTAACAGACCAGAAGAGGTATGATAAAAGCGCTGTAGGGTTTATGAGAAGTGCCTGACAGCATGAACTGAAGGCTGCGAAGGGAAATGTGGACGCACACTGCAGGGCTTCACACTGTCCACGAAGGCTGCGAAGGGAAATGTGGACGCACACTGCAGGGCTTCACACTGTCCACGAAGGCTGCGAAGGGAAATGTGGACGCACACTGCAGGGCTTCACACTGTCCACGAAGGCTGCGAAGGGAAATGTGGACGCACACTGCAGGGCTTCACACTGTCCACGGAGGCTGCGAAGGGAAATGTGGACGCACACTGCAGGGCTTCACACTGTCCACGAAGGCTGCTAAGGGAAATGTGGACGCACACTGCAGGGCTTCACACTGTCCACGGAGGCTGCGAAGGGAAATGTGGACGCACACTGCAGGGCTTCACACTGTCCACGGAGGCTGCGAAGGGAAATGTAGACGCACACTGCAGGGCTTCACACTGTCCACGAAGGCTGCGAAGGGAAATGTGGACGCACACTGCAGGGCTTCACACTGTCCACGGAGGCTGCGAAGGGAAATGTGGACGCACACTGCAGGGCTTCACACTGTCCACGGAGGCTGCGAAGGGAAATGTAGACGCACACTGCAGGGCTTCACACTGTCCACGAAGGCTGCGAAGGGAAATGTGGACGCACACTGCAGGGCTTCACACTGTCCACGAAGGCTGCGAAGGGAAATGTGGACGCACACTGCAGGGCTTCACACTGTCCACGAAGGCTGCGAAGGGAAATGTGGAAGCACACTGCAGGGCTTCACACTGTCCACGAAGGCTGCGAAGGGAAACGTGGACGCATACTGTAGGACTTCACACTGTCCACAGAGAAAGAAACACCCCTTGCAGGTGGAATGCACAGTCTGCTGGGAAATCCTGCAAAAATCTAAACAAGAACACACACAATGACATGTAGAAAACTAGCCAATGAGGAAAACAGAAATAAAAAATACTCAATCAAAAAGAAAAGAGAAATATATAAAGAGGATATGATATAATATATGATAAAAAAGAAAAAAGAAAAAGAGCAGGTAGGAGAAAAACGGCAGAAACAAGAAGGAAATCATAGCTACCGTGTCAACTAAACCAAAAAAACTCCTGCAACTAAAGCCAGAGATTGCCTATGGGGACAAGAACAGTCTGCGTGCTCTCTGGACCAGCCCAGGTTAAACGTTAAAAGCTGGGAAACGCGCTGTTAATGCTCAGGAACATTGCAACAGCTTGTGAGAAGAAACCACAGGATAGAGGATCGCTTCACAGCCATAGAAGGCCACGGTGTTGTCACCTGCCATGAACACTCATGGAATAACTGGCATGCAAAATGCAGACAGGACACACGGATTAAACAGCAAGTGCAAAAATAACCTCAGCTCTTGACACATTTCAGCCTTGACTTTCTTATTAGACAATAGATTGGAGACACAGGGAGCCACCAACCAGGTGGCTCTCAGGTACGCACTGAGCGCTCCACCCAACAGTAGCAGAGGACATAATCTCAAGGGCTCCTGGAACACTTGCCAAGATGGACCACAGGACCACTCCCATGAGTGTGCAAGGTTAAGTTACGCCAGTTAGGTTCTCAATGGAAGTAAATTAAAAGTCAACAACAGAGCCGGGTGTAGTGGCGCACGCCTTTAATCCCAGCACTCGGGAGGCAGAGGCAGGTGGATCTCTGTGAGTTCGAGGCCAGCCTGGTCTACAAAGTGAGTGCAGGACAGCCAAGGCTACACAGAGAAACCCTGTCTCAAAAAACCAGAAACCAAAACAAAACAACAGAAAGATATCTAAAGAGTCAGAATATTTGGAAACTGAATAACATGTTCTTCGTGGCTCAAAACAGGAAATCAAAGGGAAGCTTGAAAGTCTTTTGAGCTGAATGAAAATGAAAACCCAACATAGCAAACCTGAGGTGATGTGGCTCATATGTGCTTGGAGGTAAATATAGGTGATAATAGTAGCCCAAGTTCCATTGCTATAATCAAATACCTGAGGCTGGGAACCTTTTACACACATATGTCATGCACTATACTAAGATGTGTGTATACTGTAGCTACGTGCATATATGTGTATGCATATATGTTTACGTATGCATCTCACATGCATATATACATTCATATACATGCATATAGTTTATTTTGGAGATTGAGAATGCACTACCAGGCAGCTCCATCTATTGACCTGTGATTAAGAGCCTCCTGGCAGAGAGGATCGTGCCCTGAGCATATGCAGTGACAGCAACAATATGGTGAGACAAGCAGGTGAAAATTCAGGGGACAGACTTGCCATTTTATAACAGTTTGCTCTCTTGGGGTAATGACATCAATCCGTCCAAGGGCACTGCCCCACGGCTTCATCGCCTCAGCCTGGTCTCCACCTCCCACACTGTCCACTGTCATCGTCATTCAGCACTGTGCCTCAAGGGCAAGGCTTCCGGCAGCCGGGCCTTTGAGGACAAACCACATCCACAGCAAACTCAAAAAGAGAGGTCTCCAGACAACAGCCTGAGCTTGCAGTGCTAGACACTGGGAGAAGAAGACAAAGAAAATAATACAAAATACAGATTGCCAGGTGGTGGTGGAGTTCACCTTTAACCTCAGCACTTGGGAGGCAGAGGCAGCCGGATCTCTATGGGTTCAAGGCCAGCCTGGTCTACAGAGTGAGTTACAGAACAGTTAGGGCTACACAGAAAGTTCCTGTCTCAAAAAAACAAAATAAGTAATAATAATAATGATGATGTATAAATCAATGAAACAGGAGTATCAAAGCAGCAAAAATATGGCTGTCTCAAAGCAACTATTAAAAACTTAAGCAGTCATGTCACCTGGTCAAAGAAAGAAAGGCAGCATGAATTGTTAATGCCAGGAAAAGGTGGGCATCGCGAAACACCCCAGAGTTCTCACAAGCAAACGGTTGTCATGAACACTTGTTGATAAGCTCAGCAACCGGGATGAAATGGACCAGTTCATCAAGTTCAGCAAAACAAAATTGATAGACTTAGTGTCTGTACTGTCTGTCCCTGCCAGTAAAACTTAATTTGCAAGTAATAGCCTTGTGAAAAGTCAATTTCAGACCCAGAAAGTTCCAGTGTTGAAGTGTACTGTATCTAACAGAAGTAGAGCCAACGCTGCATAAGCCACTGACTTCGAGAAGGAAGGCACGCCCCATCCAGGCACATAGCATCGCCCTGCTATTGAGTCAGATAAAGACATCACAGGAAACAGCAGAGAGCAACAGGCCTCACGAAATGCAGATCCGATTACCAGAATTTCAGGGGTTTTAATCGTCTAATTCTAGCTGTGACAAGGCAGCTTTATCCTAGCAAGGCAGAGTTGCTTTAACACTCAGGAATCAGCCAACCCCATCATAGTAATGAACTGGAGAGAAAACCTCATTCAATAGAAAAAAGTACTTGATAAGGCCCAACTTGGATTCGTAATAAAATGTCCTTAGTAAATTTGGAAGGTACTTTATCTGGTCAAGGCCAGCTATGAAAACAAAACAAATGTAAAGCCTTGCATTGCCCAAGACCGAGGGCAGGTTAAAGATGTTTCACGCGGTGCAGGGAGGGTCTACATAACAAATAAGGAAGGGTGAGGGGAACGTCATCACAGAAAGCAGGTGACACCTTTCTTCTGTGTAGAACAGCTCGCTGAACCCAAGGATCAGAGCCCCTAGACACAGCCTCCCACACTCTTTCTGCCCCCTCTTCCACAATGGTCTCTGTGTTTTCCAAATACACAGGCTCATGTATGAGACCCTCGAAAGCTCAGGCCAAATCGTAGCGTGGAAGCAGGAAGTGGACGTGAAGCTTCCTTCCTAGTGAGGACATATTGGCAAATAACTGTTGGGAGAGGGAGATTCGGTTTTTTAAGAGATTCTATTTAGTCCCTGAGTCACCGTGTCCCAGGGGATGGCCACACATGCAAGGGAGTATGGTCAGGACACATTTGACATGATGTTTTCTTAAAATAAGACACAATTGGGTGGGTGGATCTGGGCTGGGTGGGGAGCGAAGAATATGATCAAAACACATTGTATGAAGTTCTCAAAGAACTGATAAAAATTAGGAAAAAATGCCTACTGGAATTGGTAAATACGCAAAGTGGCAAAGTGTATCAATACGTATACACAGATCAACAGCATTTTCTATACTTATAACAAATAATAAGAAACAGACATTTTAAAACTTTAACAAAAGATATACGATATTTGTACATTAAGAACAGTAAAAATTGACTCAGTGGGTTATAAAAAAGGATACCATAAAATTTAGGGGGTTTGAGGTTAGATCTGGGAGGAGTTAGCAGCAGGAGTGGGACTGAATATGCATGCATGCAATTCTCAAAGAATTAATTAAAAATTATATTTTTTAAAACCTGAAAAAATGCAGCCTGAAATTAAAAAGGAGACTAAATCAAATGGGATGGAGACCATGTTCAGGGATGTGGAGGCCTGAGGTTGCCTCTCCACGTTTATTCACAGCTCAGTGGGTCTCACCCAAAACACTGTCATGTTCATTTTTGGTAAACATTGACAGTTGGAGCCTGGAATATTGACATAACAGAGAATTCAGAAATAAATTCGAATATATGAGGTCAATCAACCTGTGACAAAACTCAATGGAGAAAGCACAATCCTTTGGTAAATAACGCTGGGCTCTCGCCCACTCTACAGTGCTACCACTCTGCTTCTAGGCAACAGAAGTATGTCTGCAAAATGATGTCTCTGGATTTTCATACGGCTTTGTGTGAAGTGTACAGAGATTGGAAACAACTCAAACATTCAGCTGGTGAATGTGTTAGCACATGGTACACGTTCTCTGTTCACAAACGCGGTTGGCGCAGAATAATTTGCTAAGGGAATGGAGCTAGGCCCCACCCCTCACCCCAGGGAAAGAAGCTAGGCCCCACCCCTCACCCCAGGGAAAGAAGCTAGGCCCCACCCCTCACCCCAGGGAAAGAAGCTAGGCCCCACCCCCACCCCAGGTAGTGAGATATGCTCTATGCATGCTTCTCTTTCTGTAGATCATGGAGAATGCAAACCAACCTTGAGTGACTGACAACTTAACAGTGGTTCCCTAGTGGCAAAGCCAAGGACAGAGAAGCAGGAAGAGAGGGATTAAGAGGAAGGGGGAAATGTCGAAGGGAGGAGTGTACCTGTTTCTGCCATGGCAGTAATGACGTCACAGGTTAAACAGTACACACGCATCACATTGTATACTTCCAACACGTGCAGGAGTGATGGCTGGGGGTGCTTCCTGTGCAAGCATGGGGAGCTGAGCTTGGACACCCTAGCACCCACATAAGAACTGAACAAGGTGGTACACATCCATGTTCAATGAGAGACTGTGTCTCAAAAAAGGAAAGAGGAGAATAACAGAGGAAGACGTCATTGCTGACCTCTGGCTTCTGTACCCACATGCATACACAGGCAAACAAATGTGTTCACAAACACACAGCCAAGACCACACATCCCAAGTGTGATGCGGAAAGCAGCAGCCAGGATCCCTAGCACGCTGAGAAGTTTCCCACAATGCATTGCTGAGAGGTATGCATTGACCAAAAGGGGACAAAACTGAACGCGTGAACAACGGGAAGCCGTTGTGAACGAGACAATGCAAGTCGCTGTGAGTCAATGCTGAGTGCCGATAACAGCAGCAGAAAAACACTGGACCCGAGCTCGAGGAGCCCCACGAATGCTAACACAGCTCCTGGGGGAACAGCCTAGCAACACAGAGCACTTCCTTAGCTTAAACTAAAAACAGTATACTTCACGCCACAGCCAGCGCCTCCCTTTAACCCATGCTCCACTCTCTTCGATGTGCTGGAGAGCCCAGCGGAAAATGATAGCAAGGAGGAGAAAGGGCAAAGCAAACGCTTACTGACTCAGGCTATTTTTTTTTTAAGATGTGTTTATTTTTATCTTATGTGTACAAGTGTTCTGGTATGTTTGTATGTGTGTTTGTGTGCCATATGAATGCCTGGTGCTGGCAGAGGCCAGAGAGGGTGCTGGATCCCTTGGTACTGGAGTTACGGATGGTTGTGAGACATCGTGCAGATGCTGGGAGCCGAAAGCAGGTCCTCTGCAACAGCAGCTAGCAGTCTTAATCACCGAGACATCTCATCGCCAGCCTCATCTCAAGTTATATGGAATTTTCCGTACAATCTACTGAACCCATTAAAATTAACTGGAGTCCAGTGAGTTGAAGAAAATAAATTCGGCTTAATAAATTAATAGTGAAAATAAGAAATAGTAATGATGACATAATAAGAAGCCAGTAGTAAAAATAAATGACCGTTTCCAATGTTACCTCATAGCAAAGATGGCTTGGAAGGCCTTCTAGCGGGAGGGAACAGCTGAACTTTGTTGGAAGGCTTGAAGCACACGAGCAGGTAGATAAACCCTATTCATGGATGGGAAGAGTCACTAGCGATAAAAATTACCTTTAAGTTGATATATAGATTTTAAAAATTGTGTTTCCAATCTACATCCAAGCTGAGTATTCAAGCTAGTTTGCAAAACTAACATACGGTAGTGAAGTGACCAAGGTAAGGTCACTTTGTTCTGACTCCACTTTCTGTTTGCTTAGACAGTTTTCAGCCCTCTACCCACCCACTCACCCAGCCCCCTCCTTGGCCACATAAATGAGATTTCCATGACCTTGCTGTCACAACCGAAATAATATTTATTCAAACAACATAAGCTACAATAACTTTCCTTCTAGTAGGGTCTTCCCTTCTAGATGGCAAAGCCCTGTAGGTGGGACACCAGCTTGGAAGGAGGTGTCGTTGGCTCTGAGCAGCACTTGGCACGTTTACGCATATAAAGCTGTGGTCTCTGAGAGAATGAGTTACGATTCAGGGATGGACAAATGAAGCACAGACACTGAAGAGAGAGCTAGGACGTGGCCGTCGGTGCACACGGCTGTGGTATGTGATCCACGGGCTCCCTGTGAAGGAAGGGTCGATCCATCAGGTCCACAGCACTGGTATAGCAGGAAACTAAACCCACTTTACACCATAAACTAAAAACAAATCACAGGTGGGCCAAAGCCCAGACGTGAGGACAGGGAACTGCAAGAGATAACATAAAGGTTTATGTGGACACCACAAAACATAAGCGAGAGCCTGATGCGGCAGACACATGAAAATTTAAAGTTCTGTTCAGCAAAAGACACCATCAACAAAGAAAAAAAATACAAGCCTCGGTCTGGGAGGATATATTTACAGCCCATATAGCCAATAAAGTATCACTACCCAGATACATAAATAATTCCTGAAAATCAATAAGAAAACAGCAAGCAGCCGATGGAAAAATGAGGAAATGATAAGAAACAATAAATATGGGGAGAGGACAGTTAGTAATAAATACGTGAAAACACGTTCAACTTCAGGGCTAACACAGAGAAGCACAAATTAAAACAACAAGACGCCATTTTTCATCCATTAGCGCATAAAGAATTAGTAAATCTGATGTCACCGAGTGTTGCCGCGAATTTGTGGAAATGGAAGCTCTGGGAAGTGCTGGCTGGAGGGTAAATTGGCATCACCATCCAAACAGCCTTGCCACTACTTAGTCACGGTCACACACCATACTCACAGGCCATAGACAAGGTGGCTGCCGGTCAGGCAGAAGGGACAGGCTGAGAGGTGCTTAGTGGGGAGGATAAGACACCATGCCTTTCTGACCCAGGGGAATACTCTACCACAATCAGCTTAAGCAAGCCCAATTGCTGCCAACCAACACAGGATATCTCTGTAAGAAGGTTGATGTTGCCAAGTTGCAAACACTCCGCTCCTCGTGTAAACTTTCAGCACCATAAACTACTGTGAGTGGATATGTACACATGATAGAAAGTATGAACTTGGCAGGGTACAGTGGCGCACGCCTTTAAACCCAGCACTCAGGAGGCAGAGGCAGGTGGGACGATGTGAGTTCGAGGCCAGCCTGGTCTACAGAGAGAGTCAGGACAGCCAAGGCTACATGGAGAAACCCTGCCTCAAATAAAAAGAAAAAAAAAGAGCTTGTACATGGAAAAGGCACCCCACACACTGTGGGCAGAGTGGGGTGTCCCTCTACCTGCAGGAGCCGAGCCGTCTCCAGGAAGGCTATGAGCTTGGGAAATCAGAAGGATCCTGGAGGAGCCAGAACCTGGATCAAGGAGGATCACAATGGAAAATCCTGGGCATCCCATGTTTGGCATCCACCGAGGTAACTGCTGTGTTCCATTCAGGTAGAAAAAGCAGAGGTTTGGTGCACACCACAGTAGCATTGCTAACTCTCCATCCCAGCTGGCCTGGGATTCCTCAAGAGCAGGAGCAGAGAGAGCTGTGCACTGAGCGGCATCTGAGGTCCCTGTTAAAGTTGGAGCAGCAGGAGGGTACCCACACTCCCATTTCCGGTTCCTCATGGGAACCGGGTCAGCACAGTATGTTTTAAAGGTGACCAGTACCAGAAAACAAAACAAAACAAAAAAGATGTTGTGGCTCACTGAGAATATGATCAGGTCTAGAAAACCACAAGGTGTGGGAAGCAATGAAAAACTAATGAGAACGTAGTGATGTCATCAAAGACTGGGCCTGACCGTACAAATCCACTATGTAAAAGCTGGATTTGGCTGCGGCTCAATGAAAGGGGGGAAAAGCAACAGAAATGCATACAGAACCCGTGCTGAGGATGACGTGAAAGAAGATCTGCACCAGTGGAGAAAGATGCTTGGTTCTGTGAGAAAACATTGTAAAACGCCATGGTCTCCCACAGAGATCTGTCCACACAGCGGAATCCCTGTCAAGCCGCACTCGCATCTCCCGTGGAATTTGACAGGCTGAGTGAAACTCCCCAGGAAAAGAGAACACTTGTAAACATTAGCTTTTGACAAAGGAGAGCGGAGACAGTCGGACTTGCAGACAAGATGCAAGTTGCAGGTGACAAGGAGGCTGCTGTCTGAGCAATAGGGACACTCGGGGGAGGCAGGCGGCAGGTGCAGTCAGGAGCTGGGAGTCCGGAGACAGGCTTCCCACTGGGACAGGCTAAGTCACAAACACGGGAGCCTTCTATGCGGTAACGAAAGTCATCTGAAGACAGACAAGCACAAAAAGTGATTCTGACTTCACCATTAATCAGGGGGACGTGGGGACATTGGCGAAAGCAGCCGTGAGATATTACTTATCTTTCTTAAAACTAAGAGGGAAGGGAAAAAGCTGATGATTTCCTACAGTGGCAGAGACATAAGCAGAGGCAGAGTTGGCCTCCGTGGCTGGCGGGGAATCCTGATTAGGAGCTGTGTCTGCGCTTGGGTAATAGGGAAAAATGATTAAAGGAGAGAAGGAAAAACAAGTCCTTTTTTTTCCCCCTAGCGAGAGAGCTTGCTACCCAGCAGTGTCACCGCTAAGAGGGAAGAATCTACAGCTATCAAAAAAATGAGGTCGGGCTCCGTGTGCCAACACGGAGAGCTCCCGAGACACTGTGTTAAATATAAAAAGCAAGCTGCAGACAACCCATGAAATATGTATGATTCCATTTGTGCGAAGGCAAAATCGCCAGACAAAACTGTATATTTCCCTTCCTCTGTGAGCACATGTGCCGGCCACCATGAAGAAGATGGCAGTCCGGGCAGTAGGGAGGGCCCCCACTCAGGAGCTGCACTCAGTACCACAAATGGCAGTGGGCAGAGCGTCCCCCAGGCTCCTTTCCGTGTGCCGTGGGTGTCATTTAAGAAATGATCAAGACAATAAAAAGAAATTACAATAGGCTGCTAGTTGCACAGGTTGCGAGCTCGGGAAGGGAGGAAATTGAAGTGGAAAAGTTGAGTGTCGGGGGTGGATAGATGGCGTCTGAAGCTGAGGACAGAAGATGAAACAAGAACAAGAGTTGCCGGATGAGCCCAGGAGAGCTGCCCCAGAGCATGGGAGTATTGGTCAGGGGAGCTGGGGCCTGGAGACCAGGGTGCAGTGGGCCCCCCTGTGGCGTAGGGAAGCTTAAGGAAGAGCCAGGGTGAAGGAGTGGGGCTCGGAGGTGGAGGAGACTGAGTCCACTAGCTGCGGTGAGGAAGAACAAGTCTCACTGATGCCGGTGCACATGGTGGGTTAGCAAGGAGTGGACAGGAGGGGAGGAGGCGCCTGTGCAGGAAGGGAGGGAGTGGAGATAGTCGGTCAGGCCGACCAGCGGAGACCAGGAAGAGCTCTGCCCAGTGCATCTCTAGAGGTGAGCCACGTGGACAGTACCCACATAGGGAAAAGAGCTGGCCATGGGTAGCCAAATGAGGCAAGGGTCTCTCCCAATACGTGGTCAAGTCCCGCGTAATGACGGGAGGTGGTGAGGTGCGCCTCGGAACTCCCAGTTTAGATATGGGCTTTCCTATCAGGAGACACTGGCTTCTCCGTGGGAAAGAGAGGAGGGAGAAGCCTGAGGGGGGGAGGACTTGGGGCTGGGGAGTACCATTAGATGTAAAGCCTGTGAGGGGGGAACTTGGGCCTGGGGAGCACCATTATATGAGAAGGGCCCTGTCCTACAGTCAAGGCCAGATGTTCTTGAACACGGTAGGATGGTTAAGCAATGCTTAGGGTCTGGGGGAGGCATCATGCCTGCCTGCCCTTGTGGAAAGTTCTCTGATTGCCCCAGTGCCTGGGGCCAGGTGGGGAAGATGGACAATAAAGGCCAGTGTGGAGGCCGGGTCCAGTGAGGGCTAGGGCACAGGAGTTAGGTGCTTCCAGGTCTAGGAATGAGCACAGTCCTTGGATGGTAGCCTGGACAGGCGCCCAGAGACTTGGCAAGAGGAAAAGCAGAGACAGCTCAGTGGCCAGGGTCTTCATGGAACATTCCTTGAGCCAAAGATCCCTGCAGTGTGAACACCTGAGCCAGAGCATGCAGCTAGCCCTAGGGTCTCACCCACAACCTCATCACCTCACTAAGCCACGTGACTTGCCTTTGCCAATGAGGTAGAAGACACCCACTCAGCCATCCAGCTGTAAAGGCGGCTAGGAATTTGGGTACCCTTAGCCCAGACAAATGCACCCACACCCTTGCAGGGGGGATGTAGGAGGCCTTGGGAAGGTGAAGCTCACGCCTGTGAGTGGGAGGATGGCGGGTCTCAGGAATGTTCCATGACTGCACGGCGGCTGCCCATCCCAAAAGCGCACAAAGCAGCCTGCGTTTAGTGAGTCAGATTCCCCATCTCCTGAGCTCGGTTACACAGCATGGCCTGAACTCTCAAAGGACTGAGGCAAAATGGGGAAGTCGAGAGCTGCTTCCAGTCTGAAGAGTGTGGCTTCCAAGTTAAGAAAGAAAGAAAGAAAGAAAGAAAGAAAGAAAGAAAGAAAGAAAGAAGCTCTTTCCTTTGTACCCAAGAACTGTCTGCCACACACTGGGAGGCACAAAGGCTGCTGCTGCAGGTGGTGGTGGTGGTGATGGTTGTGGTGGTGGTGGTGGTGGTGGTGGTTGTGGTGGTGGTGGTGGTGATGGTGGTGTGTGTTTGTGTAAGAAATGAGGCATGTCTGGGCCCCAGCCTGGTTCCCTGCCTGCTGCTATTAACAGTCAGTTGACTCCAGCAGGGAAGTTTTCTAACTGGAAGCTCAGACTGGAAGGCGCAGAGCAGAAGAAGCATTTGTCTGTGTCCATCCCTCAATGGGAAGAGTAATCAGAATGCGGGTCACTGCCACGTAATGCACAATGGCTTTAATATCAGCAGCTCCCCTTAAATATTAGATGCACCGAGAAAATATTAGCTAAATTATCACAGACTAATATGATCAGTTTCCTCTAGGATAAAATGTGATAGATGGGTTTTAATAAACTAAGGAGAATTATATGCATCATATTCTTGGTTGCTGTCAATTTTATTTAGAGTAAAATGCCATTGCGATAATTAGTTGGTTTTTACTGTGTTCATTAAAAGCTTTTCTAATGACCGCTTGGAGGAATAAGTAAAATTAATTTCTTTCTGGAGCATCCGAAGAATTCATCAGACAAACAAAAAGCAAATTCCAGGTCCGTGCAAGACAGGACCATGGTGGTGGCTTCAGCGCCTGTAGGCATCTGGCATGGGCAGAGACTCAGGCTTCCACAGAGAGCAACAGGACGCAGGCCCCTGGCTGAGGCCCTTGGCACCATCGAGTTGGGACTCCAAGGCAAATTTTTTCAACTACTGCCACCAGAACCTCTCCCTTGTAACTGGGAGAGCTTGGGGTTCTGAACTTGGGGGTCCCATGCCATCTCCTTTCAGAAAGGAAGCTTTGGTCTCCAGGGCCACCTTCCTCAGCCCAGCTACCGCACCAGTACTGGGTAGCTCAGCCTTTGTTCGTCACAGAGCATCCAGCCTATGGGCACATACTAACCCTGGATGGACCGAGGCTGCCTCAGGGCCTAGAAAAGGATATCATACTGGTCATTTTTGACAGTGTCACATAAACTAGAGTCACCTGGAGAGGAGGACCCTCAGCCGAGGAACTGCCTCTGTCAGATTGGCCTGTGGCTTTGTCACTGAGACGTTTTCTTGATTGATGATTGGTGTGAGAAGGAACCCCCGTGAGCAGTGCCAACCCTGGCTAGGTAATCCTAGATTGTATAAGTAAAGCAAGCCTTGGAGAGCAAGCCTGTGAGCAGCATTCTGACTGAGTTCTGTAAACCATGTAGATCAACCCTTTCCTCCCCGGTTGCTTTTGGTCATGTACTTATCACAGCAGCAGAAACCAAACTAGGACAGAAATTGGTACCAGAGAGCAGGATGGGGCCACGATGGCTATGACTGCAGCATTTACACCTTGGGCTGCTGTGGGAGAGGAAGGGGAAGGATTTTCAGGTTGGAAAAGCCAGCAAATGCTCAGAGTTTAAAGAGTTGTTACGGGAACTTGGAGGCTAAAGCTGAGAGAAATTCCGAGGGCAGAAACCTGGCTTGCAAGTTTTTGGAGGGAAGTCTGAGTTCTTCAAAGAGCTCTGTGGAACCTTTGTGTGACTTAGCTGAATTAAGAATTTGTGGAGGTGAAACTTTCACTTGACAAGGGATGCTGAAGAGATGGGGCTGAGAAAATAAGAAGAGACCACCATCACTGGGGCGAAATCTTCTGGGAAGTGTTTCCTCAGAGTCGGCACACAGGGTGGTCCAGAGAGGGCCAAAGCCGTGTCTCAGGCTGATGGTGAACTTGGTAATATGTGAGAGTCTCCCAGCTGATACCGGGTTTGGCAGCCTGAACTGTGAGAGGCCAGGAGAGGCGCTGGGGAGGGTGTAGCTCAGTGGTAACACAGAGGATGAGGTCTGTGAGTGGGCTCCCACACAGGGCAGCTTCTGGGTAGGGGAAAGCCTGCTTGGCCCTGAGGCTGTGGCACCCCAGTCAGGAAGCTGTGACAGAAGGAGTTGCTGGGGAGCATGGTGGGTTGGTGGGGCTGACCCTATGTTTAGGAGGAAGAAGAACAACCTGGAGATGGTGTCACCTGCCTGGCTCCTCCTCACTGGTGAAGAAAGTCAAACCATGAAGCTCTTTTGGACAGAACTAACTGATACTCCCTCCCAGGGCTCACTGCGTCCAGGGCTCACCGGGCCTTAGGGCAAACCTGAGAACTTTGATAGTGTGCAAGGCCACCCACCTGCCTGCTGCCACCACACACACACACACACACACACACACACACACACACACACACACACACACAGCATGCATTCACAGCTATCACCTGTACTAGTTACGTCTCTGTTGCTGGGATAAAAACACCATGACTGAGGCAACTTAGGCAGGGGGGGCTTATGTGGCTTAGGTTCCAAAGAGTCCATCATGGTGGGAAAGCACAGCAGCGAGCAGCAAACTGAGAGCTCACACCTTGACCCTCAAGCAGCAAGGGGCAAACTCTAAATAGTGCCAGTCTTTGATCTCTTAAAGCCTGCCTCCCCTCCAGTGACACACTTCCTCCAGTAAGGCCCCACCTCTTAATTCTCCCAAATAGCATCACCAATTAGAGACCCTGTTGTTTAAACAGTCTCATATTTAAATGAGACTATGGGGATGCTGCTTATTTAAACCACAACACCACCTGTTCACAAACTGATAGCATACACACACACACACACACACACACACACACACACACACACACACACACCTGTTTCTCCCATCCTCAACTCTGCCATGTTTTAATTTAGTGCCCAGCCATCGGTGCCTGACTAGCATCTATCTGAGTCTCACAGTGTCAGCCCTGATCCTCAGAGGCACCCTACCAAGACCCACTGCAGAGCCCTGTGGTTGGGCTAGAAGGCCACCAGCAAGTACCACCCACCCACTGCTGTTGGAGTCACCTCTCTGCTGGGCTCACATTCAACTGCCCAGAGGACCCTTCATTTCAGAGCCTCTCAAGTTTCCCTCCTGTGAGAGACTTTACAAGGGAGGTGCAGTGCGGACTGAGAGCCTTATCAGCCAGCACTGACGCTTTGCAGACCCCAAGTTCCATCAGAAAATGATAATGCCAAGCCATGGCTCACCAGACACCAACATGACAAGGTTTCATATTTGGATGTTGGGACTCCAGAGTTGAAGTGGGCATTTAAAATACCTCTCTGGCTCTCCTCAGTGTCCCTTCTTGGGGTAGTGGCAGGAGCTTACCCAAGTACCCTGGTGGCACGGTCCATTGCCACAGTACATAATGGCTAGCTACATGGACATATACTCCAGTGATGTCCAGCCAGCCTCACCCCAGCTGGAACACCTTGACCATCAGGCAAGTTCCTATGAGCAAATGAAGCTCAGGTCCCTTTCCAGATGTTCTTGGGAGCCCTCTGCTCTGTACATGAAGGGTCAAGTAGGGCGTCTACGCTGTTGGCCCTCCCACAGCTCTCATAGGCCCTAGTGGATGAGCAAGGCCAAGTACCATCCAAGCCAGACCTCAGGAGTAGAGCTTTGCTGGTGTGGGGCATCGCATTCCTCGCGGGCATTTCTCTGGGTTCTCAAACCCTTTTCCACAGAAGCTGCTACAGACTGAGCTAACCTCCACTCTTTCCAGCCTTGTGTCTTTGTAGTCAAGAAGGGAACAAGAAGTAAGAGTAGGGCCATCAAGATCAGTCTGAGGCCCCCCACGGGGACCATCCTGTTTGCAGTTGTCCCCACAGTGAAGTAAGTGCTTAGCACCAGGCACTGATCCCGGGACTGCTGGCCCCTTGCCCTCTGGTGTCAACAGGACCTGTCCCTGGTCTTCCCCAACTTCTTCTCAAAGGTCTGTTCCCACTGGCCTGCCCGACTCCTTGAGTGGGAGCACAAACTGTTTGTCCTCTACCCTGGCTCCCACCCCTACATACTCTTCGCTCCCACCCCCACCTCTACCCACACACACTCTTTGCCCTGACCCCCACTTCTACCTCCACCCTCACCCCTGCTCCCCAGCCAGCCTCATCTCCATACTGCTCCCTTCTGCCAAGGCACCATCGACCATCTAATGCAATGTTGTGGTGTGTTCTCTGTGGTGGTCTGAATGAAAATGGCCCCCAAAGGCTCTTAGGTAGTGGCCCTATTAGGAGGTGTGGCCTTGGTGGAGGAAGTGTGTCGCTGGAGGCGGGCTTTGAGGCTTCAGATGCTCAAGTCAGGCCTAGTGTCTTCTCGCCCTCTTCCTGCTGCTTGCCAACCTAGATGTAGAACTCTCTGCTCCCTCTCCAGCACCATGCCTGTCTGCATGCCACCACGCTTCCTGCCATGATGACAATGGACTAATCAATCCTCTGAGCCATAAGCCAGCCCCAGTTACCGTTTTCCTTTATAATAGTTGCTGTGGTCACTGTGTCTCTTCACAGCAATGGAACCCCTAACTAAGACATTGATCGCTCACCGAGCCAGCTGTCACCCTGGATTGCTGTGGTCACTGTGTCTCTTCACAGCAATGGAACCCCTAACTAAGACATTGATAGCTCACCGAGCCATCTGTCACCCTGGATTGCTGTGGTCACTGTGTCTCTTCACAGCAATGGAACCCTAACTAAGACATTGACCTTTCACCGAGCCAGCTGTCACCCTGGATCCTCTCTCACCCACACACTCACTTCCATGGGGCCAGGGTTTCCTTGTTTTGTCTGGTGCCCATCCCATGATGCTTTGAGAATGAGGAATGAGCACCCCAGAACGCCTGCTTATGTGGGATTTGTGCCCCTGCTTGCAAGCATGCTTATACAAAGTGCCCTTCTGAAGGAAGCCTCGCTGTTCGGCGTAGGCACACTTTTTAACTTAAATGCACTGCATAGAGAGCTCATCTCAGAATGTACAGCAAGACCAGAAATGGCAGCTAGCACCAAATCCTACACATACTGTGTTTTTCCTTATAGAGCTTAACTTATAAAGCTAGAAATAGTAAGAGGTCAACAGTAATAAAATAGAGCAATTACATGCCCTGAGATACATACAGTGTGTGCCACCATGTATCTCTTGCTGTCTACAGTCCCCTCCTAGAAGTGCGAGTAACAAATACTTTGTGATGAGGTGAGGTGTGCTGTGACAGTTGCAGGCCTTCCAAATACTGGTATGTCGTGACCGTCCAGCCAGTAATCGAGCTGTGACTGCCATGTGTACACAGTGTGGGCACACTGGACTGAGGGCTGCCTCACAAGCCAGAGCAGGTGCTACAATACGATGGCGTCTCATCACACTCCTAACATAGGTGCGGAGTGTCTGGAATTTCTTGTTCACTTCTGGAATTTTCCATTCAGTATTGTCAAACCAAGACAGACCTCACATAATGGAAGCCACAAGAAATGAAATACTAGGAAGTTGGAGGCTGTGGCGCTTGGGCACCTGTAGCAACAGCACTCAGTTTGGAGCATGGCCTGCACACTTTCCCAGAGCCAAACCTAGGGCTGGCGTCATGAGCCTGGCCGAGTGCTTTGTTATCACATCAGGAGCAATCGCTGAAGCTGTTCTGGCGATGGGTAATTTAGCTGGTAATCATGCCACATCATTGTTTATTTGCCATTAGAAGCTGCACCTCACTCTCTCTAGAGCGAGGCAGAGACACACTCAATTAAGCTGAGGGTGCATAGGCCTGTGGAGCCAGCCCCAGGGCCTGGGGGCCCAGGTACAGCCCAGGAGAAGTCTCCTTGCCTAGCAGTCAATCAGAGTACCCTAATTGGAAAGCGGTAATAAAAAGTAATTGAGTTTAATACATAATTTAGATCATTACCCGTTAAGTTAATGCCTCCCGCTTAGGTGTGGGAAGAAAATTATTTATCTCATAGACGGGAAAGATTTCATTTGTTTTGATAATGGAATGCTCGCCAATTGACTTTAATAAGAGCAGTTTGTTAAATCAGATTTTGAATTGGTGCATGGATTTGAAGTTCATATGTTAATTTTTGACATGATATACTCAGCACAACCGTCCTTCCCTTAAAGGGCTGGATTTATTCTCCCCGGGGACCTCCCAGTCACTGGAGTCCTGTGTTACAGAAGTTAAATGGAGTCTTGCATCTTGGTAGCAGACAGTTCAGCTCCTCCCTTCCTCCCTCTTTCTTTCTTTCTTTTCTTTCTTTCTTTCTTTTTTTTTTTAAATAAAAAAGGGATATAAGCTACCAAGTTTGGCTTTGTTGCAAACCCCTTTCCTCTCTAAAATGGTCCCCCAGCTGCAAACAAATGCTTTTGTTAAATACTGAAAAGGAACTTAACAGCAAGCCTTCCGTGGGCCTAACCATCTGCGACTCATTCAGTCATTTAATCGCCTCTGCCATCCTGCCAAGTCCGCAGCACTCGCCTGGTCTCCGTGTGCACACACTGAGGCTAAGCTGGAGCCCCTGAGGACTGAGGACCTGGTCAGTGTTCCTCCTGACCCACGCACAGTTCTCTCGCCTGCTAGGCCTCTGTTTCCCTCTCTACCAAGTGGGAATTATATGTCAAGTGCCATCGAAGAGAAAGTCAGATCCCAGGAAGACACTGGTGATGGTGGTGGTGGTGTGTATCAGAAGAGTGACACAGGCCAGCACTGCTCTCTAGGGTGTCTGTCTCCAAGTCCTCCCTACCCTGTCACCATCTCCTCTGAGGCAAGATAGCCCTCGGGAGGTCTTCTCATGCCCTCAGGTGCCTGCCCCTACCTGACTCCCCTCTGGAACTTTAACAAAGACTTGACATTGGTCTCTTCTCTGAGAGATGAGCTTCACAGCTGCCAAGGAGGCGTGAGGCATCCTGGAAATGTCTGTGCTCAGTGGAGCCATCTCAAGACCCCAGGAACTCGGGCCCTTCCTTTCTGAATGGAGAGGGGACTCTGGAACCCCAAAGGGAGAAGGATGAGTCTGCCCTGTCTGGAGCAGGAGGGAACTCTGGTGGAGACTCTCCACTCACCCACGGATACACCCATCCTGGGAGAGGTCAGGACCTGGGGAAACCCACCCACCCAAAGGTAGAGCCCAGTCTGAGAAGTGAGAGTCAGAGGGACCGAGACTGATTCGCAGGTTTGGCAGGCACAGCAGCATCCAGCCCAGCTTCTTCAGGTTACAGAGGTCACTCTACCTTCACAGCTGGACTCAGAGATGGACCAGGCTCACCTATTACCTGGTAGCTTTGGGATTATCAGGAGTATTACAGCCTGGCGTATAGCCAGCACTCAGCTTTCGGAAGTTCTTCCTGCCTGGCATGTTGGAGTCTTCCTACCAGAAGACTGGGTCCCCACAACCTTCAAGGGAACATCCTGGTGTATGTGGGAGAGAGAAGTCCATGCTTGGCACTACCACTGTCCAGCCCACTGTCCTGGGCATAAGAAATATTCTTCAATGCTGCTAGCCACTTGGGCCACTGGGCCCCCAATATGTGGCCTGTGCCTGCGTCAGCTATCTTACATTCTGTTCCACTTACGCCACTGTGTGGTCCAGCGGCTACCATCCTTGTGCTGCCTGAGGTGGAGGTCGACCCTGACAGGCTGCACCACCCCTGCGAGGGCGCCTGGCCATGGCCACTGCGTCGGAGCAAATGGAAGCACTTGTTTACAAATTGTCCGTTGAAATTTGAGTTGCAAAAATTGGCATCAGACCTCGCCTGCCAGGCCACCCGGATTGGAGGGTGATTTATGAAGATTGCTTTACCTGGGGCTGCTCTGGCCCGTGCCTAGGAGTAATTCACACCGGGCTCATTTCGGATGCAGTCAAAGACCCCCGTATTTCACTATGACAATGTAATCACAGAGCCACATTAAAAAGTCATTATTGTTTAGAATCCAGCTTGGTTTGAAAAACACTTACTATAAAATTCAACAGCCTTTGTAAATTACCGAAAGGTTTACTCAAGAGCACTGGGTGCTGTGATTTAGACACAGAACTTACCACTTTATTGATTCGGTGGGATTTTGTCGGTCCCTGCATTTATGGGAGATGATCAGTGGGTGATCAGAGTAATAAAGTGCCTCGGGTCGGTTCATAAATAATGATGAATTGAATTTGCGCCCTCAAATGTCCCATGCACACCACTCCTGCCCCAGAGCGGAGATGCACTTTTAGGGGGGCTCTGTGCAAAGATCAGCCCACACCGAGGCACAGAAAAACAAGGATTTGTCTCCTGGCTGCCACCTCCCAGGAGACCTGTGCTTCAGACAAACTTCCAGCAGGCACACAGGGCGCCGAGGGGCACTTGATACCGAGCTCAGAAAAGAGTTTATGTTCTGCCACCTCATGCTGCCTGGAGACAGGAGGTGTGTGTGCATGCTCCCTAAGTCATCTGTCCACTGCTGTGCAGGCACAGCAAGGTGAATGGCTTCCGGTTGCCATGAATGGCCAATGGCACAAAGCTGGAGGCAAGGAGTGTGCCTGGTGATTGGGACCTGACACCCTTGCTCAGGAGCCCTGGAGCTGGGCCATGCCCACACAACCACCCTCTGCTAAGAGGAGACCGTGACGCCGGCCTGCCCACACTTAGCAGCTGAGCGTAACTTAGGAGTCCTGACCTCGATGAGACAAGCCCATCCCATGACCAGAAGGAAACTTCTAGAAACAATTTCTACTTATTTCTCTCCTTAGAAGGTCCCGATGTACACAAGAGCATTGAGGACTGTAGAGAGGAATGCAGAGATGCTCAGCGTTTAATCATATTTCCAGAGGCCCAGGCACGCCGTGACCCACAGGACGAGGCGCCTCAGATGCACTCCGGGGAGTCAGCACGTGTTCCAAGCAGAAACAGAGATCAGACTGCACATCACACTGACACTAACCCCTCGACCACGGCTTGTTCCAGCCATGTCTTCATGATTCCCCCAGGCCTCCTGCCCTATATCCAACCTTACCCCTCATGTCTGGATGTCATCTTGCCAGGCCAGGCCCTGTCAGCAGCCCCGGAAAGCCAGGCAAGCGGCCCAAGTGCGGCAGTGCTCCACGAACACAGATTAAGCAAAATAGAAAGTGAATTTTGAACTGAACTGTGTGACACGAAATTGAGTTATACTGAACTGAAAGTGGATTGAGAGAGAATGAGAGTCGGGGCTGAAGTGAATTGAACTAGAAATGGGTCAAGGGGGTTGATTGTAATCTGAACACCAAGCAGGCAGGACAGCAAGCAGGGATCTCAGTGCTCAGACTTCCACACTCAGAGCAGGATGGATGCATAGGCCAAAGAGGCTTCACCCTGCTGGTTAGCGCTGCTGACCAGAAAGTTAAACTTGTGAATCGGGAGCAGTGTTCTACTCAGCCATGGCCGGCCTATGGTGGCCACACATTGTGTGCACATCCTGAGAGTTCTCGTAGCCAGCACGGCGCTTGTGCGCTGCTTGTCCAAGAAGTCATCCACATGACACAAATGGCGCCTAGAGCTGAGGCCACTGTCAGGCCTTCCCCAGCAGGGAGCCCAGGAGAACTGGGTGAAGAAACAAAAGGGACTCACAGGACAGCAGCAGAGACCCGCACATCAGGCTGCCCAAAATGCTCAAAAGGTCTGTTCGGACCTGCATCCACAGCTGTGTGGCCCCTGCCTAAGCGCAGCTTTCAGGATCCTGAGTGCTGAGCCATCCTGAACTATATAGTGAGGCAGCTTCTCAAGGCATCAACACAGGAAAATAAACAAGGTGGTCAGAGTGGGTGAGCATGCAGGAGCTGGGGCAGAGGAAGAGTGTGCTTGGGGGTACAGACCAAAAGAGCAGTTGGGGGGGGGGCTAGAGAAATAGCTCGGTGATTAAGAGCACTTGCTGCTCCTACAGGGACCCAGGCTCAATTCCCAGCACCCATACTGTAGGCATCTCATGACCGTCTGACGCTCTAGTTCCAGGGGATCCGAGCTGAGCTTCAGGCCTTTGTGGGCACCAGGTACACACATGGTGCCCATAAGGACATTCAGGCAAGACACCCACTTACATTAGATAGATAGATAGATAGATAGATAGATAGATAGATAGATAGATAGATGATAGACGATAGATAGATAGATGATAGATAAGTAGATAGATAGTTAGAAAGAAAGATAGATAGACAGACAGACGGACAGACACACAGACAGATAGACAGAGTTGGTGTCCAGGGTGTGACGGGGCCTAGGGCCTTTACAACTGGGAAAAGCAATGGATATGCACCACAAGGAGCACAGGGCCTCTGTCCATTGACCTCAAGCAATTGAGTTCTGCTCATGGCATTGTTCAACCAATGGGATTGGTGTAGCTTTTACAAGAAATAAATTCTACCTAGAAATAAATTCTGCCTAGAATCACTTTGGTGCTCTCTCATCCCGGTGCCCAGGCTGGGAGTGAATGTGCCGTCTCATCTGGTTCCCGCCAAGGATCAAGCTCAAGCACCAGGCACGACGATGCCGGTGAACTTAGCACCTGAGAAGCTGCAGCAGGAGGATTGCGTGTTTGAGGGTAGCCTAGGCTGTGTCGTGAGATCTTGTTCGGAAACCAGGACACAAAGCCTCTGACTTGGTGTGTGTGTGAGTTAGACACTTCCTCCACCCTAACCCCGGCAGTAGCTCAGTGAGGGCGCCACAGTGAGGGCGGCTCGCTGACCACAGGGTCCTGCTGAGGCTTGCCTTCGTCGCCTGCATCCTTGCGCTATTAGCCGTCACCCTCACCCCCCACACACACCTATGGTTCTTCTCGGAGTTCAGCGGACAGAGAGCAGCACAAGTGCCTTAGACTCTTCATGCTCCATCCCTGAGAGGGGTCGGGTGAGCTGGGCACATGGGATACTGACCTTTGTAGGGCCAACCCAGCCCGGCGTGGATTCTCCCTCTCACCCTTGTGCCCGAGGCCGTACTGTGCTGTGCTGAAAATCCAGGCTCACAGCAGTCCCGTGGACACTGGAGCGACCCAGGCTTAGGCTCCTGGGCCTCCCTACATATCTTGCAGCCTTGACCTGACTGTGGGGTACGAGTTGGTTCCTGCATCCGTTCTCTTCCCTGAGAGACTATCGCTCTGAACCCACCTGGACCACCATGACTGCAGCTTTTCATCTGCTTCTTATTCGCTTTCCTTTCCATTTTGTTCTGAAGGAGGAGGCAGAAAGCTCACCCTGTCTCTACGTGCTGTAAGCTTAGGGCTGGAGAGATGGCTCAGCAGTTAAGAGCACTTATTGCTCTTGCATGGGGATACAGGTTCGATTCCCAGGCATCCCACACCCTCTTAGGCCCCCATAGGCACCGGGCACACACACAGTGCACATATGTACATACAGGCAGAATACTTGTACATGTTAAATAATACAATATAACTACCTTATGCTGGCCTGGCCTGTCTGGGCCTTAGCTTCGCAAGACCTCGGAGTTTTCCCTGGTTCCAGGCTGGCCCCTAGTCTCCACTCCAACATAGGCAGACATAGTCTGTCCTGACGTAGTCTGTCCTGACTCCCGTGGGACCCTGTGGGCTTCAGGAACCTCCTGCCTCGGCAGCATGGCTCTCCTTCCTCTCCCCACGCATGCCAAGTCCCGCCCCCACACACTTCACCATCCAACAGGGAGCTTCCTCCAGCTCTGCTGCCCCTACTGCCTGGGGCAGGCGCTGTCCTCGCAGCCTACAGTCACCTCTTTCGGATTGCGCCCTGTGCTTCTTGCTGATAGTCTGTCCCTCTTCACAATCACACTCAGCTCTAGGAAGGAAGGGACCTCTTGAGTCCCCCGGGCCGGACTCTCAGCAGGTGTTCAATTATTATTTGTTGAATGAATGAACGTCCTTGATGTTGCATTCCCAGTGTCCTTTGCTCCCGTTCGTGAAATGGCTTATTTTTCTCTTCCATTTTTATCCCAGCTCCGCGGGCTCATTTTTCATCCATTCTGCTATCTGAGCATCTTTTGTTTTCTTATAGTTCTTCTGTGTGTGTGGTTTTTTTTATTCAGATTCTATGTCCTTTGCAATAGTGTTTCACTGTGGGACAGTGCAAACATCCAGAACTCTTTGTAAACGATCATGTGTAATTTTATCCCACGAATGCACGTTAGCACTTCACCATATTTGCTTCAGGTAATTGTTTTAAGGAGTGAAACATTAGAAATAAAATGAGCCCGTTTCTCTCTGCCACAGTCTCTTGTTCTCCTCTGAGACCTCTACTGTGATGTGCCACGTGGTTGCAGCAAAGACTGGCACGAATGACATCATCCTGTGAATATATTTTTTTGTTTTGTCGGCGTTACATTTCAGGCGATCTGAGTCTGTGCAGGACCAATTGCCGGCACCTTTGTCACAGTCATTTTTTTGGTGTAGATATGGCAGACTATGCAGAGAAGAATGGCAGCTGTGGACAGTCACTTCCTGCATGATGGGCTCATGGTCCCACACTCTTCTGTGCACATTCCTGGATGTCACTTTGTGCAGTGTCTGGGAGAGATAGGGACAAGCCTGGCTCTATCTTTGCTAGGAGAAGCCACATTGCTCTATCGAGGGTCAACGGCAGACAGTCCTTTCAGTGTGGCGGATAGCTAACCCACCCACTCTCACCAAGGTCCCTGAGCCTGATCATTGCAAAGGTTGTATTAACTGCACTTCCCTGGCTGATAGGAAGAGGGCGCTCTTCCTGTTACTTGGCCACTGGGATTCCTCTTCTATCAACTGCAGGATCCGATCATGTGCCTGCTTTTCCATTGCTCTGCTATTTGTGTTCTCAGCTTGTGTACGCTCTTTGTATGCTCCACCTGTAGTGTGTGGCTAGTGGCTTACGTTTTAACCCTCTGTTGCCTTGTGTGTGGTGGCTATTAGCTATAGCACAGTCACTTTTATTAAACTGGTCGCATCTTGCTGTTCTGTATCTTGGCACAGTTTTCATTCCACCAAAGTGGCATCTAAGTTTTTTGTTGTTGTTGTTGTTGTTTTTTTAATGCTTCAAATGTTGGACTTTGACCCATCTGGACTTTCTTCTCTGTCAGGTCCAGTGACGGTGTGAATAATGTCACCTTGCTGTGGAGCATGTAGGGAGAAGCCCGCAGAGCACCAAGCTCGCTTTCTCAATGTGCAGCCAGGCCTCCGTGCCGTACTGTCAGCCTGTGATCTCATGGGTCCCCTCAGGGAGGCCTGTCCATGGGGTGCAGCACAGCTGCCGCTTCCAGCACCCCTACAAGCTTTCTTTGGCCCCTCGACATTCCAGGTGAAGGCCACCAGCCCCTTGACAAGGCTCCATGGGGAGCTACTGGGACTTAAAGTGAAACTGCATTTGGGTTATGTATCAGTATACATATAAGATTGAGCTTTTCTCCTCATAGTGTGAGCACCCCGCTAGAGAGACCCCCCTCAACAGGCGTCCGGAGAAGTTCGTTTCCCCATCAAGACGTCCCACGCTTTTGTGCTCTTTATTCCTAAATACACTGAGTTTTCTTGCTAGTGAAAATGGTACATAACCCTTTTCTGTCATGTTCCCTAACCAGTGTTGGCTACTGAGTACAGATGTGATGGTGCTAATAGCTCCCTAAACCAAAACATAGTCACTCTACTTATAAAGTTTCTTAGGATTGTCGTACATGAAACCCATATTGCCCACCCACCCCCCAAATTAACAAACTGCATCTCTCCTTTTCTGATCCTACTCCTGTCTTCTTGTCTTATGACCTTGACTGGACCCTCAGACCAGAGTGAGAACTGGCCTTTAGAACTGTTGATTCTGCCTCCGGTTTTTCTAACCTTGCACCTCAGTCTGAGGCTGGATGCAGGCTTTACAGTGGCCCCGTGGGAGGGGAGAGGAATTCCTCTCAACATCGGCACTGCAGACAGTGGGGTTCAATTCCACCTGCAGCATCCAAAGTGCCCCTTGCCTTCTCCTGGTACCTGTTGATGTAACTGCAGTGAAGGCCATGGCCCTCACCCGAGGGCGAGAGTGGAGCCAACACCAGGTATGCATTGCCAGAGACTCTCCCACACCAGAACTGTCCATCAAAAGCAGCCACCAAGGCCGGCAGGATGACACCACCAATGAAGGTATTGCCTCAAAGCCTGGCGAACGGAATTTGATCCCTGGCACTCACATGGTGGAAGAAGAGAAGGGATTCCTGTAAATTATCTTCTGACTTCCACACACACATCATGATACACACACATACATACACACACCTACAAGCATACATGCACATACACACCACACATGCACACAGAGAGAGACGCAAACACACCTACAAGCATACTTTAAAAAAGTTTAAAAATTAAAACAGCCATTAACCCAGGAATCAGGAACTTACTCCGGACCAAATTTGATTCTTGTGCCTGCTGGGCACAGCTGCACAGGGATGTGGCTGAAGGGGGCCCTGATGCTTGTGCAGGCTGGATGACGAAGATAGGTTCACAGGGCTAGGCTCAAGGTCACTCGCAGTGCATGGCAGTTGCTCTTCTCTAGGCATCTCGGACTTCTTCCTGACACCAGGACTCAGTGGCAAGGTCAGGACTGTGTTTCAGGGAGCACTGAAAGTGTCCCCAGTCTCTTCCTCAGCTGTTCGTGAGGAACACTGTTGCCTCAGTGGTTCGTGACAGGTCCCTGCTGTAGGAGAGGAAGGCTGCCACGCTCTGCCACCTTCACAAAGAGTCTGTGGCTTGTGCAACAGAACTGGAGCAGGTGCATTTGCTTGTGGAGAGTGCTGGAGGCCGACGCCCGGGGCCTGGACATGCTTGTACCTTGTGGCCTTTTTTCCTTGTGTCTGAGAGGCCGACTGTGGCCTCATCCTTCCATTTTACCCCAGTTCACTCAGCCTTTCGCAGCAGATGCTTGCTTCATGGTGGCCAAATCCTTACTGCATGGAACGTGGGACAACAGGGAAAAATTAGGCTGTGTAGCACTCTAGGACACCCACGCTGCACTGTGCCTGCTTCTGTGCCACAGTCGTGGTTGGAAAAGCCACCTGGCCTTTGCCACCTGTACAACAGCTGTTGGCTGGCGGTGTGGTAAGCAAGACTGGGTCACAGCCAGCCAGGAAGGACAGGGGCAGGGGCGTGATGAGGATAAAGAGCCATAACAACCAGAGGTGCTTGGAGCTTCCTTAGGACCCAGAGCAGACTTCCTCAGTGAAGATAGGAAGAGTGCCACGCTCACCGCAGTGGGCAGGGCTGTAGGAATGCGGGAGAAGAAGTGGAAGCGGATGGAAACGATGAGAAATGGGTGCAAGCCTGGAAAATAAGCACAGGCTCTCAAAGACAAGAAACGAGAAGGGGGGCCCAGGGGGTGGCATTAATGAGATGTGGCTCAGGGAGGGACAGACAGAGGTAAAGGTCACTCCTCAGGATAATACCACTTCCAAGGACATCCCTATCACAAGAGTGAGGCCAGCTTGCCAGATTTCTGCAGTGAACAAGCCTCCTCTCCCATCTGCCTTCTGTGGGCTTTGGAAGGAGCGTCTAACGCGGAGATGATGACTTGGATATCTGCATGGGACACTTATGTCCCCTGTCTGCCTGTGCGTTTATTCAGCCACGTGCATCCGCATGGGCTGGGACTCACAGACACTTGTTTCACATATTGCATTAGAGCTGTGCGCCACTTTATTTAGTTGTCTGACTGTTTCAGCTTGGCTCCTGGGGGCACTTTTTGGTGGCCAGCAAATCCCACTGGTGTGATCACTTCATTATGAGGTTTGGATATGCCACTGTTTCAGACACTACAAGATGCTGGGTCCTTTTGAACAACCCCTGTTCACCCTAGGAAAGTTCTGGCCGCTGTAGTTGGTGATGGAAGGTGGGAAAGCCAAGATCCAGGCATGGGGTATAAAAAGCCATGACCAGAATGACCAAACAACGGGGTAACGCTCTGGGCGGCACTCCACAGAGTATGCGAATAGGCAGAAGAATTGACCAGTGAACAAGAAGTCAACAGTGACTAACAATGTATAGAGGATATAGGAAGATCTAAAGCAGCGCCGCCAACAACTGATGGACACCGTCAGCACACAGACAGGAAGCGGGAGTTGGGGAGACAGGAAGGGGAGGAAGGAAAAGAAAAGGCATTTGAAGAAAAGGTGGTGGACAGTGCCTCAACTCGGGTGGAAAGCATTAGCCTGGCCCCTAAGGAGCTCAGAATTCAAGCAGAGTGGAGAGGAACGTGGCCAGACACGCTGTGCACTAAACATGGAAGACAAAGACCCACAGGAAAATTCAGAAGCACCAAGAGAGAAGCAATTCGCACACAAAGGGACCCGATAAGGCTACCAAGGAGCGTCATCAGAAGCGACGGGAGCCAGATGGCCATGGGATGGCATGCTCAAAGTGTTAAAAGAAAAATCTGTCAACTACAGATCCTACGTGCACCCTACCATTAAGCTGAAGGTGAGACAAAGACTGACCTGTTGCCAGCGAAGCTGCCTTCCCCAAGACACTGCAGGGAGTGCTTCAGGGTGCGCGCGCAAGGCTGCATCGAATACACAAGAATAAAGAGATGTAATTATGCAAATCATTGTGAAATTTGGGAAGATTTTAGATTTTGGATTAAAGATGCTTAACTAATAAAGTCTGTGTGAATATTCCAAAATATGAAAGGCCTCAAGCTGATACTTCTAATCTCACGTGTTTTAAATAAAGGAATACATCTGTAATGTGACACCCAACAAATTTTGATACCATACCACCCCAAGTAGCAGTGGACAGTGCACCACCCCCACCCCCTACCCCCGACCCCCCGCCACCAGAGAGCACACATAGAATTCTCCAGGCAGGCTAGAGTGTGTGCTGAATAAGGAGAGAGACCTCAGCAAACTTGAAAAGGTTTAAGCGATTTGAAGTATTGCATCTTTCCATTCTTCAACGGAAATTCAACTAGAAATCAATGCTAAAAGGAAATGTAAAACTCACATGGAAATTAGACAAAAGATTCCGAAATGGGCGGACGCCAAATGGGAAAGCTCACAAAAGCGAATTCATTTACAAGAGCAAAAGTGAAATAGACAGCACCCAGGAGCTGACGCAGGAAATGTACACCGCAGAAGAAAGATCGCAAACCAATAACCTCTTCTTCCACCTTGAAAGACTAGAAGAAAAGAACAACCAATCCCAAAGCAAACGGGAGGAAGGCACTAATAAAAACGAGACAGGAGCACCTGAGAGAAAGAAAACCGATAAAGTCAACACCCAAAGTTTCGTCCCCGTGAACACAAGTCTGGTTCTTTGAAAAGATGAACAAAAGTAATAAATCTTGAGCTGTTCAGACCAAGGAAGAGAGAGAGGCTCAAAGCAATGAATCAGGGAGAGTGTTGACTTTGATGTCATGAGCATCTGTGGAGCACAGCACAGCACACTTGGGAGGTGGGTGAACTCATGACAGGAGAAAACTAGCCAGAACTGGCTCATGAAGAACTAGGAAAATCTTGTCAGACTTATAACGAGAAACCGAAGTAGATGTTTAAAAGAGCAACAAACCATAGCCAGGTGTAGTGGCACACATCTTCAACCCAGCTCCCGGGAGGCGGAGGCAGGCAGATCACTGTAAGCTTGAGACCAGCCTGGTCTACATAGGCAGTTGCTACACAAGACAACTCACTTTATGTAGCTAAGGCAGGGATACATAAAGAGTTCCTATCTCAAAAAACAAACCAGAAGTCGGATGTGGTGGCACACGCCTGTAATCCCAGCACTCAGGGAGGCAGAGGCAGGTGGATCTCTGTGAGTTCGAGGCCAGCCTGGTCTAGGGTGAGTCCAGGACAGCCAAAGCTACACAAAGAAACCCTGTCTCTAAAACAAAAACATAAAAAACCAACCAAACAAACAAACAAGAACAACAGCAACAACAAAAATACCCACGTCCTATAAAAAGCATCTGGATCCTGCATTACTGGGGAAGAATCTAACAGGTGTTCAAAAGACTAATCAGTCTTTCCTACAATTATTTAAGCGTGAGAGAAAGGGGCACTCCCCAACTCAGTGTTTCAGGCTACAACTCTCCCAGGAAGGAAAGCCAGACCAAAACATCACAAGGAAGTAAAACTAACAAGCTAGAATCATCAGTGAGTTACATTGTAAATATAAACTATAAAAAATTACAGCAAGCCAGTTCTAGCAACATATAAAAGGACCCTGTGCCATGAGCAAAGAGTGTTCGCCCTAGGAATGCCAGGCCACTCGTCATGGGACACACAAGAACAGAACAAAGGACAAAAGTATGTGGTTGTTTAAATATACCCAAAAGGGTAGTTTAAAAAAAAAAAAAACATTCCATTCTAGGAATGAAGAGAAACTTGCCATCTGATAAAGGCATCTAGAAAGAGCCATAGCTAACTTTGGCCTCCCTCCCCCGAGGTCAGGAATGAGAGAGGAGTCTGCCCCGCACCACTGTTTAGCATGGTGCTGGAGGGTATGGCCAGGGAACCAGGTGAGAAAATGAAATGAAAATGGAAAGTAACAAGTCACGAATCTCTATTTTCATATGATATTACTTTATACATCGGCGTCCCAAGGAATCCGCTCACAGGGAAGTCTATTAGAACCGTGTGAGCGGCACAGGGATGTGGGCTGGGAGTTTGATGCACAAAGAGCAATAGGCAATATCAAAATGAAATTAAGGAGATCTCCACTTATAACAGCATCAAAAAATGAAACACTTAGATATAAAAGTAACACATGGAGGGTAAGAGCTGAACACTGGGAATTATAAACACTGTTGAAAGAAAGTGAAGAGAATCAAAGCCAATGGAGGACAGCACGTGTCCCTAGGTCAGTGTCCCTAGATCAGCTTAATGATGCTAGGACAGCACATGTCCCTAGGTCAGTCTCCCTAGGTCAGTGTCCCTAGGTCAGTGCCGGTGCTAGGAGAGCATGTGTCCCTAGGTCAGTGTCCCTAGGTCAGTGTCCCTAGGTCAGCTTCACGGTGTCAGGACAGTGCACTATTCAGACTGTTCTACAAACCCAACACAATCCGGTAGCCACCGCCCAGCTGGCTTCGCTGCCTAGCTGATTCTAATGTTCCTATGAGAGCGTAGGGGATAAGAACTGTGGCGGAGGGGCCACCAAAAAGGAAGAATAAAATGGGAAGACTTGAGACTTCTGGTTTCAAATCTAATACAAAAATACCACAGTTGGGTGCACAGCACAAGGCCAGATCTGTGAGGTGTAATTGAGGGTCCAAAAATCAACACTTCCGACCATAGTCAGTTGGTGTCCCACGAGGCAACAACACAATGAGGCAGGAGCATCAGCACAGGGTGTCACGACAGCTGTACGTCCCCGTGGAGAGAGTGCACAGGGAACGCTAAGTCTCCGTGAGCAGCTCCTGGACCAAAGAGACCCGAATGCAGGAGATAAAACTGTAACGGATGGGAATAAATCATCCTGACCCTGCAGTCACTTCTTAGATATGACACCAAGGGCACAAGCCACAGGAGAAGTGGGTGAGCCACGTCAGAATCTAAAGCCGTTTGCTGTCGACAACGTCATAGAGAGAAGAAGAGGGAGAAAGTACAGCCTCACAGGAGAAAATATGTCCACACCAGCAGTGTGCTGAGGCACTTGTTTCTGTGTCACACACATACACACACCTAACCTGATGGCAAAAGATAGATAACACAGTTCAAAGAAAATATATGAACAGCATGCCTATGAAAATCTGCTCCGTGCCCTTACTCACTAGGGAAGCACAAATCAAACCCACAAGGAGGCTCCCCCCACACAACCAGAGATGGCTGGACGAAGAAGACAGCCTAAGAACAACAAGCATAGTCGGGGAGCACAGAGGCTGGGACCCCCCCCCAAGGCATGGTGGTGAAACTGCAGAACCCCCAAGTCACCAAAGAAGACAGCCTGGTGGTGTTTCAACTCCAAACACAGACAGGCCATGTGACCCGATGACCTCACCCCTAAGTGTATATACACCCAAGAGAAAGGCAAGCATTCAGCAGCTCATTGTAAAGGCTCATCGCTGCATCTTCCGTAAGAAGCTTACGTGGAAACAACCCAAATTCTCATCAACCAATCCTCCCCCGCCCCCAGAGGGGATGGTAGAAGATATTACATCTGTGCAATGGAAGGCTGCGTGGCAGTTAAAAAGAAAGTGTTTACCCAAACTGCCTTGAGAGTGGAGCCTTCCTCTCGAGGAAGGAGCCAGCAGGACAATGCGGCGGTGCGGAGGAACCAGAGTCAGTGCACTAGGCGGCGTTTCCTTTATGAGTGACGCAAGTGTTTGTAAATTAGAGTTCAGCCTTGCCGGGTAATCTTGTGGCTATCACAAAACACATTCACTTGTGTGCTTTAAGTGTGTACAGCACACAGCATACGCATCATGTCTCGGGTACTCTGTTTTTGTTTTTAGTCAGCACAGCCAGAGTGGAATTTATCTTTATAATAGTCCAAGCAGTTCCAAAGTTATTCTGAAAATTCTAGGATATGGGTGGGGCGGGGGAGGACAGAAAAAAATTCCAGGATAATTTATCAGGACAAGGAAATGTTAATTATATAATTAATTAGATGAGAACAGGAAAAAAAAAGGTAAAAGAAGCATTTTAAATGGATCAAATAAGGGGCTGGAGAGATGGCTCAGAGGTTAAGAGTACTGGCTGCTCTTCCAGAGGTCCTGAGTTCAATTTCCAGCAACCCCATGGTGGCTCACAACCGTCTATAATGAGATCTGGTGCCCTCTTCTGGCCTGCAGGTGTACATGCAGACAGAACACTGTATACATAGTAATAAATAAATCTTAAAAAATAAAATAAAATAAAAAACAGCACGCATAGCTAGGCTATGACCCACAGGGATTGCCTGCCCCATGGCCCACTCTCCAGCTAGGCTCCACCTCCTCAAGGACCCACAGTCTCCCACAGTCCCATCAGCTGGAGACCAAGGGTTCAAACTTGCCAACCTGGGAGGATATTTACATCCAAACCATAACTATCGATTGTCTGATCCCATCCAAAGATGCAAACGAGGCCTTTGGCAAACTCAGCAGTCGGTTCAGCAGTCGGTTCCGCAAAAACAGCTTAAATCAAACATCCCTAACAGGACAACTGAATTAAAGGCCTTTGGAGGCCAAAGACACGCTTCCGGGAAGCAGCAGGAAGTGCCCAGCAGGGTTGTGCACCCACCTCCTCACGGCTCACCTGGGTCATGGCTTCACCCCATCTCACCTGAGTGCTGCATGTCTGTGGGCCTTCACAGGGCTGGAAGATAAGCCTTGAGGGCACAGGACAAACAGGTCGGCTCCTGTTTGTTTCCTGTCCCTGTGGCCTCCCTTCAGGGAGCCACAGCTTCTGTGTGAGGTCCCTCTGCAGGGAGTCCGCAATGACACAGCAGTGGCTGGCCATCACCAGCTTTGGTGTCATCCTGGGGGATTGGGGACTCAGAGCTGAAGCTATGCAGACCTTCCCTTGCTTTGGGTGGAAGGAAGCTCCGAAGCTCCGTGTGACCCCATTGGGCACTGCCTGATCCACCAGCATGGCAGAGGGGAGTCGGCCAAGCCTGTAACTGCCACAGGCTGCCTTGAGAGACTGCTGGATCCACTTGGCACAAACAAAACCCCACTCACAAAAGCCTGAACTACCTCAGTGACAGTCAGAATTAGAGACACCGCGTTTACAATTTGATACGGCGTTTGAGGTTCTGATGGGCACACACAGACAAGAAAACAAGACATGATAATTGGAAGTGACAAAACAGGTTTTTTCTTTTTTTCTTTACTGACTTGTGGTGTTAGGAATTGTCAAACTCAGAGCGTGGATGCATTCCAGGCAAGCACCCTGCCACCGAGCTGCACCCAGACCCCAAAGGCTTGGTTTCTTACAAATCCAGATATTGTATTTGAAATTAGAATTAATAAGAAAGTATGGTAGGTTGAGAGAATGTCATATAATTATATGGAAATCAATACATCATCTGTTTCAAATAATAAAAATGTAGAAATGAAGAAAAATGAGTCTATGCGCAGTATTGAGAAAATCATAAACTACTGAGGATGACTGACAGACTTGGAACTGTGTGCCTGACCTCAGTCCTCACTCTGTCCTCACTCTGTTCTGTTCAAGCCCCACCCACCCCTCAGCCAATGGGAAGGAATGAAGGCGAGGAAAGGCTCTCCCTCCCTCTCCTCCCCACCCCCCTTCAGCATTACCTCTGGCCGCAGCTGGGGACCCTTGGTGACTGCAACTCTCAGTCTAAACTCTCCTTGAGCCCTGGTAGGGCTGAGGAGCTCTGGCCATGGTTGTAACCCTTTCAGCGCCTCTAGCAGCAGAAGTGACCTCTTGCTTCCAACCTCCTCACCAGAGGTGGCCCTCCCTTCTCCCAGCCTATCATCAGCTCCTGCATGAAGTTGCCCTTGCTTGAGTGACTTAGGCAGCCTGTGGTTTCCAGAGGACACAATTAGAATGAAGAAAATGAGTTTTTAAAAATCGTATTTAAGAGCCCTAGACTGACATAAGTCCTCCCTGGCCAGCATGTCTGTGACAAAAAAGTTGCTTTTCCTAGCGTGCCTGCTTCAACTCACGTCACGTCCTGGCAGAACCCCCACAGACCTCTGGAACGGTGAGCATCTTGCTGGCATGTTTGAGATCCATACAGAACAGGGACACTCAGGAGCCGGTGGCCCAGCATGAACAGGGAGAGCTGGCAGAGCAGAGAGAAGCCTGGGCCGGGCTGGGTGTGGGGATGGGCTGGGAGGCTGGAGATGAGGCAGGGAGTTACTGGATCGTGAGCTTTGCTGCATTAATAAATAAGGTGACAATGGCTAGCTCCCTCCAAAGAAATAAAAGCAGAACTACTCATGTCTCTAAAATAAATTCTAAGCAGACATTAAGTAAAATACAAGAGTGGCTCAAGATGCACGCTGCTCTGGCAGCAGACCCCCAGCACCCACCCCAAGCAAGGGGCTTGCATCTGCTGTAGCCCCAGCTCCCGGAGATCCTCCTTGGGCACCTGCACTCACATGCACACACTCACGCCCAGCAAATGCACATAATTAAGACTATTAGTAATTGCAGCTGCAGAGATGGCTCACAGGTTAAGAGCACTGGCTGACCTTTCAGAGGACCCGGGTTTAATTCCCAGCAGCTCACAATCGTCTATGAGTCCAGCTCCAGGGGAGCCAACACCCTCTTCTTACTTCCTCAGGCACCGGGCACACACATGGTACACAGACATACATACAGGCAAAGCATCCACACACACAAAATAAGTAAAGCTTAAAAAAAAAAAAAAAAAAAAAAAAAAAAAAAGAATAGTAATGATAAAATTCTATTTAAAATGCTATAAGAAAACCTGGGATGGCACATATGATATCAGTGTAAGAGCTTGCTGTCTCCAGTAACTGGAGGAGTACAGATGGATGGGGGAGGGGCTTTCACTGGAAACCCGTCTTGGCAAACTGACAGAGTGATACATTGCTCTCGGGAAGGGGACCAGCAGGCACATGGATGCTGGCAGAGAAATGGGCCTCTCAGCCATCCTAGAAAGCAGCATTCCAGCACCAAACCATGTCAGCTCACAAGCCCTAGGCTCTGCTCTGTGCTCTGCTGCCTGAGAAGCCCCCAGCCTGCAAGTCTACACAGACAGCATTGCCTGCCCACAGGCCCAGCCAGAGGCCTGAAGTCTCCAGGCATGGCCAAGCACAGCCCTCCCCAGCCACTCTCCTTCCTGCTCTAGTCCCGTGCTCACAGGGCCATCTCTTTGGGCGTGTCTGTGTCCTGATCCCCTCCTCCTCCTGTAAGGACATCAACTCAGTGGACTGGGACACCCTAGTGATTTTATTTTTAACTGTCATTGGTTCTTTAAAGGTGCTGGGTCCAAACACAATCAATGTGCTAAGACCCCGGAGGGTAGTACTTGAACCTCTGATCCAAGGTGTCTTTCCTTCCCTGATCCAAGTTTCCTTCCCTGTTATTGTGATAAAATACTCTGACAAAAGCAAGCTAAGGGAGAAAGGGCTTATCTAGCTCACAGCCCCGCATTTTAGCCATGCTGCAGGAAGTATGCTAGTGCTCACCCACTTTCTCCTCTCCTAGGCTGTCCAGGACCCCTTGCCCAGGGAATGGTGCCACCCTCGGTGACAGGGTTGCCTTCTGTAGGGCTAACATGATCCCAACAATGTTTCACTGAGAGTCCCTTCCCTGGTCATTCTAGATTGACAGTTAAAAAATTGTCCATCACAGAAAGTGGTGGCACAGCTCAACTTTCAACAGCCCAAGGCCTTTCTTCAACACAGAGCAAGCTGCTGGTATGAGGAAGAAGGAAGTTTCTGGCCGTGGCATTTGCTCACAGGAGAAAGAGCCTTAAAACCCTAAACCAGGAGACCCCCCCCCAAGAAGCTGTTTATTATACATGGCTAAAGTAAAGGGCACCCTAATGCTAGGACACTGCAGTGTCCAGAGACCCCCATGTCCCAGAGGCTCTCTGGAGGGCGGGGCACCACAGTGATTGCTGACTCAAGAGCGGGCCACCAGCTGAGGTGTTGGAGGATCACTTGAGTAGAAGGGTGCAGAGAGGGACAAACAGCAAAGAAAGGATGACAGGTGAGGAGGGTCCTCACCCACCAAGGGAAAGGAAGACAGCTCTACCAGCAGCCCACACAGGGGAGGGTCCCTAACGGTACCTCATGAGCACTGCACAGCTCCCAAGCTGGTACCTTGGTGCCACATAAAGCTCCCAAGAGCTGCAAAAACATCTTGAAAGCTAAACACATGGCCAGGAAGCTCATAAAAGGGTCGCAGTCACCATGCTACACTCACTGGGACACGTGAGTATGAAGGAGGAAAGGAGCCTCATGGCAGGGGTGGGGGCAGAGTTACAGTGTGTACCCCCATGGAGTCAGGAAGGAAGGACTGGAGACTGAGACAAGGGAACAACCACTCACAAAGGCCGTGTGGTGAGTGGCACTGTCCTTTGAGAGGACAGGTCTGCAGTAGTCCTGCCTGCAGAGGCAGGTGGAAAAGAAGTGGGTTAGCAGTGCAGCTGGAGGGTGCAGGAGGAGAAGGTGCTCCTGGGTACGTAAGGGAGCACTGTCGATGGGGTGCTCGTAGTTGGCTCCGTCATTACCAGGAGCATTTGGGGGACACTAGCTGTGCCTGTAGGCATAACTGCAGAGACAGCTAGAGGAAGAGAACTGATGCTACAGGAAAAAATAGGCAAGAAGAGAGCCAGACTGGCACTTCCCTGAGGACTTGCAGATAGCTCACTCCCATGGACGGCTGAGAGGCCGAGTCTCCCACCTGTCTGCAAAACATAGGATCCTCACTGAATGGGCTTGGGGACACAGCATCTCATGCTAAGTCACAGCTCCTTGTCCTGGGATGGCCGGTGGTGCTGGATATCCCGAGAAGGACAGACATGCCTGGAGTGACCCAAATCCCCCCAGCCTCAGCCCCAGGACACCCACTGCCCTCTCTGTTAAGATGCTATGTGGTGAAGGCAGCTTTCTCCTCAGGCCCTGGGAAGAGGTCACTGGCATCAGTTGGAGGGCTTGTAATCATCCTGCAGCAGGTCACAGGTGAGAGGCACAGGATCTGGGAGCTGGGCCTCACTCCACTTGTCAGCAGGCCAGGAGCTGCAGGCTGGCCTCGGCTCAGGGACCCCACGTCTCCGCAGCCAATGAAATGCTGATTGCTCCCAATTCTATGTAATTGAGTTTCCCTCACATGGGACCAGCAAGCAATATAATTTCTAGGATGATCAAGCCCTGCCAGGGCCCGAGCACAGTTACTGAGTCGTGGGATTGCAGAATGAACCCTGTGCTGCCACTGTGTGCCTAGGAGACAATTGCTCCCCGAGGCCCTGGCACTGTCCTGTTGATGAGGCATCTCACGTGCCCCCACTCCCCACCCCCCGCCCCACACTCTGCTGAGGTGAATTTTACTTTTGACTCACAGCTGGGCAACAGCCCAGAGAAAGCCTCACTCTAGTCTGCCTTCTGGAGACCGCGGCTCACGTGCAGCCTCACCCACCCCACACTCACACAGGAGTCTCTTGCTCTCAATCACACTTCTCGAAGGGCCCTGGACAACCACGGTGTGGGCTCTTGCCTCTGTACTGAGCATGGGACCAGCCAGGATAGCAGCTTGGGCTGCACGCAGTGTGACCCCAGGGTCACTAGGATAGCAGCTTGGGCTGCACGCGGTATCCACCATCACCATCTGGTCCTCAATAGTCCCAGGGAAGCCATCAGAGAGGAAGTGTGGTACATTCATGCCTGGCCGCAGGAACTGAGTTGGCCGTGGGGATGCAGGAGTCTAACAGTCTAGAGGGGCCCAGACTACTCTGCTCCAGGCAGGAGAACGGGGCTCAGCTCAGCAGCAGGTGGCATCGTGGCCCTTCAGAACGGCAGTACCAGAAGCATGGTGACTTGCCCTTACAGCTGACCCCAGGTCCAACGGGTAACAGAAATAATAGATCACTCGGTGGCAGGTCTGAGGCTTAGAGGGGGCAGGAGATCTCCCGGACCCTGAGGTCTACAGAGAAACGAAGGTCCGAGGCAGACAGAGAAGAGGCCAGATGAGAAATGTTCACGGCACTGGAGCCCAGGGGGCAGAAGAGAAGGGGGCAGGTGGCCACAGATGCAAAGACTGGGCCTTGCCGGCAGTACCCCGAGGCCAAGTGCTCTCTAGCGACAAGACCCAGGGCTGTCTCTCTTCTCTAAGGGGCTCTCCTGCAGTCCCAGAGATGAGAACGGTTTCCGAGAATCTTTCTGTCTGTGGTGCTGTCTCCCATCTGTGGCACCCACCTCTGTCTGGAGAAGACAGAGGACAGAGAACCCTGCCAGTGGACTACCCAGACAGCCCAAATACCTGCACCTTCCTGCACCTCTCTGGTCCTACACTGCTCTGTGGGCCTCCCCACTCCAGCTTTTCCCCAATTCTAATGACCTTAAGACTATCTGGCCGCAGCAGAGAGACTGAGGTAGGCCAGAAGTGCCTAGGGGAGTCTGGGAAGAGATGTTTCTCATTCATGGAGGACTCTTCCAGACTCCTGAAAAAGGTTAGCAGGCTGCTCAGCTCTGCAGGGAGTGGTCCCCTAAAGAGAGGGGGGTGTTGCAGAAACAGTGACATCAGAGGTTGGGCCACCCAGAGCCACTAGCAAGAGACCCAGATCATTGGCAGTGCCCAGCCTCTCCCCGGCCTTCCAAAGCTTCTTTGAAAGACAGTGTGGTGCTAATTGCACCTCATGGCTTCCCAGACACAGACAGAACACCCACGCGCACCCCGCCAGCCTGCCCAGAACACCCACGCGCACCCTCGCCCCAGCCTGCCCAGAACACCCACGCGCACCCCGCCCAGCCTGCCCAGAACACCCACGCGCACCCCGCCCAGCCTGCCCAGAACACCCACGCGCACCCGCCCAGCCTGCCCAGAACACCCACGCGCACCCCGCCCAGCCTGCCCAGAACACCCACGCGCACCCCGCCCAGCCTGCCCAGAACACCCACGCGCACCCCGCCCAGCCTGCCCAGAACACCCACGCGCACCCCTCCCCCCAGCCTGCCCAGAACACCCACGCGTACCCCTCCCCCCAGCCTGCCCAGAACACCCACGCGTACCCCTCCCCCCAGCCTGCCCAGAACACCCACGCGCACCCCGCCCAGCCTGCCCAGAACACCCACGCGCACCCCGCCCAGCCTGCCCAGAAACACCCACGCGCACCCCGCCCAGCCTGCCCAGAACACCCACGCGCACCCTCGCCCAGCCTGCCCAGAACACCCACGCGCACCCCCTCCCCCCCAGCCTGCCCAAAACACCCACGCGCACCCCTCCCCCCAGCCTGCCCAGAACACCCACGCGCACCCCGCCCAGCCTGCCCAGAACACCCACGCGCACCCTCGCCCCAGCCTGCCCAGAACACCCACGCGCACCCCTCCCCCCAGCCTGGCCCACAGAGGAAGCCTGGCCCTATGTGCCCCAATAATCTGGAGGTCCAGGTTGGAGCTCACCATGCATCCAGTTTAATGACCGCCCTGTGCTGTAATTAGATATTAAAAAATCTCACTGTGCCTTCATAGAATAACATAGAAGGAATAATAAAGTATCATAGTTATAAAGTCATCAAAATGTAATAAAACGGTATTACAAAGGCTTAAATTTTAACGATGGTTTTTTAGTATGTCACTTAATATGTAATTAAAATTACAAAATATAAGATAAAATAATGGAAATGGAGCAATATGGGGGTTGGGGGCCTGGAAGTTCCAGCTTATGCCACAGTGGCCATCTGGAAAGGTAGTGTAGCCTATGGGGACTACGGTTTCCATCAGTCTGGCCAGATATGACTGACCTTTTTCTGCAGGCCTGTGAAAGGGTCTGGTAACCGGGGCCCAGGACTAGTAAAGCCCGATCTGTTTCTTTTTGGGTGATCAGTGCCCAGCCCCTGATTTTAGTCCCTACATGCTCCCACTGGCTCTGTTACCGGCCAGAGCACCTGGGAATAACCCCAGGAGCTGGCTTGCCCCCTACCCTGTGGCTGGGTGACTCCAGCCACCCCCACCCCCATATTCCTTTGATAAGTCCCTGGTTACTAGAAGTCTCTCATTGACCCAAAAGCTCCAGGGACAAAGGGCAGCTCAGGTGTGTGTGGGGGTGGTGGGGTAGCGCCAAGCTTGATGCATGCCAGGCAGTGCCAGATACGGGCCCCAGGAGTCCAGATCTGGCCCGGGGGTCGGCAGGCCACAGCAGCTGTGTTGTGACTAGAACAACCTGCTCCTTGCAGACAAGAGAAAGGATCTAGGGCTGGAGAGATGGCTCAGAGGTTAAGAGCACTGGCTGCTCTTCTAGAGGTCCTGAGTTCAATTCCCAGCAACCACATGGTGGCTCACAACCATCTACAACATGATCTGAGTACCTCTTCTGACACGCAGGTGTACATCCAGATAGAGCACTCATATACATAAAATAAATAAATCTTAAAAAAAAAAGAAGAAGAAGAAGAAGAAGAAGAAGAAGAAGAAGAAGAAGAAGAAGAAGAAGAAGAAGAAGGGGGATCTAGAGGCGGGGCAAGTTCAGGGAAGCCTAAGCCCTTTCACAGGGTGAAGCCATAGACTCATGGATCGCTCAGTGAGGCTGCCTAACGCAAGGAAAGCTGAGCTTTGTGTGTCAAAAACTGAGGAACTCTGCTCAAGTTTCCTCTCAGACAGACTCCACTCTTGGTCTCACCTGACCACAGTCTTAGGCTAAGCTGGAATCCTGATCTGAGACAGAGCCTGAATCCCTATCTCACCCAGAGCCCTATTCCCAGCTACAAGATAGAGCTCTGAGGGAACTGTTTCATCCCGGTAGCATCTTGGTTCTAGGCTTCAAGGCTGGGTGGCTAGAAAGGTGTTCTCTGTGAAGTAATTCCCACAGGGGCTGGTTCACAATTGCCTGCCACCCAGGGAGAAGCAGTCACTCACTCTCTCTCTCTCTCTCTCTCTCTCTCTCTCTCTCTCTCTCTCTCTCTCTCTCACACACACACACACACACACACACACACACACACACACACACACACCCTCCCTCCAGCCCCTGCCCACGTTCACACCACTCTGACTTCCTGTACTTCTATCATGTAGGTTGGGGGCGAGAGGGTGGGAGCCCATGCTGCCTGTGCTCCTGCCCAGCTGAGGGCCTTCCTCCTTGCTGATGCTCCTCATTCCCTTCCCCACAGAGGCAACAGCTTCAAACTGACAGGGACAGCAGTTCAGGATGGGTCAGCTGCACAGAGGAGCCTGGCCGACACTGCAAGGTGCCCTCTGAGCTCCCTGGAGCCAAGTCGGGCACAGCGCCCCCTTCAGGCTGCAGTGGCCAGCAAATGTGCATTCTCCATAAAGAAGGGGCCTGTTGCCTCACTGTAGATCATCCTTAAAAAAGAAACCCGAGACACTGGGGTGCCTCTCCGCGGCCCCATAAATCTGGAGAGGAGGGGGCCGCGCTCAGAAAGCTGAGCCTTTTGAATCTAAATGGCCAATTTGGTCAATGAATCAATTTCACTGGGCTGAGGCGAGCACGGAGATGAAAGCGGTTTTAAGACCTGTTTAAAGCAGCAAGAGCCTCTTTGTTCCCGCTTTCTTCATACTGCCGCCCTCTAATATTTCATCTATATTCATTTTTATGGCTTTCCAAATTATAGATGTCAGCTAAAAAACTGACAAAAGAGAGTATGGGAAGAGGAGGCAACAGCTGCCTTTGAGAAGAAAGGCCAAGCTCCCCCTCCCATGTGAGGGCACCAGGGTGCGAGTCGGGCCCTCAGCCCACCCCTCTGGACCCAAGCCTTGGTCTTCCCACATCTCACCAGGCATCTGAGGCCGGCTTGCTCTGACCACAGCACAGAGGATGAGAGGGATGTCGCTGCCAAGAGAAGCCCATGCTCTGGCAGGAGGAGAGCCCCCCTCTCCCACATACTCACACAACTGAAGTAAGTTTGGGGGTATGGGAAACCCAGGCTAGTGAACTAAGCCTTGGAAAGCATCTCAGAGTGGCCTGCTCTCCCACGTGTATTTTCTTCAGCATTTCCGCTATGCCCACGCTGTACCCTAAGGTTACAATGTCACCTTTGGATCCCCATGTGTTCTGACGATCTGGAACGAATCTGACCACTAGAGGAAACACACTAACGCACGTTATCCTCAATGGAAGGGGCGTTTGCTCGGCGGTTCACAGTGCACAGAGATCATGAGGTCATGACTCTGGGGTAAGGCTCAGCAGGGCCAGCAGGAACATGTCAGCCTTTCTTCCTGCTCTCCTCTGATGTCCTGTGGTGACAACACAAGCTGAGGAACGTGCCTGCATTGCAATAGAACTTTACTTATAAGAAACGAGCAGTGAACATTTATATAAGTCCTGATTGTTTCATGGTTCTTCTTGCTGTAGCTAGTTTACTGTATATATGTGTAATAATATAAATGTATATGTGAAAAATAAAAAAATATTTAATAAAGAAGAGGAAGAAGAAGAAGAAGAAGAAGAAGAAGAAGAAGAAGAAGAAGAAGAAGAAGAAGAAGAAGAAGAAGAAATGAGCAGTGGACAAAATTAAGCCACCAAGCCAGGGCTTTGTAAGGCACATTGATTGTTAGCATGGCCCACAGCCATTTCTATCACTGCCGAGCAGTGTCTACCATCGCTCCAGTTTCTATTAGGAGTTTTCATATCTCCTGATTCTCTTCACCCTTTTCATCATCTTCTTTAAATGCTTGAACATAAACACATGTGAAACCAGTGTTGTAATGTCCTTGTCAACCTTTGTGGTCACCCCTGTCATTTCTGGAGTGCCTCTAGTACCTTACCTCATCCCTGTTTCTGGTCATGTCTTTGTAAGTTTCCGTTATCTGCTATTGGTTGGATGCTGGACACTGCCCTGGAGAAGACATGGAGTTGGTCCCTGGATTGACTTACATTCCTTGGAAGAGTGTTGGGCTTCACCTGGCAGCAACCGTGTCTACTGAAGGATGCTGATCACTGGAGGATTAATTTGATGCTTTAGGAGGGGCCCAGAGTAGCCTTTCCTCTAGCATTGGGTCAGCCATGAAGCCAGAACTCTCCTGAGGTCTCTGCTGAGCGCTGTGCACACTTTGAGCACTCTGAACCTGGTTGGGAGGACTCAGGTCGTTCTCAGACACCTGCCTTATAGCTCTCTGCTTCTCGCTCTTTCTTGAGGTTGATCCTGGAGTTCACCTCCTCCATGGGACCCTGGCACTCGGGCAGGTGCCTGTGCAGTCCCCACACAAATTACTAGAGCTCCTTTCCACCCTCTTCGCTAACTACCTCAGCCTCTCAGTCTTTGCATCTGTCGCTCCTCAACTTAGCAAGAGCGCTAAGCCAATGGCTCCTCCTGGCACAGGACAGGGTGGTGAGTCATAAAGATGATGTAAGGAAGCCAGACAGAGGAGAGCTGGAGAACCCTCAGCCCCAGGGAACCTCCCAAGCCCCAGGGGAGCAGTACTTGACTTGATCCAGCAGACCAGCCTGGTCTCCGTGTCACATCTGTTGTCCTACCACCTAGCCTCCAGCCACCTAGACCCTCTTAGAGGCCTCAGAAGGAGTCTCTGCCTGACTCACACAATAAGGTCACTGGATTCTCAGAGTCTAGGAGGGGCAGCATAGGAACCATAGGGCCGATTCAGATGGACTAGAAGGGACCTCTTGATGACTTCTGGCCACTCATGGTTTATACCCACTCCACTCACCCAGTCTTCGCACAAGCCTGGGCATTAGGCTCATGACTCTGAATTCTGCTTAGAACCCTAAACCCCAAGATATGTGCAACACACACACATACCACCACCACATACACTCATCCATTCTCTGGCAGGCATGTTCTGGCCAGGGAGCCTTTATGGAAACAGCCTGGCTATGCTACTGCACCAAGCTGTGGTAGCAGCCCTTTCCCACTGTCCAAGTGGCCTGAGTGCCAGCCCTTGCAACTGTGATCTCACACACGCCACCCCTACCCACACCAAGAGCATGTCTACGGATATGCTTTTCAGACCTGTGTGGGGGCAACTTCAGACACAGATCTCTGCTCACTGCAGATGCTACACCTGCCGGAGACTAAGGGAGGAGCTAGCTCTCAGCCTGTGCTCAACCAAAGGACCCTTGGGTTAAAGAGTTAGAGGCACATTGACTCATACCAGCTTGGAGTGAGAGGCCAGGAGGGCCAGGCAGCCCATACTGAGGTGGAAAGGTGACCCCTCTTGCCCTGACCTGTGCGCCTCAGGGTTCAGCAGACAGAAGAAGGAACACACAGAACAAGAACATGACTTTCTCAGTTGTCCCTCTGCAACCCCTAGATCATCTCTTTATTTATCTCCTCAATTCTGGCACCTCAAGGCCATTGACTGTCTTCCATGACAGGGTTGGTCCCTAGTGCTAGCAATGCTCAGGACTGTGCAGGCCAAGCCAAGGCTGCCCAGGGATGATGGTGACCAATCATCTCACCCCCCTTCAGTGGCCCCAGGAAGCCCCGCCTCCTGTCAGGCCTGGACTGCGGCTCCCTCTGCTCCACCACAGTCTTTTCCTCCACTGGCTTCTTTCTGCCCCTGAACCACCACTTCTGCCCCTGGGAACTGCAAATTCACTTCCACTGACCACTCAGGGTGTGGCTCAGGCAGAATGAGCCTAAACCCTCTGAGGATGAGGCCCAAGGGGCTGCAAGAGACAGGTATCAAATGTGGTCACCCCTAGCTCGTGGGATTCCTTCAGCTGCCAGCAAACAGCTCTGTAGGAGCAGTCACCTGCTCACTCAGAGGCTGAGGGGGAGCTGGAGAGTCCACACAAGCCTTCCAGGCACTTATCAGCCGCAGGCCCTAACACAGCCAAGGTGACCCTGATTGTGACATCCTGGTAGCTGCAGAGACAACACACCCTGATCTGTGCAGAGACACCCCTGATCTCTGCAGGGACACCTATCTGGGAAGACTCTGCGTTGAGCCTTCAACCTGCAGGAGCTGGTCCCTTCCTGTGAGCTCCTCTCCATCTTTTCCCCTTATGGGGAACCAGGAACCATCTACTTCACCACCAACACCCATCCTCCCCTAGTGAAGTCACTCCTGTCCCTGTTAGAAACCACTGCACTCGCAGCTCCCCAGTGGCTCCTCAGACCAGATCTTCACCCCAAATCCAAACCTCCTTTCTCTTTCCTCACTCCTGCTCACAGAAAGCCCCTCTCTCCTCAGGTGAGGATCACCTGGCAGGCTGGCGTGAGTATGTCTCCTGGGGACTTCAGTGGTCAGACTAAAACAAGAAGGGTCCGATAGCACCGTGAGTCACTCCGGGCTCTTGGGAATGGAAGAAAAAGAGAGTCAAGGGGTGGCTGGTCCAGATAGGAGCTGCCCCTCACCCCTTGACCTCAGCCTAGAGGCCCCTGCCCATGCCTGGAGCTGCATACACCTGTAAACAAAGCAACATGCTACGGGCTGCCTACAGGGCTGGCATAGAAATGGCTCTGTCTACTGTGTCCCCCCTTCACAGGAAGCAGCCCAGCCTGTGTCTCTGCCCACGGTGGCCAGCCACCTGTTACTCTGGGGCACAAGGTCTTAAGCGGTCCACTTCTATTCTTAGATTATTTCTGTCTTCCTGCTCATGCCACTCCAAGGCTCTGGGCTCCTGCGACCGAGTGAGCCCACTCCTTGCAGGAAGGACACACCCGTCCGTGTGACCTCACCAGACTTGGTGACTGGACTACTCCCAACCAGGGTGACTGCCTACACCGCCTGCTCTGTGCGCACCCAGGTTCCTCCGGCTTTTGTGATGTCCGCGATCTGGCATTTGGAGAGAATAAGGCAAAGGCAATTTTACCACTGCAATAAAACCAGCAACGAGCTTCTCTGATGGTTTTAATGAGATTCCTTCTATCTCCCTCCAACTGAGCTGGCAGACGATAACCCCATGTATGAGGTCAAAATGAATGCCACTCGGCCTCCGGCAGAACCGAGAGCGTGTCGCCACGGAGCTTGGCTAATCTGCCCCAGCATCCGACAGGAACGATCAGGAGATACCTCACAGGAAATTGTTTTCCCTCCTTGTAACCATAACAACAGATGAGGACGGCCCTGCTCAACTTTCCAGGCCACTTTTTTTCAACCCGTAACCAAACCTGGAAGGCAAAAGCAAAGGCCAAGGCCAGGCCAGGGGGGCTCTGCAGGGCATCAGTGGTCGAGGATTCTCCTCCTCTCCAGCCCGGTGAACAAGGACAGTTAGAATGTTCCAGAAAGTGGACTGGGGTTATCATGAGAGAACCATGGGCCTCACGACAGGTTGTTGCTGTAGGCTGTAGCATCTGTGCAGGAGACTCTGACAGCAAACATCACCACCCAGAACCTTCGCAGACCCTGGGGTCATGGATACATAGCTGTCTTGCCTCTGACTGCCTCTCAGTCTTCCACTATATCACTCACCAACTCTACACATAGCCTAGAACTGCAGAAATACCACTGAGAGAAATTAAGGGGCTCACTTGACAAAGCAGTACCCCTTGCATGAGGGGAGGGCTTCCTGTGACTAGATAGAGGCAAAGCATCCCCCTCAAAATCCTAGGGTTCACTGGCTAGTCAGCTTCTTCTCTGAATTAATGAGTTGCAGGCTGTTGAGAGAGTTGGTCTCACACACGCACAATGGTGAAAGGCACCTGTGATTTCCACACCTACTTACTATGGACAGACAGACACGTGTGCATGTGCACACAAACACAGAAAACACATTCCCCAGTGACTCGGCCTATCTAACATCCTTCAATTGGGTCCACCTCCTACATTTTCTTGCCCTTCCATGATGCCATCACGTTATGTCACTGTCAAGAAATGATGCACAGGCCGGGTATGGTGGCGCACACCTTTAATCCCAGCATTCAGGAGGCAGAGGCAGGCAGATCTCTATGGGTTTGAGGCTAGCCTGCTCTACATACATAGCAAGTTCCAGACCAGTGAAGTTATGTAATAAAACATTGTCTTAAAAAAGTAACTGGTCCATTTATCAGGTCCAGTGCTCTCTGGAAACTCCCTCGCTGTCCCATCCAGAGGCATGCTTTAGCAGTTCCATTGGCATTTCTCAACCACAGTCCAGTCAACTGGGCAACGAAGATCCCACTATCCAAGCATTCTGCCGTTGGGGCTCTGCCCAGCTGGACCTCCGCTCTGCTCAGGGCTCGTGGGTGCAGACTGGGGATCTGTAGAGCTGAAGTAGGCTTTGCTGGTGAGACGTACACTTCCCTATTGAGCCTCTAGCTTCCCCGGCCCATAATCAGGAGCCACAGCACAGTGAGGAGGCATAGAGTCTGGGTGGCACCATAGCAGCTTTGAGCCTTAAAGGAGTCAGCGAAGGCCAGGACCCTGCTGTAAGCCGCTCCCAGCAGGCTTCCCAAGACACCCTTACCCCATCAAACCGTGCCAGCCAGCAGGGCCCTGGAGTCCACTACTGGAGCTCTACCTCCAGGTCTGTCCCTGACTGACCTCCTGATGCCAAGTCCCCTCCAGCAAAGCTGTCCCACCCCAGGACAATTCACCCACAAATTCCCACCTTGGCCTGCTGCCTTCCATCATACTCTGTGTCCTACCATGGTTGGGCCTGTCTTGCGGGCCAACCCCTGGCCACCCACAGGCATGTAAGAAATACCTCAGTGGCAGACAGGGGACAGACAGAAGGCTTGGCAGTGACTGGCACATGTTCCTTCCTCTCGTGCCCAAGCATATAGTGGGAAACCCTAACTTCCTACCCTTGTTCTGGGGCCACCTACTGGCTAAGGAAATTGCCCACCCAAGGGCTGACACAGGCCTGCAGCAGCCTTGCTTCACCGCACCCCCAGCTTGGGGACCATCGCCAGCAGCAGAGGAGGGCTGGGCACACATGCAATTTTCTCCAGAAACAAATGGAGAGAAATTGCTCTAACAGGCGAACAGCCTCTGTTTCAAGCTAATTTCCACATAATAGAATCAAACTGCTTCCCTTTCCTCTCCGCTGTCTCCTCTGCATAATTTGACAAATTGCAAACGCGATTTGATTCAGGGCTTGAACACAGGCTAGATTCTTTTCAATAGTCATAGACAAAAGAAGGAGCGGTAGAGAGAAGGCAGGGGGCCCCCTCAAAGCGCTGGCTTCTGCACCCCTTAGGAGGTGACAGTCCAGGGACTGCTGGCATCACAGGTCCCAGAAGCTGCTCAGCAACCCACTCGGGAAAGGGGGATCGTGGGGCCAGAAGCCAGGGGCTGGCAGAGCTCAACATTCCTCCACCACCGCCCCCCCCCAGACAAGCCACACCATCTGGGAAGGGCCTTGGTCCAGGGATTTGATGTGCAATATGTCCTGGGGGGCCTTGTGGCAAGGGGGGATGCTCTGAGTGCCTGGCACACCCAGCCTCACACCCAGCCAAAAGTCAAGGCTTGCGCTTGCACTGCCGACTCAGCGACATGGTGAGAGGTGGCCCAGCCAGGAGAGCAGCTGCACTCCATCCTGCCTACAAAGCTGCCAGACCCTCGCCTGTCTCCCAGCGCCACGGCCAGCCTCATCCTCCTACTCCTCACATGGGCTCCCAGAGCTATTCCACACCCGCCTCTGGCACCATCTACCCTGGTTCCCCTCAGCATATCCACAGACATACAAACTAGCGCATTCAACTCGAACCTCTGCCAGTCCAGCACACAGTAGGTGCACAAGCTACCACCTGCCTGGGAGCACTGAGACCCCACCCCCCGGATCTCTCTACCCTCACTCTGGTGAGCAATCATAAAGTAGGCAAGTGGGAAACAAGGACACAACAGAAGATCATTGCAATTTCTACGCACTAACACGCTTTTTTTTTTTTTTTTTTTTTTTTTTTTTTTTTTTAAGGAGAAACTGCTATTTCTAGAGGTTACTTGTTTTATACAAAATTATACAAATGCTCCATTAAAACGGGTTGGACCATCTCCTGTGGTACCAGCCTGAGTTCCTCCAGGTTTCTCTGGTGTCTTCATTAGATGCTCCTGTGAGCAAATGGCCTCAGGGTGGGTCACAGGTCCCCGCGACCCCAAGACCCTGAGTTGTAGGGCTGAAATCAGGAGCTTATCCTCCTCTTTGTAAAGGGTGACACAAAGACAGCTGGAGACTCGGACCATGGGACACCCTGAGAATGGGAGCTTACTCTGGCTGGAGGGGACTCCCAGGGACATTCAGAGAGCCACAGGGTCCTTCTGGAAACTGAGGATACTGAGGAGGAAAGAGCAACAGAAACAAAAGGGCAGAGGCTGGAGACAGCAGGCAGGGTCCTGAGAACACTACACGGGAGAGCCAAGACGGTGAGCCAAACTGGACCTCTGGGGCCAGGCAAGGCTAGGAAGGGCACCCAAGATGCCCCTGGAAACTGGGGCATTCTGGAGGCTGGAATATGCCTACACAATGTAAACTGACTGAATACTGGCTGGACAGACAGGCTTAAGGAGGTGAGTCTGGGTTTCAAATGTCTACCACGTTTCAAAGCCAAAAGAATGGGCTTTAAGGACAACATGCAGTCTATGACAAATTGGCCACCCAAGGCAACTGATCGAGAGCAGACTTGTAGCATGTGTTCAGTCATCAGTCAGTGGCCAGCCTACAGCATGCCTGAGGCCCAGCAGGGAAAGGCCAGGCAGCCAAGAGGATTGAGTCGGAGCTCCCGTCCTCTGATCCTTCTCTGGAGGGCAGGATTTGATATTATGTGAGACTACATCACACATCTCTCACACACACACATGCACACACATGCACGGACTCATGCACACACATGCATGCACACTTACACACATGCACAAGCATGCGCACTTACATGCATGCACTCAAGCACACATGCACACACACATACACACATGCACACACACACACACACACACACACACACGCACGCCTAAGAAGAAGAGAGTTGGATTGCTCTAAAGATCTCCAAGGTTCTGAGGAGAAAAGCCTTGTGCAGCTTGCAGAAGGACTCAAGCCTTAGTCAGGAGTGAGACCAGCCCGTGCTGCGGGCAGCTGGTCTCCTGGGAAGGAAATGGATCAGAGTTTGAGTTACTCTGGGGAGTGACAGGACCTAGGACCTTGAGAGTTTCAGAGAAGGTGGCCTTGATGTAGAATCCCAGGCAACCATAGCGGCCCTCAGAACTTTACCCAGTACCCACCCCGAAGGCAGCCACACCCTAGACATCTCTGCAGCCCAGCAAGCACAACTTGGGGTTCTGGAGCTGGGAGGAGTCTCTAAGTGGCTCCGCCCCCTTACTTCCACGGCCTGAATACTGTGTACACCAGGCACCAAAAAAGTGGGAAGGGTGGGTGCATCTGTTGGCAGAGTCTCAGTCCTAAGGGTCCCCTGAGCTTCCTGCCTGCCCACTGGTCATCAGAATAGCCTAGAAAACAGCACCCAGACATGCCAGCTATTTCTGAAAGTTATATGAGGCAAGGTGGGCCCACTGCAAACAAGGGGTTAATTTAGCCACGTAGTAGCTAGTGACAGCCACACAAATGCTTTGCTGATTATATATATATATATATGGAGCTGCTGGTCTACTGCCTGCTGCCAGCTTGTACCCTGATGCCAAGCAGGAGCTCCCTGTGGCTCCCTCAAACCTCTGTACCCTTACACTTCTTAGGAGCACCCACACTCACCCTCTCCAAGAATCTGTACAGTCTAGTGTAAGTGCTAGTGCTGAGGTAGGCACCCTGGGGTTCACTGGGTGCTGCCAGATGATTAGACTCCCTTCATGAGCTGGGCTCAGTGAAGCAAAGGCAGGTCTGTCCCTGGGGGCTGAAGGTCAGCTAGGCCTGGAGGGAGTGCACTGTCAGCAGTGTGGCTGGGGGCTGCGCAGGCTGTCCCCATGAAGTGACATTTATATAAAACCTCAAAGAATGCCCCTCTGAGGAAGAGTTAGAGAGCTTGGTGTGAGGCTCTGGGAACTGGAAATGGAGGCAAGGCAGACAGCATGGTGAGGCATAGAAAGATGGCCAGAGGAGCCCAAGGCATCAGTGCCATGGAGGGCAGGAAGACTCCCAGCATGCACAGGGCTGGACCACACGGATCCTGCCACCCTGCTATCCTGGACAGATTTGAGCAGAAGCGATATAAACAGATGTGTATCTTAACAAACTGTTTCAAGGCCATGTGTTCATCGAAGATGAGCAAGCCATGGCTCCTTCCTCCCCACAACAGGAAGTTACTCAGCCAGGAAGGAAAACTGAGCCACTTACAAGGCAGAACTGGACATCACGACACAAGAGAAGCTGGACGGAACAGTGCTTCTATGGCTCTGTGCATGTGAAATACCCCAAGAGAGGACATTGGTGGCTATGGGGTTGAGTGCAATGTGTACAGGTCCTAAGTCAGCCACGTGCAGGTGGGTGTGGGGAGCAGGTCAGGAGACCCGCACTGGGAGCCACCCATCCCACCTCTGTCCAGTTTGTAAGTTAGCTTTTATTTTGAAATGATACCACATTATATCATCTCTGCTTTCTCTTTCCTCTCATATATTCCCTTGTTCTTTTTTTTTTTTTTTTAAATTCATGGCCTTTCTCATTAATTGCTGTTAAATAAACGTGTATATTTATGTGTTTACCCATATACATATCTATGTATATTTAGATGTATGTGTGTATAACTACATAAAAACAGTCTGTGTAAAGTTACTTTTCGGTGTGTTTTCAGGGACGACCATTTGGTATTGGATAACTAGGAAGTCTTCGAGGAAAACCGGCAAGCACCACTTTATTAAACCAATGTAAATCCTATAACTATAGTCTGAATATTTGTCCTTACCCAGCACCAAGAAAACTTCTCTCTGTAACCGATGGAGACCGCTAGAGAAAACCACAACCAGTCAAAATGCAAAGGTGTGGATGGAGCCAGTCCCA